>NC_083610.1:52964928-55464928 GCF_029168945.1 Cannabis sativa | reverse complement strand
CGAGTGTTGCTTCCGCTTTTGAGGCTCATTGTCGTTTAGGTCATCCATCCCTTCCTTTGCTCAAGAAACTGTGTCCCCAATATAGTAGTTTATCTTCGTTAGAATGTGAGTCATGTCAGTTTGCCAAACATCATCGTGTTAGTTTGAGTCCACGTGTCAATAAACGTGCTAGTGTTCCTTTTGAGTTAGTTCATTCTGATGTTTGGGGTCCTTCTCCTATTTTGTCTCAACCTGGATTCAGGTATTTTGTTACTTTTGTGGATGATCATTCTCGTTTAACTTGGTTATATTTAATGAAAAATCGTTCTGAGTTGTTTTCTATATTATGTGCTTTTTGGGCTGAGATTCAAACTCAATTTAATGTATCTATTCGTACTTTGAGAAGTGATAATGCCAAAGAGTACATGTCTGCTCAATTTCAATCTTATATGACCTCTAATGGCATGCTTCATGAAACTTCTTGTGTTGATACGGCACCTCGAATGGTGTTGCGAACGTAAAAACGGACATCTTCTTGAAAACCGCACGTGCTCTCTTGTTTCAAATGAAAGTCCCTAAACCTTTTTGGGCCGATGCAGTTTCCACGACATGCTTTCTTATTAATCGCATGCCCTCTTCTGTTCTTAATGGTGAAATTCCATTTAAAATTCTTTTTCCTAATAAGTCATTATTTCCAGTTGCTCCGCGAGTATTTGGTAGTGTTTGTTTTGCTCGCGATGTCCGTCCATCTGTCACCAAATTAGACCCTAAGGCACTAAAGTGTGTCTTTCTTGGTTATTCTCGTCTTCAGAAAGGGTATAGGTGTTACTGTCCTGATCTCAACAAATATCTTGTGTCTATTGATGTTACTTTTGTAGAAAATACACCTTATTTTTCATCTTCCACTACTTCTACTAGTCAGGGGGAGGATGATGATTTGTTGGTTTATTCTGTCACATCCTATGCGCCTGCTCCATGTTATGGCGGGTCTCTTGTTCCTTCACCTGCCTCGGTCGTCACCCCCACAATGTCTACACCTCCACCACCTCCACCACCTCTACCACCTCCACCACTCCCTCGGCCTCCTATAGTGTACACCAGGCGCCCCCCTCCTCCACCTCCTGTTTCATGTCCTGCACCTGCATCTTCGTCATCAGATCTGGACATCTCAGATGATCTTCCCATTGCACTACGTAAAGGTAAACGTCAATGTACTTTTCCTATTACTTCTTTTGTGTCTTATAATCATCTCTCCTCTTCTTCTTGTTCTTTTATTGCTTCTCTTGATTCTATCACTATTCCTAAAACTGTTCGAGAAGCGATGTCTCAACTGGTTGGCTTGCTGCAATGATAGAAGAGATGAATGCTTTGGTTGCGAATGGTACTTGGGTCTTGGTTGATTTACCTTCGGAAAACGAGGCCATCGGGTGTAAATGGGTGTTCACGGTTAAATTCAATCCGGACGGCACGCTTGCTCGCTTAAAGGCCCGTCTTGTTGCCAAGGGTTATGCTCAAACCTATGGAGTGGACTATTGTGATACTTTTTCTCCTGTTGCTAAACTCACATCTGTTCGACTGTTCATTTCCATGGCAGCTACTCATCATTGGCCTTTGCATCAGCTTGATATTAAAAATGCTTTTCTTCATGGAGATCTTGAGGAAGAAGTATATATGGAGCAACCTCCTGGGTTTGTTGCTCAGGGGGAGTTAGGGCGAGTTTGTCATCTTCGCAAATCTTTATATGGATTGAAACAAAGCCCTCGTGCTTGGTTTGGTAAATTTAGTCAGGCTGTTGAGAAGTTTGGTTTGTTGAAAAGTAAGTCAGATCATTCTGTGTTTTATAAAAGATCAACTGTTGGTATCATTTTGTTAGTGGTGTATGTTGATGACATCGTTATTACTGGAAATGATACTGAAGGCATCTCATCCCTTAAGTCTTTCATTCACACCCAGTTTAACACGAAAGATTTAGGGGAGCTCAAGTATTTCTTGGGGATTAAAGTTACTCGGAGTAAACAAGGTATTTTTCTGTCTCAAAGAAAGTATGTACTTGATTTGCTAACTGAGACAGGGAAATTGGGATCAAAACCTTGCAATGCTCCAATGAATCCAGCTGTGCATCTTACACGTGATGGGAAACCATTTGAAGATCCTGAGAAATATCGCAGGTTAGTTGGAAAGTTGAATTATTTAACTGTGACTCGTCCAGATATTGCATTTCCAGTTAGTGTTATCAGTCAGTTCATGTCTTCCCCAACAATTCATCATTGGGCAGCATTAGAACAAATTTTATGTTACTTAAAAGGAGCACCAGGACGAGGTATAGTTTACAAGGATCATGGACATACCCAGATTGAGTGTTTTTCTGATGCAGTATCAAGTGTGCTCCAAGGTAGATAGACGATCCACTTCAGGATATTGTGTATTTGTTGGGGGCAATCTGGTCTCTTGGAAGAGTAAGAAACAAAATGTTGTATCTAGATCCAGTCCGTGTGTGAGGTAATATGGATTTATCAGCTTTTGACTGAATTCGGGTTTAAGACTTCTATTCCAGCAAAATTATGGTGTGATAATCAAGCTGCTCTTCATATTGCCTCGAATCCCGTATTCCACGAGCGAACTAAGCACATTGAGATCGATTGTCATTTTGTTCGTGAGAAAATTCAACAAGGTCTGATCTCCACAGGATATGTAAAAACCGGAGAACAACTAGGAGATATTTTTACAAAAGCTTTGAATGGGGTGCGGATAGACTATCTTTGTAACAAGCTGGGCATGATTAACATCTATGCTCCAGCTTGAGGGGGAGTGTTAGAGTATTAGCTGTATATTAGGTGTAAAAGAATTAGGGTAACTTGTATTTAGTAGTTTCCTATTTTGTTGGTAGTTTCCTATTTCCTAGTCTCCTAGCTTTGTATATAAATATGTACTATTCTATGAAATACACATATAATTCGATTCACTATTTTCTACAATAACCAAATGGCTGCCTTTCGAACTACACTGGATAGATGTTTTCTGCAAGACTTTCCTTTTGATGGTGATGAATTCACATGTGCTAAAAATAGGAAAAATCCTTCAGCTTTAAAAGAAAGATTGGATTGGTGCCTTATTAATCAGAAATGGACCGATGGTTTAATGATCCCAAAGCTCACTCATCTTGATTATTTTGGCTCTGATCACCGTGCTCTCTTGGTCAATATTTTTTCACCAGCCACTACTGATTCTATCACACCAAGAAGGTCTCGTTTTCGCTTTGAAAAACTCTGGTTATCTGATGCTGAATGTGCTGAGATTATTTCCAATACCTGGCTGCTTCAACCCGATTGTGACATGGCTTCTAATCTTCATTCCAACTTGTAAAATGTTGCTGATAATTTACAGAGCTGGCACACCCGAAAGTTTGGACAATTAAAGAGTGATATTTCTCAAGCTCAATCACGTGTGAACCATATCAATAATTTACCTTCTCCAACTTTATTACATTCTCACACTCTTAACACAGCCGAGTCTATTCTTGATGATCTGTTAGCAAAAGAAGAACAATATTGGCAGCAAAGGTCTCGTATTGATTGGTTGCAATCGGGCGATCGCAACACCAAATTTTTTCATGCCAAAGCTAGTGCTAGAAACTCCACCAATAAGATTAAATCTTTGAAGGATGCTGATGGTAATACTGTCACTGATCGAGATGGGATTTCAAACATTATTTGTCAATACTTTCAAGAACTTTTACTGCCAAAGAGGAAGATCATTGGGCACTCTCTCATGTTCTCTCTACTATCCCAACTACGATCAATGATGACCAAAATGAATTTCTGCTTCGTGATTTTACAAGAGAAGATGTCTTTTTTGCTCTGAAATATATGGCTTCTGATAAAAGTCCGGGTTTGGATGGTATGTCGGCTATGTTTTATCACCATCATTGGCACATTGTTGGGGATCTTGTTTCCTCGGTGGTCCTAAATATCCTTAATGACAATGGAGATCCTACTATTTTCAATAAAACTCTTCTTACTTTGATTCCCAAAGTTAAGAAGCCGAGCTCTATGAAAGACTTTCGCCCTATTAGCCTCTGTAATGTTGTGTACAAGCTTGTTTCCAAAATGATTGTTTTCAGGTTTAAGGATGTTCTTCCTTTGGTCATATCTGAAACACAGAGTGCTTTTCTACCCAACCGCTTAATTACGGATAATGTTTTAGTTGCTTTTGAAATGATTCATTCTCTGAAACATCGTAAGAAAGGTTCTAAGGGCTATGCTGCTATTAAATTGGATATGAGCAAAGCCTTTGATCGTGTTGAATGGTCTTTTTTGGCTGCGGTAATGGGTAAAATGGGTTTCAACATTCGATGGATCTCCCTTATCATGAGATGTCTGCATACTACATCCTTTTCTTTCAATCTCAATGGTTCTGTGGTTGGTTCCATTACTCCTCAGCGTGGACTACGTCAAGGTGACCCGCTTTCTCCATATCTCTTTCTCATATGTTCTGAGGGGTTATCTCGATTATTACAATATGAGGAAAGAATCGGTCGACTTAAAGGATATGCTGTATCTCGAAAGGCTCCAATGATATCTCACTTGTTCTTCGCGGATGACAGCCTCATTTTTTACCAAGCTGATGACCGATCTTGTGGGTCTATTAAACGTGCTCTAGACATATACCATCGCGCTTCCGGTCAAGAACTCAATCTAGACAAATCGGTCATGTCTTTTTCTCCCAATACTCCTCCTATTGTTCAGAACTCTTTTCAGAATATTCTTGGTATGCCTATTAGTGAGTGTCACGAAAAATACTTGGGATTGCTAGCTTATTCTGAACGAGATAAGAAGCAACTGTTTAATGATATTAAAGAACGCATTTGGAAGTTGATGAACTCGTGGAATGACAAACTTTTCTCTATAGGTGGGAAAGAAGTTCTCTTGAAGGCAGTGGTTCAGTCAATTCCTACTTATGTTATGAGTTGCTTCAAGTTGCCATCTACTTTCAGTCACCAACTTGAGCAAATGATGGCTAACTTTTGGTGGGGTTCAGACAAAGATAAGAAAAAGACTCATTGGAGAAAATGGAAACTTCTTTGTAAAACCAAAATGGATGGAGGTATGGGATTTCGCTCATTTATTCCTTTCAACCAAGCTCTATTAGCTAAACAAGCTTGGAGGATTCTTCAATATCCAAACTCTCTTCTCAGCCGTGTCTTGAAAGGAAGGTATTTTTCTCAAAATGGTTTTCTACAAGCTTAGAAATCTGGTTGTTCATCTCTCACTTGGCAAGGTATTTGTTGGGGTCGTGATCTTCTTGTGAAAGGTTTGAGGTTAAAAATTGGTGATGGTTCTAGTGTTACATGTTCTTCAGACCCTTGGATTCCTAGGCATTCTGAATTTACACCTTTCTACTACTCGGGAGACCCCCAGAATCTGGTTTCGTTCTATATTACTGAAGACAAAGAATGGAACTTGCCATTACTCACCTGTGACTTTTCTGCTGTAGACATTGATTTTATTCTTTCTATTCCTCTATCTTCTTCTCATGTGAGAGACCAATGGATATGGCATTTTACTAATTCAAGTGAGTATACTGTACAAACGGGCTACCACCTTGCAACTGAACTTGATGAATCCGAGCTTCCTACTTCTTCTACTTCTCAGCATTCATGGTGGAAATACTTTTGGAATCTGAAATTGCCTTCCAAAGTTAAAATTTTTGTGTGGAAAGCTTTTCATCGAGCTATTCCTACTGCTGCTTCATTATGTAACATGAAGATAATTGATTCTGCAGCATGTAGTCTTTGCTCTAATGCCTGGGAGTCTATAAAACACGCACTGCTTCTCTGTAAACATGCCAAGAAAGTTTGGCATTCTGCTGGTTATTCTCTTGATTATGATATGCTTGCACGAATGAAATTCAGTGATTGTCTGGTTTTGTTATCCACCCTTAAAACCACTTCTGAAATGGAACAAATGTTTTGCACGATGTGGTTTTTATGGACTGATAGGAACAATTACATACATGGCAAACCGGTCCTCTCTCCATCACAAATATGGGCGAAATCTGCTGCCTATTACTGCAATTTTCAGCATCATTCTACGATTCAGAACTCACCTATGATCTCTACAGGTGCGGCTACTCAATCTAAATGGATTCGACCACCTCTGAATGAATTAAAAATGAATGTTGATGCAGCTTGTGATGTTTCCCGTAACAAAATTGGTGTTGGTATTATTGTTCGAAACTCTTCTGGTCAAATTGTTGCGGCTTATTCAAAGTCATTCACAGGTAGATACAAGTCACAAGAAATGGAAGCTAAAGCTTTACTCACGGGATTAGATTGGGCTGCTCACCACAATTTGTTGGTTTCTACTTTGGAATCTGATTCTCTAGTTTTAGTTAATTCCATTAACAGTCAATCTACTGCTATTTCTTCTTTTGGTGATTTAGTTTTAGATATTAAAAATCGTTTATCCTATCTCTCCTCTGTTTGTGTATCTCATGTTAAGCGAGATGCTAACCAAGCTGCTCATGGCTTGGCTAAACAAGCTTTGGTGTTGGATAATGATTGTATGTGATTTGAGGAAATTTCCTCTACCATTTTCTCTGTTGTTGTAAATGACTCCATTTAATTTATAATAACAGTCTTTTTCTCAAAAAAAAAAAAAAAAAACTTTTTAGCAGAATTTTCAAGTATATATTGTTCATCGTGCTTCCGTGTGGTTTGGTATATAGGTTTTTTTTTTTTTTTTTTTTTTTGCAAGAAACCAAATATATAGTTATATTTTATTTATTTATAAAAAAAAAAGGAAAAAGAAGGAAACTAGACAGAGAAAAGGGTAGAAGAAGGGTAGGAGAGTGTAGAAGGATCGAAAGCTCTTCTATTAATCCATACTAGTTAGGGCTGTGATTTCATTTGATTTTTGTTGGAGTTTCATTTTCAATGGAACCCTGGCCTTTTCACGACGGTAATATCTACGATTTGCTTCACAGACGATACCTCCATGGCCCTCAAGTACACCCCTTTCTCTTCTATTTCTCTTTTAACTCTATTTTGTTGCTTGGATTATTTTGACTTTAATTCATTAGCTATGCAATTTGAATATTTTGACCAAAAATTTAAACGTAGTAATATTCAGTGATGTTTTTTTCTGTTCTTTTCTACACACTAAGCTGGCATGAAAAATGTAAACTGGTTTCTTTCCCTAATGGCTTAAATGAGTTGGTTTATGAATTTACTTCTGATTGCTGTTCTGGGTTTATTTATTTATTTTACATTGTTCAATTGGTTGCTTTAATATATGTTACGGTGGACTAGTAGTTGTGTGGTGTTAAATCATGTTGCTACGGGAGTATTCCGTTATTGTTATTATTATTATTGTTATATAGGTTGCTCAGTCATTCCATGAAGACAATTTGGCTCGTTTTCAATTTTGTGTAGGATGCAAATCGCAGTTTTCAGCTTCATTCATCACTGATACGAAGGCTTTCACAGGAAAAAGAGTTGGAGGTTGGTAACTTTAATTGGATAAGAGTATGATAACAGACAGTTCATTATGAATTCATAATCCACCAATGGGGATTCATCTTTAACATTTTTGTGCCTGTCCTACCGTTGACAATGTTTCTTGACCTCCCCTTTTTCATGTTCTTGTGCTAAAGTTGTAGTGATAAAATGAAGTTTGTCATTTAGAGGTATAGATTTCTTTCTGTTTTGGAAGTTTGAGTAGCAGAGTCGTCTAGGTAATAATATCTAAGCTTAGAAAAGAATGCTCCAGAAAATAAAAGTTTAAGAAATAGTAAAAGTTCGAAGTTGTTGTATTTATCAACTGGGAAATCGTCACTTCGGAATGCAGATGTTTAGGGATCGATAGTTTGCTTTCTGCTCGAAGGCAACTTGAGGGGAGAAGTAGATTGTTTTAACTTTTATGTTGGTCAGACATTAATATTTATCAAGTTTTTTTCTTTTTTCCCGTAAGTTAATTATTATTTTTTTTGTAAGTTAATTATTAAGTGTACTTTAATTTCTAAATTTGAGTCTGTTGTAAAATGTGGCTCCTGCATTCTAGAATTTATCTAGTTACCATTCTGTGCTTGAAGAAAAATTGTTCTTAAAGTTTTTTTTTCTTCAGGGGCATGAAGGTTGTGTTAATGCTATTGCTTGGAATTCCAGCGGTTCACTTCTGATATCCGGATCAGATGACACACGGGTATGGTACCTTAATATATTCAGTGTGGAAAGCAATACAACTGATGGCCACATTAGCATGGTTATGATAGGACTCTAAATCTAGATATGGCAGTAGCAAAGAACTAAAAGAACATTAGAGATGAAGAGAGATATTTCTGCATTTTATAGGTAAAAACTCAGGCACAAAGTTTGGAGGTAATTTGAGAGACCTTCCTCTCTCTCCACAACCCTATTCTTCAATTCCCCAATACCCTCTACAATCTCACAGTCACAGTATAGTTTTTTATGATCCTAATGATCCAGCTGGAATATAACTAACTATTCTATTACAAAATAGAGTAAAATACATAAGTTGAATACTAGGCATAGAATTCCTGTTTTTCATGTCATGTTATATTTATTGAAGGCCTATTAGACTACAGCAAGATGGGAGGAAAATAAATTAAAGATTTGATGCGACATAATAACAATACTGTTATATATTATCTGAAACAAAGATTTTGGTAGGAGATATGTTCGATTACGATGCATATGGATCTAGTTATCTTCTCCCACTTATAGTTGTGAAACACGTGTTACCAAAATAAATATAATTTAAAACAATGCTAAGGTTTTACCATAACTTTAATTTTAATAATATTTGCTGTCTCAAAACTTTTTCTATTCTGTAGCTGTGTAAGCATAAGTAGTAGACATATTTCAGCTTAGAAAGTGTAATTAATGTTTCTGTTCTGTACAATTTTCTGCAGATTAATATATGGAGCTATGCTGGCAGGAACCTTTTGCATTCCTTAGAGACTGGGCATTGTGCAAATATATTTTGTAGCAAATTTATTCCTGAGACTGGTGACGAACTTGTGGTTTCTGGAGCGGGAGATGCAGAAGTAATGTTTTGAAATTAGAAATTCTTACTGATAGATGTTTTCTTCATCTAAACTTTGTTTTAATGTTGAAAATGTAATTTCTGATTTCCTTGCAGGTTCGGTTATTTAATTTGTCTCGATTAAGTGGGAGAGGAGCTGATGACAGTGCTATTGCTCCATCAGCTACGTATCAATGTCATACAAGAAGAGTCAAGAAGTTGGCTGTAAGATTTTCTGTTTAAAAGAGTGATGGGTTCTTGGAACTTAATTGTGGCCTCAGTTTCAATGACAATGCTGCTTTCTATTGCAGGTTGAAGTTGGAAACCCTAACGTTGTATGGAGCGCAAGTGAAGATGGGACATTGAGGCAACATGATTTTCGAGAAGGCTCTTCATGTCCTCCTGCTGGATCTTCTCATCAAGAATGTCGCAATATTTTGGTAAATGAATCTATTTATTGAATTTATGTGTTCATATTATCGTGAGGATGTTTCCATTATCAATGGTGTGGTTGAGAACTCACTTTTCTTCATGTTTTAATACTTTCATGTTTGGGTGGTATGTCCAACTGACTTGCTTTCTGAAAAATGGTCAAAACTATTGAACAATATTGTGATATTATTACTTGTCGAAGAAGGAATCTGCATATTATATAAAAAGAAGCGATAATAATTCTGACAGAACTTCCTTCTTTATTGTGGTAGGAAACTTACCAAAATGTACATGTTAAAGTGCTAATATGATGTAGGATTTTATTAAAATCAGAAACATGCTGCATGTGATTAAATTATATGGGGGAACTTTATAGAAAATTGGTGATTATGATTGTATGGGTGGAATCAGTGTTGGCTCTAGGGTGGGGCAAGGCCCAAGGCTCTCCCTTTGAGCAAGGCCTATAATATATTTATATATTTTATGTTACTAATGATTTAAAAATAATAATTTTAAATAATTTATAGAAATTGTTACTATAGAAATTTATCTGCAGTTAACTACGAATAAAATAATTCTGAGAAGAACACTAACACTAACATAAAAATATAAAGTTATAATTACTATTAAGGTTATTTATTTATTCCCTTCAGCCTATTGATGTCTACACAAATATATTTCAAAAGATTAAAAAATTTGTATTGTATATGTTATGTATACATATATATATATATATATTTTAATTGTACCATTATGTTATTTATCTTTTGTTTTTTGTATTTTTCCTTTTAATTTGTAGGAGAAATTTCAGTATAATAAAATTTACTAACTCTTTTTTTATTAAAATATTAAATTTTAATCTTTTTTATTAGTTTGAAAGGCCTTCAATTAATTTTCTGCCTGAGGCCTCTAAATTTGTTGAGACAACCCTGGGTGGAATGAATACTTAATAATACAAATTTACGGGATGATGGGAAAGGGCCATCTTATATGGCTATGTTAGTGATTTAATGATTGGGGAGAGGGTTTACGACATTGACAAAAATGTGGTTTACGACATAAGAAAAGAGAAATGGAAACTGGGATAGTCTAAACAAAGGCCTCCTTCTCTTTTTCAAAAAAAGAAACTATCGGTAGGAAGATATGCATGCGTTTCAGTATACCCCCTTGAATGTATTTCTCTTGTCAATCCTAAAGATTAAGCTGCTTGAACCATTGCCCAATTTGATTCCAACATTAAAGATCTTATTTTACATAAATTTCTCAACTGCAGATTGACTTGAGGTGTGGAGCAAAGAGGTCTCTAGCTGATCCTCCAAGACAAAATTTTGCTCTAAAGTCTTGCGATATTAGTGCCACCAGGCCTCATTTGCTCCTAGTTGGTGGGAGGTACATTTTTGTTTATTTGAGTTAAATAATGTTCTCGTACTTTTACGATGAATTTTCTTTTCTTTTCATCTTATATCTTATTCTTGAATGTTTGTAGTGATGCGTTTGCACGGTTGTACGACAGAAGGATGCTGCCACCGTTCTCTTCAAGTCAGAAAAAGATGCCACCTCCTCCTTGTGTTGACTATTTTTGTCCCATGCATCTTTCTGACCATGTCAGTTTTGAACCTTGTAATTGTTTTAATGACTTCAATTTTACAACCTCGAAATGTTATTTTGGTTATTTTCGTAATGCTGTTTTCTATGATCTGAGACGTACAGTCAAAAGTATTGGGGGTTTAAAACTACCTTTCTTCTTTATATTTTTTCCAGGCACATTCAAGCTTGCATTTAACTCATGTTGCGTTTAGTCCAGATGGAGAAGAGGTTCTACTTAGTTACAGTGGAGAGCATGTCTATTTGATGGATATAAATCACGGTATGTATATCTACCTTGGGTATATGCACCTGAATGCCTCGTACATGCTGTTCTTTCTTTTTGACAGACTGGATTAAGGATTTACATGTAAAAGACATTAATAATTCTATGATTTCATGGCAATATACTTTTATCACATATTTGATTTGAATTGAGCAAGACATGGGTCTTATCTTTGGAAAGGGTTGAATGGATGGTCAACTTACTCTTATTGGTGGATAGGGTTGTGGTTATCGTCTTGTGTTTGTGTCGCCACGATAATGACACTACACAATTAAAGTAAAGACGAATACATCTCGATCATGAAACGTGTCGAAAACAAACACAATTATTTTAGCATGTCACACAGCATAATAACACGATTATGATACGTTTAATATGGCACAACACGTAATTGACACAATTAAACATAACTATATACAAAATTATGAAACCTATAGTTTAATTTGTGTTGTTGTGTCAACACAATTATGACACGAGACGATTATTAAACGTTTCAAGATGATCAGGACATGACATGAGTAAGATAAATAGTAACATTTTTTTTTTTCATTATTACAACTGGTGCTTAATTGAAACAAAGTCAACGCGACAAGACACAATTATTAAATGTGTTGAAAACTCAGATACGAGTATGAAACAATATTAAACGTGTCACACAAACTCATTTGTTTTGTATCGTTTTTGAGTTATTTTATCGTATGGCGTAAAAATTGTCAGCCCTACTGTATAGCCATTTTGCATGTATGTGTGAACTCTACTAGGGACTTAGTTCAATTGGTTGCGGCTTCATACCTTGCAGCTTGAACTGTATTGGTTGTTGTTGATGCTCAATGGTTTTCTGGTGAAGTATTTTTTGGTGTGAGAAATTTGGCCCAGTAACTTTTCTTGTTATTGGTATCTTTACCTTCCTGTATCAGTAGGATGTTCAGGACAATAAGATGGGTACTTGCAAATTTGCAGCAGGTGATAGTTCTATGCAGTATAGCCCTGCAGATGTTTCTCAGCTGACAAGCTTCACAACTAGGCTTGACAGAGGTGAACTGACATCTGAAGTTGGCCTAAAGGGTCATTCTAAGGAGAGAAGTGCTGCTGTAAGGGTGCCCATATTTTTGTCTTTATGTATATTTTCCTATATATTTTGTTGATTTGTTCTATAAGATGATCTTTCCTATCTTAACATTGTTATTTCAGCTTGACATGTGTAAGAAGCTACTCCAAATTGCTGAAAGATCCTTGGAGGGGGACATGAATTACTATTTCGGCATTGAGGCTTGCGATGACGTGTTAAATGGATATGGTCAATTTATTGGACCAGCATTGAAGCATGATTGTCTCTGTATGCGTGCTGCGTTGTTGCTGAAGGTTCTTGATATTTTATATGAAGTGATTCAAAGATTCTTTTTATTTTTTATTATTATTTTTAAATGAGGTTTTGATTCTTGCAACTATATTTTTCAGCGAAATTGGAAAAATGATGGTCACATGGCGATTAGAGATTGTCATAATGCTCGAAAGATTGATGGCTCCTCATTTAGGGCACATTACTACATGTCTGAAGCTCTGTCACAGGTGATTATTTTTTACCCATAGTAAGTTAGTTGACCCTTTAACACTTGGGCTTTGGAAAGCCTTCTGGCATTCTTTAACCCACACAAATTGGATGTTGTTTGCCCCTCAATCATTTTATAATTTTGCTGGCTCAGTACAGCCAACTTATGAGAAAGAGAAATCTGAGAAGATAAACACAGACAGTAGAAAAGAGCTCCTTTACACAATATGTATAGCAGATTGGCTACTAAACTGAGGACACTTTTGGAAGTTTATTCAAGTTGAGTGGAATCGATTGTGAGCGATTAGGTTTAAAGTACAACCTGTCTTTTCTCTCTTTCTCCAAAGAAAAAAAAAACACTCCTAAATATGGAGTCCTCCAGGTTAAGGGACAGAGGTCCAGTAATCTTCCAATTTGCTGTGGGGTCAAGATATTATTTGAAGTTATATGAGTGTGAGGGCTCTGTTTTTTCTGTTTTTTTTTTTCTTTTTCATATTGTTTATCACACAATTGTGCGATATGTGATGACCTTTCCTTGACTCTTGTCGCCTTTAGTGAATTTATGTTTTTGTGATAAAAACTGGAAGTATACGGTCTTTTTTTTTAGAAATGATATTTATAGAACTTCCTTGGTTAGAAATTTTCTATCATAGAAATCAAAGACAAACAATGAAATCCCGCAAAGAAAATACTTTATGGATAAAAGTGGCAAGGAATTCAGCTAGCATATTCGAGAGGTAAGATTCTCCAAAATAAACCTTTGGAGAGGGTTGTTCTCTATTTAGACCAAGTCTATTCTATTTCCAAGCTACCTGAAATGAATCTCTTATCCTTATATTTTTTAGGGTTCGGTCATAGTACAAAACGACAATGCAACCCCTCAACTTAAAACAACCACTAATACAAAAATAGGGAAAAATTACTAAAATACCTTAATACAAAATAACCCCTGGCCAAAGCTATTCTCTTAGTCTCCTAGAGTAAACAAAGTGTATTGAGGCTTGTCAATATCCCAAAAAAAACCTTCACCTTGTTCTCAAGGTGAAAACTTGCTATTGAACTTGGTGATGAACCAAGTTTCAGTTTGTATTTTCCTTTAATATTGGTTTTCCCTCTATTTCCATTGAATGTAGAAGACCCCCGGTGTATTGTGCTCCCTATCCGTACAAGTTTCTTTGTCAACGAATATCATCAAACTCTAAAATCCCATCAGTTGTTGTAGCATGACCAGTGGCGTCTTCTTCTCTTCAGGCGGTGGCTGTCCATTGTGTAGGTGTTGCTGTGGCAGAGCACAAATGTGCCTTTCTTGCAATGAACAAGTGCTTTTTCTTATAACATACCCTCTCAAAATCGACTCCTTCCAAAAAGCCTGAGTGCTCTTCTATATTCATCTATTGTTGTTTATCCTTGCAAACTGCCCTGATCAGTTGGGTTTTCCTCAACAGCTGCACCATCTGCGCGGGTAGAATAATGTTCTTTTTGTGTTACCAACGGTATTATCCACACCATGTGAATATTTCCAGTCAAATGTTGGCAAATTTAGTTCCCTGCAATGGGTTCCCTGTTCAAAGGATCTTTTGTAGAAAAATCAATATCTATGAATTAGGTGGCACTTTGGCAGCCCTATGGTTGTGTTCCAACTGTATGTCACTTGTACTTGCCTCAATTGATGCTATCGAGTTCCCTCCATATCTTAGTGTTGGATGTCTTTAACACCTCTTCTCATGGTTCTTGAATGGTTCTTGACTATTCTAGGGAAATTTCTATCGCTTCATCCGCATTTCTTGGATGTTGTACCCTTAATTCAGCCTTTACTGGTGACTAATCCATTAAAAAATGTGCCCAACTGAACTTTTGGCGCTATGTTTTCTAATGGAGCTAAGAGGTGGACAAAATTTTGATTATATTCAGCCACGAAACCCTTTGGCTTGACTGCCAGAAATGAAGCCACAAAACATATACCGTAACAAACAAACGAAATTAAGCGATTTGATCAAAGTGAATGGTTATTTTGACTAAACACGATGGATGACTTGACAATTAAGTCTATTTTTTTTTGAAAAATGAACTTGTCATTCAAATAATAATTAGAGAGTACAAAAATGATGAAAACAAATCCGTCAAATTAAGTTTCTTATTCACCCTGAATGTATGCACAACTAATCCATAAAATGTCATGGAATAGAGATACTTCAGGAAAATTGGTAAGTAAACTTGTGAAAACATATAATGATAGTACATCGGTGTAAACATAGAGAAAGCAAAGCTCAATGCCAATTTACAATCAACCTTAAAGTGTAAAAGTAGACCAAACAATAAACAGTTACTCCAGACTCGCTTCTATAAAATCTGCTTGAATGATTGTAAGAGTCCCTACAAAAATATTATAAGAAAAATAAGAGTCCTGTAAAGTAAAATATACACTAAAATTAATAAATCTAAATTGATTTAATAAAGAGGAATAGAAAAACTTATCTCATCAACATGATCTTCAAATCTTAATTAGAATTTTTGAGATAGATAATAAATCTTTAACATTATTACAACATCAAACTTTTTTCATAACTAAAAAAATTTAACTTTAACAAAACATAACCGAACAATAACAATGTATATAATTACTTTTAGTCATACAAATATATAATAATATATGAATGATTATAATTAATTTAATAAAAAAATATTTATGTAAAAATATATTATTAATCAAATGAATCAAAAAATGTTATAAGATAATATAATTAATAGTAAACAAAATCATTAATGAGAATAAAAATAAGTAATACAATTAATACGATTCTATAAAAATGTTAATAAATATAGTTTTTGAAGTGTAATTTATATGACTTTAGATATTAATTTAAAAAAAGAATATAAATAATAATAAAGAAAAAACATTAATATAAAATATAGGGTAATAATTTAAATAATAAAATAGTATGATATTACATATACAGTAAATGATAATTAACAAAATACTATATATAGTAAAAATAATTTAACATTAATGTTTTTAATAAATTAAAAAACATATGTTAAGCAACGATTTCCTCTAAATTTAAGCCTTCATCCCCGATACATAGTAAGAATAAAACTTAATTTAAAATTGAGGAAATAAAGAAAGAAAAAATTATGTATCTATATATTTATGACTAAATAGTTATAGATGACTTGAGAATTAAGTCCAATTTGGATTGACTAATCCAGTATATTTTCCACATTAATGTGAGTTTAGGTGTATTATGTCGATTTTTTTGAGTAATATATCAGGAAATGTCTATTGATTCCTTATTCCTGCGGTTTTGAACACAATTGGTACATTCCAAAATAATCATTACTTGGGCATGTGGCCGGAGAATCCGCTATTTCAACTACCACAATAGTGTATTCCATAGCTCCCCTTTTCAATCAAATGATATTGAGCATGTTTCTCATTTCTTCTCGATAAACTAGTGGGCTTTTTTCGCAAAATTGTGCTCAATTTTATATGTGGCAATTCTGCTAAAATTTTGATTATATTCAGCCACAAAACCCTTTGGCTTGACTGCCAGAAATTGGTCATAAAGGGACCTTATGTAAGTGTTTTTGAAATCTTTCAACACCAATTTTTTCATCTCTTTCCAGCTTAATGTGGCTCGCTTTTTAATCTCACATTGATACTGTAGTAGAGCATCCCTTGAAAATGAAATGAAAGCAGCCTCAAATCTTCTCGTCGTTGTCGTATCCATGACAAGAGAAAAATATTTCCTCTTGTAGTATCAATCTGTCCAGATTCTCTCCATCAATACTCGACATCAACTTCTTGAGCCAATTTTCATGTTAAGAGTTGCAAGTCTTGGTAGTTCATGTCAAAAAATCCCCGCCCCAAGCTCCGATTTAGGCGAAAACCTGAGGAGTGATGCACATGGTCGTTGGTCTCTGTTCTAGCATTGCCGCGCTGTGTTGGGTGCCATGGGGGTTGCAAGACCCTTGCTTTCCTCCTTTTCCTTTTTGCCAACAACTTCAGTAACATCCTCTTTGGATTCTTGGACAGTTCTTGATATTTCTTGACTTTCAAGAAAGTCTTAAATTGTTGTTGTAAGATTTCTCAGAATGATTCTTGCATTTGTTGATGAATCTGTTGTGCTATCTCTTGTATTGAATCTGATACACCCTAGAACAGGTACAAGAATGGTGTAGAAAGAATTGAAGTTTTATTGAATTCCAACAAGATTACAATGGTGCCAGGCAGTTCGAGAAGCCTGGGTCTCCCTGAGTTCAAGACTCTATTACAACTTGTATCTTTTTCCTTACCCTTCAAATACAAACCTCACTAATATATATAGACACCCTAGGAATAACTAATAACTAATTATTTTGACAGCTTATGCATAAGATTGCCACCTCAGCTAAAACTAATAATCTTTATGCTATTATTTACTGCTTTTATTTACAGTTTGTTTCTTAGGTCTCCTAGAATAAGTCAACCTAATTGGTGGTGTATCAATACCCCGGGGGTGCACTTTCACCTTGTCCTCAAGGTGAAATTCAGGAAAGGTTGTGTTGATCTTGTCAAAGCTCTCCCATGTAGCTTCAAATTCGGGCAGGGACTTCCATTTAATGAGGACCTCTACCTCATCTAGGCCATTTTTAGCTGACTGCCGCACTTGAAGAACTGCTTCGGGTGCAACTTGTAGCTCTAATTCAGGTGTCACGGGAGGCAACGTTGGCGATGAAAGAGTCGAGCCATGTGCTCTTTTCAGCTGCGAGATGTGGAAAACCGGGTGGATGGATGAGGAAGCTGGTAACTCCAGTCGATAGGCTACCGCACCTATCTTTTCTGTTACCTTAAAAGGGCCATAAAACTTGGCAGCGAGCTTCTCGAAGCGACGCCTGGCTAAAGATTGCTGTCGGTAGGGTCGAAGCTTGAGGTAGACCAAGTCGCCAACTTGAAATTCCTCATGGTGCCTGTGCTTGTCAGCTTGGTGCTTCATTCGCTGCTGAGCTCGAAGGAGTTGCATCCGTAGGTCATCAATGGTGGCATCCCGGTCAGCTAATAAAGTATCAACTGCGGACACATGCGAAGATCTAGCGTGATAGCGAATCAAAGGTGGGGGAGCCCTACCATACAATGCCTGGAATGGGGTAAGCTTGGTGCTCGAATGAGTGGAAGTATTATACCAATATTCTGCCCAAGCCAACCATTTAGCCCACTGCTTGGGTTTCTCATTAGCAAAGCAACGGAGGTATGTCTCAAGAGTCCGATTCACCACTTCTGTTTGGCTGTCTGTTTGTGGATGATAAGCGGTGCTACGCTTGAGGGATGTACCTTGCAATTTGTGTAACTCACTCCAAAAGTGGCTAGTAAAGATCCGATCACGGTCTGAAATAATGGACAAGGGTAACCCGTGGAGTCGGACTATCTCTTTAAGGAAGACTTGCGCAACTGTTGTGGCTGTAAATGGATGTTTTAGGGTGACAAAATGGCCGTACTTGCTCAATGGATCCACTACTACCATGATGGTATCCCAACCTTCCGATCTTGGCAGACCTTCGATGAAATCTATGGAGATATCATCCCAAACTTGAGCGGGCAAGGCAATGGGCTGCAGTAAGCCAGCTGGGGTAGTGGCTGCGTACTTATGTTGTTGACAAATGGCGCATTCTTGGACGAATTTCAGTACATCTTTTCGCATCCCTACCCAAAAAACCTCAGATTTCAATCGTTGGTATGTCTTCATTTCCCCCGAATGTCCTCCCATAGGAGTGGTGTGGAATTCTCCTAGGATAACAGGAATCAAAGAAGAATTTCGGGGGATCACAATCCTACCCTTGTACAACAAAATATCCTGCTCGATCGTAAACCCAACATGTTGTTTCCCCTCGGATATATCCCTTTTGATGCCGAGAATGAGAGAATCTTGCTGAACCTCAGTTTGGAGTTGCTCCCAGTGTTGCCATTGAGGTGTTTGAAGGTTATTAAACTCAGCTATAGCTGCTGGTTTTCTAGACAGGGCGTCTGCCACTAAGTTGCTAGCACCGGATTTGTAGACAATGTCAAATTCATAGGTCATGAGTTTATCTACCCAACGCTGGTACTCATTACCTATCACCCGTTGCTCTAAGAGGAATTTAAGGCTTTGCTGATCAGTCCTCACAATGAAGCGTCGACCGAGTAAGTAAGGTCGCCATTTATTTACTGCATACACAATAGCCATCAGTTCTTTTTCATAGATTGACTTAAGTCTTCCTCGGGGACCAAGAGTGTGGCTGAAATAAGCTATGGGTCGAGATCCTTGCATGAGAACTGCCCCAAGGCCATATCCCGAAGCATCGGTCTCTATAATGAAAGGTTGAGAGAAATCGGGCATTGCTAACACCGGGACTGTACTCATGGCTGTCTTTAATTCTTGAAATGCTCTACTTGCCTCTTCGTTCCACCCAAAGCAATCTTTCTTCAGTTGATCTGTTAATGGCTAAGCTATTTGCGCATACCCCGCCACAAATTTACGGTAATACCCTATGAGACCCAAGAACCCTCTAAGCTCGCGGATGTTTCGGGGAACCGGCCAATCTATCATAGCAGCCACCTTGCTTGGGTCGGCTGCCACTCCTTGACCCGAGATGATGTGGCCCAAATAAGTCATTTGGCGCTGCCCAAATTCACATTTTTTCCGATTTGCGAAAAGCTAGTGCTGTTGAAGTAATTGAAGTACTATGGTGAGATGTCCAATGTGGTCTTCGTCACTGGAGCTATATACCAAAATGTCGTCGAAAAAAACCAGCACAAATTTCCTCAGATAAGGGCAAAAAATGGCATTCATCAGGGATTGAAAGGTGGCGGGAGCATTGGTGAGACCGAACGGCATTACCTTAAACTCATAGTGTCCTTCATGGGTCCTGAAAGCAGTTTTCGGCACATCCTCTTCCCTAACCCGAATTTGGTGGTAGCCGGACTTAAGATCGAGTTTAGAGAATATTTGTGCACCGTGGAGTTCATCCAAGAGCTCATCAATGATTGGTATAGGAAATTTGTCAGGAATGGTGGCACTATTCAGTGCCCGGTAGTCTACACAAAACCTCCAAGTTCCATCTTTCTTTTTGACCAACAAGACCGGACTAGAGAAAGGACTTTGGCTGTCTTGTATGATTCCTCCTTGTAACATCTCTGCTGTCTTCTTTTCAATCTCGGTCTTCTGGAATTGGGGGTATCGATAAGGCCGCACACTCACTGGTGGGGTCCCTTCTTTGAGGTTTATGGCATGCTCATGACCACGTGTTGGGGGTAACCCTTGTGGTGTTTGAAACACGGGGTCAAACTTCACCAAAAGCTCCTCCAAAAAAATTGGTTGTTCGGTCTTCTCCACGGTTGTCAATGAGGGACATATTGGATCGGGTCCCCCATTTGGTTGGGATTGTTTCCTTTGACAATTTTGTACTAAAGACTTCAAAGTTACCACGCTTTTGCCCAAGGAAGTATCCCCCTTAATTGTTACCGGTTGGTCCCCAACCTGAAACTTCATTGTTTGTTGATTCCAATTAACATGGGTGGTCCCCAAAGTTGCTAGCCACTGGATTCCAAGTATCACATCAGTGCATCCCAGCCCAAAAGGTAAAAAGTCATCTACAATGGTCAACCATTGTAGCTCCAAAACTACTTCCCGACAGATTCTTTCTCCTTTAATTGATTTACCCGAACCAAGAGTTACTCCATAAACCCCAGTTTTTGTCAAAGGCAAGTTGTGTTGCTCAACTAGGTTCTTGGAAATGAAATTATGTGTTGCTCCGGAATCAATAAGCACCATTACATCTTGGCTGCCGAGGGTCCCTTTGATCTTCATGGTCTTGGGAGCGGTCACACCGGTGACTGAATTCAAAGATACTTCTGCTGCACCGGTCAGTTCTGCATTATCTAAACTAAGATCCTCCTCTTGCATAGAATTTGAGTTCTCCTCGCAACCTCGGTCAATCTCATCGTCATGGGTCACAATCACACTAAGCTCTTTCTTTTCACATCGATGTCCCGGTGACCATTTGTTGTCACACCGATAACAAATTCCCTTCCGTCGCTTCTCTTGCAATTCGGAATCAGTCATTCTCCGATATTGGCCCATTGGTTTCCTATCCTTTGGTGGGAATTCGGTGCTCTTGCGATCTTCGTGGTGGCTCGGGTATTTGGAATTGCCCCAAGGAGAGCGATTTCCAAATAAAGATTGGTTCTTGTTCTCGATCTTGGCTGCCATTTCCATTGCTTTATTCAACGTACTAGGTTCAAACAATCGCAATTCCTCTTTCAAACCCCGTTTGAGACCGGAAAGGAATTGACCCAAAGCCACGGCATCGGATACCCCCTCTAAGGGTGCCAACAACTCCAAGAATCCCTCACAATATTCATCAACCGTGCCGGATTGCCGAAATTCAAAGAATTGTTCATGTAAAGATCCTTTTGAAGTGTTTCGGAATTTATTCAAGAGGAGTAACTTGAGATCTTCCCAAAGCAAGATTGGTCTCCGACGCGTCTCCCATCGAAACCAAGTTAACGCCTTCCCTTCGAAGCTAATGGTGGCTGCCTCCACCATTTCTTCATTGTTGAATCTTTGGAGTGCAAAATGCTTCTCAGCCCGCATTACCCATCCATCGGGATCAACTCCTTCAAAGGTTGGCAGCTCCAAACGGCGTAATCGAACATGCCGGCGATGTTCGAAGGTGGCACCACTGATTTCTCTTTCTGGCATCATCGATTTTTCATGTCCCAGCCGCTGTCCCATCCTTGCCATTCCTTCCGGCGTCCGAGCGGTCTGGTAGTCAACGCCCCGTTCTTGATTTCCGACCGAGCCCGACTCCTCCGTTTGTCTTCCCAAAAGACGTCCGACCAACTCCTTGAGTTGTCGCATCTCCTCTCGGAAATCCCCAATTTCTGCACGGACCGAGCCCACCTCCGCCTTAACTTCACCAATCTCAGAATCGACAACCTCCTCCATCTCCGACAACTCCTCCGCCCATTCTTGGTCGGTCTTTGCCGGTTTCTTGGGCATTCTTTCCTTCCCGGACGAACTGCTCTGATACCACTTTGATACACCCTAGAACAGGTACAAGAATGGTGTAGAAAGAATTGAAGTTTTATTGAATTCCAACAAGATTACAATGGTGCCAGGCAGTTCGAGAAGCCTGGGGTCTCCCTGAGTTCAAGACTCTATTACAACTTGTATCTTTTTCCTTACCCTTCAAATACAAACCTCACTAATATATATACACCCTAGGAATAACTAATAACTAATTATTTTGACAGCTTATGCATAAGACTGCCACCTCAGCAAAAACTAATAATCTTTATGCTATTATTTACTGCTTTTATTTACAGTTTGTTTCTTAGGTCTCCTAGAATAAGTCAACCTAATTGGTGGTGTATCAGAATCATGAAGAAATTCCTTGATTCCAGAAACTTCAACTTTCATAGCGTCACAATCTTCTTCCTAAACAATGGAAGAATCACCTGCTTATTTCTTAGGCGTCATGTCTGCAGTCACCTCACCAAATTGATTGAACTTTCTTGGTTAGAAACTTTTTATCTTAGAAATTAAACACAAACAATGAATTCCCTCAAGGAAAATATTTTATTGATAAAAGTGGCAAGGAATTCAGCTAGCATTTGAGAGGCTAGACTCTCCAAAGTACAACCTTTCGAGAGGGTTGTTCTCTCCTTAGACCAAGTTTATTCTATTTCCAAGCTAGCTAAAATGAATCCCTCAACTTTATATTAGTCGACAAAGTACAATAATTTTCAATATATTATTTCTAATAAACAAATCATGTATTAAACATGTACAAGGTTCCCTAAAAAGGGAAAGAAAATCGTACTGTAATATCAGAATAAAACTCTTAACCCTAAAAATATGGAACAATAAATGACAATAGCTAACTTACAGCTACACAAGGATAATGCTACAAATAGAATAGATTTTCCTACAATATTTACAAGGTTCAGTCATAGTACAAAAAGACAACCCAGCCCCTCAACTTAGAACAGTCACTAATACAAAAATAGGGAATAGTTACTAAAACGCTTGAATACTAAATAACCCCCTTGCCCAAAGCTATTCCGCTATTCCCTCAGTCTCCTAGAGTAAATAAATTGTATTGAGGCTTATCAGATATGCGCACTCAAAATATGCACTAAAAACTTACACAGTGACGTGGCAGGTTTTTTAATCAATCACATTTATCTAAATTGGGACACACTATTTTAAAAAACAGTACCACATCACTAGGTGAAATGTTTTGGTGCATATTTTGGGTGGACATATCATTACTTTTTTTTTTAAATCAATATTGAAAATTTAGAAAGAGACCACTGGTCTTGCCACCCCCGTTATGTTTTGGTACAACCTATTTGCCTTTTAGATTTATTTTATTTTATTTTATTTTTTTGCAGTTAGGAAGACATAAAGAAGCTCTAGATTTTGCTTGTGCTGCTCAAAATTTGGCTCCTTCTAATTCTGATGTAGAAGAAAGAGTTGAGAGAGTTAAGAAGGACATTGCTGCAGGTTTCTGATTTTATCTGTCTTCATGTTCATTTGTTTGCTACAATATTTATTCACGTTGGCCAGGCTTTGAATTTTATTGTCTACTTGTTCTTGTCACAATTTCCAAGACCAAATTTCATGCATGCCTCTTCGGTTTTCTTATGCGAATTTGTAGTTCATTGTATTCTCTTTGCTTATGAAGAATGATTTCTGTGATAGAATATTATATTAATCCTGAAGAGAGAGGGAGCAACAAAAAAACTCATTCCATTTTTTTCCCTTTTTCGTAAGTGATATATATGTTCCGGTGTCTTTCTGTCTGAATTGGATAAAGGTGTGGATGAGTATAAATATCTAGTTTGAAAATAAAGGGATGTGCATGTGCTTCATTTCTGCTTTTCTTTTTTATTTTTTGATTATTATTTTCTTTTAATTAAAAAAAGCCTCCCTTGAATTAACTGTTTTTCCTTAACCTCTTAGCAAGCACAATTTTGAACTGGAGCCCACTTAGGCTGACAACTTTGGGGATGTATATTTGTGGGGGCAAATTGCAGGCCTTCTTGGAAAAAAATCTTATTTCTTTTTTATTGCATTGGCTAGGCGAAGCAGAAAGAAATAAGAAAGAAAATGAAGGAATTTTGAGGTCTGAACCTCGAGGTGAAGCAATGCCTTCATTAAGTGACATATTTTACCGGGTAGAGGCTAATAGTGATGATAGCCCAAGATCTGAAAGAGAAGATTCTGATTATGAAGAGGAATTGGAACTGGACTTTGACACATCAATGTCAGGTGATGAGGAGCATGATGTTGAACCCAATATTCTGCATGGAAGTTTAAATTTAAGAATCCATCGAAAAAATGATTCATCTAGGGAAAGTGGTGGTGCAAATGGCTCGTGTGGATCTCCCTCATCATCATCCTGCAATGACAGAGCACCATATCAGGTTTCTTATTTTCTCTCGCATCAAGCTGTTTTCAGATTTATGTTATTGTTACAGATATCATGTATGGAAGTTTAATTGTTTTAAGTTAATTAAGTCTAAAACACTTGTTCTGAAGATGCGATACTTTTTTGGAAGTTCGTAGCTTTATATATGCTTATGTATGCCAAACACACGTCTAAAATTTACAGCAAATTTATTAACTATTTTCCCCAAACTTGTGGGAACATGTTTGGAGAATCATCTGTTGAGACTTGAAACATGATTGTAGAAATTAGAAAATCTACAACTGCAAAGGTTTGTGCTTGATCTCCTAACTTAAAACAATACATGTATATATTCCAGCAACACCATGTAATAGCACTTGATGGTAAAAAACTATAATTCTTATCATTTAATTGCTGATTGCAATTGTGCATATTTGTTTTCCTATATATGTGCAGCCTGGGATAGCTATTGATATGAAACAAAGATATGTTGGCCACTGTAACGTGGGGACTGACATAAAGCAGGCTAATTTTCTGGGTCAAAGAGGTAATTTCATTTTGTCCATTTGTTCTCTTAATTTCAAGGATCGTACTGCAGGTTGAGTGGTTTAGTTGGTGAGATTGTGTTTAACATTCAGTATTCTAATTCTTTACTGGTATGTGTTGAGGGAGATGTATATTTCTCGTAAATTTTGGTCAGATTGTGGTTGTTGCAATGCAAAACATATTGAATGGAACAAAAACCAGGGAAACACCAAAACAGGAAAATAATAGACCAGAGAAAGGATTCTGTTGTGGAAATTGAAAGGAATACAGGAAATATATAGAAACTGATAACTCAGGTTCTTTGAGGGACCCGGAGCCCTCACAAGAGCTCAAGCTCACCACAATTCACTCACATATATTAATCTCATCACTTATTTACTTCTACTAACTATCCAGTCTTCCCCCCCAAAATGACAGCTGTCCTATTATAAGTTTATAACACCCATCCGCATCTCTATTAATATTTTCGGTGATACTTGTGATTTGGATGGTAGATGTCCTATTTAAAGAAGCTGTGCAAGTTTGTTAATTTTTTTTATTTGAGTTACAGGTGAATATGTTGCTAGTGGAAGTGATGATGGCAGATGGTTTATTTGGGAGAAGAAAACCGGCAGATTAATAAAGATGCTTCATGGAGATAATGCAGGTTTTTGTTTCCCCTTCTACAGAAAACTGTGGACCCTTACCTTCTGTCCTTGTTAACCATTTATGGTCTTCTTCATGTCTCTATGCAGTTGTCAACTGTGTGCAGCCTCATCCTTTCGACTGTGCTGTTGCTACGAGTGGGATTGATAACACAATTAAGGTAACTGCTGTAGGAGGGATCGATTCTTTCCTTTTCTACCCCTCACTTTTCCTCCCACTCTTTCCTCTTTTAGTAGCTGGATACTTGCTAGGCTCATTCTGAGTGTTTGCTGGTTTTGTTCTAGATTTGGACTCCAACTGCTTCCGTCCCCTCAATTGTAGCCAGTGGAGCAGTAGGGCCAGAAAGTGCTGACTTTTTAGCTGCCATGGAAGGGAACCAACGGAGATTAGGCCGCAATCGTGATGCAATCCTGTAAGGCTTGTGAATTTGTTAACAAAAGAATTAAGTTCATTCTTTTTCTCCTCTTATATAAATATATTTCCTTGAAGTATGTGAATATTATTTCTATGTATGAAAGCACAGTAAATTGTGGCTATAAGTGTGGAGGTTCTGTCCTTTTTCTGAATTGTTTTTACATTATGATTTTGAGCTATGAAACATCTAGTGCACATGGAGCAAGGCTTACTTTCAAAATTGAATGGGTGGAAAAGATAATGAAAGATAAGCATACTGGTTTATGAAACCTTGAGTTAGACTTAGAACATTATGGCTTGATGTAATTGAACATCTAACCTTTTAATGACCACAAGTTTTAGAAGCATGATAAGTATTTTCCTCCTCTTTGTTGGTTGATTTTTGGACTGAAGATTGGCGGTTTCTTGTCCAGAACTTGTCTTTTGTATCATGTTTTTGTCATACATGAAGATCGCATCATGATCTGTCAAAAATTGCATGCATGTGTAAAATAATATTGCACACTAGAACTTGGTCATGTAGAGCACATTGTTAGAAATTTTGTGCATACCATGTAAAATACTGCAGTGTAATCATATGATTCAAACTTGCTTTCATGGTGGCCCTATTACTTTTTATTCCCTCCAGTTGCTTGCTTCTAAATTTATCTTCTTACCAAATGGCTAATGTCAACATTCTTTGGTGCCAGGGGTTTTGAAATTCTTGAGCGCTTTCGAGTGCATGAGTTCACTGAAGGAAACTTGCATCCATTCGAGTGTGCTCAGAGCTAATCAGGTTCTTGCTGAAGCTTGCAGGTTCCTTCCTTTTTTAACTTTATATTGCAAAAACTTTTCCCTTGTGTTTCTTGATCTGAAAAACATTATACTTGCATCCTCCTTGGGCCAGTTATCCCAGGAATTCTATACGTGGGTGTTTTGAATATACAATGTAAATTTTTTTTATGCTTGTAAATCCAATAAAATTCTTTCTTGATACTGAGGTGTTTGTGTGATGAGTTTTTCTTCAAAATATTAACCTGTGGTTGACAAAGTCATCTTGCAATATTTAACGTAACCATAGCGCTGAACGCGGTCTAGAATTTTGAAAGCTGATGCTTTTGCGGAGGAGCTAGGGATGTTTTCTGGCTGATGCTGTATGGAAATATGTATTTTCTGGTTGCTGCTATAAAACTGTTTATTTATTTTTTACTTTTTTCCATCAGGAAGGTAATCTTTCATAATGTGGCCAGGGAATTATTAAAATTGCACTTTCATTCTGACCCTGATTTTCTGTTTGTCTTCGTTTTTTTTTGTTATTGTTTTTCACCTCTCTTTGCAATATTACAGAGGCTTCATCTTTCCGTGCGTGGACTGGATTGTACTATGGGAAGGTAAGAAAGAGAATGCATAATGGAGACTTATTTTGCCCTTGGTGTTGCATTATTTTTCCTGATACCCTTGTGTATAGTTAAGACTATCCTCTCTGGGGTTTCCTTTTCCTTTTTTCAAAAAACAAAACTTTAATCTAGTATTTATTTTGGTATTTGTAGTGCGTACCTTTTCCTTGTGTAAAGAATGCTATATTACTTTTATGTTCTCACTTATTAAAAATGTATAGAATGCTTGTCTATTGTTAATATTAAAGCTTGTCAATCCTTTAAGTTTTTGGCTAGTTAGCAATTTTTTCCTACGAACTTTGACATGTAGTAAATCATGCTTCCTGAACTTTTTTGACCGTTAAAAATTCTCCTTGAACTATTGAGATTGTTAAATTTAAGGATTTTTTTTTTTTAATTTCATTCAATTTTACTGTTTCAGGTACTAAATCATGCTCCTTAGACTTTGATATCTACTAAATTATGCCCCTCAAACTTTTATATGTATTAAATCATGTCCCTTGAACTTTCATCCATGTTAGAATTTTTTTACTAAAATTAGATAAAAGTCCTTAAATTTAATAATCTTAATAGTTCAGGGAGAGTTTTTAACGGCTAAAAAAGTTCAGGGGGCATAATTTAGTACATATCAAAGTTCGAGGGGGAAAATTGCTAATTACTTTAAGTTTTTATACTAGTATTTGTAGATTTTCTTGGACTAGTGTTTAGATTATAATTGGTTTGGTATTCAGGTGTAATCTTTTAAAAAGTGTTTACATTTTATTACTTAAGATTATATTTAAGAGGGGAAGATAATTTATATTGAGGTTTTCTTGCTGGAATAATAAATTTGGAACTGGTAGTTGAAGAAGCAAGGCTAGGATATGTTGTGTGTGGAAGCAATAAATACGGAAAGATAGCATAAATATATTAGAGCGGTAAAATAATAAATACACATTACGTGGTTTGGCAATTCACTTATTCCACAAGCAGTTGATATTATTAATCTGATTAGAAAATACACAGAATACAGACATAAATTTTTTTATTAATAGTATTTCTGTTTTCCAAACTTATTTAAGTGTTTCTTAAAATTTGGATATACAAATACTCTCTCATTTAGATTATCCATTGATTTTTTTTTTTTTTTTGATTAAGATTACCCATTGAACTTGATTATACTAATTTGTACATCGAATTGTTCACTCTGAATTTGTACACGCCGAATTGTTATGTATTGAATTATCTCACACTGATTTGCTATGTATTTAATTACAAATGCTCTTTAAAGAACTCCATATTTATAAAAAGAAAATCTTAACTCTCAATTATATGTAATAATAAGAGGTAGTTTAACTCCTAATTTTTTGTAATTAATGAGAGATAGTTCCAACCATATGTAATAAATGAGAAAGCATAAGTCAAAAGCTATTGCATAACTTAATTGATAAATGTGGCAAATAACAAGTCCCAAATTTCTTGAAAGTTGAATAATATAATTACAATTTTAAGATAATTTGACTTTTGAGCCAAATTCAACAATCTCCACTTTAGCGAAAAAACCAAAAAACTAAAAATGCTGCGTCGACATGCACCCTAGGCGCTCTAAGTCCGAGAGATGTTGATCAAGTTCAAGCAGTGTTGAAACTTGATCCTTGTAACTACTTTTGTAAGCATATCTGCAGGGTTATTTACAGTTCCAACTTTCTGGAGAATAACATTCCCTTCATCAATGATTTCACGAGCAAAATGAAATCAAGCATCGATGTGCTTAGTGCGACCATGATGGACTTAGTTCTTTGCCAAACAAATGGCACTCTAACTGTCACAGAAATTCTCCACATTTTTCTGAACAATACCGTTGTTGGAAATTATTTTACCAGGATCTTAGATCTACTCACAAGTATGTTTATTAACATCCTAAATATGAACTTTCTAAAACGATGAAATAAACACATATAAAGTTTAAGAAACCTTACATTGGGTGCACGAATAATATGACTCCCTTCCGTTCGATATCTAGCCCTTGATTCCTTTCTCGTAGCAGCAGCATTATCAATATCCGAACCTCGGATCTCTTTCTCTCGAATCTTTGATGCCGAAACTCCTTTGCGTCGATGATCTTTCTTCACGATCTTCCTCACTATGATTGAGGTATCACTTGATGTGTGTGGGCACTACTCATACACTAAGGATTTCGAAATTATCAAGGAAGAAGAGAGAGAGTGGCCGCCTAAAGATGTGAGAGAAGGCTCGCTTTTCCGAATAGAAAAAGTCGAAGAAAAGTGTAATTTTCCAAGCCTTCACTATCTATTTATAAAGATTCCTACTAGTGGTTAGATTTGAATTATATGGCATTAAAATAATGAAAAAATTCATTAAATTTCCTACAAAAGTGGCTGGCCCTACACTTAGTGGATTGGGCCTTGCTTTTTGCAATTTTGCAATTTTAACACCTTTTGTATCTGATTTTCTCAAAAATGCCAATTTCCTAATTCAACCATTTAAATGCCAATTCTAACTATTTAATAACTATAAATAATTATTAAATAATATTGTCATTTATCATATTTATTAATTGAACCATACAAAGTATCATAATTAACAAATATGCCCCTATAAACTCTTTCTTTACAATTTCGCCCTTACTTAGTGAAAAATTCACAAATAGACATAGTCTAATTTGAGAATTATAATTGATTAATCAAAACCAATTACATGAGTCTTACAAGCAATATTATCTCAACTAGTGGGGAAACCATGGGTCTATATAACCGAGCTTCCAATAAGTAGATCAAGAATTTAGCACTAAAATTCACTAACTTATTAATTCTTCGTTGAATCCACGCATAGAACTTAGAATTGCACTCTCAGTATATAGAATGCTCTATATGTTCCATCATATAGACACATCATTAGTTATCCATTGTTATAATCCTAATTTGATCAATGATCCTCTATATGAATGATCTACACTGTAAAATGGATTAAATTACCGTTACACCCTACAATGTATTTATTCCTTAAAACACTTGACCCCGTATAAATGATATTTCAGCTTATGTGAAATGAGTACTCCACCATTTATGTTCGTTTGGTCAAGCTCGAAGGAGATCATCCTTTGCTTACTATTCGCCGCATGTAAGCTATGCATTCCATGTTTATGCTAGCGCTCCCACTCAATTGCACTACCGTGTTCCCAAAATGTACGTATCACCCCGACCTAAAAGTAGGCTTAACTAACAAATCAAAGAACACGAATAGCCTTTCAAGATTGAGCCTAATCATATCGTGATTAAGATCATTTGATCTAGATCAACCAGGCGATATTGACTTGAATAGATATTACGCGTAAGTTTAATAAATCTAAGTCAAAGTTCAATATCGGTCCCTTCCGATGCATACTCCATGCATCCAACCCGAGCTTTACTTTAACCAATGTTCTCGGAAAGAACATAGTATTTCTCCAAATACAAGTAAACTCTGTTGTAGATTATCATATCGCAAAACCCCGTGTCCGATAAATCTAGGAAACTTTATTCACATAGTCATGTTTACTTTCCAATGTGTTGACTCGCACAATAAACGCATGTGATCAAGTATGTGAAAAGGGTTTCGTATGAATTCATACATTATGTACGTATAATAATGAAATAAATCATGTGAACCATGCAACATTAAATGTTATTTCTGATCTATATTAATAAGCAAATCTGATTATATTGAAATGAGTTTTATTTAGGCATAAAACCCAACAAACTCCCACTTGCACTAATATAAAACAAAATGCGCATTTTCAATAATCTAAACATCTTGATATACAAATCAAGTGTAGTAGTAGTAAACTCCTCGTAATAGGATCTGAGAGGTTGAATTAACCACAACCTTTCCTCCCCTATTACTCTTCCTTAATCACAAAATCATTGATAATGTGAAATTCCTTTCTATATGTCTACTCTCTTCGGGATACTCGGATTCTATACCTTTGGCAACTACTTTTGGTTAATCAGAAATTAACACTAGTAGTTTAAGGCAATTTGGAATGGTGCCAAAGATGTATAGAACTTTCCTTAGACCGAATAAGTAACTTTCCCTCAGCCTTTAACATTCGATTCCCTTTCGGTAGACCGTAGACTTCGTATAGGTTTTTACACTTCTCCAAAATCACTATTCCACCCCTGCAGTAACCACCATCTTATCGTAAAAGATTTACTAGCACATAGGCAAATTTCGAAATTCCGATATGGTGTAGTCTAAGAGTTTTAAACACACCCTTATGACTAACATATAGTTCCTCTTCTTTTATCTTAAGATTTACTTGATTGTCTTCCAATGTTCTTCTCCCCGGATTAACTGATACCTACTCATTACTCCCACTCAACAAGCAGTGTCCGGTCTAAGGCATACAAAAGCATATCTAAGACCTCTCACCGTTGATATAAGAAATTTTTCCATGGCTTTATCTTTTCCCGAATAGTTGAGACTTTTCCTTAGATAAATAAAATCTATACCTTAAATTAAGTTGTGAAGCTTCTATAGATTGCCATTAGAAAGAAAATGCTTCAAAGATTTTACTAAAGTAAGTTGCTTGCATTAGAGTAAGTAATTACCAGTATACCACAAGCCATAGGTTTAGATAAACTCAAACCCGTAATACTAGGAACAAAGAAGTTTTGTTAAGTCCATTGAATAGACTTATAAACGAAAATTTCCTTTTATGTCCTCGTAATGGAAAACTTTAGGTTACTCCATGTGAATGGATTAAACTATAGTTCTTTCGGCTTTCTTCTTAGTTTCTTATCTTGACAATCCATTACTTGTTTAAACTCACAATGGATTTTAATCACTAGTATCTCCCAAGTCATAAGAAGGTGAGTTCCTAGAAACTCTCCCACTACGACAAGGTACCGTGAATTATGTCGAAGAAAACTAAATGGTATTGATCTCTTCGTTGTGACAAGACAACAGAGGCGTAGGATCATCATATGTTATATAAGATGATAGAACACTTTTGGAATCAAGAATTAAATATCTCCTTTATTTGCTACTTGTTTTCGCACTTAGTCATTATCTTAGAAAAGTAGTATTTGTTTGAACAAACACTTTCTTATCTATCGACAATGGGATGGTCCACCCCTAATCACTTAGAATAGCTAAGAAACCATGGTTAACAGCTCTAGCTTTTCTTAAGATTTTGATTAGGTCATCCATGAACTAGTAATGATTTACATTAAGTATACAACCATTACATCATTCTGAAATTGTATTACCATGTAAGGATTTAGGCAACGACTACATAACTAATCATCAATATGCAACTCGAAATTTCTGGGAGGTAAGTTTGGATATAATTCAAAAATCAATTTAATGATCTTTGAACCGCATATCTACTAACTATTTCTCCACCCCTATCGCCCGCAAGATCTTTAACCACTTACCTTAATGGTGTTTAACCATTGTTAGAAATTAATGAAATTTTTCAAACATTTCAAATTTCTTTGCATAAGGTATAATCTAGAGTTATCGTTTTAAGAATACAACGAAAAACTCATATCCACCCCCTTCGAATGTACATTCATCCGCGAATGAGATGAACTACTTTCAAGGATATAGGCATATTAACTCTTTATAGTAGATTGATCTTGTCAAATCCACTATGAACAAGATACAAATGCCATAGATTAAGAAAATGTGGTAGTTGTCTATGATGACATAGGTTTAGTTACATCAAAGAGTTCTTAGAATACTTCAAGGGATCCTCGGTCACGTATCACCTAACTCACATTCTATACGCTTTAATCCATTAATAAAAGATGGATATTAAACACTTCGAGAAAGTGTAACCGTATTGTATCCGGAATTAGAAATATAAGAAAATTTCGTTTGGATTCTAAAATTAAAGTCAAAGACTTAAATTCAACCAAATATAATGAGTAATTCTTTCGGACCACCACTACTAATACAAACTCTAAGTCGATTTGCCCATACAAGTAGGAGATTTCTAGGATTGAGTATTTATATCAATTGGGAATAGAATTTCTGGATTATAATCATATACATCATTTAATTTCTTAAGAGAAAATACAATGACATGAAATGATTTATAAACCATTCATCCAATGATATGTTTTTAAGCTAATTCGAAATGAATAAGCTAAGAGGAATTAGGATAATTTCGTTTATAAATAAGAATCCAACGATGCTTCGATTAGCGAAATTCAAAGTAATCTTATTTATACAATCTTCTTGTTTCATATCGTAAAATACTAGTCTAGGGTGTCATCAATTGATGAACAAACTAGATGTCGCATATACAATATTTATCTTTCGAGATCTTACACTATTATGTATGTCTAATGGTGAAAATCCACTAGGGATTTATCTCATTAGAAAAACAAACATGTTAGACCAACAATGAAGATTCGAAATTAAACTACAACTTAATAAATTAAATTAACATGGTTCAATATAAATTCATACACAATTCGTAAATTATAAACATATAGCAAGTAGGAATGACTAGTGAAAATACTAAAACATACAATCCTAAATAATTTCCAAGGTTTTCAATAAATCGATACAAAGTTGTCCCCGTAGGCGAGAGTCAAAGCATCATTTATTGAATAGAGTTGTCGCCTCATCTAAAATAAAAACCATTCTAGCAACCTTTTATTCGATCAAAATAAGAATCCAACGTTGTCCCGTAGGCGAGAGTCAAGGTTATTCTCATTTTATGAGCTTCTACCATTGTTTCATGTTTCATAAGTTTATCTCTAAGTAGTCACCGTAGGGAGAGTCTAATAGAGACGAAAACTTACAAAACACTTATCAAATGAAATTTTACTTTGTTAAATGCGTTCAACGAATAACCATCCATATGGGGACGAAGTCTAGCGTCTCGAGGTTATATTGAAAACATTTAACTTTTGTAAGACCAACAATGGAGATCGAATATCTTAATAATAATCAAGCTCATTATTTAAAGTGAGTTGTATTTTCTTTGATTCTCTTTATTTAATTTATTTATTTTAAATATATATTTATTTAAAATTTCCAATTTAGAATGAAAAATTCTAAATATAAATTTTAATTTAATATTTATAAATTTTACTTAGATGGATATGAAAATAACATGAATTATTTCCATCTTAGTAATAATTTCCAATAAATATTTAGAAAAATATTCAATTTAAGTTGTTACAAAATTAATATAAATTAATTTACAACTCAAATTTAATTTTCTATAAATATATTTTGCATTTCGAAAAATTAAAGTATTTAAGGATACAATTTTCGAAAATGCATGTTAAAATAAAAATTAATCCCGGAAAAATTATTCTAATTTAATGTTGGCCCAAAATTAATTAATAAAATTAATTTACAACAAAAAATATAATTTTCCTATTTAATTAAATATATAAGAAAAATTTCAAATATTTAAGTATGATGATGAAAATCAACTTAAATATTAATTTTCTATTTAATTAAATACACTAGAAAAATACTTCAAGCAAAAATATCATCTATCTAGATTTTCCTTTGACTAATTAATTCAATTTCTAATAATATACTTTAATTCAATTTATTTTAAATTAATCAATAAATGAAAAAATCATTGATTTAAGTTGATCCAAGAATTAATTAAAATAAATAATTAATTTACAACTTAATCTATTTTTCAAGATAAAATTCGAAATTCTAGCATTTAAGAAATGCAATTTTGAAAAATTGATTAATAAAATAAAGAAAAAATATATTTTGAAAATTATTTAAATTTAGTTGAAAAATTAAATTTCAACTAAAAATAATTTTCTTTTAATTAAATGTCATGAAAAAGAAATATTTAAGTATGATGATTAAATCAACTTAGATATTTTATTTTCAAATTAATTAAATGTATTAAATTCAAGAAATAAATAATTAAGTGTAGAGAAGGCTTAATTATTAATCTCTAGTTTAATACTAGGAAAAATATACTTAAAATAAATTGTACCAAAATTAATTATATAAATAATTAATTTCACAATTTATAATATTTTCCTATTTAATATTAGAAATAATAAGTAGTCTAAAATAACTATCTGTAAAAATATCTTATTTGACTAAGTATCTTTTCCACAAAATTTGAAAAAATATCTAATTTAAGTTGTATTAGAAAAAATCTAGAACCTAAATATTTTTCAAATTTAAATTTAATTAAATATCAAAAATTAAGTTGTAACCACTTAATTTGAAAATATTCCATTTTAAGTTAATATTCGAAAAGATATTAACTTAAAAAATATCTAAAGAATCTTAATAACCAATGCCTAAAATTCCTCAACTTAATTTTGAAATTTGAAATTCAAAAGATATTCAGATTTGAGTTGCTAGTTGTAGATAACTAAATATCAACTTAAATAGGAATATTTAATGAAAAATTTAAATTAAGCTCCATAAATAATCTAGATGGTTATAATTCTATATTTAATTAAATACAAGAAAATACATATAGTTTAGCTTAGAATAAAAAAAATTCTTTAAACTATATTTTTCTTAAATTAATTTCAAAATAAATGAAATTAATTATGTTGCTAATCAATTTTTATTAGGTTAAACTAGTGTAATTAACCTAGTACAAATTATTCAAATCGTGCAAATGGGCCTTCACAATCGGGGTGGTTTGTGTGAGGGGGTGTCAAGTTCGCATGTCGTACCCACTTCTATGGCTCCCAACTCTCACACAAGGCCCAAAAGAGAGGAATTTAACCTTAATAAGAACAACTGTTATTAATTGAATAAGCCCAAAACTAAATGGGCCTAAATAAAATCTATCAATGACTATGACATTTTATTTAGCAACATTAACCTATATGCATCTATAATAAAATTAAACACATAGGCTCACACAGTACACTTTGGATGGGTCCTATCATGTTGCTGTCATACACAAGACATGAAAGAAGATTGTAAATATACCCGTTACAAATTATTATCTCGACTAAGGAGCCATCGCATCATTAGATTCGGCAAAAAGTAACCATGGCTATTTGCAATCAAGTAATAATAGGTTTTAAAAACTTACACACAAGCTAAAACACATACTCCCGCAACAGTGGTTAATGATAGTTGGATGTAGGATTTATTTAATTTTAAATAAATATTTAATTTCGAAAATAATTAATTAAATAAAAAAAATAAAAAATTTCGAAAATTTTTAAAAAAAATTTAAAAAAAAAATTCGAAATTAAAAAAAATTTAAAATTAAACCTACAATTTTTGAAAAATTAGGTTTCAACCAACCTAAATATCATTTCAAAAATTTGCTAACTACTTTTAAATTTTAAATGTTATTTTATAAATAAAAATTAAATAAAAAATTAGAAAAGATAAATAAATATCTTTTTCAAATTTTTAAATGTAATTTAAATAAATAAAATAACAAAATTTAAAAAATTAGCAAAATATCTTATATCTATTTAAAATTACATGATTATAAATATCTTATTTTAAATTTAAATATGGTCAAAATATCTAAAAAGATTTAATTAAAAAATCTTAAAAGATAAGATATTTTTAAAATATCTTAAAAGATATTATAAATATCTTTAAAAGATAAGATATTTTTAAATATCTTAAAAGATATTATAAATATCTTAAAACATATTATAAATATCTTAAAATATCTGACCTTAAATTTAAAAAAAATATAATCAAATTTAAAAATAAGATAGATTTTTAAGCAAAAAGATAAATACTAATTCTATTCAAATTCAAATTACACTAATATCTTGAATTAAATTAAAAAAATATTAAATTAATTCAAAATGATAATTAGAATTGAATTAGAATAATAAGATATATACAAAACCATACAAAAAATTGGAAGTTAATTCCATGAAAAAGTATGAAAAATTGAAGAAAATTGAAAAATTGAAACTGTACGGACAGTTCTGCGATCGTGCGAAACTATCAAGACAAATTTCTCGATTTTGTCAAATCTTCAAAAAATCATAACTAATTCAAATAAAATCCAAATTGAGTTCTGTAAAAGGCTAACTTGCTTAATTTTTTCCATACTATCCAATAAAAATAATGCCAGAACCGAAATAACAATTATTTTTCACGAAAATTTCACAATCATCAATCAATCATCAAATAACACTCAATACAACATGATACCATCCAAAGAACATACAAACAATCGTTTTAAAGTCCAAATTACATGTAAGTAAATCAATTACCATGGCTCGAGGCCAGCTTGTTGGAAATTATTTTACCAGATCTTAGATCTATTCACAAGTATGTTTATTAACATCCTAAATATGAACTTTCTAAAACGATGAAATAAACACATATAAAGTTTAGGAAACCTTACATTGGGTGCAGCGAAATAATATGACTCCTTCCGTTCAGATATCTAGCCCTTGATTCCTTTCTCGTAGTGCGTGCAGCATTATCAATATCCGAACCTCGGATCTCTTCTCCGAATCTTTGATGCCGAAACTCCTTTGCCGATGATCTTTCTTCACGATCTTCCTCACTATGATCGAGGTATCACTTGATGTGTGTGGGCACTACTCATACACTAAGGATTTCGAAATTATCAAGGAAGAAGAGAGAGAGTGGTCACTAAAGATAGGGAGAGAGAAGGCTCGCTTTTCCGAATAGAAAAAGTCGAAGAAAAGTGTAATTTTCCCCGAAGCCTTCACTATCTATTTATAGCATTCCTACTAGTGGTTAGATTTGAATTATACCATTAAAATAATGAAAAATCAGCTTTAAATTTCCTACAAAAGTGGCTGGCCCTACACTTAGTGGATTGGGCCTTGCTTTTTGCAATTTTGCAATTCTAACACCTTTTGTATCCGATTTTCTCAAAAATGCCAATTTCCTAATTCAACCATTTAAATGCCAATTCTAACTATTTAATAACTATAAATAATTATTAAATAATATTGTCATTTATCATATTTATTAATTGAACCATACAAAGTATCATAATTAACAAATATGCCCCTATAAACTCTTTCTTTACAATTTCGCCCTTACTTAGTGAAAAATTCACAAATAGACATAGTCTAATTTGAGAATTATAATTGATTAATCAAAACCAATTACATGAGTCTTACAAGCAATATTATCTCAACTAGTGGGGGGACCATGGGTCTATATAACCGAGCTTCCAATAAGTAGATCAAGAATTTAGCACTAAAATTCACTAACTTATTAATTCTTCGTTGAATCCACGCATAGAACTTAGAATTGCACTCGCATATAGAATGCTCTATATGTTCCATCATATAGACACATCATTAGTTATCCATTGTTATAATCCTAATTTGATCAATGATCCTCTATATGAATGATCTACACTGTAAAGGGATTAAATTACCGTTACACCCTACAATGTATTTATTCCTTAAAACACTTGACCCCGTATAAATGATATTTCAGCTTATGTGAAATGAGTACTCCACCATTTATGTTCGTTTGGTCAAGCTCGAAGGAGATCATCCTTTGCTTACTATTCGCCAGATAGAAGCTATAGATTCCATGTTTATGCTAGCGCTCCCACTCAATTGCACTACCGTGTTCCCAAAATGTACGTATCACCCTGACCTAAAAGTAGGCTTAACTAACAAATCAAAGAACACGAATAGCCTTTCAAGATTGAGCCTAATCATATCAGGATTAAGATCATTTGATCTAGGATCAACTAGGCGATATTGACTTGAATAGATATTACGGTAAGTTTAATAAATCTAAGTCAAAGTTCAATATTCTGGCCCCTTCCGATGCATACTCCATGCATCCAACCCGAGCTTTACTTTAACCAATGTTCTCAGAAAGAACATAGTATTTCTCCAAATACAAGTAAACTCTTGTTGTAGATTATCATATCAAGTAAAACCCCCGTGTCCGATAAAATCTAGGAAACTTTATTCACATAGTCATGTTTACTTTCCAATGTGTTGACTCGCACAATAAACAGGATCAAGTATGTGAAAAGGGTTTCAGATGAATTTATACATTATGTACATATAATCATGAAATAAATCATGTGAACCATGCAACATTAAATGTTATTTCTGATCTATATTAATAAGTAAATCTGATTATATTGAAATGAGTTTTATTTAGGGCATAAAACCCAACAACCTAAATCCTTGGTCAACCCGAGAAGACAGATAACTTCTTTGAATGCTTTTGTTACAACCATATATTCTGCCTCTGTAGTAGACAAAGCTACAGTTGACTGCAAAGTTGATCTCCAACAAACTGGCTCACCTGCCATAGTGAACACATAACCAGTAGTTGATCGACGCTTATCCAAATCTCTAGCATAGTCAATCAACATATCCAACAAGATGTTTACCATCAGTCTTATCTCTCTCAAATTTTAAACCAATATCTACAGTACCATAGATATGCCGTAGAAGCTACTTAACTACTCGGCAGTGACCTTTACCGGGATTGTGCATGTAATGACTCACCATACTAATAGCATGCAAAATATTAAGTGTAAAGACCACTTAATTTTAACTTGGAAATTAACAGATAATTAGGACTTAATTATGAAACTAGAATATTACTTATGATTTATCATTTTATGGAGATTTATTTGAAGTTATGGTTTATTATTTATGCCATATATAGAATTTTGCATTTTTGCTTGTTTTGTACCCGACAACATTGGAATCGGCGTTTGGCCAATAAAATCACATTTTAGTATTTTAGTAGTAGCGGGGAAATTTAGTTAGACATTGGGAATGTCGGAAATTATTTAAGGTTTAGAAATGACCAAAATATCCTTAAGTGACTTAGAAGCTTTTTAGTTTAGTGAGAGGTAGAATGGTCTTTTTAGCCATTTTGATCCCTTGTCCTTTTGCGAGATTATGTAGAGTTAATAATTTGATTATTTTTTATTTGATTAAGTTAGAAATACAATTATTTTATTCATTTTATCCAAATAGATAAGAAATAAAAAAACATCACATTTTCACTTTGCCATTCTCTCTCCAACTCTCTCTCTTTCTCGAGCACCCTAAAAGCAACAAGGTTTTGGAATTTTCAGCTTCATTTCTGGATAATCTAGCAAGTTCTTGGTGTTTCCAATTAAAGGGAGCCCTTCTACCACATTTCCCCTTGGATTTATTAAGTTTTAAGTTAAGGTTTTTACATGATTATGTGAGTTAGGGTTCTGTAGCTTTTCCTTCTGAGGTTAGATTAAGGTTATTTTTGTTGAATTGAACTTGTTTTATCTGTTGCTTTGATGGTTGAGCAAGGTTTGAGTTTATGAACTCAAGCTTTGCTCTCTAATGGTGGTTTGTGATTTTGGATGTGTTGTGGTGTTTTATTGCATGGATTATGTTCATTATGGTGTAATTAGAAGGCCTGGAAGGTTTGGTGTGATTTGGGGTTGATTTGAGGTTGTGGGGTGATTTTGTGTGTTTCCTACACTGAACCGGAATTCTGGTTCAGGGGGACCTGTAGGAATCGGTCGATTGGTTGGTCCCTAGGAAACCCCACAGAACCAGAATACAGGTTGGGGAACTGGTCTACCAGTTGGGACATTTTAGGTATCCCCAGTTTTTCTCGTTTTTGCAATATTTAGGGTATTGCCATGTTATCCATCGATAGGGAAACTTTTAGTTTCAAGTTTTTCCCAAAAAGTGATTTAGCGTGTCAACTCATCAGTTTTACGAATAATATAATTTAGGGGCCTGTAAATCGTTGATAACTCTAAGATTTAGAGTTATTTTGGTATCTTTAAACTTAAGTTTTAAACTGTATAGTTGAGTAGTTAGTGTCTATTTTATGTAATTGTGTTTAGTATGTTGTGTCTTTGTAGTAAATGGAAATGTGTGTGTGCTATTAAGTGTTAGAGAGACTTATGTTACTGTTTTTGTGTGTATTAAGCAGAAAAAGGCTGAAATAGGTGATGGGGAGTGTTTGGAACAAGAAGAAAAAGAAGCAAGAAAATACATGTTGCTGACTGTCATTGCTGTAGCAATTATCACTAGCAATTGGCAAGCCAAGTAAGAGAATCGTGGCAGAAATTTCAACTAGCTTTAATGAGGAATAAATGATGCTTATGTGGTGAGAATGTGTACAATGAGTCAGCTTATGTGAAAAAAAAGAACAAGTGGACAATGACTTGGATTTCCAATTAGGGTAAACTTTAGTACCCTAAATAGGGGGCACCCGAGAAGAGAGAGAAATGGGGAAAATATAGATGGCTGCTGCACTTTGAATGAGAGGAGCAATACGAATCTTTCAGCAAAGTACAGAAAAAAAAAGAAAGAGGGTACAAAGAAGAGAAGAAGAAGACTAAGAAGAAGGAGAAGAAGGCAACCTCAAGAGAGAAGATTTGAGCTCACCAACTCATTTCTTTTGCTCTCCTCTTTAATTTTGTATCATTTTCTACTCTTTAATATTCTCTTAAGCTCCATGACTTTGTTATTTTCTGGTTTTATGTTGTTAATTTCAGACATGAACTAAGATCTTTGAGATTTGGGTGGTTATGAACCCTTTGTACAAACTAGTGCTTTAATTTGCAATGGCTGAAGTAATCCTATCTTTGTTCAATTAGATGTGATGAAATATTGATTGAATGTTAATTTTTTGGCCAGATTTAACATTTAGTAAGCTAGATCTTACTTGGAAAAGTAAGACCTAGTTGAACCCATTTAATTGATGCTTGATTTTTACCTATCTCTTAGGTATTAATTAGTAGTGCAATAGGGATATTTTGCTACCTTGCATAACTAAAAATTTGATGCTACATTGGACTATTTGTGACCTGAATTAGTGTAGGAATGCATTATTGAGGTTATGAATTGTATATTGCAGGTTTTGGGAAAAGCTTGCTGTTTTTTTTTTTTAAATCTGTTAACTCTGACAGGATTGCTAACTCATTGCTAACTCATTGCTGTATTAACTGGAACATACCAGGGGAAAATTAAGCATCCAAATCTATTGTCTAAATCTGAAATTTTCACAACTTTATTTACCTTTTGCTTCTTAATTTTAGTTTATCTAGCTTAAAATATTATTTCTAAACTCTAGAATTAAGGTTAAGAATTTTGCTCTTGAATTGATTAGTGGTTTTGCTTTATTTTTACTTGTAATTTTTTAATGCTTTTAATTGATTTTGCATTATTTAGTGTAAAAGTCCTTGAGGATACGAACTTTGATAATTATCATTGTATTACTTTTTTGTAATTGTGTACACTTGCACAATTATAAATCAATATAATTTTCACAACAATCGTCGAGCAGCTGTTCCAATTAGGTCGGCCGACACACCTGAATTTGAAAACGTGGTAAGATTAGTATAATGATATGCATACATATTTACATGTTTAGCGTACATGTTGGTTAAGCCTGTTAGATTACATTATAATTACGGTATCAACATATTTAGTATTATATTGGATATTGATAAATGTATGTTGGCTTAAGTACTACTCAACAGTATCACATCAGTATGACTAGAGTACGACTAGCGTATTGAGTATAGGCTGATATTATGGTCGATAGTACTGTACTACTTGACAGTATCACATTGGTACAACTAGAGTACGACTAGCGTACTGAGTATAGGCTGATATTATGGTCAGTAGTACTGTCATACGAATGTTCTTGACTCAGCACCGTGTTGGACACAGGGTTAGGGTTATAGTTGGGTGTATGGGAACTTGATTATAATCTGGGTTATTGCTATGTTATTGATTATGCTTTTCTTACTGAGTTTGTCGACTCACAGATATTGTTTGCATGTGTAGGTAAGGGCAAGGCTAAGGTTGAGCAGCCGTGAGAGCGAGCAGATGAACATTGTGTTGGGTTTTGTGCCCTAAATAAAACCCATTTCAATATAATCAGATTTACTAATTAATAAAGATCAGAAACTGCATTTTATGTCGCATGGTTCACATGATTTTTTCCATGATTGTTTAATGTATAAATTCTATTAAGTCCAAAACATATGTATTTGTTCATGATTATAGTGTCGTCTGTTCAGTGGAATATAATCATGATTATATGTTCAAAAGTTTAATTCCCATGATTTGTCAGTTCACTGGAGTTAGACTGGCATGATAATCGGCGATAGGTATACTTACACCTTGGATAAGTGTTATGTCCTTTCTAGGGCATTGACAAAGTTTACCAGTATCAGATGTATGGAGTATACATTGAAAGGGACCAATATTGATCTTAGATAAGATATCATAAACTTACCGTTATATCTTTCTCAGTCAATATCAATGGTTGATCTTAGGTCTATTAATCTTAATCCTGACATGGATAGGTTCGATCTCAAGAGTGTTATTTGAGTTCTTTGATTTGTTAGTTAAGCCTATCTTTTGGTCTGGGTGATACGTACATTTTGAGAACATGATAGTACAATTGAGTGGGAGCGTTAAACATAGATATGGAATCTATAGCTTCTATAAGTTTTTAGAAGTGAAACGATGATTTCCTTCGAGCTTGGCTGAATAGAGATAAATGATTGAGGCCTCATTTCAGTAATTATATTAGTTTACTGAAAGTATCATTTTTAGGTAGCTAAGTGTTTTAAGGATAAAATACATTGAAGGGTAGAACGGTAAATTTGTCCCTAGTCAGTGTAGATCATCTATAGAGGATCCTTGACTATTAGGATTGCAACAATGAATAATCATAACGTATCTATATCGTGGTGCATATAGAGCGTTCTATATAACTGAGAGTGTATTCCATTCCAAGTTCTATAGTGGTTCAATGAGAAATTAATAAGTTAGGGAATTTACTTGGTAAATTCTAGATCTGCTTGGTAGAAGCTCGGTTATATAGGCCCATGGTCCCCTCCCTAGTTGAGATAATACCGCTTCCAGACTCAGTCAATTGATTTTAATTAATCAATTATAATTCTAAAATTAGACTATGTCTTATTTATGAATTTTCACTAAGCAAGGGCTTAATTGTGAAGAAAAGAGGTTTTGGGTCAATTTGTTAATTAAGATACTTTGTATGGTCTAATTAATAAATTACATAAATGACAATTTTATTTAGTAATTAATTATAATTATTAAATAAATAATTTTGGCATTTATAGGTATGAATTGAAAAATATGGTATTATTGAAAAGAAGAATAAGTGGTTGAAATAAAGTGGCAAAATTGTAGATAGAGATTGGCCCTTTAAAGTGAACGGCCAAGTGTTATTTTTGCCCAATTTTTTATTCTTTTTTAATCCATATAATTCAATCCTAAGCCCTAGTTGAAACACTATAAAAGGAACATGATGCTCTCATCTCATCCACTTTTGACACTTTGTCAAATTAATGCCTTCAACCAAACCTAGATGAGAGAGTTCCTTCCTTAGTGTTTCTAACCTCCTTCATTGTTCTTCACCATTCGAACCTATAGTGAGTGAGTGACATGCCCACACATAGCAAGTCAAGTAGTCAATCATAGTGAGTAAGACGGTGGTAACCAAACCCGAAGGAGAGAAAGAGATCCAGGTTCAGATCTTGATAATGCTCTGCTACAGAAAGGAATCAAGGGCTAGAGATCTTGAATGGAAGGAGTCATTATATTCCACTGCAATCAATGTAAGGTTTTCTTAAACCCTCATGTGTTTATTTCATTGTTTTAGAGAATTCATATTTAGGATGTTAATGAAACATACTTGTTAGTAAACCTAGATCATGGTAAAATATTCCCAACACATTGTACATGTCGGGGCAGTTAGGCCTGGAGCGTACGGTCTTTGGGACAACTGAACATATTTTGTATAGTCGCTAGGCGACAACTTTTGTACAATGCACTGTGTAACTTTTATAAATTTTTTGTAAACGGGATCCCGATTTTATATAAGTATGTTATTTGATATTTAAAAATAGTTAAATAAAATTTTAATTATTCATAATTTTCAATAAATTCGTTGATTAGTAATGAGTTGTACAATTAAGTTAAAAATTACGTTATCACGCCTAAACTAGTATGGTGTTACAATTTGGTATCAGAGCAGCTAGGTTGTCTTCCGAAGATCGTCATGACATGTACAATCATCATCAGCGATCAACTCAACTCACGGTTCAGTAAGCCTTAATTATTTTAGTAGTTTATTTTAATGGTATGTTTTAAGAAAAGCCTTATAAGAAGCATGTTAGTAGCCTGATAGCTGAATAGGCGCATGTTTTAAATTTCCAAAATAAGCGGTAATTAGTAAGTTATTCTTGATTGCAATCTGACCAGGCTAGCTCTTAGTTTTGCAGGATGTTCTAATAGAATAGACGCCAGGCGAAACACTAGGAGTTAGGGTAACTCGGTCGGATCTAGTGGCGGTCAGGGAGCTTAGATTCCCCAAAATGTTCATGGCTGAGGTAGAGGCCCTAGAGGCAGGGCACGCAGTCGGGGAGATGTTAACCCACCGCAGGCGGCCCAGGAATGGGAAAAAAATGTTTGCAGCAATGCAAGCCAGAATCGACGAACAAGAAGAAGAAATTAGACGCTTAAGGCAGCAGGGTGCTCCTGCAATGCCTACTCCAGAAATGCAGGTGGCTCCTGCCCCTACTGTGCAAGCAGGGCCGATTTTTGTAGTGAATCGGGTGGAGCCATTGTATGAAAGGTTCCGCAAGCAGGCACCTCCAGTCTTTTTGGGAGGTCCCAATGTGATGAAAGCCAAGCAGTGGCTGACGATTATTACAAGAATTTTGAATTTTATGGGAGTCACCGACAATGACAGATTGGCCTGTGCCACATTCCAGTTTCAGGAAGATGCCCTTGTTTGGTGGGACATGGTGTCTCTGACTCGAGATGTTACTACTGTTACTTGGGAAGACTTCCAGGAGTTGTTCAATGCAAAATATATAATGAGGCAGTCAAAAGTGGGAAAAGAAAAGAATTTATCCAGCTGACTCAGAAGGAGAATATGAGTGTTACTAAATACATAACCCAATTTGACCGATTGGCTAGGTTGGCCTCGGAAATTATGCCAACCGATTTCAACAAGAAAGAAAAGGACCTGAATGGATTAAATTCGAAAATAAAACATGATCTTATGATTACTACTGATGACAACACCACCTATGCTGACATGGTGGGAAAGGCACTTCGAGCTGAGGGCGCAGTTGAGTGCACACAAGAGTCCCAAGGCACTTAGGTTGCTGGTGGGGCCCCTAATCCTCCTACTGTTGGTCATGGAAGGTGGTAGTGGCTCGACCACCGATCAGAAACGTAAGGCACCATTTGCACTCGGTGGCTCAGGTCAGAATAAGAGATTTTGAGGGAACCAGGGTCGAGGCAACCGTCAGGGTGGTTTCGAAACCCGATACACTTAGCCAGAGTGTCCCAGTTGTAAGAAGCATCATTTGGGTGAGTGTAGAGGGCAAGGATGTTTCCAGTGTGGGTTGCCAGGACACTATAAAAGAGATTGCCCACAATTTAAGAAAGAAGAATAGAAGGCAACTACAAAACCTGCTCCAGCAAAGGTGTTGGCTTTAACTCAGGCTGATGCAGAAGCTAGCCCCTCAGCTATTACAGGTCAGCTCTCGGTCAACAACTCTTACTTCTCTGCATTGTTTGACTCTGGGGCCACTCACTCTTATGTGGCAGCCATGATTTTTAGTAAATTGGATAGACCGCATGATAGTTATGATAAAGGGTTTGGAATCCTACTGCCTGGCGAAAAATTAGTTATCTCCAAAAGGTGGGTTAGGTCTATGCCGATCAGAATTGAGGATAGGGAGTTGACTGCTGACTTGATAGAATTGGGTTTAGCAGATTTTGTTACTATACTTAGAATGGATTTCTTATCCAAGTACTCGGCTAGTATTGACTGTAAACGAAAGATGGTGATATTTCAACTTGAGGGCAAGGAACCGTTTGTATTTGTGGGGTCGGTTCAGGGATCTCGGATACAAGTGATTTCAGTATTAACAACTAGAGATTTGCTACAGGACGAATGTATAAGATTTCTAGCAGTGGTATCGGATACCACACGACTTGAGACAGTTCGGCCAGAGGATATCAAGGTGGTTCATGAATTTCCAGATGTTATTCCTAATGAAATTCTGGGTATACCACCTCAGAGAGAAATAAATTTCATTATTGATTTGGCACTAGGAGCAGGACCAGTTTCTAAGGTACCTTATAGAATGACTCCAGCAGAACTCAAAGAATTGAAGATTCAACTTCAGGGGATGCTTGACCTAGGGTTTTCCCAGCCTAGTGTGTTACCTTGGGGAGCTCCCGTATTGTTTGTAAAGAAAAAAGATGTATCCTTACGCATGTGTATTGAATACTGGGAATTAAATAAATTGACTATCAAGAATAAGTATCCTTTACCTAGAATCGATGATCTTTTCGATCAACTTTAGGGGAAGACGGTTTTCTCAAAGATTGATCTCCGATCAGGCTATCATTAGTTGAGAATTCGAGAGGAGGACATTCCAAAGACTGCTTTCTGCACTAGGTATGGGCCCTATGAATTCCTGGTTATGTCTTTTGGATTAACCAACACTCCCACAACTTTTATGGATTTGATGAATAAGGTATTCAAGGATTTCCTCGATATCTATGTTATTGTATTTATCGACGATATCCTTGTGTACTCTCAATCAGAAAAGGAGCACGAGCAACATCTTCGGATGGTTCTATAGCATGCTACGAGAACATAAATTGTATGCCAAATTTAAGAAGTGTGAGTTTTGGCTATCTCATGTGTCTTTTCTTGGACACATTGGCCGAGACCGAAGACAGTTACAGAAGTTAGAAGTTTCCTGGGTCTGGCTGGTTATTACTATCAGTTTGTTGAGGGATTTTCTAAGATCTCAACACCCTTAACCAAACTCACCAAAAAGAATCAGTAGTTTTTATGGACAGGCAAGTGTGAAGCAAGCTTTCAGGAGTTGAAACAGAGATTGATTACAGCTCCGGTATTAGCCCTACCATCAAATAAAGAGAAGTTCATAGTTTACTGCGATGTATCCAAACAGGGTTTGGGGTGTGTACTGATGTAGGCAGATCAGGTTATCGCTTATGCCTCTTGTCAGTTAAAGGAATATGAACAGTGATACCCAACTCACGATTTAGAACTTGCCGTGGTAGTGTTTGCTTTTAAGATTTGGCGGCATTATCTCTATGGAGAAAAATGTGAGATTTATACCGACCATAAGAGCCTCAAATACTTCTTTACCCAGAAAGATTTGAATATGAGACAAAGGTGTTGGTTGGAGTTGGTTAAGGATTATGACTGTGAAATCCTTTACTATCCCGGGAAGGCCAATGTGGTGGCTGATGCCCTAAGCAGGAAGGGTCCTTGGGAAGTAACTAGTATGATTAAGATTTTACCTCAGTTAGCATATGACATGGTCGTATCAGGCATTGAGTTTGTTGTAGGAAAACTTCATAACTTGACATTGCAATTTGATATTTTGGAATGAATTAAAGTTGCTCAATTAACTGATTCGGAATTAGTGAAGATTCAAGAAGAGGTTTTGCTGGTCAAGCTAAAGATTTTATGGTGTCTGATAGCGGGATGCTGTTGTATAAGACCAGGGTTTTAGCTCCAAGTGGTGCAGAACTTAGAAATGAGATTCTCGAGGAAGCTCATACAAGTCCATATTCATTGCATCATGGCACTACCAAGATGTACCAAGATCTTAGACCCTACTACTGGTGGTGCGGGATGAAGAAAGATGTGGAACTTGTATCCCGGTGCTTAACTTGTCAGTAGATTAAGGCTGAGCATCAAAGACCGGCAGGATTATTGCAGCCACTTACACTTCCTGAGTGGAAGTGTGAGGATGTCACTATGGATTTCATGGTGGGTTTACTTAGAACCACGTGAATGTACGATTCAATTTGGGTTTTGGTAGATCAATTTACGAAGTCTGCTCATTTTCTACTGGTAAAAACAACCTTTACAGTGGATCAGTATGCAGAGCTTTATGTGAAAGAGATAGTAAGATTACATGGCACTCTAAGGTCCATTATATCGGATAGAGCTCCAAAGTTTACTTCAAAATTCTCGTAGAGTCTTCAGCAGGCTATGGGTACCAAATTGAAATTCAGTACAACTTTCCATCATCAGACTGATGGACAGTCTGAAAGGACAATTCAGATACTGGAAGACATGTTACGAGCCTGTGTGATGGATTTTGAAGGATCCTAGAGCAAGTACCTGCCATTGATAGAGTTTTCCTACAACAACAGTTACCAGAGTACTATATGGATGGCCCTTGCGAGATGTTGTATGGCCAGAAGTGTAGATCTCCTATTCACTAGGATGAAACTGGAGAAAAGAAATACCTAGGTCTGGAATCAGTGCAACGGACTAATGAAGCCATAGAAAAGATTAAGGCCAGAATGCTTGCCTCTTAGAGTAGGCAAAAGAGTTATGCAGATCCGAAGCGCAGAAATGTAGAATTTCAAGTAAGAGATCATGTATTCCTACAGGTGTCTCCAATGAAGGGGATCAGACATTCCGAAAAAGGGAGCAAGTTATGCCCTAGGTTTACAGCACCTTTCGAGATTCTCGAGAAGGTTGGATTGGTGGCATATTGACTGGCTTTACCTCCAGCACTTTCAGCAGTTCACAACATGTTTCATGTTTCTATGTTATAGAAATACATTTCAGACCCCACTCATGTGTTGAGTTATGAGAACCTGGAACTTTAATCAAATTTATCATACGAAGAACGACCAATTCAGATCTTGGATAGAAAAGATAAAGTCCTTCGGAACAAGATTATAGCTTTGGTCAAGGTACTCTGGAGGAACCATAAGGTGGAGGAATCCACCTAGGAGTTAGAGGCCGACATGAGGACTCAGTATCAAGAGTTATTCAGGTTAGATTTTGAGGATGAAATCCTTTTAACAGGCAGATAATTGTAAAGACTGCTTAATTTTAACTTGTAAATTAGCAGATAATTAGGGCTTAATTATGAAACTAGAATATTACTTATGCTTAATAATTTTATGGAGATTTATTTGAAGTCAGGGTGTATTATTTATGCCATATATGGAATTTTGCATTTTTGCTTGTTTTATGCCCGACAATATTAGAACATGGCATTTGGCCAATAGAATCACATTTTAGTATTTTAGTAGTAGCGAGGCAATTGAGTTAGATATTGGGAATGTCAAGAATTATTTGAGGTTTAGAAATGACCAAAATACCCCTAAGTGACTTAGAAGCTTTTTGGTTTAGTGAGGGGTAGAATGGTCTTTTTAGACTTTTTGATCCGTTGTCCTTTTGTTGGATTATGTAGAGTTAATAATCTGATTATTTTTTATTTGATTAAGTTAGAAATACAATTATTTTATTCATTTTATCCAAATAGATAAGAAATCAAAAACATCACATTTTCACTTAGCCATTCTCTCTCCAACTCTATCTCTTTCTCGAGCACCCTAGAAGCAGCAAGGTTTTGGAATCTTTAGCTTCATTTCTGGATAATCTAGCAAGTTCTTGGTGTTTCCAATTAATTGTAACCCCTCTAGAACCTTTTCCCTTGGATTTCTTAAGTTTTAAGTTAAGGTTTTTGCATGATTTTGTGAGTTAGGGTTCTATAGCTTTTAAGGTTGTTTGAATTTTCCTTCTGAGGTTAGATTAAGGTTATTTTTGTTGAATTGAACTGGTTTTATGTGTTGCTTTGATGGTTGAGCAAGGTTTGAGTTTATGAACTCAAGCTTTGCTCTCTAATGGTGGTTTGTGATTCTAGATGTGTTGTGGTGTTTTATTGCATGGATTATGTTCATTATGGTGTAATTAGAAGGTCTGGAAGGTTTGGTGTGATTTGGGGTTGATTTGAGGTTGTGGGGTGATTTTGTGTGTTTCCTACACTGAACTAGAATTCTGGTTCAGGGGGACCTGTAGGAATCTGTCGATTGGTTGGTCCCCAGGAAACCCCAAAGAACCAGAATACAGGTTGGGGAACTGGTCTACCGGTTGGGGCATTTTTGGGATCCCTAGTTTTTCTCGTTTTTGCAATATTTAGGGTATTGCCATGTTATCCATCAATAGGGAAACTTTTAGTTTCAAGTTTAAGTCCCTGAAAAGTGATATAGCATGTCACTCATCAGTTTTATGAATAATATGATTTAGGGGCCTATAAATTGTCGAGCAGCTGTTCCACTCAAGTTGGCCGGCACACTTGAATTCCGAAATGAGGTAAGATTAGTATAATGATATGCATACGTATTTACATGTACATCGTACATATTAGTTAAGCCTGTTAGATTACATTATAATAGTGGTATCAATATATTTAGTATTATATTGGATATCAATAAATGTATGTTGGCTTAAGTATTACTCGATAGTATCACATCAGTACGACTAGAGTACGAATAGCGTATCGAGTATAGGCTGATAATATAGTTGATAGTACTATACTACTTGACAGTATCACATCGGTATGATAAGAGTACGACTAGCTTACCGAGTATAGGCTGATATTATGGTCAGTAGTACTGTCGTACGAATGTTCTTTACTCACCACCGTGTTGGACATGGGGTTAGGGTTACAGTTGGCGGTATGGGCACCTGATTATTATCTTGGTTATTGCTATGTTATTGATCATGCTTTTCTTACTAAGTCTGTCGACTCACAGATATTGTTTGCATGTGTAGGTAAGGGCAAGGCTAAGGTTGAGCAGCCGTGAGAGTGAGCAGATGAAGATTGTACATGTCGGGGCGGTTAGGCTTGGAGTGTACGGTCTTTGGGACAGCTGGACATATTTTGTATAGTCGCTAGGCGACACCTTTTGTACTATGCACTGTGTAAATTTTATAAACATTTTGTAAACGAGATCCCAGTTTTATGTAAGTACGTTATTTTGATATTTATAATAGTTAAATAAAGTTTTAAATATTCACGATTTTCAATAAACTCGTTGATTAGCAATGAGCTGCCCAATTTAGTTAAAAATCACGTTAACACGCCTAAACTAGTAGGCTGTTACATTAGGTCTGGTGCATACCATTGCATACATTAGGGCACTAACAACATTTGCATATGGAATACGCTCCATTTGCTTCTTCTCCTCTGTGGTGCTAGGTGACATCTTTGCACTTAACTTAAAATGAGATGCAAGAGGTGTACTAACAGGTTTAGTCTTCTCATCTGTGTCAAACCTTTGTAATACTTTCTTAGGATATTGAGTCTTTGTCAAACAGACTGTCCTTGGAACTCTATTTCTTGTGATCTCCATCCCAAGAATCTTCTTAGCTTCTCCAAGATCTTTCATTTCAAATTTTGAACTTAGCTGAGTCTTTAGCCTAGCAATCTCCACCTTGCTCTTAGATGCAATTAACGTATCTTCAACATATAAGAGCAAATAAATGAAAGTACCATCTTGGAGTTTTTGAAAGTATACACAATGATCATATTGGTTGCGGGTGGGTGTACTTATGCTCTCTGATGAAGATGTCAAAACGTTTGTACCACTGTCTCAGTGACTGCTTCAAAACATATAGTGACTTGCTCAGCTTGCAAACCCAATTCTCACGTGCTGGAACTTTGTAACCATTTGTTTGGGACATGTAAATTTCTTTATCTAAAGTACAATGGAGAAAATCTATTTTGACATCGACCTGAGCTAACTCGAGATGAAACTATGCTGCCAAAGGCAAAAAAATTCTAATAGATGAATGCTTGATGATAGGTGAGAATACCTCATTGTAATCTATTACTTCTTTTCGGGCATAACATTTTGCTACCAATCTGGCTTTGTATTGGATGTTGTCTTTACCAGGAACTCCTTCCTTCTTGGCATAGTCCCATTTGTAGCCAATAACATTCTTTTCTTTAGGAGGTCAAACCAACACCCATTTTTGATTCTGGTGTAGAGACTTCATCTCTTCATCCATTCCCAACTTCCATTTCTTGTTGTCAACACTTTGTACAACTTATCTGTAAGTGCATGGGACGTCATCAATAATTATTGGAAGTGCAAATGCTACAATATCTGTGTATCTAGTAGACTTTTCGATCTCCTTTCTCGATTGAGTAGTGACAATAGATTCTGATTGCTGATTGGCTGGTGGTGATGCTGAGGGAATCTCCACCTCAGTTGAGATCTCTTATTGATCATCACTTTCATCTTCACCATGATTTTCAATAATATATTTTGGATCTTCCAGTATCTCAAACTCCACCTTAGAAAGAGTATTTGAGCTTTCATTCTCTTTCTCTAAGGTGGTTTTGCTTAGCATAATAGACTCGTCAAATGTGACATCTCGACTTAAGACTATCTTCTTTGATTCACCATACCAAAGTCAAAAACATTTGACTCCTTCATTAAAGCCCAAGAAATAGCTTTCTTTTCTCTAGGATCTCGTTTGGATTCATTGACATGGAAATATGCAGGACATCCAAATATGCATAAGGAATCATAATCACAAATAGGTTTTTCAAACAATACCTCTTTAGGTATTTTCCAATCTAGTGTAGTAGTAGGGAGTCTGGGTTGCATATGGCAAAGCCTCGGTCAAAAATACTTTTCTCAATTTGGATTGAGATAGCATACATCTAACTTTCTCAACCAAAGTACGGTTTATTCGTTTTGCCATGCCATTTTGTCGCGACGTACGAGGTACTGAAAAATGTCTAATCATCCCTTCTTAACACACTTGTAAAAAAGGATTTGATTTGTATTCTTCACTATTGTCAGATCCGAGCCTTTAGATCTTCCTGTCTGTTTGAGTCTCGATCATTTTCTTCCATTTAAGGATGACATCCATAACTGTTGGAACTTGTTTTACCAGGATCTAGATTTACTAACATGTATGTTTGATTATAATCTACAATCTATAATCTAACATTCTAAACATGAATTTCTTAAACAATGAAATAAACACACATAAAGTTGTAGAAAACCTTACATTGATGGTAGCAAAATATAATGGCTCCTTCCGTTCAGATCTCTAACCAAAAATACCATGGGTAGGGGAACCTACCATAACGTTCAATGAAGATGATGTTGTCAAGGTTAACTTCCTGCACAACGATTCGTTGGTCGTGGAAGTACAGATAGCCAAAAAAACAGTGGCCCAAACTATGATAAATAATAGAGCCTCCGCAAATATCTTGTTCAAAACACTACATGAAAAAATGCTCAAAAATTTAACCCTCTGTCTTCAGCCCGTATACGGTTTCTCCAACCAGAGTGTCGCACCTTTAGGGCAAATTTGCCTTCCCCTCACTGCTGGGCAAGCTCCGAAGAGCATAGCTGTAATGGCACAATTTTCGGTATTGGATGTTCCATCAGCCTTTAATGTCATGTTGAGCCGACCAGCCTTATATGACCTAAAAGCAGTTACATCGATATTTCATTCGTGCCTTAAGTTTCCAACAAAAAATGGGGTCAGGTGCCTGAGAGGTAATCAACAAGTTGCACAGGAATGTTACAACCTTGCCCTAACCAAGGCTAAAAAGGAAGAATCCTCCTGTCAGAGTTTGGACAAGGGAAAAGACATTGCAAAATAGGGAACCGCCCAAGGCAGGGACGAAGATGTGGATCCCCGACTTGGGGAACCAAATACAAATGTTGGGCCAGTGGAAGAACTAGAAGAGATTGGAATCGACCCAGATGTTCTGACCAGGAAACTCAAAATTGGAAAAGGTTTGCTGCTCGAAGTAAAATCAGCATTGATAAAATTTCTAAGAGCAAACCTTGACATTTTTGCATGGTCACATGAGGACAGGTCGGAATTGATCCTTTTATAATTTCACATGCCCTGAATATTGATCCTAATTTCTGGCCCGTTCAACAAAAAAGAAGACTGTTAGATAAAGAGTGGGCCCTAGCCTTAAAAGAAGAGGTAGAAAAGCTGCACAATAACAATTTCATAATTGAATCTCTCTACCCGGCCTGGGTTGCTAACCCTGTACTAGTGCCCAAACCGAACAAAAAATGGCGAGTATGCATTGACTTCACCGACCTCAATAAGGTGTGCCCAAAGGACTGCTTCTCACTTCCAAGAATAGATCAAGTGGATGCAACAGCTGGACACAAAATATTAAGCTTCATGGACGCCTATTTGGGGTACAATAAAATCAAGATGCATCCACCGGACCAAGAACATACAAGTTTCCGAACAGATATGGGTCTATACTATTATAAAGTCATGCCTTTTGGTCTCAAGAATACCGGAGCTACATACCAAAAATTGGTAAATAAAATGTTCAAGGACTAGATCAGACGAAATATGGAAGTCTAAGGCCAGAGAATGGTTCCTCTCAGTTCTAGTTACCGAGTCCAACCTGGTTATGCCTTGATGAGTAAAGCATATAGTAAAGGATGTTTCATAAATGTATTTATGAACTAGTTTCCAGAAGTTTGGGTGGATTCAAATATACTACACTTGATCTGAAGATCAAGACATCAGATTGACCTATTTGCATACTTTGTTTTATATTAGTGCAAGTGGGAGTTTGTTGGGTTTTATGCCCTAAATAAAACTCTTTACAATCTGATTAGTAATCAATATAAGAAATTTGAAGTGATTAATGTTTGCATGAATTTTACATGCTAATGGTTTAATATGTTTATTACATTCACACACACAAAATCAGTTAAATCCAAATCATATGTTTATTCACAATTACAGTATCGTCAACACAGTGGAATGTGATTGTGATCATATGAATCAAAAGACTGAGTCCCTGTTTCATCAGTGTTTTGGATTTACACTAATGTGATAATCAACGATGATGTGTACTTACACTTGGAGTAAGTGTTATGTTCTTTCCAGGACATTAGCAAAGTATACTAGTTTCGAATGTATGGAGTATACATTGGACTGGACCGATATTGCAAGTAAGTTAAGATATTACAAACTTACCGTTATATTTCTTTACAAGTCAATATCAGTAGTTGATCTTAAGATTAAAATAATCTAAATCCTGATATGCTTAGGCTCAACTCAGGAGTGCTATTCATGTTCTTTGATTTATTAGTTAAGCCTACTTTTGGGTCAGGGTGATACGTATATTTTGGGAACATGATAGTATGATTGAGTGGGAGTGATGAACATAAATATGGAATCTATAGCTTCTACTGGTGTATAGAAGTCAAGTGATGATTCCCTTCGAGCTTAGCAAATAGAAGTAAATGGATGAGCTCTTGTTTAACTGACTAATTCTTAGATCACTAAACACCATTTACAGGTAGCTAAGTGTTTTAAGGGGAAAAATACATTGAGGGGTGAGAACGGTAAAATTATCCCATCTCGATGTAGATCATCTATATAGAGGATCTTTGATCACAATAAGATTTTAACAATGGTTAAATGAGATAGCATATCTATATCGTGGAACATATAATATGCTCTATATAAGTCTGAGAGTGCAATTCTAAGTTCTAAGAGTGGATTCAACAAAGAATTAATAAGTAGGAATTTACTTGGTGAATTCGGTTCACTTATTAGAAGCTCAGCATATAGATCCATGGTCCCCATTCTAGTTGAGAACATACTGTTTGTAAGACTCAATAATTGATTCGTGATTAGTCAATTATAATTCTAAAGTTAGACTATGTCTAATTTGAGAATTTTCACTAAGCAAGGGCGAAATTGTAAAGAAAAGAGATTCTAGGTTTATTTATTTATTAATGGACTTTACATGTCTAGTTAATAATTAAATTAAATGACAATAGTATTTAATAATCTATTTTAGTTATTAAATAATTAGTTTTGGCATTTAAAAGGTTAGAATTGGAAAATTGGCATTTTTGAGAAAATAGAAATAAAATTTGTTAAAACTGCAAAATCAAGTGGGCCCATTATCTACACCATGGCCGGCCACTTTATGTGGTATTTCAAATTGATATTTTCATTATTTTAATGCCAAATAATTCCTAACCTAAACCTAGTAGTTCCCTATAAATAGAAAGTGATGGCTCAGTCAAATTACATGCTTTGATTATTCTTCTGACAGAAATTTCTCTCTTCAGAAAAACTGAGCCTTCCCCTTTCTATACCTTGGCCGAAACCCCTATCTCTCTTTTCTTCTTCTATATTTCGACCCTAGTGAAAGAGTGAGTGCCCACACACAACAAGTAGTCACTCAATCATAGATTGGAAGATTGTGAAGGATCAAACTCAAAGAGAAGGACATTCGGGCTCAGATCTTGATAATACTCTGCGACAGAAAGGATACAAGGGTTAGAGATCTGAGTGGAAGGAGACATTAATTCCGCTGCATCAATGTAAGGTTTTCTTAACTTTATATGTGTTTATTTTATCGTTTTAGAAAGTTCATATTTAGGGTGTTAATCAACATACTTGTGAGTAGATCTAAGATCCTGGTAAAATAATTTCCAACAGTCCCTGACCTGGAAATCAATATCATGACGCTTTGGATCAGCATAACTCTTCTGTCTACTTTGAGTTGCGAGCATTCGCGCTCTAATCTTGTAAACTGCCTCACATGTTTTTTGAACAGCCTCGGGACCCAAGAACTTTCTTTCACCCACTTCATCCCAGTGAATGGGTGATCTACACTTTCTTCCATATAAAAGTTCATAAGGGGCCATCCCGATTGTGGCTTGGTAGCTGTTGTTATAAGAGAACTCGATTAGGAGAAGGTACTTTACCCATGATCCCTCAAAGTCAAGCACACATGCCCGTAGCATGTCTTCTAGAATTTGTATCGTTCTCTCGGATTGTCCATCCATTTGAGGATGAAAGGTTGTGTTGAACTTTAACTGAGTACCCATAGCTCGATGCAGACTCTCCCAGAATCTCGATGTAAACTTCGGATCTCTATCCGAAACAATGGACTTTGGGACACCATGAAGACGAACAATTTCTCTGACATATAACTCAGTATACTGGTCAATGGAGAAATTTGTCCGAACAGGTAAGAAGTGCGCTGACTTTGTAAACTTGTCCACTATGACCCACACAGAGTCAAACTGTCCTGTGGTTCTAGGCATACCTACCACGAAGTCCATAGCAATGTCCTCCCATTTTCACTCTGGTATGTTCAGTAGCTGCAGCAACCCTGCAGGTCGCTGATGCTCAACCTTAACTTGCTGACACGTAAGGCACTTTGTAATATACTCAGCAATGTCGCTCTTCATGCCTGGCCACCAGAACATGGCTTTCAGGTCTTGATACATCTTCGTTGACCCTAGATGAACTGAATAAGGAGTCGTATGAGAATCATTCATGATCTCTTTCTTGATACTCTCATCCATGGGCACACAAACACGATTTCTGAATCTTAACATTCCTGTTTCATCCACTGAGAAATCACTAGCCTTCCCAACTGAAACCCTAACTCGGGTTTTCACTAAGTCTGGATCTTGCATTTGTACTTCTTTGATTCTCTCTAAAAGAGTGGATTGCAGGGTAATATTAGCCAAGTGCCCCACAACCAACTCAATCTTAGCTCGGGTCATCTCATTTGCTAGCTGCTGGGAGATTTGTTTCACAATGCTCAACTGACTCTGACCATTTCTACTCAAAGCATCAGCAACTACGTTGGCTTTACCAGGGTGATAAAGGATCTCACAGTCATAATCCTTCACCAACTCTAGCCAACGTCTTTGTCTCATATTCAAGTCCTTCTGGGTAAAGAAGTATTTCAGACTTTTGTGATCAGTGTATATCACATTTCTCGCCATATAGGTAATGCCGCCAAATCTTTAGCGCAAATACCACTGCTGTGAGTTCTAAATCGTGACTAGGGTACCTCTTCTCGTACTCTTTTAACTGTCGAGAAGCATAGGCTATTACCTTTCCAGCTTGCATAAGCACACAGCCGAGACCCTGTCTCGAGGCATCACAATAAACCACAAACTTTTCCTTATCTGAAGGAAGAGTTAGTACTGGAGCGGTAATCAAGCGCTGCTTTAACTCCAGAAAACTTTTCTCACACCGATCAGTCCAAACAAACTTTAGGTTTTTTCGAGTCAGCTCCGTTAAGGGTACAACAATCTTTGAAAGACCTCAACGAACCGACGATAATACCCAGCTAAACCCAGAAAACTTCTAACTTCAGTAGCTGATTTTGGTGTTGGCTAATCCCGAACAGCTTCGATTTTGGCCGGATCCACCATGATCCCATCTTTATCTACTATGTGCCCCAGGATTGAGACACGAGATAACCAGGACTCACACTTCTTGAATTTAGCATAGAGCTTATGATCCCGTAACTGTTGCAAAACCGCTTTGAGATGCAACTCATGCTCTTCTTCAGAGTCAGAGTAGACCAAAATGTCATCAATAAACACATTCACACACCTATCCAGGTAGTCCTTGAACACTCGATTCATTAAATCCATGAATACCTCCGGGGCATTGGTGAGTCCAAAAGACATCACAAGGAATTCATAGTGTCCATACCGAGCACGAAACGCAGTTTTCAGGATATCTTCCTCTCGAATTCTCAGCTAATGATAGCCTGAGCGAAGATCGATCTTGGAGAAGACCGTCTTCTTCTTCAGTTGATCAAACAGATCATCAATTAGAGGCAAAGGATACTTATCTTAACAGTAAGCTTTTTCAACTCCCGATAATCGATACACATTCGTAGGGTTCCGTCTTTCTTCTTTATAAACGACACTGGAGCACCCCAAGGTGAGTAGCTCGGTCTGATGAATCCCACATTCAGTAACTCTTGCAATTGTATCTTCAATTCTTTTAATTTAGTTGAAGCCATTCGGTACGGTGCCTTAGATACTGGATCCACTCCCAGAACTAATTCAATAACAAATTCAATTTCCCGGGTAGGTGGCAATCCCGGCAAGTCTTCCGGAAAGACATCGAGGAACTCGCATACCAATCTCGTATTCTCAGGCCCTGATGTCACAGGTTGGCTGGTATCCAATGCAGTGACTATGAGTCCCAGACAACCTCTGCTCATCAGATCCTTAGCTTTCAACAATGTTATTCTTGGTATGCGTGCCCCCTTAATCTTACCCACGAACACCGCTAGGTTAGCACTATCAGGCTCAAACAGTACCATCTTTCGCTTGCAGTCAATTGTCACTCCATATTTAGATAGAAAATCCATTCCCAGGATTATATCAAAGTCAGATAGTTGCAATTCAATTAAATTGGCGGTCAATTCACAACCGTCAATCCAAAAAGACAAGGACCGAATCCACCTAGTTGACACTATAAGATCTCCCGAGGGTAACAGGGTTCCAAACCCCGAAACATAAATATCACATGGCTTATGAAAACTTTCTATTACTCTACTCGATACATAAGAATGTGTAGCTCCCGAATCAAACAACACAGTATAAGAACAACCATTAATAGGCAACTGACCTGTCACAATTGACGGACTAGCATCAGCGTCAGCTTGAGTCATGGTGAAAAGTCGCCCCGGATTCTGCGTAGTATTCTTCTTAGGCTCCTCTTTCTTAGCCTAGGGGCAATCTCCGATAAAGTGGCCCACCACGCCACATTGGAAACATGCCTTGGCTCGACACTCACCAGGATGGTGTTTCTTGCATTTAGGACACTCAAGATATGATCGGAATGAGGACCCGCGACCCTGACGGCCACCTCTGTTTCCCCGAAACTTTCTATTTCCCCCCTGATGCTTCGGAAGCCTCGACCTTCCGTTTGTGCTCAGGGTTGTCACTGTCGGTCCCCTTACTGATATTACCACTGGCAGGAAGATTTGATGTCTTGACGACATCTTTTGCAGCATGCTCTTTCATTACTTGCTGCTCTGCCTCCTCAGCAATTAAGGCCAAGTCTACCACTCTCTTATACAGAGTATCATGTGATGTGGTAATTTTCAAGTCCCGACTGATTGTAGCATTCAGTCCTCGAACATACTTCTGTTTTCTGGTGTAATCTGTAGGCACCAGATCACCAGCAAATTTTGACAACCGATCAAACTCCAAAGTATACTTGGCCACCGACATCTTTCCCTGAGTCAACTTCACAAAATCTTCTTGATGTGAAGTCCTCACAGCAACATTATAAAACTTTTCCTCAAAATGTTTCTTGAATTCTTCCCATGTCATCATACTGACATCTCGGGTCTGACCCACTATGTCCCACCAGACGCGGGCATGGTCTTGAAACATGAAGGCCGCACAATTCACCTTTTCAGTTCCCGTCACCCCCATATTATCGAGGATACGGGTAATAGTGCTCATCCACTGGTCAGCCTTAATAATATCAATACCTCCCAAAAAAGTCTCAGGTTGCAGCTTCACGAACCGCTCAAATACTGAGTCTCTATGCGGCATAACAAACCCCTGGTTACCCACCACTGGCACAGGTGCTGGTGGTAACACTTGATCAACAGGGGCAGCCGGTTGCCTTAATCGTCGCAACTCTTCTTCTTGACGAAGTATGAAACTTCACATTTCTTGAAACATCTGCTGCCAGTCAGCAGGAGGATTAGCATTACCAACCCCCGCATTATCCCCCAGATTTTGCGGAGGTGGAGGCGGTGCCGGTGGATCGGTTCGGGCAGCCCTAAGCTCTACTTGCTCACCCTGTGGTCTAGATGATTGCAGAGGGTCCATTACTAGTACCCCTGTAATCAACAACCCCAGCGAGTTAAGCACCAATACCACACTTACGCACTTATTGCCTTAAACCCTAACTCATCTATTTACCTCATAAAATATACACTTAATCAAATAACCTTTAAAGCATGGCATCACATAACACATACATACTCTAGATACTTGCACTCTGCCTAAAATGGGAAGTGGTAAACAGATGATCACACAAACAGTAAAGTATTTACTCTCAATACTTACTGCACCATGAGTCGAGCTTGTCTCTGACAACGAATGTACATGTTCGACCGGTCTACAGGAAGTTTAAAAAACTTGGCCCTCTGAGACCAAATTGTAACGCCCTAAATAATTAGGCACGCTACCCAAAATACTTATGGAAACCCTAATCCCCTAAATGGGATTACTAATCAAAATAGCACAGAATTTAAAATTTTATAATAAACAGAATTAAAATTAAACTTGTAATAATTTAATCTTTTTTAATAGTAAGGATCCCAAAAATATTTACAAACTTTATTACAAGTCTTTTTCTTTCAGCCGACCTAAGCGGCAAAATGGAATTTCAAAATACATCACTAGTAGACCCTTAACCCGCTTGGTCTGATATGGCTCGAACATGTACATTCTTGGCCCAACTCCTAACTCATGGCTGATCAGCTAAAGCCTTACCCTTTCCTGCACAGTAGAGCACCCGTGAGCGATGCCCAGCAAGACAATATAAAATAATGCTAAACATATTTATCACACTATACAATCAGTAATGCCATTCACATATGCCTGTATGATACAGACCTGCATGTTACGCTCACATGCCTATTTATGTCTACGTAGCGTAGACCTACGTGTTGCGCTCGCACGTCTAATTACAATAAGGCCTTAGAATGGTTCCTCTCGGTTCAAGTTACCGAGTCCCATCTGGTTATGCCTTGAACACATAACCCTCACTTTTAACATACTCATATATATCATGGCATAACATTCATATAACATATATCACTAGGGTAATAACCATAGGGAATTAAACCGCTCATGTTAGGGTAATATCCTTAATCCCGGTTACTGATTACTCACATATACAATTTTCAATATAAGCGCCACCACGCATAACCCTACATGCTAACTACTGTCTTACCTGATGTCCCGCAATAGTAGAGATTCCAAATCCCCGGGTGCTCCTGACCAGGTGCTGGTAATCCTAGTCAAAATACTGGGATTTACACAAATAGGGTTAATCCTTAAATCCACTTCCAAAAAAATATAAAATTGGCATTCAAATCATAGATAATCACATAGAGCTCGAAAAAATCTTTCCAACGGTATAAAGAATGTCCCAAACGGAGTCCCGAGTCAAACGTTATGGCAAAAACAAAAACTCATAAAAATTAATAAACTGCCATTACCATGGTCGCGACCAGACCTATGATAGTCGCGACCACTGGGTTTAAAAACCCAGAAAACTCAGTTTCAGCTTCAAAAATAAGTACCAAAACTTACCCAAACTCACCCTAAACACACCTATTGTTGGAAATATTTTACGAGGATCCAGATTTACTACCAAGTATGTTTCATTAACATCCTAATATGAATTCTAAAACAATGAAATAAACACATATAAAGTTTAGTAAACCTTACATTGGGTGCAGCGGAATATAATGACTCCTTCCATTCAGATCTCTAGCCCTTGATTCATTTCTGTAGCAGAGCATAATCAAGATCTGAATCTCGATCTCTTTCTCTCCTTCATTTGATGCTGATTCTCCTTCTTGTTGTTTGGATTCTCTTACAGTCTTACACACTATGATTGAGATACCACTTGATGTGTGTGGGCACTACTCTATCACTTAAGGATTTCGAAATTCTTAAGAGAAGAAAAGAGAGAGGAAAGTGGCTATGGCTTTCTCTGAAAGAAACAATGTGCAAGTAATGAGTTTCCTGAAGCCAATACTTTCTATTTATAGAATGCCTTCTAGGTTTAGGTTAGAATTGTATGGCATTAAAATAATGGAAAAATAAAATGGTAAACCCTTTGCATAGTGGGCGGCCCATATAAGGAAATTGGGTCTCACTTTTCAACTTTCTCATTTTGTTATTTTTCATTCCCATTTTCTCAAAAATGCCAATTTTCCAATTTTAACCATTTAAATGCCAATTCTAATTATTTAATAACTAAAAAATAATTATCAAATAATATTGTCATTTAATATAATTACTAATCTAGACATATAAAGTCTCTTAATTAATAAATAAACCTAGAATCTCTTTTCTTTACAATTTCACCCTTGCTTAGTGAAAACTCATAAACTAGACATAGTCTAACTTTAGAATTATAATTGATTAATCAAAATCAATTAACTGAGTCTTACAAGAAGTATGGTCTCAACTAGTATGGGGACCATGGGCCTATATTAACCGAGCTTCAAATAAGTCGAACCGAATTTACCAAGTAAATTCCTAACTTATTAATTCCTTATTGAATCCACACTTAGAACTTGGAATTGCATTAGTCATATAGAACGCTCTATATGTTCCACGATATAGATACGTCATTAGTTATCCATTGTCATAATCCTAATGTGATCAATGACCCTCTAATAGATGATCTACATTGAATAGGCACTAAGTTACCGTTACACCTTCAATGTATTTTATCCTTAGAACACTTAGCTCCGTATAAATGATATTTCAACGAAGTGAAATGAGATCTCCACCATTTATCTCTGTTTAGCCAAGCTCGAAGGATATCATCGTTTCACTTCTAAATTCCTATAGAAGTTAAAGATTCCATATTTATGTTAGCGCTCCCACTCAATTATACTATCATGTTCCCAAAATGTACGTATCACCCTGACCCAAAAGTAGGCTTAACTAACAAATCAAAGAACATGTATAGTACTCCTGAGATCGAACCTAATCATATCAGGATTAAGATAATTTGATCTAGGATCAACGGGTGATATTGAATTGAATAGATATTACGGTAAATTTTAATATATCTAATCAAAGTTCAATATCGGTCCCTTCCGATGTATACTCCATACATCCGATACTGGTAAACTTTGCCAATGCCCTGGAAAGGACATAACACTTTTCCAAGGTGTAAGCATACCTATCGCTTATTATCATGTTAGTCTAAATCGAGTGAACTGACAAATCAGTGAATAAACTTTCGAACATATAATTAAGATTATATTCCACTGTGCTGACAACACTATAATCATTAACAAATTCATATGTTCTGGACTTAAATAGAATTCATACATTATATATATAATCATGAAATAAATCATGTGAACCATGCAACATAAAATTTTATTTCTGATCTTTATTAATTAGTAAATCTGATTATATTGAAATGGGTTTTATTTAGGGCACAAAACCCAACAAACTCCCACTTGCACTAATATAAAACAAAATGTGCATTTCAAATAATCTCAACACCTTGATATACAAATCAAGTGTAGTAGTAGTATACTCCTCGTAATAGGATCTGACAGGTTGAATTAAACACAACCTTCTCTCCACCATTACTCTTCCTTAATCACAAAATCCTTGATATTGTGAAATTCCTCTCTATATGTCTACTCTCTTGGGATATTGGATTCTATACTTTTGGCAACTACCTTTTGGTTAATCAGGAAATAACACTAGTAGTTAATACAAGTTGGAACGGTGCCACAAATGTATAGAACTTTCCTTAGACTGAATAAGTATCTTTCCTGCAACTTTAACATTCAGTCTCTCTCTGGTAGACTAAGAGACTTCAAATAGGTTTTTACACTTCTCCAAAATCACTACTCCACCCCCAGAGTAATCACCATCTTATCAGCAGACTTTCTAGCACAGAGGCAAGTCTCGAAATCTGATGTGGTGTAGTCTAAGAGTTTTAAGCACACCCTTATTGACTAACATATAGTTCCTCTTCTTAATCTTAAGATTTACTTGATTGTCTTCCAATGTTCCTCTCCTGGATTAATCTGATACCTACTCATTACCCCACTCAACAACAGGTGTCTGGTCTAAGGCATACTAAAGCATATCTGAGACCTCTCACTGTTTATTTAAGAAATTCTTTCATGTCTTTATCTTTTCTGGAATAGTTGAGACTTTTCCTTAGATAAATAAAATCTATGCTTAGAAGTCGAGAAGCTTCTATAGATTGCCATTAGAAAGAAAATGCTTTAGCATCTTACTAAAGTAAGCTGCTTGTACTAGAGTAAGTAATTAACTAGGTATACCATGAGCCATAGGTTTAGATAAACTCAAACCTAAAATACTAGGAACAGGAAGTTTTGTTAAGTCCATTGAATAGACTTATTAACAAAAATTTCCTTTTATGTCCTTGTAATAGAAAACTTTAGGTTACTCCATGTGAATAGATCAAACCATAGTTCAATTGGCTTTTCTTCTTAGTTTCTTATCTTGACAATCCATTACTTGTTTAAACTCACAATGGATTTTAATCACTAGTGTCTTCCAAGTCATAAGAAGTTGAGTTCCTAGAAACCCTCCCACTACGACAAGGTACCGTGAATTATGTCTAAGAAAACTACATGGTATTGACCTCTTCAGTTGTATCAAGACAACAAAGGCAGTGAGATCATCATATGTAGAATAAGATGATAGAACACTTTTGGAATCAAGAAAAAATTATCTCCTTTAGTTGATACTTTATTTTTCAGATTTAATCATTTTCTTAGAAAAGTAGTATTTGTTTAAACAAACACTTTCTTATCTAATGGCTATGGGATTGTCCACCCCTAATCACTTAGAATAGCTAACAAACATGCAAACCATAGTTAACAGTTCTAGCTTTTCTTAAGATTTCGGTTAGGTCATCCATGAATCTAGTAATGATTTACATTAAGTATACAACCATTGCATCATTCTGAAATTATATTACCATAGAAGGATTTAGGCAACAACTAGTAACTAATCATCAATATGCAAATCGAATTTCTGGGGAGGTAAGTTTGGATATAATTCAAAATCAATTTAATGATCTTTGAATTGCATATCTACTAACTATTTCTCCACTCCTATCAGTTCGCAAGATCTTTAACCACTTACCTTAATGGTTTTTCACCATTGCTAGAAATTCATGAAATTTTTCAAACATTTCAAATTTCTTTTGCTTAAGGTAAAATCTAGAGTGATCATTTTAAGAATACAATGAAAACTCATACCCACCCCTGAATGTACATCCATCTACGAATGAGATGATTATACTTTCAGTGGATATAGGCATATTAACTCTTTGCAGAGAATGATCTTGTCAAAGCCACTATGAACAAGATACAAATGCCATAGATTTAAAAAATATGTGGTTGTATCTTTTTATGACTTAGGTTTAGTTACATCAAAGAGTTCTTAGAATAGTGCAAGTAGATTCTGGTCACAAAATACTAAACTCATACTAACATACAGTTTGAATCCATTGATAGAAAATGGTTATGAAACACTTGTGAAAGTGTAACTGTATAATGAGTAATTCTTTCTTGGACCACCACTACTAATTTAACTCTAAGTCTGATTTGCCATACAAGTAGGAGATTTCTAAGATTGAGGATTTATATCAATTTGGGATAGAATTTCGGGAATATAATCATATGCGTCATTTAATATCTTAAGAGAAAATATAAAATGACATGAAATGATTTATAGACCATTCATCCAATGATATGTTATAGAGCTAATTCGAAATGAATAAGCTAAGAGGAATTAGGATAATTTCGTATTTAAATAAGAATCCAACGATGCTCCGATTAGCGAGAGTCAAAGTAATCTTATTTATACAATCTTCTTGTTTCATATTGTAAATATTAGTCTAAGGTGTCATCAATTGATGAACAGCTAGATGTTGTATTTACAATATTTATCTATCGAGATCTAACACTATTATGTGTGTCTAATGGATGACAATCCATTAGGGATTTATCCCATTAGAACAACAAACCAAGTTAGACCAACAATGAAGATTCGAAATTAAACTACAATTTAATAACAGAAAATAACATGGTTCAATATAAATTCATACACAATTCAGAAATTATTAAACATATAGCAAATAACAAAGACATGTGAAAATACAAAATATGCACATCTTAAATAATTTCTAATGTTTCCAACAAACTGATACAGTGTCCCGGTAGGTGAGAGTCAAAGTATCATTCATTGAATAGAGTTGTCAGCTCATCTAAAATGCAAACCATTCTAGCAACCTTTTATTCGATCAAAATAAGAATCCAACGTTGTCCCGGTAGGCGAGAGTCAAGGTTATTCTCATTTTATGAGCTTCCACCATTGTTTCATGTTTTATAAGTTTATCTCTAAGTAGTCATCGTAGGGGAGAGTCTAATAGAGACGAAAACTTACAAAACACTTATCAAATGAGATCTTACGGTGTTAAATGCGTTCAACTAATAACCATCCATAAGGGGGACGAAGTCTAGCGTCTCGAGGTTATATTGAAAACATTTAACTATTGTAAGACCAACAATGGAGATCGAATGTCCTAATAATAATAAAGCTCATTATTTTTTTTAAAAAAATGTATTTTCTTCTAATATTTATTTTAATCAATTTATTTTAAATATATATATTTATTTGATTGAAATTACCAATTTAGAATGAAAAATTCTAAATATAAATTTTTATTTAATATTTATAAATTATACTTAGATGGATATAAAAATAACGTGAATTATTTCCATCTTAGTAATAATTTCCAATAAATATTTAGAAAATTATTCAGTTTAAGTTGTTTCAAAATTAATTTAAATTAACTTACAACTCAAATTTAATTTTCTATAAATATATATTGCATTTCGAAAATTGAAGTATCGAAAAATGCTTTAACATAAAATAAAAATAAATCCTGAAAAAAATATTCTAATTTTATGTTGACCCAAAATTAATAAAAATTAATTTACAACAAAAATATAATTTTCCTATTTAATTAAATATTTAAGAAAATTTTCAAATGTTTAAGTATCATGATTAAGAATCAACTTAAATATTAATTTTCTATTTAATTAAATATCACTAGAAAAATACTTCAAGCAAAACAGATAATATCTATCTAGACTTTCATTGACTAATTAATTCAATTTCTAATTATAATATATTTTAGTTCATTTATTTTAATTAATCATTAAATGAAAAAATCATTGATTTAAGTTGGTCCAAAATTAAAATAAATAATTTTCAACTTTAATCTATTTTTCAAATAAAAGATTCCAAACTTAATAAAATAAAATATATTTTGAAAATTATTCAAATTTAAGTTATTCTGAAATAAGATTCCAAACTTAAAATAATTTTCCACTTTTATTAAATACCATGAAAATAATAATATTTAAGTATCATGATGAAAATCAACTTAGATATTGAAATTTTCAATTTAATTAAATGTATTAAATTCAAGAAATAAATAATTAAGTATAGAGAAAACTTAATTATTAATTTTAGTTTAATACTAGGAAAATATACTAAACTTAGATTGTACCAAAATTAATTATTAAACAATTAATTTCACAATCAATGATATTTTCCTATTTTAATATTAGAAATAATAACTAGTATAGAAATAACTATCTAGAAAATATCTCAATTTAACTAAGTATCTTTTCAAGATTTGGAAAATATCTAATTTAAGTTGTTATAGAAAGAATCTACAATAACCAACTTAAAAGGTTTCCAAATGAAATTTAATTAAATATCAAAATTAAGTGGTAACTACTTAATTTAAGAATATTCCATTTTAAGTTTAAAATCAACTTAAAAAATATCTTAAGAATCTTCAATAACCAATTCCTAGAATTCCTCAAATTAATATTAAATTCAAAATATATTCAAATTTAAGTTAATAAGAAAAATTAGTTAGAAATAACTAATTTATAACTTAAATAGGAATATTTAATGAAATAATTAAAGTAAGTTTCAGAAAGAATCTAGTTAGTTAAGATTCTTTATTTAATTAAATACAAGAAAAATACAAATAGTTTATCTAGAAATTAATTCATTAAACTAAGTGTGTTTTTTTTAAATTAATTTCAAAAAAAAAAAAAAACTTTGAAATTAATTATGTTGCTAATCAATTTTATTAGGTTAAACTAATTTAATTAACCTAGTACAGTTATCCAAATCAGGCAAATGGGCCTTCACAGTTGGGGTAGTTCATGTGAGGGGGAGATGGGTTCAGTATGTCGTACCCACTTTTATTGGCCCCCAACTCTCACACAAGGCCCAAAAGAGAGGAATTGAACCTTAAAATGAACAACTGTTATTAATTGAATAGACCCAAATACTAAATGGACCTAAATAAAATCTATCAGGGTGTGACATTTTATTTAGCAACAACCTATATGCATCTATAATAAAATAAACATATAGGCTCACACATGCATACAGATTTGGATGGATCCTATCATGTTACTAGGTCATACACAGATGAAAGACGAATGTAAAATTTACCTGTTACAAATTATTTACTTGACCTATTGACAATTGAAACATGGGTTAAAATCAGATCATTGGATCTGTCAACAAGTTAACCATTTCAATTTAGATCAAGCAATAATAGGTTTTAGAAAAACTTACAAACAATCTAAAACACATACTCCTGCAACAAGTTAGATTGGATAGTTGGATGTAGGATTTATTTAATTTAAAAATATTAATTTCGAAAATAATAAATAAATAAAAAAATGTTTTGAGTTTTAAGTAAAATAAAATAATATTTAGAATTAAACCTACAATTTTTAAAAAATTAGGTTTCCACTAACCTAAATATTATTTTAAAAAATTGCTAATCACCTTTTAAATTTTCATGTTATTTTATAAATTAAATATTCAATAAAATAAAATGATAAATACATACCCTTTTCTGATTTTATAATTTAATTTAAGTAAAAATAACAAAATTTAAAAGTTAGCAAAAATATCTTATTTCCTTTTAAAATACCATGATTATAGTAATCTTATTTTAAATCTAAATAAGGTCAAATTACTTAAAATAGAATATTTTTTATTAAAGAAATTTAATATCTGACCTTAGATTTAAAATTAAGATAAAATAATCAAATTTTAAAAAAATAAGAAAAGAGGTAAGCAAAAATTGATTTTTACCTATTTTCAAAATCAAATTACACTAATATCTAAAATTAATTTTAAAAAATCAAATTAATTTATTTCTGATAATTAGATTTGAAATATGAAACTTAAAAATCAAAATACAAAACTACACAAAAAATCAGAAGTTAATTCCATGAAATAGCATGAAAAATCGAAGAAAAACGAATTTTTTTTGAGCTGTACGGACGGTATGCAAAGCACACCATCCCTGATTTTTTTAAAACTTCAAAAAATCATAACTAATTCAAATAAAATCGAAATTGAGTTCTGTAAAAAAGTGAATTGCTTAATTTTTTCCATACTATCCAATAAAAATAATTCCACAAACGAAGATTCAATTATTTTTCCCAGAATTTCACAAACATCAATCAATCATCAATACAGCACATAGATCAACATGAAACCATCCAAATCAACACATATCATCGTTTTAATTCATATTTCATGAAAGTAAATCATTACCATGGCTCTGGTGCCAGTTGTTGGAAATATTTTACCAGGATCTAGATTTACTACCAAGTATGTTTCATTAACATCCTAATATGAATTCTAAAATAATGAAATAAACACATATAAAGTTTAGTAAACCTTACATTGGGCACAGCGGAATATAATGACTCCTTCCATTCAGATCTCTAGCCCTTGATTCCTTTCTGTAGCATAGCATAATCAAGAGCTGAATCTGGATCTCTTTCTCTCCTTCATTTGATGCTGATTCTCCTTCTTGTTGTTTGGATTCTCTTACAGTCTTACACACTATGATTGAGATACCACTTGATGTGTGTGGGCACTTGTAACACCCTAACTAATTTAGGCGTATTACGTGATTTTTTAAACGTACTGTGCAGCTCGTTGCTAATCAACGAGGTTTATGGAAAAACGTGATTAATTAAAATTTTGCTTTTTCATTAAACTTATAAACCATTTTACCAAAAAGTCTCGGGATCCCGATTTATAAAAATATTTACAAACGTTTTTACTATTCAACTTTTACATCAAAATAAGGTCATCTAACGACCGTTACAAAAATCTCGTCGTCCCGAGGATCGTACGCTCCAGCCCAACCGCCCCGACATGTACAACCCCATAAGCTCGCTCACGCGTCCATCAAGAATCGCCTTGCCTTTACCTACACATGAACGTAAACCGTGAGTCGATGCACGTACCGCAAGAAAAGCATACTAATATCATACATAAAACTGACTGCCGTGTCCAACACGATACTGAGTCCCGCTACTGCCATGTCCAACATGGTACTGAGCACTACTGCCATGTCCAACATGGTACTGAGTTTTGAACGTTCGTGGACTCGTACTATTGACAAGTATCCTCCCGGACGGCCGAATCGGCCATACTCCGCCGTCGGTCATACTCCACCGTACCGACGGATAGGTCAATAGCACCGAACCACCAACTGTCGCCTGACGGCCGAATCCTGGCCATACTCCGCCGTCGGTCATACTCCAAATACCGTACCGACGTGACAGGGTTGGGTGGTTCGAAGCCTAAATACATATCTAAGGTAAACTAATAGGCTTCCTACATGCACGCTAAACATGTAATCTACATATGCATACTGTTATACTAATCTTACTTGGATTCCGATTTCAGTGTGTGCTTGGCCAACCCGACCGGAACCGAAACCGAACCCGCGGACATCGGCTCCTAAACCATAAAAATCACAACGCTATAAGCGACATGCTAAATCACTTCCCGGGACTAAAACTTGAAACTAAAAGTTTCCCTATCGATAAAAAGCATGGCAATACCCCTAAAACCCAAAACGAGGAAAACTAGTGGTTCGAAAATCCCCCATCCGAAGTCCGCTGCCCAACCCAATTCTATCTCGGGGAAAATTCAACCCCCATCCGAATTCCCGGATGCTCAACCGAATTCCCGGCTTCCTCGCAAAGAACCAAAAATTCCCATATCTAGACCAATTCGAACCCAATTGATCCCAAACTCTCCGCATTCGCTAAATAGACCCTAATAAACATTTCCAAGGCATCAAACCTACCCGTAAAACCACATACACAAATTTTGCCATTGGAGCTCAAGCTTTGAGTTCCAAACTCAAGCTTGAGCAAAACCACATAACAAGCATGCAAACCAACTAAAATCAACCTAAACTAGCATAATATAGCCTCTGAAAACAAACAACAACATCCAAGAATTCACGTAAACAAAACATCACATTTTCTTTCAAAATTTCACATATTTTGCATAGAAAACCAAAACCTAGCTCAATCAACTTACATGCTTTCAACAACTCAATTATTCAACACATAAACATGCTTTGATCCTCAAAAATTCAACAACAAAAGCAGCAGCAACAACATCTAACACAACATGCAAGCATCATCACATTTCATCATTTTTATGCAAAACAATAAGAGAAAGGAGTTAGAGATTACATACCACAACCTAGAGCTCACAATTAGGATGAATTAGCTTTGAGAATTGAAGGAAAAACCCACTTAGCACCCCAAATACCCAAATTAAAATGAGAGAAAAAGAGAGAGAGTTTTGCTTGAATTTTCTATTTTTTTCTAAGTTAAATGAGAAATGAGTAAAAAGGAGTCTTTACACAATAAATCATTTAGCCAAATAACATGCATAATTTAAACATTTATTTCATTTATTAAATCATATAAGACAAAATACATTTGGGCAAAAAGACCATTTTGCCCCTCCACCATAAAATCACTAAAATCATACTAAAGGGGTATTTTTGGGACATTCTAAATTCCCCGCCATTCCCGACATTCCCAATGTCTAAAACCCGTCCCCAAAATACTAACATACCGCTGTGATTTCTACCGAGCCAAACGCCGCGTTCCAAAATACCGACACCGAAATACGAAATATAAAAACTGCTGATGACATAATTATGCATATCTGAATTCCATAAGTAACAATGATAAATTATTTAAATAGCTATAAATAATTTCCTGATTAACATAAATAATCGCTAATTTCCAAATTAACTAAGCGGCTTTACAACTATCCCCCTTTAAAAGGATTTCGTCCCCGAAATCTAACTCCGAATAACTCCGGATATTGAGCTCGCATATCCGATTCTAGCTCCCAGTGTGGCTTGTTCCACCTTACCGTTTCTCCGCAGAACCTTGACCAACGCTATGGTCTTATTCCGAAGGACTTTATCCTTTCTATCCAGATCCGCACCGGCCGTTCCTCATAAGACATATCCGATCGAAGCCGAAGGCTCTCATAATCCGAGTATATGAGAGGGGTCCGAAACGTATTTTCTCAACATTGAGACATGAAATACGTTGTGCACCGCTCGATAAAGCTCGAGGCAATGCTAACCGATATGCCACTTGACCTATCTTCTCGAGAATCTCGAATGGTCCCGTAAATCTGTGGCATAACTTGCCTCTTTTCCCGAAACGTTTAATCCCCTTCATCGGAGATACTCGCAAAAACACATGGTCCCCTACTCGAACTCAACATCCCTACGTTTCGGACCGCGTAACTCTTCGTCCGCTCCGTCTGGAGGCAAGCATTCTAGCTTTGATCTTTTCTATTGCCTCATTGGTCCGCCGAACCGACTCCGGACCTGTGTATTTCCTCTCCCCTCGTCCTCATCCCAAAGGATGTGATCTACATTTCCTACCGTACAACAAGCTTCGTAGGGTGCCATCCCTATCGTACTCGTAATCGTTGTTGTACGAGAACTCCACTAACCGGTAGGTATTTACTCCACGAGCCCTCAAAGTCCATAACACAGTGCTCTCAAGCATATCCTCCAATATCCGAATTGTCCTTTCGGATCGACCATCCGTCCGAGGATGGAATGCCGTACCGAATTTTAGCTTCGTACCCATTGCCCGTTGCAAACTTTGCCAAAATTTGGAGGTGAATTTCGATCCCCGTCCGAAACTATAGACTTCGTACTCCCGTGAAGTCTCACTATTTCCCCGACGCAGCGCCCGCCAATTGATCCATCGAAAATGTTGTTCGACCTGCGAAAATGAGCCGATTTCGTAAATCGATCCACCACTACCCAGATGGAGTCATACATACCCGTGGTCCTAGGTAACCCGACCACAAAATCCATCGTAATGTCCTCCCATTTCCATTCCGGTGTGGTGCAGAGGCCGCAACAACCCCGCCGGTCTCGATGTTCACTTGATCCGCCGACACGTGAGGCATCTCGAAACGAATTCTACCAAATTCTTCTTCATACCGCTCCACTGTAAGTACTAAGCTTTCAAATCTTGGTACATCTTGGTGGTGCCGGGATGTAGAGAATATGGAGTAGAATGAGCCTCCTCAAAGATCTCGTTCCTCAAGTCCACCGTTCGGACACAAACCCCGGCTTTATACAAAAGCACTCCACTAGCCGACATCGAAAAGTCCTTGGCTTGACCAGCCAATACCTCATCTCGATCTTCACTAACTCCGGATCCGTCGTCCGAGCAACCTTTATTCTTTCTACCGTATCGATTGCGCCGTTAAGTCGTGAAGCCGACCTACCACAAACTCACGTCGGATCTAACCATATCCTCTCGCTAGCCGAGGTGAGATCCGAACCATGCTAGCCACTTGCCCGGACCCTTTCTCTCGCTCGTGGCATCGGCCACTACATTGGCTTTCCCGGATGGTAAAGAATCTCACAATCATAGACCTTCACTAATTCCAACCAACGCCTTTGTCTCATGTTCGCATCTTTCCGAGTAAAGAAATACTCGAGACTTTTATGGCGACCAGATAGATCTCGCACTTCTCACCATACAAGTAATGCCGCCAAATCTTCAAAGGCAAAAACCATCGCGGCCAATTCTAAATCATGAGCTTCCGGTATCGCCGTTCATAATCCTTTAACCGACGGAGGCATAAGCGATAACCCGATCGGCTTGTATCAATACGCACCCCAAACCCCGTTTGGATGCGTCACAACAGACCACGAACTTCTCCTCGTCCGAAGGCAAAGCTAGTACCGGCAGCAATCAATCTCGTTTCGCCCCGAAAACTAGCTTCGCATTTATCTCGTCCCGTATAAATCGCTGATTCTTCTTTGTAAGCCTTGCCAGGCATAGAAATTTTGGAGAACCCTCCACGAACCTACGGTAGTACCCGCCTAATCCCAAAAGCTTCGATCTCCGTCATCGTCTTCGGCTAGGCCAATCCCCGACGGATTCGATCTTCCCGGATCCACCTTGATCCCGTCCTTGCTCACAATGTGTCCTAGGAAGGACACCCGAGACAACCGTAACTCACATTTCTTGAACTTGGCGTAGAGTCTATGTTCTCGAAGTCGTTGCGCACTATCCGAAGATGTAACTCATGCTCCTCTTCTCGACCGAGAGTACACGAGGATGTCGTCGATAAACACAATCACACGTATATCGAGGAAATCCTTGAATACTCTATTCATCGTGTCCATGAATGCCGCAGAGCGTTGGTTAGTCCGAATGACATGACCAGTGAACTCAGAAGTTGTCCATACCTAGTGCTTTAAAGCCGTCTTTGGAATGTCCTCCTCTCGATCCTCAACTCGATGATAACCCGAACGGAGATCAATCTTAGAAAAGACCGTCTTCCCCCGAAGCCGATCGAACAAGTCATCGATCCTAGGTAATGGATATTTATTCTTCACCGTCGCCTTGTTCAACTCTCTCGTAGTCGATGCACATCCTCATAGATCCATCCTTCTTCTTCACGAACAAAACCGGCTCCCAGGTGACACACCGGGCCGAATGAACCCTATGTCAAGCAACCCTTGGAGCCGAATCTTTAACTCCTTAAGTTCACCCTGGAGCCATCCTATACGGGCTTTAGAAACCGAATCCACCCCCGGTGCCAAGTCAATCACGAAGTCAATCTCCCGTCGAGGTGGTAACCCCGGAAGTTCTTCGGAAAAACGTCCAAAATTCCCGAACCACACCGATGTCCTTCCGGCCGAATGGTGTCCGGCCGAGTGGTGTCCACCACCACGCCGTAAACCCTAAGCACCCACCGTGCAATAATTCCTCTCGCCGACATAGCCGAGATCACCGGATCCGAGATCCCCGAACCGAACCCACAAATACGAACGGCTTCTTCACTTTCCTATTGGAAGACCACCATCTTCCTCTCTTGCAATCAATGCTCGCCGAATATTTAGATAGGAAATCCATTCCTAAAATAATATCAAATTCCCGACTAAGCTCATCTCTATCGATCGTCCGCTCAACTCTCTACCATCTATCCCGGACGCATAGACCTAATCCACCTATTGGAGATAACCAATTCTCCGCTGTGTAATGTGGTTCCAAACCCCGATTCATATCTATCAAAGGGTCTACCCAACTTACTAAAGACTCGGCCGCCACATAAGAACGTGTAGCCCCGTAATCAAACAAGATCGAATAAAGCGAGTCGTTAATAAAAATCCGACCCGTAACAACCGATGGGCCGGCATCCGCATCGCCTCGCGTGATAGCGAACACCCCGTCGGGAGTGGGTATCGCCGAGCTCCTGCCTCGGCTCGAGCCGGGGACATTCCCCTCTGAAGTGCTCCGGCATGCCACAATGAAAGCATCCCCGCCCCTTGCACTCTCCCCGATGGTGCCTCTTGGCAGCCTAGGGCACTCGGGATAGGAGAAGCGAGTCTCATTACCACCAGGACGACTCCTCCGTTCGGTTCCCCCGAACCTCTCGTTCGACTCGAGCCGCCGGCGTGGGTGCCCTCTTCCTTCCGATCAATGGCCGAGCCACTACTCCCCGCTAAATCCCGATGCAGGGGGCAGAGCTCCGCCACCAACCGAGTAATCGGCCGACCGACATACATCCCACCGCGCCTCGCCGCAAGGCCTTCTCCACCATCCGAGCGCAGGTGGTGTCGTCGCTGGTAATCATCGTGTCATGCCTCGATCTGGGATTCAACCCGTCCGCATACTTCTCCTTCTCGCCGAAGTCGGCCTAAGACAATTCCCGAGGCTAACCTCGCCAACCTGGCCAAACCGAGTAGTATACTCGCGGACACTCATGTTCTCCCGCCGGGTCGTGTGAACGAACTCTTTCCTCTTGGCGCTTCTAACCGCCTCATTGTAGTACTTCGCGTTGAAGAGTTCTCGAACCTCTCCCAAGTCATGGTGGTGACGTCGTGAATCCGAGACACCATGTCCCACCATACCAGGCATCCTCCCCGGAACCGAAATGTGGCGCACACCACTCCGTCGTTGCCGTGACACCCATAAAGTTCGACTCGTGATCACCGTAAGCCACCGCCGCTTTCGACACATCCGGACCTCCCAGAATACCGAGGTGCTTGTTTCCGAACCTCTCATACAACGCGTTCCACCCATGGGCCGCCACTACTATCTCGGCCCGGGGCAAGAGGTGTGCCACCGGAACTACCGGGCACCGGAACCGCAGGAGCACCCCGCCGTCTCAACCTCCCGAATCTCGAGGTCTTGTTCTTCGATCCCGGCTTGCATCTCCGCAAACCGTAACTCCTGGGCCGGGCTCCCCGATCGGCCGGGGGAGCTCGGGCAGCCCGTGGCGGTTCTCATCACCCCGACCACGAGCCCCGCCTGGGACCTCTACCCCCGCCCCTGCCAGTGGGGGGAAACCGAGCTCCCTCTCCCCCGATTCGACCCCACCGAGTTGCCTCGACTCCTGGTAGTCCGCCTGGCGTCCATCTAGTTAGAACCGCCTGCGAAACCAAGAGTTGGCATATCAGGTCGTATTCAAGGCGAGCTTACTAATGCCGCTTAATTTGGAAATTAGAAATGAAACATGCGCCTATTCTACTATCGTGCTACTAACATGCTTCCTAATGTGCTTTTCTTTTTCATAACCGAATAAAATAAACTACTAAAGCAATAAAGGCTTACCGAACCGTGAACCGAGCTAACTACCGATGATGATTGTACATGTCGTGACGATCTTCGAAGACAACCCTACGGCTTCCGATACCAAGTTGTAACACCCTAACTAATTTAGGCGTATTACGTGATTTTTTAAACGTACTGTGCAGCTCGTTGCTAATCAACGAGGTTTATGGAAAAACGTGATTAATTAAAATTTTGCTTTTTCATTAAACTTATAAACCATTTTACCAAAAGTCTCTCGGATCCCGATTTATAAAAATATTTACAAACGTTTTTACTATTCAACTTTTACATCAAAATAAGGTCATCTAACGACCGTTACAAAATCTCAGCCGCTCGTCCCGAGGATCGTACGCTCCAGCCTAACCGCCCCGACATGTACAACCCCATAAGCTCGCTCACGTCCATCAAGAATCGCCTTGCCTTTACCTACACATGAACGTAAACCGTGAGTCGACGTACTCGCAAGAAAAGCATACTAATATCATACATAAAACCGACCGCCGTGTCCAACACGATACCGAGTCCCGCCATACCGCCATGTCCAACATGGTACCGAGCACTACCGCCATGTCCAACATGGTACCGAGTTTTGAACGTTCGTGGACCCGTACATCATTGACAAGTATCCTCCCGATCGGCCGAACCGGCCACATACTCCGCCGCCGGTCATACTCACCACCGTACCGACGGATAGGTCAATAGCACCGAACCACCAACCGTTGTCACCGGGACGGCCGAACCTGGCCATACTCCGGCCGTCCGGTCATACTCCTTACCGTACCGACGTGACAGTGGTTGGGTGGTTCGAAGCCTAAATACATATGTAAGGTAAACTAACAAAGCTTCCTACATGCACGCTAAACATGTAATCTACATATGCATACCGTTATACTAATCTTACTTGGATTCCGATTTCGTGTGTGCCGTCAACCCGACCGGAACCGAAATCCGAACTACGGATGGACATCGGCTCCTAAACCATAAAAATCACAACGCTATAAGCGACATGCTAAATCACTTCCCGGGACTAAAACTTGAAACTAAAAGTTTCCCTATCGATAAAAAGCATGGCAATACCCCCTAAAACCCAAAAACGAGGAAAACTGTGGTTCTCGAAAATCCCCCATCCGAAGTCCCATGTTCAACCGACCCGGCTCGGGGAAAATTCAACCCCCATCCGAATTCCCGGATGCTCAACCGAATTCTGCCTCGCAAAAGAACCAAAAATTCCCATATCTAGACCAATTCGAACCCAATTGATCCCAAACTCTCCCGCACTTCGCTAAATAGACCCTAATAAACATTTCCAAGGCATCAAACCTACCCGTAAAAACCACATACACAAATTTTGCCATCGGAGCTCAAGCTTTGAGTTCCAAACTCAAGCTTGAGCAAAACCACATAACAAGCATGCAAACCAACTAAAATCAACCTAAACTAGCATAAGATAGCCTCTGAAAACAAACAACAACATCCAAAGAATTACGTAAACAAAACATCACATTTTCTTTCAAAATTTCACATATTTTGCATAGAAAACCAAAACCTAGCTCAATCAACTTACATTCTTTCAACAACTCAATTATTCAACACATAAACATGCTTTGATCCTCAAAAATTCAACAACAAAAGCAGCAGCAACAACATCTAACACAACATGCAAGCATCATCACATTTCATCATTTTTATGCAAAACAATAAGAGAAAGGAGTTAGAGATTACATACCACAACCTAGAGCTCACAATTAGGATGAATTAGCTTTGAGAATTGAAGGAAAAACCCAGCTTTAGCACCCCAAATACCCAGCCGAAATGAGAGAAAAAGAGAGAGAGTTTTGCTTGAATTTTCTATTTTTTTCTAAGTTAAATGAGAAATGAGTAAAAAGGAGTCTTTACACAATAAATCATTCAGCCAAATAACATGCATAATTTAAACATTTATTTCATTTATTAAATCATATAAGACAAAATACTATTGGGGCAAAAAGACCATTTTGCCCCTCCACCATAAAATCACTAAAATCATACTAAAGGGGTATTTTTGGGACATTCTAAATTCCCGGCCATTCCCGACATTCCCAATGTCTAAAACCCGTCCCCAAAATACTAACATACTCGCCTTGTGATTTCTACTGAGCCAAACGCCGCGTTCCAAAATACCGGACACCGGAAATACGAAATATAAAAACTGCTGATGACATAATTATGCATATCTGAATTCCATAAGTAACAATGATAAATTATTTAAATAGCTATAAATAATTTCCTGATTAACATAAATAACTGCTAATTTCCAAATTAACTAAGCGGGCTTTACAGCACTACTCTATCACTTAAGGATTTCGAAATTTTTAAGAGAAGAAAAGAGAGAGGAAAGTGGCTATGTCTTTCTCTGAAAGAAACAATGTGCAAGTCATGAGTTTCCTGAAGCCAATACTTTCTATTTATAGAATGCCTTCTAGGTTTAGATTAGAATTGTATGGCAGTAAAATAATGGAAAAATAATATGGTAAACCCTTTGCATAGTGGGCGGCCCATATAAGGAAATTGGGTCTCACTTTGCAACTTTCCCATTTTGTTATTTTTCATTCTCATTTTCTCAAAAAAGCCAATTTTCCAATTTTAACCATTTAAATGCCAATTCTAATTATTTAATAACTAAAATATAATTATCAAATAATATTGTCATTTAATATATTTATTAATCTAGACATATGAAGTCTCTTAATTAATAAATAAACCTGAAATCTCTTTTCTTTACAATTTCGCCCTTGCTTAGTGAAAATTCATAAACTAGACATAGTCTGACTTTAGAATTATAATTGATTAATCAAAATCAATTAACTGAGTCTTACAAGCAGTACGGTCTCAACTAGTATGGGGACCATGGGCCTATATTAACCGAGCTTCCAATAAGTCGAACCGAATTTACAAAGTAAATTCCTAACTTATTAATTCCTTATTGAATCCACACTTAGAACTTGGAATTGCACTCTCAGTCATATAGAACGCTCTATATGTTCCACGATATAGATACGTCATTAGTTATCCATTGTTATAATCCTAATGTGATCAATGACCCTCTAATAGATGATCTACATTGAATAGGCACTAAGTTACCGTTACACCTTCAATGTATTTTATCCTTAAAACACTTAGCTCCGTATAAATGATATTTCAGCGAAGTGAAATGAGATCTCCACCATTTATCTCTGTTTAGCCAAGCTCAAAGGATATCATCGTTTCACTTCTAAATTCCTATAGAAGTTATAGATTCCATATTTATGTTAGCGCTCCCACTCAATTATACTATCATGTTCCCAAAATGTACGTATCACCCTGACCCAAAAGTAGGCTTAATTAACAAATCAAAGAACATGTATAGTACTCTTGAGATCGAACCTAATCATATCAGGATTAAGATCATTTGATCTAGGATCAACGGGTGATATTGAATTGAATAGATATTACGGTAAATTTTAATATATCTAATCAAAGTTCAATATCGGTCCCTTCCGATGTATACTCCATACATCCGATACTGGTAAACTTTGCCAATGCCCTGGAAAGGACATAACACTTTTCCAAGGTGTAAGAATACATATCGCTGATTATCATGTCAGTCTTAATCCAGTGAACTGACAAATCATGGAATAAACTTTCGAACATATAATTAAGATTATATTCCACTGTGCTGACAACACTATAATCATTAACAAATTCATATGTTCTGGACTTAAATAGAATTCATACATTATATATATAATCATGAAATAAATCATGTGAACCATGCAACATAAAATGTTATTTCTGATCTTTATTGATAAGTAAATCTGATTATATTGAAATGGGTTTTATTTAGGGCACAAAACCCAACATCTATCTCTTAGAATCACGAAATAGAGTTGCTAGCAAATATCAGAGGGTCAAAAACACATATCTCATGCATCAAATCCAACAATAAACTTCATAATTACTGATTGTAAAATCAACTCAACATCATGCTTGAACTCCAAAACTTCAAGCTCTTGAACTTGAGCTTAAATTCCAACAAACCCAAATACTTTTAGCAGCAACCACCATAAAACATATTGAATTCAAGACATAAGGAAAAACCCTAGAATTCTATCAATAGCTCAAATAACTTTCCCCACCAAGAATTCAACCAAAATATAATCAAATCAACCAAAGAACATTACTTCATGCAACATATACTTATCATCATCATTACCATCATATTCATGCATTTTCAACAGTAAAATTCGACAAGCAAAATGAGAATCAAAGTTATAAAGACTACCTCAAGTTCCAATTCAAAGCTTAGCACAATTAACCCTTAAGCATCAAGCTCCAAAAAAGCCAAGAATCAAGCTTTTCTTCCCAAAAGTCAAGTTTGAAGAAGAAGAGGGTTAGAGAGGGTGAGAAGGTCGATTAGAGAGAGAAGAAATCCCGAATTTCTAATTTCATTTCATCAAAAACCCATTTAATCAAATGTAAAATAATAAAGGTCAAATGATCAAAATGCCCTTAGGGCCATTGCACACACACATTCACATATACATGGGTAATTTAGTCATCTCATGCTCATAAATTTTTCAAATAAAAATTCAGATTATCACCCATAAATAATAATGCCAAAGAAATCAATCCAATTTGCATTTCGGGCCCGAACTCGGTTCGGCGCGAAATACCCGGTTGTGACTATACCGCGCCAACCTGTCAGAACACACCTGAAAAGACAACACATGCATAATATATAATAATATAGTTCGATTAAGCATGTAATTAAATTAATTTCATCATTTTACCCTTCTCGTGTCATAATTACTAAAATACCCCTGTCTCACCAACGGGGTCTTAACATGTTAAAATTCATATAAATTCACATATACTGAACTATATAATAATATAATTCCTCAATTATTCATAATCATCTAATTAGGGTTTTGCTAATTCATTTCTTAATTTCAGGGTATTACACACCTATTGCCTAATCCTAGCAACAAGAAAGCTAAGGTCGTACTTTCAGGCTCATCCTGTGTGGGTATACACTGACCAACCATTACGTCAAGTATTACAAAAACCGGACGCCTCTGGATGGTTGCTCAAATGGGCGGTGGAGTTGGGCCAGTATGGAATCATCTTTTAGCCCTGAACAGCGATTAAGGGTCGGGCCTTAGCAGATTTTGTGGTTGAATGTACGGGTAAAGATGAAAGCACTTCAGAAAGTAACCTAGAGCCAGTACAAGTACCTCAGGCGAGCATTAGTAAAGACAAGCCAACCTGGAAGTTACATGTAGAGAGGTCGGCTATGGATCAGCTGTCTGGCACAAGAATCGCTCTTGTCACACATGGGGGGCAGCACCTACACGGTGCACTCAAATTTAGATTTAAGGCATCCAACAATGAAGCTGAATATGAAGCCCTTATCGTCGGCCTAAGACTTGCTCGAGAATTTTAAGCCAAACACATTAAGATCTGTAGTGACTCGCAATTAGTGGTAAAGCTATGCTCTCAAGCAAATTCTAAGACAAGAAAACACAACTGTTGATGAACTAGCCTGACTTGTGAGCAGCAACATAAATGATAAAGCGAATCTCATCCCCATCCAATTTCTTAAAAAACCCAGTATCACTGCATGGAGGAGATTGAAATGATTGATACATTCTAAAACTAGATGACGCCAATAGCAGCCTATCTCAATACTGGGGAACTCCCAAATAACAGGAATGAAGCTCGGAAAATGAGGAGAAAGGCTGCACAGTACATCATTGTAGAGGGAGTTATGTGTAGAAGAGGATTCTCCATGCCACTACTCAGGTGTGTTACACAAGAAGAAGCTGCACGAATTTTGTCGGTAGTACATGATGGATTTTGCAGCAACCACGCAGCTGGGCAGAGTTTATCCAAGAAAATTATAAGGCAGGGGTATTTCTGCCCGACCATGATTGAAGATTCGAAGGCCTACGTTAAGAAATGTGATAAGTGCCAAAGATTCTCAAAGATATCCCGCGCACCGCCCTACGAACTAACTTAGATGCAAATTCCTTGGCCTTTTGCCATTTGGGGAATTGACCTGATCGGACAGTTACCCAAGGGAAAAGGCAGAGTACAGTATGCAGTGGTTTTAATTGATTATTTTACCTAATGGACGGAGGCTGAACCACTGGCCACCATTACGTCCAAAAAAGTCTAAGACTTCATTGTGAAGAACATAATTTGTTGGTTCAGATTACCGTACAAGATAGTCTCAGACAATGGAAAATAATTTGACAGCCAGTCCTTCACGGATTTTTGTGTGAACCATGGGATCATAAAAGTTTCTCTGCAGTGGCACATCCCCAAGCAAATGGTCAAGTTGAAGCAGTCAATAAGACACTCAAAGATACCCTAAAGAAACGACTTGAAGATGCTAAAGGAAACTGGCCAGAGGAACTTCCTGAAGTATGATGGTCGTACTGCACAACTGAGAAAACAGCGACCAGACAGACTCCATTTGCCATGGCATATGGCTATGAAGCCATGCTGCCCGTAGAACTCGAACCGCCGTCCCACAGAAGACTGACATATCACCAAGAAGTTAATCATGCACTCCTTGCAAAGTCACTTGATGAAGTTGAAGAAAAACGAACCGCATCAAACTTGAAATTGATAGCCCATCAACAAAAAGTAGCTCGGTATTTTAACAAACAAGTGAGAGCACGAAAATTCTTTGTGGGAGACATGGTCCTAAGAAGAGTATTTTTGAACACCAAAGACAGTACGATAGGTGTGCTCAGACCAAACTGGGAAGGGTCGTATCAGGTGGTCGAAGTCCTAGAATCAGGAGCATACAAACTGGGTAAGTATGACGAAAAAATGCAACTCATTCTAGTACCAAGGTATTGGAACTGGGAACACTTAAGAAGATACTATCAGTAAAAGTACCTGGTTGGATGAACATGTTAAGTACAAAACAAAATAACATTTACTCTTAAGTGAATGGCATTCTGGGTGGATCACGCCCAAAGGTTCGGATAAAATTACAAAGTACTCAGGTCGGGTGACCACTTATGAAAGTACAATTTTTATTTTCTGCAATTTGTTTTGTTTATGCTAATCTAAAGATCAGATTAGATCAACATAATAGCTTCAATGTAAGTTACTCCGGTAACAGACATATTTTCGACCAATAAATAAATAAAGATGTTTATTTCAAATTCAAATTGAGTCAAGTTCATTAGCATGTTATAAATTTACCATCTAATGCGTACAAAAGGTATGGTCATACGCAAGGCCCCGAACAGACAAAAAGCATACTTGTGAAAACAAGTGACCAAGAGTCAAAAGTCTGCTCGGTCACTTGGAGGCACCTATACCTTTACAAAACATTTGGTTAACAATAAAACGAACACAATTGCACAATGATTATAAACAAGGGATGAAATTGATTAATAATAACAAAGCATTCAAACCCGAGATTAAAGGTTGCCCGGTCAGCCAGTTGTTTAAAAAATGAAAAATATTCCAAGTTTAAAGACCGCTTGGCCGGTGATGTTGCCCAATTTGTTACACTGCGGTCGCGGTATTAAACGGGCTATATGTCGTATCCACAGGGAGGAAAAATACACTCAAAAAGACCGTTAGTAATTTTACGAGAATGAAATAAGAACCTTGAATGTGATGTGAGAATATTGAGAAATGATTTTTAGAAATTAAACAAGTAATTAAAATGAGAAGTGATCAAAAAATGATTATGGAAGACACAAGCTTTGTACATGCAATTATATTTTTCTAATAAAATTGATTCTTTAACCTCAACTATAATTCTACACCATTAATTGTAGTTGGAAAATGTGTATAATTAAGCTCACTAGATAAATATGCTCTCTAATTAAATTAATACTACTTCTAAAAATACTATCATATTATATAATTTAAATCGACAAAATACCACCGGCAGAATGCAGTAAAAATCATATAATATAATAAACACCCTAATAATTAATAGCCTAACTTACATAAGAAAAGCATGACTGAACTTATATAAAAGGTACTATTAAATTTAAAGTGCAAATTAGAAGAAGATTAATTTAATATAACAAATATAAAAATGAAGAACAAAGAGAATCAATATAATAGAAGAATAAAAATTGCATGAACTTACACTTGAGTCTTGCCAAAGAAATTAGCCTAGAAAAGGCATTGTCTTTACACCAAAATTAATAAAGCAAAATAAGAAGAAGGAAAGAAAAGATACAATTTTGGTATAATAACTACTAATAAAATCTGATGCTTTTTACATTGAATTTGGCTCTTATTTATAGTGAAACTTGCTCCTTCAAGCTGGTATTTTCGTGGTGTGAGTAGTGGAGAAATGTAGCTTAAAATATTGAGCAAAGTGAGATTATGGAAGACACGTGGCATGCCTTGAAAGAATTGAAGCATTGTGTGTGTGTGAGATGTGGGCATCAGTAGTAGAGGAGGTGGCTTCGCAAGAGCTGGAGAGAGAAGCTTGCATTGGGCGAAGTAGGCCTTTGACTGATGAATGTTCTTTTGCTCACGTGAATTGACATTGGGATTGAATAATTAACACTTGATAGCCAAGCCATGTATGTGACTTATGCCATATGGTGATGTAGTGGATGCTTTGGGCCATTCACACATATTATTTGGGCTATTCTAAGATTTGAGCCTCATATATATTATGCTTCTCACTATTTTTTATCTTTTGTTTTTCTTCAAATCTAAAAAATAACACAATAATTAAAACAAATCAAATATCTCCAACTAAAATAAATTTATCATTAAAACTATAAAATATTCAATTTGCATTAATCATATGTGCATAATTAAAGACATGAAATGTATAAATTTGAGCCTTAATCAGCCGGTCACTTTGTCTTAAAAGAAAGCCTATTGGCCGTACAGACATATAAAAAAGATAGTAAAAAGAAGGCAATTAAACAGCGGGAGTCCCAGGCTCTTTATACGGGTCAACTAGATCTAAAGGAGCTGGAGAATCAGCTACGTCTGAAGAGGCCGGAGGATCATCAGTCTGGGCAGATGCAGCCTCAACATTATGCTCGGTTGAAGAGGTGGAAGTGGTCGCCTTAGGATTCTCATTGGCCGCCTAAGCCGTGCAGTAGTCAAGAAACATGTCTTTGGAAGCCCCAAGGTATTCAAAATTTACCTTGGGATTAGCCTTCCAAAAGTCATAAAAAATCTCGAGACCAGCTGTCTCTAAGGCATCCACTTTCTTCTCGAGCTTCTCCACCTCAAATTTCTGGCTCTTAATCTCAGCGTCAAGTTCCTCCTCCCTAGTCTTCTTGCCCTTGGCCTCATCGTCCAACCTGCAAAGGAGAGTTTGAAGACCCTCTCTCTCGTCTTTAAGACTGGCAATTTCCTGAGACAAAAAAGCATTGTCTGCCTCGAGTTGCTTGGTTGACGGCATCTCCTGTAGTTCCCTGGTCAGCTCGGCAACTTTGGTTTCAGTACCAAGAAGTTCCTTATTGACCTCTCCAAGTTCCGTCCACACAGTCTCAAGCTGGGCCCGTGCATCTTCGGTGTCCTTTTTGGTCAAGTCCACTTCCCTTCGCATTGTGTTGGAAGTGGCAAGGTTCTTGACAACAACCGATTTAGCTTGGGAATATGCATAGGCCATCTTCAAACCAGTCTGTGCGAAAGAAAAAAGCATTAAAATCTAAACTAGCCAAAGAGAAATAAAAGAAAAAGTGTTAGAAAGGACGTACTCGTGAAAGCTCATTCAAGACTCCTCCCAAGGCTAGCTCCAAAGAAAAATCATTATCCGCCCCAGCCAACTGTTTGTTCACCTCTGGGAGTGACTGGGTCACATAGTGGTTAAGCATGTGTTTCCCTCTCTTGGTCTCTGTGCACAATACCAAAGGTGGGGCAGGGGCCCTAACTTGTTCAGATCCGCCCTTCGACCAGCTCGGATCCATTCTTGGCCTCCTCAGGTCCATCTGAACTCCCTCCTCAGGAACCTTTGGACTTGGCGACCTTCAAGGTGGAAGGGTCCACAACAGGTTGCTCCTCAGAGAGATCAATGACCTCTTCAATTGGTGCCTTCTCCTTGGACGGAGTCTCACCGCCTTTAGACTTCTTGGCCGGAGGGGACAAGCCCGAGCTCCCCATACTCTCTTCTTCAGAGCCTCGATCATCTTTTGAGACATTTATGCATAGAAAAAACAATACAGTCAGAAGAAGGCATAAAATATATAAAGGAAAAAGAATCAAGAAAAATAAGTGCAAGTTGAAGTACTCTGCACGCTGGCAGGAGCGTCTGCCCGAACAAGCACAGATTGAGCGTCATCATTTGAAGAGTCTTCTTGCTCCTCCATGACGGCTTTTCCCTTTCCCTCTACAGGGGTGGATGGTCAAGCAGGCAAACCAGGCTCCCTGATCCAGATAGTATGTTCTATCGGCCTCTGCTCGGTCGGGAGGGTTTTCTTCTTCTTGAGCGGCCTCTCCTGCTCAGAATATTCTTGAGCCTCCTTCTCCTGCTCAGAATATTCCTGAGCATACTGCTTGGCTCCAGCATCACCCTTTAACTTAGCCTCACGCTTAAGTTGAATAAGCTCCATCTCTTGCTTATCTCCCTCAGCACGGCCAGACCTGGACTTCTTCTTCCTCCCCTTCATAGGCTGGGGTATAAAGTCTGCCGGATAAAGCTTGTACTTCACAAAGTTGTCCTCTGAGGTCAAAAAAGTGATATTTCGAGCAGCATCCGGCACTTGGAGAATTTTCTAGGAGCTTTCCCTAAGTCCCAATGTCAAGGGTGGATGGCAATACACAGGGATTTGTTGAAACTGAGTATAGGTAGCTTCCATGCCCTCCACGAAGTAGTACTCGTCAACAAAAAACCCCAATCTTCCTAACCTCCGTGTCCATGGTACCCGTCAGCCACTTGTAATCCAACTGAGAGAAATAGAAGTACCCAGACTTGCTCTGCTTAGGGGTAGACTTCAAATCAAAAAGCCAGTTGCTGTCGTGCAGGGACGACACACCCCATCCTTGAGTGGCGTAGAGGACGAACAGGGCAGATAAGTACTTGATGACCTTGGGTGTGAACTGGGTCGGACAGCGACAGAAATAATCCGCAACTCTCTTGAAGTACGAGTGTAAAGGTAGCCTTGCCCCTTGCTTACTATGGGCACCCGACTAGGCACAGTGCCCTTTCTTTGGGTTAGTTGCACGATGATTCGGAGAAGGGAGATAACACTTAAGTCCGCCTAGGTACCCAACCTTATTCAAATCCCTCATTCGGCCCTCAGTTATGTTGGACAGAGGACACACCCATCTGGCCCCTAAGGCACTTTTCCTCTTGTGGGGGACTGCCTCGGTAAACTCCTCGGTGACATAGTCTTCCCCCTCAACCAAGACGTCACCTTGCTCGGATACCGATTCCCCGGCCTCATTATATCCTCCAAAGTGTGGAGGCCCGACCACTCCTTCCTCCTCAGCTTTGGAAGGGCTATCAGGACGGACATCGTCCTGCTCCTCTATCTCTTGGACCTCAATGTCCCCCTCGTCATCCTCCTCCACAATGGGTAGATCCTGTTGGCACTTGGCAACGTGGCAAGCTGGGCCATGTGAGGGTCAGATGCATTAACTCTCCGCATCATCTACTTTGGGCAGGCCATCATCCTTCTCTTTGACGGACACTGGTGTGTATGCCGCGCAACAGTAACGGCAGGGACAACTATTGGAATACCAAAGTTACCAGAACTTGGACGGCCTACGGGAAGGGTATCAGCAACACCAGGTCGAACAATATACGTCAAGTTGGATGGAAGATAACGTCTCCAACCCTTCTTTAGTTCCAAAAGAAAGTGACAACAACCTTCTCCTACGATCTGCTCGGAATAAGAGTGGTGTTGCACTTTAGGTTTTAGAGTAGAAGAACATTCGCTACTCACTTCCCAATCCTCGAAACTCGAGTTAGAAAGTCTGTCACTCGAGGAGGACAGACTGGCATGAAGACGAGGTTGGTCCTCGTATAGAAGTTGAAGCAGATCCTGGTCAATACAGTGTTCACCTCCACAAAACTCACCAGGGTTCATCTACAAAAGACAATACACGAGATGAGTATTTGGCTGGGATATCGAACAAAAAACAAGCAAATATGCCGACCAGGCCTACTCAACAGATTAAAAAGACGAAGAACGTGTAAAGATTAAGTCATAGCCCAGGAGTTTGAAAGTTTCGGGTTAAAGGATAAATTTCGCTAAGCTTTGAATGAGCAAGGTGAGAATCGAACATTGCAAGATTAAAGCCAAAATGTCGCAAATAACGAAGCTGTACGAACTATTACAGAGAAAATTACAAAATTTCAAGCCTAGATTTTCTACATATCTCCTACAACGAGTCAAGAACAGTCGTATTTTCTACAATGGAAATCTAGAAAATTGAAGACACAAAGTTAAAGGAGAAAAAGATCAAAAACTTACTCACTATTTGAAGCCTAAGCTTTGTTCAGATGAAGCTGTTTGGATACCTCTGCTAGAAATCCCACGATAGACTTGAAAGAAAACTTCTTTTTTTGCTTTGAGATTGCTTCGTGAAGAAAATAGTGAAAGTAATTTCTGAAAAGTTTCAGCCCTATTTATTGGCTAACTTGTGAAAAGGGGTAATCAATTCAAAATCCTCAGATGCTTCGATTTCCCCCCAAAAGTAAATATTGGGAAATTAAAAGCAATCAAGTACCTTAGGAGAATAACCGTCAAAGGCATGCAAAGGAAAATGTGTCTTAAGGTACTAATTAATTAGAGCATTAATTAGCCTAAAACTGAAGGGACGCCTGGTCAGACTCACATCGAATCACGAACAGATGCACTCGACAAGTGTCACCCATTCAAATGTAAAATCAACTCGGATGAAGTCTACACGCAACTTCGGAAGTCCCGTAAAGACTTGGGGGGCAAATGTTATCCCAATTTTTGCACTCTGACGTGGCATCACATGCTGGTGACACGTAGACTTGATTCTCCATACCTGCCCAAAAGAGATGTTCCGAGCAGAAGACAACCTATACCTGCACGGACGAGGTCCTCCCAGCCGAGCAGCGAACAATCCAAGCAGCACACCACCACTTAGCAATTTAAGAATTTTCATTGTGAAGCACAAGATCAATCCCTATAAATCTAGGATCGTATCACAGAGATATGGCTAGCTGTCCAAATCCCACAATTTGTGTATTGTAAATATGTAATATGTATTCTTACCAATTATAGATATTGTAAGTAAAAGGGAAACCTTCCCTCAAGCATGTAGCCCTATAAATAGTGATCCATTCTCACTGAAAAAGGGGTCGAAAGAATTACTTGACAGAGATCTAAGAGAGCATACTCAGAGATTTCATGGTAAGAGCATACGAGAGGAAACACTGTATTATTTGTTCGTAAGTCAATACAAATCAAGGGGAGTAGGCTATTACCGAACTGCTCGGGGCCGAACCTCTTTAAAAACCTTGTGTTCTTTATTTATCTTTTCATATTATATCTGAATTATATCCTTTATCGCTTATTATCAAGACTCACTGTTGTTGGCTAAAAGCGAGGTCAACATAATCTATAATCTAACATCCTAAATATGAATTTCTTAAAACAATGAAATAAACAAATAAATTTGTAGAAAACCTTAAATTGGTGGCAGCAGAATATAATGGCTCCTTTTGTTCAAATCTCTAACCATTGTTCCTTTCTATCACAGAGTATTGCAAAGATCTAAACTTGGATCTTCTCAGGTGATGTAATTCTTCATAATCTTATACACTGTGATTGAGTATTGACTTAAATTGTGTGGACAATCACTCAACTCACTATAGGACTCAAAAATTTGAAGAAGAAAGAGAGAGGAATTCGAAATCTAAGAGAAGCTCTTTATCTGACAAAGTAGTCTAATGTAGGTTATGAAAATAAGAGCCTATCATTATCTATTTATAGGATTCCTTTTAGGGTTAGAATTTAAATTATAAGGAATTAAAAACGATAAAACAATAGCTAAATAAACCCTTAAGTGGCCGATTATGTGTGGGCCCCACATGTTTCAATTTTGCCATTTATTTAACAACTTATCTTTTCTTTCACAAATGTCATATTTTAATTTTACTCCTATAAATGTCAAATACATTAATTTAATAATTAGAATTAATTATCAAATAAAATTACTATTTAATTAATTTATTAATTAGACCTTATAAAGTCTCTTAATTAACAAATAAACATTAAATCCTCTATTTTTTCTCAATTAAGCCCTTACTTAGTAAAAATTCATAAATAAGATGTCTAATTTAGAATTATAATTGGTTAATTAAAACCATTTAACTGAGTCTACAAGCCAATATTATCTCAACTAGTGCGGGGACCATGGACCTATATAGTCAAGCTTCCAATAATTAGATTTGAAGTTTACCAAGTAAATTTCCTAACTTATTAATTATTCCCGGCCTACTGTAGATTCGAAATTACACTCCTAATTACATAGAATGCTCTATATGTTTCAAATATGGATACACTATTAATTATCTATTGTTTTAATTTAAATAATCAAAGATCCTCTATAGATAATTTACATCGAGTAGGGACAAATTTACCATTCTACCCTTTACAGTATTTTATTGTTAAAACACTTAGCTTTCTATAAATGAATTTTCAGTAAATTAAAATAATTACTGAAGTAAGAGCTCTTCCATTTATCTCTATTAAGCCAAGCTCAAAGGAAATTATCATTTCACTTCTATGTTATTATAGAGGCTATAGATTTTGTATCTATGATTAGCGCTCCCACTCAATTATACTACCATGTTCCCAAGATGTAAGTATTGGGCCAATCTATTTTGTCAACTTTAACAAACAAGTCAAAGAACACAAATAATATAGTTAAGTCAGAACCTAACCATCTCACGAATAAGATCTATTGATCTAAGATTAACTAAGTGATATTGACTTAGAAAGATATAACAGTAAGTTTATGATATCTTATCCAAGTTCAATATCGGTCCAGTCGGATGTATACTCCATACATCTAATTCTAGTATACTTTGCCAATGCCCTAGAAAAGACACACCACTTATCCAAGTGTAAGTAAACTTTATCGCTGATTATCACGTCAATGTAAATCTAGTGCACTGATAAATTATGGGACTAAAACTTTGAAGTATATAAATACAATTACTTTTCACTGTGATGACATCACTGTAATTGTGAATAACTATATTTTCTGAATTTATCAGAAACTGTACATTAAACCATAATCATGAAAATAACATGTTAACTTAAATGACTTCTAATTTTCTATTGATTACAAATAAGACTATCGAAATGAGTTTTATTTATGGCATAAAATCTCAACAGTAACTTCATCTTTGTGTCGCATTGTGTATACCCAAACATATCTAGAGAAATCATCAATAAAAGTCACAAACCATATTTTACCTCCAAGTTAAGTATTCTTGGAAGGTCCCTAGACGTATGTGTGGATATAATCTATAGTTCCCTTAGTACGATGAACAACAATGCCAAACTTGACCCTTATCTGTTTTCCCAGCACACAATGCTCGCATAAATCAAAATGTTTGGTCTAAGCACCTTTCAGTAGACCTTGCTTCACTAATCCTTGCAAAGCTTTCTCTCCAGCATGGCCTAAGCGCGTGTGCCAAAGGTGAGAAGAATCAGATGTCTTTTCCTTAAAACTGCTAGAGATAGCTACTCTTCTAGTAACAGTACTCCCGTCTAGGAAGTATAAATTTTCCTTTTGAGTACCTTCCATCGCTACGAATGCACCTCATACAACTTTCAAGTTTCCATCTTCCAATGTTATCTTGTAACCATCAGAATCAAGAACACCTAAAGAAATAAGATTTTTCGTAAGTCTTCTGATTGTACCAAAGTTTATTTCAAACGTAGTGTTCCAATCCTTTTTATCTGACATGCATTGTTGATTTCCATTAGGACAACTCCTCCATCAAGTTCTTCAAAACTCGAGAACCAATGTATGTTTAGACATATATGATAGCAACATCCAGAATTCAGGATCTATTTGTTTGCATACATATCTAATGATGAAACTAAAAAGGCTGAATCTTCTTCGATGTCGGCCTTCTGTGCAACATTTGAATTTGACTTGTCCTTGTTTGGACAATCTTTCTTCCAATACCCTTTCTGATGACAATAGGCAAACTCGTCTCTTGCAAGCTTTCTTCTTGATGACTCTTCTCTAGACTTTGATCTGGATCGCCCCCTATTATTCGATCCACTTGATTTCTTATTGTTCGATCTACCTCAGGTGGTAGCCAATGCTTTTTGCATTGAGTCTTTATGATCATGTTAGATCCTTCTTCCAATACTCATTGTTTACCAAAACATTAGAAATATCATTTAACCTCATCTTTACCATATAACAGAGTTGTGGTTAAATGTTCATAACTTTCATGTAATGAATTCAACAACAACAATGTTTTATCTTCATCACTAACTTTAACATCTAAATTTTGTTAAAATTATCTAAATGTTCAATCATAGGGGTACCTTTCTTGAACTAGAAACAAAAAAGTTTCTTCTTCAAGTAGAGTCAAATTTCTACACTTTTTGTCATGTACTTGTCCTCTAGCTTTTTATAAAGAATTGCAGCTACGTTCTCTTTCATGTCAAAGTACTTCTGATCTTTTCTCAGAAAAAGTCAGATTGTGCCAAAAGCTTGACGATTGAAAAAATTTCAATCTTCATCGAAATAATCTTCTGGCCTAGACTCAAGGCAATATTAGATCCTTCTCGAAACAATAGATCTGATACTTCACATTGCCACATACCGAAGTTATTGGTACCATCAAATTTCTCGACCTAAAACTTTGCATTTGATAACATAGTTCTTCTCATAGAACCTCTTGACTCGCCAGAACTTCTTACGTCATCTTGTGTATCTTTTCAAGATCTTTGTCGTCAGCCATAATTGCAAACAAATAATAGAACTTTTGAGCTTATGACTTAAAACAATGTTTTTCAAATTTCAATACCTTATTTTGAAAAACGAATGCCGCAGTTGAATTTAGAACGATCCAAATAGTTAGAAATAGGTCCAACTCAGTTGAAAACAGGTAAAAAATGGGCTGACTCGATCAAAAAATAGTTGTTTGACTGAGTTAACTCGATAGCTGGTAACAACACTCTGGCGGCTACTGGAGGTGCGTCGGACCTTTGATTGAGGCGAATCTTGAGGTGTTGAATTCATCTCGTCGAGAGCTTCAATTTGATATATAATATCACTATATTTGGCTTTGATACTAATTTATTGTGCGTGTAAGCAATAAATAGCGAAAGATAGTGATAAATATATATCAAAGCGGTAAAATAATAAACTGACAAAATTACGTGGTTCGAAAATTTACCTACTCCACTGGAGGAAACTAATATTATTAATCTAAGTAGAAAACATATAGAATACAGATATAGATTTGTTGGGTTTTATGCCCTAAATAAAACTCATTTCAATATAATCAGATTTACTTATTAATATAGATCAGAAATAACATTTAATGTTGCATGGTTCACATGATTTATTTCATGATTATATGTACATAATGTATAAATTCTATTTAAGTCCAGAACATATCAATTTGTTAATGATTATAGTGTTGTCAACACAGTGGAATATAATCTTAATTATATGTTCAAAAGTTTATTTCCTGATTTGTCGGAACACTGGATTTAGACTGACATGGTATAATCAGCGATAGGTATTCTTACACCTTGGATAAGTGTAATGTCCTTTCCAGGACATTGGCATAGTTTACCAGCATCGGATGTATGGAGTATACATCGGAAGAGACTGATATTGAACTTTGATTAGATATATTAGAATTTACTGTAATATCTATTCAATTCAATATCACCTGTTGATCCTAGATCAAATGATCTTAATCCTGATATGATTAGGTTCAATCTCAAGAGTGTTATTCGTGTTCTTTGATTTGTTAGTTAAGCCTACTTTTGGGTCAGGGTGATACGTACATTTTGGGAACACGGTAGTGCAATTGAGTGGGAGCGCTAACATAAATATGGAATCTATAGCTTATATCTGGCGAATAGAAAGTAAAGGATGATTTCCTTCGAGCTTAACCAAACGAAAATAAATGGTGGAGATCTCATTGCACATAGCTGAAATATCATTTATACAGGGTTAAGTGTTTTAAGGATAAAATACATTGTAGGGTGTTACGGTAATTTAATCCCTTTATAGTGTAAATCATCTATATAGAGGATCATTGATCACATTAGGGTTATAACAATGGATAACTAATGAAGTGTCTATATCGTGGAACGTATAGAGCGTTCTACATACTGAGAGTGCAATTCTAAGTTCTATGCGTGGATTCAACGAAGAATTAATAAGTCAGTGAATTTAAGATATAAATTCTTGATCTACTTATTGGAAGCTCGGATATATAGACCCATGGTCCCCATACTAGTTGAGACCATACTGCTTGTAAGACTCAGTTAATTGATTTTGATTAATCAATTATAATTCTAAAGTTAGACTATGTCTACTTTGTGAATTTTCACTAAGTAAGGGCGAAATTGTAAAGAAAAGAGATTCTAGGTTTATTTATTAATTAAGAGACTTTATATGTCTAATTAATAAATATATTAAATGACAATGTTATTTAATAATTAATTTTTAGTTATTAAATAATTAGAATTGGCATTTAAATGGTTGAATTTGAAAATTGGCGTTTTTGAGAAAATTAGATGCATGAATGATAAAACAGCAAAATTGCATAAGTGAGGCCCATTATCCAAGCCCATGGCCTGCCACACTTTATGGGTTTTATCATTTATTTTTTCATTATTTTAATGTCAAAGAATTCTAACCTAAACCTAGGTGGTTACCTATAAATAGATAGTGATGGCTCTCATTCACACTTAACTTTGTGAACTTCTGTCAGATGAAAACTGAGCCTCTATCTTTTCTCTATAGGCCGAACCTCTTCCCTCTTCTTTTTTTCTCTAAATTTTGAAATCTTTGAGTGAATGAGTGAGTGCCGACACACATCAAGTGGTATCTCAATCATATTGTGTAAGACTATGGAAAATCAACCAACAAGAAGGAGATTCAGCATCAAAGGAAGGAGAGAAAGAGATCCAGGTTTAGATATTGATAATGCTCTGCTACAGAAAGGAATCAAGGGTTAGATATCTGAACGGAAGGAGTCATTATATTCCGCTGCACCCAATGTAAGGTTTACTAAACTTTATATGTGTTTATTTCATTGTTTTAGAATTCATATTAGGATGTTAATGAAACATACTTGTTAGTAAATCTAGATCCTGGTAAAATATATCCAAAAATTGGCCTCAGAGCCATGGTAATGATTTACTTTCATGAAATATGAATTAAAACGATGTTATGTGTTAATTTGGATGGTTTCATGTGGTTTATGTGGTTATTTGATGATAGTTTAGAAATCGCAATATATGTTACTGAAATATTTTTTATTTCGATCTGGGATTATTTTTTCTGGAAAGTAGACAAAAAATTAATAAATTTAGGCTTTTACAGAACCTAATTTGTATTTTTTATGAATTAGATATGATTTTTTTGAAGTTGAACGAAAATATGTGAAATCGAGTGTCACACGCGCGCGCGAACATAGGGATATCTCGGCATTTGACGCAGTTTCAGACATCCTGACCGAGGAAACTCGGACACAGGCTGTCTGAAGACACATCCCGCCGAGCTCCCTCGGTCAAGTAGGCTGCGTGCAGCCTCGTTCCTCTGCCATGCTTCCTCATCCGCGCGCGCAGGGGTATGCAATGCATACCCCTGTGCACCAATCTTGTTTTCGTCATAACTTTTGATCCAAAAATCGTTTTTCATTGAAACAAAAGCCAAATTTTGGTAGAATTTTATGTAGAATCTAAATTTGCAAGTAAAAATCTAATTTTCAGAATAAATTAATTTTTATTAATTTTTTAATTAATTAAAATTAGTTTCTGATATTAGTAGGTTTTGAATTTTGAAAATTTGATTTCTCACAAAGGAGCCTTATGGTTATTTTTTTTTTGAAATTTTAGATTACTTTATTTATTTTAATTATAAGATCAGATATTATTTTTAATTAAATTTTAAATGATCTTACTTTGATATGAAAATATTATCTTTTTAAAATAATCTTGTACTAATTTCAAAATTTGCTAACCATATCATATCTTTTTTCAAATTTGATATTTTCAAAATATATTTTATTAATTAAAATTATAAGATTAGGAATATGTTAGGTTTAATATTTTATCTTATTAGACATTTTTTATTAAAATTATATTTTGGCAAAAATAACATGAGATTTGAAAAATTGGTTAGTTTAGTTTGAATAGATATTTTAGGGTTTCAAACCATAAATTTTTCAATTAGTTTATTTATGTAATATTTAAATTTATTAAATTATAAGACTCAGAATATAATAAAATATCTAAATTTAAAATTCAAGATATTATATTATATTATCTTATTAGAAATTTTAAATAAATTTAAATTTTGAATAAACTTGATATTTGAAAAATTGGTTAGATATTTTTTTAGTTTTTTGTTAGAATTTAAGAAATTTAAGAGTTTGTTGAATTTTGAATTTTTTCAAATATTCTCTAACAACCTAAATTTGAATTCTAGTTAAGATATTTATTTTAAAATTTAATTTTATTTTAAATATTAAAATTGAGATATTTTAGCTTACTTTCCAGATATTTCAGATCAGTTATTGTTTGTATTGTTTGATTATATTATTATGTATTCAAATTTTTTTTTTACAAACCTATTATTTATTTGATCTAAATTGCTATGATTAACTTGTTGACAGATCCAATGATCTGATTTTAATCATAGTTCAATTAACAATAGATCTTATAAATAATTTGTAACAGGTAAATTTTGCAATTTCTTTCATCTGTGTAAACCTAGTAACATGATAGGGCCTAATCATTTGACCTGTGTGAGCCTATATGTTTGCTATTGGGCTTAGATGCATATAGGAAGCCCATTTAAGTTTTACTAAGTAAATGGACTAGGTTGCTAAAATAAATTTTGAGATAAGTAAATTTATTTAGGCCCAATTAGATTTGGGCTTATTCAATGAATAACAATTGTTTATTTAAAGGTTAAATTCCTCTCTTTTGGGCCTTGTGTGAGAGTTGGGGGCCAATAGAAGTGGGTACGACATACTGAACCCAGCTCCCCTCACATGAACTACCCCAATTGTGAAGGCCCATTTGCCTTATTTAAATAATTGTATTAGGTTAATTATATTAGTCTAACCTAATTAAAATTGAATTAGCAACATAATTAACTTTTAAAATATATGAAATTTATTTTTTCATTTAATATTTTAAAGTTAATTTTAGAAAAACACTTAGTAAATGAAATTATTCTAGATAGTTATTTCTAGAACTAGTTAGTTTTTCTAATATTTAATTAGGAAAATATCATAGATTGTGAAATTAATTGTTTAATAATTAATTTTGGTACAATCTAAGTTAAGTATATTTTTCCTAATATTAAATTAGAATTAATAATTAAGTCTTCTCTATACTTAATTATTTATTTCTTGAATTTAATACATTTAATTAAATTGAAAATTTAAATATTTAAGTTGATTTTCATCATGATACTTAAATATTATTATTTTCATGTTATTTAATTAAAATTGAAAATTATTTTAAGTTTGAAATCTTATTTTATATAACTTAAATTTGAATAATTTTCAAAATATAGTTTATTTTATTTTAATAATTTTTTTCCACAATTTCGAAATTGCATTTCTTAAATGCAAAATTTCGAATTTTATTTGAAAAATAGATTAAAGTTGTAAATTATTTATTTTAATTTTGGACCAACTTAAATCAATAATTTTTTCATTTAATGGTTAATTAATGAAGTAAAATATATTTAATTAGAAAATAAATTAATTAGTCAATGAAAGTCTAGATAGATATTATCTGTTTTGCTTGAAGTATTTTTCTAGTGTATTTAATTAAATAGAAAATTAATATTTAAGTTGATTTTCAGCATCATACTTAAATATTTGAAATTTTTCTTATTTATTTAATTAAATAGGAAAATTGTATTTTTTGTTGTAAATTAATTTTATTAATTAATTTTGGGCCAACATAAAATTAAGATAATTTTTCCAAGATTTATTTTATTTTATTTTAAAGCAATTTCGAAAATTGTATTCTTAAATACTTCAATTTTTCGAAATGCAATGTATATTTATAGAAAATTAAATTTGAGTTGTAAATTAATTTAAATTAATTTGTAACAACTTAAATTGAATATTTTTCTAAATATTTATTGGAAATTATTACTAAGATTGAAATAATTCATGTTATTTTCATATCCATCTATGTAAAATTTATAAATATTAAATTAAAATTTATATTTAGAATTTTTCATTCTAAATTGGAAATTTTAATTAAATAAATATATATATATTTAAAATAAATAGATTAAAATAAATATTAGAAGAAAATACACTTTAAATAATGAGCTTTATTATTAGGACATTCGATCTCCATTGCTTGTTTTACATAGCTTTTATTTTAGTGAGTAATCCTCCCTAATGGAGGAACGTTCATTAGCAAGTTAGCACCGTTTAATCTCGAAAGATAAGTAGCTTTGTAAGTGTTTTATATGGTATGGATCACCCTAATGGTGGCGACTGTATTTGACTTACAAAATATGAAATAATGGTGGAAGCTCATAAGATAGAATAGCCTTGACTCTCGCCTAAACGGGACAACGCTGGATTCCAATATTGATCGAATAAAAGGTTGCTAGAATGTTTAACATTTTAGATGAGCTGACAACTCTATTCAATGGATGGTAGCTTTGACTCTCGCCTAAACGGGACACTGATATCGGTTTGTTGAAGAGCTTGGAAATTATTTAGGATTGTATGTTTTAGTATTTTCACTTGTCATTCCTACTTGCTATATGTTTTATAATTTCTGAATTGTGTATGAATTTATATTGAACCATGTTATTTTCTGTTATTAAATTGTAGTTTAATTTCGAATCTTCATTGTTGGTCTAACTTGGTTTGTTTTTCTAATGAGATAAATCCCTAATGGATTTTCACCATTAGACATACATCATAGTGTTACATCTCGAAAGATAAATATTGTATATGCAACATCTAGCTGTTCATCAATTGATGACACCTTAGACTAGTATTTTTACAATATGAAACAAGAAGATTGTATAAATAAGATTACTTTGACTCTCGCTAATCGAAACATCGTTAGATTCTTATTTATACCCGAAATTCTATTCCAAAATGATATAAATCCTCAATCTTAGAAATCTCCTACTTGTATGGGCAAATTTGACTTAGAGTTTAAATTAGTAGTGGTGGTCCAAGAAAGAATTACTCATTATATTTGGTATAAATTTAAGTCTTTGACTTTAATTTTAGAATCCAAACATAAATTTTCTTATATTTCTAATTCCAGAATACAATACAGTTACACTTTCACAAGTGTTTAATAACCATTTTCTATCCATGGATTCAAACTGTATGGAATATGAGTTTAGTATTCTGTGACCAGGATCCACTTGCACTATTCTAAGAACTCTTTGATGTAAGTAAACCTAAGCCATCAAAAAGACACAACCACATTTTTTTAATCTATGGCATTTGTATCAATCTCTGCAAAGAGTTAATATGCCTATATCCACTAAAAGTTGTTCATCTCATTAGTAGATGGATGTACATTCAGGGGTGGATATGATTTTTTCGTTGTATTCTTAAAACGATAACTCTAGATTATACCTTATGCAAAGAAATTTGAAATATTTGAAAAATTTCATAATTTCTAGCAATGGTGAAAACCATTAAGGTAAGTGGTTAAAGATCTTGCGAACTGATAGGGGTGGAGAAATAGTTAGTAGATATGCAGTTCAAAGATCATTAAATTGATTTTTGAATTATATCCAAATTTACCTCCCCAGAAATTTCGATTTGCATATTGATGATTAGTTACTAGTCATTGCCTAAGTCTTTCTATGGTAATACAATTTCAGAATGATGTAATGGTTGTATACTTAATGTAAATCATTACTAGATTCATGGATGACCTAATCGAATTCTTAAGAAAAGCTAGAACTGTTAACCATGGTTTGCATGTTTGTTAGCTATTCTAAGTGATTAGGGGTGGACCATCCCATAGTCAATAGATAAGAAAGTGTTTGTTTAAACCAATACTACTTTTCTAAGATAATGACTAAGTCTGAAAATAAAGTAGAAAATAAAGGAGATATTTTTCTTGATTCCAAAAGTGTTTATCATCTTATTTGACATATGATGATCCCACTGCCTCTGTTATCTTGTCACAACCGAAGAGATCAATACCATTTAGTTTTCTTAGACATAATTCACGGTACCTTGTCATAGTGGGAGAGTTTCTAGGAACTCACATTCTTATGACTTGGAGGACACTAGTGATTAAAATCCATTGTGAGTTTAAACAAGTAATGGATTGTCAAGATAAGAAACTAAGAAGAAAAGCCAAGAGAACTATGGTTTCATCCATTCACATGGAGTAACCTAATTTTTTCTATTACAAGGACATAAAAGGAAACTTTCGTTAATAAGTCTATTCAATGGACTTAACAAAACTTCCTGTTCCTAGTATTATAGGTTTGAGTTTATCTAAACCTATGGCTTGTGGTATACCTGGTAGTTACTTACTCTAATGCAAGTAACTTACTTTAGTAAGATGCTGAAGCATTTTCTTTCTAGTGGCAATCTATAGAAGCTTCTCAACTTCTAGGCATAGATTTTATTTATCTAAGGAAAAGTCTCAACTATTCCAGAAAAGATAAAGCCATGTAAGAATTTCTTAAATCAACAGTGAGAGGTCTTAGATATGCTTTTGTATGCCTTAGACCAGACACCTGCTGTTGAGTGGGAGTAATGAGTAGGTATCAGATTAATCCAGGAGAAGAACATTGGAAGACAATCAAGTAAATCTTAAGATTAAGAAGAGGAACTATATGTTAGTCGATAAGGGTGTGTTTAAAACTCTTAGACTACACCACATCAGATTTCAAGACTTGCCTTTGTGTTAGAAAGTCTGCTGATAAGATGGTGATTACTCTTGGGGTGGAATTGTGATTTTTGAGAAGTGTAAAAACCTATCTGAAGTCTCTAGGTCTACCAGAAAGGGACTGAATGTTAAAGTTGCAGGAATTATACTTATTCAGTCTAAGGAAAGTTCTATACAACTGTGGCACCATTCCAAATTGCCTTAACTACTAGTGTTACTTCCTGAATAACCAAGAAGTAGTTGCCAAAGGTATAGAATCCAGTATCCCAAGAGAGTAGACATATAGAGAGGAATTTCACAATATTAATGATTTTGTGATTAAGGAAGAGTAATGGTGGAGAAAAGGTTGTGTTTAATTCAACCTTTCAGATCATATTACGAGGAGTTTACTACTACTACACTTGATTTGTATATCAAGGTGTTGAGATTATTTGAAATGCACATTTTGTTTTATATTAGTGCAAATGGGAGTTTGTTGGGTTTTATGCCCTAAATAAAACTCATTTCAATATAATCAGATTTACTTATTAATATAGACCAGAAATAACATTTAATGTTGCATGGTTCACATAATTTATTTCATGATTATATGTACATAATGTATGAATTCTATTTAAGTCCAGACCATATCAATTTGTTAATGATTATAGTGTTGTCAACACAGTCGAATATAATCTTAATTATATGTTCGAAAGTTTATTCCCTGGTTTGTCAGAACACTGGATTTAGACTGACATGGTATAATCAGCGATAGGTATTCTTACACCTTGGATAAGTGTCATGTCCTTTCCAGGACATTGGCAAAGTTTACCAGCATCGGATGTATGGAGTATACATCGGAAGGGACCGATATTGAACTTTGACTAGATATATTAGAATTTACCGTAATATCTATTCAATTCAATATCACCTGTTGATCCTACATCAAATGATCTTAATCCTGATAAGATTAGGTTCAATCTCAAGAGTGTTATTCGTGTTCTTTGATTTGTTAGTTAAGCCTACTTTTGGGTCAGGGTGATACGTACATTTTGGGAACACGGTAGTGCAATTGAGTGGGAGCGCTAACATAAATATGGAATCTATAGCTTCTATCTGGCGAATAGAAAGTAAAGGATGATTTCCTTCGAGCTTAACCAAACGAAAATAAATGGTGGAGATCTCATTTCACTTAGCTGAAATATCATTTATACAGGGTTAAGTGTTTTAAGGATAAAATACATTGTAGGGTGTTACGGTAATTTAATCCCTTTATAGTGTAAATCATCTATATAGAGGATCATTGATCACATTAGGGTTATAACAATGGATAACTAATGACGTGTCTATATCGTGGAACATATAGAGCGTTCTATATACTGAGAGTGCAATTCTAAGTTCTATGCGTGGATTCAACGAAGAATTAATAAGTCAGTAAATTTAAGATATAAATTCTTGATCTACTTATTGGAAGCTCGGATATATAGACCCATGGTCCCCATACTAGTTGAGACCATACTGCTTGTAAGACTCAGTTAATTGATTTTGATTAATCAATTATAATTCTAAAGTTAGACTATGTCTACTTTGTGAATTTTCACTAAGCAAGGGCGAAATTGTAAAGAAAAGAGATTCTAGCTTTATTTATTAATTAAGAGACTTTATATGTCTAATTAATAAATATATTAAATGACAATATTATTTAATAATTAATTTTTAGTTATTAAATAATTAGAATTGGCATTTAAATGGTTGAATTTGAAAATTGGCGTTTTTGAGAAAATCAGATGCAGGAATGATAAAACAGCAAAATTGCATAAGTGAGGCCCATTATCCAAGCCCATGGCCGGCCACACTTTATGGGTTTTATCATTTATTTTTTCATTATTTTAATGCCAAATAATTCTAACCTAAACCTAGGTGGTTACCTATAAATAGATAGTGATGACTCTCATTCACACTTAACTTTGTGAACTTCTGTCAGATGAAAACTAAGCCTCTATCTTTTCTCTATAGGCCGAACCTCTTCTCTCTTCTTTTCTTCTCTAAATTTCGAAATCCTTGAGTGAATGAGTGAGTGCCCACACACATCAAGTGGTATCTCAATCATAGTGTGTAAGACTGTGGAAAATCAACCAACAAGAAGGAGATTCAGCATCAAAGGAAGGAGAGAAAGAGATCCAGGTTCAGATATTGATAATACTCTGCTACAGAAAGGAATCAAGGGCTAGATATCTGAACGGAAGGAGTCATTATATTCCGCTGCACCCAATGTAAGGTTTACTAAACTTTATATGTGTTTATTTCATTGTTTTAGAATTCATATTAAGATGTTAATGAAACATAATTGTTAGTAAATCTAGATCCTCGTAAAATATATCCAACAAGATTTCCTACTAATAGTATCTCTCAAGTGTTTCTCAAAGTTTGGATATACAAATATTCTCTCTCTCAAATTACCCACTGAACCTAATTGTACCAATTCGTACTCACGGAATTTCTATTTACTGAATTACAAATATTCTTGAAAGAGCTCAAAAAATGGGTCGATGGTGGGTTCTGGTTCCCAGGCCCACCGTACATTATGAGCATCTTAAGTTGGAATTGCCGTGGGCTTGGGAACCCAAGGGTGTTTCAATTCCTAACGGACCTTGTGGTCCACAAGAAACCCAATTTTGTTTTTCTTTGTGAAACTCTAAGTCGAAAGGAGTTGGTAGAGAGACTTCGGGTCTCTTTGGGGTTTGATGGTGCTCTTTCGGTTGATGCGAGAGGTCATAGTGGTGGCGTTGCAATGTTATGGAGACACGATGATGATGTTCGGGTGCTAGGATACTCTGCCTGCCATGTTGATATCAAAGTAGGGGTTGAGGACGGTAATGCTTGGCGTTTAACGGGTTTGTATGGTGAACCTAATAGATCCTTTCGGTACAAGACTTGGAACCATTTAAGATCACTCTCGACTGAACACACATTACCTTGGTGTGTTATTGGTGACTTAAACAACACCTTGTCTCATGCGGATAAAAGAGGGGGCAATCCGTATCCGCAAGCTCTTATAGATGGTTTTCAGGAAGCTCTTAATGACTGCCATCTCCACGATATGGACTTGTCGGGTTATCCGTATACTTGGGAGAGAGGCAGGGGCACCGTTGGTTGGGTTGAAGTGCGGCTTGATAGGGTGCTTGTTAACATGGAATGGTCTCGAATGTTCAATTCAGCTCAGTTGCTCAACCTTGAAGTCTCAATGTCGGACCATTGTCCTCTTTTGCTTCAAACTATTGTGATGAATTTTTCTCAGTCCATACGTCATTTTCGCTTTGAGAATGCTTGGCTTCGAGAGCCAATGTGTCTTCAAGTGGTAAAGGACTGTTGGGAGCTATGTGAGAACGATCCTGTGGTGACAAAACTTTCAGTATGTGGAGACAAGCTCTCAGCTTGGGGAAAAGATTACACAGGGGACTTTAAGACTCGAATTGCTGATTGTAAAAATAAGATCCGACTGTTGAAACAAGCCAATGACAGTGACTCTTTGGTTCAGTACAAGAAGGCTCAGGAGGAACTTAATGAGATTTTCAGTCAAAAAGAAGTGTTTTGGCGCCAACGTTCGAAGCAGTTGTGGCTAGAGGCAGGAGACCAAAATAGTAAATTTTTTCACGCCAAAGCTACTTCTAGAAGGAAAAATAATATGATTCATAAGTTAAAAGATGTTCTTGGGAGTTGGGTGGGCCGGGATGCGGTACCGCAATCGGTACCATCGATTATTTTACTAATCTCTTCTCCACTAGTGGCTCTATGGCTAATGATTTAATGGATGATATAGTGCCTCTAGTTTCTCCCCAGCAAAATGTTGACTTAATCCAAGATGTAACTGAAGAGGAAGTTCGCAAAGCTCTTTTCCAAATGCATCCAGACAAGTCTCCAGGACCAGATGGAATGACACCGGGATTTTTTCAAAAATACTGGAATGTGGTGGGAAAGGATGTAGTTATTCAGGTGCAAGATTTTCTTCATACGGGTATGCTTCCTACTGATTTGTGTAAAACAAATATTGTCTTAATTCCCAAGAAGAAGAATCCTACAACCATGGGTGATCTGCGACCCATATCCCTTTGCAATGTTCTCTTCAAGATTATCACCAAAGTCCTTGCTAACCGTATGAAACTCATTCTTCCTCAGGTTATATCCGATACTCAAAGTGCATTTGTGCCTGGAAGACTGATTTCTGACAACATTATGGTTGCTTTTGAGGTTATGCATTACCTAAAACGGAAGAGAAAAGGGAAAGAAGGCTACATGGCGGTGAAGCTTGATCTTAGTAAAGCTTATGATAGAATTGAGTGGGAATTTCTTCGAATGATGATGCTGAGACTGGGGTTTGAAAACCGTTTTGTCAACTTGGTGTTGACCACGGTTACATCTGTTCAGTATATGGTTGTTAATAGTGGCCGTGAGATGGGTCCTATTACTCCTGCTCGTGGTCTTCGTCAAGGAGACCCTTTGTCTCCATACCTGTTTCTTTTATGTGCTGAGGGTCTTACATCACTGATTAAAAGATTCGAAAGGCTTGGTGAGCTACATGGTTGCAAAGTGGCTAACGGAGCGCCTATCATTTCTCATATGCTATTTGCAGACGATAGCTATCTCTATTGTCGGGCAAATGATAGAGAAGCAGGTAGTGTGTTACGGCTGCTTAATGTCTTCGAGATGGCTTCGGGTCAGAAAGTCAACTATGATAAATCATCTATCTTTTTCAGTTCTAATACTCCTAGTGCAACTAGAATTAGACTATGTGGGATGATGGGAATGATGGAGGCTGATGGAAACTCTAGTTACTTGGGACTTCCAAGTACCATGGGCAGAAATAAAGATGTTATTCTGGGTTTCTTAAAAGAGAAAATGCAGCAACGAATCCAACGATGGGAGGGGCGTTTCTTATCAAAGGCAGGCAAAGAAATACTCTTAAAAACGGTAGCTCAGGCCGTTCCAAGCTACGCTATGTCTGTTTTCTTGTTACCCTTAAAAACTTGCAGCCAATTGGAACAAATGATGGCTAAATATTGGTGGCAATCGAACTCAAAGAAGACTCGAGGCGTTAGTTGGGTCAGCTGGTCACGGTTGTGCAGGCATAAGAGTACGGGAGGTTTGGGATTCCGGAGCCTTCGGGATTATAACTTGTCACTTTTGGGTAAGCAAGCTTGGCGTCTACTACAACATGAAAATTCCCTTGTTGGTCGCCTTTTCAAAGCTAGATATTACCCAAGAGGGTCCTTTCTGAATGCTTCTCTAGGCAATAACCCGAGTTATATATGGAGAAGCTTGCATGAGACTCAATCCCTTATCAAGGATGGTGCCCGAATCCGCATTGGTAACGGACAAAGTACCAGTATTTTAGGGACTCCCTGGTTGCCAATAGACTCTAATCCTCTTATAATTTCTACTCATCCTGGTTTGAACACTTATGCAGTCCAAAACTTGATGAAAATGAATGAAAGAGCGTGGGATGAAGAGCTCATTCGGGATATGTTTGAAGAAAGAGACCAAGAAATTATTCTAAGCATTCCCTTGAGTTCGACAATCACTGAAGACACTTGGTACTGGAATAAAAACACTGCTGGTTTTTATACAGTAAAAAGTGCTTATCAATATATCCAAGAGCTAAAAGGGGCATGGAATTCAGATATGGAGGATAAGGTGTGGAAGACGTTGTGGAAGATTAAAGTCCCACCGAAAGTTCTACATTTGATATGGAAGGCTTTAACCAATTGTCTTCCTACTCGTACCCAACTCTATTCGAAGCATGTACCTGTCCAATTAACATGCCCATTTTGTCATACGGAGGAGGAGTCGATTACACATGTGTTGCTGCAATGTCACTTGACAAATCCCGCCGGAGCCGTGCGGTTTGGCCACTCCTCCTGCCCACAGCGACAGTTTTTTCATCTGGTTTAAGGATGTTGCTGACAGAAATAAACCGAACCTGTTAGAGGAAGCTGTGATGCTTTGTTGGTCTATATGGCAAGCTCGAAATGGTGTACTATGGAACCAGAAATCTTACTCTGCAGCTGATGTGATGTTCACTGCTCGTTTAACTTTAGCACAATGGAAAAACGCTAACTCAAGAAAATTTGAGCCACTGCTGGTGCCTCCGGGAACCTATGACAGTGGGGAGCGTTGGTTAAAACCTGCTGTAAACATGCTAAAAATAAACGTTGATGGGGCTGTCTTTCATGCTGATAATGCATATGGTTCGGGTGTGGTAATCAGGGACAACACTGGGTCTCTGATTGAAGCTTTTTCTGTGTACAATCATGGCTGTAATAAGCCTGAAATTGCAGAAATGGTAGGCATAAAAGAAGCGTTAAGTTGGATAAAGAAGAAAGAAGATCAAGTGGTTCAAGGTGTCATTGTGGAAACGGATTGTCTTGTTGCACTACAAGCATTGCACACTTCAATTAGGATGCCTTCTTTATTTGGTTTATTGGTTTCTGAATGTCATGAGATACTATCTAATTTACAAAATGTTGAGATTTGTTATGTTAAGCGATCTGCTAACAGAGTTGCTCACTGTGTTGCGAGAAACTCTTGTTATTGGTCAGGTTGTCACTTTGTTGAAGGTTCTATTCCTAGGGACCTTCTTTCTTTGTTAATTGCCGATTTGGTTGATTAATAAAATTGAAACTTTTTCAAAAAAAAAAAATATTCTTGAAAGAGCTCTATATTTATAGAAGAAAAACTTCAACTTCTAAGTATATATAATCAAGAGACGTAGCTTATTTATCAACTATATGTAATTAATGAGAAGTAATTCTTACTATATGTAAACTATTGGATAATTTCATTGATAAATATAGCAAATAAAAAGTCAAAAATCTCTTATAATTTGAACCATTTAATTGTAACTTTAAGATAATTTGATTTTGGGGCCAAAATTAATATATGATTGGTTGGTGAATGCTACCATAAATATGGTAACAACAATATATTGCTATGGAAGTGACACCTAAGCATAGCAGCCTGAGACAAGTTCTACTTGGCAAGATAAGCTGGATTTCTATGTAAAAGATTGATAGAGAAAATTGGAGTGAAGTTTCATGGAAACAGGCAAGAATGGGAAGTGGGTACCATATCTGCCAAGTTCGTGCTTATTTGTTATGTTGACGAATGTATAATGAGTGTGGTGATAGAAAGATGATTTTAATATAATTAGTTGACGTCATACTCAACTTAAAAATATATTGTTTTTTAAAGTTTCTAAAGTTTTAAAATAGAAGAAAAAATAAAGTTTTCACAAAATAAATCTTACTTTGTACTTTGTTGTGTTTTAACAAATTATTGTGCATTTTAACAGAATTTTTAAATTCAAAAATTAACTTTAATGGAATTATTTATTTATTTGACGATGGGATAAATCCAAGTAAAACGCAACTATTTATATTTAGGGAAATTACTCAATATACTATTTTTTTAATTTTTTTTTTCAAATTTACGGATTGGGTTTCTAAAGTGGTTGCAGCGCTAGTTGCAATAAATGTTTTTATACGATTTTTTGTTACAAATTAGATTGCAGCGCTGGTTGCAATAGGGGTTTCTATGTAAAATTTCGTAAAAATACAAAAAAATTTGTTTTAAAGTGTAAAAATGAAAAAGCCCATTATATTTATACTAAAACAACACACATTTACAAAGGGAAATTTCACTTTTTGCCCTTAATAATATACCCCATATCAAATTTTATACCCCTTACTAATTTATACAAAACAATTCCACTATTTTCAAATTCTACCCAAAATACTCCTTACATTTAATTTTCCCACTCTCTCTTTCCCACTCTCTCTTTCCCTCTCTCTCTGTCTTTCCCACTCTCTCTCTCCATCTTTTCCTCTTCGTCCCTGCCCAAAAACAAAACAACCGAACAACGAAACCTAAGCCGACGACGACGACCACGCATACGCCGAACCCAACAACCCTCTTCTTCCCACTCGATTTTTCCCTCTCTCTCTATCTATCTCTGTTTTTCCTCTTTCTCTCTCTCTCGGTCGGCCTTGAATTCGACCCGTGCTCGTGGAAACCACCACGAACAGTCGCCAACACCAGTACCCGTGCTCGTTGAAACCGAACACAGGCCATCGCCACCACAACCACGGACCGTCGCCACCACCACAAAGCTCAGTCAAAGGTAAGTTTTTTTTTTCAAAAAAAAATTAATTTTTTAATAGATTTGGATGTGAATTATTGCATGTTGTTGAGATTAGTGGAATTTTTGTATATTTTGTGCTCTTTCTTGTGGTAGGTTGTATATGTTGGATATGTTTCAATGGTGTTTGTGTGTTTTTACAGGGTTATCGATGAAATGTCGATAGGATATCGATAGGATATCGATATATAGTTTTCTGTTTGTGTGTTTGAACATTGTTGTGAACATTGTTGTCGACAGGTTGTCGATATCATGTCGACAATTTGTCGATGGTTTCACCTTGTTTGATGTTATGTAGTTTTGCCATGTAATGTCGATAATTTATCGACTGTATGTCGATAGGTTGTCGATAATAAGTTGTAGTGATTCTTATGGTAGTTAATTGTGATTATGTCGACAATTTGTCGACTATATGTCGATAGGTTGTCGATAATAAGTTGTAGTTGATTCTTATGGTAATTAATTGTTAGAATGTCGATAATTTGTCGACTGTATGTCGATAAGTTGTCGATTTTGGTCGTTTGTCACTGCTTTTATGAAAATGTCGATAGCATGTCGATAGTATGTCGACGGTTTATCGACCAATTAGGTGGTCACTGAATGTTTGATAATGTCGACAGAATATCGACATGATGTCGATGTTATGTCGACATTTCTTAACTTTTTTGACATTAATTTTTTTTTGGTTTTATTTTTTCAGATGGCTCCCAGACTCATAATTCCAGCACCCGAGCATTTTACTGGCCGCGTCACATATAGACGCACCAGAATTTTTGCAAAAATCAAAGCTCGGTTTGAGGAGTTCAATCTGAATAACACGGCGAAGGAAAGCCGTTTCGGCAGCTTTTGGAATGCCGTACCCTTTACATTCTCCTCGGTGTTATTTCACCAGCTGATGCTCCACAAAATGAAAGTGGATGCTCAGGAGGAGTTGAGGATGCGGTTTTACGTTGGTCGGAAGGAGGTCAGATTCGGAGTGCTGGAGTTTGCACTCATTACATGCCTGGACTTCTCCTCGGGGCCAATAGAAGAGGAGAAGGCTGCGCAGGTCGCTCGCTCAGGGTCAGACCGATTGATCAACAAATATTTCAACCGGTCTGATAGTGTGAAGACAGAAGCACTCCAAGATAGGTTCACAAACTGTCAGAACCCGGAAGACTTGTACAAGCTCGGCTTGTGCTTGTTTGTGGAGTCAGTGCTTCTGCGCCGCGAGGCAAACGCGCTGATTACGCCTCACATACTTAGATATGTCGAAGACCTCGAGTTCTTCTTCCGGATTTCTTGGGGGAAGCATTCATTCGCCAGACTCATGCACTCGCTTCAAAAAGACATGTTGAAGCAGAAGGCCAACTACGAGAAGAAGCTGAGTTCGGATGTTCAGCACGAGTGCAAATACACAACATATGGCTTTGCACCTGCAGTACAATATTGGGCGTACGAGGCCATTTTGGAGGTAGGCAAGAGGTATGGCACGAATCACGGGATTCGGTTCCCCAGGATGCTTAGCTAGACGAGCAAGGGCGATATTGGGAAGAAAGACGTCAGCGCATTATTTTCTAGACGGGTATGAATTTCACTTATGTTCAGAATAATTATTTAACATAAATGCTTGTAATAAATGCTAAATGGTTCTATTTTGATATTTTTTGAACCATAAACAGAATCTTGAAGTGGTGAAGGGGCTACTTCCACGGACAGAGGAGGAGGCATTTGTGAGGACCATATCTTACGATGGTGTGGAGAACCTGGTTGATGATGGTGTGGATGACACAGAGGCTGAGGCAGGTAGTCAGGTACCAGAGACTCAGGTCCCAGACACTCAGGAAACAGACACTCAAGTACCAATTTTTGGAACTTTTTTTTATGTCTTGATTTTTTATTGTTTTTGTTTTGTGATATTTGTTACATTGTGGAATTATCGTATGCTTACCGTATTTTTTTGGTATATATTTTTTCAGGCCACTGGTTCAGAACCTCAGCCCAGTGCACCATCTTCATCAGGCATTCGGGGTGCCGAGTACACTGATTTAGTGGCGAGGTTGGATAGGATCGAGGCTGACACTCAGGGTCTGTATGCTGCTAATGTCGAGCTCAAGAAGGCATACGAGACCAGCCATGTAGAGCTGAAGGGTGGTCAGAACGTAATTATGGAGCAGCTCAGAGACATATTGGCCATGTTGAATCGTCCGCCAATGACAGCTTCAGCACCGGAGGCCCCAGCAGATCCATCTACCCCACCACCAGCTGCTTCACCCCCAGTAGAAGAGGAGGAGGTCTTCCCCGAAGGGTACGATCCTTATGAGGGAGCTCCAGCGACTCCCATCGATACAGGTGTTATCCATGTACATGACACCGAGTCGCAGGGTGAGATTCTGTCGATAGAGGTACAACCTGCAGTGGTTAAAAGTCGGAAGAGGAAGAGAAATCCTCCTGTATGGTTCGGTGACTACACGGAGATGAAGAGGAGACATAGGCCATCTTCGACATTTGATCCCCTGGAGCCACCGGATGAGAAATTGTTAACCACTTTCCGAAAGTGGTGTGTTGGACTCATTCCGAACCACCGACTTCGGGATTTGAGAAGTGGTGATTACGGTCCATCATTCTTTTGGATAATGCTCACACCAAAGGAATGGCTTACAGATGACGTAAGTAAAGTATTTTATAATATTACTTCACTTTACAACTTTATGTGCAATTAATATATTTTTTTGTCTAACTGACATTTCCCTTTATATGCAGCATATAGATGCAGCAATGCATATGCTGAGGAGGCGACGCACCGACTATCCACTGACATTTCCTCAGAAGGGTGTCATTCTCTCCACATTCGTGACCACCATAATCAGCAGTGCATGGACGAACCACAAGGGTCCGAGGAGAAACTTTGTGTGGGAGGATTATATCCTGGACTACTGCAGAGGGGTTCATAAGGTATTGTTTTAGTAAGATTTTAAATGTTGAACTATGATTATAACTTCGATTGTTAATTGTTTGGGAGGATTATTATGGTTTGTTAATTGTTTCGTTGTTCTCCGTAATTACAGTCCCAAGTCTTTGAGAGATGGAGGGGTAACGAGTTTATTTACTTCGTTCTGCATCTTCCCGAGGCAAGGCACTGGGTCACACTTGAAGTCGACATAGAGCTGTGGAAAATTAATGTCTACGACTGTGATTCCAGCGTCTGTCATTGGACCGCCATGGAACCCATCCTGAAGACTTGGGAAGAACTGCTGCCCTCGCTAATCCTTGCAACCGGGGAATTTCCACGTAACAACCAGATCATGGCGTTAACTAACAGGGACATCACGGTGCTTCCAAAAATGCACTCGACTCGAGCCACTCACGACTTAGTTCCGAAGGCAACAACCAGGTACATAGCGATAAAAAAGTACTATAGTATTAAAATATGTTTTACGTTAGACTGACTTTATATTTTATTTTGCATTTAGTGGTGATTGTGGCGTCTATTGCATTGAGTATGTGGAGCATCTCATGATGCAACGTGGATTGACCGATGTGACGCCAAGCCGGATAGCTATGTTTCGTCAACGGTGGTGTGTTGATTTATTTTACCAAAATGTTGGCTGATTATTGTGTAATTATTGGGACATTGTATATTTTGTGTAATAAACATTTATAGTTATGTATATATAGACTTTCTCTTCGTTCAAATTTTGATAATTATTCGTGGTTTCAAATATAAAATATCGATATTATTCAACAAAAATAACTATTAAACCTAAAAATAATTAAAATATTTAAAAAATATTCAACCTCGACATTATTTTAAAGCAGTTTCGAACCTGAAATAGCGATAATTATGCATAGTTAGACCAGTTACTAGTGAAGACACTCCCCATACTTCAGTATTATATATTAGACCACTCTCTATCACTCTCTTTATATGTTAGACCAAGTGAAGGTAAATTGGATAATGAAGAATTATATATAGTACTTATATATTTAAGGAAGAAAAAGAGTCTCTGCAATATACCATATATATGTCTATTATGCTATATTATATATTTTAGGAGGCTGCAGATGAACTCATTTAGATATATATATATAATTTCGTTAGCACATGAAAATAAAAACAAATGATGACAAAATATGCATCATTATAAAATAGTTCATCACGCTAACCGTTGCCTCTGTATCGACATACGCCCTGGAAAGTGAAAGGATAGGGGTAATTTATCAAATTTCCCAATAGAAAACATGTTATTACAACGAATAAGTACAGGACGCCTCAAATGCGGGCTTTGCATGTTGCTCTGTTGTGGCCTGAACTGCCACTGCGGCTGCAGTTTCGTGGTACAGAACCTTTTTTATCACCAGACGGGAAACGGTTCTCCCGTCTTCTTCCAGCGTTGCTTTTTCTTGGACGACCTACAGGCTTCTTTTCCACAGGTACCCAACTTTCATATTCTTGATGTGTTCTGGGAGAACCCAATCATCCTCGTCACCAGCAAGATTGATGGTATCATCGTAAATCTTCCTCGACGTTTCTTTTGAATAATAAGGTGAGCAAAGTGTGTACACACTTGTGTTCGTTTTCAATGCCGCGGCACATGCATGAAGGCAAGGGAGTTTCAATAACGTGAACACGCCGCAGGTGCATGTTCTTTCAACTAGATTCACATCACCACCTCTTTCACCGTTAGGTCCCCTACCAACGTTATACAAATTGGCTCCATTTCGTTGGACGCGCCTGTACCTTGCATTTTCATGAATTTTTGCCAAGTTTTTTTCAAAGAGCGTGGCCAAAGGGGTGGTACATTTGTCAGCATTTTCGAGGCGATCAGCGAACCACGATTGGAGTGTGAACCTGATAAATTCAACCAAAGTAGTTATTGGATATTTCCTGAACTCTTCTGTGACACTATTGAAGCTTTCAGCAGCGTTGCTCGTCATGATGTTGTATCTATCGCCCAAACAATAAGGGTGAGCCCACTTCTCAAACCATATACTCTCCACATATGCAGCAATGGCCGGATTCATCTTTCTAAGCTTCTCAAACTCTCTATCACATTCAGTCTTCGACCATGCGTAAGCAACATTATATATTTGGTTGTGAAAAGCATCAGTCTTGAATTTGGCGTTCACGTTCATAACAATGTGGTGATAGCATGCACAATGGACTGCTTCGAGAAAAACGAGTTCAACAGCATGATCAATGCTTTGATGCCTATCTGACACAAACACTAAGTTCTTAACCACGCCAATTGCTACCCTCAACTTCTGTAAGAAATACGTCCAGGAGTCGTTATTCTCACTGTCAACGATACCATAAGCAACCGGCAACAATTGGATGTTTGCATCGCATGCCACAGCAACTAACATTATACCGACGTACTTCGTCTTCAAGAATGTGCCATCGATACTCAAAACAGGACGACAAAAAGAAAAGCCCATTCTACATGGACCGAGTGATATAAAACAGTACATGAACCGCTCATCCTCTAAGTACAAGTCAGTAATGGTACCTGGATTCTTCTGTTCCAGCATGTACAAGTACCCAGGAAGCTTCATGTATGGAAACTCAGGCGTACCCCTAGCATACGTAAGTCCCATCTCCCTGCACCTCCACGCCTTCACATAACTCATACTGATACCATAGTTGTCAAACATGTCCCTCTGTATGTCTTTAGCCTTATACTTAGTTCCATCTTGGGTGTACTTCCCCTTAATAAGGTGGCCAACTACCCATGGTGCTGCTTGACGGTGATCTGAACGTCTCGCATTCAAGTTACATGTGTGTTCATTGTGAAATACAGTGACCTCAAAGTTGTCAGAATGCATCTTCTTCCTCCCCCTCAATCTCCATTTACAATCAGGAGCCTTGCATGTAACGTACAACACATCAGGAGATGACTTCTTCACCATCCACTCAAAATTGTTATTAAGTGCAAACCTACCCACTACTTGTCTCAGTTCTTCCTTGTTTTCATAAAAATTACCAGGCTCTATCACCCCTGCTTCCTTACTTTGTAAACAAGTAGTTAGCTCATGATTTTCCATTATATCTTCCTTTGTCCACATGGGAGCTTTGAACTTGGTACAAACTTCAAAAGAGGAGAACGTTGAGAAGGTTGCATGACGAGCATGTTCTTCAGTTCTGCCTTGTCGACTACTGCTAGTTCCAGGTGTAGTGCGATTTTCACTACGAGGTTGTCGTTCTCGCTGTGTACCTTGGTTACTCGGTACACACTCTAACCTCAAAGAAGGTCCCGCTACGGCTTCATCGACTGCCAAATCATGTTCATCGTCCATATTCAAATCTACAATAGGATCGTTATTGTAGAAGGTTGTATCGAACTCTTCAAACTGATGAAATCCTGTCGCTTCTTGTTCTTGCTCTACATTGGTCGGAACCTCTAAATTGGTCGGAACCTCCTCATTCACACCAATCCCAACATCTGTTTCGGGAACGCAAGACCCTACCACACTTCGAGGGAGAGGATTAGTAGGCGGCGTAGGCTCCGAATTCCCAACTTTTCTCACCTTGGTCACGAATAATGGCATGAACTCTGTATTTGACATTGTTGCCATCATCTCTAAGAACGTTCTCAGTTGGCGTTCTCTCTTAATAACCTCTGGCGCAACCATTTGTCCCTTCATGTACAAGGAACAAATCTCCAACTTTAAATCATACGCTACCGGATCAACTTCCAACTCTTCATATAAAATTTGTCGCAGTTCTTGTAGGGTTGTCTCAGTTGTAACTGTCAACGTCAAGCTGCTATTTGCTTTGTAGATCCAATTATAATTCTCACATAACCAAACACCATCGTACGATACAACAAGGAACACTTTCTCTCCTGCAATTGCAAACCAAACAAACAAGGTGAGTAAAGGAAAAAACACCAAAAAAAAATGACATCCCATCGATATCAATCGACATAATGTCGATAACCACAACAGCAGAAAATATGACACTAATTGTTGACATTTTGTCGACATAATATTGACATAACGTCGACAACCACACCAAGCATGCTCGCCATCGATATAACATCGACACACCATCGGCATTCAATCGACAAACACACAGTGCATGCGTTTCGTGTTTTACGGTTACACATTACTGTTAATAAATTTTACCTACGTTCCCAACAACCCTTCCCAACTGACACATTGCATGTCAGACACGTGTCCTATCGACAAGCTATCGACATGACGTCGACATGGTATCGACAAATAAGTTAGCAGTGTCACTAAATTGGCATGTTGTCGACAACATATCGACATTGTATTGACATTCAGTCGACAAATACACCATTTCATGCGTTTTACCTGTACAGTTACACATTTAATGACCATTAAATTTTCCTACATTCCCAACATGTTTACTGCTCTATAAAAGCAAATCCCTTTCTTATTCATAAGTGCTCTTGTCTTCTACTTCTCTCTTACTCTTAAAAATTTCTCTTATTCTTAAGTTCTAAATATGGCGCCAAGAAAGAACAAAGGCGAATTCCCCATCTTAACTCCTGAAGAGCTGAAGCAAGAGCCTGATGTTGGCATAATTACTCCTGAAATGTAGAAAGTTTTTGACGCCCAAAGAGCTTTCGAAAGAGAACGATGTGGCAACAAGTTCAGGTTCAGGAAACTTGAAGCACATTTTTGCAAAACTGGTGTATGGCCGGCTCCACCACCAGGGTTCCCCGAACGATGCCGTCGTTGCAAACTAGGCATCTTTAACGGTAAACCGGTGAAGCCTGGAACATTATGCAAGTATTGCAAGGCTCACCCACAAGCCAAAGAATTTAAAAAAATAATAATTTGTTATGTTATGGCTTGTGGTGAGTTTTATTTAATGTTTGTTTTTTTTTTTATGAACTTTATTTTCTGTTTTTTTTAATGTTTTTTTATGTTATGTTTTTATGTTATTTTATTTTATGTTATTTTAATGTTATGTTATGTTTTATTTATGGTTTTTTTCATTTGCATCGATATTTTGTCGACATGGTGTCGACAAAATATCGACAATTTCTAAAAAAAAGATAAATGCTTTTTGTCGACATGCTATCGACAAACTGTCGACAAAATTTCGACAAATTGTAAATAATATGTTGGTTGCTTAATGTCGATAACATGTCGACATTATGTCGACATAACGTCGATAATAGTCGTCACTGACCTTTCCTCGTGTAATCATCGACAAACCATCGATAAGTTATCGATATATCATCGATAACACTGGAAAACCCAGATTTCGACTGAAAACCAGATCTGCCAGATCTCAACAATTTCAGACCAAAAAACAGCAGTTCCAACAAATAACACACATATAACAATTTTAAACTACATAAAGTCAAACAAAATGCTTAAAACACAACTTACCCATTATAATGGTGTAAGATTCTTGAGTGATATTGGGTTGTGCTTCGGTTTTCCACCAACACCCACCGAGAAACAACCATTCAAGAGGGAAGAGAGAGAGGGACGAGAGAGTGCACTACTACAAAAGAACCTTTTTATGTCCCTTTTTCATGTCCAATAAAAATAGTGTTAGACATAAAATCATTTTAGTAGATTTCTAGTCCAGCATTGTTAGACATGAAAGAAAAAATTATCATGTCCAATAATTTTGGACTAGAAAACAAGTAGTGGGGTGATATATATATTTTTTAAAACTAAGTCTATTTTCTATGTCCAACTATATTAGACTAGAAAAATATTTTGAAAGTTTTCTAAAGTTGGACTATAGGAAAATATTTTGAGGAGTTTTCTAGTCCAAATATGTTGGACTTGACATTTCTTAAAAAAAAAAATTGTATGATATCAAATATAAAATCCATTTATAGTAGGTATGCTTTTTATACATAATTAATATGCATTTATATTGTATTATTATTATTATTTTAAAAAGAAAAAGAATACATGATACTTTATATTTATTTGACTTGATAAATAAAGTATTTTTATTATTAATTTAAAACATCTTACTCTCATAAAAAAAAAAATTAAAACATTATACCACTTAATTTCTTTTCTCACGCACTAATACACTATACCCCATTTATATTTATTATTATATTATTATTATTTCTCTATATTCTCTCTTCATTTACCTTTATTATTTTTAAATAAAAACATCATTTCTCTCTCCTTCATACATAACCTAAATAAAACCCTAATTTTTCTCTTAATTTCTTTCAACAAGCCGCCCTCTTAGTCTAAGAACGTCTCCTCCTCCTTTCAATCTCTTCCTCCATCTTCATCCCTTTCTACTCTTTCAACTTTTGACCCTAAATAGCTCCAAGGTCTTAATCGTGCTTAACATTCCTACATCTAAAGCGACGTCCCACTTTAGCTGCAGTTTGCGGTTGTGGAGATGGGAATTTCGTGGTGTCCATAGATGGTGGTATGCAAAGGCTTGGGTTTGCAAGGGTAGGAATTTCTAGACTATGAATCTGCATATTTTCTATATCGTAAAAGTTTTTTTTCAATGTAAATATCTTGAGATTTTTTTTTTCGGTTTGTCTCTCTCTCCCTCTCTCTGATTTGCTCTTGGGCTTCGTGGGGTTTGTGGTTGACTGTGGGTTCATGGTTGACGATGGTTCGTGGTCGACGAGGTTCGTGGTTGACGGCTCAATTCCGGGCATAGATGGCGGCGGCGATTGGCAGGGTTTTCTTTTTTGTTTTTGCTGAATAGGGTTGGGAGTATTTGTAAAATATATTTTAATTGTTTAAATATTATTTTTTTTTAATTTGAGTGAAATGAAATTATTGTATTTGAATTTTAATGAAATTAATTAATTTTTATTTAATTATTAAAATTAAGGAATTATGGATTTATTATTATTTAAATTTATATATATAATATATTTAAATTATTTATTATTTTTTTTATGTAAAATAGATATTCAAGTCCAGCAAAGTTGGACTAGAAATCTAATATTTGTATGGGTTTTATTTTCAAGTCCAATAGTGTTGGACTAGAAATTTTTATCTAGTCCAATATTGTTGGACATGAAAAATACACTTTTTATGTCCCTGGATATTATGTCCAACACAAAAAGGGACTAGAAAACCTTATCTAGTCCAACTTTAATGGACATAAAAAGGGTTTTTTGTAGTAGTGGTGGGACGGACAGAGAGAAATTTTTTGATAAATTTTTCAGTTTTTTCTAGAGAGAGAGTGGTGCACGAGAGAGAGGGAAGAGAGAGAGAAAGATTAATTTCAGTTTTTAGCAATTTTATTTTATTTTTTTGAAAAAAAAAGGGTAAAATGGGAAGTTCATGTAATCAATGGACTAAATTTGTACAAATTAAGGGAGAGTATAAATTTTGATATGACTTGTATTATTAAGGACAAAAAGTGAAATTTCCCTTTACAAAAGTAATGTCCAAAAATTTCTCATCAGTTACCGCAGTTATATTTTCTGAATATTTTTCAAATATCTAAATGAGTCACCTACTACTCCGAGTGCTATACATATGTATAGAGTTTGTTTAGAACGCCGTATTAAATCGTATGGTATTATATTATGTTATATTATATTGAATTGTATTTTATGTAATATTTTTATATAAAACTATACGTGGTATTAACTTTTATAGACACCTAAATATATAATATTTTAGTATAAATTAGAGTTTAACATAGTATTATATAAAAATATGATATATAATCTAATTCAATATAATACAATACAATACAATACGAATATACTAACATATCTTTATATATTAAAAGTGCCTATCTAACGGTATTTCTTGGTTTAACAGAACATACCTTAAAAGAATATTCTGTTAAATTTAACGATGTTAATAGTTTGATCTCCCGTTAACAAATAAACCCAATAATTAAATCCAAAAAATTAAACAATCTTTTTTTAAATTAAAAAAAATATCTTAGCCACATATCTCTCCAACAAACCGTATATTTCACATTGCTTCCCATAAGACCTATCTTTCTTCCTCCATTACCGATAAACGTATACAAAAATGGGGGTAATCTTTCTTCCACATTTGTTCTCTTCTTAATTAATTAATTCTCTCGTCATTTCTCCTCTTTCTTCTTCTTTCTCTCTCAAAATCAATATCTATTCTCTAATTAAAAATCTTCTTCTATTTTTAATACAATTTCAAAAAAATTCAATGGATCCATTAGAAGAACAAAACCTCTCATTTTTTAAAGAAACAAATGTAAGTGTGTATTACTACGACGTACCTATCTTTTTATTTTATTTTCTTCCTAAATTTAGAAGATTTTAATTATCTATATGCTTGGAAAACATACGTTTTAATATATTGTTAACTTATTCAAAAAAAAAAAATATATTGTTAATTAGGATTAACGAATTTGATTTCTTTAGTAATTAATAAATGAATCCATTTCTTTAAATATAGTACATACATAGTTCTCATGATTATTTGTGCAAAAATTTTAAAAATATATGTTCTTTAAGTTTCTTTCTTTCTTGATCATTAGTTGGTATCATTCTTTATTTCTCTCTTTGATCTTCTTCCTTTTTTTTAGAGAGATTAATTTTTTTTTATCAATAAATTAGTAAAAAATTAAAATAAAGACTGATGATGCACGATAACCAATAGTAATAGATTAAAAGATTTTTTTTTTTATTTCTTTTTGTCTTTAAAATTAATTTATTTTTAATTAAATACTAATGATGTCTAGCTATATTTCAATAAATGCAGCATAATTTTGAAGAAGAAGAAGAAGTACTAATCTCTAATCAAGTACTAAATCAGATATGAGCTTAATGATTCTAATGATGAACTTGATATGGAATTGAAAGAATGTTAGAAGAGATTATACCAATTGATATCCAACACTCTTCCAATAATCATATTGAGAGGTACTTAATATTTATATAGATTAGTTAAAATTAATAGTCAATATAGTTCAAATATTACTCTTTTTTTTCTTTTTCATTTTAAATATTACTCATTTAATAATTAATATTAATATTTATATTTAATTTTATTCTATTTAATGTATAAATTGGCAGCTCCAACACTAATTCCTTACTGAGAATGAAAATGATAAAAAAGAACCAATGGCCGAAAAAAGGCACGTAATCATATAATAATATATTACATATTTGTATTAATTAGTATATTTATTAAGTGCCCAAATATATATATATATATATCTCATATATACATATATTTTTAATTATAACATATTATAAATATTGTTTTTGTGTTTCCAGGAAAATGAGTAAGAAGGTTAGAAGTGACAGTTGTGCTTGTAAAAAGAGGAATTGCTTGAGTGGGTAAGTGATCATAATAATTAGTATATTTTATTTTTAAAAATCAATACATATCGGTATAAATTGTATACATATATTTTATATAAATAATTAATGTATACAATTGTTTTTTTTTTCCAAGAGCTTCAGGTACTCTTTTAATTTTCTTGTTATTATTCTTAATTTTAAATTTAGCTTCGTATGTTATTAAATTATTGAAGCTTAAGTATTTGTTAATCTACTTTCTTCTTATTGTTGGGTGGATTTGATTAATTTCGATTTTGTAGTTTGATTTTTCAAGTGGCTTTGTAACGATCCTATGGAGTTCCACATTAGCATATAAGATGAATTAGGTCGACAAATATATAGTTTCTGCGAAAATTTGAACCACCATAGACTTGATAATTTTTTTAGTTTATTTGTGTATTTATGCGATTTTTTTTTTGATAAATTACTCTTTTTAAAAATAAACATGTTTATATAAATTTAAATTTAAACTCTATATAAAATAATACTTTTTTTTTTCTAGAAACATAAAGTTACAGACTAATTTCATTAACAATCATCAATATAAATATTCAAGTATGAATAAATCAGAACAATTCAAAATCAGAACTGTTGCCCCTGATTTTGCCCAATATACGTGGACCAACCAAACAAGGACATGTAGACCAAGCAATGTACAATCCAAAAATATTTGCTAAGTCTTTATGCCGTAAGGAGGCTTCCAGGACGTAGCTCCCGGAGAAGGCATATGGAACCCCATATGCTCCTGGAAGCTCGAGGTAACGTTAAGGCATCTCCGCGAAGTGTTAGGTTTCTCCTGAGCAATCAAGTCGCATTTAATGACGCATGGGAGGAAGCGTGTTGGGACTGCTACACGCAATAAAATCTGACGGCACAACCTCCAACCAGCAGCTACAAAGTAATGATCATTTAAGTCTAGCGACGGCTACACTGTGAAGAGTCACATCAGTCAAAAGACAATAAGGACATTCCACATAAAAGCCCTACAACACCTAGGGATTTCACCATGCGTAACTCATGGTATATTTATTGGGAATGCCCAACTTTATGGATACTTACAGATACATTTGTAATGATAATTCTGGGGATCACCCCACCAAAAACACTATAAATACCCCCTCAAAGCTCATTAAATGGGATCGAGAATCTTGGGCTGCATAAGAGCAAGTAGAGTAAATACTCACCAAGAACATTCTCTGTATTTATAAGAGTGAAACACTTACCAAATACATTCTCTGTATTAAATACATCCATAAATAACAAAGACTCGTGGACTAAGGCTCATTAACGCCCCAACCACGTAAAAATCATTCTCTAATTTTCTTACAGCTCTATAACTTTATAATATTTTATTAGTTGCCGAAAAACTCGGTCAACATTTTGGTGCTTTCATTGAGAGCTGAAGAAAGCTACTTTAAACGAACACTTGACTTCACAAACATGGTGGAGACTAGAAGTACTCGTCAGCCTCGCCCACTAAAAGATGCTCAAGACCCAAATGAGGAAGATGTAGCCTCAAGAGCAGCTGAGGGTTTTGAGGAAGAAGAAGGAATTCCAGATGATGACTACGAGGGAAACCTCGATGAGTATGCCTACGACGAAGGTAGTTACTCAGAGTTGGTGCTTCTCAGGCAAAAAGCTATCGATCACGAAGCCGAGATCGAAGCTCAGAGAGCACAAAACCAAAAAAATGCAAGAAGTAATGCTGGCCATGCAAAAAGCCATGGAGGCGGCTGGCATTCACGTGCATCCCAAGGCAATGGCTGCTGGACTTGGCAAGGAACCAGAGACGTCCCCGCCTAGTTCCCAACAGCAGAAGTCTAGGGAGCCTAGTCCTATAAGATACCCTGCTGAGGGGAACCAAAGAAAAAACCCTACCTCTGCCCCAAGGCGAAAGAAAAAGGCGCAGGATCCGCGAAAGGTCCGCTCAGATTTCCCTAAAGGGAAAGGTCCGCAGAGGGGCAAGCCCCAAAAAGGGAGCTTTGGCCCTCAGGATCGAGAGGACCGAAAAAGCGTTTCCGTGCACCAAGAGCCCGGGGGTAGAGGAGGAAGAGGACAAAGATGTCCTCCCGCTGATTTGAGAAATCAAATCAATGGGAACCAAGGTAACCTCCGGGATCACCTTGACCAAAAAAGATACGGACCCACGGTGTCCACGGGTACGTTAAATGAAGGAATTATGGCGAAACTTGCCATTATTCGGAAAGACATTGCCCGAGTCTCCCGAAGGCAGAAAGGGGACGACTTCGACTCAGATTGCGAGGACCGGGAGCCATGTGCTAAGCACATCTTGGAGGCGGAGCTCCCTAAGAACTTCAAGATGCCCGAAATGGCAGCTTATACCGGGAACTCCGATCCAAGCGACCACTTGTCACGGTTCAACCGTGTCATGAAGGTCATGAGAGTCACCAATGACGCCAAATGTCTATGCTTCCCACTTACTTTAAGTGGGTCCGCGGAGGAATGGTTCAAGAAGCTGGAACCAGGATCCGTGGGCTGTTGGAACAAGCTACAGACCAATTTCCGGAGACAGTTTGTCGCCGCAAGAAAGGTCAACCTGGAGGTCAGTGCCTTGACTAACATCAAGGAACTGCCCACCGAGACCTTGAAAAACTACATAACGAGCTTCCGAGAGGAAGCCTCGAAAACAAAGAAAGTTGACGACGGACAACAGCTTGCGCTTCTCCAAGCAGGCATCCGTACGGGGACTCCCTCCTGGAATGAACTACAGCAAGAGGGAGCTGCTAGCCTTCAAGACTTCCAGAAGAGAGTCCAAAAATATATCAACCTCGAAGAAGCCCAAATAGTGGCTTATGGAGGATACTATCCCACCAGGATAGCAGGGTACATGCCCGGAGTATCGCCCGCGGGTACTGCCCCGACCGCAACACCACAGACAAGCGGCATACAATTGTCTGCCACCCCCGGATATAGTCAGGGTCAGGCCTTGGCACCAGCGTCATCCCATTTCGGCAACCCATCCGGGATGAATGGAAAAACTCCTTCGCACTCCGCTCCGACCGCTAGCCTGGCGGGCCCTTCCCAGGGCTCGAGGAGTAAAAGATCCTCCAAGGGCAGCACTCGGACGGGGGAGAAGCGCCAAAAAAGGGGGTACACTCCCCAGTACACTCAATACACGGAGCTGTCGGACTCCCAAGAGCGTGTGTACTTTGCTACTAGGCAAAATACACACTACCGGAGATCACAACCATTGTACAAGGATAGCTCCTGGAGAGATCCAAGCAAAAGATGCGAGTACCACAACGACATTGGTCATAGCACCAATGAATGCAAGAATCTCAAGGACGAGATTGAAAACCTAATCTGGTTGGGCCACCTCTATGAGTGGATCAAAAATAGGCTGCCTCACCTCAATCCGGGCCAGGCGACATTGGGTGTGCCCCAGGGAACACCAGGGAGTACAGTAGGAGCGTTAGTTCCAGCTGCTCCCGCGGGCGACGCCCAACACATCCCCGGTCTGCCGCCCAGACCTAACGGGAGGGTAGCCATGATCTCCGGAGGTCCCCATATCGGAGGAACTACTCGCAAGGAGCTCAAACGATACGTAGGGGCCGTGAAATATAATGAGGTTTGGGAGGTTACTCAACTCCCAGCTCAAAGGCCCCAGCTGATGGACCAACCCATCACGTTCACGGAAGAAGACGCCAAGACGGTGCGCTTCCCTCATCATGACCCATTGGTCATAGAGACCCCCATCGCGAATAAAGTGGTGGCCAGAGTCTTAATTGACAATGGAAGTTCCGTGAACCTACTCTTCAAGGAGGCCTTCACCGCAATAGGCTTGACGGACCGAGACCTCTCGCCCAGTGGGTCCCAACTCACAGGGTTTAATGGGACAACACTTATCCCGATGGGAAAAGTGAGGCTTCTTGTCACCTTGTGCCCGGACACCCCCCAGAGCACATTTAAATACTGCACTTTCGTGGAGGTGGACTGTCCAACTGCTTACAACGCCATCCTCGGCCGACCAACCTTGGTAGATTTTGGCGCGGTCACATCCATTCGGCACCTGTGCCTAAAGTTCCCTACCCAGGAAGCTGGGATCGGGACGGTGAGAGGAAACCAGGGGGAAGCAAGGCAATGTTACAATGTCGCAACCCACCTACCGGTATTAATGGTCTGGGAATCCATTGAGCCAGAAATGGCTGAAGAAGATGAGTTAGACCCCCGTGTGGGATCCGAAAGAATTGTGGAACCAATGGAGGATGTCGAGGAATTATCAGTGTGCGACCTCGACTCCACCAAAGTACTCCGGCTGGGAAAGAGCCTAGATCCGGAGGAAAAAGAGAAAATAATAAAAACACTGAAGGGTGCCATCGACATCTTTGCATGGCGCCAAGAAGACATGACTGGCATAAGCCCCCATGTCATCACCCACGTACTCAACGTCAATCCAGACATGCCGCCGGTCCAGCAAAAGCGACGCCCGCTCGACTCGGTGAAAGCCGAGGCTCTGGAGAAAGAGGTGGATAAACTTTTCACCAACGGCATGATCCGCGACGTATACTATCCGGAGTGGCTAGCCAATCCGGTCCTGGTACCCAAGCCAAACGGGACTTGGCGAGTTTGTATAGATTTCACTGATCTAAACAAAGCTTGTCCGAAGGACTGCTTCCCGCTGCCCAGGATCGACCAGATGGTAGATGCCACTTCTGGATTCAAACTACTATCCTTCATGGACGCCTATGCTGGGTATAATCAAATAAAGATGCATACGGCAGACCAGGAGTGCACTAGCTTCAGGACCGATAAGGGGGTATACTATTACCTAGTCATGCCCTTCGGACTGAAAAATGCCGGAGCGACCTACCAGAGAATGGTCAACCAGATGTTCAAAGGCCTCCTGGGATGAAATATGGAGGTTTATGTAGATGACATGCTCGTCAAGTCCAAAGCATGCACTAGCCACGCGGACGACTTAGAGGAATGTTTCGAAGTAGTCCGGAGATACGGCATGAAGCTCAACCCAAAGAAATGCACCTTTGGGGTCAAGTCGGGAAAATTCCTAGGCTTCATCGTCAGCCAGAGGGGGATTGAGGCAAACCCGGAAAAAATCCAGGCTCTCCTGAGCATGCCATCCCCCAAAAAGCACAAAGATGTGCAGAGCCTGACCGGAAAGGTGGCTGCCCTAAGCCGCTTCATCTCACGGTCTACAGACAAGTGCATCCCCTTCTTCAACATATTGAAGAAATGCCAAAAGTTCGAATGGTCAGACGAATGCGAGGCATTCAAAAAGCTAAAAGAACACATGGCCAAGCCTCCCATCCTGTCAAAACACGTTCTCGGAGAAGACCTGTTGCTATATTTGGCTGTCTTCGAACACGCGGTCAGCGCTGCCGTAGTCCGGGAAGAAGAGAAAACTCAGCATCCCGTGTACTATGTCAGTAAGCGCATGATAGGAGCCGAAACGAGGTACCCCATCATTGAAAAGTTGGTCTTTTGCCTCCTGATGGCCTCGAGGAAATTGAGGCCATACTTCCAAGCACATCCGATCAAGATACTAACCAACCACCCGCTCCGGCAAGTCCTCCAAAAACCTGAAGCATCCGGAAGGCTCCTCAAGTGGGCAATGGAGCTAAGTCAATTTGACTTGCACTACATTCCCCAAATTTCTATAAAAGGCCAAGCCTTGGCGGACTTCATTACTGAATGCAACGAAGCCGAGGCAACCGCGAATATGCCGGCACCGCCAATCCCCAAATGGAGAGTATTTATGGACGAAGCCTCCAATGAAAATGGGTCCGGAGCCGGAGTGGCGATGATATCACCAACTGGACTGCGACTCCAGGCGGCCCTACGGTTCGACTTCACAGCTTCGAACAATGAGGCCGAATATGAAGCCCTAATAGCAGGGTTGAAATTAGCAAAAGCCGTAGGAGCCAAAAGAGTGGAAGTCTACAGTGATTCCCAGCTGGTCGTAAACCAGATATCGGGAGAATACCAAACACGCGGCGAGCGAATGGCCGCGTATGTAACAATAGTCTGGGAGCTGCTCCACGAGTTCACGCACTACAAAATAGAAAGAATCCCCCAGGAAAAGAACGCTCACGCGGACTGTCTGGCTAAGTTAGCTTCAGATAGTGAAATCAAAGAGTTGGGGGTAGTACCAGTGGAACGCTTGGCAGAGCCTAGCATCAAAATAAAAGAGGTCACAATAACGGTTGGGCAAGAACCCAGCTGGATGGTCCCCATCATAAAATACATAACAAAAGGTGAGTTGCCCCAAGAAAGGGCACTGTCTCGGAAGATTCAGTACCAGGCTCATCGTTATGTAATGATAGATCAAATTCTCTACCGAAGAGGACTCAGCATGCCTTATTTAAGGTGTGTATCGGACCCTGAAGCTAGACAAATCATGCTAGAGGTCCACGAAGGGTTCTGTGGAGATCATACGGGAGGACCCAGTCTCTCAAAGAAAATATTGAGATAGGGATACTTCTGGCCAACAATGAAAAAAGATTGTATAGACTACGTCCAAAAGTGTGATTCGTGTCAAAGGTTCGCGAACATACCGAGAGCTCCTCCTAATGAAATCACCCTGATGACTAGTCCCTGGCCCTTCGCGGTATGGGGAATAGATCTTATTGGGTCCCTGCCAACATGAAAAGGAGGAGTAAAGTATGCAATAGTAGCAGTAGACTACTTCACCAAATGGACGGAGGCTGAGCCCATGAAGACGATAACCGCTAAAAAAGCACTAGACTTTGTTATCAAAAACATAGTGTGTCGATATGGCCTGCCTCACAAAATAGTCTATGACAATGGAAAGCAATTCGATTGCGAGGAATTTACTGACTTCTGCAACCAACACGGAGTAGTGAAAAGCTTCTCCGCGGTGGCCAGACCTCAAACGAACGGTCAAGCGGAACCAGTCAACAAAATCCTAAAGGTCACCCTGAAGAAAAAGCTGCTGGCCTGCAAAAACAACTGGCCTGAAGTGTAACACCCTAACTAACAAAGGCGTATTACGTGATTTTTAAACATGCTGTGCAGCTCGTTGCTAATCAACGAGGTTTATGAAAAACGTGATTAATTAAAATTTTTGCTTTTTTAATTAAACTTATAAAATAATATTACAAAAGACTCGGGATCCCGATTACAAAATCATTTACAAAAAGATTTAACTGTTTATACAAAATAATGTCGCCTAGCGACTAGTTACAAAATCAGCCTCGCTGTCCCGATGATCGTACGCTCCAGGCCTAACCGCCCCGACATGTACAATCTTCACAAGCTCGCTCACGGTCCATCAGCTTTAGCCTTGCCTTTACCTACACATAAACGTAGAACTGTGAGTCGACAGACTCAGTAAGAAAAGCATAATAATACTCATACATAAATCCCGGTCATGATCAGACGCCCATACCCCTGATCATAACCCTAACTGCCGTGTCCAACACGATACTGAGTCCCGCTACTGCCGTGTCCAACACGGTACTGAGCCACTACTGCCATGTCCAACATGGTACTGAGTTCTGAACGTTCATAGGGACGGTACTATTGACACGTAACAACCTGATCGGTCGAACCGGTCATACTCCAGCCTGTACTGACGTGTTACTATATCCTCCTGATCGGTCGAACCGGTCATACTCCGACTGCTGGTCATACTCCAGCCTGTACCGACGGGATACGTCAATAGTACGGAACCACCAACCAAGTGTCAGCCTGATCGGTCGAACCGGTCATACTCCGGCTGCTGGTCATACTCCAGCCTGTACCGACATGACAGGGTTGGATGGTTCGAAGCCAACATACATAACTAATGTAATCTAACAGGCTTCCTACATGCACGCTAAACATGTATTCTACATATGCATACTGTTATACTAATCTTACCTGGATTCCGAATTCAGGTGTGCCGGTCAACCTGACTGGAACTTTAGCTGAGCGGCGGATTACAGGCTCCTAAACCATAAAAGTCACAACACTATAAGTGACACGCTAAATCACTTCCCGGGGACTTAAACTAGGAACTAAAAGTTTCCCTATCGATAAAAAGCATGGCAATACCCCCTAAAACGTAAAAACGAGGAAAACTAGGGTCCCTGAATTTTCCCCAACCGGTAGACCGGTTGCCCAACCGGAATTTCGGTTCTGGAAAATTCAGAACCCTCATCCGGAATTCCGGATGCACAACCGGAACTCCGGTTCCTCGCAGGCAGCAACAATCAAAACTTCATATCTTGCTCAAATCAACCCCGAATCAACTCAAACCTTCCAGACCTATTCCATATAACCCCTAGAACATTTCTAAGGCATCAAAACAACCTAGAAATCACAGATACGAAAAACACCATTGGAGCTCAAGCTTTGAGTTCTAAACTCAAACTTGAGCAAATCTAAACAACATGCATTCCAACCAGCTAAATTCTACTTAATCAAGCTTAACTAAGCCTCTGAAAACAATTAAAAACAATAACAACAACACAGCAACAGATTCACAACATTTTCTTCAAAAATCACATTTTTGAGCTAGAACTTCCAAACTTGAAACAAAGTACTTTTCATGCATATACAAGCTCTAAACTACTTAAAATAGCAAGATTAAACCACAGAAATTAACCTCAATTCACAGCAGCAAGAACATATTAAAATCAAGCATGCATCATCACCTTTTCACACATTTTCTAAAAAAAAACAAAAGGAAAAGAGTTAGAAACTTTACCAAGGTTGAAGAACACTTAGAATGGAAGAAAATAGCTTGAAAATTGATGAAAATCCCAGCCCTTGAATCACATGCACCCAGCCGAAAAGAGAGAAGGAAAAGAGAGAGGTTTTTTCTATTTTCTAACTTTGTGATTTTTTGAAAAAATGAAGAAATGAGATAAAATACACATATAATATTCATTTCAGCCAAATAACAAATAAATAACATTTATTTTCAAATAATAAAGTCACTAAAGACAAAATACTTAATGGGGCAAAAAGACCATTTTGCCCCTCCACACTAAAACCACATAAATCACACTAAAGGGGTATTTTTGGGAAATTCTAAATTCCCGGCCATTCCCGACATTCCCAATGTCTAATAAACCGTCCCAAACTACTAACATGCTAAGTTGTGATTTCTACTGAGCCAAACACCAAGTTCCAAAATACCGGGCACCGGAAATGCAAAATATGAAAACTACTGAATGACATAGCAATGCATTTCTGAATTCAATAAATAACAGTATAATAAATTATTTAAATAGCTATAAATAATTTTCATAATTAATCATAATTAACTGCTAATTTTCAAATTAAACTAAGCGGGCTTTACATGAAGAGTTGCCAAGAGTGTTATGGGCCTACCGGACGACCACTAGAACTACGACCGGTCACTCGCCTTTTTCAATGGCGTACGGTTGTGAAGCGATGGTCCCGGTAGAAACGTTATTCCCGTCCCACAGGAGAACGAATTACGATCCAGTCACGAATTAGGCTTTGCTTCAAGAAGCCCTGGATCAAGTTGAAGAACTCCGGGACGAGTCTCAAATACGGATGGCAGCTTATCAAAAAAAGGTGACCAAGTATTTTAACTCCAAGGTTAAAAACAGAAAGTTTGCTATTGGGGATATGGTCTTAAGAAGAGTCTTCCCAGCCACCCAAGAACCCGGAGTGGGGGTACTTGGGCCAAATTGGGAAGGACCATATGAAATCGAGGACGAAATCGGCTCAGGCACTTACAAGCTAAAAAGGATGGATGGAACCATTGTGCCAAGGGCCTGGAATGCCGATCACCTCAGAAAATATTACCAATAGCCAAAAATGTAACTTAGATTTTGTTAAAAGAGTTTGTACCGTCTAAATGTATACAGCCTCCGCATGTTAAATAAAACTGAGTGCCTTAAAAATAAAGTTTCTATGCCACTCAGGGGGGTACTAGGGTATGCCGCACGGACAGACAAAAAACAAACTAAGTAAAATATCCTGACCCAAAGGGCAGGTCACTAAGTAAAATATCCTGACCCAAAGGGCAGGTCAAAAAGTAAAATATCCTGACCCAAAGGGCAGGTCAAAAAGAGTATGCACAAAAATAAAAAGCATAAGTATAAACATCCTGATCCAAAGGACAGGTCCAAAAGAAAAATATGTGCATCAAAAGAGATCATCTATAAATATAAAAATCCTAGCCTTAAAGGGCAGGTCTAAATATATACAAATGGCCCGGGGACAGGCCTTAGAAATTGTCTCCCCTTTAAATAAAACAGCTATATAGATATTGTCTTAAATAAAAGAAAAATAGATGTAAATAAACAAATATACAAAAAAAAAAGAGAGTGAAATCCTGGTTGTACTGGGTCAAACTCGGAGCGGCCTAATCGATGCGAGGAGGGAGACGAGGTCCGATACGTGCCTCCACCATGGCATCAAGCTTTTTCTTCTTCTCCCGGAATTTGGCGATCATCTCCTCAGGTTTGGGGTAGAAGGTAAGCTTGATATTCTGGTGTTTCTAGACCAAGCCATGAAGACGCCATCATCAAAACGCTTGGCACACCGGCTGCAGGAGACGGGAGAAAGAAGCTCATCTCTTTTTGCCTTCTTTGAGGCTTGTTCCTTGAAGTCCCTGAGCTCCTTCAGCCACGTGGCCAGGGTGGCCCTGGATTCTAAGTTTGCCTGGTGAGTTTCCTCTAAGGACCTCACCTTGGCAGCCATCTCCTCCAAGGCTTCTCTAGCCTCCCGAAGGTCCCGCCTGGCCTTCGCAGTGGCTTCACCTTCCGTCCTCAACTCCTCCTGGTGCCTGGCCTCCAGCCTATCTCTCCGCAGGGCCTCCTCCCGGATCATTGCCTCCGCCTGTGCTTCCCTCCGCTTGGCCTCTTCCTCATTAGCTTTGGCAATGGCCTCCCGGCGCTCAGCAGCCACCTGATAAAGCCGCCTCTCAGCAGTAAGATCTTGAAGAATCTTCCTGACTTCGTCCATGTCCCCAAAATCGGATAGGACGAAACCATGGTTGATTATGTTCTTGGAGAGATGGCCGGCAACAACAGCAAGCCAAAGAAAAATAATACAAGTATAAGTAAGAATCTCCGAAAAAGAAAACAATAAGGAGAAAAGCAAACTACAAAACACTTACCACAATGAGGGAATGGCTGAGATCCTGGACTTGGAAGATGGAGTTCAAGGATGCACAAGCAGCGAACTGCTTAGGTGCACACCGGGTAAGCTGGGACGCAAACTCGCCAGTCATCTCCGCGGCAAAGGGAGCTAAGCTGGGCCCGAGGAAGCGACCGAACCAGTCCGACAGGGGGTCCAAATTTAGGTCCCACGGATTTTGGTATTCCGGGTTGTTGAGAGTGTTTTGCATCTCGACTCGCAAGACCCTCCTAAGGGCTTCCACCTCAGCATACCCCCAGGAGTATTCGTCCATGGCGTAGTTGTGTTTAGCTATCCGGAGCTCCTGTCTCGCCTCATCTCCAGGAACCGGAGTCAGCACAATATTGGGAGGGGCAGTGTGTTCCTCCATGGGAGAGAGCCCGCCATCAAGACCGTGGGCCGGAGTATCAGCTCTCCGTGGCCGTTTGGGCTCCTCCTGGGCAACCATTTTGCCTTTGCGTTTGTGAATCAGAGCAATTTCTTGCTCTTCTTCACCTTCTTCAACTTCCTCAGGAAGAGCCCGGTGCCCTCCTTCACCTTCTTCAACTTCCTCAGAAAAGCCCCATTGCTTTTCTTGACCTTCTCCCGGGAGCACCTCATCATCCACTAAGTCAATAGTGTCTGGAGGAGCACTGGAAGAAATCTTTAGAGGGGGGGCCATCTGGGAAGAAGTAAAGGGAGGAGGAGCCTCAGGAGTGTGAACCCCGGCAAGTTCGGCCAAAATGGCGTCCATGGAAGCACCTGCTACAACAAAAGAAAGAAAGCAAGTGTTATAACATCCGTGGGAAACCACCAACACTCAGATATGACAAGCAACCTAGTCCTACCCTGACTCTCTAATTCGGCCCTACCAAAGTTGCTAATTTTGATGCTGGCAGCATCATCTTTAAGATAGCTGTCCGAAGGCCGAAACCAGCTGGATGTAATATAAGCTGAAGGGCCTAAGGGGACGGGCTCCAGAGGACCAGAACCCATCCGGGACCGACCTAGGAAATCTCCTAAGTTGGAAAAATAAAACTCCTTCAAATGGTCTCCCCACCGGGTCGAGGGCATCCTAAACCTATCAAGACGCTCATCGAACCCTACAGGCCTAAGACTGGCATACTCGCCAACAGAAGGGACGTAATGAACTGCTAAAGGAGACTTACCACCGAAGCCGGAAGTGCTGGCACCAGGAGCCCCAGTGTTCGGCTCCTGAGCCGAAGGCTGTGGTCTGGGAGCCCTTCTCACCGCGGAGTCCCCAATATGAAGGGGCTTCCCGGCGATCGCCTGGCTTCTTCTCTCGACCGGGCTCCCCACGCGAAGTTGCCTCCCGGAAGCTGCCTGGGCCTTAGAGTATGCCTTCTCCTGAGCCTTCCGGTAGAGATAGTCCTGGTACTTCTTCTCGGCGGTGGCGATAATCTCATCCCGGAAGGTCTTCTCCGCGGCAGGCACCCTCACGTTGGGACAGATAACCCGGGAAAGGTTAGAGTCCTCCACGGATTGGTGCGACAGGATGAGTTTTGCCTTCCTGCAGTTCTCCGTAGTAACCAGGCCCCCGAAGTCAAGATCAGCCCGGTCATAAGAGGCAAAGGCCTGGGCTCTCTGAAGAAAGACCTGAGTAGGTGCGGTCCGTTCGTAAGGAGGAATCCTGACCCACTCAGTGAGGAGCTCCGGATGGTCCACTGCCCGGAACCCGGAAGAGAAGAAAAAACGATGGCGATACTCCTTAACATGAGTTTCCCTATTATACGGGACCACCCCATCATTGGCAGGGTGGACCCGGAACCCGTAAAAATCGTCTTTAAGTTTGTCCCCCTTCTTGGGAACAGAAACAAGTTCGTAAAAATACAATATCTCCGCCGGGCTGGGAGAGCCCCATCCCCGGGCGGAGTAAAAAATAAATAAGCCTGAAAGCAGACGGTATGCTTGGGGAATAAGTTGGTATGGCGCAAGGCCGACAAAAACTAAGAAATTAACAAAATAGTCTTGTAGAGGAAGCATGGCCCCGGGCATCAGATGCGTCTGGCTCTAGGCCCCAAAGCCGCCGTAGTTATGATTGGGCGTCTTCGCATCACGAGGTGGCCGGTGGTAGGTCCTGGATGTGGAAGGCTTGATTCCAGCTACCTCCACGATGTTTTCCAGCTGATGGGGACAAGTTAGAGTGGAGTGAAGCTCGGTCGCCTCCCATCCGGTTGCCCGAGACTTGTAACCCTCCTAGGCAACAGGACCCAGCGAGACCTCCTCGATGGTAGCCAAGCGCTTACCGCTCTTCTTAGATGACTTTGAGCCAGAAGCAGACATGTTTCGATTCTGTAAAAAGAATTAAGGTTCCAGCAGTTAGGCCCCATACCAAACCCTAAACCAAGAATAAGGGAATGGGGGTCCCCTAACCGCTGGAAAGAGGCCCCCTCCAGACACCTGTCATACAAGAAACACTAGAAGGATTCCTTGGACAAGAGTCGGGTGCAATAAATTCACAGAAGACGGCATTGCGCACTAAAGAAAAAGAAAGGGCAGAAAGTAGAAAGAAAACAGTCTATCCTATGCCCTAAGCGACCACTATACGAAGAACGTATGGTCTTCTACAAAAAATAACACAAAAGGCGTGACAAGAGTGATCCTATCACTAGAGCAGTGAACCCAAATCGATTATATGAAGAATCAAAACATTTGCATTCCCAGAAACTTCGAATACAAAACCCAGAAAAGAACAAGCAGATAAGTAACAGCATGCCATGCATATTAACAATAAAGCAAAGGGTGCAAGGAACTTACAATGAAGTGTTGAGACTGGGGGTCCTGCTGTGAATCAAATGAAGATAAGAAGGACTGACAGTAGCAAACGAAGAAGAACTGGAAGAATTGCAAAGTGTTCAAAAGTGTTTTTCTGGGTCTGAGAGTTTTTCTCTCTGGGAAATTTGAGCAAAGTTCGCAAGAAAGGGGAAGTAACTAAAATGAAGGAAAGGTGGTGGCTTTTATAGGCAAAGCTGCATGAGGAACAGGCGTCGTCACCTACCAATCGAACGGTGGGGGAAGCGCACGATTCGAATTCTCAGAAATCAACGAACGAGATTGATTTGCAATTAAGGCGGTGGAAACGTTTGAGTATCCGTCTGACACCATTAATGCGCCGTATCAATCAATGGGCGTGAAACGAATCGACCTCTGCAAAAAGTGAATCGCTGCATTAAAAGCCATCATTAAATACACCCTCACGCGCTCAAAGCTCGTGCCAAGAAACGGAGGAGTCAACCGGAAGCACTTGAGCAAGCCTTGTTTTATTTTTTCAAATAAACAAGGCTTGGGGGTAAATGTTGCCCCTAATTTTGCCCAATATACGTGGACCAACCAAACAAGGACATGTAGACCAAGCAATGTACAATCCAAAAATATTTGCTAAGTCTTTATGCCGTAAGGAGGCTTCCAGGACGTAGCTCCCGGAGAAGGCATATGGAACCCCATATGCTCCTGGAAGCTCGAGGTAACGTTAAGGCATCTCCGCGAAGTGTTAGGTTTCTCCTGAGCAATCAAGTCGCATTTAATGACGCATAGGAGGAAGCGTGTTGGGACTGCTACACGCAATAAAGTCTGACGGCACAACCTCCAACCAGCAGCTACAAAGTAATGATCATTTAAGTCTAGTGACGGCTACACTGTGAAGAGTCACATCAGTCAAAAGACAATAAGGACATTCCACATAAAAGCCCTACAGCACCTAGGGATTTCACCATGCGTAACTCATGGTATATTCATTGGGAATGTCCAACTTTATGGATACTTACAGATACATTTGTAATGATAATTCTGGGGATCACCCCACCAAAAACACTATAAATACCCCCTCAAAGCTCATTAAATGGGATCGAGAATCTTGGGCTGCATAAGAGCAAGTAGAGTAAATACTCACCAAGAACATTCTCTGTATTTATAAGAGTGAAACACTTACCAAATACATTCTCTGTATTAAATACATCCATAAATAACAAAGACTCGTGGACTAAGGCTCATTAACGCCCCAACCACGTAAAAATCCTTCTCTAATTTTCTTACAGCTCTATAACTTTATAATATTTTATTAGTTGCCAAAAAACTCGGTCAACAAGAACAAATAAATATTCAACTATTTCAATAAATTCATAAACAAATAAATCAGAACAATTCAAAATCTCAAATGAAGAAAATTAAAATTTTAGATTTATAATCTTTACAAATATGAAAAACTTAAATAGATATATCTACCATTGTTGTTGCCGTTGCTTAGTTACTGAATTCTTAAACAAAAACCACTAGAAATTATATTAAATTAATATTTACGTGGTTCTTCACGTAACTCTCATCTAGTATATATCTTTATATATTAAAAGTGCCTATCTAACGACATTTATTGGTTTAACATTCTTGGTTTAACAGAATATACTTAAAAATAAAAGAATATTCTGTTAAATTTAACGATTAGGTTTGATCTCCCGTTAAAAAATAAACCCAATAATTAAACCCAAAAAATTAAAAGAATATATTGTGTTGGCTTACAGATTTTTGGGCTTGGGCTTAAAAAAATAATTAAAAAAAAAAAAGATGAAATGGGTTGTAATTAGTATTTACCTTATATGTTTGTGCTTATTTTTAGTTTTATTTTTAATTTTACCACCAAGAGGAGAAGGTTGAAAAATATTAGAATATGAAAATATTATTGGTGCTTATTAGTAATTTGCAAATAATGTGAAAGTCTATAAATATATAGTTGTGTAGCTATTATTAGATATGAAACGAGATAATAGAACTTTTTTCAATTAGAAAATTAATGTACATTTTACTATTAATAACATACATTATTATAACACAACTATGTTTTACTTACTAAATATACTGACAAATATTTTATTTTTATAAAACAAATCGTTCAAATAATTATACTATTTTAATTATTAATTAAAATAAAAAACTAAAATATTAAATAAAACTAACACTACGTGGCTTTGGCACGTAACAATCACCTAGTATATATATATGGATGATTTCTCAATGGGTAATACTCATTCATGGGTAATAAAAAAACTAATGAGGTGGCAATTTGGTGACCTGCTATAGAAGGTGACCAACAATATTTATTTTTTTAAAAAAATATATTTATTTTTTAATTATGATGATTCCAACCAATAGCATTAAAGAATTAGAAATTATTTTTAGAAATAAATTTACTTTGCTTAAATAACTATATTATCCTTACACTAAATATAAAAATGTATTAAATATGGGGAGTTTTTCTTTTTTTTTTAGGAGGAACAAAACATTCATTTTTATTTTTTTTTTTAAAAAATATTTATTAAAAGAGAGTTGTTGATGGACTATAATGTTCATTAAAAAAGGTTTATAGAAAGGGAAATTCAAACTTACAACCTTTTATTTATTTTTCATTACAATTTTACTTTTGTTTAAATTAATATTAATTTTGCTATTATTGTATAACGTGGATCATTAATATGATACATATTATGGGTTAATTTCACAAATACACAAAAACAACAAAAAAACAATAAAAATACGGTTTTACGGAATTTTAAATATTTTTACGATTTTTTTAATTTTATTTACATAAAATACGGTCTTTTTAAGTTGAAATTTTGTTCATTTGTTGTTAATTTTTTGTTATATGTATGTTATTTTTTGTTGTTTTTTTGTTGTTATTTTCATGTTACTTTTATGTTATTTTTTTGTTAATTTTATGTTGTTTTCGTGGTATTTTTTGGAAAACCGTAAAAATGTAAAAAAAACATTCTTTGAACGTAAAAATGTAAATATTTTATAAAAAATGGCGTCTTATGTAATTATTCTTTTTTTTAATATATATATATTAAAACAAGAATGTCACTTCATTTATTAAGCCCACACACTATTTTATCTCTTCTCTTTTTTTTTTTAAAAAAAAATAATATTTTATATCTTTAATTATTAAGAATGTAGTTTTTCAATGTATTTTATTTAGGGTATTAGATTTGATATACATTCAGATTTAATAATACATGAAGTTTTGAATTTGGTATACTAAAATAGTGATGTCATTTCATCAGTACTCCACTTTAGTACTTTTATTACTTTTCTTATCTAATGGATTAAATCGTATGTGAGTTAAATTTTAAATGAAAAGTTACTATTTAGTTTCTTATTTAAATGCTATTTTCTTAAATTGAAAGTTACTAATGAGTTTCTTATTTGCTTCGTATAAGAGTTCATTTTAAAATGAAAAAAATACTTATGAGTTTCTTATTTGCTTCGCATAAGAGATAACTTCAAATTAAAAAATTAATCAAGATAATTGGTGTAATTGGAACATGTTTATATGTATAATTTACTCTTTGTGCTAGTGTTTGATTTTTTTCTTTACTGTGTTAGAGTTGCTATTTATATGTGAGCTCTTGTTAGTTAGTTTTTTTTTTTTCTTTTTATGTTTTTGTTTTATTCAATTTGATGACCTTTCAGCATTATTTTAATGTTTATTTTATTGGTTGTTGATCGTATTATCAACCTTGCTTTAGACTTTAGTTTTCTGGATTAAGTTCCTGGTAGAAATTTACTATGATCGCTGGAATCTATGTTGACTAATATTATAGGTGGTAGAAACTTTTTTTGAGGGTCTATTGTAGTGATAATGGTTTTTTTTTTTTTCGATTGCAATTTCCTTGGCGGTGGATTTTATTGAATCTTTTACAATGTTGATAATGACGGTTTTTTTTTGTCAAGGCATCGTGCAGTGTCGACGATGAAATTGAATGGTAACCACTCGTGTGTAATTTATGGGGCAGATTGTTACCAATTTTAAAAATTTGATATGAATTCCATTCTGTTCTTAAATGATGATGTGTCACTATGTGTTAAGTGTATGTATCTAAAATTTAGTCTATATTTAAATTTTTTTCTTATAAAAATGTATTAGATAAAGAAGCATCTTTTTTATATGGCACTAAAAGGGATAAGCTGAAAAATACCTCTTTTTTGTATTTATTAATTAAAAATACCCCATATTATATTTTATTAAAATATACCCACTTTCTTGAGTGGGTTGTCCAATATACCTTTACTCTCTACTTAAGTCTAGCATATAATTTACATTAACCTAAGAGGTCTAATGGAGATATCATCTATAAAAGTGGGTATATCTTAAAAAAAAATGAAAATAACAGTAAAAATCAAAACAAATAAAGTAAAGTGGGTATACAATGTAATTTCCTCTCGTTAAAATCTCTATGTGGGCTATAATATTAGCATACCACAAACTCTCATATTTCTCGGTGACTTCAAGACCACTATATGATAAAAAATTAAGTCATCTGGATGGTATTTATAAAAATAATTAATCATTATCATTTTTTTTATCTTTGTCTGTTAAATTATCTCATGTATTTCCTTCTGTTTCCTCTTCTGTTGTGCTGGCTTAAAACTCAGGTTCTTTGTCATATTCTATTGTTGAAACAATTATTATGTTTTGACCGTAATTGTATGTTTTTCTAAGATGAAATTGTAATTAATATTTTTCTAAGACGAAGAATCTGCACAAATACGTAATGCTTTGGGGTAATAGTAGGTCATTATTCTATTTATATAATCTTATGTATTAATATATATTGAGAATGAACTAAAATGAACACACAAAACAAAAAATTAACTAAAATATTTGAAAATATATTGAACAAGATCAGCATTAACTTTCTCATATTGTGCAGGAATTGTAGTCATGAGAAAAAGTGGACTCAGTATAGAAATAATAATCTTATACCACACAACACAAGCATTTCAAAATAAAATAAAAACATAAAATCTTAACAGAAATGACTACAAATTCAAAGATAAGCATGAACAAAATAGCCAAGAAAAAAGACTACAAACACATGAGCATGACCAAAACAACAAAAATAAAAAAGAAAATTAATCCCAAATATTTTTCAGCCTCTTCAATGGCAACCACGAGTCCAAGAAGCACGTCGACCACTAATCGCCATCAAAAAGTAACCACTAATCGTCAACCCCAAACAGCCACGAACCTCGATGGACCGCGAACCACTATGGGAAAAAAGTAATCTAAACTTTGAAATCAAATATCACACCTAAATTTAACTAGCCGTATCAAGAAGTACCACCCATACATCGAAGAACACTCGAATATGTTGAGAAGCCTCGTCGATCTATCATCTCAGATTGACATTGAGTTGAGGAAATCAATTTGAAGTTTGAGAAATCAAAAAAAAAAAAGAGAGAGAAATTTAACGCAAGATGATATGTACATAAGGATAGATCTATACATGGGGAAGATGATTAAAGATAGCAAAAATGAAGTTGAGAAACTACTTACCCATGCAAATGCTAATGAGAGAGCTTGAGATTGTAAATGATCATGAGAAATGCTGATGAGAAAGCTTGAGTTTGAGGATGGTTATGACAAAAATAGAAAGAGAGAAACTGAGAATATTTATAAATTAATATTTTTTTAATTGTTTTATAGTCGGGAATAAGAATAGAATACAAAAATAAGGTTTGAAAAATATGATGACTGATATGTCATCATGTAATAAGTAAAATAAAAAATATTAATTTTAAAATAAATAATTAATAACTATAAATATCATCCATTTGATCAAATCTAATGGTCAATAGTTAAATACACATTCATGGGTAATACCCATTAAAAGTACACCCATATATATATAAATATATGGAATATTTTTCAATGAGTACTATCTATTAATAGTTACTAAACAAATTTAACTATAAATATTAATTTTAAAAATATTAAATTATTAGATTTTGATCCAATGACATATAATAAAAGAGACATTTGAATTTCTATGCTTAATTTAGCTACTTAATTAAAAAAAAAAGTAAAAAAATATTTTTTTTAACACTATCAAAAATATGTTTATTTTATCTGTGTTCCTGGCAAGCGACACGTGGAATCCAAGTCAGCATCAAAGGCCCACCAGTGGGTCTCAAGAAAGATAGTGTGGGCCAAATCCACATTATCTAGGATCTTCCAAAAATATATTTTAGCTCCATGACCAAATGATCTTCCGTTAGTGATAGCTCGTATCCGAAAGGAGATCCAGTACCGTGATACCAGAAGAGTCAAACAGTGTGTTCTTGGAAGATCAGTCTGGTTTCTCTTTTATTCCTACGCACAAATAAGAAAATAAATACTCCCAGATCTCGACAGAAGATCGTATCAAGCTAAAAGGAGAAACTTCCTAAACAAAGATCAAACAATTAATTCACGATTGATTACCCATAATTATAGAACACGATTTTAACTAATTCAATCGTATCTAATCTACCTAGTTAGCATATTATCTCCTTCGTGGGATGGACTTCACAAGACAGCTCAAGTTATGTAATTAAGTATTAACTCCCGAATAGAGTGAAAAGAGAAACTAAGTGTAATATTATAATTACTATAAATACCAAACGAATTCTACGGATTAAGAGTTGAATTCTCTGGTAATATTTGCTCACGGAAACTTGAGAACTTATGCTCCTTGTATTCCCAAAGGCTTTTCAAGCTCAAAGTTACATAATAACACTGACTCGTGGACTAAGGCTAGTTAACACCCCAACCACGTAAAAAATATTTGTGTCGTTCTTACTCTTTTTCTTTTAATTATTTATTTCTTCGGTTCTAATTATTTATAATTAGTTTTTCTAAAATATTTTGGTACTTTTATTGAGCTGAATGAAGCAGTGATACTAGCTAGAGATTACGTTCAGTAATCATGGTACTCACCCGAACAAAATTTGATCTACACTTTACTGGTCCTAGCACCAAAGTAGGGAGCACTAGTGATCCACATGAGGCGACTAGCCATCAGAAACATCAATGTGATGAAGATCAGATTCGAGACGATCTCATAATCGAAGATGTAGAGTCAAGAGAGAATAGTTTTGACGATGTTGAGGATGATCCCCATGATTTACCCAAGGATGCACCTGAAGATGTTCCTCAGGACAAGACTGCTAGAGATGATGTTGGAGGGAAGGACCGACCTGAAAAATTAGACCACATGGTCATTATGGCCAAAAAAGTTTAGTTAACAGAAAGTACGTTGTCTCATCAAGAACAATTCAACGAGATACTGGTCAAAAAGTTGACAAGAGTTGAGGCCGTGATGACACCCCTGACCAAAGGAACTCCTGATGTACAAACACCTCCAACAACTGATGCTCCTAAAAGAGTTTATCCAAAAGATCCTGGAACCTCAAATCCTCGCAAGGATAAAGGGAAATGGATAGCCAGTGAAACTTCAAAGAAGACTCCTTCAGCCAAGCAGCAAAAAAAGTCCAAAAATGTCAACCAACCTCAATAGAAAAAAAAAAGGAAACCATGCTTCAGTACATGGTGACAAGACTAATTTTAGAGGCAGAGTCACAAAAGAATAAGACTGATGCCAGAGTCAAGAAGCCTGAATTCTAGAATGACAAAAATCACCCTAGTGATGATAGCAATCAAGATGATGATGTCGATGAAGTATACCCAGTTTCATATGGCAATTGTGGAAGTCTCTCACAAATGATCTTCGAAGAAGATTGAGTAAGACAAAGAAAGAGCCAAAGTTGAAAAAGCTAGACCCCGTGAGAACGATTTGAGAAATCATATAGATGATTGCATTCGCGGAAGAGTCTTCAAATGACAAAACTTAACACCTGGAATGCAAATTCGAGGAGTTGATGAAAATCACGGAGAAGATCTCTAGAAAGCAAAACGGTACTGAGTCAAATTTTGAGGAGGAAGATACAGAAGCCTGCGTGAATAGAATTATAAATGCACTACTGCCAGAGTGTTTCAGAATGCCTTAGATGGAACTGTACGAGTTATGTAAGTACAACCGCATTATGCAAGTTGCCAAGGCCAGTGATGATGCAAAATACTTTTGCTTCACTAACTTTGAGTAAGTCCGCGAAAGATAGGTGGAAAAGACTATCTCTAGGATCCATCTACAGTTGCAAGGACCTGGAAGCAATGTTCAAAAAACAATTTGTGGCAATGAAGGAGTTCGATCTAAAAAGTTAGCTCCCTGACCAATGTCAATCAACAACTAGGAGAGAACCTGAAGAAGTACATTCAAAGTATGATGGATGTAGCAGCAAAAATAAAAGTTACTGATGAAATGAAGGTGGTGGCCTTAACATTAGGACTAGCTACTAGATTTTTGTTATGTGAAGATCTCCAATGTAAAAGAGTAGATACTTTGACTTATTTCCTAGCAAGAGCCCAAGGATTCGTAAATTTAGAAGATGCTTATGCCCACGCATACAGAGTACTTCCAACACTTTCCACCGATATACCAAATGCCTAAACTTCACTGATGACTGCTCCATCAATTTTTCCTTCGGAAACTACCTTTACGACTCCAACGGTTTACGGACCAAGTGCTTTTGCACAGCCAGTTGCACATGCTAGTTTTTCTAGGTTTGAAGTTGTACAAGCTAGATACAGTGTCGCTCCCACACAAACAAACCAAAAGGCAGAAGCTCCAAAGTCCAACGTAACACAACCATGGAGCAAGAGGAGTTCAAAAGGTCTAAACTGGAGTGTTTCTGAAAAGAAAGGAAATACCCAAGGGCCAAGATACTCCGAGTACACAAGTCTTGTGGATACTCGAGAGAATGTTTATAAGGCTACTTGTTACATGGTCCATTACAAGAAGGCTCCGCCAATGTGTAAGGGCAGAGGATAAAAATGAGACCCAAACAAGAGGTGTGAATACCACAACGATATAGGACACACCACCAATGAGTGTGACTATCTGAAGGAATAAATTGTAGGATTGGTACAAAACAAACGTCTGTCCTATTAGGTGAGAATTCTAGTCATTTATCCGAGACAGGGGGTTGCACATGGAAAAATTTTCATTCCGAGATAGCATGGAGCCATTAATCCTCCTCAGTGTAGGCCATCCACAAACTCCTAGAATTCAAGCTTCAAATGCACAAGCCCTTCAGTGGGCACAAAATGCTTTAGCAGTGAGAATTGTTATAGCCCCCGATCCTGGAGACCCATATCCTCCTGGAGTAGCCTAGCCTACATTAGATGGTCATGTAGCAACCATTTTTGGTGGACCACATACTGCTAGAAGCACTCGAAACACACAAAAGAGGTACTTGAATGAATTGGATCAGGATGACACATGTAACTTGGTACGGTCACCTGCACAACGTCCTCGAATGATGAATTTACCAATGAATTTCAAAGAAGATGATGCCAAGCATGTGCATTTCACTCACAATGATCTATTGGTGATAGAAGCATAGATATCGAATAGAAGAGTTTCTAGGATTCTCTTAGATAATGTAAGTTCTGTCAATATCATTTTTAAAGATGCCTTCAAAGCCATTGGTCTGGTGAAAGCCAATCTGTTACCTTGTGCAATTCAATTGCAAGGCCTCAATGGAGACACGCTGGTCCTAATGAGAAAAATACAACTTCCAATAACAATAAATGGAGAAGTCTCTGGAAGCAATGCAATATCCTCTTTCAAGTACAACACTTTTGTAATATTTGATTGTCCAACAGCTTACAATGTTATTCTAGGATGACCATTTCTGGTTGATTTTGGAGAGTGACGTCCATCCGCCACTTGTGCCTAAAGTTTCCCAACAATACCGGAAGCATTAGAACAATTTGAGGTAATTAGAAAAGTGCCAGAAGCTGCTATAACATTTCAACTAAGATCATTCTCATGGTCCAGGTCGGAAATGTAGCAGAAGCTAGAACATCTTCCCAGCTAGCACTGGGGTGGTCCAAGAAGAATATGTGTTAGATCCACATGTAGGCGTGGAACGAACAATAAAAACTATGGAAGAGGCAAAAGAAGTAGGCATCAATGATGAAGATCCCACTAAAGTTATTAGAGTGGGGAAGAACTTAATTCTGGCAGTGAAAGAAAAGATTATTTCCATAATCAAGGAAAATAATGATGTATTAGCTTGGAGTCATTCTGATATGACTGGAATTAGTCCCCGAGTGATTTGTCATATACTGAATATAGATCCCAAAGCTAATTTAGTTTGACCAAAGTAGAGACCTTTAGACCCAGTGAGATTGGAAGCACTGAATGCTGGGTTGTCTGCCTTAAATAAAACTCATTTCAATAAAATCATATTTACTAATTAATAAAAGATCAAAAATCGTTTTATGTTGCATGATTGACATGATTTATTTCTTGATTATGTTTAATGTACAAATTCTATTAAGTTCAGAACATATATATACATATATATATATATATATATTTGTTCATGACTACAGTATCGTCAGGACAGTGGAATATAATTATGATTATATGTTCAAAAGTTTAATTCCCATGATTTGTCATTTAACTGGATTTAGACTGACACGATAACCGGTGATAAGGTACACTTACACCTTGGATAAGTGTTATGTCCTTTCCAAGACATTGGTAAAGTTTACCAGTATCGGATTTATGGAGTATACATTGGATTGGACCGATATTGAACTTAGACAAGATATCATAAACTTACTGTTATATCATTCTAATTCAATATCACTGGTTGGTCTTAGGTCTATGGATCTTAATTCTGATATGGTTAGGTTCAGCTTAATTGTACTATTTGTGTTCTTCAAGTTGTTCGTAGAAGCTAACCAATGGTTTTGGCAGATATTTACATCTTGGGAACATGATAGTTCAATTGAGTGGGAGTGCTAATCATAGATATGGAATCTATAACTTCTATGAGTATTTAGAAGTAAAACAATGATTTCCTTCGAGCTTGGCTGAATAGAGATAAATGATTGAGGCCTCATTTCAGTAATTATATTAGTTTACTAAAATATCATTTATAGGTAGCTAAGTGTTTTAAGGATAAAATACATTGAAAGGTAGAACAATAAATCTATCCCTATTCAGTGTAGATCATCTGTAAAGGATCTTTGATTATTAGGATAGATAATCATAACGTATCTATATCTTGGTACATATAGAGCGTTTTATATAATTGAGAGTGCAATTCAATTCCAAATCTATAGTGGCGCAAGGAGGAATTAATAAGTTAGGGAATTTACTTTGTAAATTATTGATCTACTTGTTGGAAGCTCGGTTATATAGGCCCACGGTCCCCTCACTAGGTTAGATGATACTGCTTCCAGACTCAATTAATTAATTTTAATTAATCATTTATAATTCTAAAATTAGACTATGTCTTATTTATGAATTTTCACTAAACAAGGGCTTAATTGTGAAGAAAAGAGGTTTTGGGGTCAATTTATTAATTAAGAGACTATGCATGGTCTAGTTAATAAATAATATAAACGATAATTTTATTTGATAATTAATTATAATTATTAAATAAATTGTTTTAGCATTTATATGATTGAATTAAAAAATATGGTATTATTGAAAGAAGAATAACTAGTTAAAATAAAGTGGCAAAATTGTAACTAGAGTTTGGTCCTTTTAGTGGTCGACCACTCTAGTGATTTATGCCTAATATTTTGTTCATTTTTGGTCCATATAATTCAAACCTAAGCCCTAATATAAAGAACATGATGCTTGTTGGGTTTTATGCCCTAAATAAAACTCTTTACAATCTGATTAGTTATCAATATAAGAAATTTGAAGTGATTGATGTTTGCATGAATTTTACATGCTCATGGTTTAATATGTTTATTACAATTACACACACAAAATCAGTTAAATCCAGATCATATGTTTATTCACAATTACAGTATCGTCAACACAGTGGAATGTGATTGTGATCATATGAATCAAAAGACTTGGTCCCTGTTTCATCAGTGTTATTGGATTTACACTAATGTGATAATCAGCGATGATGTGTACTTACACTTGGAGTAAGTGTTATGTTCTTTCCAGGACATTAGTAAAGTATACTAGTTTCGAATGTATGGAGTATACATTGGACTGGACCGATATTGCAACTAAGTTAAGATATTACAAACTTACCGTTATACATATCTTTCCAAGTCAATATCAGTAGTTGATTTTAAGATTAAAAGAATCTAAATCCTAATATGCTTAGGCTCAACTCAGGAGTGCTATTCATGTTCTTTGATTTATTAGTTAAGCCTACTTTTGGGTCAGGGTGATACGTATATTTTGGGAACATGATAGTATGATTGAGTTTGAGTGATGAACATAAATATGGAATCTATAGCTTCTACTAGTGTATAGAAGTCAAGTGATGATTCCATTCGAGCTTAGCAAATAGAAGTAAATGGATGAGCTCTTGTTTAACTGACTAATTATTAGATCACTAAACACCATTTACACGTAGCTAAGTGTTTTAAGGGGCAAAATACATTGAGGGGTGAGAACGGTAAAGAAATCCCATCTCGATGTAGATCATCTATATAGAGGATCTTTAAATCACAATAAGATTATAACAATGGTTAAATGAGATAGCATATTGATATCGTGGAACATACAATATGCTGTATATAAGGCTGAGAGTGCAATTCTAAGTTCTAAGAGTGGATTCAACGAAGAATTAATAAGTAGGAATTTACTTGGTAAATTTGGTTCACTTATTGGAAGCGCAGCATATAGATCCATGGTCCCCATTCTAGTTGACAATATTCTGCTTGTAAGACTCATTAATTGATTCGTGATTGATCAATTATAATTCTAAAGTTAGACTATGTCTAATTTTATGAATTTTCACTAAGCAGGGGTGAAATTGTAAAGAAAAGAGTTTCTAGGTTTATTTATTTATTAATGGACTTTATATGTCTAATTAATAATTAAATTAAATGACAATATTATTTAATAATCTATTTTAGTTATTAAATAATTAGTTTTGGCATTTAAAAGGTTAGAATTGAAAAATTGGCGTTTTTGAGAAAATAGAGATAAAATTTGATAAAACTGCAAAATCAAGTGGGGCCCACTACAACACCATGGTCGGCCACTTAATGAGTTTTTTCAAATTAATATTTTCATTATTTTAATGCCAAATAATTCCTAACCTAAACCTAGTAGTTGCCTATAAATAGAAAGTGATGGCTCAGTCACAAAACATGCTTTCACAAGTTTTCACAAGCCTTTCTGACAGAAATTTCTCTCTTCAGAAAAACTGAGCCTTCCCCACTTTCTATACCTGGCGGAAATCCCTATTCTCTTTTCCCTTCATCAATTTCGAACCCTAGTGAGAGAGTAAGTGCCCACACACAGCAAGCAGTAACTCAATCATAGATTGAAAGACTATGAAGGATCAAACTTGAAGAAGAAGGACATTCGGGCTCAGATCTTGATTATACTCTGCTACAGAAAGGATACAAGGGTTAGAGATCTGAGTGGAAGGATTCATTAATTCCGCTGCATCAATGTAAGGTTTTCTTAACTTTATATGTGTTTAATTTATCGTTTTAGAAAGTTCATATTTAGGGTGTTTAAACAACATACTTGTGAGTAGATCTAAGATCCTGGTAAAATAAATTTCCAACAATGCTCTCATCTCATCCAACTATTACCTTCAACCAAATCAAACCTAGTTTTAATTCTCTGACAACTAGTAAATGAGAGAGTTCCTTCTATAGTAATTTTGCCTCCTTTTTTGTTCTTCACCTATTCGGCCTATAATGATAGAGTGCCTTGCTCACACATAGCAAGTCAAGTACTCAATCATAGTGGGTAAGACGGTGGTAACCAACTCGAAGGAGAGAAGGAGATCCAGACTCAGATCATGATTATACCCTGCTATAGAAAGGAACAAGGGTTAGAGATCTGAGCGAAAGGAGTCATATTATTCCGCTGCAATCAATGTAAGGTTTTTTAAATTCTTATGTATTTAATTTCATTATTTTAGAGATATTCAAGGAGGATGGGGATCTAAGACCATAGTTGGCCACATTGTGAGCGGGGTATGATATTTTCAACATAGTAATTTGTCTAAAAATTTATATTTTTTAATAATATTTTTCTAATTTTTTATATTTTATAAAAATAGGTTTATCCCCAGACGGGGGAACTTCCTATTGCTGTGGATACTTTTGTAAAGTTCCACTGTAAAGACAACAAATGGTGCGATGAGCACACACAACAACTGCATATAAGTAATTTTATATTTTTAATGAACTAGTTGTATATTCTAATTTCTATTTAACTCTAACAGTTTGATGAAATTTTTTGTACGCCAAAATGGTTGAGATTCGTGAAACTCAACCAACGCCAACTAATGTCGTGTGCCAGTACAATGTCAACCCCACCCAATTTCCCCCAAATATGCCTGTTATGACACAAGTGCTAGGTGAGCAGTCGCGTCACTTGAGAGGACTGGGCCAGTTGCTGAGACTTAAGACAGGGACAAAAGAGCAACTCCCAGGGCAGGTCCCTCCAAGCAGCCCACTGTCACTCAAGAGGAATATGAGGCACTGAAGTGAAGGGTGGAAGAGTAGGAAGCACAGAACGAGTGGCAACAACAAATGATGTAGACTCATAATCAAATCATGAGTGTGTTTCAGCAACAAATGATCCAATTGGCTAGCACCGTTCTAGGCTTTAACATGCTTGCCATGCCTTCAATTCTACCGATTCCACCATTTCAACCTCCTGGCCATGCTGCTGGGTCCTCCTCACACACTGCCCATCTCAGTGACGACGATGACGACGATACTGCTATGGATCTGTATTTTTTTTTTACATAATATTATTGTTTACGAACTAAAACTACTTTTATTTAGGTTACTACGTTTTATGTAGTTTTACAATTACAATATAAATTTTAGTTTTATAATATATTTGATATTATATTTATTTGTTATTATTTCTATTTTAATTTTAATTTTAATTGTAGATTATAAATATTTATATATTTTAAAAAAATATATTTGCTGGCGCACATTAACTTGCCGGCAAAAATAAATAATTTTTTAATATTAAATGTTTTTTTGCCAGCGCTTTAACTCGCTAGCAAAACATCGACAGGACATCTTAGCTGACACCAAATTAGCGGCGATGAACTTATACTGACAAATTCATTCGCCGGTGTAAACACTTTTGCCGTCGCATCTACTGAAGTCGCCAGCAAAACACTACTACAAAATCCACTATTCACGTCGGTCAACGCGACTGTTCATCGCGTTGACCGACGTGAATAGTACAATATTCAATATATTCGTCATTTTTAAAATGGCACAAAAAATAAACAAATTGCGTAGGTTCTATGTTTGTCACTAATTACCCAACCGTTGGTAAAAGGCAAGAAATTAAAAAAATTCGTTCATTATTAGCGTCGTTTTAAAAGCCTCACTCAAGCTTTGTGTGGCGTTTTAAAACCGACGGTAAAGAGATTGTGAGTGTGAGAAAACGACGCAAATCCTCCTATTGTTCACTTACCCCCAAACAGACGAATGACACTTTCATTTTCGAGCTCTCTTTTCCCTCTCTTTCTCTGAACAGCTATCTTTCCCTCTCTTTCTCTCTTGCGATTTCGAAGGTCTGAAGGTCTCTCTCTTTCCCCTCTCTTTCTCTCTTGCGATTTTGAAGGTCTGAAGCTCTCTGAACTGTGATTTTGAACCGGCGATTTTCCCACCTCCGTAAGTCTCTCTCTTTCCCTCTCTTTTTGTCTTGCTTTCTCTCTCTCTCTCTCTCTCTCTCTCTCTCTCTCTCTCTCTCTCTCTCTCTCTCTCTCAGTCTCTCTGTGTACGTTAGGGGTGTTTGAGAGGTTGATTTTCCCATTGATTATAGTTAATTTCCCAGATTTCAGGTTTGTAGGGAGTGAGCAAAGACAGAGAGAAATAGGGACAAGAAACGACTTATCGTCTCTCTCGATCACTCACTCACTCGGGTCTCTCGCTCTTACGGTGACACACCTCCACCACCACCAGCAACACACCTCCGCTGCCTCTCCACTGTCGAGAGCCACTCTGTCGCCCTCTCTCTCTCTTAGCTGCCATTGGTGAGTTCTCTATACTATTTTCAATTTTTTTTCAGTTTAGGTTTCTTGAGTTTCTTTTTTTTTCTTTTAATTTATGTATTTATAATTATAATGTATAAACTAGCACCAATTAGGTCTGTTTTGTTGTTGTTGTGGTGAGAAGTTATTTTTTGTTTGATATTGATGATAACGAGATAGAGAGATTTGCTGTCTTTGGCTATGGAAATGGAGGTTAAGTCGAAATTTAGTATTTCAAATTAGAAAAGGTTTTGAGTTCTTAATTTCCAGAAACAGAAGAAATAAAGTTTATTTTTTTTATTGAACTGCACATGACTTAAATTCTCATGAGTAGAGTATGAAATGTAGTTGAAATGGCTAAAATTGTTAGTTTGGGTTAGTTATTTCAAGGTGAACAAGTGATAAAAGAAAACTTAATAATAGTGACTAAATCTTTTAACTTACTAGGGAGGTATGTCAAATTTCAGGTTAGCAAAGGTTTTGAATTAGTTATGTTTATTATGCTGTCTAGAGTTTTTCAATTTTTATATTATGTCAAGAAACAGAGAAGAGTACTTTTATTGAATTAGTATGCAAGAAGCTTCCCTCTTCTAGTGAATGGTTGAATTAAGAGTACTTTTATTCACAATGTAGCTTTTCAATTGTGGTAGTATCTTTCGCAGAAATTGCTTGAACGCTAGCTTGGAATTGGTAAGCTACTCAAACTTTATTTTTTTATATTTTATAAATCCTAGAAGAGTTTGAATATCCTAGATATTCATCCATAGTGAAGTAAGTTCTGGAATTGCATGACTGCGGTCGGATGGGTGGTAATATTTGTACTGTTGATTATAGTTTTGTTTGTTTGTATTATTGTGGTTGTTTTAATAGATTAATTGCATGTTTAAAACTTTCGAGAACGTCCAAATTATAGATGTTATGCTGCCGAAATTTCAGTAAAAATTTCAGTAGGATTAGTATCACTACAAGAAAAAATACTTTTCATACGACCAAAATAGTGTTATGAAAATTTACCATAACAAATAGTTGGAGGTACATATCCAATTACAATGCAACCACAATCTATGAAACAATACACATAATTTAAAACAACAAAACATAAATAGAAAAGCCCACAATACATTCTAGAATGCCTTCCTAAAATTCATTATGCTGTCAAATGAATTCTCTCTTAGTTTTTGTTGTATTCTCATAAATATTCCTTTTTTCTCTTTGATTTCATTACAAAATTTGGGTCCATTTAATTGAGATCAAATAATCCAAAAAAAAATTATAACACTTTATTTTCCCTTTTACACTTTCTTAATGAAGTTGTGGATTTTATATAAAAATATCCAGGAGAATAATTGTGCTTTTAATCCAACTCTTTCTCATCAAACATTACCATAATGTAGAAGTGAAATATAAGTCTTCAACTAAATGCCAAAACCTATACAAATATTTATATATCTATATATCTATAATTAAATTAAAGTCAAGTAAAATTCATTTTCAAGATCATATAAGCATTAGCAAAAAAAAAAAAATCACTAAGAACAATTTATAGTAAGAAAAGAAATTAAGGCTTTAATTTTTACTTTGTTGGCCAATAATAAGGGTTCAACTTCTTTAGCAAAATCTGTATCAACACTAAACAGTCCAGTTGAGGAATTGTACATTGGTCTGTGCCTGAAATAATATGAGTTAAAAGAGTACATATTAGATTTGTACTTATAATCAAATATTGGTTTTCAATGATTGATAGCTAATTATTTACCCCATAAATATTAGCCAAGGAGTTTTAGCTCTATTGATAAAAGCCATGACCTTTTTTCATCCATAGGTACTGTTAAGAAAAGATAATTACTGAATTAGTAAAATATTAGAAGAGTACAACAGAATATTATTGTGAAGATTGATAATTACCTGTTCTGAATTTTTTTCCAATTATGCTCAGTTGATATAACAGTGAAATGAACACTGCCTTGTTCAATGGAATACCAAGGCTTATCCTTGGCAAGTGTTGGCATTTGAAAATATGGAATTCATTAAAAAATAACAAATGCCAAATTAATAAGCTTGAAATAATTGTATCAACAAGACCATTAATTAAATATGAAAAATGTATGCATTTTATTCATACATATCTTTTCTTAGACTATACTCGGGACTACAAATACATATAACGCAGAGTGTGCCAAAAACCAATAAATTAAAACTGAGTGGAGTATGAAGATGATCACATCGCAGAGATGATTAACGAAGCAGAGTTTGAATCTCAAGTTTGTCCTGAAACATTTCAAACTATGTGAGAATATGCTGAAAAGCCGATTTACCCTAATTGTAGTAGGTTTACTAAATTATCGACGCTTATTAGGCTATACAATTTGAAAGCAAAACATGGGTGGAGTGATAAGAGTTTGACAGAGTTCGTTAGGCTTGCAATATGAAAAGATACATGCATGTCCTAACGATTGCATCCTATATCGAAAGAGATTTGTGGATGTTGTATCATGTCCAACATGCGGTGAGTCCAGGTGGCAAAAGAAAAAGAATTCTAATGAGGTAAAGAAGGGTGTTCCTGCAAAAGTATTGTGGTACTTACCACCCATACCTCGTTTGGTTCGGTTTTTTCGAAACGCCGACCATGCTAAAAATTTGACTTGGCATGCCAGTGATAGAGTGAAAGATGGTATGATCAGACATCCAGCTGACTCTCCCGCTTGGAAAACAATTGATGCTGGATGGCTTGATTTTGCCAATGAGCCTAGGAATATCCGTCTTGGTCTCTCTGCAGACGGTATCAATCCACATACTTCCCTTAGCAGTAAGTATAGTTGTTGGCCTGGCCAATCTTGCTTGTGATATATAATTTTCCGCCGTGGCTTGTTATGAAGAGAAAGTTCACTATGTTGACATTGATGATATCAGGCCCTTCACAGCCTGGCAATGATATTGATGTTGGGTTTTATTCCCTAAATAAAACTCATTTCAATATAATCAGATTTACTTATTAATAAAGATCAAAAATAACATTTAATGTTGCATGGTTCACATGATTTATTTCATGATTATATATATAATGTATGAATTCTATTTAAGTCCAGAACATATGAATTTGTTAATGATTATAGTGTTGTCAGCACAGTGGAATATAATCTTGATTATATGTTCGAAAGTTTATTCCCTGATTTGTCAGTTCACTGGATTCAGACTGACATGATAATCAGCGATAGGTATTCTTACACCTTGGATAAGTGTTATGTCCTTTCCAGGACATTGGCAAAGTTTACCAGCATCGGATGTATGGAGTATACATCGGAAGGGACCGATATTAAACTTTGATTAGATATATTAAAATTTACCGTAATATCTATTCAATTTAATATCACCCGTTGATCCTAGATCAAATGATCTTAATCCTGATATGTTTAGGTTCGATCTCAAGAGAATTATACATGTTCTTTGATTTGTTAGTTAAGCCTACTTTTGGGTCAGGGTGATACGTACATTTTGGAAACATGATAGTATAATTGAGTGGGAGCGCTAACATAAATATGGAGTTTATAACTTCTATAGGAATTTAGAAGTGAAACGGTGATATCCTTCGAGCTTGGCTAAACATAGATAAATGGTGGAGATCTCATTTCACTTCGCTGAAATATCATTTATACGGAGCTAAGTGTTTTAAGGATAAAATACATTGAAGGTGTAACGGTAACTTAGTGCCTATTCAATGTAGATCATCCATTAGAGGGTCATTGATCAAATTAGGATTATAACAATGGATAACTAATGACGTATCTATATCGTGGAACATATAGAGCGTTCTATATGATTGAGAGTGCAATTCCAAGTTCTAAGTGTGGATTCAATAAGGAATTAATAAGTTAGGAAATTTACTTGGTAAATTCGGTTCGACTTATTGGAAGCTCGGAAATATAGGCCCATGGTCCCCATACTAGTTGAGACCATACTGCTTGTAAGACTCGGTTAATTGATTTTAATTAATCAATTATAATTCTAAAGTTAGACTATGTCTACTTTATGAATTTTCACTAAGCAAGGGCAAAATTGTAAAGAAAATAGATTCTAGGTTTATTTATTAATTAAGAGACTTTATATGTCTAATTAATAAATATATTAAATGACAATATTATTTGAAAATTAATTTTTAATTATTAAATAATTAGAATTGGCATTTAAATGGTTGAATTTGAAAATTGGCGTTTTTGAGAAAATGAGATGCAGAAATGATAAAACAGCAAAATTACATAAGTGAGGCCCATTATCCAAAGCCCATGTCCGGCCACTCTTATAGGCTTTTATCATTATTTTTTCATTATTTTAACGCTACATAATTCTAACTTAAACCTAGGTGGTTACCTATAAATAGATAGTGATGGCTCTCATTCACACTTAACTTTGTTAATTCTGTCAGATGAAATTTGAGCCTCCTATTCTTTTCTCTATAGGCCAAACCACTTCCCTTCTCTTTTCTTCTCTAAATTTCGAACCTTGAGTGATAGAGTAGTGTCCACACAGATCAAGTGGTATCTCAATCATAGTGTGTAGGACTGTAGGAGATTCCTAACAACAAGAAGGAGAATCAGCATTAAAGGAAGGAGAGAAAGAGATCCAGGTTCAGATCTTGGTGATGCTCTGCTACAGAAAGGAATCAAGGGCTAGAGATCTGAACGGAAGGAGTCATTATATTCTGGTGTACCCAATGTAAGGTTTCCTAAACTTTATATGTGTTTATTTCATTGTTTTAGAATTCATATTAGGATGTTAATGAAACATACATGATAGTAAATCTAGATCCTAGTAAAATAAGTTCCAACAACTAGCCTCAGAGCCATGGTAATGATTTGCTTTCATGAAATATGAATTAAAACGATGTTATGTGTTGATTTGGATGGTTTCATGTGGTTTATGTGCTTATTTGATGATAGTTTAGAAATCACAATATATGTTACTGAAATATTTTTTATTTCGATCTGGAATTATTTTTTCTAGAAATTAAACGAAAAATTAATAAGTTTAGGCTTTTACTGAACCTAATTTGAATTTTTTATAAATTAGTTATGATTTTTTGACGTTGAACGAAAATATCAGGATTTGAATCACTCACGCGCGCGCACGGTACTTGGGCTCGCTCAGACAAAAGCGCTTCAGACAACAGGCGTGTCCGAGCATGCTGGGTCAAATGAGGCTGCTTGAGCCTCTGTCCTCGCCCACGTCCTTGTTTTCGTCATAACTTTTGATTCAAAAATCGTTTTCATTGAAACAAAAGCCAATTTTTGGTAGAATTTTGTGTAGAATCTGAATTTTCAATCAAAAATCTAATTGTCAGAATAAAATTAATTTTTATTATTTTTTTAATTAATTAAAATTAGTTTCTAAAATTAGTAGGCTTTGATTTTTGAAAATTTGATTTCTCACAAAGGAGTCTTATGGTTAATTTGGAAATTTTAGATTATTTTATTTATTTTAATTATAAGATCAGATATTATTTTTATTAAATTTGAATGATCTTACTTTGATATTAAAATATTATCTTTTAAAAAAATCTTGTACTAATTTCAAAATTTGCTAACCATATCATATCTTTTTCAAATTTGTTATTTTCAAAATATATTTTATTAATTAAAATTATAAGATTAGGAATATGTTAAGTTTAACATTTTATCTTATTAGACATTTTTTTTATTAAAATTATATTTTGGGAAAAATAACATGAAATTTGAAAAATTGGTTAGTTTAGTTTGAATAGATATTTTAGAGTTTTTAAACCTCAATTTTTTCAAACTTATTATTTTATTTTATTTTCCTAACCATATAAAATATCTTATTTTTCAATTAGTTTATTTATGTAATATTTAAATTTATTAAATTATAAGACTTAGAATATAATAATGAAATATCTAAATTTGAAATGCAAGATATTTTATTATATTATCTTATTAGAAATTTCAAATAAATTTAAATTTTGAATAAACTTGATATTTGAAAAATCGGTTAGATATTTTTTGATTTTTTGTTAGAATTTAAAAAATTTAGGAGTTTGTTGAATTTTGAATTTTTTCAAATATTCTCTAACAACCTAAATTGGAATTCTAGTTAAGATATTTATTTTAAAATTTAAATTTTTTTTAAAAATTTTAAAATTGAGATATTTTAGCTTACTTCCCAGATATTCCAGATCAGTTATTTGTTTGTATTGTTTGTTTATATATATTAATATACAAAAAAATTTTTACAAACCTAATATTTATTTGATCTAAATTGCTATGATTAACTTGTTGACAGATCCAATGATCTGATTTTAATCATAGTTCAATTGTCAATAGATCTTATAAATAATTTGTAACAGGTAAATTTTGCAATTTCTTTCATCTGTGTAAACCTAGTAACATGATAGGGCCCATCCAAATCATTTGACCTGTGTGAGCCTATATGTTTGCTATTGGGCTTAGATGCATATAGGAAGCCCATTTAAGTTTTACTAAGTAAATAGACTAGGTTGCTAAAATAAAATTTGACATAAGTAATTTTATTTAGGCCCAATTAGATTTGAGGTTATTCAATGAATAACAATTGTTTATTTAAAGGTTAAATTCCTCTCTTTTGGGCCTTGTGTGAGAGTTGGGGGCCAATAGAAGTGGGTACGACATACTGAACCCAACTCCCCCTCACATGAACTACCCCAATTGTGAAGGCCCATTTGCCTTATTTAAATAATTGTATTATGTTAATTATATTAGTATAACCTAATTAAAATTGAATTAGCAACATAATTAACTTTTAAAATATATGAAATTTAATTTTTCATTTAATATTTTAAAGTTAATTTTAGAAAAACACTTAGTAAATGAAATATATTCTAAATAGTTATTTCTAGAACTAGTTATTTTTTTCTAATATTTAATTAGGAAAATATCATAGATTGTGAAATTAATTGTTTAATAATTAATTTTTGTACAATCTAAGTTAAGTATATTTTTCCTAGTATTAAACTAGAATTAATAATTAAGTCTCCTCTATACTTAATTATTTATTTCTTGAATTTAATACATTTAACTAAATTGAAAATTTAAATATTTAAGTTGATTTTCATCATGATACTTAAATATTATTATTTTCATGTTATTTAATTAAAATTGAAAATTATTTTAAGTTTGAAATCTTATTTCAGAATAACTTAAATTTGAATAATTTTCAAAATATATTTTATTAATCTTTTTCCCACAATTTCGAAATTGCATTTCTTAAATGCAGAAATTTCAAATTTTATTTGAAAAATAGATTAAAGTTGAAAATTATTTATTTTAATTTTGGACCAACTTAAATCAATGATTTTTTCAATATAAAACTCATTTCAATATAATCAGATTTACTTATTAATAAAGATCAGAAATAACATTTGATGTTGCATGGTTCACATGAATTATTTCATGATTATATATATAATGTATGAATTCTATTTAAGTCCAGAACATATGAATTTGTTAATGATTATAGTGTTGTTAGCATAGTGGAATATAATCTTGATTATATGTTCGAAAGTTTATTCCCTGATTGGTCAGTTCACTGGATTTAGACTGACATCATAATCAACGATAGATATTCTTACACCTTGGATAAGTGTTATGTCCTTTCCAGGACATTGGCAAAGTTTACCAGCATCGGATGTATGGAGTATACATCGAAAGGGACTGATATTGAACTTTGATTAGATATATTAAAATTTACCATAATATCTATTCAATTCAATATCACCCGTTGATCCTAGATCAAATGATCTTAATCCTGATATGTTTAGGTTCGATCTTAAGAGTATTATACATGTTCTTTGATTTGTTAGTTAAGCCTACTTTTGGGTCAGGGTGATACGTACATTTTGGGAACATGATAGTATAATTGAGTGGGAGCGCTAACATAAATATGGAGTCTATAACTTCTAAAGGAATTTAGAAGTGAAACGATGATATCCTTCGAGCTTGGCTAAACAGAGATAAATGGTGGAGATCTCATTTCACTTCGCTGAAATATCATTTATATGGACACTACTACAAAATTTACTATTCACGTCTGTTTTTAAGTGTCACTTAAAGAATTTACGTCGGTTTATAAAACCGACGTATATACCGTAGTCGCAAATAGTTTTTTATTAGCGTCACTTTCAAAACGATGCAAAAAAATTTTTTCGACATTTATAAACCGACGCTAAATACTTACTTTTCTATTTTATTTTAAGCGTCAGTTAAAAAATGACGCTAAATGTTTCATGACATTTTAAAACTATCACAAAAAACTTATTCCGTCGGTTTAAAAATGTCATATCTATTACGAAAATACTTTTTTGTTTTACTTATTGCGTCACTTATAAAATGAAGCACAAATATAAGTAAGGGAAAATTACAAATTTTTCATGCAATTTTTCCCACCTGCATTATCAAATTTTAGAATAACTCTATATAATAGTAAATACATAATACAAAAAAAATTAAAATAACATTTTTAAAACTTATATAAAATTAGTAATCGATTCTATTAACTTATCACACAATACCAAAATTGTTAATAAAATCGATTCTAAAACTTAAATTCCATGTATATCGTAAACTAAATATAAACTAATAACATATGCAAAAGATAACAATAATCATAAAACTTGTTACTCATGTATTATAACAAAAGTGTAGTAACCTTAAGTACTTAATCTATAATCAAAGGCTTCACAAATTCGGCCCACTCATCCCGTACAACATTGATCTCCTCGTTACTATAGGGAGGGTCTAACGTCTAACTCGTTACTATAGCAACCTCAATAAAGCCATTATACACCACTGACCTGTAAGAGCTTCACTAGAGTGGACCTAGCTTGACTAATCCGTCCACTTTGCCGACATAGTGAAGCAAACTTAAGCCAGTTATCCGTATCTTCAGTAGGTGGAAGCACAAGTGCTCTAACAGCTAAAAGTACTTGCCAAACCTGAAGTAAATAAAGAAAAAGAATAAGTACTAGAAAGAGGAGATCAAGAATTTAATGCATAAAAGAGATTTCAGATCAAATTCACTAAGCCCACCATGAAAATACAAATTTGAATAAATATATTCTTGTATCAGTTTAACAAAAAGAAGCCATCTACTAAACAATGAAACAAAGAACTCTCCAATCACTTAATAGCTTCTGCTAACAAGAAGAAAATTTCCAAGAATAAAGGTTTGCTTACATACCCAATTTCAAGTCTAGCTACATATATTATCTGTAATACTCTTGACTTATTTGTTTATTTGTGGCGAGTGGAATATAGTAAAGATAGCTGAATTTACCTCAACATTGCGTTTTGCTCCTTGTATTCGCTCAGTCCACATGTTGCAAATAAGGGCTCGACGACCTTCAGCAACAGAATTTCCCAAAGGAAGCGTGCAGTAATCAATGACCTATAACTTTATATGTTATACCTACAATAAATAAAACTGAAAAAGAATAAAAACATATATATATAAATATAAAAAAAAACAAACCTCCTCGAGTTCTGACAGCTGCTGAACACGGACCATATTGGTATAAGCTCGTTCATAGCTTTCCGAAACCTACAACATATATATGTGTAACTATAGTATGTAAAGCAAAAAAGTTTCACACATAACATGTGAGTAGTGTAGTCCACTTCCATATGGATTGCAAATCAAGTGATAGGGCTAAACCACATGAAAATTGAAAGACGCACTGTAATACTAATAGTTGACAGAAATATACAGCTCATTTTACACGGGGAACTTAAAGATGTCTTTAGGAGTTATAAGAATCATAATGATACGCAAACACCTAAAATGTTGCCTTGCCATGGCAAAAATGTAAAGACAACAACGTAACAGGCTGACATTTATTTCATTGTAACTATATTAGAGTAATATTAAAAATATTCAAGTTTACATCCTAATATCTACCCATTGGTGAAATCTTCCCCTTGGCATCAACATACAAAGTATATTTTTCAATCCAAATTTGACCATACAAATCAACATATCAAATTTTGGTTGAATGCTGAAATAACAGTTTATGAGGAGCACAGTATAAATATATATATGTATATATATATATATATAAAATGAACACTTACTAAAGTAGCAAGTTCCGTCGCCAGGCATTTTCTAGCTCTCTCGACGTATTCGCGTGCTTCATCATACTGGGGAGAAAGTTAAATTTAAAAGAGATAACAAAATGTATAATTAACTGACAAATAGTTATGTCTTTAATAAGGGAACTACTAAAAAGTAGCCCTTTTCTACATAAAATATTGCATCATTTACATTGTTCATTGCTTAGTGGTTGAGTAGGTGTGGGGTCCATAAGTCCCCACAACAATAACAATAAGTAATAACAATAACAACAACAGATAAAAGAAATTAGATTTGCATCATTAACACAGATAGAAAACACTAAAGTTCCCCCTCCAACAATAAGATCAATGTTCCCAAAAGTAAGGATAAAAGTCTAGAGTAAATGATACCTTCCCTCTTCGAAATAACAAAACAGCTCTGAAGAATGTACCGTTGCTGCTTCCATCACCACTGGCAGCAGTATTCGCCAATCCCCTTAGTTTAGTTTCATCACCATCATCTAACCGAGACACATATTCAGCCATTTGATCCCACTCCCCCATATTCCAAGCAGCATTTGCAGCCTGACACAATAAAATCTATTATGAATACAATCAAGGATTATTATCAATATAGTCAAGAAGTTAAGGACAGCAAAAACCACAAACTGACCATTGGTGCCATTTCTAGTCGAGTAGCAGGTTCAGCAGGACTCCAATATTCCTTGCAAAAGTTGTTAAGTTCTTCCTACCTAGCCAAAGCAGCAAGGCATCTCATGCGGCCTACATAAGATACCAAACGAAGCCTTATGACAATGCATAGCTATAAAGTTTCAAATACAAAAATTGCAAATCAAATCAAGTAATAGTTGTGATGCTTCACTGAAAATAAAATATGAGATGGCAGATAAAAAAAATAAGACGGCAAAAAGCTCTAATCCAAACTTTTTTTTCTCTCTTGGGAGGCCAAGCAATCAGAAGAGCATACAGGTTAACAATACTCGACAAGCAATCTATTTGCACATTGAAATTGCAAACCTTGACTTTCAGAATTTTATTAACAAGGAAAAAAACAGAAATTAAAAAGCTTGGTCCTTTTCTTTTAGCTATAATGTACAAAAATATAAGGTATGATGGGCACCACCTTTAATTAAAACAAGGAACAAAAGTACAGTAAAATTATGCTAATATTAAACTAAAAATACTACATTTATTTTGTAATTTTTAAAACAGAAAATTAGAGGTATTTTCTTATTCATTTATGATTAAATTATAAATAAATAAATAAAAAGAGTGCTTGTTAACTATATTTCTTTTCTTATTTTCTTTTTTATACAAAACAGAATACACTTGGCAACTACTACTTCTTAAAATTGTTATTATAAGAATGTAACATTGGAAAACCCAACTACATATTGACATATTAAAACATAGTATTATATCAAGAAAGAAACGAAGAAAGGAAATGGTAAGAACGAGGGATAAGAGAGGTAGTAGAGAGAAAGTGGAAGATAGAGTACTGAAAGGAAGGAAGGAGAAGTATGGAAAGCAAAAGTAGGGAAAAAGAGAATGAGACAAGGAGATGACAAATCAAACTCATTTGACATTACATTTCAAACTTAAAAACAAAAATGATTACAAATTAAAACAACAAAATGAAAAGACATAACAAAAAACCTTCTACCATGAATGTTTTTGAAAAAATATTCAGATTTTTTTAATTCAAGGAAAGAGGAAAGAGAAACACAAATGTTTGCCAAACAGCCTCAAAGTTGTCAATATACAGTATTTTTTTTTTAAGCTAATTAGACTAACAAATTACAATAACCCGTAAACACAATCCAATACATCATGATAATTATAGGAGGGTGAAATTACCAAGGTAAATGCAAGCACTTACATTTCCAATGTGACATATAAGAAACAGTAACGTTTTATCATATTACTAGAGGGAGCGTCTAACTTGCTATAATCAACAATCTTCACTTGCATCTTTCATCAAAACAGAGCATATAATACTTGGGGAAAAGAAATAATTTTTGTTTTGTTTTCAGTCATAAGGAAAGTCATGGCATTTATACTAAAGCTAAAACAAAATCCCAAATCTGAAAATCTATATGAAATGAAGCCTATAGCCAGAAACCCAAATTAAAATCAGAGAAGAAAAACCAACTGTTATTGTTATAACATAGAGCACTAGAGACTAGCTGAGAGAGAGATTAGTTGAGAGAACGCAAGAGAGAAAGAGAGGGAAAGAGAGAGACTTACGGAGGTGGGAGAGGAGACCTACACCGGTTCGAAATCGCATCCCATGTTCGAGACCTTCAGAGCTGAGGACGCGCAAGAGCTGTTATAACACAGAGCACGAGAGACTGAGAGAGAGAGAGAGAGAGAGAGAGAGAGAGAGAACGCAAGAGAGAAAGAGAGAGACTTACGGAGGTGGGAGACCTACGCCGGTTCGAAATCGCAGTTGGGAGACCTTCAGACCTTCAGAGAAAGAGAGGGAAAGAGAGGCGCTGTTCGAAAATGAAAATGAAAGAGAGGGAAAAGTTGGAGACCAGTTCGTCGATTTGGGGGTAAGTATTGAACAATAGGAGGATTTGCGTCGTTTTCTCACACTCGCAAAATCTTTACCGTCGGTTTTAAAATGCCACACAAAGCATTCGTGAGGCTTTTAAAACGACGTTAATAATGAACAAAGTTTTTCAATTTTTTGACTTTTACCGTCGGTTGGGTAATTAGTGAGGGATATATAACCGACGCAATTTATCTATTTTTTGTGACATTTTACAAATGACGTATATATTGAATATGGTACTATTCACGTCAGTCAACGCGATGAACAGTCGCGTTGACCGACGTGAATAGTGAATTTTGTAGTAGTGGGAGCTAAGTGTTTTAAGGATAAAATACATTGAAGGTGTAACGGTAACTTAGTGCCTATTCAATGTAGATCATCTATTAGAGGGTCATTGATCAAATTAGGATTATAACAATGGATAACTAATGACGTATCTATATCGTGGAACATATAGAGCGTTCTATATGACTGAGAGTGCAATTCCAAGTTCTAAGTGTGGATTCAATAAGGAATTAATAAGTTAGGGAATTTACTTGGTAAATTCGGTTCGACTTATTGGAAGCTCGGAAATATAAGCCCATGGTCCCCATACTAGTTGAGACCATACTGCTTGTAAGACTCCGTTAATTAATTTTAATTAATCAATTATAATTCTAAAGTTAGGCTATGTCTACTTTATGAATTTTCACTAAGCAAGGGCAAAATTGTAAAGAAAAGAGATTCTAGGTTTATTTATTAATTAAGAGACTTGATATGTCTAATTATATTAAATGAAAATATTATTTGATAATTAATTTGTAGTTATTAAATAATTAGAATGGGCATTTAAATGGTTGAATTTGAAAATTGGCGTTTTTGAGAAAATGAGATGCAAAAATGATAAAACAGCAAAATTGCATAAGTGAGGCCCATTATCTAAAGCCCATGGCCGGCCACTCTTATAGGCTTTTATCATTTATTTTTTCATTATTTTAATGCTAAATAATTTTAACTTAAACCTAGGTGGTTACCTATAAATAGATAGTGATGGCTCTCATTCACACTTAACTTTGTTAATTCTGTCAGATGAAATTTGAGCCTCCTATTCTTTTCTCTATAGGCTGAACCACTTCCCTTCTCTTTTCTTCTCTAAATTTCAAACCTTGAGTGATAGAGTAGTGCCCACACACATCAAGTGGTATCTCAATCATAGTGTGTAAGACTGTAGGAGATTCCAAACAACAAGAAGGAGAATCAGCATCAAAGGAAGGAGAGAAAGAGATCCAGGTTCAGATCTTGGTGATGCTCTGCTACAGAAAGGAATCAAGGGCTAGAGATCTGAACGGAAGGAGTCATTATATCCTGCTGCACCCAATGTAAGGTTTCCTAAACTTTATATGTGTTTATTTCATTGTTTTAGAATTCATATTAGGATGTTAATGAAACATACATGGTAGTAAATCTAGATCCTCGTAAAATAATTTCTAACAATTGATGTATACTTAGCTCCTCTTATTGATGATTTAAGTAAATTGTGGTATGACGGTGTTAATGCATATGATGCCTTTAGGAATGAAGCATTCAATCTTAGGGCCATGTTATTGTGGACCATCAATGATTTTCCTTCTTTCGGGAATCTTTCTGGCTACAGTGTGAAAGGTTATAATGCATGTCCTATCTGTGAAGAGAAAACATGCTCTCGCTATTTAACACATTCGAGAAAAATTTGTTATATGAGACATCGAAAGTTTTTGCCACCCGAACATGTATTTCGGACCTGGAAAAAGGCATTTGACGGTAAGAAAGAATTTGAAATGCCTCCCCCACCTTTAAGCGAAAGACAATTGGTAGAAAAATTGAATAAAATTCAATTCAATCTTGGAAAGCGAAAGTCAAAATCGAAGAAAAGAAAAGGAGGTAAGGGTGTCACAAATGAACCTCAGGGACCGTGGAAGAAAAAATCAATATTTTTTTAGCTTGAGTATTGGGAGCATTTGGTTTTACGTCACAATTTAGATGTGATGCATATTGAGAAAAATGTCTCAGATAGCTTAATTAATACCTTGTTTAATATTCCTGGTCGGAGTAAAGATGGAATTAAATCCCGTCTAGATTTGAAAGAGATGGGGATTATGTTGGGTGTTGTGCCCTAAATAAAATCCATTACAATCTGAATAGTTATCAATTTAGAATTTTGAAGTGATTTATGATTACATGTATGTTACATGTTTATGGTTTAATATATATACTTGATATATGCATAAAATCAGTTAAATCCAGAACATATAGTTATTCACAATTATAGTATTGTCAATATAGTGGAATGTGATTGTGATTATATGATTCAAAATATTTGGTCCCTGTTCAACAATGTTTTGGATTTACACTGATGTGATAATCAGCGATGAAGTATACTTACACTTGGAGTAAGTGTTATGTTCTTTCCAGGACATTGGTAAAGTATACTAGTTTCGAATGTGTGGAGTATACATTGGACTGGACCGATATTGAACTTAGATAAGATATTATAAACTTACCGTTGAATCTTTCCAAGTCAATATCAGAAGTTGATCTTAGATTAAGAGAATCTAAATCCTGATATGCTTAGGCTCAATCTCAGGAGTGCTATTCATGTTCTTTGATTTATTAGTTAAGCCTACTTTTCCAGGACATTGGTAAAGTATACTAGTTTCGAATGTATGGAGTATGCATTGGACTGGACCGATATGGAACTTAGATAAGATATAAACTTACCGTTGTATCTTTCCAAGTCAATATCAGAAGTTGATCTTAGATTAAGAGAATCTAAATCCTGATATGCTTAGGCTCAATCTCAGGAGTGCTATTCATGTTCTTTGATTTATTAGTTAAGCCTACTTTTGGGTCAGGGTGATACGTATATTTTGGGAACATGATAGCATAACTGAGTGGGAGTGCTGAACATAAATATGGAATCTATAGCTTCTACTGGTGTATAGAAGTAAAGTGATGATTCCCTTCAAGCTTAGTTAAATAGAAGTAAATGGATGAGCTCTTGTTTCAGTGACTATATATTAGATCACTAAAACATCATTTACAGGCAACTAAGTGTTCAAAGGGGCAAAATACATTGAGGGGTGTAAACGGTAAATTTGTCCCATCTCGATGTAAATCATCTATATAGAGGATCTTTTAATAACATTAAGATTATAACAATGGTTAAATGAGATAGCATATTGATATCGTGAAACATATAATATGCTCTATATAAGTCTGAGAGTGCAATTCCAAGTTCTAAGAGTGGATTCAACAAGGAATTAATAAGTTAGGGATTTACTTGGTAAATCGGTTCAACTTATTGGAAGCTCAGCATATAGATCCATGGTCCCCATTCTAGTTGAGACTATACTGTTTGTAAGACTCCATAATTGATTTATGATTAATCAATTATAATTCTAAAAGTTAGACTATGTCTAATTTGTGAATTCTCACAGTTTAAGGATGAAATTGTAAATAAAAGGGTTTCTAGGTTTAATTACTAATTAAGAGACTTTGGATGTCTAATTAATAATTATTTTAAATGACAATATTATTTAATAATCTATTTTAGTTATTAAATAATTAGTTTTGGCATTTAAATGATTAGAATTGGAAAAATAGCATTTTTGGAGAAATAGAAATAAAATTGAGGAAACTGCAAAATCCATGTGAGGCGGCCCATACACACCATGGCCGGCCACATGCTTGCTTGTTTCCCAATTATTATTTTCAATTTTAATTGCCATGTAATTGCTAATCAAAGCCTAGCAAAAATAGGAAAGTGGTGGATCACACTAAATAAGGCAGTTAATCAATTACACAGTAAAAGAGGAAACTGCTTATTTAGAAAGTTGTGCTCTCCCTCCTCCCTATATATAGCAGCCCTTGTTCTCTTCTCTTGTATGCATCATAACCTGCGAAAATAAGAGAGAAAAGAAGAGAGAAATTTCGAATTCCCTTGTGAGAGAGAAGTGCCCACACACATCACTCAATACCTCAATCATAGTTTGGAAGACTGTGAAGGATCACATCCAACTGAAGGACATTCGGGCTCAGATCTTGATTATACTCTGCTACAGACAGGAATCAAGGGTTAGAGATCTGAGTGGAAGGAGACACTTAATTCCGCTGCCATCACTGTAAGTTATTCTTAACTTTTATGTGTTTTTTTCATCGTTTTAGAAGTTCATATTTAGGTTGTTAAATCAACATACTTGTGAGTAGATCTAAGATCCTGGTAAAATATAATTCCAACAGATTAGAGGAAATTTACAACCAGAAATTGTTGGTAAACGAACTTTTTTACCACCGGCGTGTTATGCCCTGACTAAGGAAGAAAAACGACCTTTCTGTACATCATTGTCTCACGTTAAAGTACCCGAAGGGTATTCTTCAGATATCTCCAATTTGGTAGATATGGACAAATTAATTTTTTCTGGAGTGAAGTCTCACGATCATCATATACTGATGCAACATATTCTGCCGGTGAGTATCCGTTCTGTTTTACCTAAGAAAGTTCGCTATGCTATCACCAGGTTATGTTTATTCTTTAAATCTCTTTGTTGCAAAGTGGTAGATGTGTCAAAGTTAGAAAATCTCTGATTAGAAATTGTTGAAGTGTTGTGTTATTTAGAACAATTTTTTCCTCCATCCTTTTTTGACATAATGATCCACTTAACTGTTCATCTGGTGAGAGAGGTAAAAATGTGTGGGCCAGTGTATTTGAGATGGATGTACCCAATGGAACGGTACATGAAAATCCTAAAGGGTTATGTAAGAAACAGAAGCAGGCCAGAGGGTTCAATTGCTGAATCTTACATCGTTGAAGAGGCTGTAGAATTTTGTTCAGACTTCTTGTCAAATGTAGCAACTGTTGGGTCGTGTCTTCCTCGAATTGATAATGAAATTAGTAAAGGGGGTCGGGGTGTTTCTGTTTGCGACGTAAGTCGAGCTGATCGAGATGAAGCACACCGACTCGTTTTGCAAAATGTTGATGAGGTTCAACCGTACATTGAGTAAGTTTAATTTAATTTTTAATATTCAATTCAAATCAAAAGTGTACTAATAAGAATAATGTTTAACTACATCTTGAAGGAAACATTTTGATTGGATCAAGACTACTTATCCTAGTAAGTCGAGGAATCACAAATGGGTGCAAGATGAACATTATTGAAATTTTAGTACATGGTTGAAAGAAAAGGTATTATGCAATACCGAGTGATTTGAAATTGGTATTTTTTTCAAAATCATTTAATGTAACTACTAATTAATTTCATTTATGCTAGGTGATTGTGGAAATGAGTGACTCCCCGAACAATATATCTCAGTTGCTACTTTTGATATCGCATTTTCCTTCATCTACTGTAGTAAAGTATCAATCATACTACATAAATAGTACTCAATTTAACACGAAAGATCGTGATGCTTCTAGAAAAACACAAAATAGTGGTGTCATGATTGTTGCTAGTGCTATCCAAGTAGCTAGTTCAAAAGACAAAAACCCTATTGAATGTGATATGACCTTTTATGGTGTAATCAAAAAAATTTGGGAATTAGATTGCATTAGCTTTCGAATCCCCGTTTTTCTTTGTGATTGGGTGAGGAGTGATAATGGAGTTAAAGAAGATGAGTTTGGATTCAAGCTAGTGGACTTGAATCGAGTAGGAAACAAGTCTAATCGATTTATAATGGCATCCCAGGCAAAACAAGTATTTTATATGAGTGACCCACTAGATGGTCGCTGGTCAGTTGTTCTAACAACACAACCAAAAGATTATGATTACCAAGAGTCTGGTGGAGATTTATATCTCAATGATAAAACTTTTGAAATCAATCCACCACCAATTGATGTCGCCGTTCGGGTCGAAATCATTTCTTCTCGTGAAGACGGTGAAGGATTATGGATTGAGTAAACTATCAATCTATAAATATTGGTGTGTTTTGTTTTATATTATTTTATATTTTTTTGCGCCTAATCTAAATTTCTATGTTACTTTTATATATTATTATTTTGCTTTAATATGTAGGTACATTGACTATGGATGACCCCGATGACTATGATGATGATTTTGCCCTTTGGGGACAATCCATTGGTGGTGAATCTGAATCTGATCCAGCTGCACCAGAACCGGAACCTGACCCTGATTCACAACCAAAGAAGAAAAATGGTAGGGGGGCATATAACGGTCTGAAGCATATAAAGAATATGAGTGAAGGAATACTTCTCGAAGTCGAGTACAACCAATGGGGCCAGTGCATTGGGGACACTGCAAATGAACTGGTTAGCCAGATTAGCTTGTATGCAAGACGAAATCTTCCACTGGCATACAATGATTGGAGAAAAGTTCCAATGGAATTTAAAAATCTATTATAGGAGTACGTCAAGGTAATGCTAATAGCTAAGATTAATTTGCTTATGTAGTTGAATATTTAATGTCATTCTAACTATTATTGCTAATTCTTGCAGTCAATGTTCAAGTTAGGCTCAGAAGCTAAGCATTCTACCTTAAAAACTGCTGGACGAAGATGGAAAGACTGGAAAGCATTCCTAACAAGAAACCTAATTTTAAAATACAAAGATAAAGTTCCAGCAATGCTCGATCGTCCTCCAGATGCTTATGCTTCATTTTACAAGCCCAAAGACTGGAAAGAATTTGTCGCCAAAAGATGTAGTCCTGAATGGGCAAAAAAAGAGAAAGAAAATGCAAGATATCAGGAGTCAAAATACATACAATCACCATGCGGGCCGAGGTGGTGTTAAGAAAGTTGAAGAAAAGTTGGAGAAAGAGTTGGGCCACCAGCTGACTATATATGACAGGGCAGACTTGTGGATTAGAATACACAAGAACAAAAACGGCGAGCTCCATGACCCTGCTTAGGAGGTTGCTGACCGAATTGTAAGTTCCATTTATCATATATGTGCTTGATCAAATCCTTAAACACTTTTATGTTGTTCAAATTCTTACAAATTTTACTTTCTTGAATGTAGGCTGATATACGAAAGCAAGTTGAGGAGGGGACAATATTAGTAGAAGGCTCAAAAGACATACTCACTCTAGCCTTGGGAACAGAAGAGCATGGAGGACGTGTTAGAGGAACGGGGGGTGGTGTCACACAGACACAGTTTTTCAAAACCCCACGTCCTGAAAGAAAGAGAGTCGATGACAATGATCGTATGAGTGAGGTGGAGAAGCGACTTGAAGAGTCAGAGGAACATCGTCATAGACAAGACGAATTATTAAATAAACTCCTCCAAATAGTCCAAAGCCAAAGTGATGTTGCGGGCACCTCACTTGCATCTGGTTCAGGTGTTGGGGGAGCATCCAACGAACCAACTTTTTGTTGGGTTTTATGCCCTAAATAAAACTCCATTTCAATGTAATCTATTTTATTCAACATCAATAAAGAAACAAAAGTATTTTTCATTCATTTGTGTATGTTTTGGTTCACCTTATCAATTGCTTGTCTATTTGATTTATAAATTCATCTGAAACCCTTTTCACATACTTGATCCTGTTTATTGTGTTGTCAACACTTTGGAAAGTAAACATGACTATGTGAATAAAGTTTCCTAGATTTATCAGACACAGGGTTTTACTGATATGATAATCTACAACAAGAGTTTACTTGCATTTGGAGAAATGCTATGTTCTTTCCAGAACATTGGTTAAAGTAAAGCTCAGGTTGGATGGATGGAGTATGCTTCGGAAGGGACCGATATTGAACTTTGACTTAGATTTATTAAACTTACCGTAATATCTATTCAAGTCAATATCGCCTAGTTGATCCTAGATCAAATGATCTTAATCCTGTTATGATTAGGCTCAATCTCATGAGGCTATTCGTGTTCTTTGATTTGTTAGTTAAGCCTACTTTTAGGTCAGGGTGATACGTATATTTTGGGAACACGGTAGTGCAATTGAGTGGGAGCGCTAACATAAACATGGAATCTATAGCTTCTATCTGGCGAATAGTAAGCAAAGGATGATCTCTTTCGAGCTTGACCAAACGAAAATAAATGGTGGAGTACTCATTTCACATAAGCTGAAATATCATTTATACGGGGTCAAGTGTTTTAAGGATAAAATACATAGTAGGGTGTAACGGTAATCTAATCCCTTTACAGTGTAGATCATTCATATAGAGGATCATTGATCAAATTAGGATTATAACAATGGATAACTAATGATGTGTCTATATGGTGGAACATATAGAGCATTCTATATACTGAGAGTGCAATTCTAAGTTCTATGCGTGGATTCAACGAAGAATTAATAAGTTAGTGAATTTAAGTAATAAATTCTTGATCTACTTATTGGAAGCTTGGTTATATAGACCCATGGTCCTCCCACTAGTTGAGATAATATTGCTTGTAAGACTCATATAATTGGTTTTGATTAATCAATCATAATTCTCAAATTAGACTATGTCTATTTGTGAATTTTTCACTGAGTAAGGGCAAAATTGTAAAGAAAGAGTTTTAGGGGCATATTCGTTAATTATGATACTTTGTATGGTTCAATTAATAAATATGATAAATGACAATATTATTTAATAATTATTTATAGTTATTAAATAGTTAGAATTGGCATTTAAATGGTTGACTTAGAAAATTGGGGTTTTTGAGAAAATCAGATGCAAAAGTGATAAAACTGCAAAATTGCAAAAAGTGAGGCCCAAATCCATACTGCCATGGCCGGCCACTTTTATAAGAATTATCCTCTGATATTTTCATTATTTTAATGCCAAATAATTCAAACTTAATCCTGGTGGAATGCTATAAATAGATAGTGAAGGCTTCAGGAAAATTACACACTTTTCATTCAGAAAAACCTGAGCCTCTCTCTCTATACCTTGGCCGACCACTCCCTCTCTCTCTTCTTCCTTAAGATTTCGAAACACTTAGTGATTAGAGTAGTGCCCACACACAGCAAGTGATACCTCAATCATAGTGAGGAAGATTGTGAAGAAAGAATTTCAGCAAGAAGGAGTTTCAGCACTAAAGAATCAGAGAAAGAGATCCAGGTTCAGATCTTGATAATACTCTGGGACAGAAAGGATACAAGGGTTAGAGATCTGAACGGAAGGAGTCATATTATTCCGCTACACCCAATGTAAGGTTTACTAAACTTTATATGTGTTTATTTCATCGTTTTAGAAAGTTCATATTTAGGGTGTTAATCAACATACTTGTGAATAGATCTAAGATCCTAGTAAAATAATATCCAACACTTTTGCTGTTGTTACCTCAGTTCTAGGAGCAACACCTACTGCCAGGGCCTCTGCTCCACCAACTGTCAGGGCCCCTACTCCACCAACTGTCAGGGCCTCTGCTCCACCAGCTCCCAAGGCCTTTGCTCCACCAGCTCCCAAGGCCTCTGTTCCAACACCTCCACTTGTCGCTCCACCAGCACCATCTCCTGTTACTTCTGATAATGTATTATTTACTTGCTTTTTAAAATAATTTTCATTATGCATGTTTAATTTTTATATCATATTATTTAAGTTCTTTTTAAAATAAATTTTGTCTGTCTCTTGTTTTGTTTGCAAATGAAGAGATTGAGGTGTGATATGTACCTGATTGATCCCAAAGAAAAAGATCCGCCCTTAGTTGCATCAGGTTATGTCAAACTTGAAAAGGCAGACAAAGAAGACAATATTATAATACATGGAGTAAAAAAGAAGTTTGATGATTTTAAACGTGTCTTTATTGAGAAGGTGGTTGAAGAAAATGCCATTCTACCATGCCCTATAGAACATGAAGGCTTCGACACAGTTGGTTTAGCTGTAAACAATTTTGTAGCTTGGCCAAAGAACCTAATCAACATACATCCAGATGATTTAGCAAAGGTACATCATTTTTTTCCTTTTCAAGTATATTTTCTTGAATAATGAGTAGGTTGAACTCAAATAGTTATTTGGTGATACTTTCTTTTTAAAGAAGCTAATGATAGTGTCTAGTGGGATGGGAATGCATTATTGGTGAAGATTTTGTGGCCATGATCTATTCAAAGCTAGTTTTGTCAGTATTTTAAGGCTTTAACCTCAGGAGAAAACAAATCTATTATGATTTATGACTTTATGTTTTCTAAACTCTTGGATGCTAATAATTTCTTACAAAAACCTTAAAATTGCATCTTAGGTTGTCAATATTATTATATTTTGAAATTGTAATTAATTGTTTGATATTGATGAAAGGAAAGAAGAAAGTTTCAAGAGATCATTTGGCTCCACCGACTCAGCCACCGATAAACCCAAAGGGGCCTAATAAACAGTCTGTCAAACGGTACATTTCGCCTGCAAAGACACAATTATTGTCTGGACTTTCAAAGATTGTGAAGAATTGGCTTGCTAAGAAATCAAAGAGATACTATATTAAACCGGAAGTGTTCGGAGGAGAAGGCCAAGAGTGTTGGATCAGCACTGACGAGGTGGAAGATGTGTGCGAGCTCTATAAGATTGGAAATATTGTTATGTCTCTTTGATGCAGGTATAATAGTTAATAACTAAGTTAATATCTAAGTTAAAAATTATATATACAACTGTTTATTAATAATTTGTTTTAATTTAGTTATTTGCAAGAACACACATTTAATCTTGGTGGGTTGAGGAATACATATGCATTTAATAATCCTGCTTCGGTGTCAACTGAAGCTGGTAAACTCAAACAACGTTTAGAGAATCTATGTCAGCGAATAATGGGTATGCAACCTGAACAATGGTTGATATGTCCGTGGAATTCAGAGTAAGTATGTTTTTATATTAATAAATGTAACAAACTAATGGATCGATTAGTGAGTTGACTGAATTAACATGTTTTGTTCTGTAGTGATCACTGGTTGACAATTATGATTCATGCCAATACTCAAAGTGTTGCATATCTTAACTCGACGAATGACTTTATCCGATCTGATATTATGAAATGTATCCAAAAGTAAGTTATAATTTTTTAAATTTAGATTATGTTACAAATCAATTCATTAATTAATTTCTTTTTTGTTTAGTGTTGTGGACATGTACAGGATCGAAAAAAATATACGAAACAAGGGTCCAGTAAAAATCAACCAATACACGTGTCGACAGCAGCCGGATGGAGTACAATGTGGTTATTATGTTATGAAGATTATCCAGAGTTTCATGACAATTGTTAATCCTACAAGTTTTTTAAAAAATCATGTAAACATGAATAACTACTCTTCTTTATTTAGTTTGTATTTTAATTATATATACTTTTAATATAATGATTAATGTTTTTTTTTATCTTTTGTTTTACAGTTCAAGTTAGATGCTCCCTATAGTAACGAGGAGATCAATGCCGTACGGGATGAGTGGGCCGAATTTGTGAAGCCTTTGATTATAGATTAAGTACTTAAGGTTACTACACTTTTGTTATAATACATGAGTAACAAGTTTTATGATTATTGTTATCTTTTGCATATATTATTAGTTTATATTTAGTTTACGATATACATGGAATTTAAGTTTTAGAATCGATTTTATTAACAATTTTGGTATTGTGTGATTAGTTAATAGAATCGATTACTAATTTTATATAAGTTTTCGAAATGTTATTTTAATTTTTTTTTTTTGTATTATGTATTTACTATTATATAGAGTTATTCTAAAATTTGATAATGCAGGTGGGGAAAATTGCATGAAAAATTTGTAATTTTCCCTTACTTATATTTGTGCTTCATTTTATAAGTGACGTAATAGGTAAAAAAAAAAGTATTTTCGTAATAAATATGGCATTTTTAAACCGACGGAATAAGTTTTTTGTGACAGTTTTAAAATGCCATGAAACATTTAGCGTCATTTTTTAACGACGCTTAAAATAAAATAGAAAAGTAATTATTTAGCGTCAGTTTATAAATGTCAAAAATTGTTTTTTTGCGTCGTTTGGAAAATGACGCTAATAAAAACTATTTGCGACTACGGTATATACGTCAGTTTAGAAAACTGACGTAAATTCTTTAAGTGTCACTTAAAAACAGACGTGAATAGTAAATTTTGTAGTAGTGAAAGGTGATATGCCCACGAATCATTGCTGGTACAAAATGTCACCGATAAAACTATGTCAATGAGCTACTCTTACTTACTCCGGCGAGCTTAGTCACTGGCACAACAACTTTTTCTTGTAATGCGACAATGACAACTTGATAAATAACTTAAGCAAACCTGTAATAGGCCCTAAACTCAAAATACCCAAACGACTAATTGTTTTTAGAAAAATGGGGTTCCCTACTGGGTCAAACGGTTAACCGTTTCCTACAACACAAACGGATAACTTTAACTTTTAGTTTTTACACCAAAACCAACCCAAAGTTCTTCCAAACCTATTGAAACCTTCCAGATTAGTTTAACAGCATACAGTACTACAAAATAGACTTTTTCCAACAATTAAAGAGGGTCAATTATGAAAACTATTGAAAAAAGTAAGCGAATTTTTTTCTTCCCAATGGCTTACTATTAGAAAAAACCAATGCTAACAGTGGAGAACCATAGACAATATTAAATGATTTTTTCTTTAAAAAATAGTGAATCCCAACAGTTTATACTTGTTAGTTATATATTGTTGGATATAGTTAGTATTCCGTACAATTATTAAATATTGGAAAGATTCTTTTCAGCCTATAAAGAGTAAATATTTATTATTATTATTATTATTATATTATTTCTCTCTCACTTATATATTTTATTTTTTTTATTATTATATAAAATAAAAAACCCTAAAAATCTCTTTCTCTTTCCATCTTATTCACATTTATTTTCTAACCCTAACAAATAACATGCTGCCTCCCTCTCTTCTCATTTATCATTCTAACTCAAGACTATATTGTGAAAGAGCCTCAAAGTACTTAGATCAGAGCATGAAGCTGCAAAGGATTTTACGGTGGAATAGTCTTGACCACGGGCTTTCGAGGGAGTTGAACCCTGTCGTTGGGTGTGGCTCCATTATCGATAGGCAGAAGAAGCCACCGGACAAGGCTCGTTCGATATGAGCCGAGAGAAAAAGAGACAAGGAGAGAGGGGGTGAGGTCGAGATTAGAAGGTTGGGGTTAAGCTTTTTGGGGTTTGTTTGGGCTAGAGAGAACTAGAGGTCGCTACCGTGTAGAGAACAAAGGAGAGAGAGATTTGAGGGGGAAGGGATGGGAAAGAGGCGAGACTAGTTTTTGGCTTGGATGGCCGAAGGAAGGCCATCGCTGGGCCTGGTGTGGGTTGCCATCAAGGGGAGTGAAGTCGAGGCTCATTTTTGGCTTGGACGGTCGGAGAAAGGCTATCGACGGGCCTGGTTAGGGTTGCCATCAAGGAGAGGCTCGTTTTTGGCTTGAAGGCCATCGCCAGGCGTACAAATTCACTTAAGTTTTTTTAATCAGTTTCACTTAGGTTGTAATATTGATATTTAGTATTTATTTTTTATATAAAATTTATTTTGCATTTGTAGTATTTTTTTTTTTTTGAATTGTATCTCTTCTGAAATTTGAAAATATTTAATTTTATTTATTTTAATTAATATTATTTATTTTTTGATGAAAATTAATATTATTATATATATTTATTATTAAAAAAATATATAAACAAGTAATTCAATTTCATCTACATAATATTTTTGTCAACAGTTATAAATAATCATTTAAAGAAACTTTTACTCCAACATTTGTAAATCGTCATTTAAAGTGACTTTTTTCCAACAGTTATAAAACATCTTTTAAAATTTTGTATTTTTATGACGTCCACATAGCCAACGATATACGGAACTGTTAGGAAATAGTATAAAAGACAGTTATAAACTGATAGAAAAAGCCACTTTTGTAATAGTTAAACATACATCATCACTCAAAACACAAAAATGCATCAATATTAGTGACTCACCATTATTGAGTGAGTTTCTGAGTAAACTACCCCACTCTTAACACAACAGACCTAAAATCATTAAATTAAAGCTTAAACAACCCTAATTAACATCTAAAAACAAGCTCTAACAAAGTAAGCATACATAGAACAGAATTTATCAAAAACCCTCTTCAAAACCTAACTTTGAAACCGTAAAACCTTCAAGAGTACCAAGAAAAGTTTATCTCAAGTTGGATAACTCCTAGGACTGAAAAAATTGACAAGAAATGAAGAATTTGAGCTGAGTTTTTCCTTGTATTTTGCTGGTTTCCTTGAGCCAAACAGGAGAGAGAGAGAGAGAGAGAGAGAGAGAGAGAGAGAGAGAGAGAGAGAGAGAGAGAGAGAGAGAGAGAGAGAGAGAGAGAGAGAGAGAGAGAGAGGTGATAGGTTTGTGCTAAATTTTATTATTTTTTGATTTTAATTCTTAATTATCTGACCAAATAAAACTAATTTAACAAATCTAATAACTCAGCTAGTATTTTCTAGGTTATCAAATAAAACAAAACAATAAAACTTAGCAAAAGACTATTTTACCCTCAATCAACCACTTAATCTAGCTTATAATTTAGGGGTACTTTGGTTAATGCTAACTACCCCAATTAATCTGACACTACGAGAATACTAAATAAATCGGTACAATTCTAATAAAACTCATTCTATTATCGTCGTGATATCCTTGGTCAAACCATCGAGTTTCTATGGTCGCCGAACCCAAAAATATTTTATTTTAAAAATAGTATATATAATACCCACATGTTCTAATAAAATCTCCATAATTAATAATTACGTTCAATTATTCATTTACTCAAAAATCTCGAATTATCTCATAATTGGCTTAAGTAAGATTATAATGTTACTCTAATATTCATATAATTACATATTTAATAAAATATGTCAAATTACATATAGTAACATTTTTCAGGATATTACATATATTTATTGTATTTCCAAAGGATTTTTAAGGTAAAGAACTATTTAGTAGCATCGACTCGTGAAGTAAGGCTAGTTAACGCCCTAACCACGTCAAAACTATTTGCGTCTTTTTATTTTTTTCTCGTTTAATTGTTTATTTCTTAAGTTCTGATTATTTATAATTAGTTTTTCAAAAATTTCAATAAACAATTATAAATAAATCATTTTTTTATTTTTTATTTGTTTCAATTAATTAATTTATAATTTCAAATTCATCTCATCTATAATGTATAATAGTAAATATTAATTTATTAATATATATTCTATAGTCTAAAAAAAGTGCAAGTGAGTTTAGATGATATTTTTATTATTTTTTATTTTAAAATAATTGTAGAGTTTTATATTTTGTCTCAATAAAAAATGTTATATGATTTATTTTATTTTGAAAAAAATCTCACATAATTAAAGTGTATGTCTTTTATATCTTACCTTATATAAAATGGCTATGTAACGGTTTTTGTTGTGTCCTTTTAACAGTTTGTTATCTATTTAACATAATATACTCAAAAACAAGTTAACTTTAACAGACATTTATTCATACACAACTGAAAAGAAACCATTTACGATAATTATACAAAACGACATAATTATTCGGAATCGGAAGATACCTATTCACAGAATCACTCATTCATTTACACATGTTATACATGAAAAATTAAACATTTTTGCAACAATTATACAAATCAAAAACTTTGTGTGCTACCGCCTTCCAAATTAATTTCCACTCATTCTTGAAGCCTTATAATCTGATAAAATCTGCAAAGTTCTCGCTGCAATCTGTAAAGGTATTTTTTTTACGCTTCATTATTGTAAATTTAATACCAATAAATTTATAGAGAAAACTTAATAAATTTAATAGCAGATTGAAAGAAGGAAATTGAAAGAAATTTTATTTTATATATGTATATTATATATTTGATTTATATATACATTATATATAAGGTAACAGAACTACAAACCTGGAATTATCTTTGATTATTTTCATTACTGGACTATGATAAGATTAGTCCTCTTGCTCTGCTTCCCCTCCCTTTCTCTATGGCCTTCCCTTCAATCATTTTTTTAAAGCAAAAAGAATCGACTTTTGAAGAAAATCGATAGATAAAGAGGAGTCTTCTTCCTCTGCCATTCTCTATACCTTTCCTTCAATCTTTGATTTCCTATAAAAAAAATGGCTTCTATGTAACAGAAAAAAAACATAGAACCATACAAAGCGTATACCTGTGAGATTTAGTGTGAATGGCCAAACATTCTCCACCCACGAACACTAACGGCGCCACCATTACCACCATCGACCATAATAAAATTACTCAACCATAAAAATTCTAGCTTCTCCCATAAGAAGAGAGGAGAAGAAGATTTCATAATTAGGAATTTTTTAGAGAAAATAATGGCTGCCCTAAGTGATATTATAATTAGATGGAAAATTACTTAGGGCTTGCCATTTAGGGCTTCTCTTTTCTTGGGGTAGCTGCGGTAGGAAGAAGAAGAAGAGAAGTTGACATCTTGAGCGAACCCTAACCCTAGAAACCATTGTAGAGGTGCGACTGTAAGGTTGAAGAAAAAGAAAGAAACTTTGAGGAAGGAGAAGAAGTTTGGAAAAATTTGAATGAGGGAAGTTGAGATGAACGGATGAAGTAGTTATTAGTGTTTTGGAAATTTACCTTTTATAGTAGGGTTATGGCATTAGGGTTTCTTTGTTTGTTTGTGTATTGGGCTGATCTCATCTCTTGTTGGGCTGAACTAATTGATAGAAAGAATCTTAGTTTGACCCTTTTTGACTATGCAACTTGGACCTCGTGTAGAAAAAATATATATAGTAATTATAACTCTATACAGATATGATACACATGGTAATCATAATAATAATAAAAATTATACAGTAAGCACCTGCTGTATTAGTCAAATATAGTCATATATCATAATTAATAAATATTTGTATGTATTTTAGGATAGTCTTTAGCTAAATAATTAATGATTTATTTTTATGTAGATATCTCTTTTTATATAAAAAAAGATGTAAATTCTATTCCTCTTATAACTGATAATATAATGCAATAAAAATGGCCAAAAAAGATAATAGGGTTTGGACCTCGTGTAGGAGCAGCTGAGCCAAACTATCAAAAACAATTTGTATTAATTTGTTTATAGGTTTAACCTTTAATTTAATTGATACACTTAATTATGATGTTATTCATTTTAATTATATTATAATATACTATTTTATTTAACTGTTATTTGTTGATATTTTATAATTCATTAATTATTCTTTACAACATTGATAAATACAGCTACAAATTAAAAAGCATACATGGCTAATGATGAGGATTGGTTTCTATTTACGGATAATGCCGGCATTGTAATTTCTTACCTTAATGCTTATTTAGTTGGAGAAAATGATAAGTGTTTAGATGAAAATTGTCCCGTATGCTTAGAAGAATTTAAAATAGGCACAAATGGTGCAAAAATGCCTACATGTATGCATTTATTTCATGTAGATTGTATTGCTAATTTTTAAATGTACCATTTTTATTGTATGCCTAATTAATTAATAAGTGTGATTCTATTAGTTTACTAAATTGTTATTCATCATTTTAATGGAATTTTCGGATTTCAACTTTATTAATTACTATTCAGATCAAAAATAAAAATTTTACTAATTACTACATGCATGGTGTAACCATTCATTTATCTTAGTAAACAAAACAAATGATAAGAACAGGGAAACGAAATAAGAAAGAAAAACTAACAAATGCATAATAATCATAGTATACTTTTATAAGTATAAATTGGTACTATATTATTTCACATATATATGATTCAATTGATATATATTATAATATAAAATAAATTTTATAAATTATATTATTATTAAATTTTTATGTTTCTAACACTATAGTTAATAAATCTTAAAAAATACAGAATTAACCAATATGGAGACTACAATCAACAATATCAATCCAACAACAAGTAACTGGAAAGCAAAGATGATCGTTGGTTATAAGTCCTTAGTGCATACAAGTCCATACAAACATAAAAAATATCAAAAGTTAACTCTTATTGATACAAAGGTAAATTAAATTATTTAATACTGTTTTGAACATTAAATATTATTTTTAAAATTTCATATATTTAATTGAAATTGAATACTTACTTTAACACAGGGAAATAAAATAGAAGCTACAATTTTTGAATCTGATATCGACAATTGGAGAGATACATTAAATATGTATTAATGGTATTACATCAGTAATGCACGTGTTACTAAAGCACATGACCATTTTAAATATAAAGATTATCCATATCAATAGATAATCACCTGTACAATAAAAATAGAAGAATTGACAAAAAAAATGAAGACAAAAACCAACAACCAGAGTACAAAATAGTCAACTTTAATGACTTAGACCCCTACATATCTTCTAAAGAAGACATTGGTAATTATATATTAATATACTTAATATATTTTATTTTTATGAAATTTTTTTATTAAATCTAAACAAAATTAATAATCAAAATGCAGATATATTAGCCGTTGCAATACAAGTCAAGGAACCAAAAGATGTAACAATAACCTATGGAATAAAAAGAATACAAGAAATATACTTGATTGATAAGAGGTAAAAAATAAACTTAACTAAACTAAATTTAAATTCCTATTAAAATAAATTAAATTTCTAAATTATATTATATAAACTTAACAAATATTTATAATGTTTAGTTTCAAGCCAATTTGTTTAACCATGTGGGGTCGCTTTGTCAATGATGAAGCCCAAAAAATATCGGACATGATTGAAGAAAAACCAATCATACTTGCAACAAATATATCTGTAAAACCATTCAAAGGTAATTACTACAATTATATATATATATATATTTATACCACAGGAAAATCACAAGCACAGCATGTGCAATAGATTTATATTTATATATAATTACTTTTATATTTAAGTTATAAAATATGTAACTGTAAAATTTATAAAAAAAAATTAATATAGTATAATAAAAAGAAAGAAATATAAATTTTCGAAATAAGTTTTAGAGTATTAATTTCACTATATATTATATCAAAGATTTTTATATATATTTAATGAAATTTATAAATATATATTAATAATTAGTAATACACTAATAACATTAATTTATATAGAAATTTTAATTTATTGGGTAGATTTTATAGATAATGGGTGACTATTCAATGGTTACATTTTTATTGTAACCATATGATTACATTTTTCTTTAACCTGTAATAGCAGGTTACCAATAGGTAGACTTTCTTTTTTTAGATTTAATTAATTATAATTAACTATTTTCTTAAAATAATTAATTAAATAGACATTCCTTTTTTAGAATTATTTAATTATAATTAACTATTTTCTTAAAATAATTAATTAAATATTTAACAAGACCTCTTTTAGCAATTAATATTTATATTTAAATCCTTACTTGAATTATTTTAATAATTAAGCCATTTAATTATAATATTTACAATAAAATTTATTTTTTTACAAAAATTAAACTTCTTTTGACACAAATTAAAATTCTCTTCTTATAATAAATTTTTAATTAATTATTTATTTTTAAATTATATTTAATTATTTTGTTACAATTATATGAACTAAGTATGAGGCCTCAAGCTAATCAATCGATAACAAGTGCAGCCATTTTTTTTTTAAAAAAATCCTTCAACTTATTTCATCTTTTACTTTTTAAATATTTAAATAAAAAAATTAAATAATTAAGTGTAATAATTTAAAATTAAGATTACAAGAATAATAAAATTTAAATTATGAAATTATATGTGTATAATTTTAAATTATAAAAAGTTTTGTTATAAAATTCTAAATAATTTAAGTATAAAAAAATAAATTGCTAAAAGATCCTTATATAGTAATAAATTGCAAAAAATTAATTAATAATTATAAATAATTTAATTTTAAAATATAATTAATCTTAATTAAAGTTTTATAAGGAAATAAATGATTAGGTTACTTTCAGGTTACAAGTTATTTATAATTTATTTTTATTTAATTTCCAAATTAATCACAACCATTTAATAGTAATCCAATGGCTTAAAAAAAATGTAACCATGATGGTTACAATAAAAATGTAACCATTGAAACCTCTTCCTATAGATAATAATTTATTCGTTCATTGTTTTAATTTTATATGATGCTTAACTTTGTCAACGACAAAAATGACTAACGTCATAATCAATCCACGACTACAACAAGCAACAACAATGAAAAAATGGTAAATTATCAAAAAAAACTAAATTCATTATATTATCGAATAAACCACTAATAAAAACTTACAACATATAATTACTTATAACAATATATTATTATAACATTTTTCAGGGTAGAGAAGAATAAATTAAAAATAAAAAATATAATTGCAAAAAGTTGTACGTATCCATCAGCCTCTTCATCATCAGTTGGAATTAGAGAAATTATAAAGATCGGAAATATCCAATATTTAATGATAGCATTACAACCAACAAATGTAAAATTTACTTTCCATATATTAATAATTATATCTAAAAATATTGCTAACAATTTTATATAATCTAATTATTTAGATTGCAAAATTCTGGATACAAGGAAAAGTTGTTATTACAAATTTATCACAATCATTCTACTACATGTCGTGTCCTGGATGTAACAAAGGAGCTCAAAAAAACTACAATGAAAGATTTCTTTGTTTATGTGGATATGAATCAACAGCTACACTACGGTACCTATCTAATCTAATAAATATAAATGTCAAACATATATTTAAAATAGAATATTAACATATATATAAATTATACTATATTTGCAGTGCAAGAATACATGCTCAAATAAATGATGATACTGGAAGCGTATCTGTAATTATGTTTGGTCATGAAGCAGAACAAGTTTTGGGTTGTTATGCAACAAAAATAATAGAATATTCTGAAGAGGTATAGTTTCAATTTACACATATTTATTTCTTTATATACTAAAAAAATAATAAATAAAAACTAATACCAACTTTTATAATCTATTTCTCAGGAAAAGAATAAATATATTGAAAATGTTATAAACGAATTGAAAACTAAGTATTGGATACTACAAATTTATGTTGACCAAGAGAAGATGAAGACTCAAAGATACAAAAATTTTAATGTATACTCAATTGAAGAAGCAAAACAAGAAGAAGTTGCTAATTCTTCATCTTAAATTATAAATAACATAAAACTAATATTTTATGAATTAGATATCTAATGTAATATTTTAAAATATTTAAACATCTTATGTAAAAAAAAAATAGAACTTAAAATTTATGAATATGTAAAATAATATAATATGTAAATATGTAATGAAACACAACGTGCTTTGCACGTAGTTGCCGCCTAGTATATATATATATATATAATGGATAATTACTCAATGGTTACATTTTTATTGTAACCATGATGGTTACATTTTTGTTGACCTATAATAGCAGGTTAGCAATATGTAAAAATTTCTTTTTTAAAATTAAATTAACTATTTCTTAAAATAATTAATTTTTAATTTGAATATTTAATAAGACCCTTTTTAGCAATTAATATTAATAAATTTATTTTTATATTTGAGTCTCTATTATATTTTTTTTAACAGTTAAGATATTTAATTATAATATTTACAATAAAACTCTATTATTTTATAAAATTTAAACTTTCACCCCTTCTAAAATATATTTTTGAATAATTAATCACAAATTCTAAGAATAGTGTGAAATACTAGAATATGAGAATTCATGATTTATACATCATATCTAAATTCTTATTTCATCTCTATATCTTCAAGTTACATGTTTTAGACAGAACTTGAAAAAAAACTAACAACTTTATATATGTATATTTTTATCATTAACATATATTCGAGATCAATAATCAGTAAATGATGTTCTAACTTTGTTGACGATACCTAGTCAAAATTAATAATTAATAATAATCAATAACATCGGTTTTTAAGTTTATCAAGAACACATGTTCAAGATCTATAACCAATAACAATTAATAACTTTTAAATTTTTAATAATGCATGTTTAAGATCAATAACCAATACTAATTATTAACTTTCAAACTATTTCAATAACACGTATTCAAGATCAATAACCGATGACAGCTAGTAACTTTCAAACCTTTCAATAATATATATTCAAGACCAATAACCAATAACGATCAATAACGTTTAAACTTTTGCAATTTTTTATTTTTTTATGATTCCACTCTCATCAATTGATACATATATAATATATTAATTTAGAACTGCAAAAAAGGAAGGATAAAGTGACTTTCTTTGAGAAAGAAAAGTTACATGGCAGAGGGTGGAATGAAGTACAGATGTGTCGAGTGCGGCAAAAAAAATTATCTTTAATTTTATAATTGCTATTAGATTTTAATTTTTTTTAAAAAAAAAAATAAATCACTTGAACCAATCTTGGACTAGCACACTTATTTGGCACTTAAAGTATTAATAATAAGATTGAGTGTAGAATTACATTTAATTAGAGGTTATTCTTACTATTTTTTAAAATTAAGGTTATGGGTGTAATATTTTAAATTATAAGAGGATTTATTATAAATATTTTAATAATTTAAATCCAAAAAATTAATTTCTAAAAGATTCTTATTTAGTAACAAATTGTAAAAAATTAATTAATAATTATTGGTAATTTAATTTTAAAAATAATTAATTTTAATTAAAATTTTATAAGGAAATAAATTTTCAGGTTATTATAAGGTTACTGTTATAAATATTATTAATTATGTGGATGTCCAAATCTTTTACCATTAATGTAATCAACATTCCCTTTTTCTTAGTTTCCCTTTTTCTTAGTTTCTTAATATTTGACTCTTGTATGTGTATAAATAGGAGATCACTTATTGGAATAAAACACTCAGAAAATTCTCATATCTTCTCTATTTTCTTTCTCTAAATTATAATATTACATAATACTAATATTTCATAATACCTTATCAGCACGAGCCTCTAACCAAGGTATAATAATGTTTTTTTTATATGTGATCTCGAATTGCTTCAAAGTCATGATACACTAAATATATATTAGTATATATATATACTCATCTGACTGAAACACATTCGAGTTAGCTATTTTTTATTCTTTTATTTATTTTGTAATGAATCAATATATGTCTATGCTTATATATTGTTGTTACTGATATTTCGCAACACCAAAAAGTACAATTTAACTGGAAAAAGAGAGAATTATTTGAGAGATGACAAATGCGAGTATTCGACCTAGAATGGCGAGTACTCGAATTAGGAATGCGAGAGTAAACAACAAAGCTGGAAAAATAGATGAGACGGTGAATTATAGTGGTTCAGTCAGATTTCGTTCTGCTTAGTCCACTGTAGCAAGGGCTTCGTAGGTCCATTTTCACGGTGGATCACCCCTTTATATACAAAGCAGGTGCCCAATCGGTTACAAGAGGATCACATTTATTGTTAATCCATTATTTACACATTGAATTGCAATGATCAAACTCAAACAACGTTAACATTAATAAATGTATGACAGTTACTGAATTCATCAACGTATGCGTCTTTCGCATCTGCGAGTTGACCGTTCATGTTCCGTCTGTTGAGCTCGTAGGATCGCACATACGTTTGGAACGTCTGCGTCCTTAAGTAATCGCCTGTTGTAGACGTCGCATGTTGAAGCTGGTAACTTCTGGACATGCGAACTTATATTGGTCCGTTAGGGCTGTTGGGTCGCTGGGACCAAATCTGCCTCATAGAGCATCGGTCTCCATACTCGTCGCGGAGGTATAGAGGGGGACACTCGCACATGTTCTGACATATGCGAGTTGGGTCTACCCTGCATGATGAGGATTGTGGTTATGCGGTGCGACTTAGGTCGCACCCGCAATATCTCGCTGGTTCTATCCTGGGCGAGGTCTAAACTCCGAGAAGTCTCTCACGGACGTTTCAGCTTTCATTGGGAATCTGAATACACGTGTCCTTTTAAGGAGGAATCTAGTCTCGAGTTTCTAGGTGAGAGAAATCTCACTATAACACATGCCCCTAGTTTCGCGATGTGACTAGTGCGGTCACTGAGGGAAACTATTGCTCGAGAGACAGGTGAAAGGTTGTCACGAGGAGGTGACCTTTTGGTTGTCCCATCGAGGGTTTCGAAAAATGACGGCTGTAATGATTAATTTTCATTATCTCTAGGATGCCACGTCACAAAAACCCTTCGGTTTTCGTGTAGGCGTGGCCATAATTGGCCGTTAGATTGGGCGACCTTAGGCATTCCGACCGCCACGTGTCACGATCCCAATTAATAAGGGATGTGGGTATTTAAACGTTTTGATACGAATCAAATTTCCCATTTTTCCCTCTTTTCTCTTAACTTCCCTCCAGTGCATATACTTCAGACAAAATCCACTCCCAGATTTTCTGCCATTTCTCCACAACATTTTCATTCTCAGAAGTGATCGAGAATAACCGCAGGGATCAAAACTGAAGGTTAGCTTCTAAATTACTGCATTTTCGCTTTCTGTTTTTGGAGATAATGTGCTTTGTTTTCTGGGTTAGGATTTTTTTTTGAAAACTTTTAGGAGTGTATGCTAGTGGGTATTTATGTGTTCTGGGTCAATGAAACTGGGCAACATTCATAGTGTAGGACCTGTAAACTGACATAATCGCATACAACTCATATGCACTGATTCACGTCTCGAATGCTCGCGGACATTCGGATGAACAATTTTGAATGCTCGCGGGTATTCAGTTGAACAACTTGAATACTCGCATATTTCCAAGACTTATTTTCGCTTAACTGTTGACTAGACTTTTTAGGATCTTTTCATGTCGCGGGCTGAGTGGTGAGAGCATTAATTGCCATTCCAAATGGTGGGTGTGTCACAGTATTCTAATGGCTATATATGCGATTATATGTCCCTTGAGATACTGTGATACGCCCAGCCATTTGTTGACGTGCGTTAATGCTCGAATGATCGTACTTTTTGGTTGGTAGGTTGTCTCGAAACGGTGGGTGTCTCCCAGTAACTTCAGGGTTATGCTCGAAAATGCATACTTCTTGAGTCACTGGGAAACGCCCAGCCGTTTCTGGAGGTATACCGCACAACCGAGGATGCGTGAATTACTCGCCCAAAGATAGTTACATTTCTTCTCGCATATCGATAGAAGGGTCAGTTTTCGCACAGAGTCTGACTTTCTTGCTGAATGCGACTTTTATAGTTTACTGCGGGTGAGATCACTTATCTTTATTTTTTCACACATTCATCACGCTGAAAAGATCTTCTATCTTTCAGATGAGCGATCTATCGGACAGCCAGCAGCTCGGCTCAGGAGGTCGCGCTTTTGACGGGGAGTCGTCACAAGAGAGAGACAGTTTTCTCCCTACGGACATCTCCGAAATGGAGGCTGCGGAGATAGAGCTAGGTCCGATGTCCTCCGTAGACATCGAGAGGATGGTACAGGAGCTCGCTGAACCTGGGACAATCGATATCCGGGATAGCGAATCCACAGTGTCAGCACGCGACTACCTCATCCATACGAGACACGCTCCCGACATCGAGGTGGAGGAGGTGGAGGAGGAATGGACTACTCCAGTCCGCGAGTCAGGTGAGGAAGAAGAGGAAGCGGAAGGGAGTGGGACGGACTCAGTTGATGACTCCCAATTGAACGAACCTTTCTCATGCGAAGACCTAGTCTCGAGAGTCGTCAAATCTGACTTCACTACCTTTGTGAGGTTGAATTTGTTGCGACTCGCGTTTCAAAGTCCCAAACCCTCCCAGAGAGCGCATCTTCCGTTCACCAACCCTGCGATCATCCCTACAGAGGACGTGGTCATCTCAATACCCATTCTTCGATGTGGTGTATCGGTCCCGTTTCATCCTTTTGTTGCAGCGATTCTCAGACGTTATGACGTATCGCCTTTTCAGCTAACACCCAACAGTTATCGCACTGTTCTAGCATTCTATGCGATGTACATGGAGTACGCCCATAGGGCTCCGTCAGTAGAGGAGTTTAGTTACTTCTATGACATAAAGAGCGTGGGTCTTCATAATGGCTTCTTTTGCTTTAGTAAATGGGCGACTTCTGAAATAAACGGTATTGAGGGGATGGTCTCGAACATGGGCGATTGGAAGTCGAAATGGTTTTATATTTTTAAGGTTCCTGGGATCAGGACTGACTTTAATCGCAGACCCAGTATGTCGCATTTTTGTTGACTTAGATAAAACTTGTTACTTTGCTTTTCGAGATCTTTTGCTAACTCGTTCTTCTTTGTTGTCATCGCAGATAGACCAGCTCGACCAACGCTTGACGCGAATAAGAAGGGGGTAGCCGAAATTCTTGGGAGTCTTCCGGTACAAGATCGCGACTGGCGATTGCTGTGTACGACTGCCAAATTGCGAGAACATAAACTGATCCCTGAGAACGCGAGTCTTCAACGGGAGCCAGTATATAAAGAACCTTCTGAGAAACAGCAGGAGCGGATAGATAAACGTCTTTCTAAACAAACTCCTCGACAAACTTCAGGTAACTCGCCCTTTTGCTATAAATTGATGGATAGGATTGTGATTTTTACTTATCTGTTCCTTGTGTTGTAGACATGACTTTCTTGAAGTCTGCCCCTGTCCTGAAGATCAAGCAAAAGGGTGGAACACCAGCGACTTCGCCGGTCGTTGCCCAGAAGAGGAAGAGCGATGTGATGACTTCGCTTGCTGCAGATTCCTCCAAGAAGTTGGCTAAGACTACTCAGGACAAAGGGAAGAAAGTCGTCATCGACTCTCCTGTTCGTGCTCGCGATTTTCTGGCCATGCAGGAAAAATTACTGGCTGAGATTCCATACGAGGATCTTGCTTCTCGATCTACTGAACTGGCCGTGCAATCCATGGCTTTGTTTATGAAAGCCGCGGCTACTCCTTCAAAGGAAACTGACTCGCTGAAGAGGCAGAACGTCCATTTTCAAGAGAGCATAAAGAAGCTGAAGCAGGAGGTGGCGAGGATGGAGGAGCTTAACAAGGCCAAGGAGAAGGAGCTCGAGGAAGTCAACAGGGCCAAAGAACAGGTGGAGCTCGAGCTCAAGAAGTCGCAGGACACTAACGCTGAGATGGCTCGCGACTTGGAGGCTGAAAAAGAGAGTGGGAAGAAACAGTACGATCAGGCTGTGTCTGACTATATTTACACTACTCTTTCCAAGGTCCCTGACTTCGACTTCTCGCTGCTTGGAGCTGAGGCTGCGGAAATGGCTGAAGCTTTTCGCGCGATGTCTCCTACTCAGACTCAGGGTAACCTTCTTGATGAAACCGAGGGAGTACAGGCTGAAGAGGTCGAGAATGAAGTCGTGAGCAAGATTGCAGACGAGGCTGCTCCTGATGAGACTACTCCCATCGTTCCAGGCGTTTGATTATTTGCTATCTTATGTTGTTGTTTAATTTTCACTCTTACTCTTTTTTTTTTATATATGCGGTACACGGGTACTCGCACTTCTGTACTTGGAGAATTTTATCTTACTTTTGGACATCTTTCTATCCTCGCAGGGATAGCTTACGTTTTATATTTACGCAGTACACGGGTACTTGCGATTTTATATATATTTAACTTTGATCACAGCTTGGTGTGAACGCAATTATATTTAACTTTGATCACAGCTTGGTGTGAATGCAATTATATATGTGACTTTTAATTACAGCTTGGTGTAACTCGGTAAATTAAATTACTCGAAAAACTTAATAAGTGATTTTATTCAAGCAATCAGTAATACATGCGGGTACCATGCCCCTATACTTAGGAAGTATTTTGAACAAAAAATATCTAAGTATAAGTACTCGAATTATCATAACTGAATAACGCGAATATTACTGATAATAAAATTTCAAGCTCTCGCTATTCCATGCTCGTGGAATCGCGGTTCCATCGAGTGTTGCGAGTCGATAAGTGGCATCACCAATTTGATCTGCGATTTTGTATGGTCCTTCCCAATTGTCTCCAAAGACCCCGTGGGCTGGAACTTTGGTATTTGGCATTACTTTTTAAGGACCAAATCTCCTACTCGCAGAGGTTTTATCTTTACTTTCGAGTTAAAGTACCTTGCTGTTCGTTGTTGATAAGCCGCGTTTTGTAGTTGCGCTTTATCACGCTTTTCTTCTAAAAGGTCAAGGCAAAACAACTGATTCTCGCTGTTCTGCGAGATATCGAAAGCATCTCTGCGCAAGGATCCCGCCCCAACTTCTACTGGTAACATGGCTTCGCACCCATAAGAAAGTGAGAAGGGTGTTTCGCCAGTTGTAGATCGAGGGGTTGTATTGTAAGACCATAGGACTTGCGGTAATTCATCTGGCCATGCCCCTTTGCGGTCTTCTAATTTTCCTTTTATGGTGTGTTTAATTATTTTGTTGACTGCTTCAGTCTGCCCATTGCTCTGCGGGTAAGCGACTGCAGAAAAGGCTTTTTTAATTCCTAAATCATCGCATAGCTGTCGCATCTCTTTACAGTCAAACTGTTTCCCATTATCTGAAATGAGCTTGTGCGGAATGCCAAAGCGACAGATGATGGAAGTGTAGACGAACTCGCGTAACTTCGTTGCTGTGATGGTCGCGAGTGCTTTCGCTTCAGCCCACTTTGTGAAATAGTCAACCGCGACTACAGCATATTTGACTCCTCCTTTTCCCTTGGGTAACTCGCCAATTAAATCAATTCCCCATATTGCAAAGGGCCAGGGACTCGTGATAAAATGGAGGTTACTTGGGGGCTGGTGTGTGTAAGTGGCTATTCGCTGGCATCTATCACATCTTTTTGCAAATGCGAGGGCATCTTGTCGCAATGTTGGCCAGTAATACCCTTGTCGCATAATTTTTAGGGCAAGGGAATTACCTCCAGTATGATTGCCACAAATTCCCTCGTGTACTTCACGCAGTATATAACCGCAGTCTTCTCCACTGATACATTTGAGAAGTGGTTGACTAAAACTTCTGCGATACAGGCTCTGGTCATATATCACATAGCGGGCTGCTCGTTGTCGCAATTTCCTTGCTTCTACTTTATCATTAGGTAAGAGCCCCTTGTCGAGGTATGCGAGGATAGGGGTCATCCAGGTAATCTCCTGAACGTCATCGATCTCCATGATTGTTTCTCGATCTATGGTTGGATGAGACAATACGTCTACCGGAATTACATCGAGTAATTCGGCTTCTCTAGTGGAGGCCAGTCGGGCCAAGGCGTCTGCATGGGCATTTTGAGTACGCGGTACTCGAGATACAACTACATGTTTGAACTTCTGCATGATTTCGCGAACGATGGCTAAGTATTTAACCAATCTTCCGCCTCTCGCTAGGTATTCTCCACTTACTTGACATACCACGATTTGAGAGTCGCTAAATGCTTGTAGGTATTCGACTTTCATCTCGAGAGCCAATTTCAGACCTGCGATTAAAGCCTCATACTCGGCTTCATTGTTAGATGCAGAGAATTCGAAACGTAGAGCAGCGTGTACCTTGAAATTATTGGGACTGATTAACAATATCCCACTGCCAGAACCTTCATTATTTGAGGCCCCATCGACATACAATGTCCATACCTCTTTGTCTATCACGGCGATATCATTTCCACCCTCTACAACCGCTACCTCTGTGCTCGGGAACTCAAGTATAAAATCTGCTAGGGCTTGCCCCTTGATCGCGGTTCTTGGTTTATACTTGATGTCGAACTGACTCAACTCCATGGCCCACTTTAACAATCTCCCCGATGCCTCTGGCTTTGCCAGGATCTGCCTTAAGGGGAAGTTTGTCAAAACTTCAACGCTGTGAGCCTGGAAATAAGGTCGCAATTTTCTTGAGGATATTATCAAGGCAAAAGCTAGTTTCTCCATCTGGGGGTAACGCGTCTCGGCGTCCAATAACCGCTTACTGACGTAGTACACCGGGTGCTGACGTCCTTGGTCCTCGCGAACAAGTACTGAACTGATCGCATACTCGGAGACTGCTAAATAAATAGACAAGACCTCTCCGGGCAACGGTTTTGAAAGAATTGGAGGTTGCCCCAGATGCGTTTTTAACGCTTGAAAAGCCTTCTCGCATTTCTCGTCCCAATGAAACCTCTTGTTACCCTTCAGGATCTGAAAAAACTCTTTACACTTGTCAGAGGATCTGGATATGAAGCGGTTTAAGGCCGCGACTTTACCTGTGAGGCTTTGAACCTCCTTTGGCTTAGTCGGAGACGGCATTTCTACCAATGCTCTAATCTTCGCAGGATTGGCCTCTATTCCTCGCTGATTCACCATAAAACCGAGGAATTTTCCGGAACCCACCCCAAAGACGCACTTCAAGGGGTTTAGACGCATCTTATATCGTCGCAATATGTCGAACATGGCCTGCAAGTGCGTGATATGATCCTCCGCACGTTGCGACTTTACGAGCATATCGTCAACATATACCTCCATCGTCTTTCCAATCAAATCTGCGAACATCATATTCACTAGCCTTTGATAAGTTGCACCTGCGTTTATTAAACCAAAAGGCATGACCTTGTAACAGTATAATCCTCGATCAGTAATGAACGAGGTATGCTCTTGGTCTGGTTCGTACATCGGGATTTGATTGTATCCCGAGTATGCATCCATGAAGCTCAAAAGTGCGTGGCCTGCAGTGGCATCGACAAGCTGGTCGATGCTAGGAAGAGGAAAGCTGTCTTTGGGACAGGCTTTGTTCAAATCTGTAAAGTCGACGCATGTACGCCATGAGCCGTTGGGCTTTGGCACGAGTACCGGATTGGCTAACCAGTCGGGGTAAAATGACTCCCGTATAAAGCCGCAGGCAAGGAGGCGGTCAACTTCTTCTTTCAGCGCTTGGTACCTCGCGGGGTCCATTTTGCGGCGCTTTTGTCGGACACCTCGCACTTCGGGGTCAATGTTCAAGCGATGACACATGACCTGTGGAGATATCCCGACCATATCTGAATGTTTCCAGGCAAAGATATCAAGATTTTGTTTCAGAAAAGTTGTTAATTGTTCTCGCAACTGTATGTTTAATCTAGAACCAATTTTTAAAACCTTGTTATTATCTATAGGATCTATAGGTACCTCGATTGTGTCTTCCGCGGCTTGGGCTGCGGCGGTGTGATCAAGGATTCTCGGATCCAAGTCCGGTTTGTCTATGTGCGGTACCTCCTCGATCCTGAGGATCTCCTGGCGAGGTGGTGGTGCGTCCAAAAGGTGGATAACATTCACCGTCCTTTTCTCTGCGAGCTTGACAGCCGCATTGTAACATTCTCGAGAGTCAGATTGGACTCCCCTCACTGACCCTACTCCAGAGGGAGTAGGGAACTTCATGGTTAGATGATAGATCGAAGTCACGATCTTCATCTCCTTCAGAATTGGCCGTCCAATTACGGCGTTATATGCTGAGTATTGATCAATTACTGCGAAGTCGGCCATCGACTTGGCAGTTATTGGGGCAGTTCCCAAAGTGATTGGGAGTTTGATCATCCCTTTGATGGCTATGACATCTCCCGTGAAACCGTAGATGCTCGATGTCATTGGCCGCAAATCTTTTTCTTGTAGCCCCATTTGCTTGAAGGCTTGGAAATTCAATAAGTTCACTGAGCTTCCATTGTCGACCAATATGCGATGGACATTGTCTCCTCCTATATTGGCGACTATCACAAGTGCGTCAGAATGCGGGTGGTGGACCCATCTCGCATCGCTCTCCATAAAGACAATGTCCTCGCATTCTCTTTTGAAGAGCTTCTCTGGCCGTTCACCAAGATTGTTCACATTGGTAAGCGGCTTCTCTCTGGCTTCTCTGGCATATCGTTCCTGTGATTTGCGAGAGTCGCCTGCGATGTGTGGCCCTCCGATTATAGTCAAGATATTGCGAGGTGCTCTAGAGCCACTCGCATTCTGGTTTTCTTCCTTGTCATCCGCTCGGGGGTGACTTTCCTCGCTCCTTTTATACTTATCGAATTTTCCCCTTCTGATCAGTTCTTCAATTTCGTCCTGCAAGACCCAACACTCGAGGGTAGTGTGGCCGATATCCTTGTGGTACTTACAGAACTTTTTGGGGTCTCTTCGATCGCGATTTCCCCTGATGGGGGGTGGCTTCTTGAAGATGCCGTTCCTTTCCTCAACCGCATAGATGTGGTCTCGAGGTACGGCAAGTTCGGTGTAATTGACAAAGCGAGGTCCTCCTTTTCTTTTGGGTGAGGACTCCTTTTTTGGAGGCGACTTGGCCAACTTCGGGCTTCGCGGTTTGCGTGGGCTGCGTCTCCTGGGGCTTCGGCCCCTGGAATTCTTTCCTCGCGGACTGCGGGACCGCGACCGCGGTATGGGTGATCGCCGCTTGTTCTTGCCTTTCTCCAATTCCGCCAAGGAGTTCTCGATCCTCTTATGAGGTTCGGCCATGGCGAAGAATTCTACCAAGGATTCTGGCCTGCGGGCCTGTAACTCTTTCCAAAAGTCGGTTCTTGGCAAGACACCTGTTATTAACATACACACAAGCGAAGACTCGGGGGCCTTCTCAACTTTTGTTACTTCAGCGTTAAAACGCTTGAAATAATTCTGCAAAGACTCACCAGGTTCTTGCTTGATGTTCGCCAAAGTCGTATAGGGTGGCCTATACGTCATTGTGGCCTGGAAATGTGTGAGAAACAGATCGACGAAGTTCTCCCATGTCGATATTGATGCCTCTGGTAATTGGGTGAACCAATCATGGGCATTCTCCTCGAGTGTGGCCGCGAGAATGCGACACTTCGCGAGTTGCGGCACCTGGTCCACTTCCATTATGGTGTTAAATTTTTCTAGGTAGTCTAAAGGGTTAGAAGTACCTTTGTATTTGAGGGATTCGGATAAACGGAATCCCTTTGGAAGTTGGGCCTGTCGCACTTCTGCGGTGAAGGGCGAGGTGCCGTGCAGCTTGTAAATGGGCTTACGCTGCTGCTCGAGCATCTTCAAAGCTTGCAGAAGCATACTTTGGTCGATTCCTCCTGTCGCAGGAGGCGGAGTTGCTACAACAGTAGGGCTCGCAGCCACTGCGGCAAGGTTCGAAGGGATATTAATCCCAGTGGTCGCGATCGGCGCGATGGGCGGGTTGTTAACTGTGTTGACACCCTGATCGCCCGTATGGGGATCATGGAGCGTCTCCGTGTTATGAGGACCGCGGGAGCGCGCCCTAAAGAATGCATTGAGATGATCACGCAGATCACCTCGGTGTACACGGTAGCGTCCTCCTTGCTGTGTCTGCACAGAGCCAGACCTCGTATACCTGCTTGGAGTACGGTCATGCGAGGAGGAAGAGGCTGACTCTGCGTCGTTATCCCGAGGGTGACGACTGCGAGGGTTGCGGCGCTCAGGATCCTCGTCGGTTTGTGCGCTCTGGTTAGGTAACCTTGCGTATTGGTCTCTTGACGTTGGGTGATTCAAGTCCAAGACTTCAGGATCAGTTCGTCGTTCCCTGCGTGCATGGTTAGTTTGACGTCTAGAAACCGTTACCTGAGGATTTTCGTTACGAACGGCAGGGACCCGAGGAGGGCGTCGAGCTCGGCTCTGTCCATCCACCTCGGCTTGTAGTGCTCGCAACTGATCCTGGATTGCAGCGTATTGATCAGTCGTGAGCTGGACCACTCCTTCGGACACGACCGCCGGGGTGACAGGGGGAAAGTGCATGGTTGCTGGTGGTGTGGACGTGCCTCCGACCTGAGGACCAGTCGTCTCTGGAAATAGGTTGAGTGGTCTGATATTGCTCCTCCCTACCCCGCCGTTGATGACGTCTACCGGTGGCACTCCGGTTCCAGGCAATGGTACGCTCATCGATCCAATGTTGATGGATTCATTGTTAGCTCCGTTAGCGTGATTTCCAGCCATGTTGAGTGATGTTCTTTGAATGTGAATAGAATCTTACAGTCGCTTCCCACAGACGGCGCCAAATGTTGTTACTGATATTTCGCAACACCAAAAAGTACAATTTAACTGGAAAAAGAGAGAATTATTTGAGAGATGACAAATGCGAGTATTCGACCTAGAATGGCGAGTACTCGAATTAGGAATGCGAGAGTAAACAACAAAGCTGGAAAAATAGATGAGACGGTGAATTATAGTGGTTCAGTCAGATTTCGTTCTGCTTAGTCCACTGTAGCAAGGGCTTCGTAGGTCCATTTTCACGGTGGATCACCCCTTTATATACAAAGCAGGTGCCCAATCGGTTACAAGAGGATCACATTTATTGTTAATCCATTATTTACACATTGAATTGCAATGATCAAACTCAAACAACGTTAACATTAATAAATGTATGACAGTTACTGAATTCATCAACGTATGCGTCTTTCGCATCTGCGAGTTGACCGTTCATGTTCCGTCTGTTGAGCTCGTAGGATCGCACATACGTTTGGAACGTCTGCGTCCTTAAGTAATCGCCTGTTGTAGACGTCGCATGTTGAAGCTGGTAACTTCTGGACATGCGAACTTATATTGGTCCGTTAGGGCTGTTGGGTCGCTGGGACCAAATCTGCCTCATAGAGCATCGGTCTCCATACTCGTCGCGGAGGTATAGAGGGGGACACTCGCACATGTTCTGACATATGCGAGTTGGGTCTACCCTGCATGATGAGGATTGTGGTTATGCGGTGCGACTTAGGTCGCACCCGCAATATCTCGCTGGTTCTATCCTGGGCGAGGTCTAAACTCCGAGAAGTCTCTCACGGACGTTTCAGCTTTCATTGGGAATCTGAATACACGTGTCCTTTTAAGGAGGAATCTAGTCTCGAGTTTCTAGGTGAGAGAAATCTCACTATAACATATATATCTATATAGATGCATATATAGTATATATGTGTGTTGATTTGTTTATCATATTATATTGTTTAATTTTATTATCTTATTCTATATTTTAGTATTGTACTATATTTTGTTGTATTTTTTTTTCAAAATTTATGTATATGTCTAATAATTTACACTTTATATTGATATAGTTTTCTTCATGGCAAACCTTGTAAAACTTGACTTTGTGGCACTTGATATTTCTGGAAAAAACTATTTATCATGGATTATTGATGCTGAAATCCATTTAGATGCTATGGGTCTTGGAGACACCATCAAAGATCAAAATACTGAAACAAAATAAAATAAGGCCAAGGCTATGATTTTCCTTCGCCATCATCTCCATGAGGGGTTAAAATCTGAATATTTAACCGTAAAAGATCCTCTTGTGCTTTGGCAAAATTTGAAAGGAATATATGACCATCAAAAAACTATCATATTGCCAAAGGCTAAGAATAATTGGTTGCACCGGTGGTTGCAAGATTTTAAATCAGTAAGTGATTATAACTCTGCAATGTTTAATATCACTTCTAAATTAATGTTGTGTGGAGAAAAAGTTACTGACTATGAAATGTTAGAAAAAATATATACTACTTTTCATGCCTCTAATGTGTTAGGTTTTATGCCCTAAATAAAACTCTTTACAATCTGATTAGTTATCAATAAAAGAAATTAGAAGTGATTGATGTTTGCATGAATTTTACATGCTAATGGTTTAATATGTTTAATATGTTTATTACATTCATACACACAAAATCAGTTAAATCCAGATCATATGTTTATTCACAATTACAGTATCGTCAACACAGTGGAATGTGATTGTGAACATATGAATCAAAAGTTTTGGTCCCTGTTTCATCAGTGTTATTGGATTTACACTGATGTGATAATCAGCGATGATGTGTACTTACACTTGGAGTAAGTGTTATGTTCTTTCCAGGACATTAGTAAAGTATACTAGTTTCGAATGTATGGAGTATACATTGGACTGGACCGATATTGCAACTAAGTTAAGATATTACAAACTTACCGTTATACATATCTTTCCAAGTCAATATCAGTAGTTGATCTTAAGATTAAAAGAATCTAAATCCTGATATGCTTAGGCTCAACTCAGGAGTGCTATTCATGTTCTTAGATTTATTAGTTAAGCCTACCTTTGGGTCAGGGTGATACGTATATTTTGGGAACATGATAGTATGATTGAGTGGGAGTGCTGAACATAAATATGGAATCTATAGCTTCTACTGGTGTATAGAAGTCAAGTGATGATTCCCTTCGAGCTTAGCAAATAGAAGTAAATGGATGAGCTCTTGTTTAACTGACTAATTATTAGATCACTAAACACCATTTACAGGTAGCTAAGTGTTTTAAGGGGCAAAATACATTGAGGGGTGAGAACGGTAAAGAAATCCCATCTCGATGTAAATCATCTATATAGAGGATCTTTAAATCACAATAAGATTATAACAATGGTTAAATGAGATAGTATATTGGTATCGTGAAACATACAATATGCTCTATATAAGTCTGAGAGTGCAATTCTAAGTTCTAAGAATGGATTCAACGAAGAATTAATAAGTAGGAATTTACTTGGTAAATTTGGTTCACTTATTGGAAGCTCAGCATATAGATCCATGGTCCCCATTCTAGTTGAGAACATTCTGCTTGTAAGACTCATTAATTGATTCGTGATTGATCAATTTTAATTCTAAAGTTAGACTATGTCTAATTTTATGAATTTTCACTAAGCAGGGGTTAAATTGTAAGAAAAAGAGTTTTCTAGGTTTATTTATTTATTAATAGATTTTATATGTCTAATTAATAATTAAATTAAATGACAATATTATTTAATAATCTATTTCAGTTATTAAATAATTAGTTTTGGCATTTAAAAGGTTAGAATTGGAAAATTGGCAATTTTGAGAAAATAAAGATAAAATTTGATAAAATTGCAAAATTAAGTAAGGCCCAATAACACCATATGGCCGGCCACTTAATGATGATTTTTCAAATTATTATTTTCATTATTTTAATGCAAAATAATTCTAAACCTAGACCTAGTAGTTGCCTACAAATAGAAAGTGATGGCTCAGTCAAAACACAAGTTTCCAATTAGCTTTCTGACAGAAATTTCTCTCTTCAGAAAAACTGAGCCTTCCTCACTCTCTACCTTGGCCGAAATCTCTCTCTCTCTTTTCCCTTCATCTTTTTCGTGACCCTAGTGAAAGAGTAAGTGCCCACACACAAAGAAGCGCAACTCAATCATAGATTGGAAGACTGTGAAGGATCAAAGCTTGAAGAAGAAGGAGATTCGGGCTCAGATCTTGATTATACTCTGCTACAGAAAGGAATCAAGGGTTAGAGATCTGAGTGGAAGGAGACATTTATTCCGCTGCATCAATGTATGGTTTTCTTAACTTTATATGTGTTTATTTTATCGTTTTAGAAAGTTCATATTTAGGATGTTAATAAACATACTTGTGAGTAGATCTAAGATCCTGGTAAAATAATTCCCAACAACTGGTATCAGAGCCATGGTAATTGATTTACTTGCATGTAATTTGGACTTTAAAACGATTGTTTGTATGTTCTTTGGATGGTATCATGTTGTATTGAGTGTTATTTGATGATTGATTGATGTTTGTGAAATTTTCGTGAAAAATAATTGTGATTTCGTTTCTGGAATTATTTTTATTGGATAGTATCGAAAAAGTTAAGCAAGTTAGCCTTTTACAGAACTCAATTTGGATTTTATTTGAATTAGTTATGATTTTTTGAAGATTTGACAAAATGTATCTTGATAGTTTCCTGCGATCGCAGAACTGTCCGTACAGTTTCGAATTTTTTCTATTTTCTTCAATTTTTCATACTTTTTCATGGAATTAACTTCCAATTTTTTGTATGGTTTTGTATATATACTATTACTATTCCTAATTCAATTCTAATTATCATTTTGAATTAATTTAATATTTTTTTTAATTTAATTCAAGATATTAGTGTAATTTGAATTTGAATAGAATTAGTATTTATCTTTTTGCTTAAAAATCTATCTTATTTTTAAATTTGATTATATTTTTTTTAAATTTAAGGTTAGATTTTTTAAGATATTTATAATATCTTTTAAGATATTTAAAAATATCTTATCTTTTAAGATATTTATAATATCTTTTAAAGATATTTATAATATCTTTTAAGATATTTAAAAATATCTTATCTTTCAAGATATTTTAAAAATATCTTATCTTTTAAGATTTTTTAATTAAATCTTTTTAGATATTTTGACCTTATTTAAATTTAAAATAAGATATTTATAATCATGTAATTTTAAATAGATATAAGATATTTTGCTAATTTTTAAATTTTGTTATTTTATTTATTTAAATTAAATTTAAAAATCTGAAAAGATATTTTATTTATATTTTCTATTTTTATTTAATTTCTATTTTTAAAATAACATTTAATTTTTAAAAGTAGTTAGCAAATTTTGAAATGATATTTAGGTTGGTTGAAACCTAATTTTTCAAAATAGTAGGTTTAATTTTAAATATTTATTTTTTAAATAATTTCGAAATTTAAATTTATTTTTATATTATTTTCGAAAATTAATTAATTTTTATTTTTTTTATTTTTTGAAATTAATTAAAATATTTTTTTTAATTATTTATTTTTCGAAATTATTTAATTAAAATTAAATAGATCCTACTTCCAACTATCCAGCTAACCTTGTTGCAGGAGTATGTGGTTTAAACTTGTGTGTAAGTTTTTTAAAACCTATTATTACTTGATTGCAAATAGCCATGGTTACCTTTTGCCAGATCTAATGATCTGATGGCTCCCTTGGTCAAGTTAATAATTTGTAACAGGTAAATTTTACAATCTTCTTTCATCTGTGTATGACCTAGCAACATGATAGGATCCATCCAAAGTGTGCCTGTGTGAGCCTATATGTTTATTTTGTTTTAATATAGATACATATAGGTTGTTGCTAAATAAAATGTCACACCATGATAGATTTTATTTAGGTCCATTTAGTTATTGGACCTATTCAATTAATAACAGTTATTCATTTTAAGGTTAAATTCCTCTCTTTTGGGCCTCGTGTGAGAGTTGGGAGCCATAGAAGTGGGTACGACATACTGAACCCAGCACCCCCTCACATGAACTACCCCAATTATGAAGGCCCATTTGCCTGATTTGAATAACTGTACTAGGTTAATTACATTAGTTTTACCTAATAAAATTGAATTAGCAACATAATTAACTTTTAAAATATATGAAAATTTATTTTCATTTTAATATTTTAAAGTTAATTTTAAGAAAAACACTTTTAGTTTAGATATTATTTCTAGATAAACTATTTGTATTTTTCTTGTATTTAATTAAATATAGAATTTTAACTAACTAAGATTCTTTCTGGAGCTTATTTAATTAAATATTCCTATTTAAGTTATAAATTAGTTGTATCAACTGATTTTTCTTAACTAACTTAAATTTGAATATTTGATTTAAATTTTAAATCAAGTTGAGGAATCTTAGGCATTAGTTATTAAAGATTCTTAAGATATTTTTTAAGTTAATATCTTTTCAAATATTAACTTGAAATGGAATACCTTAGATATTTTTTTGATTAATATCTTCTCAAATATTAACTTTAAAAAGATATCTTCAAATTAAGTGGTTACAACTTAATTTGTGATATTTAATTAAATCTAGATTTGAAATTATTTAAGTTTTATATTTTTTCTATATAACTTAAATTAAATATTTTTCAAATTTTGAAAAGATACTTAGTCAAATAAGATATTTTCTAGATAGTAATTTCTAGACTACTTATTATTTCTAATATTTAAATAGGAAAATATTATACTTTTGTGAAATTAATTATTTAAATAATTAATTTTGGTACAATTTTATTAAGTATATTTTTCCTAGTATTAAATAGAAATTAATAATTAAGCCTTCTCTACACTTAATTATTATTTCTTGAATTTAATACATTTAATTAAGTTGAAAAATCTAAATATCTAAGTTGATTTTCATCATGATACTTAAATATTTATTGATTTTTCATGACACTTAATTAAATAGAAAATTATTTTTAGGTTGAAATTTAATTTTTCAACTTAAATTTAAATAATTTTCAATATATATATTTTTTCTTTATTTTATTAATCAATTTCAAAATTTGCATTTTAATTATGCAATATTTTTGAATTTTTGAAAAATAGATTGAGTTGTAAATTAATTATTTATTAATTCTTGGACCGACTCAAGTCAATAATTTTTTCATTTAATTGATTTAAAATAAGTGAATTTAAAATATATATATATTATTAGAAATTGAATTAACTAGTCAAAAGAATATCTAGATAGGTGATATTTTTGCTTGAAGTATTTCTTTTCTATTTTTATTATTTTTCGAAAATTGTATATTTTTATATACTTTAAATTTTCGAACCCAATAAATATATTCTCAAAGGAAATTTTTAAGTTGCTAATTATTTATTTAATTCAACTTAAATTAATTTACTTAATATTTATATTTAAGATTATTACTAAGATGGAAATAATTAATTTTATTTCAATCACCATCTAAGTATAATTTTATAAATATTATATTAAATTCTTATTTTTGAATTTTAATTCTTAATTTAGAATTTAATGAGATTTATTTATTAGAATAATAAAGAAAATACATTTTAAACAATGAGCTTTATTATTATTTAGATATTCGATCTCCATTGTGGGTTTTACATCGCGTTTGTTTTAGTGAGTAATCCTCCCTAATGGAGGAACGTTCATTAGCAATTTCGCACCGTTTAATCTCGCATGATAAGTGGTTTGTAAGTGTTTTATATGGTATAGATCACCCTAATGGTGGCGACCATATTTGACTTGCAAATTGCGAAACAATGGTAGAAGCTCATGAGATAGAATAGCCTTGACTCTCGCCTAAACGGGACAACGCTGGATTCTGATCTTGATCGAATAAAAGGTTGCTAGAATGTTTAACATTTTAGATGAGCTGACAACTCTATTCAATGGATGGTAGCTTTGACTCTCGCCTAAACGGGACACTGATATCAGTTTGTTGAAAACCTTGGAAATTGTTTAGGATTGAATTTTTTTTAAGTATTTTCTCATATCATTCCTACTTGCTATGTGCTTATAATTTCTGAATTGATTTTGTGTTAAACCATTATTAATTTCTATTTGTTGATTTCTATTATTTTGTAGTATCCTGTTTTGTCAAAATGAATCACATGTTATCACTGTTGACTGAAAATAAGCTGAATGGATCTAACTTTAATAAATGGAATGAGAACATTAATATTGCTCTCATAGGAGAAAGTGCCTTGTTTGTTTTAACTGAGCCGTCACCTGAAGTGCCTGGGGATAATGCATCCAAAGCTGTGAAAGAAAAGTATGAGCGTTGGCAGAAGGCAAATGACAAAGCTCTATACTTTATGCTTTCTAGCATGGTTGACACCCTCAAAACTCGGTTTTCTAAAACTGAGAAGGCTGCTGAAGTTATGACGAAGTTAAATGAGCTATTCGGTAAGGCATCACTTCAGTCACGCTTTGACGCGACTAAGAAGTACATTAACGCACGGATGGAACCTCATCAAAACGTGCGTGATCATGTTCTCCTCATGTCCAGTTATTTCCAAGAAGCCCAGGATCATGGTGCTGAAATGGACAGTGCTACTCAAGTTAGTCTTATCTTGAATAGCCTGACCCCATGCATTTCTACCATACACATCAAATTATGTCATGAATAAGAAGGAAATTGACTTTCATGAATTAGTCAATGACCTTCAAACTTATGAATATTTGATTGGAGGACCCAAGAAGAAAGGGAGTAAACCTCACAATCCTGGTAATGGTAATGGGACGATGAAACCTGAAGCAAATGTCGCCTCTGCTTCAAAGCCCAAATCGAAGAAGAAGTGGAAGAACACCAAGAAGCGAACAAAAGTCATGAAAAAGGCTGCTCCTTCTGGTGATGCTACACTTAAAGGAAAGTGTTTCCACTGCAATGAAAAAGGTCATTGGAAACCCCAGTGTCCTAAACTTCTTGCAAAGAAACAAGGTATTTCCATTTATAAACTTTAAGAGTTTTAGTGAATTGTTATCCAATTGGATTTATGATTCTGGACTAAACTTTGTTTATTTTCTTCTTCTTATAGGCCAAACTACTTGAACTCAATTGAGTTGGATCAGAAAGCTGGACCAAGGGTGAAATCGTCCAGATGAAGATGAAGCTCTTCAATTTTTGAATTAATTGTTTTAGTTTAAAGACAATTTGGATTTCAAATTTTAGTTAGGGATATTTATCCCTATTTCTCTCATATTGTTGCAATATTTTTTTTATTATTAATAAAGTTTCTAATTTTCGAAATTTACTATTGCAATTTATGAGATTGAGCTTCATTTAATTTATCTTCATCAATTATACCACATTATATTTGTATGTTTGTATGTGTAAGTGTTTTTATTATTGATGCAAATTCTATAATATTTTCAACTCTTCATAGAGTTATATTATATAAACAATAGAAATTATTTCTATGTTTATCAATAATTGTTAATTCTCATACAATTATTAAGAATTTGTTTAATAAAAGGATCTTATGATCTGATAGGGGTGGAGAAAAGTTAAGAAAACTATGCAGTTCAACGATCTTTTATATCTAATGAACTCTGGATAGTATTCAACTCCACATAAACTCTATCACACTAAGAGAATCATGATCTTTACAACCTTTAGGGGTGGATCATAATCTCTATATACTTAGGGGTGGAGGTTATCCATAGTACCCTATATGCATATTCTTAGGGATGGAGTCTATTCCACAATTCCCTATGAAACACATATCTTGTTTAAACATAGAAGTAATATAATGAGTCAGCTATTGTCAATATAAATTCTTGATCTTGATTGTATGTTCCATTTCAATTTTACTGTAATAAGTAAAAGTTTGATACCTTTGAAAGTTCTTTGTTAAAGTTTCACACTACCTTAATTGAGTGGGAGAATTTTAAAGTTCTATACCCATCTTCATTAGGTTGATACTTGTGATAGGTACTTAAGAACACTACTGAAAAGCAAATCTAACCATTCACATGGATAGATATAGCTTATCAGAATTATGAGAATAAGATAAAGAACTCTAGTTGAGTCCATTCGAATGACTTGAACCAAGAATTCTTAATCCTCATAAAATTTGTTGGTATCTTAATTTTGATTACTTTATCTCTGGCATGTATTTTTCACTTCAAATACTAGTCTGCTATGTTGATGACTTAGTCTTAACTTAAAGTTTCAGACTAACACAAAAGTCACAACTAGGTAACTCTCCAAACAATCAGAGGTTAAAAGTATTATTTAACCAGACATCTGCTATTGAGTGGGAGCTATCTGAGATGTAATCAAATAGGGAACATTAGAAGATATTCAAGAAGGATTTATGAAAGTGATCTATATGTCAGATATTAAGGAACTGTGTATCAGTTGTCTTTGTATCTCACCATCTAATTTCGATTTCTATAAGATGGTGCTTACTTTGGGGGTGGAGGAATTATTGTATAATAATTCAAGCTCTACCAGAGAAGAACTATAACTTGGTCTATTCGAAATACCAGAAAGTTATATCACTGAAGAAAAGTCTACACTGTATTATCTCAATTACATATTTTAAAATATGAGAGATATGTCTTCTGTTAATTCAGATGTACTTTTAAAACAGTAAAGATTTCAGTATCCCTTGATAAGTAAAGCATATAGTAAAGGATGTTTCATAAGAGTTTTTATGAACTAGTTTCCAGAAGTTTGGGTGGATTCAAATATACTACACTTGATCTGAAGATCAAGACATCAGATTGACCTATTTGCACAGTTTGTTTTATATTAGTGCAAGTGGGAGTTTGTTAGGTTTTATGCCCTAAATAAAACTCTTTACAATCTGATTAGTTATCAATAAAAGAAATTAGAAGTGATTGATGTTTGCATGAATTTTACATGCTAATGGTTTAATATGTTTAATATGTTTATTACATTCATACACACAAAATCAGTTAAATCCAGATCATATGTTTATTCACAATTACAGTATCGTCAACACAGTGGAATGTGATTGTGAACATATGAATCAAAAGTTTTGGTCCCTGTTTCATCAGTGTTATTGGATTTACATCGATGTGATAATCACGATGATGTGTACTTACACTTGGAGTAAGTGTTATGTTCTTTCCAGACATTAGTAAAGTATACTAGTTTCGAATGTATGGAGTATACATTGGATCGACCGATATTGCAACTAAGTTAAGATATTACAAACTTACCGTTATACATATCTTTCCAAGTCAATATCAGTAGTTGATCTTAAGATTAAAAGAATCTAAATCCTGATATGCTTAGGCTCAACTCAGGAGTGCTATTCATGTTCTTAGATTTATTAGTTAAGCCTACCTTTGGGTCAGGGTGATACGTATATTTTGGGAACATGATAGTATGATTGAGTGGGAGTGCTGAACATAAATATGGAATCTATAGCTTCTACTGGTGTATAGAAGTCAAGTGATGATTCCCTTCGAGCTTAGCAAATAGAAGTAAATGGATGAGCTCTTGTTTAACTGACTAATTATTAGATCACTAAACACCATTTACATGTAGCTAAGTGTTTTAAGGGGCAAAATACATTGAGGGGTGAGAACGGTAAAGAAATCCCATCTCGATGTAAATCATCTATATAGAGGATCTTTAAATCACAATAAGATTATAACAATGGTTAAATGAGATAGTATATTGGTATCGTGAAACATACAATATGCTCTATATAAGTCTGAGAGTGCAATTCTAAGTTCTAAGAGTGGATTCAACGAAGAATTAATAAGTAGGAATTTACTTGGTAAATTTGGTTCACTTATTGGAAGCTCAGCATATAGATCCATGGTCCCCATTCTAGTTGAGAACATTCTGCTTGTAAGACTCATTAATTGATTCGTGATTGATCAATTATAATTCTAAAGTTAGACTATGTCTAATTTTATGAATTTTCACTAAGCAGGGGTGAAATTGTAAGGAAAAGAGTTTTCTGGGTTTATTTATTTATTAATAGATTTTATATGTCTAATTAATAATTAAATTAAATGGCAATATTATTTAATAATCTATTTTAATTATTAAATAATTAGTTTTGGCATTTAAAAGGTTAGAATTGGAAAATTGGCATTTTTGAGAAAATAGAGATAAAATTTGATAAAATTGCAAAATTAAGTAAGGCCCAATAACACCATATGGCCGGCCACTTAATGATGATTTTTCAAATTATTATTTTCATTATTTTAATGCCAAATAATTCTAAACCTAGACCTAGTAGTTGCCTATAAATAGAAAGTGATGGCTCAGTCAAAACACAAGTTTCCAATTAGCTTTCTGACAGAAATTTCTCTCTTCAGAAAAATTGAGCCTTCCTCACTCTCTACCTTGGTCGAAATCTCTCTCTCTCTTTTCCCTTCATCTTTTTCGTGACCCTAGTGAAAGAGTAAGTGCCCACACACAGCAAGCAGTAACTCAATCATAGATTGGAAGACTGTGAAGGATCAAAGCTTGAAGAAGAAGGAGATTCGGGCTCGGATCTTGATTATACTCGCTAAAGGAATCAAGGGTTAGAGATCTGAGTGGAAGGAGACATTTATTTCGCTGCATCAATGTAAGGTTTTCTTAACTTTATATGTGTTTATTTTATCGTTTTAGAAAGTTCATATTTAGGATGTTAATAAACATACTTGTGAGTAGATCTAAGATCCTGGTAAAATAATTCCCATCACTTAGATCTACTCACAAGTATGTTTATTAACATCCTAAATATGAACTTTCTAAAACGATAAAATAAACACATATAAAGTTAAGAAAACCTTACATTGATGCAGCGGAATAAATGTCTCCTTCCACTCAGATCTCTAACCCTTGATTCCTTTCGTAGCAAGTAGTATAATCAAGATCCGAGCCCGAATCTCCTTCTTCTTCAAGCTTTGATCCTTCACGGCCTTCCAATCTATGATTGAGTTACCGCTTGCCGTGTGTGGGCACTTACTCTTTCACTAGGGTCACGAAAAAGATGAAGGGAAAAGAGAGAGAGAGATTTCGGCCAAGGTAGAGAGTGAGGAAGGCTCAGTTTTCTGAAGAGAGAAATTTCTGTCAGAAAGGCTAATGAAAGCATGTGTTGTGAATGAGCCATCACTTTCTATTTATAGGCAACTACTAGGTCTAGGTTTAGAATTATTTGGCATTAAAATAATGAAAATAATAATTTGAAAAATCTAATTAAGTGGCCGGCCTAGGTGTTGTAATGGGCCTCACTTAATTTTGCAATTTTATCAAATTTTATCTCTATTTTCTCAAAAATGCCAATTTTCCAATTCTAACCTTTTAAATGTCAAAACTAATTATTTAATAACTAAAATAAATTATTAAATAATATTGTCATTTAATTTAATTATTAATTAGACATATAAAGTCTATTAATAAATAAATAAACCTAGCAAACTCTTTTCCTTACAATTTCACCCCTGCTTAGTGAAAATTCATAAAATTAGACATAGTCTAACTTTAGAATTATAATTGATCAATCACGAATCAATTAATGAGTCTTACAAGCAGAATGTTCTCAACTAGAATGGGGACCATGGATCTATATGCTGAGCTTCCAATAAGTGAACCAAATTTACCAAGTAAATTCCTACTTATTAATTCTTCGTTGAATCCACTCTTAGAACTTAGAATTGCACTCTCAGACTTATATAGAGCATATTGTATGTTTCACGATACCAATATACTATCTCATTTAACCATTGTTATAATCTTATTGTGATTTAAAGATCCTCTATATAGATGATTTACATCGAGATGGAATTTCTTTACCGTTCTCACCCCTCAATGTATTTTGCCCCTTAAAACACTTAGCTACCTGTAAATGGTGTTTAATGATCTAATAATTAGTCAGTTAAACAAGAGCTCATCCATTTACTTCTATTTGCTAAGCTCGAAGGGAATCATCACTTAACTTCTATACACCAGTAGAAGCTATAGATTCCATATTTATGTTCAGCACTCCCACTCAATCATACTATCATGTTCTCGAAATATACGTATCACCCTGACCCGAAAGTAGGCTTAACTAATAAATCTAAGAACATGAATAGCACTCCTGAGTTGAGCCTAAGCATATCAGGATTTAGATTCTTTTAATCTTAAGATCAACTACTGATATTGACTTGGAAAGATATGTATAACGGTAAGTTTGTAATATCTTAACTTAGTTGCAATATCGGTCCAGTCCAATGTATACTCCATACATTGGAAACTAGTATACTTTACTAATGTCCTGGAAAGAACATAACACTTACTCCAAGTGTAAGTACACATCATCGCTGATTATCACATTAGTGTAAATCCAATAACACTGATGAAACAGGGACCAAAACTTTTGATTCATATGATCACAATCACATTCCACTGTGTTGACGATACTGTAATTGTGAATAAACATATGATCTGGATTTAACTGATTTTGTGTGTATGAATGTAATAAACATATTAAACATATTAAACCATTAGCATGTAAAATTCATGCAAACATCAATCACTTCAAATTTCTTATGTTGATAACTAATCAGATTGTAAAGAGTTTTATTTAGGGCATAAAACCTAACAAACTCCCACTTGCACTAATATAAAGCAAACTGTGCAAATAGGTCAATCTGATGTCTTGATCTTCAGATCAAGTGTAGTATATTTGAATCCACCCAAACTTCTAAAAACTAGTTCATAAATACTCTTATGAAACATCATTTACTATATGCTTTACTCATCAAGGGATACTGAAATCTTTACTGTTTTAAAAGTACATCTGAATTAACAGAGGACATATCTCTCATATTTTAAAATATGTAATTGAGATAATACAGTGTAGACTTTTCTTCAGTGATATAACTTTCTGGTATTTTCGAATAGACCAAGTTACAATTCTTCTCTGGTAGAGCTTGAATTATTATACAATAATTCCTCCACCCCCAAAGTAAGCACCATCTTATAGAAATCGAAATTAGATGGTGAGATACAAAGACAACTGCTACACAGTTCCTTAATATCTGACATATAGATCACTTTCATAAATCCTTCTTGAATATCTTCTAATGTTCCCTGTTTGATTACATCTCAGATAGCTCCCACTCAATAGCAGATGTCTGGTTAAATAATACTTTTAACCTCTGATTGTTTAGAGAGTTACCTAGTTGTGACTTTTGTATTAGTCTGAAACTTTAAGTCAAGACTAAGTCATCAACATAGCAGACTAGTATTTGAAGTGAAAAATACATGCCAGAGATTAAAGTAATCAAAATTAAGATACCATCAAATTTTATGAGGATTAAGAATTCTTGGTTCAAGTCATTCGAATGGACTGAACTAGAGTTCTTTATCTTATTCTCATAATTCTAATAAGCCATACCTATCCATGTGAATGGTTAGATTTGCTTTTCAGTAGTGTTCTTAAGTACCTATCACAATTATCAACCTAATGAAGATGGGTATAGAACTTTAAAATTCTCCCACTCAATTAAGGTAGTGTGAAACTTTAACAAAGAACTTTCAAAGGTATCAAACTTTTACTTACAATAGTAAAATCGAAATGGAACATACAATCAAGATCAAGAATTTATATTGACAATAGCTGACTCATTATATTACTTCCATGTTTAAACAAGATATGCGTTTCATAGGGAATTGTGGAATAGTCTCCACCCCTAAGAATATACATATAGGGTACTATGGATAACCTCCACCCCTAAGTATATAGAGATTATGATCCACCCCTAAAGGTTGTAAAGATCATGATTCTCTTAGTGTGATAGAGTTTATGTGGAGTTGAATACTATCCAGAGTTCATTAGATATAAAAGATCGTTGAACTGCATAGTTTTCTTAACTTTTCTCCACCCCTATCAGATCTTAAGATCCTTTTATTAAACAAATTCTTAATAATTGTATGAGAATGAACAATTATTGATAAACATAGAAATAATTTCTAGTGTTTATATAATATAACTCTATGAAGAGTTGTAAATATTATAGAATTTGCATCAATAATAAAAACACTTACACATACAAACATATAAATATAATGTGGTAATAATTGATGAAGATAAAATTAAATGAAGCTCAATCTCATAAATTGCAATAGTGAATTTCGAAAAAATAAAAAAAAGAAACTTTATTAATAAAAAAAATGTATTGCAACAATATGAGAAAAACAGGGATAAATATCCCTAACTAAAATTTGAAATCCAAATTGTCTTTAAACTAAAACAATTAATTCAAAAATTGAAGAGCTTCATCTTTATCTGGACGATTTCACCCTTGGTCAAGCTTTCTGATCGAACTCATTTGAGTTCAAGTAGCTTGGCCTAGAAGAAGAAAACAAATAAACAAAGCTAGTCGAGAATCATAAATCCAATTGGATAACAATTCACTAAACTCTTAAAGTTTATAAATGGAAATACCTTGTTTCTTTGCAAGAAGTTTAGGACATTGGGGTTTCCAATGACCTTTCTCATTGCAGTAGAAACACTTTCCTTTAAGTGTAGCATCACCAGAAGGAGCAGCCTTTTTCATGGCTTTTGCTCGCTTCTTGGTGTTCTTCCACTTCTTCTTCGATTTGGGCTTTGAAGCAGAGGCAACATTTGCTTCAGGTTTTATCGTCCCATTACCATTACCAGGATGAGGTTTACTCCCTTTCTTCTTGGGTCCTCCAATCAAATTTTCATAAGTTTGAAGGTCATTGACTAATTCATGAAAGTCAATTTCCTTCTTATTCATGACATAATTTGATGTATATGGTAGAAATGCTGGAGTCAGGCTATTCAAGATAAGACTAACTTGAGTAGCACTGTCCATTTCAGCACCATGATCCTGGGCTTCTTGGAAATAACTAGACATGAGGAGAACATGATCACGCACGTTTTGATGAGGTTCCATCCGTGCATTAATGTACTTCTTAGTCGCGTCAAAGCGTGACTGAAGCGATGCCTTACCGAATAGCTCATTTAACTTCGTCATAACTTCAAGAACCTTCTCGCCTTTAGAAAACCGAGTTTTGAGGGTGTCAACATGCTAGAAAGCATAAAGTATAGAGCTTTGTCATTTGCCTTCGCCAACGCTCATACTTTTCTTTCACGCTTTGGATGCATTATCCCTGTGCACTTCGTGTGACGGCTCGGCTTAAAACAAACAAGGCACTTTCTCCTATGAGAGCAATATTAATGTTCTCATTCCATTTATTAAAGTTAGATCCATTCAAATTATTTTCAAATAACAAAGGATAACATGGGATTCATTTTGACAAAACAGGATACTACAAAATAATAGAAATCAACAAATAGAAATTAGTAATGGTTTAATACACAAAATCAATTCAGAAATTATAAGCACATAGCAAGTAGGAATGATATGAGAAAATACTTAAAAAATTCAATCCTAAATAATTTCCAAGGTTTTCAACAAACTGATATCAGTGTCCCGTTTAGGCGAGAGTCAAAGCTACCATCCATTGAATAGAGTTGTCAGCTCATCTAAAATGTTAAACATTCTAGCAACCTTTTATTCGATCAAGATCAGAATCCAGCGTTGTCCCATTTAGGCGAGAGTCAAGGCTATTCTATCTCATGAGCTTCTACCATTGTTTCGCAATCTGCAAGTCAAATATGGTCGCCACCATTAGGGTGATCTATACCATATAAAACACTTACAAACCACTTATCATGCGAGATTAAACGGTGCGAAATTGCTAATGAACGTTCCTCCATTAGGGAGGATTACTCACTAAAACAAACGCGGTGTAAAACCCATAATGGAGATCGAATATCTTAATAATAATAAAGCTCATTGTTTAAAATGTATTTTCTTTATTATTCTAATAAATAAATCTCATTAAATTCTATTTAAGAATTAAAATTCAAAAATAAGAATTTAATATAATATTTATAAAATTATACTTAGATGGTGATTGAAATAAAATTAATTATTTCCATCTTAGTAGTAATCTTAAATATAAATATTAAGGAAATTAATTTAAGTTGAATTAAATAAATAATTAGCAACTTAAAAATTTCCTTTGAGAATATATTTATTGGGTTCGAAAATTTAAAGTATATAAAAATACAATTTTCGAAAATAATAAAAATAGAAAAGAAATACTTCAAGCAAAAATATCACCTATCTAGATTTTCTTTTGACTAGTTAATTCAATTTCTAATAATATCTATATATATATATATTTTAAATTCATTTATTTTAAATTAATCAATTAGATGAAAAAATCATTGATTGTAGTTGGTCCAAGAATTAATTAAAATAAATAATTAATTTACAATTCAATCTATTTTTCAAAAATTCGAAAATATGGCATAATTAAAATGCAAATTTCGAAATTGATTAATAAAATAAAGAAAAATATATATTGAAAATTATTTAAATTTAAGTTGAAAAATTAAATTTCAACCTAAAAATAATTTTCTATTTAATTAAGTGTCATGAAAAATCAATAAATATTTAAGTATCATGATGAAAATCAACTTAGGTATTTAGATTTTTCAAGTTAATTAAATGTATTAAATTCAAGAAATAAATAATTAAGTGTAGAGAAGGCTTAATTATTAATTTCTATTTAATACTAGGAAAAATATACTTAATAAAATTGTACCAAAATTAATTATTTAAATAATTAATTTCACAAAGTATGATTTTCCTATTTAAATATTAGAAATAATAAGTAGTCTAGAAATTACTATCTAGAAAATATCTTATTTGACTAAGTATCTTTTCAAAATTTGAAAAATATCTAATTTAAGTTATATAGAAAAAATCTAAAACTTAAATAATTTCAAATCTAGATTTAATTAAATATCACAAATTAAGTTGTAACCACTTAATTTGAAGATATCTTTTGAAGTTAATATTTGAAAAGATATTAACCAAAAAAATATCTAAGATATTCCATTTCAAGTTAATATTTGAAAAGATATTAACTTAAAAAATATCTTAAGAATCTTTAATAACTAATGCCTAAGATTCCTCAACTTGATTTAAAATTTAAATCAAATATTCAAATTTAAGTTAGTTAAGAAAAATCAGTTGATACAACTAATTTATAACTTAAATAGGAATATTTAATTAAATAAGCTCCAGAAAGAATCTTAGTTAGTTAAAATTCGATATTTAATTAAATACAAGAAAAATACAAATAGTTTGTCTAGAAATAATATCTAAAACTAAAAGTGTTTTTCTTAAAATTAACTTTAAAATATTAAAATGAAAATAAATTTTCATATATTTTAAAAGTTAATTATGTTGCTAATTCAATTTTATTAGGTCAAACTAATATAATTAACCTAGTATAGTTATTCCAATCAGCAAATGGGCCTTCACAATTGGGGTAGTTCATGTGAGGGGGTGCTGGGTTCAGTATGTCGTACCCACTTCTATGGCACCCAACTCTCACACAAGGCCCAAAAGAGAGGAATTTAACCTTAAAATGAATAACTGTTATTAATTGAATAGGTCCAAAAACTAAATGGACCTAAATAAAATCTATCATGGTGTGACATTTTATTTAGCAACAACCTATATGTATCTATATTAAAACAAAATAAACATATAGGCTCACACAGGCACACTTTGGATGGATCCTATCATGTTGCTAGGTCATACACAGATGAAAGAAGATTGTAAAATTTACCTGTTACAAATTATTAACTTGACCAAGGGAGCCATCAGATCATTAGATCTGGCAAAAGGTAACCATGGCTATTTGCAATCAAGTAATAATAGGTTTTGAAAACTTACACACAAGCTAAAACCATATACTCCTGGAACAAGGTTAGCTGGATAGTTGGAAGTAAGATTTATTTAATTTTAAATAAATAATTTCGAAAAATAAATAATTAAAAAAAAATTTAATTTTCGAAAAATAAAATAAAATTAAAAAAAATTTAATTTCGGAAATAAAAAAAATTTCGAAATTTTTAAAAAAATTTTAAAATTAAACCTACTTTTTGAAAAATTAGGTTTCAACCAACCTAAATATCATTTCAAAATTTGCTAACTACTTTTAAAAATGAAATGTTATTTTAAAAATAAAAATTAAATAAAAAATTAGAAAAGATAAATAAAATATCTTTTCAGATTGTAAATTTAATTTAAATAAATAAAATAACAAAATTTAAAAAGTTAGCAAAATATCTTATATCTATTTAAAATTACATGATTATAAATATCTTATTTTAAATTTAAATAAGGTCAAAATATCTAAAAAGATTTAATTAAAAAATCTTAAAAGATAAGATATTTTTAAAATATCTTAAAAGATAAGATATTTTTAAATATCTTAAAAGATATTATAAATATCTTTAAAAGATATTATAAATATCTTAAAAAATCTGACCTTAAATTTAAAAAAAAATATAATCAAATTTTAAAAATAAGATAGATTTTTAAGCAAAAAGATAAATACTAATTCTATTCAAATTCAAATTACACTAATATCTTGAATTAAATTAAAAAAAAATATTAAATTAATTCAAAATGATAATTAGAATTGAATTAGGAATAGTAATAGTATATATATATAAAACCATACAAAAAATTGGAAGTTAATTCCATGAAAAAGTATGAAAAATTGAAGAAAATTGAAAAAATTCGAAACTGTACGGACAGTTCTGCGATGGCAGGAAACTATCAAGACAAAATTTCCGATTTTGTCAAATCTTCAAAAAATCATAACTAATTCAAATAAAATCCAAATTGAGTTCTGTAAAAGGCTAACTTGCTTAATTTTTTTTCATACTATCCAATAAAAATAATTCCAGAACCGAAATAACAATTATTTTTCACGAAAATTTCACAATCATCAATCAATCATCAAATAACACTCAATACAACATGATACCATCCAAAGAACATACAAACAATCGTTTTAAAGTCCAAATTACATGCAAGTAAATCAATTACCATGGCTCTGAGACCAGTTGATGGGAATTATTTTACCAGGATCTTAGATCTACTCACAAGTATGTTTATTAACATCCTAAATATGAACTTTCTAAAACGATAAAATAAACACATATAAAGTTAAGAAAACCTTACATTGATGCAGCGGAATTAATGTCTCCTTCCACTCAGATCTCTAACCCTTGATTCCTTTCTGTAGCAGAGTATAATCAAGATCTGAGCCCGAATCTCCTTCTTCTTCAAGCTTTGATCCTTCACAGTCTTCCAATCTATGATTGCTGCTTGCTGTGTGTGGGCACTTACTCTTTCACTAGGGTCACGAAAAAGATGAAGGGAAAAGAGAGAGAGAGATTTCGGCCAAGGTAGAGAGTGAGGAAGGCTCAGTAATCTGAAGAGAGAAATTTCTGTCAGAAAGGCTAATGAAAGCATGTGTTGTGAATGAGCCATCACTTTCTATTTATAGGCAACTACTAGGTCTAGGTTTAGAATTATTTGGCATTAAAATAATGAAAATAATAATTTGAAAAATCTAATTAAGTGGCCGGCCTAGGTGTTGTAATGGGCCTCACTTAATTTTGCAATTTTATCAAATTTTATCTCTATTTTCTCAAAAATACCAATTTTCCAATTCTAACCTTTTAAATGCCAAAACTAATTATTTAATAACTAAAATAAATTATTAAATAATATTGTCATTTAATTTAATTATTAATTAGACATATAAAGTCTATTAATAAATAAATAAACCTAGAAAACTCTTTTCCTTACAATTTCACCCCTGCTTAGTGAAAATTCATAAAATTAGACATAGTCTAACTTTAGAATTATAATTGATCAATCATGAATCAATTAATGAGTCTTACAAGAAGAATGTTCTCAACTAGAATGGGGACCATGGATCTATATGCTGAGCTTCCAATAAGTGAACCAAATTTACCAAGTAAATTCCTACTTATTAATTCTTCGTTGAATCCACTCTTAGAACTTAGAATTGCACTCTCGTACTTATATGTAGCATATTGTATGTTTCACGATACCAATATACTATCTCATTTAACCATTGTTATAATCTTATTGTGATTTAAAGATCCTCTATATAGATGATTTACATCGAGATGGGATTTCTTTACCGTTCTCACCCCTCAATGTATTTTGCCCCTTAAAACACTTAGCTACCTGTAAATGGTGTTTAATGATCTAATAATTAGTCAGTTAAACAAGAGCTCATCCATTTACTTCTATTTGCTAAGCTCGAAGGGAATCATCACTTGACTTCTATACACCAGTAGAAGCTATAGATTCCATATTTATGTTCAGCACTCCCACTCAATCATACTATCATTTTCTCGAAATATACGTATCACCCTGACCCGAAAGTAGGCTTAACTAATAAATCTAAGAACATGAATAGCACTCCTGAGTTGAGCCTAAGCATATCAGGATTTAGATTCTTTTAATCTTAAGATCAACTACTGATATTGACTTGGAAAGATATGTATAACGGTAAGTTTGTAATATCTTAACTTAGTTGCAATATAGGTCCAGTCCAATGTATACTCCATACATTCGAAACTAGTATACTTTACTAATGTCCTGGAAAGAACATAACACTTACTCCAAGTGTAAGTACACATCATCGCTGATTATCACATTAGTGTAAATCCAATAACACTGATGAAACAGGGACCAAAACTTTTGATTCATATGATCACAATCACATTCCACTGTGTTGACGATACTGTAATTGTGAATAAACATATGATCTGGATTTTACTGATTTTGTGTGTATGAATGTAATAAACATATTAAACCATTAGCATGTAAAATTCATGCAAACATCAATCACTTCAAATTTCTTATGTTGATAACTAATCAGATTGTAAAGAGTTTTATTTAGGGCATAAAACCTAACACTAAGATCCTGGTAAAATAATTCCCAACATAATGTGCTCCTGCAACAGCAATATAGAGAGAGCGAAATTTTAAAAAATATTCAGAATTGATTTCATGTCTTCTAGTAACTGAGCAGAATAATGAACTTTTGATGAAAAATCATGAATCATAGTCGTAGTCGGGATCATAATCGAAGTAATAGACGTGGTCGTGACCATAATCAAAGTTGCGGTCGTGGTCACGATCGCGGTCGAAGCAATGTTCAGCATCGTAATGGCCAAAATAAAAATTCATATACTCCAATGAAAAGCACAACTACTGAGAACAAGGGAAAAGGTCCTCAAAATAATAATCGTAGAAATTCTGAAAATTTATGTTCCAGATGTGGAATAAAAGGACACTGGGCACGTGCCTGTCGTACGGCAAAACACCTTGCTGATCTTTATCAAGCATCTGTGAAAGGAAAGGAGAAAATAGAAGCAAATTTTGCCTATCAAGATGATGGTTTTCTCAAAGAGTCTTTGGATATTACGCACTTAGATGTTGCAGATTTTTTTAATGAAGATCTCATTAATAGCAACATGAATATCGATAATGGAGATGGGAATGACCACAATTAGTCACTTTTCTTTGTTATTTTTTATTACTTTAAGGTGTTTATTTTATTTGGCATGTTTATGTAATTAACTTTTATTATTTAAGCATTTATATTTTGAACTTATTATGTTTATTTTTTGGTTAATAAAGTAATGGACATTTGTCATTCTATACATGATTCTACAAATAATGATGATGATATTGTTGGGTTTTGTGCCCTAAATAAAACCCTTCACAATCTGATTAGTTATCAATATAAGAAATTTGAAGTGATTTATGTTTGCATGAATTTTACATGCTTATGGTTTAATATGTTTATTATATTTATACACAAAATCATTTAAGTCCATATCATATGTTTACTCACAATTACAGTATTGTCAACACAGTGGAATGTGATTATGATTATATGAATCAAAAGACTAAGTCCCTGTTTCATCAGTATTTTGGATTTACACTAATGTGATAATCAGCGATGATGTGTACTTACACTTGGAGTAAGTGTTATGTTCTTTCCAGGACATTGGTAAAGTATACTAGTTTCGAATGTATGGAATATACATTGGATTGGACCGATATTGCAACTTACTTAAGATATTATAAACTTACCGTTATATCTTTCCAAGTCAATATCAGTAGTTGATCTTAAGATTAAAAGAATCTAAATCCTGATATTCTTAGGCTCAACTCAGGAGTGCTATTCATGTTCTTTGATTTATTAGTTAAGCCTAATTTTGGGTCAGGGTGATACGTATATTTTGGGAACATGATAGTATGATTGAGTGGGAGTGTTGAACATAAATATGGAATCTATAGCTTCTACTGGTGTATAGAAGTCAAGTGATGATTCCCTTCGAGCTTAGCTAAATAGAAGTAAATGGATGAGATCTTGTTTATGTGACTAATTCTTAGATCACTAAACATCATTTACAGGTAGCTAAGTGTTTTAAGGGGCCAAATACGTTGAGGGGTGAAAACGGTAAAATTATATCATCTCGATGTAAATCATCTATATAGAGGATCTTTGATCACAATAAGATTATAACAATGGTTAAATAAGATAGCATATCTATATCGTGGAACATATAATATGCTCTATATAAGTCTTAGAGTGAAATTCTAAGTTGTAAGAGTGGATTCAACGAGGAATTAATAAGTAGGGATTTACTTAGTAAATTCGGTTCACTTATTGGAAGCTCAGCATATAGATCCATGGTCCCCATTCTAGTTGAGACTATACTGCTTGTAAGACTCAATAATTGATTTGTGATTAATCAATTATAATTCTAAAGTTAGACTATGTCTAATTTGTGAATTTTCACTAAGCAGGGGTAAAATTGTAAAGAAAAGAGATTCTATGTTTATTTATTAATTAAGAGACTCTATATGTCTAATTAATAATTAAATTAAATGACAATATTATTTAATAATCTATTTTAGTTATTAAATAATTAGTTTTGGCATTTAAAAGGTTAGAATTGGAAAATTGGCGTTTTTGAGAAAATAGAAATAAAAATTGTGAAAACTGCAAAATCCAAGTCAGGCCCATTAACACCTATGGCCGGCCACTTAGTGAGCTTTTTCCAATTAATATTTTCATTATTTTAATGCCAAATAATTGCTAACCTAAACCTAGTAGTTGCCTATAAATAGAAAGTGATGGCTCAGTCAAACAACATGTTTTTCAACAAGTTTTCAATATAACCTTTTTCTCAGAAAACAAAGATTGCCTTTTCAGAAAAACTGAGCCTTCCATTTCTCTCTCTATAGTCGACCCTATCCCTCTCTCTTTTCCTCTTCTCAATTTCGAAACCTTAGTGATAGAGTAGTGCCCACACACAGCAAGTGGTACCTCAATCATAGATTGGAAGACTGTGAAGGATCACACACAAAGAGAAGGACATTCGGTCTCAGATCTTGATAATACTCTGCGACAGAAAGGATACAAGGGTTAGAGATTTGAGTGGAAGGAGACATTATTCTGCTGCAACCAATGTAAGGTTTTCTTAACTTTATATGTGTTTAATTATCGTTTTAGAAAGTTCATATTTAGGGTGTTAAACAACATACTTGTGAGTAGATCTAAGATCCTGGTAAAATAAATTCCAACAGATATGTGTTTGGTGGATAGCGCAACCACTCATAAAATACTTAGAAGTGATAAATATTTTTCAAATTTATCAAGAATGAAGGCAAATGTTAATACAATATCAGACACTTCAAATTTAATTGAAGGCTCCGGAAGAGCCATTATATTGATACCTAGAGGAACAAAAATTATTATAGATGATGCCTTATTATCCACCAAATCAAAAAGGAATCTGTTGAGTTTCAAAGATATACGTTATATCATATTGAGACAATAGATGAAAATAATTTTGAATATCTTTGCATTACATCTATTGTTTCAAGAAAAAAATACATATTAGAAAAATTACATGGTTTGTCTTCAGGTTTGTACATTACACGTATAAGTATAATAGAAACTCATGTTATTGTGAACGAGAAGTGCACAAATCAAAAAAAAATATTTGTTATATGGCATGACCTGTTAGGCCATCCTGGTTCAATTATGATGCGTAGAATAATAGAGAACTCACATGGTCATCCATTGAAGAACCAAAAGATTCTTTTATCCAGTGAGTTCTCATGTGCTGCTTGTTCTCAATGAAAGTTTATCATTAAGCCCTCACCGGTAAAGGTTGGAATTGAATCCCCTGGATTTCTTGAACGAATTCAGGGCGACATATGTGGGCCTATTTGCCCACCATGTGGACCATTCAGATATTTTATGGTATTGATAGATGCATCAACTAGATGGTCACATGTTTGCTTATTATTTACTCGTAATGTAGCATTTGCAAGATTTCTCGCTCAAATAATCTGATTACGAGCACAATTCCCAGACTATGCAATCAAGACAATCCGCCTTGATAATGCTGGTGAATTTACATCACAGGCTTTTAATGATTATTGTATGTCAATAGGGATAAATGTTGAACATCCTGTTGCTCATGTACATACACAAAATGGTCTAGCAGAATCATTTATTAAGCGCCTCCAATTAATCGCAAGACCATTACTTATGAGAACAAAACTCCCAATTATAGCTTGGGGACATGCTATTTTACATGCTGCGGTACTTGTACGCATTAGGCCAACATCATATCACAAATTCTCCCCACTACAATGGGCTTTTGGTCAGGAACTAAATATTTCCCATCTAAGAATCTTTAGTTGTACAGTATATGTTCCGATTGCTCCACCACAACGAACAAAGATGGGTCCTCAAAGGAGGATGGGAATATATGTTGGGTATGAATCTCCATCTATCATTAAATATTTCGAACCCACAACTGGAGATATATTTACAGCACGTTTTGCTGATTGTCATTTTGATGAGACAAGTTTCTCAGCTTTAGGGGGAGGGGAAAAGAAACTGCTGGAAAAAGAAATTATATGGAATGCACAATCATTATCTCAATTTGATCCTCGTACAAATCAATGTGAACTTGAAGTTCAAAGAATAATTCATTTGCAAAATATTGCAAATCAATTACCAGATGCATTCACTGACCCAAAGAAAATTACAAAATTACATATTCCAGCTGAAAATGCTCCGATTCGAATTGAAGTCCCAGAGGGACAATTAATTAATGGTTCTAAAGCACGTTTGAAACGTGGTAGACCAGTTGGTTCCAAAGATAAAAATCCTCGAAAAAGAAAGGGAGCAAATAATCAAGATGGCCCTAATGAAGAGGCTGAAAATTTCGAGGAAGATGTTGACATAAACAAATCTCTTCAAGAGATTCAGGTACCTAAAAATATTAGAAATAATGAGATCTCAATAAATTATGTCAATACAGGAAAATAATGGAACCGACTCGAAGTAATTGTCGACAATATTTTTACTTATAATATAGCGCTAGAAATTGTAAATGAAAGCAAGGATCTTGAACCTAAATCTATCAAAGAATGTCAAAATAGAAAAGACAGGCCAAAATGGAAAGAAGCAATTCAAGCAGAATTGAATTCACTTGCTGAACGCAAAGTATTTGGACCTATAGTCCAAACACCTGAAGGTGTTAACCCGTTGGATACAAATGAGTATGTTTACGTAAAAGAAATGAGAAAAATAAAGTTGTGAGATACAAAGCAAGACTTGTAGCTCAAGGTTTTTCTCAAAGGCCAGGTATTGATTATGAGGAGACATATTCTCCTGTGGTGGATGCAATAACATTAAGATATTTGGTTAGCCTGGCTGTGAGTGAAAAACTCGATATGCGATTAATGGATGTAGTCACAGCTTATTTATATGGATCACTAGATAGTGATATTTACATGAAGATCCCTGAAGGATTTAAGATGCCTGATGCATATAATTCAAGCAATTGAGAAATGTGCTCAATTAAATTACAAAGGTCATTGTATGGATTAAAACAATCAGGACGCATGTGGTACAATCGACTTAGTGAATATTTATTAAAAGAAGGATATAAAAATGATCCTATTTGCCCATGTGTTTTTATAAAAAGTTCAAGTCCTGAGTTTGTTATCATTATTGTAGATGTTGATGATTTGAATATTATTGGAACTCCTGGAAAACTTTCAGAAGCTGTGGAATATCTAAAGAAAGAGTTCGAAATGAAAGATTTAGGAAAAACAAAATTTTGTCTTGGTCTACAAATTGAGCATTTAAAATGTGGAATTTTCATTCACCACTCAACTTATACTGAAAAGATTTTGAGACGGTTTTATATGGATAAATCACACCCATTGAGTAGCCCAATGGTAGTTAGGTCACTTGATGTAGAAAAAGATCCTTTTCGACCTAGAGAAGAACATGAAGAGCTCCTTGGTCCAGAAGTACCATGTCTTAGTGCAATAGGAGCATTGATGTATCTTGCTAATTGTACAAGACCTGATATAGCTTTCTCTGTCAATTTATTAGCAAGATTTAGTTCTGCTCCAACATATAGACATTGGAAAGGGATTAAGCACATACTCCGCTATCTCAAGGGTACTATTGATAAAGGATTATTCTATTCTAATAATTGTGGGTCACAACTTATTGGCTACGCAGATGCAGGATATTTATCTGATCCACATAAAGCTAGATCTCAAACTGGCTATTTGTTCACTTGCGGTGACACTGCTATATCCTGGCAGTCAACAAAGCAAACTCTGGTGGCTACTCAAATCATGCTAAGATACTTGCAATTCACGAGGCAAGTCGAGAATGTGTTTGGTTAAGATCAATGACTCAACATATTCGAGGAACATGTGGATTAACATCTAATAAAGAAGTACCAACTATTCTTTATGAAGATAATGTTGCTTGCATCGCTCAACTTAAAGGAGGGTACATTAAAGGAGACAGAACTAAACATATTTCACCAAAATTCTTCTTTACACACAATCTTCAAGAAAATGGTGATATCGATGTTCAACAAATTCGATCAAGTGATAATCTTGCAGACTTATTCACGAAGTCATTACCAACATCAACTTTTGAGAAGATGGTTCACAAGATTGGAATGCGTCGATTAAAGGATCTCCATGAATGCCAAAATGAGGGGGAGTAATTTCATACTGCACTCTTTTTTCCTTGACCGAGTTTTGTCCCACTGGATTTTCTCGGCAAGGTTTTTAATGAGGCAGTTATTATGGACATCCAAGGGGGAGTGTTATAAATATTATTAATTATGTGGATGTCCAAATCTTTTACCAGTAATGTAATCAACATTCCCTTTTTCTTAGTTTCCCTTTTTTTTAGTTTCTTAATATTTGATTCTTGTATGTGTATAAATAGGAGATCACTTATTGGAATAAAACACTCAGAAAATTCTCATATCTTCTCTATTTTCTTTCTCTAAATTATAATATTACATAGTACTAATATTTCATAATAGTTACACGTTATTTATTTATTTATTTTAATTTCTAAATTAATTACAACCATCCAATAGTGATCTAGTGACTAAAAAAAAATGTAACTATGAAGGTTACATATTTGATGTAACTATTGAAACCTCTTCCATAAATAAATAAATGGGTGACTATTCAATGGTTACATTTTTATTATAACCATATGGTTACATTTTTCTTTGACCTGTAATAGCAGGTTACTAATAGGTAGACTTTCCTTTTTTAGAATTAATTAATTATAATTAACTATTTTCTTAAAATAATTAATTAAGTAGTAGACATTCCTGTTGGGTTTTATGCCCTAAATAAAACTCATTTCAATATAATCAGATTTGTTTATTAATATAGATCAGAAATAACATTTAATGTTGCATGGTTCACATGATTTATTTCATGATTATATGTACATAATGTATAAATTCATCTGAAACCCTTTTCACATACTTGATCCTGTTTATTGTGTCGTCAACACATTGGAAAGTAAACATGACTATGTGAATAAAGTTTCCTAGATTTATCAGACATAGGGTTTTACTGATATGATAATCTACAACAAGAGTTTACTTGTATTTGGAGAAATACTATGTTCTTTCCAGAACATTGGTTAAAGTAAAGCTCAGGTTGGATGCATGGAGTATGCATCGGAAGGGACCGATATTGAACTTTGACTTAGATTTAATTAAACTTACCGTAAAATCTATTCAAGTCAATATCGCCTAGTTGATCCTAGATCAAATGATCTTAATCCAGATATGATTAGGCTCAATCTTGAAAGGCTATTCGTGTTCTTTGATTTGTTAGTTAAGCCTACTTTTAGGTCAGGGTGATACGTACATTTTGGGAACACGGTAGTGCAATTGAGTGGGAGCGCTATCATAAACATGGAATCTATAGCTTCTATCTGGCGAATAGTAAGCAAAGGATGATCTCCTTCGAGCTTGACCAAACGAACATAAATGGTGGAGTACTCATTTCACATAAGCTGAAATATCATTTATACGGGGTCAAGTGTTTTAAGGAATAAATACATTGTAGGGTGTAACGGTAATTTAATCCCTTTACAGTGTAGATCATTCATATAGAGGATCATTGATCAAATTAGGATTATAACAATGGATAACTAATGATGTGTCTATATGGTGGAACATATAGAGCATTCTATATACTGAGAGTGCAATTCTAAGTTCTATGCGTGGATTCAACGAAGAATTAATAAGTTAGTGAATTTTAGTGTTAAATTCTTGATCTACTTATTGGAAGCTCGGTTATATAGACCCATGGTCCCCCCACTAGTTGAGATAATATTGCTTGTAAGACTCATGTAATTGGTTTTGATTAATCAATTATAATTCTCAAATTAGACTATGTCTATTTGTGAATTTTTCACTAAGTAAGGGCGAAATTGTAAAGAAAGAGTTAATAGGGGCATATTTGTTAATTATGATACTTTGTATGGTTCAATTAATAAATATGATAAATGACAATATTATTTAATAATTATTTATAGTTATTAAATAGTTAGAATTGGCATTTAAATGTTTGAATTAGGAAATTGGCATTTTTGAGAAAATCAGATACAAAAGGTGTTAAAATTGCAAAATTGCAAAAAGCAAGGCCCAATCCACTAAGTGTATGGCCTGCCACTTTTGTAGGAAATTTAAATTGATTTTTTCATTATTTTAATGCCATATAATTCAAATCTAACCCTAGTGGAATGCTATAAATAGATAGTGAAGGCTTCAGGAAAATTACACTTAAATTTTCTATTTTTCCTTCAGAGAAAAACCTGAGCCTTCTCTCTCCCTATCTTTAGCTGACCACTCTCTCTCTTCTTCCTTAGAATTTCGAAATCCTTAGTGATTTGAGTAGTGCCCACACACATCAAGTGATACCTCAATCATAGTGAGGAAGATCGTGAAGAAAGATCATCAGCAAAGGAGTTTCAACATCAAAGATTCAGAGAAAGAGATCCAGGTTCAGATATTGATAATGCTCTGCTACAGAAAGGAATCAAGGGCTAGATATCTGAACGGAAGGAGTCATATTATTCCGCTGCACCCAATGTAAGGTTTCTTAAACTTTATATGTGTTTATTTCATCGTTTTAGAAAGTTCATATTTAGGATGTTAATAAACATACTTGTGAGTAGATCTAAGATCCTGGTAAAATAATTTCCAACAACTGGCCTCAGAGCCATGGTAATTGATTTACTTACATGTAATTTGGACTTTAAAACGATTGTTTGTATGTTCTTTGGATGGTATCATGTTGTATTGAGTGTTATTTGATGATTGATTGATGATTGTGAAATTTTCGTGAAAAATAATTGTTATTTCGGTTCTGGCATTATTTTTATTGGATAGTATGGAAAAAATTAAGCAAGTTAGCCTTTTACAGAACTCAATTTGGATTTTATTTGAATTAGTTATGATTTTTTGAAGATTTGACAAAATCGCCATTGATAGTTTCATGATCGCAGAACTGTCCGTACAGTTTCGAATTTTTTCAATTTTCTTCAATTTTTCATACTTTTTCATGGAATTAACTTCCAATTTTTTGTATGTTTTTGTATATATACTATTACTATTCCTAATTCAATTCTAATTATCATTTTGAATTAATTTAATTTTTTTTTAATTTAATTCAAGATATTAGTGTAATTTGAATTTGAATAGAATTAGTATTTATCTTTTTGCTTAAAAATCTATCTTATTTTTAAATTTGATTATATTTTTTTTAAATTTAAGCGTCGTATATTTTAAGATATTTATAATATCTTTTAAGATATTTATAATATCTTTTAAGATATTTAAAAATATCTTATCTTTTAAAGATATTTATAATATCTTTTAAGATATTTTAAAAATATCTTATCTTTTAAGATTTTTTAATTAAATCTTTTTAGATATTTTGACCATATTTAAATTTAAAATAAGATATTTATAATCATGTAATTTTAAATAGATATAAGATATTTTGCTAATTTTTTAAATTTTGTTATTTTATTTATTTAAATTACATTTAAAAATTTGAAAAAGATATTTATTTATCTTTTCTAATTTTTTATTTAATTTTTATTTATAAAATAACATTTAAAATTTAAAAGTAGTTAGCAAATTTTTGAAATGATATTTAGGTTGGTTGAAACCTAATTTTTCAAAAATTGTAGGTTTAATTTTAAATTTTTTTAAAATTTCGAATTTTTTTTTAAATTTTTTAAAAATTTTCGAAATTTTTTATTTTTTTTTATTTATTTAATTAATTATTTTCGAAATTAAATATTTAATTTAAAATTAAATAAATCCTACATCCAACTATCCAACTAACCTTGTTGCAGGAGTATGTGTTTTAGCTTATGTGTAAGTTTTTAAAACCTATTATTACTTGATTGCAAATAGCCATGGTTACTTTTTGCCAGATCTAATGATCTGATGGCTCCCTTGGTCAAGATAATAATTTGTAACAGGTATATTTACAATCTTCTTTCATCTGTGTATGACCTAGCAACATGATAGGACCCATCCAAAGTGTGCCTGTGTGAGCCTATGTGTTTAATTTTATTATAGATGCATATAGGTTAATGTTGCTAAATAAAATGTCATAGTCATTGATAGATTTTATTTAGGCCCATTTAGTTTTGGGCTTATTCAATTAATAACAGTTGTTCTTATTAAGGTTAAATTCCTCTCTTTTGGGCCTTGTGTGAGAGTTGGGAGCCATAGAAGTGGGTACGACATACTGAACCAAAGACTCCCCTCACACAAACCACCCCAATTGTGAAGGCCCATTTGCCTGATTTGAATGACTGTACTAGGTTAATTAAACTAGTTTAACCTAATAAAATTGATTAGCAACATAATTAATTTCATTTATTTTGAAATTAATTTAAGAAAAATATAGTTTAAGGAATTTTATATTCTAAGCTAAACTATATGTATTTTCTTGTATTTAATTAAATATAGAATTATAACCATCTAGATTCTTTCTGGAACTTAATTTAAATTTTTCATTAAATATTCCTATTTAAGTTGATATTTAGTTATCTTCAACTAACCAACTTAAATCTGAATATCTTTTGAATTCAAAATTTCAAAATTAAGTTGAGGAATTTTAGGCATTGGTTATTAAGATTCTTTAGATATTTTTTAAGTTAATATCTTTTCAAATATTAACTTAAAATGGAATATTTTCAAATTAAGTGGTTACAACTTAATTTTTGATATTTAATTAAATTTAAATTTGAAAAATATTTAAGTTCTAGATTTTTTCTAATACAACTTAAATTAGATATTTTTTCAAATTTTGTGGAAAAGATACTTAGTCAAATAAGATATTTTCTAGATAGTTATTTCTAGACTACTTATTATTTCTAATATTAAATAGGAAAATATTATACATTGTGAAATTAATTATTTAAATAATTAATTTTGGTACAATTTATTTTAAGTATATTTTTTCCTAATATTAAACTAGAGATTAATAATTAAGCCTCTCTACACTTAATTATTTATTTCTTGAATTTAATACATTTAATTAATTTGAAAATTAAATATCTAAGTTGATTTTATCATCATACTTAAATATTTCTTTTTCGTGACATTTAATTAAATAGAAAATTATTTTTAGTTGAAATTTAATTTTTCAACTAAATTTAAATAATTTTCAAAATATATTTTTTCTTTATTTTATTAATCAATTTTCGAAATTGCATTTCTTAAATGCTAGAATTTCGAATTTTATCTTGAAAAATAGATTAAGTTGTAAATTAATTATTTTAATTAATTCTTGGATCAACTTAAATCAATGATTTTTTCATTTATTGATTAATTTAAAATAAATTGAATTAAAGTATATTATTAGAAATTGAATTAATTAGTCAAAGGAAAATCTAGATAGATGATATTTTTGCTTGAAGTATTTTTCTAGAAAATTAATATTTAAGTTGATTTTCATCATCATACTTAAATATTTGAAATTTTTCTTATATATTTAATTAAATAGGAAAATTATATTTTTTGTTGTAAATTAATTTTATTAATTAATTTTGGGCCAACATTAAATTAGAATAATTTTTCCAGGATTAATTTTTTATTTTAACATGCATTTTCGAAAATTGTATTCTTAAATACTTTAATTTTTCGAAATGCAATATATATTTAAAGAAAATTAAATTTGAGTTGTAAATTAATTTATATTAATTTTGTAACAGCTTAAATTGAATATTTTTCTAAATATTTATTGGAAATTATTACTAAGATGGAAATAATTCATCTAAGTAAAATTTATAAATATTAAATTAAAATTTATATTTTGAATTTTTCATTCTAAATTGGAAATTTTAAATAAATATATATTTAAAATAAATAAATTAAATAAAGAGAATCAAAGAAAATACAACTCACTTTAAATAATGAGCTTGATTATTATTAAGATATTCGATCTCCATTGTTGGTCTTACAAAAGTTAAATGTTTTCAATATAACCTCGAGACGCTAGACTTCGTCCCCCTATGGATGGTTATTCGTTGAACGCATTTAACACCGTAAGATTTCATTTGATAAGTGTTTTGTAAGTTTTCGTCTCTATTAGACTCTCCCCTACGGTGACTACTTAGAGATAAACTTATGAAACATGAAACAATGGTGGAAGCTCATAAAATGAGAATAACCTTGACTCTCGCCTACCGGGACAACGTTGGATTCTTATTTTGATCGAATAAAAGGTTGCTAGAATGGTTTTTATTTTAGATGAGCTGACAACTCTATTCAATAAATGATGCTTTGACTCTCGCCTACCGGACACCGTATCGCTTTATTGAAAACCTTGGAAATTATTTAGGATTGTATGTTTTAGTATTTTCACTAGTCATTCCTACTTGCTATCTGTTTATAAGTTCTGAATTGTGTATGAATTTATATTGAACCATGTTAATTTTCTGTTATTAAGTTGTAGTTTAATTTCGAATCTTCATTGTTGGTCTAACATGTTTGTTTTTCTAATGAGATAAATCCCTAGTGGATTTTCACCATTAGACATACATAATAGTGTAAGATCTCGAAAGATAAATATTGTATATGCGACATCTAGCTGTTCATCAATTGATGACACCTTAGACTAGTATTTTACGATATGAAACAAGAAGATTATATAAATAAGATTACTTTGACTTTCGCTAATCGAAGCATCGTTGGATTCTTATTTTAAACGAAATTATCCTAATTCCTCTTAGCTTATTCATTTCGAATTAGCTTTCAAAACATATCATTGGATGAATGGTCTATAAATCATTTCATGTCATTTTATATGACGCATATGATTATAATCCCGAAATTCTATTCCCAATTGATATAAATCCTCAATCTTAGAAATCTCCTACTTGTATGGGCAAATCTGACTTAGAGTTTGTATTAGTAGTGCTGGTCCAAGATAGAATTACTCATTATATTTGGTATAAATTTAAGTCTTTGACTTTAATTTTAGATTCCAAATAGAAATTTTCTTAAATTTCTAATTCCGTAATACAATACAGTTACACTTTCTCAAGTGTTTAATATCCATCTTTTATTAATGGATTAAAACTGTATGGAATGTGAGTTAGGTATTCTGTGACCAGGATCCACTTGAAGTATTCTAAGAACTCTTTGATGTAACTAAACCTATATCATCCAAAGACACTACCAGTTTTTTTAATCTATGGCATTTGTATCTTGTTCATAGTGGTTTTGACAAGATCAATCTCTGCAAAGAGTTAATATGCCTATATCCACTGAAAGTAGTTCATCTCATTCGCAGATGGATGTACATTCAGGGGTGGATATGAGTTTTTCGTTGTATTCTTAAAACGATAACTCTAGATTATACCTTATGCAAAGAAATTTGAAATGTTTGAAAAATTTCATCAATTTCTAGCAATGGTTAAACACCATTAAGGTATGTGGTTAAAGATCTTGCGAACTGATAGGGGTGGAGAAATAGTTAGTAGATATGCAGTTCAAAGATCATTACATTGATTTTTGAATTATATCCAAACTTACCTCCCCAGAAATTTCGATTTGCATATTGATGATTAGTTACTAGTCGTTGCCTAAGTCCTTCTATGGTAATACAATTTCAGAATGATGTAATGGTTGTAAATCATTACTAGATTCATGGATGACCTAATCAAAATCTTAAGAAAGGCTAGAACTGTTAACCATGGTTTGTTAGCTTTTCTAAGTGATTAGGGGTGGACCATCCCATTGTCAATAGATAAGAAAGTGTTTGTTCAAACAAATACTACTTTTCTAAGAAAATGACTAAGTCTGAAAAACAAGTAGCAAATAAAGGAGATATTTATTCTTGATTCCAAAAGTGTTCTATCATCTTATATAACATATGATGATCCCACTGCCTCTGTTGTCTTGTCACAACCGAAGAGATCAATACCATTTAGTTTTCTTCGACATAATTCACGGTACCTTGTCGTAGTGGGAGAGTTTCTAGGAACTCACCTTCTTATGACTTGGGAGACACAAGTGATTAAAATCCATTGTGAGTTTAAACAAGTAATGGATTGTCAAGATAAGAAACTAAGAAGAAAGCCAATAGAACTATGGTTTAATCCATTCACATGGAATGACCTAAAGTTTTCTATTACAAGGACATAAAAGGAAATTTTCGTTAATAAGTCTATTCTATGGACTTAACAAAACTTCCTGTTCCTAGTATTATAGGTTTGAGATTATCTAAACCTATGGCTTGTGGTATACACAGTAATTACTTACTCTAATGCAAGCAACTTACTTTAGTAAGATGCTGAAGCATTTTCTTTCTAATGGCAATCTATAGAAGCTTCACAACTTCTTAGGCATAGATTTTATTTATCTAAGGAAAAGTCTCAACTATTCCAGAAAAGATAAAGCCATGGAAAAATTTCTTATATCAACAGTGAGAGGTCTTAGATATGCTTTTGTATGCCTTAGACCGTACACTGCTGTTGAGTGGGAGTAATGAGTAGGTATCAGATTAATCCAGGAGAAGAACATTGGAAGACAATCAAGTAAATCTTAAGATAAAGAAGAGGAACTATATGTTAGTCTATAAGGGTGTGTTTAAAACTCTTAGACTACACCATATCAGATTTCGAAATTTGCCTATGTGCTAGTAAATCTTTCTGATAAGATGGTGGTTACTCTGGGGGTGGAATAGTGATTTTGGAGAAGTGTAAAAACCTATCTGAAGTCTCTAGGTCTACCAGAAAGGGACTGAATGTTAAAGCTGCAGGAAAGTTACTTATTCAGTCTAAGGAAAGTTCTATACATCTTTGGCACCATTCCAAATTGCCTTAAACTACTAGTGTTAATTTCCTGATTAACCAAAAGTAGTTGCCAAAGGTATAGAATCCAGTATCCCAAGAGAGTAAACATATAGAGAGGAATTTCACATTATCAATGATTTTGTGATTAAAGGAAGAGTAATGGTGGAGAAAAGGTTGTGGTTAATTCAACCTTTCAGATCCTATTACGAGGAGTTTACTACTACTACACTTGATTTGTATATCAAGGTGTTGAGATTATTTGAAACGCACTTTTTGTTTTATATTAGTGCAAGTGGGAGTTTGTTGGGTTTTATGCCCTAAATAAAACTCATTTCAATATAATCAGATTTGTTTATTAATATAGATCAGAAATAACATTTAATGTTGCATGGTTCACATGATTTATTTCATGATTATATGTACATAATGTATAAATTCATCTGAAACCCTTTTCACATACTTGATCCTGTTTATTGTGTCGTCAACACATTGGAAAGTAAACATGACTATGTGAATAAAGTTTCCTAGATTTATCAGACATAGGGTTTTACCGATATGATAATCTACAACAAGAGTTTACTTGTATTTGGAGAAATACTATGTTCTTTCCAAAACATTGGTTAAAGTAAAGCTCAGGTTGGATGCATGGAGTATGCATCGGAAGGGACCGATATTGAACTTTGACTTAGATTTAATTAAACTTACCGTAAAATCTATTCAAGTCAATATCGCCTAGTTGATCCTAGATCAAATGATCTTAATCCAGATATGATTAGGCTCAATCTTGAAAGGCTATTCGTGTTCTTTGATTTGTTAGTTAAGCCTACTTTTAGGTCAGGGTGATACGTACATTTTGGGAACACGGTAGTGCAATTGAGTGGGAGCGCTATCATAAACATGGAATCTATAGCTTCTATCTGGCGAATAGTAAGCAAAGGATGATCTCCTTCGAGCTTGACCAAACGAACATAAATGGTGGAGTACTCATTTCACATAAGCTGAAATATCATTTATACGGGGTCAAGTGTTTTAAGGAATAAATACATTGTAGGGTGTAACGGTAATTTAATCCCTTTACAAAGGTAGATCATTCATATAGAGGATCATTGATCAAATTAGGATTATAACAATGGATAACTAATGATGTGTCTATATGGTGGAACATATAGAGCATTCTATATACTGAGAGTGCAATTCTAAGTTCTATGCGTGGATTCAACGAAGAATTAATAAGTTAGTGAATTTTAGTGTTAAATTCTTGATCTACTTATTGGAAGCTCGGTTATATAGACCCATGGTCCCCCCACTAGTTGAGATAATATTGCTTGTAAGACTCATGTAATTGGTTTTGATTAATCAATTATAATTCTCAAATTAGACTATGTCTATTTGTGAATTTTTCACTAAGTAAGGGCGAAATTGTAAAGAAAGAGTTAATAGGGGCATATTTGTTAATTATGATACTTTGTATGGTTCAATTAATAAATATGATAAATGACAATATTATTTAATAATTATTTATAGTTATTAAATAGTTAGAATTGGCATTTAAATGTTTGAATTAGGAAATTGGCATTTTTGAGAAAATCAGATACAAAAGGTGTTAAAATTGCAAAATTGCAAAAAGCAAGGCCCAATCCACTAAGTGTATGGCCTGCCACTTTTGTAGGAAATTTAAATTGATTTTTTCATTATTTTAATGCCATATAATTCAAATCTAACCCTAGTGGAATGCTATAAATAGATAGTGAAGGCTTCAGGAAAATTACACTTAAATTTTCTATTTTTCCTTCAGAGAAAAACCTGAGCCTTCTCTCTCCCTATCTTTAGCTGACCACTCTCTCTCTTCTTCCTTAGAATTTCGAAATCCTTAGTGATTTGAGTAGTGCCCACACACATCAAGTGATACCTCAATCATAGTGAGGAAGATCGTGAAGAAAGATCATCAGCAAAGGAGTTTCAACATCAAAGATTCAGAGAAAGAGATCCAGGTTCAGATATTGATAATGCTCTGCTACAGAAAGGAATCAAGGGCTAGATATCTGAACGGAAGGAGTCATATTATTCCGCTGCACCCAATGTAAGGTTTCTTAAACTTTATATGTGTTTATTTCATCGTTTTAGAAAGTTCATATTTAGGATGTTAATAAACATACTTGTGAGTAGATCTAAGATCCTGGTAAAATAATTTCCAACAACTCCTTTTTTAGAATTAATTATTTATAATTAACTATTTTCTTAAAATAATTAATTAAATATTCAACAAGACCTCTTTTAGCAATTAATATTTATATTTAAATCCTTACTTGAATTATTTTAATAATTAAGCCATTTAATTATAATATTTACAATAAAATTTATTTTTTTTACAAAAATTAAACTTCTTTAACAAAAATTAAAATGCTCTTCTTATAATAAAATTTCAAATAATTAATTATTTTTAAATGATATTTAATTATTTTGTTACAATTATATGAACTAAGTATGAGGTCTCAAGCTAATCAATCGATAATAAGTGCAGGCATTTTTTTTTCTAAAAAATCCTTTAACTTATTTCATTTTTTACTTTTTAAATATTTAAATAAAAAAATAAATAATTAAGTGAAATAATTTAAAATTAAGATTACAAGTATAATAAAATTTAAATTATGAAATTATATGTGTATAATTTTAAATTATAAAAAGTTTTGCTATAAAATTTTAAATAATTTAAGTATAAAAAAAATAAATTGCTAAAAGATCCTTATATAGTAATAAGTTGCAAAAAATTAATTAATAATTATAATTAATTTAATTCTAAAATATAATTAATCTTAATTAAAGTTTTATAAGGAAATAAATGATTAGGTTACTTTCAGGTTACACGTTATTTATTATTTATTTTTATTTAATTTCCAAATTAATCACAACCATTTAATAGTAATCCAATGACTTAAAAAAATGTAACCATGATGGTTACAATAAAAATGTAACCATTGAAACCTCTTCCTAAATAAATATATATATGGGTGACTATTCAATGGTTACATTTTTATTGTAACCATATGGTTACATTTTTTTTTAACCTGTAATAGCAGATTACTAATAGGTAGACTTTCCTTTTTTAGATTTAATTAATTATAATTAACTATTTTCTTAAAATAATTAATTAAATAGACATACCTTTTTTAGAATTATTTAATTATAATTAACTATTTTCTTAAAATAATTAATTAAATATTTAACAAGACCTCTTTTAGCAATTAATATTTATATTTAAATCCTTACTTGAATTATTTTAATAATTAAGCCATTTAATTATAATATTTTACAATAAAATTAATTTTTTTTACAAAAATTAAACTTCTTTTGACACAAATTAAAATTCTCTTCTTATAATAAATTTTCAAATAATTAATTATTTTTAAATGATATTTAATTATTTTGTTACAATTATATGAACTAAGTATGAGACCTCAAGCTAATCAATCGATAATAAGTGCAGCTATTTTTTTTTTCTAAAAAATCCTTCAACTTATTTCATTTTTAACTTTTTAAATATATAAATAAAAAAATTAAATAATTAAGTGTAATAATTTAAAATTAAGATTACAAGTATAATAAAATTTAAATTATGAAATTATATGTCTATAATTTTAAATTATACAAAGTTTTGCTATAAAATTTTACATAATTTAAGCATAAAAAAATAAATTGCTAAAAGATCCTTATATAGTAATAAATTGCAAAAAATTAATTAATTTGTATTATAATTAATTTAATTTTAAAATATAATTAATCTTAATTAAAGTTTTATAAGAAAATAAATGATTAGGTTACTTTCAGGTTACTAGTTATTTATTATTTATTTTTGTTTTATTTCCAAATTAATCACAACCATTTAATAGTAATGGGAAATTTGATTTTATATACTTAAAAAATTAAAAAAATTTATAATTAAACCAAAAATTTAAACCCTAAAAAAACTATACCTTTTTTTTCAAAACCCCAAAAATACCCCCCTCACAATTCTCTCTCTCTGCATCATCTCTCTCTCTCTCTATCTCACCCCAACCGCCCACCCTCACCACCACCTCTGACCTCCATCCTCCGACCTCCGACCCTCACCGCCACCTCCGACCACCTGCAATAACACCCCGACCCAGCCCCACTCTCTCGGACCGCCCAAAAGTCGCACTCCGAAAACCTACTCTCTCTTCCTCTCTCTCTGAAATTGCAGAAGAAAAAAAATTGCTCCTGGTCCGATGGTCGGACCATGGGTCCGATGGGGTCCGACCAATCGGACCCATGGTCCGACCATCGGACCTTGGACAATTTTTCTCTCTAAAAACGCAAAAAAAAAAAGTAAATAAAAAAATTGTCCCAGGTCCGATGGTCGGACCATGGGTCCGATTGGTCGGACCCCATCGGACCCATGGTCCGACCATCGGACCTGGGACAATTTTTTTTTTCTGCGATTTCAAAGAGAGAGGAAGAGAGAGTGGGTTTTCGGGGTGCGATTTTTGGGCGGTCCGAGAGAGTGGGGCTGTGTCGGGGTGTTGGTACGGGTGGTCGGAGGTGGCGGTGAGGCCTGAGGCCTGAGGTGGTGGTGAAGAGAGAGAGAGAGATGTGAGAGAGAGAGAGAGAGAGAGAGAGAGAGAGAGAGAGAGAGAGAGAGAGAGAGAGAGAGAGAGAGAGAGAGAGAGAGAGAGAGAGAGAGAGAGAGAGAGAGAGAGAGAGAGAGAGAGAGAATTGTGAGGGGGGTATTTTTGGGGTTTTGAAAAAAAAGGTATAGTTTTTTTATGGTTTAAGTTTTTGGTATAATAATAAAATTTTTTAATTTTTTAAGTATATAAAATCAAAATTCCCATAGTAATTCAATGATTTAAAAAAAATGTAACCATTGAAATCTCTTCCATATATATACTATAAATGAAAATAAAACAATTCTTTTATGCCTTTCATTATCCCAAAATTAATATTATTGATTTTTAATTGTGTGATTGCTCTATTTGCTTGAATGGATGTCCAAATAAGTGTAAAAAAAGATATTAGATTCATTTCATATATTCTTTGTTAGTAAAGATATATCTTTTTTGAAATATTTTAACCTTAATTTTCTTAATAGAATGATTAAACCACGGGAAGCACGAATTAGTTTTCTAATTCAATATAAGATTAACAACAAAAAAGTAAAAGTCAATTAACACTCAAAATTGAAATTAGAAAGAATGTTATCAATTTTCTCAAGAGAAAAAAAAAGAAAGAATGTTATTAAGAGAGAGAAAAAATAGGAAGGTGCTTGAGAGGGGGCCACCAACTTCAATTATTATATTATTGCGTTTATAATATTTATTACGTCGGACACACGGCGACAACTAGTAAGTATATAATAAATAATTATATTCACAAATCCAACGCAATAAAACGACGTTGGAGCATGTTTTCTGGCTTTTTGTTTGTGTGGCTATCGGCCTATACTACCCCAAATCCCACCACCTTCACCACCCCTTCAGTCTCCTCTTTTTCTCTCTCCTCAAAACGACAACATGACAACCAGCAAGACTCCCAATACGACATCATCACACTCAATCCAACAAGAGTGTTGCATGTGCGGCGATTACGGTTTCTCTTATGAGCTTTTTCAGTGCAAAGTTTGCCAATTCAGATCCCAGCACAGGTAATTAAATAAATTTAATTTCTATGTATTTTTGTATATTTTTTTTCTGGTTAAATTTTTGTTGATAGGATTTACAGTTTATTGATCATTATAAATCTTATGTTGTGAGTTCATATGTGCAGGTACTGTAGTAATTTGTACCCAAACATGCCTGTCTCTTGCCGAACCTGCAATTGGTGCCTCATGATTCAAAACGAAGACAAAACCCAACACTCATCCAACTCCAATTCATCTTCCTCCTGTAAAACCGAAGACAAAACGACATCGCCTACGACCAAGATCAACAACAGCGATCATCATAATCAGGTGGGTTCCCTCATTTTAAGGCGCCAGGGAATTCGCCCAATGAACCTCCAACAACTCAGCGGGCCTATCAAGAAACAGAAATCGGTCGAGATCGTGGTGCCTCCACCGTCTCCATCGCCTTCGCCGGTGGCGAAGTCGCCGTCGATCCGGAAAAGGGTCTTGACGAATGGGGCAAAAGAGGAGAGGCTGAGACGAACCAGGTCTGCCGAGATTTCAAACGCTCCAAGTCCAACTGGAAATGGGATCAGTTCCAAACAGGTCTTTAGGAGTAAGGTCAGGAGGTACAAGCTTTTAGATGAAGTTTCTAGCTAATAAACATAATAATTTGACAACTTTTGTTTTTTTAAGTGTGCAAAGGGAATAGACTTTTAGTTTCTTACATAAGTAGATAGTTATGGAATGGCTTTGGTTCGATGTGGGACTGTTTTTGGTCCCAATTTCCATCTATAGCTCCATCGGGTATAATGAATTATGGAGTTTTGTTCAATATATGTACAGGAGGAGGAGAAATATTATTTACTAGTTAAATTAAATAATTCATATAGCAATATCTCTTTTTTTTTTTTTTTCTTTTTTTGGATCAAAAAACAATAGGATCGAGTAAGTCAGGCAAAAGTTTAGTTAGAGTTTTGGTTTCGAAATTATCAATTCAATTGTTGGAAAATGATAACGGATAATGTTGAGTGTGGAACTAAAGTCTCCCATTAATTAAGAATGGACAATATTTCTATTGATAGGAACGAACAATATCATACCAAAATGAAAATACAGTGTTCGAGGTCCTAACATATAGAGTTATAAACTCAAATCTCATTGTATAACTGAAGAGCTATTTAGGAGTTAGGACCATATCCAATGGTTACTGCTGATAGTTTGATTTAATATTAAGCACTATATGATTGAGATATCTGGTTTCATTGTTTTACTCATATACACGTACATGGATGAACGGAGAACTAAATGTTATTATTTTGTGTTCTCAATAACTAATCACATCACATGCTTGCATGTGTATGGTTTGTGATTATTTTCAATTATTTAGAGTACAGTTTCACTATTATTGGTTTGGGGGGTACGAGTATTGATTACAAAGGCGCTTTGGCCAAACTGTTATATTATATTTTAGTGATTTTTTGTTGAGATCAAATATTTATGAAGTGTGAGTACCTACCTACAAGTCCTTCATGCTTTTTCTTTTTTAATCAGGAGTGCCTATATTAGATTCCAAAGTAGCCAAGTTGCACTAAGAACATTTTGAATGGGAAAGCTTCTCAGATTCCTAGGAAATAAAGATAAGAAAATCATCTAATCCAGTCCCATATAAATGAAGAATATGTTGACTTGGTAAAAAGCATTAAACATATACTAGTAGTATAGTGCCTCTTCTTCATCCCAAAAAACCAAGTATAGCTAATTGGAACCCATTACTTCCACGGGTATTATATTCTTTCGGCGTAACGATAGCCAGAAAATATTTGTATTTAAGAAAATAAATACAATTGAAAAAAATATAATTTCACCAATTTCTTGCTTCTCTTCTAGCGTATAGCATGGGCTAATGGGCCTTAGGGTATGTATGTATTTTATGGGGATAAGTTAAAAATATCTTTTTTTTTATCTATTAATCAAAAATACTTTCATATTATATTTTTTTAAAATATGCTTACTTTTTTGAGTGAGTTGCCCAATATACTCTCATTCTTTACTTAACATATAATTTGCATTAACCTAAGATGTTTAATGAGGATATCATCTATAAAGTGGGTATATCTTAAAGAATATGAAAATAAATGTAAAAATTAAAACAAAGTAAAGTGAATATACCATATAATTTCCTCTATTTTATGGGGGCTGAGCTGAGTTTGAGAATCAGATACTTTTGCTTAGGTCAACAAATATTTTGTTGGTGGAGGCTTTAATTCAACAAATGTTTTAGGTGGAGATTAGAGACCTAAGTCAAAACATCAGCTGAAGTGTTCAATTAGTGTGTAAAACGCGTACAACCAAAACCAAAATTAGGAGATTGTTTGGTAACTTCTTAAATTTCATTCCAAAAAGAAGACACCCACTCACTTCATATTCATACTTGCATTGTACCATGTAGTTGTAAAATTCTAGCTGTATCATCTATATATCTATATAATTTCCTTACTAATGAAGATGACATGGCAACTTAACCATCCAGGATTCTAATTTTTCTTTTTCCTAACTTTTTTGATTTTATTTTATTTTTGTACTCTAAAACATTCTATTTACACTATGAATTAATAATTTACCATTAATTTCAAAGATGAAAAGTCACACATTAATTTACCAACTTAATGACATGCATTAGTAAAAAAAATTCATTACGACTAAAAATCACTCTTTAATTTACCACGTTCAGATGCATTAGTAACTCAAAAGACTAATTCATTTAATTAAAAAAAAAAAAGCATATTATTTCATGTAATATCAATAACCCCAAAATCCTTTTAATAATAATAATAATTTCTATGTATATCTATTCTATATAAAGTGTGCCTATATAATACAATTCTTGGTTTATGAGAAATTCATGGGTAACTTTTTATTTATATTAAAAATAAAATAATTTATGAGAAATTCATGGATATAAAATGGTTTATGAGAAATTCATAGGTCACTTTTTATTTATATATAATAAAATAAAAATAAAATAAATCCCATTAAATTCAAAAAAAAAAAAATAGGGTTCTAGATTTTTTTTAATTACCGTATTTCTAACCCTATTTGATTATTTATGCCTCTTTTATAAACCCTATTTGATTAAAGTTAAGATTATAAAATTAATTTAAATTATTGTTCATATATTAATTAATCTCATTAATAAAAAATAATTCAATATATGAACCCTATTTGATCAAAAATAATCTTAACTTTTTAATTCAATTAATAATTATTTGTCACGTAATTATTAAGTCTTTTCCCTTTAATTTTCTTTTTGTTGATAATGCTAATTTATTCATATTTTGATTTCTACAATTTTGGTGTTCAGACCATTAAGGTAGTGTTTTACTAGGGGATCTAACGAGTTTCACCCCTTCGCTAATGGCCTCTAAGAGTTCAAATTCCAGTATTGTATAAATCTTCAATTTGTTCTATTTCTTATATTAACTGAAATTTTGCTACTTTTTTTTTTTTTAATTTTACAACTTTATTGTTTATATCTTATTAGGATTCATAGGTCACTTTTTATTTATATATAATAAAATAAATCCCATTAAATTCAAAAAAAAAAAATAGGGTTCTAGATTTTCTTTAATTACCGTATTTCTAACCCTATTTGATTATTTATGCCTCTTTTATAAACCCTATTTGATTAAAGTTAAGATTATAAAATTAATTCAAATTATTGTTCATATATTGATTAATCCCATTAATAAAAAATAATTCAATATATGAACCCTATTTGATCAAAAATAATCTTAACTTTTTAATTCAATTAATAATTATTTGTCACGTAATTATTAAGTCTTTTCCCTTTAATTTTCTTTTTGTTGATAATGCTAATTTATTCATATTTTGATTTCTACAATTTTGGTGTTCAGACCATTAAGGTAGTGTTCTACTAGGGGATCTAACGAGTTTCGCCCCTTCGCTAATGGCCTCTAAGAGTTCAAATTCCAGTATTGTATAAATCTTCAATTTGTTCTATTTCTTATATTAACTGAAATTTTGCTACTTTTTTTTTTAAAATTTTACAACTTTATTGTTTATATCTTATTAGGATTCATAGGTCACTTTTTATTTATATATAATAAAATAAATCCCATTAAATTCAAAAAAAAAAAATAGGGTTCTAGATTTTCTTTAATTACCGTATTTCTAACCCTATTTGATTATTTATGCCTCTTTTATAAACCCTATTTGATTAAAGTTAAGATTATAAAATTAATTCAAATTATTGTTCATATATTGATTAATCCCATTAATAAAAAATAATTCAATATATGAACCCTATTTGATCAAAAATAATCTTAACTTTTTAATTCAATTAATAATTATTTGTCATGTAATTATTAAGTATTTTCCCTTTAATTTTCTTTTTGTTGATAATGCTAATTTATTCATATTTTGATTTCTACAATTTTGGTGTTCAAACCATTAAGGTAGTGTTCTACTAGGGGATCTAACGAGTTTCGCCCCTTCGCTAATGGCCTCTAAGAGTTCAAATTCCAGCATTGTATAAATCTTCAATTTGTTCTATTTCTTATATTAACTGAAATTTTGCTACTTTTTTTTTTTTTAATTTTACAACTTTATTGTTTATATCTTATTAGGGACATTCATGGAAATTTGGGTTTCTTTAAAATATGCAATTAATGAGCATTACTTTTTGATCATAGTGTGTTTTCCATGGCTGAAAACCTCAATAATCTCTATCATTTGATATCAAATAAAATAAAATTATCATAATTATAGATTATGGTTATTTAATGAGTAATTAGTGTGTTGAAATTGTCAAGCTGATATTTAAAATTGTTTATAATTGAATTGTTTCTTTGTCTAAATTAATATTAAGTATGTTTATATGTTTATAGGTTTATCTGTTTTCTCTTAGATCAATCATGCTCATATAGCAAAAATACTCATATAGACATGTTATTTTTATTTTGTAATTTAAATCTTCTTAGTCATTATTTAGTTCACTTAAACCTTTTCCGATTATGGTGAAGTTTTGTTTCTTTTAGGTATCCTATTATAAAGATATGTACTACATGTATTATTTATTTTTGACTATGAGGAGGTGGATTTCTTTATTGGGAAACATATAGCGTGACAAATTATTGTTCATATATTGAATAATTATTTTTAATTAATGGGATTCATATATATAACTGTGTATATTGAATTCTTTATTCAAATAATTATTTTTGATTTTTACGTGATTATTTATTGTTCATATATCTAGAACCTTATTTGATTAAAGTTAAGATTATAAGATTAACTAATTTGTGATTTCTTCCTATACACATAATAATAATCTCACCTAATAACTAATAATATTTTTTCTTTAATTTTTAATTATATCACTTTCAAATAACATAGAAAAATCTAGCATAAAATTTAGTATACGTGCCTCGCACATAGTTTTTTACTAGTATATAGATACATACTTAACCGATTTCATTTTTTTTTTCTAGCTTTTTTGATTTTATTTTATTTTTGTACTTTAAAAAATTCTATTTAAACGATGAATTAGTAATTTACCATTAATTTCAAAAATCAAAAGTCACTCATTAATTTACTAACTTAATGACATGCATTAGTAAAAAAAATTATTATTACACTACGAAGACCAAAAATCACTCTTTAATTTACCAACCATCACATGCATTAGTAATTCAAAAGAAAAATTCATTTAATTAGAAAAACCATATTATTTCATGTAATTAATATCAATAACTCCAAAATCCTTTTAATAATAATAATAAAAAAAAATACATACATAACCCATAACTTTTATATATATATATATATATATATATATATATATATACTAGGTAGATGTTACGTGGACGAGCCACGTATTGTTAGTTTTATTTAAGGTTTTTTTTTTCAATTTTGGTAAATAAAGTAATATGATTATTTGAGCAATTTGTTTTTAAAAAGTATACTATGGGTACTGTGTTTATAAAGTATACTATGGGTACTGTGATCATTAATGAAAATAAATCAAGACAAAAAAGAATACACCCAACATAAATATACATACTTGAAGGCTCAAAATTATATAACACATCAGAACCTACCTTTTAAAGAAGATAGTTTAGGAATAAGATATTCACATGAAATACATGTGAAGGAGAGATATCCACTACTTAGTATGGAAACAATGAGATTGAAAAAATACATTACCACATGAAATTACAAGTTAAAAGCGCACAGGGAATCATGAGTCCATTGCTCATTGCAAGAAACATAGAACCAGGTGATAAACCCTTAATATTGTCAGGAATTAAGAAACTTGTCCGCTGAAAAAATAAAAATCATCAAGGTTACATTGTGAAGTTGTTTAATTGAGCAGAAACAAAAACACTAACTAAAATATAGATTATTACCATTTGTGATCCACATGAAGAGAAGTGTAGTCGTTCATCTAGATATAGCTCCAACAAATTTAGTACCAATGTACGAAAATTTGAATTACAATACTTAATCAAATGCCTCATTATCATTAAGCATATTCAAAACTCTACCAAAATTCTTTCAAACATGTATATAATACACTATACAACAACAACCCAATAAGAACCCAATAATACACTGAATATGGATCTTATGAGTTCATACCTAATGGTATAGCAAGAGACTTGCATCAAATGATAATGGTGGTACTGATTTGATCACCACCACAGTACAACAACAACCCAGTACAACAACAACCCATTAAAAACACTCAATTTTGTAAATAAATACACTCATAATAAACATTGCCAAACCCGTACCATTTGACTGCACATATCATTTGCCCAAAATATCTGATACTGTTTTGTCAACAATTTGGAAAAGCCCTTCCCTATAAGAAAGAGAAAAAAGTCATTATAGAGTGCACAAAAGAAAGTCACTGCAAAGTCATATTCCCGGTAAGAAAGAGAAGTTACTTTGTTTTGTATAATTTCCTAGTATTTTTCAACAATACATAATAGTCATACAATTGGCTTCATCTTATACAGAAACAAACAAAAAAAATTAATCTAAAACAAGCATTAATATTTCACTGGTTTATATTTATCATGATAATATTGTTGTTAAGATTCTTACTTGGTATTGCATTGCATTATCTGATGTCACAACAATCACATCCAATGGTGTCTCTCTCAAGGAACAGAGAACCTAAATTTAACTCAAGCAGAAAACATCAGACCAAAAAAAGGTAATAATAATTACAATAAATCTTGAGCTTACTTTTCGTTCTAACAATAGAATAATCTCTTACATGGTTAGATAGCTTAGCAAAATCGATGACTCTGACATTTTACTTCTACCTACCAAAATGTTCGTCCAAGTCCAAGATAACTATTAAGTGTCATCACTTGGATTTCTCAACAGAGAATAATACGCCAACAACATCTCCATATCAACCAAACTTAACACTTAAGACTCATTCAGAAAGGTCACCCATTTAAAAGATCTTGTTTTTACTAATGCGATACTAAGAAAAAGATCCCATTTATGATATATGAAATGATTACATAAAATTGAAGTTGACATTCATAAAGGCAATTCCATTGGGTGCAAAAAAGATTGAAATTTTGAAAAACATATATTAAGAAAACATTAGGTTTCTTGCATATACTCATAACACAATTGGCAACAAGAAAAGTCAACATTGAAAATAATGTTGATGTTTGAAAATAATGGCACCTGTAATATTCTCTTTTGTTGAAAAGCTCTACTGCCTCGTCGAAGCTGCAATTCTCAGCATCCTCTTCATCGTGGTCGTTCAAAGGAGAGAATCGGTAGAAAGTACGGAAAGAATCGGAACAGGCAGGGAGTTTTAGTGTATTGTATTGGGAAGGAATGAATTGAATTTTTATGCGGGGAGAAACGGAATAATAAGAAGAAGAAAATACGCTGGGACGATGGAATGAGCGATTGAGAGAACTTGATAATTGAAAGTTGAAAAGAAGACTCAAATTTTCTCTTATTTTTCACTGGATCCCATGATTTTAGTAAATCGGTTAGGGCTAAAGAAATAGATTTTGGAAACCTTCTAGTCACCTTTTGGAAACCTTCTACCTGAAAAAGCACAGGAGGCATTAGACAAAGATTACCCAAATTCCAGTGATAAAGGAACTACTAATCCTAATTCATTACATACAGTTGAAAGAATCAATGTAAATTTGGTAAATTTATGTTAGTTGTGACCTGAAATTTATCGATCAAGGGTATGGCACCAGCGAGTTCTGGTGGAATGGCCATTGATAGAGAAGTAGGCGTACTGCAAGTCAATATTTGAAATTTGTAACAAAAATCAATGAATGAAAAAGAAGACTACGAAGAAGAAGAAAGACTTACGGAGTGCAAAACCTATACCAGAGTGCAAACATGATTTTTTATCACAATATTTGGGGATATACGGTTTGTTAGAGAGATATGTGGCTAACATGATTTTTTTTAATTTTTTGGGTTTAATTATTGGGTTTATTTATTAACGGTAGATCAAACTTATTAACATCGTTAAATTTAACAGAATATTCTTTTTATTTTTAAGGTATATTCTGTTAAACCAAAAAATGCCGTTAAATAGACACTTTTAATATATAAAGATATAAATACATACTTGAATGTTATTGAGTTACCAACCTTTCTACTTACCATAACCCCTTACTTAATTATTTTATATTTAATTACTGTTGTATATAAATACATACATATATTTTTTCTTTTGTGCACCATGTTTTGGTGTTCTACTATATTATTATTTTTGTAAACTCATATTTCTTTTTCTTTGTTGCGTTATTTTTAGTGTGTATATATAAATATATACATGTAAATATATGAATATTTAGTGATCATATTTATGTAAATTATGTGTATATGTATTTTTTTTTTAATTTCAATATACATACCATAACCATCAGAAGAATTGTTTGCTCCAGGATCACCCACAGTACCAATCTATAAGTATTCTTGTTGTAATATAATTGTAACATAAAGATTGTTACTATTATAATCAAAGCCAAAACTATTTCATTGGATTGATCATGCATTGTAAACCTTTTAAAGAATCATCATAATAAAGGTATTAAAATTCGATAATTTCGATCCAATTTGTTTCACATATTTCATGGACAATGAAAATCATAAAGGCACAACACAAATGTGATTATTTTGTGAGATTAATGACTACAGCTAATATGTACGTACTCATATATATATATATATACTAGAAGAAAATTACGTGCGAGACACGTATACTTAGTTTTATGTTAGATGTTTTTTATTTTATTTAAAAATGATACAATATATAATTGAAAAAAAATATTATTAGTTATTGTTTGAGATTATTTTTACTTAAGACACTGGTATCAAGAATTACAGCAAATTACAAAATATTATAAAAATTAATGGCAATTTTCAAAAACTACATATTTTTCCTATTGACCATTTCATAATATTAGGTCCATGATACTTTAAGATACCCAAACGGCAATAAAAATTGTCAATTTCACACTCAAATGGATCTGAAAAAAAACACAACATGACATAAGATACATCATCATCATAATATAACATTAAGCATATATAATATATATTTATATATAATAAGTAAATTGTACCAGGAATGAGTTCGAAGAATAGCATCAATATAACAAAATAACCTCACAACAAGCTACGTTAGTTTTCCCATCAACAACCTTTTATTCCACACACTCACACAACCCCAATTAATATATATATATATATTTATATACTAGTAGAACGCCAGGTGATAGGCACGTATATTAAGTTTTATGCTAGGTGTATCTTGCTTTATTTAAAAACAATACAATAAATAATTAAAGAAAAAATATTATTAATTATTGTTTGAGATTATTAATATGTATATTCAATTAATGTAAATAATGTTGTTAATAATTAAAAGTAAATACGGGATACAATATATGAATGTTAATAATCTAATTGCAGTTTGTTTTAAATTAATCCAAAATTAAACCAAAAATCAATGTTCAAAAAATAAAGCATACAATTTAAATTTGAGTTAAATAAAAAAAGATATTAAAATTTAATTTCTAAATTGTTGATAGGTGAAGATAACACGTGTAAAAGTTGCAAAAAAGAAAAATAAGGATACTCTTAATGGTTGGATTTTAATTTTCTTTTGCGAGACAACAGTGTAATATTTGTATTTTGTACTTTTCATTCTAGCTGAATCTGCTCGACAAAGTTATTATTTTTCATGTAAGATGGTAAGATGTAGTGTCAATAATTAATTTAATAAATAAAATCTACTTATGATACTCAAGTACATTTATTTTATTTATGTAAAACTATATCTATAGAATTCTTCAAACCTAAATTGGTGAGTATTGATGAAATAGAGGAAGAGGAAGAAGAATCGCAACAGATGAATTGTTGTCATAGAAGAAAATAATAGCAATGTTCTATTTCTATATTAGCAAAATAAAAAAAAAAATACACAAAATAATAATTACAATTTAGAAAACAAATGACCTCTTCTAATGGGTAACTTTTGGTCACCTATAATGGATTAGAAAGAGAGTCTGGTGTGTTTAGTAATTAGTTTATTTTTACATTTTGTTTTAAATCAAGATATTTATAATTAGTATATTTTTAAAAAGTGACCCATGAATTTCTCATAAATTATTTTATTTTTAATAATAAACTATTTTATTTTTAATATAAATAAAAAGTCACCTATAAATTTCTCATAAACTAAAAATTTTGTTATATAGGCACACTTTATATAGAATAGATATAATGATTATATATTATATGAACTTTTGTATAATAACATAAGAAACATACTCCTGAGTAATGCTAAGCAGCAAGTTTTATGTAGAAGATAAAAACTTACCAAACCAGCTCGTCTCTCTTCCAATGTCACATCCATCTTGAGAACGTCACTTTCCAAACCATTGAGAGTGAGATTTCGAATCATGCGAACATACAAGTGTATCGAAGCCAACTACAACCTTCTTTGGCATTCTGAATAGTACCAAGTACAATTTCTACATTCAACTGATTAGCTAATTTGGAAACAAACTGAATTTCAATAGGAAGTTGTTCATTAATCCAAGAAATATAATATTAAAGTTCACTGTTCCAGTATAATGCTACCAGGAATAATTCTACTGCAACAATATATACACATATCTTAAGTTTAAACAAAATCAAAACTAAAGAAGACTATTGTTTAAAAAAATAAAAACTGAAGAAGGCTAAACTTTTTATATATAAATATCACAATATATTTTGAAGCTTTTCAAATTGATCTGTCATCATTCATATCAATTTTGAAGTTCAAATCTTCCCTTGAGCAATGCCTTTTGAATTCAGATATGCATTCCTCGAGAGTAAATCAGATTTACAATTAAAAATAAGACAAATAGATATAAAATATACCAATTTATTTTATAGACTCGCCAACCATATATAGAGAAACTAAATTTGCGTCCAACCAACCAACATTAGTCTATTTGCATACAACGCTTACACGCGTAATTGCATTTCTATATCTTTATCATTATCTTTATTTTAAATTATTACAAAAAATAACTAAAAGCAAATTTAGAAAGAAAAAAAAAACTTATGAAGAAGTAGGAGACTTTATCTCAGGATTGTTCTCAAAACCATTAATAGGTGATTTAATCAATGAACTTTGACCAATGCAACTTTGTAAACGATATATGAGTTTGGTGATAGATTTTTATCATCTCCTTCGATTCCATAACCCATTGGTGGGGTAGTGTTCTCTTTTCTCCTACATGCATACCTTCAAGACCAATATCCCAACCCTCTGACTTTTGCTACACCTAAGAAAAATTTGTAAGAAATAAAAGACGAAGATTTCAATTATAAGAAATAAAAGACTTGCAAAGTTTGAAACAAAAAGAGGCAAATATGAGAATTTTAAACTTAAGAATAATAAAAATAATTGAGAAAGAGGAATCATCAGTATATATGATGATGATGGGTGTATATTAAATATTCTTACACCTACCTGTTTAATAACATAATAACTTATTGAGCGTATAAAGGATCAACATCAACCCTTTTAAGTGCAGTTGCAAAACAACATCAAAGGAAATTTATAAAACTCACTCTTGAGTGTAGGTGCGCTTTATAATTTTTCTGTTTATAGGAATCCATAATAAGAAGCATCTGGTAAATAAATCTTGGCTAGTGCTCATATAGAAATATTGTCATAAAATATCATGTACATGGATAATGGTGATGCATACTATTATCTATTTAGCCCAGTCCATCTCAAGACCCAATATGAAATGAAGTAAATAAAAAAAGATCATCAAAATAGATAAAGGTTTCAAAATATTTACCTTGTTTCTTAGAATTTCCTATTGCTTCCTTGGAACCTGTCGAAAATACATAAATAAATAAATTACTGCTTATGTAACCCCATATATCTAAACTACCAATTTATAAATAAATAAATTACTGCTTGATGTAACCCCATATATCTAAACTACCAGTATGTCGTACCCCAACTTCAAACTTTTTTTTTTTTTTGTAATTCATCTCTCAGGGAAATCAGTAAAATAACAATTCACCTAAAAAGTAAAATTTCCATATAAATTAGAGTATGAGAGACTCACTGGCGATTAAGCTGGATGACCGATCTTTGAAATAACTTCCTCGGGTGAAAGTCCAACTTGATCTGCAAAACAAAACATAAATAGGCGCTATAATTAGGAAAATGGCATAATGTATCTGTACATGTGTGAGCAAAATATTTTGAGTGTCAAACTTACCAAACTGCTGCTTCACCTGAGAGAAAATCCAATCATTGCACATCCAAAATCACACAAAATAAAACAATCACATCCCACATCCAAAATCACAAAAAAAAAATATGGAATTTCATTCTCAATAACATAACAATTGAACCTAAAACCTAAAATCAAATTTAAAATCTTACCTTGCTCGTTGTAGGCTATGGAGGTGACGGTGGAGGCTGAGGAACGGCTTCGTGTGGTGGCGTAAAATAGAGAAAGCTCGAGCTTCGGTGGTCGATGGAGTTTGGGGCTTTAAGAAGAGGAGAAAGGAGAATGGGTCGTAGGCTATGGAGGTGCACCCAGAAATTGAAAGTCAACCAAATAATACTCAATATCAGTATACTTATATATTACTCTCGAATAAAGAAGGAAAGAGGGTTGTGACTCTCGAATAATTAGCATCAAATATCAGTTCAAATATTAATGAGATTTGTTTTATTTTTATTTTATTATTTTATTATATATAAATAAAAAGTTTTCTCATAAACCAAGAATTCAGTTATATAAACACACTTTGTAGATTAGATATAGGGAAATTTACACCCATTACTGTTTTTTCCATTTTTTTTCGTTTGTACTGTGACACGGTGGAATTTACTTTTGTACTGTTTTTTTTTTTTGGTAGTATACTACCTGCAAGCCTTTGCAAACTTTAAATAAATATATATATATATATTATAAATTGTAAAAAACGTGTGAGGTTTTTTTTTTTTAATTTTCTTTTAATTAAAATTATATTATATTTTAAAGGTATAAAGGTGTGATGTGACTTGTGTTGTCACTTTAGTGACATATATATTTTTTTATTATTTTTTAATTGAAATTGATGATAAAAATATGTCACCTAAAATATTTCAAATTCATTTCTTTCACTTTAATCTCACTTTCTCCATTATTCTCTCTTACTATTCATCATCTTCTTCATTTTTTTCACTCTCTACTTCCTCAAGTTCTCTCTATTTCTCTCCATCAACATATAACTTTTTTATTTTTTTTCATGTTCAGTTCTTCTTCTTCATCTTCTTTTCTTTTCTTCTTCTTCTTTTTTTTTTTTTTTTTTTTTAATTTTTTGAAGTTCTTAGTTACGTTTTTTTTGAAAATATAAGAGTTAGTGTGGTTTTTTTTGTTCTAATTTTCCAGAACTTTCTTGCAAATACTGTGCATTTAGTATTGAGGATGTGCACAACATAGTTAATTTTTGATCATTTTTTTCTTTTATTGTTTTATTTGTTTTAGTATTGTTTTACTGTTGTTTTTCATGATTTTTATTTTTTTTCATGTTCAGTTCTTCTTCTTCATCTTCTTTTCTTTTCTTCTTCTTTTTTTTAATTTTTTGAAGTTCTTAGTTACGTTTTTTTTGAAAATATAAGAGTTAGTGTGGTTTTTTTTGTTCTAATTTTCCAGAACTTTCTTGCAAATATAATGCATTTAGTATTGAGGATGTGCACAACATAGTTAATTTTTGATCTTTTTTTTTATTGTTTTATATGTTTTAGTATTGTTTTAGTATTGTTTTACTGTTGTTTTTCATGATTTATTTATTTGATGCCGATTTCACTGCCCTTGCTGCATCTCGCTGGAATTAATAGGTATTTTCTGGGTGTTCTCGTGTTGTTGTGATGGTTCTGTATGTGAGTGTGGAAGATGGAGGCTATAAATACATTTCTTCTTCGTTCTCTTTGGCTATTTTTGTGGTTTTTTTCTTCTGGTTCTCCTATAAATACATTTGACGAGCTCACTCATAAGAGAGTTTTGAGGTGTGTGTTTCTTTTATATTTTTCTAAGTAGTTATATTTGCTTCATTTGTTTTTGTGTTGTTTCAGTGTTGTTTTAGTAGTTTTTTGTATTATAATTTTCTAGGAATAGACTTGCAAATATAGTTGATTTTGCATCTGGTGTTGAGGTTGTGCAGCAGATTGTTTGTTTTTTTTAATCATTTTTTTCTTTTGTTTTGTTTGATTGTTTTAGTGTTGTTTTACCGTTGTTTTGTCATGATTATTTATTGACGTCGATTTTACTGCTTTTGTTCAATCTTGTCGGAATTAATGGTTATTTTCCGGTTGTCCTAGTGTTGTTGTGGTGGTTGTGTCTGTGATTGTCAAAGATGGAGGCCTCATACTTTTGTTTTGGTATTGACAGTATAAAAGAAAAAAAAAAGGAGGACAGTATAAATGTAAATTCTGCCGTGTGGCAGTAAAATTGAAAAGTATTATCCCAAATTCAGTATTTTTGTAAAATGCCCTAGATATATGTATAGAAATATATATTGAAAGGGCGGGATACACGTACTCATTTATCAACCAATTAAATCATATAAAATTAATTATTTCAGAACGGTTTTCGACTAAATTTTAATTAATATATTTGTTTAAATTAAATATTTTATAATGTAGCTAGCTTAGCTATATGACTTTTTAATTCGTGGAATAGAAAAAATATTTGGAAAGATAAGAACATACCAGCATATGTTAGGTTGGCCTTCAATTGACTATATAGTAGTGCATGCGATTGCGAAGTGTCCTTTTTATGCCCCAATGTTGCATATATAAATATTGACATACTTATATACGTTTCAGACCTTACAACGCATGCATACCCTATTGAAAACCTCTACTTTAATTTGTAGTTTAATAGCCCTATTGTAATCTGTAAACCACTGCTTTAATTTCTAATTAATAATTTATATATATATAAAAGTGTTATAAAATAATGTAAATTAAATGAGAAGAAGATGAAGGGAGAAAGAGAAAGTGAATGAGAATTTCTCAGATCTTTATTCTACTCGGATGAACTCTTATTTATACAAAAAGTATTGATTAAAGGAATGAGAAACTAAATTAATATATAATAAAGGAAAATACAACCAATCAATAATGGTGATAACTAATTTGGTGATTTGGACATCCATAAATAATATTTCATAATACTCCCCTTTGGATGTCCATAATAATTGCCTCAATAAAAACCTTGCTTAAAAACTTGGTCAAGAGAAAAAGAGTACAGTGTAAACTAATTTCTTCTCATTTAGGCATTCATGGAGATCTTCTAATCGACGAATTTCGATCTAGTCTGCCGTCTTCTCAAATGTTGATGTTGGTGATAACTTTGTGAATAAATTTACAAGATTGACACTTAATTGAATTTATTGAACACCAATATACATTCTCTTGAAATGTATAAAGAAAAATTTGGTAAAATTTGTTTTAATTCTATTAGTTTTGACATTTTATCTTATTAGATATTTTTTTTAAATAAATTAATTTTGGCAAAAATAACATGAAATTTTGAAAATTTGTTCGTTTAGGTTTGAATAAAAATTTTAGAGTTTCTAACCATAAAATTTACAAACTTAAGATATTTTTTTTAACAAAATTGATAATATCCTAACCATAAAATATCTTATTTTTTAAATTATTTATTTTTGTAATATTTAATTTATTAAATTATAAGATTAAGAATAAAATAATAGGAATATCTAAATTTTAAAATTCAAGGTATTATATTATATTATCTTATTAGATATTTAATTAATTTAAATTATTTAAATAAACTTGAAAATTTAAAAATTGGTTAGATATTTGAATTTAATTTATTTAGGAGATTTGTTAGTTTTTGAATTTTTTCAAATATTCTCTAACAACCTAAATTTTAAATTCTAATTAAGATATATTTTAAATTTTAAATTTTAAAATAGAAATATCTTGACATACTTTCCAATTATCTGTTACATGTTTGTTTGTAATGTTTGATTATTTATTTATTTATTTATTCAAATTTTTTTTACAAACTTATTATTTATTTGATCTAAATTGGTATGATTAATTTGTTGACAGATCCAATGATCTGATTTTAATCATAGTCCAATTATCAATAGATCTTATAAATAATTTATAAGAGGTAATTTTTGCAATTTCTTTCATCTGTGTAAACCTTGTAACATGATAGGGTCCATCCAAATCATTTGACCTGTGTGAGCTTATATGTTTACTTTTGGACTTAGATGCATATAGGAAGCCCATTTAAGTTTTATTAATTAAATGGACTAGATTGCTAAAATAAAATTTCACATAAGTAATTTTATTGAGGCCCAATTAGAATTGGGCTTATTTAATGAATAACAATTATTTATTTAAAGGTTAAATTTCTCTCCTTTGGGCCTTGTGTGAGAGTTAGGGGGCCATAGAAGTGGGTACGACATACTGAACCCAGCCCTCCCTCACATGAACCACCCCAATTGTGAAGACTCATTTGCCTTATTTAAATAATTGTATTATGTTAATTACAGTTAAAAATGTAAGAACAAGACTGAAACCAGAGGGAAATAAAGCAGAGAAATAATAAAGTAAAATGTTACAGAGTATAGTAGCAATATGCGGCAAAGTGTATTCTATTTGATTTCTCAGTGAGTGATTACATGTAATAATAGGTGTATATATAATACAAGGAAAGGAATATTTTCCTTAACAAGAAAATATTCTCTTGATCAATGATTGGCTGACATACAAAAGAATCCCAAGATTTTAGGAGATATTATGACAGCTCATGATTGGGAAATATCTACAGAATCCAATATTGACAGCACACCGAAATAGGGCAGTGATCTGGTGCGGCAAAGACTTGTTAAATTTAACACGCTCCCTCAAACTTGGCGTGGTTGAGCCACCACGACAAGTTTGTTTTTCAGGTACTTGAACTGTTGAATTGAGATAGCCTTTGTGAATATGTCAGCTGTTTGCTCAGAAGTGGGAATGTGCCTGATTTCTATTTTTCCTTGTTTCACTTGATCACGGATGTAGTGTACATCTACTTCTATATGCTTTGTGCGGCTGTGGAAGATAGGATTGGAGGCGAGTAATTTGGCGCCTGCATTGTCGCACCAGATTATGGCAGGCAGTTTGTGTGGTATGCCAAGTTCTTTGAACAAAGAGTTAAGCCAGGCCACTTCACTGGCAGTTTGTGATAAGGCCCTATATTCAACTTTTGTGGATGATTTTGCAACAGCCTTCTGTTTCTTTGAGCTCCAAGTGATGAGATTACCTCCTAAGTAAACGCAGTAACCAGTTGTGGATTTTCGATCATCGATGGATCCAGCCCAATCGGCATCACTGAAGCATTCTACATTGAGATCTTTAGATTGTTTGAACATAATGCCTTGTCCGATTGTCCCTTTTAGATACCTTAACAGTCGTTTGCACACATTCCAGTGATGTTGTGTAGGATTATGCATGAATTGACTCAACTTGTTGACGGTGAATGCAATGTCGGGACGGCTAAGGGTCAAGTATTGGAGTTCCCCCAAGACACTTCTAAAAAATGTAGGCTAATCGAATAGCTTGCTGTCTTTGGCACTGAGTTTGTCACTAACTAAGATTGGAGTTGTACTCTCATGAGAAAGCAGCATGTGTGTTTTGTTGAGTAAATCAGTAGTGTATTTTCCTTTTGATAGATGAATACCATACGCCCCTCTAGTGATTTCGAAACCAAGAAAATAATTGACAAAACTGAGAGTTTTGAGCGAGAAAAACTGTTGGAGTTGGGAAATCATTGTTTGGACCTTTTGAGTGTTGTTACCAGTTAATAGGATATCGTCTACATAGACAAGAAGATATAGCTCAGCACCAGAATTTTTGTAGTAGAACAATTAAGAATCAGAGACTGAATTGCAGAAGCCAAGAGAGAAGAGCACATTTTTGAGTCGATCGAACCAAGCCCGAGGGGCCTGACGGAGACCATAGAGAGCTTTTTGCAGTTTGCACACATAAGATGGATGTGTGAGGCTGACATAACCAAATGGTTGTTCCATGTACACATCTTCAGTGAGAACCCCATTGATGAAAGCATTGTCGATATTGACTTGTTGAATATCCCAATTGTTGGTGGCAGCGAGAGAAAGGCTGACTCGAATGGTGGCACACTTGACAACCGGACTAAAGGTTTCAAAGAAATCAATACCAGGTTGTTGTTGGAAACCTTTGGCTACAAGGCGAGCTTTGAGGCATTGCACAGTCCCATCTCGATTAAGTTTCACCCGAAAAATCCATCTATTATCGACGACACTCATACCCGGTTGTCGAGGAACAAGAACCCATGTCTTATTGTTTCGCAAGGCAAAGATTTCAGCATCCATAGCAGACTTTCACCAGGGATTGTGAATGGCTGTGAGAGCATTATGTTGGAAATTATTTTACCAGGATCTTAGATCTACTCACAAGTATGTTTATTAACATCCTAAATATGACCTTTCTAAAACGATAAATTAAACACATATAAAGTTAAAGAAACCTTACACTGGGTGCAGCGGAATATAATGACTCCTTCCGTTCAGATATCTAGCCCTTGATTCCTTTCTGTAGCAGAGCATTATCAATATCTGAACCTGGATCTCTTTCTCTGAATCTTTGATGCTGAAACTCCTTTGCTGATGATCTTTCTTCACGATCTTCCTCACTATGATTGAGGTATCACTTGATGTGTGTGGGCACTACTCATACACTAAGGATTTCGAAATTCTAAGGAAGAAGAAAGAAGAAGTGGTAGCTAAAGATAGGGAGAGAGAAGGCTCAGTTTTTTCTGATTCAGAAAGTCTGAAGAAAAGTGTGATTTTCCTGAAGCCTTCACTAGCTATTTATAGCATTCCACTAGGGTTAGATTTGAATTATATGGCATTAAAATAATGAAAAAATCAATTTAAAATGCTACAATAGGTGGTCGGCCATGCCTTAATGGATTGGGCCTTGGGCTTTGCAATTTTGCAATTTTAACACCTTTTGTATCTGATTTTCTCAAAAATGCCAATTTCCTAATTCAATCATTTAAATGCCAATTCTAAATATTTAATAACTATAAATAATTATTAAATAATATTGTCATTTATCATATTTATTAATTGAACCATACAAAGTATCATAATTAACAAATATGCCCCTATAAACTCTTTCTTTACAATTTCGCCCTTACTTAGTGAAAAATTCACAAAAAGACATAGTCTAATTTGAGAATTATAATTGATTAATCAAAACCAATTACATGAGTCTTACAAGCAATATTATCTCAACTAGTGGGGGGACCATGGGTCTATATAACCGAGCTTCCAATAAGTAGATCAAGAATTTAGCACTAAAATTCACTAACTTATTAATTCTTCGTTGAATCCACGCATAGAACTTAGAATTGCACTCTCAGTATATAGAATGCTCTATATGTTCCACCATATAGACACATCATTAATTATCCATTGTTATAATCCTAATGTGATCAATGATCCTCTATATGAATGATCTACACTGTAAAGGGATTAGATTACCGTTACACCCTACAATGTATTTATTCCTTAAAATACTTGACCCCGTATAAATGATATTTCAGCTTATGTGAAATGAGTACTCCACCATTTATGTTCGTTTGGTCAAGCTCGAAGGAGATCATCCTTTGCTTACTATTCGCCAGATAGAAGCTATAGATTCCATGTTTATGATAGCGCTCCCACTCAATTGCACTACCGTGTTCCCAAAATGTACGTATCACCCTGACCTAAAAGTAGGCTTAACTAACAAATCAAAGAACACGAATAGCCTTTCAAGATTGAGCCTAATCATAACAGGATTAAGAACATTTGATCTAGGATCAACTAGGCGATATTGACTTGAATAGATATTACGGTAAGTTTAATAAATCTAAGTCAAAGTTCAATATCGGTCCCTTCCGATGCATACTCCATGCATCCAACCTGAGCTTTACTTTAACCAATGCTCTGGAAAGAACATAGCACTTCTCCAAATGCAAGTAAACTCTGTTGTAGATTGTCATATCAGTAAAACCCTGTAAGCCCAAGTTCTTGTCTAACCTATCTTTTTCATATTTAGATTGATTTTATCTTAATTTAAGCTTGAATATAAAAAGAACAAAATCAAAGATTCAACACCAGAATTTTACAAGCTTCATCTGCACTGAGAACACATCTCAGCCGACTAGTGCTTGGGTTCCCCGAACCAGGGTAAATTCATCCACTAATTCTCAAAGGTTCATATTACAATTTCCAATTCTCTCTAAATGAATCAAATACAACCTTAACAGCAATTAGTAATGAATTACCAACAACAATCAAGAACACTGATTGTTAATGCACAATCCCTTGTGCTGCAACTGAGCTCTTCTTCAACATGTCTTCAACCTGAAATCCCTTCAGATCTGATGATGAAGATGACACTGAACTCCCTTCGCCTTGAACTCGGCAATTCCTGCATTCGCATCATTCCGCCATTGATGAACACTCTCAAGCTCCAAGATCTGACCTGCCATGGAACATACAGAAGAAACAAGACAAAAAGAAACGAACGTAATCCCCAAATCTCTGATAAAAAAGTTCGTCAACAAAATACCCAGAAATCGTATTTATACCCAGCTAAACCAAGAAACCCGAAATAGACAGCTGTTACCATCTGAACAATTAAAACCTAAAATATCTTTGCTGACGTGGACTAACACTAACAGTACGAACCCCAGACAAAACACTACGAGTCCCAGACGCAACTGGAATACTACTGGACATAATTTGTCACTACAGAAAATAATAGTTCTAACAAACCCTATGTCTGATAAATCTAGGAAACTTTATTCACATAGTCATGTTTACTTTCCAATGTGTTGACGGCACAATAAACAGGATCAAGTATGTGAAAAGGGTTTCAGATGAATTCATACATTATGTACATATAATCATGAAATAAATCATGTGAACCATGCAGCATTAAATGTTATTTCTGATCTATATTAATAAGTAAATCTGATTATATTGAAATGAGTTTTATTTAGGGCATAAAACCCAAAAAACTCCCACTTGCACTAATATAAAACAAAAAGTGTGTTTCAAATAATCTCAACACCTTGATATTCAAATCAAGTGTAGTAGTAGTAAACTCCTCGTAATAGGATCTGAAAGGTTGAATTAACCACAACCTTTTCTCCACCATTACTCTTCCTTTAATCACAAAATCATTGATAATGTGAAATTCCTCTCTATATGTCTACTCTCTTGGGATACTGGATTCTATACCTTTGGCAACTACTTCTGGTTAATCAGGAAATTAACACTAGTAGTTTAAGGCAATTTGGAATGGTGCCAAAGATGTATAGAACTTTCCTTAGACTGAATAAGTACCTTTCCTGCAGCTTTAACATTCAGTCCCTCTCTGATAGACCTAGAGACTTCAGATAGGTTTTTACACTTCTCCAAAATCACTATTCCACCCCCAGAGTAATCACCATCTTATCAGAAAGATTTACTAGCACAAAGGCAAATTTCGAAATCTGATGTGGTGTAGTCTAAGAGTTTTAAACACACTCTTATAGACTAACATATAGTTCCTCTTCTTAATCTTAGGATTTACTTGATTGTCTTCCAATGTTCTTCTCCTGGATTAATCTGATACCTACTCATTACTCCCACTCAACAGCAGGTGTCTGGTCTAAGGCATACAAAAGCATATCTAAGACCTCTCACTGTTGATATAAGAAATTCTTTCATGGCTTTATCTTTTCTGGAATAGTTGAGACTTTTCCTTAGATAAAATCTATGCCTAAGAAGTTGTGAAGCTTCTATAGATTGCCATTAGAAAGAAAATGCTTCAGCATCTTACTAAAGTAAGCTGCTTGCATTAGAGTAAGTAATTACCAGGTATACCACAAGCCATAGGTTTAGATAAACTCAAACCTATAATACTGGGAACAGGAAGTTTTGTTAAGTCCATTGAATAGACTTATTAACTAAAATTTCCTTTTATGTCCTTGTAATAGAAAACTTTAGGTTACTCCATGTGAATGGATTAAACCATAGTTCTATTGGCTTTCTTCTTAGTTTCTTATCTTGACAATCCATTACTTGTTTAAACTCACAATGGATTTTAATCACTAGTGTCTCCCAAGTCATAAGAAGGTGAGTTCCTAGAAACTCTCCCACTACGACAAGGCACCGTGAATTATGTCTAAGAAAACTAAATGGTATTGATCTCTTCGGTTGTGACAAGACAACAGAGACAGTGGGATCATCATATGTTATATAAGATGATAGAACACTTTTGGAATCAAGAATTAAATATCTCCTTTATTTGCTACTTGTTTTTCAAACTTAGTCATTTTCTTAGAAAAGTAGTATTTGTTTGAACAAACACTTTCTTATCTATTGACAATGGGATGGTCCACCCCTAATCACTTAGAATAGCTAAGAAACCATGATTAACAGTTCTAGCTTTTCTTAAGATTTTGATTAGGTCATCCATGAATCTAGTAATGATTTACATTAAGTATACAACCATTACATCATTCTGAAATTGTATTACCATAGAAGGATTTAGACAACGACTAGTAACTAATCATCAACATGCAACTCGAAATTTCTGGGAAGGTAAGTTTGGATATAATTCAAAAATCAAATTAATGATCTTTGAACTGCATATCTACTAACTATTTCTCCACCCCTATCAGTTCGCAAGATCTTTAACCACTTACCTTAATGGTTTTAACCATTGCTAGAAATTAATGAAATTTTTTAAACATTTCAAATTTCTGGGCTAAAAGGTATAATCTAGAGTTATCGTTTTAAGAATACAACGAAAAACTCATATCCACCCCTGAATGTACATCCATCTGCGAATGAGATGAACTACTTTCAGTGGATATAGGCATATTAACTCTTTGCAGAGATTGATCTTGTCAAATCTACTATGAACAAGATACAAATGCCATAGATTAAAAAAAATGGTAGTGTCTATTGATGACATAGGTTTAGTTACATCAAAGAGTTCTTAGAATACTGCAAGTGGATCCTGGTCACAGAATACCTAACTCATATTCCATACAGTTTTAATCCATTAATAGAAGATGGATATTAAACACTTGAGAAAGTGTAACTGTATTGTATTCTGGAATTAGATATATAAGAAAATTTCTATTTGGAATTTAAAATTAAAGTCAAAGACTTAAATTTATACCAAATATTATGAGTAATTCTATCTTGGACCAGCACTACTAATACAAACTCTAAGTCAGATTTGCCCATACAAGTAGGAGATTTCTAAGATTGAGGATTTATATCAATTGAGAATAGAATTTCGGGATTATAATCATATGCGTCATTTAAAATGACATGAAATGATTTATAGACCATTCATCCAATGATATGTTTTTAAAGCTAATTCGAAATGAATAAGCTAAGAGGAATTAGGATAATTTCGTTTAAAATAAGAATCCAACGATGCTTCGATTAGAGAATGTCAAAGTAATCTTATTTATACAATCTTCTTGTTTCATATCGTAAAAATACTAGTCTAAGGTGTTCATAAATTGATGAACAGCTAGATGTCGCATATACAATATTTATCTTTCGAGATCTAACACTATTATGTATGTCTAATGGTGAAAATCCACTAGGGATTTATCTCATTAGATAAACAAGCCAAGTTAGATCAACAATGAAGATTCGAAATTAAACTACAACTTAATAACAGAAAATAACATGGTTCAATATAAATTCATACACAATTCAGAAATTATAAGCATATAGCAAGTAGGAATGACAAGTGAAAATACTAAAACTTATAATCCTAAATAATTTCCAAGGTTTTCAACAAACTGATATCAGTGTCCCGTTTAGGCGAGAGTCAAAGCTACCATTCATTGAATAGAGTTGTCAGCTCGTCTAAAATGTTAAACATTCTAGCAACCTTTTATTCGATCAAGATTGGAATTCAGCGTTGTCCCGTTTAGGCGAGAGTCAAGGCAATTCTATCTTATGAGCTTCCACCATTGTTTCGCAATTTGCAAGTCAAGTATGGTCGCCACCATTAGGGTGATCCATACCATACAAAACACTTACAAACTACTTATCATGCGAGGTTAAACGGTGCGAAATTGCTAATGAACGTTCCTCCATTAGGGAGGATTACTCACTAAAACAAACGCGGTGTAAAACCCACAATGGAGATCGAATGTCTCTTGATAATAAAGCTCATTATTTAAAAAAGAGTTGTATTTTCTTTTATTCTCTTTATTTATTCTATTTATTTTAAATATATATTTATTTAATTAAAATTTCCAATTTAGAATGAAAAATTCCAAATATAAATTTTAATTTAATATTTATAAATTTTACTTAGATGGATATGAAAATAACATGAATTATTTCCATCTTAGTAATAATTTCCAATAAATATTTAGAAAAATATTCAATTTAAGTTGTTACAAAATTAATTTAAATTAATTTACAACTCTAATTTAATTTTCTATAAATATATATTGCATTTCGAAAAATTAAAGTATATAAGAATACAATTTTCAAAAAATGCATATTAAAATAAAAATAAATCCTGGAAAAATTATTCTAATTTAATGTTGGCCCAAAATTAATTAATAAAATTAATTTACAACAAAAAATATAATTTTCCTATTTAATTAAATATATAAGAAAAATTTCAAATATTTAAGTATGATGATGAAAATCAACTTAAATATTAATTTTCTATTTAATTAAATACACTAGAAAAATACTTCAAGCAAAAATATCATCTATCTAGATTTTCCTTTGACTAATTAATTCAATTTCTAATAATATACTTGAATTCAATTTATTTTAAATTAATCAATAAACGAAAAAATCATTGATTTAAGTTGATCCAAGAATTAATTAAAATAATTAATTTACAACTTAATCTATTTTTCAAGATAAAATTCGAAATTCTAGCATTTAAGAAATGCAATTTCGAAAATTGATTAATAAAATAAAAAAAAAATTATATTTTTAAAATTATTTAAATTTAGTTGAAAAATTAAATTTCAACTAAAAATAATTTTCTATTTAATTAAATGTCATGAAAAAGAAATATTTAAGTATGATGATAAAAATCAACTTAGATATTTAATTTTCAAATTAATTAAATGTATTAAATTCAAGAAATAAATAATTAAGTGTAGAGAAGGCTTAATTATTAATTTCGAGTTTAATACTAGGAAAAATATACTTAAAATAAATCGTACCAAAATTAATTAAATAATTAATTTCACAATTTATAATATTTTCTTATTTAATATTAGAAATAATAAGTAGTCTAGAAATAACTATCTAGAAAATATCTGATTTGACTAAGTATCTTTTCCACAAAATTTGAAAAAATATCTAATTTAAGTTGTATTAGAAAAAATCTAGAACTTAAATATTTTTCAAATTTAAATTTAATTAAATATCAAAAATTAAGTTGTAACCACTTAATTTGAAAATATTCCATTTTAAGTTAATATTTGAAAAGATATTAACTTAAAAAATATCTAAAATATTCCATTTTAAGTTAATATTCGAAAAGATATTAACTTAAAAAATATCTAAAGAATCTTAATAACCAATGCCTAAAATTCCTCAACTTAATTTTGAAATTTGAAATTCAAAAGATATTCAAATTTAAGTTGGTTAGTTGTAGATAACTAAATATCAACTTAAATAAGAATATTTAATGAAAAATTTAAATTAAGTTCCAGAAAGAATCTAGATGGTTATAATTCTATATTTAATTAAATACAAGAAAATACATATAGTTTAGCTTAGAATAAAAAATTCTTTAAACTATATTTTTCTTAAATTAATTTCAAAATAAATGAAATTAATTATGTTGCTAATCAATTTTATTAGGTTAAACTAGTGTAATTAACCTAGTACAGTCATTCAAATCAGGCAAATGGGCCTTCACAATTGGGGTGGTTTGTGTGAGGGGGTGCTAGGTTCAGTATGTCGTACCCACTTCTATGGCTCCCAACTCTCACACAAGGCCCAAAAGAGAGGAATTTAACCTTAATAAGAACAACTGTTATTAATTGAGTAGGCCCAAAAACTAAATGGGCCTAAATAAATTCTATTAATAACTATGATAATTTATTTAGCAACAACAACCTATATGCATCTATAATAAAATTAAACACATAGGCTCACACAGGCACACTTTGGATGGGTCCTATCATGTTGCTAGGTCATACACAGATGAAAGAAGATTGTAAATATACCTGTTACAAATTATTATCTTGACCAAGGGAGCCATCAGATCATTAGATCTGGCAAAAGGTAACCATGGCTATTTGCAATCAAGTAATAATAGGTTTTAAAAACTTACATACAAGCTAAAACCACATACTCCTGCAACAAGGTTAGCTGGATAGTTGGATGTAGGATTTATTTAATTTTAAATAAATAATTTCGAAAAAATAAATAATTAAAAAAAATATATATTTTAATATTCGAAAAAAAAAATTTAATTTCGGAAATAAAATTTAAATTTCGAAAATTAAAAAAAATATTTAAAATTAAACCTACTTTTTGAAAAATTAGGTTTCAACCAACCTAAATATCATTTCAAAATTTGCTAACTACTTTTAAAAATTAAATGTTATTTTAAAAATAAAATTAAATAAAAATTAGAAAAGATAAATAAAATATCTTTTCAGATTTTTAAATTTAATTTAAATAAATAAAATAACAAAATTTTAAAAGTTAGCAAAATATCTTACATCTATTTAAAATTACATGATTATAAATATCTTATTTTAAATTTAAATAAGGTCAAAATATCTTAAAAGATTTAATTTAAAAAAAATCTTAGAAGATAAGATATAATTAAAAATATCTTAAAAGATAAGATATCTTAAAAATATCTTATAAAATCTGACCTTAAATTTTAAAAAAATAAGATATAATCAAATTTTAAAATAAGATAGATTTTTAAGCAAGAAGATAGATACTAATTCTATTCAAATTCAAATTACACTAATATCTTGAATTAAATTAAAAAAAAATATTAAATTAATTCAAAATGATAATTAGAATTGAATTAGGAATAGTAATAGTATAAATACAAAACTATACAAAAAATTGGAAGTTAATTCCATGAAAAAGCATGAAAAATCGAAGAAAAACAAAAAAATTCGAAACTATACGGACAGATTTGCGATCGCAGGAAAATATCAAGACAAATTTCCCGATTTTTTCAAATCTTCAAAAAATCATAACTAATTCAAATAAAATCCAAATTAAGTTCTGTAAAAGGCTAACTTGCTTAATTTTTTCCATACTATCCAATAAAAATAATTCCAGAGATAAAATCGCAATTATTTTTCACGAAAATTTTACAAACATCAATCAATCATCAAATAACACTCAATACAACATGATACCATCCAAAGAACATACAAACAATCATTTTAAAGTCCAAATTTCTTGTAAGTAAATCAATTACCATGGCTCTGAGGCCAGTTGTTGGAAATTATTTTACCAGGATCTTAGATCTACTCACAAGTATGTTTATTAACATCCTAAATATGAACTTTCCAAAACGATAAATTAAACACATATAAAGTTAAAGAAACCTTACATTGGGTGCAGCGGAATATAATGACTCCTTCCGTTCAGATATCTAGCCATTGATTCCTTTCTGTAGCAGAGCATTATCAATATCTGAACATGGATCTCTTTCTCTGAATCTTTGATGCTGAAACTCCTTTGCTGATGATCTTTCTTCACGATCTTCCTCACTATGATTGAGGTATCACTTGATGTGTGTGGGCACTACTCATACACTAAGGATTTCGAAATTCTAAGGAAGAAGAAAGAAGAAGTGGTAGCTAAAGATAGGGAGAGAGAAGGCTCAGTTTTTTCTGATTCAGAAAGTCTGAAGAAAAGTGTGATTTTCCTGAAGCCTTCACTATCTATTTATAGCATTCCACTAGGGTTAGATTTGAATTATATGGCATTAAAATAATGAAAAAATCAATTTAAAATGCTACAATAGGTGGCCCGCCATGCCTTTAATGGATTGGGCCTTGGGCTTTGCAATTTTGCAATTTTAACACCTTTTGTATCTGATTTTCTCAAAAATGCCAATTTCCTAATTCAATCATTTAAATGCCAATTCTAACTATTTAATAACTATAAATAATTATTAAATAATATTGTCATTTATCATATTTATTAATTGAACCATACAAAGTATCATAATTAACAAATATGCCCCTATAAACTCTTTCTTTACAATTTCGCCCTTACTTAGTGAAAAATTCACAAAAAGACATAGTCTAATTTGAGAATTATAATTGATTAATCAAAACCAATTACATGAGTCTTACAAGCAATATTATCTCAACTAGTGGGGGGACCATGGGTCTATATAACCGAGCTTCCAATAAGTAGATCAAGAATTTAGCACTATAATTCACTAACTTATTAATTCTTCGTTGAATCCACGCATAGAACTTAGAATTGCACTCTCAGTATATAGAATGCTCTATATGTTCCACCATATAGACACATCATTAATTATCCATTGTTATAATCCTAATGTGATCAATGATCCTCTATATGAATGATCTACACTGTAAAGGGATTAGATTACCGTTACACCCTACAATGTATTTATTCCTTAAAACACTTGACCCCGTATAAATGATATTTAAACTTATGTGAAATGAGTACTCCACCATTTATGTTCGTTTGGTCAAGCTCGAAGGAGATCATCCTTTGCTTACTATTCGCCAGATAGAAGCTATAGATTCCATGTTTATGATAGCGCTCCCACTCAATTGCACTACCGTGTTCCCAAAATGTACGTATCACCCTGACCTAAAAGTAGGCTTAACTAACAAATCAAAGAACACGAATAGCCTTTCAAGATTGAGCCTAATCATAACAGGATTAAGAACATTTGATCTAGGATCAACTAGGCGATATTGACTTGAATAGATATTACGGTAAGTTTAATAAATCTAAGTCAAAGTTCAATATCGGTCCCTTCCGATGCATACTCCATGCATCCAACCTGAGCTTTACTTTAACCAATGCTCTGGAAAGAACATAGCACTTCTCCAAATGCAAGTAAACTTTGTTGTAGATTATCATATCAGTAAAACCCTATGTCTGATAAATCTAGGAAACTTTATTCACATAGTCATGTTTACTTTCCAATGTGTTGACGGCACAATAAACAGGATCAAGTATGTGAAAAGGGTTTCAGATGAATTCATACATTATGTACATATAATCATGAAATAAATCATGTGAACCATGCAACATTAAATGTTATTTCTGATCTATATTAATAAGTAAATCTGATTATATTGAAATGAGTTTTATTTAGGGCATAAAACCCAACACATTATTGGGTTCAAACTCGGTCATAAAGGCCATGGGTGATGGTGAGAAGACATTGAAGGTGCGAGGTTTGCAAATGCCAGCTTTTGCCCGTGTAATCATAGGGTGAGAAGGTTGGCGTTGCATAGGTGGTGGATTTGGTGGAGTTGTATGGGGTGGGGTGGAGATAATAGTTTGAGGCGATTGTGTGAGCTGAGTGAGAGGTGAGATTGGAATATGGACATGTAGTGGAATGGTGGAGTAGGAGGGGATTGATTTATGGGAGAGGGATGTGTGTTTAGATGGTGAAGGGGTCTGGTATGATGAGGTATTTTTGTGTGGTGAAGCGGTAGTAGAGTCCGAGGAAGGATTTTCTGTTGGGACAACAGAGACAATGTCTTCATTATTCACACGAGCATCATAATCTAAAGTCACATTAGAAATATAAGGCAACCATTGAGGGTAGTGACTAGGTTGAAATGGCCTTAGCAGACTTCGTGGTGGAATGTACAAGCAAATAAGAGAACAATACAAAGGATAACCCAGAGCCAGTACAAGAATAGACTTGATTGGACAATTTCCCAAAGGTAAGGGTAGAGTACAATATGCAGTAGTCGCAGTGGATTACTTCACGAAGTGGATAGAGGCTGAGCCCTTGGCAATGATAACATCTAAGAAAGTGCTGGATTTAACAGTAAAAAACATTATATGTTTGTTTGGACTTCTGCACAAAATTGTCTCAAATAATGGCAAACAGTTTGATAGCCAGATGTTCATAAATTTCTATACGACACATGGAATCATAAAAAGTTTCTCCGTAGTGGCACACCCTCAAACAAATGGCCAGGTCAAAGTAGTCAACAAGACACTCAAAGACACAAAGAAAATATGGCTTGAAGAAGCTAAAGGGAATTGGCTGGAGGAGCTACCTGAGGTATTGTGGTCGTACCGAACAACAAAAAGAGCAGCAACTGGATAAACACAATTGGCTATGGCTTATGGTTATGAAGCCATATTGCCTGTAGAGTTAGCACCTCCGTCCCACAGGAGACTGACCTATAATCAAGAAGCTAATCACACCCTCCTGGTAGAATCACTTGATGAAATTGAAGTAAAAAAGTGCCTCAACAGACCGAAAGCTAGTAGCTCATCAGCAAAAGGTGGCTCAATACTTCAACAAGTGAGTGAGGGCAAGGAAATTCTTTGTGGGAGATATGGTCCTTAGAAGAGTATTCTTAAACGCAAAACATAGCATGTCTGGCGTACTAGGACCTAACTGGGAGGACCATATCAAGTAATAGAAGTCACGGATTCTGGAGCATACAAACTTGCTCGGTATAATAAAAACATGAAACTTGTTCTAGTACCAAGGTATTGGAATGGAGAACATTTAAGGAAATACTAGAAGTAAGTGTACAAGGTCTGATGCCCCCCCTTAAGGTACACAATACTCGAACATCTACTTTTAAGTAGATGGCCTTTTGGGTGGACCTCGCTCTAAGGTTTAGATAAAACGCTGGTGCTTAGATTGGATGACCATCTATAAAATGCAATCTAAAAAAGAAAAAAAATTGCTTTATGTTTTAATTAGCTAAAGATTAGTCATATCATGTCGTAGCTTTCATAATTCAATAAATGTAAGTTACTACGGTAACAAAATCATTCAGACCAATAAATGAATAAAGATATTAATTATCATTCTAATTGTGTCAATTACTTTTCTTACTATAGCAATTTATGAATTTAACGTTAAAAATGTGTACAAAGGGTCTGCTTGAATCCAATTGCCGAACACACAAAAATTGAACTTGTGCAATACAAGTGACCAGGAGTCATAAGTCTGCTCGATTGATTGGGGGCAACTATACTCGTACAAATTATAGGTAAATAACAAGCTCAAAAAAACACAACAATTTCATGTGCAATTACTTAAACTTAAGGGAAAATATTCATTTCAAAAGATAACAAAGAACAATAAATCTAGAATTAACGGCTGCCAGACCAGCTAGTTGTGTTAAAACAAAATGAAATATTACCAAGTTTAAAGGTCGCTTGGTCAGCCACATTGTACTGAAAAAAGGCTCATGGGCCAAACTGAAATTAAAAAAAAAAAGAGGAGAGAAAAAATTCATACGACTGGAGTCCTTCGCTCTTTGTACGGGTCGATGATATCCTCAGTGGTCGGGGTGTCGGTACTTTGGCTAGTCGGAGCTTCGGGGTTGACTGCCTCATATTCTTCTTTCTCTTTTTGGGTCTCACAGAAACTAATATATGCCTCCTTGTTTTCATTGAGGTAATTAAAGTTTTCTTCTTCGTTTGCCTTTCAAAACTCATAGAAAACATTCAGGGCAGTCATCTCCAAGTTTTCCATCTCCTTCTGAAGTGCCTCCCGCTCTTCCTGCCCGAAGTTGAGATTCTCTTCCAAATCCCTTTTCTCCTTGGTTAAGTTAGAGAGAAGAGCCTGGAGACCTTCCCTCTCAACTTTCAAAGCATTAAGATCCTTGGTCAGTGCCTCAATGTCCGCTTCAAGTTAAACAGTGGACGGTATATCCTTAATCTCCTGCTACAGTTTCTCAACTCGCTTGTTGGCAGCCAAAAGTTGTTTATTAACCTCGCCCAACTTCAAACTCTTTTTCTTGGCCTCCTTGGCTTCGTCCACCTCCTTCTTCAAGTTGGTGGTGGTTGTTATGGCTTTTAAGGTTGTGGACTTTGCTCGGGAGTAAGTGTAGGCCATCTTCAAGTTGAGTTGCGTAAAGAAAAGTTAAAATTTGCACGGGTAAAAGAATGGGATAAAGACTATTTATAATTTTTTTCAAACTTTTAATTTATTATATAAACTTTTGTAATTTTTTTATAAGAAAAAAAAACTACTTATAAATTTTCTTTTTTTGAAGAGAGGAAAAAAGTTGATTAGAAAAAAAAAAGTTACCTAATTTGAGTGGAGAGAAATGGTATATATATTTTTATAAATAAGAGACAAAAAAAAAAGTTGTAAGCATCTCTCAATCTTGTAATTTTTCTTTTATTTTTAGACAGTGTAATTTTACGGCCCATAACGTGAATAAGTGGGCTTTTGTTAGAAGTGTAACTGGTATGGTCAATCTTGTCGATATACCAAATAACATTTTATGTAATGACCATAAAATCTAATTTGTGGTATTAATTTATAATGGCTTTTCTTTTAAAAAAAAGTAAAAAATAATGCATTATATTCGTATTATAAGTGTCAACTTTTAATAAGTTAGACATCTAGTTGAGACAAAATTTTAGATAGAAGATTGGAGTGTAATTTGATTTCCTTATTTCCCCAAGCATGCTCCATGCTACGAGAAAAGTAGAAAATAATCATTATGACGGCCTACCTTGTTAATTACCATATGTTGCAAACTCAAAAGCTCTTCATTACTCCTACACAAAATGGTACAAAAGTAGGCGTGTAAATGTCCTAACTCAAGAAAGGAAGCCATTGTCTAACTCCAAGTCCAATGTATTGTACATCTTTCTTCTTCTTCATTAATTGTGCATAAATATTCTTCAATATTTGTAATTTCAATACTTAATGAGATACTTAAATATTATTAAATTAGAGATAAGAAAAATTGAACTAAAAGTAACCACTTAGTTGAGAAAAAAGAAAGAAGGGCCCACAAGACGCCCAAGCCCAAGAAATGCTCTCACAAAAAGGCTTTCATTTCCATGGTTAAAATAAAATGTAATAATAAAATATTAGGGGAAGGAAGATGAGAGTTGAAAAGCTCCCATTTTCACATCAAATTCACATTCACACCCTCTTTCCTTTCTTTTAAAACGACACAAAGAGCTGTAAAACAATAACACGCACGACTTTAAACGCCACAACACAACTCCTTTTTTTTTTAATTTTTGTTTATTTATTTATTTTTTATTTTGTAGTTATGGCCTTTGCCGCTCTCGGCTTTCCCCACCATGACCACCACAACCACAACCATTATCAACTCCTTCTTCATCTTCTTCCTCATCCTTCTCTACCACCTTTACAGCAATCTCAAACACCCTTTTTATTCTCTTTTGACTCGTCTTAAGTAAAATTTAAAAATTAAAAAGTAAAGTTCGACTAACCAACTACTCTTCATAAAACCATTTGGCCTTTCCTCTCGATCTTCTTTAGTTTTATCGTTAATTCTTTCATATGGGTTATCTTTCCTGTAATGCGGAGTCCGCCGTAGCCACCTGCGATACATACAACTGGCCTGAACTAAAAAACAAAGCTAATAAGATACGTAGAAGACCCAATAAGCAACTTATTAAGAAGATCAGAGAGTTTTCTTACGACGAGCTCGCCGCTGCCACCGACGGTTTCTCCGCTGAGAGCTTTCTCGGCAAAGGCAGCCATGGAAGCGTCCATAGAGCCGTCCTCGACGATGGGAAACTTATTGCCGCCGTTAAGAAGACGAAACAGCCCTCCAACTCCACGCCGACTACTCTGCACCACTTCAAGTTCAACGCCGCCTCCTGCCCCGGAAATTGTACAACCCCGGCGGAGAACGAGATCGAAATACTCTCGAGGGTTCAGCATCCAAGGCTGGTGAATCTCCTCGGGTTTTGTACTGACTCCATGGATAGGAAACTGATCGTGGTCGAGTACATGCCTAACGGGTCTTTATACGATCTGTTACACTCAGGATCTTCGAGACCTCCGGGTTGGACCCGACGGGTAAGATTCGGGTACCAGGTCGCGAAGGCGGTTCACGCGCTTCACACGTCGAACCCGCCTGTAATCCACCGGGATATAAAATCTTCCAACGTTCTGATCGACCATGACGGGGACGCCAGGCTGGGCGATTTCGGACTCTCCTTGAGGGGACACGTGGAGGACGTTCTAGTGCAGTGCACTCCTCCAGCGGGAACATTGGGTTACCTCGACCCGGGCTATCTTGCTCCGGGTGATCTAACGGCCAAGAGCGACGTCTTCAGCTTTGGAATTCTCCTACTCGAGATCATCAGCGGGAGGAACGCTATCGACGTTAATTACAGCCCTCCTTCGATCGTTGACTGGGCTGTTCCCGTAATAAAGCGCGGCGACTACGCTGGAATCTGCGACCGAAGAATCGGTCCCCCAGCTAACCCAGCCCTGATCCGACAACTGGCTGTTCTAGCGGCGAGGTGTGTTCGGTCAACGGCGGAGAAGCGTCCGTCGATGGTTGAGGTGGTGGAGTGCCTGAAGGTGGTCAGGAAAAGGGCTCACGCACCGCCTATATGGAACAACTTCAGGCAGCGAGTGAAATGCGTGGAGAACAAAGAGCCATTGCTTTGCCACCGGGAAGTTTACGACGTGAGCGAAATAGACGTGTTAAAGGTCCTAGAAACGGCGGCGGCAGGGCAAGGAGTTAGCCGTAGAGACAGGAAAATATCCAGTGGTACGGCTTCGGGCGCACAGAGTGGGAATGGAACTACTTTCTCTTATTCTAATAATATTAATGGTAGTCGTGGTACTGCTTCGACTACTACTATTACTAAAGTTGAACGAGTGGTGCGGTCAAAGTCAATCGGGTCCGTAAACGAAATTGAAGTGGGACTGGGGCCTGAACCCGAAACGAGCAATTCTGGTCCGAGTGCTGGAGGAAGAAGGTCAGGGGTGACGGTTAAGATGGCTCCGGCGGTGGTGCGGCTGAGTAAGTCTAGGTCTCTTGGAGGATCGCGTAGTAATAGTCAGGAACAGCAGCAGCAACAGAGGGTTGTGGTGCAGAGGTATGTGTTGGAGTTTGAGCGGGACCCATCTTGTTCGTCTACGGAATTTGATATGTCCAAGTTGGTTATTAGTTTAGATGACAATTCTGACAGGAAAATGCTCTAGAAACCACTGGTTACTCCACCTCCTCCTCCTCATCTAGCTAATTAATTAATTAATACTATGTTACTTTTTCTTTTTCTTTTCTTTTTAAATTATAATAATTAAAAGAGTTGTTCATTATTTGATAATTGGGGATAAAACCAAAAATAGTTACCTAATCATGAATATGATAGATGGGTCGTGATCATCATGTGTTAATCATATATTCATATATTGACTCATCTTTCAGGTTGGTTGACTGAAAAAAAAACGGAGCTGTAGAGAATTGAATCATGGTTTCTTTCTTTTTTTCGTTTTTTCACGATAAATATAGCCTTTTCTTCTTTTCTTCTTCTTATAAATTCCCTGTTTTGATATAGGGGTGGATTCCTTGAACATAATTTTTAACACAATTTATAGTTCATTGGATTCACCTACATTAAAACACATGTATATATCAAATTAATATTACAGCTCTTTATTTTTTTTTTCCTTTTTCATTCCTAACCCAAAATAAAATAAAATTAATTGTACTTAAAAAATAAAAAATCGTCGTTGCTCGCTGCTCGTCACCATCTGATTCAACACGAGGTCTTTCTAATTTTCTTTTCCTCTTTAATCTTCTGAGGAGTGCTATTTTGTTTTAGTTTTGTACCATTATTTTTGATAGTATTGTTTTTCTTTGATGATGGAGAGGGCACCTTAAAATAGGACACCCATTCAATTAAAAACCCAAATAGTAGTCGAAATAAGGAACCAAAATAAAGAAAACTAAACAAAACAGAGTAGAAGCAAAGCCTAAGTAAAAACGAAGACAAACTAATTGAAATCACTAATAAATTCTCTAGTAGTATTGAGCTAGCTACTGTTCTCCATTTTTAATGCAGTGAATGAAAAAGAAATAGTAAGCTAGCTTTTGTTTTTTCCTAAATAGAGCAGCTTTTTGTTGTTTATTGGAAACTTTACCCTGCTGTTTCCAAAAATTATGCGTGAATTATGTGTTAATGAAATTGTAGGTTTTATGTCTCTTAGCTTCTTTGTTTGTATCCTATGCTATTCATAATAGTTTTTATTTCACAGCTTATATCTTCTTGATTTTTATTAGGTAGTGGATGAAAATGAAGAACAATATGGTGAAGTCAATGTTTTACATACAAGTAAAGATATAGATAGATTGAAAACACCATAAGTGGGATTGATTTTTGGGACAATGAAAGAAGCAAAATTATATTACGAAGAATATGGCCGAAGTAAAGGTTTTTCAAAGTACAGAGATAACCTAATCAAATGATATCACAAGCATATTATTATGTTGCTCACATTACCAAAAGAAATTTTTACACCAAAATTATAAAATAATTTTTTTTATTACATATATACTTCCACACGGTAGTTATTTTTTACACTTTTGTTATTTATAATTTTACTATTTATACACTTTACACACAATGTCACTCTTTACATGCAATCTAGGTATCTACAAATTAACGTCAGTTGATTAACGCCTATCAATCCATTCTTTCTCTCTCTTTTTTCCTTCTTTTTTTCTTTCAGTTTTTTTTTTTTAAAAAAAAAAATCTCCATAACTGATCTTCTTCCCTATCCACGATCAAAACCCATTTTTCCACTACCTAATTTTCTAGTCATTTTCTTTTCTAACTTCCATTAACCAATTTATGTAACCATTTGTACTCTGTTTTCTTTGGCCTAAACTTATATAAAATCATGGTTATTACTGATTCTTCATCGTCCCCTTCTCCATTGCCCAAAAAAAAAAATGAAAAATAGTTGTTAAATCTGTAGCAAATAAGTCCAAAAGAAAATGCCCAGTTGTAGAAGATGATGACTCAGACTTTGCTCCGCCTGTATTGAAATGAGATCGTGGACTTGCGAAAAAGAAATCTAAAATTTCCGTTCCTCAGGATTTTTTCCCAACTTCTAAGAACATGAAGGGGAATGTTGAAGTTGATCATGGGTTGGAGGTTTGTTTCTAGATTCGTATTTACTTTCCCCCAACTTTGATTCTTTTTTTTAGTTATATTTTTTGGTTTGTGTATATTGTTTTGATTTTTTTTAGGGTTTAGATTTTCTATGTTATTTTTATCCTTTTTTTTTTTTGTTGTTTTTGGTTGCAATCATTCCGTTGCTTTAATTTAGTTTATATTTTGATTATTATGTTCTTCTTTTTGGTTTTTCTAGATTTTAATTTTTTGATATATTTTCTTGTTTATATTTTAGTTTGTTTCCATATGTATTTAGGGTTTACCTTTATTTTGTACATTTGCTCTTTGTGATTGTTTCTTTATAGTTGTTTTGTAATTTTTTTTACAATTTTAAAACTATCAATTCATAGACATTATTGTTTAGTATTGATCATATTTTTCTTTAGATTTTTCACATATTTTCATCATATGTTCTCTGTGGAATCCATATATCGATAACATCAAGTACTAAATATAAGAACTACCCTAGAACTTGATCTTGAACGAGCTAAATTGGGTTATATATTTGTGAGGGGTCTACTCCTTTTTTTGATTTTTATGCTTTTTTAATTTTTATATGTTTTGTTGTTTATATTAGGTTTTGTTTTCATCTAAGGTTATGTTTATGTATTTTTTTTCTACTTTTGTTATGTGTGACTGTTTTTTCATGGTTGTTTTGTAGTTTTATTACAGTTTGGAACTTTAATTGTTTACTCATTCATTATTTTATTTCTCCTTTTTTGTATGCACGATTGGGTTTACAAATTTAGTCCTCGAGATTATTACAGATTCAAGTGTGTTACTACATGCACTGACTCTGTTATTCTTAACATAAGGAACACTATTTCTGGCAATTTGTTGAAGATGTTCTGAGATACATAGTTTGGTCATTTTTTGGACATTCTGGAGTACAAATTCCATCCTCAAATTGTGCACATCCTTTTATCGAGAGAGGTTAATCAACCCAACCCGAAAGAATTTTAGGTAAAGGTTGTTGGCTGTTGTATTTGCTTTAGTGGAGAGGAGTTCTATTTGATATCTAGTTTGGAATATTTTGGTGATTGCAATAAAATGTTATTTAGCCAGGAATCAAACTAGTTGGTCGATATATGCTTTCCTGAAACTAAAACTATTGACCATAAGTCTATTGAATATGTATTTTTTGGGCACTAGCTGGGGCAATGTTGAATCTCTTGGTTTGAAGTTGACTTTTCTATATTTCATTCATTGTTTCCTTTTAAGTAATACTCCTAAGAAGGAACTTCTTAGGTCAAAATTAGATATCATTGATAGCGGTCGGTGGGATGATTATTGTTGTGGTAGGAAGTCGTTTGAGTTGACAATTGATTCATTCAAGGGTAGAGTTAATCATGGTATCAAGATGAAAAACTAGAAAGAGAGAAAGGGAGGTGAGTCTTATGATGGTTGGTATATAGCTTTGGGGTGTCCATGGGTGTTTATTGTCTGGTTTTATGAGTGTTGTCCCGAGATACTAAAATGTTTTTGCGAACGAGTTGCATCTAGTATTTCGAGAATTCTCAATTGGACCAATGATGTTGGGGCCAAAAATCTAACTTTTAAGGTTTTGAAAGATAAGATATTTGATTTTCCTTTAAAGCAGGTGAATTTTAGTTTGTTAACTGTTTTATAATTGTTTTTCCCATTCTATTAATTTTTGTTGTTGTTTCGAATTATAACTTTTGCAAACTTTTTGCAGTTAATGTTGAAGAACATTCATCCTTCTGATGAAGAAAGGAAGCCTTTGAAAGTGGATGGCTTATTTATGGATGAATCTATAGATGATCGTGGTCCATTCAAGTCAACCATTAAGACTAGTTCATGTTCCAAAAAATCTGATTTTGATGATATAAAAATGTTAAAAAATAAGTTGGAATTAGTTATATCCACTCAGGAGTTGTTGGCCAGTAATTTTATTGCGTTGAGGTCTTTTGTTGATCTTAACTTCAAGTTTTTGTTGACTGTTGTTCAAGATATTCAAAAAAAAAAAGTTACTATCATTTACGATCGACCTTCTGTTGAGGTATATATTTTTATAGTTTTGGTTGTATTCTATAATTCATTGTTATGTTATAGTTGGTTTCTTTAATGTTTTATTCAGTTGCATTACTATTCTTAAACAGGTGAAGACATCCAATAATATTGATGATCTTGATTCTGATTATGATCCTGCTGCTGCTGCTACTGATGATGATGATAATGATGACAAAGGATTACTAGAATCAAAGAATATTGAAACTGAGTCTGCTAATGGTGATGAGTCAGGTGAAGATCGTGGTGATGGTTCTGCTGATGATGATGAGTGTGATGATAAGGTTGGTGCTGATGCTTCTGCTATTGGGGAGGTTCAAGGTGATGTTGTTGCAGGTAGTGAAGATGATAAGTCCAAGGATGTTGATAATGTCAAGGGAAAAGAAGTTGATATAAAGGGAGATAATTTTTTCAAGGGCTTAAGCCAGCTTGAGATTGATGATGACCCAGTTATTTTGACTGGTTTGGAGGCTGTTACAAAAATCAAGGTATGTTGCTTTATTATTTTTTTTAGATTGTGTTTCATAGTAAATGTTTTGTAGTTTTATAGAGTTTTGTTTTAGTTTTGAAATTATCAATTTTTACTTGTTATTTTTCTTTTCAATAGGTTCCAAATTCCATTCCTGCTGAGGTAGTTGAAAAAAGAGATGCCAATGTTTCTAATGAAGAAGAGGATGACACTGTTGCTTGTACTCCTCTTTTCGACAAGAGAAAGTGTGCCCCAGCATTAAAATCTCCTTTAGTAGATTTTCGGTCGGTTGATTTGAAGACCAGTCTAATAGAGTTAATGTGCTCAGGTTCTCAATCTGCAGGAGATGAGCGGGATTTTAAGATTGTTACGTATGTCAAGGGTCTTCGTACTCTTGATGATTCTTTTTCTAATCCTGTTTCTCCTGAACTTGAGGCAAAGTTTGATGAATAGATTAGCAAAGGATTGCTTAAATATCCTAGGTGATATTTTTCTTTAACCTATTTTATCTATTTTGTATGTATTTGATTTTATTTTGCCAATTATTTTAATTCATTTTTTTATATTCATTTGTATTTTATATAGGGCCTTTAATGTTTATGAGGATGATGCCAAGAAGTTTTCTTCAGGTTTCAAATTAGGTGTGTTGAAGATAAAACTTGGTTTTATCATTTGTCTTACTGCCACATGTTTATCAATGACTCGGTAATATATTTAAATCCATTTGTAAAATTTGTAGTTTTAATATAGTTGCTTGTTGATTATTTTTTAGTTTTGCATTTGTTATTATGATCTTAGAATGTGTGTTCACATTTTACTATTTTTTATTGTGTTATTTCAGCACATGAATACTATTTTCTATTACCTTAGAAAAAAGAAAAGTTTTCTTCTGTTGTTACTGAGAATTTTGCTACAACAGATTGTCTTTTTGATGATTCTATCAAGTCTTTATACCATAAATTCTACAAGGCTAAGTCATTAAAAACGAAGATGTCTCACATTCATGCTGCTCACCCAATAGCCCATTATATCAAAGACTTGCGAATTCCTTGTTCTATGTCTTGGTATGAAGCCAACCATATTTCATTTATTGTAAATCTTAGAAAAAAGAGCCATTGGATTTTTGGCCGTCTGGATTTGAATGAGAGAATTATATTTCTTTATAATTCCTTAAGGACTGCCAAAATGAATGCTGCAGTAAGGAATGCAATGAAGACTTATTCTGTTTTGCTCCCATTATTTTTTTATCTTCTTGGGTTTTACAAGAATAGGTCCAATGTTCTTGATTTGGGTTCTGACCTAAAAACTCCACTAAGAGTTGTGGAGATTGCTAGCCTTCCAGTTCAGCAGAAAAGTAAGTTATTGTTATTGTGTTGTTTTTATATTGCATAATAGTTACTTAACTGTTGTTTTTTTTTTTATTTTCGTTGAGCAGTGATTGCAGCGAATTTGTTGGTGCTTTTGTGAAGTTCTTCATCCATGGGAAATATGTCCCAAATGACTTTGACATTGAAGTTTACCGTACTCATCTTGCTGCCCTCTTGTTTTCCTATGGTCAAATGGAAAACAACAAAAATATTGACAGTGAGGATGGGAAGCAGAACAAGTCTTCGAAGGCTTCTAAAGGGAAGAAGTAAGGTCATTTGATGGGGAACTGTTTTATGCTCGTTGTTTGATTTTTATATCTTAAATGATTATACTTTTTAATGGACGCTATTTTTTTCTAGTTTTATGCTCTAGTTTAAGTTCTGTATGACTTATTGTAATCTTTTCTTTTCAGACAATTGTTGGTCTTTTCTGTATTTAAATACTTAATACGTTTAATATTATGGCAATTGCTTAGCAACTATTATGCAATTTGAAATTAATCATTCTAGTATGTTCATTCTTTTTCATCTTAATAGCAAAATGTATTATGAACTTATAATGAACATTTTTAGTATATTTGCTTAGGCATACAACTTTTAAATTATCCATCTCTTAAGAATCCAATTTAGTAGCAATCTATTTGTCAATATATTTTTAACATGTATCTCAACTGATTAGCAACTGTTATGCAATTTTAAATTAATCATTCTAGTATGTTAATTCTTTTTCATGTTAACACCAAATGTGTTATGAACTTATCAAGAACATTTTTAGTATACTTGCTCAGGCATACAACTTTAAAAAAACTAATATCCAACTCTTAAAAACCAATTTAGTAGAAATCTAATTGTAATATATTTTTAGCAAGGATCTCAACTGTCTAGCAACTGTTCTGCAACCTTGAAAAAGCTATTTCAATCAAGAAAGTAATAGCAATCTATCAAACTAACTTTTCATGATGTAAGAGTTCACATAGAAATTTAAATAATTCAAATAAATGTGTTGTATCTATTTAATTGCTTGGTTGTGGCATGTCTTTCAGTTGTGACCTTGTTGTCCATATTTGCTGCACCTATTCTATTTTTTGTATCCCAATCAGCTATAAATCTCTTTTCCCTTGGTCTTCTGGATCTCATTTTCTGGTTTCGTGGCAGAACAATGATATCTTTGATGTTTTGTGGTACATCCCATGTTGTGGGATTGTGTACAAAATATATTAACTTGCTATATGTTTCAAGCCATGTTTTGGTTGTGTAATACTGTGAATAGTAATTATAAACATTCAAGTTCATCTCTTTCATCACAGCAAGAGCATGAACATGTGGTAGTTTGTCTAGTTGGAATCTATTGCAATTGCATGTCTTTTCTTTTAGATTGACCACCCATGACCTTGTTAGTTGTACCACTTCAAACATGCTCTCGTTTATTGGTTTCACCTGCATATTAGGTGAAGATAGTCAATGTATTGAATGTTATAAAACCAAAAATAATTTATAACGAAAATGTTATGCAACTTGAAGTTTTATGTGATCTTGCATTTTCCGTTAACGAGTCCATAAAGTTGTTGATTAACTTCTTCTTTACTGTAGGTGTCAAAATTATTGTGGTTTTCTGTGCTTTTTTCTTGTTTTTGTATGTCCATTGTTGTATCAAAGCTCTCAATGACTCCATTAGTGTTGTGATTGGTAGTTCTCTATCTGCTAAGTTTGATGAGTTTAGAGATTCAACAATGTTAGAAGTCATAGTTGTATACTTGTTGTGTTTGCTGTGGTACCTTGACCATTTGTGGTATCCAACATGTTGTAAATAGGGTCTAACACGATTGTTCAAGCTATCAAGCTCGCTCATATGGTATTCAAATTTCCTCACTGTGTATGCTTTTGCTGCTGCAAAGAATAGTTTATCAAGTTTTCCTGCATTCTTCTTGAAGGTTACTTAATAGGTGGTATACACAGTAGCCATGCATTATTTTTTGAAATACATGAGCAGCTGCCTTAATTATGCTCTCATGTCTGTCTGAGATCAAGCATTGTTCTTCTCTGACCCCATATGTTTCCCTTAATTTTGTAAAAAACTATTGCCATGAGTTGTTGTTTTCTGAATCCACAATAGAAAAAGATAGGGGAAAATGTGCCCATTTTCATCTTGTGTACAAGCTGAGAGCAATGTCCTTCCATATGTTGATTTAAGAAAAGTTCCATCAACAACGATTATGGGTTCGCACTTATTCCATCCTTTTATTGAAGCATCTAGTGCCACAAACAAGTACTTGAAGTTGTTATCTTCTTCTGTTTGCATGTGTACAATTGTTCCTGGATTAGTTTTCTGCAGCATGTGCAAAAAACTTGGCAGCAAGTTGTATGATTCTTTTACTTTTTTGCATAATTCTTCTTGCGCATGCTCTTTACTTCTCCATACTTTCATGTAGTTCATTTTTACGCCATACTTATGTTTCATTTCTCCTCTGATGTCTTGTGGTGTTTGAGTTGTTTTTATGTTGGTAAACCTTGGCCTGATGTAGTTTCTAATCAACTTTATTGTAGTCTGTCTTTTGCTTACAAATCTTATGTTTAGATCACAAGTGTGTATCACCTTTCTGTCATATTTACGGATTATGAAAGACTTGGTTGGTCCGTTTCTAGATGCTGTTAGTGCCCACTTGCATTTTGGATCCAAGCAAAAAATTTGTATGTTCTTGCGCAAGACTTTTTGACCTTGTATTGGAAGTTGTTTTTAATTGCATAGAAACTAAGAAAACTTTATAGTGTTTCTTTGTCCTTGTATATTTGTGCTTCTTCTATTTCAGGATGTTGTGGATCTGTGATTAGTAGTTCGTCATAATCTGTGATTTCTGCCTGTCTGTCTGGGTTGTTTTCTAGTTGCTTAACTATTTCGTCTACCACAAGTTTTGCATAGTCCATGAAGTTGAACATTATTTCACCATCTTCGAGTATTATGCCTTGCATTGTCTGTTGTTGAGTTGTTGATTCTTCTATTGGTGGTGCATTGTCTTCCATTGTTACTATTGCATTTGTTTGTGCAACTAATGAGTTACTCATTTCCAAGAATTATGGATTGTTGGTTGTTATTGTATTGCTGACCACATTCACACATTATGGATATGTTGTGAAGTCAGGTTCCTTCAGTTTTAGTTGTATGTTACAAGTATAGGCTTTGATCGTCCTTTATCCTTAACGGTTGGTATCCTTCTTTCACTTGGTATTTCAGTTGCAAGTCAATATTTTCTTGGTTGCATTCCATGACTTCTTTCAGCTTGTGTATCAGTTTATCATATTTACAATCAATTGAGATGTATTTCCCAGTAGCTTCATAATTTGCATATTCATTCGATCATCAAATTATCCATTACAAAAGACTAGGAATAGAATTTCGTCTTTTTCCTGAGATTATGAAAGTGTTATTATTGTAAGTCAACTTGTTTGAAACTATAATAAATTTGTAATGCTTCTGTTATATATGATTCCAACCAATTTTCATAAAAATTCAAAAAACAAAAATTAATATAATCTACATGAAGTAGAAAAAAAAAACTTCTATTAACTTTCTTATGTTCAAGTCATGTATTGCTAATTCTGAACCTTGTATTTATTATACATTTTTTTTTGTATCTCAATTGTTATGAAACTACAATAAAACTAAAATGTAACTAAATATCAACTAGTTGAATGAATTCATATAACTAACCATGTTGTAGAAGTTTTTTTTGAAGTGATTTCTCTTTACTTTGTCAAAGAAAATACCTACAAATTTGATAAACACCATTATCAAATGATAATGCAACCATAACGCAACCTAAAAAACCAAAAGTATACTTCTATCTCTGTGGCTATAGATGCATTCAAATTTTTCTTTTCTTAACTTGATTATAAATTAATATGTTCACTATTGGAAATCTGAAAATCAATATCAATGCAACTAGATAAACATTAGATCTATTATTGATGCATTTTTTTTTATTTGGATTATACTTGAGTTGGATTGATGGGGAGCTCCATATCTGTTTGTTAGAGATCTACATTATATGAATCTAAAATTTGTATTAAGGGGTTTGGTTTTGTTCAAATAAAACCAAAATTCAGTGTTGAATTTCAATTTCAAACTAGTTTTTGTGCTCTTTTTTTCATCAATACAAATCAACCTTTGGTTTGATCGATTCCTATCTTCTTTTCTAGTGAATTCGCTGAAATTAATGGTAGTATTCCTCCTGCTTGGGTTTCCTTTTGGTTGTCTTGCTGGGTTGAATGATTGAAGCTTTTGTTGGTGATTATTCTGTTTTGTGCGGTTGAAGCTTTGGAAGAGGTGGTATTTTTTCTTTGTTGGTTGCCTCAAGGTCATTTTCTAGCTCTGCAGTAGATGGAGTGTTAGCAATCAGTTGAGTTAATTCCTTAAATTTGTTCTTTTGCTCAAGAAAATCCTAGTTAACTTGCCTAAAAGCCTCTTCTTTTGCAACTAGGTCCTCCTGAACCTTCTCAAGCTCAACCTTTTTTTTTTGTAACAGACTGTTTGGATAGAACCTTGGTTTGAGAATAAACATAGCTGACCTATAGGTTCAGCTAGCAAAATGAAGCAAACTCAAGTTAGTAACAGTGTAAGAATGAAGTATGAAGTGTCCAAACAAAAAGATATGAAGAGTAAAAAATAATAGCTTTGTAAACTCTATGAAAAGACCTGTCATCATGAAGTCGGTCAGAAGAATATCAAATCCCCTCAGCACCTCCCCAGTTTCTGCTCGGTGCCTTTCCAATTAACAGTTGCACACCTCTTTGACATGTTTCAACTTTACGGGCACCTTGGTCACTAATTTATCCTTAGGTTTCTGGGTAGAAGTAGCAGGAATTTGGGGCAGATTTTTTGAGCTCTTTTAAGCCAAAGATTTGGTAGTAGCTGAGTCACGCCCATAATCGATGACAACATTTCCCAAATCTATCAAAGTGGGAACTGAGATCTGGGAAGAAGCCATGGACTCTCTCCTTGAAATTTTACTTGGGCTCTCTTTGCCCATTGTACCGCCCAACTTTCTCTTGTAGAAAGAAGTTAATTTACTGGTCATCTCTGCACGGATAAGAAAGAGAAGAAAAATAATTGGTTAGAATGTTGGTCAAGGCTATAAAAATACACACAATTAATTAATATTCTACCCTAATCTTCTAGAGGCGCACCCTCCTGGACAAGAATAGAAGGGGCGTCATCATCAAAAGATTCATCTTCAATTTCTTCAACAATTGCCTTTCCCTTTCCTTCAACACTCTGTGGGAACCTACAAGCAGTTTCTTCCTTGAGATCCCTGAGATGGATAGGTTTTTCCCTAGACAGAGTCTTCTCCCTATTGGCTTTTTTCGTTTTCTTCTTGGGATAAGACATCTTGGCAGGTGTTGATTTTGCTGGCTTCTTGGGAAACAGACTACCTAGCCTCGGATAGAGCCCGTATTTGAGGAAAGTTTTGGTTCCCAGCAAAACAATATGTCAGTCACACACGGACAACTTTAAGATGGCTTGGGCTCTATCTCTTAGGCCAAGTGTAAATGCAGGTCAAGTGTATGTTTTGGAATGTTGGAATGCCGAAAACTTACTCTCCATCTTGGTGACTATGTAATAGTCATGGAGAAATCTACCAATTTTATTGATGCACTTATTGTTCCTGTCGATCAGCCATGAACACTTGAGTTGCAAAAATTAAAAGTATCATGAACGCTCATGGTAAGGAGAAGAATTCATTGTGGCCAAGTATTTAATTCTCTTCATTGTGAAAGGCGTTGATGAAATTTTGTAGTAGTCTGCCAACTTCACAAAGTATGGGTGAAGTGGCAAGATGGCGCCATGTTCATCATGCGAGTCAGACCACGCACACATACCCTCTCCCGGGTCATTAGCCAACTATCCATCAAAGGGAAGAAAAACTTGCACATCTCTAAGAAGGCCCTTTTTATCCAAATTCTTAAGGCGTCTCACTGTCAGTTCAGATGGAAAAGAGACCCACATTGGGCCAATCGCTTCTTGGTGCATAGATGATTTAGCCTCATCGAACTCTTCATCAATATATTGAATGCCCAGGACTAAAGAACGTCCCCGAGCATCAATTGTTTGTGTGTCCTTCGAATAGTCACCAACACCTTCGAAAGGCATGAGGGTGTATCTATCATATCTACCCGTAGCCTCGACTTATTGGACCTCTAGGTCCCCTACGAGCATCTCATCTTCTCCCTCGGAGCTTACTTCACCCTGTTCATGTCGCATAGCCATCAAGCGAACAAACTCCGAGTCGTCTGGGCCCAATCTTTCAGACAATTTATTTTGTTTGAGCCACATTTCTTGAGCGAAAGGAATGGCTTGAAGAAGGGTGATCTGTAATAGTAACGGTGATTTCCACATTGCTCTAGGCCATAGTGAAGGCTCCAGGTCTACTTCTGGTAAAGTATTTGGAACCCTTGTTTGAACAATGTACGTCCAATTAGAGGGTAGGTATTGCCTCCAACCTCTGTTATACTCCCAGATGAATCTCTCGTGCACACTACCTTCGATCTTTCACGGTAATAAATGATTCTGGATGGGTGGTGTAGTAGGCTAAGATTCATCACTTGATACTTCCCACTCTTCAAAACTAGAGGAAGAATCTCTAGTAGAAGATGAAGACTCTGCGTAGACCCTTGGCTGGTCCTCAAAAAGTAGATGGAGTAGTTCGTCGTCAATAAGGTTATTACCTTCCCAAAAGTCGTCAAGATTCATCTACACAGAAGGAAGGGGAGGTAAGTACTAGTCAGAAGTGAAGAGGCGTTCAAATAGAAACAATCTACTGTCTAGGTTGACAATTTGTCAATCTAGGCACCTTCTAAGTGTCCAATCAGAGATCCAACTTTTGCATCGTATTGGTCTTCATCAAAAACAAAGCAATACGCCCTTCTAGAAGAAAAACAACAATTCCTGAGCACAAATAAAGGGCCCCAGCACCCAGATTGACATTTGGGGCTGGCCCTGCACCTAAGTGGACATTTTGTCAACCTACCCATTTAAAATGGAGTTTTTTAGGAGTTCTTTCGAGAACCTTCTATATCTTCAGAAAATATTGAGATTCAACTATTTTTGGGCACCACACAGAATTTCCAAAGGGCGAAAAGTGTAACCCTGCACCCAGGTTGACACTTGGGGCTGGGCCCAGTGCCTAGGTTGACATTTTGTCAACTTGGGCTGTTTCCAATTGAGTTCAACAAAAAAGTGTTTCAGGCATTTTTTTCGTCATCTAAAATAACAAAGATTCAAGTAAACTTCGGGAGTAAACCACAATCCTGAGTCCCTAGAAGAAAGGCCTAGCGCCTAGGTTGACAATGAACCTGGGATGCTTCCTTCAATTACTCAAATGCCAAATCAGGTGTGACCATTGAATCTAGAATGAGCAAAAATGGGGTAGGAGACCTCGTCCTCAAGTTTAGAAGCCTTAGAAGTATCAAAAATAAAATCCCATAAGCTTGGGAGAAAGGGCCCAGCGCCTAGGTTAACAAATGGCCTAGTGCGCTTGGTTTTCTTATCAGAATCTAAAACCGTTTCGACCGTCCGTCTAGTTTTTCACAATTATAATCATCTATGAAGTCAAAGGAATCAAATTAACAACTTTGCATTTCTCATTTCTAGCACACCCAGAAATGAAGAGTTTCGAGCCTCTCATTTTAGGAAAATAGCAACATCTTTGAGAATCGGTGACCAGCTTTGCTGGAACATATAAATGGACTAAGTGGTGTCAAACTATCACTTAGGTATCTTAAAGGACATCCATTGGACGTTTTTACATGTACCCAACATTCAGGTTGACGTCAAATGTCAACTTGGGCGCTGGGATGTCAACTTGGGTGCTGGGACCTAAATAGCCTTCAGTAAAATATCCATAACTCACTCAATTTTGATCTGATTGATGCAATTCAACTTGAATTTTAAAGCTAATTCAATACAATATCAAGCATTGTCTTACACTCCATATGTAATTCTTAAGCTATCATCGTCAAAATTCACCTCAAGGGAGTTACAAAAATAAGCTCAGGGTTACCCACAGTGGGACCTATTGGGCACAAAAATTGGCCATCGCCACCAGAAGCTAATTTTCACCGTTAGATCATCACCAATTGTCAAAAACATCTTATTTGTATTTTTCCCTATTTTTGTGGCCTCCTTCACCTATAAAAGGAGAGCTCCCTTAGCTTATTTTTCACATTTAGAAAACTACCCACAAGGTTAGTGCTTCTCTCTTTAGAGTTTGAAATTTCTGATACTTAGTCTATTGCTATAGTTACCATCTCCTGAGAAATAAAAACTTCAAGTAGACGTAGACCCATTACTATCGCGATATAGGAGGTGAATTACTATAAATTGGCTATCTCTCTTAAATTACTTAACTACTTTTCTCATTCTTCCCAATCTAACAAGCGAGTGTGGCTTAGAAGTCTAGTCCAAATTTCTAAGTCAACATCTAGTATGAAATGCAATCTTTGGAATGCCTTCCTCTCGAATTCTCAACTGATGACAACCTAAGCATAAGTCAATCTTGGAGAAAACTGTTTTCCCTTGAAGCTGACCGAACAAGCCATCAATTCTAGGCAATGGATAATTGTTCTTGATCACCAGCTTATTCGATTCCTGATAGTAAATTCAAATCTAACGGGATCCATCCTTATTTTTCACGAATAAAAACTGGAGCTCCCCAGGGCGACACTCTAGGTCGGATAAATCCTAGATCAAGCATCCCCTAAAGTTGTAGTTTAAGATCTTTTATGTTTTGCCAAAGCCACCAGATAAGGTGCCTTAGAAACAGGCTCTGCTTCAGGTGCCAAGTAAATGACAACATCAATTTCCCGCTGCGGTGGAAATCTCAGTAACTCTTCAAGAAACACATCCAAGAACTTTCTTACAATTCTAACATCCTCAAGCCCAAATGTTTTGGGTCTGTTGGAGTCAATCACAACTGCTAGAAACCCAACACATCCATCGTGCATAAAATCTCTAGCTTTTAATATTGAAATAATTAGAATCAGAGAACCATGAGCATATCCTACAAACACAAATGGTTCCTTATCATCTGGCTGAAAAGTCACCATCTTTTGGTTGCAATCAATGTTGGTCGTGTACTTAGACAGAAAATCCATCCCAAGTATGATATCAAACTCAATTAAGTCCAACTCCACTAGATCATCACTTAACTCCCTATTCTCAATTCTAATTGTCATAAACCTAATCCACCTTTTGGAGATAACTAATTCTCTGCTAGGTAATAAGGCTCCAAACCCTATCTCACTAAAATCACAAGGCTTACCCAATTCATCAATTACTCTTGACGACACATATTAGTGTGTAGTTCTAGAGTTAAACAATACAGTATAATAGGAATCGTTGATAGGAAGCTAACCTATTACTATATAAGGAGTAGCTGCAACATTCGCTTATGTAATGGAAAATACCTGTGCTAGTGTGGGTTTCAACTCTTGAGTCAATTCCTCTTTCTTCAGTTGAGGGAAATCCTTCTTAAAGTGTCCCACCATTCCATCCTGAAATCATGTCGTTCTGTTACACTCCCCGGGATGATATTTCTTGCATCAAGGACATTCAAGATAAGTATAAGTTTGACAACCCCCTCTGCTTACCATGACCCCAGCAATTTGGTGCCAAAAAAGTTTTTCGTTTCTGATCGATGTTGGAATCCCCACAATCCCTACCATAACCAAAAGTACAAAAAGTGGTGATCCCACCAACACTTGGAGTCCCTCGGAGCTCTTGTGAAAAGTCTACCGCACCTTTGGCTCAAAGTGCCTTTTCCACCATCTCAGCATACATCTTAGTGTCATTAGTAGTAATCGCCAAATCGTGCCTAATCTTGGAATACAGTCTAGCAAATTATTTTTCCTTTCTACAGAAGTCTGTGGGTACTATACCTAAAGCCAACTAATCGAGTCGGTCAAATTGAGTTGTATATTCAATCGCTGACATGTTCTCTCCCTAAACCAGTTTGGTGAGCTCTTTTCTCTTGGTACTACAAACTGCTTGGTTGTAGTACTTGGCTATAAAAAATCTTAGAATTCCTCCCAAGTAATTCTAATAACATCTCGAGTAATGGACACCATTTCCCACCATGCGTGTGCATTATCATGGAATTAAAAAGTGGCACACGTCACCTTATCATTGCTTGTGACACCAATAAAATTAAAGATTCTATATAGATCATAGTTAGCCATTGTTTGGCTTTCATAACATCAGGGCCTCCCAAAAATACTAGAGGTGCTTGCTTGCGAAACTGCTCATACAAGGTCTCCATGCGGTTACCAACAATAAATTGTTCTACTGGTAGCACCAGAGCAAGAGCAGTTGGAACTTGCTGTTAAGGCATAATAGGAGGACCTTGCTGCCTTAGCCTCTAGATCTCTTCATCTTATTGGATAATCGGGTTTGCATTTTTGCAAACCTTTGCTTCCAATCCAAAGGAGCCTATGGTGGATTTTCATGACCATCTATTTGAAACCTACCACGACGTCTACCGCACCCACGGGGATCATGTGGAGGATTTTGGCCTCCCAAACCATCTTCGATCTCAACCATATTGCACTGACTCCTTGTGTTTCGTCAGGCTTCCATATCAAAGGAATTAGCCTTCAGACCCAAAAGTCAAGCAGGTCAGACAGCGATCACATACAATCCAATTACCGTATACATGGATTTTAGGCAATGCATTACTCAACCTATATATTGCTATCATGCTTACTATCATGCTTTGCTAATCAAATAAATTACTAAACAAGTAAAGGCTTACTGAACCATGAGTCGAGCATGTCTTAGATGATGATTTATCTTGATGGTCTTCGGTAAACAACCTGGTGGTTTTGATACCAAATTGTAACGGCCTAATAGCTTAGGCCCGCTATAGTGATTTTCTAATTACTCTGCATGGCTTTGCTAATTAAAGGATTTTTAAAATCGTGCCTAATTCAAACTTTTATTTAAAACATTTAAAACTTTTGTAAATATATAACATTATAAAAAATTTGGGATCCCATTTTAAAAGTTAACAACATCATTCAAAATACATTTTACAAAAGTCTCCCTCCACAACTACAAAATGAAGGCCCATGTTGTCCTGAGACCAAACACTCCAAGTTTAGCCATCTAGATATGTACAATCCTCCTCAAGCTCTGGACTCACTGGTGCTCAGCCTTCACCTTTTCTTTACATACACATGTAAATATATTTGTGAGTTGATGGACCCAGTAAGAAAAGTATAAAACATATAACATATTATTGACTTGCATCTAGGTGCCCATACACCTATTTACAATGCTTAATAGATGATTAAGAAGGTTTTTAACAGAAGTTTGACCTCTGTACCACATGCACTAAGTACTCATCTCGTAGTAATGTTGGTAGGGCTGGATCACACCTTGAGTATAACTGAGTGTTGTATCACATGCACTCTGTACTTGTCTTGTACTAGTGTTTGTAATGCTGTATCATACCCCTTAACATCATGTACTGTACTTATGCACTCTATACTGTAACCGTACTAGTGTTGGTAGTATATAAATATGATAATACGACATGTATATAACATACATACACATATTATACTAATCTTACCTTGTTTCCTAATTTAAGTGAGCCGATCAACCTTAATGGAAATTTTTCTTTCTAAATGGAGGCCCTATGTCACAATCATACAAAATGGGTAAACAACCTGCTAAAACTATTTCGGTGAATTAAACTCAAAATGATAAGTTTCCCTATCAATAAATAGTGAGACAATTCCCTAAATATCGAGGAAATATAAAATTTAAGGCTCCCAAAACTACCCAAACTGGTAAACTAGATTCCCAAAACGGTAAACCAATTTTGGATCCTGCCTGGGAAAATAGTTCACCGTTTCTGGAACAATGGTGGATTGTTTTCTGCATAAATTCCAAAGAGCTTCGAATCTCACTCAATTTTACTCTAAATTTCACACTAAGCTCCAAAACACCTAATTAAACAATAATAAACATAACTCAAGCAATAACAACATCCACAACTCATAGAATCAAAATTTACCACTGCTCAAAAACTCAACCAGCCCCCAAATTCTAACTAAACAAGCTTAAAACAATTTAAAACTAACCCAAAAAACAAACCCCAATCCCTTAAGGTTTGGACAGATCCTCTCCTCAAACTTTGCACGTTTAAACTTTAAGAAAAACCTTCAATACCCAAATAGAAAGGTGTTAAAGCTTTATCTCTTGTTTGTACCACTTCTATAACCTTAATTGAAGCTCAAATCCACAAAAATTAAGGAAGAAATTATAGGTGCTTGCTGGTTCTTTTAGCTGAAGGATAGAGAGACTAAGGGATAAGTTTATTTCTTTGGTATTTAATTTAACTTAGAAATGAAGTAAAGTCATTAATTGATTAATTGTAATATATTAATAATAAGCTTAAATCACCTAGAAAACTTATAGGGTTTCCACTATAAGTTTAAAAATAACATTAAGGAAAATTACCATTTTGTCCTTACTTCACCCTTAAGCAACCTAAAGGCTTAGAGGTAAAATGGTCCAAAATCACAACCACCTTAAATCTTGACATTCCAAATATCACTTATGGTTATCCCACTACAAAAAGATTCTAAATCTTACCCATGTGACTCTAATGGCCAAATCATCGCATTTTTATCCTTATTGAGCAAAAATCATGAAAGTATAAGTTTTCACATATAGCATAAATAATACAGTTGGAGTTTAATAAAATCTCTAAAATTGAGAAATTATAACCCTAATGTCTATTTATTAACATAGGGCTCAAATAATAATTAATCACATATAATTATGAATTATGCTTAATTAATGTTAATTGTCGTACTAATTCATATTCTAAGTATGCAGTCATTATAGGGTCGGTATGATGAAAATATGAAGCTAGTTTTAGTACCACAGTATTAGAATGGTGAACATCTAAGAAAATACTACCAATAAATGCAAAGATGTGAAGACCACATAATTGCATAATACTTAAACATCACTCTTAGGTGATGGCTTCTAAACGATTACCATTCAAGGGTTTGGAAAAATACTAATGCTAAGATCCGAATGAATACTTCCAAAGTATAGCCTATCTAGACAATCGTTTCCCTTAAGGAATATATTGTTCAAAGGTTTTTTCTATTTTAATTAGCTAAGATCCGAACAGATCATGTAATAGCTTTTTATTATTCAATAAATGTATGCTACTTGGGTAACAACACATATCAACCAATAAATAAATAAAGCTATTAATTATCGTTCAAATTGTGTCAATTTATAAATTATTACTTTCAAACTTTTGTTGATTTATTCTTAAGTCATAGAACTACCTAACATGCTTGTAAAAAAGGTCCATATAGGTACAAGGACCGAACGAACATATACGAATACTTTAGTCAATTGTAAGTGAGCAAGAGTCTAAAGTCTGCTTCGTCACTTGGGGGCACCTACACTGCACAACATTGGTAAGAAGCATGGTAAACACTTGAGAAAAAAATCTTGAAAGAAAAAAGAAAAATGAAGTGTACATGCGTGAAAATAAGGAAAAAAAAGCTAGATAAAAGTTCGAGCTTAAAGGTTGACCGATTAGCCATTTGAAAAAATAATAAAAATAAACCAAGTTTAAAAGCTTCTTGGTTGACTAAATGGTCTTAAATAAAAGGCCATAGGCGAAACTGATATAAAAGAAGGAGACTTTGGAAATCATCCCATGGGAGCTTTAGGTTCTTAGTATTCACCGAACAAAGTTTCTGAATTCTAGGCGGTAGAGGAATGATTGGTATTCTTGGTCTTTTCATCAGTATTGTACTCAAATCCTTTTGCGTCATCCTCAGCCTTCCTTATCTCGCAATATCTGATCATGGGATCGTGTATGTCCACCTCAAGGTAACAAAGGTTGGCCATTGGATTGACCTCCTAAAATTTATAGAATACCTCTGCGATGGTGGTTTTGTGGTACTCGACATCTTTGGCATGAGCCTCCGCTCAGCAGCAAGCACTTCCTTAAAGTCAGACTTCACCTTCAGAGAGGATTATTCTTTTTGCCTAAGAGCTTTGTTCAGCTCGTTGACCTTAGTTTCTTAGCTCTAAAGAAGTGTTGGGAGTCCTTTCCTCTCATCAGTGAGTTCCTAAACTCTCTTTGATTCTTGCTCCAGGTTTGCTTCCAACTAAGTAGTGGATGACATGTCAGCCAGATGATGCTTCAACTCTTTGATAGTGTTATTTGCAGCAACGAGTTGTTTATTCACTTCCCCAAATCTTAGTGCCCTTCTCCTCGACATTACTCTTGGCCTCTTCCAAAGCCATTATCAGCTCATTAGTTGTAATATTGGTTTTGAGAGCTATAGACTTAGCTCAGAAATAAGGATATGTGAGCTTTAGTTTGTTTTGGGAAATGAAACAATAAAGCAAGTTAGAAAATTTAAGCGTTAATTAGTGAAGAAGCCTCAAAGACAACAATTATAAAACATACCCTAGTAATTTCCTTCAAAACGCCCTTGAGCAGAAGTTCTACAGATAAAGCCTCGACACTAGCCAGCTGCTCGTTCACCTCGAGCATTGCACACTCTTGGTAGAAACTCATCATCTCTTTAGCCATTTTAGTTTCAGGTTGCACGGCAGCTGCAGTAGAGTTGGCTTGGGCAAATGATGCCATTCAACATCGGTGATATCGACACCAACCGAGCCCTTAGAAGATTTAGGGTGTTTAGGCATGGTGGTTGGGGGGAAAGCCTTGGAAGACTTCTTGGCCGAAAGAGGAGAATCTGGGATGTTTATGGCAGCAACTTCTTTCATCCCAGGAGTCAGAGTCATGGAAGTCTCTTCAACATCGTATCAAGATGTTTTGGAGCTTGGGGATATGCTAACAGGAAGGTTATCTCAAACTTTTTGCTTTTTAACAGGAGATTTCTACTTAAAACTATCAACGACCTTCCTTTTTAGCATGTTCTTCAACCTGGTTGACATAGCTGCATAGAAGAGAAAACTTAATAAGTATTTATGAAAGGCAAAAGGAAAATAAAGAAAAATATTAAAGTAGCTACCTTGAACATCCAAATGGGCACCCTCCGAAACAAGCAAAGATGGAGCATCCTCATCTGAGGAGTCCCCTTAATATGGAACCTCAACTACCACCTTCCCTTTTCCAATTGTTGCTTTGGCAGCCGGTTGAACTACTTCTTTGGTGTCATTCTAATCATAATAGACCGCTATACTTGGTTTTGACTTTGCTTCTTTCACTTCTTCTTCTTTTTCTTCTCTGGAATCTCCCGCTCAAGAGTGGGATCCTTGGCTACTAGTTTGTTTCTTGTTCGTCTTTAGAAGGATAAATTCTATACTTGAGGAAGTTTTTAGTAGTAGCCAGAAGAGAAATGTTTTGAGCAAATGATGTAAGTTGAAAAACTGCCTTCACCCTTGACCTCAATCCTAATGAAAAAGGGGGGCGACAATAACTTGGAGCCAACTAGAATGAAAGATTGTTAGCATCCATGACCCTCATGATCTAGTAATCTTGGATGAACTCCCCAATCTCCAAGACATCCTTATCTGTTGTGTCACTCAACCAATGATACTCATTCTTCGAGAAATAGAAGTTTCCATTTTTATTTCGGGCAAGACTTCAAGTCAAAGATCCTTTTCATATTATGAGCAGACAGTTGGCCCCAACCTTGTTTGTCGTACAACGTGAATAGTGCAACTGTAAAGACCGCTTAGCTTTAATTTGGAAATTAGCAGATAATTAGGGTTAATTATGAAAATTATTTATTGATATTTAAATAATTATTTATGTTGATTTATTTGAATTCAGAATGCATTTTATATGTCATATAGTGAAATTTCATATTTTTGCATGTTCAGTGCCCGACAACATGGAACGCGGCGTATGGCTCGGTAGAATCACATCTTAATATTTTAGTATAGCGGGACGGTATTGTTAGACTTTGGGAATGTCGAGGTATGTCAGGAATTTAGAGTTTTCCCAAAATACCCTAAGTGATTTGTGTGACTCTTTAGTATGGGCAAGGACATTTTGGTCTTTTTACCTTTTGAGTTTTGTCTTTTAGTGGGGATTTGATGTTATGTTTAAATCTATTTTTTAAGCTTAATATTGGTGAAATAAGGTGTTTAATTAAGGGAAAAATCATCCATTTATTCATTTTATTCCAAAGTTAGACAAAAATCATTTTCTCTCTCAAAACTCTCTGTTTCTCTCTTTCGGCCATCCTAGAACCAGCTAGGGTTCATGATTTTGCTTCATCAATTCCTTGTTTCCAGTAGCTCTTAGTGTAATCCAAGCCAAGGTATAATTTTTAGCAACTTCCTTTTTGTTTTCTTGAGTTGTAAGAAAAATGATATTTTTGCATGAATGTAGTTTTTGATATTGTGGTTGCTGTGATTAGTTGTTGTTGTTTTCAGAAGCTTAAATATGTTTTATTGAGTGGATTCAAGCAGGTTTTGTTGTTAGTTAGTTAGATTTAACCAAGTTTGATGCTTTAAACTCAAAACTTTGGGTTTTAATGGTGAAATGATGATTTTGCTGCTGTGGTTGTTGTGTGTGTTTGGGTTTGTTTTCTGATGTTATATTATGGTTATATAAGGTGAATTGAGCAGGTTTTGATAGCTAGGTTGTGGGATGAGCAAGCTTTGAGTTTTGAACTCAAGCTTGACTCATCAATGGTGATTTTTGTAATGGTGCATGAAGCTGTGTTTTATTACGTTGATATTGACCTCTAGGATGTTTAGAACAGGTCTGGAGAGTCTCATGTGGTTTGGGGTTGTTTCGGTCGAGATATGAAATTTGGAACCATTCCTGCACTGAACCGGAATTCCGGTTCAGGGAGGCCTGTAGGAATAGGAATTCCGGTTGGCTTCTAGGAATTTTTCCCAGAACCGGAATTCCGGTTGGGGAACCGGTCTACTGGTTGGGGCAGTTTTGGGAACCCTAGTTTTTCCCATTTTTGTGTTATTTAGGGTATTGCAATGCTATTCATCGTTAGGGAAACTTTTAGTTTCAAGTTTAAGTCCCCGGGAAGTGATTTAGCGTGTCACTTATCAGTGTTGTGATTGATGTGATTTAGGAGCCTGTAATTCGCCGAGCAGATTGTTCCACTCAGGTTGACCGGCACACCTGAATTTAGAATTTAGGTAAGATTAGTATAATAGTATGCATATGTATTTACATGTTTAGCGTGCATGTTAGGAAGCCTGTTAGATTACATTAGATATGTATGTTGGCTTCGTACTATCCGACAATATCACATCGGTACCGCTAGAGTATGACTAGCGTACCAAGTATAGGCTGATATTATGGTCGATAGTACCATACTATTTGATAGAATCACATCAATATGATCAGAGTATGATTGACATACTGAGTATAGGCTGATACAGTAACACATCGGTACGGCTAGAGTATGACTAGCGTACCGAGTATAGGCTGTTACTATGTCTAAAGTACCGTCGTATGAAGGTTCGAGACTTAGTACCGTGTAGGACACGAGGATTAGGATTGTGGTCAGGAGTATGGGCGTCTGATCATAACCCGGGATTTATATATGTTATATGATTTATGCTTTTCTTACTGATTCCATCGACTCACAGTGCTATGTTTATGTGTAGGTAAGGGCAAGGCTAAGGCCGAGGAACCGTGAGGACGAGAGATGAAGATTGTACATGTCGGGGCGGTTAGGCCTGGAGCGTACGATCCTCGGGACATCAGGGCTTTTGTTGTTAGTCGCTGGGCGACAAATATTTTTGTAAATGACTAGTAAACTTTTGTAAAGTGTTTTGTAAACGGGATCCCGAAATATTTTGTATGTAATATTATAAGTTTTAATTAAATAGCAAAATTTTAATTAATCACGATTTTCATTAACCTCGTTGATTAGCAACGAGCTGCACAGTACGTTTAAAATCACGTCAACACGCATATGTTAGTTAGGGTGTTACAGTAACCAAGTGCTTGATTTCCTTTCGAGTGAACTGGGTTTGGCAGTTCTTATAATAATTTGCGATCTTCTTAAAGTACGAATGAAGAGGCAAGATCACCCCATTCTTAGCGTGGGCACTGAGTCATGCACAGAGCCCCTTCCCAGGATTAGTGGCAAGATGCCTAGGGGTAGAGAAGAAGGCTTCAACTCACTCGAGGAGACCCTTCTCATATAGGTTCTTCAGCCTCTTGGAAGCATTTTGACAATGTTTATCTGGACTTTGCAGTTGATTCCAAGAGTGTAAGAATGGGGTTGACATCAGATGGGTTTAACCCTTTCTCTAATATGACATCAACCTATAGTTTGTGGCCAGTGATTTTAATTCTGTACAATTTTCCACCTTGGGCTTCTCCTAATGGAACAAACTATCTCATGTCTTTGTTAATTCCAGGTCCTAAATCTCCTGGAAAAGATTATGATGTGATCTTGAAGCCATTAGTTGAAGAGCTTCAAGAGTTATGGGACGGAGTTAATGCATATGATTTTGTATGGTCAATGTATGTTTAAACTTTGAGCTGTAGTTTTGTGGACAATTAGTGATTTTCCTGCTTATGCATACTTGTCCGGGTGGAGCACTACTGGTAAATTAGCATGTCCTGTTTGTCTAGAAGGCATAAGATTTAGAAGAATAACTAACGAACAATGCTTCATGGGACACCGATGTTATTTGAAGAAAAAAAATCATTCTTGGAGAAAGAGAAAAGAATATGACAGACCAATTGAATTACATGGCCCTCCTAAAACTTTTAGTGGTGATGACATTTTAAAGCAGTTGGATGAAATTCCTATTCATACCACAGGTAAGGCACCAAGTAATTCTTCTAGAAAATGTAAGAGTGGAGAGAATGAGCTGAATTGGTGTAAAAGAAGTGTTTTGTTTGACTTGCCATACTGGTTAAAGATCTTGTTGTGTCACAATCTTGATGTGATGCATATAAAAAAAATGTATGTGATAAAAATATTGGAACACTTTTAGACATTGAAGGTAAATCGAAAGAAAATTTAAAAGCTCGTAAAGATTCGCAAAATTTAAATATTCGGGAAGAGCTTTGGCTGAAGAAGGACCCTTCTACTAAGAAACATAAAAAACCTCATGCTAGTTACAGTTTAACCAGAGAAGAATGCAAAGATTTTTATAAATTCATTCAAAGAGTTAAACTACGAGATGGATATGCTTCAAATATTAGTCGATGTGTAACAGATAATAAAAATCTAGGAGGAATGAAAAATCATGATTTTCATGTTTTACTTTATAAGATATTACCAGCCGCCTTATTTCCTTTTTTGACAGACAACATTCGTGGTACTTTAATTGAACTCTACCAATTCTTTCAAAAAATTTGTTCAAGAACATTACAAATTTCTAACATTGAAGAATTGAGGGATGGAATTATAATAATTTTGTGCAAATTAAAACAAATATTTCCTCCCATCATTTTTTACAGTAATGGTTAATCTTTGTGTTCACCTACTCGATAAAGTATTATTAGGTGGTCCAGTTGCTTCAAGATGGATGTTTCGGACAACAAGCCATATGGGTTTGTACAAGAAATATGTGAGAAACATGTCTCAACCTGATGGTTTAATAGTAGAAGCTTTTGTTGTAGATGAAGTTGTAACTTTCTTGTCAAGATACGTTTCTAACATAGAGACAAGATTCTCAAGATCCGAGCGTAATTGGGATTTACCTACTCCAAATCATAAGTTAGATATTTTTAACTCCAATGTTCGTTCATTAAGGGCCTCTACCATCAAATTGCTTGAAAATTCGAGAAAAGTTGTTCAATGGTATATATTGAACAATTCTATAGATATATCCAAAATTTTCTCGAGTAAGTAATAACTTTTTTTTTTCTAAATTATCTCAACTCTATATTATTCACTTCTTCATAGAAATAAATTTAAATATAGTGATCATATAAAGTTGTTAGAAGAAAAAGGTCTTTCTGATTCAGAAGTTGCCTTAAAGCACAAAGAACAATTTCCTTAAGAATAAGATAAAAGACTATCATTAGTGAAAACTTACTAAATTCTTAAATTGTGAGATCATTCATCATACCATAAATTCTTTCATACTATAAGTATCTAAAATGCGAGTTCAAAACTCACCTCTTGCCAATGGTGATTGAAGAAATTACACTTTATACCCTTTTTATATTGTCCTCTATTATTTTTACCCTCTTTTTTAAAGTCTATCATTTTTACTTTTTTTTTTTTAATTATTGTTCCAATTTTGCCCATGTCACTTCAAGATACTCTCCATGTGACTCTCTTATGTCAGGGTATTTTTGGTACAATACATATAAAAAGAGGTATGTTTCAAATAAATATAAAATTAAAAGTAAATTTGATTAATTGATTAATAAAAGTAGTATTTTTCAACTTAATTTGTACTCTTTATCTGAATGTATCAGCCCATTAGGTCAAGACAATTAATTATCTCACATTGGATATGTAAGCCCAATTGGCCCATTATTCCTCACAAAAGGGTTAGGGAAATTTACACCCACTACTATTTTTTCCCCATTTATTACATTTTTACTGTTGCACGGAAATTGCAACATTTATACTGTCTTTTTTTTTTTTTTTTTGGCAGTTTACGCCTTTAAAACTTTAGCTTTTTTTTTTTTTTTTTTTTTTTATTTTAAGTGATAAAAAAAATGATGTGATGGGAATTGTCACATTTGTGGACTTTTTTTTTTTTTTCTTTTCTTTTAATTCAATTTAATCATTATATCAATAAAAAAAATGATGTGATGGGAATTGTCACATTTGTGGCTGCTTTTTTTTTTTTTTTTTTTTTTCTTTTCTTTTAATTCAATTTAATCATTATATCAATACAATTACTCTCTTTCACACCACGTTTTTATACCTACTATCCCATTTAATTATTCATCTTCTTCTTCTTATGTTCTTCTTCTTCTTCTTCTTCTTTTTTTTTTTTAAAAAAAAACACATCCAGTTATTGTCTTTGGGTCAAATTTTTTGTGGTTATTCTCTCTTCTTATGTGTTTACTAATCTATCTACTATTCACCTTCTTCTTCTTCTTTTTTTTCTTTTTTTTTTCCCAAATCTATAATATTACCCAAATAAAAGATTTAGTGATGAGGGGAAGGAAGACCATGAAGGTGATAGTTCTTAGTTCTTCTTCTTCATCTTCTTTTCTTTTCTTCTTCTTTTTTTTTTTTTTTATTTTTTGAAGTTCTTAGTTATGTTTTTTTTTAAAATATAAGATTTAGTGTGGTTTTTTTTTGTTCTAATTTTCTAGAACTTTTCTTGCAAATATAGTGCATTTAGTATTGAGGATGTGCACAACATAGTTAATTTTTGATCATTTTTTTTTATTGTTTTTTTTGTTTTAGTATTGTTTTAGTATTGTTTTACTGTTGTTTTTCATGATTTATTTATTTGAATTAATAGGTATTTTCTGGGTGTTCTCGTGTTGTTGTGATGGTTATGTCTGTGAGTGTGGAAGATGGAGGTGTGTGTTTCTTTTATATTTTTCTAAGTAGTTATTTTTGCTTCATTTGTTTTTGTGTTGTTTTAGTATTGTTTTAGTATTGTTTTAGTATTGTTTTACTGTTGTTTTTCATGATCAATATATTTGACGAGCTCACTCACAAGAGAGTTTTGAGGTGTGTGTTTCTTTTATCTTTTTCTAAGTAGTTATATTTTGCTTCATTTGTTTTTGTGTTGTTTCAGTGTTGTTTTAGTAGTTTTTTTTTTATAATTTTCTAGGTATAGACTTGCAAATATAGTTGATTTTGCATCTGGTGTGGAGGTTGTGCAGCAGATTGTTTGTTTTTTTTTAATCATTTTTTTCTTTTGTTTTGTTTGATTGTTTTAGTGTTGTTTTACTGTTGTTTTGCCATGATTATTTATTGACGTCGATTTTACTGCTTTTGTTTATTCTTGTCGGAATTAATGGTTATTTTCCGGTGTCCTGGTGTTGTTGTGGTGGTTATGTCTGTGATTGTCAAAGATGGAGGCCTCATACTTTTGTTTTGTTGTTGACAGTATAAAAGAAAAAAAAAAGGGAGGACAGTATAAATATGTAATATGCAATGAAAAAAAAAATCTGGGAAATTAATAAATCATTATTTTGTAAAAATTCAAGTAATATATATGTTAGTGTATATATATAATGAAGTGCATGTTGTTGCTTTCAGTGATGTGTTCCTATCTTTTAATAAGAAGTTAGACCACAAAAATAAAATAAAACTATATATAATATATCAGTATAAATGAAATGAAATGATGTTGGGCTTGGGCAGTACAAAAGTAATGATGTTGGGCTTGGGCAGTACAAAAGTAATGAAATTGGGCTTGGGCAGTACAAAAGTTGTTTTTGCCGTGTCCCAGTAAAAATGTAAAGTTTTGGTCAAAAAGCAGTATTTTTGTAAAATTCCCAAGGGTTATGCTCTATATATGTGATTAAGGTAGAATATGGGTGTGGCCATAGTGATGAGAGAATAAAAGAGAAGTGTTTATTAATATCCTTTCTTGTTTTTTTTTTTTTTTGTGTGTACATCAAGAGGCTTATGAAATCAACAATAATTCATACTTCATAGCTTTTAAAGATTCAACAATAAAAATTAAAGTAGGTATGTTTACTAATTTAAAAATTAATGCAAGTTCTAAAATAAAATGTTTGATCTTAAATGATATGAGCATGTGTTTGTATTAATAATGATTGGTAATAGCATGCTGATGTAGTAACTTTTAACATTATATTCATCAATAAGTTGTCGTTTTACCTAAATGGTTGAAGTTTTCTCCTCAGCAATAAAAATGGTTGATGTTCCATAACACAAAGGTCAGTTCCCTTCTGTCTCTATTGAAGTTCCAAAAGCATTTAATGCACTCACACGGTCACACCAAATCTATTTCAATTTCATAAATTAACAAATTCCCAGCCTAAAAGAATAATAATAATAATAATAATAATAATAATAATAATAATAATAAATATGGTTGATCGTTTATAGCCATATTTGTGTTTAAACTGTACATATTAATTAAATATCCAAGTTTCTTCAATGGATAATACAAAGTAAATTATGGTCATGGTGAGAGAATTACAGCCAAATTCGTGGCTGGCCATTGTATCTTAAATGGTCTTCACGGTTTTATTTGTTGATGCATTAAATGCAACGTCATTTCCTTGGATTCTTTTGTCGGTGTTATATTCTTTGGTTATTAATTAGTTACTTCCACAATAATTAATTAATAAGCCCTAAATTAATTTTGAAGATTTACGGGGTAATGTGTATTTCTAGACTTAATCCGTAGGTTGCTTTTTCGTTTACGGTACTCCAAATGGTATTTCTACTCTATTTTACAAATTTTACATCACCAATAAATAGAATTTTGCTTAGTTTATTATTATTGTATATATTTTTTGAAGAGTAATTTAAGTTGCATTAGTTTTAAGGAACCTAAGAAAAAGGTACCTCGAATTCAGAATTCACTGTGGGATTAGTTTAGTGATATATAAGTTTTATGTAACACTACTAGTTTAGGTATGCTAATTTTAATTTAATTGTGCAACTCTTTCTCATCAATAAATTTATTAAAAAACATAACTAATCAAAATTTTATTTAAATACTTATAAATACCACAATAATATATATATATAATTGAGAACCTGAATATAAAATATTTACAACTATTACAAAGTATGTACTACAAAAATTGTCTAACGACTATACAAAATACAACCAACTGTTCCAAAGACCGTACGCTCCACGCCTAACTGCCCCGACATGTACAATCTTCATCTGCTCGCTTTCACGACTGCTCAACTTAGCCTTGCTCTCACATACACATGCAAACAATATCTGTGAGTCGACAGACTCAGTAAGAAAAGTATAATCAATAACATAACTATAATCCGAATTATAAACAGGCGTCCATACACCAATTATAACCCTATCCCCGTGTCCAACACGGTACTGAGTCTAGAATGTTCGTACGACAATACAATTAATATCAGCCTATACTCAGTGTGAAATTCCGTATTTTAATATTCACAGTTTAATTATTTAATTAAGTAATTAATTAAATGCGGAATAATGAAACTGGTACTGAAAATAGTTTTTCCGTAGTTACAGAATACAACTATGTAACTCCAGAGAAACCCAGAAAAAATAAACAGTGCATAAAAGTAAAAACACACAAGATTTTTGTACGTGGTTTCAACAATCCTTTCAGATTGTTACTAGTCCACGGGGCCACGCCCAGAGATAAGATTCATTAGATTGGTATCAAAAATACAAAGTAATTGACTTATGCATAAATAGACTCCCTCTTATTGTATGCCGCAAGCTTGATGCATTCCACCTACTAACCGAATCTTGATAAAACTCCAAGAGCTCGAAATCCCTTCGATCACCTTGAAGAGTGCTTGAATCCTCCCGATTCAAGACTTAAAGGCTATCTCCCGAAAGCCTATACAACAATCTCCCGAAGGTTGTGTGCTTGTATCATCCTGATGCAAGACTTCAAAAGCAATCTCCCGAAAGCTTGTAAACACCTTCTCCCGAAGGTTATGTGCTTGTATCCTCCCGATGCAAGACTTCAAAAGCAATCTCCCGAAAGCTTGTAAACACCTTCTCCCGAAGGTTGCACTGTTGTTCTTCTTCGTTGTACACTTGAATACAGACTCAAGACAATACAAACTACAAATAAACAGAGTAAGAGTCGAACAACTCTTCTCTACATAACAAAGACACTCTTTCCTTAAGATATGAAAGTGAATGAAAGAGATATTAAGCCTAGCTGCTATAAGGTGTATTTATAATCAATACACACCTTATTGACAGCTTACACACGGTCTGAACCAGACCCCAACCCACTAGAAACTTCCCTAAAATAATTTTTCAATCAGTCCAGGAATTTCCGTTTCTGTACCTACAGAATCGTGGGCAGTAAGTACAACTTTCCTTTTATAAAAAAGGAAAGTTCAACTCCGGTTTTCTCTTCAAGAAATCTGATCTAAGAAAATGGGAAACTCACACAAGATCAAAAAAATACAGCTAGTTAGATAAGAAATTAATTGTGTAACCAAACTTACAATTTTTACAACAATTTCCATAAATAGGAAAGCTAGACACCTTTCCTTCCAAGTTTGAATACACAAAATAAGGAAACCATATTAAAACATACCAGCCGAAATATACAATAATTAATAAAATATTTTTGTCAATTAAATATGCCAAAAATAGAATTAACAATCTCCCCCCTTTGGCACTTTGATTCACAAAACATTTTATTATGAGAAAACCTGCATCAAGTGTTAGAAACCAAAGTAAATAGCTTTTTAAAGATAAAAGAGTATAGAAAATACTCCCCCTGCATGAAAGCACTCTAACACATAAAACAAGGAACTTTTTTTGGACAGAAAAACTTACAAACCGAAACAAATCAACTTTTTAAACGGAAAAGTGCACAAACCACAAACAAGACAACTCCCCCTAAAAACAAAGATCCAGAGCTGTAACACATAATCTAAAAAATAAGTACTACTCCCCCTTGTTGTCTATCAAGGAGCCAAAGATAACAAAAAAATGAACAAAGTCATAATAGTTCAATCACACATAAATAAAAAGCAAGAGATAAAAAATGGACCCCTTATTCATCATCATTGGATCGGAAGAATTTCATGAAGTTGTCCATCCTCCTAAGAAGCAAGGCCTGACTTGTCTCCATTCTTCCTAAACACAAGTTGAATTCACCCATTTCTGTAGGAGCAGAAGAGGAAGTAGATGCAGCAGCAGAGCCACGAAAGGCTTCTTGGACGGTTGAGCATTTTTGACTTTTGCCATTTCTTCTTTGAAACCCTAAAAAGCAAACACACTCTCACACTTGAAAAGATTAGACTTTTGAGAAAAAATTGAAAGAGAGGTGTGAATAGAGGTGAACGTGGGTAAGTGGGAAGTTGAACATATATAGCATTTCAAATTTAATTACCCAATAATCAGAAAAAAAAAATGAAAATGGAAAGTAACTTCCTTACCTTAGACACCATGTGGGGAGAGAAAAGAAGGAAACCAAAAAGATTTTTCAAAAACTGGTCAAGGTTACCTTAAATGTAAAAAAGAAACAACATATCCCTACAAAATCTAAGAATTAAAATCCCAACCAAAACCGAAATTGCCACCAAAAAGGAAACCACAAAAAAATTAATTATTTAAGAACAAGTTTCCTAAAACACAAAAAAAAAATCGCCAAAAATAAAGGAAACACAATATATAGAATGCAATAAAAACATGTTTCCATAAAAGAAAAAATAAAAGAAAAAAACATTACCAAAGAATCGAAAAAAAGCCCCCCTTTTTCTTTAATTTTTTCAAAATATGCCCCCCAAAATAATTTGCAAAGAACGAACAAGAGAGCACATAGAGACACATAAAGCACCAATCAACACTTGAGAGCAAAAAATAGTGCCTGAGAAAATAATGAAACATAACAAGAAAAATAACAAGAATTTTTAAGAAAGCTCAATTGACAGAATCGGTCACAATTTTTATTTTATTTATTTTAAATACAGAAAAATAAAATAACCTTGATATTTTTACAACTAAAATTCACAATGTTCGCTTGTCTTTGTCCCTGATGAAAAAATCAAACTCATAAGAATAGTCAGAAATTATTTTATCAAGCTAATGACGTTGTAGAATGAGGGCATACCGGTTACGCAGGAAAAAAAATTGACTCAGTCACCAAGAATATTAAAGCAAATTAAACAGTATGTAACATCTTCATAACACCATTTTCGAGGATATGAAAAATTTACCACAAACTGTGTCAAGCATAAGTGTGTGAAAGTGAAAGCAGGGAACATTGCCCAGTTTGTCAAAAAGATTTTTTCTGATAAATTGTAACCATAGGAGACGCTGTCACAATACCTCAATGGTAGCCCTTTCCAATGGTAGCGTATCTTCTACATAACTCTCAATTACATACAAACTTACTCAGAGACGACTTTCACACATTGAGATAGGTAGCTTTATTCATCCAATGGAGCTTGAACACAAAGTTTTTAAATATTTTTATTTGAAAATGGTAGCTTACATAACACTGTTTGATGAACCTGAATATTCCTGGGAGGAGTGAAAAATTTTCCTGAATAAAACCTGTATGACCCAAAACCAAACACATTAGCAATAAGATAATGACTGTAATTCTTATAAGGTTGAGATTTTCTTCTAGGACAAAGACAAAGACACGACATGATGAACTCTAAGTCAACTCAAATATCAAGGATCATGAAGAACACAAACATTAAACAGTACAAACCCCTAAGGATTTCCTTAGAGAAATACAACGGACCGAGTCAAGAGTTTTAGTAAAAATATCTGCTATTTGCTTGCTAGTTTCAACATATTCTAAGACAAGAGTTTTATTTTTCACAAGCTCTCTAAAAAAGTGATGATGGATGTCTATGCGCTTTGTGCGTGAGTGTTGAACATGATTCTTAGAAATATTTATAGCACTAGTATTATCACAGAAAATAGTTAAAGTTTTCAAATCAAACCCATAATCTGCCATCATTTGTTTCATCCATAACAATTGGGTACAACAACTACCCGAAGCAATGTACTCAGCCTCAGCTGTGGACAGAGATATTGAGTTTTGCTTCTTACTGTGCCATGAAACAAGATTGTTTCCAAGATAGAAACATCCACCACTAGTACTTTTTCTATCATCTGCATTACCTGCCCAATCATCATCACTAAAGCAAACAAGGTTAGAGTTAGTGTCTTTAGAAAACAAAATCCCAAAATCAATAGTGCTATTAACATAGGTGGCGTTTGGTAACACTTTTATTTTTTAATTTTAAAAACATAAAAATGAAAGTAGATTTTTTGTTTTTAAAATTTTATTTTTAAAAAACAAAAATGTGTTCTATAACAACTTTTGTTTTTAAATTTTAAAAACAAAAAACAAATGTGTGTTCTGTAACTACTTTGGTTTTATAATTTTAAAAACAAAAAATAAAAATATGTTCTATAACTATTTTTATTTTTCAATTTTAAAAACAAAAAACATAAATTTTGATTTTTTTTTCCTTTTTTTAAATAAAAAAATTCTAAATATCATTTATTTTTACTTTTAAATAAATATAATAAAAATTATAATACAAAATAATTATTAGCATCTTAAAAAAATTCAAATAATTTGAAATCGCGAGACTCATTACTTATAACACAAATCTGACAAAGTCATAATAAAATATGAACTAATAATTGTCCAATCTTGAAGAAATATAATAACAAAGTCTCAACAGTTAATAAACTTCACTCATTATCTTCATCTTCGATTTGTTCCTTAGTTGCAAATAAGTGTAAATTCCTTTCACTTGTGCACAAAGCCCCTCCTTTATACCCTTCCATGATTTCTTTGTGAAGGTTGTAGTATTCCTATTTTCCTTCAAAACTTCCACTTCCATATGTCCAACAAAAATTTCTTCATATTTTTTAGGTCAAATAGAAGCTTCACTATAATACGCACCTCATCTGTTCCTGCCATCTATGGTATTTAAACAGAAGAAAATGTGTGTGTAATCTTAATCTCCAAACAGAAATTTACTTTTAAAATCAACCAATATAATCTAATCTAATAACAATTGCTTAGACCAGGAAATGGCTGCCCCTGCTGTACAGACCAGGAAATGGTCTCACTCAATTGACTTCTATTAATTAGTACATGACAAGATCATTACTTCTAGTTTGAGCACATGCCATAACTATTACTAAAAAGAAGAGAAAATTTCAGCACATATCATCATTATACCACTTGTCTATTAAAAGATTTCAGCACATATCATCATTGACCATTACTATAGCCAAAAAGATCCCAAGTCAAGAATGAAAATTTATTCAAATTCTCCAAATCCTTAGTACTAATATAAAGTTCAAGCACAGAAACAATAGTCCATAACTAGTTTCTAATAGAAAAAAAAACACCAATTTCTCAAATCCACCATATTATATTAGCTTTCAGATTTAAATAAAATATTAATGAATCACCATGTCATATTCTAAAGCAGTGTAAAGAATAACTTGTTTGTACAAGGCTCCAAGTTTTATCCCCAAAGATCACGTAGTTCATGAGTTTCCATAACATGTCATATCATTTTAATATAGCATATACACTATACATATAGCTTAACAAACATGTTTATTTTACTACCCTATAATTACATTAACATGTACATGAGAATAATAATAGAACATGTATCAACATGTATTTAGAAAAAGAGCTCATTCTCAATTCAACTTCAACAACATAAGTGCTCACCTTCTTTATATCAACAATATGCAGATCTTAATGCTGTAAAATGCTTACAACTGCTCAGCCATTAGCCAATACTAATTTATTCGCTAGCAACTACAACTACTACTACTCCATCTAAAATCATAAAGAACTAGTCAATAATAACAACTATGGGCTTCATAACAAATTAATGAACTTTTATCCAAGCATAACTAATTGCAAAGCTTGAAAGAAAAATGACTGTTTTGCAAAACTAGACATAATTAAGAGCTTGATGATGAAAACAGAGAGATGTGTTCTTGAAATAAAGCCAAATTAACAAACCAGATTATTGAAAATGGAAAAGCTGAATATAACATCACTAGATCGAAATACATTAAAGAACAACACACACAAATATAAAATACTTCTCTAATTTCTTATGCAATTCCCATTCAAACTCAAATTAAAACTCTAAAATTAGAGAAAATACAAGAAATTAAACACATCCCATAAACCAAAATCCCATTGAATCATCAAATGATTGACAAAAGAGATCATAAGCAATAAAAGATAAATATAAATAATAGAAATCAGATAATTCAAAATCATGTAAACCCAAACGTGTATATATATACATATAAATCCAAATATTTTAAAAATATAATCATACCTTCAATGGTAGAAAATTTTCCACTCTAAAAACCTATTTTAGAGTCATGCTATTATCAGATCTGAGATTGAAGGAAGAGAGGGAGAGTATAAAATAAAAAAAAAAAGTTTTACCTGATGAAGAAATTCGAGTCATCAGAGTCAATCAACCACATCCATGAAAGAGTTCAATGGCGAAGAGAACTGCAGAGAAGAAGGACTCATGGTGCCGTACGAAAGAGAAAAATAATTTTAAGTTTTTTTAAAAGTGAACCCAACACAAAGTAAATTACCCAAATCTCATCTCAGAGATTAAGACCTAAATCTCATTTTAGAGATTAAACCCAAAATCTTACTGTAAAGCCCGCTTAGTTTAATTTGGAAATTAGCAGTTAATCTTGATTAATTATGAAATTATTTATAGCTATTTAAATAATTTATTATACTGTTATTTATTGAATTCAGAAATGCATTGCTATGTCATTCAGTAGTTTTCATATTTTACATTTTCCGGTGCCGGTATTTTGGAACTCGGTGTTTGGCTCAGTAGAAATCACAACTTAGCATGTTAGTTGTTTGGGACGGTTTATTAGACATTGGGAATGTCAGGAATGGCCGGGAATTTAGAATTTCCCAAAAATACCCCTTTAGTATGATTTATGTGGTTTTAGGGTGGAGGGGCAAAATGGTCTTTTTGCCCCATTAGTATTTTGTCTTTTAGTGAATTTGTTACTTGAAAAATAAAAGTGTATTTTATTAATTTGGCTGAAATGAAATGTTAATAGGTGGCTTTTTATTCATTTCTTCATTTTACAAAAAAATCACAAAGTTAGAAATTCAAAACACTCTCTCTCTTTTCCTCTCTCTCTCGGCTAAGTGTGTGGGTGCAAGGAGCTGGGCTTTTGCTCTGATTTTCAAGTAATTTCTCATCCAATCTAAGCATTCTTCAAGCTAGGTTAGCTTCTCTTCATTGTTTCTTTAAAAATTGTTGTGTTTTGATGATTTAAGTTGAGTAATGCATGATGTTTTTGGTGATGTTGCTGCTGGTTATTGTTGTTGTTGTTTCTTTGATTAAAATGTTGAATTAAGTAGGTTTAATTAGATTGAATTGCATGCTTGAGTTCCTTGTTCTAGTTGATTAGATTTTTATGTAAAAAGCTATGGTTTTCAAAGAAAAATGGAGGTTTTGGTGGCTGTTATGTTTGCATGAATTTGATTCTAGATTCTGAGGTTGTAATTAGCTTGATTATGAGTTTGAAGCATAGTTTGAATGCATGTTAGGTGGTTTTGCTCAAGTTTAAGTTTAGAACTCAAAGCTTGAGCTCCAATGGCATTTTTCGTATCTGTGATTTCTGGGTTGTTTTAATGCTTTGGAAATGTTCTAGGGGAGGTATAGAACTGGTCTGGAAGGTTTCATGTGATTTGGGGTTGAATTGTGCAAGTTATGAAAATTTGGGTTTGCTGCCTGCGAGGAACCGGAATTCCGGTTGTGCATCCGGAATTCCGGATGAGGGTTCTGAATTTTCCAGAACCGGAATTCCGGTTGGGCAACCGGTCTACCGGTTGGGGAAAATTCAGGGACCCTAGTTTTCCTCGTTTTTATGTTTTAGGGGGTATTGCCATGCTTTTTATCGATAGGGAAACTTTTAGTTCCTAGTTTAAGTCCCCGGGAAGCGATTTAGCGTGTCACTTATAGTGTTGTGATTTTTATGGTTTAGGAGCCTGTAATCCGCCGCTCAGCTAAAGTTCCAGTCAGGTTGACCGGCACACCTGAATTCGGAATCCAAGTAAGATTAGTATAACAGTATGCATATGTAGATTACATGTTTAGCGTGCATGTAGGAAGCCTGTTAGATTACATTAGTTATGTATGTTGGCTTCGAACCATCCAACCCTGTCACGTCGGTACAGGCTGGAGTATGACCAGCAGCCGGAGTATGACAGGTTCGACCGATCAGGCTGACACTTGGTTGGTGGTTCCGTACTATTGACGTATCCCGTCGATACAGGCTGGAGTATGAACAGCAGCCGGAGTATGACCGGTTCGACCGATCAGGAGGATACTTGTCAATAGTACCGTCCCTGTGAACGTTCAGAACTCAGTACTATGTTGGACATGGCAGTAGTGGCTCAGTACCTTGTTGGACACGGCAGTAGCGGGACTCAGTATCGTGTTCGACACGGCAGTTAGGGTTATGATTAGGGGTATGGGCGTCTGATCATAACCGGGATTATGTATGAGTATTATTATGCTTTTCTTACTGAGTCTGTCGACTCACAGTTCTACGTTTATGTGTAGGTAAAGGCAAGGCTAAAGCTGATGGACCGTGAGCGAGCTTGTGAAGATTGTACATGTCGGGGCGGTTAGGCCTGGAGAGTACGATTCTCGGGACAGCGAGGCTGATTTTGTAACGGGTCGCTAGGCGCATTTATTTTGTGTATCAGTTAAACAGTTAAATCTTTTTGTAAATGATTTTATAATCGGGATCCCGAGTCTTTTGTAATATTATTTTATAAGTTTAATTAAAAAGCAAAAATTTTAATTAATCACGTTTTTCCATAAACCTCGTTGATTAGCAACGAGCTGCAGAGCATGTTTAAAAATCACGTAATACGCCTATGTTAGTTAGGGTGTTACACTTACACAAAGAGAGAGAGAGAGAGATTACCTGAACAGAAGCCATTGAAGATCGCAGAGCTTGAAATCATAGAGTTAAGGGAGAGCGGAGAGAGAGACGAGTGAAAAGAGGAAAAAGTGTTTTTAAAATGTTTTAAAATCGTAAAAATTCTGTTTTTAAAATTTACATAAATTTAATTTTAAATTAAAAAAATAGAAAACGCAAATATTTTACCAAACATGATTTTATTTTGAATTGTTGAATTTTTGATTAAAAAAAATAGAAAACCATTTTTAAAATGGTTACCGAACAAACCCATAGCGAATAATTCTTTTCACAACAGAAAGATGAGATTCCATGGGATTTCCTTGATATCGTGCACAAACAAGACCACTATAGCAAATGCCAGGACGACTAGCAGTGAGATAAAGCAATCTACCTATCATACTTTGATACAAAGTTTGATCTATCTTTACTCCTTGTTCATCTTTGCTTAATTTCAAGGTTGTGCTCATGGGAGTGTTGGTATGTTTAGCTTTCTCAAGACCAAAGTTTTTCACCAGGTTCTTTGCATACTTCCTTTAAGTGACAAAAGTTCCCTCATCTGATTGCTTCACTTGAAGACTGATAAAATAAGTGAATTCACCTACCATGCTCATTTCAAACTCCTTTTGCATTTGGGAAACAAAAACTTGCACCTCAGAGTTAGAAGTAGAGCCAAACACAATATCATCAACATATATTTGAGCAACAATTACATCAGAATTAATGTTTTTGATGAAAAGTGTTTTATCAACATTTCCTCTCCTGTAATCATGAGAAAGTAAAAATTCAGTTAGACGCTCATACCAAGCACGTGGTGCTTGTTTCTAACCATACAAAGCTTTGTCTAACTTATAGATATGATCCAGAATGGAAGTGGGACAAGATTACAATGGACTTTGTTACTGGGTTACCATTGACACCTTTGAAGCATGACGCTGTTTGGGTGATTGTTGATCGTTTAACTAAGTTTGCTCATTTTATTCCAATCAGGAAGGATTACAAGCTTACCAAGCTAGCTCGACTTTATGTAAACAATATAGTTCGACTACATGGAGTGCCTTCAAGCATTGTTTCTGATAGAGATCCTCGATTTACATCAAGGTTTTGGAAGGCCTTGCAACAAGCCTTAGGGACTGAACTTCACTTGAGTACTGCCCATCATCCACAGACAGATGGACAGTCTGAGAGGACCATACCGACTTTGGAAGACATGCTTCGCTCTTGTGTTTTGGATTTTGGAGGTAGTTGGGGAGAACATTTGTGACTAGTGGAATTCACATACAACAACAGCTACCAAGCCAGTATAGGCATGGCTCCTTATGAGGCCTTATATGGGAGACCATGCAGATCACCATTGTGTTGGGCAGAAACAGATGAGCATGTCACTATTGGACCCCAAATTATCACTAGTACCACTGAAAAGATTAAGGGAATCCAAGAAAGACTTAAGGTTGTTCAAAGTCGTCAGAAAAGCTATGCCGATCTCCATCGACGGGAAGTTGAGTTTGATGTGGGTGATTATGTCTTCTTGAAAGTTACTCTTATGCGTGGTGTAACGAGATTTGGAGTGAAGGGTAAGCTAGCCCCGAGGTATATTGGACCTTTTGAGGTTATCGAGAGGATTGGGGAGGTCGCTTATCGATTAAACTTACCAGGACAGTTGGGACATGTTCATAATGTGTTCCATGTGTCTATGTTGAGGAAGTATACTCCAGATCCGTCACATGTTATTGAGTATGAGGCTATCCCTCTTCAAGAAGATGTGACTTATGAAGAACAACCTGTCAAAATCTTGGCGAGAGAGCAAAAAGTGTTAAGGAACAGAGAGATTCCAGTAGTCAAGGTCTTATGGAAGAACCACAGAGAAGACGAGGCTACTTGGGAGTTAGAGTCCGAGATGTATATGAAGTATCCTCACTTGTTTAATTTCCAACTTGAGGTTGTACTTTGAAATTTTGGGACGAAATTTCTTTAAGGAGGGGAGAATGTGATACCTTGGTTTGACCGAGTCAAAAAGGACATATATATTATATATATATATAAAAAAGCAAACATTCAGACTTTCCCTCACTCACTCGTCCTCTCTCTCTCTCTCTCTCTCTCTCTCTCTCTCTCTCTCTCTCTCTCTCTCTCTCTCTCTCTCTCTCTCTCTCTATCTCTCCTTTTCTCTCTCTTCAAACACAAAGCAAGAAAACCCATAAACCTCCATAACCACCACACTCCGGCAACCCACCTCCGGCCACCGCCCGACCTCACGCGCTGGACCACTCGAACCTCCTAGTGCCGGCGACCTCACCCCCAAGCGGTGCCACTTCTCTCGACGCCGTTAGCTTAGGATCGCAAGTCAAAGTTTGGGGTTTCAAACTTTGAATGGATTTTTCGATCACCTCCGGCGTCTGTTTGACGAGAGGTTTTCACCACCAAACTCAGCTCGTCGAGGAGAACAACCTACACTAAACCATTTTTCCCGGTTTGCTACTTTTTCCGGTGACATTTTTGTAGCTCTGCCCCTTTCCGGCAACTTTCCGATGACATCGTGTACCGTTTTGACAAATGGTTGGCATGGGTGTGATGTACTCGTCGAGGTGGTCATTTTGATATACACTACTCCTATTTTTGGCGACGTTTTCGGTATACCAATTTTTACCGCTACCGATTGTTAATGTGCACCGCTTAGGTGAGGTTTCGGAACCCCAAATTTTAAATATAGTCATATTATATGTCGTTGGACTCGGTTTTGAATGTAGAATTCGATAATGATAATTATTTTACCATTTGGTGGTATAGGTGAGAGTAATATGTAAGATTGGACTAAACAATTAGAGCTCGGGACTTAAGAGCTTAAGATCGTCTTTTGGAAAAGTTTAACGACTCGGGAGAGGTAGGGACTCAACTTGGTTATTGGACTTGATTTTTATACGTGTTGTATAACATTGGACATATTCAAATTTTTATGATTTACAAATTGTTTGAAAAATTAAAAACTTAATCTGCATATTTTTTCTGGACTGTTCTGGGGCACTAAGTGCCAAATATATTTTTGTATGCAAATATTTATGCAGGTTATAATTTTTGGGTTTATTCAAAATACAGTTGTTATGCTGGTGAATTTTCTAGAAAATAAAAAGGAATATGTTCTTTGTTATGCTTATTATTTGCCTGCTGTGGTTATACTGATGAGAGTCATGTTAATCATGTTCGGTGCATATTGTTGTTTCACGACCTAGTCTTTGTGTCATCATAGGTAGATCAGGTGTGCACTCACCTGTAGGTGAAAGACCTAGAATCTGTACAGGGAGTGAATTAAATCTGAGCCCCAGTATTATGGTGGATATCAGATGCGACTACCCTGTTTTGGATGTCGTTTATGATTGGTATTGAGAGCTAGGGGTCTAGTGGACGGTGTGATATGCATTTGACGTTTGATTTGTGATTATTTGTGGTATCTCTACTTTGTTTATACATTTTGATACTGGTGATGAGATATTTTATCTTTACAAAGCTAACCATGCAGGAATTTTATTAAACCAAGGGTCCTTTGATATTAGTTGTTTTCCTACTGGGCTTTATAAGCTCACCCCCTATTTTCTCCCATTCTAGGAACTCAGTTTGATGCTAGTGGATGAGGATGGTACCGTTGGGAAAGAAAGTTGTTATTAGTTTAGTCTTATTTTACTCTTTCATCTTCTAATGAGACTGATTTTGTATTTAAGCTGAAATGAATGGTCTGCACTACTAGAAAAAGACATTTAACTTCGGTTTTTATCTCAGTTTAACTTTGGTTTTTATGCATAGTTGTAACCGAAGTTATTTGAGGCGATGTCGTATATTTTAAAAAATCGAAATCGTAAGAGGGACTTACAACTTCGGTTATTATGTAAGAACCGAAGTTGTAAGTAGCTTATGACTTCGGTTTTTACATAATAACTGAAGTTAAAGGTAGAATAATAGACTTCACTTTTTAATTAATGACCGAAGTCATAAGTCTTACTATTTTTTTTTATTTAATTAAAATTGAATATTACTTTTTATTTTAATTAATATATATCAATTTTTTTTTGAAATAATTATGAATAAGGAAAATAACAAAGATTAAATTTGAAATAAACATGAATTTAATTATATTATAACAAAGTTAAACTTTACAAAAATACAATTTAATTATAAAATAACAAAATTAAAGTATATTTGTTATCCTTACTAATAAAATTACATAATAAGTTTCAATTTTGATAACCATTGATGTTGCAATTGTAGCAAATTTGTGTCCTCATCGTAGTTTGACTTTCCTCCAAACTGTAAAATTAAAATATAAATTAGTTATATATTACTTAATTATAAATTAGTATATTAGTTACAGATATTTACATAATTAAAGGAATATATAAATTACTTTTCTTTAGAATCATCTCGAATCTTCCCGCTTTCACAATGTCATTAATGTACATAAAAACCACATTCATATCTCAATACTTGTTTTGAATAGGGTATAGGGGTTACTTTTAGAAACTCTCCAAGAAACGTGTTGGAACCTATGAGCATTTTATATGCCATATCACACAACATAAATAAAACTATTAATGCTACATGCCCAAAACAAACTAAAGTCATAAGTGACTTGAACTGAGTAATGATATGATCCTGAAAACTTTTATTAGAGGTGTGAATACATATGTTAATGTGTGTACACCACATACTTGTCATTATCATTATTCTTAACTGGATGCAACTCACCAACAAAGCCTTAAACTACACAGAAATGAGAAGATAATAATAACAGCTACTAATAACAAGGACTAGCAATCCATAGTACAAATTAACAAATTATAACCTAAAATACCCAAAATATTCAAAAAAAATTCAGACCGTAAATATTTTCGTCTAACTTTTTATTTCTCTATAAAATAACTACATTAGAATAATCAAAACTACACAAAAACATATAATAAAAATCGATTTATTTTTTACAGTAATGAAACTTACATTAGTACTTTAGCATACAAGCAATAATGTAATTTGGAGGCAGAACAAACAAGAAATTCAATGATCAATCCCTAGCATTATGTACAATAAGTATTAATTCATAGTGTATTATACTAAATAACAAACAGTTACACATATCGAAACGCAGCTGTCAATAATGAATGAATGAACAAATTTTTTAGAAGTATCACTCTTAGAACCTCTAATGCACTTTGCTCCTGTAGGAACGTCTAATTCTGCTTGAGCTTTATCCTTGCAGATCTTTAAAATGACAACATTATAAATTTGGATCAAATTTTTATTAATTCACAGTTCTTTGTCCAGGTATAATTCTTGTAACTGAAGATAATTTCAAAGTCCTTTCTTCTCCATGAGAAAACCAGAATAACGTTGTTTCATCCTATTAGTGACACTAAAGCTGAAATTATTCAAGCACTTTAGATATTTCCCTATTATACATAGAGAATTTTCAAGTATAGTGATGACTATAATTATAAAAATAAAAACTGTTGAGTTCCAAATTTCAATATACAAGTATAGTGATGAGTAATGTATAATTATAAAAATATACATAATTGAAGTTTTCAACCCACATACCAACATCAGAGATTAGGCCATGAAATACAGTATATTCTAAAATTTCCTACCAATTCTTTAGTAAGAGCTATATTTTAAAACCAAAAACAAAAAAAATAGGGAAATTTGACATTTTATGCTTAAACATTAGATAGGGTGTTTAATTATACCACCCTTTTAAAAATTTTATAACTATCCTCATCTTTTATTAGTGACCCCAAAACACCCCTCTCCTCTAACCCAAAAAATTTGCCTCTTCTCCCTCTCATCTTCACGCACTCTCTCTCTCTCTCTCTCTCTCTCTCTCTCTCTCTCTCTCTCTCTCTCTCTCTCTCTCTCTCTCTCTCTCTCTCTCTCTCTCTCTCTCTCTTCACGCACTCTCTCTCTCTTTCACTCTCTCTCTCTCTCTCTTCACGCACTTTCTCTCTCTCTCTTCACCCACACTCCCTCTCTATCACTGTCGCCGATCGATCCTCTCCCGGCCGACTGCCACCTCCACCATATTCACCCTCAACCTCCACCTCACTCAACAAAGCAATGGGTAAGTGTTTTTCTTAGTAAATATTGTAGTTTTTTGTTGAATTGCATGGATCTGAACGTTGTTAGTTGTAATATGTGACTTTTGTGTCCTTGAAATGGAGGTAGAGTTTGTGGCTAACAGTCTGTATTTTTCTGGGATTTTTTGTTTTTTTGCGATTTTATGCGACATCATGCGATGTTTTGTGCGATTTTCATGAGCAATCTGAGGTTAGGGATGACATGATTAATTTTGGCAAGTTTGTACGATTATTTTACGATTTTATGTGCGATAATTATGTTTGGCGATTGGTGTGCGATATGTTGTGCATCGTTATGCGATTTTGTTGACTATGTGATATTGTGTGACTTTATGCGATTTCTTTCCTTTGTTGTGCGATTATTGTGCGATATCATGACTGGTTTATATTATGTTAGCCTAAAGCGATTATTGTGCGATATTGTGTGCGATATAGTATGGTGATTTTTTTATGTAAGTTTGTTTGTATTTCTTTAGGACAGATTCATCTGTATTTGTACCTGTACTGTATGATGGCGTTTGGACTTTGGAGCGTTTCAACTGGGTATTTGATTCCTCAAAAAGTAAGACATTGATATTGGACGTTGACTGTACACTGAAAAAGTTGCGTGAAGTTTTGCATGAAGAGTTGGAGGTGGACCCCTTGGTGTATGAATTGAAGTTAGAAGTTCTTTACATGTACATGAAAGGCACTAAGTTTCCACCTGAGGTTTTAGTGAAAGATAGTCAACTAAGAGTGTTCTTGAGCATGAAGGCAAAAATGAGTGTGGACAACTTGTTGCCACTATTTGTGACTAAGGTGAAGAAGAATGTGAATTTGGAGCAGACTCCCCGAAATGTAACCCCTAGAAGTGTTGTTGGGACCTTTGTCCCAAAAACTGATCTGGGGGTTGGTTTGGACGAGCAAGTTGGCACTAATGTAGATTATGAGAGAGTGGGTATCGAATTTCATCATTCAGATGAGTTCGATGCTCCCTTTTACAACAATGATCCTGTGGTTGATTTGGGTGTGGATGATGATGTGGCTACAGATGTACCTCCCTTGAGGATGGAACTAACTCCAAGCAACCAAGTAGAGCGACAAAGAAGACCCCACGTAGTGAGAATCGCCAAACACCAGGAACTAGTAGCAGTCGGCCAGGTCCTTCTGATAGTGCTCCTGTATCTGAATTTGAAGTTTCTACTAAATTCAAACCTCTTGTGTGGACAAGGGAAGACATAGAGGAAAATAATGTGTATACAACATCTCTTAGTGGTACGCCTTCAGGGGAGATATATCTTGGCAAGTTGTACAAAAACAAGGAAGAATTGAAGAATGTAGTGGGAAGGTATGCACTGAAAAATAATTTTGAGTGGATGGTAAGTAAGTCTGGCACTGATGTGTTTTACGTTACTTGTAAGGATGAAAATTGTAAATGGAGATTAAGGGGGAAGAAGAAGGCACTTTGTGACATGTTTGAGGTTACTGTGTTTCACAACAAACACACATGTAACTTGGATTCTAGACATTCTGATCACCGGCAAGCAGCACCGTGGGTCATTGGTCACATTATTAAGAACAAGTATCCATCAGATGGATCTAACTACAAGGCAAAAGACATACAGGGGGATATTTGATGAATATGGCATCAAGATGAGTTATGAGAAAGCTTGGAGATGTAGAGAGAAGGCAGTTATGTACAAGAGGGGTACTCCAGCAGAATCTTATAGGAAATTATATGGTTACTTCTACATGCTGGAACAGAAGAATCCAGGCACTATTACTGACATTGTCAGCAAGGATAACCGGTTCAAGTACTGTTTCTGGTCACTCGATGCTTGTAGGAAGGGATTTAAGTTTTTTCGTCCTGTGATTAGTATCGACGGAACATTCTTGAAGACGAAGTATGGAGGAACACTGTTAGTTGCTGTTGCGTACGATGCAAACAACCAATTGTTTCCGGTAGCCTTTGCAATTGTTGACAGTGAGAATCATGACTCTTGGAAGTATTTCTTGCGGAAGTTGAAGGAAGCCATTGGTGAGGTTGAAAATCTTATGTTCATATCGGATAGGCATCAAATCATTGAACATGCTGTTGATGTTGTTTTCCCAGAAGCATGCCACTGTGCATGCTTCAAGCATATTACTATGAATGTCGTTCACAAGTTTAAGATTGATGTATGCAACAAGAAAATATGGCTTGCACCTTACGCATGGAACAAGACGGAATGTGATAGGCATTTTGAGGTGCTGAAACAGATGGACCCTGCCATTGCTACATACGTTGAGCAAATAGGGTTTGAAAAGTGGGCTCGTCCTTATTGTCCAGGCGATCGGTACAACATAATGACAAGCAACGCTGCCGAAAGCTTCAACAAGGTGATAGAAGAATTCAGAAAAATATCCAGTAACTATTTTGGTTGACTTCATCAGGTTCACACTTCAAAATTGGTTTGCTTCTCGTCTCGAGAAGGCTAGTAAGTGCGCTACTCCTTTGGCTACTACTTTTGAAAATGATTTAAAGGATCAACATAAAGATGGTATGTTCAGGAGTGTCCTTTGTAATGGTGCCCAATTGTTCAACGTTGGTACGAGTCCTCAAGGTTAGAGAGGTGGTGATGTGAACTTAGTGGAGAGAACATGCACTTGCGGACTTTTCCAAACGCTCAAAATCCCGTGTCCCCATGCATGTGCCGCAGCAGTTAGTCAGAATGTGAGCGTGTACACACTTTGCTCTCCATATTACACTAAAGAAACGTGGAAGAAGATCTACGATGCCACAATTAATCTTGTTGGCGAGGAGGATGAGTGGGTACTACCGGAACATATCAAGAACATAAGAATCGGGGTACCAGTGGAGAAAAAACCAGTAGGTCGGCCTAGGAAGAGCAATGCAGGTAGAAGACTGACGAAGCGTCGACCATCTAGTGGTCAGGTGGTAGTGGAACCTCGTCATTGTTCGCTATGTCACGGTTCAGAGCACAACAGAGCTACATGCAAAGCTCGAGTTTGAACCATTTCTCTAATATTTAAATGAATATGTGTTGTATTGCTGGTTGTTGGATATTGTGCGATTTTCTCCTAGATTAATACTTTTTGGTTTGTTTACCGACTTTTAGGCGACATTATGCGATTACTGTGCGATTTTTAACTGACAGGAGCTTGTTTTTTTAGTTTGTTTTGTTCTGTATTTTTTGGCGATATTATGCGATAATTGTGCGATTTTGTGCGATGTTAACTGCATAGGATCTTGTTTTTTTAGTTTGCTTGGTTCTGTATTTTTTGGCGACATTATGTGATTAGTGTGCGATTTTTGTGCGATGTCAAAATAATCTTGATTTTTTAGTTTGTTTGGTTCTGTATTTTTTGGCGATATTATGCGATTAATGTGCGATTTTAATGCGATTTTTACCAAAATAATTTTTCAAGATGTCATCATTTGACAGGTATTTATCAAAAATTAAAAAAATAAAGAAATTGATACAAGCAACAATTTAAATAGCTTTAAATTTACTTGTTATATATAATTTTGGTGAGATTATAATACAATTACAAAAGGGGAGTTTATGTGTATAAGAATAACATTAGAAAAACTTACAAAAAACTACCATGTCAAGTTCTGGTAAAATAGGTCCACACACCACCTATGTCTAAAGGTGAGCATGTTATCATCATGAACATGCTCCAACGACCGTTCCAGCATGAAGTGCTCAATGTGCTCCATGGCATACATTCCACAATTGCCACTAAAAAAAATTTACTAAATATTAGCAACAATTAAGTTAAGTAATTCATAATGGAGTGCAAAATTAAATAAATTACTCAAATTATACAAAAAAAAAAGAGATTCACCTGCTGTTCGTTTGTGGTGCAACCTCAAATGTAACTAGTCTATAATGCAGGGGTAGGAGCTGACTGAGATCGCCCAACTCCACCGGATGTACATAATTGTTGTACGAGAAATAACCGCTAGCTCGAATTAGATTCGCAAATAGCTCGCTGTAAGGCTTCAAATATGACTCCATGCGTGCCTCAACGGTGCCACCGATATCAGAATCATATACAATGATCTCCCAGTTCTCGATATCCACCTCAACTGCCACCCAGTGGCGCTCTTTGGGAAGGTGCAACGCAAAGTATATGTACTCCTGGTTCTCCCAACATGGCAAGTATCTGTGCGGTATCCCCTGCACGTAATTCATAACGCCCTCATCCCATTTCATCTTGCTCTTGTCACCCTCATACATATTCCAATACATGGAAAAGAACTGTGGAGCAGATGTGTCCAAAACTACACCTTTTCGAGTGTAGACTTCTGGGTACAGGGTCCGTCTTCTTCTCAATGAGTGCGCCATGGCATCAATTTGCTGTATTCCAAAAGAAAACAGTAAGAAGGAAATCGCATAAAAGTCGCACAAATATCGCATGAAATCGCACAAAGCAATTACCTAAATTGTATCAAAAATCGCACAAACATCGCACATAAGTCGCAACAAATACACAAATCACTGAATAATAATCGCACACACATCGCATATAAATCGTATAAAAGTCGCATAAACAGATTAAACATAAAGTTCAAATATAGCATATAAATCGCATACAAATCGCATATAAATCGCATGTAAGTCGCACAGAAAATGAAAAACACAATAAATTAATTCTGTTAAGAAATAACTTACAGCATCGTCGAGCCATTCATTCAGCACCATCAATTTCACGAACCAGGATCTAGTGGCTTCGCCAGTGTGAACATCCCTAGGACGGCCATTGTCCCTAGCATAAGTAATCCACTTCTGGAAAAATTTTAACAGCCGGGGGTCCGCCGGTTTCAGTGTGTCTACTACCACGGGCCCATGTCGTTGTTTCTTCTTCCCAGCTGTGTAGTCATTCAAGAAAATCGACTTCCGCTTTCGCCTAAGCCTACAGAACTTCACCCCATCTGGTGGCCCCTGCAACTCTTCCACATCCTGAGATTCTGTATCACCCAGCGAAATGACAATGGCGTTTGCAGGAGTAGAAGGAACGTCACATACATCAGGTTGTCAATCTTCTGGGTAGACATCATCATCATCATCATATGTCGGCGGTGATGGATGTACCGTCTGTAATGGCTCTGCCGTGTCGGATGGATGTGTGGGGTCTGATTGCTGTGCCGGCCCTGATGGTTGTGTCGGCTCCGAAGGCTGCTTCTGTAACAAACTTATCACGGTCGCAATTTGATCCATGATAAGATTCTTCATCTCTTTCTGACTTCTCTTGAAGTCAGTCTTCATGTCAGTCTGGGCAGTGAGAATCGCAAGTTGTTGCGCTTCTACCTTCTCCAATCTCTTAGTTAACAAGAGGTAGTCAGAGTCATTGGGTGGAGCAGAGCTTGGGGGCACAGTGGCAGGGGTTGGGGGCACAGTGGCAGATGTGGAGGCCTCTGCTGTTTCCTTGGGTGGGGATGGTGGAATAATTTTGGACCTTTCCACATATTCTGCCACCCGTTGGGCTTGGGTCTCGAATGCGGTCGAATCTTGCGCCCCGGCTTGTGTTTCTTCGACCTCATCCAACCCCATTTCCACTGTGGGGACCTCACCCTCACAATTTTCCTTCCAGTAATCAACCTCCCAATTCCGAGGATACAAGATTTGAAGCACAACCATCTGCAAAAACACAAGATCACGTCAAATCGCAAATAAATCGCATATTAATAAAAAAATTGCAGACATATCGCACAATCATCGCACTATATCGCCAAAAATCTATTACATAAACATAGAAAAGTATATCAGCTATTGTCATTGCAAATCGCACAAAATCGCACAGTAATCGCATAAAGTCGCCAAAAAATATGAAAACAATACAAGTGGAAAACATGAGACTTCCAACAAATCGCACAACAATCGCACAAGAATCGCATAAGGTCGCTAAACAAATAAAACAATACAAGTAAAAATTTATAAGGAGTGCAAGTAACATCGCACAAAATCGCTCAATGATCGCATAAAGTCGCCAAAAAACATATTAATAACTGAGCATTTATAATGCACTGTAATGTAAATCGCACAAATATCGCACAATGTCGCATCAAATATCGCATATAACACAGATTACACTTAAAGAAAAAAATAATTGCGCTAAAATAGAGAAAGATTCACATACCCTTTTCTCAAAGAGTGCAGCCACATCAGCTTGCTTCACATCATGTTTCGTGACTGTGTCGGGGGTGCTCCAGTTCAACATTCGAGGGAATCGAGTCCCTTTGCACTGGCCATACTTCTTCCCCAAAACTTGCATGGCCTCAAATGCCCAATATTGCAGCGCAGGAGCATATCCGTACACGTTGTACTTCGCTTCAGGTTGAGTAACCTTTTTCTCCTTCTTGTGTTTCTTCTTGGTCTTATCGTTCTTATCCATGTAGTTTTGCCTAAGTTGTTGCATATTCTTAGTGGTGGAAGACAACAACTTCTGATAAGAAAGAAGACCCCAAGGATACTCGAAGAACTTCTCTTCATTTTCTACCAACTTTAGCATATCTGTCCAGATATACACACCCTCGGCCCGTGACAGCAGAACACCTTCGACAAATGCACACAACCCCAGCTTGTATACATCGTCAGCCACATCGCATGCCTCAAACGCTAGCCAAAGGGTTTTAAAGGTCACCCTTTTTGAGTTGTTGAGATAGTCTCGCAAAATCCGATCAGAATCACATTGTGCAGTCAATTCTTCTGACAAAGGACCACCGCTCATCTTTAAGCCCGTGATCAAACCGAACTCAGACCGTCCAAAACTAGCTTCGGTTTTACCCACGTAAAACCACACTTCATCATTTTTGGCCTCACTCACTTTCTTCTTCCTTAGTAACAACTGATGGACAATAACCCCACTGAATTTCAATTCACTGGCATTCCAAAACACACCAAAAGGCGTCTCCTTCACCTTCTGAGTCAAGTTAAAAGCTTCAAATTTGGCCTTTATTGAAGCAAAGTATCCGTTGCCTCTGTATGTTATACGCCCTGGAAAGTGGTCTGATAATGGGAGAATAAGTTCAGGAGCCATCTGCATTTAGAAAGATTAACTAGGTTTTATCGCATAATAATCGCACAAACATCGCCTAAAATCGCATAAAGGCAGCAAAAAATAGGCCACTCTAAAAAAGAATCGCATAAATATCGCACATAGGTCGCATAATATCGCTAAAACAATGCAGAACAAAACAAATAAAAAATCAAGTCCCTGTCAGGTAACATCGCACAAACGTCGCCCAAACATCGCTTAATGTTGCTAAAATCGCACAACATACTCCATATAAACTAAATCGCACAAACCTCGCCCAATGTCGCCCAAATATCGCTAAATATACCCATAATATTGCTGAAATCTACTCCAAATATACTACATCGCACAAACATCGCACAATGTCGCCGAAAAATCGCTAAATATACTCAGAATGTAAAAACCTCTTATAAAATCGCACAACATCGCATATTAAATCGCATAACGTCGCACAAAAACTAAAATAGGAACAAACAGTGTTTACCACGACCCCAATAATTTCCCCTGATTTCTGATGCATAATTTACCACAAACAAACATACTAAATCACAATTTCAGTTTAAACAGATTCATCCGTCACAAATTAAAGCATGTTTTAACAAAATTTTTTTTAAAAATTACCTCTTTTATCCAAAGGTTCGAATATTTGAAGAAGGCGGTGGTGGGGACGGTGCTCCGAAATGGTCCGAGTACGTTTTGGAGGTTGCTGAGGGTCTCGAGTGGGTTGTTGGGTCGTCGGGGTCGATGGGGTCGACTGGGTCTCGAGTGGGTTTATGGGTCGTCGAGGTCGATGGAGTGGTCTGGTTCGAATGTGGGTGGGTGGTTCGTGTCGACTGGGTCTTCGTGGGTCGACTGGGTCTTCGTGGTGGTTCGACGGTGGGGTTCGAATGTGGGTGGTGGTTCGACTGTGGTGGTTCGACGGTGGGGTTCGAATGGAGTGAAGGAGAGAGAGAGAGAGAGAGAGAGAGAGAGAGAGAGAGAGAGAGAGAGAGAGAGAGAGAGAGAGAGAGAGAGAGAGAGAGAGAGAGAGAGAGAGAGAGAGAGAGAGAGAGAGAGGGTTGTTAGAGAGTGTTAGAGAGAATGGGGGGAAAGTGAAAGGATAGGGGTAATTTAGGAAGGAAATTAAAAAATTGGCATATTTTTTTTATGTGTAAATTCTTGGTATAATTAAACACCATTTTCTATTTTTTAGCATAATATATCAAATTTCCCAAACAATAAAGAGTACAGTTTTGAACATCAAACAAAAGAAAATTTTACACTAAACAAGTCTCTTTCAATAGTCTATACAAATGAAATTAGATTAATGTACTATAGATTAGCAAATGAAACCGATTTTACCATCATTTTAACCAATCTACTAATAGAAACAAAAGCATAAAAGCTGAAAGCCTTGAAAAAGAAATTACAGTATAAAGCAAAAATAATAAATTCCATAAATTGATCAAAGGAAATTATGGACAATTAAAATTTACCTCTTATAGACTTCTCCAAAGGTACCACCCAAAGACATTTCTGAAAAAGCCCATCTGCACAATGATGACCCTCCCACAATTCAAGCCCACTAGTCAGAATCCCCGGCACAAACACCACAGGGACTCCTTCCTTCTTCAATTTAATACCAGGCGGGTCCGGCAAAGGACCGGTTATGGCCTCTTTCACGTACTGGGGAAATGAAGCTGGCATGGCATTGTACAAGAACCACAAAACCCACCAAACTGTACAAATGCACCCAATGAACCAATGCCAACTATCCACACAATCCAACAAAGCAAATAAATACATTAAATACAAAATACAATGATAAATATATAAATACTGTCTAAGTAAAGAAAGAAATGCTTACTTTTTGAACATTATTTGTAGGTGATGTGAAGAAGAGACTAATGGAAGAAGATCTTTAAACGAAAACAAGTCAATACCTAATTCATATATGATAAAACTATTACATACCAAAATATTTTTAGTGTTTTAATTGATTAGATCTAAGGGGGATCGAAACGAACAGAAATCCAACACAGCAACTGGGAGGAAGTTGTTGGACTCGTTCAATCAAATAAAAAGAAATGAGGAGTGAAAGTCGGGCATTACCAGAAGAAAATCCATTGAGGAGGTTAGTCGGAGCAGAGAGCTTCAGTCAGTCCACCGCCGTCCTCGTCCTCGTCCTTGTCGTCGGGGTAGCTGTAAGCGAAGAGTTTGAGAAGTTGAGGGTTTGAGGATCGTGGGGTTAAGGGTTTCGACAATTTGGGGGTAAATTGAAAGGTCGGTCCCTTTGCTTTATTTGTGGGAATAAGAAGACTTTAGTCTTCGGTTATTAGCTAATAACAAAAAACAAAGTTCTCCGCGTGGAAGCCTTTGATTTCGGTCATTTTTAATTACCGAAGACAAAGCTTTTCTTAAACAAAAGAGCAAACATTAAATACTTTTAACTTCGGTTATTTATAAAAACCGAAAATATAACTAAAATTTTATTTGGCATAAATTTAAAAGCGATCATATTGGTCTTAAAATAGTTTTATCTTCGGATTTTTAATTTATTAAAGAAAAAAACCGAAAATAAAAGATATATTTGTAGTAGTGCTGGATGACTTAAATTAGCTATGTACTAGTTAGAAATGAGGAATGATGGATGCTAGGTATTATTTTGGTATTTTATTGACTTATTAAATCTATCTATTTGGTGATTACATAACTGTGGGGATATTATTTTTCTTTTATATTGATGAGTGGTCCTGGTTTTGTTACTAATACTTTCCTATTAATATAGGAGTTAATCCATTACTTTTAAGTTAGTATTTTGTGATATAACTTAAAGGATCATTTATCTTTCAACAAGGGTCAAGTGTAACCTTTGACCACCCGAGTTATGGATATTACATATCTGCCACGGCCTAGGGCTCGGGTCGTGACAAGGGGTCTAGTGGACGATGTGATATTCATGGGTAGCTTGTCTCTTGTGATTATTTGTTGTCTCTCTATTTTGTTTATTCATGACGACGATGATGATAATGATGAGATATATTTTATTTTAAAAGCTAACCATGCACGAATTTTTAAAAAACTAATGGTCCTTTGATATTAGCTGTTTTTTTACTAGGCTTATAAGCTCACCCCTATATTTCTCCTTTCAGGAACTCAGTTTGGTACTTATGTATGAGAGAGAATCGTTGATGGAGAACGATGAGATTAGCTTAGTCCAATCTTAATTATTAATTAAATCTTTATTTAAAGATTGAATATGTATATAATTATTAATGGATGGTAAGTACCATTTAAATAGCGACGAGGAGTTAGGGATGAGGAATATGATAGATTCTTAGTATTATTTTGGTGTTTTACAAAACATTAAATCTAATTATTTAGTGAGAATAACTTTGAAAACAATATTTTCTATATATATTACCGGACCATCCTATTTTATTATAATTATGCTTTATTTAATATATGAAGTATTCTATTATTTTGAATATGTATTTTATATGATTTTGTAATATAAATTAAATGAGTATTTGTAATTATTACAACAAGTGATTTTTTTTTTTATTTAAGCGTTTATATATTACAATCATGTTTCACGGGAGACTCGAACCCAGGACCTCCAACACACACCCACCTATTACATCAAGTGTTAAAGTATGAGTTTTGATTACTTAAATTATGGATTACATGTCTCTCATGCCACAGCTTAAAATTCGGGTCGTCACACACTCTCTTAAAAAAATATATATAAATATATATATGGTCTGATTTATTTCCATTGACACATATTAAGCCTGTCTCTTACTGCATATGCCTATTTGGGGCCTCTGTTGGTGAAACACTTAGGTGGTGAGCCCCACAATAATCCATATGGAGAGTGCCCTCTTCATAACAAACTTCAATAATAACAAATATCTCTGCAGTTGATAGATATCTATATTATGTATGTGTATATATATATGTAGCCAAAGGCCCAAAAAGGAAAAGGAAAAATAGTGTAAATGTTTGGCGATCCAGAACGTCACATTATGTCGGAGATGAAGAGCAACATATAGAGCTGGCTCCCGCAGATGCCGACAACTTCAAAATTTCCCGATATGTATTTCCGTGTGGCACTCCTAGTAACTTTCTTATCTTTCTCCCAACATTATTATTGCTTTTGTTTTCTCTGAGCCATATTTTTAATTTTCTAATTGCTACACATGTACATATTTAAACAGTATAGTAGTATATATGTGTAGAAGTTCTATATACATATATAAATATATAAAATATCAGTTATCCTCACATTTAGGTTAGTTTTGTACAATACATTATCTGTAATTGCCATGCACTTAGTGTGTGATGAACTTAGTTGGCTTGTTCCCAAATCCCAAGATATAGAGAATATTGTCAATAGCCAAGGCTAGGGTTATCTCAATCTTTATCGCATCCTCTACTTAATATTCACCGCGTGGATTTTGTCACATGGTTTGAAGAATAAGTTTCTAGATACTCATTCTCTACTTATTCATACCATTAGAGATAAAAAAAACAACTGATATATATTTTTCAAAAACATTAAATGTAAAATACAAAATAAAAATGAACAGGGAATTTGATTAATTTTCATGTCAGAATGACAGGACAAAAGTTATTTAGACAAAAAGAAATAGAACGATATCACATAATCAAACATTACAAGGCATGATTTTATTTTACTTTCTTTTGTTCGAAAAAACTAAAAAGAAGAATTAATCATTGAAAAAGTTAAAAAACGGGAAAATAGGATAGGGCTTTAGAGAGAGAGAGAGAGTTCACAGATGGAAAGAGCTATCGAGTAAGGGTAAGACACCTCGTCTTTTGCAGGAGGGTAATTGATGATGGCCACATTTTTCTCTTCCTCTCTCAATTCTCTTCTCTTCTGAGTTTTGTAAAATAATAATAATAACAATAAATAAAAAAACAAAATAATTAAAACAAATAAAATCATTAGTTAAAATAAAATCATTTACATTATAAATACACATAGAGAAAGAGAGAGATTAGGAGAAAAAAATAAGTTAAAAAAAGGGAAATTAGCGTTGGAAGGAGTAGTGTGTTTTGTGATGAGTTTATTAATTAGCCAATTAGCTAGTGCGACTGGATGAAGGTGAAACCATGTAATTAAATGTTGTCCATTATATTAGTGTAATTTAGTAATAGAAGAGAGGGCCACCCGAGGTTTTTATTAAAGTAATAATATATATATCTTTATATATTAAAGGTGCCTATCTAACGGCATTGGTTTAACAGAATATACTTCAAAATAAAAGAATATTCTGTTAAATTTAACGATTAGGTTTGATCTCCCGTTAACAAATAAATCCAATAATTAAACCCAAAAACTTAAACAATCTTTTAAATATTAATAATCTCTTTTTAAATTAAAAAAATCATCTTAGCCACATATCTCTCTAACAAACCGTATATCTCAATTTTTTTGATATTTTTTTATTAAGCTGCCGCAAATTACTGTAATTTTTCCTCTCTCTGCGTCTCACTCTCACCCTCCACGATTCCCTCTCTCTTCTCGGCTCCTATTGCCGGCGTCGATCTCCACCACCATTCTCTCGTCGTTTCACTCATCTCTCTCCCCTTCTCGGCACTCGGCATCTCCCCGCTCCGGCCTCTCCATTTTTCTTAATGACTCTCTAATTGAAGTTGTGCCGAGTAATAATATCCCTGGTAATTTACAATGTAATATTTCAAAATTTAAAAATTTTGTGTCAGGAAACTGTGAAGGTTTATGGGTATTTGGGTATAGGACTCTGAATCGGAGCAAGTGAAAACGGAATCTCCGTCTTCTGTTCAGACCAAGATTTTCAGGCTTTTTGGGCGAGAAAGACCAATTCACCAGGTTTTCACTGGAGGAAAACGTAAGGATCTCTTTCACTATTTTTTCTTTTTTCTTTTTTCAATCCCGATTTGCTTTTTCCTCTAGGTCTTTCACTAATTTGCTAACCTTACGCTCTTAGATTTATTGCCTATAGATTTTGAGACCTTGTTTAAAGCGTAATATTTGTTTGGATGCCGACAAAATGCTGATAATCAAATATGATTGTTATTTAAGTTATAGCTCCAGCTGAATTTTTTTTAGCGATTGCGCAGTTGATTGAAGGGAATGAATTTGTGAGTATTATTATCTGTGTTGAATTCTTTGATAGTTTCAGTTGATATTCTTTAAATATCGTTGTGCCTTAAAATAAAATAGAAGACACAAAGGACTGGGAAATTGAATATTTTTTTTATTTAATAAAGAAATTATTAATTTATTTGCTTAGAAGATCGTGTGAACACAACCTTGTAGTGGCATTGTTGCTCTACACAGCAACGCTAAATAACAAGTTTTTATTTAATGGAGTTTCTTTGAGAAGGTTGACCTATGGTCTATGGCATAATTCATGCTTGTGATAAAACGTTTGTAAGTCTATAGTTGGCCATGTAACTATCCAGAGACCTATTCACTCAATTTCTGGAAGATTACCTGTTTCAATTTTATATCACAACTTTCAGCTAAATGTTAATGTTATTGTTGTCTCAATATGTTGGTTGGTGCAGCTGCCGATGTGCTATTGTGGAGAAACAAGAAGATTTCAGAAAGCTTTCTTGGGAGTGTGACAGCAGCTTTGATCTTCTTTGAATTGCTCGAATACCATCTACTTGTTTGTCACATTTTGATTGCTGCACTTGGTCTCTTGTTCTTGTGGTCAAAGGCACATACCTTTATCAACAAGTATGATAACTTTTATAAGTCATTTTTGTCTGCCCTTTTATTTTCCTTCAAGTGACCATTATCTTCAGCTCTCTCTCTCTCTCTCTCTCTCCCACTTCATTCTTTTCTTAATTGCAAACTCCTTTGATATTACATGAGTCCACCTCGCATCCCACAAGTACAGATTCCGGAAGATCCATTTCTTCAGGTTGTTTCTGCCCTTACTATTGAAATCAATTGGGGTTTTGCAGTCTTACGTGATATTGCATCTGGAAAGGACTTGAAAAAGTTTCTCATGGTTCGTTATTTTCTATCAAGTTTATGTGAGATTGAAATATCTATTTTTAAGTTAATGTTGCTTTAATGTGTTCATTTGCTTTATTGAAATATATATTTTCCATCAAGTTTGTTATTTTCTGAAGATAATTCATTTGCTCTGTTCGCAAGAATTTGACATGCGAAGAGATAGCACATCTAAAGGGTTTGTTCGATGGGGAGAAACACATTACAGCAACCACAGGTTTCCAATGGTGGACTCATTCCATGAACATCTAACTGTATTTGAAGCAGTTCCCTTGGCTAAGCCTTTGGACAACATTGGCTTAAAGATAGACACTCCTCCAGCGGCGCCTGAGAAGGACAAATCGATCGTTCTGGTTAGTCTTTTTGTTTTTCTTATTTCTGATTCTTTGTTTGAAAATGTATTTGATTCGCTTCAATTGTTTTAAGTTTTTTCTTAGTTAGTTCCTTTTATAAAACACATGCATGAGATGATTTTTCCTTGAAATCATGTAGATCAGGTAGAGTGAAAAATGTTTGTGTGAAACACAGCAACACAAACTTGTGATTAGATATGGGAAAGTGACAACTGATTAGGTAGAGGTAAAAATGTTTTATAAGATGTCATAGTATTCATGATTGATTATCTTTAGTTGCTTATTTTCTTTGTTAGTATTGGTTAATCAGATTAAAAGGAGTATGTACTTCATTAGCACTATAAATTGACTTTTATTTAAAATACCATACGATATAGATTGGATTTAAAGGTAGAATGAGGGTTAGAGGGAAGGATTGTGGAAAGAGAAGGATGATTCTATTTTGGTGAGAGGATGGGTTAAGGTCTGATGAGATCTTCCCCTAACCCACATTCAGTAGATCTTTTATAATAATTGGTACCGATCTTGTATACAATATAAGTTGTAATGGTGTCTTTGGATATTAAAATAACATTATTATATTATTTAGATTGTTGTCTATGCATGTGGTAGTCGTACTTGTAGATAGGCACTTTGCAAGTCATTCCTAAATTGCCAACAGAGTTATTTATCTGACTCATAGCTCATTGTTCTCGCTTCACACTTCACAGTAGTTTCTTGTGTTTGTTCTACTAATTGGGCTCCATTTAAATTTGCTACTTATGTTGTATTATTGTTTTTGTGCGTTAGTGTTCTCATGTATAGATCATTGTACTACTGCATTCTGATATTTTTTATTGGTATTACAGATTTGATAATCAGATAAGAACTAAGTAGAGAAAGCACTCAAATCCAAGTTTATGCAGGGACTATTACAGTCTACTTCATGGATAATGACTTATAAATAGAGAATAAGTTTATAAGCAAAGGCCTCCCACTTCATTATTTTAGAAGAGAGCCAGTACACCTTTGTTGTGTTTCTATAGATCTTACGAATTCGATGAAATGCATATTATATAAAATTAGCTTCATATACCTATAAGGTCTATCCAGTTTCTTTGCTTATTCATAAAAATTTCTACACTATGTATTAATAAATATTCTATGTATCCTTTTATCTAGAGATCTTCAACTATATGCCTTTTAATTCAAATATATGCCCCTATCAAAAAAAAAAAAAAAGGTCAACTATATGCCCTTTCCAAAGATTTTGGGCCTTTTTCAATAGTGTTTTCTTTTAGTTATTTTTTTCTTAACACTTCATTTAATAATTCATCCCTTTAATTATCAAAATTATCAAAACTGTTAGCTTTTTTGTTAATTTTGAAAACTTCCCACTTTTTTTTTCTTTCATTTAACAAAACTTGTCACATATTTTTCTCTATTTCAAAAAATATAAATATCAACACTTTACTCATTATTTGACTTTCAATTTCATAAATTAACTATTATTACTATATGTTTCTTAAAGCTTTACACAATATATTAGTTAATCTTTTTTCCAAATTACTAATATGTTATTTACAACAGTCACTCTATATTGAACATTATTTATTTTAAAATTACACATAAAAATAAAATTAAATCCTAAAATAAAATTAATATTTACGTGCCTCGGCACGTAACTTCTACCTAGTATATATATATATATATATATATATTATAAGTCCGAGAAGATCAGAAAACATTATTATTATGGAATTTGATGACCACGATGACCAAGAGGAGGAGGAGGAAGGGGAAGAGGAAGATATAATCGAGGACATCTCAATCCCCATCACCATAGCTCCTGTTCATCTTTCTCAAATAGTAGACCCTGATGGTGGAATTACCTCAAACTCAAGGAAGAACGGCGTGTTACATAAATTAACAATTAACCCAAGATCTATTTGTATATAACATAGAACACAATAATAAGATATAATAATTAGGTATGTGTACCTGATTGATCCATAGCAATTATCTCTGTTTGATCCACAGCAGTTACTCCAATTTGATAGTGCAATACTATCAACTAAGTCTTCCTCCCTAGATCTCTAAATCAGAAGCAGTTTATTTATCTGATTATCAAAAGGTATACAATTGTGATGAGACAATATGTATTTATAGAGTTAGGGAGGGGACTTAGCTACAAAACCCTAGTTGGGCTGGGCCTGCTCATCAAAAGCTTCAGTCAACTAGAAAAGCCCACACTTCTGCTTCACCTAGACTTTACACACAGATGCTAAGCCCATTAACAATTGATCACCAACAACATGGGCTAACACAGCAAGAAAACATTCTCCCACTTGGGCTACATTGATTTTAATACATATATATTATATATCAAAATAATTTTATTTGAAAACGACTCATGGGTTGAACAACAAGAAAACATTTGTGGCCACTTTAAAAAATGATAGTTCTCTGATAGCATCTCAACATACCGGTCCAATTTAACCTTTGATAATGAACTATGACAGTCATATTGTTTTTAACTCAACAAAAGACATTCATAATCACAAATACCAAAGTATTAAATCGACATGGTCAATAAGTCTAGTAGTGTGGTAAGGAATTATGTTCAACATGTGATCAATTTAAAATAACATAATATCCTTATCAGTCCTCAATTTCACTGATACCGTGATGCTTAATAAATAAGCCAGTGAAATTAAACATACACTACTTAATAAATAAGTAAGTGTCACTAAATATGCTTAAAGAATTAAGCCAACAACATATCATTGTCAATAAGCAAATAAATTTAAAAGACAATGATCACAACAATATGAACCACATGCTTTCAATTCAATCATTCTCGAGAATATAACAAAACATAATTGAAAACATATCCATAAAAATATTGAAACAAAAAATGTAGTTCATAACTTTATTCAGAAAATTATAAATAATAATTTCTAAAAACAAACAGAAAACAAAACTCCCACTAACCCAAAAGATCAAAAGATTCTAAAATGCCCATATTAACAACATGTTTATTAAACAACACGACACTTAACCCTTTGGTTAGAGGATCAGCTAACATCGACTCGGTCTTGCAATTTTCAATGACAATGTCTCCTTTCTTGACCAAGTCTCTGACAGTGAGATACTTTATTTCCATATGTTTAGAAGCACTACTAATCTTGTTATTCTTTGAAAAGAAAACAGCAGCATTATTATCACAATAGATTAGCATAGGTGTGGAAATAGCATCAACCACTCGTATCTCCGAAATAAAATTCTTCAGCCACAAAGCTTGCAAAGATGCCCCATAACATGCAACAAACTCAGCATACATAGTAGATGATGTGATCAAAGTCTGTTTGACACTCTTCCAAGAAATAGCAGCACCTGCCAAGGTGAAAATATAGCCAGAAGTTGACTTTAAATCATCTACACAACCACCAAAATCTGAATCTGAATAACCAACAACTCGAAGATTGTCAACATGCTTTTACACAAGCATAAAACTCTTCGTTCTTTGCAAATATCTCAAAACTTTCTTGGCTGCAACCCAATGATCATGGCCAGGATCAGATAAATATCTCCCAAGAACATTGACTACGAAAGCTATGTCAGGTCGAGTGCAAACCTGAGCATACATCAAACTCCCTACTACACTTGCATAAGGGATGTTCTTCATTGCTCCTCTTTCCAAGTCGTTCTTAGGACATTGCTGCTTAGTGAACTTGTCCCCTTTCAGAATAGGAACAGAACCGGCTTTACACAAATCCATGTTGAACCTTTTGAGCACACGATTAATGTAAGCTTCTTGAGATAAGCCAAGAACTTTTCGATTCCTGTCACGATGGATCTCAATCCCCAAAACATAGGATGCCTCTCCAAGATCTTTCATATCAAAATTGGAAGACAGAAAATTTTTGGTCTCATTTAGTAGTGACAAATCACTGCTTGCAAGTAAAATGTCATCTACATAAAGAACAAGAAAAATATAACGACTCCCACTGATCTTCATATAAATACACTGATCAAACTTGTTCTCTACGAAACCAAACGATATCACAACCTTGTCAAACTTCAAGTACCACTGGCGAGATGCCTGTTTGAGACCATAAATGGATCGTTTCAACTTGCAAACTAAGTGTTCTTTTCCTTTCTCCTTGTAGCCTTCAGGTTGAGACATATAGACTTCCTCATTCAATTCTCCATTCAGAAAAGCAGTTTTAACATCCATTTGATGCAATTCTAAATCAAAATGCGCAACTAAGGCCATAATAATTCTGAATGAATCTTTAGTGGAAACAGGTGAGAAAGTTTCAGTGTAATCAATACCTTCTCTTTGAGTAAAGCCTTTAGCCACTAAACGCGCTTTAAACCTTTCAATCTGTCCCTTTTTATCCCTTTTAGCCTTTAAAATCCACTTACAACCTATTGGTTTAAAACCATCAGGTAATAAAACTAGCTCCCATACACCATTTTTCTTCATGGAGTCGATCTCATCATCCGTAGCTGCTAACCATTTTGAAGATTGTGGACTATTAAGTGCTTCACTAAAAGTGACAGGATCCACAAAATGATCAATATCATATTCTCCTTCTCCAAGATAAACAAAATTATCATGACACTTTGTTGACTTCTTTTGTCTCTGAGATCTTCTTAGAGGAGGTACTTCTGGAATAACTTCTCTTTGTTGATCATTGTATTGAATAACATCTTCCACAACTGGAATTTCTTCAATAACAGGATTCTCATTAACAATAGGAGCTTCATCATTAACAAGCCCTTCATCAATAATAGGACCTTCATCATCTTCGATATCGGGAGCAATGTATTCATCAACAATGGGAGCATTACCAACTGGAGTAGGATGGAGACTACTATTATCATCTCTTGAAAATGACATAGGAATACAAATTCCTTTAGAGGACTCCCCCATTTCAAGAGATGTTGAAGGAATTTTTTCAGCAACATCAAATTCCAGAAATTTAGCAGTCTGAGATTCAACAATTCGCGTACCACGAGTGGGACAGTAAAAGCGATAGCCTTTTGAGCGCATTGGATAACCAATGAAATAACAGCGATTTGTTCTCGGATCTAACTTTTTCAAATTAGGATCATAAATCTTTACTTCAGCTGGACAACCCCATACTCGAAGATGATTAAGACTAGGCTTCCGCCCAGTCCATAACTCAAAAGGGGTCTTGGGAACAGATTTACTGGGAACACGATTTAAAATATAAGTTGCAGTCATAAGTGCTTCACCCCATAAAAACTCTGGAAGATTTGTTCTACTCATCATACTTCTAACCATATCCATGAGAGTGCGATTTCTCCTTTCAGCAACGCCATTTTGCTCAGGTGAACCAGGCATAGTGTATTGAGCAACTATACCATTTTCTTGTAAGTACTCTGCAAAAAGCCCCATGTGTTGTCCAGATTCTGTATAACGACCATAATATTCTCCTCCACGATCAGAATGAACAACTTTGATGACTCTTCCTAATTGTTTCTCAACCTCATTTCGAAAAATTTTGAGTTTATCAAGGGCGTCAGATTTTTCTTTAATTAAATAGGTGAATCCATAACGAGAAAAATCATCGATAAAAGTGATAAAATACTTGTTTCTGCACAACGTGGTGGAATAAGGACCACTGATGTCCGTGTGGATAATTTCCAATAAAGATTGACTGCGGTTTGCGCCTTCTTTCTTGTTTCAGTCAATTTTCCACGAGTACAATCAACACAAGTATCCCAATCAGAAGCATCAAGAGGAGGAAGTATTTCAGATTTAATTAAACGATCAACCCTTTCTCTAGAAATATGACCCAATCTTTTGTGCCATAACAATAAGGATGTTTCCTTAATATGAGGTCTTTTACCCACAATATTCACAACATTAAAAGAGGAATCTAAAAGAGCCAATGACAACTTGTAAAGACCATCAGAATAAAAGCAATTTCCAATAATTCGAGAGTCAAGCATAATGTCAACATTATCATTTGCAAAATGAAAAGAATATCCTTGTTTAACCAAAAGCGGAAGCGAAACTAAATTCCTTTTAAAAGTAGGAACATAAAAAGTATTGTTCAGAATAATCTTATCACGAGACTGTAATTCAAGAATAAATGTTCCAACATAGATAACGTCAACTCCAACATCATTGCCCACTTTAAGCTTGGACTCCCTCTCACTTGGCTTCCTGAGATCCCTTAGCCCCTGTAAGGAAGCGAAACATGAACAGTAGCACCTTTGTCTAACCACCAAGAATCAATAGGAACATCAACTAGATTAGATTCAAAACAAACACATGCTAATGGATTACCTGATTGTGCTTGCTTCTTTTCTAACCAAGTCTTAAATTTGTGACAGTCCGTTCTCCGATGCCCCAATTTTTCACAAAAGTAACACTTCACATTAGAGTATTTGGACTTTCCATTGTTATTCTTCTGTTTATTCTTATGCTCCTTACCATTACCATTCTGTTTAGTAGCACCATCATTTTTATTCTTGAATTTTTCTTTTCCTTTGTTGGGCTTGAGGTGAGAAACATAGTTAGCAGATTCATTCTTCTCCCTTTTAAGCTTGGTTTCTTCAGCTACACACTGAGAAATTAGGTTGCTGATAGTCCATGTTTGATTGTAAGTGTTGTAAAATTTCATCTTGATAAGGCTGAAAGAGGCAGGAAGAGCATGAAGAGCTCGATGAATAATGAAAGAGTCAGGAAGAGGAATATTATGATCTTTCAACTTGGACTGAACATTCACCAATTTCAGAATAAAATCTCGCACTCCTTTTAATTCATCATACTTAATGGTTGTCATTTCATCCATAAGATGTCCAGCTTCAGCGTTTTCACCAGTGTCATATAGTTTTTCTACAGCATTGAAAAACTCTTTGGCATTTGTAGTGTCTGGCAAACCACTCAATAGATGTTCAGGAATGGATCTTTTCATAGTAAGAAGACTAAGACGACTTGACTTTTCCCATTGTGCATGATGAGTTCTCTGGGCAGCTGTACTGGAGTCAGTAAGATCAGCAGGTTTTTCTTCTCGTAGGCACAAGTCCAAATCCATTATGCCTAAAGTAAATTCCACATCTCGTTTCCATGTCTTGTAGTTGGAAGCATTCAAAATATGGATGGAAGCATTATTGTTGTTCACAGAAAAGGAGACTGAAAAATTCAAAAATTAAAACTTGAATAAGCAATATGAGCAATGTATTAGAAAATATTGTAGAATCAACTGGTCATTATAAACTCCCCTTTGGGGTGAGAATATAACACACACATGATCTACCTTCATGGAGTTAACAACAAAGGAAAAAATACATATCATTTAAGAATTTTATTACCTTTGGGCAAATAAATTTCTTAAAAATATGTATTAATTCAAGCAAAAAATAATAATAAATTTATATATTTAAATTATTACCTTTGGGCAAATAATTAAAATATATATATTTAATATTAACTCACTTCATGGAATGTGAACTAATATATGTAAATACTACCTTTGGGCAAGTAATTACACATATAGTCAACCAAAAGATATAATATTTTCTTCGACATGTGAAATTTGGTGATAAAACAAGCATTGAAAATTAATAATTTTCAACCAAATTTCCAAAAGAGATATATAATTGCTTTTATTATATTGATAATCAAAAAATAAAGTGTCCACCATAACACATTATTTTTGTATCAAACAACCAAGTTTTATAACTTTAGAACAACAAATAATCAAAAGATGTGAATATAAGAAAATTGGTGGAGACTACATAGTCAAAATAAATTAAATAAGAGAGTGACTATGTCATATGGAACGAGAAGAAACTCAAAAATTTTCTATGATCGACAGATTTCGAAAAATCATCAAAAAATATTTTTAATAATTTTTTTAACTACATAATTATCATTAAAATAATAATAATTATAAACGGAGTCAAAAAATTAATTAAAAATCATAGAAAAATCAGAAATTAAATTCTAATAATGCTGAAAAAAAACGTCGAAAAACGACATCCCAGGCGGCCCCACGCGCCCCCACGCGCCGCCTGCGCGAGTGGGCTTTGCGGCTGGGAGTCATCTTCTTCCTCGGGCGGGTCTGAAACCGGGTCACGCGACCCGGTTGCCTCCAGTTCGGGTCTGACGTGAAATTTGGGCGAAAACGGACGGAAAAAATTGGGGAAATTGATGGGTTTTGCTCGGGATTGTATTTCTAATTGATCTACGCTACTAATTTCGGGTATTAAATATTAAATCTCTAGATTTCAAGACAATACCAATCCGAAAATTGAAGAGCACAATAAAAAAAAATGTAATGCTAATCTTAGTTTAAATCCGAAATTAATTATGTAGGAACATTCTTAAACAATTGATAATGAGTTATCTATAATCAATTTTAGATCAAAAACAATAAAATCAAAACACACAAATTATAATTTCATAATATAATTTTATAAACCCTAAAACTTTAAAGTTAAAATTCTCTTAATATACACAATGATTTCATGCATATAATATATCAATAGAACGAGAATTTAATAATAAACAAAACCCCTAAAGTTTTAAGATTTAAAAACAAAAAATTCAACATAAAATAATAACGAAATTAATATGAAATTATGGATAATTAACATATACAAATTAATTATACTAATTATAGGTTCTAAATCATATACAATAGGCAATCTGATACCACATGTTACATAAATTAACAATTAACCCAAGATCTATTTGTATATAACATAGAACACAATAATAAGATATAATAATTAGGTATGTGTACCTGATTGATCCATAGGAATTATCTCTGTTTGATCCACAGCAGTTACTCCAATTTGATAGTGCAATACTATCAACTAAGTCTTCCTCCCTAGATCTCTAAATCGGTAGCAGTTTATTTATCTGATTATCAAAAGGTATACAATTGTGATGAGACAATATGTATTTATAGAGTTAGGGAGGGGACTTAGCTACAAAACCCTAGTTGAGCTGGGCCTGCTCATGAAAGGCTTCAGTCAACTAGAAAAGCCTACACTTCTGCTTCACCTAGACTTTACACACAGATGCTAAGCCCATTAACAATTGATCACCAACAACATGGGCTAACACAGCAAAGAACTATCCAATCAACCCAAGTTTTAATAAAACCAATAAAATTTAATGTAAGCCCAAATAAAAGTCTAACACGGCGGCGCTGCGGTCATCAGGTATAGAGAGTGCCAAAAGAATCATGCGGCCGGCTTCGGCCGCCACGTTGTTGACGGTTGCTGTGAGTTCATAGCGGCAGGGGATGTTAGAGAGTACCACATTGCTAGTGTGTGGAAAGATAATAGAATATATAAGAGAAATGGACTACTCCTCCCATTGCCAATTGGTTTTGGGATGGAACCTCATTCATCTTATCCTCAAATTCTAACAGAACAGGGGAGGAAGGCACACTTGACGCACTCAAGTGTGCTGCCTGCAACTGCCACCGTAACTTTCACCGCAAAGAAACTGCTGCTACTACTGTATCAGATCAGCACCAAAGCATTAATAATTACCAACTCTACCATGGCCACCACCAGTTCTCCTCGTTCCCTAATTACTATCGATCTTATCCACACCCATCTGGGTACCTCAACAACTTGAATACTCCTCAGCCACGGCCTCTGGCCCTTCCGGGAGTCACCTCAGGCGGCGGCGGTGGTGGTCAGAGCCGAGACGAGGGTGAAGATGCTTCTATTCCGAGCAGTAGTACTGGAGGCGGAGGGGGAAGTGGGTCGAAGTCGAAGAGGAAGAAGAGGTATCAGACCAAGTTCACTGCTGTGCAGAAAGAGAAGATGCTTGAGTTGTCGGAGAGAATTGGGTGGAGGATTCAGAAGCACGATGAGTCTGCGGTGGAGCAGTTTTCGTTAGACACTGGTGTGAGTCGCCATGTTCTCAAGGTTTGGATGCACAACAACAAGCATACTCTTTGTAAGAAACCCTAGAATACACATTCATATAAATATATATATATATATTAAAATGGGGTAATGCTTAATTTGATTATACCTATACATATAGATCGATGATGATCATCTTGATATGGTTGAGGAAAGAGGTGGTTCTAAGGGGAATTATTCTACTGTGAAACAATTAATTTATTTACTAATTAATGATATACTTTTCTAACTAGCTAGGGTGTACTCTTTATATAATTAAAACACATACTCTCACTTGTTTGGCTAGGTTTTTATTTTTATTTTCTTTCGATTTGATTTTTGTTTAACTAGTCATTTTCTCTAAAGAGTTTTTCTTTTAAGATCCAAGTTTAACTGAGTCTTTTGTTTTCTATTTTATTATTGGGGAACATTTTGAAACCATATTTAATTAATTAGTTTCAGAAATCAGTTTATGTAGAGCTGATGAGCTGTTAACAATATAGGCCGGCCGGCCAGAAATCTCAACATTTGAAACTTAATATTATCACTTAGTTTGGTGTACTAGTCTCCTTTTCTAGCTTTAAAATTCATAATTTTATGTAAGAAATAAAAAATGAAACTAAAATTATCGACTTACTTACAGGACATAGTTAGAAACAAGCATGCATAGAAATATACATAGTGCATTTATTTCTCCTTTTCTAATATATACATGTCTTCTTCTCTTCCGGCCAATTAATATGACCGTTTTGGCTTCTTCTTTTTCTGTCTGTGTACTGTACTATACAGTGTATATTATATTAAATATATATATGTATGAATTTTTTGTCACATTCTAAAATATTCGTCTCAACCTCCATTTGTATTGTGATCATGAACTTCCAGCTGATATAATAAGGATGGAGCTACTTATTTTACCAAACAAGCAAGAGAAAGAGATAGAGAAAACAGAACTCTGTGTATTGATCAATGAATGAATATTAACAGAGTACAAAGAGAATGAACTTATATACAGTGATGAATTGAGAGACTTAGCCAACTGTAACTAACTAATTTCTAACAAACTCTAACTAACTACACCAGCTGTCATAACAACCTTCAGCTGTCATAACAACCTTCCTAACCAACCAAGGACACAACTAACTCATCTTGATACTCCCCCTCAAGATGGATGGTATATATTTACCAATCCCATCTTGCCTTTTAACACCTTGAACTGATTAGGAAGTAGAGCTTTTGTTAGAATGTCTGCCACTTGTTCTTTTGAGGAAACATGATCTGTCTTGACAATTCCTTGCTGAACTTTCTCTCTTACTAAGTGGCAATCGATCTCAATATGCTTCGTTCTCTCATGGAAAACTGGATTAGCCGCAATGTGTTGTGCTGCCTTGTTGTCACAGTACATGATGGCTGGTCCTTTGTGTTCAGTCCTTAACTCTTTAAGCAATGAAAGCAGCCAAACCAATTCACTTGTAGTATTAGCCATAGCCCTATACTCAGCTTCTGCAGAAGATCTTGAAACGGTTTGTTGTTTTTTACTTTTCCAAGATATGATTGAATCTCCAAGGAAAACACAAAAACCACTTGTAGATCTCCTAGTATCAACACAAGCAGCCCAATCTGCATCAGTATATGCTCTCAATTGTATCTCGGATGCAGCAGAGAGGAAAATTCCTTGTCCAGGAGTGGATTTCAGATATTGCAGAATCCTTTGAGCAGCTTGTAAATGTTTGGCTTTAGGCAAAGCAAGAAACTGACTTAGCTTATTGACTGAATAAGCTAGGTCTGGTCTAGTGATCACCAAGTATTGCAGCTTGCCAATTATCCTTCTATATAGTGTAGAGTCGGCTAATTTGTCAGCAAGTTTGTCATTCTCGATTTGTGACAGCTTCAAATTCGTTTCCATAGGTGTATCTACTGGTTTACTTCCAAGATAGCCAAGGTCTTCTAGTAATTGGAGAGCATAGGCTCTTTGAGAAATGAAGATGCCTCTGTTAGACCTTGCTACTTCAAGACCAAGGAAGTATTTAAGATCTCCAAGATCTTTAAGCTTAAACCTGTTATGCAAACTGGTTTTTAGCTTGTTGAGGTCAATAATGTTATTGCTTGCAACAATGACATCATCAACATAAACCAATAGAATAATGAAGCTTGTTGGAGAGTGTCTCATAAACATGGAATGATCTGTTGCAGAATGTGAGAACCCCTCTTCCAACAATGCAGTAGAAAACTTTTCAAACCACTGTCTAGATGCTTGCTTTAATCCATATAGTGATTTCTTAAGTTTGCATACTGCATTTTGTGGTAATGGTGTCTCCCCCTTATGACAATACCCTGGACGTAGAGTCATATAAACATCCTCATGCAAATCTCCATGGAGAAAAGCATTGTTCACATCAAGTTGATGTAAGAACCACCCTTTAATGGCAGCAAGAGCTAAAACCAACTTGACTGTGACAAGCTTAGCAACATGTGCAAAAGTGTCAAAGTAATCTACTCCTTCTTGTTGGCTATATCCTTTAGCAACAAGTCTAGCCTTGTGCCTTTCAACAGATCCATCAGCATTCAGCTTTTCTTTATAAACCCATTTGCATCCTATAACATGTTGCCCTTGGGGAAGAGGAACCACAACCCAAGTGTCATTTTTCTCTAAAGCTTCAATCTCAGAATCCATAGCCTTGTCCCAAACAGGGATACCTTTTGCTTGTTCAAAAGAAGTAGGTTCTTGGATGGTGGAAATAGCAAAAGCCATTGATCTGAACTTGGGAGAGAGCTTGGAATAATCAAGAACCTGGTGCAAAGGATATGCAGTGACTGGCATACTGTCCTGAGAAGCAACAGAAAGATTGTTAGATGATAAAAAACAGTGATAATCACTCAAATATGATGGCCTTGTTGTGGTTCTAACAGGTCTTTTGAGGGGCCAAGAAACACCAGAAGAACTGGTGTGTTGAGAATGGTTCTGTGATGCAGAACTTGCACCAGATGGTGAGAAATGAGAAGGAGCATCAGGTATTTCAGCAGATTCAGGCAAAGAAAAGAAATTATGATATTCACTGGGCAGAGAGCTTGAATCAACAAAAGGGAAAATGGTTTCATGAAAAGTGACATCCCTAGAGTGAAATATTCTGTTTGTATTAAGGTCTAAAAGCTTGTAAGCTTTCATACCAATCGGGTACCCCAAGAAAACACAAGGCACAGCTCTAGGAGAGAACTTAGATCTAGAACTAAGCAATGTGGAAGCATAGGCAAGGCAACCAAATGCTTTCAAATGTTCATAATCTGGTTTGGTAGAGTTTAGAACTTCAAAAGGAGTTCTAAATTTCAGATTGGGTGTAGGAGTTCTGTTAATCAAATAGGCAGCTGTACCTACACAATGATCCCAATAGGCAAGAGGAACATAAGATTGAAAAAGCAATGCCCTAGCAACATTAAGAAGGTGTTGGTGTTTTCTTTCTACTACAGAGTTTTGTTGGGGTCTTTGAACACAAGAGTGATAGTGAACAATACCTAAAGAGCTAAACAATTCAGAGAATTGTAACTCTTTAGCATTGTCAGATCTAACACCCTTAATTTGAACACCATATTGAGTCTTAACAAGCTGTAAAAATCTAGGTATAACTGTTTGAGCTTCAGATTTGGTTTTGATAAAGCTAACCCAAGTATACCTAGAGTTGTCATCAACAATGGTGATAAAGTACCTACAACCAGCAAGAGTAGGTGTATTGAAAGGCCCCCATATATCTATATGAATGAGATCAAAAATATGAGCAGCAATGTTATGGTGAGAGACAAAAGGAAGCCTTCTTTGTTTAGCATAATGGCACACAGAACAGTGAAAGTTATGAGACAAATCACTGTAAAAACTCAAAGCTTTATTCATGGAATGGTTTTTGATACAAGCAGGGTGGCCCATTCTATAGTGCCAAATAGTTTGCTCACTTATTCTAGAATCAGAAAAAGAAAAAACAAATGGTACACTGTTTTTAGGATCTGAATGCAAGTAATAAAGCTTCCCAATCTTTTCACCCATCCCAATCATTTGCCTCTTGGTACTGTCCTGAATATCACAATTTTTATCATGAAACAAAAAGGAGTAAGCATCATTATCTGTTAGAGTAGATACAGATAATAAGTTGTGTTGAAAAGTGGGAACATACAATACATTGTACAGAGGCAGATTTGGAAAAACATTCACAGTTCCAATAACTTCAACTCTAGCACTACCACCATGTGGTAATTTAACATGAGTGACAGAATTGTCACTGTGAATATCATGAAACAGATCTTTATCAAAACAAACATGGTGCGTAGCACCAGTATCAATAATCCATTTAGATTTAGAAAACAATAAATTCTCACCAGAAAAATGAGAGATCATAGGTGCTTCCTTTGGGAAATTTGGAGAGTCTGCTGCTCTTTGGGACAGTAATGCCATCAATTTTTGACACTGCATAGCACTTAAACTTGAAACCAGATCTTGATCTCCCTTAACAGCATCACCACCATTGTTTTCGTTTCCTTCAGAATTGGTCTCAATATTTGCAGCAGATGGCTTCACATTTCCATTCCCAACAGGTTCAGCATTTCTATTAGGAAATTTACCATATAACTTGTGTCCAGGGGGATAGCCATGCAACCTGTAGCACTTTGACATAATGTGGCCAGCCACACCACAGTGATGACAAATTGTCTTAGGTTTAAAAGGCTGGACAGCACCAGCGAATTGGCCAGAATTGGACTCAGAAATAGATTTATCATGATCAGAAGAATTAGATTGAGATTGAGAAATGTTACTCAAAGATAAGGATCTCTGTCTTTCCTCCTGAATGATAGATGCATAGGCTTTGTTGATATTTGGAAGTGGCTCCTGCATTAGAATCTGAGATCTAGCAGCACTGTAAGACTCATTCAAACCAACCAGAAATTCAAGAACACGATCTTCCTCCTGATGATCTTGATAGGTCTTTATGGCTCCACAAGTGCAGGCTGGAGGAGGTCGATATTCTTGAATGAGATCCCATAGAGTTTTGAGACGAGTAAAATAGCTAGTGACAGTATTAGTTCCCTGAGCCAACGATTGCTTAGATCTGATAGCTTCAAAAACACGAGGAGCATTTTTCTGGTTAAAACGTTCTTCAAGATTTGTCCAAATCACGGTTGCATTCTCCATATACATGATGCTCTCAGCTATTTCATTCGACACGGCATGAAGGATCCAAGAAATTACTGTACTATTACATCGATGCCATAGCTCAAAGTCATCATCGTCTTCATCGAGCTCTGGAAGTTTGCCATTGACGAACTTCAGCTTGTTCCTCGCGATTAAAGCTACAGTCATGGCCCTCCGCCATGAACTATAATTTTCACAACCCGTAAGAATCTTAGGAACCAGGCTGGCTCCTGGATGATCACTGTTGGACAAAAAATAAGGATTTCTAGCATCATCAGAATAAGATCGGCCACCAGGATCCAATGCAGAGAATCGATTCGAATTTTCAGTCGAGCTTCGAGTTTGAGCTCCTCCACCCCGAGCCATGATGAAGAAGAAGAAGAAACAGAAGGAAACGAAAATGGATCTTACACAGAGTCTGGCTCTGATACCATTTTACCAAACAAGCAAGAGAAAGAGATAGAGAAAACAGAACTCTGTGTATTGATCAATGAATGAATATTAACAGAGTACAAAGAGAATGAACTTATATACAGTGATGAATTGAGAGACTTAGCCAACTGTAACTAACTAATTTCTAACAAACTCTAACTAACTACACCAGCTGTCATAACAACCTTCAGCTGTCATAACAACCTTCCTAACCAACCAAGGACACAACTAACTCATCTTGATAACTTATGTTTCAACAATTGCACCTGATTAAGATGATCTGTATATTTATTTATTGGACTTTTTTCTGTTTTACATATTCATACACATCCGTATTAATATCGTATAAATACTCTTTTTTTTCACTCTCTGAATGTGCAGTGTCATGTCTTAGTCACAGCCTCTGATTTCCTGCGCTTTTCTATCCTTCTTTTTATGTGGCCTTTTGATCTCTTGTCACTCACACCAGCCACTCTAATATATGTTTTAAAATAACTCACTAACAATTTATTTTATTTATTATATTTACATTAATATTTTTATATTTTTCTCCACGTTATTTAAATAATATATATCTTTAATATTTTTAAAAAAGCAAATTTCATTTCTCATGGTTAAAAAAAACCTTGTCAAAACTTAATTCTTTCTGTAATATGTATAGAATAATACTACTTTTTTTTTCTAATTACCTAACATATCTTTTTATTTAATTTTTCTTTGTCTCTATCTTTCTCTCTATTAGCTGTGATTTCTTAATATCTTGTGATTTGGACGTGAATTTGTCATTATTCTTGTGAGAATAGTTAAATTTTTGTGGATCTTGTGGATTTCCTAGCTTGTTTATGGTGAAATGATATTTTTACAGTGCTATCGATAGATTATCGATGGGATCTCGATAGGACATCGATTATATCTTATCGGACTGCTACTACATCCAAGGTTATTTAATTCTTTAGAAGTTTTATGATTTTTCGATAATTTATCTATAGGATATCAATTGTATTTCTTAAGATTGTAAGTTTGCATAAGTTAAATTTTCATTATGCATGTTTATCGATATGTTATAGGTATGTTATTGATTATTTATCGATAGAAAATGTTTTGTCTTGATTATTATGTGTAGTTTTGAGTTTCTCAATACGTTATCGATATTTTTTTTGTGTTATGTTTTTGAAAGAATTTTAAAATTGTCGACATGTTATTGACATATTATCGACACTTTTTCGATAATTTTTCTTGTACTTTTTTTAAAAAAAGAATTTTGAGTTTGTCCATAATTTTTTGTGGGTTATGGTTTTCAAAAGAATTTTGAGTTTGTCGATATGTTATTGACATTTTTTGTTGAGAATTTTTCGTGTGTTTTGATTTTCAAAAGAATTTTTAGTTTGTCAATGTTATTGACACATTATCAACATTTTATCGATAATTATTGGTGTGCTTTGATTTCTCAGGGAATTTTGAGTTTGTCAATAGGATATCAATATTTTATCTATGGTTTATCGATAATTTTGCGTGTCTTTAATTTTATAAAGAATTTTAATTTATCGATAGTTTATCTATGGTGAATCGATAATTTTTCGATGGTGTGCTTATCGTAGTCTTTATTTTATATCTTGTTTTAGACAGCTCCACGACTTATAGTTTCAACGTCCAACTATTTCACCGACCATGTGACATATAAAGGTAGCAGTGCTTTTTTGAAAATCAAGAAGCGGTTTGAGGAATACGAATTGAATGACACAACAAAGGCAAGCAGTTTCAATAATTTTTGGTATGTAGTACCTCTCACATTTTCATCAGTGCTATTTCACCAAGTAATAGTGCACAAGATGAAGGTTGATGTTGAGAAAGCAGAGGAAATGCATTCTTAAATTGATTCAAAGGAGATTAGATTTCGAGTCATTGAGTTGGCACTTTACAGGCGTGAACTTCATCTCAGGACCAACCAAAGAGGAGAAGGCTGCATAGGCTGCCAAGTCGAGGTCACATCAGTTGATCAACAAATATTTCAACTAGTCTGATAGTGTGAAGATAGAAGCACTCCATGAGAGGTTCTCAAACTGCCAGAATTCGAAAGGCATATACAAGTTAGGCTTCTGCATGTTTGTTGAGATAGTGTTACTGGGTCGTGAGGCTAACACTTTGATTACGCCTGCCATACTTAGATATGTCAAAGATCTCTAATTCTTCTTCTAGTTCCTTAGGGGAAATACTCATTTGCCAGGCCTTTGTACTCCCTTCAAAATAACATGTTGAAACCAAAGGTGAACTATGAGAAGATGTTGAGTTTAGATGTTTAGCACGAGTGCAAATACACATCGTATGGCTTCACACCTGTCGTACAATATTGGGCGTACGAGGCCATTTTAGAGGTTGGGAAGATGTATGGCACAAATTATGGGATTCAGTTTTTAATGATGCTTAATTAGCTGGACGAGCAAGAGTGAGATAGAAAAGAAGGATCTTAGTACATTATTTTGGAGACGGGTATGATAATTTCTTTTATATTTAGAGTAATTATTCAAGAGAAATGTTTTGAATAAATGCCAACTCATTTTTATTTTATCTTTTTTAAATCTTAAACAACAACTTCAAGTGACGAAGGGGCTATTTCCTTGCCCAGATGAGGAGGAGTATAGTAGGACCATCAATTATGATGGTGTGGAGATCCCGATTGAGGTTTGTGTGGATGCCGCACAGGTTGAGGATGACACCCAAGACCAAGATGTTTTTCAAAAGCCAAGCAAAAAAAGCAGCAAAACATGTCAAAAATGCTCCTATTGTCGAGCCAAAGACTCAGGGCACTACATTAGAGCCTCAGCCCACTAGATCATCTTCAAGCCTTGGTGGTGCTGAGTACAGAGAATTGATGGGGAGGTTGGACAAGATCGAGGCTAAGCAGAAGGGTCTTTACGCTTCTCATGCTGAGCTAAAGGAGGCATATCAGGCTAGCCATCTAGAGCTGAAGGGTGGCAAGAACCTCATCATAGAGCAGCTCTAATCTATATTGAGTATATTGTAGGGTAGGTCAGTTACAGATCAAACACTGGAGCCATCAGCAGATGTAGCACCACCACCACCTCCCATGGATGGAGATGGATTCATCTTTCCCAACAGGTACTGTTATCCCAAATTTTGTCTAACTCACGTGGCATGTCCACATAAGTCAAGACTGAGAACACTTGGAGTACAACCTTGTCAATAGTAGAACAAAGTCCCCTTACAAGGCATGGAAAAACAATCAAGTAACAAGCGAAAGCAGTTGAGCAAGCCGTCAAGTAGCTGCACAACCATATTTGGCCAACCAAGGAGAGTACATAGGTCGACAGCCAGGAGAAGCTTGTATGATTGGCCAAGATTTGAGCACAACCTGGCCGGCCAAAGGGTAACTATCAGACAAAATAGAGCCTGTTCAACCAAGAAAGCCTGACCTTTGCAAGGAAAGTTGTACAAAGGCTGGCCAACACCTACTAAGACTAGCCAACAGATGCAAAGGCTGGCCAAGACTTGCCAAAGCTTGCAGGCAATTGATGTTCACCCTTGACCCTGCCAGGCATTTGGTCAGCCAGCTTATATCCTAGTAGGCACTTGGCCAGCCATCTTACATCCTAACAAGAACTTGACCTACCAGCTTGAATTATTATCCAGGACGCAAGCTGGGAATCGGGCTTCAACTACCCATGAAAATAAGAGATAAATATCATCTATTTACATATTCTTGGGTTTTAATTAACTTATTAATTGTTTATTATATAATTATGTAACAAATATGCTATATTTTCTATTTTTTAGCGATATTAGGTTATTATTCTTTTATAAGCTCTCAAATATAAAGAGCATCAATCTAAACCTAATTTCCCTAAGTTTAAAGTACCCTAATGCTCTTAATGTCTAAGTTTGAAATCCTAATTCTCTCTCTCCTTCTCTTCTACACGTCCAAGGCTTTGTAGAAGAGAATAGGTCTCTTTCAGTTAACTTCTTCCACAATGACCCCATGGTCATTACTGCACAAATTGAGAACATGGCGGTTGCAAGGTGTATGGAGGACTACAGAGCCACCTCCAACATTCTTTACAGATCAACATATGAAAAGATGGGGCTCCAACAAACCTAATTGGAACCTTGCACATAAGTAATATATGACTTCTTTGGCCAAGGCATTATACCCGTGGGGTACATCTGGCTGCCCTTGACGGTTGGAGAGAATCCAACAACATGAACGCTGATGGCACAATTTGTAGTAATCAATGTGCATTCAGTCTTCAATGCCGTATATCTCGTCCAGCCTAGTACGACCTAAAGGCTGTAACATCCACCTACAACTTTTGCCGAAAGTTCCCAACAAGGCATGGGGTAGGATGTTTGAGGGGAGACCAACAGTTTTCCCATCACCGTTACAACTTGGCCTTGTCTAATGCCAAGAAAGAGAAGATGCCCTCTAAGAGCTCTGATGAAGAGCCAAGCAAAAGGCAAGGAAGGTCAGCCCAAAGTGGGGAGGTAGACATAGATCCTCGCTTTGGGGATCCTGCAAACAATTTTCATAGAAGAACTGGAAGAAGTGGAGGTTGATCCCAGTTTTCCAGCAAGAAGACTAAATATTGGGAAAGGTTTAGCTCTAGAAATAAAATTAGTACTGATAAAATTTCTAAGGGAAAACTTTGACCTCTTCACATGGTCATATGGAGACATGGTCGGATTAGACCCCTCTGTGATGACCCATGTCCTAAACATTGATCCAAACTTCTGACCTGTGTAATAAAAAAGGAGGTTGTTGGACAAAGAGTGCGCCCAAACACTAAGAGATGAAGTCGAAAGGCTGAGTGCCCATGACTTTATCACTGAAATACTCTATCAACTTTGGGTATCCAATCCTGTGTGGGTGCCTAAGCCAAACAACAAGTGGAGAGTGTGCATAAATTTTACCAACCTGAACAAAGCATGTCCAAAGGACTGCTTTCTGCTTCTAAGGATCGACCAACTGGTTGCTTACTCAGGATACACCAAATCATGGATGCTTACTCAGGATACACCAAATCATGTTGCATCAACCAGATCAAGGGCACACAAGCTTCATGACGGACCTAGGCCTATAATGTTACAAAGTCATGCCCTTCAGGCTGAAAAATGTAGGGGAAACCTATCAGAGGCTTGTGAACAAAATGTTCAAAGATCTCATTGGCCCCTATATAGGGGTGTACTTGGAATACATGCCAGTCAAGTCCAAAAAGGCTGGGGGCAAGTGGAGGAAATAGATGAATGCTTCAAGATCCTCTAAGATTACAATATGAAACTCAACCCCCTTAAATGTTCTTTCGGAGTAGGCTCAGGTAAATTCCTTGGCTTCATAGTCAATGCCGGGGGAATAAAGTAAATCTGGATAAGACCCAAGCACTTTTGGAAATGAAGTCACCCATAATAATCAAAGCAGTACAAAGCTTGACGGGACATACTACTGCACTAAGCAGATTTGTGTCCAAATCCATACACAAAGTACCCTTCTTCAACATTCTCAGAGGAAGCAAAAAATTTGAGTGGGCATGGGAGTGTAAAAAAACATTCCAAGAGCTTAAAAAACAACTGGATAACCTCTGATCCTATCAAAACCTCTGGATAATGAAGAGCTAGGCGTGAACCTGGCTATCACAAAACATTTTGTGAGTGCAGTCTTAATAATAGAAGAAGATGATATACAACATCCAGTTACTACATCAACAAGAGACTGATCGATGCCGAAAGTCAATACCCACTCATGGAGAAACTAACATACAACTTACTCTTAACATCTAGAAAGTATAGGCCATACTTCCAAGCTCACCCAATAAAGGTCTAAACTGACCAACCATTGCGGTAGGTTCTGTAAAAACCTGAAGCATCTAGCCGCTACTTAAGTGGGCCATTAAACATGGCCCATTTGATATCACATATCAACTTATAATGGCCATAAAAGGCCAAGCCCTTGCAGACTTTGTGGTTGAATGTAAAAGCATATCTCCTAAAATCCTTTAAGATTTAGGGGAAAAGTAAGAGTCAAAGAATAAGCAAGAGCAAGACCAGTTGCAAAAACCTAAAGAATCCACACGAAAACTACATGTTTATGGAAGCTGCACTGACCTACTGTGCGGTGTAGGCATTGCCCTCAAAACACCTAGGGGCAGTAACTGCACGGAGCAATCAAGTTTGGTTTCAAAGCCTATAATAATGATGTTGAATATGGAGCCTTGATCGTTGGCATTAAGCTGGCACATGAAGTACGGGCTGACCACCTGAACATATATAGCGACTCTCAGTTAGTCGTAAATCAAGTCCTGGGTGAGTGCACAACTTTATGTGAATGAATGATGGCATATTTGAGCACGATCTAAGACTTGATAAGTAGGCTCAGGCTATACAATAAGGTAGATCCCTAGAGAACAAATTCCACAGTAGATGCAGTTGCCCGTCTGGCAAGCAGCACCATTGTCGATAAGGAAAACTTGGTGCCACTACAGTTCTTGAAAGAATGTAGCATTACATCCCTAAAGAAGTCGACATGTTAGACGATATTCCAACCTAGATGACACCTATTGTAGCTTACCTCCAAACTGGAGCCTTGTCTGAAAACAAAAATGAGGCAAAAAAGATGAGCAGAAAAGATGAGCAGAAAAGATGTTAGGTATCTAATCCTAGATGGAATAAAGTACTGACGAGGCTTCTCAATGCCACTCTTAAGATGTGTCACTAAGACAGAAGTCGAGCATTTAATGATAGAGTGCATGAAGACTTCTGCAGCAATCATGCCAGGGGCAAAGCCTATCTAAGAAGATATTCTGACAGGGGTACTTTTGGCCAACAATGATCAAGGATTTGATGGACTATGTCAAAAAATGTGACCAGTGCCAAAGATTCTCGAAGATCCCTAGAGCTCCACCAAACGAGCTCACAATGATGCAATATCCTTGGCCCTTTGTTGTATGGGAAATAGTCCTGATTAGTCAACTCTTAAAGGGAAAAAGAGGTGTGTAGTATGTCGTAGTCATTGTAAACTACTTTACCAAGTGGGCAGAAGCTAAACCCATAGAAACAATAACTTCCAAGAAAGTCCTCGACTTTGTTGTCAAGAACATCATATGTCGGTTTGGACTACCACAGAAGATTGTGTCAAACAACGGAAAGCAATTGACAGTGACATGTTCACTGATTTCTGCAACAGACATGGGATCATTAAAAGCTTGTCTGTCGTGGCCCATCCTCAAGCAAATGGGAAGAAAGAAGTGTTGGGTTTTATGCCCTAAATAAAACTCTATTTCAATGTAATCCAGATTATTCAATATCAATAAAGTAACAAAAGTATTTTTCATTCATTTGTGTATGTTTTGGTTCACTTAATCAATTGTTTGTCTATTTGATTTATAAATTCATCCAAACCCCTTTCACATACTCGATCGTGTTTATTGTGTTGTCAACACAGTGGAAAGTAAACATGACTATGTGAATAAAGGATTCCTAGATTTATCAGAACACTGGGTTTTACTGATATGATAATCTACAACAGAGTTTACTTGCATTTGGAGAAATGCTATGTTCTTTCCAGAACATTGGTTAAAGCAAAGCTCAGGTTGGATGCATGGAGTATGCATTGGAATGGACCGATATTGAACTTTGAAATAGATTTATAAAACTTACCGTAAATATCTATTCAATTCAATATCACTAAGTTGATCCTTGATCACATGATCGAAATCCTGATATGGTTAGGCTCAATCTCAAGAGTGTTATTCGTGTTCTTTGATTTGTTAGTTAAGCCTACTTTTGGGTCAGGGTGATACGTACATTTTGGGAACACGGTAGTGCGATTGAGTGGGAGCGCTAACATAAATATGGAATCTATAGCTTCTATCTGGCGAATAGTAAGCAAAGGGTGATTTCCTTCGAGCTTAACCAAACGAGATAAATGATGGAGTACTCATTTCACTTAGTTGAAATATCATTTATACAGGGTTAAGTGTTTTAAGGATAAAATACATTGTAGGGTGTTACGGTAATTAAGTCCCTTTACAGTGTAAATCATCCATATAGAGGATCATTGATCACATTAGGATTATAACAATGGATAACTAATGATGTGTCTATATGGTGGAACATATAGAGCATTCTATATACTGAGAGTGCAATTCTAAGTTCTATGTGTGGATTCAACGAAGAATTAATAAGTCAGTGAATTTAAGTAGTAAATTCTAGATCTGCTTATTGGAAGCTCGGATATATAGACCCATGGTCCCCCCACTAGTTGAGATAATATTACTTGTAAGACTCATTTAATTGATTTTAATTAATCAATTATAATTCTCAAGATAGACTGTGTCTATTTGAGAATTTATCACTTATTAAGGGCAAAACAGTAAATAGAGATTTTGAAGGGCATATTTATTAATTAGGAAACTTTAATTAGTTTTATAATTAATAAAATAAATGACAATAAATTATTTGATAATTCATTTTAATTATTAAATAATTAGATTTGACATTTATGTGGTTGAACAATGGAATTGGCAGTTTTTGACAAAACAGGAAACTATCAATGTAGGAAAAGGAAAGTTGGAAAAGTGGCAAGCCTTGTTTCCACAATGCCTAGGCCGGCCACTTAAGCTTCCCTTTTCTCATTGATTTTTCAATTTTAAATGTCAATTAATTCAACCATAGCCCTGGGTGGTCTTCTATAAATAGAAGACAAAGGCTTCAGTTTTGAATACACATTATTCTGACAGAATTTTCTCACACAGAACTCTCTCTGAGCTGCCACCCTCTCTCTCTCTATTCCTTCACTGTTTCGAAATCTATAAGTGTTAGAGTAGTGCCCACACACATCAAGTGATACCTCAATTATAGTGAGGAAGGCTGTGTAGAATTCAGAAACAAGAAAGAAGGACTATCGGGCTCAGATCTTGATTATACTCTGCGACAGAAAGGAATTAAGGGTTAGAGATCTGATTGGGAGGAGACATATATTCCGCTGCACTCAATGAAAGATTTCTGATACTTTTATGTGTTTAATTTTCCATCGTTTTAGAAGTTCATATTTAGGTTGTTAAATCAACATACTTGTGAGTAGATCTAAGTTCCTAGTAAAATAACTTCCAACAACTGGCACCAGAGCCATGGTAATTGATTTGCTTGCAAGAAATTTGGACTTAAAACGATTTGTTTGTGTTTTGGATGGTATCATGTTGCTTTGTGTGTCATATTGATGTTTGATTGTTGTTTGTGAATTCTGGGAAAAATAGTTACTTTTCTTTTTCTGTAATTATTTTTGTTGGATAGTTTGGAAAATTCTAAGCAATTTACTTTTTTACAGAACTCGATTTCGATTTAATTTGAATTAGTTATGAATTTTTGAAAATTAGAAAAATCGGGATGATGAACCTCATCACACGCGCGCGGAATGGCTGCATGCAGCCTCCCTGCGCCGTGTGAGTTCGGCCATTCCCCCTTGAAATGCGCGCGGATGGGCATGCTTGGCATGCCATCCGTACAGTTCATCCAATTTTTCATTTTTTCGATTTTTCATGCTATTTCATGGAATTAAATTCCGATTTTTTTGTGCAGTTTTGTATATTGATTTTTGTTTTTTCAAATTTCAAATCTAATTATCAGAAATGAATTAATTTTATTTTTTAAAATTAATTTTAGATATTAGTGTAATTTGATTTTTTGAAAATAGGAAAAATCAATTTTTGCTTACCTCTTTTCTTATTTCCTTTAAAATTTGATTATTTTATTTTTTTTAAGGTCAGATATTAATTTTTCTTTTGTAACTTGACCTTAATTAGAATAAGATCAAAATAATCATGATATTTTAAAAGAAGAAATAAGGTATTTTTGTTAACTTTTAAATTTTGTTATTCTTACTTAAATTAAATTGTAAAATAAGAAAAGGGTATGTATTTACCATTTTTTATTTTATTATTTAATTTATTAAATAACATGAAATTTAAAAGGAAAGTTAGCAATTTATTTTGAAATGACATTTAGGTTACCCAAAACCTAATTTTTCAAAATGGTAGGTTTAATTTTTTAAATTTTTTTTCGAAATATATGTTTAAAAATTAAATAAATCCTACATCCAACTATCAAAATCTAACTTGTTGCAGGAGTATGTGTTTTAGATTGTTTGTAAGTTTTCTAAAACCTATTATTGCTTGATCTAAATTGCCATGGTTAACTTGTTGACAGATCCAATGATCTGATTTTAACCCATGGTTCAATTGTCAATAGGTCAAGTAAATAATTTGTAACAGGTAATTTTTACATTCTTCTTTCATCTGTGTATGACCTAGTAACATGATAGGATCCATCCAAATGTGTGTGCTTGTGTGAGCCTATATGTTTAATTTCTGTTATAGATACATATAGGTTGTTGTTGCTAAATAAAATATCATACCTGATAGATTTTATTTAGGCTCATTTAGTTGTGAGCCTATTCAATTAATAACAGTTGTTCATTTTAAGGTTAAATTCATCTCTTTTGGGCCTTGTGTGAGAGTTGGGAGCCTTACAAGTGGGTACGACATACTGGACCCAGCCCCCACTCACATGAACAACCCCAATTGTGAAGGCCCATTTGCCTGATTTGGATAACTGTGCTAGGTTAATTATATTAGTTTGACCTAATAAAATTGATTAGAAACATAATTAATTTCATTCTTCCTTGAAATTAATTTAAGAAAACATAGTTTGAATAATTATATTCTGGAAAACTATATGTATTTTTCTTGTGTTTAATTAAATATGGAATTATAACCATGTAAATTCTTTCTAAATCTTAATTTTATAATTTCATTAAATATTCCTATTTAAGTTGAGATTTAGTTAAATCTATCAAATCAACTTAGATTTGAATATTTTTTGAATTTCCTATTATAAATTAAGTTGAAGAATTTTAGGAATTGGTTATTAAGATTCTTTAGATATTTTTTAAGTTGATATTTTATAAATATGGGAACTTAAAATGGAATATCTTCTAAATTAAGTGGTTACTACTTAATTGGTAATATTTAATTAAGTCATTGATTGAAGAATATTTAAGTTGGATATTTAGATTTTTCTAAACAACTTAAATAAGATATTTTTCAAAATTATTCCATTTTTGAAATTTAATTAAAGTTTTTACTTTAATTTGTAATATTTCATTATTGAGATATGGAATATAAATTATTAAACAAAATACATATTTTTTTTAAATAATGAGCTTTAATCAAGAGAAATTCGATCTCCATTGTTGGTTTTACATAGCTATTGTTTTAGTGAGTAATCCTCCCTAATGGAGGAACGTTCATTAGCAAGTTAGCGTCGTTTAATCTCGAAAGATAAGTATTCTTATAAGTTTTTTATATGGTTTATGTGTAACGTCCCCGCTTCAAGCCTCCATTGGGTCCTTACATCCACGGAATAAATGGCTCTTATACACGAGTACGTCACTCTGGCTGCTTCCCGGATTGATGACTGACCCTACAGACCAACACGAGTGTTTTCAGCGTGCTTTGTCCTCACTCGCACGCATCCTGGGAAAACTTCCCAGGAGGTCACCCATCCTTGAAATTGCTCCCAAGCCAAGCACGCTTAACTGTGGAGTTCTTTCGTGATGGGCTACCGAAAAACAAGATGCACCTTGTTGACATAGGTAGTACCAATCAATCCATTTAAGCCCTCTTCAACTGTGTAGTCCCATACCTACACAGTCTCAGAATCATCCCACTTGACCTTCCCCAGGCGGTGTGGGATTGCACAGCTTACCCGGTATTTCCCCTTACGGATCACGGGACTACTGACTGTCACAATCACCCCCCCTTATGGGGTCCGACGTCCTTGTCGACCACACTTCCGGCTGGGTCAAGGCTCTGATACCATTTGTAACGTCCCCGCTTCAAGCCTCCATTGTGCCCTTACACCCACGGACTAATGGCTCTTATACACGAGTACGCCACTCTGGCTGCTTCCTGGATTGATGACTGACCCTACAGACCAACACAAGTGTTTCCAGTGTGCTTTGTCCTCACTCACACACATCCTGGGAAAACTTCCCAGGAGGTCACCCATCCTTGAAATTACTCCAGGCCAAGCACACTTAACTATGGAGTTCTTTCGAGATGGGCTACCAAAAAACAAGATGCACCTTGTTGACATAGGTAGTACCAATCAATCCATTTAAGCTCTCTTCAACTGTGTAGTCCCATACCTACACAGTCTCAGAATCATCCCACTTGACCTTCCCCAGGCGGTGTGGGATTGCACAGCTTACCCGGTATTTCCCCTTACGGATCACGGGACTACTGACTGTCACAATCACCCCCCCTTATGGGGTCCGACGTCCTCGTCGACCACACTTCCGGCTGGGTCAAGGCTCAGTGGGATGATTCTGAGACTGTGTAGGTATGGGACTACACAGTTGAAGAGGGCTTAAATGGATTGATTGGTACTACCTATGTCAACAAGGTGCATCTTGTTTTTCGGTAGCCCATCACGAAAGAACTCCACAGTTAAGCGTGCTTGGCTTGGGAGCAATTTCAAGGATGGGTGACCTCCTGGGAAGTTTTCCCAGGATGCGTGCGAGTGAGGACAAAGCACGCTGAAAACACTCGTGTTGGTCTGTAGGGTCAGTCATCAATCCGGGAAGCAGCCAGAGTGACGTACTCGTGTATAAGAGCCATTTATTCCGTGGGTGTAAGGACCCAATGGAGGCTTGAAGCGGGGACGTTACATTATGACCACCCTAATGGTGGCGACTGTATAAGACGTACAAGAGTATGAAACAATGGTAGAAGCTCATAAGATGGAATTGCCTTGACTCTCGCCTAAACAGGACAACGCTGAATTCCAATCTTGATCGAATAAAAGGTTGCTAGAATGTTTGACATTTTAGATGAATTGACAACTCTATTCAATGGATGATGCTTTGACTCTCGCCTAAACGGGACACTGTATCAGTTCGTTGGAAACCTTGGAAAATAAACTATGTTAGATTTAGTATTTTTATAACATATGTGATTATTTATTTTTTGAACTTGTGTATGAATTTATAGAACCAAAACTTACTTCTGTTTATTGATATGTTGTAGTGCCAATATGAATAACCCTCATCCCGATCCACTACTAGTTAGTATCTTTGCAAAAGAACTCAATAGTGTGAAAATGCATCATGGTAGTTGCATTAACTCGCACCTATTGTTGATGAATCTGAAATTCCAAAAGGCAAATCTACTAGGAATTGATTTATCAAAGGAACAATGGGTACGACTCATACTTAATAGTCCTCCTCAGGAGTATGATAGTTTTGTTCTATATTACTTATTGAACAATCCTCACTCCTCCGACATGGACAAACTCGAGACAGAGTTGAGGGCCCATGAGCGGAATCTGATTGCAATGGGACCTCCTGGTATTGCAAACTTTAATCAGAGGAAGAAGATTAAGCATGAGGGCTCTAACAAAGCTGCTTCTTCAAGTACAATTATCAGACATCATGTTCTATGTGCGAATTGTAATGGAAAGGGACATAAAGAAGAACAATGTCCTAGGCTTCTAGACAATTCAAACGAAGGTGATGCTTTTGTCTTTGAATCATGTGTTTTAGAGAATGACAAATCCACCTGGATTGTTGATTCTGGATCTACTAACCATGTATGTTCTTCATTGCAGCTGCTTGAAACTTGGGAGAATCTTCACCCAGATGAGTTAAAGCTTAAAGTTGGAAATGGCGAGTTTGTTGGGTTTTATGCCCTAAATAAAACTCTTTACAATCTGATTAGTTATCAATATAAGAAATTTGAAGTGATTGATGTTTGCACGAATTTTACATGCTAATAGTTTAATATGTTTAACATGTTTAATATGTTTATTACATTCATACACACAAAATCAGTTAAATCCAGATCATATGTTTATTCACAATTACAGTATCGTCAACACAGTGGAATGTGATTGTGATCATATGAATCAAAAGTTTTGGTCCCTGTTTCATCAGTGTTATTGGATTTACACTAATGTGATAATCAACGATGATGTGTACTTACACTTGGAGTAAGTGTTATGTTCTTTCCAGGACATTAGTAAAGTATTGTAATATCCCGATAGGTCTAATGGTAATTAATTAGGGTTTATATTTATATTATGTGTTAATCAGGTAATAAGTGGGATTATGATCCTACTTATTTATTTCAGCATAAAATTTAAATTTTGCTATAAGTGAATAAATAAGCGTAATTTATAAATTACGGAGATTTATATAGAATGTGTGAATGTAATATGAGCTATATATGAAATAAAAATATTTTCAGGTTCGGTGACCCTGAAGACCTGATTAGTGGATAAATAAGCGTAATTTGTTAATTACGGAGATTTATTTCAAATACGTGGATATAATATGAGTTACTTGTGAAATAAAAATATTTTCAAGTTTGGCGACCCTAGAGACCCGATTGGAGGCCAAAAATGTCACAACAGTTTTAGTTAGAAATATTGATGAGATTATTGAAATAAGTTGATTTTAGAAATATCGGGATATTTTAAGGTACTCGAAGTTGACCAAATACCTTAAAAATAGAGATTTCTTAGTAGTTAAAAAATAATAAGATAACTATTAATAATAAAATTTTTATTAATATTATTATATTATATTATTATTATTATTATATATTATTATATTATTATTATTAATATATTATTATAATATTATTTATATATATAAGTTAACGTAAGTTAACTTTATACATATATATATTAAGTTATAAGTGAATCAGAAGAGAACGAACGAACGACGAACGAAACCTTCATTCTCCCTCTTTCGATAAAACCTTCTCCTCCTATATCTATTTTCTTCAATTTTCAATCCAAAACTTAGCGATCTAAGCTCCGGTAGTAGCAGGATAGAAAATCCTTGAAAAGGGAAAGCTTAAGGTATGGTTTAATTTCGTTTTAAGTTTAAAAACGATTAGTTTTATATAGGGGCTTTATGATTTAAAAAGGTTATGGAGATTCTGACTTCATAGAATTGTTCTTTGGTAACTATGGGACTAGTTTATATGTTTACTTGTTGAATTTGAGGTGATTTTTGAGTTAGAAATCGAGTTTGGAACTTTTTAAAGCTTAGTCCGAACGTTAATGACGTTTTTCATTTAAGGGGTCGATTTTTATTTCTGTTACGTAAGGATGGTAGTATTTATGGCATACATGCACCCTGTGAAGTTTGGAGTGATTTGGATAAGTTTTGGTAGTGTTTCGGTGAGTGCGAAAATTGAAATTTTCGTATTTCACAGTTTATAGAAATTCCTAAGAGATCAGAAATCGTATTTTTGTCATAACTTTTAACTCAGGTGTGCGTTTTGGACATTCTATATACCGTTTTGAAGCTTGCGATGAGCTCTACAATATGGTGTATGTTTTAGAGCCAAAATATAAGTTTTATTTTAGTGTATTTATACTGCGGGGTTTGGTAGAAAACCCTCGATTGTCTTATGTGAATATAAGCAGTGTTTTGGGATAAACACTTATTGGTTTATCGTTGTTGTGACATAGGGTCGAGATCATCGGGGATAGTTCTCCACTTGGGTTGGTCGAAATATATGAATCTGGATTAAAGGTAAGAAAAGTATATTGTACTGCATAGTCCGCTGTATGTAATACAGTTAGTATTGTTATGAATTGATCAATATTGAGATATAGTTAATATTGTTATATATAGAAAAGTATATTGTACTGCATAGTACGTTGTATGTAATACAGTTAGTATTGTTATGAATTGATCAATATTGAGATATAGTTAATATTGTTATATATTGAAAAGTATATTGTACTGCATAGTACGTTGTATGTAATACAATTAGTATTGTTATGAATTGATCAATATTGAGATATAGTTAATATTGTTATATATTGAAAAGATTGATTGGTTGAGTATTGATAATGTGATAATATTATGCATGTGATATGTGGGCTCACCTGATTAGGTGATGCAATTTTCCTGGTAACGTACTGGGCGTAAGTACGGGCGTTAGTGATATATGATGAGTACCGAGTGTAGGTACGGGCTCACCTGATTAGGTGATGCGATTTTCCTGGCGACGTACTGGGCGTAAGTACGGGCGTCAGTGACATGATAAGTACCGGGCGTAGGTACGAGCTCGTCTAATTAGACGATGCGATATATTGGTGCCAGATTGTGGCACGGGCTCACCTGATTAGGTGATGCAATTATATGATATATGGGTGCAGGTTTTTGGGCATAGGCTCACCTGATTAGGTGATGCAGTTATGCGACATATGGGTGCCAGGCTATGGCATGGGCTTGCCTGATTAGGTGATACAATACGAGATCATCAGATTAAAGCATCGACTTGCCTAATTAGGCAACATGATGTCATGAAGATGGTTGCTTTATGAGGTAACATATATATATTATTTATATGATTAAATGAATATGAATTCCATTATTGGTATAATGGTTTTGTATTACCAAATATCTGTATACTAATGTTTATTCGTGGCAGATGCCAGTAGTGATTTGGATTTCATCTTATGAACAAAGTGTGATGGTTTGATTCTTATTGTGTATAAATGACAATATTCGAATAATAAGCTATATGATTGTTATTATTACTTTTCTTGCTGAGTCCTTGTGACTCACGGGTGTTATGTGGTGCAGGTAAAGGCAAAAAAATGCTAGATCAACCATGAGGTGGCAGTCTTCTCCAGCAATGTACATATTGACCTCGCCGGCCTGCGTGCCGAGTTGCCAGGAGTTGTTTTAGACTGGTTGTATCTGCTGTGTATTTTGATTTTATGTTTAAATGGTTGTCGTATATATTTCTTTAGCAAAACTTTTTACAACAGGGATTCTCGGAACACACTTTTTATGCCGTTATAATGTCCATTTTTAGTGTTTTATTTTAGTCAAGTTTTTAATATTATCACGGTTTTTAATAATTAATTATTCTATTAGTATTAAACTAGTTTATAAAATCACACACGTGGCGTCCCTATAGATTAGGCCGTTACAACTTGGTATCAGAGCAGCCATGGTTTTAAAGGTCCTGAAGACTGGTCGAATATGTACATTTGCTGCAAGGATAGGTCAACTCATGGTATAGTAAGTGTTTATATTAATTGCTATTGGATTACCTGCCTAGGCTATTATAAAGTATGTTGGAAAGTAGCATACTGATAATTTTTATAAGAATATGTGTATGGTATATGCATATTGATATTAATATCCGTTTGAGTTTTAAATAGTCAGAAGATGTGGACTAAATATGTGATAAGTTATACAGTAAGGGCAATCACATAGTCTGATTAGCGAGCTATTTGGGCTCAGGGCAAACAATATGGAAGAGAATTATTTATTGCCATAATGCTGGGAACATGTAAATTCTGTTATACAGGACATGATTAGACGACAAGGAAAAAAAATCTAAGATTTGAAAAGATAGCAGGCTCATCTTGTGTCTGTTCTTATACTACTGACACTTCCTGTTGTACCACTGGATGTGGTGGAATAGATGAAGCCAACTTACTAGTAGATCAAGAAGCAAAAACTAAATGACCCACAAATTATGGGATAGAACGAAAGGTTCTAGGGTGACCATGATAGCGGTCAAAGTGAGTATAAGAAATGGCGACCTTATCCTGAGTGTTCAAGATGCAAAAAGGCGCCATTTGAGCCAATGTAGAGCCATATCTTGTTTTTTATGGGGTAGTGGGTCATCTGAAAAGAACCTACACGTAGTTAAGAAAGACTTATGTTAAAGGAGAAAAGTGTACGGGTCTTGCCCAAGTGCTGGTTATGACTCAAGGGGACAGGGATATCGGTCCTTCAGCCGACTCAAGTTAGAATTTATGGGCAATATTATAATTGCTATTGATATTAAACATTATACATTTAGTTAGAGACATCAAGAAATCTGAATGAACTGTGCATGTATGTTATTTAGTGGTAACCCATTTAACAGGGTAGACAGATTAGAAGGATGACAATATGAGTTAAATTGTTAATATTCCCTAGTGGAATATAGAAAATGAGTAGTTAATGGAGGCATCGATCTAATTGATTCAAATAACAAAATCTTTTGTTTAGAAGTGATCTAGCGTTACCAAAGGTGGGACAATTTATGAGTATCGTCTGGAATCCTAGATGAATTAAAGGTGACGATTGTGTAGTAATTTTGAGATTATGTAGGAGTAGGACTACCTATGTTAACAAGAAGCATCTTTTTTTTTGGTAGCTCACCATGACGGAACTCCATGGTTGAGTGTCCTTGACTTGGGGTGGTTTCATTTAAGAAAATTTCTCATGAAGCGTGCGAGTAAGAGCAAAGCACGTTAGAAACACTTGGATTGGTTTGTTGGACCAGTCATCAGTCCAGGAAACAGCTAGAGATGCAGTCATGTATAAAAGCCATTAATTCGTGGGAATAAGGGCCCAATGGAGGCTTGAAGCAGTGACGTTACTGAGGTAACGTATAAAAGAACATCATCAAGAGTAGTGGTATCACTAAGGTAAAGAAGATTACCTAAATTACTTAAGGTGATACGGTAATGATGGAGAGTACTTTATAATTGACTAGATAGTCAATATGGTATATAAGGAGACCATTGACATTCTGGGAAAAGATTACTTTATTGTGCAATTATGGAAAGGCATACTCACCCTGAATGGAGAAAAGCTTATGAATTGTGATGCAATTTAATAGACACGTAATTGAGTGATTGGTGGATGTTGGATCACAAAGTAGGTTGTTTATTAAACAACGAGTTATATAATTGAGTGTAGAATAAGTTTTAAAGTGGTTAACAAAGTATGAAGACAGTGATGATTGCAGGGAAGCAATGGTATCATATGAACCAGGGAGTGAAACCTTAGTGGTGATGATGAAAAGAAACTTCAGGATCAAGGAATGATCTTTAATTAATTGTTATTAGTTGAGAATTCAGAAAATGGGTATTTCCAGTTTAGTTGTGGGTACCTGGTATGAGCAGTGTTGCCTCTACTGTATATGTTTAATCAAATTACTTTATAATGGTGGTTAATCGTAAATGATTGGAAAAAAAAATTAATTAATTAAAAGTTGTGTCAATTCAAGGGAAATTGATACAAGTTAAAATAAGTGGAGATGAACAAGATTTAAGTTGACAATAAGATGGGAATTCCTCAAGTTTAAGTGAGCAAAAACCGATGAGGAATTGCAAGAGGTTTATGAAGAGAGTGATGGCAATTGAATTTTATTAATGAAAGAATGAAAGTAAGAAATACAATTAAGAACGACAAAAAAAAGGGGGGCATCTACTTTCTGATAACCCACCATGAGCTTACCTTGGAGTTAAGCATACTTAACTTGGGTAATCTCAAGATGGGAAATCTTTCGGGGAGTCATCCCGGAAAGCGTATGAGTGAGGACAAAGTACGCTAGAATGATTCATATTAGGATGCAGAATCGATAGTCGTTCCAGAGATTATCAAGAGGAAGTGATGTGTTAATAAGTAGAGATTGACAAGGTATTGAGAGGAGTATATAGTAGTGGATGGAAATAAGAAGTGCTCTAATTGAAAATCTATCAGAAATGAATACTTAACTTGTTACTAAGTTAAGTCAGTAGATCAGCTTAGGAGATCTCATAGAAAGAATAGAAAGACAGAATTACGAATTATGTACTATGGGATCTTATGATTTTGACCGAGTAGTAACGATTGGACATACAGAGTTAATATGTTGTCTATAAGTGTAGACAATTTATGCTATAAATGAGAATACAGAATTCATACGAAGGAATAGTCTAATCTTGTAAAATTCCAAGGTTGATATTTTTGGCTATGATGTTAAGAATTAAAGAAGGTTATTGAGAACCATAGAAGTTAAAGCAAAAATAGTATAATGCTTTATTCTTGAAAGGTGGGTAACCTGCGAAGATCAATAGAATATTAGAAATATACTGTGAGCATATTTGATAAAGGTTAGAATATCTTAGAATAATATCTTCCCTTATGAGGTGTTTATTTAAAAAGTGATAATTAAATGTACCACTGGTTAGGTACCTTAATAAGTGCGGTACAAGAGAAATATTATATACATGTTCACTGGATTAAATAGGCTAGGTAGCCTATAAGCTAGCTTTAACTTCTGCGTTGTCCGGAGTATATAATGTGTTTCATGTCTGCATGTTGAGAAAATATGAATCAAACTCGACCCATGTTCTTAGTTGTGACGATGTTAAACTTCAGACAAATTTATTATATGAGAAAAATATCTTGTCCAGGTTTTGGACTAGAAAGATGGGATGAGAAAATTCTACTATTTAAGAAAGTGCTATAAAAAAAAACAAGATAGAAGCAGCAATTTGAGAATTAGAATCATAAATATGGGGGTAATATCCCGAATTGTTTAAATAAATTTCGATGACGAATTTTTTATAAGGAAGGGATGGTTGTAATATCCCGATAGGTCTAATGGTAATTAATTAGGGTTTATATTTATATTATGTGTTAATCAGGTAATAAGTGGGATTATGATCCTACTTATTTATTTCAGCATAAAATTTAAATTTTGCTATAAGTGAATAAATAAGCGTAATTTATAAATTACGGAGATTTATATAGAATGTGTGAATGTAATATGAGCTATATATGAAATAAAAATATTTTCAGGTTCGGTGACCCTGAAGACCTGATTAGTGGATAAATAAGCGTAATTTGTTAATTACGGAGATTTATTTCAAATACGTGGATATAATATGAGTTACTTGTGAAATAAAAATATTTTCAAGTTTGGCGACCCTAGAGACCCGATTGGAGGCCAAAAATGTCACAACAGTTTTAGTTAGAAATATTGATGAGATTATTGGAATAAGTTGATTTTAGAAATATCAGGGTATTTTAAGGTACTCGAAATTGACCAAATACCCTAAAAATAGAGATTTCTTAGTAGTTAAGAAATAATAAGATAACTATTAATAATAAAATTTTTATTAATATTATTATATTATATTATTATTATTATTATATATTATTATATTATTATTATTAATATATTATTATAATATTATTTATATATATATAAGTTAACGTAAGTTAACTTTATACATATATATATATATTAAGTTATAAGTGAATCAGAAGAGAACGAACGAACGACGAACGAAACCTTCATTCTCCCTCTTTCGATAAAACCTTCTCCTCCTATATCTATTTTCTTCAATTTTCAATCCAAAACTTAGCGATCTAAGCTCCGGTAGTAGCAGGATAGCAAATCCTTGAAAAGGGAAAGCTTAAGGTATGGTTTAATTTCGTTTTAAGTTTAAAAACGATTAGTTTTATATAGGGGCTTTATGATTTAAAAAGGTTATGGAGATTCTGACTTCGTAGAATTGTTCTTTGGTAACTATGGGACTAGTTTATATGTTTACTTGTTGAATTTGAGGTGATTTTTGAGTTAGAAATCGAGTTTGGAACTTTTTAAAGCTTAGTCCGAACGTTAATGACGTTTTTCATTTAAGGGGTTGATTTTTATTTCTGTTACGTAAGGATGGTAGTATTTATGGCATACATGCACCCTGTGAAGTTTGGAGTGATTTGGATAAGTTTTGGTAGTGTTTCGGTGAGTGCGAAAATTGAAATTTTCGTATTTCACAGTTTATAGAAATTCCTAAGAGATCAGAAATCGTATTTTTGTCATAACTTTTAACTCAGGTGTCCGTTTTGGACATTCTATATACCGTTTTGAAGCTTGCGATGAGCTCTACAATATGGTGTATGTTTTAGAGCCAAAATATAAGTTTTATTTTAGTGTATTTATACTGCGGGGTTTGGTAGAAAACCCTCGATTGTCTTATGTGAATATAAGCAGTGTTTTGGGATAAACACTTATTGGTTTATCGTTGTTGTGACATAGGGTCGAGATCATCGGGGATAGTTCTCCACTTGGGTTGGTCGAAATATATGAATCTGGATTAAAGGTAAGAAAAGTATATTGTACTGCATAGTCCGCTGTATGTAATACAGTTAGTATTGTTATGAATTGATCAATATTGAGATATAGTTAATATTGTTATATATAGAAAAGTATATTGTACTGCATAGTACGTTGTATGTAATACAGTTAGTATTGTTATGAATTGATCAATATTGAGATATAGTTAATATTGTTATATATTGAAAAGTATATTGTACTGCATAGTACGTTGTATGTAATACAATTAGTATTGTTATGAATTGATCAATATTGAGATATAGTTAATATTGTTATATATTGAAAAGATTGATTGGTTGAGTATTGATAATGTGATAATATTATGCATGTGATATGTGGGCTCACCTGATTAGGTGATGCAATTTTCCTGGTAACGTACTGGGCGTAAGTACGGGCGTAATGATATATGATGAGTACCGAGTGTAGGTACGGGCTCACCTGATTAGGTGATGCAATTTTCCTGGCGACGTACTGGGCGTAAGTACGGGCGTCAGTGACATGATAAGTACCGGGCGTAGGTACGAGCTCGTCTAATTAGACGATGCGATATATTGGTGCCAGATTGTGGCACGGGCTCACCTGATTAGGTGATGCAATTATATGATATATGGGTGCAGGTTTTTGGGCATAGGCTCACCTGATTAGGTGATGCAGTTATGCAACATATGGGTGCCAGGCTATGGCATGGGCTTGCCTGATTAGGTGATACAATACGAGATCATCAGATTAAAGCATCGACTTGCCTAATTAGGCAACATGATGTCATGAAGATGGTTGCTTTATGAGGTAACATATATATTATTTATATGATTAAATGAATATGAATTCCATTATTGGTATAATGGTTTTGTATTACCAAATATCTGTATACTAATGTTTATTCGTGGCAGATGCCAGTAGTGATTTGGATTTCATCTTATGAACAAAGTGTGATGGTTTGATTCTTATTGTGTATAAATGACAATATTCGAATAATAAGCTATATGATTGTTATTATTACTTTTCTTGCTGAGTCCTTGTGACTCACGGGGGCTATGTGGTGCAGGTAAAGGCAAAAAAAAGCTATATCAACCATGAGGTGGCAGTCTTCTCCAGCAATGTACATATTGACCTCGCCGGCCTGCGTGCCGAGTTGCCAGGAGTTGTTTTAGACTGGCTGTATCTGTTGACACTGCTGTGTATTTTGATTTTATGTTTAAATGGTTGTCGTATATATTTCTTTAGCAAAACTTTTTACAACAGGGATTCTCGGAACACACTTTTATGCCGTTATAATGTCCATTTTTAGTGTTTTATTTTAGTCAAGTTTTTAATATTATCACGGTTTTTAATAATTAATTATTCTATTAGTATTAAACTAGTTTATAAAATCACACACGTGGTGTCCCTATAGATTAGGGTGTTACAAGTATACTAGTTTCGAATGTATGGAGTATACATTTGACTGGACCGATATTGCAACTAAGTTAAGATATTACAAACTTACCGTTATACATATCTTTCCAAGTCAATATCAGTAGTTGATCTTAAGATTAGAAGAATCTAAATCCTGATATGCTTAGGCTCAACTCAGGAGTGCTATTCATGTTCTTAGATTTATTAGTTAAGCCTACTTTCGGGTCAGGGTGATACGTATATTTCGAGAACATGATAGTATGATTGAGTGGGAGTGCTGAACATAAATATGGAATCTATAGCTTCTACTGGTGTATAGAAGTCAAGTGATGATTCCCTTCGAGCTTAGCAAATAGAAGTAAATGGATGAGCTCTTGTTTAACTGACTAATTATTAGATCACTAAAAACCATTTACAGGTAGCTAAGTGTTTTAAGGGACAAAATACATTGAGGGGTGAGAACGGTAAAGAAATCCCATCTCGATGTAAATCATCTATATAGAGGATCTTTAAATCACAATAAGATTATAACAATGGTTAAATGAGATAGTATATTGATATCGTGAAACATACAATATGCTCTATATAAGTCTGAGAGTGCAATTCTAAGTTCTAAGAGTGGATTCAACGAAGAATTAATAAGTAGGAATTTACTTGGTAAATTTGGTTCACTTATTGGAAGCTCAGCATATAGATCCATGGTCCCCATTCTAGTTGAGAACATTCTGCTTGTAAGACTCATTAATTGATTCGTGATTGATCAATTATAATTCTGAAGTTAGACTATGTCTAATTTTATGAATTTTCACTAAGCAGGGGTGAAATTGTAAAGAAAAGAGTTTCTAGGTTTATTTATTTATTAATGGACTTTTTATGTCTAATTAATAATTAAATTAAATGACAATATTATTTAATAATCTATTTAAGTTATTAAATAATTAGTTTTGCCATTTAAAATGTTAGAATTGGAAAATTGGCGTTTTTGAGAAAATAGAGATAAAATTTGATAAAACTGCAAAATCAAGTGAGGCCCATTAAACACCATATGGCCGGCCACTTAGATGAGTTTTTCAAATTAATATTTTTATTATTTTAATGCCAAATAATTCTAAACCTAGACCTAGTAGTTGCCTATAAATAGAAAGTGATAGCTCAGTCAAAACACAAGTTTTCAGATCATCTTTCTGACAGAAATTTCTCTCTTCAGAAAACTGAGCCTTCCCCACTTTCTATACCTTGGCCGAAATCCCTTTCTCTTTTCTCCTTCATCAATTTCGTGACCCTAGTGAAAGAGTGAGTACCCACACACAGCAAGCAGTAACTCAATCATAGATTGGAAGACTGTGAAGGATCAAACTTGAAGAAGAAGGACATTCGGGCTCAGATCTTGATTATACTCTGCTACAGAAAGGATTCAAGGGTTAGATATCTGAGTGGAAGGAGACATTAATTGCGCTGCATCAATGTAAGGTTTTCTTAACTTTATATGTGTTTAATTTATCGTTTTAGAAAGTTCATATTTAGGATGTTTAAACAACATACTTGTGAGTAGATCTAAGATCCTGGTAAAATAATTTCCAACAACTAGCCTCAGAGCCATGGTAATTGATTTACTTACATGAAATTTGGACTTTAAAACGATTGTTTGTATGTTTTTTGGATGGTATCATGTTGTATTGAGTGTTATTTGATGATTGATTGATGTTTGTAAAATTTTTGTGAAAAATAATTGCGATTTCATCTCTGGAATTATTTTTATTGGATAGTATGGAAAAAATTAAGCAAGTTAGCCTATTACAGAACTTAATTTGGATTTTATTTGAATTAGTTATGATTTTTTGAAGATTTGAAAAAATCGGGGCTGTGCTGATATTTTCCTGCGATCGCAAATTTGTCCGTACAGTTTCGAATTTTTTCGTTTTTCTTCGATTTTTCATGCTTTTTCATGGAATTAACTTCCGATTTTTTGTATGATTTTGTATATATACTATTACTATTCCTAATTCAATTCCAATTATCATTTTGAATTAATTTAATATTTTTTTTTAATTTAATTCAAGATATTAGTGTAATTTGAATTTGAATAGAAATAGTATCTATCTTCTTGCTTAAAAATCTATCTTATTTTTAAATTTCATTATATCTTATTTTTTTTTTTAAATTTAAGGTCACATTTTATAAGATATTTATAAAATCTTTTAAGATATTTTTAAGATATCTTATCTTTTAAGATATTTTTAATTATATCTTATCTTTTAAGATATTTTTTTAAAAATTAAATCTTTTAAGATATTTTGACATTATTTAAATTTAAAATAAGATATTTATAATCATGTAATTTTAAATAGATGTAAGATATTTTGCTAACTTTTAAATTTTGTTATTTTATTTATTTAAATTAAATTTAAAATCTGATAAGATATTTCATTTATCTTTTCTAATTTTTATTTAATTTTTATTTATAAAATAACATTTAATTTTTAAAAGTAGTTAGCAAATTTTTTTTTGAAATGATATTTAGGTTGGTTGAAACCTAATTTTTCAAAAAGTAGGTTTAATTTTAAATTTCAAAATTTAAATTTTTTTTATTTCCGAAATTAAAATATTTTTTTATTTATTTTTATTTTTCGAAAAATTAAAATATTTTTTAATTAATTATTTATTTTTCGAAATTATTTATTTAAAATTAAATAAATCCTACATCCAACTATCCAGCTAACCTTGTTGCAGGAGTATGTGTTTTTAGCTTGTGTGTAAGTTTTTAAAACCTATTATTACTTGATTGCAAATAGCCATGGTTACTTTTTGCCAGATCTAATGATCTGATGGCTCCCTTGGTCAAGTTAATAATTTGTAACAGGTAAATTTTACAATCTTCTTTCATCTGTGTATGACCTAGCAACATGATAGAATCCATCCAAAGTGTGCCTGTGTGAGCCTATGTGTTTATTTTATTATATAGATGCATATAGGTTGTTGCTAAATAAAATGTCACACCATGATAGATTTTATTTAGGTCCATCTAGTTATTGGACCTATTCAATTAATAAAAGTTATTTATTCTAAGGTTAAATTCCTCTCTTTTGGGCTTTGTGTGAGAGTTGGGAGCCATAGAAGTGGGTACGACATACTGAACCCAGCACCCCCTCACATGAACTACCCCAATTGTGAAGACCCATTTGCCTAATTTAAATAACTGTACTAGGTTAATTATATTAGTTTGACCTAATAAAATTGAATTAGCAACATAATTAACTTTTAAAATATATGAAATTTATTTTCATTTTAATATTTTAAAGTTAATTTAAAGAAAAATACTTTTAGTTTAGATATTATTTCTAGACAAACTATTTGTATTTTTCTTGTATTTAATTAAATATAGAATTTTAACTAACTAAGATTCTTTCTGGAGCTTATTTAATTAAATATTCCTATTTAAGTTATAAATTAGTTGTATCAACTGATTTTTCTTATCTAACTTAAATTTGAATATTTGATTTAAATTTTAAATCAAGTTGAGGAATCCTAAGCATTAGTTATTAAAGATTCTTAAGATATTTTTTAAGTTAATATCTTTTCAAATATTAACTTAAAATGGAATATTTTAGATATTTTTTGGTTAATATCTTTTCAAATATTAACTTTAAAAAGATATCTTCAAATTAAGTGGTTACAACTTAATTTTGATATTTAATTAAATCTAAATTTGAAATTATTTAAGTTTTAGATTTTTTCTATATAACTTAAATTAGATATTTTTTCAAATTTTTGAAAAGATACTTAGTCAAATAAGATATTTTCTAGATAGTAATTTCTAGACTACTTATTATTTCTAATATTTAAATAGGAAAATTATACTTTGTGAAATTAATTATTTAAATAATTAATTTTGGTACAACTCAATTAAGTATATTTTTCCTAGTATTAAACTAGAAATAAATAATTAAGCCTTCTCTACACTTAATTATTATTTCTTGAATTTAATACATTTAATTAACTTGAAAAATCTAAATATCTAAGTTGATTTTCATCATGATACTTAAATATTTATTGATTTTTCATGACACTTAATTAAATAGAAAATTATTTTTAGGTTTAAATTTAATTTTTCAACTTAAATTTAAATAATTTTCAATATATATATTTTTCTTTATTTTATTAATCATTTCGAAATTTGCATTTTATTTATGCAATATTTTTGAATTTTTTAATTTTGAAAAATAGATTGAGTTGTAAATTAATTATTTATTTTAATTAATTCTTGGACCAACTACAATCAATGATTTTTTCATTTAATTGATTAATTTAAAATAAATGAATTCAATATATATATATATATATTATTAGAAATTGAATTAACTAGTCAAAAGAATATCTAGATAGGTGATATTTTTGCTTGAAGTATTTCTTTTCTATTTTTATTATTTTCGAAAATTGTATTTTTATATATTTTAAATTTTCGAACCCAATAAATATATTCTCAAAGGAAATTTTTAAGTTGCTAATTATTTATTTAATTCAACTTAAATTAATTTCCTTAATATTTATATTTAAGATTATTACTAAGATGGAAATAATTAATTTTATTTCAATCACCATCTAAGTATAATTTTATAAATATTATATTAAATTCTTATTTTGAATTTCAATTCTTAATTTAGAATTTAATGAGATTTATTTATTAGAATAATAAAGAAAATACATTTTAAATAATGAGCTTTATTATTATTAAGATATTCGATCTCCATTGTGGGTTTTACATCGCGTTTGTTTTAGTGAGTAATCCTCCCTAATGGAGGAACGTTCATTAGCAATTTGACACCGTTTAATCTCGCATGATAAGTGGTTTGTAAGTGTTTTATATGGTATAGATCACCCTAATGGTGGCGACCATATTTGACTTGCAAATTGCGAAACAATGGTAGAAGCTCATAAGATAGAATAGCCTTGACTCTCGCCTAAACGGGACAACGCTGGATTTCAATCTTGATCGAATAAAAGGTTGCTAGAATGTTTAACATTTTAGATGAGCTGACAACTCTATTCAATGGATGGTAGCTTTGACTCTCGCCTAAACGGGACACTGATATCAGTTTGTTGAAAACCTTGGAAATTATTTAGGATTGAATTTTTTAAGTATTTTCTCATATCATTCCTACTTGCTATGTGCTTATAATTTCTGAATTGATTTTGTGTGTTAAACCATTATTAATTTCTATTTGTTGATTTCTATTATTTTGTAGTATCCTGTATTATCAAAATGAATCCCATGTTATCACTGTTGACTGAAAATAAGCTGAATGGATCTAACTTTAATAAATGGAATGAGAACATTAATATTGCTCTCATAGGAGAAAGTGCCTTGTTTTTTTTAACTGAGCCGTCACCTGAAGTGCCTGGGGATAATGCATCCAAAGCTGTGAAAGAAAAGTATGAGCGTTGGCAGAAAGCAAATGACAAAGCTCTATACTTTATGCTTTCTAGCATGGTTGACACCCTCAAAACTTGGTTTTCTAAAACAAAGAAGGCTGCTGAAGTAATGACGAAGTTAAATGAGCTATTCGGTAAGGCATCACTTCAGTCATGCTTTGACGCGACTAAGAAGTACATTAATGCACGGATGGAACCTCATAAAAACGTGCGTGACCATGTTCTCCTCAAGTCCAGTTATTTCGAAGAAGCCCAGGATCATGGTGCTGAAATGGACAGTGCTACTCAAGTTAGTCTTATCTTGAATAGCCTGACTCCAGCTTTTCTACCATATACATCAAATTATTTCATGAATAAGAAGGAAATTGACTTTCATGAATTAGTCAATGACCTTCAAACTTATGAAAATTTGATTGGAGGACCCAAGAAGAAAGGGAGTAAACCTCATCCTGGTAATGGTAATGGGACGATGAAACCTGAAGCAAATGTTGCCTCTGCTTCAAAGCCCAAATCGAAGAAGAAGTGGAAGAACACCAAGAAGCGAACAAAAGCCATGAAAAAGGCTGCTCCTTCTGGTGATGCTACACTTAAAGGAAAGTGTTTCCACTGCAATGAGAAAGGTCATTGGAAACCCCAGTGTCCTAAACTTCGTGCAAAGAAACAAGGTATTTCTATTTATAAACTTTAAGAGTTTTAGTGAATTATTATCCAATTGGATTTATGATTCTGGACTAACTTTGTTTATTTGTTTTCTTCTTCTTATAGGCCAAGCTACTTGAACTCAATTGAGTTGGATCAGAAAGCTGGACCAAGGGTGAAATCGTCCAGATGAAGATGAAGCTCTTCAATTTTTTTTTGAATTAATTGTTTTAGTTTAAAGACAATTTGGATTTCAAATTTTAGTTAGGGATATTTATCCCTGTTTCTCTCATATTGCTGCAATACATTTTTTATTATTAATAAAGTTTTATTTTCGAAATTCCCTATTGCAATTTATGAGATTGAGCTTCATTTAATTTATCTTCATCAATTATTACCACATTATATTTATATGTTTGTATGTGTAAGTGTTTTTATTATTGATGCAAATTCTATAATATTTACAACTCTTCATAGAGTTATATTATATAAACACTAGAAATTATTTCTATGTTTATCAATAATTGTTAATTCTAATACAATTATTAAGAATTTGTTTAATAAAAGGATCTTATGATCGGATAGGGGTGGAGAAAAGTTAAGAAAACTATGCAGTTCAACGATCTTTTATATCTAATGAACTCTGGATAGTATTCAACTCCACATAAACTCTATCACACTAAGAAAATCATGATCTTTACAACCTTTAGGGGTGGATCATAATCTCTATATACTTAGGGGTGGAGGTTATCCATAGTACCCTATATGTATATTCTTAGGGGTGGAGCTATTCCACAATTCCCTATGAAACACATATCTTGTTTAAACATAGAAGTAATATAATGAGTCAGCTATTGTCAATATAAATTCTTGATCTTGATTGTATGTTCCATTTCGTTTTTACTGTTGTAAGTAAAAGTTTGATACCTTTGAAAGTTCTTTGATAAAGTTTCACACTACCTTAATTGAGTGGGAGAATTTTAAAGTTCTATACCCATCTTCATTAGGTTGATAATTGTGATAGGTACTTAAGAACACTACTGAAAAGAAAATCTAACCATTCACGTGGATAGGTATAGCTTATCAGAATTATGAGAATAAGATAAAGAACTCTAGTTCAGTCCATTCGAATGACTTGAACCAAGAATTCTTAATCCTCATAAAATTTGATGGTATCTTAATTTTGATTACTTTATCTCTGGCATGTATTTTTCACTTCAAATACTAGTCTGCTATGTTGATGACTTAGTCTTGACTTAAAGTTTCAGACTAATACAAAAGTCACAACTAGGTAACTCTCTAAACAATCAGAGGTTAAAAGTATTATTTAACCAGACATCTGCTATTGAGTGGGAGCTATCTGAGATGTAATCAAATAGGGAACATTAGAAGATATTCAAGAAGGATTTATGAAAGTGATCTATGTGTTAGATATTAAGGAACTGTGTATCAGTTTTCCTTGTATCTCACCATCTAATTTCGATTTCTATAAGATGGTGCTTATTTTGGGGTGGAGGAATTATTGTATAATAATTCAAGCTCTACCAGAGAAGAACTATAACTTGGTCTATTCGAAAATACCAGAAAGTTATACCACTGAAGAAAAGTCTACACTGTATTATCTCAATTACATATTTTAAAATATGAGAGATATGTCTTCTGTTAATTCAGATGTACTTTTAAAACAGTAAAGATTTCAGTATCCCTTGATGAGTAAAGCATATAGTAAAGGATGTTTCATAAGAGTATTTATGAACTAGTTTCCAGAAGTTTGGGTGGATTCAAATATACTACACTTGATCTGAAGATCAAGACATCAGATTGACCTATTTGCACAGTTTGTTTTATATTAGTGCAAGTGGGAGTTTGTTGGGTTTTATGCCCTAAATAAAACTCTTTACAATCTGATTAGTTATCAATATAAGAAATTTGAAGTGATTGATGTTTGCATGAATTTTACATGCTAATGGTATAATATGTTTAACATGTTTAATATGTTTATTACATTCATACACACAAAATCAGTTAAATCCAGATCATATGTTTATTCACAATTACAGTATCGTCAACACAGTGGAATGTGATTGTGATCATATGAATCAAAAGTTTTGGTCCCTGTTTCATCAGTGTTATTGGATTTACACTAATGTGATAATCAGTGATGATGTGTACTTACACTTGGAGTAAGTGTTATGTTCTTTCCAAGACATTAGTAAAGTATACTAGTTTCGAATGTATGGAGTATACATTGGACTGGACCGATACTGCAACTAAGTTAAGATATTACAAACTTACCGTTATACATATCTTTCCAAGTCAATATCAGTAGTTGATCTTAAGATTAAAAGAATCTAAATCCTGATATGCTTAGGCTCAACTCAGAAGTGCTATTCATGTTCTTAGATTTATTAGTTAAGCCTACTTTCGGGTCAGGGTGATACGTATATTTCGAGAACATGATAGTATGATTGAGTGGGAGTGCTGAACATGAATGTGGAATCTATAGCTTCTACTGGTGTATAAAAGTCAAGTGATGATTCCCTTCGAGCTTAGCAAATAGAAGTAAATGGATGAGCTCTTGTTTAACTGACTAATTATTAGATCACTAAACACCATTTACAGGTAGCTAAGTGTTTTAAGGGGCAAAATACATTGAGGGGTGAGAACGGTAAAGAAATCCCATCTCGATGTAAATCATCTATATAGAGGATCTTTAAATCACAATAAGATTATAACAATGGTTAAATGAGATAGTATATTGATATCGTGAAACATACAATATGCTCTATATAAGTCTGAGAGTGCAATTCTAAGTTCTAAGAGTGGATTCAACGAAGAATTAATAAGTAGGAATTTACTTGGTAAATTTGGTTCACTTATTGGAAGCTCATCATATAGATCCATGGTCCCCATTCTAGTTGAGAACATTCTGCTTGTAAGACTCATTAATTGATTCGTGATTGATCAATTATAATTCTGAAGTTAGACTATGTCTAATTTTATGAATTTTCACTAAGCAGGGGTGAAATTGTAAAGAAAAGAGTTTCTAGGTTTATTTATTTATTAATGGACTTTTTATGTCTAATTAATAATTAAATTAAATGACAATATTATTTAATAATCTATTTTAGTTATTAAATAATTAGTTTTGGCATTTAAAAGGTTAGAATTGGAAAATTGGCGTTTTTGAGAAAATAGAGATAAAATTTGATAAAACTGCAAAATCAAGTGAGGCCCATTAAACACCAAATGGCCGGCCACTTAGATGAGTTTTTCAAATTAATATTTTTATTATTTTAATGCCAAATAATTCTAAAGCTAGACCTAGTAGTTGCCTATAAATAGAAAGTGATAGCTCAGTCAAAACACAAGTTTTCAGATCATCTTTCTGACAGAAATTTCTCTCTTCAGAAAACTGAGCCTTCCCCACTTTCTATACCTTGGCCGAAATCCCTTTCTCTTTTCTCCTTCATCAATTTCGTGACCCTAGTGAAAGAGTGAGTGCCCACACACACATCAAGCAGTAACTCAATCATAGATTGGAAGACTGTGAAGGATCAAACTTGAAGAAGAAGGACATTCGGGCTCAGATCTTGATTATACTCTGCTACAGAAAGGATTCAAGGGTTAGAGATCTGAGTGGAAGGAGACATTAATTCTGCTGCATCAATGTAAGGTTTTCTTAACTTTATATGTGTTTAATTTATCGTTTTAGAAAGTTCATATTTAGGATGTTTAAACAACATACTTGTGAGTAGATCTAAGATCCTGGTAAAATAATTTCCAACAGAGTTGGTATCAGTTAAAGCAAGAGGAATAGCCCGAATCAAGTTTCATTCAAAGAAGTTTTTACTTTTAGAGAATGTTTTATATATTCCCAATTTTAGTAGAAACTTGATTAGTGTTTCATGTTTACAGACACAATTTTATATATTGAATTTTTTGAGTTCAAATTGTTCAATTTCTCGTAATGGATTTCATATATGTGTTGCTAACATGGAACAAGGGCTTTATGTTTTAAGACCTGATACTCAAATCTCACTAAATACTGAAGTTTTCAATGTAGCTAAACCTAGATCCCTTAAGAGAAAAGAGATTGATAATGATGATCAAACTTATCTATGGCATTTACGTTTAGGTCATATAGGATTTGATAGACTCAATAGGCTAACCAAAGACGGTCCATTGAAAAATGTCGTCTTAGGAGAACTGCCAGTATGCGAGTCTTGCCTAGAAGGAAAAATGACCAAACATTCTTTCTCTGTAAAGGGAGAGCGTGCCAAACAACCCCTAGGGTTAGTGCATTCAGATGTTTGCGGACCTCTGAATGTAAAAGCCCGAGGTGGTTATGAGTATTTCGTCACTTTCATTGACGATTTCTCTAGATACAATTTTCTTTACCTAATGCAAAAGAAATCTGAAACGTTCGAAAAGTTTCAGGAATTTCATGCTTTGGCTCATAACCAATTAGGTAAAATATTAAAGATCTTGCGAACTGATAGGGGTGGAGAATATATGGATATACAGTTCAAAGATCATTTAACAGAACTTGGAATTGAATCCCAATATACTGCCCCAAGCACTCCACAGCAAAATGGAGTTGCAGAAAGAAGAAATCGCACTCTCTTGGAAATGGTTAGGTCTATGCTGAGTTATTCAACTCTGTCTATGTCCTTCTGGGGATATATTATTCAAATGGAAAACGACATTCTAAATGTTGTACCATCTAAAGCAGTCCCTAAGACACCCGTCGAACTATGGAATGGTCGTACACCTAGTTTGCGCCATTATAGGAATTGGGGGTGCTCTACTCACGTCTTGAGAAAGAAAGAAGGCAAACTGGAATCGCGAACTGAGTTTGCATGTTTGTCGAAAATTCTAAAGAGACTAGGGGTGGACTATTTTATAGTCACAAGGATAACAAAGTGTTTGTTTCTATAAATGCTACTTTCCTTGAAGATAACTATATGAAAGACAACAAACCGAAAAGTGAAATTGTATTAGAGGAAATGCTTACAGATACTGTTCCTTCAAATGTTCCATCCTCTTCTACTCAAGAAGAGGAACATCCCACTCCCTTAGTTGTAGCAACTGAGAAAACTACTACCAAAGCTCCTGTTCAGAAGGTCACCGCTCCTCGTCGTAGTGGGAGGGTTTCTACAAAACCATCTCGTTATGGCTTGGATGGTGAAATCAATATGGTCGTTGGTGACGGCATTGATGACGACCCATTAACCTATAAACAGGCAATGGCAAGTCCGCAACGGAAGCCATGGTCACCCGGCATGGATTCAGAAATGGATTCCATGAAAAAGAACAAAGTCTGGGAATATGTAGATCCACCTGATGATTATCGTCCAATTGGATGTAAATGGGTCTACAAGAAGAAAAGAGGCGCTGGAGGCGAAGTCAAAACTTTCAAAGCTAGACTCGTCGCCAAGGGTTATACCCAAAGAGAAGGTGTGGACTATGAGGAAACTTTTAGTCCGGTTGCCATGCTCAAATCCATCTGAATTCTTCTCTCCATTGCTGTCGCTTTAGATTATGAAATTTGGCAAATGGATGTCAAGACAACTTTTCTTAATGGGCTTCTTGAAGAAACCATCTATATGGAGCAACCAGAAGGTTATGTTCTTCCTGGGCACGAGAATAAAGTTTGCAAAAATTAAATAGGTCCATATATGGACTTAAGCAAGTTTCTCGCTCGTGGAATAAAAGGTTTGATGAGATCATTAAAACCTACGACTTTCATCAGAATGAAGATGAACCTTGTGTTTACCAACTCAAGGAAGACCAAATAGTAGTATTCCTGGTCCTTTATGTTGATGACATTTTGATCATTGGCAACAATGTCAAGAAAATGACTCACATCAAGGAATGGCTTGACACTCAATTCAACATGAAAGACTTGGGTGAGGCAGCCTATGTTCTCGGTTTTCAGATTATCAGAAACCGGAAGAACAGATCCCTAGCTCTCTCTCAAACAACTTACATTGACAAAGTTCTAGAGAGATTCTCCATGACTAATGCCAATGGGGCAAATATGCCTTCTAGATATGGTATTCGTCTATCTAAGGAACAGTATCCTACTGATTCTCAAGAGATAGAAGACATGGCAAAAGTTCCTTATGCTTCTCCAGTTGGAAGTCTTATGTATGCTATGCTATGCACTAGACCTGAAATCTGCTATGCAGTTGGAATCGTGAGCAGGTATCAGTCAAATCAAGGAAGGGAACATTGGAATGCTGTTAAGTATATTTTGAAATACTTAAAGAGTACAAGAGATTATGTATTAGTCTACAAGGGTGGTGCTCTGAATCCCTTAGGCTATACAGACTCAGATTTCCAGGGATGTCTTGAAGACAGGAAATCTACATCTGGGATGGTGTTTACTCTTGGGGGTGGAGTAGTGGTTTGGAGAAGTACTAAACAAACTGCGATTTCGGATTCTACCATGGAGGCAGAATACATAGCTGCGGCTGAAGCAGCTAAAGAGGTTGTCTGGCTTAGGAAGTTCTTCACCAGTGTTGGTGTGGTTCCTGGAATGGAAAAGCCTCTAGTCCTGCTTTGTGATAACAGTGGAGCTATAGCCAACAGTAAGGAACCTCGGAGCCACAAGAGAAGTAAGCATATAGAAAGAAAATATCATATTATCAGAGAATATATGGCAAGAGGGGATGTACTGGTGGAGAAAGTGGACACGCAGGACAACTTAGCTGATCCATTCACCAAAGTCTTGGAAGTGACTGCATTCGAAAAGCACCGTCAGAATTTAGGGTTAATTGAAATGTACTGATTTGTTTTATATTAGTGCAAGTGGGAGTTTGTTGGGTTTTATGCCCTAAATAAAACTTTGTTTCAAATTAATCCAGATTATTCAATATCAATAAAGTAACAGAAGTAATTTTTCATTCATTTGTGTATGTTTTGGTTCACTTAACCAATTGTTTGTCTATTTGATTTATAAATTCATCCAAACCCCTTTCACATACTTGATCGTGTTTATTGTGTTGTCAACACAGTGGAAAGTAAACATGACTATGTGAATAAATGATTCCTAGATTTATCAGAACACTGGGTTTTACTGATATGATAATCTACAACAGAGTTTACTTGCATTTGGAGAAATGCTATGTTCTTTCCAGAACATTGGTTAAAGCAAAGCTCAGGTTGGATGCATGGAGTATGCATTGGAATGGACCGATATTGAACTTTGAAATAGATTTATAAAACTTACCGTAAATATCTATTCAATTCAATATCACTAAGTTGATCCTAGATCACATGATCGAAATCCTGATATGGTTAGGGTCAATCTCAAGAGTGTTATTCGTGTTCTTTGATTTGTTAGTTAAGCCTACTTTTGGGTCTGGGTGATACATACATTTTGGGAACACGGTAGTGCGATTGAGTGGGAGCGCTAACATAAATATGGAATCTATAGCTTCTATCTGGCGAATAGTAAGCAAAGGGTGATTTCCTTCGAGCTTAACCAAACGAGATAAATGATGGAGTACTCATTTCACTTAGTTGAAATATCATTTATACAGGGTTAAGTGTTTTAAGGATAAAATACATTGTAGGGTGTTACGGTAATTAAGTCCCTTTACAGTGTAAATCATCCATATAGAGGATCATTGATCACATTAGGATTATAAAAATGGATAACTAATGATGTGTCTATATGGTGGAACATATAGAGCATTCTATATACTGAGAGTGCAATTCTAAGTTCTATGTGTGGATTCAACGAAGAATTAATAAGTCAGTGAATTTAAGTAGTAAATTCTAGATCTGCTTATTGGAAGCTCGGATATATAGACCCATGGTCCCCCCACTAGTTGAGAAAATATTACTTGTAAGACTCATTTAATTTATTTTAATTAATCAATTATAATTCTCAAGATAGACTGTGTCTATTTGAGAATTTATCACTTATTAAGGGCAAAATAGTAAATAGAGATTTTGAAGGGCATATTTATTAATTAGGAAACTTTAATTAGTTTTATTATTAATAAAATAAATGACAATAAATTATTTTATAATTAATTTTAATTATTAAATAATTAGATTTGACATTTATGTGGTTGAACAATGGAATTGGCAGTTTTTTGACAAAACAGGAAACTATCAATGTAGGCAAAGGAAAGTTGGAAAGTGGCAAGCCTTGTTTCGACAATGCCTAGGCCGGCCACTTAAGCTTCCCTTTTCTCATTGATTTTTCAATTTTAAATGTCAATTAATTCAACCATAGCCCTGGGTGGTCTTCTATAAATAGAAGACAAAGGCTTCAGTTTTGAATACACATTATTCTGACAGAATTTTCTCACTCATAACTCTCTCTGAGCCGCCACCCTCTCTCTCTCTATTCCTTCACTGTTTCGAAATCTATAAGTGTTAGAGTAGTTCCCACACACATCAAGTGATACCTCAATTATAGTGAGGAAGGCTGTGTAGAATTCAGAAACAACAAAGAAGGACTATCGGGCTCAGATCTTGATTATACTCTGCGACAGAAAGGAATCAAGGGTTAGAGATCTGAGTGGGAGGAGACATATATTCCGCTGCACTCAATGTAAGATTTCTGATACTTTTATGTGTTTAATTTTCCATCGTTTTAGAAGTTCATATTTAGGTTGTTAAATCAACATACTTGTGAGTAGATCTAAGTTCCTAGTAAAATAACTTCCAACAAGAAGTTGTGACCAAGACCCTCAAGGACACCTTGAAAAAGCACCTTGAAGAGGCAAAATGCAATTGGCTAGAATTTCTCCCAAAGGTGTTTTCACACGGGACCCTCGAGAAGACGGCCCCTGGGCAAACTCCATTTGCTTTAGCTTATGGCTATGAAGCGATGCTATTTGTATAGTTGGTGCCACTGTCACACAGGAGGATAACCTATGACCAAGATGTAAACAACATCTTATTGGCGGAATCCCTTGATGAAGTAGAAGAAAGAAGAGACCAAGTCAACCTAAAGGTGCAGGCCTACTAGCAAAAGGTTTCAAGTCACTTCAATAAACAAGTCAGAGAAAGGAAATTCCTCATAGGAAACCTAGTGCTCCAAAGAGTGTTCCTGAACACCAAAGATCCCACAGTATGAGTGTTTGGACCTAACTAGGAAGGCCCCTACCAAGTTACTAAGATAACGAGTAAGGGAACCTACAACCTGAGCAAGTATAACGAGAACATGTAGCTGGTTCTCATACCAAGATATTGGAATGGGGAGCACCTCTGTGAGTAATACCAGTGTCAAGCTTATATGAAAGCTAATTTCCAGTAGAAGTTTTATGAACTCATTAGAAAGAGTTAGTTTAAAAGAGCTAGTACCTATGGCTTTTTAGCACGGTCTCCCATTGCTCTTCAGCAATGGCCTTTGTCTGTCATTATAGGCAGGGGTAGCCACTTGACATCTAGAAGCAGATTTTTTATTTTGTAAGCTTGTAGAATCAATTAATGTAAGTTGCAAAGCAACAAAGACCAATTGATGAATAAAAAATGGTGTTTAACTTCAAATATATTGTGTCTAAAACACTTGCTAACAAGATTAACTACTTAATGTTATTCTTTTTTTAGTTTCACATGCGTACACCCGGTAGCACCCCAAGAAAATTCCTAGGTAAGATCTATGAAATTTGGTTAATTCCAAGTGACCAAGAGATCGTAAGTCTACGTGCTCACTTGGGGTGCACCCACACCGTACAATGCATCCAACTAGCATGGAGAACTCATGCAAAGAAATTTTAACACTTAGTATAAGCTACTAAACTTGCCTTTAAGTCAAGTACAGACATACTTCAGCTCGGCATAAAGAAAAGTAAATTTTGATACATACATATCAAGGCAATAAGAAGATAGCCATGATTAAAGACCGCTTGGTCGGTCATATATCCAAGATAAAAGGCTATAGGGCTAAACAATAGTAGTGTTCAAAAATAGAGTGCCTATAAGCCAAAAGTAAGAACATGAAACCCCTAAGATCAAAAATAAGTAGTGTTAAAAAGAAAAAGGCCAACACGCCATACAAGAACATGAAACTGAATATGTCTATTAAAATAAAATCATAAATGCAAGATACTAATAAAATGTGTCTAATCATGTGTAGGCGTAGGTGGAGTGAAGCTGAGAGCTGGAGCATTTGCGTCGCCAAGTAACTGGTCGGCCATAGCTTTTCCATGCTAGCCAACCACATGATTAGCAGCCTGGCCGACCACCTCCTCTATAGGTTGGTGGGCCATTGCCTCATTAAGATGGCCCGATGATGAATCTTTAGGCTGGATGACGGTCTGGTCAGCCTGGTCTGTATTTATTTTGCTCTCGTAGAGTTCTCTCCCTTTAGTAAGTGTTCTTTCAAGGAAAGAGGATCCCATGTAAGAGAGGTCAACCTTGGGGTTGCGCAAATAAGCCTCGTACAATATCTCTGAGGAGAAGCCAACATACTCGTCTCTGATGGCTTGCTGGCATCAAAAGCATGTTTCAATGCTTCATCTTTCTTCTTGAGTTCCACCTCCAACCTAGAGACCTAAACAGCAAGGGTAGTGTTTTCTTAGTTTTTGATGCCAAGAAAGTGCTCCAAACTATTGATGAAATCATGTTTCTATTCCACAAGAGCATGTGTCTTGGTAAGGGCATCCCTCTCCGCCATAAGCTTAGTCCCCTTAGCCTTAAGCTTCTCCAAGAGAGTGCCCGAGGACCCCTTGGCCCTTTCATGGGAAACGTTGAACTTTAAGAGAGATTGAAATCAAAAGAAAAACCAAGTTAGTGCTAGAAGAAGATATGGCTGGCCGACCCATATGTTGTGCTTTCCTAGCTAGCCAGCTTCTCAGTATTATAGCTCTGGCCGGCTAGCTTTGCATTGTTCCATACCTGGCTGACCATCCTTTAATAGTGCAACAATTTGAGTAAAATTAGATATATAACTTACCGAATTCAAGTGCTGGAGACCACTGGATGTCAGCCACTCTTGCTCTCTCGTGGCACACATCATGTGCCACATCAATCCTAGAATATTGCAAAGCATGACACCATCATCATATGTCGTCAACATTTTGTAAGAACGGAAGTAGTTGGCCTTCTGATCCATCTCCTAGATGGAGTCATTGAAAGCTGGTACAGTTGGGGGGTCCTAGCCCTCCTTTCTCCTTTAGCCTTCACGGAGGGTCCTTCCTTCGTGATATGTTTGTCCTCAAGGACAGTCTCAAAAACCATCCCTTGTTGGGACACTTAAGCAGGAACCACAACTTGGGTTCCTTCTACGAGCACTTCTCCTTCAAGGCCAACAGGCGCACCTTCAATTGCTTCCACAATGCCTAGGTGAAAATCCTGGTTCAAGTCCATCTCTATGAACACAAACATGAAGAGAAGCCAAAATTTTTGAAGCAACCAGCTAATAACCCAGAATAAAAACTTACCAGAGTTGCATTCCAATCGATAAACCCCTGTGATGTATATACATGCATACACCTATGAGCCCTAAATGGCCAAAAAAAACTACTCAGACAGTTCTAGCCTCCCTTTCAATGCAAGGAGATTCTCAGATAGATTCATCCCAAGGCTAAAAAAAATTTCATACAACTTACTTAACTATTCAACATGTAAATAGTCCTAACCCTAGCTTGAATGAGAAATTTGTATCCTAGACAAGAAATAATAAAAAGTTCAACCAGGAGTTCAAGTACTTACGTGTTGAGTGAAGAGAAGATGGGAACTATTGTAGAATATTACCAGGGGCCTTCAAACCCAGTCGATTAAACGATCACAATTGGTCTAGAGTCGAAACCTTTGTCTGGTATGGGGTTCATTCTGTAACACCCTAACTAACATAGGCGTATTACGTGATTTTTAAACATTCTGTGCAGCTCGTTGCTAATCAACGAGGTTTATAGAAAACGTGATTAATTAAAATTTTTGTTTTTTAATTAAACTTATAAAATATTTATACAAAAGACTCGGGATCCCGATTACAAAATCATTTACAAAAGTTTACTGTCTATATAAAATACTTGTCGCCTAGCGACTAATTACAAAAATAGCCTTGCTGTCCCGAGGATCGTACGCTCCAGGCCTAACCGCCATGACATGTACAATCTTCATAGGCTCGTTCACGGTCCATCAGCTTTAGCCTTGCCTTTACCTACACATAAACATAGCACTATGAGTCGACAGACTCAATAAGAAAAGCATAATAATACTCATACATAAATCCCGGTCATGATCAGACGCCCATACCCTTGATCATAACCCTAACTGCCGTGTCCAACACGATACTGAGTCCCCCTAACTGCCGTGTCCAACAAGGTACTGAGTTCTGAACGTTCATAGGGACGGTACTATTGACAAGTAACAGCCTGATCGGTCGAACCGGTCATACTCCATTTCTTGGTCATACTCCAGCCTGTACCGACGTGTTACAGTATCAGCCTGATCGGTCGAACCAGTCATACTCCGGCTGCTGGTCATACTCCAGCCTGTACCGACGTGATACGTCAAATAGTACGGAACCACCAACCTAAGTGTCAGCCTAATCTGTCGAACCGGTCATACTCCGACTGCTGGTCATACTCCAGCTTGTACCGACGTGACACAGTTGGATGGTTCGAAGCCAACATACATAACTAATGTAATCTAACAGGCTTCCTACATGCACGCTAAACATGTAATCTACATATGCATACTGTTATACTAATCTTACCAGGATTCCGAATTCAGGTGTGCCGGTCAACCTGACTGGAACTATCTGCGCGGCGGATTACAGGCTCCTAAACCATAAAAATCACAACACTATAAGTGATACGCTAAATCACTTCCCGGAGACTTAAACTAGGAACTAAAAGTTTCCCTATCGATAAAAAGCATGGCCATACCCCAAAAAACATAAAATCGAGGAAACTAGGGTTTCTGAAATTTCCCCAACCGGTAGACCGGTTGCCCAACCGGAATTCCGGTTTTACCGGTTTTGGGAATTTTCGAAGCTCATCCGAAATTCCGGATGCACAACTGGAATTCCGGTTCCTCGCAGGCAGATTTCAAAATTTCATAACTCATTCAAATCCAACCCAAACCACACCAAAACTTCCAGACCTGTTCTAAACATCCTATAGAACAAATCTAAAGCATCAAACTCCCCCAGAATGCACATAAACAAAAATCACCATTAAAGCTCAAGCTTTGAGTTTTAAACTCAAACTTGATTAAACCTAAATAACATGCAACCACACTAGCTCAAATCTACTTAATCAAGCATAAAATAACCTCTGAAAATAGCAGCAAACATCAACAGCAAGTATACTACAGATTCAAGACATTTCTTTGAAAAATCAAACTTTAGCATGGAAAAATTCATAACTTTAAACAACCTAACTATCAAGCACCACAAGTAGCTTAATTAACCTCTAATAAACATGTTTAAATCTCAGAAATCAACAACAAAATCACAGTAGCAACAACCTCAATTTATCATGCATGCATTACACTATTTTCATCAAAATTCAACAATTTTTAAGAAGAAAAGAAGAGGAGCTAACCTAGCTTGAATTGAACCTTAAAGAGAGATGAAATCACAAGCAAAATCCCAAGAAAATGGCCAGCTTCTTGCTGCTCCAAGAGGGCCGAAATAGAGAAAGAGAGTTGAGAGAAAAAGAGTTTTCCAATTTTCTTTAACTTTGTAATTTTTTTGTAAAATGAAATAAAAAGCTACTCATCATATAACAACTTCATTTCAGCCAAATAATAATCAATTAAACATATATTTTTCAATTATTAAAATCACTAGAAGACAAAATAACAATGGGGCAAAAAGACCATTTTGCCCCTCCACCCTAAAATCACATAAATAACACTAAAGGGGTATTTTTGGGAAATTCTATATTCCCGGCCATTCCCGACATTCCCAATGTCTACTAAACCGTCCCAAACTACTAACATACTAAGTTGTGATTTTACTGAGCCAAACACCGAGTTCCAAAATACCGGGCACCGGAATGCAAAATTATGAAAACTACTAAATGACATAAAAATGCATCTCTGAATTCAAAATTAACAGTATAATAATTATTTAAATAGCTATAAATAATTCTCATAATTAAACGTGATTAACTGCTAATTTCCAAATTAAACTAAGCGGTCTTTACAACTATTCCCCCCTTAAAAGGATTTCGTCCCCGAAATCTAACCTGAATAACTCTGGATATTGAGCTCTCATATCTGACTCTAGTTCCCAGGTGGCTTCCTCCACCTTGCTGTTTCTCCAGAGAACTTTGACCAATGCTATGGTCTTATTCCGAAGGACTTTATCCTTTCTATCCAGGATCTGCACTGGCTGTTCTTCGTAAGTCATATCTGGCTGCAGTTCTAGGCTCTCATAACTGAGAATATGAGAGGGATCTGAAACGTATTTTCTTAACATCGAGACATGGAATACATTGTGAACTGCTGATAAAGCTGGAGGCAATGCTAACCGGTATGCCACTTGACCTATCTTCTCGAGAATCTCGAAAGGTCCTGTAAATCTAGGGCATAACTTGCCTCTTTTCCCAAAACGTTTGATCCCCTTCATCGGAGATACCCGTAAAAACACATGGTCCCCTACTTGGAACTCAACATCTCTGCGTTTCGGATCTGCGTAACTCTTCTGTCTACTCTGTGAGGCAAGCATTCTAGCTTTTATCTTCTCTATTGCCTCATTGGTCCGCTGCACTGACTCTGGACCTAGGTATTTCCTCTCCCCTGTCTCATCCCAGTGGATGGGAGACCTACACTTCCTACCGTATAACAGTTCATAGGGAGCCATCCCTATCGTACTCTGATAACTGTTGTTGTAAGAAAATTGTGCATAACTGTTGTTGAGAATTGTGCATGATTTGTGTTTTTTGAGTTTTGTAGTTGCTGCTGTTAATTGGTGTTGTTTTCTAGAGTTTATTTATGGTTAGATATGTTGTTTTGAGCTGATTTGAGTCGCTATTTTGTTGATTGAGCAACCTTTGAGTTTTAAAACTCAAGCTTGGATCACTCATGGTGATTTTTGTTTTAGAGCATGCTCTGTTGTTCTATTGCTTGGGATATCTCTATTGGGGTATAATATGTAGGTCTAGAAGGTTTGGTAAGGATTGTAATCGAATTAGTTAGATTTTTGAATTTTTGGGGTTTTCTGGTGTAAACTGGTTAACTAGTTTTATAGGCCTTGTAAAACCGGTTAACCGGATTTGCTGCTGGGTTCCCCGAAATTTTTCGTGTTGTCGATTCGTGTTAGTTTCAGAGCTTTGGTTGGTTAATTCCCTGTTAGTTTAGGGTATTGCCATGTTAACTTTCAATAGATAGATTTTTGGTTTAAAACCTAAGTCCCTGGATGTGATTTAGCGTGTCACTTACCCGTGTTATGAACGATGTGATTTAGGGGCCTGTAATTCACCGAGCAGTTATTCCACTCAGGTTGGCCGTGTTGGAAATTATTTTACCAGGATCTTAGATCTACTAACAAGTATGTTGATTGACACCCTAAATATGAACTTCTAAAACGATTATGAAATAAACACATATAAAGTATGAGAAACCTTACATTGGGTGCAGCGGAATATAATGACTCCTTCCGTTCAGATATCTAGCCCTTGATTCCTTTCTGTAGCAGAGCATTATCAATATCTGAACCTGGATCTCTTTCTCTCCTTCTTTAGTGCTGAAACTCCTCCTCGTTGAATGTCTTTCTTCACGATCTTCCTCACTATGATTGAGGTATCACTTGCTGTGTGTGGGCACTACTCTAATCACTAAGTGTTTCGAAATCTCAAGGAAGAAGAAAGAGAAGAAGGTGGCGGCTAGGTATAGAGAGAGAAGGCTCAGGTTTTTCTCTGAAGGAAAAGTGTGAAAGTTAAGTGTAAATTTCCTGAAGCCTTCACTACCTATTTATAGCATTCCACTAGGGTTAGGTTTGAATTATTTGGCATTAAAATAATGAAAATATCAGTGATAAAACCCTACAAAAGTGGTCGGCCCTATACAGTATGGATTTGGGCCTCACTTTTTGCAATTTTGCAGTTTTATCTTTTCTGCATCTGATTTTCTCAAAAACGCCAATTTTCTAATTCAACCATTTAAATGTCAATTCTAACTATTTAATAACTATAAATAATTATTAAATAATATTGTCATTTATCATATTTATTAATTGAACCATACAAAGTATCATAATTAACAAACATGCCCCTAAAACTCTTTCTTTACAATTTCGCCCTTACTTAGTGAAAAATTCACAAATAGACATAGTCTAATTTGAGAATTATAATTGATTAATCAAAACCAATTATATGAGTCTTACAAGCAATATTATCTCAACTAGTGGGGGGACCATGGGTCTATATAACCGAGCTTCCAATAAGCAGATCAAGAATTTATTACCTAAATTCACTGACTTATTAATTCTTCGTTGAATCCACGCATAGAACTTAGAATTGCACTCTCAGTATATAGAATGCTCTATATGTTCCACCATATAGACACATCATTAGTTATCCATTGTTATAATCCTAATTTGATCAATGATCCTCTATATGAATGATCTACACTGTAAAGGGATTAGATTACCGTTACACCCTACTATGTATTTTATCCTTAAAACACTTAACCCCGTATAAATAATATTTCAGCTTATGTGAAATGAGTTCTCCACCATTTATTTTTGTTTGGTCAAGCTCGAAGGAGATCATCCTTTACTTACTATTCGCCAGATAGAAGCTATAGATTCCATGTTTATGTTAGCGCTCCCACTCAATTGCACTACCGTGTTCCCAAAATGTACGTATCACCCTGACCCAAAAGTAGGCTTAACTAACAAATCAAAGAACACGAATAACCTCTTGAGATTGAGCCTAATCATAATAGGATTAAGATCATTTGATCTAGGATCAACTAGGCGATATTGACTTGAATAGATACTACGGTAAGTTTAATAAATCTAAGTCAAAGTTCAATATCGGTCCCTTCTGATGCATACTCCATGCATCCAACCTGAGCTTTACTTTAACTAATGCTCTAGAAAGAACATAGCATTTCTCCAAATGCAAGTAAATTCTGTTGTAGATTATCATATCAGTAAAACCCTGTGTCTGATAAATCTAGGAAACTTTATTCACATAGTCATGTTTACTTTCCAATATGTTGACAACACAATAAACAGGATCAAGTATGTGGAAAGGGTTTCAGATGAATTCATGCATTATGTACATACAATCATGAAATAAATCATGTGAACCATGCAACATTAAATGTTATTTCTGATCTATATTAATAAGTAAATCTGATTATATTGAAATGAGTTTTATTTAGGGCATAAAACCCAACAAACTCCCACTTGTACTAATATAAAACAAAAAGTGCATTTCAAATAATCTCAACACCATGATATACAAATTAAGTGTAGTAGTAGTAAACTCCTCGTAATGGGATCTAAAAGGTTGAATTAAACACAACGTTCTCTCCCCCATTACTCTTCCTTAATCACAAAATCATTGATAATGTGAAATTCCTCTCTATATGTCTACTCTTTTGGGATACTGGATTCTATACCTTTGGCAACTACTTTTGGTTAATCAGGAAATAACACTAGTAGTTAAGGCAATTTGGAATGGTGCCCAAGTTGTATAGAACTTTCCTTAGACTGAATAAGTACCTTTCCTGCAACTTTAACATTCAGTCCTTTTCTGGTAGACCTAGAGACTTCAGATAGGTTTTTACACTTCTCCAAAATCACTATTCCACCCCCAGAGTAATCACCATCTTATCAGAAAGATTTTCTATCACAAAGGCAAATCTCGAAATCTGATGTGGTGTAGTCTAAGAGTTTTAAATACACCCTTATTGACTAACATATAGTTCCTCTTCTTAATCTTAAGATTTACTTGATTGTCTTCCAATGTTCTTCTCCTGGATTAATCTGATACCTACTCATTACTCCCACTCAACAGCAGGTGTCTAGTCTAAGGCATACAAAAGCATATCTAAGACCTCTCACTGTTGATATAAGAAATTCTTTCATGACTTTATCTTTTCTGGAATAGTTGAGACTTTTCCTTAGATAAATAAAATCTATGTCTAAGAAGTTTTGAAGCTTCTATAGATCGCCATTAGAAAGAAAATCCTTTAGCATCTTACTAAAGTAAGTTGCTTGCATTAGAGTAAGTAATTACCAGGTATACCATAAGGCATAGGTTTAGATAAACTCAAACCTATAATACTAGGAACAGGAAGTTTTGTTAAGTCTATTGAATAGACTTATAAACGAAAATTTCCTTTTATGTCCTTGTAATAGAAAACTTTAGGTTACTCCATGTGAATGGATTAAACCATAGTTCTATTGGCTTTTCTTCTTAGTTTCTTATCCTGACAATCCATTACTTGTTTAAACTCACAATGGATTTTAATCACTAGTGTCTTCCAAGTCATAAGAAGGTGAGTTCCTAGAAACTCTCCCACTACGACAAGGTACCGTGAATTATGTCTAAGAAAACTAAATGGTATTGACCTCTTCGGTTGTGTCAAAACAACAGAGGCAGTGGGATCATCATATGTCAAATAAGATGATAGAACACTTTTGGAATCAAGAAAAATATCTGTTTTATTTTCTACTTTATTTTTCAGACTTAGTCATTATCTTAGAAAAGTAGTATTTGTTTAAACAAACACTTTCTTATCTATTGACTATGGGATGGTCCACCCCTAATCACTTAGAATAGCTAACAAACATGCAAACCATGGTTAACAGTTCTAGCTTTTCTTAAGATTTTGATTAGGTCATCCATGAATCTAGTAATGATTTACATTAACTATACAACCATTACATCATTCTGAAATTGTATTACCATAGAAGGTCTTAGGCAACAACTAGTAACTAATCATCAATATGCAAATCGAAATTTCTGGGGAGGTAAGTTTGGATATAATTCAAAAATCAATTTAATGATGTTTGAACTGCATATCTACTAACTATTTCTCCACCCCTATCAGTTCGCAAGACCTTTAACCACTTACCTTAATGGTTTTAACCATTGCTAGAAATCAGAAATTTTTCAAATATTTCAAATTTCTTTGCATAGGGTATAATCTAGAGTTGTCGTTTTAAGAATACAACGAAAAACTCATATCCACCCCTGAATGTACATCCATCTACGAATGAGATGAACAACTTTCAGTGGATATAGGCATATTAACTCTTTGCAGAGATTGATCTTGTCAAAACCACTATGAGCAAGATACAAATGCCATAGATTAATAAAAATGCGGTTGTGTCTTTTGATGACTTAGGTATAGTTACATCAAAGAGTTCTTAGAATAGTGCAAGTGGATCTTGGTCACAGAATATTAAACTCAAATTCCATACAGTTTGAAACCATTGATAGAAGATGGATATTAAACACTTGCGAAAGTGTAACTGTATTGTATTCTGGAAATAGAAATATAAGAAAATTTCTGTTTGGAATCTAAAATTAAAGTCAAAGACTTAAATTTATACCAAATATAATGAGTAATTCTGTCTTGGACCACCACTACTAATTTAACTCTAAGTCTGATTTGCCCATACAAGTAGGAGATTTCTAAGATTGAGGACTTATATCATTGTGGAATAGAATTTCGGGATTATAATCATATGCGTCATTTAATTTCTTAAGAGAAAATATAGAATGAAATGATATGATATATAGACCATTCATCCAATGATATGTTATAAAGCTAATTCGAAATGAATAAGCTAAGAGGAATTAGGATAATTTCGTTTATAAATAAGAATCCAACGATGCTTCGATTAGCGAAAGTCAAAGTAATCTTATTTATACAATCTTCTTCTTTCATATTGTAAAAATACTAGTCTAAGGTGTCATCTATTGATGAACAACTAGATGTTGCATATACAATATTTATCTTTCGAGATCTAACACTATTATGTATGTCTAATGGTGAAAATCCATTAGGGATTTATCTCATTAGATAAACAAACCAAGTTAGACCAACAATGAAGATTCGAAATTAAACTACAACTTAATAATAGAAAATAACATGGTTCAATATAAATTCATACACAATTCAGAATTATTAAACATATAGCAAGTAGGAATGACAAGTGAAAATACTAAAACATACAATCCTAAATAATTTCCAAGGTTTTCAACAAACTGATATCAGTGTCCCGTTTAGGCGAGAGTCAAAGCTACCATCCATTGAATAGAGTTGTTAGCTCATCTAAAATGTTAAACATTCTAGCAACCTTTTATTCGATCAAGATTGGAATTCAGCGTTGTCCCGTTTAGGCGAGAGTCAAGGCAATTCTATCTTATGAGCTTCCACCATTGTTTCATAATTTGCAAGTCAAATATGGTCACCACCATTAGGGTGATCCATACCATATAAAACACTTACAAACTACTTATCTTTCGAGATTAAACGGTGCGAAATTGCTAATGAACGTTCCTCCATTAGGGAGGATTACTCACTAAAACAAACGCGATGTAAAACCAACAATGGAGATCGAATATCTTAATAATAAAGCTCATTATTTAAAATATATTTTCATTATTATTTATAATAAAATATATTCATTAAATATCGAATTTAGAATTAAAATTCTAAATTAAAATTTAATTTAATATTTGTAAAATTATAGTTAGATGGTGATTAAAATAAGTTGAATTATTTCCATCTTAGTAGTAATTTTGATATATAAATATTAAGAAAATTATTTAAGTTGTATTAATTTAAATTAATTTGCAACTCAAAATAAATTTTCATGAGAATATTTTTATTGTATTTTGAAAAAGAAAGTATAAAAACTTTATATTTTCGAAATACTTAAATAATAATTACTTAGAAAAAATACTTTAAGCAAAAATATCACCTATCTAGATTTTTCTTTGACTAATTAATTCAATTTCTAATAATTCATTTATTTTAAATTAATCAATTAATGAAAAAATCATTGATTTAAGTTGGTCCAAAAATTAATTAAAATAAATAATTAATTTACAACTTAAACTATTTTTCAAGATAAATTAAAAATCATCTTGCATTATGAAATGCAATTTCGAAAATTGATTAATAAAATAAAGAAAAAATATATTTTAAAAATTATTTAAATTAAAGTTGAAAAAATAAATTTCAACTAAAAATAATTTTCTATTTAATTAAGTGTCATGAAAAAGAAATATTTAAGTATCATGATGAAAATCAACTTAGATATTTAATTTTCAATTTAATTAAATGTATTAAATTCAAGAAATAAATAATTAAGTGTAGAGAAGGCTTAATTATTAATCTCTAGTTTAATACTAGGAAAAAAATATACTTAAAATAAATTGTACCAAAATTAATTATTTAAATAATTAATTTCACAATGTATAATATTTTCCTATTTAAGATTAGAAATAATAAGTAGTCTAGAAATAACTATCTAGAAAATATCTTATTTGACTAAGTATCTTTTCCTCAAAATTTGAAAAAAAATATCTTGTTTAAGTTGTTTTAGAAGAATCTAAAAAATCAACTTAAATATCTTTCAAATTAGATTTAATTAAATTTAAAATTAAGTTATAACCACTTGATTTGAAAATATTCCATTTTAAGTTAATATTTGAAAAAATATCAACTTAAAAAATATTTAAAGAATCTTAATAACCAATTCCTAAAATTCCTCAACTTAATTTTGAAATTTTAAATTCAAAAGATATTCAGATTTAAGTTGATTAGTTATAAATAACTAAATATCAACTTAAATAGGAATATTTAATGAAAAATTTAAATTAAGCTTCAGAAAGAATCTAGATGGTTAAAATTCTATATTTAATTAAATACAAGAAAATACATATAGTTTAGCTTAGAATATAAAATTCTTTAAACTATGGTTTTCTTAAATTAATTTCAAAATAAATGAAATTAATTATGTTGCTAATCAATTTTATTAGGTTAAACTAATTTAATTAACCTAGTACAGTTATTCAAATCAGGCAAATGGGCCTTCACAATTGGGGTGGTTCATGTGAGGGGGTGCGGGGTTCAGTATGTCGTACCCACTTCTATGGCTCCCAACTCTCACACAAGGCCCAAAAGAGAGGAATTTAACCTTAAAATAAACAACTGCTATTAATTGAATAGGCCCAAAACTAAATGGGCCTAAATAAAATCTATCAAGAACTATGATATTTTATTTAGCAACAACAACCTATATGCATCTATAATAAAATTAAACACATAGGCTCACACAGGCACACAATTTGGATGGATCCTATCATGTTGCTAGGTCATACACAGATGAAAGAAGATTGTAAATATACCTGTTACAAATTATTTACTTGACCAAGGGAGCCATGAGTTAAAATTAGATCATTGGATCTGTCAACAAGTTAACCATGGCTATTTGCAATCAAGCAATAATAGGTTTTAAAAACTTACAAACAAGCTAAAACACATACTCCTGCAACAAGGTTAGCTGGATAGTTGGATGCAGGACTAATTAATTTTAAATAAATAATTTCGAAAAATTAATTAAATAAATAAAAAAAATTATTTTTGAAAAATAACAAAATAAAATAAAATTTAAATATTTTCAAAATTAATAAAATAATATTTAAAATTAAACCTACAATTTTGAAAAATTAGGTTTCAACAAACCTAAATATCATTTCAAAATTTACTAACTACTTTTAAAAATTTAATGTTATTTTATAAATAAAAATTAAATAAAAATTAAAAAAGATAAATAAATATCTTTTTCAGATTTTATGATTTAATTTAAATAAATAAAATAACAAAATTTAAAAGTTAGCAAAATATCTTATATCTATTTAAAATTACATGATTATAGTTATCTTATTTTAAATTTAAATAAGGTCAAATTATTTAAAAAATTTAATATCTGACCTTAAATTTAAAAATAAGATAAGATATAATCAAATTTAAAAATAAGATAGATAATTAAGCAAAAAGATAGATATTTACTATTTTCAAATTCAAATTACACTAATATCATGAATTAAATTAAAAAAATTAATTAATTTAATTATGATAATTAGAATTGAATTAAGAATAGTAAATGTATAAATACAGAACTACACAAAAAATCAGAAGTTAAATCCATGAAAAAGCATGAAAAAACGAAGAAAAACGAAAAAAAAAAATGCGAGTTGTACGGACAGTATGCTGAGCATACATGTCCGAGCGCATGGGGTGTGCTTGGGCGTGGATTCTCGGCGCAGGGAAGGAATTGCATGATTTCCGCGCGCGTGTCCCAGTTGCACGATCCTGATTTTTTTTTAAACTTCAAAAAATCATAACTAATTCAAATTAAATCGAAATTGAGTTCTGTAAAAAGGTAAATTGCTTAATTTTTTCCATACTATCAAATAAAAATAATTTCAGAAACAAAATTTCAATTATTTTTCACGAAAATTCACAAACATCAGTTAATCATCATATAACACTCAATACAACATGAAACCATCCAAATAACAAACAATCGTTTTAAAGTCCAAATTTCTTGCAAGCAAATCAATTACCATGGCTCTGAGGCCAGTTGTTGGAAATTATTTTACCAAGATCTTAGATCTACTCACAAGTATGTTGATTAATACCCTAAATATGAACTTCTAAAACGATTATGAAATAAACACATATAAAGTATGAGAAACCTTACATTGGGTGCAGCGGAATATAATGACTCCTTCCGTTCAGATATCTAGCCCTTGATTCCTTTCTGTAGCAGAGCATTATCAATATCTGAACCTGGATCTCTTTCTCTCCTTCTTTAGTGCTAAAACTCCTTCTTGTTGAATGTCTTTCTTCACGATCTTCCTCACTATGATTGAGGTATCACTTGCTGTGTGTGGGCACTACTCTAATCACTAAGTGTTTCGAAATCTCAAGGAAGAAGAAAGAGAAGAAGGTGGCGGCTAGGTATAGAGAGAGAAGGCTCAGGTTTTTCTCTGAAGGAAAAGTATGAAAGTTAAGTGTAAATTTCCTGAAGCCTTCACTATCTATTTATAGCATTCCACTAGGGTTAGGTGTGAATTATTTGGCATTAAAATAATGAAAATATCAGTGATAAAACCCTACAAAAGTGGTCGGCCCTATACAGTATGGATTTGGGCCTCACTTTTTGCAATTTTGCAGTTTTATCTTTTCTGCATCTGATTTTCTCAAAAACGCCAATTTTCTAATTCAACCATTTAAATGCCAATTCTAACTATTTAATAACTATAAATAATTATTAAATAATATTGTCATTTATCATATTTATTAATTGAACCATACAAAGTATCATAATTAACAAACATGCCCCTAAAACTCTTTCTTTACAATTTCGCCCTTACTTAGTGAAAAATTCACAAATAGACATAGTCTAATTTGAGAATTATAATTGATTAATCAAAACCAATTATATGAGTCTTACAAGCAATATTATCTCAACTAGTGGGGGGACCATGGGTCTATATAACCGAGCTCCCAATAAGCAGATCAAGAATTTATTACCTAAATTCACTGACTTATTAATTCTTCGTTGAATCCACGCATAGAACTTAGAATTGCACTCTCAGTATATAGAATGCTCTATATGTTCCACCATATAGACACATCATTAGTTATCCATTGTTATAATCCTAATTTGATCAATGATCCTCTATATGAATGATCTACACTGTAAAGGGATTAGATTACCGTTACACCCTACTATGTATTTTATCCTTAAAACACTTAACCCCGTATAAATGATATTTCAGCTTATGTGAAATGAGTACTCCACCATTTATTTTCGTTTGGTCAAGCTCGAAGGAGATCATCCTTTACTTACTATTCGCCAGGTAGAAGCTATCAATTCCATGTTTATGTTAGCGCTCCCACTCAATTGCACTACCGTGTTCCCAAAATGTACATATCACCCTGACCCAAAAGTAGGCTTAACTAACAAATCAAAGAACATGAATAACCTCTTGAGATTGAGCCTAATCATAACAGGATTAAGATCATTTGATCTAGGATCAACTAGGCGATATTGACTTGAATAGATACTACGGTAAGTTTAATAAATCTAAGTCAAAGTTCAATATCGGTCCCTTCTGATGCATACTCCATGAATCCAACCTGAGCTTTACTTTAACTAATGCTCTGGAAAGAACATAGCATTTCTCCAAATGCAAGTAAGCTCTGTTGTAGATTATCATATCAGTAAAACCCTATGTCTGATAAATCTAGGAAACTTTATTCACATAGTCATGTTTACTTTCCAATATGTTGACAACACAATAAACAGGATCAAGTATGTGAAAAGGGTTTCAGATGAATTCATACATTATGTACATACAATCATGAAATAAATCATGTTAACCATGCAACATTAAATGTTATTTTTTATCTATATTAATAAGTAAATCTGATTATATTGAAATGAGTTTTATTTAGGGCATCAAACTCAACAGGTCGGTACACCAGAATTTGAAAACAAGGTAAGATTAGTATAATTTTATGCACATGTTTATACATGTTTAGCATACATGTCAGTTGCTGTCAGAATAGGAAAATCTATAGCCATCACATTATCATATTAGGGCATCAGTGAGGTGTACATAGAGATGCTCTGAGATGCCAACAGATATATGCTAGGATATCAGATAGTATGAGTAATTTGCTACCACATCACTATGACTAGAGTACTGAGTATATGCTGGATTCACGGGTAGTCATACTTTGTCAAGAACGTTCCTGACTCAGTTAGGGTTATGGTTGGGTGTATGGGTGCTTGATTATAACTCGGGATATTATTATGTTTTATGTTACGCTTTTCTTACTAAGTCTGTTGACTCATAGTTGCTATTTCCATGTGTACGTAAGGGCAAGGCTAAGGTTGAGCAGCCGTGAGAGCGAGCAGATGGTGGTTGTACATGTCGGGGCAGTTAGGCTTGGAGCGTATGATCTTTGGGACATCAGGGCTTTTGTTGTGTAGTCGCTAGGTGATAGACTTTTGTATATGTATAGTTAAACTTTTGTAAATGGGATCCCAGAATTTTATATGTATGTAACTTTATGTTTTCAATTAAATAAGTAAAATTTTAATTAATCATGATTTTCGATAACCTCGTTGATTAGCAACGAGCTGCACAGTATGTTAAAAATCAGAATAACATGCCTGAAATAGTTAAGGTGTTACAATTTGGTATCAGAGCCACCAGGTTGTCTTCCAAAGATCGTCACGACATGTTCATCATAGCGATCAACTCGCCTCACGGTTAAATAAGCCTTTATTGCTTTAGCAGTTTATTTTAATAGTATGATTTAAGAAAAGCCTGATAGGAAGCATGTTAGTAGCGTGATAGCGGAATAAGTGCATGTTTTAAATTTCCAAAATAAGCGGTAATTAGATTTTGACTTTGATTGCTGCTTGACCTAGACGACTCTTGAATGTGCAGGGTTGTCCTATAGAATGGACGTTTGGCAAGAATCATGTAGTTGGGCTAATGTGAGCAATACTGGTGGAAAATAGAAAGATTGGGATCCCCCTATTACTCAAGACTGTGAAGAGACTTTTGGAGGTGGTCACAAAAATCCACTGAAGATTCCAACAGATTTGGAGCAAAAGTTCATTGAAATGGAAGCTAGGATTCAACGACAAGAGGAGGAAATTAAGAGTTTGAGACAACAAAGGTCTTCGATTGTACCTTTATCTGAAGTCCAATTGCTTTTATTCCGTTGCTCTCAGTAGATTAGAGAATGGCTGGTAACATAATGGAATTAACTGTTAGGGATTATGTGATGCAAGGGAAATCAATTATTCTGAGAAACTTACATGAGATGAATACTTTTCTAGCTGCGTACACTTTAAAGGTTGTTCATGTGCCCTGAGGGACTCAAGATGTTGGTGGAGCCACTACTTCTCTTACCTTTGGTTATGGTAGAGGTGGTAGTTATCGGAAATATTTGACCAGGATCTAGATTTACTACCATGTATGTTTCATTAACATCCTAATATGAATTTTAAAACAATGAAATAAATACATATAAAGTTTAGGAAACCTTACATTGGGTGCAGCAGAATATAATGACTCCTTCCATTCAGATTTCTAGCCCTTGATTCCTTTATGTAGCAGAGCATTATCAAGATCTGAACCTGAATCTCTTTCTCTCCTTCCTTGATGCTGATTCTCCTTCTTGTTGATTGGATTCTTCACAATCTTCCACAATATGATTGAGATACCACTTGATGTGTGTGGATACTCACTCATTCACTCAAGGTTCGAAATTGTTGAAGAAGAAAAGAGAAGGGAATGGTTTCGGCTATAGAGAAATTAGGCTTAAAATTTTACTAAAGGAATGTGATGTTTGATCAATCACTTTCTCTTAAGCCATCACTATCTATTTATAGGTAACCACCTAGGTTTAGGTTAGAATTATTCAGCATTAAAAAAATAGAAAAATAAATGGTAATTGCTTAGTGTGGCCGGCTATTGGATGTTGATTGGGCCCCACTTTGCAATTTTGCCATTTTGTCATTTTTCCATCCTATTTTCTCAAAAACGCCAATTTTCCAATTTAACCACTTAAATGCCAATTCCAATTATTTAATAACTAAAAATTAATTATTAAATAATATTGTCATTTAATATATTTATTAATTAGACATATAAAGTCTCTTAATTAACAAATAAAACCTAGAATCTCTTTTCTTCACAATTTTGCCCTTGCTTAGTGAAAATTCATAAACTAGACATAGTCTAACTTTAGAATTATAATTGATTAATTAAAATCAATTAACTGAGTCTTACAAGCAGTATGGTCTCAACTAGTGTGGGGACCATGGGCCTATATAATCGAGCTTCCAATAAGCCAAACCGAATTTACCAAGTAAATTTCCTAACTTATTAATTCCTTCTTGAATCCACTCTTAGAACTTGGAATTGCACTCTCAGTATGTTCCACGATATAGATACGCTATTAATTATCCATTGTTATAATCCTAATTTGATCAATGATCCTCTAATAGATGATCTACATTGAATAGGGACTAAATTACCAATACACCCTTCAATGTATTTTATCCTTAAAACACTTAGCTCCGTATAAATGATATTTCAGTGAAGTGAAATGAGTACTCAACCATTTATCTCTGTTTAGCCAAGCTCGAAGGAAATCATCGTTTCACTTTTAAATACCTATAGAAGTTATAGATTCCATATCTATGTTTAGTGCTCCCACTCAATTATACTATCATGTTCCCAAAATGTACGTATCACCCTGACAAAAAGTAGGCTTAACTAACAAATCAAAGAACATGTATAATACTCTTGAGATCGAACCTAATCATATCAGGATTAAGATCATTTGATCTAGGATCAACTAGGTGATATTGAATTGAATAGATATTACGGTAAATTTAACATATCTAATCAAAGTTCAATATCAGTCCCTTCCGATGTATACTTCATACATCCGATACTGGTAAACTTTGCCAATACCCTGGAAAGGAGATACCACTTATCCAAGGTGTAAGAATACATATCGATGATTATCATTCTAGTCTAAATCCAGTGAACTGACAAATCAGGGAATTAAACTTTTGAACATATTATCATGATTATATTCCACTGCGCTGACAACACTATAATTATTAACAAATACATATGTTCTAGACTTAATAGAATTTATACATTAAATAATAATCATGAAATAAATCATGTGAACCATGCAACATAAAATGTTATTATTGATCTTTATTAACTTGTAAATCTGATTATATTGAAATGGATTTTATTTAGGGCACAAAACCCAACAGTAGTGACTCAACCACTGATCAGAAAATAAAGACACCATCTGCACATGGTGGCTCATACCTAAACAAGAGGCTCCGAGGGAACCAGGGTCGAGGTAATCATTAGGGTGGCTTTGAAACCCGATATACTTACCCTGAATGTTCCAATTGTATAAAGCACCATTAAGGTGCGTGTAGAAGGCGAGGATGTTTCCAGTGTCGGTTGCCAGGACACTACAAAAGAGATTGCCCACAGCTTAAGAAGGAAGAATAGAATAATGCAGCGAAACTCGCTCCAACAAGGGTGTTTGCATTAACTCAGGCAGATGCAGAAGCTAGCCCCTCAATGGTAACAGTTCAGCTCTCGGTCAACAACTCTTACTTCTCTGTTTTATTTGACTCTGGGGCCACTCATTCTTATGTGGCAGCTAGAATCTTGTGTAAGTTGGGTAGACCACATGATAGTTATGATACAGGGTTTGGAACCCTACTGCTTGGTGGAGAATTAGTTATCTCCAAAAGGTGGATTAGGTCTATGCCGACCAGAATTGAGGATAGGGAGTTAAGTGCTAACTTAATAGAAATGGATTTAGTGGATTTTGATATTATACTGGGAATGGATTTCTTATCCAAGTACTCAGCCAGTATCGATTGTAAATGGAAGATGGTAATCTTCCAACCGAAGGGTGAGGAACTGTTTGTTTTTGTTGGATCGGTTAAGGGATCTTGGATCCCAGTAATTTCAGTACTAACAACCAGGGAATTGTTATGAGATGGATGTCTAGGGTTTCTGGCCATGGTAATTCATACCACTCAGCTTGAGTCAATTCAGCCAGAAGACATCAAGGTGGTTCGGGAATTTTTTTTAGATGTTTTTCCTGATGAGCTTCCCAGTTTACCACTTCAAAGGGAAATTGATTTTATTATTGACTTAGCACCTAGAGCAGAACTACTTTCTAAGGCCCCTTACAGAATGGCTCCAGCAGAACATAAAGAAATGGAAATTCAACTTCAGGGGTTGTTTGACATAGGGTTTTCACGACCTAGTGTGTCACCCTGGGAAGCTCCTGTATTGTTTGTTAAGAAGAAAGATGGGTCTCTGCATATGTGCATTGACTATCGGGAATTGAATAAATTGACAATCAAGAATAAGTATCCTTTACCTAGGATCGATGATCTTTTCGATCAACTTCAAGGGAAGACGGCCTTTCCAAAGATTGATCTCTGATTGCGCTATCATCAGTTGAGAATCTGAGAAGAGGACATTCCAAATACGACTTTTCACACTAGGTATAGGCATTATGAATTTCTGGTTATGTCTTTTGGACTAACCAATGGTACCGCAGCTTTTATGGACTTGATGAATAGGGTATTCAAGGATTTCCTCGATATTTTTGTTATTGTATTTATCGATGACATCCTTGTGTACTCTCAATCAGAAGAGGAGCATGAGCAACATCTCTAGATTATTTTACAGTGGCTTCGAGAACATAAGTTGTATGCCAAATTCAAGGAGTGCGAGTTTTGGCTATCTCACGTGTCCTTTCTTGGACACATTGTCAGCAAAGATGGAATTAGAGTGGATCAGGGAAAGATAGAATTCGTGAGGGATTGGCCAAGACCAAAAACAATTACAGAAGTTAGAAGTTTTTTGGGTCTGGTTGGTTATTATCATCGGTTCGTAGAAGGTTTTTCCAAAATTTTAACACCCATAACTAAGCTTACTAAAAAGAATCAGCATTTTGTGTGGACGGAAAAGTGTGAAGCAAGTTTTCAGGAGCTGAAACAGAGATTAATCACAGCTCCAGTGTTAGCCCTACCTGATGATAAAGAGAATTTTGTGGTTTATTATGATGCATCCAGATAGGGTATGGGGTGTGTACTGATGCAAGACGATTTGGTTTATTGCCTATGCTTCTTGTCAGTTGAAGGAATATGAGCAGCGATACCTGACTCGTGATCTAAAACTTGTCGCGGTAGTATTTGTTTTGAGGATTTGGCGGCATTATCTCTACGGAGAGAGATGTGAAATTTATACTGACCATAAGAGCCTCAAAATATTTCTTTACTCGGAAAGACTTGAATATGAGGTAGAGGCGTTGGTTAGAGTTGGTTAAGGATTACTACTGTGAAATCCTTTACCATCCTGGGAAGCCCAATGTAGTGGATGATGCCCTGAGCAGGAAGGGTCCCGGACATGTAACTAGTATGATTCAGATTTCACCTCGGTTAGCAGAGGACATGGTCAAATCGAGCATTGAGTTTGTTGTATGCAAACTTCATAACTTGACGTTGCAATCTGATTTTTTAGAACGAATTAAAGCTACTCAGTTAACTGATCCAGAATTAGTGAAGATTAGGGAAGAGGTTTCAACTGGTCAAGCCAGAGATTTTACAGTGTCAGATAGTGGGATGTTGTTGTTTAAAACTAGAGTTTGTGTTCCAAGTAGTGCGGAACTTAGAAATAAAATTCTTGAAGAGGCTCATACCACTCCATACTCCTTGCATCCTGGCACCACCAAAATGTACCAAGATCTTAAACCCTATTTCTGGTGGAACTAGATATAGAAGAATGTGGTAGAATTCGTATCATGATGCCTAACCTACAAACAGAAGTGGGAAGATATCACAATGGACTTTGTGGTTGGATTACCTAGAACCACAGGTTTATTTGATTCAATTTGGGTTGTGGTAGATCGTTCATGAAGTTTGCACATATTCTACAAGTTAAAACAACCTTTATAGTGGATCAATATGCAAATTTGTACGTCAATGAGATAGTAAAATTACATTGTGTTCCAAAGTCTATAATTTCGGATAGGGATCCGAAGTTTATTTCTAAATTTTGGCAAAGTCTACAGCGGGCTATGGGATCAAACTAAAATTCAGTACAGCTTTCCATCCTCAGACTAATGGACAGTCTAAAAGGAAAATTCAAATACTGGAAGATATGTTACGAGCCTGTGTTATGGATTTCGAGGGTTCCAGGAGTAAGTATCTACCTGTTAACGCAGATTCTTGTTAACCAAATTTGAGCCTCACAATGATAATTCAACACATAAATAATAAAAGCTATAGAAAAACAAAATATGAACATCGGATTTAATACGTGGTTTTGCAGTTAAAATTCTGCATAGTCTACGAGTCAATCTTATTCAAATTGTTGAGTATTGTTTTAGGGCCTCTTTCATAAGAGTTTTTCGTCCCTTTATTGAGATTGTTTGCCACTATTTATAATTGCATAGTGGTAGTTAATTACAAGGCTGAACAAAATGTAATTACAGTCATTATCCCTTATATCGTGGGGTCTGATTACATTCCATGAAATGTAAATGCGGTGTATGATTTTGAAAATCATTTAGTTGTGATTTTCCCGCTTTTACTGGGTCAACAATATCATGTATTAAACACATCTTTAATTGTTGAATCTCGAGATGTCTCCACAAAAACTTGATTGTAGTGATCCCAATGGCGAGCTGGAACCATTCTTCTTTCTGAGGTCGACATGATATGTTTTACGTCAATTGCGGGTATATGGAAATCTTCTGACTTGTCAGGATTATGAGTCTCGCATTCGTTAGTTGGATGAAACTATAGGAAGTTTCCTTGTAGCGAGATGGTAATCTCACATTCTTGTTCTTTGAGTCGATCCGACTTTTACACTTAGTTTGCTTATTGTAAGCTAAGGTATGTGTTACTCTTCTTCGGTGCCTCGCTATTCTCCTTTAGCGATATATGGTTTCTCGTTAATACACTAAGTACCAGTTGGTACATTGATTCCTCGCCTAAAACCTTACAGTCAGCGGGTTACAAATATACTCTGATACTTACGCAATTAATGAGTTATTCCAAAAAAGATATGGCACTGATTCACATTTCCTTTATCTTGACACGTGTCTTCTAGCCGAATTTTTGGGTATAACACTACCACTGATAGAGTTCTCATACAATAACAGTTATCAGAGTACAATAGGGATGGCTCCCTATGTTATTTGGTAGAAAGTGTAGATCTCCCATTCACTGGGATGAAACAGGGGAGAAGAAATATTTAGGTGTGGAATCAGTACAATAGACTAATGAAGCAATAGAGAAGATTAAAGCCAGAATGCTTGCCTCTCAGAGTAGGCAAAAGAGTCATACAGATCCGAAACGTAGACATGTAGAGTTTCAAGTAGGGGATCATGTGTTCCTACAGGTGTCTCCAATGAAGGGATCAAACATTTCGAGAAAAGAGGAACATTATGCCCTAAATTTATAGGTACTTCTGAGATTCTTGAGAAGGTTGGACAAGTGGCATATTGTTTAGCTTTACCTCCAACTCTTTCAATAGTTCACAACATATTCCATGTTTCCATGCTACGGAAATATGTTTCAGACTCTGCTCATGTACTGAGTTATGAAAAATCTTGAGCTGCAACCAGACTTGTCATATGAAGAACAGCCAGTTTAGATCCCAGACAGAAAGGATAGGGTCCTTCGGAACAAAACCATAACTTTGGTCAAGGTACTCTGAAGAAACAGTAAGGTGGAGGAAGCCACCTGTGAGTTAGATTCTGACATGAGGGCTCAATATCCAGAGTTGTTCAGGTTAGATTTCGAGGACGGAATCCTTTTAAGGGGGGGATAATTGTAAAAACCGCTTAACTTTAATTTTGAAATTAGCAGATAATTAGGGTTTAATTATTAAACTTGCATGTTAGTTATGAATTATCATTTTACGGAGATTTATTTGAATACAGAATACATTTTATATGTCATAAATAGAATTTCATATTTTTGCATGTTTTGAACCTGGCAACATTGGAACACGATGTTTGGCTATTAGAATCACATCTTAGAATTTTTAGTATAGCAGGGCAATATAGTTAGACATTGAGAATGTCAGGAATAGTCAGGATTTTAGAAGTGACCAAAATAACCCTAAGTGATTTGATGACTTTTTCGCTAAGTGGAGGGCAAAATGGTCATTTTGCCTAATTGTGTTTTTGTCCTTTAGTGGACATTAGTTGGATTTGTGTGCCGAGTTTATCCCTTAGTTAATTAGATAAAACTCATTTCTATTATTCATTTTATTTAAAAAAAAATAAGAAAAGATCAAATACACTCTCTTCCCATTTTTCTCTTTCTCTCTCTCGTGAGCCCTAAAAACCAGCACGAACTTGGGTTTTTCTTCATCAATTCTAGGAATTCCAACAAGTGTTTAGTGATTTCACGTCAAGGTAAGGATCCTAGAAACTCTCTCTTTAGTTTTCTTAAGCTTTAAGTTGAGAATTATGCATGATTTGTGTTTTTTGAGTTCTGTAGTTTCTGTTATTAATTGGTGTTGTTTTCTGGGGTTTATTTATGGTTAGATATGTTGCTTTGAGCTGGTTTGAGTGGTTATTTTGTTGATTGAGCAAGCTTTGAGTTTTAGAACTCAAGCTTGGCTCATTAATGGTGATTTTTGTTTTAGAGCATGCTATGTTATTCAATTGCTTGGAATATGTCTATTGGGGTATAATATGCAGGTCTGGAAGGTTTGGTAAGGATTGGAATCGAATTGGTTAGGTTTTCGAATTTTTGGGGTTTTTTGCTGTAAACCGGTTGACCGGTTTTACAAGCCGTGTAAAACCGGTTAACTAGATTTGCTGTTGGGTTCCCTGAAATTTTCATGTTGTCGATTCGTGTTAGTTTCAGAGCTTTGGTTGGTTAATTCCCTGTTAGTTTAGGGTATTTCTATGTTAACTTTTAGTAGATAGATTTTTAGTTTAAAACCTAAGTCCCTGGATGTGATTTAGCGTGTCACTTACCCGTGTTATGAACGGTGTGTTTAGGGGCCTGTAATTCGCCGAGTAGTTATTCCACTCAGGTTTGCTGACACACCAGAATTCAGAAACAAGGTAAGACTAGTATAATGTTATGCATATGTTTATACACGTTTAGCGTACATGTTAGTTGCCGTCAGAATAGGCGAAACTATAGCCATCAAATTAGCATATCAGGGCATCGGTGAGGTGTACATAGAGATGCACTGAGATGCCAACAGATATATGCTAGGCTATCACATAGTATGAGTTATCTGCTACCACATCAGTACGACTAGAGTACTGAGTATAGGCTGGATTCGCGGTTAGTCATACTTTGTCAAGAACATTCCTGACTCAGTTAGGGTTATGGTTAGGTGTATGGGCATCTGATTATAACAAGGGATTTTATTATGTTTTATGTTATGCTTTTCTTACTGAGTCTGTTGACTCACATTTGCTATTTCCATGTGTAGGGTAAGGGCAAGGCTAAGGTTGAGCAGCCGTGAGAGCGAGCAGATGGAGGTTGTACATGTCGTGGCGGTTAGGCCTGGAGCGTACTATCTTTGGGACATCATGGCTTTTGCTATGTAGTCGCTAGGCGACAGACTTTTGTATATGTATAGTTAAACTTTTGTAAATGATTTTGTAAACGGGATTCCGGAATTTTATATGTTTGTAACTTTATGTTTTTTAATTAAATAAGCAAAATTTTAATTAATCACGATTTTCGAAAACCTCGTTGATTATCAACGAGCTGCACAGTACGTTAAAAATCACACTAACATGCCTAAAATAGTTAGGGTGTTACATGGCACAATCAGAGGCAAAGATTTGTCAATCTCCTGGATCAATAGAGAATGAACCTCGCAGTTCCTCGCAGAGATGCCATGTCAATTTGGGAGAGGTTTTATGGATGCTTGATGCAGAGGGCTATCTCTAGCCAGTTAGCGTCTTCAGGAAGCAAAAGGACCACACTCTTCCCCAAACTTCAAGAAGTCTTGGAACGAAAATTTGGCTATCTAACATCCGGGTAAGGACTTCTATGGACTGGTCGCGGATGCGGATGGCCACGTCAGCTTTGTATGGAAATCGACCTATAGAAGATTATACCTTTTTCTGACACGGGATTAGATCTTGTCCCCCGTGCCAATCCATGGTAGTCCACGTACATACCTCAAGACATGCCTTTTGTCCAATGGCTTTTCTAGAGAGTAATTGATAAAGGAAAAATCTTTGGGCAACACGTGTCCCTAATCTAGATGGCAGTATTCACTATCCCTGTACATCGCATGATCAAGAAGGTTCTTGAAGACCGTACAGTCAGATTTAAAATTGTATTCTCCTACCCTTGCAACGAGTTGTGGTACGAAAACCTATAGGTGGGTAAAGAGAATGGCCATACCCACATGTAAGCCTACAAATACTCCCACATTTTATTTACAAAGGGTGAACAAAATTTTATACTAGCCAAACCTCTGCAAAAAACTCCTACAAGCTTTCTTTTTCTTCAAGAGAATCAAAATGAGTTCAGAGCTAGAATTTATACTATAAACACATTGTATTATCCAAAGACTTGCTCAAAGGGCCAATATAACTGACTCATGGACTAGAGATTATTAACGTTTGAATCACGTAAAAATTATTTGTCTACTATTTACTGTTTAATTTCTTTCTAAAGTCTTGTTTATTTACTTTCTAAAAATCTCGATAAATAATTACGAAGGCAAGAAAATTAATTTGGTGGCTATAGAAAGTTTGTTTGTATAAAATTCCATGCTGACTCTTTATCTTTGAAAGTTGATTCTTTGACGTATTTGAGCTATTGCTCACTAAAATATGGAGCAGTTAAACATGCTGGAGCTATTTGGAGTTCAATTAAAAGTGAAATTAGTACTTCAGTAAAAGAGCCTCGTGAAGCTGTTACATATGAATCAATAAATCGTCTTGAGTTTCAGGAAAATGAAATTGCAGCTGAAGCTTTAGTGCTCCTAGGAATAGTTTTTTATTTGACAACTTTTACTTACTTTTTCTTCTTCATATGTCACTATATATTGAATTTAGTATTACTATGGCCCTTGTTGTATGAGAACCGTACGTAACTAAAATGTTGTTACAATCCCTTGCATTAGTGTTTTCATTTTCAACTTTTATTAGAACTTATGTTTGTAAGATGAACTATTAAACGGAATAGATAATCAATATATTTTGTATTAACTTTTTGTTTATAGTTTTACTTAATTTTTTATTTCTTTAAGTAAATGAATAATTGACTTGTGACATTAATTAAAGGCTAAGAACATCAAATATTTCTATGCAGGTTTGGTTTACTAAGAACATTTGTCTCTAGTAGTGTCGGTTGATAACCGACATTAAAAATCTTTATTTAAGTGTCGGTTATAAAACGATACTCAATAGTGTTGGTTCTAAAACGACAATAAAAGAAAAAATATATATATATATATATATGTATATAATAAGTATTGGTTGTAAAATGACACCAAAAGTCAATAGTGTCTTACAAAACTAACACAAAATATTTAACTTTTCGTCAATGTAGAAAAGAAAGAACCAAGGCTAGTATAAATTTAAAATTGACACCAAAAATGTAACTTATAGTATTGTCTGTTCATTGGCCGTACTCCTACTTTTGATAAGCTCCTCCACAGTTGGCAAGTTCCGATGTAATAAGAGAATAATAGCTCATCGATCTCTTAGAGCTTGGTTGGAGTACTTGATAGGCATGTACATATTTTGTCCTTATCTATTCAAACAAATATTATTGAAATTTACTACGACAAAAAACAAATACAACTTGAACTCGTTATGCCTTTTCTCTCAATTATATAGCATTCCCTTCCTTATGTGTACGGCATGAGTATTTTAATATGAGTTCTAACTGGCCGGGTTGCCATTGATGAACTAAGTATAAAAGGAATAATCACATCGGTCACAATTATGTTTTTATTTGATTATATTTCTAAGTTTTGGATATGGTGTACTCGACTACATAATTTAGTAAATGTACAAAAAGAAATGTATTAAATACATAAAAAATTTGAGTTGATCAAGATTATATTTTGAACCATAACTTTGTCTATTTGCCCCATCTTTAGTTCATTTGATATATATTTTAGTATGTTTAGTAACACTGACTACATTATACAGTTGACAATGCACCCTATAGTTTTTGTATTAACCAACACCAAATAATTTATAATCTATAATCTATCTATCTATAATGTATAATCTATAAAGATTGAGATTGGTGATGGTTTTTCGGTTTTGATTGTTATTTTACTTTTAGTAGTTCAAGGTTCTTTTTTTTCTTTTTTATCTCTTCACTTCAAATGTATTATTTTGTCCTTTTGTGGGGCTTAAGTATGTTTTTTACTCTTTCTCTTCATAACTAAATTTATATTACTTCAAAAATAAAAATAATTTGATCAAAAATAGTATTTTGTCTTTTTGTGGCTTAAGTATTTTTTTTTATTCCTCTTCAAAACTAAATTTATATTTTTTCAAAAATAAAAATAAATCCATCAAATAATAAATAATGTAAATAGTAATATTGTTACATATGTCATTTAACTTGGTTATCAAAACTATTTGTTTTGTATTATTTTTAAAAATTAATTTTTTGTTAAAAATTAATATTTCAAAATAATTTAATATTTATTATTAATCTTGTAGGTTATTTTTTTCACTTAATAAATTGATAGATGTTTAGAAATATTGGGTATCTTAAGTGAATGCATCCTTTTCCCTCCTATACATGAGGGCATTTTCTTAGCCATTGATTTTGCAATTGATGGTTGTAATTTGCTTAATTATAATAAAGTTGGATGTATTTGATTATGATTATTATTATTATTAAATATAGTAACCGTATAATATTTTGGAACTGATCTATCCTCTCCCATGACTCACGATTATGAGAATTAAATTTTTATAATATTCAAAAATTAGAATATGAAGAGAACAAGTAAAAATGTAATTTATAGAGCAAAAACATAATAGTATTAAACATCAAAAAGTAAAAAAAAAAAATAGTCACCAATTTGTGACTTTTTCCTTGTATTTTTCAAAACTTTATTTTCAGATTATATATTTATATGTGTTTGGGAATTATTTTCTAGAAATGTTATATATTTAAACAATTGAGAAAAAATTTGAGACAACAATAAAATCAAAAGTTTTTTTTCTTGAACTTTTCACATAATTTTGGGAAAAAATATTAATAAAATAAATTGAACATTTAAATCCTTAATATCGTTAAAATAATTCTACAAAAAAAATAATATGAAGTGCGTTCTTGTGATTGTTCTTATTCTATAAATTTAACAACATAGATAAATAAAAATATTAGTAATCTATATATATATATGGAAGAGGTTTCAATGGTTACATTTTTATTATAACCATTATGGTTACATTTTTTTAAAGCCATTGGATTACTATTAAATAGTTGTGATTAATTTGAAAATTAAATAAAAATAAATAATAAATAACTTGTAATCTGAAAATTACCTAATAATTTATTTCCTTATAAAATTTTAATTAAGATTACTTATATTTTAAAATTAAATTAATTATAATTATTAATTAATTTTTTGCAATTTATTACTATATAAGGATCTTTTAGCACTTTATTTTTTTGCACTTAAATTATTTAAAATTTTATAGCAAAACTTTTTATAATTGAAAATTATACACATATAATTTCATAATTTTAATTTTATTATACTTGTAATCTTAATTTTAAATTATTACAATTAATTATTTAATTATTTTATTTAAATATTTAAAAAGTAAAAAGTGAAATAAGTTGAAAAAATTTTTAGAAAAAAAAATGGCTACACTTGTTATCGATTGACTAGCTTGAGGCTTCATACTTAGTTCATCTAATTGTAACAAAATAATTAAATATTATTTAAAAATAATTAATTATTTAAAAATTTATTATAAGAAGAGAATTTTATTAATTTGTGTAAAAAGAAGTTAAATTTTTGTAAAAAAATAAATTTTATTGTAAATATTATAATTAAATGGCTTAATTGTTAAAATAATTAGACTAAGGATTTAAATATAAATAAAAAAAATTATTTATAAATATTAATTGCTAAAAGAGGTTTTGTTAAATATTTAATTAATTATTTTAAGAAAATAGTTAATTATAATTAATTAATTCTAAAAAAAGAATGTTTATCTATTAATAACCTGTTATTACATGTCAAAGAATGGTTACAATAAAAATGTAACCATTTAATAGTCACCCATATATATATATATATATATATATATATATAAAGGAGAGAAATAAGATGGTGACATAGCGCTTTATAATCACTCTAAATATTTTTATATTCTCTTCTTAATTCTCTTATTATTTTAATTCTTTATTAGGTTTATAAATATTATTTGATTCATTTTTCCATCTTTTGAATTTTTTATTAAGTTTATAATATAACTTTATTAATTAATTAAAAAATAAATAATTAAATTGAAAAAAAAAATTATACATATGTAACTATTACTTATTATTATTATTATTATATACCAAACTATACTTATAGAACTATTAATTATCATTATTATTATTATTATAAATATTTACTTTAATCATCCATCTATATATTTATATAAAGAATAGAAATAAGACAATGACACGGCGTTCTATAATCACTCCAAATATTTTTATTTATTCTCTTCTTAGTTCTCTTATTATTTTAATTTTTTATTAGATTTATAAATATTATTGTTTGATTAATTTTCCCATTTTTTAAATTTTTTATTAAGTTTATAATATTATTTTATTAATTAATTAAAAAATAAAAAATAAAATTGAAAAAAATTTATGCATAGCTATTACTTATTATTATTATTATTATATACCAAACTATACTTATATAACTATTAATTATTATTATTATTATAAAAAATATTTACTTTAATCAACAATTCAATATATAAACTTATCTCTATTTATTTTCTTATTTCTTTTTAATTTTCTAATATGATTAATTAATTAATTAAAAAAATAATGAATTGAGATATTTTTTTCAATTATCACACTCATCTATATATAACATATCATTAATAATGATTTTCACTGTTCTTTTTTGTTTGATTTTTTTTTTTTTTTTTTGTGTTTGATTTTTTCTCTTAAAATTTTAGTTACTACTCAATGTTATAATCTTCTTTTTATATAGAGCAATTTGCGGCGAAACCCCCTTATGTTTTGATTTTTATACACTTAACCCCCTTATCTTTATTTTTGGTGGCAAAACCCCCTTATGTTTTAATTTTTATACACTTAACCCCCTTATCTTTTTTTTTTGGTGGCAAAACTCCCTTATGTTTTAATTTTTTACACTTAACCCCTCTATCTTTTCGTTGGTGGCAAGAATTCCCTTTCGCTTTACTTTTCTTTGCAAATTTAAAGTTTTAGTTAAATATTACCGTTAAATACTAACTGGATTACTACTGTATCGACTTCGAGGTTTTACCGTTACATATACAAAGGTGTATACAGTGGTCATCCAATTGATATTTAACGGTAATATTTAACTGGCGTGTCAAATTTGCAAAGAAAAATAAACATAAGGGGGTTTTGCCACCAAAAAAAAGATAAGGGGGTTAAGTGTATAAAAATTAAAACATAAGGGAGTTTTGCCACAAAAAAAAAAGATAAGGGGGTTAAGTGTATAAAAATTAAAACATAAGGGGGTTTTGCCACCAAAAATAAAGATAAGGGGGTTAAGTGTATAAAAATCAAAACATAAGGGGGTTTCGCCGCAAATTGCTCTTTTATATAAATTGTTCATATGTATGTATACATACATCTTATTGAGTAAATAAACACATAATAAATACATGTATATACATTGTAATATATATCTTTACATACATACACACATCTACAATGAAACACCCTTACTTATGTATAAAGTTTTAAATTTTTATTCTTTTCATCCCTACACTATTATATATACATGCACATGCACATTTACTTTTTTTTTTTTAAATTTGATATTGAATGATGAGATTTTTTTTTTGTTTGTATTTCAAATCCCACATTCTATGTGTTCTATAAAATTTTTATTTTTGTGAATTTTTTACATACATGCACATTTAATTATTTTTTTTTTAATTTAATGTGGAATGATGAGATTTTTTTATTGTTTGGATTTCAAATCCCACATTCTATAATATGTTTTCTATAAATTTTTATTTTTGTGAGTTTTTTACACGTTTAATTAGATATCTCATATTTATTCTTCTGTAGAGACATTGTTCATTGATATTTTTTTTTAAAAAAAAAAAAATCTTAATGTCTTTATAGATATACGAAATTTAATATTTTCTTCTCTATAACTTTTGACAATATTTTTTTTTTAAAAAAAAAAAAAACTTTCCTCTCATCTCTACTATTATTTAATTATGTCACTTATTTAATTTTTTTAATGGTAAGATTTTTTTTTAAAGATTTCAAATTTATCATTATATGGTAAGTTTTCTATAGCTTTTTATATTTATGAGTTCTTATGTCGTTCTTTATATTTTAGATTTCTTATTTTCATTATAAATTTGTCATTTTTTAATTTTTTTCTTTCATTTCTAAACTTATTTATTTATTTTCTTTTTATTTTATTTTCTAAAAGAACTAAAATATTTAACCTTACAAAATATCTATAAAACCAAAATTCTTCTAAATTTATTTAACTATTTTCTCCTTTCAAATTTTTCTTCTATTTTCTAAAAAGTTTTAAAATATCTAACCCTAAACAATATTTATAATAAAATAATATTAATATTAATTAAGTAATATTCTCAAACCCTACCCTTTTTATTCATTATATATATCTATATAAATCAATTAAAACTCAAAATCGTAAAGTTTTCCCCAAATTTTTATTAATTTTCTAAAACTATTTTTTTAAAAAAAATATATATTAATATTTAAAACTAAAACCTTATGTAGGTTAAACCTCCATTATAATAACAACCTAATACATATTGTAACGCACGTATTTGAAAACTTGCTAAACTAAAATTTTACTTATTATAATATAATTATATAACCTTATAGGTCAAGATCCCAAATTTTTTTAAAACACAGTTGAAAATTACATTTACTATATATAAAGTTTCATATATATATATATATATAAATATATTCTTAAACGACAGGGCAACTACAAAATATAGTTCATAAGGTTGAAAGACTGAAACCCTCCAAGCTGCACTATCGCGATATGTACAATCACTGCCAAGCTCCAACTCACTGCTCCTCCAGCTTAGCTTTTCCTTTACCTACACAATGTAGCAAACTGATGAGTCATCAGAATTAATAAGAAATGCATAACATATATATAAGCAATGCTCTACCGGCTTTATGCTTAAGCCGTCTTGAGCTCGACAACCGAGCTCACCAAATGGTTAAGAACGTTCTCAACCGAAGTACGACCATTGTACCATATGCACTAAAGTACCAACTGTGTATTCGTGTTGGTACGGCCCTTACTGTACTCCCAGGAGTTACTAAGTGTTGTACCACATGCACAACGTACCCCTTGGTACTCGTGTTGGTAACATACTACCCTAATATCCTACACTGTACTAACACCCTTAAAATCACATTTCAGTTAGTGTTAGTAGTGTAAACAATTAATAATAAGCATGCATTCACATATATATATCATTTATGCTAACTTATCTCGTTTCCGTGCTCAGGTGTGCCGGTCAGCCTGAGTGGAATTGCAGCTCGACGCTTTACTGGGCCCTAAACCACAATATTCAGAAACTGATGAGAGACACCCTAAAACGCTTATCGGGAATTTAAAATCAAAACTAAGAATAACCCTCTCGATGAATAGGATGCTAACACTCTAAATAACATAAAACGGGTAAAACTAGGGTTCTGGAAAGTGGCCCAATCGGCAGACCGGATCCCAACCGAAAGTTCGATTCCCAAGGACCAACCAGTCGACCGGTTGCTACAGGTCCCCTTGAACTGGTTGACCAGTTTAGTGCTGGGAACCCAAAAATGCTCCCCACACCACAATTCTGTTGGAAATTATTTTACCAGGATCTTAGATCTACTCACAAGTATGTTGATTAACACCCTAAATATGAACTTTCTAAAACGATGAAATAAACACATATAAAGTTTAGTAAACCTTACATTGGGTGCAGCGGAATTAAATGACTCCTTTCGTTCAGATATCTAGCCCTTGATTCCTTTCTGTAGCAGAGCACTATCAATATCTGAACCTGGATCTCTTTCTCTGAATCTTTAGTGTTGAAACTCCTTCTTGCTGAAAGTCTTTCTTCACGATCTTCCTCACTATGATTGAGGTAACACTTGCTGTGTGTGGGCACTACTCTTACACTAAGAATTTCGAAATTCAAGAGGGAAGAGAAAGAAGAAGTGGCAGCTAAAGATAGGGAGAGAGAAAGGCTCAGTTTTTTTCTCTGAAGGAAAAAATAGAAAATTTAAGTGTGTAAATTTCCTGAAGCCTTCACTATCTATTTATAGCATTCCACTAGGGTTAGGTTCGAAATATTTGGCATTAAAATAATGAAAATATCGGAGGGAAAACCCTACAAAAGTGGCCGGCCATGCCAAGTGGATTTGGGCCTCCCTTTTTGCAATTTTGCAGTTTTATCTTTTCTGCATCTGATTTTCTCAAAAACGCTAATTTTCAAATTCAACCATTTAAATGCCAATTCTAACTATTTAATAACTATAAATAATTATTAAATAATATTGTCATTTATCATATTTATTAATTGAACCATACAAAGTATCATAATTAACTAATATGCCCCTAAAACTCTTTCTTTACAATTTCGCCCTTACTTAGTGAAAAATTCACAAATAGACATAGCCTAAATTGAGAATTATAATTGATTAATCAAAATTAATTATATGAGTCTTACAAGCAATATTATCTCAACTAGTGCGGGGACCATGGATCTATATAACCGAGCTTCCAATAAGTAGATCAAGAATTTATTACTAAAATTCACTGACATATTAATTCTTCGTTGAACCCACGCATAGAACTTAGAATTGCACTCTCAGTATATAGAATGCTCTACATGTTCCACCATATAGACACATCACTAGTTATCCATTGTTATAATCCTAATTTGATCAATGATCCTCTATATGAATGATCTACATTGTAAAGGGCTTAGATTACCGTTACACCCTACAATGTATTTAATCCTTAAAACACTTAACCCCGTATAAATGATATTTCAGCTTATGTGAAATGAGATCTCCACCATTTATTTTCGTTTGGTCAAGCTCGAAGGAGATCATCCTTTACTTACTATTCGCCATATAGAAGCTACAGATTCCATGTTTATGATAGCGCTCCCACTCAATTGCACTACCGTGTTCCCAAAATGTATGTATCACCCTGACCTAAAAGTAGGCTTAACTAACAAATCAAAGAACACGAATAGCCTCTCGAGATTGAGCCTAATCATAACAGGATTAAGATCATTTGATCTAGGATCAACTAGGCGATATTGACTTGAATAGATATTACGGTAAGTTTAATAAATCTAAGTCAAAGTTCAATATCGGTCCCTTCCGATGCATACTCCATGCATCCAACCTGAGCTTTACTTTAACCAATGCTCTGGAAAGAACATAGCATTTCTCCAAATGCAAGTAAACTCTGTTGTAGATTATCATATCAGTAAAACCCTATGTCTGATAAATCTAGGAAACTTTATTCACATAGTCATGTTTACTTTCCAATGTGTTGACAGCACAATAAACAGGATCAAGTATGTGAAAAGGGTTTCAGATGAATTTATACATTATGTACATATAATCATGAAATAAATCATGTGAACCATGCAACATTAAATGTTATTTCTGATCTATATTAATAAGTAAATTTGATTATATTGAAATGAGTTTTATTTAGGGCATAAAACCCAACAAATTCAACTCCAAACTCTCAAAAAACCTCCAGAATACCTGCTTATACTCCAACAAACACAACCGAAGCAATAGAACACAATAAATAACTCAATATTTAAAAACACCATTAGAGAACCAACTTAAGTTCTCTAAGCTCAATCTTGAACAATTCTCACTACAAGCAACTAGCTCAGCTTAAATCAACTAAAATAAACCCATCCTAACCCCAGAATTCAAACCCAAACAAGCTGCACAACTACAACACCTCAAATCATAAAAATCAAGCAATAAACCTAACTTAAGCTAAAAGAACCATAGAAAAGAAGGGTAAGCATTATACCTTGAATTGGATCTCCTATTTCTGGTTGAAAACTCTTTAATTGCAGCAAGAAATCTTTTCCCCTTGCTGGTTTTAGGTGGCACGAGAGAGAGAGAGAGAGAGAGAGAGAGAGAGAGAGAGAGAGAGAGAGAGAGAGAGAGAGAGAGAGAGAGAGAGAGAGAGAGAGAGAGAGAGAGAGAGAGAGAGAGATGTAGAGAGTGATATGTTGCTTTCTAGGTTTTTCTAACTATTCTTTCTTTCTTTTTTTTAATTGATTAATACTAATCCTAATAAAAGAAAACAGCTTCTAGAGTCTACTAAAATCCAAAAAGATGACTAAGGAAAAAGACCTATTTGCCCTTTTAATTTAAGCTAAAGATTTAAACAACTCAATGGTAGTTTGGTCATTTCCAAACACCGTTAAATTCCAATAACTCCATAACCTATCAATGACTCCCCGCTACTAATAAAATTCTATAACACAAGCAAAACGTGACTCTCTAATAGCTCAGCGTCACTTTCCACCGCTACCGAGCACAATCACAAAAAACGAGAAATTCACATATATAGCATAATTAATACATTTCGAATTTAAATAAATCTCCACAAACATGTAAATCATAATTAATAACTCAACATTATAATTAACCCTAATTATTCAATAATCCAAAATATTGATCTTAAGCGGTCTTTAGAATTATCCCCCATTAAAAGGATTTCGTCCTCGAAACCTAACCTGAACAGCTTTGGATGTTGAGTCTTCATGTCAGACTCCAATTCCCAAGTGCCTTCTTCCATGTTATCCCAAATTCGGCACTCTGACGTGGCATCACGAGAATGGTGACACGTGGACTCTACTTGGAGCACCTGTTCGGAACAATATGCTGAGCAGGATGCCTCGCTGACACATCCAGTATGGAATATTCAACGAGTCGTGCAGAATGATCAACACTTAGCGAATTCAGCTTAACGCATCATGAGTCACCAACTCAATCCCTACAACTCAGGGATCAACTTACGTGGATGTGGCACACACACGATCCCACTATCGGTGTATTTAGCCTCAATCCCACGATCCTTGCATTCAACATTGATCACACGATCTTTCTGTTTATGCGCATTGTAACGAGAGAGGAAACTCTTCCTCCTCAAGTTTCCAGCCCTATAAATAGTGAGGAATGTTCACTGGGCAAAGGACCGAGAAATTATAAGCCGAAACGCAATAAGCTAAAGCTATCTAAGAATTATATATTCAGAGATACTATTGTAAGAGCTATAAGAAAAGGAAACTTCTTCCTTGTTCTTAAGTCAATACAAATAACGAGCATTAGGCTATTACCGAACTGCTCGGGGCTGAACCTCTATAAAATTTCTATGTCTTGTTATTGTTTTATTATATATTCTCATTACGACATATCGTTTATCGCTTATAAAAAAGACTCATTGTCGTTGGCTAAAAGCGAAGTCAACATTTTGGTGCTTTCATTGAGAGGAGAATCACAGATCGCTCTTTCAATATTAGACACGATGGTAGAAACTCGTAGAGGCCTATCTGACCCAGCAAGCTCACAGACACTGGATCCGACATTACAGGACCCAAAGAGTTCAAGGGTTCCACCCGCTGTCAATCTTGGACAGACGGGAAGCGTGGTGAATGGTGGGACAACTCCTGTTATTGAAACTGCGCCTGGTGTGCTAGAGACTGGGAATAACAGTTCCGCACACAGCCAGGGCATTCATAACACGACTATTCCACTAGGCATCAACGCCCAAACAACCATCGAAGACGCAACCGAATTGCAAAATCTCCGCGCTGCGCTCGGACTCATGCAGGGTCACAGTAATACTCTGCATCATGATCAGGAGGAATTACGTGCCACAGTAAACCTCGCGTTTGACGAACAGAGGTGTATGTTCGTCGAATAGAGGGACAAAGAGATGGAGGCATTAAGGGCTCACCATGCAGAAATCGAAGATCATAGTCGGCAAGCTACTGTGCTGATACAAAGAGCCTATCAGACTGTAGGCCAGTAAACGCCAAGCGTCATTCCCATGAGAGAAACGGAGGATGACCCGACAATGAATGCCTCCCAGACAACCAACGGTCAGCCGTCCGATCCCCGGTCACGAGTTCCACTCGTGGGCCAAGAGGTAGGCGAGCAGACCTTGTCCGGGAATCCATCAGGAGGAGCCATGCTCGACGGATCCACTCAGAATAATGGAGCCAATCCACCTGTCAACCAATCGAACTAATCGCTAAGGCAGCCAGGTTCTTCTGTGTTCGATAGGCTGGGAACAACCCATGACCTAAGGGACGATCTAAATAGAAGAAGGGGAACAGACGAGCAGAATACTACAATGAACGTGAAGCCCTGAGCCCATACTCAAATCCCCGCTCAGAAAGACACTGACGTAATCTAACTCGACCAAAAATGCCAATCAAGTCAGCCTAGCCGTACAGGCCCAGCTCGACAAACTGAAGAATATGTTTCATGGCATGGCCGGGCAGCATAATAATGATCTTGAGTTAGACCGTGCACGCAGAACTCCCTTCTCACCAGAGATCAATCTCCTGCCACTACCCCACAAGTTCAAGGTGCCAACGTGGAAGATGTACACTGGGAGAGAAGATCCTCTCTCCCATCTTAAGTATTTTGAGATGCAAATGGATGTACAAGGAGTGTGAGGGGACGTATGTTACAGAATCTTCCCCGCCACTCTGTCGGAAGCCGCACAACAATGGTACTTCAAGTTGGCTCCTGGAAAGTTTAGTTCATGAAAAACCTTCTCTTCGGAATTCCATGCATAATTCTCTTCCTCACGCCAGCTCCCATTGCATCTGGGAGATTTGGTCGAAGTAAAACAGCGACCAGGCGAGCCACTCCGGGCATACATCAGCAGATTCATGATAGAAGCGACCAAGGTGTTGTGGGTAACTGAGGATGGAAAGTTATGCGCGATACTAGGGGGCATTGAAGTCCTTGGCGAACTGTGGAAGGATATAAGGAAAAACGGACTGGTCGACTCAATGAGTGATTTCCTTGACCGGGCCGAAGGTTTCATCAAGCTTGAGGAAGCCATTCAGCGAGCAGAAGGTGAGCAAAAGCTGAGCAAAACGAAGGTTCCTTCCACTGGAACGTCCGCCCAACTTCCCCATTATTCCAGCAATTCAAGTGGCAAGCGTTCAGGCAACAACCACAAGCAAGGAAACGGGAAGAAGGGAAAGTTCACTGAAAAGCCCGGACAGACTCCCCGTGATCATGCCAAACACACTGCATTCACCATCTTGACCGAAGATATAGAGAGTGTGTACATAGCAACTTAATCGTTAATTCCGTACAAGAAGCCCGGGCCCATGAAGAAAGATACCAGCAAAATGGACATGACGAAATTTTGTCGATTCCATGGAGACTACGGCCACGACACCAACGAATGTTACAACTTGAAGCGGGAAATAGAACTTCTGATCAAGAAAAAAAACCTGCACTTACAGAAGTACGTCAAGGCTAACCAAGGTCAGAATAACCAGGATCTGATGCCTCCGCCAATAGATGGAAACTTGCAAGTCATTATTGGAGGCCCGCACATCGCTGGAGACACGGGCAAAGCTCGAGAGAGATATGCCCGAACGGCTCACTACGAGCATGAAGAAGTCGTCCTGGCCGTGGAAGAGAGGAAGCCCAAAGTTCCACGCGCAGGAGAGCCAACCATAACGTTCAACGACGAAGATGCTGTCCAGATAAGATTTTCGCACAACGACCCTGTGGTGGTGGAAGTCCAGATAGCAAACAAAATGGTGGCCAGAATCATGATCGATAATGGGGCTTCTTCAAACATTTTGTTAAAGACTGCTTACGAGAAGATAGGGCTCCAGCTCAAGGATTTAACTCCATGCCTTCAGCCTGTCTGTGGTTTCTTCGGTCTAGGAGTTGCACCTCTAGGAAAAATCTGGCTACCCCTCACAGTTGGACAAGCTCCGACGAGCATAACTATCATGGCACAATTCCTGATATTGGATGTTCCTTCAGCCTTTAACGTAATGCTAGGCCGACCAGCCTTGTATGACTTAAAAGCTGTCACATTAATATTTCACTCGTGCCTGAAGTTCCCAACCAAAAATGGGGTAGGGTGTCTTAGAGGGAATCAGCAATCTGCTCGGGAATGTTACAACCTTGCAGTGGCCAAGGCTAAGAAGGAAATATCCTCCAGCCAGAGCCCAGACAAGGGAACAAACATTCCAAAGTAGGAAACTTCCCAAGGCGAGGATGAAGATGTGGATCCTTGACTTGGGGACCCAAGCAGCAATGTTGCACCTGTGGAAGAATTAGAAGAGATCGAGATCGATCCAGCTATCCCGGTCAGAAAGCTAAAAATTGGAAAGGGTTTGTTGCTCAAAGTAAAATCAGAATTGATAAAATTTCTGAGAGCAAACCTGGATGTTTTTGCCTGGTCACATGCGAATATGGTCGGAATCGATCCTTCTATTATTTCGCACGTCCTGAATATCGATCCTAACATCCGGCCAGTTCAGCAGAAACAAAGATTGCTTGATAAAGAACGAGCAGTAGCCTTGAAAGATGAAGTTGAAAACTTGCGCAACAACAACTTCATCATTGAAGCCTTTTATCCGGCTTGGGTCGCGAACCCCGTACTCGTGCCTAAGCCGAACAAGAAATGGCGAGTCTGTATTGACTTCACAGACCTCAACAAAGCATGCCCTAAAGGCTGTTTCCACTTCCAAGAATCGATCAGCTCGTTGATGCAACAGCCAGGCATGAAATATTAAGCTTCATGGATGCTTATTCGGGCTACAATCAAATCAAAATGCATCCACCAGACCAAGAACATACAAGTTTCCAGACAGATATGGGTCTCTACTACTACAAAGTCATGCCGTTTGGTCTTAAAAATGCCAGAGCTACATACCAAAGATTGGTCAACAAGATGTTTAAAGACCAGATCGGCAGAAATATGGAAGTGTACGTGGATGATATGCTCGTCAAATCTAGAAAGGCTAGGGGGCACATAAACGACCTGGATAAATGTTTCAAAGTCCTCAGGAAATACAACGTGAAACTAAACCCCTTAAAATTCTCCTTTAGAGTCAGCTCGGGAAAGTTTCTAGGCTTCATCGTCAATGCTCGAGGAATTGAAGCCAATCTAGAAAAAATCCAAGCCCTCCTGGATATGAACTCGCCAACAAAAACCAAAGAGGTGCAAAGCCTAACTGGTCGCATCGCCGCACTTAGCAGATTCGTGTCAAAATCAACGGATAAATGTGTCCCATTCTTCAACATCCTACGAGGAAACAAAAAGTTCGAATGGACAGAAGAATGTGAAAGAGCTTTTTAAGATCTAAAAGCACAAATCGCAAAACCTCCTGTCCTTTCTAAACCTCTGGACGGTGAGGAACTGGGGATATACCTAGCAGTAACGGAGCATGCTGTGAGTGCCGTACTGATCAGAGAAGAAGACGGCGTGCAACATCCAGTCTATTGCATCAGTAAAAGACTCGTCGCGGCCGAAGGCCGATATCCATTGATAAAAAAGCTCGCCTACTGCCTCATTCTAGCAACAAGAAAGCTAAGACCTTACTTTCAAGCTCACCCAGTTTGGGTGTACACCGACCAACCACTACGACAAATACTGCAAAAGCCAGATGCCTCTGGACGGTTACTCAAGTGGGCGGTAGAATTGGGTCAGTACGAAATCAACTTCCAACCCCGAACAACTATCAAAGGCCAAGCCTTGGCCGACTTTGTGGTGGAATGCACATGCAAAGCTGAAAGTATACCAGAAAGCGATCTCGAGTCAATACCACAGCCGAGTAATACTCAAATCGAACCGACTTGGAAGCTACATGTGGATGGGTCGGCAACAAATCAATTATCCGGCGTAGGAATTGTCCTTGTCACACTTGGGGGCAACACCTGCATGCAGCAGTCAAATTCGAATTCAAAGCCTCTAACAACGAGACCGAATATGAAGCCCTAATCGCTGGACTTAAACTAGCGAAGGAAATGAAGGCCGAGCGCATTGAGATCTGCAGTGATTCACAGCTAGTGCTAAATCATGTATCTGGCGAATACGAGGCTTGAGGAGAAAAAATGATAGCATATCTGAGAAAAATACATGATCTACTCGCACAATTCAAAAGCTACAGCCTCAGACAAATTCCAAGAGAAGAAAATACAACGGCAGATGTGTTAGCCTGATTGGCGTGCAGCAATATAAGTGACAAGGCAAACCTAGTCCCGATCCAGTTTCTTGAAGAGCCTAGCATCACTGGCACGGAAGAAATCGAAATGATCGACGCATCTCCGAACTGGATGATGCCAATAGCAGCCTATCTCAGCTCTGGGGAACTCCCAGATAACCGAAATGCACCTCGGAAAATGAGAAGAAAGACAGCACGGTACATCATAGTACAAGGGATCATGTACAAAAGAGGATTCTCAATGTCATTGCTCAGATGCGTAACACCAAATGAAGCTGCACGACTCCTATATGAATTTCACGACGGATTCTGTGGAAATCATGCAGCCGGACAGAGCTTATCAAAGAAAATTCTAAGGCAAGGCTACTTCTGGCCGACGATGATTGAAGATTCGAAAGCTTATGTCAAGAAGTGCGACAAGTGCCAGAGATTTTCAAAGATACCAAGAGCTCCGCCCAACGAGCTAACACAAATGCAAAGTCCGTGGCCCTTTTCCATCTGGAGAATTGACCTAGTCGGGCAGTTACCTAAAGGTAAAGGCGGAGTGCAGTACTCAGTGGTAGCGGTTGACTACTTTACTAAGTGGACTGAAGCCGAACCACTCGCAACTATCACATCAAAGAAGGTTCAAGACTTTATAGTGAAGAACATCATATGTCGGTTCGGACTACCATACAAAATAGTTTCGGACAACGGCAAACAGTTCGACAGTCAATCTTTTCACTGATTTCTGTGCGAACCATGGTATCATCAAAAGTTTCTCCGTAGTGGCACATCCTCAAGCAAACGGTCAAGTTGAAGCAGTCAACAAAACCTTGAAGGATACACTAAAGAAGAAACTAGAAGATGCCAAAGGAAATTGGCCAGAAGAACTCCCCGAGGTTCTATGGTCATACCGCACAACAGAATAAACAGCAACCGGTCAGACACCATTTGCAATGGCATACGGTTATGAAGCTATGCTGCCCGTCGAACTCGAGCCACCATCCCACAAAAGGTTGACGTACGATCAAGGTACCAATCATATACTCCTTGCAGAATCACTTGATGAAATCGAAGAAAAACGAGCAACTGCAAACTTAAAGTTGGTAGCTCATCAACAAAAAGTAGCTCGGTATTTCAACAAACAAGTGAAAGCTCGGAAATTCTTTGTGGGAGATATGGTCCTAAGAAGGGTATTCTTAAACAGCAAAGACAGCACGTCAGGTGTACTAGGACCCAACTGGGAAGGACCATACCAGGTGGTTGAAGTTCTCGACTCCGGAGCATACAAACTGGGTAAGTATGAAGAAAAAATGCAACTCATTCTAGTACCACGGTACTGGAATGGAGAACATTTAAGGAAATACTACCAATAAAGTACTCAGGTCGGGTAGACCACTTCAAAGTACTCAGGTCGGATAGACCACTTCAAAGTACTCAGGTCGGGTAGACCACATTAAAGTACTATTGAACATTCGCTTCTAAGTGAATGGCCTCTTGGGCGGACTACGCGCAAAGGCTTCAAAAATAAAGTACTCAGGTCGGGTAGACCACTTTAAAGTACAGTTTCTTAGTTGTTTTATGTCATGATAAGCTAAAAGATCAGATTAGATCACTAGCTCTGATGTAAGTTACTATGGTAACAAATACATTTTCGATCAATAAATGAATAACGATAGTATTTCCAATTCTATTGAGTCGAAAAAATCAGCATGATTATAATTTACCTAAAGTGCGTACAAAAGGTTTAGTCAAACCCAAAACACCGAACAGAAAAGTAATATATTTGCGAAAGAAAAGTGACCAAGAGTCATACGTCTGCTCGGTCACTTGGGGGGCACCTATACCTGTATAAAGCATTTGGTAAACATAAAACAATCACAATTGCACGGCAATTATAGACAGAGAATGAAATTCATTAAGGATGACAAAAGCATGTAGTACCAGGATTAAAATCTACCCGGTCAGCCCGTTGTCCAAAAAATAAAAAATAATTCCAAGTTTAAAGACCGCTTGGTTGGTCACGATGTCTTAAACAGCTGGAGTCCCAGGCTCTTGGTTCGGTTCTTCTGAGCCAACTGGAGCAGGAGGATCTGTTGTTCGAGCAGGAGAAGCATCAGCAGCCTGGTCAGAAGCTTGCCCGAAAGTTGAAGCAGCCTCCTCTTTTCCACCATAAGCCACTTGGGTCGCGCAGTACTCAAGGTACATGTCCTTAGCGTCGCCCAAGTAGTCGAAATTAGTTTGGGGATTAGCCTTCTAGAAATCGAAGAAGAGCTCGAGGCCGGCAGTCTCTAAAGCATTGACCTTCTCCTTCAATTGGTCCGCCTCGGTCACCTTGGCGTCCCTCTCTTCCTTTAGCCGAGGAAGAACTTGCCGCAGAGAACTCCTCTCATCCTGAAGACTGTTAACTTCAGCAGATAAGATCTCGATGGTCTCCTCAAAGCGATCAACAGCTTTGGGGTCCTTTGTTAGCACGGAGATCTTCTTCTCGACAGCAAACAGCTTCTTGTTGGCTTCATCCAACTCATGCCGAACAGCTCCAGTTTTCGCCCTGGCCTCCTCAGCTTCCTTCTTGGCCAAGTCCGCCTCTGCCCTTAAGGTGTCGGACAGAGCCGCACTTTTGGAAGTAGCAGATTTAGCCCGGGAGTAAGTGTAAGCCAACTTCAAACCGGCCTACACAAAGGAAAAAGTCAGCATATGGAGCTAAGTGTGAAAAGTTAAAAAGGAAGTATCAAAAAAGACTAACCCTGGTGAGCTCCAAGACTCCGCCCACCAACACATCCAGAGACGAGTCGCTATTAGCACCAACCAGTTGCTCACTAACCTCAGGAACCAGCCGGTTCATGTAGTGGGCTAGCATCTCCTTGCCCTTCTTGGCCTCTAGCAGCACGCGCAAAGGTGGAGTTGGTGCCTGCACCCGCTCAGGGACCCTCCTGACCAGTTCAGACCCAGTCGTTGGTGGTCGAGACTCCTTAGACTTGGCAGATTTTGGAGTAGAAGGATTTGCAACAGTCAGCTCCTCGGAAAGGTCCGCAACCTCTCCAGAAGGTCTCTTCTCCGAGGACCCCTCTCCGCCCTTAAGCTTCTTGGCCGGAGGGGAGGCGCTAGAGCTTCCGCCCATCCTCTTCCTTAGAGCATCAAGCATCTGCCGAGACATGTCTGCACAGAACAAAAATAGCGTGGTTAGAAAAAGCCAGCAGAAAATACAAGGCATGAAAGTCAAGAAGCTGAAAAAGAAGTCAAATGCAGAGTGACTGCCCGCCCAGAAGATTAGAAGTCCATCATCACCTGACATTGAGTTTATCTCAGACATGACAGCCTTCCCTTTTCCAGCAAAGGGATAAGATGGCCGAACAGGTGAAATGGGCTCCCTTATGCGAATTGCATGTTCAACAGGCCTGGGCATGGCTGGGAGTTTCTTCTTCCTCTTCAATGGGGTCACCTGCTCAGCCTCAGCCTCAGCCTCGGCTTCATCTTCAGGATTCATGGGCTCCTGAGCATACTGCTTGGCCCTGGCACCTCCCTTCAACTTAGCCTCTCGCTTCAGCTGAATCAACTCATTCTCTGGATGAGTTCGTTCAGGCCGGCCAGCATCAGACTTCCCCTTCTTCCCCGCCACGGACTTAGGAGAAAAGTCCTCTGGGTAAAGCCCATACTTCACCAGATTATCATTGGAGATCAACTGGATGACATTCCTGTCTTCCTCCGGCAACTAGGCAAGTTTTTGAGCTCTATCCCTAAGAGCAAGGGTGAGGGGAGGACGGTGATATGTTGGAATCTGCTGAAACTAAGTCCGGGTGATGCTCGGATCCTTCACCGTGAAGTACTCATCAACAAAACGCCCTATTTTGCTGATGGCCTTGTCATCTGTACCGCTCAACCACTTGAAGCCTGGCTGAGAGAAGTAAAAATACCCCGACCTGCCTTACTTGGGGGTAGACTTCAGGTCGAAGAACCAGGCGACCTCATGGGGGGAAGGAGCATCCCATCATTGGGAAGCATAGAGGACGAAGAGAGCGAACAAATACTTGATGCCCTTTGCAGTAATCTGGGTCGGGCAGAGGCCAAAGAAGTCTGCCACATCCCTTAAGTACTTATGCAAGGGCATTAGCGCCCCTTGCTGGCCGTGAGCCCCCGACCAGGCGCACATTCGCTTATCAGGATTTGTGGCGCGATTGTCGTGGGCGGGAATGTAGCAGTCCAGCTCACCAAGGTATCCGTCCTAGTCGAGAGTGCGGAGGCGTGCCTCCGAAATCTTGGACGGAGGACTTACCCACCTGGCACCCAAGGCACCCCGCCTCCTATGAGGAACCGCCTCGGCAAGCTCCTCACTGATGTAGTCCATGCCCTCAACCAGGATGTCTCCGTCAGCATCGACTGGTTGCCCAGCCTCATTGTACTCCCCGAAGTCAAGGGGTCCAACCTCTTCCTCTCCCTCCGCACTGGGAGGACTGCCCGGACGCGCCTCGTCCAGCTCCTCAACCTTCAGGACTTCAGCGTCCCCCTCACGGTCCTCCTCCATCGGAACTGCCAAATCCTGTTCGGCGTCAGGCAGAGTGGCGAGCCGAGCCACTTGAGGATCAGAAGCGTCAACCAGACGCGTGGTTTTCTTCGTACGAGCCATCATCCTATGGCTGAGTATGGGGTCAGGAGAATTTCCTTCGCTAGAAGGAGGGCTAGCACGAAGACGAGGGTGAACTTCGTGTAGAAGTTGAAGCAAATCCTGGTCGATCTGATGCTCAAGCTCCCAAGACTCACCTGGGTTCATCTACAAAAGACAAGACACAAGATGAGTGTTGGACGGAGTATCAAACGAAAAACAAGCAAATGTGCCGACCAGAAGTACTCAACAGATTAAAAAACGACCATATTCGAAGAAAAGTCAAAACTCAAGAAGTCAGAAAGTTTTCTTGAGTTAGGGCAAAAAAGTTAATGAAGCTTGGAATAAGCAAGATGGAAAACAGACGCAATGCAGTTCAAAAATAAGCCCTATGGCTGAAAGCCAACATAAGGACATGGAAAAGAAGAGTCGCAGAAGTTTCTAACCCTAGGGTTTCCTAAGCGTTTTTTCTACAACATAGTTACATTCAAAGAGTAGACATGCAAAGGAAAGCATAAAGGGAATTAGAAACTTACTCAAAGATTCAAATGTCCGGGTTCAAGCAAGCAAGCAATCGTCTGTAGGCACTTTGGCAACTCTGAAGCCAGAAAACTCTCTCTTTTCGCTCTGAAGTTTACTTAACAACGAAGGGTGATAAAATGAGTAATGTGCCAATAAAAGGAGTATTTATAGGCAAAATGGTAACTGTACATAAAGGAACCTTAGACGCCTCAGCTTCCCGCCTCAAAAGCGAATATGGGAAATCAAAAGTAATCGAGTGCAACTGACAGCCGTGGAGAGAGAAATTCAGATTTTCAAAATATTAATTGTCAGAGCATTAATTAGCCGAAAACCGAAGGGACGCCCAGTCAGCTTCACATCGAGTCTCGAACGGTCATGCTCGACACGTGTCCCCATCCAAAGGTAGAGCCAGCTCGGAATAAGTCTACACGCAACCTCAGAGGTCCCGCACAGACTTGGGGGGCAAATGTTATCCAAAATTTGGCACTCTGACGTGGCATCACGAGAATGGTGACACGTGGACTCTACTTGGAGCATCTGTTCGGAACAATATGCCGAGCAGGATGCCTCGCTGGCACATCCAGTATGGAATATTCAACGAGCCGTGCAAAATGATCAACACTTAGCGAATTCTGCTTAATGCATCATGAGTCACCAGCTCAATCCCTACAACTCAGGGATCAACTAACGTGGATGTGGCACACACACGATCCCACTATCGGTGTATTCAGCCTCAATCCACGATCCTTGCATTCAGCATTGATCACACGATCTTTCTGTTTATGCGCATTGTAACGAGAGAGGAAACTCTTCCTCCTCAAGTTTCCAGCCCTATAAATAGTAAGGAATGTTCACTGGGCAAAGGACTGAGAAATTATAAGCCGAAACGCAGTAAGCTAAGGCTATCTAAGAATTATATATTTAGAGATACTCTTGTAAGAGCTATAAGAAAAGGAAACTTTTTCCTTGTTCTTAAGTCAATACAAATAACGAGGATTAGGCTATTACCAAACTGCTCGAGGCTGAACCTCTATAAAATTTCTGTGTCTTGTTATTGCTTTATTATATATTCTCATTACAACATATCGTTTATCGCTTATAAAAAAGACTCATTGTCGTTGGCTAAAAGCGAAGTCAACATTCCACTTTACTATTTCTTCAGAGTACTTTGACCAATGCTATAGTTTTGCTTCGAAGAATCTTCTCTTTTCTATCTAGAATTTGTACTGGTTGTTCATCACAAGATGTTAAATGCCAAAATATTACATATTTCATAGTATAAAAATACAAAGTTAATTAAATTTTAAATAATATTTTCATGAAATTAAAGTTATATATTTTTATATTGAAAATATTTTATTTAAGATTAGTTTTATCTTTGTTTATAAATAATAATTAATATTTATGGCATAATTGAGAAAAAGAATAAAAAGATAAAAAAAAAATGTATTATTTTTCTTAAAAGAATTACAAATTAATTAGATTTTAAAATAAATATTTTCATGTCATATATTTTGTGTTGAGAATATTTTGTTTGGATTTAATTTTGTTTGTGTTTGATTGAGAAAATAGCATTTCTAAAAAGAAAGAAAGAAATAAATAAAAAAAAAAGGATGATAAAAATGTGGCCCAAACATCAGAAAAGTGGTATTTTTGAAGACCAAATTGAGCCCAAAGAGCATCAGGCCTAACCGGCCCATTTTTCTCTCCCAGCCAACAGCCACGACACGTGGCGTCTTCCGGTTCGTCTGCAGAAGGCGCGTCAACGCCTTCTCTCCTCCGAAGCCCACGCGCGCGTGAAGCGCACGGACCCTTCTGGTCCGTGTGTTTCGTCCACTCGCCCAGCCGAGAGTGGGCCTCGTCCCACCTTGTTCACCAAGCTTCAAAAAGGAAGCTTTCTCCTCCTTTCTGCATGCGCCAAGTGTCACTTCATGACACAAATTGTTATTTTTCAGCCAACACAAGCTCGACACGTGGCACCGACTCATCAAAGGCAGCCAATCCGACAGTGCCACGTGTCACTCCGGTTTTAATTATTGGTATTTACATTTTTACCCGCATGCAATTTGTAATAAGTTTAATTGCACATTAGTCCTTTTACCCTTCTATAAATAGAAGCTTAGGATTTTAGAATTCAGTTACAGTTTCAGTTTCAGACAGAAAAATCCAGAGAAAACGCTCAGAGCGCTCAGTGTTAGTTTACCGCTTTCTTAGTTAATTTTCTTATGGGTTTCTAAGTTCCCTTATTATTAAGGAGGACGATGAAACCTAGTGTATTTAATTAAGTATTTATTTTTATTTTGATTCTCAGTACAATATATGCTTATGATTTTCGCTTCTTAAAATAATTTCTTTCATCTTTAATATCAAGTATTTTTGATAGTTAGAAATTATTTATGCTTGGTTCCATATTTTATTAAAAATAATATTCTTTGATTTTTTGTATTTACATTAAATTGTTTCACATTTAATGCTTAGAAGTTATAATTTTAAAGCGAAGGAAAATCTATTTTTTATTAGAAAATAATTGGTTTGATTACTGATTAAATTATGAGAATCAATATAAACATAAATATTTTTATATACACTTAAGTGGATTCTGAGCCCTTAATAATATCTCAAAATATTTCTGAAAATATCTGTTACTGTCATTTTTATCATTTAAACACTTTATTTTATTTTGTTACCAAAAACCTCACCATTTTCGGAACTAGGTTAGAGTTTTATTAGCTTAGATTAAATAAGTATTTTCTTCGATTTCACGCAATTCCCATGGGTTCGACCTCGTTCTTCACAATCTCCATACTACAATAAAGATTCGTGCGCTTGCGAGTTGATAAATGTAAAACGTACCATTTTGGTATACAACAAGTTTTTGGCGCCGTTGCCGGGGAGCTGCAAGAAAAAAAACTACTTTAATTCAGGTTGGTATAATTCTTCTACTAGTTATTATATTATATATATTATATATTACGTTTCTTAATAGTGAAGTAAAACTTTTATATATATAAAGTTATTATTATTATTATTATTAGTTTACGTTTTTTTTAATTGATATATATATATATAAAATTTATTATATATTATTATTATATATAATATTAATATATTATTATATATTATTTATTATTATATACATTACTTAACTATTAAGAAAAGTATATTATTATTATAATTATATATAATAAAGTATATATTATAAATTATAATTAATATTAATATTTATATTTCTGTCAAATATATACATATTATTTATTTCCCGCTATATTTTAAATTCAGTCTTTATTTACGCAATTATATGGTAGGCACCTCCTCCTAATTTTTTCATGTTATTTTAATTTTTGTGATACTTGGTGTATGATTCGCTTGGGAACGAAATTCTAAAAATCGTTTGGTAAAAAGAAAATTATTGTGGGTTGAAATTAAAAGTGAAAATTCTGACATCATGGAACCAAATCAAGTAAATGTGGAAGAAAAAACTCTTATTGATCATTTTTCTCCCATTTCTGCTAATCCACCATCATGCATTATTTTTCCTGAAACAAATGCTACACATTTTGAACTGAAACCTTCCATAATTCAACTTTTGCCATCTTTTTATGGGTTAGGTAAAGAGGATCCATACATGCATGTGAAAGATTTTTTAGAAATTTGCTCTACATTTAGATTTCAAAATTTTTCTGATGAATCTGTTAGGCTTAGACTTTTTCCATTCTCATTAAAAGATAAGTCTAAAGCCTGGTTAAATTCACTCCCAGCCCGATCTATTTCAACTTGGGATGAATTAGTTAATAAATTTTTGTTCAAATTTTTTCCAATGTCTAAAACGGATAATATTAGGAGAGAAATCTCTGAATTTTATCAGAAAGATCACGAAGAATTTTATGAATGTTGGGAAAGATTTAAAGATTTATTGCTAAAATGTCCACACCATGGTTTTGAGAAATGGAGATTGGTAAAATACTTTTATGATGGATTATCTCCTTCAAACCGACAAATGGTACAATCAATGCACACTGGAAAATTTTTGCAATTTAGAGGGGATGAGGCTTGGGAGTCTCTTGAGAATCTTTCTGTAAATTCTCAACAGTGGAATTGCCAAGATCCTAGATCGAAAGCTCCCAACACATCTAAGAGAGGTGGAATTTACGATGTCAAAGATGACGTAGATATTAAAACATCATTAGCAAATCTAACTAGGAGAGTTGAAGCTATGTCATTAAGTCAATCCATGAATACTCCTATACATAGGAATGAAATTTGTTCCTTATGCTATAGTACAAGTCATAGTGCCCAGTCATGTCCATCATTACCTATATACCAAGAGGCATTTTCTGAAGAAGTGAACGCTCTTCAAACTTATGGGAAATCATCTGATAGCCCATTTTCTCAATCCTACAATCCAAATTGGAGAAATCATCCAAATTTTTCATGGAGACAGAACCAGCCTCCAATGAATCAAAGGCACCAGTACAACACGCCCAATCAGAGTCAAGCCCAACCTAATATGCCATATCCTCAACAACAAAGAAAACCATCTTTAGAGGATACACTACAACAGTTTATGCAAACCACCCAACAAGCTTTACACACAAATTCTCAATCCCTGTTAAAGCTTGAAACACAAATGGGTCAGCTTGCTATCGCTGTAGCTGAAAGGGAAAAGGGAAAACTTCCCAGTCAACCCATTCAAAATCCAAAGAGTCTGGAAAAATTATTGAAAAAGCTAAATCAATTTCTAGACCTACTGAAGAAGCTAAATCAATTTCTATCCTGGGGTCTGGAAAAATTATTGAAAAACCTGATTACATACCTCAAACTGATGCTGAAATAAACAAAGACTCATTGAAAGAAAATGAAAAGAGTCAGCCTGAAAGTTCACATTCCAAAGACTCGGTTGAAGAATCGAGTCAAACTTTACCGTTCATTCCAAAATCTCCATTCCCACAAAGATTGCTCCCGATCAAAAGAGGTAGTCAGTATGGTGACATCTTAGAGGTATTCAAACAAGTAAGTATAAATATCCCTTTCTTAGATGCCATTAAGCAAGTACCGCCTACTCTAAATTCTTGAAAGATTTGTGTACCGCAAAAAGAAACACAAATGTTCCGAAAAAAGGCATTTTTAACGGAACAAGTCGGCTCCATAATTCAATATAAAAGTCTTGTTAAACACAAAGATCCGGGTGTCCCACCATTCCTTGTATTATTGGTGATCATGTGATTAACAAAGCTTTACTTGATTTAGGAGCTAGTGTGAATTTATTGCCTTATTCTCGTTTTTATAAGCAACTTGGTCTAGTGGAACCGAAACCAACATCTATGACACTTCGATTAGCCGATCGTTCGTGAAAATTCCTAGAGGTGTCATAGAAGATGTTTTGATTAAGGTAGATAAATTTTATTTTCCGTTGATTTCATTGTTCTTGATACTCATTTTGTTGAAGACATAAGTGCTCAAATTCCGATCATTTTGGGTAGACCATTTTTAGCCACATCAAATGCAATCATCAACTCGTCGTAATGGTGTTCTTAAATTATCATTTGGAAATATGACCGTTGAGTTGAATGTTTTTAATGTTGCTAATAACCGTTGATTGCGATGATGTATATGAGGTAAATTTTATTGATTCTCGTCACACAAGATTTCATGCTAAACAAAGATAATTCTTTTGAAAATTGTGTAAGTCATTTTGGTATGAATTTTGAAAGTTCTTTTGATAGTGTAAATTCTTTGTTAGAGTCTACACCATTGATAAACAGGAAGAGTGGAACACCAAAGTTGAGTCAATTGAACCCTTTCGCCAATTAGAATCACAAATACTCCCCGAACCACCAAAGTTAGATCTAAAGGTTTTACTCCGAAGATCTAAAATATGCATTCCTAGGAGAGTCGAAACCTTCCCCGTTATCATCGCATCTCGCGTTAGACAAGAAACAAGAAGAGAAATCTACAAGTTCTTAAGAGTCATAAAAGAAGCCATAGGGTGGACCATGGCCGACATCAAAGGAATTAGTCCTTCTGTGCATGCATCGAATCCATTTAGAAGAAAATGCAAAGCCATCCCGTGAGTGTCAAAGAAGGTTAAATCCAAATATGAAAGAAGTAGTGAGAGATGAAATACTTAAAACATTAGATGTGGGTATTATATACCCAATTTCTGATAGTTCATGGGTCAGTCCGATCCATGTTGTTCCTAAGAAGTCTGGAATTACTGTAGTCAAAAATGCAAACGATGAATTAATCCCCACTAAAATCCAATTGGATGGAGAGTGTGCATTGACTACAGAAAACTGAATAGCCTCACCAGAAAAGACCATTTCCCATTACCCTTCATTGATCAAATGCTTGAAAGATTAGCTGGTCACGAGTACTACTGTTTTCTCGATGGTTACTCGGGATACAACCAAATCCCGATAGCACCCGAGGATCAAGAAAAGACCACCTTCACATGTCCTTATGGAACATTTGCTTATCGACGCATGTCTTTTGGCTTATGCAATGCACCTGCGACATTTCAAAGGTGTATGATTGCAATTTTTTCTGATATGGTTGAACATTTTTTGGAAATCTTTATGGATGATTTTTCTATTTATGGATCTTCTTTTGATGAATGTTTACACCACCTGTCTCTTGTCTTGATTCGTTGTAAAGAAAAGAATTTAGTGCTAAATTCGGAAAAATGTCATTTTATAGTAAAACGTGGAATTGTCTTAGGACATGTGATTTCATCTGAGGGAATAGAAGTTGACAAAGCTAAAGTTGATCTTATTTCAAAACTTCCACCACCTAAAACTGTGAAAGAAATTAGATCATTCTTAGGTCACGCCGGTTTCTACCGGAGATTCATAAAAGACTTTAGCAAAATTTCACGGCCTCTGTGCCATTTACTTGGAAAAGATAATGCATTTGTTTTTGATCATGATTGTCATATTGCTTTTGAGAAATTGAAAACTATGCTAACTACTGCACCCATTATTCAACCTCCTGATTGGAACCTTCCTTTTGAAATAATGTGTGATGCTTCTGATTATGCTATAGGAGCTGTCTTAGGGCAAAGAATTGATAAAATACCACATGTTATTTCCTACTCTAGCAAAACTCTAAATGATGCTCAATTAAATTATTCCACAACTGAGAAAGAATTGCTTATTGTCGTAGTCTTTGCCTTAGAAAAGTTTAGGTCTTATCTGTTAGGATCTAAAATAATTGTTTATTCTGATCATGCTGCTTTAAGATATCTTTTGTCAAAGAAAGATGCAAAATCACGTTTAATCCGTTGGATACTTCTTTTACAAGAGTTTGATCTAGAAATTCGTGATAAAAAGGGGTCTGAAAATGTTGTTGCTGATCACTTATCTAGGCTAGTTATTGAAACTAGTAAAGAGCCTACCCCTATCACCGAAACTTTTCCTGATGAACAATTGATGCATGTTTCTTCTCTGCCTTGGTATGTTGACATTGTGAATTATCTTGTTACTGGTGAAATACCATCTCACTGGTCTAAACAAGATAAAAATAAATTTTATTCTGAGGTGAAAAATTTTATCTGGGATGATCCATACTTGTTTAAATATTGCCCTGATCAGATAGTACGTAGATGTATCCCGAATTGTGATCAAGCTAAAATCATATCTTTTTGTCATGATCATGCCTGTGGAGGCCATTTCAGTAGTAAAAAGACTGCTGCAAAAATTTTACAATGTGGTTTTTATTGGCCCACAATTTTTCGTGATACATATGCATACTGTAAAGCCTGTGAACGTTGTCAAAAGTTAGGAAGTCTGTCTAGAAGAAACATGATGCCTTTAAACCCTATTCTTATTATTGATATATTTGATGTTTAGGGTATTGATTTTATGAAACCTTTTCCTAACTCGTTTGGAAATTTGTATATTCTTGTTGGAGTTGATTATGTTTCAAAATGGGTCGAAGCTGTTGCATGTCACACAAACGACCACAAAGTGGTGGTTCGTTTCTTGAAAGAAAATATTTTTTCCCGTTTTGGCACACCACGTGCTATCATTAGTGATGGAGGTACACATTTTTGTAATAAGCCATTTCCACATCTCATGAAAAATTATGGCATTACACACAAAGTCACTACACCATATCATCCTCAAACTAGTGGTCAAGTTGAAATCTCCAATAGGGAAATAAAGCACATCCTAGAAAAAACAGTCAACCCAACTAGGAAAGATTGGTCCCTGAGACTAATCCGATGCTTTATGGGCATATCGTACTCGCATACAAAACTCCCATTGGAATGTCACCTTACCGCCTAGTGTATGGAAAAGCCTCGTCATTTACTCCGTAGAGTTAGAGCATAGAGCCTTTTGGGCAATTAAACAACTGAATTTTGCTCTAGACAAAGCGGGAGAGAAAAGAAAGCTCCAATTAAATGAATTGGAAGAACTGAGAAACGATGCTTACGATTGTGCAAAAAGTTACAAAGAACGTACAAAGTTGTATCATGATAAGAACATCTTGCGAAAAGATTTCTCCACTGGTCAGAAAGTTCTTTTATACAACTCTCGCCTTCATCTGTTTCCCGGTAAGTTACGTTCTAAATGGACTGGTCCATTTACTGTTCGTACTGTTTTTCCTCACGAGTCATGAAATTGAAAATTCTAAAACTGGTAACATATTCAAAGTCAATGGACAACGGTTGAAACCATTTTTAGAATTAACACCACCTGAAGTGGAGGAAACACTCCTTCACGATCCAATTTACCAAGGTTAGTGAATTCTTTCACTACTGGTCCTATCTTTAATTGCTTTCTTTATTTTCAGTATTTTAGTTTATTTTCTGTCATTTGTTTTTTTTAGAAAATTAACATCTATCACTGTGCATATTCTCCGTTTTTTCCGGTTCTCAACTCATGTTCTTATCATATACATATTTAGACATTGAGGACACTGTCTCATTTTAGTTGGGGAGTCCGGTATATTCTTGCGTTAAGTTCGATAAATTTCTTACCTTTTTGAAAATTTTGAGTCAAATTTCCGTCGCTAATTATGTGAATAAATAAATATTGTGTTAGACTAGTTTATACTATATTTAGTTACTTAGATAGTAATTCCAGTAAAAATTGCACAAACCAAACATATGATTTGATTGTTTTTAACACATTTAATTGAGAAAAATCTTAAGTTAAAAGCTTTCATTTTTTTTTGTGAGAAGTGAGAATTGAGAAAACGATTTTTTGAACATATATTGATCTTCTGAATTGGTAAAATCAAAATTTTTTGAAACTTGAAAATATGACAATTACTAGAGGGATATTTTTTTAGAATTGAGCCTAATTGTAAATTTATTATCTTTATATTTTCTTATCACATGTTGCCTCTTGTTAAAAAAGAAAAAAAAAAGAATATAAATATATATATTGTGGATATTGCCCTTAAAAAAAAATACATATATATCATATAAAGAGCAATATCTTACATACTATATACCAAAAAAAAAAAAAACAAGAGCAACATTTCTCTGTCAACGTAGCTTGGTCAAAATTCAAAAGATACCAAAGAAAATTTTGCTACGGTAAATAGTTATTGTGGATATTGCCCTTAAAAAAAAAATACATATATATATCATATAAAGAGCAATATCTTAGTTTTAATCATTTAGCAAAGTAAAAAATATATATATATATATCGGTAAAAATATATATGCATATAATATATATATATATAGAAAAAAAAATAATACATCATCATCAATCAAAAGAGACTTTGCTACAGTTTATTTTTCGTAAATTTTAGTCACCAAATACAAAAAAAAAAAAAAAAAAAAAAAAAAAAATCGTTGTTTATTACTTTATTTTGGCTCTAGGTATTGTAATGAAATCCCGAAAGTAACTTGTCATTTGAATTTTAAAGTATTTTTGGTTAGCCTATCTATGGGTCAATAATTGTTTACATTGTTCGTCCTAAAAATCTTTATCCATTTGAGCGTCAATTAATTTATCTTTCCAACTCCTAGAGTGACAACCCTTCCTCCTTTCAAATATTTCAATACCTGTGAGGATTTGGAGTTGAGACTTTTTACTTTAAAGATTTTTCAATATTATCTCTGTTATAGATTAAAGCAAAAAAATATGATTTGAAACACACACACACAAAATCTGGAATTATATCTACTGTAAAATTTAATATAGTATTTTCTAGTGTTTACACCAATATTTTATTTTGTTTCGATTAGGCAGAGTTTGTTTTAATTTGTTCATCTTGGTAATATTTTGTTATCTGCTTGAATTGCTAGGGACTAGCAATAAGCTAGTTGGGGGTTGTGTTAAATGCCAAAATATTACATATTTCATAGTATAAAAATACAAAGTTAATTAAATTTTAAATAATATTTTCATGAAATTAAAGTTATATATTTTTATATTGAAAATATTTTATTTAAGATTAGTTTTATCTTTGTTTATAAATAATAATTAATATTTATGGCATAATTGAGAAAAAGAAATAAAAAGATAAAAAAAAAAATGTATTATTTTTCTTAAAAGAATTACAAATTAATTAGATTTTAAAATAAATATTTTCATGTCATATATTTTGTGTTGAGAATATTTTGTTTGTGTTTGATTGAGAAAATAGCATTTCTAAAAAGAAAGAAAGAAATAAATAAAAAAAAAAGGATGATAAAAATGTGGCCCAAACATCAGAAAAGTGGTATTTTTGAAGACCAAATTGAGCCCAAAGAGCATCAGGCCCAACCGGCCCATTTTTCTCTCCCAGCCAACAGCCACGACACGTGGCGTCTTCCGGTTCGTTTGCAGAAGGCGCGTCAGCGCCTTGTCTCCTCCGAAGCCCACGCGCGCGTGAAGCGCACGGACCCTTCTGGTCCGTGTGTTTCGTCCACTCGCCCAGCCGAGAGTGGGCCTCGTCCCACCTTGTTCACCAAGCTTCAAAAAGGAAGCTTTCTCCTCCTTTCTGCATGCGCCAAGTGTCACTTCATGACACAAATTGTTATTTTTCAGCCAACACAAGCTCGACACGTGGCACCGACTCATCAAAGGCAGCCAATCCGACAGTGCCATGTGTCACTCCGGTTTTAATTATTGGTATTTACATTTTTACCTGCATGCAATTTGTAATAAGTTTAATTGCACATTAGTCCTTTTACCCTTCTATAAATAGAAGCTTAGGATTTTAGAATTCAGAGCGCTCAGTGTTAGTTTACCGCTTTCTTAGTTAATTTTCTTATGGGTTTCTAAGTTCCCTTATTATTAAGGAGGACGATGAAACCTAGTGTATTTAATTAAGTATTTATTTTTATTTTGATTCTCAGTACAATATATGCTTATGATTTTCGCTTCTTAAAATAATTTCTTTCATCTTTAATATCAAGTATTTTTGATAGTTAGAAATTATTTATGCTTGGTTCCATATTTTATTAAAAATAATATTCTTTGATTTTTTGTATTTACATTAAATTGTTTCACATTTAATGCTTAGAAGTTATAATTTTAAAGCGAAGGAAAATCTATTTTTTATTAGAAAATAATTGGTTTGATTACTGATTAAATTATGAGAATCAATATAAACATAAATATTTTTATATACACTTAAGTGGATTCTGAGCCCTTAATAATATCTCAAAATATTTCTGAAAATATCTGTTACTGTCATTTTTATCATTTAAACACTTTATTTTATTTTGTTACCAAAAACCTCACCATTTTAGGAACTAGGTTAGAGTTTTATTAGCTTAGATTAAATAAGTATTTTCTTCGATTTCACGCAATTCCCATGGGTTCGACCTCGTTCTTCACAATCTCCATACTACAATAAAGATTCGTGCGCTTGCGAGTTGATAAATGTAAAACGTACCATTTTGGTATACAACACAAGACAGGTCTGGTTGTAACTCTAATGCTTCATAACTCAGGATATGCATATTGAAACATGAAATACACTGTGCACAACTGACAATGTTAGAGGTAAGGCTAACCGGTAAGCAACATGTCCAACCTTCTCAAGTATTTCAAAAGGTCCTATGAACCTAGGACTTAGCTTGCCTGTAAAGCCCGCTTAGTTTAATTTGGAAATTAGCAGTTAATTATGATTAATTATGAAAATTATTTATAGTTATTTAAATAATTTATTATACTGTTATTTATTGAATTCAGAGATGCATTTTTATGTCATGTAGTACTTTGCATAATTTTGCATTCCGGTGCCCGGTATTTTGGAACTCGGTGTTTGGCTCAGTAGAAATCACAACTTAGTATGTTAGTAGTTGGGACGGTTTATTGGACATTGGGAATGTCGGGAATGGCCGGGAATTTAGAATTTCCCAAAAATACCCCTTTAGTGTTAATTATGTGGTTTAGGTGTGGAGGGGCAAAATGGTCTTTTTGCCCCAATGATATTTTTGTCTTTAGTGATTTTATTAATTGAAAATAAATGTTATTTTATTTGTTTTTTTGGCTGAAATGAGTGATATATGCTATGTGGCTTTTATTTCTTTTTTCAAAAATCAACACTTAGAAAAAATTAAAGAAAAATTTCAAAACAAAACTCTCTCAAGCTCTCTCTCTCTTTTCGGCCAAGGCTTGGAATTCTAGGGCTGGATTCTTCTTTTGATTTTCAAGATAGCTTCATCCTAAATTGTGATCTCTTGTTGTGGTATGTGATTTCTAGCTTTTTCTCCTTTGTTTCTTGGAAAAAATGATGAAAATAATATGAGTTATGCATGATGTTGCTGCTGTAATTGTTGTTGTTGTTTCCTTGATTAAAATGTTTAGTTAAGTAGGTTTAATTAGATTGAATTGCATGCTTGAATTCCTTGTTCTAGTTGGATAGATTTTTATGTAAAAGCTTGGGTTTTCAAAGAAAAATGGAGGTTTTGGTGGCTGTTGTGTTTGCATGAGTTAGATTCTAATTTCTGAAGTTGTTATTAGCTTGATTATGAGTTTGAAGCGTAGATTGAATGCATGTTAGGTGATTTTACTCAAGTTTGAGTTTAGAACTCAAAGCTTGAGCTTTAATGGTGATTTTTGCTATTGTGCTTTCTGGGTGGTTTTGAAGCTTTAGAAATGTTCTAGGGGATATATAGAACAGGTCTGGAAGGTTTCATTTGATTTTGAGTCGATTTGTGAAAGATATGAATTTTTGATGTTGCTGCCTGCGAGGAACCGGAATTCCAGTTGTGCATCCGGAATTCCGGATGGGGTTCTGAATTTTCCCAGAACCGGAATTCCGGTTGGGCAACCGGTCTGCCGGTTGGGGAAAATTCTGAAACCCTAGATTTCCTCGATTTTATGTTTTAGGGGGTATTGCCATGCTTTTTATCGATAGGGAAACTTTTAGTTCCTAGTTTAAGTCCCCGGGAAGTGATTTAGCGTGTCACTTATAGTGTTGTGATTTTTATGGTTTAGGAGCCTGTAATCCGCCGCGCAGTTAAAGTTCCAGTCAGTTTGACCGGCACACCTGAATTCGGAATCCAGGTAAGATTAGTATAACAGTATGCATATGTAGATTACATGTTTAGCGTGCATGTAGGAAGCCTGTTAGATTACATTAGTTATGTATGTTGGCTTCGAACCATCCAACCCTGTCACGTCGGTACAGTGCCGGAGTATGACCGGCGAATGAGTATGACCGGCTCGACCGATCAGCCGACACTTGGTTGGTGGTTCCGTACTATTGACGTATCCGTCGGTACAGCCGGAGTATCACTAGCAGCCGGAGTATGACCGGTTCGACCGATCAGGTGGATATAGTAACACGTCGGTATAGGCTGGAGTATGACCAGCAGCCGGAGTATGACCGGTTCGACCGATCAGGCTGTTACGTGTCAATAGTACCGTCCCTATGAACGTTCAGAACTCAGTACTGTGAAGGACACGGCAGTAGTGACTCAGTACCGTGTTGGACACGGCAGTAGTGTGACTCAGTATCGTGTTGGACACGGCGGTTAGGGTTATGATCAGGGGTATGGGCGTCTGATCATGACCGGGTTTTATGTATGAGTATTATTATGCTTTTCTTACTGAGTCTGTCGACTCACAGTTCTATGTTTATGTGTAGGTAAAGGCAAGGCTAAAGCTGATGGACCGTGAGCGAGCTTATGAAGGTTGTACATGTCGGGGCGGTTAGGCCTGGAGAGTACGATCCTCGGGACAGCAAGGCTGATTTTGTAACTAGTCGCTAGGCGACAATTATTTTGTATAAACAGTTAACTCTTTTTGTAAATGATTTTGTAATCGGGATCCCGAGCCTTTTGTAATATTATTTTATTAGTTAATTAAAAAGCAAAAATTTTAATTAATCACGTTTTCCATAAACCTCGTTGATTAGCAACGAGCTGCACAGCATGTTTAAAAATCACGTAATACGCCTATGTTAGTTAGGGTGTTACAATTTGGTATCAGAGCCGCCAGGTTGTCTTTCGAAGATCGTCACGACATGTACAATCATCATCAGCAGTTAGATCGTTTCACGGTTCAGTAAGCCTTTATTGCTTTAGTAGTTTATTTATTTATTTATGAAAAAGAAAAGCCTGTTAGGAAGCATGTTAGTAGCCTGATAGTAGAATAGGCGCATGTTTTGTTTTTAATTTCCAAATTAAGCGGCATTAGTAAGCTCTCCTTGAATACGACCTGATATGCCAACTCTTGGTTTCGCAGGCGGTTCTAATCAGATGGACGCCAGGCGGACTACCAGGAGTCAGGGCAACTCAGTGGGGTCGAATCAAGGTCAAGGAGCTCAGTTTCCCCCGCCAGTTAGGGGCCGAGGTAGAGGTCCCCGAGGCAGGGCTCGTGGCCGGGGTGATGAGAACCCGCCACAGGCTGCCCAGGCTCCCCCAGCCGATCAGGGAGCCCAGAATTGGGAGGTTCGGTTTGCGGAAATGCAAGCCCGGATTGAAGAGCAAGACCTCGAGATTCAGAGGTTGAGACAGCAGGGTGCTCCTACAGTTCCAGTGCCCGTAGTTCCAGTGGCACCTGCCCCTGCTGCCCAGGCCGAGATAGTGGTGGCGGCCCATAGATTGGAACCTCTGTATGAACGGTTCCGGAAGCAAGCACCCCCGGTTTTCTTGGGAGGTCCAGACGTAATGAAAGTCGAACAGTGGCTGACGGTGATTACCAAGATCCTGAATTTCATGGGTGTCACCGGTAATGATAGAGTGGTGTGTGCCACTTTCCAATTCCAGGAGGACGCTCTGGTCTGGTGGGACATGGTGTCTCAGATTCACGACGTCACCACCATGACCTGGGAAAGGTTCCAGGAACTCTTCAACACCAAGTATTACAATGAGGCGGTCAGAAGCGCCAAGAGAAAAGAGTTCGCTCACCTGACCCAGCGTTGGAATATGAGCGTCACCGAGTATACTACTCAGTTTGACCGGTTGGCGAGGTTAGCCTCGGGAATTGTGCCGACCGACTTCAGCAAGAAAGAGAAGTATCTTGATGGTTTAAATGCGAAGATCAAACACGATTTGATGATCACCACGGACGACAACACCACCTATGCTCAGATGGTGGAGAAGGCACTGCGAGCTGAGGGCGCAGTTGGGTGTATGTCGGAGTCAGCTAGTACTCCGGCGAGTGGCGGGGCTCCTACCCCTCCTGCATCAGGCTTTAGCAGGGGGAGTAGTGGTTCGGCCATTGATCAGAGAAAGAGAGCACCCACTGCTTCCGGTCGCTCGAGTCAGAACAAGCGGTTCCGGGGGAACCAGAGCAGAGGGAGTCGTCCTGGTGGTACTGAGACCCGCTTCTCCTATCCCGAGTGCCCTAGCTGCAAAAGGCACGATCGGGGTGAGTGCAAAGGTCAGGGCTGCTTTCACTGTGGCATGCCCGGACACTTCAAGAGGGACTGTCCCCAGCTCCGATCAGAGGCACCGAGAGCTCCGGCGATACCCACTCCAGCCAGGGTGTTCGCCATCACTCAGGCTGATGCAGATGCCAGCCCATCAGTTGTCACAGGTCAGCTTTCTGTTAATAACTCGCTTTACTCAGTGTTGTTTGATTCTGGGGCTACACATTCTTATGTGGCGGCCAGAGTCTTTAGTAAATTGGATAGACCGTACGATAGATATGAATCAGGGTTTGGAACCCTATTACCTGGCGGAGAGTTGGTTATCTCCAACAGATGGATTAGGTCTATGCCGATCAGGATAGATGGTAGGGAGTTAAGTGCTGATCTGATGGAGATGAATTTAGTAGAGTTCGATATTATTTTAGGAATGGATTTCCTATCTAAATATTCGGCGAGCATTGATTGTAAAAGGAAGATGGTGATCTTCTAACCGGAAAGTGAAGAACCATTTGTGTTTGTTGGTTCAGTTCAGGGATCCCGGATCCCGGTGATTTCGGCCATGTCAGCTAGAGATTTATTGCATGGCGGTTGTTTAGGGTTTCTGGCCGTGGTGGTGGACACCACTCGGCCAGATACCATTCGGCCAGAGGACATCAAGGTGGTTCGGGAATTTTTGGATGTTTTTCCCGAAGAACTTCTAGGGTTACCACCTCAGCGGGAGATTGACTTTGTGATAGACTTGGCACCAGGGGTGGAACCGGTTTCCAAAGCCCCATATAGAATGACTCCAGCTGAACTTAAGGAACTAAAGATTCAGCTCCAAGGGTTGCTTGACATAGGGTTTATTCGGCCCAGTGTGTCACCCTGGGGAGCCCCGGTTTTATTCGTCAAGAAGAAAGATGGATCTATGAGGATGTGCATCGACTATAGAGAATTGAACAAGCTGACGGTGAAGAATAAATATCCATTACCTAGGATCGATGATTTGTTCGATCAGCTTCATGGGAAGACGGTCTTTTCTAAGATTGATCTCCGTTCGGGTTATCATTAGCTGAGAATCCGAGAGGAGGACATTCCGAAGACGGCTTTCCGCGCTAGGTATGGACATTACGAATTTCTGGTTATGTCGTTCGGACTAACCAATGCTCCTGCAGCATTCATGGACTTGATGAATAGAGTATTCAAGGATTTCCTCGATATCTGTGTGATTGCGTTTATCAACGACATCCTCGTGTACTCTCAATCAGAAGAGGAGCATGAGTTACATCTTCAGATGGTACTGCAACGGCTTCGAGAACATAAGCTTTATGCCAAGTTCAAGAAATGTGAGTTCTGGCTATCTCAGGTGTCCTTCCTAGGGCACATTGTGAGCAAAGATGGGATCAAGGTGGATCCCGGGAAGATCGAATCCGTCAGGGATTGGCCGAGACCGAAGACAGTGACAGAGATCAGAAGCTTCTTGGGATTAGCTGGGTACTACCGTAGGTTCGTGGAAGGGTTTTCAAAAATTTCAATGCCCCTAACCGAGCTTACAAAGAAGAATCAACGATTTATTTGGTCAGACAAGTGCGAAGCTAGTTTTCAGGAGCTAAAGCGGAGGTTGATTACCGCTCCAGTGCTAGCTTTGCCTTCAGACAAGGAGAAGTTCGTAGTTTATTGTGACGCATCCAAACAGGGTTTGGGGTGTGTGTTGATGCAAGCCGATCGGGTTATCGCTTATGCCTCCCGACAGTTAAAGGATTATGAACAGCGATACTCGACTCATGACCTAGAGTTGGCCGCGGTAGTTTTCGCATTGAAGATTTGGCGGCATTACCTTTATGGGGAAAAGTGTGAAATCTATACCGACCATAAAAGTCTCAAGTATTTCCTCACTCAGAAAGATTTAAATATGAGACAAAGGCGTTGGTTGGAATTAGTGAAAGATTACGACTGTGAGATCCTCTATCACCCCGGGAAGGCCAATGTAGTGGCCGATGCCCTGAGCAGAAAGGGTCCCGGGCAAGTAGCTAGTATGATTCAGATCTCTCCTCAGCTAGCAGAGGATATGGTTAGATCCAGCATTGAGTTTGTGGTAGGTCAGCTTCACAACTTAACGCTGCAATCTGATCTGTTGGAAAGAATAAAAGTCGCTCAGATGACGGATCCAGAGTTAGTGAAGATCAGAGATGAGGTGTTGGCTGGTCAAGCCAAGGACTTTTCAGTGTCAGATAACGGGATGCTTTTGTATAAAGCTAGGGTTTGTGTCCCGAATAGTGTGGAACTTAGGAATGAGATCTTTGAGGAGGCTCATTCTACCCCGTATTCTCTGCATCCCGGCACCACTAAGATGTACCAAGATTTGAAACCGTACTTCTGGTGGAGCGGTATGAAGAAGAATTTGGTAGAATTCGTATCGAGATGCCTCACTTGTCAGCAGATTAAGGCTGAGCATCAGAGACCAGCAGGGTTGTTGCAGCCTTTAACCCTACCAGAATGGAAGTGGGAAGATATCACGATGGATTTTGTGGTCGGGTTACCTAGGACCACGGGTTTGTATGATTCCATCTGGGTAGTGGTGGATCGATTCACGAAATCTGCTCATTTTCTGCCGGTTAGAACAACATTTTCAGTGGATTAGTTGGCAGAGTTGTATGTCAGAGAGATAGTAAGACTTCACGGGGTACCGAAGTCTATAGTTTCGGATAGAGATCCAAAGTTCACCTCCAAATTTTGGCAGAGTTTGCAACGAGCAATGGGTACAAAGCTGAAATTTAGTACAGCATTCCATCCTCAGACAGATGGGCAGTCCGAAGGACAATTCAGATATTGGAGGACATGTTGTGAGCCTGTGTTATGGATTTCAAAGGCTCATGGAATAAGTATCTACCGTTGATAGAATTTTCTTACAACAACAGTTACCAGAGTACGATAGGGATGGCTCTCTATGAACTGTTATACGGTAGGAAATGTAGATCTCCCATTCACTGGGATGAGACAGGGGAGAGGAAATACTTAGGTCCAGAGTCAGTGCAGCGGACCAATGAGGCAATAGAGAAGATAAAAGCTAGAATGCTTGCCTCACAGAGCAGACAGAGGAGTTACGCAGATCCGAAACGCAGAGATGTTGAGTTCCAAGTAGGGGACCATGTGTTTTTGCGGGTATCTCCGATGAAAGGGATCAAACGTTTCGGGAAAAGAGGCAAGTTATGCCCTAGATTTACAGGACCTTTCGAGATTCTCGAGAAGATAGGTCAAGTGGCATATCGGTTAGCATTGCCTCCAGCCTTATCAGCAGTTCATAACGTATTCCATGTCTCGATGTTGAGAAAATACGTTTCAGATCCCTCTCATATACTCAGTTATGAGAGCCTTGAGCTGCAGCCAGACATGACTTATGAGGAACAGCCAGTGCAGATCCTGGATAGAAAGGATAAAGTCCTTCGGAATAAGACCATAGCATTGGTCAAAGTTCTCTGGAGAAACAGCAAGGTGGAGGAAGCCACCTGGGAGCTAGAGTCAGATATGAGAGCTCAATATCCAGAGTTATTCAGGTTAGATTTCGGGGACGAAATCCTTTTAAGGGGGGGATAGTTGTAAAGCCCGCTTAGTTTAATTTGGAAATTAGCAGTTAATTATGATTAATTATGAAAATTATTTATAGCTATTTAAATAATTTATTATACTGTTATTTATTGAATTCAGAGATGCATTTTTATGTCATGTAGTACTTTGCATAATTTTGCATTCCGGTGCCAGGTATTTTGGAACTCGATGTTTGGCTCAGTAGAAATCACAACATAGTATGTTAATAGTTGGGACGGTTTATTGGAAATTGGGAATGTCGGGAATGGCCGGGAAAATTTAGAATTTCCCAAAAATACCCCTTTAGTGTTAATTATGTGGTTTAGGTGTGGAGGGGCAAAATGGTCTTTTCGCCCCAATGATATTTTTGTCTTTAGTGATTTTATTAATTGAAAATAAATGTTATTTTATTTGTTTTTTTGGCTGAAATGAGTGATATATGCTATGTGGCTTTTATTTCTTTTTTCAAAAATCAACACTTAGAAAAAATTAAAGAAAAATTTCAAAACAAAACTCTCTCAAGCTCTCTCTCTCTTTTCGGCCAAGGCTTGGAATTCTAGGGCTGGATTCTTCTTTTGATTTTCAAGATAGCTTCATCCTAAATTGTGATCTCTTGTTGTGGTATGTGATTTCTAGCTTTTTCTCCTTTGTTTCTTGGAAAAAATGATGAAAATAATATGAGTTATGCATGATGTTACTACTGTAATTGTTGTTGTTGTTTCCTTGATTAAAATGTTGAGTTAAGTAGGTTTAATTAGATTGAATTGCATGCTTGAATTCCTTGTTCTAGTTGGATAGATTTTTATGTAAAAGCTTGGGTTTTCAAAGAAAAATGGAGGTTTTGGTGGCTGTTGTGTTTGCATGAGTTAGATTCTAGTTTCTGAAGTTGTTATTAGCTTGATTATGAGTTTGAAGCGTAGATTGAATGCATGTTAGGTGATTTTACTCAAGTTTGAGTTTAGAACTCAAAGCTTGAGCTTTAATGGTGATTTTTGCTATTGTGCTTTCTGGGTGGTTTTGAAGCTTTAGAAATGTTCTAGGGGATATATAGAACAGGTCTGGAAGGTTTCATTTGATTTGGAGTCGATTTGTGCAAGATATGAATTTTTGATGTTGCTGCCTGCGAGGAACCGGAATTCCGGTTGTGCATTCGGAATTCCAGATGGGGTTCTGAATTTTCCCAGAACCAAAATTCCGGTTGGGCAACCGGTCTGCCGGTTGGGGAAAATTCTGAAACCCTAGATTTCCTCGATTTTATGTTTTAGGGGGTATTGCCATGCTTTTTATCGATAGGGAAACTTTTAGTTCCTAGTTTAAGTCCCCGGGAAGTGATTTAGCGTGTCACTTATAGTGTTGTGATTTTTATGGTTTAGGAGCCTGTAATCCGCCGTGCAGTTTTAGTTCCAGTCAGGTTGACCGGCACACCTGAATTCGGAATCCAGGTAAGATTAGTATAACAGTATGCATATGTAGATTACATGTTTAGCGTGCATGTAGGAAGCCTGTTAGATTACATTAGTTATGTATGTTGGCTTCGAACCATCCAACCCTGTCACGTCGGTACAGGCTGGAGTATGACCAGCAGTCGGAGTATGACTGGTTCGACCGATCAGGCTGACACTTGGTTGGTGGTTCCGCACTATTGACGTATCCCGTCGATACAGGCTGGAGTATGACCAGCAGCCGGAGTATGACCGGTTCGACCGATCAGGTGGATATAGTAACACGTCGGTATAGGCTGGAGTATGACCAGAAGCCGAAGTATGACCGGTTCGACCGATCAGGCTGTTACGTGTCAATAGTACCGTCCCTATGAACGTTGAGAACTCAGTACCGTGTTGGACACGGCAGTAGTGACTCAGTACCGTGTTGGACACGGCAGTAGTGGGACTCAGTATCGTGTTGGACACGGCAGTTAGGGTTATGATCAGGGGTATGGGCGTCTGATCATGACCGAGTTTTATGTATGAATATTTTTATGCTTTTCTTACTGAGTCTGTCGACTCACAGTTCTACGTTTATGTGTAGGTAAAGGCAAGGCTAAAGCTGATGGACCGTGAGCGAGCTTCTGAAGGTTGTACATGTCGGGGCGGTTAGGCCTGGAGAGTATGATCCTCGGGACAGCAAGGCTGATTTTGTAACTAGTCGCTAGGCGACAATTATTTTGTATAAACAGTTAACTCTTTTTGTAAATGATTTTGTAATCGGGATCCCGAGCCTTTTGTAATATTATTTTATAAGTTAATTAAAAAGCAAAAATTTTAATTAATCACGTTTTCCATAAACCTCGTTGATTAGCAACGAGCTGCACAGCATGTTTAAAAATCACGTAATACGCCTATGTTAGTTAGGGTGTTACATTGCCTTTCTTTCCAAAGTGCCTGATGCCTTTCATTGGTGATACACGTAAGAAAACATGATCTCCTAGTTGAAATGTAATATCTCGAAGCTTCAAATCTGCATAACTTTTCTATCTGCTGTATGAAGCAAGCATCCAAGCTTTAATCTTATCTATTGCCTCATTTGTTTTCTGGACCAACTCAGTGCCTAAATATTTCCATTCTTCGGTTTCGTCCCAATGAATTGGGGAGCGACATTTCTTGCCATAGAGTAGCTCAAAGGGAGCCATTCCTATGGTACTTTGATAGGTATTGTTATAGGAGAATTCAATCAGAGGCAAATATTTACTCCATGATCCACCAAAATCCATGAGACAAGCTCGTAGCAGGTCTTCAAGTATCTGAATAGTTCATTCGGATCGCCCGTCTGTTTGAGGATTAAAGGCCGTGCTGAACTTCAGACTAGTTCCCATGGCCTTCTACAAACTCATCCAAAACTTCGATGTAAATTTAGGGTCTCTATCCGAGACAATAGAATTTGGTACCCCATGAAGGCGAACAATCTCTTTCACATACAAGTTAGCATACTGATCTACTGTATATGTTATCTTTACAGGCAAAAAAATGTGCTGACTTTGTAAAGTTGTCCACTACGACCCAAACAGAGTCGTACAATCCTGTGGTCCTGCGTTAACCAACCACAAAATCCATCGCAATGTCTTCTCACTTCCATTCTTGAAGTGATTATGGCTGAAATAATCCTGCTAGGCACTGATGTTCTGCTTTAATTTGTTGTCAGGTTAAGCATTTAGTGACATAGTCTACCACATCCCTTTTCATCCCATACCACCAAAAATATGGTTTCAGATCTTGATACATCTTTGTGGTTCCTGAATGCAATGAGTAGGGGGTAGTGTGAGCTTCATCCAGAATTTCTTTCTTAAGTTCAATGTTTCTCGGAACACACACTCGAGCTTTAAACAACATCATCCCACTGCTAAAGATCGAAAAGTCCTTAGCTTTTCCTACTAAGACATCTTCTCAAGTTTTAAGCAGTTCAGGGTCTTCTAGTTTCTCCATTCTAATCCTTTCCAATAAGTCTGATTGAAGTGTCAAATTATATAATTTCCCGATCACAAACTCAATATTTTCCCTAGACATATCTGAGGCTAGCTGAGGGGAAATCATTACCATATTGAAAGTCTGATCAGGCCCTTTCTGACTCAAGGCATCTGCCACAACATTTGCCTTCCCATGATGATATAGGATCTCACAATCATAATCTTTCACTAACTCTAACCACCGCCTTTGTCGCATGTTCAGATCTTTCTGAGTGAAAAAGTACGTGAGACTTTTGTGGTCAGTATAGATCTCACAACGTTCACCGTATAAGTAGTGTCGCCAAATCTTCAAGGCAAACACCACTGCTGCAAATTCTAGGTCATGTGTTGGATAGCGCTACTCATAATCTTTCAATTGTCATGAAGCATAAGCTATGACTTTATCCGCTTGCATTAGCACACAACCCAAACCCTATTTGGATGCATCACAGTACACTACAATCTTCTCTTGATCAGACAACATGGCTAAGACTGGAGCTGTAATCAACCGTTGTTTCAAATCTTGGAAACTTTTCTCACATTTATCTGACCATACAAACCGCTGATTCTTGCTAGTTAACTCAGATAATGGCATTGCAATCTTGGAAAATCCTTCTAGAAAACGCTGATAGTAGCCTGCTAAACCGAGAAAACTTCGAACTTCAGTAACTGTTTGCGGTCTAGGCCAATTCTTTACTGCCTTAATCTTCTCTGGGTCTACCATAATCCCGTTTTTTCAACAATGTGTCCCGAAAAAGATACTTGTGACAGCCAAAACTCACACTTTTTGAACTTTGCATAGAGTTTATGATCTCTGAGTCGTTACAAAACCATACGAAGATGCTGCTCATGTTCTGCTTCCGACTGAGAGTACACAAGAATATTGTCGATAAATACAACTACAAAGTTATCGAGGAAATCCTTAAATACCCTATTCAGGAGATCCATAAAGGCTGCTGGAGCATTTGTTAACCCAAATGACATAACTAAGAACTCATAATGGCCATACTGGTCCGGAAAGTTGTCTTCGGAATATCGTCCTCCCGGATTCTCAATTGATGATAACCAGATCTCAAATCAATCTTAGAAAATACTATCTTGCATTGAAGTTGATTGAACAGATCGTCAATTCTAGGCAAAGGGTATTTTTTTTAATAGTTATTTTATTCAGCTCCCAATAGTCAATACACATCCGAAGAGTCCCATCCTTCTTCTTTACAAACAGAACTAGTGCTCCCCAAGGTGACACACTATAGGTCAAGTGAACCCTAGATCCAGCATCCCCTGGAGTTGTATCTTTAGTTCTTTCAATTCTACAGGTGCCATGCGGTAAGGTGCTTTTGAAACAGGTTCTGCCCTGGGTATCAGATCAATAATGAAATCTATCTCCTGCTGAGGTGGCAACCCTGGTAATTCCTCAGGAAACACGTCCAGGAATTCCTTAACCACTTTGACCTCCGCAGGTCTAAGCAACACAGATTTACCAAAATCAATTACAACCGTTAGAAATCCTACACATCCACTGCGTAGTAAATCCATAGCCTTTAGTGCTGTTATTCTAGGGATATGAGAACCTTGAACTGAACAAAAAAAAACATATTGTTCCTCATTCTCCAATTGGAGGATTACCATTTTACGTTTGCAATCAATATTGGCAGAGTATTTAGATAAAAAGTCCATTCCGAGTATAATATCGAACTCGGCCAATGGTAACTCCAAGAGATCAACACTCAGTTCTCTGCCTTCAATTCTGATTAACACAGATCTAACCCACTTTCTTGAAATAATTAATTCCCCATTAGGCAATAGGGTTCCAAATCCCATCTCAAATACATCACTAGGCCTACCAAGCTGACTAAGAACTCTTGTTGCAACATATGAGCTTGAGCTCTAAATTCAAATAATACAGTATAAGTGAACCTTTAATAAAGAGCTTACCTGTAACCACTGAAGGGCTGGCGACAGCGTCTGCCTAAGTGATGGGAAATACACGTGTTGGTGCAGGTTTAGGTTCTGGCTTGGGTTCCTCTTTCTTCAACTGAGGGCAATCCTTCTTGAGATTCCCAATTGATCCACACTAAAAACAAGCCCTCCAGTTACAAGTCCCAGGGTGATGTTTTTTACAGTGCGGGCATTCAGGATATGAGTAGGTCTGACGTCCCCCTTTACTTTGGTTTCCACAAACCTCTTGTTTTGCCATGAACTCCCTGTAGGTGGGAAAGTTCTCTTCTTCTGCTCAATAGTGGAATCACCACTCTCCGTTCCAGGACCAGAAATAGGGAGGGTGGTGGTTCCACCAGCACCAGGAGCCTCACATGTTTCTTGTAGAAATTTTACTGCTCCTTCAGCTCGAAGGGCCTTGTTAACCATTTCAGCATAGGTTGTTGTGTCATTAGTGGTGATAACTGGATCATGCTTAATCTTGGCATTCAATCCTGTCAAGTACTTTTCCTTTTTACTAAAGTGTGTTGGTATAATCCCTAAGGCTAGTTTGACCAAGCGATCAAACTTGGTCGTATACTCAGTCACTAACATATTCTCGCCCTATACCAACTTAACAAAATTTTTCTGCTTTGCACTGCGGACCGCCTCATTATATTATTTAGCATTAAACAAGTCCCAGAATTCTTCCCAAGTCATTCTGGTAACATCCTTTGAAAGGGACACCATTTCCCACCACACCAGAGCATCTTCCTAGAATTGAAACGTGGCACATTCCTCCCAGTCATTTCCGATAACTCCCATGAAATTCAATATTCTTTCAATCACAGTTAACCATTGCTCTGCCTTTAAAACATCAGGCCCTCCCAAAAATATTGGAGGTGCTTGCTTCCTGAACCTCTCATATAAGGGCTCCATATGGTTTCCACCAACAGGTTGTTCCACTGGCACTGCAGGAACCACAGCAGCAGGTGGTTGCAAGGGAGGCTCAGCAGGGGCATCTTGTTGTCTGAGCCTTCAAATCTCTTCTTCTTACTGAGTAATTCTGGCTTATATCTCAACAAACCTTTGCTCCCAATCAAATGGAGCCTGAGGTGGATTCTCTTGGCCACCTCTAGGAGCACGACCGTGGCCTCTACGACGTCCATGGGGTTTTTAGGGGTTTCTACCACCCCAACCACCTCCGGTCTCAACCATTTCGCCCTGTCCTCTGACGTTTCACCGGGCGTCCATTATTTAGGACTTAGCCTATGATCCCACAAGGCATGTAGGTTAGATAGTGGTCAAAATATTTTTAAGACCGCATTTAGGGTTTTAGCAACAATTTATATATGGAATACATCTTAAACAGTTTGCAAAAAGTAAAGCTTACGGAACCGTGAGTTGAGCTCGACATTAGCCTTGATTGTACATATCTTGACGGCATTCAATGAACAACCTGGTGGCTCTGATACCAAACTGTAACGCCCGTATTTGAAAACTTTCTAAACAAAAATTAATCTTATTATAAAATAATTATATAACCTTATAGGTCGAGATCCTCAGTTTTTTTAAAACACAGTTGAAAATTACATTTACTATTACAATGTACACTTTAAGGGATCCTCAAACCCTTTGGGTTGTTCAACATAAACTTCTTCTTTCAAAAAACCATTCAAGAATACAAATTTAACATCAATTTGATACAATTTAAATCCAAGAATGCATGCTATAGAAAGAATTAACCTGATGGATTCTAGTCTTGCTATTGGAGCTCATCAAAGTCAATACCCTCAACCTTAGTGTATCCTTAGGTAACCAACCTTGCGTTGTTTCGAATGATTGTGCCAAAGTCATCACTCTTGTTTTTGAAAATTCATTTTGTTCCAATGATATTCATAAATGGCGGTCTTGGAATCATTGTCCATACCTTGTTTTGAATGAATTGATTTAGCTCATCTTGCATTGCTAGGAACCAATCTTCATCTAGCAAGGCTTCTTTCACAGTTTTTCTAACTAAAGAAGAAACAAAACACAAGAATTGAATTATATTAGCAAATTTTCTTCTTGTTACCATGTTTTCATCCAAGTTTTCAAGGATGAGATCAGAATGATGATTCTTTTTAACCCTTGAGGATGTTTCCCTCTGAATTGGATTAGTGATTGTATTTGAAGGATGCTCAATTTCTTTTGTTGTTGAAGAATCAGGAAAATTTGCATCTGTAGCAACAGAGTCCTACAATGTAGTCTTAGGAACAGCTTTTGTGGCTCTGTCAAATTCTTTTTCTACGGCAGAAGGCTTTTCTAATAATTCTTCAATCTGTTCTTCTGTTGAAAACCAAACAAATCCATTAAATCATCAATAATAATATTAGCAGATTCCATAACAGTTTGGGTTCTCATATTATACACACAATAAGCCCTACTATTAGCGAAATATCTTATAAAAACACCTTCATCACTTTTTGCATCAAATTTCCAGTGTAATCACGATCCCTCAAAATATAACAAATGCAAACAAACACATGGAAATGACTTACACTTGGTTACTTACCTTTCCAGATCATATGGTGTTTTGTGAGTACATGTATGTAAGAACACTCTGTTGATAGTATAGCAAGCAGTGTTGATTGCTTCGACCCAAAGACGCCTTGTAAGCTTCTTGCTATTCAACATTACTCTAGCCATTTCTGTTAGAGTTTGGTTCTTTCTTTCAACCACTCTATTTTGTTCAAGAGTTTTAGGAGCAGAAAATTCATGAAAAATAATGTTAGATTTACAAAACTCATCATATACAGTATTTTTTCAAATTCCTTCCCATGGTCACTTCTAATGCGAACAATCTTACCAATGTTACAATTTTTTTTCAACTCTTAATTTCAAACACAAAGATTTAAAAGCCTCAAAAGTATCAAATTTTTCTCTCAAAAAGTCTACCCATAAAAAACGAGAAAATTTATCAACACACAAAAATATACCTCTTACCAATCAAGCTTTCAACCTGGGTTGGACCCATTAAATCCATGTGAAGAAGTTCGAGGACTCAGGAAGTATTCACATGAGGAACACTTTTGTGAGAAATTTTTAGTTGCTTACCGAGCTGACATGGTCCACATTTTCTCACAGATTCATTATCCAATTTAGGTAATCCTTGAACAATTCCTGCACTTGACAATCTTTTTAGATTTTTGAAATAAATATGACGAAGTTTTTCATGCCATAATCAGTAGTATTATCAAAGGTAGAATGACAAGTAGCATAAGTAATGAGAGTGTAACAATTGTCACTAGATTTGAGCCCTTGCAAGGCAATTTCATCAAGAATATTATAAACATAACAATGGTTACTATCAAAGCTAACAGTATAACCCTGATCACAAATTTGACTAATGCTAAGAAGGTTAGCTTTTAGTCCTTCAACCAACATGACATTCATCAATATAGGAAGACCTTCAAAATTAAGAGATCCTATTCCTATGACTTTTCCAACTAGACCGTTACCGAAAGTAACTTCTCCATAATGCATTGGTCTAATGTTGTCAAGATAATCTTTTTCACCTGTCAGGTGTCTAGAACAACCACTGTCAAAATACCATATGTGAGAAGCAATAGTTTTAAAACATGAAGAGCCTACCAAGCATTTATTTTTTACAACCCTTTTTTATTTTTGAGAAACATATTTATTTCCAAAATAATTGGATTTAAACATGTTTTGCGTAGTAACACATTTAGGTCGAATGTGACCTTTTATCCCACAAAAATGGCACATAGGAATGAATCGTCTTCTATTCCATTTGAAATTGTTAAACTTACCGTGTTACTTCTTTTCAGTATCAGCAGTGTGTTTTGCTAAAATAACAGAATTCTGCAAGGTAGAGATAGAACTTCCAGAAACAAAAACATCAACAAATTTGGTATTAGGTTTGGATTGAGTCGAAACAAAACCTAAACCAACATGACTTGTTTGACCTAAATTTTGAATTTTTTTCAAAAATGTTGGAACCTGGATTTAGCATTTTGACACTTCTATTAAGATTTCAAGTTTCTTTGTTAAAGAGGTAATTTCAGACTCTTTTAAAATCAATTCAGATTCATATTTATTTCTTTTCTTCAAGATCTTTAATGTTGTGACACAAATCTTTATTGACTTTAACCAAAGAACAATTTTCAGCACAAATTTCCAACTACTTACCAAACATTACCTTGTAAGATTCAACCAAAGAGTTATCATCAAGTTTTGAATCATCTGAGTCTGATCCATCTTCTTTCCTATTGACATCAGTCAAAGTGTTATTTAAACATATGAATTTTCCTTTTTCCTGCAAAACACTTGTTAAAGCAACTTTTTTATTTTCATCCTCACTACTTTTAGAGTCATCACTTCAAGTTACATTAAACTTTTTTTTTATTTTTCTTCAAAGGCACATTCAGATTGAATATGGCCATACCCTTCACACTTCCTGCATTGAATACCTTTTTTATTGTTAGTGATTATTTCCAATAGATTTTATGTATTTTTAAAAATTCTTTGTCAACAAGGCCATTTCATCATCAGAAAAATCATTTTTAGAAACTTTAAAAGCAACACCTTTGCTTTTCTCACTCAAGACACTTTGCTTACTATTTTGTGTCAGATCTATCAAGAAGCACACGAACAATTTTCCAAACTAACATAGATTCATCTAATTTTTCTCCCAAGATAAAAAACTCATTAGAGATATTAGATAATCTTTCATAACATTCAAGCAAAGTTTCAATTTCTGACATTCTCAATTCATCAAATCTAGTTTGCAACATGGTAAAACGTGATCTTTTTACATCAGTGGTACCCTCAACTGAATTTGAAGGATTTCCCACGCGTCCTTTACATATTCGCAAGATGAAATTAATTTAATAAAGCCTTCACCAATACCATTAAAAATAGCATGTAAGGCCTTATTGTTTTAACCAGATAATTTTTCATCTTCAGTAGTCCAATTATGTTCAAGTTTTACCTTAGTATTACCTTTATCGTCATTTTCAGTAGGTCATGAACAACTTGTAAGTATAGCTCTCCAAGCCTTCTCATCTTATGACTTATGAATGCTCTCATTCTGACCTTTCAATATGGATAATTTGAATCATTCAACAGAGGTAGTTGAGTAATAGATCTTCCTTCTGCAAACAACGACACCTCACACAAAATAAATTATACGAAATAAAATAATATGAAGATCTCACTAAGAGTTTAGTAACTTACTCTGATACTAATTGAGATTCTATATTTTAATATTACCAGTTTATTATTTAATTAAATTCTTAAGTAAATGCAGAATAATAAAACTGGTGCTGAAATAGTTTTTTCTGTAGCTACAGAAGACAACTCTGTAACTCCAAGATACGTGGTTTCAACGATCCTTTTATATTGTTACTAGTCCACGGGACCTCACCCAAAGATAAGATTCATTAGATGGATCTCAAAAATACAAAGTAATTGACTAATGCATAAATAAACTCTCTCTTATTGTATGCCGCAAGCTTGATGGGTTCCACATTCTAATCGAATCTTGCTGAAACTTCAAGTGCTCGAACTCCCTTCAATCTCCTTAAAGAGTGCTTGCTTCCTCTCGAGACAAGACTTAAATAGTAATCTCACGAAAGCTTGTAAAACCTTCTCCTCAAAGTAGCACTATTGTTCTTCTTCTTTTGCAGACTTGAATACAAACTTAAGATAATACAAAATACATATAAACAGAGTAAGAGACGAACACTTTCTTCTTTACAAAACAAAGACACTATTTTCTTAAGATATGAATACAATTCAAAGTGCATGAACGAGATACAAGACCTAGCTGCTATAAGGTGTATTTATAATCAATATACACCTTATTGACAGCTTACACACTGTCTGAACAAGACCACAGCTCACTAGATAATTCCCTAAAATAGATCTTCAATCAGCCCCTATACCTATAGAAATGTGAGCAGTAACTGCGATTATCCTTTTATAGAAAAGGAAAATCTTGCTTCGATTTTCTCCACAAGAAATTTGATTAAACATATTAAAAAACTCACACAAGATCAAATTAACACGGCTAGATAATAGAGAAAGGATGAGTCATCAAACTTACCATTTATACCTTATTTCATATAAATAGAAAAGTTAGACAATTTTTCTTCCAAATATAAATTAATTAATACAAAAATATAAGAGTATAATACACAAAATATGAAAACCAAATAAATACTATAGCCGAAATTAATTTTAAAGTATAAAATATTTTTGTCAAATTAAAGATACCGAAAATAGAATTAACACGTAGAATATTTTACCTAAATTAATTATAATTGCTTAATTATATTAATTACATGTAAATAAGGACACTTTAGTCCATACCAAAAAATTGGTTAACCAAATCTAAGTTTAGGGGTACCAAATGGGTACTATTTTAAATTATAAGGTACCCAATCATCATTATTAAAAATATGAGGTACTAAGTCTGTATTTCAATTAAATATAGGTTACCAATGAGTATTTATCCTATTATAAAACTATTAAGAATATACTAAAATCAAGAGAAAGTAGATGAAGAGAGAACTGGTTAATACAAAAATAAGACCAAAAGAATAAAAGGCTAAATCAATGTAATTAAAGAGAAATACAATTAAGTATTGGGATTTTTTCTATAATAAACTGAAAATGGAAAAAATTTACATTTATGACCTACATAGAGAAAATAAACAAAAATAGAAACTAAAAGTTGTTATTTACAAAAATACCTGCCAAAAAAAAACAGAGGGAATCCTCCTTCTTCGTGACCCAGCTGTAGGACCCCAACAACCATTTTCAACCATTTTCATTTCAAAACTAGGAAAATCATATCTAAAAAAATGTAGATCTCAAAGAAAAACTACTCAGATCCCGAAAATCCAAATACAAAAAGGGAAAAAAAATTATCCAACCTCCATTGTTGTACAAAAAAAAAAACTCAAAAGCAACATTCAGTCAAAAGCCCAACGCGTTCAGAGGAGAAGAATCGAAGAGAAGGAGATCTGTAATCGATGAAACTCACCCATGATTGAATCAGAGAAATAATTGAAGGTAATACAATTTCTTCATGAACATCTTCCAATCTTTTATTCTACATAAATGAGAATTTGTTATTAATTGAGGAAAACTGGAATAAATTGAAATAATAATAAAATATTGGTGAATTTGAACAAAAAAACAACAACGGTTTGCATAAAACAAATATTAATGCATATAATTATATGCTACAGAGTTTTAATATGCAAACAGTTGTTTATAAGTTGTTTTCCAGTAAAATAATGGTTGTTTGGGATCTGCAAACGAGAAATGATGAATCTATTCTTATTAATTACTGAATGCTTTAAAATAGTTGTTTAATAGTTGATTTGACAGATGAAAATAGTCGTCCAGATCAAAATGTTATCTGCAAATGTTGTTGTTAGAAAGAGTTGTTTAGTAGTTGTTTTGCCAGATTGAAATAGTTGTTTGCAACTTCTGAAATTGAAACAAATAAATAATTTACATTATTTCAGGATACGGAACCATTACAAATTTTGGTACAGAGCAATGGGCATTGGGATGACAACAACTCAAAGACAGGGCAGATTTGCAGCAATCTGGAAACAACCCGGCAACAACTTCCAAGCAACAACTATATGCGCACACAATTGGATCAGTTCAAGACGATACATTTTTTCTAGGAACAGGGACCGTGACATCATAATCAACCATACAACAACCAGAAAACAACAAAGAAAAAACTACAGCAATAGATGAATATAAAAACAACTAAAAAATAACTCAATAACAACACAAAAATACATAAAAGAAATACAAAAAGAATGACAGAATACATAAAACCGTCATGATAAACAAGTAAAACATTGACAAAAAAAAACAAAATAGTTACTGTAAAAACAAACTCAATAAAATGATAAATTTGTAGGAGGTTTCTTAGAAATTTTAGAAATTTTTTAGCTGGGGAAGGTAACTTCGAACCCGACTATGTGGTGGCCATTTATAGAAGAAGAGAAGACAATGTGGGAGGAGCAACTTACAGAGCTTATGGAAGATAATGGAGATAGTGACATAGATGAGAGGTTGAAAAATCATGGGTTAGGGCTTTGGACGGGATGATCGTGGGTTGTGGTAATGAAGAACCAAGGAAAGAGAAACAGAAAATAAAATAAAAAAAAAAAAACAAAACAAAACAAAACAAAAAAAGAAAGGAGGAGTTATGGAAGTGGTGGAGTGTAAGAAGAGAGAAAACCATGACATAAGCATAGGGATAAGTATATTTAAAATTATGAAACTTTTGAAAATGTAAAATTGAAAAATAAAACTTGTATAAAAGTTTAAATAACCCAGCATTGACAAAAAAAATAAAAAAAAGGATAAAAAAGGACACCAAGTGTAAAAATCTCTTAAGTATTTATAGTGATAACTAATTTGTGTGCTTTGGATATCCAAAAATTTATAACAGTGTTAAATATTTGAATGGCAACGACTTAAGGTGAAGTTTGATTTAATATAATATAATAGTAATGATAATAATAATATAATGGAATAAGAATCATAATAAAAATTAATTATTATAATAAGTGGTAAATTAACAAAGTTGTTCCTAATTTATTTTTAAATTTATATAACAAGAGAGAACAAGTCATTTTAATTTTACTTTATTTGATCTCTTGTAATATAATCATCATTACATAACTTTTTTAATATAATATTTTCTTATATAATATAATTATCATTACATTCTAATTTCCTTACATCACTTTTGAGAGTAAACTTAAACATTATAATAATAATCATGATTCCATTACAATTACTATTACAATAAACCATGATTTAACTATTTTTACCATAATAAATGTTTAAGTTCTTAAATTATTAGAATTTTAAATTATAGCCGCCAATTAGTAATTACCCTATAACAATACAAATCTGCATTACCAAGTACAAATGAAATGTATACAACCATTACCAATGTCATTTACAACTAATACAAATGTTACTTCCCTATACCCCCAAATATTATAGTAAAAGAATATAAGAATAAATCCAGACAAAAACAACGGCAGCACAAGAACAAAACACAACACTAAAGCAATTGTTCCATACAATTCCACCAAAACCACAAAGTCAAGCCAGCTCAACTAACATGCAGTGCTTTCTTCCATGACATAGCAAGTTTGGTCCAATGTTTCTCACAAGCTGCCAGGTTGCAACAGTCCTCTAAGATTTTTCACAGCACTGTCATAGTGTACAAAACCCATAAACCAAAACTCATGGTTGTCAATAGATATAACCTGTATGTATTTTTCAGCAGGGTTGACTTTGCTTGCAGATGGATTAACTGCCTTAAGCTGATGAAATGGAATCACCACCTACACCAACAAATACAAAAATGATCCTTGTTTATATTTTTTTTACCCGACAAGCATGATTTGTTACAATTTACAATAACAGGTTCTAGTTGATCCGGTTCATATTTTTTATCCAACAAGCATGATTTATTACAACTGACAATAACAGGTTCTAGAGGATACTGCACTGCAGACAACAGAATATTATAGGCTGACAAGGGCTGCTGCAACTAAGGTCAACATCTACAGCTAGGATGGTATGATCCGGTAACGCCTGACAGTGTTGTCACAGGGGCCTCGACTGTTAACATATCATATGGGAATAGGCTTGCTCCATTCCCATCAAGAGACAGCCCAACCAGACTCGCAGAAGCTCATCAAGAGAGTGTTCATGAGAAAAAGCAAACAATAGATTGGCAAATTTAAATAGAAAGGTAACATACCACTTTCTCCCCGGGATAAGAATGCGGAGCAAAAGAAAGATATTTAGTACAATAATTGTACTATTCGATTAAATGGATATTTAGCACCACAACACGTTAAACTCTAATTGCTACCGTGAATTACAATAATGGCAGTGAAACTCACAAGGAACAAACATTTAATCACATATAAAATTCACCTGTGGGGGTACAGAACCCTAAAGTTGCAGAGGAAGATACAATATGTGAATATATTAGTTAGTAATATGCCATGTCTCTTTTACTTTTAAATTTAATACAATTCAATTACAATTTTTTAAAACAATATATCTAATAAATTTATTATAAAGTACGGCGTCTAATTTAAATTTAAATAAAAACTTCTATAAAAAATAATTATTTAAATTTTTTAATACTTTTAATAATTATCAAAATAATATTTTAATAAATAAATTAAATTTAAATATTCAAAATTGATTTATTTTTCTTCAAAAAAAAAAGATAATTAATTCAATCATTTAATGCTGTTAATTTTAATTGTTAACTTTAACGGAAAAAAAACTGTTAAGATAATAATTTCTATTAAATAGCCACATTTAATTTAAGATATATATATGTCTATTCTATATAAAGTGTGCCTATATAACTGAAATTCTTGGTTTTTGAGAAATTTATGGGTGACTTTTAATTTTTATTTAATAAAATAATAAAATATTATTTATATATAATAAAATAATAATAAAACAAATCCCATTAATATTTGAACTGATATTTGGGTGACTTTTAATTTTTATTTAATAAAATAATAAAATATTATTTATATATAATAAAATAATAATAAAACAAATTCTATTAATATTTGAACTGATATTTGATGCTAAATATTCGAGAATCACAACACATTTAAAAAAAAAACAACCTGAGATTTGATACTCTGAGACTCTCAATTAAAAAAAAAAAGTAATATGCTCATCAAATTTGTATTTATTTTTAAACATGGTGAAAAAATGAATTATCTTTCATATTATTCAATAGAGTAAAACAAGTTTTATATTGGTTTATTATTCAACAACTTTGTCAAGAATTCTTGTAAGTTGTAACCACAAAAATTGCCAAGTCAAACCAACACTTTCATTACAATATTCACAGACTAACTACAAAATTATTTCATAGCATTTACAGAACCGCACACCCCCTATCATCTTTAATATGGACGTATCAGAAGCCAGATCATTAACCTAAATTGGTTAGTTCTATTATATTTCAGAACAAATCGTCTATAATATAAAAAACCCATCATACTTGTATCTTGAAACATTCTTCAGGAACCAAGATTTTAAAACACAATTGTTACCTCCTTAAGGTCAACCCACTCCCAAGTCTCATTTGCTGTATTTATATCATAGACCAAAGCATGCCGGCCCTGTAAATAATAAGAAAATCAAACGTGGTTTAAATCTCAAGGCAATAGAGCCTTTTTCGTTAAATCTCAAAGATACATAGATATACAAGATAAAAAAGCCAATCTAAGAAGTGGGTGCCACGTTAAAGCTAAGGAAACATTAAGCAACTGTTAGGCTTGTTTTACAATTTATGGTGTTTTAAAAGAACATATCGAAACAGAAACACATACAAAAACTTCCACATCATTTAATTTTTTTTAAGGTAGTGTTCAACTAGGAGATCTAACGAGTTTCGCCCCTTCGCTAATGGCTTCTAAGAGTTCAAATTCCAGTATTGTATAAATCTTCAATTTGTTCTATTTCTTATATTAAATGAAATTTTGCTAATTTTTTTTTAATTTACAACTTTATTGTTTATATATTATTAGGGACATTCATGGAAATTAGGGTTTCTTTGAAATATACAATTAATGAGTATTACTTTTTGATCATAGTGTGTTTTCCATGGCTGAAAACCTCAATAATCTCTATCATTTGATATCAAATAAAATAAAATTATCATGATGTATACATTATGGTTATTTAATGAGTAATTAGTGTGTTGAAATTGTCAAACTGATATTTAGAATTGTTTATAATTGAATTGTTTCTTTGTCAAAATTAATATTAAGTATATTTATATGTTTATAAGTTTATCTATTTTCTCTTAGATCAATTATGCTCATATAGCAATAGAATCATACTCATATAGACATGTTATTTTCATTTTGTAATTTAGATCTTCTTAGTCATTATTTAGTTCACTTAAACTTTTTCCGATTATGCTAACTGAAGTTTTGTTTCTTTTAGGTACTTCATTACAAAGATCTGTATTACATGTATTGTTTATTTTTGACTATGAGGAGGTGGATTTCTTTATTGGGAAACATATAGCGTGACAAATTATTGTTCATATATTTAATAATTCTTTTTGATTAGATTCATATATATAAATGTGTATATTGAATTCTTTATTCAAATAATTATTTTTTATTTTTACGTGATTATTTATTGTTCTTTATTCAAATAATCTCACCTAATAACTAATAATATATTTTTTTTTTTAATTTTTTATTGTATCACTTTCAAATAACATAGAAAAAAACCAGCATAAAATTTAGTATACGTGCCTCGCACGTAGTTTTTGCTAGTATATATATATATATGCATTCTTATTGGGTATTACCCATGAATGAAAAATATTAAGAAAATTTATATTTTTATGATTAATTTTTCTATTTAATTAGAAAAATCTTTTATTTTTACATTATATGGAATGGAGTTGTTTCATTAACTAAAAATTAGAGGTGTTCACTAAGTATTCGATCCAATCCAATCCCCACGATCCAATCCAATCTAATCCGCAAAATGCGAATATCCGCACTTGTGCAGATTGGATTGGATTGAAAAATCTAAAATCCGCACTTGTGCAGATTGGATATTGTTTGACCTCAAAAAGCAGCCGATCCAATCCATTACGCACTTAATTATATATATTTTTAAAAAATTATAATATATAATATATATTAATTTTCTAGTAATATTAAAAAAAAACACAAACTTTTAATTTTTTAATCTTATTTAGTAATATATTGAATTGGTGTATTTTATTTGTTTTATAATAAAAAACACAAGTAAAATTATTCTTATTGACATAGACACATACACATAAATTTAAATATATATACTAACTTATTTATTTTAGTAATGAATACATATATATTTTAGCGTAAATCTAAAGATAAGTACATATGTATTGACATACATGTATATTGGTTTAATTTATATATAAATGGAGATAGAAATAGATTATTATTGGAGATTAAGAAACAATAATCTTTTTTCTATGAAATATTAAATAATTTATCATTAAAAAAAATAACCGATTCAAAATAATCAATCCAATCCGCACTATTGCGGATTGGATTAGTGCGGATTGGATTGGATGGGATTTAAACTGTTATGCGGATCGGATTGGATCCAAAATATGAAATCCGCACTTAGTGCGGATTGAATGTTGTTTGACCAAAAAAGTGCGTATTGAATCGGAAAAATAATTTAGAAAAAAAAATAAAAAAAAAAAGATATTTTTGATATAGACATATAAACATATTTTTAATTAAATATTTTGTACATAAACATATTTTTGATATAGTTGAATAGTTGTATATAAACATATTTTTGTATATAAACATAAAAGAGATATTTTTTTAATTAAATAGTTGAATTAAGATAAAAATTATATTTTTTTTTTATTATTCACGATTAAAATCTAATAACTTAATATTTTTAAAATTAATATTTATACTTAAATTTGTTTAATAACGTAATGTTCTATATATATATATTAGATAGATGTTACGTGCCAAGTCACGTATTCTAATTTTATTTTAGTTTTTAATTTTTTTTAATATCATAATTTTAAAATTAATAATATTCAATTTAGTGATAATCATTGAAATTTGAAAACATAATAGTGATTTAAATAAAAATAAAAATTACTATTATATTTTGTAATAATAATTAAAATATTATTATTATTCGTCCTAAATTTATTTTCAGAATTAATTCAAAATAATATTTTAAATTTAACTAATTCTAAATATTAAAATTTGAAAATAATTTTTAATAAAAAAATAAACAATATGAACAAATTTATTATTAATTGCAACACTTTAGTAGATTAATTATATTTAGGTTTAACTAACTACATGAATGCTGACAACATCTAATAATTTATTATTTTTTTATTTAAAAAAAAAACCACCCAATAATTTCTCATAAACTAAAAATTCTCTTGCGTCACATAATATTATTCCTTTTTCTGTTATTTTCTTAATACGCTATATTTGATAAGAAGAAAAGAATATTCGAAAGATGGGGAGTTTAAAAAGGAAAGAGAGGGTGGGATGGAATGAGATGGATTATTACTTTTCTTAATATTGTTTGGTCTTAGAACCGAAGAGATAAGGATGTGTTTAAATTTTAAAAGCAAAATTATTAAATTATTTATTACTCAATATATATTTTATTTTTTATTTAAGAATATGTATGTAATTTTAATTTCTACAAAAAAAAAAATATCTAATTATAAAATCCTTCATTTGTTGAAGGTTTGATTTTTCCCTCCCTACCATTTTCTCATGCCATATAATTTTGGCACTCCACCTAACCCTTTTCATTCTTCCAAATTTCTCTCTTACCAAACAGAGATATTTGAGTATTGAACAACATATCTACAATCTGCTGTTGGCGTGAAAATTGAGTTTCACGGGCTACACCCAAATACCCACATTCATTTATGAATTCAGTGGGCCAGCCCGTCTTATTCTACGTAGTAAGGTTAGGAGTAATGTTGAAAAATATCACTTTTATTAATCAATTAATTAAATTTATCTTATGGAAAGTATCTTGAAGTGACAGGAGCAAAATTAGTACAATGTTTAAAAAAAGAGGTTAAAATAATAAACTTTAAAAAAAAAAGTAAAAATAAAAGAGGACAATATAAAAAGGATATAGAGTGTAATTTTCTCGTAAGAAGGTTATCTCAAGTCTTTTTATGGGAATCTAATTACCCCATATACTATCTTTTTAACTTTTTTTTTTATTTACGGTTTGAGTTTCAAAAATAGTTACAGTGCTAGTTGCAATAGAGGTTTCTAAGTAGAATTCCGTAAAAATATAAAAAAAAAAATAATAAAACTATTTTGAAATGTAAATATAAAAAAAATCCCTTTTTTTTTGGTCATTTTATTGTAACACATTTTCTTTTACGTTAATACTGTGGGTTAAAATTTTAAAATTATAAAAATATTATATTAAAGTAAAAGACCACTTAAAAACAACTAAAACAACTAAAAAAAAATTCTAAAATAATATAACAAATAAAATGAAAATAACTATAAAATAACAAAAAAAAATAATTACAAAACAATTAAAAAATATAAAATATTAATCTAATTACAATATGCAAAAAAAAAAATATATCTTATCAATATGTTTTTATATTATAAATTTATTTTTTCACTTAGTTGATTTATCTTTTTATATTATTAAATTATTTTTAATAAAATTTATTTTTACAATTTCATACTTTTACATTTTATTTTATTTTTTCATTTTTAAATTAGTAACATTTCAAAATAATAATTTATTTTTTAAAAATTAAATAAATAATTACATTAACAATAAAAATAATAAAATCTTATAATTTTAAATGAGAGTATATAATACAATGAATAATATGTAATTAATATATTAATATCTATTATTTACAACGAAAACTCTTATTATTATATTTTTAATAAAATGTGTCAAAAAAAAAATATTAATCTAATTAATATATTTTCTCAATATATTTTTATATTACAAATTTATTTTTTTACTTAGTTGATTTATCTTTTTATATTACTTTATTAATTTTTTATAAAATTTATTATTACAACTTCATACTTTTAATTTTTATTTTAGTTTTTCATTTTTAAATTAATAACAGTTAGAAATAATATTTATTTTTTAAAACTTAAATAAATAATTACATTAATAATAAAAATAATAAAATTTTATAATTTTAACATAATGAATAATATATAATTAATATGTTAATATCTACTACTGACATTATGTTATTAAAAAAACGAAAAATCTTATCATTGTATTTTTAATAAGACGTGTGAAAAAAAAATAAACTAAGTATATATCTAAATTACAAAGCAACACACATACAATTAAAAAAAGAAGAAACTAAAAATATACAGTATAAAAAGATACACATGAATAAAAAAATAACTAAAAAATTAACATAAAAATAATAAAATAAATACACATATAAACAACAACAAAAAAATGTATGGAATAAACTAAAAATATGCACTATAAAAAATACACATAAACTAAACAACTATATAAAAAAATATAAAAACAACAAAAAAATAATTATTAAACACATAAATAACAACTATAAAATAACAAAAAGACAACTATGAACCAATAGAAAAATAATAAAACAACAATCTTATTAAAATATACAAATCATTCATAAATAAATTCTGAATAAACTATAAAATATAAAAATAAAAAAAAATACTATTTTTATTAATCACGTAAAAGAAAAAAAAAATAAGAGTGCTCTTAATTTGTTTTGTAAGAGAGGAAAATAATGTTAAAAAAATGAAAAAAGTATGAAATTAAAATAATCATATTCGGTAAAAATAACTAAAAAATATTTATTGAATAAAAAAATATTTTAAAAACTACTTAAAAACAATTGAAAACAACAAAACTAATATACATATATACAACAAAAATTGTATAATAAACTAAAAATATACACCATAAAAAATACACAAAAATTAACAAGTTTACAAAAAAAAACACATAAAAATAACTATAAAATAATTATAAAACACATAAATAACAACATAAAAATTACTATAAAATAACAAAACGACAACAATAAATCAATAGAGAAATAACAAGACATCAATTTATTAAAATATGCAAATCATTCACAAATCAACTCCAAATAAACTACAAAATAACCAAAAAAAAAAAATTATTAATGTAAAAGAGAGAAAGATATAGAAGGATTGTAAGAGAGAGGAGTATCAAAAAAATATGAGAAAAAGTATAAAAGTTTTAGTAAATGTTAATTTTTTTTGTATATTTTATAATTAATTAAAAAAACTATGAAATAATTTGAGTGTAAATGATAAAATAATGTAAAAAAAAAACAAAGAAATATAATAAATTTGTATTTTAAAAAAAATTATAAAATAAAATTTTGTGAAAGTAAAAAAAGTATGAAAAATAAGATATAAAAATGTATATTTATTATATATTATATGTATAAAAAGATAAAAAAAAAATAGTGAGAAAAAAAATAGAGATAGAGAGATGATCGAGAAAAAAAATGAAAAAGAAAAATAAAGAGAGAGAGAAAAGAAAACAAAAGTTAAGAAAAAGAAAGAAATAAAAGATAAATCAGCCAACGTGACTAAAAAAAAAAGTCACTAAGAAAAAGGAAAAAAAAATCATCCCATATACTGTTTTTATTTTTATTTTTTTCAAATTTACGGTTTAAATTTCTAAAGTGGTTGCAGCACAATAACATAAATCCTGCCAATATTTTAAAAGGTAAGGTTAGCACTATCCGTAAACTCGCATTTTCATACTGTACTTTGTTCAAACTGACTCATTTTTTATAAATGGATTAGTCTATTTTTTTCTATAGGCTCAAATTTAACTCTATTTTTCTATTATTTTTCTATCATTAATAAGTTAACCACTAAATTATATGTATTTTTCATAATTTTTCAACAATAGTTCACATAATTATATAAAAAATTAATTAAAATGATTGGATTTTGAATATTTATTAGTAAATAATATTATTAAATTATAAGAATTTTTAACATGTTGTACTTTTAGACAAGTTAATTCATGCTTATGTACTATACTTTCAGGCTTGTCGTGTCGTACTTAAGTTAATTTTTTTCGTATCATAGTATTATACTATGTCGTGCCCAAACCCATATCTTTCTCCTGGTGGTCGGGTGTCAATTTCATGTCATATCAAAAAAATCCAGCTCGATATTTACAGCATCACTCAAAACTGACAAAAATGTAAATGTATGTAATTTTAAACGTCCCACTTTCTTTTTCTTTGTTTAAGAGCAACGAGAAATTATTGAAAGTATATATACCAGTTCCTAGCCTGTTTTTCTGGAGTAAATATTTAAAAAAAAAAAAAAAAACAAAAAAAAATAGGGTAATTTTATAAAATTTTAGGTGATCATTCCTAAAATTTTAGCTCACTCCTCCAAACATACCCAATAAAACTCACACCAAAACATATTTTTCCCTCCAACTATGATTCTAAACAAAATTGTAATTGTTGTGTTGATTTTTATATTTGCTCAAAAATGAATATATTTCTGACCCTGTCCCACTTTTTCTCACCTTAATTTCTCATTCCTTACTTGAATAATAAACATAAAGGTAACGTTTAGTAACACTTTTTTAATCAGTTTTCTGTTTTTAAAATTAGAAAAATAAAAATATTTTTCAAAAACATGTTTTTTTACTTTTTAATTTTTTAATTGAGAATCAAAATTTTAAAAACAAAAAAAAAAGTCACTTTCAATATTTTTTTAAACAATTTTTTTTTCTTAATCAATATTTCAGACTCCGACCAGACCCGATCCAAATCCTCCCCACAGCCCTAGCGTTGAACTAGGTCTCTGACTCGAGCCCAAATCTAACCCCAGACCTAGACCCGACTTAAATAAAATCAAAAAATAAAAATGAAAATGAACTTTACAGAACACACTTTTATTTTCTATTTTTAAAATTGAAAAACAAAAATAGTTACAGAACGTATTTTTTTTTTCAAAAACAAAATTTTTAAAAATAAAAATTTCACTTTCATTTTGTGATTAAAAAATTAGAAAACAAAACCGTTACCAAACGGCACCAAAATAAAATGAAATTTATGAAAACACATTTAAATTTTTTTGTTTTTAAAATAAAAAATTAAAAATGTAATGAGCACATTTTTTGAAAAACAAAAATTCTACCTTCATTTTTGTGATTTAAAATTGAAAAACAAAAAAATTACCAAGAAAAAGTAAGAAAAAAAGGAAAGAGGGAAGAAAAAAATCTAAAAGGTAAACCTCGTTAGTCCTGTAACTAACCCAAATCACCATCTCCTAAACCAGATATATAAAGTATTATCCACAAGGTCCACATTGATCTTTGATTAAAAAAAATATTGAGAGCTAGAAAGTGTTGTTTAAACAAAAATAAAATGACTTGTCGAAAACCTTATCTTAAGACATATAATTATCGAGTCTTTCATAAACCACTTTCCAATGGCAATGATTTATCTATTGGTTTCAGGTTTTAGCTCAAACCTATCTACACAAGCATGAACAAAGTAACTGAAAGCATCAAAAAAAAGAAACTGAAAGCATAGTAACAAGCATCAGAAAAAAGATAAACCCAGCAGATAAATGGTATTAACTGTTTTAAATTATCCATTATGTTCAGAGTGTACCTTATAATAGCTCCATTCAGTCTGGTCACCAGTTTTGTAGGAAAGTGGGCTGTCACTGCAAAACGCAAGCTTTGCAGTTGACAAATATAAAATTCCCATGACCGGACCAGCAGAAGTGGATAGGTAGCATGCATAAGTCTTCCGAAGCTGTTCCTCAGGGACAGTCTCAAAATTCTGTCGGAAAATTTTTTCGTAACCACCTTCTGCAAGCACCTTTGTTCCTTGAGCTATTCTTCCGACAGCAGCATCAGCAAAACTAGGACCCGTTTTCACTGGTTACAATGAGGGAAAATAAACAGTGGGAATCACAGGTTTCACCATCACCACATTTGAACCAGGTTATAAATAAAGATAAGCTTGTTTTCTTATTTTATTTTATTTCCTTACGGTAAGAATGACATTTGTTTTCAAGTCAAAAGAAAGTCTATAAATAAACTTCAGCTACACAGCCAACTAACACATGGTAGCAAGATTATACTGTAATATATTATGTTCTTGAACGTAATAAGTACAATTTGTTCTCCTAAAACCAGAATTTGGGAAACAATATTTAATAACAATAACTTGGATGTTTAAAAGATGACAATAAATCGAAGATGAACAACGTATATATGAACTCCAAATAAAACAAAGCAATAGGACGAATAACTCACAGTGTTGCCACATATTCCCAGCAAGATCCTCAGCCTTCTTGGTAGCTTCCGCAGCCTTCTTCCCCCACTTCCCAAGAACATCTTTCACTGAATCCATCTTATCTGATCACAAAAATATGAAACCCCAAACCCATTATCAAATATTTCCAAACCCTCGGATCACAAACAACTTTTACTTGACGATTAATAAATGAATTGAAGGGCATAAAGATAAAAGGTATACTCACTCTTGGCGGAGGAGGCAGGCGGCGGTGCAGGAGGGGCCACGTAGGGATTGGACTCCTCCGGCATCGAGGTGGCGGCATCGGCGGAGATCGGAGCCCGCTCTTCGACGTGGATCGCCGCCGGTGGTGGAGGAGGAGAAGCAGAAGGGGATTCTTGGTTCGATTGGGGTTGGGGTTGGGGTTCGGGGGCAATTGTAACGGATGCCCATGTCTCGGGCTGCAGAGGAGGACCGATGTCGTGGGGTATGAGCTTAGGGTATGGAGCGTAGTCGGTGGAATGAGAAGGAGGGGGTTGATCGGACGGTTGCTGTTGCTTACTCATCTTCTTTCTTGTTAAACAACAGATTTGGTGGAAGAAAAGGATCTGTCTCCAGGTTTGAACGATTGGAAAGATAGGGACAAAGGGTCACTTCACTTGGTCAAAATGAATTGTCATTGATATTACCGTAACAGTAAGGATTTGTACAGTTGGTTTTCTTTTTACTTGTGCTGTGTCACGGACACTTTTTTTTTTTTTTTTTTTTTTTTTTTTTTGGAGAAATTGAGCTAAATAATCCTATTTCAAAACCACTTTTTTTTTAATAAAGTTACCATGTATAATATTTTTGAAATTTTTATTCACACTAAAAAGATATAGGGTGATTTTACAATGCACTCTCTTAAAATAGATGTATTGATACACCCTTAACTTATTTCGACATCTAGAAAAAAAATTTAGTCTAATTTTTTTTTCATATTCATGTACGTTATATCTATTTAAGATATCCCACAAAATTTTGAAAAATTCGAAATAATTTACAATATAGAAAACAATGTTCAAACAGTCTATTTTACACGCGTATAAAATAAAATAGTTACGCGTGCAACACGCTGTTTGAACGTAGTTTTCGACGTGTTAAACTTTTCCGAATTTTTTAAAATTTTGCAGGATGTCTTAAATAACTATAACGTACATGACTATAAGAAAAAATTGGACCAAAAAATTATTTCGGATGCTAAAACAGATAGGGGTGCATCAATATATCCATTTTAAAGGGGTGCATTGTAGAATTTTCCAAAGATATATTTCTTTTAGGAAAATTCTAGAATGCACTCCTTAAAATGAATATATTGATGCACCCCTATCTGTTTTAGCATCTGAAATAATTTTTTGGTCAAATTTTTTCTCATAATCATGTATGTTATAGTTATTTAAGACATCATGCAAAATTTTAAGAAATTCAAAAAAGTTTAACACGCCGAAAACTACGTTCAAACAGTGTGTTGCACGCGTGACTATTTTATTTTATACGAGTGTAAAATAGACGGTTTGAACATTGTTTTCTATATTGTAAATAATTCTGAATTTTTTAAAATTTTGTAGGATATCTTAAATAGATATAACGTACATGAATATGAAAAAAAAATTAAACTAAAAAATTCTTCTAGATGCCGAAACAAGTTAAGGGTGCATCAGTACATCCATTTTAAGGGGGTGCATTGTAAAATTACCCTTTCTTTTATTAGGACAACATAACACAACATTTTTTTATTACACATAAACAAATAATAAAACTACAACTTAATACCAAAAATATTAAAAGTACATATAAATAGAAAAAAAAAATTACTAATTTTTCATAGAGTAATTTGCGGCATAAATACTTAAGTTTAACTCTCAAATGCAAATAAATAGCTAAGTTTAATTTTTGGCAGTAATAATACCTAAATTATATTGGGATATTGGCGGCTAAACCACCTGAACTTTACGGTTTGTAACACTTAACCACAAAAATTGTATTTTTGGCGGCTAAACAACCTAAACCCTGATTCCGTTTTGCTCTGCACACCTCCGTCCAAAAATCACTGTTAAGTGCCACTGTAGACTTCCACGTGTACGCACTTGTACACGTGACAAATTTTTAGTGGTCCACATAATTTTAATTTTAAAAAATAATTATAAATATTTAAAAAAAATAAAAAAAATAATAATTTATAAAAAAAAAATTAAAAAAAAAAATCCTTTTTTTTTCCTCTTCTTCTTCTGCCATCATTTATCTACACTTAAACGACTAAAACAGCCCTGAATTATTTATCTTTTCATATTTTCAATAAAACCATTAAAAAGCCAAAATAAAAGTCTTACAAAACATTGACAAACCAACAGAATCATAAAATGAGCACAGCCCAATTAGACTAAAATGAAATCAGAATCAATACTTGTGTTTTGCCAATTCCAGGGGGACCAACAAGCTCAGTAAGAACACCGAATGGTATTCCACCACATAAGGCTTCATCTAACCATTTCAGACCTGTTGGAAGATGACCACCATGATCCTCCTTATGAACCGTTTGCTCCATCAAATTCAGTGCCTACGAAAACACAATCAAGCAATGAAACCCACAAATTATAGAAAGCTAAAAAAAAAAAGAAGATTGTGTGAATAAAATAGCTAACAGTTTGGTAAGGAGGGCAAGCGATTTCGCTAATGCGGGATAGTGCGGATGAGACCTCCGCCATTCCCACATCCAACAACTGCATCAACTCGAATTCGGTTAGGGATAGGGCTTCCTGAAATTAAACTCATCACCATAATAAATATGTGAATATTGAATTCGAACCACAAATTGGGTTGAACTATTTTTCACTTTGGTTTAATTCAATTGACTATTGAGTTGTAAAACTGAAAAAGAAAACAGTTTCAATGGGATTTCGGAGGTGGAAGAGCGATGATGTTTTACGAGCATGGTGAGAATGACAGAAGAAGAAGAAGAAGGGGTTCTGTGGAGATTCGAGAAGAAAGAGAAAGAGAAAAGAAAAAGAGAAAAAAAAAAGAAAAAAAAAGATTTTTTTTTAATTTTTATAAATTGTTTTTTTTTATTTTTTTTTAATATTTATAATTATTTTTTAAAATTAAAATTATGTGGACCACTAAAAATTTGCCACGTATACAAGTGTTTACACATGGACAGTCCACCGTGGCACTTAACTGTGATTTTTGGACGGAGGTGAGCAGAGCAAAACGGAACTAGGGTTTAGGTAGTTTAGCCGCCAAAAATTCGATTTTTGTGGTTAAGTGTTATAAACCGTAAAGTTCAGGTGGTTTAGCCGCCAATATCCCAATTATATTTCTGGAACTCTGTAGATACCTAACTGTTAAATGTTAAGCCATTATATCCATGTGTCATTTTCTTATTGGTATATTTAAACTAATTTTTTCTAAAATAATAAAAATTTAATGACTTGGACCAATCAGGGATTGCCACGTAATAATTTATTTAACCAGATACCTACAGAAGTTCCAAAATTATAATTAGGTATTATTACTGCAAAAAATTAAACTTAGGTATTTATTTGCAACTGGGAACTAAACTTAAATATTTATACCGCAAATTACGCTTTTTCATATATATATATATATATATATATATTATTGCCTTATTAAAGGAGCACCACAATTAAGTTAACATTTGCTCTTAATAGAGAATTTAGTCCTTATTTCTTCAATGTGTATTTTTTTTTTTTTTTGGCATGCAATCTCCATGTGTATTTTTATAGAAGAATTTTAAATAGGATAAAAATATATTTAAACAAGAGAGAATTGTTTATATATAAAAATTATATATATATAACAGATAAAAAATAGTCATTAAAAATACTTACTTTTCATGTAAAATTAGTTTGTGTTGTTCTCTATTTATATACATACTATTTTCAATGATTAGAAGTTGAAAAGTATTTATTTATTATATCAATTAATTAGAAAATAAATAATTAGGAGAAAAAAAAAACTGTAGGAATTCAATGGACAAAAAAATATAAATAGTAGTCAATAAATTTATCATTGATTTAGGTGGAAGTTGAATATGCATGGGTGGTATTGATTTAGTTAATTGTATAAATGAAGAAGTAGTAAAATCTGAGTATATATTTAATTGGATTGTTATATTTTTTTCCTTAATATTATTAAATGAAAAGAATTATAAAAAAAACGCAAATTAGATAAAGTAAAAAATTAAAAGGAGATTAAGTCACCACACTTATTATTCTTTTAAATTTATATGTAGATATAAAAATATATAGATAAATAAATAAATTAGAAAACAAATTTTTTAAATATTAATAATTCAAAATTAAATTTATCAATAACAAAAGAAACTTCTTAAATTAATACTTTTTAGAAAGTTAAATAATTAAGATTAATTAAAAAATAGTACATATATCATCTTCAATATATTAATTAAATGGTGTAAATGATAAAAAATTAATATAAAGGTATGTGATATTTTTTTAGAAAGTTAAATAATTAAAATTACTAAAAAAATACTAATATATAATCTTCAATGCATTCGTTCTATTGTGTAAATTATTAAAAAAAATCAAAAGACAGCACTAAAATTAATATAAATGTATGTAATTTATTTCAAAATAGTTAAGATAATAAAAAATTAAAGCTAGTGATTGAAGGAGAGAAATATAATAAAAATTTAATTATTCATTATGAAAATGTATAAAAATAAAATTAAAAGAAAATCATATTAGCTCTTATATTATATATAGTCTTTTTTTAGGTTTTATTAGCTATACTATACATGTATGGGTATGCTCTTAATGGGTATTACCCATGTATGTGTATTTTATTCTTGACCATTAGATCAAATATCTAATGGTTGATATTTATAATCATTAATTAAATATTAAAAAAATTAATATTTCCTATTTTGTTATTCTCTATATTCCTAAAATAGATAAAATTATTAATAGAAATAAAAAATTTATAAATGAAATTGTTATTTAAAAAATAAAACACACTAAAAAAACTAACAAACTATTTTTTTTAATAAAAATCATTTTAAAGATTAAAAAGAAAAAAAGTGTATATTTATCTTTTTATAAAATTTCTTCAAACTAGAATTCTAAATTGCATTACTGAAAACAAAAAAAAAAATAATTTTAAGCTTTAAACTGTAATACATATAAAATATATAAGATTTTTTCTAAACCTAAAATCTTTAATTTCATAATAATTAACAATTATTTATATGTTTTTATTTTTTTAAAAAATACTTGAGCTTACCAAAATCTATAAGAACAAAACCAATGAAGAAAATTTTAACAAAAAAAAAATGAAGGAAGAAAATGTTAGCCCAAGATATGTTTCCAAGAGGGGGGGTGAATTGGAAATTTAAACTAATTTCGGTAAATTAAAACTTTTAACACAAAATTATGCAATTAGTCATTTAATCAAATAAAAGCAAGTAGTATGGCAAGCAATATATTAAGACAAATAATTAAACTTGTAAAGTAAAGAGTTTAAGGATTAGAAAATGCAAACTCTCGATTTTTACAAGGTTCGGTAGAGCTATGCCACCTACGTCCTTGGTCTTCAAAGCTATGGACCTAGCTTTGAGTTCTAATATCGAGCCAAGTTAACGGGCTTGACTAACCCTTACAACCGGGAAATTTTCACCAAGGTATTTCCAAACCTCTTACAATAGTTTCGCACCCCGGAGGACTATTAACCTCTTTCTCGGATTATTGAAGTGCCAATCTCACTATTACCGGGTTGTTTACAATACCGGTGCCAACCTCACCTCAATCACAATATGGAAATGTGTTTGATATTTCAAGCTAAAATCACTCTAGAGATATGATGATACAATGGAAACCTAGAGTGAAAAGCAAGCACACTCAAGATGAATAAAATCAAATTTTGGCTCAAAGTGTGTGAAAAGTGTTTGTTTAGATTTCAAACTTGGAAGCTCATTAATCTCACTTAGATTGGTTAGATATTTGAAATAAATGCTCAACCAATGTTCATTTTTGAGTGAAAAACAAGTTTATATAGTGTAGGAACAAAAACTAGCCGTTTATAGCCGTTAACACATTTTTCAAAAAGAATTCTGGGAAAAACGGACTACCTATTTTAAAACGGACTACCTTTCTGCGAAAAACGCTCTACCTATTTTAAATAGGTAGGCCGAAAATCAGGCAGGTTCAAAACTTGCATTTTTCGGCACTAAAACGTGCATAACTCTTTACTCGATTATCCGATTTCAAAAATTCCAATTTTGTTCTCTTAGTTAAACAAAATGTGATTTAGAAATTCAATCAAAAAAATTTTGGACTATCATGTGAGAAAACTTGTTGCACAAGTTAGTGAATGGGCTAAAATTTAAATTTATAAAATTTTGTGTGCTATGCAAATCACTTTAACAAGACTAAAGTAAATTTATATCATTTGATTTTGAGTGGTCTTGATGTAGATGAGTCTCCTAGCTTGATTTGCATGTTTTTGATCCCATGTTGACTTTTCCCGAGAGTTGACTATTGACTTTGACTTTGACTTTGACTTTCAGGTTGACTTTTGACTTTGGGCTTTTGAAGACCTCTTTTGAATAGGGTCTTGAGTTGTTGATCCCTTGATGAATCTTTTGCTCTTAATATGCTTGTTGAATCCACTTAGGGTTGCTTTCAAAAGTTTGGTAAAAATACCAATTTATATATTTTCTCTTTCAATTTTGCTACAAAATCAACAAATCATTAGTAACAAATAATAATCAAATATTTGTTAATCATCAAAACAAGAAGATCTAAAAGTTTGAGTTAACAATCTCCCCCCTTTTGATGATATCAAATATTTGATTATTTTGAAAGGGAAAGAAAAATTTAAATAATGTATATTGGATTAGCTCCCCCTTAATGTGTGCAAAAAAAAAAATTACCTTTTAATTTTACCTTGCATGTATTTATAAACTCCCCCTCAATTTTTTACTTATGATTAAAAGATTAGATACCAAAAAAAAATTTGAGGTTATGCCAAAAAAAAATAATCAATAGATATTTTCTCCCCCTTTTGATTCATCAAAAAGGGTGGCAAGGAATTCACAAAATATAGAAAAAAATAAAAACTAAGCAACATTACCCATGCATTAAAAATAAAGCCATATCATCCAAAATAACATTCAACACACCAAAAAAAAAACATAAAAAAAAATACCAAATAACACAAAGTCAAGAGGCATGAAGCCTTTGCACACAACCAAAAACAAAATAAAAAAAAACTAAATATGCAAAAAAAAATATGCAAGAAACTAGTTTGGTGGAGGGCCAAAACGATCCATGTAAGCCCTCCATTGTGCCATCTCATCTTGAACATTTTCAAATCCTTGGACCATGTCACTCCTCATGGTGTTGATATCATTCCTCAAAGTTTGAAATTGAGTGTCAAGAGATGTGTGAAGTTGAGCAAAAGCCTCCTTAATATTGAATTGAGGCATGGGAGGCGCTTGAGGATTGACTTCTTCTTCATCTTCCTCTTCCTCTTCTTCTTCTTCTTCACTAGCACTAGGAATTGCTTGGCCCCCTCCTTGAGCTTGGGAATCTTGCTTGGTGTAAATCCATCTTTCTTCATCGGTATCGAATTTGTAGGACATACCCTTGATAGTGATTTCCCTAAAATATTGGAATCCTTAAATTCTAGCACTTCAGTTTCATCATTGGTAGGAATGCCTAGAAGAGGAAATAGGTAACTAAGAAGGGCACCAAAGGGTAAGGCCTTTTTTTGTCTAGGCTTAAACACTTCATTGATGGTTCGAATTATAAGATAGCCTAAGTTTATACTCTTACTTTGGACAATGATATTGAAAATGAGAATTTGGTCAAGAGCACTAACGCTATCTTTATGGCCCTTCCTAGGTACTATATTGTTGCAAATAAAAGAGTGGATGAGTTTTCCTTGAAGAGTAAGGTTATGTCGTTTTGGTTTGTCAAGGACATCTTCTCCTACACAAATTATACTAGTAAATGAGGCATGGTTATAGTAGGCATCATTCTTAAGTCTAGGCCTAGGATCAAGTAAAAGACCTTCATTAGGGGCATTTAGGAGTTCATTTAAGGAATCAACGGTGATAGTGAATCTAACTCCTTTAAGGGTTCCCTTAATGCAATAAGGATCACAAGCAATTTCAATGCAAGCAAAGAAAGCCCTCACTAGCCTAGGAGAGATATAAGTGTTAATTCCTATCAAAGTTTCCTGACCCATCTCTTCAAAAAGAGTGCTAAAATTAATAAAATTAAGGGCATTCAAATCACATTTCTTACCAATGAGTATGTCCCTCTTTGAGAAATCCTCTTGAAATTTTTTTGCCCATTTTCCATGGGAGAAGAGGTCATGCCTAGCCTTGCTCCTTAGCTCTTCTTGTTGCATGGAAGTCCTTGTCCTCTTTCCTTGTCTTGATGATGAAGCCATTGAAGATAATTGAATTTGGAGAGAGGTAGGATTTTGAAAAGAGAAAAGAGGGATTAGGTTTTGGTAAGAGAAATGTTGATAGAAAAGGGTAGGAGGCTGCCAAATAGGGTTAGGAAATCAGAAATGGAGTTAGAAAAAGGTTTGGAATGGTTTTATGGAGAGAAAATCGAGTTTGGAAAGACCAAAAGGCCCATGCCCACAGTTCCTGTAGAAAACGGTAGTCCGTTTTCTCTGGTACTGGGAAAAACGGACTGCCGTTTTCTCAGCACAATGGGCGAAAAAGGGTCCTAACTCGAGTTTTAAAAATCCGTTTGATCTCAAATCTTTTCTAATAGCTCAAATATGATAAAATAAAAATGCTCAAACAAGAAAAACTGAAAAATGATGAAAAATGACGATTTACGGTAAGCTTTTCGAAAATTGCCAAGAAAACTAGAACCTTACCGAAAATGAGTTTTACGCAACAAAATTGAAAAATTCTTTTTCCAGCAGTTTGATAAAGTAAAATGTGAGGTGTACAAACTTACGGAATCGAAAAATGTTGAAAAATGAGAAAGTTTGGCGAAAAACACTCTTTTAGGCCTAAAAATCTATAAATTCAACAAGTGAGGTGCCAAAAATTTGTTCCATGCAAATTTCAGTCAAGACAAACCTATAGGCACACTAAATACATTCAATTTCACAAATTCAAGCATATAGACACATAAGAAAATCAAATATGCAAAAATTCACATGTTCACTTGTTTAAAAACAAGTCCAAAGTTCACCAAAAATCCACATTATGGCCTATAATCTTGAGTTTTCAACAAGTATGGTTCATATAGGTCAAGTATTAAGAAATTTTCTCATATATGCATATAAATCTCATTAATATCATATTTGGAACGATTATGCATAAATAAGTAAGTAAAGAGATATGAAATTTTTTATAGCTAACAAACCTTATATTTCATTTAAGTTGGTCATGCCTAGCTCTCTTCTAATGAAACTAAATCTCTCATCACTAAGAGGCTTGGTAAATATATCCGCTAATTGGAATTCGGTGCTCACAAAGTCTAGCATAATATCACCTCTTTGGATATGGTCTCTAAGGAAGTGGTACCTTATGTCAATATGCTTGGCTCTAGAATGCAATATTGGATTCTTAGAGAGGTTAATGGCACTAGTATTATCACACTTTATGGGTGTACATTCAAAATCAATATCAAAATCTTTAAGAGTTTATTTCATCCAAAGTATTTGTGCACAACAACTACCTGCGGCTATATATTCGGCTTCGGTTGTGGATAGAGCTACCGAGTTTTGTTTCTTGCTAAACCATGACACTAAGGAATTTCCTAGAAAGTGACATGTTCCACTAGTACTTTTTCTATCCGTCTTACAACCGGCAAAGTCAGCATCCGAGTAGCTAACTATTTCAAAGTTTGAGTTCTTGGGATACCAAAGTCCTAGATTCATTGTGCCTATCAAGTATCTAAATATTCTCTTAACGGCACTCAAGTGGGATTCTTTAGGACAAGATTGGTACCTAGCACAAAGACCAACACTAAACAAAATATTCGGTCTACTAGCAGTTAAATATAATAAAGAGCCAATCATACCTCGATACTTGGTGATGTCCACATTCTTACCACTTTCATCTTTGTCCATCTTTATAGATGTGCTCATGGGAGTATTCATGGACTTTGCATTTGCTAAGTCAAACTTTTGAAGAAGATCCTTGATGTACTTAGTTTGACCTATGAATATGTCATCCTTTTGTTGCTTGATTTGAAGTCCAAGGAAGAAGTTGAGTTCTCCCATCATGCTCATCTCAAACTCACTATGCATACACTTGGAGAACTCTTCACAAAGAGCATCATTAGTAGCACCAAAAATAATATCATCAACATAAATTTGTACTATAATAATGTCTTTCGATTTTCTTTTTATGAAAAGTGTATTATCTCCTTTACCCATTGAAAAACCATTTGAGATAAGAAAAGTGCTTAATCTTTCATACCAAGCTCTAGGAGCTTGCTTTAAACCATATAAAGCCTTTTTCAATTTGTAAACATGGTTAGGGTATTTATGATTTTGAAAACCGGGTGGTTGAGAGACATAAACCTCTTCCATAATGTACCCATTTAAGAATGCGCTTTTTACATCCATTTGGTACAAGATAAAATTCTTGTGGCATGCAAAAGCTAACAACATTCTAATGGACTCAAGTCTTGCTACCGGGGCAAAGGTTTCCTCATAATCAGTTCCTTCTTCTTGATTGTAACCTTGGGCCACTAATCTAGCCTTGTTACGCACAATGACCCCATGGAGAATAATTTTGTTGCAAAATATTCATTGGAGAATAATTTGTCAATGAATAGTCTTTTCAAAGTAATCTAAACATATGAAACATCAAAAAAATAGAAAAAATATAATAAGACTTAAAAAATGAACATACATTGCTAAGTAGTGAAAATAAATCAACATCAAGAATTAAAAAGAAATAAAATTAATATAACAAAAAATTTAAAACTATGAGTGGACTTTGGTACGAAAAAAAATCTATTGGAGAAAAACTTAATACTTAACTTGTAATTAAAACCTTGACAAAAAAGATTGTAATTAAAAACCAAATAAAAATAAAAGTAATATAATTTTTCATAGCAAGAGAAAAAACTACCTAATAATTTTGCTGCAAAATATCCATGGGAGAAGAATTTGCCAATGATTAATCTTTCCCAAAATTTAAAAATATAAAACATCAAGAATTTAAAAATATATATATAACAAAAAATTCAAAAAGTAAATATATATTGCCAAGTAATAAAAATAGATCAACATCAAAAATTAGAAGGAAAAGAAATTAACATAACAAAAATCCTATAAAGTTTAATTTGGATTTAAACACTATATATAAGTTTTTTATAATGGAAGAATACAATAATTTTTTTTCAATTAGAAAATACAAATAGTTTTAATATAATAATAGAATATTAATATACATATAAATGATAAGACTTATATAAGAATACAAATAGGCTGTTTTTTTAGTTAAAGAATACAAATAATTTTATTATAATAATAGGACATTAATATAAACATAAATGATAAGCGCCACATAAATAATGTAAATAGTTTTTTTTTTTAGTTTAAAGAATACAAATAGTTTTAATATAATAATAGAAATTATTGACCGAGGTTTTCGGCAACCAATTAAATAATATGTATAAGAAAGATGTAAGGAGTTTAATGCATGGAATTTTTACGTGGTTGGGGCATTAACGAGCCTTAGTCCACGAGTCCTTGTTATTTATGAGAGTATTTATTACAGAGAATGTTCTTGGTGGATATCTCTCCTATTTTCTCTCTTTTATTCCTTTGAACCCAGAATTCTCGACCCCTGTCTCAGTGTGTTTGTGGGGTATTTATAGTGTTTTTCTGGGGGATCCCTAGAATTGAATCACTTGTCTTTTTGTGTAGGTTCAATAGGGGCACATATTCCTAGAAAATACAAAATAGGAAATACATGACCTATACCGTAGGTATCTTAGGGGTTAGGTGGATATAATCTTTTATCCCTTCTTGATTGGTGTGATCCCTCATAAAGTAGCCGTCACTAGCCTCTTTAATCACAACGTAATAGCTGCAACAGAGGGGTTTCACCGTCAGTCATATTGTTTATGGTGGTTCCAATACGTTTTCCCCCATGCGACATTAAATGCGAGGTGATTGCTCAATAGGGTTCAGTACCTCCCGGAGCTGCCTTAATACAGCCTTGGCCTCCGGAAGCATAGAGGTCATTCTCATATCTTCTCCGGGAGTCATCATCCCAGAGACACTCTTCTATTGTTCAAGACTTGGATGATTTCCTTAGGAGCTGAGCCTCTCAGCTCCACGTGTCGTCTTTATACCGGTCCATGTATTTTGGGCAAAATTACGGGCAATATTTACCCCCAAGCCTTGTTTGGTGTAGAGTAAATGAGGCTTGTTTGATGCCTCTGGTTGACTCATCGATTTCATGGCACGTGCTTTGGGCATGTGAGCTGCATTTATGATAGTCATCATTAACATTTATTTCCTTTTGCAAGCAACGATTTGCTTCCCGTCCATTAATGACCCGACGCATTTAATCGGTGTTAGAAGAATACTCAAGCGTTTTTAGCCCCCCTGATGAGCATGTATCCCAACCGTTGGATCTGCAGAATGCGAACCGATTGTGATTCCTACTGTACGATGGCGCGTGATCACAGCTGCTTTGCACCTGTTCCAGCCTATAAAAGCCAACCTTTCTCCTTCATTTGGTTACTTTCACCACTTTGCCATTTCTCCACAAGAACACCTTTGAGAAAAAATTTCAGAAACCATAGATTTCCTACTGCTATTCCTCCATCGCTGGCAGTCCACATTTTATCGCCGATCAACACCAACCCCCAGTTTTCATCCTTCACGTAAGTTTTCTTGACACTTTATGTCTTTACTGTTTACTTACACGCTAGGGCAAAACTTTTTGGTTAAGTCTTTGATATTTGGGAAATAACTGTGGCTAAGTATGTTACGTGGTGTATAGGCTCTCCTTTATTTGTGTTTCATTATTTTTCCTCCTTCTACTTTGCAATCGATCCCTCTGTCGAAAGATTATATAGGGTATGGGGTAATTTTTGTTCCCACATTCTGCGTTTTTTACTTTCCCTCTGCTTTCGCTGCTTTTGAGATTTTTACACCCGATGTTTGCTAAGGAAAATCCTTTGGGTTTCCATCTTTGGCAAACATCCGGAGGGGGCCTCTTTCCAGCGGTAAGGGGACCCTCATTCCCTCCTTTAACACTAGGGTTTGGTTTGGGGGCTAACTGCTGGATTCTTTCTTTTTACAGAACCAAAATGTCTACTCCTACATCTGGAACCAAATCTTCTCGGAAGGGGGCGGTTACCCTGGCCACCCTAGAGGAAGTAATGAAGGGTCTGGTCACCCAGGAGAACTATACTTGCCGTTCCAACGGTTGGGAGGCGGATGAGCTTCGCTCCACCCTGATCTGCGCCCATCAGTTGGAGAAAATTGTGACTGTAGCTGGCATTAAGCCGTCCGCGTATGGGGTCTTTCATCGCTTGCCTCGGGACGCCAAACCCATCTTATGTCCGGGGCCATGCTTCCCCTTCAAGACTAATTTATAAATTTCCTTGTTTTTGTCGGCCTTGCTTTATGGCACTTGATCTCTCGTACTTACTCCTTTTACTTGTATTGCCAGATTGTTGTAGAGACCGGTTGCCACTCCAAGACTTTGATTGATCATGGGTACGTCATGTCTGAATTCAGGGGCATGGATGAGGCCATGAAGAGTCTAAGAGACTTTGCGGCTGAGAGGAAGGCTTTCTGGGAGGAGGTCCAGCAAAGGGAGGCTCGGGCAGAGCTGAGGCATCAAGAGGCGCTGAAGGCCAAGGCTGAGGAGCTAAAGGCTAAGGATGATGCCTTGAAGGCTCGAGACGAGGCCGTGGCTAGGGCGAGGCGCGAGCTTAGGGAGGCCAAGGAGGTAGTGGGAGATCTGACTGCCAAGCTGAAGTCTCTGGAGAAGCTGCACTAGGCTGACTTGTAGATGACTGCCAACCTAACCGTTTAGGTGAAGGAGCTTCGTGACTTCAAGGCTCAGGCTGAAAAGAAAACGAAAAGAGATGAGCTCCTGGCCCCCGTTACTTGTCGGCACTGCACCAAACGCTTTGATGATGGCGTCTTTATGGCCTGGCAGACTAATAGTAAAAACCTTAAGCTCGACTTCTATCCAAAGCCTGAGGAGGTTCTCGTCCGCTTCTGGGAGAAGAAGAAGAGACTTGACACCCTGTTGGAGGAGCACAGGGGGCCTCGTCTTCCACCCCGAATTGATTAAGCCAGTCGTTTATTACCATTGCCATTATCATTCTCTCTTTTTTTTTTCTTTTCTATATATATTTAATCCTTTTCCCCTTTCTAAGACAATTTATATTTTTTCTTAAGGGGAGACACTTAAGGCCCGTACCCAAACCCTTATCTTTTATAGAGCGTTTCTTTGGGGTTTGGACACTTTACATTTATGTTTGAATACATATTCTGCTTTTTAACTTTGTTAAACTTTTGGACTGTTTTACATTTGTCCGTGTGGTATGCCTTACTAACCCCCCCTGAGTGACGTGAAAATTGTTTTTAGGTCACTCAGTTTTACAAATTTTAATTTAGAGGTGGCAAATACTTGTCCGGTACAAATTTACTTTACAGAGCATAAACTTTTATTCTTTCGACTATTGGTAATACTTTCGGAGGTGATCAGCATTCTAGGCCCTAGGCACCATGGTTCTGTCCATTCTTTTTAGCTTGTAGGTCCCAGAGCCGATTTCATCCTCAACTTCGTACGGTCCTTCCCAATTAGGCCCAAGTACCCCCACTCCGGGTTCTTGAGTAGCTGGGAAGACCCTTCATAAGACTAGATCACCAATAGTGAATTTTCTATTTTTGACCTTCGAGTTGAAGTGTTTGGCCACCTTCTTGTGGTAAGCTGCCATTCGTATTTGAGACTCATCCCGAAGTTCATCAATTTGATCCAGCGCTTCTTGTAATAAAGCTTTGTTTGTTGCTGGATCGTAAGTCCTTCTCCTGTGGGATGGGAATAACGTTTCCACCAGGACCATTGCCTCACAACCGTATGCCATTGAGAATGACGAGTGGCCGGTTGTGGTTCTTGGTGTGGTCCGGTAGGCCCATAACACTCTTGGCAATTCTTCAGGCCAATTATTTTTGCAGGCCAGCATCTTTTTCTTTAGGGTGAGCTTTAGGATTTTATTGACGGCTTCTGTTTGTCCATTTGTTTATGGCCTTGCCACCGCAGAGAAGCTTTTAATGACTCCGTGTTGGTTGCAGAAGTCGGTAAATTCTTCGCAGTCAAACTGCTTCCCGTTGTCTGAGACTATCTTATGAAGCAAGCCATATCGACACACTATGTTTTTGATAACAAAGTCTAGTGCTTTTTTAGCAGTTATAGTCTTCATTGGCTCGGCCTCAATCCACTTTGTGAAGTAGTCTACTGCTACTATGGCATACTTTACCCCTCCCTTCCCTGTTGGTAGGGACCCAATAAGATCTATCCCCCAAACTACGAAGGGTCAGGGGCTAGTCATCAGGGTAATCTCGTTAGGGGGGGCTCTTAGTATGTTTGCGAATCTTTGGCACAAATCACATTTCAGGACATAGTCTATGCAATCTTTTTTCATTGTTGGCCAGAAGTATCCTTGTCTCAATATTTTCTTTGAGAGACTCGGGCCTCCTGTATTATCTCCGCATAACCCCTCATGGACCTCTAGCATAATTTACTTAGCTTCATGGTCCGATACACACCTTAGATATGGCATGCTAGGTCCTCTTCGGTAAAGAATATTATCTATCATCACATATCGGTGCGCTTGGTACTGTATCCTTCTGAACAATGCCCTTTCTTGAGGCAACTCGCCTTTGGTTATGTATTCAATGATGGGAATCATCCAGTTGGGCTCTGGCTCAACTGTTGCCACAATATTTTTGGCTTTAATGCTTGGTTTCGTGAGGCGTTCAACGGGCACCACCCCCAGTTTTTCAACCTCCCTGTCTGATGCTAACTTAGCCAAACAGTCTGCGTGGGCATTCTTTTCTCTAGGGATTCTTTCCACTTTATAATCTGTGAACTCATGGAGTAGATCTCAGACAATTGATACATACGCAACCATTTTTTCTCCACGCGTTTGATATTCTCCTGACACTTAGTTTACCACCAACTGTGAATCGCTGAAGACTTCTACTCTTGTGGCCCCTACGACTCTAGCTAACCTCAGCCCTGCAATTAGGGCTTCATACTCAGCTTCATTATTGGAAGCCGAGAATTCGAAGCGTAGAGCTGCCTGGAGTCGAAGTCCATTCGGGGATATCATAGCTATCCCAGCCCCGGATTCGTTTTCGTTGGACGCTCCGTCCACGAATACTTTCCATGTTGGGGTTTGTGGCACTGGTACGTTTACGCTAGCTTCTGCTTCATTACACTCTGTTATGAAGTCAGCTAGTGCTTGTCCTTTTATAGAAGTGCGTGATATGTAGTGTATGTCGAACTGACTTAACTCCATAGCCCACTTGAAGAGCCTTCCGGACGCTTCCGGCTTCTGCAGGACTTGCCGAAGCGGGTGGTTTGTCAATACCTTGATGGGGTGAGCTTGGAAGTAGGGTCTTAACTTTCTTGAAGCCATCAGGAGGCAAAAAAACTAGCTTTTCAATCACTAGATATCGTATCTCCGCCCTTATCATACGCTTGCTGACATAGTACACGGGGTGTTGGGTCTTTTCTTCTTCCCGGACCAAGGCGGCGCTGACCGCGTTCTTGGAGAAGGTAAAATACAGTAACAAGTCCTCTCCGTGAACCGGTTTTGATAGAATCAGAGGTTTAGCCACGTGTTCCTTTAGCCTTTTGAATGCCTCCTCGCATTCTTCTGTCCATTCGAATTTCTGACATTTCTTCAGAATGTTGAAGAAGGGAATGCACTTGTCAGTGGAACGGGAAATAAATCGGTTTAGGGCAGCAACCTTCCCGGTCAAGGTTTGCACATCTTTGTGCTTCTTGGGAGAAGGCATGTTTAGTAAAGCCTGAATTTTTTCCAGATTTGCCTCTATTCCTCTTTGGCTGACGATAAATCCCAGAAACTTTCCTGATTTGACCCTAAAAGTGCACTTCTTCGGGTTGAGTTTCATTCCATACCTCCGGACCACTTCGAAGCATTCTACGAGGTGGTCTGCATGACTTTTACATGCCTTTGATTTGACCAGTATGTCGTCCACATAGACTTCCATGTTCCGTCCCAGAAGGCCTTTGAACATCCGGTTAACCATTCTTTGATATGTTGCACTAGTATTTTTTAGCCCGAAGGGCATGACCAGGTAACAGTATACCCCCTTATCGGTCCTTAAGCTAGTACATTCTTGATCTGCAGTGTGCATCTTAATCTGGTTATAGCCGGTGTAGGCATCCATGAAGGACAATAGCTTGAATCCAGAGGTGGCGTCGACCATCTGGTCGATCCAGGGTAAAGGGAAGCAGTCTTTTGGGTAGGCTTTGTTTAGATCAGTAAAGTCTATGCACTCCCGCCACGTCCCGTTCAACTTGGGTACTAGTACCGGATTGGCTAGCCACTCTGGATAATACACATCTCGGATCAAGCCATTAGCAAGTAACTTGTCCACTTCTTTTTCCAGAGCTTCTGCCTTTACTGGATCAAGGGGGTGCTGCTTCTGTTGAACTGGCGGCATGTTTGGATTAACGTTCAAGACATGGGTAATTACATGTGGACTTATGTCGGTCATATCTCCTTGGCACCACGCAAAAACATCTGTGGCTGCCCTTAGTGCTTTAACTATTTTATCTTTTTCCTCCGGTTCTAGGCTCGTTCCCAGCCGGAGGATCTTGGTGGGGTCGAGGTCGCACACTGGCACTTCCTCGAGTCATCCATAGGCTCTACAATTTTTTCGGATCCCACACGGGGATCCAACTCATCTTCCTCTGCCAATTCTGGCTCGATACCTTCACGAACCATCAACACTGGTAAGTGGGCCGCGACATTATAACATTGCCTGGCCTCACCTTGATTGCCCCTCACGGTCCCCACTCTAGCCTCCTGGGTGGGGAATTTTAGGCATAAGTGCCAGATAGACGTAATTGCGCCAAAATCCACTAGGGTCGGTCGGCCGAGGATTGCGTTGTATGCAGTTGGGCAGTCTACCACCACAAATGTGCAGTACTTGAAAGTACTTTGGGGTGTGTCCGAGCACAAGGTGACTGGCAACCTCACTTTTCCCATCGGGATAAGCATGGTTCCGTTGAATCCCGTGAGCTGGGAACTGCTTGGTGATAGATCCCGGTCCGTGAGGCCTATTGTTGTGAAGGCTTCTTTAAATAGCAAATTCACAGAACTCCCATTATCGATCAATAATCTAGCCACGATCTTATTGGCAATGTGAGTCTTCATGACCAAGGGATCATGGTGAGGGAACCGCACCAACCTTGCGTCTTCTTCCGTGAAAGTAATTGGCTGATCCATGAGCCGGGGCCTTTGAGCTGGAAGCTGAGTGACTTCTCATACCTGGTCATGTTTAATGGCCCCAGCATAGCGCTTTAATTCTTTTCGAGTGGTCCCCCCGATATGGGGCCCACCAGAGATCACAGCCACTCTTCCGTTGGGTCTTGGTGGCAAGCCAGGGGTCTCCTGAGGGATTGGTCCTCCTGAGGGTGCAGTTGGTGCCAACGCTCCGGGCGCACCCTCTGGTGTCCCTTGGGGCAACGGACCCCCTGCCAGAACCGGGTTGAGATGGGGTAGCCAGTTCTTAATCCACTCATACAAGTGACCCAATCAGATCAAGTTTTCGATCTCATCTTTCAGATTTTTGCACTCATTGGTATTGTGTCCAATGTCGTTGTGGTATTCGCATCTTTTTTTGGGATCCCTTCGCGAACTATCTCTGTACAGAGGAGGCGACCTCCTGTAGTGCGTATTTTTCCTCGTGGCGAAATACACACGCTATTGTGTGTTCGTCAGCTCTGTGTACTGGGTATATTGGGGAGTATACCCTCTTTTTTGGCGCTTGTCCTCCGTCTGGTTGCTGCCTTTTGAGGACCTCTTGCTCCGGGAGCCTTGAGAAGGTCCGGTTAGGCTTGCAGCAAGAGCGGAGTGAGATGGGACTTGTCCGCTTACCCCTGAGGGGTTCCCGTAATGCGAAGATGCGGGAGCCAAGGCTTGGCTTTGATTGTATCCTGGAGTAGCGGAGAACTGTATATCACTCATTTGTGGAGTAGCTAAAGGTAGGGTTCTCGAGAGTTGAACCCCGAGTACATATCCTGCCACTCCAGTTGGGTAGTATCCTCCGTAGGCCACTATTTGGGCCTCTTCCAAGTTGATGTACTTTTGGACTCTCTTCTGGAAATCTTGGAGGTTAGCAGCTCTTTCTTGTTGTAATTCGTTCCAGAACGGGGTTCCTGTACGGATCCCGGCTTGAAGAAGCGTAAGTTGCTGCCCGTCATCAACTTTCTTGGTTTTTGAGGCTTCTTCCTTGAACCTCTTTATAAAATTTTTCAACGTTTCTGTGGGTAGTTGCTTGATGTTAGTCAGGGCACTGACTTCGAGATTAATCTTTCTTGCGGCGACGAACTGTCTCCGGAAGCTAACTTGCAATTTGTTCCAGCAGTCCACAGATCCTGGTTCCAACTTTTTGAACCACTCCTCCGCGGAACCGCTTAATGTTAGTGGAAAGCATAAGCACTTGACATCATTACTGACTCTCATAACCGTCATTACTCGGTTAAACCGAGACAAATGATCGCTGGGGTATGAGTCCCCAGTGTAGGCTGCCATTTCGGGCATCTTAAAATTTTTGGGGAGCTCTGCCTCTAAAATGTGTCTGGCACACGGCTCCCGGTCCTCACAATCAGAGTCTGAGTCATCCCCCTTTTGTCTCCGGGAGACTCAAGCAATGTCCTTGCGCAGTATGGATAGCTTAGCCATAATTCCTTCGTTCAGCGTTCCTGCGGAGACTGCCGGTATGTGTTTCTTTTTGTCCAAGTGATCCCGCAAATCACCGTGCTTTTCATTGATCTGGTGTCTTAAGTCAACAGGAGGGTATCTTCGGTTCCCTCTTCCTTTTTCCCCGGGTTCCTGGTGTACAAAAACGCTCTTTCGGTCCTCTCGATCCTGAGGGCCAAGACTTCCTTTTTGGAGTTTGCCCCTCTGCGGACCTTTCCCTTTCGAGAAATCTGAGCGGAACTTTCGCGGATCCTGTACCTTTTTCTTCTTCCCTGGGATGGAAGTAGGGTTTTTCCGTTGATTTCCTTCAAAGGGATACCGTATGGGCTAGGTTCCCTTGACTTATGCTTCTGAGTGCTTGGTGACGACTCTTTCGGCGTTTCCTTGAGTCCTGCGGGGATGGCCTTAGGGTGTATGTGGATCCCTGCTGTCTCCATGGCTTTTTGCATGGCGACCATCACCTCTTGCATCTTTTTGTTTTGTTCTTTTTGGGTTGCGATCTCAGCTTCATGATCAGCAGCCTTTTGCCTTAAGAGCAGTAGTTCCGTGTAACTACCTTCGTTGTAGGCGTCATACTCGTTAAAGTTTTCCTCGTACTCGTCATCGTTGGCCTCCTCTCGTTCCTCAAAATCCACGTTGACTCTTGAAGCCACTTCCTCATCTTCAAGATTTTGAGCGTCTTGAGGAGGACGGGGCTGACGTGTGTCGCGAGTTTCCACCATTGTTGCTTTGGCTTATAAGGTTGTTGTCTATTTGAAGACGCTTCCTTCAGCTCTCAATGAAAGCACCAAAATGTTGACTGAGGTTTTCGACAACCAATTAAATAATATGTATAAGAAAGCTGTAAGGAGTTTAATGCATGGAATTTTTACGTGGTTGGGGCATTAACGAGCCTTAGTCCACGAGTCCTTATTATTTATGAGAGTATTTATTACAGAGAATGTTCTTGGTGGATATCTCTCCTATTTTCTCTCTTTTATTCCTTTGAACCCAGAATTCTCGACCCTTTTCTCAGTGTATTTGTGGGGTATTTATAGTGTTTTTCTGGGGGATCCCTAGAATTGAATCACTTGTCTTTCCGTGCAGGTTCAATAGGGGCACATATTCCTAGTAGATACAAAATAAGAAATACATGACCTATACCGTAGGTACCTTAGGGGTTAGGTGGATATAATCTTTTATCCCTTCTTGATTGATGTGATCCCTCATAAAGTAGCCGTCACTAACCTCATTAATTACAGCGTAATAGCTGCAACAGAGGGGTTACGCTGTCAGTCATATTGTTTATGGTGGTTCCAATACGTTTCCCCCCATGCGGCATTAAATGCGAGGTGATTGCTCAATAGGGTTCAGTACCTCCCGGAGCTGCCTTAATACGGCCCTGGCCTCCGGGAGCATAGAGGTCATTCTCATATCTTCTCCGGGAGCCATCTTCCCAGAGACACTCTTTTGTTGTTCAAGACTTGGATGATTTCCTTAGGAGCTGAGCCTCCCAGCTCCACGTGTCGTCTTTATACCAGTCCATGTATTTTGGGCACAATTAAGAGTAACAGAAATAAATAAGAAAATTTAGAAAATAAAAAAGGTGAATAAGAAAACTCATGTGTAATGTCACATGACTGATTTTTTTTCTTCATTACTTCGTATATTATTATGTATGTTACATTATTTTATAATCAATTTATAGGTGGTAATTATTTTAGAATATTATAAGTCTTATTAAGTTTGATTTCTTTTAATAATTTTTTTTTAATTTAGTATACATGGTAATTATTTTAGAATACTATAAGTCTTTGATTTGATTTCTTTTGATTAGGAGGTATTAATTTAGTGTTAGTTATTAGTTACATACTCATTTTTTTTTTAAAAGAAATTAGAAAAACAGAAAATAGGTATTAAAAAAAGTAAGAAGATTAAGCATGTCACACAATTCTTTAAAACCTTCATTTATATATATTGATGATTGATATTGATGTTTAAATAATTTATTATTATTATATTTTTTTTATTATTAGATTAGATAAATAATAAAATTGTGAACCAATAACAACATAGACATGATAAATTTAAAAAAGTAATGGCTATCAAGTAATAATAATATGTGCACATATCTTTTACACGAAATTTTATAATATTTGAGCAAGATTATTATTTTTTTAAAACGTAAATTTGAGCAAGATTATTATATACAAACAGAAGACAAAATGGGTTCAAAAATTAGTAATTTATTCAAAATAATAAACTTTAAAAAATAAAAAAAATTGAGAGATATTTTATATCACCTATTAAAATTGAAAACTTATTAATTCTTTTTTTATATGCATGACTAAGAATTTTTTTATGTTATTCACATCTTTTTAGCATAATTAATTGAGAACAATTGCATCTTAATTTAACCTTATACATAATGTAAAATGCTGTTAGTGAATATATTGTAATTCAAAATCAAATGGAAAATGTACATTGATTTTTTTTTTTAAAAAAAGTATTGCTTATATTATTTTTTCTTTCACAAATGCACTTATATATATTTAATTATAAATCAACGTAATCATATGTTAATAAAAATTATTATTGAGATGCTATAAGATTTTTTTTTGAATGAAATTATTATTATTATTATTATTATTATTATTATTATTATTATTATTATTATTATTATGGTAGATGACAAATAATAAATTAAAATCAATAAGAAAATAAATAAGATGAAATACATAAATTTTTAGACTATCACTTAATCGAGAAAGTAAATAATAGAGAATGTAAAAAGATTAAGATGCTACCTAAAATTATAAGTACATTGGGATAATATTAAGATATTTAAGTGGGTAATATATAAAAAAAATACATAAATAAAATAAAATAAAATAAATAGAATACATATAATTTTGATAATATTTACAAAATCAATGTAAATATGTGTACGAACCAAGTAAAAAATAAATGATCACAAGCCATTCCAACTTGATTAATCAACTAAAACATAAGATATATAGAAACATATAATAGTACATGCCAAAATTTCTTTAGTTTCATAGGAATAATTTTTTACATAAACAAACTTGATCGAGTTAGTTACAATTGGTGATGAAAGAGACGACATCTAGTAGAGGCAAGAGGTGGAAAACAGAGTTGAGAAACATATCATGCCTTGAGAGTATAAACTTCTTCAATAATAAAATATATGTCTACATGGTTGGCCAAAAATATTTGTTGATGCTCAAATAATATGGCAATAGCTAGTATATATAACATAGATAGTTGTTACATATTAAATATGAGAATATGAGGAGAATGTGATAATAATAATAATAATAATAATAATAATAATAATAATAATAATAATAATAATAATAATAATAATAATAATAGATATTTAATTTAATATAGGAGTTATAAAATGAAAAGACATATTATCATTTTTATTTCAATTAATATAAAAATAAATTTTATTATATAATTATTATAAATGTTAAATACAAAAAAAAAATATATAGATATATAAAAAAAATTAAAAAATTAGAAATTAGAAAAAGTAGAACATTAGAAGAAGAGAATGCCACATCATCTCTTCAAAACCCTCCTTTATATATACAAGTTAGAAGTTACGTGCACGTAAATATTAATTTTATTTAAATTTAGTTTTTTTTTTTTTTTTAATATTTAGATTGTATCTAAAGGTATGATCATGCGAATAATTTGTTTTATTAAAGTAATATTTGTGCTATTATATTTGGTTAGTAAAATATAATTGGGTATACATAAGTCATAACAAAATAATATTTATTATTTACTTATAGAAAATTTAGAGAAACAAGATATAGGTTTTGCAAAATTTAAAGCAAACATTATGTAACAAAAATTAAAGAAAATGTGCGATCTTAAAATAGAAGAAAAAATTATTAAAAAAGTCTTAATATATGGAATATTATTTGAAAAACTAAAAAGAGTATAGTGAAACTTCTTCCTAATCGTCCATTGGTTCAGCTGCTTGAATGGTGAATTGATTGTACTTTGAACTCATCATTCGGGTTTGATCTACATACAACTGAATTCTCCCTTTTTGGGCCGATAATTTCTCCACAGTTTTTTGAACAAACAACCTATGTTTTTGAACTACAGTACATGAGAATATATTTTCTGTAACATCTCGGAACATCACAGCATCTAGCAACTCGGTACCATCATCGAGTAGTACATAGGTCCTTGCACTAATAATTTATATATAACGGTTAGTATGAATATCAAATAAGTTCAACTATTAATTTAGTTATGATGTGTTTACAAAAATTACTAAATACTTGTATATAAAAGAAACCAAAAATCGCAACAAAAAATCGTTGGAGGTTCAAGTTCCACGGGCAACATAGCTTCGTAACCATATGTCATGGCAAAAGAAGTCTATTCGGTCGTTGTTTTCTCGGTTGTGCGGTATGACCATAATACTTTAGGGAGTTCCTCCGGCCAGTTTCATTTGGCATCTTCAAGTCGTTTCTTTAGGGTATCTTTGAGTGTCATGTTGACTGCTTCGACTTGACCATTTGCTTGGGGATGTGCCACTGCAGAGAAACTTTTTATGATCCCATGGTTCGCACAAAAATTAGTGAAGGACTGACTGTTATATTGTTTGCCATTGTCCGAGACTATCTTGTACAGTAATCCGAACCGACAAATTATATTTTTCACAATGAAGTCTTGCACTTTTTTGGACGTGATAGTTGCAAGTGTCTCGACTTCTGTCCATTTGGTAAAGTAATCTACTGCAACTACTGCGTACTGCACTTCACCTTTTCCCTTGGGTAACTATCCGATCAGGACAATCCCGCAAATGGCAAAAGGCCAAGGACTTTGCATCTGAGTTAGTTCGTTGGGCGGTGCATGAGGTATCTCTGAAAATTTTAGGCATTTATCACATTTCTTAACGTAGGCCTTGGAATCTTCAATCATGGTTGGCCAAAAATAACCTTGCCTTAGAATTTTCTTGGATAAACTTTGCCTAGCTGCATGGTTGCCGTAGAATCCATCATGTACTTCTGACAAAAGTCGTGCAACTTCTTCTTGTGTAACACACCTGAGTAGTGGCATGCAGAATCCTCTTCTATACATAACACTCTCTACAATGATGTACTACACAACCTTTCTTCTCATCTTCCGAGCTTCATTCCTATTATCTAGGAGTTCCCCAATGTTGAGGTAGGCTGCTATTGGCATCATCCAGTTTGGGGATGTGTCAATCATTTTGATTTCCTCCGTGCCAATGATACTAGGTTTTTCAAGAAATTGCATGGGGATTAGATTACCCTTATCATTTATGTTACTGCTCGCGAGTTGGGCTAATGCATCAACAATTGTGTTTTCTTCCCTTAGAATTTGTTTGAGAGCATTGCTTTTGAAGTGTGCGAGCAGATCATGTATTTTGCTTAGATAGGCTATCCTTTTCCTGCGAGCCTCGTACTCCCCAGATACATGATTTACCACTAACTGTGAGTCATTACAGATCTCAATGTGTTTGACCTGCAATTCTCAAGCAAGTTTTAGGCTGGTGATAAGGGCTTCATATTCAGCTTCATTGTTGGATGCCTTAAACCTGAATTTGTCTGGAGCGTCCAGGTGTTGCCCCCAGGTGTGACAAGGGCGATTCCTACGCCGGACAGTTGATCCGTGTAGCCGACCCATCTACATGTAATTTCTAGGTTGGCTTGTCTTTACTATTGCTCGGCTGAGGTACTTGCACTGGCTCTAGGTTATTTTTTAAAGTGCTCTCTTCTTTACCCGTACATTCAACAACAAAATTTGTTAAGGCCTGACCCTTAATCGTTGGTCGGGGCTAAAAGATGATTTCATAATGGCCCAATACCATTGCCCATTTGAGCAATTGTCTAGAGGCGTCCGGTTTTTGTAATACTTGACGTAATGGATGGTCAGTGTACACTCGAACAGGATGAGCCTAAAAGTATGGCCTTAGCTTTCTTGTTGCTAGGATTAGGCAATAAGTGAGCTTTTCTATCAATGGGTACCGACCTTCAGCTTCAATGAGTCTTTTACTGATGTAGTAGACCGGATGTTGGATATTGTTCTCTTCTCTCATCAGTACGGCACTTACTGCATGTTCTGTGACAGCCATGTATATTCCTAATTCTTCTCCGTCCAGTGGTTTTGAGAGTACAAGAGGTTTTGCGAGTTGCATATTTAGCTCTTGAAAGGCTTTTTCGCATTCCTCCGTCCATTCAAATTGTTTATTTCCTCGTAGGATGTTAAAGGATGGAACATACTTGTCTGTTGACTTTGAAACAAATCTATTGACTGCCGTAATTCAACCAGTTTAACTTTGAACTTCCTTGGTTTTTGTAGGCGATTTCATATCCAGGAGGGCTTGAATTTTCTCTAGATTAGCTTCAATTCCTCGGGCGTTAACGATAAAGCCCAGAAACTTACCTCAGCTGACTCTAAAGGAGCACTTTAGGGGATTAAGTTTCAAGTTGTATTTCCTGAGGACTTTGAAGCATTCATCCAGGTCATATATATGCCCCCCAGCCTTCCTGGATTTGACGAGCATGTCATCCACATATACTTCCATATTTCGTCAGATCTGGTCTTTGAAAATTTTATTTACTAATCTTTGGTATGTAGCTTCGGCGTTCTTGAGACCAAATGGCATGACCTTATAGTAATATAGACCCATATCTGTTTGGAAGCTTGTGTGTTCTTGATCCAGTGGATGCATTTTGATTTGATTGTACCCCGAATAGGCGTCCATAAAGCTTAATATCTCGTGTCCTGCTGTTGCATCCACAAGTTGATCTATTCTCAGAAGTGGAAAACAGTCTTTAGGGCATGCCTTAGTGAGGTCGATGAAGTCAATGCATACTCGCCATTTTTTGTTTGGCTTGGGCACTAGTACGGGGTTAGCAACCTAGGCCGGGTAGAAAGTTTCAATTATGAAATTGTTGTTACACAACCTTTCTATCTCTTCTTTTAATGCTAGGGCCCATTCTTTGTCTAACAATCTTCTATTTTGTTGAACGGGCCGAAAGTTTGGATCGATATTTAGGGAATGTGAAATTATAGAAGGATCGATTTCGATCATGTCCTCATGCGACCAGGCAAAAATGTCTAGGTTTGCTCTTAGAAATTTTATCAGTGCTAATTTTACTTCGAGCAGCAAACCTTTTCCTATTTTGAGTTTTCTGGTTGGGACATTTGGGTCAATTCCAATCTGTTCTAGTTCTTTCACTGGCCCAACATTTTTATTTGGTTCCCCAAGTCGGGAATCCACATCTTCGTCCCCGCCTTTTGCGGTTCCCTATTTGGCACTGTCCTTTCCCTTGTCTGAACTCTGACTAGAGGATTCTTCCTTTTTAGCCTTGTTTAGGGCAAGGTTGTAACATTCCCGTGCAACTTCTTGATTTCCTCTCTAGCACCCTACCCTATTCTTTGTTGGAAACTTAAGGCACGAATATCGATGTAACAACTTTTAGGTCATATAAGGCTGGTCGGCCTAACATGACGTTAAAAGTTGATGGAACATCCATCACCAAAAATTGTGCCATCACAGTTATGCTCTTTGGAGCTTGCCTAACAGTGAGGGGTAGGGGAATTTGCCCTAAAGGTGCAACGCTCTGGCCGAAGAAACCGTTTACGGGCTGGACGCAGGGAATCATATCTTTGATTTGGAGCCCCATTTTTTCATATGGTGTTTTGAACAGGATATTTGCTGAGGCTCCATTGTCAATCATAGTTTGGGCTACTATCTTGTTGGCTATCTGCACTTTCATAACTAACGAATCATTGTGCGGGAAGCTAACCTTGATAGCATCATCTTCATTGAATGTTATGGTGGGTTCCCCTACCCGTGGTATTTTTGGTTTCCTTTCTTCGACGGCCAAGACCACTTCTTTTTGCTCATGCTGTAAGGTTTGGGCATACCTTTCCCAGGCTTTGCCTGAATCTCCAACTATGTGTGGGCCCCAATGATGACTTGCAAAAGCCCATCTACTGGCGGTGGTTGTAAATCTTGTCCATTGTCTGCTTGGGTGGCCCTCTGGTTCTTATCGGTCTTGACATATTTTTGCACGTACGGGTTATTCTTCCTTATCAGGAATTCAATTTCCCGCTTCAAGTTGTTGCATTCGTTGCTGTCATGACCATAATCTCCATGAAAATGGAAAAACTTGGACATGTCCCCTCTTACTTATGTCCTTTTTCATGGGAGCAGGTTTCTTATACAGAACTACTGACTGAGTATCCATGTAGATGGTCTCCAAATCGTTGGTAAGTATAGAGAAAGCAATGAATTTAGAATGATTTTCTCTAAGGGTCTGTTCGACTTTGCCAGCGAACTTTCCCTTTTTTCTATTGCCTTGCCTGCTGTTGTTGTTAGATCATTTACCGCCCGAGCTTGAATTGCTTGGGTACTGGGGCTTTTGAACAGATGTTCCAAGTGAGGGAGCTTGTGATTGGCTCGGTTTAAGCTCGACATCTGCTCACTGAATGGCCTCTTCGAGCTTGATGAAACCATCTGCGTGATCAAGGAATTCACTCATAGAATCTTATGGACCATCTTTCTTGATGTCCTTCCAAAGCTCTCCGAGAACCTTGATTCCCCCCGGTATGGCGGCTAATTTCCCTTCTTCAGTTAACCGTGCCACTTTCATCGACTCCGTCATGAATCTACTGATATAAGCTGAGAGAGGCTCTCCTGGCCTTTTCTTCACTTCGACGAGGTCCTCTAAATGTAACGGGAGTTGGCGAGAAGAAGAGAATTGTGCATGAAATTCCAAGGAGAAAGCCTTCCCTTGCAAGTCCATTTACATTTCAAAATATTTGAGATGTGATAGGGGATCTTCTTTCTCGGTATACATCTTCCAGATTGGCATCTTAAACTTGTGAGGTAGCTCTAGAACATTGATCTCTGGAGTAAATGGGGATCCACGTGCTCGGTCCAACTCGAGATCATTGAGCTTTTGACCGACCAGACCTTGGAACATGTTTTTCAGTTCATCTAACTGTGCTTGAACGGATGGATGAACTTGTTCGGCCTCTTGGCCGACCAATCTCACTTTGGGATCTCTTTGAGCTAGATCTTGAGTGCGGGCCCGGGGTGAGTGGTTGGTAGAACACATTGTTCGTCTAACTCTCTCCTTCTATTTAGATCATCTCTGAGATAATGAGCTGTTCCCAGTCTATTAAATACAGATGCACCAGGTTGCATTAGTGACTAGTTGGTTTGGCTGAGCACTTGGCCAGAACCGCTCGTCTTGGCAAAGTAATTAGGTATAACCCCTCCTCACGAATTACCAGATACGGTCTGGCTGCCTACCGCTTGGCCCACACGTGGAACTTGTGACCGGGGATATGACGGCTGACCGTTCAGAGTTTGGGAAGTGTTTCCAGCTGGATCTTTGTCTAGGCCGCCGAACGGGATAGTGTACGCGGGTTGCTGATAAGCAACTTGGTAGCTCTTCGTATTAATACGGTGCCCTATCTTGTTCAGTCATCGATGGCTGCTTGATGAGCCTTCAATGTTTCCATCTCTCTATCCCTCCATTCGGCAAACTGACGCCTTTGCTCTTCGAACGTGAGGCTCACTGCAACACGGAGCTCTTCCTGATCGTGATGCAAAGTATTAGTATGACCTTGCATTAGTCCAAGAGAATTATAGAGGTTTTCGATCTCGGTGTCATCTCCAACGGTTGTCTGGGCATTTGTGGCTAAAGGAATCCCAGTGCTGGGAGTACCTAGATCGGCTGCTGAGCTGGTATTTCCAGTCTCTTGCACACCGGGTGTGATTCCAGCCAAAGGAGACGTCACACCTTGACCCACGGTTGGTGGTTGGGTGATTGGTTGTTCAAGATTAATGACTGGTGGGACCATTGCATTCCCTGGAGTCTACAGTGTGGGATCTACTGCTAGTGGATCCACTTGATCGATCACACCCCTACGAGTTTGTACAACCATCGTGTTTATGAGTAGACTTAAATTAAAGAGCAAGTTTATGATTCTTGCTCTCAATGAAAGCACCAAAATGTTGACCTCGCTTTTAGCCAACGACAGTGAGGCTTAATAATAAGTGATAAAGGATATGATTTAGGTATAAAATAGGAAGATAAATAAAGAACACAAGGTTTTTAAAGAGGTTCGGCCCCGAGCAGTTCGGTAATAGCCTACTCCCCTTAATTTGTATTAACTTAAGAACGAAGAACACAGTGTTTCCTCTCTTAGAGCTCTTACAGTGAAATCTTTGAGTATACTCTCTTAGATCTCTCTAAATGTGATTCTTTCGACCCGTTTACCAGTGAGAATGGTGTTGGAAATTATTTTACCAGGATCTTAGATTTACTCACAAGTATGTTGATTAACACCCTAAATATGAACTTCTAAAACGATTATGAAATAAACACATATAAAGTATTAGAAACCTTACATTGGGTGCAGCGGAATTAAATGTCTCCTTCCGTTCAGATCTCTAACCCTTGTATCCTTTCTGTCGCAGAGTATTATGAAGATCTGAACCTGGATCTCTTTCTCTCCTTCTTTAGTGCTGAAACTCCTTCTTGTTGAATGTCTTTCTTCACGATCTTCCTCACTATGATTGAGGTATCACTTGCTGTGTGTGGGCACTACTCTAATCACTAAGTGGTTCGAAATTCAAGAGGGAAGAAGAGAGTTTAAAGTGGCGGCTAGGGTTTTAGAAAGAGAAGGCTCGGGTATTTCTCTGAATGAAAGTAGATGTGAAAGTGTAATTTTCCTGAAGCCTTCACTATCTATTTATAGCATTCCACTAGGGTTAGGTTTGAATTATTTGGCATTAAAATAATGAAAATATCAGATGAAAAACCCTATAAAAGTGGCCGGCCTAGGCAATATGGATTTGGGCCTCACTTTTTGCAATTTTGCATTTTTATCATTTCTGCATCTCATTTTCTCAATAACGTCAATTTTCAAATTCAACCATTTAAATGCCAATTCTAACTATTTAATAACTATAAATAATTGTTAAATAATATTGTCATTTATCATATTTATTAATTGAACCATACAAAGTATCATAATTAACAAATATGCCCTAAAAACTCTTTCTTTACGATTTCGCCCTTACTTAGTGAAAAATTCACAAATAGACATAGTCTAATTTGAGAATTATAATTGATTTAATAAAAACCAATTATATGAGTCTTACAAGCAATATTATCTCAACTAGTGGGGGGACCATGGGTCTATATAACCGAGCTTCCAATAAGCAGATCAAGAATTTATAACCTATATTCACTGACTTATTAATTCTTCGTTGAATCCACGCATAGAACTTAGAATTGCACTCTCAGTATATAGAATGCTCTACATGTTCCACCATATAGACACATCATTAGTTATCCATTGTTATAATCCTAATTTGATCAATGATCCTCTATATGAATGATCTACACTGTAAAGGGATTAGATTACCGTTACACCCTTCAATGTATTTTATCCTTAAAACACTTAACCCCATATAAATGATATTTCGGCTTATGTGAAATGAGTACTCCACCATTTATTTTGTTTGGTCAAGCTCGAAGGAGATCATCCTTTACTTACTATTCGCCAGATAGAAGCTATAGATTCCATGTTTATGTTAGCGCTCCCACTCAATTGCAATACCGTGTTCCCAAAATGTACGTATCACCCTGACCCAAAAGTAGGCTTAACTAACAAGTCAAAGAACACGAATAATCTCTTGAGATTGAGCCTAATCATAACAGGATTAAGATCATTTGATCTAGGATCAACTAGGCGATATTGACTTGAATAGATATTACGGTAAGTTTAATAAATCTAAGTCAAAGTTCAATATCGGTCCCTTCCGATGCATACTCCATGCACCCAACCTGAGCTTTACTTTAACCAATGCTCTGGAAAGAACATATCATTTCTCCAAATGCAAGTAAACTCTGTTGTAGATTATCATATCAGTAAAACCCTATGTCTGATAAATCTTGGAATCTTTATTCACATAGTCATGTTTACTTTCCAATATGTTGACAACACAATAAACAGGATCAAGTATGTGAAAAGGGTTTCAGATGAATTTATAAATCAAATAGACAAGCAATTGATAAGGTGAACCAAAACATACACAAATGAATGAAAAATACTTCTGTTTCTTTATTGATGTTGAATAAAATGGATTACATTGAAATGGAGTTTTATTTAGGGCATAAAACCCAACAAACTCCCACTTGCACTAATATAAAACTAATCAGTACATATCAATTAATCCTAGATTCTGACGGTGCTTTTCAAATGCAGTCACAGCCAAGACTTTGGTGAATGGATCAGCTAGGTTTTCTTCTGTGTCCACTTTCTCTACTAGTACATCCCCTCTTGCCACATATTCTCTGATGATGTGATACTTCCTTTCTATATGTTTGCTTCTCTTGTTGCTTCGATGTTCCTTACTGTTGGCTATTGCTCCATTATTATCACAAAGTAGGACCAGAGGCTTTTCCATTCCAGGCACGACACAATTACTGGTGAAGAATTTTCTTAGCCAGACAAGCTCTTTAGCAGCTTCTACTGCAGCTATGTATTCAGCTTCCATCGTCGAGTCCGATATCGCGGTTTGTTTTGCACTTCTCCAAACCACTGCTCCACCACCAAGAGTAAACACCATCCCAGATGTAGATTTCCTTTCTTCAAGACATGCCTGGAAATCTGAATCAGTATAGGCTATGGGATTTAAAGCACTACCCTTGTAGACTAACACAAGATTCCTTGTACTCTTTAAGTATTTCAGAATATACTTAACTGCATTCCAATGTTCCTGTCCTGGATTAGACTGATACCTGCTCACGATTCCCACTGCATAGCAGATGTCAGGTCTAGTGCATAACATTGCATACATTAGACTTCCAACTGCAGAAGCATAGGGAACTTTCGCCATGTCCTCTATCTCTTGAGGATCAGTAGGAGACTGTTCCTTAGATAGACGAATACCATATCTAGAAGGTATATTTGCCCCATTGGTGTTGTTCATGGAGAATCTCTCTAAAACTTTGTCAATGTAGGTTGTTTGAGAGAGAGAGAGCAAGAGATCTGTTCTTCCGGTTTCTGATAATCTGAATACTTAGAACATAGGCTGCTTCACCCAAATCTTTCATATCGAATTGAGTGTTAAGCCATTCCTTGATGTGAGTCATTTTCTTGATATTGTTTCCAATAATCAAAATGTCATCAACATAAAGGACCAGGAATACTACTACTTGGTCTTCCTTGAGTTGGTAAACACAAGGTTCATCTTCATTCTGAAGAAAGCCGTAGGTCTTGATGATTTCATCAAACCTTTTATTCCATGAGCGAGAAGCTTGCTTAAGTCCATGGATAGACCTATTTAGTTTGCAAACTTTCTTTTCCTGCCCTGGAAGAACATAGCCTTCTGGTTGCTCCATATAGATGGTTTCTTCAAGTACCCCATTAAGGAAGGCAATCTTGACATCCATTTGCCAGATTTCATAATCGAAAGCAGCAGCTATGGAGAGAAGAATTCGGATGGATTTGAGCATGGCAACAGAACTAAAAGTTTCCTCATAGTCCACGCCTTCTCTTTGGGTATAACCCTTGGCTACAAGTCTAGCTTTAAAAGTTTCGACTTCGCCTCCAGCGCCTCTTTTCTTCTTGTAAACCCACTTGCATCCTATCGGATGATAGTCATCAGGTGCGTCTACATATTCTTAGACTTTGTTCTTTTTCATGGAATCCATTTCTGAATCCATGCCGGCTGACCATCGTTTCCGTTGCGGACTAGCCATTGCCTGTTTATAGGTTAATGGGCCGTCTTCAATACCGTCACCAACGACCATATTGATTTCACCATCCAAGCCATAACGAGCTGGTTTTGTTGAAACCCTCCCACTACGACGAGGAGCGGTGATCTTCTGAACAGGAACTTTGGTAGTAGTTTTCTCAGTAGGTTCGACTGAGGGAGTGGGATTGTCCTCTTCTTGAGTGGAAGAGGACGGAACATTAGAAGGAGTTATATTTGAAAGCCTTTCCTCTAAAACAACTTTACTTTTCGGTTTGTTGTCTTTAATATAGTTCTCTTCAAGAAAAGTAGCATTTGTAGAAACAAACACTTTGTTATCCTTGGGACTATAAAATAGTCCACCCCTAGTCTCTTTAGAATTTCCGACAAACATGCACACTTCAGTTCGTGATTCAAGTTTGCCTTCTTTCTTTCTCAAGACATGAGCAGGGCACCCCCAAATTCTGTAGTGGCGTAAACTAGGTGTACGACCATTCCAAAGTTCGACGGGTGTCTTAGGGACTGCTTTAGATGGAACAACATTTAAAATGTCATTAGCCATCTGTATAGCATATCCCCAGAAGGACGTAGACAGAGTTGAATAACTCAGCATAGACCTAACCATTTCCAAAAGAGTGCGATTTCTTCTTTCTGCAACTCCATTTTGTTGTGGAGTGCCTGGGGTAGTGTATTGGGATTCAATTCCAAGTTCAATTAAATGATCTTTGAACTTCATATCCATATATTCTCCACCCCTATCAGTTCGCAAGATCTTTAATGTTTTACCTAATTGGTTTTGAGCCAAAGCATGAAATTCTTGAAACTTTTCAAACGTTTCAGATTTCTTTTGCATTAGGTAAAGAAAACTATATCTAGAGTAATCGTCAATGAAAGTGACAAAATACTCATAACCACCTCGGGCTTTTACATTCAAAGGTCCGCAGACATCGGAATGCACTAACCCTAGGGGTTGTTTGGCACGCTCTCCCTTTGCAGAGAAAGAACGTTTAGTCATTTTTCCTTCCAGGCAGGACTCGCATGCTGGTAATTCACCTAGGACGACATTTTTCAATGGACCGTCTTTGGTTAGCCTATTGAGTCTATCAAAGCCTATATGACCTAAACGTAAATGCCATAGATAAGTTTGATCATCATTATCAATCTCTTTTCTTTTGAGGTTTCTAGGTTTAGCTACATTGAAAAGTTCATTGTTTAGTGAGATTTGTGTATTTGGTCTTAAAACATAAAGCCCTTGTTCCATGGTAGCAACACATATTTGAAATCCATTACGAGAAATTGAACAATTATCGAAAAATTCAATATATAAGATTGTGTTTGCAAAACATGAGACACTAATCAAGTTTCTACTAAAGTTTGGAATAAATAAAATATTTTCTAAAATTAAAAATCTTTGTTGAAACTTGATGCGGGCTTTTCCTCTAGCTTTGACCGACACTAACTCGCCATTACCAACTTTAAGCTTTAACTCTTCTGGAAGCAGATTTTCCCAAGTTTCAAGCAGCTGCAGTGAAGAACATACATGGTTAGTAGACCCAGAATCAACAATCCAAGCGGATTTGTCGTTCTCTATAACACATGATTCAAAGACAAAAGCATTACCTTCGTTTGAATTGTTTAGAAGCCGGGGACATCGTTCTTCTTGATGTCCCTTTTCATTACAATTCGAACATAGAAGATTATGTCTGATAATTGTACTTGAAGAAGCAGCTTTGCTAGAGCCTTCATGCTTAATCCTTTTCCTCATAAGATTTGCAAACCCAGGAGGTCCCATTGCAATCAGATTCCGTTCATGGGCTCGTAATTCTGCTTCGAGCTTGTCCATGTCGGAGGAGTTGAAATTGTTGATCATGTAAGAAACAACAAATTCATTATACTCTGGAGGAAGACTATTAAGAATGAATTGGACCCATTGTTCTCTTGATAAATCAATCCCTAGTAGATTTGCCTTTTGGATCTTCAGATTCATCATCAACAGGTGCGAGTTTATGCAACTACCAGGATGCATTTTCATACTATAGAGTTCTTTTGCTAAGATATTAACTAGGAGAGGATCGGTGTGAGGGTTATTCATATTGGCACTACAACACATCAATAAAACAATAGTAAGGTTTTGGTTCATAAATTCAGACACATGTTTAGAAAATAACAAATAATCACATATGTTATAAAAATAGTAAATCTAACATAGTTTATTTTCTAAGGTTTTCAACAAACTGATACAGTGTCCCGTTTAGGCGAGAGTCAAAGCATCATCCATTGAATAGAGTTGTCAACTCATCTAAAATGATAATCATTCTAGCAACCTTTTATTCGATCAAGATTGGAATTCAGCGTTGTCCCGTTTAGGCGAGAGTCAAGGCAATTCTATCTTATGAGCTTCTACCATTGTTTCATATTTTGTAAGTCAAATATGGTCGCCACAATTAGGGTGATCCATACCATATAAAACACTTACAAAGCTACTTATCTTTCGAGATTAAACGATGCGAACTTGCTAATGAACGTTCCTCCATTAGGGAGGATTACTCACTAAAACAAACGCTATGTAAAACCAACAATGGAGATCGAATGTCTCTTGATTAAAGCTCATTATTTTAAAATATGTATTTTGTATAATCATTTATTCCGTATTATAATAATGAAAAATTACAAATTAAAGTTGGTTTAAATAAAAAATCAACTTTAATTAAATTTCAATTATTATTTAAATTCGAAAATAAATTCGAATAAAATGGAACAAATTTGAAAATATCTTGTTTAAGTTGTTTTAGAAGAATCTAAAAAATCAACTTAAATATCTTTCAAATTAGATTTAATTAAATTAAAATTAAGTTGTAACCACTTAATTTGAAAATACTCCATTTTAAGTTAATATTTGAAAAAATATCAACTTAAAAAATGTCTAAAGAATCTTAGTAACCAATTCCTAAAATTCCTCAACTTAATTTTGAAATTTGAAATTTAAAAGATATTCAGATTTAAGTTGATTAGTAAGTGATAACTAATTTTCAACTTAAATAGGAATATTTAATGATAAATTCAAATTAAGCTTCAGAAAGAATCTAGTTGGTTATAATTCTATATTTAATTAAATACAAGAAAATACATATAGTTTAGCTTAGAATAAATTCTTTAAACTATGGTTTTCTTAAATTAATTTCAAAATAAATAAAATTAATTACGTTGCTAATCAATTTTATTAGGTTAAACTAATTTAATTAACCTAGTACAATTATTCAAATCAGGCAAATGGGCCTTCACAATTGGGGTAGTTCATGTGAGGGGGTGCTGGGTTCAGTATGTCGTACCCACTTCTATGGCTCCCAACTCTCACACAAGGCCCAAAAGAGAGGAATTTAACCTTAAAATGAACAACTGTTATTAATTGAATAGGCCCAAAACTAAATGGGCCTAAATAAAATCTATCAAAAACTATGATATTTTATTTAGCAATAACAACCTATATGCATCTATAACAAAATTAAACATATAGGCTCACACAGGCACACAATTTGGATGGATCCTATCATGTTGCTAGGTCATACACAGATGAAAGAAGATTGTTAAAATTACCTGTTACAAATTATTTACTTGACCAATGGAACCATGTGTTAAAATCAGATCATTGGATCTGTCAACAAGTTAACCATGGCTATTTGCAATCAAGCAATAATAGGTTTTAAAAACTTACATACAAGCTAAACACATACTCCTGCAACAAGGTTAGCTGGATAGTTGGATGTATGATTTATTTAATTTTAAATAATTAAATTTCAAAAAATAATTAAATAAAAAAATATTTATTTTCGAAAAAAGAAAAAAAAATAATACAATAAAATATATATATTTTCGAAATTAATAAAATAATATTTAAGATTAAACCTACAATTTTGAAAAATTAGGTTTCAACTAACCTAAATATCATTTCAAAATTTGCTAACTGCTTTTAAAAATTTAATGTTATTTTATAAATTAAATATTCAATAAAAATAAAAAAAAAGATAAATAAATATCTTTTTTATGATTTAATTTAAATAAATAAAATAACAAAATTTAAAAGTTAGCAAAATATCTTACTTCTATTTAAAATTACATGATTATAGTTATCTTATTTTAAATTTAAATAAGGTCAAATTATTTAAAAAAAATATTTAATTTAAAATTTAAAATCTGACCTTAAATTTAAAAATAAGATAAGATATAATCAAATTTAAAAATAAGATAGATAATTAATCAAAAAAGATAGATATTTACTATTTTCAAATTCAAATTACACTAATATCATGAATTAATTTTAAAAAAAAATTAATTAATGTAATTATGATATTTAGAATTGAATTAGGAATAGTAAATGTCTAAATACAAAACTACACAAAAAATCGGAAGTTAAATCCATGAAATAGCATGAAAAATCGAAGAAAAACGAAAAAATTGCGAGCTGTACGGACAGTATGCATTGCATACTATCCTCGCGCGCCCATTAGCATGCATGACCGAGAAACCTCAGCGCAGGAGGCTGCTAGCAGCCTCTCCGCACGTGGAAGCCTCAGTTTCAGACAGGAAACCGTGTCTGAGCGCGTGTTGTCCGAAGGTTGCCCCTCGTCCGCGCGCGTGGGTTGATGCACGACCCCTGATATTTTTCGAAACTTCAAAAAATCATAACTAATTCAAATTAAATTGAAATTGAATTCTGTAAAAAAAGTAAATTGCTTAAATTTTTCCATACTATCCAATAAAAATAATTCCAGAAATAGATATTCAATTATTTTTCACGAAAATTCATAAACATCAATCAATCATCAAACAACACTCAAAACAACATGATACCATCCAATACACAAACAAATCGTTTTAAGTCCAAATTTCTTGCAAGCAAATCAATTACCATGGCTTTGAGGCCAGTTGTTGGAAATTATTTTACCAGGATCTTAGATCTACTCACAAGTATGTTGCTTAACACCCTAAATATGAACTTCTAAAACGATTATGAAATAAACACATATAAAGTATTAGAAACCTTACATTGGGTGCAGCGGAATTAAATGTCTCCTTCCGTTCAGATCTCTAACCCTTGTATCCTTTCTATCGTAGAGTATTATCAAGATCTGAACCTGGATCTCTTTCTCTCCTTCTTTAGTGCTGAAACTCCTTCTTGTTGAATGTCTTTCTTCACGATCTTCCTCACTATGATTGAGGTATCACTTGTTGTGTGTGGGCACTACTCTAATCACTAAGTGGTTCGAAATTCAAGAGGGAAGAAGAGAATTTAAAGTGGCGGCTAGGGTTTTAGAAAGAGAAGGCTCAGGTTTTTCTCTGAAGGAAAAATAGAAAATTTAAGTGTAATTTTCCTGAAGCCTTCACTATCTATTTATAGCATTCCACAAGGGTTAGGTTTGAATTATTTGGCATTAAAATAATGAAAATATCAGATGAAAAACCCTATAAAAGTGGCCGGCCTAGGCAATATGGATTTAGGCCTCACTTTTTGCAATTTTGCAGTTTTATCATTTCAGCATCTCGTTTTCACAAAAACGCCAATTTTCAAATTCAACCATTTAAATGCCAATTCTAACTATTTAATAACTATAAATAATTATTAAATAATATTGTCATTTATCATAAATATTAATTGAACCATACAAAGTATCATAATTAACAAATATGCCCTAAAAACTCTTTCTTTACAATTTCGCCCTTACTTAGTGAAAAATTCACAAATAGACATAGTCTAATTTGAGAAGGGAAATTTCACTTTTTGGCCTTAATAATACAACACATATCAAATTTTATACCCCTTACTAATTTGTACAAAACAATTCCACTATTTTTAAATTCCACCCAAAATACCCCTTACATTTAATTTTCCCACTCTCTCTTTCCCTCTCTCTCTCTGTCTTTCCGTTTCCCTCTCCTCTTCGTCCCTGCCCACGAAACAAAACAACCACGCCGAACCCAACCCAACAACCCAACCCAACCCAACCCAACCCGACCACGACCACGACCACCCCGAACCCAACAACCACGACCACGACGACGACAACGACAACGACCTCCCTCTCCATTTTTTTCTCTTTCGCTCTCTCTCTCGGTCGATTGCAAATTTGACCCGTGCTCGTCGAATCCACCACGAACCACCACTACACGTGCTCGTCGACACAGAACAGAGGCCATCGCCACCACCACGAGTAGGACCCGTCGCCACCACCACCAATTTCATTCAAAGGTAAGGTTTTTTTTTTTTAAAAAAAATATATTTTTCATAGTTTTGGATGCCAATTATTGCATGTTGTTGAGATTAGTTGATTTTTTATAGATTTTGTGCTCTTTAGGTTGTAGATGTTGGTGTTTCAATGGTATATGTGATTGTTACAGGGTTATCGATGATATGTCGATAGAATATCGATAGGATGTCGATGGTTTTGGTGTTTGTGCTGTATTGCTGTTGTTGTATGTCGATAGGATATCGTTTGTATGTCGATAGGATGTCGATAGAATTGGTGTCTGTTTGTATTGTATTGATGTTTTTGTATGTCGATAGGATTTCGCGTGTATGTCGATAGGATGTCGACTAAGGGTTGAGTTTATTTTTTGCCCTTAATTGTCGACAACTTGTCGACAGTATGTCAATGTGTTGTCGACAGTTTTAGGAAATTGGGTATAAGTTTGTATTGTCGACTGAATGTTGATAGGATGTCGATATTTTGTCCACATGCTGTGAAATTGTTGCCCGATTGAAATTGTCGACTGAATGTCGACAGGATGTCGATATTTTGTCGACGTGCTGTGAAATTGTTGTTCGATTGAAATTGTCGACTGAATGTCGATAGGATGTCGATATTTTGTCGACATAATTGAATTGTGTTGGATGTTTGATAATGTCGATATCATATCGACATTCAGTCGACAATTTCAGCACACAATTCCGGTGCCTTTATTGTGTTGGATGTTTGATAATGTCGATATCATAATGTCGATATTATGTCGACCATTTGTTAAATTTTTTGGCAGTAATATTGGTTTGTTTTTTGTTTTTTCAGATGGCTACTAGACTCATAATTCCAGCACCCGAGCATTTTACTGGCCGCGTGACATATAGAGGCACCAGAATTTTTGCAAAAATCAAAGCTCGGTTTGAGGAGTACAACCTAAATAACACGGCGAAGGAAAGCCGTTTCAGCAACTTTTGGAATGCTGTTCCCCTTACATTCTCCTCAGTGTTATTTCACCAGCTGATGTTGCAAAATATTAAGGTTGATGCTCAGGAGGAGTTGAGGATGCGGTTTTACATTGGTCGGAAGGAGCTCAGATTCAGAGTGCTTGAGTTTGCACTCATTACAGGCCTGGACTTCTCCACCGGGCCAACAGAAGAGGAGAAGGCTGCGCAGGTTGCTCGCTCAGACTCAGACCGATTCATCAACAAATATTTCAACCGGTCTGGTAGTGTGAAGACAGAAGCACTCCATGATAGGTTCACAAACTGTCAGAACCCGAAAGACTTGTACAAGCTCGGCTTGTGCTTATTTGTGGAGTCAGTGCTTCTGAGGCGCGAGGCTAACACGCTGATTACTCCTGACATACTTAGATATGTCGAAGACCTCGAGTTCTTCTTTCGAATTCCTTGGGGGAAGCACTCCTTTGCCAGACTCATGCACTCGCTTCAAAAAGATATGTTGAAACAGAAGGCCAACTACGAGAAGAAGCTGAGTTCGGATGTTCAGCATGAGTGCAAATACACAGCATATGGCTTCGCACCTGCAGTACAATATTGGGCGTACAAGGCCATTTTGGAGGTAGGGAAGAGATATGGCACGAATCACGGGATTCGGTTTCCCAGGATGCTTAGTTGGACGAGCAAGGGTGATATTGGGAAGAAAGAAGTCAGTGCATTATTTTCTCGACGGGTATGAATTTCACTTATGTTCAGAGTAATTATTTAACATAAATGCTTGTAATAAATGCTAAATGGTTTTATTTTGATATTTTTTGAACCATAAACAGAATCTTGAAGTGGTGAAGGGGCTACTTCCACGGACAGAGGAGGAGGCATTTGTGAGGACCATATCTTACGATGGTGTGGAAAACCTGGTTGATGATGGTGTGGATGACACAGAGGCTGAGGCAGATACTCAGGTACCAGATAGTCAGGTACCAGACACTCAGGCACCAGACACACAGGTACCAATGATGATTGTTTTTATGATTGTATAACTTGATTTTTTATTGTTTTTGTTCTGTGATATTTGTTACATTGTGGAATTATCGTATGCTTACCGTATTTTTTTGGTATATATTTTTTCAGGCCACTGGTTCAGACCCTCAGCCGAGTGCACCATCTTCATCAGGCGTTCGTGGTGCCTAGTACAGTGATTTAGTGGCGAGGTTAGATAGGATCGAGGCTGACACTCAGGGTATGTACGCTTCTCATGCCGAGCTGAAGAAGGCATACGAGACCAGCCATGTAAAGCTGACGGGTGGTCAGAACGTAATTATGGAGCAGCTCAGAAACATATTGGCCATGTTGAATTGTCCGCCAACGAAAGCTTCAGCACTACAGGCCCCAGCATATCCATCTACCCCACTACCAGCTGCATCACCCCCACTAGAAGAGGAGGAGGTCTTCCCTGACGGGTACGATCCTTATGAGGGAGCTCCAGCGACTCCCATCGATACAGGTGTTATCCATGTACATGGCAGCGAGTCCCAGGGTGACATTCTGTCGATAGAGGCACAACCTGCAGTGGTTAAGAGTCGGAAGAGGAAGAGAAATCCTCCTGTATGGTTCCGTGACTACACAGAGATGAAGAAGAGACAGAGGCCTTCTTTGACATTTGATCCCCTGGCGCCACCGGATCAGCAATTGTTAGATACTTTCCGAAAGTGGTGTGTTGGACTCATTCCGAACCACCGACTTCGGGATTTGAGAAGTGGTGATTACGTTCCATCATTCTTTTGGAAGCTGCTGACACCACAGGAATGGCTTACAGATGACCTAAGTAAAGTATTTTATAATATTACTTCACTTTACAACTTTATGTGCAATTAATATATTTTGTTGTCTAACTGACATTTCCCTTTATATGCAGCATATAGATGTAGCAATGCATATGTTGAGGAGGCGACGTGCCGACTATCCACTAACATTTCTTCAGAAGGGTATCATTCTCTCCACATTCGTTACCACCATGATTAGCAGTGCATGGACGAACCACAGGGGTGCGAGGAGAAACTTTGTGTGGGAGGATTATATCCTGGAGTACTACAGAGGGGTTCATAAGGTATTGTTTTAGTAAGATTTTAAATGTTGAACTATGATTATAACTTCGATTGTTAATTGTTTGGGAGGATTATTATGGTTTGTTAATTGTTTCATTATTCTCCGTAATTACAGAACCAGTTCTTTCCGAGATGGATGGGTAACGACTATATTTACTTCATTCTGCATCTTCCCGACCAAAGGCACTGGGTCATAGTTGAAGTTGACATAGAGCTGTGGAAAATTAATGTCTACGACTGTGATTCCAGCGTCTGTCATTGGACCGCCATGGCACCCATCTTGAAGACTTGGGAAGAATTGCTGCCCTCGCTAATCCTTGCAACCGGGGATTTTCCACGTAACAACCAGATCATGGCGTTAACTAACAAGGACATCACGGTGCTTCCAAAAATGCATTCTAGTCGAGCCACTCACGACTTAGTTCCGAAGGCAACAACCAGGTACATAGCGATAAAAAAATACTATAGTATTAAAATATGTTTTACGTTAGACTAACTTTATATTTTATTTTCCATTTAGTGATGATTGTGGAGTCTATTGCATTGAGTATGTGGAGCATCTCATGATGCAACGTGAATTGACCGATGTCACGCATGGCCGGATCAAGTTGTTTCGTGAACGGTGGTGTGTTGATTTATTTTACCAAAATGTCGGCTGATTATATGTGTAATTATGGGGACATTGTATATTTTGTGTAATTAACATTACAGTTACGTATATATAGACTTTCTCTTCGTTCAAATTTTGATAATTATTCGTGGTTTCAAATATAAAATATCGATATTATTCAACAAAAATAACTATTAAACCTAAAAATAATTAAAATATTCAAAAAATATTCAACCTTGACATTATTTTAAAGCAGTTTCGAACCTGAAATAGAAAACATGTTATTACAACGAATAAGTACACTACGACTCAAATGCAGGCTTTGCATGTTGCTCTATTGTGGCCTGAACTGCCACAGCGGCTGCAGTTTCGAGGCACAGAACCTTTTTTATCACCAGACGGGAAACGGTTCTCCCGTCTTCTTCCAGCGTTGCTTTTTCTTGAACGACCTACATGCTTCTTTTCCACAGGTACCCCAACTTTCATATTCTTGATGTGTTCTGGGAGAACCCAATCATCCTCGTCACCAGCAAGATTGATGGTATCATTGTAAATCTTCTTCCACGTTTCTTTTGAATAATAAGGTGAGCAAAGCGTGTACACACTTGTGTTCGTTTTCAATGCCGCAGCACATGCATGAAGGCAAGGGAGTTTCAATAACGTGAACACGCCGCAGGTGCATGTTCTTTCAACTAGATTCACATCACCACCTCTTTCACCGTTAGGTCCCCTACCAACGTTATACAAATTGGCTCCATTTCGTTGGACGCGCCTGTACCTTGCATTTTCATGAATTTTTGCCAAGTTTTTTTCAAAGAGCGTGGCCAAAAGGGTGGTACATTTGTCAGCATTTTCGAGGAGATCAGCGAACCAAGATTGCAGTGTGAACCTGATAAATTCAACCAAAGTAGTTATTGGATATTTCCTGAACTCTTCTGTAACACTATTGAAGCTTTCAGCAGCGTTGCTCGTCATGATGTTGTATCTATCACCCAAACAATAAGGGTGAGCCCACTTCTCAAACCCTATACTCTCCACATATGCAGCAATGGCCGGATTCATCTTTCTAAGCTTATCGAACTCTCTATCACATTCAGTCTTCGACCATGCGTAAGTAACATTATATATTTGGTTGTGAAAAGCATCGGTCTTGAACTTGGCGTTCACGTTCATAACAATGTGGTGATAGCATGCACAGTGGACTGTTTCGGGAAAAACGAGTTCAACAGCATGATCAATGCTTTGATGCCTATCTGACACAAACACTAAGTTCTCAACCACACCAATTGCTACCCTCAACTTCTGTAAGAAATACGTCCAGGAGTCGTTATTCTCACTGTCAACGATACCATAAGCAACCGGCAACAATTGGTTGTTCGCATCGTATGCCACAACAACTAACATTATACCGCCGTACTTCGTCTTCAAGAAGGTGCCATCGATACTCAAAACAGGACGACAAAAAGAAAAGCCCCTTCTACATGCACTGAGTGATATAAAACAGTACTTGAACCGTTCATCCTCTAAATACAAGTCAGTAATGGTACCTGGATTCTTCTGTTCCAGCATGTACAAGTACCCAGGAAGCTTCATGTATGAAAACTCAGGCGTACCCCTAGCATACGTAAGTCCCATCTCCCTGCACCTCCACGCCTTCACATAACTCATCTAGATACCATAGTTGTCAAACATGTCCCTCTGTATGTCTTTAGCCTTGTACATAGTTCCATCTTGGGTGTACCTCCCCTTAATAAGGTGGCCAACTACCCATTCTGAACGTCTCGCATTCAAGTTACATGTGTGTTCATTGTGAAATACAGTGACCTCGAAGTTGTCAGAATGCATCTTCTTCCTCCCCCTTAATCTCCATTTACAATCTGGAGCCTTGCATGTAACGTACAACACATCAGGGGATGACTTCTTCACCATCCACTCAAAATTGTTATTAAGTGCAAACCTACCCACTACTTGTCTCAATTCTTCCTTGTTTTCATAAAAATTACCAAGCTCTATCACCCCTGCTTCCTTACTTTGTAAACAAGTAGTTAGCTCATGATTTTCCATTATATCTTCCTTTTGTCCACATGGAGCTTTGAACTTGGTACAAACTTCAAAAGAGGAGAACGTTGAGAAGGTTGCAAGACGAGAATGAGCATGTTCTTCAGTTCTGCCTTGTCGACTACTGCTAGTTCTAGGTGTAGTGTGATTTTCACTACGCGGTTGTCGTTCTCACTGTGTACCTTAGTTACTCGGTACACAGTCTAACCTCAACGAAGGTCCCGCTATGGCTTCATTGACTGCCAAATCATGTTCATCGTCCATATTCAAATCTACAATAGGATCGTTATTGTAGAAGGTTGTATCGAACTCTTCAAACTGTTGAAATCCTATCGCTTCTTGTTCTTGCTCTACATTGGTCGGAACCTCTACATTGGTCGCAAGACCCTACCACACTCCGAGTGAGAGGATTAGTAGGCGGCGTAGGCTCCGAATTCCCAACTTTTCTCACCTTGGTCACGAATAATGGCATAAACTCTGTATTTGACATTGTTTCCCTCATCTCTAAGAACGTTCTCAGTTGGTGTTCTCTCTTAATAACCTCTGGCGCAACCATTTGTCCCTTCATGTACAAGGAATAAATCTCACACCTTTAAATCATACGCTACAGGATCAACTTCCAACTCTTCATATAAAATTTGGCGCAGTTCTTGTAGGGTTGTCTCAGTTGTAACTGTCAACGTCAAGCTGCTCTCTGCTTTGTAAATCCAATTATAATTCTCACATAACCAAACACCATCATACGATACAACAAGGAACACTTTGTCTCCTGCAATTTCAAACCAAACAAACAAGGTGAGAAAAAACACCAAAAAATAACAAATATCGACATCCCATCGATATCAATCGACATAATGTCGATAACAACAACAGCAGAAAATATGACACTAATTATTGACATTTTGTCGACATAATATCGACATAATGTCGACAACTATACCAAGCATGCTCCTCATCGATATATCATCGACACACCATCGACATCATATCGACATATTCTCCCAAAGGAATTTGCATGTCAGACGCGTGTACAATGGTAATAAATCCATTCCTATGTCGACAAACAATCGACATAATATCGACATTCAATCGACAAACACATAGTGCATGCGTTTCATATTTTACGGTTACACATTTAATGTTAATAAATTTTACCTACGTTCCCAACAATCCTTCCCAACTGCCACGTTGCATGTCAGACACGTGTCCTATCGACAAGCTATCGACATGACGTCGACATTGTATCGAAAAATAAGTTAGCCGTGCCACTAAATTGGCATGTTGTCGACATCATATCGACATAGTATCGATATTCAGTCGACAAATACACCATTTCATGTGTTTCACCTGTACAGTTACACATTTAATGGCCATTAAATTTTCCTACATTCCCAACATGTATACTGCTCTATAAAAGCAAATCCCTTTCTTATTCATAAGTGCTCTTGTCTTCTACTTCTATCTTACTCTTAAAAATTTCTCTTATTCTTAAGTTCTAAATATGGCTCCAAGAAAGAACAAGGGCAAATTCCCCATCTTAACTCCTGAAGAGCTGAAGCAGGAGGATGATGGCATAATTACTCCTAAAATGCAGAAAGTTTTTGACGCTGATAGAGCTTTCGAAAGAGAACGAAATCGTAATGAGTTCAGGTTCATGCAACTTGAAAGAGAATTTCGCAAAACTGGTGTATGGCCGGATCCACCACCAGGGTTCCCCGAAGGATGCTGTCGTTGCAAACAAGGCATCTTTAACGGTAAACCGGTGAAACCTGGAACATTATGCAAGTATTGCAAAGCTTACCCACAAGCCAAAGAATTTAAAAAATAATTTGTTATGTTATGGCTTGTGGTGAGTTTTATTTAATGTTTGTTTTTTTTATGAACTTTATTTTCTGTTTTTTTAATGTTATTTTATGTTATGTTTAATGTTATTTTATGTTATGTTATTTTAATGTTATTTTATGTTTTATTTATGGCTTTTTTAATTTGCATCGATATAATGTCGACATAGTGTTGACAAAATGTCGATAACTTGTAAGTAATATGTTGATTGCTTTTTGTCGACATGCTATCGACAAACAATCGACAAAATATCGACAACTTATAAATAATATGCTGATGGCTTTTCGTCGACATGCTATCAACATACTGTCGACAACACGCCGACAATGGTCATCACTGACCTTTCCTCGTAAAATTATCGACAAACCATCAATAAGTTATCGATATATCATCGATAACAACTGGAAAACCCAGATTTCAACTGAAAACTAGATTTGCCAGATCTCAACCATTTCAGAACAAAAAACAGCAGTTCCAACAAATACGACACATATAACAATTTTAAAATACATAAAGTCTAACAAAATGCTTAAAACACAACTTACCCATTGTAATGGTGTAAGATTCTTGAGTGATATTGGGGTGTGCTTCGGTTTTCCACCAACACCCACTGAGAAACAAGCATTCAAGAGCGAAGAGAGAGAGGGACGAGAGAGTGGGACGAGAAAGAGGGAAATTTTTTCGAAGTTTTTTCAGTTTTTTCTAGAGAGAGAGAGTGGTGCACGAGAATGAGAGAGAGGGAAGAGAGAGAGAAAGATCCAATTTCAGTTTTTACCAATTTTATTTTTTTTTTTTAAAAAAAGGGTAAAATGGGAAGTTCATGTAATCAATGGACTAAATTTGTACAAATTAAGGGAGGGTATAAATTTTTATATGGGTTGTATTATTAAGGCCAAAAAGTGAAATTTCCCTTTGAGAATTATAATTGATTTAATCAAAACCAATTATATGAGTCTTACAAGCAATATTATCTCAACTAGTGGGGGGACCATGGGTCTATATAACCGAGCTTCCAATAAGCAGATCAAGAATTTATAACCTAAATTCACTGACTTATTAATTCTTCGTTGAATCCACGCATAGAACTTAGAATTGCACTCTCAGTATATAGAATGCTCTATATGTTCCACCATATAGACACATCATTAGTTATCCATTGTTATAATCCTAATTTGATCAATGATCCTCTATATGAATGATCTACACTGTAAAATGATTAGATTACCGTTACACCCTACAATGTATTTTATCCTTAAAACACTTAACCCCGTATAAATGATATTTCAGCTTATGTGAAATGAGAACTCCACCATTTATTTTTGTTTGGTCAAGCTCGAAGGAGATCATCCTTTACTTACTATTCGCCAGATAGAAGCTATAGATTCCATGTTTATGTTAGCGCTCCCACTCAATTGCACTACCGTGTTCCCAAAATGTACGTATCACCCTGACCCAAAAGTAGGCTTAACTAACAAATCAAAGAACACGAATAACCTCTTGAGATTGAGCCTAATCATAACAGGATTAAGATCATTTGATCTAGGATCAACTAGGCGATATTGACTTGAATAGATATTACGGTAAGTTTAATAAATCTAAGTCAAAGTTCAATATCGGTCCCTTCCGATGCATACTCCATGCACCCAACCTGAGCTTTACTTTAACCAATGCTCTAGAAAGAACATAGCATTTCTCCAAATGCAAGTAAACTCTGTTGTAGATTATCATATCAGTAAAACCCTATGTCTGATAAATCTAGGAATCTTTATTCACATAGTCATGTTTACTTTCCAATATGTTGACAACACAATAAACAAGATCAAGTATGTGAAAAGGGTTTCAGATGAATTTATAAATCAAATAGACAAGCAATTGATAAGGTGAACAAAAACATACACAAATGAATGAAAAATACTTCTGTTTCTTTATTGATGTTGAATAAAATAGATTACATTGAAATGGAGTTTTATTTAGGGCATAAAACCCAACAAATGGATCACTATTTATAGGGCTACATGCTTGAGGGAAGGTTTCCCTTTTCTATTATTGGTAAGAACACATATTACATATTTATAATACAAAGATTGTGGGATTTGGACAGCTTGCCATATCTCTGTGATACGATCCCAGATTTATAAGGATTGTCTTATGCTTCACGATGCAAATTCTGGAATGGCTAAGTGTTGATTCGTTGCTCGGCTTATCCACTGCTCGACTGGAAAGACACTGCCCGTGCAGGTGTATGCTATGCCCTGCTCAGTGCATCTCTCTCTCGGGTAGATGTGGGCAATCAGATCCACGTGTCACCAGCATGTGATGCCACGTCATAGTGCAAAAATTGGGATAACAAAAAGTATGATTAGATTGTTTAAAAAAATATGATTTTTATTTGATAATTAGTTTTTATTTCAAATACGTTCAATATTATCTATCTCTGGTTATACAGTTCAAAGATGATAAGCCTTACAACAAGCAGGAGATAAACGATAGACGGGATGAATGGGCTGATTTTATGAAATCTTATATATTGAAAGAATGAGTACACAACTTTTTATATTTTATTATGATACATGTAGGATATAAAACTTTTAGCTATATGAACGTTACTTTTGGTGATACTTAGTTTTATTGATATACTTCGTAGTTATATCAAATTTTTATTATGACATGTAAGATACAAATTTTATGATCGTTACTTTTATTATATTAGATGTACTTTATAATTATATCATTTTCTTAGTTACATGAAAAATATTATAATAATATATTATAAATGTTATTGTTAGTCATATAAATATTGTTATGCAAGCCAATTCTAATATTTAAAAATGCAGGTGGAGAAAATTGCAAACAAATTTGTAATTTTCCCCTACCTACAGTAATGCGTCATTTTATAGTTAACACAAAAAGTAAAAAAAAAATTGCGTAAAATTATGTGTCAAATTGTAACCGACGCAATAATCTAATTAGCCTCAGTTACAATTTGAAGCTAAGTTTCTTGCTTTATTTAAGAACTGGCATTAATAGATCATACTTTTTGCTTCAGTTCTCAACTGAAGCAAAAAACAGTTTGCGTCAGTTTAGAAATGAAGCAAATAACTTGACTATTTGCGTCTGCCGTTATTACGTCGGTTTAGACAACCAACACAAAATGTTTATGTGTCATTTTACAACAGAAGCAAAAAGTTAGTTTTGTAGTAGTGGAGAGCTTCTCGATCATAGGATATCTAGACTCTGTGCCTAGCAGTCTTTTGCTTACGTAATATACTGGAATTTGTACCTTTCCTTCTTCTCGCACAAATGCAATGCTTAGGCATTATTTGACAATGCCAGGTACAAAAGCAATGGTTCTCCATCAGCTGGTTTTGACAGTATTGGATGTTGGAATTATTTTACCAGGATCTAGATTTACTAACAAGTATGTTATTAACATCCTGAATATGAACTTCTAAAACGATATGAAAAAAACACATATAAAGTATAAGAAACCTTACAGTGGTTGCAGCAGAATATAATGTCTCATTCCACTCAGATCTCTAACCCTTGTATCATTTCTGTAGCAGAGTATCAACAAGATCTGAGTCTGAATCTCCTTCTCTTGAAATTGGATTCTTTACAGCCTTACACACTATGATTGAGTACTACTTGATGTGTGTGGGCACTCACTCTTTCACTATAGGCTTGGTTTAGAAGAGAGTCAGAGAGAGAGAGAGAGAGAGAGAGAGAGAGAGAGAGAGAGAGAGAGAGAGAGAGAGAGAGAGAGAGAGAGAGAGAGAGAGAGAGAGAGAGAGAGAGAGAGAGAGAGAGAGAGAGAGAGAGAGAGAGAGAGAGAGAGAGAGATAGAGAGAGATAGGTTTCGCCTAGGGTTAGGAAGGAGGCTCAAATTTTATCTGAAGGAATGTGATGCATCATCTTTTCCCTTAAGCCATCACTACCTATTTATAGGAAACCACCTAGGGTTATGTTAGATTTATTTAGCATTAAAATAATGAAAAAATAAATAGTAAATATGCTATATAGTGGCCGGCTATGTATGGATATTGGACCCCACTTTGCAATTTTGCCATTTTCTCATTTTTCCATCTTTTTTTCTCAAAAATGCCAATTTTCTAATTTAATCATTTAAATGCCAATTCTAATTATTTAATAACTAAAAATTAATTATTAAATAATATTGTCATTTAATATATTTATTAATTAGACTAATCAAAGTCTCTTAATTAACAAATAATCCCTAGAAACTCTTTCTTCACAATTAAGCCCTTGCTTAGTGAAAATTCATAAACTAGACATAGTCTAATTTTAGAATTATAATTGATTAATCAAAATCAATTAACTGAGTCTTACAAGTAGTATTATCTCAACTAGTATGAGGACCATGGGCCTATATATCTGAGCTTCCAATAAGCAGCTCTAAAATTTACCAAGTAAATTCACTGACTTATTAATTCCTTGTTGCATCCACCATAGAACTTGGAATCGCACTCTCAGTTATATAGAAAGCTCTATATGTTCCACGATATAGATACGCTATCAGTTATCCATTGTTATAACCCCAATAATCAATGATCCTCTATAGATGATTTACATTGTATAGGGATTAAATTACCGTTACACCCTTCAATGTATTTTATCCTTAAAACACTTAGCCACCTATAAATGATATTTTAGTGAACTAAACATAATCTCTGAAATGAGTACTCAACCATTTATCTCTATTTAGCCAAGCTCGAAGGAGATTATCATTTCACTTCTATGCCCTGATAGAAGCTATAGATTCCATATCTATGTTTAGCGCTCCCACTCAATTGCACTACCATGTTCCCAAAATGTATGTATCACCCTGTCCAAAAAGTAGGCTTAACTAACAAATCAAAGAACATGTATAATACTCTTGAGATCGAACCTAACCATGTCAGGATTAAGATCATTTGATCTAGGATCAACTAGGTGATATTGAATTGAGTAGATATTACGGTAAGTTTAACATATCTGATTCAAAGTTCAATATCGGTCCCTTCCGATGCATACTCCATGCACCCAACCCAAGCTTTACTTTAACCAATGCCCTGGAAAGGACATAACACTTATCAAAGGTGCAAGTAAATTATGTTGTAGATTATCATATCAGTTAAACCCTGTGTACTGATAAATCTAGGAATATATATTTAATCACATAATCTTGATTACTTTCCATTGTGCTAACGACACAATAAACAAGAATATAAATGTGATAAGGATTTGGATAAATTTATAAATCAAATAAACATATAAATGATAACATGAACCAAATGACACAATAAGTGATGAAAATACTTCTGTTTCTTTATTGATATTTAAATGATAAAGATTACATTGAAATGGAGTTTTATTTAGGGCATAAAACCCAACAAACTCCCACTTGCACTAATATAAAGGAATCAGTACACATCATTTAATCCTAAATTTTGACGGTGTTTTTCAAATGCAGTTCCTGCCAAAACTTTGGTGAATGGATCAGCTAGGTTGTCCTCTGTGTCCACTTTCTCCACCAGTACATCCCCTCTTGCCACATACTCTCTGATGATGTGATATTTCCTTTCTATATGTTTGCTTCTCTTGTTGCTTCGAGGCTCTAAACTGTTGGCTATGGCTCCAGTGTTATCACAAAGCAAAACCAATGGTTTTTCCATTCCATGAACAACACCGAGTCATGAGAAGAACTTTCTAAGCCAGACAAGTTCTTTTGCAGCCTCTGCAGTAGCTATGTATTCTGCCTCCATGGTAGAGTCTAAAATTGTGGTTTGTTTAGCACTTCTCCAAACCACTGCTCCACCCATAAGAGTAAACACCATCCCAGATGTAGATTTCTTGTCATCAAGACATGCCTGGAAATCTGAATCGGTATAGCCTACGGGATTTAAAGCACCACCCTTGTAGACTAACACGAATTGCCTTGTACTCTTCAAGTACTTCAAGATATGCTTAACAGCATTCTAATGTTCTTGTCCTGGATTCGTCTGATACCTGCTTACAATTCCCACTGCATAACAGATGTCAGGTCTAGTGCATAACATAGCATACATTAGATTTCCAACTGCTGAATCATAAGGAACCCTTCTCATGTCCTCTATCTCTTGAGGATCAGTGGGACACTGTTCCTTAGATAGACGGATACCAAATCTAGAAGGCATGGTTGCCCCTTTGGTGTTGGTCATTGAGAATCTCTCTAAAACTTTATCTATGTTGGTTGTTTGAGAGAGAGCAAGGGACCTGTTCTTCCGGTTTCTGATAATCTGAATACCGAGAACATAGGTAGCTTCACCCAAATCTTTAATTTCAAATTGAGTGTCTAGCCATTCCTTGATGTCAGTCATTTTCTTGATATTGTTGCCAATAATAAAAATGTCGTCAACATAAAGGACCAGGAAGACTACCACTTGGTTTTCCTTGAGTTGGTAAACACAAGGTTCATCTTCATTCTGAAGAAAGCCATAGGTCTTGATGATTTCATCAAACCTTTTGTTCCAAGAGCGAGAAGCTTGCTTAAGTCCATAAATGGACCTATTGAGTTTGCAAACTTTCTTTTCTTGCCCTGGAAGAACATAGCCTTCTGGTTGCTCCATATAGATGGTTTCTTCAAGAATTCCGTTAAGGAAAGCTATATTGACATCAATTTGCTAGATTTCATAATCGAAAGCGGTTGCTATGGAGAGAAGAATTCGAATGGATTTGAGCATGGCGACCGGAGTAAAAGTTTCCTCATAGTCCATGCCTTCTCTTTGGGTGTAACCCTTGGCGACCAGTCTAGCTTTAAAAGTTTCGACTTCACCTCCAGCGCATCTTTTCTTCTTGTAGACCCACTTACATTCAATTGGACGATAGTCATCGGGTGCGTCTACATATTCCCAAACTTTGTTCTTTTTCATGGAATCCATTTCTGAATCCATGTCGGGTGACCATTGCTTTTGTTCTGGACTTGCCATTGCCTGTTTATAGGTTAATGGGTCGTCATCAATACCGTCACCAATGACCATATTGATGTCACCATCCAAGCCATAATGAGATGGTTTAGTAGAAACCCTCCCACTACGACGAGGAGCGGTGATCTTCTGAAAAGGAACTTTAGTGGTGGTTCTCTCACTTGTTTCACCTGAGGGAGTGGGATTATCCTCTACTTGAGTAGAAGAGGATGGAACATGAGAAGGTGTTATACCTAAAAGCATTTCCTCTAACACAACTTTACTTTTTCGGTTTGAAGTCTTTAATATAGTCATCTTCAAGGAAAGTAGCATTTGTAGAGACAAACACTTTGTTATCCTTGTGACTATAAAATAGTCCACCCCTAGTCTCTTTAGAATTTTTTACAAACATGCAAACTTCAGTTCGCGATTTCAGTTTGCCTTCTTTCTTTCTTAAGACATGAGCAGGGCACCCCTAAATCCTATAATGGCGTAAGCTAGGTGTACGACCATTCCATAGTTCGACGGGTGTCTTAGGAATTGCTTTAGATGGAAAAACATTTAGAATGTCGTTTTCCATCTGTATAGCATATCACCAGAAGGACATAGACATAGTTGAATATCCTCCAGGTCCCATTAGGCTTTAGAACTAAAACTAGATTGTCAAGCCATACGAGATATAGAGCTTCCCTAAGGAAGTCAATGTTTGTCAACATGTCCACTTCTATTTTCACTGCTTCTGTCCTTGGTGGATCTAAGGGTCTTTGCTTTTGCTGAACTGGTTCAGCGTTGGGATTTATGTACAATGCATGGCAAATAACATGAGGACAAATACCAGTCACGTCAACATGACTCCAAGCCAACACATCACTATTTGCCTTGATTGTCGAGACAATTTGCTCTTTTACTACAGGAGGTAGGTTCTTCCCAATCGAATAACCAAGGTGGGATCTTTGTCATCTATACATATTTCTTTCAATTCTTCCATTGGTTCTAGACACGCTCCACGTAAAATAGTTTTACAACATACATTGCGATTTTTAAACTATCATCAAATAAGCACATAAACCATCATGAAACTATCCAAATCAACACAAACATCGTTTTAATTCATATTTCATGGAAGTAAATCATTACCATGGCTCTGAGGCCAGTTGTTGGAATATGTTTTACTAGGATCTAGATTTACTACCGTGTATGTTATTTAACATCCTAAATATGAATTTCTAAAACAATGTAAATAAACACATATAAAGCTTAGGAAACCTTACATTGGGTGCAGCAGAATATTAATGGCTCCTTCCGCTCAGATCTCTAACACTTGTATCCTGTCTGTAGTAGAGTATCACCAAGATCTGAGCCCGAATGTCCTTCTCTTGATTCTGGATTCTTCACAGCCTTACACACTATGATTGAGATACCACTTGATGTGTGTGCGCACTCACTCTATCACTCAAGGTATAAAAATATGAAGAGAAGAAGAAGGTGGTTGGTTCGAAAATAGAAGGAAGAATAGATGGCTCAACATTTTCTGAAGGCAAGAAATTTCATCATATTTTAGTGTGAGCCATCACTATCTATTTATAGGCAACCACCTAGGTTTAGGTTAGGATTTATTAGGCATTAAAATAATAGAAAAATTAAGTGTAAATTACCAACCAAGTGGCCGGCCACACTAATGGGCCCTGCTTTAGAATTTTTCCACTTTTGATAATCTTTTCTATATTTTCTCAAAAATGCCATTTTCCCAATTCTAACCATTTAAATGCCAAAACTAATTATTTAATAATTAAAATTAATTATCAAATAAAATTGCCATTTAATATATTTATTAATTAGACATTATAAAATCTCTCAATTAATAAATAAAACATAGAATCTCTTTTCTTCACAATTAAGCCCTTGCTTAGTGAAAATTCATAAACTAGACATAGTCTAATTTTACAATTATAATTGATTAATTAAGATCAATTATCTGAGTCTTACAAGCAGTATGGTCTCAACTAGTATGGGGATCATAGGCCTATAAAACTGAGCTTCTAATAAGCAAAACTAGAATTTATCAAGGAAATTCCCTAACTTATTAATTCCTTATTGCATCCACTTATAGAACTTGAAATTTCACTCTCAGTCATATAGAACGCCCTATATGTTCCACGATATAGATACGCTATAAACATTTGACCATCATTCTAATCTCAATAATCAAAGATCCTCTATAGATGATTTACATCGAGTAAGAATAAATTTACCTTTTCACTCCTCAATGTATTTTATCCTTAAAACACTTAGCTTCCTATAAATGATATTTCAGTGGACTAAAATATAATCACTAAAACAAGAGTTCTTCCTTTTACCTCTATTTAGCCATTCTCGAAGGAAATCATCGTTTCACTTCTATGTCCTGATAGAAGCTATAGATTCCACATCTTTGTTTAGCGCTCCCACTTAATCACACTATCATGTTCCCAAAATGTACGTATCACCCTGACCAGAAAGTAGGCTTAACTAACAAATCAAAGAACGTGAATAACACTCCTGAGATTGAACCTAAGCATGTCAAGATTAAGATCTTTTGATCTAAGATCAGCTAGTGATATTGACTTAGAAAGATACAACAGTAAGATTATATATCTTAACCAAGATCAATTACGGTCCCAGTCCAATGTATACTCCATACATCCGAAACTAGCATACTTTACCAATGTTCTGGAAAGAACATAACACTTATGCAAAGTGTAAGTACAATTCATCGGTGATTATCACATCAGTGTAAATCCAGTGCACTGATGAATCAGGGACTATGTCTTTTGAAGCATATAATCACAATCACATTCCACTGTGTTGACATCACTGTAATTGTAAATGACTACATGTTCTAGACTTAAAAGATTTTGTATATCTTAAACCACAAACATGAAAACTACATGTAAACATAAATGACTTCTAATCTTTCATTGATATCAAATTAGATTAGATTGAAATGGGTTTTATTTAGGGCATAAAATCCCAACAAACTCCCACTTGCACTAACATAAAACAAGTAGTGCATTTCAATCAATCTATTATCTTGATCTTGAGATCAAGTGTAGTATATTTGACTCAACCCAAAATTCTGGAACTATGTTCATAAAACATTATGCAACATTATTTGCTATATGCATTACTCATTAAGGGATACTGAATTCCTTACTGCTTATAAAGTGCATCTGAATAAATAGAAGACGTATCTCTAATTCTATCCAAAATGGAATAGAGATAATACAGTGTAGAATTTTCTTCAGTTGAATAACTTTCTGGCAATTTTGAATTTACAAAGTTATATATCTTCACTGATGGAGCTTGAATTATTATAGATGGGTTTTTACACTCTTCTAGAATAACTCCTCCACCCCCCAGAGTAACCACCATCTCGGATTCTTTATGAGTTGGTGTAGATATAAGGACTTCTAATGTACATCCCTATTATCTAACATATAGGCCACTTTCAGAATTCTTTCTTGACTTTCTCCTTATGTTCCTTGTTTGATTACATCTTTGATAGCTCCCACTCAATAGTAGGAGTCTGGTTAAATTCATACATAGAAGTACATTTAACCTCTTACTATTGTTTTTGAGGGATATCTTGTTGTGACATATTATCTTAGTCTGAAACTGCAAGTTCCTTCTAGACTAAGTCATCAACATAACAATCTAGTATTAACATTAATGTAAAATACTTGCTTAAGATTAAGTAATCATTAGAGATACCATAAAACGTTTCATGAGGATTAGGAATTTTTACCTATGTCACTCGAATAGACTATGCAAGAATTCTACTATCTTATTCTCAGAATTCTGATAAGTTATTTCTATCCATATGAATGGTTAGATTTACTTTATCAGTTTTGTTCTAAAGTTCCTATCACAAGTATTATCCAAATGAAAATGGGTTTAGAATTTTAAAATTCTCCCACTCAAAAAAAGGTACTGTGATACAATGTCAAAGAAATTTTATTGGTATCAACTTCTATTACAACAGTAAATATTAATTGGAACATAAATTAAAATTAAGAATATATTCTGATAATTTGATAATTCATTATATTACATCCATGTTTAATTAAAATATGTGTGCCATAGAGTACTGTGGTGTATTGAGTATAGTCTAGAGTTCAAAATGAACTACATATTTCAATAGTATAGTCCACCCCCAAGTATATAGAGATCATGATCCACCTCTAAGGGATATAGAGATCATGGTCCATCCCTTAGTGATATAGAGATCGTGTGGAGTTATGAATATCAGAGTTCAATAGATATAAAAAGATCGTTGAACTGCATATTATTCTTAACTTTTTCCACCCCTATCACAACAAAAGATCTTTTTATTAAACAAATTCTTAATAATTCTTAATTCTAAGTGTTCATGTAGTATTAAGTCTTTGCATAGTTGTATATACTATAGAATTTGTATCAATAATAAAACACAAACACATACAAACATTATAAACATATAAATATAATTGGTATTGGCATACACAAGATAAAATAAATGAAGCTCAATTCATAAATGCAATTCATTTCCAAAAGAGAAAACTTTATTATAAAATTCTACAAAAATTAAAGGAATTGTCTGCAATAATATAAAAAATATGGAATAAAATCCAAAACTAATAATTGAAATCCAAATTGTTCTGAAAATAAAACAATTAATTCAAAAAAAATTAATAAAAATAGAAGATTCCGAGCTTCATCTTTAATCTTGGACTATCTCCACCCATATGTCCAACCATCCGATTCAACTCGCTAGGATAGCATCCGAGTTCAAGCAGTTGGAGCTGAAATAAGAAGAAAAATAAACATGGTTAGTAGGTCCAGGATTAACAATCCAAGTGGATAATAATTCTCTAAAACACATGAGTTTATAGCATAGAAAGAAATACCTTGTTTCTTTGCTAGAAACTTAGGGCATTGGGGTTTCCAGTGTCCCTTTTCATTGAAATAGAAGCATTTTCCTTTTAGCTTATCACCAAGAGTAGCAACCTTTTTCTTTTTAATTGTTTTCACAGCTTGAACATGCTTTTTGCTATTATTCCACTTCTTCTTGTTCTTGGGTTTGGAAATAGAGGCAAAGTTTGCCTTAGCCTTAGCCGCCCCATTAGCATTCCCAGAATTAAGAGTTTTATATCCCTTTTTCTGTGGTCCTCCAATCAAATTTTCAAATGTCTGAAGGTTGTTTACCAACTCGTGAAAGTCAAGTTCCTTCTTTTTCATGACATAATTTGAAGTATAAGGAAGAAAGGCTGGAGTCAAACTGTTCAAGATCAGACTCACTTGAGTCGTCTGATTTATAACAACTCCATGATTCTGAGCTTCTTGGAAGTAACTCGCCATTTGGAGAAGGTGATCACGCACGTTCTGATGAGGGTTCATCCGTGCATTGATGAAATTCCTTGTCGCTTCAAAGCGAGATTAAATTGATGCCATCCCGAATAGTTCAGTCAACTGTTTCAAGATTTCTGTAGCCGTGAGAGTGTTAGCAAACCTTGTTTTCAAGGTGTCAACCATGCCAGATAGCATGAAGTATCGAGCTTTGTTGTTGGCATTCTGCCAACGCTCGAACTTCTCCTTTACTGCTTTGGTTTCATTCTCACCTGGCTACTCAAGAGACGGTTCAGTTAACACAAACAAGACATTTTCACCAATGAGAGCAATGTTAATGCTCTCTTTCCATTTGGGAAAGTTAGATCCATTCAGCTTATTATCAGTCAACAGTGACGCCATGGGGCTGGTCATTGCCATGTTGGATACTACAAATAACAATAAATAAAAATCAAGTAAGGTTCAACACAAAATCTCATTCAGAAATTATTAGCACAAAGCAAGTAGGAATGACAAGCGAAAATACTAAAAACATACAATCCTAAATAATTTCCAAGGTTTTTAACAAATTGATATCAGTGTCCCGTTTAGGCGAGAGTCAAAGATACCATCCATTGAATAGAGTTGTCAGCTCATCTAAAATGATAAACGTTCTAGCAACCTTTTATTCGATCAAGATGAGAATCCAGCGTTGTCCCGTTTAGGCAAGAGTCAAGGCTATTCTATCTTATGAGCTTCCACCATTGTTTCATACATTTGTAAGTCTTACTAATAGTCGCCACCATTAGGGTGATCCATACTAAAAATAAAACACTTACAAATAATACTTATCTTTCGAGATTCTACGGCGTTAAATTGCTAATGAACGTTCCTCTATTAGGGAGGATTACTCACTAAAATAAGAACTATGTAGAACCAACAATGGAGATCGAATATCCTAATCAATAAAGCTCATTATTTAAAATAAATTTTCTTCTAATATTTATTTTAAATATATATATTTATTTAATTAAAATTTCCAATTTAGAATAAAATTCTAAATATAAATTTTTAATTTAATATTTATATAATTATACTTAGATGGATTTGAAAAATAAAATAAATTATTTTCCATCTTAATAATAATTTTCAATAAATATTTAGAAAATTATTCAACTTAAGTTGTATTAATTTAAATTAAATTACAGCTCAAATTTAATTTTCTATAAATATATATTGCATTTCGAAAGTTAATGTATTTAAAAATAAATACAATTCTCGAAACGCTCGAAAATAAAACAAAATAAATCCTGAAAAATTATTCGAATTTTATGTTGGTCCAAAATTAATTAATAAAAATTAATTTTCAACACAAATATAATTTTCCTATTTAATTAAATATTAAGAAATTTTTTCAAATATTTAAGTATCATTAAAAATAAACTTAAATATTAATTTTCTATTTAATTAAATATCACTAGAAAAATACTTCAAGCAAACAGATAATAACTATCTACACTTTCATTGACTAATTAATTTATTTTCTAATTATAATATATTTTAGTTCATTTATTTTAATTAATCATTAAATGAAAAAAAATCATTGATTTAAGTTAGTCCAAAATTAATTAATAAATAATTAATTTTCAACTTTAATCTATTTTTCAAAAATTTAAAATTTTCTGCATTTAAATAAAAAATGCAATTTCGAAAATAAATTATTAATAAAATAAAAATAAAATATATTTTGAAAATGATTCAAATTTAAGTTGTTCTGAAATTAAAATTTCCAACTTAAAATAATTTTCTATTTAATTAAATATTAAGGAAATTTTCAAATATTTAAGTATCATTAAAGGAATCAACTTAAATATTTAATTTTCAATTTAATTAAATGTATTAAATAGAAGAATTAAATAATCAAGTATCAAAGAAGCTTAATTATTAATTCTAATTTAATACTAGGAAAATATTCTTTTATTTAAGTTGATCCAAAATTATTTAATAAATAGTTAATTTTCAACTTAAAATATTTTCCTAATTAAATATTAGAAAATATAACTAGTACTAGAAATTACTATCTAGAATATATTTCAATTAACTAAGTGTTTTTCTAAAATTAACTTTAAAATATTAAATGAAAAATAAACTTCATATATTTTAAAAGTTAATTATGTTACTAATTCAATTTTAATTAGGTTAGACTAATATAATTAACCTAGTACAATTATTTAAATAAGACAAATGTGCCTTCACAATTGGGGTGGTTCATGTGAGGGAGGGCTGGGTTCAGTATGTCGTACCCACTACTATTGGCCCCCTAACTTTCACATAAGGCCCAAAGGAGAGGAATTTAACCATTCAATAAATAATTGTTATTAATTGAATAAGCCCAATTCTAATTGGACCTAAATAAAATTACCTAAGTGAAATTTTATTATAGCAACCTAGTCCATTTAATTAATAAAACTTAAATGGGCTTCATATATGCATCTAAGCCCTAAAACAAACACATAGGCTAACACAGGTCCAATGATTTGGATGGGCCCTATCATGTTACTAGGTTTACACAGATGAAAGAAATTATAAAATTACTTGTTACAAATTATTTATAAGGTCTATTGACAATTGAACTATGATTAAAATCAGATCATTGGATCTGTCAACAAGTTAATCATAGCAATTTAGATCAAGTAAATAATAGGTTTGTAATTTTTTTTTGAATATATAATAAAATAATCAAATAATACAAACAAACAAATAACAGATAATCTGGAAAATTTGGAAAGTAGGCTAAAATATCTCAATTTGAAAATTTTAAAAAAATTAACTAGAATTTAAATTAGGTTGTTAGAGAATATTTGAAAAAATTCAAAAACCTAACAAACTCCTAAATTCCCTAAATTCTAACTTAAATTCAAAAATATCTAACAAATTTTTCAAATTTCAAGTCTATTCAAAAATTTAAATTATTAAAATTTCTAATAATATAATATAATATAATATCTTGAATTTTAAATTTAGATATTACAAAATAAACTATTTGAAAAAAAATAAGATATTTTTATGGTTAGAATATTTTCAATTTTATTAAAAATAATAAAATAAAATAATTTGGAAAAATTTTATGGTTTGAAACCCTAAAATTTCTATTCAAACCTAAACTAAGCAATTTTTCAAATTTCATGTTATTTTTTTGCCAAAATATAATTTTAATAAAAAAATGTCTAATAAGATAAAATGTTAAAACTAACATATTCCTATTCTTATAATTTTAATTAATAAAATATATTTCAAAAAATAACAAATTTGAAAAAAAATGACATGGTTAGCAAATTTTGAAATTTGAACAACATTATTTTTTTAAAAAAATATTTTAATATCAAAGTAAGATCATTTAAATTTAATAAAAAAAATGTAATATCTGATCTTATAATTAAAATAAATAAAATAATCTAAAATTTCAAAATTAACCATAAGGCTATTTTTGTTAGAAATCAAATTTTCAAAATTCAAAGCCAACTAATATCTAAATCTAATTTTAATAAATTTAAATTGAAAATTTGGATTCTAAACAAAATTCTACCGAAAATTGGCTTTTGTTTCAATGAAAAATGATTTTTGAATCAAAAGATATCAAGAAAACAAGTTTGGTGCACATTGCATACTCCTGCGCGCGCGGAAGGGGAGAGATGACCGATAAAAAGGGCTGCGTGCAGCCTGTGTTGGCCGAGGTAGGTCAGCATGAGCAGCCCTTCAGACACGGCCATGTCCGAGAATCCTCAGTCAGCCCGTGTCTGAAGGCGCATGCTGTCCGAGAGTCTCCAAGCCCCGCGCGCGTGCACACGTGCATCCAAAACAAGATATTTCATCCAAATTCAAAAAATCATAACTAATTCATAAAAAATTCAAATTAGGTTTTGTAAAAGCCAAAATTTATTAATTTTCCATCTAATTTCCAGTAAAAATAATTCCAGATCGAAATAAAAAATATTTTTACAACATACATTGCAATTTCTAAACTATTATTAAATAAGCACATAAACCATCATGAAACCATCCAAATCAACACAAACATCGTTTTAATTCATATTTCATGAAAGCAAATCATTACCATGGCTCTGAGGCCAGTTGTTGGAATATGTTTTACTAGGATCTAGATTTACTACCATGTATGTTATTTAACATCCTAAATATGAATTTCTGAAACAATGTAAATAAATACATATAAAGTTTAGGAAACCTTACATTGGGTGCAGCGGAATATTAATGGCTCCTTCCGTTCAAATCTCTAACCCTTGTATCCTGTCTGTAGCAGAGTATCACCAAGATCTGAGCCCGAATGTCCTTCTCTTGATTCTAGATTCTTCACAGCCTTACACACTATGATTGAGAGACCACTTGATGTGTGTGGGCACTCACTCTATCACTCAAGGTATGAAAATATGAAGAGAAGAAGAAGGTGGCTGGTTCTAAAATAGAAAGGAAGAATAGATGGCTCAACTTTTTCTGAAGGCAAGAAATTTCATCTTTTTTTAGTGTGAGCCATCACTATCTATTTATAGGCAACCACCTAGGTTTAGGTTAGGAATTATTAGGCATTAAAATAATAGAAAAATTAAGTGTAAATTACCAACCAAGTGGCCGGCCACACTAATGGGCCCCACTTTGGAATTTTTCCACTTTTGACAATCTTTCCTTTATTTTCTCAAAAATATTATTTTTCCAATTCTAACCATTTAAATGCCAAAACTAATTACTTAATAATTAAAATTAATTATCAAATAAAATTTCCATTTAATATATTTATTAATTAGACATAATAAAATCTCTCAATTAATAAATAAAACCTAGAATCTCTTTTCCTCACAATTAAGCCCTTACTTAGTGAAAATTCATATACTAGACATAGTCTAATTTTAGAATTATAATTGATTAATTAAAATCAATTGTCTGAGTCTTGCAAGCAGTATGGTCTCAACTATTATGGGAACCATGGGCCTATACAACCGAGCTTCCAATAAGAAGAACTAAAATTTACCAAGTAAATTCCCTAACTTATTAATTCCTTATTCCATCCACTCATAGAACTTGGAATTGCACTCTCAGTCATATAGAGCGCTCTATATGTTCCACGATATAGATACTCTATAAATATTTAACCATTGTTCTAATCTCAATAATCAAAGATCCTCTATAGATGATTTACATCGAGTAGGAATAAATTTACCGTTTCACTCCTCAATGTATTTTATCCTTAAAACACTTAGCTTACTGTAAATGATGTTTAAGTGAACTAAAATATAATCACTGAAACAAGAGCTCTCCATTTACCTCTATTTAGCCAAGCTCGAAGGAAATCATCATTTCACTTCTATAGATTCCATATCTATGTTTAGCGCGCCCACTCAATCACACTATCATGTTCCCAAAATGTACGTATCACCCTGACTAGAAAGTAGGCTTAACGAACAAATCAAAGAACATGAATAGCACTCCTGAGATTGAACCTAAGCATGTCAGGATTAAGATCTTTTGATCTAAGATCAACTAGAGATATTGACTTAGAAAGATACAACGGTAAGATTATAATATCTTAACCAAGATCAATATCGGTCCCAGTCCAATGTATACTCCATACATCCAAAACTAGCATACTTTGCCAATATTCTGAAAAGAACATAACACTTATGCTAAGTGTAAGTACACTTCATCGCTGATTATCACATCAGTGTAAATCCAGTGCACTGATGAATCAGGGACTATGTCTTTTGAAGCATATAATCACAATCACATTCCACTGTGTTGACATCACTGTAATTGTAAATGACTATATGTTCTGGACTTAATAGATTTTGTATATATTAAAGCACAAACATGAAAACTATATGTAAACATAAATGACTTCTAATCTTTCATTGATAACAAATCAGATTAGATTGAAATGGGTTTTATTTAGGGCATAAAATCCCAACAATCACGACCCTAAAGTCCATTAAAAATGGTCTTCCCATGGTAGCATTATAAGTAGTAGGATAATCGACTATCAAAAATGTGCTATACTGGAAGGAGGACACGGCGTTACTTCTAGGAGCTTCCCCATTTATAGTCATCAGGAGTTGTTTCTTTCCCATGGGGATCAATGTATCTCCATTGAAGCCTTCTAGTTGAATCAGACAAGGTAACAAGTTTGCTTACTAGACGAATGGTGTTAAAGGCTCCTTTGAAAATGTTTGTAGGGCTACCGTTATCCACGAGGATTCTAGAAACTCTTTTGTTGGCTATTTGGGCTTCTATTACCAATGGGTCATTATGAGGGAAGTGCACGTGCCTGGCATCATCTTTTGTAAAAGTCATACGAAGATTCATCATTCTTGGACGCTGGGTAGGTGACTGCACCAAGTGGCAAGCTTCACCTTGGTTCCACACATTAAGGTACCGCTTCTTTCCATTTCGAGTGCTTCTGGCAATATAGGGTCCACCTAAATTAGTTGCTATATGATTATCTAAAGCTAGTAATGCAGCTCTATGTGGGTACAAATTTTTCAATCTGGGGTCTATAGCTACTGCCACTGCTAGAGTTGTGGGTGGCCTACTCCCTGAGGAGGATTTATGGCTCCCTGTTGTTCGGGAATGAAAAGCTGTCCATGTGAAACTGCCTGTCCCAGATAGATGACTAGGATTCTCACCCAATTGGTCAAGTGTCTGTTTTGTACCAACCCTTCTATTTTATCTTTTAAGTAGTCACACTCATTGGTGGTGTGACCAATATCACTATGATATTTGCACTTTTTGTTTGGGTCTCTACTGTGTTTTATGCCTTTGTACATTAGCAGAGGCTTCCTATAGCGTACCATGTTATATGTTGCCTTATATACATTATCTTGAGTATCTATGAGACTTGTGTACTCAGTGTACCCTTATTCTTGCATTTTACCTTTTTTCATAGACTCACTCTGATTTGGACCCTTTGTACTTCGCTTACTTCTTGAGTGGCTTATATTGGACTCTAGAACTTCTACTTTTTGGTTTGTTTTTCTGGGGGTGGTACTGCATCCAGTTTGTGCAGCCTCAAACCTGGAAAAACTAGCCTGTACATCTGGCTCTACGGAAGTACATGACCCATATACTGTAGGAGTAGTAAAAACAATTGGCAGAGGGTAAATGTCGAGTGTTTTCATCTACGATGGTCAGGCATTTGTTACTTCATTGAAAGGTGCAAGGAGTACTCCATATGCTTGGGCATAAGCGTCTTCTAGATTTATGAATCCTTGGGCTCGTTTTTAGAATTCACTCAAGGTATCTGCCCTTTTGCATTGGAGATCTCCCTATAATAATGATACGGTTGTAAGTCCTTATGTTAGAGCCACCATTTTCTTGTCATTAGTGACTTTAGTTTTGGCAACCACATCCATCATGCACTAGATGAACTTCTTCTAACATTCTCCTTATAGTTGCTTGACGCTGGTCAAGGAGCTAGCCTCCAAATCATAGTCCTTGGCTGCTATAAAGTATTTTCTAAACATTACTTGTAGGTCTCTCTAATTGTGGATCAATCTTGGAGACAACCTTTTCCACCAATTCTCTATAGACTAACTTAATGTCAATGAAAAACATAAACATTTTTCATCATCACTGGCCTTGGCGACTTGCATGTGTTGGATATTATTTTACCAGGATCTTAGATCTACTCACAAGTATGTTGTTTAACACCCTAAATATGAACTTTCTAAAACGATAAAATAAACCATATAAAGTTAAGAAAACCTTACATTGATGCAGCGGAATTAATGTCTCCTTCCACTCAGATCTCTAACCCTTGTATCCTTTCTGTCGCAGAGTATAATCAAGATCTGAGCCCGAATGTCCTTCTCTTTGAGTTTGATCCTTCATAGTCTTCCAATCTATGATTGAGTGACTACTTGCTGTGTGTGGGCACTCACTCTTTCACTAGGGTCAAAATTTAGGAAAAAGAAAAGAGAAGAGAGGTTTCGGCCAAGGTATAGAAAAAGGAAAGGCTCAGTTTTTCTGAAGAGAGAAATTTCTGTCAAAGGATGTTATGAAAACTTGTAATTTGACTGAGCCATCACTTTCTATTTATAGGCAACTACTAGGTTTATGTAAAGCCCGCTTACTTAATTTGGAAATTAGCAGTTATTTATGATTAATCAGGAAATTATTTATAGCTATTTAAATAATTTATCATTGTTATTTATGGAATTCAGATATGCATAATTATGTCATCAGCAGTTTTTATATTTCGCATTTCCGGTGTCCCATTTTGGAACTCGGCGTTTGGCTCAGTAGAAATCACAACTTAGTATGTTAGTATTTTGGGGACGGGTTTTAGACATTGGGAATGTCGGGAATGGCCGGGAATTTAGAATGTCCCAAAAATACCCCTTTAGTATGATTTTAGTGATTTTATGGTGGAGGGGCAAAATGGTCTTTTTGCCCCATTAGTATTTTTGTCTTATGTGAATTAAATGAATTAAATGTTATTTTTTTTTAATAACCTTTTTGGCTGAAATGATTAAGTGTATATGTTGAATGTTATTTTCCTTTTTATCAAAAATCATTAAGTTTGGAAAAAATAGAAAAAATTGGAAGCTTTTTCTCTCAACTCTCTCTCTCTCTCTCTATTCGGCCATTAGAGGCAGCTTCTAGGGTGATTTTTCTCTTCAAAATTCTTGTAGATTTCAGCTTGTGGTGTGTCTCTAATCAAGGTATTTCTTAGCTTTAATCTTTTCCTTGTTTTTCTTGAAAAAAATGATGAAAATGGATGAAATTGCATGTGATTGTGAAGTGTTCTTGCTGCTGTGATTTTGTTGTTAATTTATGGATTCAAAGCATGATTTTTGATGTTAAATGAGTTGTGTGAAGCATGAGTAGCTAGATTGTTCAAGCTTTTAAATTATATGTGAAAATTGATGATTTTTGTGAGAAAATGCTATGTTTAGTTTCTGTGTTATTGCTGGTTGTTATTGTTAGTTTGCAGAGGTGTTTTAATGCTTAGTTAAGTAGAATTAACTAGGCTAGGGTGCATGCTAGTGGGTTTAACCAAGTTTGAGTTCTTGAACTCAAAGCTTGGTCTTCAATGGTGAAATTTGCTTGTGAGGTTTCTGGGTAGGTTTGAGGCCTTGGAATGGTCATTTGGGACCTATAGAGCAGGTCTGGAAAGTTTGGGATCAATTGGGTTCGAATTGGTCAAGATATGTGAATTTTTGGTTGCTGCCTGCGAGGAACCGGAATTCCGGTTGAGCATCCGGAATTCGATGGGGTTCGATTTTTTCCCGAACCGACCCCGGTTGGGCAACCTGCCTTCCCAGGTTGGGGATTTTCCTAACCCTAGTTTTCCTCGTTTTTGGGTTTTGAGGGGTATTGCCATGCTTTTTATCGATAGGGAAACTTTTAGTTTCGAGTTTTAGTCCCCGGAAGTGATTTAGCGTGTCACTTATAGCGTTGTGATTTTTATGGTTTAGGAGCCGATGATCCGCCGTTCGCCTTCGCTCTAGTCGAGTTGAGCACACACGAAATCGGAATCCGTGTAAGATTAGTATAACGCATGCATATGTAGATTACATGTTTAGCGTGCATGTAGTGAAGCCCGTTAGTTTACATTAGATATGTATTTAGGCTTCGAACCACCCAACCCCGTCACGTCGGTACAGCTTCGAGTATGACCAAGACGAGTATGACCGGCTCGACCGATCGGGCCGACACCGGTTGGTGGTTCGCTATTGACCTATCCCGCTCGAGACAGTGGAGTATGACCAAGCAGCGGAGTATGACCGGTTCGACCGATCGGAGGATACTTGTCAATAGTACCGTCCCCCGAACGTTCAAAACTCGGTACCATGTTGGACATGGCAAGAAGGCTCGGTACCATGTTGGACATGGCGCAGCGGACTCGCATCGTGTCGACACGGCTCGCCTTTATGTATGATATTAGTATGCTTTTCTATCGAGTCCGTCGACTCACGGTTTACGTTCATGTGTAGGTAAAGGCAAGGCTTGCCGATGGACCGTGAGCCGAGCTTATGGGATTGTACATGTCGGGCGGTTAAAGCTGGAGCGTACGATCCTCGGACGGCGGGGCTGAGATTTTTGTAATCTGGCCGTTAGATGACCTTATTTTGATGTAAAAGTTGAATAGTAAAAACGTTTGTAAATATTTTTATAAATCGGATCCCGAGACTTTTTGGTAAAATGGTTTATAAGTTTAATAAAAAGCAAAATTTTAATTATTCACGTTTTTCCATAAACCTCGTTGATTAGCAACGAGCCGCACAAGACGTTTAAAAATCACGTAATACGCCTAAATTAGTTAGGGTGTTACAACTTGGTATCGTAGCGCCGTGTTGTCTTCCGAAGATCGTCACGACATGTACAATCATCATCGCCAGCTTAGCTCGGTTCACTCGGTTCCGCAAGCCTTTACCGCTTTAGTAGTTTATTTTATTCGATTATGAAAAGAAAAGCCCGTTAGGAAGCATGTTAGTAGCCCGATAGTAGAATAGGCGCATGTTTCATTTCTAATTTCCAAATTAAGCGCATTAGTAAGCTCGCCTTGAATACGACCCGATATGCCAACTCTTGGTTTCGCAGGCGGTTCTAACTAGATGGACGCCGTGCGACTTCAGGAGTCGAGGCAACTCGGTGGGGTCGAATCGGGGAGAGGGAGCTCGGTTTCCCCCCACCTCGCTGGGGCCGGGGTAGAGGTCCCCGAGGCGGGGCTCGTGGTCGGGGTGATGAGAACCCGCCACTGTGCTGCCCAGCTCCCCCTCGATCGGGGAGCCCCGAATCGGGAGTTACGGTTTGCGGAGATGCAAGCCAGGGATCGAAGAACAAGACCTCGAGATTCGGAGGCCGAGACAGCGGGGTGTGCTCCGCCTGTGCTGCCGGTAGTTCCGGGCACGCCCCCTCGCCGCCTGTGCCGAGATGGTAGTGGCGGCCCACAGATTGGAACCGTTGTATGAGAGGTTCCGAAGCAAGCACCTCCGTATTCCCCGGGAGGTCCGGATGTGTCGAAAGCCGAGCAAAGTGGCTTACGGTGATCACCGAATCTTGAATTTTATGGGTGTCACCGCAAGAACGGCTGCAGCTGGTGTGCGCCACATTTCGGTTCCAGAGGACGCCCGGGTATGGTGGGACATGGTGTCTCGGTATCCATGACGTCACCACCATGACTTGGGAGAGGTTCCAAGAACTCTTCAACGCGAAGTACTACAACGAGGCGGTTAGAAGCGCCAAGAGGAAAGAGTTCGTTCACGACCCAAACGGAGAACATGAGCGTCACCGAGTATACTACTCGGCCGGCTGGCGAGGTTAGCCTCGGAATTGTGCCAACCGACTTCAAGCAGAAGGAGAAGTATCCGGGACGGGTTGAATCCCAAGATCGTGCATGACCCGATGATTACCATCGACGACGCACCACCTATGCTCGGATGGTGGAGAAGGCCTTGCGAGCGGGGGCGCGGTGGGGTGTATGTCGATTCGCCCAAGATTCGGTTGGTGGCGGAGCTCCTACCCCCTCCCGCATCCGGGATTTAGCAGGGGGAGTAGTGGTTCGGCCATTGATCGAGGAAGAGGGCACCCACTCGCTGGCGGCCGAGTCGAACAAGAGGTTCCGGGGGAACCGCAACGGCAGGAGTCGTCCCGGGTGGTAATGAGACTCGCTTCTCCTATCTCGAGTGCCCCACCGTGCAAGAGGCACCATCGGGGAGAGTGCAAGGTGGATGCTTTCATTGTGGCATGCCCGGCACTTCAAGAGGGAATGTCCCCGGGCTCGGTCGGAGGCACCGAGGGCTCCAGGCGATACCCACTCTGCACGAAGGTATTCGCGATCACGCAGCCGATGCAGATGCCAGCCCCATCGCCTTGTTACAGGTCGATTCTTATTAACGACTCGCTTTATTCGCGTCGTTTGATTCGGGGCTACACGTTCTTATGTGGCGGCCGTAGTCTTTAGTAAGTTGGGTAGACCCTTTGATAGATATGAATCGGGGTTTGGAACCCCGTTTTCGCGGAGAATTGGTTATCTCCAATAGGTGGATTAGGTCTATGCCGATCGGGATAGATGGTAGAGAGCCGAGCGGCCCGATCCGATAGAGATGAGCTTAGTCGAATTTGATATTATTTTAGGAATGGATTTCCTATCTAAATATTCGGCGAGCATTGATAGCAAGAGGAAGATGGTGGTCTTCCAACCGGAAAGTGAAGAACCGTTCGTATTTGTGGGTCTTGGCTTCGTGATCTCGGATCCGGTGATCTCGCTATGTCACGAGAGAATTATTGCACGGTGGGTGCTTAGGGTTTCGGCCGTGGTGGTGGACACCACTCGGCCGTACACCATTCGGCCGCAGGACATCGTTGTGGTTCGGGAATTTTTGGACGTTTTTTTTCCGAAGAACTTCCGTGGTTACCACCTCAACGGGAGATTGACTTCGTGATTGACTTGGCACCGGGGTGGATCCGGCTTTCTAAAGCCCCGTATAGGATGGCTCCAGGCTCGAACTTAAAGAGTTAAAGATTCAGCTCCAAGGGTTGCTTGACATAGGGTTCATTCGGCCCAAGGTGTCACCCCCGGGGAGCCCGGTTTTTTGTTCGTGAAGAAGAAGGATGGATCTATGAGGATGTGCATCGACTACAGAGTTGAACAAGCCGATCCGTGAAGAATAAATATCCATTACCTAGGATCGATGACTTGTTCGATCGCCTTCGTGGAAGACGGTCTTTTCTAAGATTGATCTCCGTTCGGGTTATCATCGCCTTGAGGATCCGAGAGGAGGACATTCCAAAGACGGCTTTCCGCACTAGGTATGGACACTACGAGTTCCTGGTTATGTCATTCGGACTAACCAACGCTCCTGCAGCATTCATGGACCTGATGAATAGAGTATTCAAGGATTTCCTCGATATCTGTGTGATCGTGTTTATCGACGACATCCTCGTGTACTCTCAGTCAGAAGAGGAGCATGAGTTACATCTCCAGATGGTACTGCAACGACTTCGAGAACATAGACTCTACGCCAAGTTCAAGAAATGTGAGTTCTGGTTGTCTCAGGTGTCCTTCCTAGGACACATTGTGGGTAAGGACGGGATCAAGGGGTGGATCCCGGGAAGATCGAATCCGTCGTGGATTGGCCGAGACCGAAGACAAGGATGACGGAGATCGAAGCTTCTTGGGATTAGCCGGGTACTACCGTAGGTTCGTGGAGGGGTTCTCCAAAATTTCTATGCCCCTAACCGAGCTTACAAAGAAGAATCGCCGATTTATCTGGACAGATAAATGCGAAGCTAGTTTTCAGGAACTGAAACAGAGATTGATTACTGCACCGGTACTAGCTTTGCCTTCGGACGAGGAAAAGTTCGTGGTCTATTGTGACGCATCCAAACAGGGTTTGGGGTGCGTATTGATGCAAGCCGATCGGGTTATCGCTTATGCCTCCCGTCAGTTAAAGGATTATGAACAGCGATACCCGACTCATGATTTAGAATTAGCCGCAGTGGTTTTTGCACTGAAGATTTGGCGGCATTATTTGTTTGGAGAGAAGTGCGAGATCTATACCGGAGCCATAAAAGTCTCAAGTATTTCTTTACTCGTAAAGATTTGAACATGAGACAAAGGCGTTGGTCGGAGTTAGTGAAGGACTATGATTGTGAGATCCTTTACCATCCCGGAAAGCCAATGTAGTGGCCGATGCCCCGAGCGTAAAAGGGTCCCGGCAAGTATCTAGCATGGTTCGCATCTCACCTCGCCTAGCAGAGGATATGGTTAGATCCAAAGATTGAGTTTGTGGTAGGTCACCTTCACAACTTAACGCCGCAATCCGATCCGTTAGAAAGAATAAAGGTTGCTCGTACGTCGATCCGGAGTTAGTGAAGATCCGAGATGAGGTATTGGCCGGTCGGGCCAAGGACTTTTCGGTGTCGGCTAGTGGAGTGCTTTTATATAAAGCCGGGGTTTGTGTCCCGAACGGTGTGGACTCGAGGAACGAGATCTTTGAGGAGGCTCATTCTACTCCATATTCTCTACATCCCGCACCACCAAGATGTACCAAGATTTGAAACCGTACTTCGGTGGAGCGGTATGAAGAAGAATTTGGTAGAATTCGTTTCGAGATGCCTCACGTGTCGCATCAAGGCCGAACATCGAGACCACAGGGGTTGTTGCAGCCTCTAACCCTACCAGAGTGGAAATGGGAGGATATTACGATGGATTTTGTGGTCGGATTACCTAGGACCACGGGTATGTATGACTCCATCTCGGGTAGTGGTGGATCGATTTACGAAATCTTGCTCATTTTCTCACGTTAGAACAACGTTTACAAGTGGATCAGCGTGAGTTATATGTCGGAGATAGCGAGACTTCACGGGTACCAGAAGTCTATAGTTTCGGACAGGGATCCGAAATTCACCTCCAAATTTTGGCAGAGTTTGCAACGGCAATGGGTACGAAGCTAAAATTCAGTGCAGCATTCCATCCTCAGACAGATGGTCAGTCCGAAAGGACAATTCAGATATTGGAGGATATGCTGAGAGCCTGTGTTATGGACTTTGAGGGTTCATGGAGTAAATACCTACCGTTAGTGGAGTTCTCGTACAACAACAGCTACTCGCAGTACGATAGGGATGGCACCCTACGAATCTTGTTGTACGGTAGGAAATGTAGATCCCCTATCCACTCGGGATGAGACAGGAGAGGAAATACCTAGGTCCCGTAGTCGGTTCGGCGGACCAATGAGGCAATAAAGAGAAAATTAAAGCTAGAATGCTTGCCTCCCGAGAGGCATGCAGAAGAGTTACGCATCCGAAACGTAGGGATGTTGAGTTCCGAGTAGGGGACCATGTGTTTTTGCGAGTATCTCCGATGAAGGGGATCAAACGTTTCGGAAAAGAGGCAAGTTATGCCCTAGATTTACGTGACCTTTCGAGATTCTCGAGAAGATAGGTCAAGTGAATGGCATATCAGTTAGCATTGCCTCCACTTTATCGACAGGTGCACAACGTATTTCATGTCTCAATGTTGAGAAAATACGTTTCGGACCCCTCTCATATACTCGGTTATGAGAGCCTTCGGCCGATATGTCTTATGAGGAACAACAAGTGCGGATCCCGGATAGAAAGGATAAAGTCCTTCGGAATAAGACCATAGCGTTGGTCAAGGTTCTCTCGGAGAAACAAGAAGGTGGAAGAAGCCACCCGGGAGCTTGAGTCGGATATGCGAGCTCAATATCCGTAGTTATTCGTGTGAGATTTCGGGACGAAATCCTTTTAAGCGGGGAATAGTTGTAAAGCCCGCTTAGTTAATTTGGAAATTAGTTATTTATGATTAATCGGTGAAATTATTTATAGCTATTTAAATAATTTATCATTGTTATTTATGGAATTCGTATATGCATAATTATGTCATCAGCTTTTATATTTCGCATTTCCGTGTCCCAGTATTTTGGAACTCGGCGTTTGGCTCGCAGAAATCACAACTTAGTATGTTAGTATTTTGGGGACGGGTTTTAGACATTGGGAATGTCGGGAATGGCCGGGAATTTAGAATGTCCCAAAAATACCCCTTTAGTATGATTTTAGTGATTTTATGGTGGAGGGGCAAAATGGTCTTTTTGCCCCATTAGTATTTTTGTCTTATGTGAATTAAATGAATTAAATGTTATTTTTTTTTAATAACCTTTTTGGCTGAATGATTAAGTGTATATGTTGAATGTTATTTTCCTTTTTATCAAAAATCATTAAGTTTGGAAAAAATAGAAAAAATTGGAAGCTTTTTCTCTCAACTCTCTCTCTCTCTCTCTATTCGGCCATTGTAGGTACTTAGTAGGTGATTTTTCTCTTCAAAATTCTTGTAGATTTCAGCTTGTGGTGTGTCTCTAATCAAGGTATTTCTTAGCTTTAATCTTTTCCTTGTTTTTCTTGAAAAAAATGATGAAAATGGATGAAATTGCATGTGATTGTGAAGTGTTCTTGCTGCTGTGATTTTGTTGTTAATTTATGGATTCAAAGCATGATTTTTGATGTTAAATGAGTCAGGTGAAGCATGAGTAGCTAGATTGTTCAAGCTTTTAAATTATATGTGAAAATTGATGATTTTTGTGAGAAAATGCTATGTTTAGTTTCGTGTTATCATTTTCGGTTGTTATTGTTAGTTTGCAGAGGTGTTTTAATGCTTAGTTAAGTAGAATTAACTAGGCTAGGGTGCATGCTAGTGGGTTTAACCAAGTTTGAGTTCTTGAACTCAAAGCTTGGTCTTCAATGGTGAAATTTGCTTGTGAGGTTTCTGGGTAGGTTTCGAGGCCTTGGAATGGTCATTTGGGACCCATAGATGTCCGGGTACGGAAAGTTTGGGATCAATTGGGTTCGAATTGGTCAAGATATGTGAATTTTTGGTTGCCGCTGCGAGGAACCTAATTCCGTTGAGCATCCGAATTCCGGATGGGGGTTCGCATTTTTTCCCGTAACCCGAATTCGGTTACAACGGCCGTCTTCCTGTCAGGGATTTTCCAACCCTAGTTTTCCTCGTTTTTGGGTTTTTAGTGGGTATTGCCATGCTTTTTATCGATAGGGAAACTTTTAGTTTCGAGTTTTAGTCCCCGGAAGTGATTTAGCGTGTCACTTATAGCGTTGTGATTTTTATGGTTTAGGAGCGTAATCCGCCGTTCCGTTCCGCCTTCGGTTAAATGACCGCACACCCGAAATCGAATCCGTGTAAGATTAGTATAACAAAGTATGCATATGTAGATTACATGTTTAGCGTGCATGTAGGAAGCCCGTTAGTTTACATTAGATATGTATTTAGGCTTCGAACCACCCAACCCCCGTCACGTCGGTAGCCGGAGTATGACCAAGGCGGCGGAGTATGACCGGTTCGACCGATCAAAGTGACACCGGTTGGTGGTTCGGTTGCTATTGACCTATCCCGTCGGTACAGCCGGAGTATGACCGAGCTCGGAGTATGACCGGCTCGACCGATCGTGAGGATACTTGTCAATAGTACCGTCCCCCCGAACGTTCAAACCCGCACCATGTTGGACATGGCAAGAAGGCTCGCACCATGTTGGACATGGCGTAGCGGACTCCGCATCGTGTTGGACACGGCGGTCGGTTTATGTATGATATTAGTATGCTTTTTCTTACCGAGTCCGTCGACCCGCCGCTTACGTTCATGTGTAGGTAAAGGCAAGGCAGTTGATGATGGACCGTGAGCGAGCGTATGGGATTGTACATGTCGGGGCGGTTAGGCTGAGCGTACGATCCTCGGGACAAGGCTGAGATTTTTGTAACGGTCGTTAGATGACCTTATTTTGATGTAAAAGTTGAATAGTAAAAACGTTTGTAAATATTTTTATAAATCGGGATCCCGAGACTTTTTGGTAAAATGGTTTATAAGTTTAATAAAAAAGCAAAATTTTAATTATTCACGTTTTTCCATAAACCTCGTTGATTAGCAACGAGCCGCACAGTACGTTTAAAAATCACGTAATACGCCTAAATTAGTTAGGGTGTTACAGTTTAGGTTAGGAATTATTTGGCATTAAAATAATGAAAATATCAATTTGAGAAAGTCAAACAAGTGGCCGGCCATGGTGTAGATAATGGGCCCCACTTGATTTTGCAGTTTTAACAAATTTTATTTCTATTTTCTCAAAAAACGCCAATTTTCCAATTCTAACCATTTAAATGCCAAAACTAATTATTTAACAACTAAAATAGATTATTAAATAATATTGTCATTTAATTTAATTATTAACTAGACATATAAAGTCCATTAATAAATAAATAAACCTAGAATCTCTTTTCTTTACAATTTCACCCCTGCTTAGTGAAAATTCACAAATTAGACATAGTCTAACTTTAGAATTATAACTGATCAATCACAAATCAATTAATGAGTCTTACAAGCAGAATGTTCTCAACTAGAATGGGGACCATAGATCTATATGCTGAGCTTCCAATAAGTGAACCGAATTTACCAAGTAAATTCCTACTTATTAATTCTTCGTTGAATCCACTCTTAGAACTTAGAATTGCACTCTCAGACTTATATAGAGCATATTATATGTTCCACGATATAGATATGCTATCTCATTTAACCATTGTTATAATCTTATTGTGATTTAAAGATCCTCTATATAGATGATATACATCGAGATGGGATAATTTTACCGTTCTCACCCTCAATGTATTTTGCCCCTTAAAACACTTAGCTACCTGTAAATGGTGTTTAGTGATCTAATAATTAGTCAGTTAAACAAGAGCTCATCCATTTACTTCTATTTGCTAAGCTCGAAGGGAATCATCACTTGACTTCTATACACCAGTAGAAGCTATAGATTCCATATTTATGTTCAGCACTCCCACTCAATCATACTATCATGTTCTCAAAATATACGTATCACACTGACCCAAAAGTAGGGTTAACTAATAAATCAAAGAACATGAATAGTACTCCTGAGTTGAGCCCAAGCATATCAGGATTTAGATTCTTTTAATCTTAAGATCAACTACTGATATTGACTTGGAAAGATATATAACGGTAAGTTTGTAATATCTTAACTTAGTTGCAATATCGATCCAGTCCAATGTATACTCCATACATTCGAAACTAGTATACTTTGCTAATGTCCTGGAAAGAACATAACACTTACTCCAAGTGTAAGTACACATCATCGCTGATTATCACATTAGTGTAAATCCAAAACACTGATGAAACAGGGACTTAGTCTTTTGATTCATATGATCACAATCACATTCCACTGTGTTAACGATACTGTAATTGTGAATAAACATATGATCTGGATTTAACTGGTTCTGTGTGTGTGAATATAATAAACATATTAAACCATTAGCATGTAAAATTCATGCAAACATAAATCACTTCAAATTTCCTTAATATCTAACATATAGATCACTTTCATAAATCTTTCTTGAATATCTTCTAATATTCCCTATTTGATTGCATCTCAGATAGCTCCCACTCAATAGCAGATGTCTGGTTAAATAATACTTCTAACCTCTTTATTGTTTGTAGAGTTACCTAGTTGTGACTTTTGTATTAGTCTGAATCTTTAAGTTAAGACTAAGTCAACAACATAGCAGACTAGTATTTGAAGTGAAAAATACATGCCAGAGATTAAGTAATCAAAATTAAGATACCATAAAATTTTATGAGTATTAAGAATTCTTGGTTCAAGTCATTCGAATAGACTGAACTAGAGTTCTTTATCTTATTCTCATAATTTTGATAAGTTATACCTATCCATGTGTATTGTTAGATTTGCTTTTCAGTATTGTTCTTAAGTACCTATCACAAGTATCAACCTGATGAAGATGGGAATAGAATTTTAAAATTCTCCCACTCAATTAAGGTAGTGTGAAACTTTATCAAAGAACTTTTATAGGTATCAAACTTTTACTTACAATAGTAAAACAAAATGGAACATACAATCAAGATCAAAGATCTATATTGATAATAGCTGAGTCATTATATTACTTCTATGTTTAAAGAAAATATGTGTTACATAGGGAATTGTGGAATAGACTCCATCCCTAAGTATATACATATAGGGTATTGTGGATAAACTCCACCCCTAAGTATATAGAGATTATGATCCACCCCTAAAGGTTGTAAAGATCATGATTCTCTTAGTGTGATAGAGTTTATGTGGAGTTGAATACTATCCAGAGCTCATTAGATATAAAAGATCGTTGAACTGCATAGTTTTCTTAACTTTTCTCCACCCCTATCAGATCAAAAGATCCTTTTATTAAACAAATTCTTAATAATTGTATTAGAATTAACAATTATTAATAAACATAGAAATAATTTCTAGTGTTTATTTAATATAACTCTATGAAGAGTTGTAGATATTATAGAATTAGCATCAATAATAAAAACACTTACACATACAAACATATAAATATAATGTGGTAATAGTTGATGAAGATAAATTAAATGAAGCTTTATCTCGTAAATTGCAATTGGTTTGAATTCGAAAATTAAAATAAACTTTATTATTAATAATAATAAAAAATTGCAACAATATGAGAATAACAGGGATAAATATCCCTAACGAAAATTTGAAATCCAAATTGTCTTTAAACTAAAACAATTAATTCAAAAAATAGAAAGAAGAGCTTCATCTTCATCTGGACGATTTCACCCTTGGTCCAGCTTTCCGATCCAACTCATCTGAGTTCAAGTAGCTTGGCCTATAAGAAGAAGAAAATAAAGAAACAAAGTTAGTCCAGAAGAAAATACCTTGTTTCTTTGCAAGAAGTTTAGGACACTGGGGTTTCCAATAACCTTTTTCATTGCAGTAGAAACACTTTCCTTTAAGTGTAGCATCACCAGAAGCAGCAGCCTTTTTGTGTTTCATGGCTTTTGCACGCTTCTTGGTGTTCTTCCACTTCTTCTTCGATTTGGGTTTCAAAGCAGAGGCAACATTTGCTTCAGGTTTTATCGTTCGATTACCATTCCCAGGATTGTGAGGTTTACTCCCTTTCTTCTTGGGTCCTCCAATCAAATTTTCATAAGTTTGAAGGTCATTGACTAACTCATGAAAGTCTATTTCCTTCTTTTTCATGACATAATTTGATGTGTATGGTAGAAATAACTTGAGTAGCGCTGTCCATTTCAGCACCATGATCCTGGGCTTCTTGGAAATAACTTGCCATGAGGAGAACATGGTCACGCACGTTTTGATGAGGTTCCATCCGTGCATTGATGTACTTCTTAGTCGCGTCAAAGCGAGACTGAAGTGATGCCTTACCGAATAGCTCATTTAACTTCGTCATTACTTCAGCAGCCTTTTCAGTTTTAGAAAACCGAGTTTTGAGGGTGTCTACCATGCTGGAAAGCATAAAGTATAGAGCTTTGTCATTTGCTTTCTGCCAACGCTCATACTTTTCTTTCACAGCTTTGGATGCATTATCCCCAGGCACTTCAGGTGACGGCTCAGTTAAAACAAACAAGACACTTTCTCCTATGAGAGCAATATTAATGTTCTCATTCCATTTAGGAAAGTTAGATCCATTCAGCTTCTTTTTCAGTCAACAGTGATAACATGAGATTCATAATGATAACACAGGATACTACAAAATAATAGAAATCAACAAATAGAAATTAATAATGGTTTAACACAAAATCAATTCAGAAATTATAAGCACATAGCAAGTAGGAATGATAAGAGAAAATACTTAAAAAAAATTCAATCCTAAATAATTTCCAAGGTTTTTCAATAAACTGATATCAGTGTCCCGTTTAGGCGAGAGTCAAAGCTACCATCTATTGAATAGAGTTGTCAGCTCATCTAAAATGTTAAACATTCTAGCAACCTTTTATTCGATCAAGATTAGAATCTAGCGTTGTCCCGTTTAGGCGAGAGTCAAGGCTATTCTATCTTATGAGCTACTACCATTGTTTCGCAATTTGCAAGTCAAATGTGGTTGCCACCATTAGGGTGATCCATACCATATAAAACACTTACAAACTACTTATCTTTCAAGATTAAACGATGAGAAATTGCTAATAAACGTTCCTCCATTAGGGAGGATTACTCACTAAAACAAATGCGATGTAAAACCAACAATGGAGATCGAATATCTTAATAATAATAAAGCTCATTCTTTAAAATGTATTTTCTTTATTATTCTAATAAATATATTCCTTAAATTCGAATTTTGAATTAGAAAAAAATTCAAAAAAATAAGAATTTAATATATATAATATTTATAAAATTACATTTAGATGGTGATTGAAATAAAATTAATTATTTCCATCTTAGTAGTAATTTTAAATATAAATATTAAGAAAATTAATTTAAGTTGTATTAATTTAAATTAATTAGCAACTTAAAAATTTCCATAAGAATATATTTATTGTATTCGAAAAATAAAGTATAAAACTATACAAATTTTCGAAAATACTTATAAAACTTAGAAAAATACTTCAAGCAAAAATATCACCTATCTAGATTTTCTTTTGACTAGTTAATTCAATTTCTAATAATATATTTTAATTCATTTATTTTAAATTAATCAATTAAATGAAAAAATTCATTGATTTAAGTTTGTCCAAGAATTAATTAAAATAAATAATTAATTTACAACTCAATCTATTTTTCAAGATAAATTCAAAAATATTGCATAATTAAAATGCAATTTTCGAAATTGATTAATAAAATAAATATATTTTGAAAATTATTTAAATTTAAGTTGAAAAATTAAATTTCAACCTAAAAATAATTTTCTATTTAATTAAGTGTCATGAAAAATAAATATTTAAGTATTTAAGAATCAACTTAGATATTTAAATTTTCAATCTAATTAAATGTATTAAATTCAAGAAATAAATAATTAAGTGTAGAGAAGGCTTAATTATTAATTTCTAGTTTAATACTAGGAAAAATATACTTAAATAAAATTGTACCAAAATTAATTATTTAAATAATTAATTTCACAACGTATAATATTTTCTTATTTAAATATTAGAAATAATAAGTAGTCTAGAAATAACTATCTAGAAAATATCTTATTTGACTAAGTATCTTTTCAACAAAAAATTTGAAAATATCTAATTTAAGTTGTTTAGAAAAAAAACTAAAACTTAAATATTTTCAAATTTAAATTTAATTAAATATCAAAAATTAAGTTGTAACCAGTTAATTTGAAATATATTCCATTTTAAGTTTAAAAACTAACTTAAAAAATATCTTAAGAATCTTTAATAACTAATGCCTAGGATTCCTCAACTTAATTTAAAATTTAAATAAAATATTCAAATTTAAGTTAGATAAGAAAAATTAGTTGATACAACTAATTTATAACTTAAATAGGAATATTTAATTAAATAAGTTCGAGAAAGAATCTAGTTAGTTAAAATTCTTTATTTAATTAAATACAAGAAAAATACAATAGTTTTGTCTAGAAATAATATCTAAAACTAAAGGTGTTTTTCTTAAAATTAACTTTAAAATATTAACAATGAAAATAAATTTTCATATATTTTAAAAGTTAATTATGTTGCTAATTCAATTTTATTAGGTCAAACTAATATAATTAACCTAGTACAGTTATTCAAATCAGGCAAATGGGCCTTCACAATTGGGGTAGTTCATGTGAGGGGGTGCTGGGTTCAGTATGTCGTACCCACTTCTATTGATCCTAAATAAAATCTATCATGGTGTGACATTTTATTTAGCAACAACCTATATGCATCTATATAATAAAATAAACATATAGGCTCACACAGGCACACACTTGGATGGATCCTATCATGTTGCTAGGTCATACACAGATGAAAGAAGATTGTAAAATTTACCTGTTACAAATTATTAACTTGACCAAGGGAGCCATGAGTTAAAATCAGATCATTGGATCTGTCAACAAGTTAACCATGGCTATTTACAATCAAGCAATAATAGGTTTTAAAAACTTACAAACAAGCTAAAACCATATACTCCTGGAACAAGGTTAGCTGGATAGTTGGAAGTAGGATTTATTTAATTTTAAATAATTAAATTTCGAAAAATAAAATAATTAAATAAATAATTAAAAATAATATTTAATTTTTCGGAAAAATAAAATAAAGAAATTTTATTTATTTTTCGAAAATAATAAAAAAAAATTATATTTAATTTCGAAATTAAAAAAAATATTTAAAATTAAACCTACAATTTTGAAAAATTAGGTTTCAACTAACCTAAATATCATTTCAAAATTTGCTAACTACTTTTAAAAATTAAATGTTATTTTATAAATAAAAATTAAATAAAATTAAAAAAGATAAATTAAATATCTTTTTCAAATTTTAAATTTAATTTAAATAAATAAAATAACAAAATTTAAAAGTTAGCAAAATATCTTACATCTATTTAAAATTTCATGATTATAGTTATCTTATTTTAAATTTAAATAAGGTCAAATTACCTAAAAATATTTAATATCTGACCTTAAATTTAAAAATAAGATAAGATATAATCAAATTTAAAAATAAGATAGATAATTAAGCAAAAAAAGATAGATATTTACTAATTTCAAATTCAAATTACACTAATATCATTAATTAAATTAAAAAAATATTAAATAATTTAATTATGATAATTAGAATTGAAATAGGAATAGTAAATGTCTAAATGCAAAACTACACAAAAAATCAGAACTTAAATCCATGAAAAAGCATGAAAAAACGAAGAAAAACGAAAAAATTGCGAGCTGTACGGACGGGATGCAGTGCATACCTGTCCGCGCGCGCAACTAGGGAGCAGGGCCGAGAAACCTCGGCGAAAGGGGAGACTTGCAGCATATCCGCGCGCGTATGAGGCTTCAGACAGGCGCTGGGCGTGCATTTTGTCTGAATGCACTTTGTCCGCGCGCGTGGGTGAGTGCAGCAGCCCTATCTTTTTTTCGAATCTTCAAAAAATCATAACTAATTCAAATTAAATCGAAATTGAGTTCTATAAAAAAGTAACTTGCTTAATTGTTTCCATACTATCCAATAAAAATAATTCTAGAAACAAAATTTCAATTATTTTTCACGAAAATTCACAAACATCAATCAATCATCATATAACACTCAATACAACATGAAACCATCCAAATAACAAACAATCATTTTAAAGTCCAAATTTCTTGCAAGCAAATCAATTACCATAGCTCTGAGGCCAGTTTTTGGATATTATTTTACAAGGATCTTAGATCTACTCACAAGTATGTTGTTTAACGCCCTAAATATGAACTTTCTAAAACGATAAAATAAACACATATAAAGTTAAGAAAACCTTACATTGATGCAGCGAAATTAATGTCTCCTTCTACTCAGATCTCTAACCCTTGTATCCTTTCTGTCGCAGAGTATAATCAAGATCTGAGCCCGAATGTCCTTCTCTTTGAGTTTGATCCTTCACAGTCTTCGAATCTATGATTGAGTGACTACTTGTTGTGTGTGGGCACTCACTCTTTCACTAGGGTCGAAATTTAGGAAAAAGAAAAGAGAAGAGAGGTTTTGGCCAAGGTATAGAAAAAGGGAAGGCTCAGTTTTTCTGAAAAGAGAAATTTCTGTCAGAAGATGTGATGAAAACTTGTAATTTGACTGAGCCATCACTTTCTATTTATAGGCAACTACTAGGTTTAGGTTAGGAATTATTTGGCATTAAAATAATGAAAATATCAATTTGAAAAAGTCAAACAAGGGGCCGGCCATGGTGTAGATAATGGGCCCCACTTGATTTTGCAGTTTTAACAAATTTTATTTCTATTTTCTCAAAAAACGCAAATTTTCCAATTTTAACCATTTAAATGCCAAAACTAATTATTTAATAACTAAAATAGATTATTAAATAATATTTTCATTTAATTTAATTATTAACCAGACATATAAAGTCTATTAATAAATAAATAAACCTATAATATCTTTTCTTTACAATTTCACCCCTGCTTAGTGAAAATTCACAAATTAGACATAGTCTAACTTTAGAATTATAATTGATCAATCACGAATCAATTAATGAGTCTTACAAGCAGAATGTTCTCAACTAGAATGGGGACCATGGATCTATATGTTGAGCTTCCAATAAGTGAACCGAATTTACCAAGTAAATTCCTACTTATTAATTCTTCGTTGAATCCACTCTTAGAACTTAGAATTGCACTCTCAGACTTATATAGAGCATATTATATGTTCCACGATATAGATATGCTATCTCATTTAACCATTGTTATAATCTTATTGTGATTTAAAGATCCTCTATATAGATGATCTACATCGAGATGGGATAATTTTACCGTTCTCACCCCTCAATGTATTTTGCCCCTTAAAACACTTAGCTACCTATAAATGGTGTTTAGTGATCTAAAAATAAGTCAGTTAAACAAGAGCTCATCCATTTACTTCTATTTGCTAAGCTCGAAGGGAATCATCACTTGACTTCTATACACCAGTAGAAGCTATAGATTCCATATTTATGTTCAGCACTCCTACTCAATCATACTATCATGTTCCCAAAATATACGTATCACCCTGACCCAAAAGTAAGCTTAACTAATAAATCAAAGAACATGAATAGTACTCCTGAGTTGAGCCCAAGCATATCAGGATTTAGATTCTTTTAATCTTAAGATCAACTACTGATATTGACTTGGAAAGATATATAACGGTAAGTTTGCAATATCTTAACTTAGTTGCAATATCGGTCCAGTCCAATGTATACTCCATACATTCGAAACTAGTATACTTTGCTAATGTCCTGGAAAGAACATAACACTTACTCCAAGTGTAAGTACACATCATCGCTGATTATCACATTGGTGTAAATCCAAAACCTTGATGAAACAGGGACTTAGTCTTTTGATTCATATGATCATAATCACATTCCACTGTGTTGACGATACTGTAATTATGAATAAACATATGATCTGGATTTAACTGATTCTGTGTGTGTGAATGTAATAAACATATTAAACCATTAGCATGTAAAATTCATGCAAACATAAATCACTTCAAATTTCTTATATTGATAACTAATCAGATTGTAAAGAGTTTTATTTAGGGCATAAAACCCAACAGCATGATGCGATTGTATTTGGACAAATGGTCCCTAGGGTACTTCCATCCTTCATACAGTTCCATATGGGGCATCCTGAAACACTCTGGCAATGGTGCATCAATAATTCTCTTCACTCAAGGCTCTGTATCCTCTTCCTCAGAGTCGGATACGGTACCACTTTGTTTCCTAGAAATCTTTTGAATGATCCTCATCTACTCTTCAACATTACGTACAAGGCATTGAGTCTTATCACTTGAGGATTCTCTTCTGCAAACGTGATCGTTGATATGGTTCCTCAGATCATTTCTGCGGGGTCTTATTTTTTCAGCTTTATCTCTTTTCGCTTTAGTGGAAAGGCTTTTGCCACTATCATCCAATACCGGATGCACTTCTTCTATCTCCTTGTCAAGATTACTGGAGTCACTGGGAGGAGGTGTTTTCTTTCAAGGCTCTGACTTCAATACTCCAGCATCCGTCTTATTTTTGTGTATGACTCTGCCTCTAGAATTGATTTAGTCATCCTGCCCTAAGGTCTGGTTTCCTTTCCTCTTCTATTGAGGTTGGTCAGCAGCTTTAGACTTCTTAGGCTATTTCAGAGAAGGAGCCTTCTTTAATTCTTCCATAGCAATTCCTTTGCCCTTTGCAGACACCTAAAGTTCGAGGGTCCTTTGGATTTGCTTTCTTAGGTGCATCTATTGCTGGAGGAGCTAGTATGTGTGGAGATAGTTTTTTCATGGCAGTCATCACAGCCTTCATCCTTGTCATCTTGCCGATTAGCAACTCGTTGAATTGATCCTGCCAGTTAACTTGCTCTCATCCAATTGAAGTTGTCGCGCCATGATGACCATGGGATCTGACTCATTAGGTTGGCTTTTCTTCCCAGTATTGTCCTCAAGTTCATCTTCATTCATATCCTCTGGTGTGTAGTTGGTATTAACCTCAATGTCCTCAGAACTACTTTCTCTTGATTTTGAGTCCTCAACGATGACAGCATCTAGATTCTGGTCCTCGCCTTGATGGCTTTTGTGATGACTAGTCACCTCTTGGGGGTCACTAGAATCTCCAGCTCTGGTACTAGAACCAATGAAACAAAGGCCAGACTTGGTTCGGGTGAGGGCCATGATTACTCGAACGTAATCTTCAAGTGGTCTCACTACTTTCTTCAGCTCTTAATGAAAGCACATAAATGTTTGCCAAGATTTTTGGAAATAGAATAAAAATAATAAGAACTCAAGAATAAATAATCAACAGAGAAAGTACAAAAAAAAAAGAAAATAGTTTTTAACGTGTTTAGGGCGTTAACTAGTCTTAATCCACGAGTCAATATTATTCAGTAAGATGTTGCTTGTAAATGCATTAGGAAATACACATAATGTATATTTTCAAGTTTGCTTGAGCGAAGTATACAAGACAATTTAATCCTTAATATATGAGATTAATGGGGTATTTAAAGTAGTTTGAGAATTACATTAGGTTTTCCCTTTCCCTCTACTGAGGAGTTAACATTAAAGAATACCTGTGGGCTTTCTCATGAAGTCCAACCCATGGAGAAGACGATCTGCTGACTAGGTAGATAAGATTGGGATTAATTTGGTAAACATCGCGCACACTGATTGTGGGTAATTAATCTAAATTAATTGCATAACATTTGTTGTAGGATGTTTCTTCTTTAATCTTGATTCGATGCACTATTGTGATCTGAAAATTGGAGTTTCCTTATTTGTGAGTAAGAATATAAAGGGAAACCCAAAGGGTCTTCTGGGAACGTGGTGTCTTTGTTGGGTTTTATGCCCTAAATAAAACTCATTTCAATATAATCAGATTTACTTATTAATAAAGATCATAAATAATATTTTATGTTGCGTGGTTCACATGATTTATTTCATGATTATATATATACAATGTATGAATTCTATTTAAGTCTAGAACATATGAATTTGTTAATGATTATAGTGTTGTCAGCACAGTGGAATATAATCTTAATTATATGTTCGAAAGTTTATTTCCTGATTTGTCAGAACACTGGATTTAGACTTACATGGTATAATCAGCGATAGGTATTCTTACACCTTGGAAAAGTGTTATGTCCTTTCCAGGACATTGGAAAAGTTTACCAGTATCGGATGTATGGAGTATACATCGGAAGGGACCAATATTGAACTTTGATTAGATATATTAAAATTTACCGTAATATCTATTCAATTCAATATCACCCGTTGATCCTAGATCAAATGATCTTAATCCTGATATGATAGGTTCGATCTCAAGAGTATTATACATGTTCTTTGATTTGTTAGTTAAGCCTACTTTTGGGTCAGGGTGATACGTACATTTTGGGAACATGATAGTAGAATTGAGTGGGAGCACTAACATAAATATGGAATCTATAACTTCTATAGGAATTTAGAAGTGAAACGATGATATCCTTCGAGCTTGGCTAAACAGAGATAAATGGTGGAGATCTCATTTCACTTCGCTGAAATATCATTTATACGGAGCTAAGTGTTTTAAGGATAAAATAAATTGAAGGTGTAACGGTAATTTGGTGCCTATTCAATGTAGATCATCTATTAGAGGGTCATTGATCAAATTAGGATTATAACAATGGATAACTAATGATGTATCTATATCGTGGAACATATAGAGCGTTCTATATGACTGAGAGTGCAATTCCAAGTTCTAAGTGTGGATTCAATAAGGAATTAATAAGTTAGGGAATTTACTAGGTAAATTCGGTTTGACTTATTGGAAGCTCGGAAATATAGGCCCATGGTCCCCATACTAGTTGAGACCATACTGCTTGTAAGACTCAGTTAATTGATTTTAATTAATCAATTATAATTCTAAAGTTAGACTATGTCTACTTTATGAATTTTCACTAAGCAAGGGCGAAATTGTAAAGAAAAGAGATTCTAGGTTTATTTATTAATTAAGAGACTTTATTGTTGGGTTTTATGCCCTAAAGAAAACTCATTTCAATATAATCAGATTTACTTATTAATAAAGATCAGAAATAACATTTAATGTTGCATGGTTCACATGATTTATTTCATGATTATTTATATAATGTATGAATTCTATTTAAGTCCAGAACATATCAATTTGTTAATGATTATAGTGTTGTCAGCAAAGTGGAATATTATCTTAATTATATGTTCGAAAGTTTATTCCCTGATTTGTCAGTTCACTGGATTTAGACTGACATGATAATCAACGATAGGTATTCTTACACCTTGGATAAGTGTTATGTCCTTTCCAGGACATTGGCAAAGTTTACCAGCATCGGATGTATGGAGTATACATCGGAAGGGACCGATATTGAACTTTGCTTAGATATATTAAAATTTACCGTAATATCTATTCAATTCAATATCACCAGTTGATCCAAGATCAAATGATCTTAATCCTGATATGTTTAGGTTCGATCTCAAGAGTATTATACATGTTCTTTGATTTGTTAGTTAAGCCTACTTTTGGGTCAGGGTGATACGTACATTTTGGGAACATGATAGTATAATTGAGTGGGAGCGCTAACATAAATATGAAATCTATAACTTCTATAGGGATTTAGAAGTGAAACGATGATATCCTTCGAGCTTGGCTAAACAGAGATAAATGGTGGAGATCTCATTTCACTTCGCTGAAATATCATTTATACGGAGCCAAGTGTTTTAAAGATAAAATACATTGAAGGTGTAACGGTAACTTAGTGCCTATTCAATGTAGATCATCTATTAGAGGGTCATTGATCACATTAGGATTATAACAATGGATAACTAATGACGTATCTATATCGTGGAACATATAGAGCGTTCTATATACTGAGAGTGCAATTCTAAGTTCTATGCGTGGATTCAACGAAGAATTAATAAGTCAGTGAGTTTAAGATATAAATTCTTGATCTGCTTATTGGAAGCTCGGATATATAGACCCATGGTCCCCATACTAGTTGAGACCATACTGCTTGTAAGACTCAGTTAATTGATTTTGATTAATCAATTATAATTCTAAAGTTATACTATGTCTAGTTTATGAATTTTCACTAAGCAAGGGCGAAATTGTAAAGAAAAGAGATTCTAGGTTTAATTATTAATTAAGAGACTTTATATGTCTAATTAATAAATATATTAAATGACAATATTATTTAATAATTAATTTTTAGTTATTAAATAATTAGAATTGGCATTTAAATGGTTGAATTTGAAAATTGGCGTTTTTGAGAAAATGAGATGCAGAAATGATAAAACAGCAAAATTGCATAAGTGAGGCCCATTATCCAAGGCCCATGGCCGGCCACACTTATAGGGTTTTATCATTTATTTTTTCATTATTTTAATGCCAAATAATTCTAACTTAAACCTAGGTGGTTACCTATAAATAGATAGTGATGGCTCTCATTCACACTTAACTTTGTCAGATGAAAAACTGAGCCTCTATCTATTCTCTATAGCCGAAACCTCTTCTTCTCTTTTCTTCTTCAATAATTTCGAAATCCTTGAGTGAATGAGTGAGTGCCCACACACATCAAGTGGTATCTCAATCATAGTGTGTAAGATTGTGGAAAATCAACCAACAAGAAGGAGAATCAACATCAAAGGAAGGAGAGAAAGAGATCCAGGTTCAGATATTGATAATGCTCTGCTACAGAAAGGAATCAAGGGCTAGATATCTGAACAGAAGGAGTCATTATATTCCGATGCACCCAATGTAAGGTTTACTAAACTTTATATGTGTTTATTTCATTGTTTTAGAATTCATATTAGGATGTTATGGAAACATACTTGTTAGTAAATCTAGATCCTGGTAAAATATATCCAACATTTATATGTCTAAATTAATAAATATATTAAATGACAATATTATTTAATAATTAATTTTTAGTTATTTAATAATTAGAATTGACATTTAAATGGTTAAATTGAAGAATTGGCATTTTTGAGAAAATGGGAATGAAAAATAACAAAATGGGAAAGTTGCAAAGTGAGGCCCAATTTCCTTATATGGCCGCCCACTATGCAAAGCCTTTACCATTTATTTTTTCATTATTTTAATGCCATACAATTCTAACCTAAACCTAGTTGGCATTCTATAAATAGAAAGTGTTGGCTTCAGGAAACTCATGACTTTGCACATTGTTTCTTTCAGACAAAGCCTATGCTGCCCCTTTCTCTCTTTTCTTCTCTTTAATTTCGAAAATTCCTTGAGTGATAGAGTAGTGCCCACACACATCAAGTGGTATCTCAATCATAGTGTGTAAGACTGTAGGAGAATCCAAACAACAAGAAGGAGAATCAGCATCAAAGGAAGGAGAGAAAGAGATCCAGATTCAGATCTTAATAATGCTCTGCTACAGAAAGGAATCAAGGGCTAGAGATCTAAATGGAAGGAGTCATTATATTCAGCTGCACCCAATGTAAGGTTTACTAAACTTTATATGTGTTTATTTCATTGTTTTAGAATTCATATTAGGATGTTAATAAAACATACTTGGTAGTAAATCTAGATCCTGGTAAATAATTTCCAACAGTCTTGTCTCTCTGGTCTCGTGAGGTCAAACATGTCTATCGGGCTCGGTTTGTTGAAGGTAGAAGACTTTGTCAGTGGGGAACCATGACATGTTTGTGGAAGGTAACAACCAAATGTGCTTGGCCCATTTTATCTTTAATAAGGGTCTGACTGATGGGTCTTAAATGTTGATCTGGAGTCCACGTGTCCAATGCCGAAAACGCGAATAACAGTATTAATAATGATATTAATATTAATAATAATAATTATTTTACTCTTTCTTAACCGCTAAGAAATGTTTAACCCTAGCGTATTTTGTCAACTCTGAGTACCCTAAAATACCCCAGTAATTCTATAATCAACTTATCTCAATAATCCCATCAATATTACTAAATAAACCATTGTGACATTTTTGGCCTCCTATCGGGTCTCCAAGGTTGCCAAACCTGAAATATTTTTATTTCTAAAATAACCTACATTATATTCACATATTCCAAATAAATCTCCGAAATATAAATTACTCTCATTCATCCACTTATGACAAAATTTATAATCTATACTAAATTAGGTTAGCAGGGTCATAATCCTACTCTTTACTACCTAATTAACCCATACCATATAATAAGCCCTGATTATTACAACCACCTTCCTGTTTCACTACAGTCATTTTAATTAGTGGAATTGCCTTATTCTAAAGTACTTTCTCCTTCCAGCCTAAAACTTGGATATGCTATTCCTCATATAATAAATATGTTTGAAGCTGAAAATCATCACAAATTAGAATATGGGTCGAATTTGATAGGCTACGTATCCCTCTCATAGGCAATACTTGGATAAAAAAGAAATCTCCCATTTGAAACTTGATGAGGCGAGCATACAACTTGAATTCATTATATAGCCTTATAAGTTCCTTGGATCTTTCTGGTTCATCATATTCTTTTCTCACCTGCTTCATTCCAATGAATAGATGTCCCATATTTCTCTCGTACAACACTTATGAAAGTACCTAACCAATGGTACATTTAATTATTACTTTTATAAAAACACTCCGTCAAGAGGAAAGATTATTTTAAGATAATCTAACCTTTATCAAAAATGCTTGTTAACCCCAAAAATTAGTGCTCTTAAATTTTGGGATTATTAGCCTAAGGGATAAAAGATTCGCAAAAGTTGGCCAAGCTAGCGTACTTGCCCAAGGCATATTTTTCAAAGGCAACATTCCAAATGTCGAGATACGTCTGCACTATCACAAAAGTTACCACGTGAATCCTGTGAAGATGCATGTGTGCGTAAATGAAAGACCCGCATGCGAGCCCTTGTGAGGGCTTCAGGGCAAACTAAGCCTGAAGTGAGCAAAGGTAGCACGGAAGTGTGGAGGCTCGCATGCGAGCCATGTGGGCAAGGTGGGAGGTCGCGTGGTGAGTGAGTGTGGGTGCTCGCATGCGAGCCCATGGGGGGCTTGTATGCAAGACGTGTGAGCAAGGTGGGGGTCGAGTGGTGTGTGAGGATGGGGCCTTGCATGCAAGCCGTGTGTGCAAGGTGGGGGTCGCATAGTGTGGGAGCGTGGGGGCTCGCATGCGAGCCGTGTGTGTGAGTTGGGGGGTTTATGTGTGTGTGGGAAAAGGGTGCCAAGTGTGATATAGCATGAATGTATCTTGAAGGGATATGAGTATAAGTTAAGATGTGAAGGCATTTAGAAAAGAATGGCATTAGATGAGAACTCAAGGGACAAGGCGTGTCAGGGAAAGCATATTACCACGCCTTCTGAGGCCTCTGAATGCAAGGGAGTATGAGTAGCAGTGACAACATACCTTCAAAGTCTAAAGGCCCGACCAAAGGTACGCTGTGGCCACTTACCTATTACTAGAAGGTGGGGACCTCAAACCTATAGTTGGGGACCACGCACCTGCAGCTCGGGATCACTCTGCTGCAACTTGCGACCACATGCTTGCAACTCGGGATCACCCTCCTACGGTTAGGGACCAGATGCCTGGGATCAGAGATCACTTGACACCAGACAAAAGTACGAGGTGCAAGCCAAACTCTAGCACCTGTAGCCTACAACTTGAAAGCAATGTGTTCTCCCCTTGGGATCACTTTATACTTTTGGCCATTAGAGCCTATAAATACCCCTATCTCAGATGTGAGAGGGGGTTGGAAATTAGTTGGTGCAACTTAGATATTGAATAAAGAGAGAGGAATATTCAGACATCTTTTCACCTTCATCTTTGTCTTGATCTTTATCACGTTTCTGGGTAACTTTTCATATTTCAAACCACTAACTTAGTTGACAAGTTCTCACCGCCAACAGTTTGGCGCCGTTTGTGGGAACAACAAAATTTGGCAAAGTTGTTTCTCTACACACAACCGTTTCAAAATGTCTAGATTCTCACGTCGCCTCTGAAACGTCAAAATTTACTTTGACAACAATTAGTTGGTCGCCATGATGAGAGACCCACCACCCCCTGTCATCGGGGAGGAGGTTACTAATAATCATAGACCTCAATAACTTGAAGGGGATGAGGGCATCCCTAGACCTCAAGCAGAATAAGAAGGACACCTCCGTGAGGAGGTCCCGATCAGCGACCAACTCGACGTAGTGACAACCTCGATAACCACTACAAGAGAAGGTGTGACGTAGTGGCAGAGAGTCCCTTCACCAATCATACAAGAGAAGGTGTATGTTATTGATGTTGATTCATTTGATAGTAAAAATAAATGGTTAACCGTTATGAATGATAACTCTTGGTTGTTGCATAAAAGATTAGGACATGCTAGTATGGATTCTATCTCAAAATTGGTTAGAAAAGATCTTGTTATTGGTTTGCCATCTATTCCTTTTGTCAAAGATAAACTTTGTGATGCATGCCAATTTGGAAAATAAATTAAAACGTCTTTTCATTCCAAGAAAGAGATTTCAACTACTAGACCTTTGTAATTGCTTCATATTGATTTATTTGGTCCTTCTAGAATTGCTAGTCTTGGTGGTAAATACTATGCATTTGTAATTGTTGATAATTTTTCAAGATTTACATGGGTTATTTTCTTGACTCTTAAAAGTGATGTTTTGAAATTTTTTGTCAAATTTTGTAAGAGTGTGCAAAATGAAAAAGGATATTCTATTACCTCCATTAGGAGTGACCATGGTGGTGAGTTTGACAAACAATACCGGAGCTCCCCAGGGTGACACACTAGGCCGCGAAAACCCTATGTCAAGCAACCCTTGAATTAGAATTTTCAATTCTTTAAGTTCTGTTGGAGCCATTCTATAAAGGGCCTTAGAAACCGGTTCTGCTCTAGGTGCCAAATCAATGACAAAATCAATCTCTCTCTGAGGTGGTATAAACCCGAAAGTTCATCAGGAAAAACATCTAGAAATTCCCGAACCACCTTGATGTCTTCTGGCCGAACTGAGTCAGGCCGGGTGGTATCCAATACCACGGCCAGAAACCCTAGACATCCATAACGTAACAGTTCTTTAGCTGTTAGTACCGAAATTACTGGGATCTGAGATCCCTGAACCGAACTGACAAAGACAAACGGTTCTTCACCTTCTGGTTGGAAGATTACCATCTTCCTCTTACAATCAATAATGGTTGAGTACTTGGACAAGAAATCCATTCCCAGTATAATATCAAAATTTGCTAAACTCATTTCTATTAATTCAGCACTCAACTCCCTATCCTCGATTCTGATCCGCATAGACCTAATCCACCTTTTGGAGATAACTAACTCTACGCCAGGTAATAGGGTTCCAAACCCTGATTCATAACCATCATGTGGTTTATCCAACTTACTAAAAATTCTGGCTGCCACATAGGAATGAGTGGCCCCAGAGTCAAACATCACAGAGAAATAAGAGTTGTTGAAGATGAAAATCAACTTAAATATTTAAGTATGATGATGAAAATCAACTTAAATATTAATTTTCTATTTAATTAAATACACTATGAAAATACTTCAAGCAAAAATATCATCTATCTAGATTTTCTTTTGACTAATTAATTCAATTTTTAATAATATAATTTAATTCAATTTATTTTAAATTAATCAATAAATGAAAAAGTCATTGATTTAAGTTGATCCAAGAATTAATTAAAATAAATAATTAATTTACAACTTAATCTATTTTTCAAGATAAATTCAGAATCATCTTGCATTATGAAATGCAATTTCAAAAATTGATTAATAAAATAAAGAAAAATATATTTTATTTCATTTATTTTAATTAATCATTAAATGAAAAAATTATTGATTTAAGTTGGTCCAAAATTAAAATAAATAATTTACAACTTTAATCTATTTTTCAAATAAAATTCGAAATTCAAGCATTTAAGAAATGCAATTTCGAAATTTGATTAATAAAATAAAGAAAAAATATATTTTGAAAATTACTTAAATTTAGTTGAAAAAATAAATTTCAACTAAAAATAATTCCCTATTTAATTAAGTGTCATGAAAAAGAAATATTTAAGTATCATGATGAAAATCAACTTAGATATTTAATTTTCAAATTAATTAAATGTATTAAATTCAAGAAATAAATAATTAAGTGTAGAGAAGGCTTAATTATTAATCTCTAGTTTAATACTAGGAAAAAATATACTTAAAATAAATTGTACCAAAATTAATTATTTAAATAATTAATTTCACAATGTATAATATTTTCCTATTTAATATTAGAAAAAATAAGTAGTCTAGAAATTACTATCTAGAAAATATCTTATTTGACTAAGTATCTTTTCCACAAAATTTGAAAAAATATCTAATTTAAGTTGTATTAGAAAAAATCTAGAACTTAAATATTTTCAAATTTAAATTTAATTAAATATCAAAAATTAAGTTGTAACCACTTAATTTAAAAAAAAATATTCCATTTTAAGTTAATATTCGAAAAGATATTAACTTAAAAAATATTTAAAATATTCCATTTTAAGTTAATATTCGAAAAGATATTAACTTAAAAAATATCTAAAGAATCTTAATAACCAATGCCTAAAATTACTCAACTTAATTTTGAAATTTTAAATCCAAAAGATATTCAGATTTAAGTTGGTTAGTTGTAGATAACTAAATATCAACTTAAATAGGAATATTTAATGAAAAATTTAAATTAAGCTCCAGAAAGAATCTAGATGGTTATAATTCTATATTTAATTAAATACAAGAAAATACATATAGTTTAGCTTAGAATAAAGAATTCTTTAAACTATAATTTTCTTAAAATAATTTCGAAATAAATGAAATTAATTATGTTGCTAATCAATTTTATTAGGTTAAACTAGTTTAATTAACCTAGTACAGTTATTCAAATCAGGCAAATGGGCCTTCACAATTGGGGTGGTTCATGTGAGGGGGTGCTGGGTTCAGTATGTCGTACCCACTACTATGGCTCCCAACTCTCACACAAGGCCCAAAAGAGAGGAATTTAACCTTAAAATGAACAACTGTTATTAATTGACTAAGCCCAAAAACTAAATGGGCCTAAATAAAATCTATCAAGAACTATGACATTTTATTTAGCAACAGCAACCTATATGCATCTATAATGAAATTAAACACATAGGCTCACACAGGCACACATTGGGTGAGTCCTATCATGTTGCTAGGTCATACACAGATGAAAGAAGATTGTAAATATACCTGTTACAAATTATTAACTTGACCAAGGGAGCCATGAGTTAAAATCAGATCATTGGATCTGTCAACAAGTTAACCATGGCTATTTACAATCAAGCAATAATAGGTTTTGAAAACTTACACATAAGCTAAAACACATACTCCTGCAACAAGGTTAGCTGGATAGTTGGATGTAGGATTTATTTAATTTTAAATTAAATAATTAATTTCGAAAATAATTAATTAAATAAAAAGAATAATTTTCGAAAATTTTAAAAAAAATTTGAAAAAATTCGAAATTTAAAAAAAAAATTAAACCTACAATTTTGAAAAAATAGGTTTCAACCAACCTAAATATCATTTCAAAATTTGCTAACTACTTTTAAAATTTAAATGTTATTTTATAAATAAAAATTAAATAAAAAATTAAAAAAGATAAATGAATATCTTTTTCAGATTTTAAATGTAATTTAAATAAATAAAATAACATAATTTAAAAGTTAGCAAAATATCTTACATCTTTTTAAAATTACATGATTATAGTTATCTTATTTTAAATTTAAATAAGGTTAAATTATTTAAAAAAAAGATTTAATTTAAAAATTTAAAATCTGACCTTAAATCTAAAAATAAGATAAGATATAATCAAATTTAAAAATAAGATAGATTATTAAGCAAAAAAAGATAGATACTAACTATTTTTAAATTCAAATTACACTAATATCTTGAATTAAATTTAAAAAAATATTAAATTAATTCATTATGATAATTAGAATTGAATTAGGAATAGTAATAGTATAAATACAGAACTACACAAAAAATCGGAAGTTAATTCCATGAAAAAGCATGAAAAAACGAAGAAAAACGAAAAAAATTGTGAGCTGTACGGACAGTATGCCAAGCATACTGTCCATGGGCGTGAAGCGTAGGCGCAGGGGGCTGCTTGCAGCCTCTCCGCGCGCGCACGTGGTGCAGAGACACAACTCAATTTTTTCGAAACTTCAAAAAATCATAACTAATTCAAATTAAATCGAAATTGAGTTCTGTAAAAAAGTAACTTGCTTAATTTTTTCCAGACTATCCAATAAAAATAATTCCAGAAACAGATATTCAATTATTTTTCACGAAAATTTACAAACATCAATCAATCATCAAATAACACTCAATACAACATGATACCATCCAAAACATCAAACAATCGTTTTAAAGTCCAAATTTCTTACAAGTAAATCAATTACCATGGCTTTGAGGCCAGTTGTTGGAAATTTATTTTACCAGGATCTTAGATCTACTCACAAGTATGTTTATTAACACCCTAAATATGAACTTTCTAAAACAATGAAATAAACACATATAAAGTTTAGGAAACCTTACATTGGGTGCAGTGGAACATAATGACTCCTTCCGTTCAGATATCTAGCCCTTGATTCCTTTCTGTAGCAGAGCATTATCAATATCTGAACCTGGATCTCTTTCTCTGAATCTTTGATGCTGAAACCTCCTTCTTGCTGAAAGTCTTTCTTCACGATCTTCCTCACTATGATTGAGGTATCACTTGTTGTGTGTGGGCACTACTCTCACACTAAGATTTTCGAAATTGAAGAGGGAAGGAGAAAGAGAAGGGTCGACCAAAGATAGGGAGAGAGAAGGCTCAGTTTTTTCTGAATTAGAAGTGTAATTTTCCTGAAGCCTTCACTATCTATTTATAGCATTCCACTAGGGTTAGGTTTGAATTATTTAGGATTAAAATAGTGAAAATATCAGTTTAAAATGCCTAAAAAAGTGGCCGGCCCTATACAAGTGGATTTGGGCCTCACTTTTTACAATTTTGCAGTTTTACCTTTTCTGCATCTGATTTTCTCAAAAACGCTAATTTTCTAATTCAACCATTTAAATGCCAATTCTAACTATTTAATAACTATAAATAATTATTAAATAATATTGTCATTTATCATATTTATTAATTGAACCATACAAAGTATCATAATAAACAAATATGCCCCTATAAACTCTTTCTTTACAATTTTGCCCTTACTTAGTGAAAATTTCACAAATAGATATAGTCTAATTTGAGAATTATAATTGATTAATCAAAACTAATTATATGAGTCTTACAAGCAATATTATCTCAACTAGTGCGGGGACCATGGGTCTATATAACCGATCTTCCAATAATTAGATCAAGAATTTAGCACTAAAATTCACTAACTTATTAATTCTTCGTTGAATCCACGCATAGAACTTAGAATTGCACTCTCAGTATAATAGAATGCTCTATATGTTCCACCATATAGATGCATCATAAGTTATCCATTGTTATAATCCTAATGTGATCAATGAATGATCCTCTATATGAATGATCTACACTGTAAAGGGATTAGATTACCGTTACACCCTACAGTGTATTTTATCCTTAAAACACTTGACCCCGTATAAATGATATTTCAGCTTATGTGAAATGAGTAGTCCACCATTTATGTTCGTTTGGTCAAGCTCGAAGGAGATCATCCTTTGCTTACTATTCGCCAGATAGAAGCTATAGATTCCATGTTTATGCTAGCGCTCCCACTAAATTGCACTACCGTGTTCCCAAAATGTACGTATCACCCTGACCTAAAAGTAGGCTTAACTAACAAATCAAAGAACACGAATAGCCTTTCAAGATTGAGCCTAATCATAACAGGATTAAGAACATTTGATCTAGGATCAACTAGGCGATATTGACTTGAATAGATATTACGGTAAGTTTAATAAATCTAAGTCAAAGTTCAATATCGGTCCCTTCCGATGCATACTCCATGCATCCAACCTAAGCTTTACTTTAACCAATGCTCTGGAAAGAACATAACACTTCTCCAAATGCAAGTAAACTCTGTTGTAGATTATCATATCAGTAAAACCCTGTGTCTGATAAATCTAGGAAACTTTATTCACATAGTCATGTTTACTTTCCAATGTGTTGACGACACAGTAAACAGGATCAAGTATGTGAAAAGGGTTTCAGACGAATTCATACATTATGTACATATAATCATGAAATAAATCATGTGAACCATGCAACATTAAATGTTATTTCTGATCTATATTAATAAGTAAATCTGATTATATTGAAATGAGTTTTATTTAGGGCATAAAACCCAACAGTTTATTCCCTGATTTGTCAGTTCACTGGATTTAGACTGGCATGATATAATTAGCGATAGGTATTCTTACAACTTGGATAAGTGTTATGACCTTTCCAAGGCATTGGCAAAGTTTACCAGTATGAGATGTATAGAGTATACATCGGAAGGGACCGATATTGAAATTTGATTAGATATATTAAAATTTACCGTAATATCTATTCAATTCAATATCACTTGTTGATCCTAGATCAAATGATCTTAATCCAGATATGATTAGGTTCGATCTCAAGAGTATTATACATGTTCTTTGATTTGTTAGTTAATCCTACTTTTGGGTCAGGGTGATACGCACATTTTGGGAACATGATAGTATAATTGAGTGGGAGCGCTAACATAAATATGGATTCTATAACTTCTATAGGAATTTAGAAGTGAAACGATGATATCCTTCGAGCTTGGCTAAATAGAGATAAATGGTGGAGATCTCATTTCACTTCGCTAAAATATCATTTATACGGAGCTAAGTGTTTTAAGGATAAAATACATTAAAGGTGTAACGTTGATTTAGTTCCTATTCAATGTAGATCATCTATTAAAGGGTCATTGATCAAATTAGGATTATAACAATGGATAATTAATAGCGTATCTATATCGTGGAACATATAGAGTGTTCTATATGACTGAGAGTGCAATTCCAAGTTCTAAGTGTGGATTCAATAAGGAATTAATAAGTTAGGGAATTTACTTGGTAAATTCGGTTCGGCTTATTGGAAGCTCGGTTTTATAGGCCCATGGTCCCCATACTAGTTGAGACCATACTGCTTGTAAGACTCAGTTAATTGATTTTAATTAATCAATTATAATTCTAAAGTTAGAATATGTCTAGTTTATGAATTTTCTCTGAGCAAGGGCGAAATTGTAAAGAAAAGAGATTCTAGGTTTATTTATTAAGAGACTTTATATGTCTAATTAATAAAAATATATTAAATGACAATATTATTTAATAATTAACTTTTAGTTATTAAATAATTAGAATTGGGATTTAAATAGTTAAATAGGAAAATTGGCATTTTTTTTTGTGAAAATGGGATTGAAAAATGACAAAATAGCAAAATTGCAAAGTGAGGCCCATTATCCATATCATGGCCGGCCACTATGCAAAGTGTTTTACCATTTATATTTTTTCATTATTTTAATGCCATACAATTCAACCCTAACCCTATGTGGTATTCTATAAATAGAAAGTGATGGTTTCAGGAAACAATGCACAAGCATCTCATTCCTTTCAGAGAAAACTTTCTAGCCACCACTCTCTCTTCTCTTTTCTTCTCTTCATTTCGAAATACCCTAGTGATAGAGTAGTGCCCACACACATCAAGTGATATCTCAATCATAGTGTGGAAGATTGTGTAGAATCCAACCAACAAGAAGGAGAATCAGCATCAAGGAAGGAGAGAAAGAGATCCAGGTTCAGATCTTGATTATGTTCTCCTACAGAAAGGAATCAAGGGCTAGATATCTGAACGAAAGGAGTCATTATATTCTGCTGCACCCAATGTAAGGTTTCCTAAACTTTATATGTGTTTATTTCATTGTTTTAGAATTCATATTAGGATGTTAATGAAACATACATGGTAGTAAATCTAGATCCTGGTAAAATATTTCCAAAAACTGGTATCAGAGCCATGGTAATGATTTACTTTCATGAAATATGAATTAAAACGATGTTATGTGTTGATTTGGATGGTTTCTTGTGGTTTATGTGTTAATTGATGAATGTATGTGTTGTACAGAATGTTTTCCATGAAAAATATTTTTTTTTTGTTTTTTAAAATATTTTATTTGGGTTCCTTGTGAAAAATTAAGCAATTTTGTTTTTTACGGAACTCGATTCCGATTAAAATTGAGAAAGTTATGAATTTTGGAAAATTGGGTTTCATGGCTGCCGAAGCTTGGTGCAAGCATGCGCCAGGAGCTTCGGACAAGGCACACCACGCGTGCGCACGAATCAGACAACCCGTGTCTTCAGACACGGGACGCTGCTTCAGACCCGTGTGCACCCTGCACATCTGCCGAGACAAACCCTGCAGGCGCCGAAGTTTCCCGCACGTCCCAGCCTGCTGACTCCCCTGTCCGCGCGCGTGCTTGAGCAATTGCAGCCTGTTTTGGGCTGCACGTACAACCTTGCTGCCAGCAGTCCTAAAACCTGATTTTTGTGGGATTTTTTTCCCTAAATCCGATTTTTTCAATTTGTTAATTATTATTTAATTATGGTCAGTTTTAAAAATTTGTTAATTTCTTTAATATTTATATATTATTTAATTATAAGATTAGATATTTTGATATTTAATATATTTTAAATTAAAAAATAACTTTATCTTTTTTATTTGAAATATTATATTAAAATTATCTTATATGACAAATTAAATAATTAATAAATTTGAAATTAACCTAGATATTTTTATAGATATTCCAACCATAAAATTTTCAAATTCCAAAATTTGTTATTTGTTAAATATTTAATTATTTATAAATTATAAGTTAAAAAAAAGATATTTTTTTTTTCTATATCATTTTTTTAGTTATTAGATATTTATAAATTATATTTTAAATATTTAAATAACTTAGATATTTTTTTAGATATTTGAATAATGCTTAATTTGAGATATTTTGACATATAATTATGGTAATTATTATTTATTTATTATTTTATTCCTAAAATAATAACTATCTAACCATATCTATTTTAAAATTGGTTTATTTTATTATTTTAATTTTATTAAATTATAAGATTTGAAAATGATATTGAAGATTCTTTCTTTCAAATCATTGATCTTATTTGAAATTTAATTTAATTTGATGAAAATAATTCAAATAAACTTAGATATTTTAAATTAGTTTTTTATTTTTTTTGATTTCTAAATTTTGAGATTGTTAAGGTTTGTTTTAACAAACCTAAATTTTAAAAATTTAGTTGGTTAGTTTAAGAATAATAATTTAATTATATTAATATGTTATTTCACAATTGTTACATGGAAAATGTTTGTTTAATTTTATATTGTTTATTCAAAACTTCTTTTTTAACAAACCTATTATTTATTTGATCTAAATTGTTATGATTAACTTGTTGACAGATCCAATGATCTGATTTCAATCATAGTCCAATTGTCAATAGATCTTATGAATAATTTGCAACAAGTAAATTTTGTACTTCTTTCATCTGTTTAAACCTAGTAACATGATAGGGCCCATCCAAATCATTTGATCTGTGTGAGCCTATATGTTTGCTATTGGGCTAAGATGCATATAGGAAGCCCATTTAAGTTTTACTAAGTAAATGAACTAGGTTGCTAAAATAAATTTTGACATAAGTAAATGTATTTAGGCCCAATTAGATTTGGGCTTATTCAATGAATAACAATTGTTTATTTAAAGGTTAAATTACTCTCTTTTGGGCCTTGTGTGAGAGTTAGGGGCCAATAGAAGTGGGTACGACATACTAAACCCACCTCCCCCTCACATGAACTATCCCAATTGTGAAGGCCCATTTGCCTTATTTAAATAATTGTATTAGGTTAATTATTTTAGTCTAACCTAATTAAAATTGAATTAGCAACATAATTAACTTTTAAAATATATGAAATTTTTTTCATTTAATATTTTAAAGTTAATTTTAGAAAAACGCTTAGTTAATGATATATATATTCTAGATAGTTATTTCTAGTACTAATTATATTTTCTAATATTTAATTAGGAAAATATCATAGATTGTGAAATTAACTATTTAATAATTAATTTTTGTACAATCTAAGTTAAGTATATTTTTCCTAGTATTAAACTAGAATTAATAATTAAGTTTCCTCTATACTTAATTATTTATTTCTTGAATTTAATACATTTAATTAAATTTAAAATTCAATATCTAAGTTGACTTTCATCATGATACTTAAATATTGTTATTTTCATGATACTTAATTAAATAGAAAATTATTTTAAATTTGAAATCTTATTTCAGAATAACTTAAATTTGAATAATTTATAAAATATATTTTATTTTATTTTATTAATCTTTTTCCCACAATTTCAAAATTGCATTTATTTAATGCAGAAATTTCGAATTTTATTTAAAAGATAGATTAAAGTTGAAAATTATTTATTTTAATTTTGGATCAACTTAAATCAATGATTTTTTCATTTAATGATTAATTAAAATAAATGAACTAAATATATTATAATTAGAAAATGAATTAATTAGTCAATGAAAGTCTAGATAGATATTATCTGTTTTGCTTGAAGTATTTTTCTAGTGTATTTAATTAAATAGAAAATTAATATTCATTAAGTTGATTTTCATCATGATGCTTAAAATATTTGAAATTTTTCTTTAATATTTAATTAAATAGGAAAATTATATTTTTGTTGTAAATTAATTTTATTAATTAATTTTGGGCCAACATAAAATTAGAATAATTTTTTCCAGAATTTATTTTTATTTTATTTTAACTAGCATTTTCGAAAATTGTATTCTTATATATACTTTAATTTTTCGAAATGCAATATATATTTATAGAAAATTAAATTTGAGTTGTAAATTAATTTAAATTAATTTTGAAACAACTTAAATTGAATATTCTTCTAAATGTTTATTAGAAATTATCACTAAGATGGAAATAATTCACGTTATTTTCATATCCATCTAAGTATAATTTATAAATATTAAATTAAAATTTATATTTAGAATTTTTCATTCTAAATTAGAAATTTTAATTAAATAAATATATATTTAAAATAAATTGATTAAAATAAATATTAGAAGAAAATACACTTTAAATAATGAGCTTTATTATTAGGACATTCGATCTCCATTGTTGGTTCTACATAGTTCTTGTTTTAGTGAGTAATCCTCCCTAATGGAGGAACGTTCATTAGCAATTTAACGCCGTAGAATCTTGAAAGATAATATTATTTGTAAGTGTTTTATATAGTATTCATCACCCTAATGGTGGTGACTGTATTTGACTTACAAAAGTATGAAACAATGGTGGAAGCTCATAAGATAGAATAGCCTTGACTCTCGCCTAAACAGGACAACGCTGGATTCCAATCTTGATCGAATAAAAGGTTGCTAGAATGTTTATCATTTTAGATGAGCTGACAACTCTATTCAATGGATGGTATCACCGACTCTCGCATAAATGGGACACTGATATCACTTTGTTGAAGACCTTGGAAATTATTTAGGATTATATGTTTTAGTATTTTCACTTGTCATTCCTACTTGCTATATGTTTAGTAATTTCTGAATTGTGTATGAATTTATATTGAACCATGTTATTTTCTGTTATTAAATTGTAGTTTAATTTCGAATCTTCATTGTTGGTCTAACTTGGTTTGTTGTTCTAATGGGACAAATCCCTAATGGATTGTCAACATTAGACAAACATAATAGTGTTAGATCTCGAATGATAAATATTTTAAATGCAACATCTAGCTGTTCATCAATTGATGACACCTTAGACTAGTATTTACAATATGAAACAAGAAGATTGTATAAATAAGATTACTTTGACTCTCGCTAATCAGAGCATCGTTGGATTCTTATTTAAATACGAAATTATCCTAATTCCTCTTAGCTTATTCATTTCGAATTAGCTCAATAACATATCATTGGATGAATGGTCTATAAATCATTTCATGTCATTCTATATTTTCTCTTAAGAAATTAAATGACGCATATGATTATATTTCCGAAATTCTATCGCAAAATGATATAAATCCTCAATCTTAAAAATCTCCTACTTGTATGGGCAAATCAGACTTAGAGTTAAATTAGTAGTGGTGGTTGTTAGGCTATTTTTAGCCTATGTTTTGGATCCAATTTATGTGCATTCTTAGCTGTGTTGGGACGGAATTACGCTTGTTTTCTATGTTTTCAGGTTCTTTGGAGTAAAAGAGGTCTCGGGTGCAGAAATTCACTGAAAGACGTGCTGAGCCGAAGAAAAACTTCATATTTTGAGTTTTTGCATATCTGGCCGCGGCGATGAAGAGTCTCGCCGCGGCGAGATACGAGAAACAGAAAGTGTCTAATTTTGGCACATTCTCGCCGCGGCGAGAGGAAGTGTGGCCGCGGCGAGATCCCGTACGGACCGGGGGTAATTTCGTCCATCGAACCCTAAATTTCAAGTATAAATAGAAAACTGCGATTGGAACTCAGGGAGAGCGATTTGGAACCCTAAAACACAGCTGAGAGCGGCAGGAAGAGCGTAGAGATTCAAGTGAAGATCCAGAATTCACCCTTAAACAGTTCTTTTCTTTATTCCTCTTTAATTTATTAATGTTGAATATTGCTATAGGAATGGTTATGGATTTGTTTCTGAACTAAATTTCCCATTTAGGGAGGATGATGATTGTTGTTTAATGTTTTCCTAGTTAATGTTTAATTACCATTCCTCAATTCTTGTGTGTGTGAAATTATCTTAATTTGTGTTTAATTTCATGTTTAAGATTGATCACCTTGTGCATGCTCTATGATCTCAATTCAAAATCTGAAAAGTGAGAATTGAGAATGCTAAAATTAAGATAATCGATGTTCTATGTGAAACGAAAGTATTTACATGACTTATGTGACGAGTAGATTATTGCTTAATGCTGATTTCATGTTAGTTTAATTAAGGAATTAATTAGATAACATGTGATTTAGAATCTAGAAGATCTGAAAGGAGCTAGGTTATTTTATAATCTGTCATTCACCCCAAGAATAGGATAGTAATTAATCATTAACAATTTGGGTAAACAACAACAGGATTCTCCTCCCTATTGTCTCATCTTGCTCAACTTTAAACTGTGTTATTAAGTTTTCTGAATTTCTTTCAAATTTTACTGTTTTTAAACCATAATTACTTTTGATTTACCGAATAGAATCATAAGTATAATTTAGTGGTACTTAATCCAATTCCCTGTGGGATCGACCTCACCTGTGTGAGATTTTACTACTTGATTGCGTATACTTGCGTAGCGATTAAAAATATAGCAACAAGTTTTTGGCGCCGTTGCCGGGGAATTGTATAAAGATTGATATTACATAAAATTATACTAACTTCTACTTTGGTTCTTTTTGCTTATTTCTAATCTGTTTCTTTTAGATTAATTTTTGTAATATTATTAAAAATTAAATTTTGTTCTAATTTGGTTTTACTTTTTAGTTTTAGTATTAATTTTGTTGTTTCAAATTTTTATCTTTTTAGTATTAATTTAGTTTTATTTTTCTTTTAATTTTACTAATGTGTTACTTATGAGTTTGACCTGCAAGATAAATCCAGATGTTATATCTTGAGGATTTTGCCCAACAACACAATGAACCATTCTATTCTGCTTGGAGGAGATTTAAAGAGCTTGGAGAGAGATGTTATCCCACTTTCTCAAGTGGGTGTTTTACGTGGCTCTTTTATAATGGGCTTAATGATGAAACAAGAAGTTGGGTTGATTATGGAGCAGAGGCAACTGGAGCACCTCTATTAATGAGAGGCTATGATGTAATAAATCTGTTGAATAACATGGCAGATTTTGATTACGACTGGCATTGGGATCCATCACTTCAGGGCTGGAGTCACCAATACCCACCTTATTGCCCAAATTCACCCCAACAAACTGAAAAAGAGGAGCAACTACTATCACTTCTACAATCACTTCCAGGAGAGATTAACCGCTTAACTGACATGGTGAGATCCTTATGTGATAATTCAATGACTCATGATTCAGAATGTAATAACTCCAATGATGAAAGTTATGAGAGTTGTTGGTACAATGAAGAAGGGTCATTATTTGAATACAAGGAAGATAATGAGTCTACAATTGAAGATCAAGATCCTTGTGAAGAGGAACTCATTGAATATGAAATCACAAGCAAGGGTATGGATAGCCAAGTGGAGAGTGAGCAACAAGAAGAAGTGTTGTTAGATGAAAGTGTAGAAACTGTGACATTGGAGGATGAAGAAGAACATGACATCATTGATTCGACTTCATCAATGATATTGACTAATAAACCACCAATGAATTCATATATTTCATCAACACCATATTATATCCTCTACAAGCTACAAAAGGCATCTCCCCAAGCTTATCATCCAAAGTCTTATGTTGTTGGTGCTGATTTTGGTTCAAACTCATCACTTGCCAAGCTTGAAGGCAAGTACAACAACAATTTTCAAGTTGTCTTGCATGACGCTTATTACGGGCGTCAACCGCTTATTGATGTGGCGCTCAGGTAAGTTTCTTTCCTCCTGGTTTATTTTCACACATTGGGGACAATGTGCATTTTAGTTTGGGGGGGGAAACTTAATCTATTTTTTTTTTTTTCGCGTTTATTTGTTTTAGTTTAGTTTGTTTTAGTTTTTTTTTAGTCTTGCGTGATAGCTAAATTGAAAAATGGATTGAATTGTTGTTATTCACTTGTGCAATGGATTGAAACATAACTGTGTGCTTGACTTGCAACTGTTTGAATTAAATTGGATGTGTGCTAGGAAGTGATTCATGTAGGTTTAAAACATTTGCTATTCTCACATATCACTTGTGTTCTATTTGGATTGTGGAATGATTGATTGAACATGGAATAGAATTTGTTTGACATACTCTCTTGAAGCGAAATCCTTGATGATTTTTGTTTGGAAAATGATTTAGGCAAATTTTCTTTGGATCGATTGAGCCTTTCAAGCCTACCTGAAAAAAATTTTTCCTTAGTATACCCAAAGTTGAGCCTTAGCCTGTTTTAAAATTTTTCACCACTTCACGGAGCTGAATTCGTTATTCTAAACTCTTTTCACCCTGAACATATTTTGTTATGCCATAAGCCTTAAAGCAAGTTTGGGGGGGGGATAAGTGCTGTAAGTGAAAAAAAAATATATAAAGTGTAGGAATGAGAGATTGAAAAAATAATAAGAATATTGTGTGTTGTGCCTATGAAAAAAAAAGAAAAAAAAATGTGTCTTCTTGAAAAAAAAAAAAAAGTTAAGAAAATTATGAGGTGCACACACAAGAAAAAACTGCAATCTCTTATTTCTGTTTTTGGGATATATGGAAAGAAAGCAAAATAAATGTCTAGGCTTGCTTGGTTAATAGTGCTTATGGTATAGTTTAGCCTAAATGACTTCTCATCTACCCATGTACCTAAGCCATGTGATTTTAACCGAAAAAGACCTATTGATTCCAGGTAGAAATTTGTCAACATTAGTGGAGAGAGGTATGTCATTCAAACTTATTGGTCATGTGTTAGTGGGATGTTGGAAAGTTAGAACAGTTGTGATATTGTTGGGAATTGCGATGATTTATGTTTGTATGAATTACTCACTTAAACTGCACATTCAACTTAGTTCTTAGAGTTGGCAAGTTGAAATTCTGGTTATTGAGGGATTGAAGTTGTGCAGGTGGTGGTAACAATTTAATTGTTGGAAAGTTCAGCTATCATTTTTAGTTTTTTTTAGTTTAGTCTTAGTTTACTCGGGGACGAGTAAAGAGTCAGTTTGGGGGAGTTTGTTAGGCTATTTTTAGCCTATGTTTTGGATCCAATTTATGTGCATTCTTAGCTGTGTTGGGACGGAATTACGCTTGTTTTCTATGTTTTCAGGTTCTTTGGAGTAAAAGAGGTCTCGGGTGCAGAAATTCACTGAAAGACGTGCTGAGCCGAAGAAAAACTTCATATTTTGAGTTTTTGCATATCTGGCCGCGGCGATGAAGAGTCTCGCCGCGGCGAGATACGAGAAACAGAAAGTGTCTAATTTTGGCACATTCTCGCCGCGGCGAGAGGAAGTGTGGCCGCGGCGAGATCCCGTACGGACCGGGGGTAATTTCGTCCATCGAACCCTAAATTTCAAGTATAAATAGAAAACTGCGATTGGAACTCAGGGAGAGCGATTTGGAACCCTAAAACACAGCTGAGAGCGGCAGGAAGAGCGTAGAGATTCAAGTGAAGATCCAGAATTCACCCTTAAACAGTTCTTTTCTTTATTCCTCTTTAATTTATTAATGTTGAATATTGCTATAGGAATGGTTATGGATTTGTTTCTGAACTAAATTTCCCATTTAGGGAGGATGATGATTGTTGTTTAATGTTTTCCTAGTTAATGTTTAATTACCATTCCTCAATTCTTGTGTGTGTGAAATTATCTTAATTTGTGTTTAATTTCATGTTTAAGATTGATCACCTTGTGCATGCTCTATGATCTCAATTCAAAATCTGAAAAGTGAGAATTGAGAATGCTAAAATTAAGATAATCGATGTTCTATGTGAAACGAAAGTATTTACATGACTTATGTGACGAGTAGATTATTGCTTAATGCTGATTTCATGTTAGTTTAATTAAGGAATTAATTAGATAACATGTGATTTAGAATCTAGAAGATCTGAAAGGAGCTAGGTTATTTTATAATCTGTCATTCACCCCAAGAATAGGATAGTAATTAATCATTAACAATTTGGGTAAACAACAACAGGATTCTCCTCCCTATTGTCTCATCTTGCTCAACTTTAAACTGTGTTATTAAGTTTTCTGAATTTCTTTCAAATTTTACTGTTTTTAAACCATAATTACTTTTGATTTACCGAATAGAATCATAAGTATAATTTAGTGGTACTTAATCCAATTCCCTGTGGGATCGACCTCACCTGTGTGAGATTTTACTACTTGATTGCGTATACTTGCGTAGCGATTAAAAATATAGCAACAGTGGTCCAAGAAAGAATTACTCATTATACAGTTACATTTTCACAAGTGTTTAACAACCATTTTCTAACAATGGATTCAAACTGTATGTTAGTAAGGAATATGAGTTTAGTATTCTGTGACCAGGATCCACTTACACTATTCTAAAAACTCTTTAATGTAACTAAACCTAAGTCATCAAAAGACTACAACCACATTTTTTTAAATCTATGACATTTGTATCTTGTTCATAGTGGTTTTTGACAAGATCATTCTCTGCAAAGAGTTAATATGCCTATATTGTAAAGCCCGCTTAGTTAATTTGGAAATTAGCAGTTGTTAATGATTAATTATGGAATTATTTATAGCTATTTAAATAATTTATTATACTGTTATTTATGTTATTCAGTAGCTTGCATATTTTCCATTTCCGGTGTCCGGTATTTTGGAACTCGGCGTTTGGCTCAGTAGAAATCACAACTTAGTATGTTAGTAGTTTGGGGACGGGTTTTAGACATTGGGAATGTCGGGAATGGCCGGGAATTTAGAATTTCCCAAAAATACCCCTTTAGTATGGTTTTCATGATTTTTTGGTGGAGGGGCAAAATGGTCTTTTTGCCCCATTAGTGTTTTGTTTTATGTGAATTTGTTAAAGGAAAATTAAATATTTATTTATGTTTACTTGGCTGAAATGAATAGTGTATGTGTTATATTCCATTTTCTCTTTTATCAAAAAATCACTAAGTAAGGAAAAGAAAGAAAATTTCAAAGAAAAGCCTTCAAAACCTCTCTCTTTTTCTCTCTATTTTCGGCTGTGCATGTGGTTGCTTGGAGCTGGGTTGTAACACCCTAACTACCTTAGGCGTATTACGTGATTTTTAAACGTACTGTGCAGCTCGTTGCTAATCAACGAGGTTTATGGAAAAACGTGATTAATTAAATTTTTGCTTTTTGATTAAACTTGTAAAACATATTATAAAAGTCTCGGGATCCCGATTTATAAAATCATTTACAAACGTTTTAACTGTTTAACTTTTACATCAAAATGAAAGTCGTCTAACGACAGTTACAAAAATCTCAGCCTTGCTGTCCCGAGGATCGTACGCTCCAGGCCTAACCGCCCCGACATGTACAATCCCATAAGCTCGCTCACGGTCCATCAGCTATAGCCTTGCCTTTACCTACACATGAACATAAACTGTGAGTCGACAGACTCAGTAAGAAAAGCATAATAATATCATACATAAAACTGACTGCCGTGTCCAACACGATACTGAGTCCCGCTACTGCCATGTCCAACATGGTACTGAGCTACTACTGCCATGTCCAACATGGTACTGAGTTTTGAACGTTCAGGGGACGGTACTATTGACAAGTATCCTCCTGATCGGTCGAACCGGTCATACTCCGGCTGCTGGTCATACTCCAGCCTGTACCGACGGGATAGGTCAATAGCACTGAACCACCAACCAAGTGTCAGCCTGATCGGTCGAACCGGTCATACTCCGCCGTCGGTCATACTCCGACTCGTACCGACGTGACAGGGTTGGATGGTTCGAAGCCTAAATACATAGCTAATGTAATCTAGCAGGCTTCCTACATGCACGCTAAACATGTAATCTACATATGCATACTGTTATACTAATCTTACCTGGATTCCGATTTCAGGTGTGCCGGTCAACCTGACTGGAACTGAAGCTGAGTGGCGGATTACTGGCTCCTAAACCATAAAAATCACAACGCTATAAGTGACACGCTAAATCACTTCCCGGGGACTAAAACTAGGAACTAAAAGTTTCCCTATCGATAAAAAGCATGGCAATACCCCTAAAAACATAAAAACGAGGAAAACTAGGGTTCGGAAAAATTCCCCAACCGGTAGACCGGTTGCCCAACCGGAATTCCGGTTCTGGGAATTACTGGACACCCATCCGGAATTCCGGTTGCACAACCGGAATTCCGGTTCCTCGCAGGAAATTTTCAAAAATTCATAACTCGATCAAATCTAACCCAAATCATGCAAGACCTTCCAGACCTGATCTATATACCCCAAATAACCATTCAAAGGCAACAAATTCACCCAGAACTCACAGAATCACAAAATGCCATTAAAGACCAAGCTTTGAGTTCCAAAACTCAAACTTGATTAAAATCCACTAACATGCATCCAAACCTATTTAATTCTACTCAAATAAGCATGAATAAGCTTCTGGAAACATACAAGAACACCCAGCAATTCCACAGAAACACAATGAACCATTTCACTCAAAAATCACATATTTTGCATAGAAAATTTTCAAGCTTTGCACAACCTATCTAGCATGCTTTCCAACCTAACTAAACATAATTAATCCAGTATTGAACATAAAAATAACAACAATCACAAGCAGCAGCAACAACATTCAAATTAACATGCATTTACTCATATTTCCATCAAAACTCAAGAATTTTAAGGAAGGAAGAAGATGAGCTAACCTAGCTTGCAAAGGATCTTAAGAATGGATGAAAGTTGCTTGGAAATCAAAGAGAAAATCAGTTCATGCACCCCAAATGCTTCAGCCGAAATTAGAGAGGAAAGGAGAGTGTTTCTTTTGAAATTTTTCTTTTAATTTGACTAAGTGTTGAAATTTTGTGGAAAAAGGAATATAAACCACATTACTCATTTTATTTCAGCCATGAAATAATAAAATAAACATTTATTTTTCCATTTAATAAATCACATAAGACAACATACTAATGGGGCAAAAAGACCATTTTGCCCCTCCACCATAAAACCACATAAATCATACTAAAGGGGTATTTTTGGGAAATTCTAAATTCCCGGCCACTCCCGACATTCCAATGTCTAAAACCCGTCCCCAAACTACTAACATACTAAGCTGTGATTTCTACTGAGCCAAACGCCGAGTTCCAAAATACCGGACACCGGAAATGCAAAATATAAAAACTACTGATGACATAATCATGCATTTCTGAATTCCATAAATAACAGTAATAAATTATTTAAATAGCTATAAATAATTTCATAATTAAACATAAACAACTGCTAATTTCCAAATTAACTAAGCGGGCTTTACATGGGTTTTGTTCAAATCTTTCAAGTGAATTCTCATCCTAATCTAAGCATTTTTCCAAGCTAGGTTAGCTCTCTTGATTTTTTCCTTAAAATTATGAAAAAAATGATGAAAAAGTTGAGTAAATGCATGTTAATTTGAAGTTGTTGCTGCTGTGTTTTGTTGATGTTTTCTGTGGTTTAAAGCATGATTTTTAGTTGGTAATTAAGCTCTTGTGAAGTATGATTCCTAGGTTGAGCATGCTAGAGGTTTATTATGCAAAAGTTTGATTTTCAACATGAATTATTGTGAATCTGTTCTGTGATGTTGCTGTTGTTTTTAATTGTTTTTCAGAGGCTTAGATAAGCTTGATTAAGTTGAATTAAGCTAGTGAAATGCATGTTTAGGTGTTTTTGCTCAAGTTTGAGTTTAGAACTCAAGCTTGAGCTCCAATGGCATTTTTCATGTTTGAGGTTTCTGGGTGGTTTTCATGCCTTGGATATGTTCTAGGGATGGTTTAGAACAGGTCTGGAAAGTTTGGTACCAATTGGGGTTGAATTGGTCGAGTTATGAAAAATTTGGTTTGCTGCCTGCGAGGAACCGGAATTCCGGTTGTGCATCCGGAATTCCGGATGAGGGTCCTGAATTTCCCAGAACCGGAATTCCGGTTGGGCAACCGGTCTACCGGTTGGGGAATTTTTCAGAACCCGTGTTTTCCTCGTTTTTATGTTTTAGGGGGTATTGCCATGCTTTTTATCGATAGGGAAACTTTTAGTTCCTAGTTTTAGTCCCCGGGAAGTGATTTAGCGTGTCACTTATAGCGTTGTGATTTTTATGGTTTAGGAGCCAGTAATCCGCCGCTCAGCTTCAGTTCCAGTCAGGTTGACCGGCACACATGAATTCGGAATCCAGGTAAGATTAGTATAACAGTATGCATATGTAGATTACATGTTTAGCGTGCATGTAGGAAGCCTGCTAGATTACATTAGTTGTATGTTGGCTTCGAACCATCCAACCCTGTCACGTCGGTACAGGCTGGAGTATGACCAGCAGCCGGAGTATGACCGGTTTGACCGATCAGGCTGACACTTGGTTGGTGGTTCCGTGCTATTGACGTATCCCGTCGGTACAGGCTGGAGTATGACCAGCAGCCGGAGTATGACCGGTTCGACCGATCGGGAGGATATAGTAACACGTCGGTACGGCCGGAGTATGACCGGCGGCGGAGTATGACCGCTTCGACCGATCAGGGTGTTACGTGTCAATAGTACCGTCCCTATGAACGTTCAGAACTCAGTACCATGTTGGACATGGCAGTAGTGGCTCAGTACCATGTTGGACATGGCAGTAGCGGGACTCAGTATCGTGTTGGACACGACAGTTAGTATTATGTATGATATTATTATGCTTTTCTTACTGAGTCTGTCGACTGACAGTTTACGTTCATGTGTAGGTAAAGGCAAGGCTATAGCTGATGGACCGTGAGCGAGCTTATGAGATTGTACATGTCGGGGCGGTTAGGCCTGGAGCGTACGATCCTCGGGACAGCAAGGCTGATTTTTTTTTTTGTAACTGGTCGTTAGACGACTTTTATTTTATGTAACAGTTAAACAGTTAAATCTTTTGTAAATATTTTTTTATAATCGGGATCCCGAGTCTTTTGTAATATGGTTTTATAAGTTTAATTAAAAAGCAAAATTTTAATTAATCACGTTTTTCCATAAACCTCGTTGATTAGCAACGAGCTGCACAGTACGTTTAAAAATCACGTAATACGCCTAAGGTAGTTAGGGTGTTACATATATCCACTGAAAATAAGTTCATCTCATTCGCAGATGGATGTACATTTAGGGGTGGACATGAGTTTATCCTTATATTCTTAAAACGATCACTCTAGATTTTACCTTATGCAAAAGAAATTTGAAATGTTTCAAAAATTTCATGAATTTCTAGCAATGGTGAAAAACCATTAGGTAAGTGATTAAAGATCTTGCGAACTGATAGGGGTGGAGAAATAGTTAGTAGATATGCAGTTCAAAGATCATTAAATTGATTTTTGAATTATATCCAAACTTACCTTCCCAGAAATTTGATTTGCATATTGATTATTGATTACTAGTCGTTGCCTAAATCCTTCTATGGTAATACAATTTCAGAATCATGCAATGGTTGTATACTTAATGTAAATCATTACTAGATTTATGGATGACCTAATCGAAATCTTAAGAAAAGCTAGAACTGTTAACCATGGTTTGCATGTTTTGTTAGCTATTCTAAGTGATTAGGGGTGGACTATCCCATAGTCATTAGATAAGAAAGTGTTTGTTTAAACAAATACTACTTTTCTAAGAAAATGACTAAGTCTGAAAATAAAGTAGCAAATAAATGAGATATTTTTTTCTTAATTCCAAAAGTGTTCTATCATCTTATTCTTTACAAAAAGATCCCACTGCCTCTGTCGTTTTGATACAACCGAAGAGGTCAATACCATGTAGTTTTCTTAGACATAATTCACGGTACCTTGTCGTAGTGGGAGGGTTTCAAGGAACTCACTCTTCCTATGACTAGAAAGACACTAATGATTAAAATCCATTGTGAGTTTAAACAAGTAATGGACTGTCATAATAAGAAACTAAGAAGTAAAGCCAAGAGAACTATGGTTTAATCCATTCACATGGAGTAACCTAAAGTTTTCTATTACAAGGACATGAAAGAAAATTTTATTTTATAAGTCTATTTAATGGACTTAACAAAACTTCCTGTTCCTAGTATTATAGGTTTGAGTTTATCTAAACCTGTGGCTCATGGTATACCTGGTTAATTACTTACTCTAGTGCAAGTAGCTTACTTCAGTAAGATGATGAAGCATTTTTTTAATGGAAATCTATAGAAGCTTCTCAACTTCTAGGCATAGATTTTATTTATCTAAGGAAAAGTCTCAACTATTCCAGAAAAGATAAATCCATGAAAGAATTTCTTAAATCAACAGTGAGAGGTCTCAGATATGCTTTAGTATGCCTTAGACCAGACACCTGCTGTTGAGTGGGAGTAATGAGTAGGTATCAGATTAATCCAGGAGAGGAACATTGGAAGACAATCAAGTAAATCTTAAGAAGAGGAACTATATGTTAGTCGATAAGGGTGTGTTTAAAACTCTTAAACTACACCACATCAGATTTCTAGACTTGCCTTTGTGCTAGAAAGTCTGCTGATAAGATGGTGATTACTTTGGGGGTGGAGTAGTGATTTAGGAGAAGTGTAAAAATCTATCTGAAGTCTCTAGGTCTACCAGAGAGAGACTGAATGTTAAAGAAGCAGGAAAGGTACTTATTCTGTCTAAGGAAAGTTCTATACATTTTTGGCACCGTTCCAACTTGTCTTAACTACTATTGTTATTTCTTGATTAACCAAAAAGTAGTTGCCAAAAGTATAGAATTCAGTATCCCAAGAGAGTAGACATATAGAGAGGAATTTCAAAGCTTTAAGTTTTTGTGATTAAGGAAGAGTAATGGTAGAGAAAAGGTTGTGGTTAATTTAATCTGTCAGATCCTATTACAAGGAGTATACTACTACTACACTTTATTTGTATATCAAGGTGTTGAGATTATTTGAAATGCACATTTTGTTTAATATTAGTGCAAGTTGGAGTTTGTTGGGTTTTGTGCCCTAAATAAAACCCATTTCAATATAATAAGATTTACTTATTAATAAAGATCAGAAATAACATTTTTATGTTGCATGGTTCACATGATTTATTTCATGATTATATGCATATAATGTATGAATTCTATTTAAGTCCAGAACATATGAATTTGTTAATGATTATAGTGTTGTCAGCACAGTGGAATATAATCTTAATTATATGTTCGAAAGTTTATTCCCTGATCTGTTAGTTCACTGGATTTAGACTGGCATGATATAATCAGCGATATGTATTCTTATACCTTGGATAAGTGTTATGTCATTTTCATGGCATTGGCAAAGTTTACCAGTATCAGATGTATGGAGTATACATCAGAAGGGACCGATATTGAACTTTGATTAGATATATTAAAATTTACTATAATATCTATTCAATTCAATATCACCTGTTGATCCTAGATCAAATGATCTTAATCCAGATATGGTTAGGTTCGATCTCAAGAGTATTATACATGTTCTTTGATTTGTTAGTTAAGCTTACTTTTGGGTCAGGGTGATACGTACATTTTGGGAACATGATAGTATAATTGAGTGAGAGCGCTAACATAAATATGGAGTCTATAACTTCTATAGGAATTTAGAAGTGAAACGATGATATCCTTCGAGTTTGGCTAAACAGAGATAAATGGTGGAGATCTCATTTCACTTCGCTGAAATATCATTTATACGGAGCTAAGTGTTTTAAGGATAAAATACATTGAAGGTATAACGGTAATTTAGTTCCTATTCAATGTAGATCATCTATTAGAGGGTCATTGATCAAATTAGGATTATAACAATGGATAATTAATAGCGTATCTATATCGTGGAACATATAGAGCGTTCTATATGACTGAGAGTGCAATTCCAAGTTCTAAGTGTGGATTCAATAAGGAATTAATAAGTTAGGGAATTTACTTGGTAAAGTCGGTTCGGCTTATTGGAAGCTCGGTTATATAGGCCCATGGTCCCCATACTAGTTGAGACCATACTGCTTGTAAGACTCAGTTAATTGATTTTAATTAATCAATTAGAATTCTAAAGTTAGACTATATCTAGTTTATGAATTTTCACTAAGCAATGACGAAATTGTAAAGAAAAGAGATTCTAGGCTTATTTATTAAGAGACTTTATATGTCTAATTAATAAAAATATATTAAATGACAATATTATTTAATAATTAATTTTTAGTTATTAAATAATTAGAATTGGCATTTAAATGGTTAAATTGGAAAATTGGCATTTTTTGAGAAAATGGGATTGAAAAATGACAAAATGGCAAAATTGCAAAGTGAGGCCCATTATCCATATCATGGCCGGCCACTATGCAAAGTGTTTTACCATTTATATTTTTTCATTATTTTAATGCCATACAATTCAAACCTAACCCTATGTGGTATTCTATAAATAGAAAGTGATGGTTTCAGGAAACAATGCACAAGCATCTCATTCCTTTCAGAGAAAACTTTCTAGCCACTACTCTCTCTTCTCTTTTCTTCTCTTCATTTCGAAATACCCTAGTGATAGAGTAGTGTCCACACACATCAAGCGGAATCTCAATCATAGTGTGGAAGATTGTGTAGAATCCAACCAACAAGAAGGAGAATCAGCATCAAGGAAGGAGAGAAAGAGATCCAGGTTCAGATCTTGATTATGTTCTGCTACAGAAAGGAATCAAGGGCTAGAGATCTGAACGAAAGGAGTCATTATATTCCGCTGCACCCAATGTAAGGTTTCCTAAACTTTATATGTGTTTATTTCATTATTTTAGAATTCATATTAGGATGTTAATGAAACATACATGGTAGTAAATCTAGATCCTGGTAAAATATTTCCAACAAATATCACCCCGGCCACGTGCCCTGCCCCTGGGACCTCTACCTCGGCCACGGACATTTAAGGAAATCTGAGCTACCTGACCTTCATTTATTCCAACCAAATTTCCCTGGCTTCTAGTGTTTTGCGTGGCGTCCGTACTAATCTGAACAGCGTGCGTAACAAAGAGCTAGTGTGGTCAGATCGTGATCAAAGAAAAACTTACTAATGCCGCTTATTTGGAAATTAAAACATGCGCATATTCTACTATCAGGCTACTAACATACTTCCTAACTGGCTTTTCTTTAGTCATACTATTAAATGAACTACTAATTAATAAAAGCTTACTGAACCGTGGAACGAGCTTACTGCTGATGATGATTGTACATGTCGTGACGATCTTCGGAAGACAACCTGGCGGCTCTGATACCAAATTGTAACACCCTAACTATTATAGGCGTGTTAGCATGATTTTTAACGTATTGTGCAGCTCGTTGCTAATCAACAAGATTATTGGAAATCACGAATAATTAAAATTTTGCTTAATTATTTAAAACATAATATATTACATTTATAAAACTCCGGGATCCCGTTTACAAAATACAGTTACAAAAGTTTACTACATATACAAAATATTTGTCGCCTAGTGACTAAACAGCAAAAGCCCTGGTGTCTCGAGGATTGTACACTCCAGGCCTGACCGCCCCGACATGTACAATCTTCACCTACTCGCTCTCACGACTCCTCAACTTTAGCTTTGTCGTTACCTACACATAGCCAATAGCACTGTGCGTTGACAGACTCAGTAAGGAAAGCATAACATATAACATACAAATAACCCGGGTTATAACCTGGCGCCCATACACCTGATCATAACCCTAATCCCCGTGTCCCACACGGTACTGAGTCTAGGACATCCATACGTCAATACTATCGACCATAATGTCAGCCTCTACTCAATATGCTAATCATACTCTAGCCATATTGATGTGACAGCATCGATCAGTATTTCAGCCAACATACATTTATTAGTAATCCGTACAACTCTATGTATACTATTACTGCTATCAATGTAATCTAACATGCATAAACAACATGTACGCTAAACGTGTAATAACATATGCATAACATTATACTAATCTTACCTTGATTCCGAATTCAGGTGTGCTGGCCAACCTGAGTGGAACAACTGCTCGATGAATTACAGGCTCCTAAATCACATCAATCATAACATAGGTAAGTGACACGCTAAATCACTTTCCGGGACTTAAACTTTAAACTAAAAGTTTCCCTACCGATGGATAACATGGCAATACCTTAAACATCACAAAAATGGGAAAAACTAGGGTTCCCAAAACTGCCCCAACCGGTAGACCGGTTCCCAACTAGAATTCCAGTTTTGAGGGGTTTCCTGGGGACCAACCGGAATTCCGGTTCCTACAGGTCCCCCTGAACCGGAATTTCGGTTCAGTGCATGAATCCAACAAAAATTAATAACTCAACCAATTCAACCCCAAACTTAGTGAAACCTTCTAGACCTGTTCTAAGCATCCCAATAAACAAATTCAAGGTGCCAAAACACAACAACATGCACTGAAACAAAACTTGCCATTAAAGAGCCAAGCTTGAGTTCTAAAACTCAAAGCTTGCTCAAACCTAATAACAACCCACAATTCAAGCTTAACTCAACATAATCTAGCATAATCAAACCTCTAAAAAGAATACTAAATAACTACGATAACCACAGCAGCAAAAACACTAATTCATGCAAAATTTCATTTTCTTAAAACCCAAGAAACTAAAGAGAAGGATACAAGAAATTTACCTAGAGCTTAATATCTCCTGCTGGAACAAGCTTAAAATGCAGAAAAACAACCCAAACCCTAGCTGGTTCTAGGTGGGTTCGAAGGAGAGAGAGAGCTTGAGAGAAAATTTGATTTTTGCTTATATTTGATATTTTGAAAAATTAAATGAAATAATATTGATTTTACTCAATAAATATCAGCTTGAAACACATAAAATAAGATTTTAGTAAAATAATTCAAGTCTCACTAAAGGACAAAATAAAGAATTACAAAATGACTATCCCTCCATACTAATAGCCACTAACGGTCACTAAGGGGTAAATTGGGAAATTTTAAAATCCCAACAATTCTCGACATTCCCAATGTCTAAACTATATCGCCCCGCTATACTAAAAATACTAGGATGTGACTCTAATAGCCAAACACCGCGTTCCAATGTTACCAAGCACTGAATATGCAAAATTATGAAATTTCTATATAAGACATAAAATGCATTCTGAATTCAAATAAATCACCATAAATGAATAATTTAGAATTAATAAATAACTTTTGTTGACTTCGCTTTTAGCCAACAACAATGAGTCTTTTTAATAAGCGATAAACGATATGTCGTAATGAGTATATATATAAGAAAGCAATAATAAGACACAGGAATTTTATAGAGGTTCAACCCGAGCAGTTCGGTAATAGCCTAATCCTCGTTATTTGTATTGACTTAAGAACAAGGAAGAAGTTTCATTTTCTTATATCTCTTACAACAGTATCTCTGAATATATAATTCTCAGATAATAATATAGCCTTAGCTTAACTGCATAACGACTTATAATTTTTCGGTCCTTTGCCCAGTGAACATTCCTCACTATTTATAGGGCTGGGAAACTTGAGGAGGAAGAGTTTCCTCTCTCGTTACAATGCGCATAAACAGAAAGATCGTGTGATCAATGCTGAATGCAAGGATCGTGGGATTGAGGCTGAATACACTGATAGTGGGATCGTGTGTATGCCACATCCACGTAAGTTGATCCCTGAGTTGTAGGGATTGAGCTTATGACTCATGACGCGAAAGCTGAATTCGCTAAGTGTTGATCTCCCTGCACGACTCGTTGAATATTTCATTCTGGATGTGCCAGTGAGGCGTCCTGCTCGGCCTATCGTTCCGAGCAGATGCTCCAAGTGGAGTCCACGTGTCACCATTCTCGTGATGCCACCTAAAAGTGCCAAATTTGGGATAACATTTTCCCCCTAAGTCTGTACGGGACCTCTAAGGTTGCGTGTAGACTTATTCCGAGCTGTCTTTGCCTTTGAATGGGGACACGTGTCGAGCATTACCGTTCGAGACTCAATGTGAAGCTGACTAGGCGTCCCTTTGGTTTTCGGCTAATTAATGCTCTGACAATTAATATTTTGAAAATCCAAATTTCTCTTTCCACAGCTGACGGTTGCACTTGATTACTTTTGATTTCCCATATTCGCTTTTGAGGCAGGAAGTCGAGGCGTCTAAAATTCCTTTGGATAGAGTTCCCCCTTTGCCTATAAATACTCATCGTACTGGCACATAACCCATTTTATCACCCTTCATTGTTAAGTAAACTCCAGAGCGAAAAGAGAGTTTTCTAGCTTCAGAGTTGCCGAAGTGCCTTCAAACGATTGTTGGTTTGCTTGAACTTAGACATTTGAATCTTTGAGTAAGTTTCTGATTTCCTTTATGCTTTTCTTTGCATGTTTACGCTTTGAATGCAACTATGCTGTAGGAAGAATGCTTAGGAAACCCTAGTGTTAGAAACTTCTGCGACTCTTCTTTTCCATGTCTTCATGTGGGCTTTCAGCCGTAGAGCTTATTTTTGAACCGCATTGTGTCTCTCTTTCATCTTGCTTATTCTAAGCTTCATGAACTTTTTTGCCCTAACTCAAGAAAACTTTCTTGACTTTTCTTTAAACATAGTCGTTCTTTAATCTGTTGAGTACTCCTGGTCGGCATATTTGCTTGTTTTTTGTTTGATACTCCGTCAAACACTCATCTTGTGTGTTGTCTTTTGTAGATGAACCCAGGTGAGTCTTGGGAACTCGGGCATCAGATCGACCAGGATTTGCTTCAACTTCTGCACGAGGTTCATCCTCGTCTTCGTGCTAGTCCTCCTTCTAGCGAAGGAAACTCTTCTGACCTCATAGCCAGCCATAGGATGATGGCTCGTACGAAGAAAACCACGAGTCTGGCCGACGCTTCTGATAATCAAGTGGCTTGGCTTGCCACTCTGCCCGACTCCGAACACGATTCGACCGTCCCGATGGAGGAGGACCGTGAGGGGGACGCTGAGGTCCAGGAGGTTGAGGAGCTGGACGAGGTGCGTCCGGTCAGTCCTTTCGAGGCAGAGGGAGAGGAAGAGGTTGAAGCCCCTAACTTTGGGGAGTACAATGAGGCTGGGCAGCCAGTCGATGCTGACGGAGACGTCCTGGTTGAGGGCGTGTTCTACGTTAGTGAGGAGCTTGCTGAGGCGGTTCCTCATAGGAGGCAGGGTGCCTTGGGCGCCAGGTGGGTAAGTCTTCCGTCCAAGATTTCGGAGCCACGCCTCCGAACTCTCGACCAGGACGGGTACCTAGGCGAGCTGGACTGCTACATTCCCGCCCACGACAATTGCGCCACAAATCTTGATAAGGGAATGTGCGCCTGGTCAGGGGCTCACGGCCAGCAAGGGGCGCTGATGCCCTTGCACAAGTACTTCAGGGATGTGGTAGACTTCTTTGGCCTCTGCCGGACCCAAATTACTCCAAAGGGCATTAAGTATTTGTCCGCTCTCTTCGTCCTCTACACTTCCCAAAGATGGGATTCTCCTTCCCCTCATGAGGTCGCCTGGTTCTTCGACCTGAAGTTTACCCCCAAGCAAGGCAGGTCAGGGTACTACTACTTCTCTCAACAAGGCTTCAAGTGGTTCAGCGGCATGGATGACAAGGCCATCAGCAAAATAGGGCATTTTGTTTATGAGTACTTCATGGTGAAGGATCCGAGTATCACCCGGACTCTGTTTCAGCAGATTTCGACATATCACCGTCCTCCCCTCACGCTTGCTCTTAGGGATAGAGCTCAAAAACTTGCCCGGTTGCCAGAGGAAGATAGGAATATCATCCATTTGACCTCCGATGATAATCAGGTAAAGTATGGGCTTTACCCTGAGGACTTTTCTCCTAAGTCCGTGGCGGGGAAGAAGAGAAAGTCCGGTGCTGGCCAGCCTGAACGAGCTCATCAGGAGGATGAGCTTCTTCAACTTAAGCGAGAGGCTAAGTTGAAGGGAGGTTTCAGGGCCAAGCAGTACGCTCATGAGCCTTTGGATCCTGAGGATGAGGCTGAGGTTGAGCAGGTGACCCCATTAAAGAGGAAGAAGAAACTCCCGGCCACGCCTAGGCCTGTTGAACATGCAATTCGCATAAGGGAGCCCACTTCACCTGTTCAGCCATCTCCCCCCTTTGCTGGAAAAGGGAAGGCTGTCATGTCTAAAATAAAATCGATGTCAGGTGATGATGGACTTCTGATTCTCTGTGCGGGCGGTCACCTTGCATTTTTCTTTACTTTTGAGCTTCTTGACTTTCATGCCTTGTGTTTTCTGATGGCTGTTTTCTAACCACACTTTTTTTATTCTATGCAGACATGTCTCCGCAGATGCTCGATGCTCTAAGTAGGAGGATAGGCGGAAGCTCTAGCGCCTCTCCTCCAGCCAAAAAGTCTAAGGGCGGTGAGGGGTCCTCTGAGAAGAGACCTTCTGGAGAGGTCATTGACATTTTCGAGGAGCTAACTGCTGCAAACCCTTCTACCCCCAAATCTGCCAAGTCCAAGGAGTCTGGACCACCAACGGCTGGGTCTGAACTGCTCAGGAGTACTCTTGAGCGGGTGCAGGCACCAACTCTACCTTTGCCCGTGCTGCTAGAGGCTAAAAAGGGCAACGAGATGCTGGCCCACTATATAAACCGGCTGGTTCCTGAGGTTAGTGAGCAACTGGCTGTTGCTGATAGTGACTCTTCTCTGGATGTGTTGGTGGGCGGAGTCCTGAAGGAGCTCACCAGGGTAAGTCTTCTTTGATAATTCCCTTTAACTTTCCACACTTAGTTCCATATGCTGACTCTTTTCCTTTGTGCAGGCCGGTTTGAAGTTGGCTTACACTTACTCCCGGGCTAAATCTGTTACTTCCAAGAGTGCGGCTCTGTCCGACACTTTGAGGGCGGAGGTAGAATTGACAAAAAAGGAAGCTGAGGAGGCCAGGGCGGAAACTGGAGCTGTTCGGCTGGAGTTGGGCGAAGCCAACAAGAAGCTGTTTGATGCTGAGAAGAAGATCTCTGTGCTGACAAAGGACCTCGAAGCTGCTGATCGCTTTAAGGATACCATCGAGATCTTATCTGCTAAAGTTAACAGTCTTCAGGATGAGAGGAGATCTCTGCGGCAAGTTCTTCTTCGGATGAAGGAGGAGAAGGATGCCAAGGTGGTCGAGGCGGACCACTTGAAGGAGAAGGTCAATTCCTTAGAGACAGCCGGCCTCGAGCTCTTCTTCAATTTCTGGAAGGCTAATCCCCGGGCCAATTTTGACTACTTGGGCGAGGCTAAGGACACGTACCTTGAGTACTGCGCAGCCCAAGTTGCTTATGGTGGGAACGAGGCGGCTGTTGGAATTTATTTTACCAGGATCTTAGATCTACTCACAAGTATGTTGTTTAACATCCTAAATATGAACTTTCTAAAATGATAATTAAACACATATAAAAGTTAAGAAAACCTTACATTGGTTGCAGCGGAATAATATGTCTCCTTCCACTCAGATCTCTAACCCTTGTATCCTTTCTGTCACAGAGTATTATCAAGATCTGAGCCCGAATGTCCTTCTCTTTGAATGTGATCCTTCACAGTCTTCCAATCTATGATTGAGGTACCACTTGCTGTGTGTGGGCACTACTATATCACTAAGAGGTTTCGAAATTATGAAGAAGAAAAGAGAGAGAGGTAGGGTCGGCTATAGAGAGAAAGTGGAAGGCTCAGTTTTCTGAAAGGCAATCTTTTGAATTACTGAAAACTCTTGTTTTAGTGTGAGCCATCACTTTCTATTTATAGGCAACTATTAGGTTTAGGTTAGTAATTATTTAGCATTAAAATAATGAAAATATTAATTGGAAAAAGCCATTCAAGTGGCCGGCCATAGGTGTTAGTGGACCTCACTTAGATTTTGCAGTTTTCACAATTTTTATTTCTATTTTCTCAAAAACGCTAATTTTCCAATTCTAACCATTTAAATGCCAAAGCTAATTATTTAATAACTAAAATAGATTATTAAATAATATTGTCATTTAACATAATTATTAATTAGACATTTAGAGTCTCTTAATTAATAAATAAACCTAGAATCTCTTTTCTTTACAATTTCACCCCTGCTTAGTGAAAATTCACAAATTAGACATAGTGTAATCTTTAGAATTATAATTTATTAATCATAATTGAATTTTATGCCTGTGAAATTTTATGAAATTTTATCTATTGATGCTTATGAAATTTTATGAAAAATAATTAAATTTTTTGTTTCTGGAATTATTTTTATTGGATAGTTTGGAAAAAATTAAGCAATTCACTTTTTTATAGAACTTAATTAGTTATGATTTTTTGTAGTTTTGAAAAAAATCGGGGGTGGTGACACACCCTTGTGCGCGCGGGTTGCTGCTGATAGCACCTTTTGTGCGCCCAAGCAGCCCCTTGCGCCCAAGAATGTGCACCTGGATGGTGTGCTTGGCATGCCATCCATGCAGCTCATAATTTTTTCGTTTTTCTTTGATTTTTCATGCTATTTCATGGAATTAACTTCCGATTTTTTGTGTAGTTTTGTATTTAGATATTTACTATTCCTATTTCAATTCTAATTATCAGAATTAAATTAATTGGATTTTTTAAAATTAATTTATGATATTAGAGTAATTTAAACTTGAAAATAGGTAAATATCTATTTTTTTTTTGCTTAATTATCTATCTGATTTTTCAATTTTGATTATTTTATCTTATTTTTAAACTTAAGGTAAGATATTAAATTTTTTTTTAATTATTCTATTTTTTTAAAATTATTTGACCTTATTTAAATTTAAAATAAGATTACTATAATCATGATATTTTGAATGGATATAAGATATTTTGCTAACTTTTAAATTTTGTTATTTTTTTTATTTAAATTAAATTATAAAATCCGAAAAAGATATTTAATTATCATTTTATTTAATTGAATATTTAATTTATAAAATAACATGAAAAATTTAAAAGATAGTTAGCAAATTTTTTGAAATGTTATTTAGGTTAGTTGAAACCTAATTTTTCAAAATTGTAGGTTTCAATTTTAATTTTTTTTTAAAAAAACCGAAAAAATATATTTTTTTATTATTTATTTTTTTTTGAAATTTTATTTAATAAATTAATTAATTTAAAATTAAATAAATCCTACATCCAACCATCCAAAGTCAACTTGTTGTAGGAGTATGTGTTTTAGCTTGTTTGTAAGTTTTCTAAAACCTATTATTGCTTGATCTAAATTGCCATGGTTAACTTGTTGACAAATCCAATGATCTGATTTAACCCACGGTTCAATTGTCAATAGGTCAAGTAAATAATTTGTAACATGTAAATTTTACATTCTTCTTTCTTCTGTGTATGACCTAGTAACATGAAAGGATCCATCAAAATCTGTGTGCCTGTGTGAGCCTATATGTTTACTTTATGTTTAGATGCATATAGGTTGTTGCTAAATAAAATGTCACACCATGATAGATTTTATTTAGGCCCATTTAGTTTTTGGGCTTATTCAATTAATAACAGTTGTTCATTTTAAGGTTAAATTCCTCTCTTTTGGGCCTTGTGTGAGAGTTGGGAGCCAATAGAAGTGGGTACGACATACTGAACTCAGCTCCCCCTCACATGAACTACCCTAATTGTGAAGGCCCATTTGGTTGATTTGGAGAACTGCTAGGTTAATTAAATTAGTTTAACCTATAAAATTGATTAGCAACATAATTAATTTCAAAGTTTTTTTTTAAAATTAATTTAAGAAAAATACTCTTAGTTTAATGAAATTATTTTTAGATAAACTATCTGTATTTTTCTTGTATTTAATTAAATATAGAATTATAACTAACTAGATTCTTTCTGAAGCTTATATTATTTCATCAAATATTCCTATTTAAGTTGTAAATTAGTTATTTCTAACTAATTTTATTTATCAACTTAGATTTGAATATCTTTTGAATTTCAAAATTAAGTTGAGGAATTCTAGGAATTGGTTATTGAAGATTCTTAAGATATTTTTTTTAAGTTAATATTTTTTAAAATATAAATCAACTTAAAATGGAATATTTTTCAAATTAGGTGGTTACAACTTAATTTTGATATTTAATTAAATTTTATTTGAAAAATATTTAAGTTGGATATTTTAGATTTTTCTATAACAACTTAAATTAGATACTTTTTCAAATTTTTAGAAAAACACTTAGTTATTGAAATATATTCTAGATACTTATTTCTAGTACTAATTATATTTTCTAATATTTAATTAGGAAAATATCATAGATTGTGAAATTAATTGTTTAATAATTAATTTTTGGTACAATCTAAGTTACGTATATTTTTCCTAGTATTAAACTAGAATTAATAATTAAGTCTCCTCTATACTTAATTATTTATTTCTTGAATTTAATACATTTAATTAAATTGAAAATTTAAATATCTAAGTTGATTTTCATAATGATACTTAAATATTATTATTTTCATGTTATTTAATTAAAATTAAAAATTATTTTAAGTTTGAAATCTTATTTCAGAATAACTTAAATTTGAATAATTTTCAAAACATATTTTATTTTATTTTATTAATCTTTTCCCACAATTTCGAAATTGTATTTCTTAAATGCAGAAATTTTGAATTTTATTTGAAAAATAGATTAAAGTTGAAAATTATTTATTTTAATTTTGCACCAACTTAAATCAATGATTTTTTCATTTAATGATTAATTAAAATAAATTAACTAAAATATATTATAATTAGAGAATGAATTAATTAGTCAATGAAAGTCTGGATAGATATTATCTGTTTTGCTTGAAGTATTTTCTAGTGATATTTAATTAAATAAAAAATTAATATTTAAGTTTTCATCATGATACTTAAATATTTGAAAAATTTCTTAATTAGGAAAATTATATTTTTGTTGTAAATTAATTTTATTAATTAATTTTTGGGCCAACTAAAATTAAGATAATTTTTATTTTATTTTAAAGGATTTTTTCAAAAATAGTATTCTTATATACTTCAATTTTTCGAAATGGAATATATATTTATAGAAAATTAAATTTGAGTTGTGAATTAATTTAAGTTAATTTTTGAAACACCTTCAATTGAATAATTTTCTAAATATTTATTAGAAATTATTACTAAGATGGAAATAATTCATTTTATTTTCATATCCAACTAAGTATAATTTTATAAATATTAAATTAAAATTTATATTTAGAATTTTTCATTCTAAATTGGAAATTTTATTAAATAAATATATATATATTTAAAATAAATTGATTAAAATAAATAATAGAAGAAAGTACACTTTAAATAATGAGCTTTATTATTATTAGGATATTTGATCTCCATTGTTGGTTTTACATAGCTATTGTTTTAGTGAGTAATCCTCCCTAATGGAGGAACGTTCATTAGCAAGTTAGCGCCGTAGACTCTCGAAAGATAAGTAATTTTGTAAGTTTTTTATATTAGTACTGATCACCCTAATGGTGGCGACTGTATAAGACTTACAAAAGTATGAAACAATGGTGGAAGCTCATAAGATAGAATGACCTTGACTCTCGCCTAAACGAGATAACGCTGGATTCCAATTTTGATGGAATAAAAGGTTGCTAGAATGTTTATCATTTTAGATGAGCTGACAACTCTATTCAATGGATGGTAGCTTTGACTCTCGCCTAAACGGGACACTGATATTAGTTTGTTGAAGACCTTGGAAATTATTTAGGATTGTATGTTTTAGTATTTTCGCTTGTCATTCCTACTTGCTATGTGTTTAATAATTTCTGAATTGTGTATGAATTTATATTGAACCATGTTATTTTCTGTTATTAAATTGTAGTTTAATTTCAAATCTTCATTGTTGGTCTAACTTGGTTTGTTGTTCTAATGGGACAAATCCCTAATGGATTGTCAACCATTAGACAAACATAATAGTGTTAGATCTCGAAAGATAAATATTGTAAATGCAACATCTAGTTGTTCATCAATTGATGAAAACCTTAGATTAGTATTTACAATATGAAACAAGAAGATTGTATAAATAAGATTAACTTTGACTCTCGCTAATCGGAGCATCGTTAAATTCTTATTTAAATACGAAATTATCCTAATTCCTCTTAGCTTATTCATTTCGAATCAGCTCTATAATATATCATTGGATGAATGGTTTATAAATCATATAATGTCATTCTATATTTTTTCTTAAGAAATTGAATAACGCAGTTGATTATATTCCCGAAATTCTATCCCGAATTGATATAAATCCTCAATCTTAGAAATCTCCTACTTGTATGGGCAAATCAAAATTAGAGTTAAATTAGTAGTGGTGGTCCAAAAAAGAATTACTCATTATATTTGGTATAAATTTAAGTCTTTGACTTTCAATTTTAGATTCCAAATTGAGATTTTATATTTCTAATTCCAGAATACAATACAGTTCCACTTTCACAAGTGTTTAATAAATATTTTCTATGAGTGGATTCAAACTGTATGTTAGTATGGAATATGAGTTTAGTATTCTGTGACCAGAATCCACTTGCACTATTCTAAGAAATCTTTGATGTAACTAAACCTAAGTCATCAAAAGACACAACCATATTTTATAAATCTATGACATTTGTATCTTGTTCATAGTAGTTTTGACAAGATCATTCTCTGCAAAGAGTTAATATGCCTATATCCACTGAAAGTATAATCATCTCATTTGCAGATGGATGTACGTTCAGGGGTGGATATGAGTTTTTCGTTGTATTCTTAAGACGATTACTCTAGATTTTGCCTTATGCAAAAGAAATTTGAAATGTTTGAAAAATTTCATAAATTTCTAGCAATGGTGAAACACCATTAAGGTAAGTGGTTAAAGATCTTGCGAACTGATAGGGGTGGAGAAATAGTTAATAGATATGCAGTTCAAAGATCATTAAGTTGATTTTTGAATTATATCCAAACTTACCTCCCCAGGAATTCGATTTGCATATTGATAATTAGTTACTAGTCATTGCCTAAGTCCTTCTGTGGTAATACCCTAGTGAAAGGAAAATTTCAGAATGATTGAATGGTTGTGTACTTAGTGTAAACCATTACTAGATTCATGGATGACCTAATCGAAATCTTAAGAAAAGATAGAACTGTTAACCTTGGTCTGTATGTTTGTTAGCTATTCTAAGTGATTAGGGGTGGACCATCGCATAGTCATTAGATAAGAAAGTGTTTGTTTAAACAAATACTACTTTTCTAAGAAGATGACTAAGTCTGAAAATAAAGTATCAAATAAAGGAGTTATTTTTTTCTTGATTCCAAAAGTATTCTATCATCTTATTCTACATATGATGATCCCACTGCCTCTGTTGTTTTAACACAACCGAAGAGGATAATACCATTTAGTTTCTTAGACATAATTCACTGTACCTTGTCGTAGTGGGAGAGTTTCAAGGAACTCACCCTATTATAACTTGGAAGACACTAGTGATTAAATCCATTGTGAGTTTAAACAAGTAATGGATTTTCAAAATAAGAAACTAAGAAGTAAAGCCAAGATAACTATGGTTTAATCCATTCACATGGAGTAACCTAAACTTTTCTATTATAAGGACAAGAAAGGAAATTTTTGTTTGTAGGTCTATTCAATGGACTTAACAAAACTTCTTGTTCCTAGTATTATAAGTTTGAGTTTATTTAAACCTTTGGCTTATGGTAACCTAGTTAATTACTTACTCTAGTGCAAGCAGCTTACTTTAGTAAGATGCTGAAGCATTTTCTTTCTAATTGAAATCTATAGAAGCTTCTCGACTTCTAGACATAGATTTTATTTATCTAAGGAAAAGTCTCAACTATTCTAGAAAGATAAAGCCATGAAAGAATTCCTTAGATCAACAGTGAGATGTCTCAGATATGCTTTAGTATGCCTTAGACCAACCACCTGCTGTTGAGTGGGAGTAATGAGTAGGTATTAGATTAATGTAGGAAAGGAACATTGGCAGACAATCAAGTAAATCTTAAGATCAAGAAGATGAACTATATGTTAGTCGATAAGGGTGTATTTAATACTCTTAGACTACACCACATCAGATTTCTAGACTTGCCTTTGTGCTAGAAAGTCTGCTGATAAGATGGTGATTACTCTGGGGGTGGAGTAGTGATTTTGCAGAAGTGTAAAATCCTATCTGAAGTCTCTAAGTCTACCAGAGAGAGACTGAATGTTAAAGTTGCAGGAAATGTACTTATTCAATCTAAGGAAAGTTTTATACATTTTTGATACCGTTCCAACATTTCTTAACTACCAGTGTTATATCCTGATTAACCAAAAAGTAGTTGCCAAAAGTATAGAATTCAGTATCTCAAGAGAGTAGACATATAGAGAGGAATTTCACAATATCAAGGATTTTGTGATTAAGGAAGAGTAATGGTGGAGAAAAGGTTGTGTTTAATTCAACCTGTCAGATCCTATTACGAGGAGTATACTACTACTACACTTGATTTGTATATCAAGGTGTTGAGATTATCTGAAATGCATTTTTTGTTTTATATTAGTGCAAGTGAGAGTTTGTTGGGTTTTGTGCCCTAAATAAAACCTATTTCAATATAATCAGATTTACTTATTAACAAAGATCAGAAATAACATTTTATGTTACATGGTTCACATGATTTATTTCATTATTATATATATAATGTATAAATTCTATTTAAGTCCAGCACATATGAATTTGTTAATGGTTATAGTGTTGTCAACACAGTGGAAAATAATCTTGATTATATGTTCGAAAGTTTATTCCCTGATTTGTCAGTTCACTTGATTTAAACTGGCATGGTAATCAGCGATAGGTATTCTTACACCTTGGATAAGTGGTATGTCCTTTCCAGGGCATTGGCAAAGTTTACCAGTATCGGATGTATGGAGTATACATCGGAAGGGACCAATATTGAACTTTGATTAGATATGTTAAAATTTACCGTAATATCTATTCAATTCAATATCACCTGTTGATCCTAGATCAAATGATCTTAATCCTGATATGGTTAGGTTCGATCTCAAGAGTATTATACATGTTCTTTGATTTGTTAGTTAAGCCTACTTTTGGGTCAGGGTGATACGTACATTTTGGGAACATGATAGTATAATTGAGTGGGAGCGCTAACATAAATATGGAATCTATAACTTCTATAGGAATTTAGAAGTGAAACGATGATATCCTTCGAGCTTGGTTAAACAGAGATAAATGGTTGAGATCTCATTTCACTTCGCTAAAATATCATTTATACGGAGCTAAGTGTTTTAAGGATAAAATACATTGAAGGTGTAACGGTAATTTAGTCCCTATTCAATGTAGATCATCTATTAGAGGGTCATTGATCAAATTAGGATTATAACAATAGATAATTACTAGCGTATCTATATCGTGGAACATATAGAGCGTTCTATATGACTGAGAGTGCAATTCCAAGTTCTAAGTGTGGATTCAATAAGGAAGTAATAAGTTAGGGAATTTACTTGGTAAATTCGGTTTAGCTTATTGGAAGCTCGGTTATATAGGTCCATGGTCCCCATACTATTTGAGACCATACTGCTTGTAATACTCAGTTTATTGATTTTAATTAATCAATTATAATTCTAAAGTTAGACTATGTCTAGTTTATGAATTTTCACTAAGCAAGGGCAAAATTGTAAGAAAAGAGATTCTAGGTTTTATTTGTTAATTAAGAGACTTTATATGTCTAATTAATAAATATATTAAATGACAATATTATTTAATAATTATTTTTTAGTTATTAAATAATTGGAATTGGCATTTATATGGTTGAATTTGAAAATTGGCGTTTTTGAGAAAATGAGATGCAGAAATGATAAAATAGCAAAATTGCATAAGTGAGGCCCAATATCCAAAGCCCATGGCCGGCCACACTTAATGGCTGTTATCATTTATCTTTTTAAAATTTTAATGCCAAATAATTCTAACCTAAACCTAGATGGTTACCTATAAATAGATAGTGATGGCTCACATTCACACTTAACTTTGTCAGATGAAGGTTGAGCCTCCTATTCTATACCATAGCCGCCACCCTCTTCTTCTCTTTTCTTCTCTAAATTTTTGAACCTTGAGTGAATGAGTGAGTGCCCACACACATCAAGTGGTATCTCAATCATAGCGTGGAAGATTGTGTAGAATCCAATCAATAAGAAGGAGAATCAGTATCAAAGGAAGGAGAGAAAGAGATCCAAGTTCAGATCTTGGTGATGCTCTTCTACAAAAAGGAATCAAGGGCTAGAGATCTGAATGGAAGGAGTCATTATATTTCGCTGCACCCAATGTAAGGTTTCCTAAACTTTATATGTGTTTATTTCATTGTTTTAGAATTCATATTAGGATGTTAATGAAACATACATGGTAGTAAATCTAGATCCTGGTAAAATACTTCCAACAGATTCCTGGTGGAATAGTCGTGTTATGAACGCCCTGGTTGTGTGCGGAATTGTTATTCCCAGTCTCTTGCACACTAGGCACAGTTTCAGTAACAGGAGCTGTCCCACCATTCACCATGCTTCCCGTCTGTCCAGGATTGATAGCGGGTGGAACCCTTGAACTCCTTGGGTCCTGCAATGTCAGATCCAGCGTCTGTGAATTTGCTGGGTCAGACAGGCCTCTACGAGTTTGCACCATCATGTCGAATGTCGAATAGAGCGATCTGCGATTCTGCTCTCAATGAAAGCACCAAAATGTTGACTTCTCTTTTAGCCAACGACAATGAGTCTTTTTAATAAGCGATAAACGATATGTCGTAATTAGAATATATATAAGAAAGCAATAATAAGACACAAGAATTTTATAGAGGTTCAGCCCCGAGCAGTTCGGTAATAGCCTAATCCTCGTTATTTGTATTGACTTAAGAACAAGGAAGAAGTTTCCTTTTCTTATAGCTCTTACAACAGTATCTCTGAATATATAATTCTTAGATAATAATATAGCCTTAGCTTAACTGCGTATCGACTTATAATTTTTCGATCCTTTGCCCAGTGAGCATTCCTCACTATTTATAGGGCTGAGAAACTTGAGGAGGAAGAGTTTCCTCTCTCGTTACAATGCGCACAAACAGAAAGATCGTGTGATCAATGCTGAATGCAAGGATCGTGGGATTGAGGCTGAATTCAGTGATAGTGGGATCATGTGTATGCCACATCTATGTAAGTTGATCCCTGAGTTGTAGGGATTGAGCTGATGACTCATGACGCGAAAGCTAAATTTGCTAAGTGTTGATTGCCCTGCACGGCTCGTTGAATATTTCATTCTGGATGTGCCAGCGAGGCGTCCTACTCGGCCTATCATTCCGAGCAGATGCTCCAAGTGGAGTCCACGTGTCACCATTCTCGTGATGCCACGTCAGAGTGCCAAATTTGGGATAACAACTTCCATAATTAAATCCTAATTATCTGCTAATATCCAAATTAAAGCTAAGCGGTCTTTACAACTATCCCCCCCCCCCCCTTAAATGGATTTCGTCCTCGAAATCTAACCTGAACAACTCTGGATATTGCGCTCTCATGTCTAATTCTAACTCCCAGGTTGCTTCCTCCACCTTGCTATTTCTCCAGAGTACTTTGTGTTGGAATTTATTTTACCAGGATCTTAGATCTACTCACAAGTATGTTGTTTAACACCCTAAATATGAACTTTCTAAAATGATAAATAAACACATATAAAGTTAAGAAAACCTTACATTGGTTGCAGCGGAATAATGTCTCCTTCCACTCAGATCTCTAACCCTTGTATCCTTTCTGTCGCAGAGTATTATCAAGATCTGAGCCCGAATGTCCTTCTCTTTGTGTGTGATCCTTCACAGTCTTCCAATCTATGATTGAGGTACCACTTGCTGTGTGTGGGCACTACTCTATCACTGAGGGTTTCGAAATTTAGAAGAAAAAAAGAGAGAGGTATTGGTTTGGCTATATAGAGAGAAGTGGAAGGCTCAGTATTTCTGAAAAGTCAATCAGAAGAAAACTTGTTGAAAACTTATGATTTGACTGAGCCATCACTTTTTATTTATAGGCAACTACTAGGTTTAGGCTAGTAATTATTTGCATTAAAATAATGAAAATATCAATTTGAAAAACGTGCTTAAGTGGCCGGCCAAGGTGTTTATTGGGCCTCACTTGGTTTTTGCAGTTTTCACAATTTTTATTTCTATTTTCTCAAAAATGCCAATTTTCCAATTCTAACCTTTCAAATGCCAAAACTAATTATTTAATAACTAAAATAGATTATTAAATAATATTTTCATTTAATTTAATTATTAATTAGACATATAGAGTCTCTTAATTAATAAATAAACCTAGAATCTCTTTTCTTTACAATTTCACCCCTGCTTAGTGAAAATTCACAAATTAGACATAGTCTAACTTTAGAATTATAATTGATTAATCACAAATCAATTATTGAGTCTTACAAGCAGTATAGTCTCAACTAGAATGGGGACCGTGGATCTATATGCTGAGCTTCCAATAAGTGAACCGAATTTACTAAGTAAATCCCTACTTATTAATTCCTCGTTGAATCCACTCTTAGAACTTAGAATTGCACTCTCAGACTTATATAGAGCATATTATATGTTCCACGATATAGATATTCTATCTCATTTAACCATTGTTATAATCTTATTGTGATCAAAGATCCTCTATATAGATGATTTACATCGAGATGGGATAATTTTACCGTTTTCACCCCTCAATGTATTTTTCCCCTTAAAACACTTAGCTACCTGTAAATGATGTTTAGTGATCTAAGAATTAGTCACTTAAACAAGAGCTCATCCATTTACTTCTATTTAGCTAAGCTTGAAGGGAATCATCACTTGACTTCTATCCACCAGTAGAAGCTATAGATTCCATATTTATGTTCAGAACTCCCACTCAATCATACTATTATGTTCCCAAAATATACGTATCACCCTGAACCAAAAGTAGGCTTAACTAATAACTCAAAGAACATGAATAGCACTCTTGAGTTGAGCCTAAGCATATCAGGATTTAGATTCTTTTAATCTTAAGATCAACTACTGATATTGACTTGGAAAGATATAACAGTAAGTTTTTAATATCTTAACTAAGTTCAATATCGGTCAAGTCCAAGTATACTCCATACATTCGAAACTAGTATACTTTATCAATGTTCTGGAAAGAACATAACACTTACTCCAAGTGTAAGTACACATCATAGTTGATTATCACATCAGTGTAAATCCAAAACACTGATGAAACAGGGACTTAGTCTTTTGATTCATATAATCACAATCACATTCCACTGTGTTGACAATACTATAATTGTCAATAAACATATGATCTGGACTTAACAGATTTTGTCTGTAAATGTAATAAACATATTAAACCATTAGCATGGAAAATTCATGCAAACATAAATCACTTAAAATTTGTTATATTGACAACTAATCAGATTGTAAAGGGTTTTATTTAGGGCACAAAACCAAACAAACTCCCACTTGCACTAATATAAAACAAACTGTGCAAATTAATCAATCTGATGTCTTGATCTTCAGATCAAGTGTAGTATATTTGAATCCACCCAAACTTCTGGAAACTAGTTCATAAAATTATTTATGAAACATCCTTTACTATATGCTTTACTCATCAAGGGATACTGAAATCCTTACTGTTTTAAAGTACATCTGAATAAACAGAAGACATATCTCTGATATTTTAAAATATGGAATTGAGATAATACAGCGTAGACTTTTCTTCAGTAAAATAACTTTCTGGTAATTTCGAATTTACAAAGTTGTAAATCTTCTCTGGTAGAGCTTGAATTATTATAGAATAACTCCTCCACCCCCAGAGTAACCACCATCTCAAAATTTGAATGAGTTGGAGTAGATACAAGGATAACTGCTATACAGTTCCTTAATATCTAACATATAGATCACTTTCATAAATCTTTCTTGAATATCTTCTAATGGTCCTTATTTGATTACATCTCAGATAGCTCCCACTCAATAGCAGATGCCTGGTTAAATAATACTTTTAACCTCTTTATTGTTATGAGAAATATCTAGTTGTGACTTATAGTATTAGTCTGAAACTATAAGTTTCTTTTAAGACTAAATCATCAACATAGCAGACTAGTATTTGAAGTGAAAAATACTTGCTAGAGATTATGTAATCAAAATTAAGATACCATAAAATGTTATGAGGATTAAGAAATCTCGGTTCAAGTCATTCGAATAGACTAAACTAGAATTCTTTTATCTTATTCTCATAATTCTGATAAGTTATATCTATCCACATGAATGGTTAGATTTGCTTTTCAGTAGTGTTCTTAAGTTCCTATCACAAGTGTCAACCTAATGAAAATGGGTAACGAATTTTAAAATTCTCCCACTCAATTAAGGTAGTGTGATACATTATCAAAGAACTTTTACAGGTATCATTATTTACTACAGCAGTAAAACTAAATTGGAACATACAATCAAGATCAAGGATTTATATTGATAAAAGCTAATTCATTATATTACTTCCATGTTTAAAGAAAATATGTGTTACATAGGGTATTGTGGATAAATTCCACCCCTAAGTATATAGAGATTATGATCCACCCCTAAAGGTTATAAAGATCATGATTCTTTAAGTGTTATAGAGATTATGTGGAGTTGAATACAATCCAGAGTTCATTAGAAATAAAGGATCGTTGAACTGCATAGTTTTCTTAACTTTTCTCCACCCCTATTAGATCAAAAGATCCTTTTATTAAACAAATTCTCAATAATTGTATTAGAATTAACAATTATTAATAAACATAGAAATAATTTCTAGTGTTTATTTAATATAACTCTATGAAGAGTTGTAAATATTATAGAATTTGTATCAATAATAAAAACACTTACACAGATAAACATATAAATATAATGTGGTAATTGTGGTTTAAGATAAAGTAAATGAAGCTTAATCTCATAAATTACAATTTATTTGTAATAGAAAATAAAAATATTATTAATAATAAAAAAATGTTTTGCAACATTATGAGAAAAAGAGGGATAAAATCCCAAACTTAAATTCGAAATCCAAACTGTTTTAAACTAAAACAATTAATTCAAAATTAGATAAATTAGCTTCATCTTCATCTTGGACGATCTTCACCCATTGTCGAGCTTTCCGATCCAACTCACTAAGATAGCATCTGAGTTCAAGTAGCTTGGCCTATAAGAAGAAGAAACAAATAAACAAAGTTACTCCAGAATCAATAATCCAAATGGATAATAATTCACTAAAACTCTTAAAGTTTATAGAAAGAAATACCTTGTTTCTTTGCAAGAAGTTTAGGACATTGGGGTTTCCAATGACCTTTCTCATTGCAGTAGAAACACTTTCCTTTTAGTGCATCACCAGAAGTAGTAGCCTTTTTGTTTTTCATGGCTTTGGCACGCTTCTTGGTGTTTCTCCACTTCGTCTTAGATTTGGGTTTTGAAGTAGAGGCAACATTTGCCTCAGGTTTGACCGTCCCATTACTGTTGCCAGAATTGTGAGCTTTACCCCCTTTCTTCTTGGGGCCTCCAATCAAATTTTCATATGTCTGAAGGTCATTGACTAATTCATGAAAGTCTATGTCCTTTTCATTCATGACATAATTTGATGTATAGGGCAGAAATGATGGAGTCAGACTATTCAAGATAAGGCTTACTTGAGTAGTGTGATCCATTTCAGCACCATGATCCTGGGCTTCTTGGAAATAACTTGCCATTAGGAGAACATGATCACGCACATTTTGATGGGGTTCCATCCGTGCATTGATGTATTTCTTAGTCGCATCAAAGCGAGACTGAAGAGATGCCCTACCGAATAGCTCAGTTAACTTCGTCATAACTTCAGCAGCCTTTTCAGTTTTAGAAAACTGAGTTTTAAGGGTGTCAACCATGCTAGAAAGCATGAAGTATAGAGCTTTGTCGTTAGCTTTCTGCCAACGCTCATACTTTTCTTTAATAGCTTTGGTTGCATTGTCCCCTGGCACTTCAGGAGACGGCTCAGTTAACACAAACAAGGCACTTTCTCCTACGAGAGCAATATTAATGTTCTCATTCCATTTTGGAAAGTTAGATCCATTTAGCTTATTTTCGGTCAAGAGTGATAACATGGAATTCATCATGGTAATACAGGATACTACAAAATAATAAATAGAAATCAATAATGGTTTAACATAAAATCCAATTCCGAAATTATAAGCACATAGCATGTAGGAATGATAAGAGAAAATACTAAAAAATACAATCCTAAATAATTTCCAAGATTTTCAACAAACTGATATCAGTGTCCCATTTAGGCGAGAGTCAAAGCTATCATCCATTGAATAGAGTTGTCAGCTCATCTAAAATGTTAAACATTCTAGCAACCTTTTATTCGATCAAGATTGGAATCCAGCGTTGTCCCGTTTAGGCGAGAGTCAAGGCTATTCTATCTTATGAGCTTCTACCATTATTTAATATTTTGCAAGTCAAATACAGTCGCCACCATTAGGGTGATCCATACCATATAAAACACTTACAAAGCTACTTATCTTTCGAGATTAAACGGTGCTAACTTGCTAATGAACGTTCGTCCATTAGGGAGGATTACTCACTAAAACAAAAGCTATGGAAAACCAAAAATAGAGATCGAATATCTTAATAATAATAAAGCTCATTCTTTAAAATGTATTTTGTTTATTATTTATAATAAAATATATTCATTAAATATCGAATTTAGAATTAAAATTCTAAATTAGAATTTAATTAGTATTTATAAAATTATACTTAGATGGTGATTGAAATAAATTGAATTATTTCCATCTTAGTAATAATTTTTGTATATAAATATTAAGAAAATTATTTAAGTTGTATTAATTTAAATTAATTTGCAACTCAAATTAAATTTTCATGAGAATATATTTATTTTATTTTGAAAAAGAAAGTATAAAACTTTATATTTTCGAAATACTTAAATAATAATTACTTAGAAAAAATACTTCAAGCAAAAATATCACCTATCTAGATTTTCCTTTGACTAATTAATTCAATTTCTAATAATATACTTTAATTCATTTATTTTAAATTAATCAATAAATGAAAAAATCATTGATTTAAGTTGGTCCAAGAATTAATTAAAATAAATAATAAATTTAGAACTTAATTTATTTTTCAAGATAAATTCAAAATCATCTTGCATAATTAAATGCAATTTCGAAATTGATTAATAAAATAAAGAAAAATATATTTTTGAAAATTATTTAAATTTAAGTTGAAAAAATAAATTTCAACTAAAAAATAATTTTCTATTTAATTAAGGGTCATGAAAAAGTAATATTTAAGTATCATGATGAAAATCAACTTAGATATTTAATTTTCAATTTAATTAAATTGTATTAAATTCAAGAAATAAATAATTAAGTGTAGAGAAGGCTTAATTATTAATGTCTAGTTTAATACTAGGAAAAATTATACTTAAAATAAATTGTACCAAAATTAATTATTTAAATAATTTATTTCACAATGTATAATATTTTCCTATTTAATATTAGAAATAATAAGTAGTCTAGAAATAACTATCTAGAAAATATCTTATTTCACTAAGTATCTTTTCCACAAAATTTGAAAAAATATCTAATTTAAGTTGCTACAGAAAAAATCTAGAACTTAAATATTTTCAAATTTAAATTTAATTAAATATCAAAAATTAAGTTGTAACCACTTAATTTGAAAAATATTTCATTTTAATTTTAAAACTAACTTAAAAAATATCTTATGAATCTTTAATAAATAATGCCTAGAATTCCTCAACTTAGTTTTAAATTTAAATAAAATATCCAAATTTAAGTTAGATAAGAAAAATCAGTTAATATAACTAATTTATAACTTAAATATGAATATTTAATTAAATAAGCTTCAGAAAGAATCTAGTTAGTTAAAATTCTTTATTTAATTAAATACAAGAAAAATACAAATAGTTTGTCTAGAAATAATATCTAAAACTAAGAGTTTTTCTCTTAAAATTAACTTTAAAATATTAAAATGAAAATAAATTTCATATATTTTAAAAGTTAATTATGTTGCTAATCAATTTTATTAGGTTAAACTAATTTAATTAACCTAGCACAGTTATTTAAATCAGGCAAATGGACCTTCACAATTGGGGTAGTTCATGTGAGGGGGAGCTGGGTTCAGTATGTCGTACCCATTTCTATTGGCTCCCAACTCTCACACAAGGCCCAAAAGAGAGGAATTTAACCTTAAAATAAATAACTGTTATTAATTGAATAGGTCCAAAACTATATGGACCTAAGTAAAATCTATCAGGGTGTGACATTTTATTTAGCAACAACCTATATGCACACATTTGGATGGATCCTATCATGTTGCTAGGTCATACACAGATGAAAGAAGATTGTAAAATTTACCTGTTACAAATTATTTACTTGACCTATCGTCAATTGAACCATGGGTTAAAATCAGATCATTGGATCTGTTAACAAGTTAACCATGGCAATTTAGATCAAGCAATAATAGGTTTTATAAAACTTACACATAAGCTAAAACAGATACTCCTGCAACATGGTTAACTAGATAGTTGGATGTAGGATTTATTTAATTTTAAATAATTATATTTTTAAAAAATAATTAAATAATAAAAAATAAAATAAAAAAATATATATTTTTGAAATAAAAAAAAAATATTTAAAATTAAACCTACAATTTTGAAAAATAGGTTTCAACTAACCTAAATATCATTTCAAAATTTGCTAACTACTTTTAAAAATTTAATGTTATTTTATAAATTAAATATTCAATAAAAAAATAAAAAAGATGAATAAGTATCTTTTTCAGATTTTACAATTTAATTTAAATAAATAAAATAACAAAATTTAAAACTTAGCAAAATATCTTATTTCTATTCAAAATATCATGATTATAATTATCTTATTTTAAATTTAAATAAGGTCAAATTAAAAAAATATATATTTAAATTAAAAAAATTTAATATCTGACCTTGAATTTAAAAATAAGATAAAAATAATCAAATTCAAAAATAAGATAGATAATTAATCAAAAAAAAGTTAGATATTTACTATTTTCAAATTCAAATTACACTAATATCATGAATTAATTTAAAAAAAATTAATTAATCTAATTATGATATTTAGAATTGAAATAGGAATAGTAAATGTCTAAATACAAAACTACACAAAAAATTAGAAGTTAAAAACGTGAAATAGCATGAAAAATCGAAGAAAACGAAAAAAGTGCGAGCTGTACGGACAGTATGCTGTGCATACTGCCCGCGGGCGCAGGTGGGAGTGCACGGCCGAGAAAACTCGGCGCAGGGGAAATCTGCAGCACGTCCGCGCACGGAGGAGGGGTTTCAGACACCCGTGGGCGTGTTGCTCGGACAAAACCTTGTCCGAACACGCGCCTGACCGAGGATCACTCGGTTCCGCGCGCATGGGTGAGTGCTTCATCCCGATATTTTTTCGAAACTTCAAAAAATCATAACTAATTCAAATTAAATCGAAATTGAGTTCTGTAAAAAAGTAAATTGCTTAATTTTTTCCATACTATCCAGAAAAAATAATTACAGAAACAGAATTTCAATTATTTTTCACGAAAATTTACAAACATCAATCAATCATCATATAACACACAACACAACATGAAACCATCCAAATCACAAACAATCGTTTTAAAGTCCAAATCTCTTGCAAGCAAATCAATTACCATGGCTCTGAGGCCAGTTGTTGGAATTTATTTTACCAGGATCTTAGATCTACTCACAAGTATGTTGTTTAACACCCTAAATATGAACTTTCTAAAACGATAAATAAACACATATAAAGTTAAGAAAACCTTACATTGGTTGCAGCGGAATAATGTCTCATTCCACTTAGATCTCTAACCCTTGTATCCTTTCTGTCGCAGAGTATTATCAAGATCTGAGCCCGAATGTCCTTCTCTTTGTGTGTGATCCTTCACAGTCTTCCAATCTATGATTGAGGTACCACTTGCTGTGTGTGGGCACTACTCTATCACTGAGGGTTTCGAAATTTAGAAGAAAAAAAGAGAGAGGTATTGGTTCGGCTATATAGAGAGAGGTATCACTTTCTATTTATAGGCAACTACTAGGTTTAGGTTAGTAATTATTTGGCATTAAAATAATAAAAATATCAATTTGAAAAACCTTCTTAAGTGGCCGGCCAAGGTGTTTATTGGGCCTCACTTGGTTTTTGCAGTTTTCACAATTTTTATTTCTATTTTCTCAAAAATGCCAATTTTCTAATTCTAACCTTTTAAATGCCAAAACTAATTATTTAATAACTAAAATAGATTATTAAATAATATTGTCATTTAATTTAATTATTAATTAGACATATAGACTCTCTTAATTAATAAATAAACCTAGAATCTCTTTTCTTTACAATTTCACCCCTGCTTAGTGAAAATTCACAAATTAGACATAGTCTAACTTTAGAATTATAATTGATTAATCGCAAATCAATTATTGAGTCTTACAAGCAGTATAGTCTCAACTAGAATGGGGACCATGGATCTATATGCTGAGCTTCCAATAAGTGAACCGAATTTACTAAGTAAATCCCTACTTATTAATTCCTCGTTGAATCCACTCTTAGAACTTAGAATTGCACTCTCAGACTTATATAGAGCATATTATATGTTCCACGATATAGATATGCTATCTCATTTAACCATTGTTATAATATTATTGTGATCAAAGATCCTATATATAGATAATTTACATCGAGATGGGATAATCTTACCGTTTTCACCCCTCAACGTATTTTGCCCCTTAAAACACTTAGCTACCTGTAAATGATGTTTAGTGATCTAAGAATTAGTCACTTAAACAAGAGCTCATCCATTTACTTCTATTTAGCTAAGCTCGAAGGGAATCAGTACTTGACTTCTATACCCCAGTAGAAGCTATAGATTCTATATTTATGTTCAGCACTCCCACTCAATCATACTATCATGTTCCCAAAATATACGTATCACCCTGACCCAAAAGTAGGCTTAACTAATAAATCAAAGAACATGAATAACACTCTTTAGTTGAGCCTAAGCATATCAGGATTTAGATTCTTTTAATCTTAAGATCAACTACTGATATTGACTTGGAAAGATATAACAGTAAATTTATAATATCTTAACTAAGTTCAATATCGACCAAGTCCAATGTATACTCCATACATTCGAAACTAGTATACTTTATCAATGTCCTGGAAAGAACATAACACTTAATCCAAGTGTAAGTACACATCATCGCTGATTATCACATCAGTATAAATCCAAAACACGAATGAAACAGGGACTTAGTCTTTTGATTCATATAATCACAATCACATTCCACTGTGTTGACAATACTGTAATTGTGAATAAACATATGATCTGGACTTAACAGATTTTGTGTGTAAATGTAATAAACATATTAAACCATTAGCATGTAAAATTCATACAAACATAAATCACTTCAAATTTCTTATATTGATAACTAATCAGATTGTAAAGGGTTTTATTTAGGGCACAAAACCCAACTAACGCCCACTTGCACTAATATAAAACAAACTGTGCAAATTAATCAATCTGATGTCTTGATCTTCAGATCAAGTGTAGTATATTTGAATCCACCCAAACTTCTGGAAACTAGTTCATAAAAATATTTATGAAACATCCTTTACTATATGCTTTACTCATTAAGGGATACTGAAATCCTTACTGTTTTAAAGTACATCTGAATAAAAAGAAGACATATCTCTGATATTTTAAAATATGGAATTGAGATAATACAGCGTATATTTTTCTTCAGTAAAATAACTTTCTGGTAATTTCGAATTTACAAAGTTATAAATCTTCTCTGGTAGAGCTTGAATTATTATAGAATAACTCCTCCACCCCCAGAGTAACCAAAAAGTTAAATAATAAGTTTGTTAAAAAAATTTGAATAAACATTTTAAATACTTAACAAATAATGTCCATGTAACAAATGTGAAATAAGATATTAATATAATTAAATTATTTTTTTTTAAACTAACAAACTAAATTTTGAAGATTTAGGGTTGTTGAAAACCCCTTAAATATCTCATCAAAATTTAAAATTCAAAAATGAAACTAATTTAAAATATCTAGGTTTATTTGAATTATTTTATTAAATTAAATTAAATATCTAATAAGATAAATGATCTAAAAATAACTAAAAAGATATATTCAAAATCATTATCTAATCTTATAATTTAAGAAAATTAAAATAATAAAATAAACCAATTTTAAAATAGATATGGTTAGGTAATTATTATTTTAAGAATAAAATAATTAAAAAAAATAATTATCCTAATTATATGTCAAAATATCTCAAATTAAGCCTTTTTCAAATTTCTACTAAAATATCTAAGTTATTTAAATATTTAAAATAATTTATATAAATATCTGATAAGTAAAATAATATAAAATAGCATAAATATTATTTTTCTAATTTATATTTTATAAACAATTAAATACTTAAAAAAATAACAAATTTTGAATTTGAAAATATTATGGTTAGAATATCTATAAAAATATCTAGGTTAATTTCAAATTTATTAATTATTTAATTTATCATATAAGATAATTTTAATATAATATTTCAAATTAAAAGATAAGGTTATCTTTAAATTTAAAATATGGCTGATATTAAAATATTTGATCTTATAATTAAATAATGTATAAATATTGAAGAAATTAATAAATTTTTAAAATCTGACCATAATTTAAAAATAAAATAATCAAGTTTTAAATTTAAACTTCAAAATATCAAAAAATTAATAATAATCTATTAAAAAATAAATATTATTAATTGAAAATTGATATTTAAGTTTAAATATATTAAAAAAAATATTTTATTTTAATTTTAGGGTTTGAAAATTCAAAAAAATTGAAATTTGGGGAAAAATCCCACAAAAATCGGATTTTGGGGCTTGCTGGCAGCAAGGCTGCAAACAAGGCCCTTGCTCGTGCGAGAGAAGAGACTTGTACAGTCTCACACCGAGATTTCTCGACACCTGCAGCCTGGGACAAGGGCGGGATGCAGGGTCATGGGCGATGCACATGGGCAGACACGGGCTTCAGACAGGGTTTTGTCCCCAGTCCGCGCGATCACGAGCACCTTGTTTGAGTGCTCCTGTGCGTGCAATTGAGTCTATGTATCCCGAATTTTCAAAAGTCCATAACTTTTTCAATTTTTATCGAAATCGACTTCCGTAAAAACCAAAATTGCTTAATTTTTCACAAGAAATCCAAATAAAATATTTCAGAAAGAAAATAAAAGTATTTTTATGGAAAAATTTCATAATTCACATACAATCATCAATTAATTACATAAACCAACATGAACACATCCAAATCAACACACAAACAATATTCATCGTTTTAAATCCATATTTTATGAAAGTAAATCATTACCATGGCTCTAATACCAGTTGTTGGGAATATTTTACCAGAATCTAGATTTACTAACAAGTATGTTGAATTAACATCCTAAATATGAATTCTCTAAAACAATGAAATAAACACATAAGGGTTTAAGAAAACCTTACATTGGTTGCAGCGGAATATAATGACTCCTTCCCTTCAAGATCTCTAGCCCTTGATTCCTTCCTGTAGCAGAGCATTATCAAGATCTGAATCTGGATCTCTTTCTCTCCTTCGGGTTTGGTTACCACCGTCTATCTCACTATGATTGAGTCCTTATGTGTGGGCATGGCACTCATCACTCAAGGTTTAAATAGGTAAAGAATAATTAATGAGGTGAGAAATCTCTATAGAAGGAACTCTCTCATCAAGTTTGGTTGAATAGTCAAGTTGACATTAATTTGACAAAGTGTCAAGTGGATGAGATGAGAGCATCATGTTCATTTTATAGTGTTTCAACTAGGGCTTAGGGTTGAATTATATGGATTAAAAAAGAATAAAATATTGGGCAACAAATATACTATGGCCCTACATGATAGTGGACCTCTTTCTAGTTAGATTTCTGCCAATTTATTTCAACCACTTATTCTTCTTTTCAATAATACCATATTTTTCAATTCAACCTTATAAATGTCAAAACTATTTATTTAATAATTATAATTAATTACTAAATAAAATTGCCATTTATGTAATTTATTAATTAGACCATTCAAAATCTCTTAATTAACAAATTGACCCCAAAACCTCTTTTCTTCATAATTAAGTCCTTGCTTAGTGAAAATTCTTAAATACGACATAGTTGCTATAAAATAATATAAAATAGATGAGAAGAAAGAAGAGGAAGAAGAAGAGAAAAAGAGAAAGTGAATGAGAATTTCTAAGTTGTTTATTCTAATGGGGTTAACCCCTATTTATACAAATACAAGAGTCAAATATTAAGAAACTAAGAAAAAGGAAAACTAAGAAAAAGAGTAATGTTGATTACAATTAATGGTAATAAATAAAAGATTTGGACATCCACATAATTATTAATATTTATAACACTCCCCTTGGATGTCCATAATAACTACTTTATTAAAAATCTTGCTGAAAACTTGATCAAAAGAAAAAGAGTATAGTGTAAACTAACTCCCCGTCATTTAGGCATTTGTGGAGATCTTCTAATCAACGAATTTCGATCTTGTCTGCCGTCTTCTCAAATGTTGATGTTGGTAATAACTTTGTGAATAAGTTTGCAAGATTGACACTTGATTGAATATGTTGAATACCAATATGCATTTTCTTGAAGCGCATAAAGAAGAATTTGGTGAAATGTGTTCTAACTCTATCTCCTTCAATGTACCCTCCTTTTAGTTGAGCGATGCAAGCAATATTATCCATAGAGAATTGCTTGGGTTGATACTTCTTTATTGAGTGCAATCCATATGTTTCCCGAATATGCTATGTCAATGATCTCACTCACACACATTCTCTACTTGCTTCATAAAATGCAAGTATGTTAACATGATTTATAGTTGCCTCGGTAAAAACCTTGCCAGAAAAACCCAGTGGGACAAAATTTGAGCTAGGGAAAAAGAGTACAATATATATTTCATATTCATAACTATTTTCAAGTTGCCTCGTTAAAAACCTTGCCAGGAAAACCCAGTGGGACACTGAACTAAGGGAAAAAGAGTGCAACATAAATATATCTCCTCATGCACATATGATTCATAATTCTTTTGGTGATAATAGATCTCATAAGATTATTGTTATCACTTTTAAAATATCACCATATACAATCTTTGATCATATATTTTCTATAACTCTTCTAGAGTATGTATGGACTTCTAAATTATAGATGAGAGGTTCGTGGAGCATTAGTCTTTATCCAACTAATTGTATCATGCATGTGTGTACACAACTTTGTTCATACTAAAATTTAAAATTTCAAGTAGATATGAACATAACACATTAATGGTACTATAAATTTTCATTTGTGACAATGATGGTACTCCAAGACCATATATTTGTTCCATCTTGTTGTGTGATCTTAATTTCCATATCAAATGATCATATATCTATAATTCTTGATACATATGAAGTACTTCAAGACTTCAATACTAATGAACAAACTTTATACATTTAATATTTCTCAATATGCAGAAAGAAATAAAAGTTTGTTCTTCAATCACTTATAATATAATCAAAAACTTTTCAAGAGTCTATCACAACGTATAATTTACGAATTTATACTGCATAGACAACCATAGGTATTTTTCAAACAATAATTTACTTACATGTCTTTATTTCATACAAAGATCTTTGTCATATAGTGCGCGCGACTTTGAATTTATATCACTTAAGACAAGTATGAAATTCTTCTAGAATTTTTAGATAAAGCTTATTTCAAATTCTCACTATATTAGGAGCTCCAAATAAATAACTTTTATCGAAATATTTATGTGACGCTTATAAATCCTCATAAAATATATTCCAGGCTATAATCAAATCATAATTATATTTTCTCAATATTTAAGCCTTACTTCAATCAATCTCATGTCTATGCAAACTTTGTACAACAATTCATTATGCACAAATACATATATGCGAATTTCTCATTATAAATATTTATTTTCACACCCTATATGTCTTACTTCACTTTATGCGAGTAACTTGCCTGGACTGCGTCATAATATTTTGGCCAAAAATAAAATGTATGTCGATGATTCTCGACAAATCTAATACCATGATCCTTGCTATCTCATCTTAGTTTATTGCATATGCAAACATTCAACTTCTGTTGTCGACAAAAATTTCAGTATATGATAATTTCCTACCATATTGACATAACTTATAGAGATCTCTTTAAATTACATATTTTCAAATATGTTTATCATTTATAGGTACCTATATAGAATCACTTCAGGGATTCAATTATGATCAAATGTGTTATGTCTAACTTCTCTTGGGAGTCTCTTCAAGTACCGTTTTCATCACGGTTATCATTTTAATCATCAATACTTTATAACATTAAGGTATCTCTATGAGTACCTCTAGATTTAACAACTTCAAGATAAATCAAATGAACATTTATTAATAATTTCTATATTGTTCATTTACGCTTCAGGCGTTTTCAACTCATTCTAACTCAACTTTGAATAATATTGATTTGCAGTTGGTATATATCATTTTGAACTATATTGTTCTTATATAGTTTGTGCAATGATCATTTCTCAAAAATTATCATCGATCCCAACTGCTTCTCTCCCCCTGATCGAGAAAATTTTTAAAAATTGTGATATCTAATAATATTAATAGACCTGTAGGGATTTCAATATATCACAATGAATCAATATTTATTTAAACTCATATATACTATATGACATTGAACTTCAGGTTCAATAAACTTCAGTTTCAAGTTCAATCCAGCTAAGAATGAGTCATACGTGTATAATTAGAAATACATAAATTTACACATTTTGTAAATGCATGATCATATAATCTTATCACATCAATAAGAAACTATGCACTAAAAATCTAACAATGGCTCAAGATTATTAAAGAAATATAATTTAAATATTTTTATGTGCAAATATATGCACATTCTTCTTTCGAGCCTTCTAAATTAATAATGAGAAGATTTTTCTGGTTCTTCAACAAAATTTAGTCAAATTCTTTGACAATTTATTGCATATGATTGATCATGTCAAAATAATTCAATTCATGAACTTCAGGTTCACTATAATTTGTATTTCAATGAAACTTTCAAAAGTAATGTAAATTCATTACAACATAATCATTACAAGTTTCATTTTTATATACACGAATAATATAATTATGTTATTCTCCAAAACATATACACTCTTCAGGAGTCACTATTAGGTTTATCAAACTTTATATTTCTTCAAGGATCACTATTATCAATTCAATGATGTGTATAATTTAAAAGATACATGACAACTTCATCATGTTATTGTAATGGTCAAATAGATATAACCATAATATATCATTCATTTTTCCTGGTATCTTTTTAACAAGTCGTCTAATTTATTAATAGACTATTCATTAGTCTAATTATCATGACTTGATATATTATATATTTAAATGTACAACCAGTACATATAATAAGTTATTTCTTATTACTTTCATAACTAGATAAAAGATATACATCTAGGTACATACAAATATATTTTAGTACTCCAAGTAGCAATTGTATGTAAGACTTCTTCATTAAGCTTTTCAAATAATCATTTTGTGATTCTTTATCACTTTGATTATATTAGATCACTAACAAATATTAGTAAGTTATATATTCACTTCTGGGAATATGCAAACTGAATTAAATAGTAACTGCATATATACATATCTTGTACCAACAATAGTTTAAAACTATTGATTTCAAGAAATAATAAAATATGTATATATTAATTTGCTTCTGACATTATCAATATATGTAAAATCTATATTCTTTGAGATAGAATTTCATGTCTATTCATTCTCTTCAGGGAATGATATTTAAATATTCTAAATGTACAATAAATTTGTACAATTCACATTCTATTCAATAATCAAATATACTTTTATCTTGATTATAAGTGTGTCCGTACTACAGGTATGCGACTACTATTATTCAATTCCACACATGATATATAGATTTTATGTACTTTGATTGTGTGTGGTATCTCATCTTTTGGTTGTTTCCACTTTCTTCTAGAAATATTTGAGTAGTAAATAATGCCATCGATTATTTAAAATCATTACATTCACTTCGGGGAATGACGTTAAACAAGTAGAACATTATTATAAATTTCTTAAAAATTTATTACTTGTTCATTCATAAAAATATAAGAAATTATTCAGCAATTTCTTTTATGATATTTCAAAGAATATATAAATACAATTTTTGCATAGTCTCCAAGATGTATGCAAAATTTAATCTTTAATATATGTCAGATTCAATAATTTCCAACATTGCAAGTAATAACAATGTATAATAACATGACTAATACAAACAATCTTTAAAATTAATTGACTTCAATTCATATCATACTCTGCAGGGAATGATGAACAATAAATACATGCCTTGTGTATTCAAATAACATTAGTCATGCTCATTGTTATTCTTATACTTTGATGTTTCAATGCAATTTTCTTAACATTCTTTTTAGTTATTCAAAACCCACTATAAAATTGCATCAATAATAATCATTTTTAATGATTCTTTAGTTGTATTCACATAAATACAATCATTTTTTTCGACAAATATAAAACATTTACTTCAGGAAATGTTTGTCAAAATCTATATCGATATTAGATTACTTTTTATTGTCCTCAAAGAATACAAGAACATATATATCCATCAACTATATAATGAATATTACGTTTCTATAATCTTCAGGATATATGCAAGATTTTATTGAGGACGCATAATCATCAGGATATATGCAATATTTTATCGAGGATGCATAAACTTCAGGATATATGCAATATTTTATCGAGAATGCATAATTTTTAAGATACATGCAATATTTTATCGAGGATACATAATCTTCGTGATATATGTATAATTTATATAGATTTTCTCTATCATATCATAGGCACACATATATTATAAACATTATGAATGATAAGAACATAATATATATATGAAATCAATAATAAATATATAAAAACATATACATAGATATATAATATATAGATATATAGATAAAAAGAAAAAAGAAAACAAATGATTCTTGAAATTATTTCAGTCAGATAAGTATATATATAAATATATATTTAGTGTATCGTGACTTTGAAACAATTCAAGAACTTTAACAAAATACTTACATTGGGGCTTGGGCAGAGACTCATGCTTCAAGCTTGGGCAGAGACTCATGCTTCAATCTTAGGCAGAGACTCGTGCTATAAAATAATATAAAATAGATGAGAAGAAAGAAGAGGAAGAAGAAGAGAAAAAGAGAAAGTGAATGAGAATTTCTAAGTTGTTTATTCTAATGGGGTTAACCCCTATTTATACAAATACAAGAGTCAAATATTAAGAAACTAAGAAAAAGGAAAACTAAGAAAAAGAGTAATGTTGATTACAATTAATGGTAATAAATAAAAGATTTGGACATCCACATAATTATTAATATTTATAACAATAGTCTAATTTTAGAATTACAATTGATTAATTAAAATCAATTGACTGAGTCTGCAAGTAGTATTATCTCAACTAGTGAGGGGACCATGGGCCTATATAACAGAGCTTCCAATAAGCAGATCTAGAATTTACCAAGTAAATTCTCTAATTTATTAATTTCTCATTGAACCACTATAGAACTTGGTATTGAATACACTCTCAGTTACATAGAACGCTCTATACATACCACGATATAGATACGTTATGATTATCCATTGTTACAATCCTAATAGTCAAGGATCCTCTATAGATCATCTACACTGAATAGGGACAATTTCCCGTTCTACTTTGAAGTATTTTATCCTTAAAACACTTAGCTACCTATAAATGATATTTTAGTAAACTAATATAATTACTAAACTGAGATCTCAATCATTTATCTCTATTCAGCCAAGCTCGAAGGAAATCATCGTTTCACTTATATGTCCAGATAGAAGCTATAGATTCCATATCTATGTTTAGAGCTCCCACTCAATTGTACTATCATGTTCCCAAAATGTACGTATCACCCAGACCAAAAGGTAGGCTTGACTAACAAATCAAAGAACACAAATAACACTCTTGAGATCGAACCTAACCATGTCAGGATTAAGATCCATAGACCTAAGATCAACCATTGATATTGACTTAGAATGATATAACGGTAAGTTTAGGATATTTTTTCTAAGATCAATATCGGTCTCTTCCAATGTATACTCCATACATCCGATACTTGTAAACTTTGCCAATGCCCTGGAAAGGACATAACACTTATCCAAGGTGTAAGTATACCTTATCGCTGATTATCATGCCAGTCTAAATCCTGTGAACTGACAAATCGTGGGAATTAAACTTTTGAACATATAATCATGATTATATTCCACTGTGCTGACGACACTATAATCATGAACAAATATATACATATTTATATATGTTCTGGACTTATTAGAATTTATACATTAAAAAGTCATGAAATAAATCATGTGAAACATGCAACATAAAATGATTTTTGATCTTTATTAATTAGTAAACATGATATATTGAAATGGGTTTTATTTAGGGCACAAAACCCAACAAAAATGAGAGGGACGCCTCTCAGGAGTAAGCAAACATTTTTGAATAAAGAGGGTAGCGCGGTCAAATACTATAAGCTCCCTCCCATCTGAGTAAAAGGATGATGAAATACTAAGAGGTGGAGACTGCTCAAAGATCCATACTCCCTCAAAGTAAAACCCATTGACCAGAATGAAGAAAGATGCCTGGCCAAAGAGTGATCCCAAGAGATACTCGACCAGCATCATAAAAAAAAGAGAGGCTAAAGTAGATGATTCACTTACCAAAGTAAGGGGAACCACTAAGCCAAAGAGCCAAAGCCACTTGACCAAGGGTGATTCTCAATGTCAGACATATATAAAATAAAGATAGAAGTTCTATAGTCAGCCAGAAATATAAAAGAAAATAACAAAGTCCTTAGAGTTTTCACGGACATGGCCACAAGAAGAGGAGCCCAGTGGTTACAACTACTAGATGGGCATGCATCACATCGACATTTACCTCGGCAAGCCATGATTGCATCATCGAACTTAGCGTTTAAGGATTCAACCATTTGTGCCATACAGGAACCAAGAATGCTATAGTCGATATTAGGGTTTTGTATCCAGACCGTGTATAGCAAGCGTTCAATCTTATCCTCTGATTCTTCCTTGTTCCTTACTTTAATGGTGCAAAGGTGATGTTCTAGCTCGTCAATCCTAGCTCTAAGCCTCTTTGTTTAGACGTGCGAGTGCGACAAATACCTCTGGCGAATGGAGAAGGAGTCCTCAAGCTGTTGGGTAAGGCTGGCTACTGAGGATTGCTCATTGGTTAACAAAACTTGAAGATGATTTGCTTCCCCTTGAAGAGCTTTGCATTTACAGTTGGACTCCTCCAAGTCACTAAGAGCTTGTCAGAGGTGCGAAAGGTCTCCCTCCTCAAGAGGGTTAGAGCCAAGAGTATATTATTGTAAGACAAATGCTTGCAAGCAAAAGTCACAGTTAAAAAAAAAACAGTAGCAAGTGACAAAAATAAAGACAATGGTAATATGTGCTAACCCATATGTTGCATTTGAGAGTAGCCTGTTGTCGTCCCTCTGCTAAGGAGTTACGCAGCCAAGTCTAGTTAGAAGTGTAAACTCACCCAAGTACCGGTTATACCCATTGGAGCATTGGTGTAAAGCCCGCTTAGTTAATTTGGAAATTAGTAGTTGTTTATGTTTAAATTATGAAATTATTTATAGCTATTTAAATAATTTATTACTGTTATTTATGGAATTCAGAAATGCATGATTATGTCATCAGTAGTTTTTATATTTCGTATTTCCGGTGTCCGGTATTTTGGAACTCGGCGTTTGGCTCAGTAGAAATCACAACTTAGTATGTTGGTAATTGGGGGACGAGTTTAGACATTGGGAATGTCGGGAATGGCCGGGAATTTAGAATTTCCCAAAAATACCCCTTTAGTATGATTTTATGGTGGAGGGGCAAAATGGTCTTTTTGCCCCATTTGTGTTTTGTCTTATGTGAGTGTATTATTTGAAAAATAAATATTTAATTATGTGTATTCTTGGCTGAAATGTATATTGCATATAGTTTATTTATTTTCCCTTTTTAGCAAAAAAATCACTAAGTAAGAAAGAAAGAAAATTTTCAAAGAAAACTCTCCATTCTCTCTCTAATTTCGGCTGAGGCTTTTGGGTGCATGAAGCTGATTTTCCTCTTTGATTTCCAAGCAATTCTCATCCTAATCTAAGCATTTTTCCAAGCTAGGTTAGCTCTCTTGATTTCTTCCTTAAATTTATGAAAAAAATGATGAAAAAGGTTGAGTAAATGCTTGTTTATTTAAAGTTCTTGCTGCTGTGATTTGTTGTTGTTTTCTAAAGTTTATCTTGCTATTGTTTAAGTAATTCAGAGCTAGTGTATGCATGTTGATTACTTGGAATTATGTTTTGGGAGTTTTTAGTTCAAGAGCATGATTTTTGAAAATGTATGTGAATCTGTAAATTACTGGCTGTGGTTGATCTTTTTCATTTTCAGAGGCTTAGTTATGCATATTTATGTAGGTTTGATCTAGCTTGATTGCATGTTAGTGGATTTTGATCAAGTTTGAGTTTTGGAACTCAAAGCTTGGTCTTTAATGGCATTTTGTGATTCTGTGAGTTCTGGGTGATTTTGTTGCCTTTGAATGGTTATTTGGGGTATATAGATCAGGTCTGGAAGGTCTTGCATGATTTGGGTTAGATTTGATCGAGTTATGAATTTTTGAAAAATTCCTGCGAGGAACCGGAATTCCGGTTGTGCAACCGGAATTCCGAATGGGTGTCCAGTAATTCCCAGAACCGGAATTCCGGTTGGGCAACCGGTCTGCCGGTTGGGGAATTTTTCCGAACCCTAGTTTTCCTCGTTTTTATGTTTTTAGGGGTATTGCCATGCTTTTTATCGATAGGGAAACTTTTAGTTCTAAGTTTTAGTCCCCGGGAAGTGATTTAGCGTGTCACTTATAGCGTTGTGATTTTTATGGTTTAGGAGCCGATGTCCGCCGCTCGGCTTCGATTCCGGTCGGGTTGGCCAAGCACACACGAAATCGGAATCCAGGTAAGATTAGTATAACAGTATGCATATGTAGATTACATGTTTAGCGTGCATGTAGGAAGCCTGCTAGATTACATTAGTTATGTATTTAGGCTTCGAACCATCCAACCTTGTCACGTCGGTACGGTGGAGTATGACCAAGAATGACGGAGTATGACCGGTTCGACCGATTAGGCCGACACTTGGTTGGTGGTTCGGTGCATTGACCTATCCGTCGGTACAGTGGAGTATGACCACGGCGGAGTATGACCGGTTCGACCGATCAGGAGGATACTTGTCAATAGTACCGTCCCCTGAACGTTCAAAACTCAGTACCATGTTGGACATGGCAGTAGTAACTCAGTACCATGTTGGACATGGCAGTAGTAGCTCAGTACCATGTTGGACATGGCAGTAGCGGGACTCAGTATCGTGTTGGACACGGCAGTTAGTTTTATGTATGTTATTATTATGCTTTTCTTACTGAGTCTGTCGACTCACAGTTTATGTTCATGTGTAGGTAAAGGCAAGGCTGTAGCTGATGGACCGTGAGCGAGCTTATGAGATTGTACATGTCGGGGCGGTTAGGCCTGGAGCGTACGATCCTCGGGACAGCAAGGCTGAGATTTTTGTAACTGGTCGTTAGACGACTTTATTTTGATGTAAAAGTTAAACAGTTAAAACGTTTGTAAATGATTTTATAAATCGGGATCCCGAGACTTTTATAATATGGTTTATAAGTTTAATTAAAAAGCAAAATTTTAATTAATCACGTTTTTCCATAAACCTCGTTGAATAGCAACGAGCTGCACAGTACGTTTAAAAATCACGTAATACGCCTAAGATAGTTAGGGTGTTACAATTTGGTATCAGAGCCGCCAGGTTGTCTTCCGAAGATCGTCACGACATGTACAATCATCATCAGCAGTTAGCTCGGTTCACGGTTCAGTAAGCCTTTATTGCTTTAGTAGTTTATTTTATTCAGTTATGAAAATGAAAAGCCTGTTAGGAAGCATGTTAGTAGCCTGATAGTAGAATAGGCGCATGTTTCATTTCTAATTTCCAAATTAAGCGGCATTAGTAAGCTCGCCTTGAATACGACCTGATATGCCAACTCTTGGTTTCGCAGGCGGTTCTAGCTAGATGGACGCCAGGCGGACTACCAGGAGTCAGGGCAACTCCGTAGGGTCGAATCAGGGAGAGGGAGCTCAGTTTCCCCCACCTGCCAGGGGCCGAGGTAGAGGTCCCCGAGGCAGGGCTCGTGGCCGGGGTGATGAGAACCCGCCACAGGCTGCCCAGGCTCCCCCAGCCGATCAGGGAGCCCCGAATTGGGAGTTGCGGTTTGCGGAGATGCAAGCCCGGATCGAAGAGCAAGACCTCGAGATTCAGAGGTTGAGACAGCAGGGTGCTCCTGCAGTTCCAGTGCCAGTAGTTCCAGTGGCACCTGCCCCTGCTGCCCAGGCCGAGATAGTGGTGGCGGCCCATAGATTGGAACCATTGTATGAGCGGTTCTGGAAGAAAGCACCTCCGGTATTCCTGGGAGGTCCGGACGTGATGAAAGCCGAGCAGTGGCTGACAGTGATTACCAGAATCCTGAATTTCATGGGTGTCACTGGTAACGATAGAGTGGTGTGCGCCCAGTTTCAGTTCCAGGAGGACGCCCTGGTATGGTGGGACATGGTGTCTCAGATTCACGATGTCACCACCATGACCTGGGAAAGGTTTCAGGAACTCTTCAACGCGAAATATTACAATGAGGCGGTCAGAAGCGCCAAGAGGAAAGAGTTCGTTCACCTGACCCAGCGGGAGAACATGAGCGTCACTGAGTATACTACTCAGTTTGATCGGTTGGCGAGGTTAGCCTCGGGAATTGTGCCGACCGACTTCAGTAAGAAGGAGAAGTATCTGGACGGGTTGAATCCCAAGATCAGGCATGACCTGATGATCACCACGGACGACAGCACCACCTATGCTCAGATGGTGGAGAAGGCACTGCGAGCTGAGGGCGCAGTGGGGTGCATGTCAGAGTCAGCTAGTACTCCGATTAGTGGCGGAGCTCCTACCCCTCCTACATCAGGCTATAGCAGGGGGAGTAGTGGTTCGGCCATTGATCAGAGGAAGAGGGCACCCACTGCTTCCGGCGGCTCGAGTCAGAACAAGAGGTTCCGGGGGAACCAGAACAGAGGGAGTCGTCCTGGTGGTAATGAGACCCGATTCTCCTATCCCGAGTGCCCTAGCTGCAAGAGGCACCATCGGGGCGAATGCAAAGGTCAGGGATGCTTTCATTGTGGCATGCCCGGACACTTCAAGAGGGAATGTCCCCAGCTCCGGCCAGAGGCACCGAGAGCTCCAGCGATACCTACTCCAGCCAGGGTATTCGCTATCACGCAGGCTGATGCAGATGCCAGCCCATCAGTAGTCACAGGTCAGCTTTCTGTTAACAACTCGTTATATTCAGTGCTGTTTGATTCTGGGGCTACACATTCTTATGTGGCGGCCAGAGTCTTTAGTAAGTTGGGTAGACCCTTTGATAGATATGAATCAGGGTTTGGAACCCTGTTACCTGGCGGAGAATTGGTTATCTCCAATAGGTGGATTAGGTCTATGCCGATCAGGATAGATGGTAGAGAGTTAAGCGCTGATCTGATAGAGATGAGCTTAGTCGAATTCGATATTATTTTAGGAATGGATTTCCTATCTAAATATTCGGCGAGCATTGACTGTAAGAGGAAGATGGTGGTCTTCCAACCGGAAAGTGAAGAACCGTTTGTATTTGTGGCTTCGGTTCAGGGATCTCGGATCCCGGTGATCTCGGCTATGTCAGCGAGAGAATTATTGCACGGTGGGTGCTTAGGGTTTCTGGCCGTGGTGGTGGACACCACTCGGCCAGACACCATTCGGCCAGAGGACATCAGATTGGTTCGGGAATTTTTGGACGTCTTTCCCGAAGAACTTCCAGGGTTACCACCTCAGCGGGAGATTGACTTCGTGATTGACTTGGCACCAGGGGTGGATCTGGTTTCCAAAGCCCCGTATAGGATGGCTCCAGCTGAACTTAAGGAGTTAAAGATTCAGCTCCAAGGGTTGCTGGACATAGGGTTCATTCGGCCCAGTGTGTCACCCTGGGGAGCCCCGGTTTTGTTCGTCAAGAAGAAGGATGGATCTATGAGGATGTGCATCGACTACAGAGAGTTGAACAAGCTGACGGTGAAGAATAAATATCCATTACCTAGGATCGATGACTTGTTCGATCAGCTTCAGGGGAAAACGGTCTTTTCTAAGATTGATCTCCGCTCGGGTTATCATCAGTTGAGAATCCGAGAGGAGGACATTCCGAAGACGGCTTTCCGCACTAGGTATGGACACTACGAGTTTCTGGTTATGTCATTCGGACTAACCAATGCTCCTGCAGCATTCATGGACCTGATGAATAGAGTATTCAAGGATTTCCTCGATATCTGTGTGATTGTGTTTATCGACGACATCCTCGTGTACTCTCAGTCAGAAGAGGAGCATGAGTTACATCTTCAGATGGTACTGCAACGACTTCGAGAACATAAGCTCTACGCCAAGTTCAAGAAATGTGAGTTCTGGTTGTCTCAGGTGTCCTTCCTAGGGCACATTGTGAGTAAAGATGGGATCAAGGTGGATCCCGGGAAGATTGAATCCGTCAGGGATTGGCCGAGACCGAAGACAGTGACAGAGATCAGAAGCTTCTTGGGATTAGCTGGGTATTACCGTAGGTTCGTGGAGGGGTTCTCCAAAATTTCAATGCCCCTAACCGAGCTTACAAAGAAGAATCAGCGATTTATCTGGTCAGATAAATGCGAAGCTAGTTTTCAGGAGCTGAAACAGAGGTTGATTACTGCTCCGGTACTAGCTTTGCCTTCGGACAAGGAGAAGTTCGTAGTCTACTGTGACACATCCAAACAGGGTTTGGGGTGCGTATTGATGCAAGCCGATCGGGTTATCGCTTATGCCTCCCGTCAGTTAAAGGATTATGAACAGCGATACCTGACTCATGATTTAGAATTAGCCGCAGTGGTTTTTGCACTGAAGATTTGGCGGCATTACCTGTATGGAGAGAAGTGTGAGATCTATACCGACCATAAGAGTCTCAAGTATTTCTTTACTCAGAAAGATTTGAACATGAGACAAAGGCGTTGGTTGGAATTAGTGAAGGACTACGATTGCGAGATCCTCTATCATCCCGGAAAAGCCAATGTAGTGGCCGATGCCCTGAGCAGAAAGGGTCCCGGGCAAGTAGCTAGCATGGTTCAGATCTCACCTCAGCTAGCAGAGGATATGGTTAGATCCAGCATTGAGTTTGTGATAGGCCAGCTTCACAACTTAACGCTGCAATCTGATCTGTTGGAAAGAATAAAGGTCGCTCAGATGACAGATCCGGAGTTAGTGAAGATCCGAGATGAGGTATTGGCTGGTCAAGCCAAAGACTTTTCAGTGTCAGATAGTGGAATGCTTTTGTATAAAGCCAGGGTTTGTGTTCCGAACAGTGTGGAATTGAGGAACGAGATCTTTGAGGAGGCTCATTCTACTCCATATTCTCTGCATCCCGGCACCACCAAGATGTACCAAGATTTGAAACCGTACTTCTGGTGGAACGGTATGAAGAAGAATTTGGTAGAATTCGTATCGAGATGCCTCACTTGTCAGCAGATCAAGGCTGAACATCAGAGACCAGCAGGGTTGTTGCAGCCTCTAACCCTACCAGAATGGAAATGGGAGGATATTACGATGGATTTTGTGGTCGGGTTACCTAGGACCACGGGTATGTATGATTCCATCTGGGTAGTGGTGGACCGATTTACAAAATCTGCTCATTTTCTGCCGGTCAGAACAACATTTACAGTGGATCAGTTGGCAGAGTTATACGTCAGAGAGATAGTGAGACTTCACGGGGTACCGAAGTCTATAGTTTCGGACAGGGATCCGAAATTCACCTCCAAATTTTGGCAAAGTTTGCAACGGGCAATGGGTACGAAGCTAAAATTCAGTACAGCATTCCATCCTCAGACAGATGGTCAGTCCGAAAGGACAATTCAGATATTGGAGGATATGTTGAGAGCCTGTGTTATGGACTTTGAAGGCTCATGGAGTAAATATCTACCGTTGATAGAATTCTCTTACAACAACAGTTATCAGAGTACGATAGGGATGGCTCCCTATGAACTGTTGTACGGTAGGAAATGTAGATCCCCTATCCACTGGGATGAGACAGGGGAGAGGAAATATCTGGGTCCAGAGTCAGTTCAGCGGACCAATGAGGCGATAGAAAAGATAAAAGCTAGAATGCTTGCCTCACAGAGCAGACAGAAGAGTTACGCAGATCCGAAACGTAGAGATGTTGAGTTCCGAGTAGGGGACCATGTGTTTTTGCGAGTATCTCCGATGAAGGGGATTAAACGTTTCGGGAAAAGAGGCAAGTTATGCCCTAGGTTCACAGGACCTTTCGAGATTCTCGAGAAGATAGGTCAAGTGGCATATCGGTTAGCATTGCCTCCAGCCTTATCAGCAGTGCACAACGTATTCCATGTCTCAATGTTGAGAAAATACGTTTCAGACCCCTCTCATATACTCAGTTATGAGAGTCTTCAGCTTCAGCCAGACATGTCTTATGAGGAACAGCCAGTGCAGATCCTGGATAGAAAGGATAAAGTCCTTCGGAATAAGACCATAGCATTGGTCAAGGTTCTCTGGAGAAACAGTAAGGTGGAAGAAGCCACCTGGGAGCTAGAGTCAGATATGAGAGCTCAATATCCAGAGTTATTCAGGTTAGATTTCGGGGACGAAATCCTTTTAAGGGGGGAATAGTTGTAAAGCCCGCTTAGTTAATTTGGAAATTAGCAGTTGTTTATGTTTAAATTATGAAATTATTTATAGCTATTTAAATAATTTATTACTGTTATTTATGGAATTCAGAAATGCATGATTATGTCATCAGTAGTTTTTATATTTCGTATTTCCGGTGTCCGGTATTTTGGAACTCGGCGTTTGGCTCAGTAGAAATCACAACTTAGTATGTTGGTAATTGGGGGACGAGTTTAGACATTGGGAATGTCGGGAATGGCCGGGAATTTAGAATTTCCCAAAAATACCCCTTTAGTATGATTTTATGGTGGAGGGGCAAAATGGTCTTTTCGCCCCATTTGTGTTTTGTCTTATGTGAGTGTATTATTTGAAAAATAAATATTTAATTATGTGTATTCTTGGCTGAAATGTATATTGCATATAGTTTATTTATTTTCCCTTTTTAGCAAAAAAATCACTAAGTAAGAAAGAAAGAAAATTTTCAAAGAAAACTCTCCATTCTCTCTCTAATTTCGGCTGAGGCTTTTGGGTGCATGAAGCTGATTTTCCTCTTTGATTTCCAAGCAATTCTCATCCTAATCTAAGCATTTTTCCAAGCTAGGTTAGCTCTCTTGATTTCTTCCTTAAATTTATGAAAAAAATGATGAAAAAGGTTGAGTAAATGCTTGTTTATTTAAAGTTCTTGCTGCTGTGATTTGTTGTTGTTTTCTAAAGTTTATCTTGCTATTGTTTAAGTAATTCAGAGCTAGTGTATGCATGTTGATTACTTGGAATTATGTTTTGGGAGTTTTTAGTTCAAGAGCATGATTTTTGAAAATGTATGTGAATCTGTAAATTACTGGCTGTGGTTGATCTTTTTCATTTTCAGAGGCTTAGTTATGCATATTTATGTAGGTTTGATCTAGCTTGATTGCATGTTAGTGGATTTTGATCAAGTTTGAGTTTTGGAACTCAAAGCTTGGTCTTTAATGGCATTTTGTGATTCTGTGAGTTCTAGGTGATTTTGTTGCCTTTGAATGGTTATTTGGGGTATATAGATCAGGTCTGGAAGGTCTTGCATGATTTGGGTTAGATTTGATCGAGTTATGAATTTTTGAAAAATTCCTGCGAGGAACCGGAATTCCGGTTGTGCAACCGGAATTCCGAATGGGTGTCCAGTAATTCCCAGAACCGGAATTCCGGTTGGGCAACCGGTCTGCCGGTTGGGGAATTTTTCCGAACCCTAGTTTTCCTCGTTTTTATGTTTTTAGGGGTATTGCCATGCTTTTTATCGATAGGGAAACTTTTAGTTCTAAGTTTTAGTCCCCGGGAAGTGATTTAGCGTGTCACTTATAGCGTTGTGATTTTTATGGTTTAGGAGCCGATGTCCGTAGCTCGGCTTCGGTTCCGGTCGGGTTGAGGCACACCCGAAATCGAATCCAGGTAAGATTAGTATAACAGTATGCATATGTAGATTACATGTTTAGCGTGCATGTAGGAAGCCTGCTAGATTACATTAGTTATGTATTTAGGCTTCGAACCATCCAACCTTGTCACGTCGGTACGAGTGGAGTATGAGCGACGGCGGAGTATGACCGGTTCGACCGATCAGGCTGACACTTGGTTGGTGGTTCAGTGCTATTGACCTATCCCGTCGGTACAGGCTGGAGTATGACCAGCAGCCGGAGTATGACCGGTTCGACCGATCAGGAGGATACTTGTCAATAGTACCGTCCCCTGAACGTTCAAAACTCAGTACCATGTTGGACATGGCAGTAGTAACTCAGTACCATGTTGGACATGGCAGTAGTAGCTCAGTACCATGTTGGACATGGCAGTAGCGGGACTCAGTATCGTGTTGGACACGGCAGTTAGTTTTATGTATGTTATTATTATGCTTTTCTTACTGAGTCTGTCGACTCACAGTTTATGTTCATGTGTAGGTAAAGGCAAGGCAGTTGCTGATGGACCGTGAGCGAGCTTATGAGATTGTACATGTCGGGGCGGTTAGGCCTGGAGCGTACGATCCTCGGGACAGCAAGGCTGAGATTTTTGTAACTGGTCGTTAGACGACTTTATTTTGATGTAAAAGTTAAACAGTTAAAACGTTTGTAAATGATTTTATAAATCGGGATCCCGAGACTTTTATAATATGGTTTATAAGTTTAATTAAAAAGCAAAATTTTAATTAATCACGTTTTTCCATAAACCTCGTTGAATAGCAACGAGCTGCACAGTACGTTTAAAAATCACGTAATACGCCTAAGATAGTTAGGGTGTTACAATTGGTTCATCTGGGATTGTGACCACACCAGCTCATCGAAGCCATAGGGTAGGTGGGAAGGTCCTTCAGACGAGTCAAATGGGTTCTAGAAAAACTGCTAATTGTTGAAGGCATCAAATGATAAGTTAGAGGCATAACTTGAGTCTCCCACGTTCACCTCCTCATATACCTGACTGTCAAGACCAATGCCCGATGAAGGAGGTGTTGGATTTTGTTCCCTAAATAAAATCCATTTTAATATAATCAGATTTACTAATTAATAAAGATCAGAAATCATTCTATGTTACATGGTTCACATGATTTATTTCATCATTATATTTAATGTATAAATTCTATTAAGCCCAGAACATATATATATAATATATATATAAATATGTATATATTTGTTCATGAATATAGTATCGTCAGTACATGGAATGTAATCATGATTATATGTTCAAAAGTTTAATTCCCATGATTTGTCAATTCACTGGATTTAGACTGCCATGATAATCGACAATAAGGTATACTTACACCTTGGATAAGTGTTATGTCCATTTCAGGGCATTGGCAAAGTTTACTAGTATCGGATGTATGGAGTATACATTGGAAGGGACCAATATTGATCTTGGATAAGATATCATAAACTTACTGTTATATCATTCTAAGTCAATATCAATGGTTGACCTTAGGTCTATGGATCTTAATCCTGATATGGTTAGGTTCAACTTAGCTGTATTATTTATGTTCTTAGAGTTGTTCGTGGAAGCTAACTTTTGGTTATTGCAGATATTTACATCTTGGGAACATGGTAGTTCAATTGAGTGGGAGCACTGATCATAGATATTAAATCTATGGCTTCTATAAGTATTTAGAAGTGAAACGATGATTTCCTTTGAGCTTTGCTTGATAGAGATAAATGATTGAGATCTCATTTTAGTAATTATAATAGTTTACTGAAATATCATTTATAGGTAGTTAAGTGTTTTAGGAATAAAATACATTGAATGGTAGAACGGTAAATTTGTCTTTATTCAGTGTAGATCATCTATAGAGGATCTTTGACTATTAGGATTCTAACAATGGATAATCATAACGTATCTATATTGTTGTACATATAGAGCGTTCTATACAATTGAGAGTGCTATTCAACTCCAAATCTATAGTGGCGCATGGTGGAATTAATAAGTTAGAGAATTTACTTGGTGAATTCTAGATCTGCTTGTTTAAAGCTCGGTTATATAGACCCATGGTCCTTTCACTAGTTGAGATAATACTGCTTGCAGACTCAGTTAATTGGTTCTAATCAATTATAATTCTAAAATTGGACTTTCTTATTTTAGAATTTTCACTAAGCAAGGGCTTAATTGTGAAGAAAAGAGGTTTTGGGGTCAATTTATTAATTAAGAGACTTTGTATGGTCTAATTAATAAATTATATACATGAAAAATTTATTAAATAATGAATTACAATTATTAAATAAATATTTTTTGGCATTTATAGGATTGAATTGGAAAATATGGTATTATTGAAAAAAGAATAAGTAGTTGAAAAAGAAAGTAGCAAAATTGTAACTAGAGATTGGTCCCTTTAAGTGGCCGGCCCTTGTGTTGATTATTGCCCAATATTTTATTCTTTTTTAATCCTTATAATTAAACCCTAAACCGTAGTTGAAACACTATAAAAGGAACATGATTCTCTCATCTCATACTCTTGTCAACTTGACTATTCAACCAACCTAGATGACCAAGTTCCTTCCTTAGTGATTTCAAACCTCCTTCATTTTTCTTTACCATTCGAAACCTTGAGTGAAAGAGTGCAATGCCCACACATAGCAAGTCAAGTACTCAATTATAGGGAGTAAGACGGTGGTAACCAAACCTAAAGGAGAGAAAGAGATCCAGGTTTAGATCTGTATAATGCTCTGCGACAGAAAGGAATCAAGGGCTAGAGATCTTGAACGGAAGGAGTCATTATATTCCGCTGCAATCAATGTAAGGTTTTCTTAAACCCTTATGTGTTTATTTTCATTATTTTAGAGAATTCATATTTAGGATGTTAATTAACATACTTGTTAGTAAATCTAGATCCTGGTAAAATATTCCCAACAGGAGGATACCTGCCGAGCTCATGCATTTTAACATCTCCTAACGGATCGACAGGGTAAGCAAGTTCTGGCTCTGCAACATCTCCCTCTCCCTCATCATGGCCCCCTAAGGAAGCATGACGGGACATGCGACGAGCATATTTCTTGGTTGGAATATTGAAGGAGGGTGTGGTCGACTCCCCTAGGCGAGCTGCAGTCTCTTTACGATGACACATATAGCCGTCAAGGATATGCTTGGTAGCCAAGTCCTTCTTGAGCTTAGAAAGGAGAGATTGGCTTGCTTCTAGAGCGGGGTCGTCAGGAGTAAAAGAAGGGGGTACACCTTTCTTTCACGAAGTAGGAGGCTTCAAGCAAGGGCCACTCTTGGGGATAACCCCCTCGCGTCAAACAGCTGCGATTGATACGAGGCTCATGATCTCTTCAATGTTGTCATCTTCACACCTCGAGTCAGTAGAGGACCCAAGAAGGAGAATGGGGGAATAGGCATGATCCCCTTGAGAAAGGAGCTCCGTAATCGAAACAAGAGCCCCGCAGGAAGAAAAATGTTTGTAAGGCCAGCCTCTTTAAGGCATCGCGGAGTTAAGAGATTCTTGGCTGCCCTCGCATCCTCAAGAAGATCGAATTTTTTTTGCAATGCACTTAAAGATTCGCTGCTCAAAATAGGGATTCCTTTGAGAACTAGGAAGAAAAAGGTGAAAGAGCAAGTTAGCAGAAAACATTTACGAGTATGCAACAAAAAAAAAAAGAATAAGGGGGTGTGCAACACTACACACACCTGGAACCTGTTGGGTTTTATGCCTTAAATAAAACTCATTTCAATATAATCAGATTTACTTATTAATATAGATCAGAAATAACATTTAATGTTGCATGGTTCACATGATTTATTTCATGATGACATGTACATAATGTATAAATTCATCTGAAACCCTTTTCACATACTTGTTCCTATTTATTGTGCTGTCAACACATTGGAAAGTAAACATGACTATGTGAATAAAGTTTCCTAGATTTATCAGACACAGGGTTTTACTGATATGATAATCTACAACAGAGTTTACTTGCATTTGGAGAAATGCTATGTTCTTTCCAGAGCATTGGTTAAAGTAAAGCTCAGGTTGGATGCATGGAGTATGCATCGGAAGGGACCGATATTGAACTTTGACTTAGATTTATTAAACTTACCGTAATATCTATTCAAGTCAATATCGCCTAGGCTCGATCTCGAGAGGCTATTTGTGTTCTTTGATTTGTTAGTTAAGCCTACTTTTGGGTCAGGGTGATACGTACATTTTGGGAACACGGTAGTGCAATTGAGTGGAAGCTCTAACATAAACATGGAATCTATAGCTTCTATCTGGAAAATAGTAAGTAAAGGATGATCTCCTTCGAGCTTGACCAAACGAAAATAAATGGTGGAGATCTCATTTCACTTAGTTGAAATATCATTTATACGGGGTTAAGTGTTTTAAGGATAAAATACATTGTAGGGTGTAACGGTAATCTGATCCCTTTACACTGTAGATCATTCATATAGAGGATCATTGATCAAATTAGGATTATAACAATGGATAACTAATGATGTGTCTATATGGTGGAACATATAGAGCATTCTATATACTGAGAGTGCAATTCTAAGTTCTATGCGTGGATTCAACGAAGAATTAATAAGTCAGTGAATTTAGGTAATAAATTCTTGATCTGCTTATTGGAAGCTCGGTTATATAGACCCATGGTCCCCCCACTAGTTGAGATAATATTGCTTGTAAGACTCATATATTTGGTTTTGATTAATCAATTATAATTCTCAAATTAGACTATGTCTAATTGTGAATTTTTCACTAAGTAAGGGCGAAATTGTAAAGAGAGAATTTTAGGGGCATATTTGTTAATTATGATACTTTGTATGGTTCAATTAATAAATATGATAGATGACAATATTATTTAATAATTATTTATAGTTATTAAATAGTTAGAATTGGCATTGAAATGGTAGAATTAGAAAATTGGCGTTTTTGAGAAAATCAGATGCAGAATTGAGAAAACAGCAAAATCCAAGTAAGGCCCATTACACTACATGGCCGGCCACTTGGAATGATTTTTTAAACTGATATTTTCATTATTTTAATGCCAAATAATTCAAATCTAACCCTAGTGGAATGCTATAAATAGATATTGAAGGTTTGAGGAAATTTACACTAAACTTTCTACTTTTTCCTTCAGAGAAAAACCTGAGCCTTCTCTCTATATACCTAGCCGCCACTTCTCTCTCTTTCTTCTTCCTTGAATTTTCGAACCACTTAGTGATTAGAGTAGTGCCCGCACACAGCAAGTGATACCTCAATCATAGTGAGGAAGATCGTGAAGAAAGAATTTCAGCAAGAAGGAGTTTCAACACTAAAGAAGGAGAGAAAAAGATCCAGGTTCAGATATTGATAATTCTCTGCTACAGAAAGGAATCAAGGGCTAGATATCTGAACGGAAGGAGTCATATTATTCCGCTGCACCCAATGTAAGGTTTACTAAACTTTATATGTGTTTATTTCATCGTTTTAGAAAGTTCATATTTAGGGTGTTAAACAACATACTTGTGAGTAGATCTAAGATCCTGGTAAAATAATTTCCAACAGAACCTTGAACCTGAAGGATACACTAGCAGGCCTCCCGTCGATAATAAAAAACTCCGAAGGCTTAAATAAGATCTTTGAAGACATCCTGGCCACCACATGTACCTTTGGACAGGGGATCTTTGAGAAGTGATAGGTGCAAGGAGATTTATGTGTCTGGTGGATTTTGAAGATAGAGTGGATCCCAACAGCAGTGGGGAAGCAACCGTTCACCCCTTTGAAGGCAACAACAAAACACGATAGGATCGCATAAGCCATGGGGGAAAGTTGGAGAGCTTCACACCAAAATATGCCAAGACATCGATAAAAAGTGGGTGGAGGGGCAAAGTGGTGCCAGCCGCCATGATGTGCCCACTAAAGGCGAGTCCCCCTCCATGGGGGCAAAAGCAAACTCATCCTACCCAGCGCTACGAAGAATGAGATCATTTGTGGCACGCACCCTGAAGGTATCCATTATCTTACAGATGCCATCTGCGGGTAAAGTACTTCGGATATCTAAATACACGAAATCTACTTCTGTGGGGGTAACGGAGGGATGTGTCGCTTGGATAGGTATGATGATGCACACTTGTGGGGCACAGTGGAAGTCGCTGAGTACTTGAGATGAGACATACCTGCAGACATATATAAACAATGATAAGCACACACCACTTGCTTTCTATTCCCTACAAACCTCTTGTAAGCTCGTGTCTTGATCCTAGGCACCCCCAGAAGTGGGGGATGACGAAAGAAACTGACTATTCCTTACACATAGGAGGGTCAGCAGCCATAGAGCATGAAGGAATGTCAAGAATGGGAGGAAGAGAGCCCTCAAGGGAATCCAAGTGGAGTTGGGATTCCACAAGAGAAGCTCTATGTATAGAAAGGTACACACAAGGATTGGCAACCAGTTCATGCTGCTCTGCGTTCAAGACTGAGAGAATTTTAGCTCGAATCCTCTCGACACGCTCTTGACAGGCGATGATGTGCTCAAAGTTGTTATCCCTCTCACACATTAGTCTAGCATATCAAGTGAATGGATTATGTGAAGTATCTTCCGAATTAGAGGACAAAATGTCAATGATTTCGGCAGAAGGAGACATTGCTTTAAGTAGCTAACACTGGACGTGACTTAGGACAAAATGAATCAAAGAGGATGTGTTTCCTTGATAGCTCCATCTATGAGGTAAAATTAAGGTGTTGAGTTTACTAGGACATGCGCCCCGATAGGGATGCAGACAATGCAACTAGTACTGTAAGATTAGCATGCACGTCATGACTGCTAGAATCCTGAGCCCATAGAGTAAAGTTAACACAAGTACAAGGAACAAGGGGAGGCAACATACCTCTTGAAGCAAAAGGAGTTGCAGAGAACGGATAGGTTGCCTCAAAGTGGGAAGACGTCTATTGCCAGGGTCAAAGTAAAGATAATTTGAGCCTCACCCTAATAGCAAAAGCAAAGGACATCCAACATAGTATAACTTTAGGAAAGAAAGTATCCATGCAAAAAGAATAGAAATAAAAAGCATTAGAAATGACTTGAGGAAGGATCGAACTCAGGAACTCCTAGATAAGAGGAAGGAGGATTGCCACTATGCCAAGGGAGTGATTTGAAGTGAGAACTCAATCAAAGGAAGCCCTCTATATATAGTAGACAAATCCTCGATAAGCATGAAGGGGACAATAATTACTTTACAGCAACACAAACTCTCCCACTCCTATAGTCTACCAGAACACTTAAAAGAATTCTAGCAGACTGGGGCAAGTGTTAACCCCAAAAATTAGGATTCTTAATTTTCGAGATTTTTCACCTAAGGGAAAAAAGACTCACAAAACTGTGCCAAGTTAGCATACTTTCCCAAGGCATATTTCTAAAAGTCAGTATTCTGAATGTCAAGATACGTCTGCACTACCACAACAGTTACCCCGTGAATCCTGTGAAGATGCATGTGTGCGTACATGGAAGACCCGCGAGCGAGCTCCCGTGAGGGCTTCAGGGCAAACTGAGCCTGAAGCGGGCAAAGGTAGAATGGAAATGTGGAGGCACATGCGATCCGTTTGTGCAAGGTGGGTGGTCGCGTGGTGAGTGAGCGTGGGGGCTAACATGTGAGCCCATGGGGGGCTCGCATGCGAGCAATGTGTGCAAGGTAGGGGTTTGCATGGTCTGTGAGCGTGGGGGCTTGCATGCGAGCCCATTGGGGGCTCCCATTCAAGCTGTGTGTGCGAGAGGGGGAAGTTATGTGTGTGTGGGAAAAGGGTGCCAAGTGTGAGATTGAATTAATGTGTCTCGAAGGGATATGAGTATAAGCTATGATGTGAAGGCATATAGGCAAGAATGATGTTGGATGAGAACTCAGTGGACAAGGCATGCAAGGGAAAGCATATTACCATGCCTTCTGAGGCATCTGAATGCAAGGGAGTATGAGTAGCGGCGACAACAGACCTGGAAGGTCTAAAGGCCCAACCAAAGGTACACTGTGGACACTTACCTAGGACTAGCATGTGGGGACCTCAAACCTACAGTTGGGGACCACACACCTGCAGCTTGGGATCACCCTGCTGTAATTGGGGACCACACACTTTCAACTCGGGATCACCCTCCTACAGCTAGGGACCACAGGCTTGCGACCTGACAAAAGTACGAGTTGCAAGGCAAACTCTAGCACCTGCAGCCTACAACTTGAAAGCGATGCGTTGTCCCCTTGGGAGCACTTTGTGCTTTTGGCCATTAGACCCTATAAATACCCCCATCTCAAATGTGAGAAGGGGTTGTAAAATTATTTTGTGTAACTCAAATATTGAATAGAGAGAGGAATATTTAGACATCTTTTCACCTTCATCTTTGTCTTGATCTTTATCACATTTTTGGATAACTTTGCATTTTTTCGACCACTAACTTTGTTGACGAGTTCTCACTGTCAACAATGCCCACATCATGTTTTCTAATATTCTATTAGTCCTCTCTGATTACCCATCCATCAAGAATGAAACATTGTACTATTTTTACTTTAATCCTCATGGTTCTCAATAATCTTCTTTAACTCTTAATATCATAACCAAAGATATAAACTTTGGGATTTCACAAGATTAAACTATTCCTTCATTTGAACTCCATATCCTCATTTACTATATAAATAATCTGCACTTATAGACAACATATTAACTCGGTATATCCAACCGCTACTACTCGGCCAAAATCATAAGATCCCACAGTACATAATCAATAATTATGTCTTTTTATTCTTCCTATAGAATCTTCTAATCTGATATAATCTTAATAGTTGGTGACGTACTAATTTAACTTATTGACAAGCCTTATGTTTGTTTCTAATAGATATCCAATTATAGCTTTCCTTACTTCCATCTACTAACATATATTCATCTTGATGCCTTGTAAATCTGTACTTATTAGGACATCCCTTCCTCTTGAAGATTTCTAGAACGACTGCTGCTTCTATATCCTAATACGAATCTTTCTAGCGTACTTTGTCCTCACTCGTACGCTTTCTGAGATAACTTCCCAAAACATTTCCCATCTTGAGATTACTCCGAGTATGCTTAACTCCAAGGTAAGTTATCGTGGGTTATCGGAAGGTAGATGTGTCATTGTTGTTCCTAATTGTATTTCCTACTTTCATCTCTTTGTTAATTAAATCTAATTTCCATTATTCTTTTATAGACCTCTTACAATTCCTTATCAGTATTGTTCACTTAACCTTGAGGAGTTCCTATCTTAATGTCAACTTGAATCTTGTTCATCTCAACTTATTTCATCCTATATCAATTCCTTTTAAGCTAACATAACTGTTACTTTCTCAATCACTTACACATAACCAATTTTATAAAGTTAACTGATTCAACGCATATGATAAAAGCAATACTACTCATATCGAGTACCTATAGCTAAACTGGAAGTATTCCTTTCCCAATTCCTCAACTAAGAATAATTAGTCAAAGATCATACCTTGATCTTGACATCCCATTCTTTTTTTAGTAGGGATCATAATAATCTTTCCAAACATATCCATAAATATACACACCTTAAGAATATTCTCAATTTTACTAACAATTCTTTGGTATGACTTACCATACTAACTTATAGTGAGTCTCCCATTGACAATGCTGATTCATCAGAATCTAAGACTCTTGTATTCTTTTCCCATCATTACCACCAAGGTTTCACTCCTCGATTCATACATTACCATTTTTTCTTTATAATCAATGTAATCTTCATACTTTGTGAATTGTTCTAAATCTCATATTACAATTAATTATAGGGGTCGTTGTTTAATAAAACAACCTACTTTGTTATCAAATAAGATAACCAATGATCAATGTTACTTCATAAAGTAACCAATTTCTTCTATTGCCCAAATAAGACAATCATATTAACTCTACAATGGGTTTATAGAGACATAACTCTATCACTCTCACTGTTACTTAACAAAGTAATCTAACACTTCTGGTCGTCCAATAAAACAACCCATATATATACATTTTATTCTCTACATTCACTAGAGAATTTAACCTTATTTACAGGAGATAAAGAATTCTTAACAAGTAACAATGTACCTCATTCTCTTAACAATATATAACATGGTCTAACACCCTACCATGAAATGACTTTAAACACAGCCTTTCTCTTTAGGAATAACATCTTTTACCATCAAGCATTTCGGTAAGCTTATCAATTTTATTTCCATTCTAATAGAAACTTTAATACTTTAATACTTCTAACTGAGACCCACATCTAGAAGGTCATCTAAATTCATCCTTTCAATCAATGGGGTTATAACCTCTACCTTACTCGATATAGAATAGAGACTTTCAAAAATCTCCCCAAGTGCTATTATTATTAATAACTAATACTTTGTCAATCTTATTAATATACATCTCAATAACTTGAGTGTATCTCCTTCGTTCACAAGTTATGTTCTCCTCCACTTTCTGAGTAAACCTTACCTTTCCTAGGACATCCATGGTCATTCCATATACAAGATTTACCATCTAATCAAACTTTAAAAGTATTTCCATTGTTATCATAATCATCATAACATTACTAGCAATCTAGATAGTCTCCTTTATCTTAGTAATATCAATATTCTCGCCATTATCTCCTTATAGATCATTAACTGAGTTATTCCTTAGTTAACATGGTTCAACTCACGTTTCTTGGGATCTATCCATTTCTATCTAAACATCCCTTCTGTAGCACGAAATAACACAACTCACTTAATCATAATCTCCATTCCACCTTAGATCTTGGATGGACACAATTATACTTATCTATTGTTCCACCTTTAGGGGTTCTTAACCACCTCCAAGGCAAGAAGATTCCATCCTCCAAACAACTTAAACAACTTCCTTTAATAGTTTCTCATATTCTACGACCCACATGACATTTTAAATACTCATCTTACTTTCAAACAAGCTTACTAGTTTATAAATTCTTTAAGTTGTTTGTTTCATCAACTAGTTTACTGCAAAAGAACACACATCACTTCGTGATCATAGTAGCAATAAATTTCCCATTGAACTGTACAAATTTTCTTATTGAGTTTCATACTTAATACTTTAATAATTGTTGTTTCACAATACTCATATTTCTTAAATAAGAACAATACTAATAAGAATTCCTTTACGTATTAATCAATCATATAGCTCTACTAAACTATCTCAATTAAAACATACAACTATTAACCTAACTCAGGCTTACTTCGTATATACTGCTAACGATATCGAATAACAATTAATCATATAACATGTAAATAATACTTACTACCCATGAGTCGAGCTTTTCTTCACTATAAATGTACATATCCAGCTAGTCTTCAGGACCTTTAAAACTGTGGTTGCTCTGATACTATGTTGTAATGCCCTAATCCTTAGGGACACCACGTGTGTGCATTTATAAAGTAGCTTACAATAATAAGCTGGCAGTTTAGATAAACTGTGATTAATAAAAATTTTACCAACTGATTTAAATTATAAAATCATGGCATAGTCCCTTTTTACGATTGAGGATCCCCTATTTAAAATATTTCAAGACATACCATTACAATATTATTATAAAATACATTTAAAAGTTTAGAACATTAAAAATGTAGTTCCTGACAACTCAGCACCACTTGCTGGATAAGCTGATATGTACATTTACTGGAGAAGATTTCTCACTCATAATTGTCAAAACGTCTTTACCTATTACGTGCACCACATAGCACATGTGAGTCACAAGGACTCAGTAAGAAAAGTAATAATAACAAATATATAATCCATTATTAAAATATTAACATTTATACTCAAACAATCACAATCACACATTACTTATAAGATGAAATCCAAATCAATACTGATGTAACGCCCTGTCCAATAGGGATGCCACGTGTGTGTGTGTGTGTGTTTACAAAGTTTCCTTTTACTAATTTATATAATTATACCAAAAGTGTGGTTGATTAAAAGTTTACTAATTAAAACAAATATATAAAACTACTTTTCCAAAAAGATAAGTATAATTATTACGGGGTCCCCATGTTTTCAAAATATTTACATTTTGGTTTAAAAGTGCTTTTACAACATAAACTTTATATTCCAAAATACAATCAAAATGGAACACCCTGTCCATTAGGTCGTAACACCGCGACTGATATGTACATTACTACTACGACCTTCAAACTCATGGCTACTTAATTATTGCCTTTCCTTTCCTGCATCATATAGCACCTGTGAGTCACACAGACTCAGCAAGAAAAGTGAATGAAACAATAATTAATATAATAATTATCTATTCAATCTCACATTAACAAGCTTAAACATTTACATAATATCATACTCACACAATCCTAGTACTTCATAAAGTACCCTTACCACTCGTTAACCACGAGCTGAATATGTCACTATCATTGTCCAGTAAAGCAAACGATAAGTAAGAAATCTATCCGTGGTTTCAGAAGTAATTACTTGTGATGGTAATGACCATTTCCAACCCTCAGTCATAACCGAGGCTTAGCAAATAAATAATCTAGATCTCGATCATAATCGAGACTATACAATACCATTGCTAATCACTTAACCCTAAGTGATGCATAACACTTTTCTTACCTCAGTTCATAACTCAAGCGTGCGGGCCGACCTGAGTGGAAAACAAGCTGGGCGATCCCAGTCCTATGTCATGATAATCAAAACTCAATAAATACCTTAAACTAAAATTTTGAAATAAAACCTTAGTCCAAAACCAAACATAAACTTCCAACAACTCTAAAATAGGTCAAACAACTCATAAGCAACCTAAAACAGATACTACGCAATACCCCGAGCCAAAACAGAACCAGAAGAAAACTCGGGAATTCCCTCTGCAGGGAAACCGGTTGACCAGTTCTGGTGCACCAGAACCAACCGGTCGACCAGTTCAGGTGCACCAGAACCAACCGGTCGATCAGTTTTGGCACACTAGGAATTAAAGGGTTCTCTTCTTCAATTTCAACCCAAACCTCCTCCAAACCTAATCAAACTTCCCATAAAAGCATATTGTAACAAATATAATATATCAAAATCAGCAATTCACCACAACTCATCAATATGCTCAAAATTACATTCTCAAATGAAAATTAAACTCACTTCACCAAATCTAACTCATTCAACCCAACCAACACCTACATATAACTATTACAAGCTTAAACAACCTCATAAACTGACCTAAAATTATACACTAATATCAATAGATTTCACAGCCCCTGAAATATTTAGAACCCTAACCAAAACTAACTCAAAACAATTAGGAAATCAAGGGAAAAATACAACAGGAACTTACCTGTGTTGGCTTTTGTGCCCTAAATAAAACCCATTTCAATATAATCAGATTTACTAATTAATAAAGATCAGAAATTGCTTTTATGTTGCATGGTTCACATGATTTATTTCATGATTATGTTTAATGTATAAATTCTATTAAGTCAAGAACTTATGTATTTGTTCATGATTATAGTGTCGTCAACACAGTGGAATATAATCATGATTATATGTTCAAAAGTTTAATTCCCTAATTTGTCAGTTCAATAGATTTAGACTAGCATGATAATCAGCGATGGGTATACGTACACCTTCGATAAGTGTTATGTCCTTTCCAGGGCATTGGCAAAGTTTACCAGTATCGGATGTATGGAGTATACATTGGAAGTGACCGATATTGATCTTGGATAAGATATCATAAACTTACAGTTATATCTTTCTATGTCAATATTAGTGGTTGATCTTAGGTCTATGGATCTGAATCTTGACATGGTTAGGTTCGATCTCAAGAGTGTTATTTGTGTTCTTTGATTTGTTAGTTAAGCCTACTTTTTGGTATGGGTTATACGTACATTTTGGAAACATGATAGTACAATTGAATGGGAGCGCTAATCATAGATATGGAATCTATAGATTCTATAGGTATTTAGAAGTGAAACGATGATCTCCTTCGAGCTTGGCTGAATAGAGATAAATGATTGAGGCCTCATTTCAGTAATTATATTAGTTTACTGAAGTATCATTTATAGGTAGCTAAGTGTTTTAAGGATAAAATACATTGAAGGGTAGAACGGTAAATTTATCCCTATTCAATGTAGATCATCCATAGAGGATCCTTGACTATTAGGATTATAACAATGGATAATCATAATGTATCTATATCGTGGTACATATAGAGCGTTCTATATAATTGAGAGTGTATTCAATTCCAAATCTATAGTGGAGCAAGGAGGAATTAATAAGTTGAGAATTTTCTTGGTGAATTCTAGATCTACTAATTGAAAGCTCGGTTATATAGGCCATGGTCCCCTCACTAATTGAGATAATAATGCTTGGAGACTCAGTTAATTTATTTTAGTTAATCAATTATAATTCTAAAATTAGACTATGTCTTATTTAAGAATTTTCACTAAGCAATGGCTTAATTGTGAAGAAAAGAGGTTTTCAGGTGAATTTGTTAATTAAGAGACTTTGTATGGTCTAATTAATAAATTACATAAATGGCAATTGTATTTAGTAATTGATTATATTTATTAAATAAATAGTTTTGGCATTTATATGATTGAATTGAAAAATATGGTATTATTGAAAAGAAGAATAAGTGGTTGAAATAAAGTGGCAAAATTGTAACGAGAGATGGGTCACTTTGAAGTGTACGGCCACATATGTTTTTTGCCCAATATTTTATTCTTTTTTAATCCATATAATTCAACCCTAAGCCCTAGTTGAAAAACTATAAAAGGAACATGATACTCTCACTCATCCAACTAATGTCAACCTGACTATTCAACCTAACCTAGATGAGAGAGTTCCTTCTATAGAGAGTTCACCTCCTTCATTGTTCTTCACTTATTCGAACCTTAAGTGATGAGTGTCATGCCCACACATAGCAAGTCATGTACTCATTCATAGTGAGTAAGACAGTGTTAACCAAACCGAAGGAGAGAAACACATCCAAGTTCAGATCTTGATAATGCTCTGCTACAGAAAGGAATCAAGGGCTAGAGATCTTGAACGGAAGGAGTCATTATATTCCGCTGCACCCAATGTAAGGTTTTCTTAAACCCTTATGTGTTTATTTCATTGTTTTAGAGAATTCATATTTAGGATGTTAACAAACGTACTTGTTAGTAAATCTAGATCCTTGTAAAATATTCCAAACAACTTGTATCAGAGCCATGGTAATGATTTAGTTTCATGTAATATGAATTTAAAACGACGAATATTGTTTGTATGTTGATTTGGATGTGTTCATGCTAGTTTATGTGATTATTTGATGATTGAATGTGATTTTTAAAATTTTTCCATGAAAATAATTTTGTTTTGAATCTGAAAAATATCTTATTTGGATTCCTTGTGAAAAATTAAGCAATTTTTATTTTTATGGAACTCGATTCCGATAAAAATTAAAAAAGTTATGAATTTTTGATTTTTTGGGTACAAGAGGTGTCGAGTGGGTGCTCGTGTGGACCAAGCACTCCGACAGGGTGAAGCAAGTGCGTGCGGAATTTAGAAAATTCCTTTTTGAATGTGCCCAACGCTCGGACACGAGCTCCTCCTGGATGCTGCAATCCGCCCGTGTGCATCCTGCTAGCGCCCTATTCTCTCGCACGTCCCACCTTGCAGATTGTACTTGCGCGCGCGTAGGGAGGCTGCATGCAGCCTTCCTGGGCAGCCAAGTTACTCTACACAAAGATTGCGAATTTTTGTGATTTTTTTCACAAAATTCAAATTTTTGTTTTCAAAAACCTAACAATCAAAATAAAATATTATTTTTAATAAATTTAAACTTAAATATCAATTTTAAATTAATAATATTTAATTTTTAATAATTTTATGATATTTTGAGGTTTAAATTTAAAAATTGATTATTTTTTTATAAATTATGGTCAGATTTTACAAATTTGTCAATTTCTTCAATATTTATATATTATTTAATTATAAGATTAGATATTTTAATATTGGACATATTTTAAATTATATGATACCCTTATCTTTTAATTTGAAATATTATATTAAAATTATCTTATAAGATATATTAAATAATTAATAAATTTGAAATTAACTTAGATATTTTTATAGATATTCTAACCATAATATTTTCAAATTCAAAATTGGTTATTTTGTTAAATATTTAATTTTTTATAAATTACAAGTTAGAAAAATGATACTTATGCTATCTTATATCATTTTACTTATAATAAATTTATAAATTATATTTTAAATATTTAAATAACCTAGATATTTGTGTAGAAATTTGAAAAATGCTTAATTTGAGATATTTTGACATATAATTAGGATAATTATTAGGGATTTTTTCAAAAATATACATGTAATATAAAATAATTACAAAAATAACTTAATATATCTCAATTACAATAATGTCTTGCCACGTCATTAAAAAATACCTTAATTTCTAAATAATATGCCTGAATAAAACAAATCCCGAAATTCTGTTTTTTTTTTCCTGCGTTTTAAAATTAACCTTTTGGTTACTTATGATGTTGATAATAAACCAATACGTAACTTTTTCATAAACAAATATTACTTTTATATTATATGATTTGAGATACATTTTGGTTACCTCTAAAACTTATATGTATGCACTTTAATAATCAATTAATTATTTAGGGTATATTAATATATTTGAGTAACTTTAAAGTTTATTTTTAAAAACACTAAATTGTCATCCAGTAAGCTATCATTTTAGTAAATTGTATTTTAAAAAAATATTTATCATAAATATTTATGTCACCCATATTTTTAAAATGTAAATTAATATATGCATTTTGATTAGTCAAATAAAGAATAAAGTTACAAATAACTTTTAAATCATTACAAATATGATTTTTTTTTGGACCAATTAGTTATGATTTCAATAAGATACCAATTGGCTACTTTTGATAAAATCATCAAATTTAAATAAAAAGATGATGATCAAACATAAAATTCTATAATTAGGTATATCTATACTCATATATGTCAAATAAACTTATTAGTTTATTTTGGCATATTGAAACAAATTTATTCTGTTTAAATTTTTCGTATAGCCTATCATCGTATATGCTAACAAATCTATTAGTTTATTTTAATATATTGAAATAAATTTTTATTTTTCTTTTCGTATATTAAAACAACAATTCATTTGATTTCATATATAGTCTACCATTATATATGTCAATAAACTTACTAGTTGTTGTTTGTTGGAACAATATTCTACTTTTTTCAATACAGAGTAAACTATAATCAAATATAATAATTACATTAAAAAGTAGGTTGCAATAATACTATTTTATTTTATTTAACAAGTAAGCATAAATATGAAATAATTTTATTTAGTGTAATTCATAATTTGAATATTGTTTATTTATTGGTAAACTAAATATAAAAAAAAAAAACTTTTGAAAAAGAAAATCTGAAAGAAACTAAAATAATACCTTTGATTTTAGCTAGCAAAAAAATATAAACTTTTCATGTACTAAGATAATTATTTTAAAAAGTAGATCATAATGGTGGTGTAATTTCTGAGGCCAAATAGTTATTAGTGTAGTAAAAAAAATTCTTTTTAAATATAAAAAAAAAATGAGGAAAAAGAAGTTAAAAAAAAAGCTAGGTTGTTCACAAAAAAGAATAAATAAACTTAAACATATAGGAAAAAATAATTGATGCACATCACATTAGTACTCTCTGACATCTTCAAGTTCCCTCATCAATCCCTTCACTCTCATCAATACCTTCAGTATGTTTAATAGTCTATCTAGTTTAAATTAAAAAGAGGGTATAAAATAACAGTAATATCAATAATTTCACACATCACGTTATTATTAAAATTAAATGGACAAACACGTATTCACATGTAATTTTCCCTAATTATTATTTATTTATTATTTTATTATTAAAATAATAAGTATCTAACCATATCTATTTTAAAATGAGTTTATTTTGTTATTTTAATTTTATTACATTATAAGGTTAGAAAATGATTTTTGAAAATATTTTTTTTGGTTACTTTCAAATCATTTATCTTATTAGATATTTAATTTAATTTGATAAAAATAATTGAAATGAACCTAGATATTTTAAATTACTTTCATTTTTGAATTTTAAATTTTGATGAGATATTTAAGGTTGTTTCAACAACCCTAAATTTTCAAAATAATTGGTTAGATTAAATAATAATTTAATTATATAGAACTAAATATCTTATTTCACATTTGTTACATGGACATTGTTTGTTTATTTAATTGTTTATTCAAAAAAAAAATTAACAAACCTATTATTTATTTGATCTGAATTGTCATGATTAACTTGTTGACAGATCCAATGATATGATTTTAATCATAGTCCAATTGTCAATAGATCCTATAAATAATTTATAACAGGTAAATTTTGTATTTCTTTCATCTGTATAAACCTAGTAACATGATAGGGCCCATCCAAATCAATTTGACATGTGTGATCAGCCTATATGTTTGCTTTGGGCTTAGATGCATATAGGAAGCCCATTTATTTCTAGATATATAAATAGACTAGGTTGCTAAAATAAAATGACATATGATAGTTTTATTTAGGCCCAATTAGTATTGGGTTTATTCAATGAATAACAATTATTTAATGAAAGGTTAAATTCCTCTCTTTTGGGCCTTGTGTGAGAGTTAGGGGGCCAATAGTAGTGGGTACGACATACTGAACCCAACACTCCCTCACATGAACAACCCCAATCGTGAAGGCCCATTTGCCTTATTTAAATAATTGTAATAGGCTAATTATACTAGTTTAATCTAATTAAAATTGAATTAGCAACACAATTAATTTTAAAATAAATAAAATTAATTTTTCATTGGATTATTTTAAAATTAATTTAGATAAATACACTTAGTTTTATGAAATATTCTAGATAGTGATTTCTAGTAACTAATTTATATTTTCTAATATTTAATTAAGTAGAAAAATATATTAAGTTGAAAATTAATTATTTAATTAATTTTTTGAACAAGAAGAAGATTCTTTATTCAAACAGGCAAGAACAACCAAAGATTACAAAAACAGCAGCAGTTCGAGACCCTACACTTTAAGACTAGCTGGAAATTACATTAAAAATGTAGCTATCTAGCTTCCCTTTTCCCCCATTACTACCCATTAAACATCTAGATTTTAAACAAGATTTGATCTCTTTACTCAAGGTACTCGCTGTCTTACAACTCAGCTCAAAAATACAAATATTTCTGTTTGTCCAAACTGTGTACAAGGTTGCCAAAATAACTGTGTTGATAATCCTTTCCTGCATATTGTTGGCTGCCTTGGAGAACCACCTGCTGAAGTCGACTGGCCAGTCAAAATGGCCACACCATTTGGTAATCTCACAAATCAAGTTTCGGGTAAAGCAGCAGTGCACAAGCAGGTGCTGGTGCGACTCATTTTCCCTACAGCATACCGGGCATAAGGGAGAAGAGATTGACAGAAACCGGCTAAGATTGTCTCTGGTTAGCAGCTGGTTGTTCACAATTTGCCATCCTACGAATCTATGCTTTGGATGGACCATTCTATTCCAAATGTTCCTTGCATAGTCAACCTTGTGAGCCTGAATATAAGAGAGATAAAACAGTTTAGCACTCAACTTACCTCTTTTTACAGCAGCTATGACATTTGATTCATTAATAGTTGAATGAAGACGTAGGATTTTTTTGAAGTACCAGCTCGCATCTTGCTTGAATTCAACTGTCCAGAAGCTCAACCCTCTCAGATATATTGCATCAATCCACCTAACCCAAAGGTTGTCTTGTTTGCTAGATATAGCCCAGATATACTTTTCCATAAGCGCTATGTTCCAAACCTTCCCTTTTTTGAAGCCAAGATCTCCTGAGTTCTTGGGGAGACAAAATTTCTCCCAAGAGGGAATGTGAAATTTGCTTTTGTTTCCCTTGGAGCCCCAAAGGAAGTCTCTGACACATTTGTCAATAGCCGTCGTAATTTTCTGAGGAAGCAAGAATAAACCCATCCAATAGTTCCTGATTCCCAGCAGAATTGAATGAATCAATTGAGCCCTTCCAGCAAAAGGGAGGTTCCTGCTTGCCCAAGTGTGCAAATTCTTGTGGAGTTTATCAAGGATGATACCACAATCAGCAGATCGCCATTTGGTTGGTCTTAGAGTCACACCAAGGTACTTCAAAGGGAAAGAACCCTCTTCCATTTGTAAGATATTAGCAAGTCTCTGTTTACTGTTTATAGGAAGTTGGGATACGCCCAAAATATACCGTTGATTTGGCTTTGTTACCAATCAGGCCTGTTGCTTCACTAAACCGTTGAAAGGCATCTTTCACCATCTGAACTGATTTGTCATTGCCCTTGCAGAAGATAATAAGATCGTCTGCAGAGCGAAGATTGACAAGGCCTAAGGATTTGCAAAGAGGGTGAAACCCAAACCCTTTCTTCTTAGAACTCTAAATAAGAAGTCTAGATAAATATTCCATTATGAGCACAAATAGAAGTGGAGACATCGGGTCCCCTTGATGAAGGCCTTTTTCTCCCTTAAAAGACCCTTGGATTCTTCCATTAAGCAGAAGGGCATAAGAGGCTCCTTGAAGACAACTTAAAACCCAGGTGATAAACTTGGAAGGGAAGTGTAGACCTTTTAAGATATCAGCCACAAAGCACCAGTCAACCGTATCATAGGCCTTGCTTAGATCAATCTTCATGATACATCTAGAAGAAATTTTCTTCCTAGTGTAACCTTTGAGAAGATCATGCAAAATCAGAACATTGTGAGATAAAAGTCTCTTCTTAACAAAGCCACCTTGGTTTTCATGTATTAGCTCAGGGAGAACTTCCGAGAGTCTGGTACAAATCATCTTTGAAATGCATTTGTAAGTTGTTGTGCAACAGGCTATAGGTCTGTAGTCAAAAGCTCCTTGAGGATTATCAATTTTGGGGATAAGAGATATGGATGTTGCACTCAGTTCCTGAGGAAGCTTACCAGTTTGGAAAAACCCCAACACCGCACAAGAGAAGTCATCTCCAATATCATTCCACAGCTCTTTGAAAAAACCCGCACCAAACCCATCAGGGCCCAGAATTTTGGACGAATGAATGCCAAATAAAGCTTCTTTGACATCCTTCTTACTGAACGGACGAATTAGATTCACTTGATGTTCGATAGTAAGTTTATTCCCAAACTCGAGGCAGTCCTCATCCAATCTTCTTGAAGTTGAGCTTTGTCTCCCCATGAAATTGCGGAAGTGGTTTAAAAAATGCTCAACCACTTTGTCATACTCATCAACAACAACCCCATTGACAGTGAACGAACACACTTGGTTCTCAGCTCTCCTCTTTTTTATGATTGCATGAAAATAGCTTGTGTTTTCATTACCAAACTTTAACCAACAAGCTTTCGAGTTTTGGTGCAAATAGCTGAAAACTGTTTTCGGGCATCTAGGTAGTTAGCACGGCTCAACTTTTCAGTTATAACAGTTGTAGGACACTTCGGATTGATGGCCAAGGCTTCTTGAGCTTCCATAAACTTGTCTCGGGCATCATTGTACTGACCAATAATATCCTCGTTCTTCTTAACATAGCAATTTTTCAAGATGTGTTTCACCCTAAACAGTTGGTGGTGTAACGACTGCAAATCAGTAACCATGTGCTTCTTCCAAGTAGTAAGAACATTCTCTCTGAAATCCTCTTTGAACACCCAGTGATTGCAAAAACGGAAAGGCTTGGTCCCACGGTTACCAGCCTTGATGTGTTTAACTAGGCAATAACTGTGATCTGAGAAGGCCCCCCATCTAAAGCTGGCTTCTGTATTCGGGAAATGATCTAACCAGCTTTCATTAGTGAAAACTCTATCCAACTTCGAGTACACTCGACTGCCTTCCTCGTGATTATTAGACCAAGTAAAAAAGAAGCCAGAAGTCTTCATCTCATTAACTTGACCCCTAGCAAGCTAGCTTTGACTATCCTGGATTTCAATGCCTCTAATTTTCCTACCCCCACTTCTATCTTTGTATGCAAACATGGCATTGAAGTCACCAAGAATAATCCAAGGAGCATTTAGGTGCCCAATGCTAGTAAGCTTATTCCAAATATCCTTCCTCTCGTTTAACGAATTACTTCCATAGACCGCAGTGAGAAAAAAGTCCTCCTTGTAACCCACCATTTTGAGTTTACAATGAATGAGCTGCCTATCTTCCAACAAAATATCCACTTTAACTAGCTTGTCAATCCAAATCAACAAAATTCTAAACGAAATCTCCTGACTGGAATGAATCTTCCAGTTCGGATTATTAGACATAAGTTTGCTAACTCTATCATGATGGATCTTAGTCTCAAAAAGAGCCCCAAAACCCACCTTATTTATCTTACAATGATCAAACATCTCGCACTGCTTCTCAACATTATTCAGCCCCCTAACATTCCAACCTAATAGATTGAGACTATCCATTAGAAAGGTGCCTAAGATCAGTAGCCAACACACCCTCTGCATCCTCTAAAGCCTCATAGTCATTGTTGGTGATTGCTTCTTGTTGCGGCCTAATGACAGACTTTGCACCTTTTCTCTTAGGAGTCACCCATTGCTCATTTCTGGTGTGTATAGTAGCATTTTCCACGACCCCTGTACCCTCAGAAGTGATTCCCCGTTCCACTTTACTATACCCACCAAGTTTAGCAACATTACTGGCATGTATTTCACTCTTTTCAGATTCCGTAGCACCACTCACTTTCTCAGTTGAAATCCCCTTACTTTCAACATCATGTTCAACAGCAGTTAGCTTATCCCCTTGCTGTTTTTTCTTCCACACAATAGGCTTCCCTTTGTTACAGTTTGAAATTGAGTGTCCAAGCATATCGCAGGCCGTACACTTGGTTGGAAGCTACTCATTTACATAAGCAATAGTTCTCGGAGGTTCTTCCTTAATCTCAACATCCAGCAACACCCTAGCATACTTGATCATAGACCGCTCAAGAGTGACCTTGTCAGCCATACTCGGCTTTCCTATAGTGCTAACAAGCGCACTCAAATTCTTCTTCCCCCAATATTGAAGCCCCAAGCCATTTAACCTCACCCACACAGGGATCGATTTGACCATTCGGGTTGTGTCCATATCCTCCGACCAAGGCCTTAGAATCACAGGTTTCCTATCGAATTGAATTACTCCGGTTTCAAGAATAATGTTCCTAGTAACCTCATCCTTGAAACTAACAAGAGTGAACCCTGAGTGCATTCTCACTATCCTTTCCACTCCCAAATTCCCCCATATTCTCTTGATAAATCCTTCAAACACTCTAAAAGGAGGATTTTCCCCTAAAACGATACATATAACCGAAGATCTTCAGTATGACGCTTCTAACTCAGCTTCATCCAAATCTAAATTTGCAACCACCTGATCCCCAATTTTAGTTGGTTCAGTAAAAGTAAGTTGGGAGCAAGGGATTTCACTTGATTCAAGTTCAATTTACTCCAAGTAAACTGTGCAGATGCCTGAAAGTCCATCGCCTCCGCATCGTCCGCCCAATTAGTCAAATTAGGAGTCGATTTTACCACTTCTGCAACTACTTCCTTCTCCGGTTCCAGTTCATCATACGGGTCTAAGAAAACCTCCGTAGCTTCATCTTGGATTGAGGGCAGCTCAGGGCTCGCTCTTGCGACATTGATGTTGGCAGCACTAGGCTTCGAGGCACCTTTCCTCTATTCAAGATACTTAATTATTTGTTTCTATATCATAAAATTTAATTAATTAGAAAATATATTTAAGTTGAAAATTAATTTTAGACCAAATTTAATTGGAATATTTTCTTAAATATTAAATTAGAATTAATAATTAAGTTGATTTTATTCAAGATACTTAATTATTTCTATTTTAATGAATTTAATTAAATAGAACATTATATTTAAGTTGAAAATTTTTCAATTTCAGATCACTTAAATTAGAATAATTTTTAGAATATATTTTATTTTATTTTAATAATCATTTTTCCACTTAATTTTGAATTTCATTTATTTATTTTAAATGTAGATATTTCAAAAAAAATTAATTTTAAAAATTAGATTAAAGTTGAAATTAATTTATTAATTAATGTTAGATCAACTTAAATCAAGTAATTTTCATTAATGATTTAATTAAAATAAATAGATTAAAATATATTATTTTAATTAGAAAAACTAGTAATTAGTTTATGAATTATTTAGATAGATAATTTCTAGGTAGACTTTTTGGTATTTTTCTAGATATATTTAATTAAATAAGAAAATTAATATTTAAGTTGATTATGTTCTAGACACTTAAATATTTGATATTTTTATTAAGAGATTGAATTAAATAGGAAAATTATATTTAAGTTGAAAATTAATTTATTTAATTTTAGACCAAAATAAATTAGAATAATTTTGTCAATTTTATTTTATATGAATTTCGAAAAATGTACCTTAATACATTGGATTTCGAAATTCAGTTATATATATTTATTGAAAATTGAGTTGAAAATTAATTATTTAATTTTGGACCAACTTAAATTAAGTAATTTTCATAATATTTATTGGAAAATTAATACTAAGGATGGAAAATAATTTATTTTTATTTTTTCCGATCTTCCTAAAGTATAATTTTATAAATATTAAATTTAAATTTAAATTTAGATTTATCTAAATTAGTAATTTTAATTAAATAAATATATGTTAAAATAAAAAGATTAAAATAAGTATCAAAAGAAAATACAAATCCTTTAAAATAATGAGCTTTAGTTATAAGGATATTCGATCTCCATTGTTTGTCCTACATTGTTAAATATTTTCAATATAACCTCGAGACGCTAGACTTCATCCACCTTATGGATGGTTATTCATTGGAGCATTTAACACCGTAAGGATCTCTTACGATAAGTATTTTGTAAGTTTTCGTCTCTATTAGACTCTCCCCTACGGTGATGTTGGGTTTTGTGCCCTAAATAAAACCCATTACAATCTGATTAGTTATCAATCTAAGAAGTTTGAAGTTATTTATATTTGCATGAATTTTTCATGCATATGGTTTAATATATATATATATTTAATATATGCACAAAATCAGTTAAGTTCAGAACATATATTTATTCACAATTACAGTATTGTCAACACAGTGGAATGTGATTGTGATTATATGATTCAAAAGACTAAGTCCCTGTTTCATCAGTGTTTTAGATTTACACTGATGTGATAATCAGCGATGATGTATACTTACACTTGCAGTAAGTGTTATGTTCTTTCCAAGACGTTGGTAAAGTATACTAGTTTCGAATGTATGGAGTATACATTGGACTGAACCGATATTGAACTTAGTCAAGATATTATAAACTTACCGTTGTATTTGTCCAAGTCAATATCACTAGTTGATCTTAGATCAAAAGAATCTAAATCTTGATATGCTTAGGCTCAATCTCTGGAGTGCTATTCATGTTCTTTGATTTATTAGTTAAGCCTACTTTTGGGTCAGGGTGATACGTATATTTTGGGAACATGATAGTATGATTGAGTGGCAGCGCTGAACATAAATATGGAATCTATAGCTTCTACTGGTGTATAGAAGTCAAGTGATGATTCCCTTCGAGCTTAGCTAAATAGAAGTAAATGGATGAGCTCTTGTTTCAGTGACTATATCTTAGATCACTAAAGCATCATTTACAGGTAGCTAAGTGTTTTAAGGGGCCAAATACATTGAGGGGTGAAAACGGTAAATTTATCCCATCTCGATGTAAATCATCTATATAGAGGATCTTTGATCACATTAAGATTATAACGATGGTTAAATGAGATAGCATATCTATATCGTGGAACATATAGAATGCTCTATATAAGTCTGAGAGTGCAATTCCAAGTTCTAAGAGTGGATTCAACAAGGAATTAATAAGTTAGGAAATTTACTTGGTAAATTCGGTTCGGCTTATTAGAAGCTCAGTAATATAGATCCATGGTCCCCATTCTAGTTGAGACCATACTCCTTGTAAGACTCAATAATTGATTTATGATTAATCAATTATCATTCTAAAGATTAGACTATGTCTAATTTGTGAATTTTTACTAAGCAGGGGTGAAATAGTAAAGAAAAGAGATTCTAGGTTTATTTATTAATTAAGAGACTCTATATGTCTAATTAATAATTATATTAAATGACAATATTATTTGATAATCTATTTTAGTTATTAAATAATTAGTTTTGGCATTTAAATGGTTAGAATTGGAAAATTGGCGTTTTTGAGAAAATAGAAATAAAAATTATGAAAACTGCAAAATTCAAGTGAGGCCCACTAACACCTATGGCCGGCCACTTGAATGGCTTTTTCCAATTAATATTTTCATTATTTTAATGCCAAATAATTACTAACCTAAACCTATTAGTTGCCTATAAATAGAAAGTGATGGCTCACACTAAAACAAGAGTTTTCAGTAATTCAAGAGATTGCCTTTCAGAAAAATTGAGCCTTTCACGTTCTCTCTATAGCCGACCCTCTCTCTCTCTCTCTCTCTTTTCTTCTTCATAATTTCGAAACACCCTAGTGATAGAGTAGTGCCAACACACAGCAAGTGGTACCTCAATCATAGTTTGGAAGATCGTGAAGGGTCTAATTCAAAGAGAAGGACATTCGGGCTCAGATCTTGATAATAGTGTGCGACAGAAAGGATACAAGGGTTATAGATCTGAGTGGAAGGAGACATATTATTCCGCTGCAACCAATGTAAGGTTTCCTTAACTTTATATGTATTTATTATCGTTTTAGAAAGTTCATATTTAGGATGTTAAACAACATACTTGTGAGTAGATCTAAGATCCTGGTAAAATAAAATCCAACAACTGGCCTCAGAGCCATGGTAATTGATTTTCTTGCAAGAAATTTTGACTTAAAACGATTTGTATGTGATTTGGATGGTTTCATGTTGATCTATGTGTTATATGATGATTAATTGATGTTTGTGAATTTTCGTGAAAAATAATTGAAATTTTGTTTCTGGAATTATTTTTATTGGATAGTTTGGAAAAAATTAAGAAATTTACTTTTTTACAGAACTCAATTTCGATTTATTTGAATTAGTTATGATTTTTTAAAAATCGGAAAATATCGGGATGGTGTCACCCACCCTACGCGCGCGGATGAGGGTGCAACCCTCGGATGCACGCGCTCAGACAAGATGCTCGACCGAGCTTCCTCGGTCAGGACACGAAGCTTGTCTGAAACCATCCCATGCGCGCGCGGAGAGGCTGCATGCAGCCTCCTGCGCCGAGGGATCTCGGTCACCCCTCTCTGCATGTGCGTGCGGACAGTATGCATTGCATACTATCCGTACCACCTGCAAAACTTTTCGTTTTCTTCAATTTTTCATGCTATTTCATGGAGTTAACCCCCATTTTTTGTGTAGTTTTGTATTTTGATTTTTACTTTTCATATTTCAAATCTAATTATCAGAAATAAATTAATTTGAATTTTTAAAATTAATTTTAGATATTAGTTTAATTTGAATTTGAAAATAGGTAAAAATCTATCTTTTTTCTTAATTTTTTTTATCTTATTTTAAATTTGATTATTTTATCTTTTTCTTTTTTAAATTTAAGGTCAGATATTAATTTTTTTTTTAAATTAATTTTTTTTTAAATAATTTGACCTCATTTAAATTTAAAATAAGATTACTATAATCATGATATTTTGAATAGAAATAAGATATTTTGCTAACTTTTAAATTTTGTTATTTTTTATTTAAATGAAATTATAAAATCAGAGAAAGGATATATTTTTTTTTAAAAAAAATTTATTGAATATTTAATTTATAAAATAACATGAAAATTTAAAAAGTGGTTAGCAAATTTCTTTTTGAAATGATATTTAGGTTAGTTGAAACCTAATTTTTCAAAATTGTAGGTTTAATTTTAAATATTATTTTATTTTAATTAAAAATCCGAAAATATTTTTTTTTTATTATTATTTATTATTTTCGAAATTTAAAATTAAATAAATCCTACATCCAACTATCCAGTTCAACTTGTTGCAGGAGTATGTGTTTTAGCTTATGTGTAAGTTTTATAAAACCGATTATTCATTGATCTAAATTGCCATGGTTAACTTGTTGACAGATCCAATGATCTGATTTTAACCCATGGTTCAATTGTCAATAGGTCAAGTAAATAATTTGTAACAGGTAAATTTTACATTCTTCTTTCATCTGTGTATGACCTAGAAACATGATAGGGTCTATCTAAATTTGTGTGCCTGTGTGAGCCTATATGTTTATTTTATTATAGATGCATATAGGTTTTTGCTAAATAAAATGTCACGCCCTCATAGATTTTATTTAGGTCCATTTAGTGTTTGGACCTATTCAATTAATAACAGTTATTTATTTTAAGGTTAAATTCCTCTCTTTTGGGCCTTGTGTGACAGTTGGGGGCCAATAGAAGTGGGTACGATATACTGAACCCAGCTCCCCCTCACATGAACTACCCCAATTGTGAAGGCCCATTTGCCTGATTTGAATAACTGTATTAGGTTAATTAAATTAGTTTAACTTAATAAAATTTATTAGAAACATAATTAACTTTTAAAATATATGAAATTTATTTTCATTTTAATATTTTAAAGTTAATTTTAAGAAAAACACTCTTAGTTTTAAGATATTATTTCTAGATAAACTATTTGTATTTTTCTTGTATTTAATTAAATAATGAATTTTAACTAAGTAGATTCTTTCTGAAGCTTATTTTAATTATTTCATTAAATATTCCTATTTAAGTTATAAATTAGTTATTTTTAACTGATTTTTCTTATCAACTTAAATTTGAATGTTTTTTGAATTTCAAATTAAGTTGAGGAATTCTAGGAATTGGTTATTGAAGATTCTTGAGATATTTTTTAAGTTAATTTTAAACTTAAAATGGAATATTTTCAAAATTAGGTGGTTACAACTTAATTTTAATATTTAATTGAATTTAAATTTGAAAATGTTAAAGTTTTTTTTAGATTCTTTCGATAACAACTTAAATTAGATATTTTTTAATATTTTTTTTTTGAAAAGATACTTAGTTAAATTGAGATATTTTCTAGATAGTTATTTCTAGACTAGTTATTATTTCTAATATTAAAATAGAAAAATATCATAGATTGTGAAATTAATTGTTCTATAATTAATTTTGGTGAATTTAATACATTTAATTAAATTAAAAAATTAAATATCTAAGTTGATTTTCATTATGATACTTAAATATTTTTTTTCATGACATTTAATTAAATAGAAAATTATTTTAAGTTGAAATTTTTTAACAACTCAAATTTGAATAATTTTCAAAATATATTTTATTTATTTTATTAATCAATTTCGAAAATGCATTTGATTATGCAAGATGATTTTGAATTTAACTTGAAAAATAGATTAAAGTTGTAAATTAATTATTTATTTTAATTAATTTTTGAACCAACTTAAATCAATGATTTTTTCATTTAATGATTAATTTAAAATAAATGAACTAAAATATATTATTATTAGAAATTGAATTAATTAGTCAAAAGAAAATCTAGATAGATAATATTTTTGCTTGAAGTATTTTTCTAGTAATTATTTTTTTTAAGTATTTCGAAAATAGTATAGTTTTATACTTTAATTTTTCGAAATAGAATAAATATATTCTTATAGAAAATTAAAATTTGAGTTGCAAATTAATTTAAATTAATACAACTTAAATTAAATAATTTTCTTAATATTTATTTGAAAATTAATACTAAGATGGAAATAATTCAATTTATTTTCATAATCATCTAAGTATAATTTTATAAATATTAAATTAAATTCTATTTAGAGTTTTATTCTAAATTTGATATTTAATGAATATATATATAAAAATAATAGAAGAAAATATATTTTAAATAATGAGCTTTATTATTATTAAGATATTCGATCTCCATTGTTGGTTTTACATAGCTATTGTTTTAGTGAGTAATCCTCCCTAATGGAGGAACGTTCATTAGCAAGTTAGCACCGTTTAATCTCGAAAGATAAGTATATTTGTAAGTGTTTTATATTAGTATTGATCACCCTAATGGTGAGAACTTTATTTGACTTACAAAGTATGAAACAATGGTGGAAGCTCATGAAATAGGAATGACCTTGACTCTCGCCTAAACGGGACAACGTCTGATTCTCTTTTTGATCGAATAAAAGGTTGCTAGAATGGTTATTATTTTACATGAGCTAACAACTCTATTCAATGGATGGTAGCTTTAACTCTCGCCTAAACGGGACACTGATATCAGTTTGTTGAAAACCTTGGAAATTATTTAGGATTGTATGTTTTAGTATTTTCTCTTGTCATTCCTACTTGCTATGTGCTAATAATTTCTGAATTAGATTTTGTGTTAAACCATAATTGATTTCTATTTATTATTTTGTAGTATCTTGTATAGCCATGTCAAATCCCATGTTATCACTCTTGACTGAAAATAAGCTAAATGGATCTAACTTCCCTAAATGGAAAGAGAACATTAATATTGCTCTCATAGGTGAAAGTGCCCTGTTTGTGTTAACTGAGCCGTCTCTTGAACAGCTGGGTGAAAATGCAACTAAAGCTGCTAAAGAGAAGTTCGAGCGTTGGCAGAATGCTAACAATAAAGCTCGATACTTCATGCTTTCCAGCATGGTTGACACCTTGAAAACAAGGTTTGCACACTATCACGGCTAAAGAAATAATGACAAAGTTAACTGAGCTATTCGGAATGGCATCTATCCAGTCTCTCTTTGACGCGACTAAGAAATTCATCAATGCACGGATGGAACCCCATCAGAATGTGCGTGATCACCTTCTCCAAATGGCAAGTTATTTCCAGGAAGCCCAGAATCATGGTGCTGAAATGGATCAGACAACTCAAGTAAGTCTTATCTTGAATAGTCTGACTCCAGCTTTTCTGCCCTATACATCAAATTATGTCATGAATAAAAAGGAGCAAGACTTTCACACGTTAGTCAATGACCTTCAGACATATGAAAATTTGATTGGAGGACCCAAGAAGAAAGGGAGTAAACCTCGGAATTCTGGAAATGGTAATGGGACGATTAAACCTGAGGCACACGTAGCCTCTACTTCAAGACCCAAGACAAAGAAGAAGTGGAAAAATATCAAGAAGCGAGCTCAAGCTGTGAAAACAGTTAAGAACAAAAAGGCTGCTGCTCCTGGTGATACACTAAAAGGAAAGTGTTTCTACTGCAATGAGAAAGGCCATTGGAACCCCCAATGTCCTAAACTTCTTGCAAAGAAACAAGGTATTTTGTCTATAAACTGATGAGTTTTAGTGAATTATTATCCAATTGGATTATTAATTCTGGACTACTAACCTTGTTTATTTATTTTTCTTCTTATTATAGCCCAAGCTGCTTGAACTCAGGTGCTATCTTAGTGAGTTGAATCGGAAAGCTGGACAAAGGGGTGGAGTTCGTCCAAGATAAAGATAAAGCTCGTTTATTTATTTTTGAATTAATTGTTTCAGTTTAAAAATAATCTAAATTTCAATTATTAGTTTGGGATTTTTATTCCCTGTTCTTTTCTCATAATGTTGCAAAACAATTTTCTTTAATTTATAATTATTTTTTTTACAAATAAATTACAATTTATGAGTTGAGCTTCATCTACTTTATCTTAAACAACAATTACCAATTATATTTATATGTTTGTATGTGTAAGTATTTTTATTATTGATACAAATTCAATAATATTTTAAACTCTTCATAGAGTTATTACTACATAAACACTAGAAATTATTTCTATGTTTATGAATAATTGTTAATTCTAAAATAATTATTAAGAATTTGTTTAATAAAAAGATATTTTTATCTGATAGGGGTGGAGAAAAAGTTAAGAATAATATGCAGTTCAACGATCTTTTATATCTAATGAACTCTGGATTATATTCGAAACTCCACATAATCTCTATAACACTTAGAGAATCATGATCTCTATAACCTTTAGGGGTGGATCATAATCTCTAAATACTTAGGGGTGGACTTTATACCACAGTACTCCCTGTAACACATATTTCTTTAGACATGGAAGTAATATAATAAATTAGCTATTATCAGAATAAATCCTTGATCTTGATTATATGTTCCATTTAGTTTCACTGATGTAATAAATAATGATACCAATAAAGTTCTTTGATAATGTATCACACTACCTTAATTGAGTGGGAGAATTTTAAAATTCTTTTACCCATCTTCATTTGGTTGACACTTGTGATAGGAACTTAAGAACACTACTGAGAAAGCAAATCTAACCATTCATGTGGATAGAAATAACTTATCAGAATTATGAGAATAAGATAGAAGAATTCTTGCATAGTCTATTCGAATGACTTGAGCTAAGATTTCTAATCCTCATAATATTTTATGGTATCTTAATTTGATAACTTAATCTCTAGTAAGTATTTTACACTTCAAGTACTAGACTGCTATGTTGATGATTTAGTCTTAAAAGAAACTTACAGTTTCAGACTAATACAATAAGTCACAACTAGATATCCCTCCAAACAATAAGAGGTTAAAAGTATTATTTAACCAGACAACTACTATTAAGTGGGAGCCATCTGAGATGTAATCAAATAAGGAACATTAGGAGATACTCAAGAAAGATTTATGAAAGTGATCTATATGTTAGATATTAAGGAACTATATATTAGTTATCCTTATATCTGCACCAACTCATTCAAGAATTTGAGATGGTGGTTACTCTGGGGGTGGAGGAGTTATTCTACAAGAGTGTAAAAACCCTTCTATAATAATTCAAGCTCTACTAGAGAAGATTTATAACTTTGTAAATTCGAAATTACCAAAAAGTTATTTTTGCTGAAGAAAATTCTACACTGTATTATCTCAGCTCCAAATTTTAAAGTATGAGAGATATGTCTTCTGTTTATTCAGATGTACTTAATAAGCAGTAAGGATTTCAGTATCCATTGATGAGTAAAGCATATAGTAAAGGATGTTTCATAATGTTTTATGAACCTAGTTCCAGAAGTTTGGGTGGATTCAAAGATACTACACTTGATCTAAAGATCAAGACAACAAATTGATTGGAATGCAAAATTTGTTTTATGTTAGTGCAAGTGGGAGTTTGTTGCGTTTTGTGCCCTAAATAAAACCCATTAAAATCTAATTAGTTATCAATCTAAGAAGTTTGAAGTGATTTATGTTTGCATGAATTTTTCATGCTTATGGTTTAATATATATATATATATATTTAATATATGCACAAAATCAGTTAAGTCCAGAACATATATTTATTCACAATTACAGTATTGTCAACACAGTGGAATGGGATTGTGATTATATGATTCAAAAGACTAAGTCCCTGTTTCATCAGTGTTTTGGATTTACACTGATGTGATAATCAGCGATGATGTATACTTACACTTGGAGTAAGTGTTATGTTCTTTCCAGGACATTGGTAAAGTATACTAGTTTCGAATGTATGCAGTATACATTGGACTGGATCGATATTGAACTTAGTCAAGATATTATAAACTTACCGTTGTATCTGTCCAAGTCAATATCACTAGTTGATCTTAGATCAAAAGAATCTAAATCCTAATATACTTAGGCTCAATCTCATGAGTGCTATTCATGTTCTTTGATTTATTAGTTAAGCCTACTTTTGGGTCAGGGTGATACGTATATTTTGGGAACATGATAGTATGACTGAGTGGGAGCGCTGAACATAAATATGGAATCTATAGCTTCTACTGGTGTATAGAAGTCAAGAGATGATTCCCTTAGAGCTTAGCTAAATAGAAGTAAATGGATGAGCTCTTGTTTCAGTGACTATATCTTAGTCGCTAAAACATCATTTACAGGTAGCTAAGTGTTTTAAGGGGCGAAATACATTGAGGGGTGAAAACGGTAAATTTATCCCATATCGATGTAAATCATCTATATAGAGGATCTTTGATCACATTAAGATTATAACGATGGTTAAATGAGATAGCATATCTATATCGTGGAACATATAGAATGTTCTATATAAGTCTGAGAGTGTAATTCCAAGTTCTAAGAGTGGATTCAACAAGGAATTAATAAGTTAGAGAATTTACTTGGTAAATTCGGTTCGGCTTATTGGAAGATCAGTAATATAGATTCATGGTCCCCATTCTAGTTGAGATCATACTGCTTGTAAGACTCAATAATTGATTTATGATTAATCAATTATAATTCTAAAGATTAGACTATGCCTAATTTGTGAATTTTCACTAAGCAGGGGTGAAATTGTAAAGAAAAGAGATTCTAGGTTTATTTATTAATTAAGAGACTCTATATGTCTAATTAATAATTATGTTAAATGACAATATTGTTTAATAATCTATTTTAGTTATTAAATAATTAGTTTTGGCATTTAAATGGTTAGAATTAGAAAATTGGCGTTTTTGAGAAAATAGAAATAAAAATTGTGAAAACTGCAAAATTCAAGTGAGGCCCACTAACACCTATGGCCGGCCACTTGAATGGCTTTTTCCAATTAATATTTTCATTATTTTAATGCCAAATAATTACTAACCTAAACCTATTAGTTGCCTATAAATAGAAAGTGATGGCTCACACTAAAACAAGAGTTTTCAGTAATTCAAGAGATTGTCTTTCAGAAAAACTGAGCCTTCCACTTTCTCTCTCTAGCCGACCCTCTCTCTCTCTCTTTTCTTCTTCATAATTTCGAAACACCCTAGTGATAGAGTAGTGCCCACACACAGCAAGTGGTACCTCAATCATAGTTTGGAAGATCGTGAAGGATCCAATTCAAAGAGAAGGACATTCAGACTCAGATCTTGATAATACTCTGCGACAGAAAGGATACAAGGGTTAGAGATCTGAGTGGAAGGAGACATATTATTCTGCTGCAACCAATGTAAGGTTTCCTTCACTTTATATGTGTTTATTATCGTTTTAGAAAGTTCATATTTAGGATGTTAAACAACATACTTGTGACTAGATCTAAGATCCTGGTAAAATAAAATCCAACAGGTGACTACTTTGAGATAAATTTACGAAGTATGAAACAATAGTAGAAGCTCATAAAATTAGAATAACCTTGACTCTCGCCTATTGGGACAACATTGGATTCTTATTTTGATCGAATAAAAGGTTTCTAGAATGGTGTCCATTTTAGATGAGCTGAAAACTCTATTCAATGAATAATACTTTGACTCTCGCCTACCGAGACACTATATCAATTTGTTGGAAACCTTGGAAATTACTTAAGATGTGCTTGTTTTGTATTTTCACATGTCTTTGTTACTTGTATAATAATTTATTAATTGTGTGTGAATTTATATTGAACCATGTTGTTTTCTGTTATTAATTGTAGTCGTAAATTTCGTGTAAAATAAGAATAACTTTGACTCTCGCTAACGGCACATCCTTGGATTCTCATTTTAAATTAAAATTATCCTAATTTTTCCTCTTAGCTTATTCATTTCGAATTTGCTTTACATAATATATCATTGGATGAATGGTTTATAAATCATTTGCTTATGATGTCATTCTGTTTTCTCTTATGAAATTGAATGGCGCAAATGACTATATTCCCGACATTCTATCTCGAAATGATATAAATCCTCGATCTTAGAATCTCCTACTTGTATATGTTTACTTTAGGCAAATTAGACTTAGAGTTAGATTACTAGTGGTGGTCCAAGCTAGAATCATTACTCATTAAATATTTGGTATAAATTTAAGTCTTTGACTTTAAATTTTAGATTCTAAATAGAAATTTTTTATTTCTTTTTCCAGAATACAATACAGTTCAACTTTCACAAGTTATTAATATCCATTTTCTGTCAATGGATCCAAACTGTATGTTAATGTATGGAATTTGAGTTTAGTATTCTATGACCAGGATCCACTTGCACTATTCTAAGAACTCTTTATTGTAACTAGACCTAAGTCATCAAAAGACCACAACCACATTTTTTATATCTGTGGCATTTGCATCTTGTTCATAGTAGTTTTGACAAGATCATTCTCTGTAAAGAGTTAATATGCCTATATCCACTTGAAAGTAAGATCATCTATATTCGAATATGAATGTACATTCAGGGGTGTATATGAGTTATTGTTATATTCTTATGACGACTACTCTAGACTTTACCTTATGCATAGAAATTTGACATGTTTGAGAAATTTCATGAATTTCTAGCAATGTTGGAAAACATTAAGGTAAGTGGTTAACGATCTTGCGAATTGATAGGGGTGAAGAAATATTTGGTAGATATGCAGTTCAAAGATCATTAAGTTGATTTTTTGAATTGTATCCAAACTTACCTTCCCAGAAATTCGATTTGCATATTGATGATAGTATAAGGTCTATAATTAGTTACTAGCAGTTTCCTAAGTCCTTCTAGGGAAATACCCTAGTGATAGGAAAATTTTAGAATGATGAAATGGTTGTGTACTTAGTGTAAACCATTACTAGATTCATGGATGACCTAATCGTGATCTTAAGAAAAGCTAGAACTATTAACCAAGGTTTGCATGTTTGATAGCTATTCTAAGTGATTAGGGTGGACCATCCCATAGTCATTAGATAAGAAAGTGTTTGTTTTCAACAAATACTACTTTTCTAAGAGTATGACTAAGTCTGAAAATAAAGTAGTAAAGTAGAGGAGATAAATTTTTTTTCTTGATTCCAAAAGGATTCTATCATCTTATTCGAAATAAGATGGCCCCACTGCCTCTGTTGTCTTGACACAACCGAAGAGGTTAACACCATTTAGTGTTCTTAGAAAAGAATTCACGGTACCTTGTCGTAGTGGGAGGGTTTCAAGGAACTCACCCTGTTATGACTTGGAGGACACCGCTGATTAAAATCCATTATTAGTTTAAACAAGTAATAGATTGTCAGAATAAGGAACGAAGAAGTAAAGGCAAGAAAACTATGGTTAAAACCATTCATATGGAGTTACCAAAGATTTTCTATTACAAGGACAAGAAAGGAAATTTTTTAAATTAGGTCTATTCAATGGACTTAACAAAACTTCCTATTCCTAGTGTTAAAGGTTTGAGATTATCTAAACCTATGGCTTGTGGTATGCCTGGTAATTTACTTCTAGTGCTAGCAGCTTACTTTAGTAAGATGTTGGAGCATTTTTCTAATGACAGTCTATAGAAGCTTCTCGACTTCTAGATATAGACTTTACTTATCTAAGGAAAAGTCTCAACTATTCCAGAAAAGATAAAACCATGAAGGAATTCCTTATGATTAACAGTGAGAGGTCTCAAATATGCTTTGTAATGCATTAGACCAGACACCTGCTATTGAGTGGGAGTAATGAGTTGGTATTAGATTAATCCAGGAAAGGAACATTGGAAGAAAATCAAGTAAATCTTTAGATCAAGAAGAGGAATTATATGTAAGTCAATAAGGGTGGTATTTAATACTCTTAGACTACACCAAATCAGATTTCTAGACTTGCCTTAGTGCTAGAAAGTCTACTGATAAGATGGTGATTACTCTGGGGGTGGAGTAGTGATTTTGGAGAAGTGTAAAAACTTATCTGAAGTCTCTTAGTCTACTAGAGAGACTGAATGTTAAAGTTGCATGAAAGATACTTATTCAGTCTTAGGAAAGTTCTTTACATTTTTGGCATTGTACCAACATTTATTAACAACTAGTATTACTTCTTGACCAACACAAAAGTAGTTGCCAAAAAGTAAATAATCCAGTATCCCTAGAGGAGTAGACATATAGAAAAGAATTTCACAATAACAAGGATTTTTTGATTAAGAAAATGTAATGGTGGAGGAAAAGTTGTATTGAATACAACTTGCAAGATCCTATTTCAGATAGAATACTACATACTACACTTGATCTGGATATCAAGGTGTAGAGATTATTTGAAATGTACTTTTTGTTTTATATTAGTGCAAGTGGGACTTTTTTGGGTTTTATGCCCTAAATAAAACCCATTACAATATAATCAGATTTACTAATTAATAAAGATCAGAAATTACTTTTACGTTGCATGGTTCACATGATTTATTTCATGATTATGTTTAATGTATAAATTCTATTAAGTCCAGAACTTATGTATTTGTTCATGATTATAGTGTCGTCAGCACAGTGGAATATAATCATGATTATATGTTCAAAAGTTTAATTCCCTGATTTGTCAGTTCACTGGATTTAGACTGGCATGATAATCAGCGATAGGTATACTTACACCTTCGATAAGTGTTATGTCCTTTCCAGGGCATTGGCAAAGTTTACCAGTATCGGATGTATGGAGTATACATTGGAAGGGACAGATATTGATCTTGGATACGATATCATAAACTTACCGTTATATCTGTTGGGTTTTATGCCCTAAATAAAACTCATTTCAATATAATCAGATTTACTTATTAATATAGATCAGAAATAACATTTAATGTTGCATGGTTCACATGATTTATTTCATGATTATATGTACATAATGTATAAATTCATCTGAAACCCTTTTCACATACTTGATCCTGTTTATTGTGTCGTCAACACATTGGAAAGTAAACATGACTATGTGAATAAAGTTTCCTAGATTTATCAGACATAGGGTTTTACTGATATGATAATCTACAACAAGAGTTTACTTGTATTTGGAGAAATACTATGTTCTTTCCAGAGCATTGGTTAAAGTAAAGCTCAGGTTGGATGCATGGAGTATGCATCGGAAGGGACCGATATTGAACTTTGACTTAGATTTATTAAACTTACCGTAATATCTATTCAAGTCAATATCGCCTAAGTTGATCCTAGATCAAATGATCTTAATCCTGATATGATTAGGCTCAATCTTGAAAGGCTATTCGTGTTCTTTGATTTGTTAGTTAAGCCTACTTTTAGGTCAGGGTGATACGTACATTTTGGGAACACGGTAGTGCAATTGAGTGGGAGCGCTAGCATAAACATGGAATCTATAGCTTCTATCTGGCGAATAGTAAGCAAAGGATGATCTCCTTCGAGCTTGACCAAACGAACATAAATGGTGGAGTACTCATTTCACATAAGCTGAAATATCATTTATACGGGGTCAAGTGTTTTAAGGAATAAATACATTGTAGGGTGTAACGGTAATTTAATCCCTTTACAAAAGGTAGATCATTCATATAGAGGATCATTGATCACATTAGGATTATAACAATGGATAACTAATGATGTGTCTATATGGTGGAACATATAGAGCATTCTATATAACTGAGAGTGCAATTCTAAGTTCTATGCGTGGATTCAACGAAGAATTAATAAGTTAGTGAATTTTAGTGCTAAATTCTTGATCTACTTATTGGAAGCTCGGTTATATAGACCCATGGTCCCCCCACTAGTTGAGATAATATTGCTTGTAAGACTCATGTAATTGGTTTTGATTAATCAATTATAATTCTCAAATTAGACTATGTCTATTTGTGAATTTTTCACTAAGTAAGGGCGAAATTGTAAAGAAAGAGTTTATAGGGGCATATTTGTTAATTATGATACTTTGTATGGTTCAATTAATAAATATGATAAATGACAATATTATTTAATAATTATTTATAGTTATTAAATAGTTAGAATTGGCATTTAAATGGTTGAATTAGGAAATTGGCATTTTTGAGAAAATCAGATACAAAAGGTGTTAAAATTGCAAAATTGCAAAAAGCAAGGCCCAATCCACTAAGTTTAGGGCCAGCCACTTTTGTAGGAAATTTAAACTGATTTTTTCATTATTTTAATGCCATATAATTCAAATCTAACCCTAGTAGGAATGCTATAAATAGATAGTGAAGGCTTCAGGAAAATTACACTTTTCTTCTGACTTTTTCTATTCAGAAAAACTGAGCCTTCTCTCTCCCTATCTTTAGCTGACCACTCTCTCTCTTCTTCCTTGATAATTTCGAAATCCTTAGTGTATGAGTAGTGCCCACACACATCAAGTGATACCTCAATCATAGTGAGGAAGATCGTGAAGAAAGATCATCAGCAAAGGAGTTTCAGCATCAAAGATTCAGAAAGAGATCCAGGTTCAGATATTGATAATGCTCTGCTACAGAAAGGAATCAAGGGCTAGATATCTGAACGGAAGGAGTCATTATATTCCGCTGCACCCAATGTAAGGTTTCTTAAACTTTATATGTGTTTATTTCATCGTTTTAGAAAGTTCATATTTAGGATGTTAATAAACATACTTGTGAGTAGATCTAAGATCCTGGTAAAATAATTTCCAACAACTGGCCTCAGAGCCATGGTAATTGATTTACTTGCAAGAAATTTGGACTTTAAAACGATTGTTTGTATGTTCTTTGGATGGTATCATGTTGTATTGAGTGTTATTTGATGATTGATTGATGTTTGTGAAATTTTCGTGAAAAATAATTGTGATTTCGTTTCTGGAATTATTTTTATTGGATAGTATGGAAAAAATTAAGCAAGTTAGCCTTTTACAGAACTCAATTTGGATTTTATTTGAATTAGTTATGATTTTTTGAAGATTTGACAAAATCGGGGCTGTGCTGATAGTTTCCTGCGATCGCAGAACTGTCCGTACAGTTTCGGATTTTTTCCTTTTTCTTCAATTTTTCATACTTTTTCATGGAATTAACTTCCAATTTTTTGTATGGTTTTGTATATATACTATTACTATTCCTAATTCAATTCTAATTATCATTTTGAATTAATTTAATTTTTTTTAAATTAATTCAAGATATTAGTGTAATTTGAATTCGAATAGAATTAGTATTTATCTTTTTGCTTAAAAATCTATCTTATTTTAAAATTTGATTATATCTTATCTTATTTTAAATTTAAAAATAAGATATTTATAATTATGTAATTTTTAAATGATATAAGATATTTTGCTAATTTTTTTAAATTTTGTTATTTTATTTATTTAAATTAAATTTAAAATTTGAAAAAGATATTTATTTATCTTTTCTAATTTTTTATTTAATTTTTATTTATAAAATAACATTTAAAATTTAAAAGTAGTTAGCAAATTTTTTTTTGAAATGATATTTAGGTTGGTTGAAACCTAATTTTTCAAAAAATTGTAGGTTTAATTTTAAATTTTAATTTTTTTAAAAAAAAAAAAATTCGAATTTTTCAAATTTTTTTTTAAATTTTTCGAAATTTTTTTTTTTTTTTAATTAATTATTTTCGAAATTAAATATTTAATTTAAAATTAAATAAATCCTACATCCAACTATCCAACTAACCTTGTTGCAGGAGTATGTGTTTTAGCTTATGTGTAAGTTTTTAAAACCTATTATTACTTGATTGCAAATAGCCATGGTTACTTTTTGCCAGATCTAATGATCTGATGGCTCCCTTGGTCAAGTTAATAATTTGTAACAGGTAAATTTTACAATCTTCTTTCATCTGTGTATGACCTAGCAACATGATAGGACCCATCCAAAGTGTGCCTGTGTGAGCCTATGTGTTTAATTTTATTATAGATGCATATAGGTTAATGTTGCTAAATAAAATGTCATAGTCATTGATAGATTTTATTTAGGCCCATTTAGTTTTGGGCTTATTCAATTAATAACAGTTGTTCTTATTAAGGTTAAATTCCTCTCTTTTGGGCCTTGTGTGAGAGTTGGGAGCCATAGAAGTGGGTACGACATACTGAACCCAGCACCCCTCACACAAACCACCCCAATTGTGAAGGCCCATTTGCCTGATTTGAATGACTGTACTAGGTTAATTAAACTAGTTTAACCTAATAAAATTGATTAGCAACATAATTAATTTCATTTATTTTGAAATTAATTTAAGAAAAATATAGTTTAAGGAATTTTATATTCTAAGCTAAACTATATGTATTTTCTTGTATTTAATTAAATATAGAATTATAACCATCTAGATTCTTTCTGGAACTTAATTTAAATTTTTCATTAAATATTCCTATTTAAGTTGATATTTAGTTATCTTCAACTAACCAACTTAAATCTGAATATCTTTTGAATTCAAAATTTCAAAATTAAGTTGAGGAATTTTAGGCATTGGTTATTAAGATTCTTTAGATATTTTTTTAAGTTAATATCTTTTCAAATATTAACTTAAAATGGAATATTTTCAAATTAAGTGGTTACAACTTAATTTTTGATATTTAATTAAATTTAAATTTGAAAATATTTAAGTTCTAGATTTTTCTAGTACAACTTAAATTAGATATTTTTTCAAATTTTGTGGAAAAGATACTTAGTCAAATAAGATATTTTCTAGATAGTTATTTATAGACTACTTATTATTTCTAATATTAAATAGGAAAATATTATAAATTGTGAAATTAATTATTTATTAATTAATTTTGGTACAATTTATTTTAAATATATTTTTTCCTAGTATTAAACTAGAGATTAATAATTAAGCCTTCTCTACACTTAATTATTTATTTCTTGAATTTAATACATTTAATTAATTTGAAAATTAAATATCTAAGTTGATTTTTATCATCATACTTAAATATTTCTTTTTCATGACATTTAATTAAATAGAAAATTATTTTTAGTTGAAATTTATTTTTTTCAACTAAATTTAAATAATTTTCAAAATATATTTTTTCTTTATTTTATTCATCAATTTTCGAAATTGTATTTCTTAAATGCTAGAATTTCGAATTTTATCTTGAAAAATAGATTAAGTTGTAAATTAATTATTTTAATTAATTCTTGGATCAACTTAAATCAATGATTTTTTCATTTATTGATTAATTTAAAATAAATTGAATTAAAGTATATTATTAGAAATAGAATTAATTAGTCAAAGGAAAATCTAGATAGGTGATATTTTTGCTTGAAGTATTTTTCTAGTGTATTTAATTAAATAGAAAATTAATATTTAAGTTGATTTTCATCATCATACTTAAATATTTGTAATTTTTCTTATATATTTAATTAAATAGGAAAATTATATTTTTTGTTGTAAATTAATTTTATTAATTAATTTTGGGCCAACATTAAATTAGAATAATTTTTCCAGGATTTATTTTTTATTTTAATATGCATTTTTCGAAAATTGTATTCTTATATACTTTAATTTTTCGAAATGCAATATATATTTATAGAAAATTAAATTTGAGTTGTAAATTAATTTAAATTAATTTTGTAACAACTTAAATATTTTTTTTCTAAATATTTATTGGAAATTATTACTAAGATGGAAATAATTCATGTTATTTTCATATCCATCTAAGTAAAATTTATAAATATTAAATTAAAATTTATATTTAGAATTTTTCATTCTAAATTGGAAATTTTAAATAAATAAATATATATTTAAAATAAATAGAATAAATAAAGAGAATAAAAGAAAATACAACTCTTTTTAAATAATGAGCTTTATTATCAAGAGACATTCGATCTCCATTGTGGGTTTTACACCGCGTTTGTTTTAGTGAGTAATCCTCCCTAATGGAGGAACGTTCATTAGCAATTTCGCACCGTTTAACCTCGCATGATAAGTAGTTTGTAAGTGTTTTGTATGGTATGGATCACCCTAATGGTGGCGACCATACTTGACTTGCAAATTATGAAACAATGGTGGAAGCTCATAAGATAGAATTGCCTTGACTCTCGCCTAAACGGGACAACGGCGAATTCCAATCTTGATCGAATAAAAGGTTGCTAGAATGTTTAACATTTTAGACGAGCCGACAACTCTATTCAATGAATGGTAGCTTTGACTCTCGCCTAAACGGGACAACGATATCGGTTTGTTGAAAACCTTGGAAATTATTTAGGATTGTAAGTTTTAGTATTTTCACTTGTCATTCCTACTTACTATATGTTTATAATTTCGAATTGTGTATGAATTTATATTGAACCATGTTATTTTCTCGTTATTAAGTTGTAGTTTAATTTCGAATCTTCATTGTTGGTCTAACTTGGCTTGTTTATCTAATGAGATAAATCCCTAGTGGATTTTCACCATTAGACATACATAATAGTGTTAGATCTCGAAAGATAAATATTGTATATGCGACATCTAGCTGTTCATCAATTGATGACACCTTAGACTAGTATTTTTACGATATAAAACAAGAAGATTATATAAATAAGATTACTTTGACTTTCGCTAATCGAAGCATCGTTGGATTCTTATTTTAAACGAAATTATCCTAATTCCTCTTAGCTTATTCATTTCGAATTAGCTTTCAAATATATCATTGGATGAATGGTCTATGAATCATTTCATGTCATTATATTTTCTCTTAAGAAATTAAATGACGCATATGATTATAACCCCGAAATTCTATTCCCAATTGATATAAATCCTCAATCTTAGAAATCTCCTACTTGTATGGGCAAATCTGACTTAGAGTTTGTATTAGTAGTGGTGGTCCAAGAAAGAATTACTCATTAAATTTGGTTGAATTTAAGTCTTTGACTTTAATTTTAGATTCCAAATAGAAATTTTCTTAAATTTCTAATTCCAGAATACAATACAGTTACACTTTCTCAAGTGTTTAATATCCATCTTTTATTAATGGATTAAAACTGTATGGAATGTGAGTTAGGTATTCTGTGACCAGGATCCACTTGAAGTATTCTAAGAACTCTTTGATGTAACTAAACCTATGTCATCATAGACAACACCACATTTTCTTAATCTATGGCATTTGTATCTTGTTCATAGTGGATTTGACAAGATCAATCTCTGCAAAGAGTTAATATGCCTATATCCACTGAAAGTAGTTCATCTCATTCGCAGATGAATGTACATTCAGGGGTGGATATGAGTTTTTCGTTGTATTCTTAAAACGATAACTCTAGATTATACCTTATGCAAAGAAATTTGAAATGTTTGAAAAATTTCATTAATTTCTAGCAATGGTTAAACACCATTAAGGTAAGTGGTTAAAGATCTTGCGGGCGATAGGGGTGGAGAAATAGTTAGTAGATATGCGGTTCAAAGATCATTAAATTGATTTTTGAATTATATCCAAACTTACCTCCCGAAATTTCGAGTTGCATGTTGATGATTAGTTACTAGTCGTTGCCTAAATCCTTCTATGGTAATACAATTTCAGAATGATGTAATGGTTTTATACTTAATGTAAATCATTACTAGATTCATGGATGACCTAATCAAAATCTTAAGAAAAGCTAGAACTGTTAACCATGGTTTCTTAGCTATTCTAAGTGATTAGGGGTGGACCATCCCATTGTCAATAGATAAGAAAGTGTTTGTTCAAACAAATACTACTTTTCTAAGAAAATGACTAAGTCCGGAAAAACAAGTAGCAAATAAAGGAGATACTTAATTCTTGATTCCAAAAGTGTTCTATCATCTTATATGACATATGATGATCCCACTGCCTCTGTTGTCTTGTCACAACCGAAGAGATCAATACCATTTAGTTTTCTTCGACATAATTCACGGTACCTTGTCGTAGTGGGAGAGTTTCTAGGAACTCACCTTCTTATGACTTGGGAGACACTAGTGATTAAAATCCATTGTGAGTTTAAACAAGTAATGGATTGTCAAGATAAGAAACTAAGAAGAAAGCCAATAGAACTATGGTTTAATCCATTCACATGGAATGACCTAAAGTTTTCTATTACAAGGACATAAAAGGAAATTTTCGTTAATAAGTCTATTCTATGGACTTAACAAAACTTCCTGTTCCTAGTATTATAGGTTTGAGTTTATCTAAACCTATGGCTTGTGGTATACCTGGTAATTACTTACTCTAATGTAAGCAACTTACTTTAGTAAGATGCTGAAGCATTTTCTTTCTAATGGCAATCTATAGAAGCTTCACAACTTCTTAGGTATAGATTTTATTTATCTAAGGAAAAGTCTTAACTATTCCAGAAAAGATAAAGCCATGAAATAATTTCTTACATCAACAGTGAGAGGTCTTAGATATGCTTTTTGTATGCCTTAGACCAGACACCTGCTGTTGAGTGGGAGTAATGAGTAGGTATCAGATTAATCCAGGAGAAGAACATTGGAAGACAATCAAGTAAATCTTAAGATTAAGAAGAGGAACTATATGTTAGTCTATAAGGGTGTGTTTAAAACTCTTAGACTACACCATATCAGATTTCGAAATTTGCCTTTGTGCTAGTAAATCTTTACGATAAGATGGTGGTTACTACGGGGGTGGAATAGTGATTTTGGAGAAGTGTAAAAACCTATACGAAGTCTCTAGGTCTACCAGAGATAGACCGAATGTTAAAGGCTGCAGGAAAGTTACTTATTCAGTCTAAGGAAAGTTCTATACATCTTTGGCACCATTCCAAATTGCCTTAAACTACTAGTGTTAATTTCCTGATTAACCAAAAGTAGTTGCCAAAGGTATAGAATCCAGTATCCCAAGAGAGTAGACATATAGAGAGGAATTTCACATTATCAATGATTTTGTGATTAAAGGAAGAGTAATGGTGGAGAAAAGGTTGTGGTTAATTCAACCTTTCAGATCCTATTACGAGGAGTTTACTACTACTACACTTGATTTGTATATCAAGGTGTTGAGATTATTTGAAACGCACTTTTTGTTTTATATTAGTGCAAGTGGGAGTTTGTTGGGTTTTATGCCCTAAATAAAACTCATTTCAATATAATCAGATTTACTTATTAATATAGATCAGAAATAACATTTAATGTTGCATGGTTCACATGATTTATTTCATGATTATATGTACATAATGTATAAATTCATCTGAAACCCTTTTCACATACTTGATCCTGTTTATTGTGTCGTCAACACATTGGAAAGTAAACATGACTATGTGAATAAAGTTTCCTAGATTTATCAGACATAGGGTTTTACTGATATGATAATCTACAACAAGAGTTTACTTGTATTTGGAGAAATACTATGTTCTTTCCAGAGCATTGGTTAAAGTAAAGCTCAGGTTGGATGCATGGAGTATGCATCGGAAGGGACCGATATTGAACTTTGACTTAGATTTATTAAACTTACCGTAATATCTATTCAAGTCAATATCGCCTAAGTTGATCCTAGATCAAATGATCTTAATCCTGATATGATTAGGCTCAATCTTGAAAGGCTATTCGTGTTCTTTGATTTGTTAGTTAAGCCTACTTTTAGGTCGTGGGTGATACGTACATTTTGGGAACACGGTAGTGCAATTGAGTGGGAGCGCTAGCATAAACATGGAATCTATAGCTTCTATCTGGCGAATAGTAAGCAAAGGATGATCTCCTTCGAGCTTGACCAAACGAACATAAATGGTGGAGTACTCATTTCACATAAGCTGAAATATCATTTATACGGGGTCAAGTGTTTTAAGGAATAAATACATTGTAGGGTGTAACGGTAATTTAATCCCTTTACAGTGTAGATCATTCATATAGAGGATCATTGATCACATTAGGATTATAACAATGGATAACTAATGATGTGTCTATATGGTGGAACATATAGAGCATTCTATATAACTGAGAGTGCAATTCTAAGTTCTATGCGTGGATTCAACGAAGAATTAATAAGTTAGTGAATTTTAGTGCTAAATTCTTGATCTACTTATTGGAAGCTCGGTTATATAGACCCATGGTCCCCCCACTAGTTGAGATAATATTGCTTGTAAGACTCATGTAATTGGTTTTGATTAATCAATTATAATTCTCAAATTAGACTATGTCTATTTGTGAATTTTTCACTAAGTAAGGGCGAAATTGTAAAGAAAGAGTTTATAGGGGCATATTTGTTAATTATGATACTTTGTATGGTTCAATTAATAAATATGATAAATGACAATATTATTTAATAATTATTTATAGTTATTAAATAGTTAGAATTGGCATTTAAATGGTTGAATTAGGAAATTGGCATTTTTGAGAAAATCAGATACAAAAGGTGTTAAAATTGCAAAATTGCAAAAAGCAAGGCCCAATCCACTAAGTTTAGGGCCAGCCACTTTTGTAGGAAATTTAAACTGATTTTTTCATTATTTTAATGCCATATAATTCAAATCTAACCCTAGTAGGAATGCTATAAATAGATAGTGAAGGCTTCAGGAAAATTACACTTTTCTTCTGACTTTTTCTATTCAGAAAAAACTGAGCCTTCTCTCTCCCTATCTTTAGCTGACCACTCTCTCTCTTCTTCCTTGATAATTTCGAAATCCTTAGTGTATGAGTAGTGCCCACACACATCAAGTGATACCTCAATCATAGTGAGGAAGATCGTGAAGAAAGATCATCAGCAAAGGAGTTTCAGCATCAAAGATTCAGAGAAAGAGATCCAGGTTCAGATATTGATAATGCTCTGCTACAGAAAGGAATCAAGGGCTAGATATCTGAACGGAAGGAGTCATTATATTCCGCTGCACCCAATGTAAGGTTTCTTAAACTTTATATGTGTTTATTTCATCGTTTTAGAAAGTTCATATTTAGGATGTTAATAAACATACTTGTGAGTAGATCTAAGATCCTGGTAAAATAATTTCCAACAATATCTTCCTAAGTCAATATCAATGGTTGATCTTAGGTCTATGGATCTGAATACTGACATGGTTAGGTTCGATCTCAAGAGTGTTATTTGTGTTCTTTGATTTGTTAGTTAAGCCTACTTTTTGGTCTGGGTGATACGTACGTTTTGGGAACATAATAGTACAATTTAGTGGGAGCGCTAATCATAGATATGGAATCTATAGCTTCTATAGGTATTTAGAAGTGAAACGATGATCTCCTTCGAGCTTGGCTGAATAGAGATAAATGATAGAGGCCTCATTTCAGTCATTATATTAGTTTACTAAAGTATCATTTATAGGTAGCTAAGTGTTTTAAGGATAAAATACATTGAAGGGTAGAATGGTCAATTTATCCCTATTCAGTGTAGATCATCTATAGAGGATCCTTGAGTATTAGGATTATAACAATGGATAATCATAACGTATCTACATTGTTTTACATATAGAGCGTTTTATAAAAATGAGAGTGTATTCAATTCCAAATCTATAGTGAAGCAAGGCGGAATTAATAAGTTGAGAATTTACTTGGTGAATTCTAGATCTACTTATTGAAAGCTCAGTTATATAGGCCCATGGTCCCCTCACTAGTTGTGATAATAATGCTTCCAGACTAAATTAATTGATTTTAGTTCAATTATAATTCTAAAATTAGACTTTGTCTTATTTAAGAATTTTCACTAAGCAAGGGCTTAATTGTGAAGAAAAGAGGTTTTGGGGTCAATTTGTTAATTAAGAGACTTTGTATGGTCTAACTAATAAATTACATAAATGGCAATTTTATTTAGTTTTTGATTATAATTATTAAATAAATAGTTTTGGCATTTATAGGATTGAATTGGAAAATATGGTATTATTGAAAAGAAGAATAAGTGGTTGAAATAAAGTGGCAAAATTGTAACTAGAGATGGGTCCCTTTGAAGTGTACGACCACATATGTTTTTTGCCCAATATTCTATTCTTTTTTAATCCATATAATTCAACCCTAAACCCTAGTTGAAAAAATATTAAAGGAACATGATACTCTCACTCATCCAACTAATGTCAACTTGACTATTCAACCAAACCTAGATGAGAGAGTTCCTTCTATAGAAATTTCACCTCCTTCATTGTTCTTCGCTTATTCGAACCTGGAGTGATGAGTGTCATTCCCACACATAGCAAGTCATGTACTCAATCATAGTGAGTAAGACGGTGGTAACCAAACAGTAGGAGAGAAAGAGATCCAGGTTCAGATCTTGATAATGCTCTGCTACATAAAGGAATCAAGGGCTAGAGATCTTGAACGGAAGGAGTCATTATATTCCGCTGCACCCAATGTAAGGTGTTCTTAAACCCTTATGTGTTTATTTCATTATTTTAGAGAAATCATATTTAGGATGTTAACCAACATACTTGTTAGTAAATCTAGATCCTGGTAAAATATTCCCAACAACCTCAAAGCTTCTATGGTGCCCTAAGGATTAATTTAGCTAGAGAAATGGATGAATTGCAGCAAAGTTTCTCCCAAACTTGGCTGGCTTCTAGTTGCAGGAGAGAGAGAGAGAGAGAGAGAGAGAGAGAGAGAGAGAGAGAAAACCAAGTATTTTCTTTCTTAGCTTCTAAGTTAATCACTTAATTCTTTCTAAAAATACTTTTAGCATTTATCAACCTTAAATTAATAAAAATTCAAATTAATACCACTAAAAACAAAATAAAAATGACCATATGGCCCTTTCAAAAGAAAACTTAAACTATTAAAATCTAGGGGTGTTTTGGTAATTTTAACTAACCCACCAAATGGACAACCCAACAGTTTAAACTATTTTGAAAATAAAAATCCAATTCAATTCATCTTTTATTGTCGTGACATTTCTAACGTCTCTGCCAAATTCCACAGTCATCGGGCCCGAAAATATTTTATTTCAAAAATAGCGTCCGCAATACCCACATATTCCAATAAAATCTTCATAATTAATAAATTACGATTTATTCAATCATTTAATAAATTCACACTAACTAATCTAAGTAAGATCATAATCTTACTTCATTACCAAAATAATTACATATTAAATAAAATATGTCCAATTAAATACCATTTTATTTTCTGGGATATTACAACTATCCCCTCCTTATAGAAATTTCGTCCTTGAAATTTACTAGAAAAGCTGGGGATACTGTTCCTGCATCTTCGACTCTAACTCCCAAGTCACTTCTTCAATCTTGTTGTTCCGCCATAGCACTTTAACTAGCGGTATAATCTTGTTCCGCAATACTTTCTTCTTCCTATCTAGGACCTGAGATGGTTATTCTTCATATGACAGGTCGATTTGAAGCTCGATATCTTCATAACTTAAAATATGAGTCATATCAAATACATACTTTTGAAGCATCGAGACGTGGAACACATTATGAACCCTAGATAGAGCAGGTGGTAAAGCCAACCGATAAGCTACCTTACCTACTCTCTTAAGAATCTCAAACGGGCCAATAAATCTGGGACTCAACTTTCCCCTCTTTCCGAACCTCTGAATTCCCTTTATTAGGGATACCCGAAGGAAGACAAAATCCCCAATCTAGAATTCAATATCTCTACGCTTTGGATCTGCGTAGCTTTTCTGTCTACTCTGTGAAACAAGCATACGAGCTCAAATCTTTTCAATAGCCTCACTTGTTCTTTGGACAGCTTCAGGTCCAAGATACCTGCGTTCATCGACTTTATCCCAGTGAATGAGTGAATGACACTTCCTTCCATAAAACATCTCATATGGAGCCATGGAAATGGTACTCTGATAACTATTGCTATAAGAAAACTCAATAAGAGGTAGATACTTGTTCCAAGAACCTTCAAAATCCATTACACGCACTCTCAGCATATCCTCAAGTATCTGAATAGTCCTCTCAGATTGACCGTCAGTTTGAGGATGAAAAGTTGTACTGAACTTTAACTTGGTACCCATTGCTCGCTGTAAACTTTCCTAGAACTTGGATGTAAATTTTGGATCTCGATCCGAAACTATTGATTTTAGGGCACCATGAAGCTGAACTATCTCCTTAATGTATAAATCAGCATACTGATCCACTGTATACGTTGTCCGTACTGGTAAAAAGTGTGCAGACTTCGTATATCGATCCACAATCACCCAAATAAAGTCATAATACCCTACTGTTCTTGGCAACCCCACAATAAAATCCATGGTGATGTCTTCCTATTTCCACTCGAAAATCTTTAGAGGCTGAAGCAAACCTACCGACCTCTGATGTTCTGCCTTGACTTGCTGACAGGTTAAGCATCTTGACACATATTCAACAATATCACTCTTTATACCCGACCACCAATATAAAGCTTTCACATCATGATATATTTTGGTTGTCCCCGAGTGTAAGGAGTACGGTGTAGTATGAGACTCATCAAGAATCTCCTGTCTGATACTCTTATCGGCCAGTACACAAATTCTATTCTTGTATCGTAATAACCCATCAGATGAAATTGAAAAGTCTTTTGCCGATCCGACCTCTAACTTCTCCTTGTGCCCCTGTAACTCAGAATCACTTTGTTGGGTCGCTCTAATTCTTTCCAACAGATCATATTGTAGGGTAATGTTAGCATGTTTTCTGACCACAAATTCAATTCCTACTCTAGTCATATCTTCAGCCAGCTCTGCTAAAATCTTCTTTGATTCACAAATTTGCCCTGGGCCCTTTCGACTTAGAGCATCTGCTACCATATTTTCTTTTCTAGGATGGTAGAGAATCTCACATTCATAATCTTTGACTAGTTCTAACCATCGTTGTTGCCTCATATTTAAGTCTTTCTGCGTGAAAAAATATTTAAGGCTTTTATGATCGGTGTAGATCTCGCACTTTTTGCCATAAAGATAATGACGCAAGACTTTCAATGCAAAAACGACTGCTACCAACTCAATATCATGTGTAGGATACCGCTGTTCATACTCTTTCAGTTGCTTGGATACATAAGCAATCACTTTCCCTGACTACATAAGAACACTGCCTAACCCATGCTTGGATGCGTCACAATAAATCACAAACTTTTCATCACTGACTGGTAAAGTTAGCATCGGAGCGGTAATTAATCTTTACTTCAGTTCCTGAAAACTACTTCCACACTTATCAGTCCAAACAAACTTGTAGTTCTTTTGAGTCAATTCTGTTAAGGCCATAGAAATTTTAACAAAACCCTCAACAAACCTTCTATAATACCCTGCTAATCCTAGGAAACTTCTAACCTCAATTACTGACTTAGGTTGAGGCCAGTCTCGTACCGCTTCAATCTTTACCAGATCCACTAGAATACCATCTTTATTTACCACATGCCCTAGAAACTCACTGAGGCAACCAGAATTCGCATTTCTTGAACTTGGCATATAACTTAAGCTCCTTGAGGCATTGTAACACCATCTGAAGATGTCTTTCGTGTGTCTCTTCTGTATCTGAATAAATTAGAATATCATCAATAAAGATAATAACAAAATCATCTAGGAAATCTTTGAACACTCGGTTCATCAAGTCCATAAATGCTATCGGGGCGTTTGTTAATCCAAAGGATATTACCAGAAATTCATAGTGTCCATACCGGGTCTGAAAAGCTATTTTGGGAATATCCTCTTCTCGAATCCTCAACTGGTGATAACCAGATCAAAGATCAATCTTGGAGAAGACGGTCTTTCGCTGCAGCTGATCAAATAGGTCATCTATCCTTGGCAGAGGATATTTGTTCTTTACTATCAACTTGTTTAACTCCCGGTAATCAATGCACATTTGTAAAGTTCTGTCCTTCTTTTTCACGAACAAAACTAGTGCACCCCAAGGTGAGGTACTTGGTCTTATAAATATTAAATCCAACATCCCCTGTAATTAAACTTTTAACTCTTTTAGCTCCGCAAGTTCCATCCTGAAAGGAGATCTTGATACAGGCTTTGCCCCTGGTATTAGATCAATCTCAAAATCAATTTCACGTTTCAGTGGTAACCCCAGTAACTCTGGAAAAACATCTAGAAATTCTCAAACCAGTGAGACATGCTCCGGTCCCGCTGGTGGTTCCTTAGTAGTATCTACTACACTTGCTAACAAACCGATGCACCCCTCACATAGCAAATCTCTTGCCTTAAGCGCTAAGATTAAGGGAATCCGAGATCCCTGCATCTTACCCACAAATACAAAGGGGTCCTCGTCCTCAGGCTAAAAAGTTACAATCTTTCTCTTACAATCAATAGTTGCATTGTATTTAGCAAGCCAATCCATACCTAAACTTACATCAAAGTATTCCAAATATAGTTCTATCAGATCAACCGATAACTCCCTTCCTTCCATAAATACTGGAAGGGATCGAACCCACCTGCTGGAGATAACCAGCTCTCCAGTAGGCAGTAAAGTTTCGAAGCCTCTAGAAAGTACATCACTAGGCCTATTCAACTTCTCAATTATTCTATTTGAAATATAAGAATGTGTCGCACCAGAATCAATCATAACAGTTAATAAAGTACCAACAACAGAAAGTTGACCTGTCATAGTGGAAGGGTCGGCATAAGCCTCATCCTGTGTCAGGGCAAACACCCAAGCAGGTGCAGGTGTATCATCCTTCTTTTGTTCTTGTAGCAACAGCTGTGGGAAATTCTTTTTCAAGTGATCCACTACCCCACAGTGAAAATAGGCCCTGGCCTGACACTCGCCCTGGTGGCGCCACTTGCACCTTGGACATTCAGGAAAAGTCTGTCAGTTTTTGTTTCCACCACGACAGAAACCTTGGTTACCTTGGAATCTCTTGTTTGGGCCTGTAGCTGATGGTTCATTAGGCCATTTTCTATGATCACCAAGGTCATTACCCCTACCAGAACCAACACTTTGTTTCCATGAATCTCTTCTCGTAATATTTTTCTTTCGTCTCTGATCTTCTGCACCCTCAGCAGCTAGGGCCAATTCAACTATCTGTGCATAAGTCCGAACGAATCCAGGATGTTTGGTAGCAAGTATCATATCCCGTGCAATGTGTTCATCCAATCCTCAAATAAACTTTGCTTTTCTAGCAGCTTCAGTAGCCACTTCATCTGAAGCAAATTTTGCGAGTCGATCGAACTTAGTGGCATATTCTGTTACTATCATACTGCCCTGAGTTAATCGTATAAACTCCTCTGCTTTTGCTGCTCGGATAGACTCATTATAATACTTCTCGTAACACAATGTTCAGAAAGCATCCCAGGTCATGACCCTGAGATATTATCTCCCACCATATACGTGCATCTTCTCGCAGCATATAAATAGAACATCTAACCCAATCATTATCCTTAACCCGCATGAAATCAAAAATAGATGTTATCATGCTCATCCATTGCTCCTCTTTGAGTGGATTAGCTCCTCCCTCAAACACTGGCGGGTTTCGCTTGTGAAACCGCTCATACAATGGCTCTAGACGATTCCCTGCATCTGGTGGCACTACCAGAGGTGCCAAAGGATCAAGATTAGGGTTTGGAATAGGCTGAGCTCGCTGCCCCCTTAGATCTCAAATTTGTTCACCCTGCTGTCAGATAGTCTCATGAATCGCGACATATAATTCTTCCCAATTTGGTGGTGGTGGAGGGTTCTCGCCCTTACCGCCAACCCCAAGCCCAGTAAGCTCGCGGTTACATCTACCAATCTGCCTTGGGTGCATAATCTATACACCTACGGTCACATTCCAAGTATTGATAATACTGAGAAGTATTTCCAAACATCTCAAACTTTTCTAACAACTAGCATATTCAAATAAACAGGCAATCAAGTAATCAACAACTTATCAAATAATTCAAACTTACTGAACCATGAGTTGATCGAGTCTTCACAGCCAATGTACATATCAAACCAGTCTTCAGGATCTTTAAACCTTGGCACTCTGATACCATGTTATAATGTCATGTCCAACAGGGATGCCACGTGTGTGTGTGTGTGCTTACAAAGCTTCCTTTTACTAATTTATGTAATTATACCTAAAGTGTGGTTGATTAAAATTTGACTAATTAAAATAAACATATAAACCTTCTTTTTCAAACAGATAAGTATAATTAATTACGGTTTAAAAGTTCTTTTACAACATAAACTTTATATTCTAAAATACAATCAAAATGGAACACCCTGTCCACTGGGCCGTACCGCGGCTGAAATGTACATTACTGCTATGACCTTCAAACTCTTGGCTGCTCAACTTTGGCCTTTCCTTTACCTGCATCATATAGCACCCGTGAGTCACAGAGACTCAGCAAGAAAAGTGAATAAAACAATAATCAATTCAATAATTATCTATTCAATCTCACATTAACAAGCTTAAACATTTATATAATATCATACTCACACAATCCTGACACTTCATAAATTACCCTTACCACTCGTTAACCACGAGCTGAATATGAAACTATCGTTGCCCGGTAAAGCAAACGATAAGTAAGAAACATATTCATGGTTTCAAAAGTAATTACTTGTGACGGTAATGACCATTTCCAACCCTCAGTCATAACCGAGGCTTAGCAAATAAATAATCTAGATCTCGATCATAATCGAGACTATACATTACCATTACTAATCACTTAACCCTAAGTGATGCATAACACTTTTCTTACCTCAATTCATAACTCAAGTGTGCGGGCTGACCTGAGTGGAAAACAAGCTAGGCAATCCCAGTCCTATGTCACGACAACCAAAACTCAATAAATACCTTAAACTAAAATTCTGAAATAAAACCCTAATCCAAAACGAAACATAACCTAGCTTCCAACAACTCCAAAATAGGTCAAACAACTCATAACCAACCTAAAATAGATACTACGCAACACCCCAAGCCAAAACAGAATCAAAAGAAAACCCGAGAATTCCCCTTGTAGGGAAACCGGTTGACCGGTTCTGGTGCACCAAAACCAACCGGACAATCAGTTTTGGCAGACCAAGAATTCAAGGGTTCTCTTCTTCAATTTTGACCCAAACCTCCTCCAAACCTAATCAAACTTCCCAAAACATCATAATATAACAAATATAATATATCCAAATCACTAATTCACCAAAAGTCATCAATATGCTCAAAATTACATTCTAAAATGAAAATTGAACTCACTTCACCACATTTAACTCATTCAATCCAACCAGCCCCTACATCTAACTATTACAAGCTTAAACAACCTCATAAACTGACCTAAAATCATACTCTAATATCAATAGATTTCACAGCCCCTGAAATATTTAGAACGCTAACCAAAACTAACTCAAAACTATTAGGAAATCAAGGGAAAAATACAACAAGAACTTACCTCAAAGCTTCTATGGTGTCCTAAGGAGTAATTTAGCTAGAGAAATGGATGAATTGCAGCAAAGTTTCTCCCAAACTTGGCTGGCTTCTAGTTGCGAGAGAGAGAGAGAGAGAGAGAGAGAGAGAGAGAGAGAGAGAGAGAGAGAGAGAGAGAGAGAGAGAGAGAGAGAGAGAGAGAGAGAGAGAGAGAGAGAGAAAACCAAGTATTTTCTTTCTTAGCTTCTAAGTTAATCACTTAATTCTTTCAAAAAATACTTTCAGCATTTATCAACCTTAAATTAATAAAAATTCAGATTAATACCACTAAAAATAAAATAAAACTTAACCTTAGAAATGACCATATTTCCCTTTCAAAAGAAAACTTAAACTATTAAAATATAGGGGCATTTTGGTAATTTTAACTAACCCGTCAAACCGAAAACCCAACACTTTAAGCTATTCTGGAAATAAAAATCCAATTCAATTCATCTGTCGTGACATTTCTGACCTCTTTGCAAAATTCTACAGTCGCCGGGCTAGAAAATATTTTATTTCAAAAATGGCATCCACGATACCCACATATTCCAATAAAATCTTCGTAATTAATAAATTACGCTTTATTCAATCATTTAATAAATTCACACTAACTAATTTAATAAGATCATAATCTTACTTCATTACTAAAATAATTACATATTTAATAAAAAATGTCTAATTAAATATCATATTATTTTTCTGGGATATTACAACTGACATCTGTCCCAAATAAATGTCGGTATAAAGATATTCGTAATACAAAATCATTATAATAATAATAGAAGTCATATTCATTTTTTGATAAAGTATTTATAATTAACATTCATACATTACTCTCATGCACAAGTCCAAGTCAATACAAATATTCATTCAAAATCAATATTAGTATAAATATTTAATGATATACCAATACTCATATAATAATGTAAAATATATCTGTTACCTCATAAAGTAACCATATATTGCATTTTCTAATCAGGCAAGTCCGTGCCATAGCGTACCACCCATATATTGCATAATCGCATCACCTAATTAGGTGAGCTCGTGCCAAAACATGGCACCCATGTATCACATCTCCTAATCAGACGAGTGTGTGCCCTATCCTGGTACCAATATATTGCATCACCTAATCAGGTGAGTCCGTGTCATAGGTTGGCACCCATATATGTCACTACAGCTACCTAAATAGGATCACTAACAAGTAAGGAACTTAATAACGGTTTCAGTTTATAGTCAATGACTTATCACGGTTGTCTTACAAGAACAACCCAAATATTGCTCCCTGGTATCCATATATCACATTGCCTAATTAGGCAAGCCCCTGCCATAACTTGACATCCATATATCACATTGCCTAATCAGGCAAGCCCATGCCATAACTTGACATCCATGTATCACATCACCTAATCAGGTGAGCCCGTGCCATATCTTGGCACCAATGTATCGCATCGCCTAATCAGGCAAGCCCATATATCGCATCACCTAATCAAATGAGCTCATGCCATAGCCTGGCACCCATATATCGTATCACTGCATCACTTAATCAGGTTAGCTCGTGCCAAAACCTGTCACCCATATATCGCATTGCCTAATCAAACGAGCATGTGCCCTATCCTAGCACCAATATATTGAATCACCTAATAAGTTGAGCCCGTGCCATAACCTGGCACCCATTTATGTCATTGCCGCTACCTAAATATGATCGCTGACAAGTAAGAAACCTAACAACAATTTCAGTTTAGAGTCATGGTTGTCTCACAAGAATAACCTGAATACTGCTCCTCGGTATCCATATATCACATTATCTAATCAGGCAAGCCCATGCCATAACCTGGCATCCATATATTGCATTGCCTAATTAGGTAAACCCATGCCATAACCCGAGATCCATGTATCACATTACCTAATCATGTGAGCTTGTGCCATAATCTGGCACTAATGTATCACATCGCCTAATGAAGCAAGCCCATATATTGCATCACCTAATCAAATGAACCCGTGCTATAACTTGGCACCAATGTTTCACATCGTCTAGTTAGGCGAGCCCATAATTCGCATTACCATTGCATAATCAGACAACCAACAATCGAGAAACCTACCATGCCATGTAGTACATTACACTTTTCTTACCTTTAATCTAGATTCACGCGTGTCTTTCAACCCAAGAGGAGGACCATTCCCAATGATCTGACTTTGTGTCATAACAACGGTAAACTAATTAGTGTGTATCCCAAAACACTACTTGATACTCACATAAGACAACCTCAAGTTTTCTACCAAAATCCATGGTATAAATACCCTAAAATAAAACTTATATTTTCGCTCTAAAATGTATACCATATTGTGGAGCTCGTTACAAGCTTCAAAACGGTATATAGAACATCCAAATGGACACCTGAGTGAAAAGTTATGACTAAAATACAATTTTTGATTTCCCCAAAAATACCAGAAATGGCAAACTGTTTGGTAAAACGGTTAACCATTTCCTGGCATAAAACAATTGACTATTTGTCCCAAACAAGGAACCGTTTCATAACAGGGGACGAGAATCTTGAATTTCACACTCTCTGAAACACAACCAAGACCTATCTAAATCATTCCAAACTTCACAGGACACATATATACCATCTATACAATAGTCCCAATGTAACAGAAATTAAAAATGAGCCCTTAAATGGAAAATGCCATTAATGCTCGAGCTTTGAGCTTTAAAAAGCTCAAACTCTATTTCTAACTCAAAACCACCTCAAATTCAGCAAGTAAATATCAAAACTAATCCCATGGCAACCCAAAAACAATTCCATAAAGTCACAATTCCCACAACTACTCTAAATCACATAGTCAACATATAGAACCAAACTTTTTCAACTTAAAATGAAAATAAATCTTTCCCTTAAGCTCTTCCTCTTCAATGGTTCACTATCCAATTACTATCAGGGCTTGAATCACTCAATTTCTAGTTGAAAATTAAAGAAAATTAGATGGTGGTGGTGAGAGTTTTGTCGCACCAAAGGAGGAGGGTTTCATTCTATTTCTTACATTTTAAACTTTTAAAACACATGTTGACGGTGAGAACTCCTCAACTAAGTTAGTGGTTGGAAAACACAAAGTTACCCCTAAATGTGATGAGAATAAAGAAGCAAGGATCTTTGAATATTGTTTTCTCTATTGAATTTAAAATTTGAGTTACACCAAGTGATTTTCCAACCCCCTCTCACACATGTGAGGAGGGTATTTATAGGCTCTAATGACCTAGAGTACAAGGTGGTCCCTAAGGGACAAAACGTTGCTTTTAAGCTGTACGCCGCAAGTGTTGGAGGTGGCCCTGTACCTCGTACTTTTGTCTAGTTTCAGGTGGTCCCTGGCTGCAGGCTTGTGATCCATGGTTGCAGGCTTGTGGTCCTGGTTGTAGGAGAGTAGTTATTATGTACCCTTGGTTGGGTCCTCAAACCTTGTAGGCTCGTTATCTCCGCCACTTGTACCTCCCTGCATTCAAAGGCTTCAGAAGGCGTGGTTGTATGCTTTCTCTTGCATGCCTTGTCTTGAGGAAGAAGTTCTGCGATTGGAGCGATAAGCCTCCCTAATCAGTTGAGTCAGATTAGCTCTCTGCTGTTCTTACTTAATGCCTTTTAATGTTCTTCCAATTTTCCACGAACTAGTGTTGAAACCATTCATGTTGCTTATCGAGAGAGTCTCATAGATGTTGTTGTAAATCAGCCAAAATTTGGCTGAGTTGAGCTACCTGAGGATCGATCTCCTCAGGGTCTTCTATCTCCACGTGTGGCTCCCTAGGTGGGATATGGTCGTTGGTGCCAATCTCGGGAGTTGTTGGTGGTGGCCTTAGAGGGTGAGTTGAGATGGTTCTAAGGCCTGCTCCTGGCACCTGCAGTGCAAAAGTAGTCCCGATTCTAACTCTATCAACTGGCGCACCCCCAATCGTTTGGCCAGCTACTGGCGTTCATCTGTCAACACTTGTAGAACGTGTTGCAACCATCTTAACTAGTGACTTTCTTAAACTATGACTCTCAATGAGAGCACCAAAATGTTGACTTAAAAATTGGACTAGAATTCTAAGCCATACCCACTTGCTAGATTAGCAAGAATGAAAATTTTGTTAAGTAATTAATGAGAAACATAGAAATTTATAGTAGTTCACCCACTATATCGCGATAGTAATAGGACTACGTCTACTTCGAGCTTTTATTTCTTATGAGATGGTAATTACAGCAAGTGTTTAAGTATTAGAAGCTTCGAATTCTAGAGAGAGAAGCTCTAACCTTATGGGTAGTTTTCTGAATGTGCAAAATGAGCTAAGGGAGCTCTCCTTTTATTGGTTAAGGAGGCCCACATAAATAGGAGAAAAAAATACAAATAAAGTGTTTTCCACTGTTGATGATGATCTACCGGTAAAAATTAGCTTCTAGTGGTGAAGGCCAATTTTTGGTGCATGGCGGGTCCTGTTGCAAGTTACTCAGAGCTTATTTCTGTAACTCTCTTGGGGGTGTATTTTCATGATGATAACTTCATAATTATGCTTGGGGTGTGAGGCATGACTTGGTAGAGTTCTTAAATAGCTACAAAATCAAGTTAAATCGTGTGAATCGAATAAAAATTGAGTGGGTTATGGCCATTTTACTTAAGGCAGTTCAGGTCCCAACGCCCAGGTTGACATCCAGCGCCCAGTTTGACATTTCAGTGCCCAGGTTGACATTTGATGTCAACCTGGACGCTGTAGAAGTGTATAAATGTCCAAGGGAAGTCCTTTGGGATGCATAAGTGATGATTTGATACCCTTTAGTCCTTTTATAGGTTCTAGTGAAGCCGGTCACCTAGTTCTCGGAGATGTTGCTATTTTGTAGAAATGGGAGACTCGAAACTGTTCATTTTTGGAAGCCAAAATTGAAGTTATGAATTTGATTAATCTGACTTCATGGATCATTTCACTTGTGAACAACTCAACAGATGGTCGAAATGGCATCAGATTCGGATAAGAAGAACCTAGCGAATCAAGCCATTTATTGACCTTTGGTGCTGGGCCCTTTAAACCGAGCTTTTGAGGTTCTATTTTTGATACTTCCAAGGCTTCTGAACTTAATGACAAGACATTTCCCCCTATTTTTGACCATGCTAGATTCAATGGTCGCATCAGATTTGACATTTGAGCAATTGAAGGCAACGTCCAAGGTTAATTGTCAACATGGGCACTAGGCCTAACACCAGGTCAACCTAGGCATTGGGCCCTATTTCTAGGGACTCGAGTTTGTGGTTTTATCCCTAAGTTTACTTGAATCTTTGTTATTTCTAATGATGGGGAAAATTCTTGGATCACTTTTTTCTAAACTAAATTGGAAACAGCCCAAGTTGACAAAATGTCAACCTAGGGGATTGGACCCAGTTTTGCCCCTTCGGAAGTTCTATTTGGTCCCTAGAAATAGTTCGTTCTCAATATTTTCTGAAGACGGAGATGATGCTCGAAAGAATTATGGGAAAACTCCATTTTCGTGGCCCAGGGTTGCAAATTGTCAACCTAGGGGTATGGCCAGCCCTAGGTGTCAACCTGGGCGCTTTGCCATGTTTTTATGCCTCAGAATTGTTGTCAACCTGGGTGCTGAGTGCTCGGGGCCCTAGGTGCTCAGAAATCAACTTGCTCTGAATCTAATTTTGATGCCTCAAACATGTCCGTGGTATGTCTAGTTGATGTCCCAATATGAGTTTTGGCTACTTTGCACTAAGACGGTCTCAAAAATTGAAATCCTAGTTGGGGATGTTAACTTGGGTGCTGGGTGGAAACCTTAGGTGCCCAGGTTGGGTTCTGAGTTGTAGGTTCGTGTAATTTCAGCTCCTAAATCTTGGGTTAAGTTGTTCCATGTCTTCATGGTACAAAGTACTGAAAGATAGTGGGTTGGATTCAACTTATAGAAGTTCAAACTTCCATCTCAAAGATCGCGGAGGTAACCTGCGTGTAGGGCTAGGGTGCCCTCTGTTGGAATTTTATTTTACCAGGATCTTAGATCTACTCACAAGTATGTTGATTAACACCCTAAATATGAGCTTTCTAAAACGATGAAATAAACACATATAAAGTTTAGGAAACCTTACATTGGGTGCAGCGGAATATAATGACTCCTTCCGTTCAGATATCTAGCCCTTGATTCCTTTCTGTAGCAGAGCATTATCAATATCTGAACCTGGATCTCTTTCTCTGAATCTTTGATGCTGAAGCTCCTTCTTGCTGAAAGTCTTTCTTCACGATCTTCCTCACTATGATTGAGGTATCACTTGCTGTGTGTGGGCACTACTCATACACTAAGAAATTTCGAAATTTCAATGAACAAGAGAGAGAAGAAGTGGCAGCTAAATATAGGGAGAGAGAGAGGCTCAGTTTTTCTGAATCAGAAGTGTCAGAAGAAAAGTGTAATTTTCCTGAAGCCTTCACTATCTATTTATAGCATTTCCACTAGGGTTAGGTTTGAATTATTTGGCATTAAAATAATGAAAATATCAGAGGTAAATTCCTATAAAAGTGGCTGGCCCTATACTAGTGGATTTGGGCCTCACTTTTTGCAATTTTGCAGTTTTATCTTTTCTGCATCTGATTTTCTCAAAAACGCCAATTTTCTAATTCAACCATTTAAATGCCAATTCTAACTATTTAATAACTATAAATAATTATTAAATAATATTGTCATTTATCATTTTTATTAATTGAACCATACAAAGTATCATAATTAACAAATATGCCCCTAAAACTCTTTCTTTACAATTTCGCCCTTACTTAGTGAAAAATTCACAAATAGACATAGTCTAATTTGAGAATTATAATTGATTAATCAAAACCAATTACATGACTCTTACAAGCAATATTATCTCAAATAGTGGGGGGACCATGGGTCTATATAACCGAGCTTCCAATAAGTAGGTCAAGAATTTAGCACTAAAATTCACTAACTTATTAATTCTTCGTTGAATCCACGCATAGAACTTAGAATTGCACTCTCAGTATATAGAATGCTCTATATGTTCCACCATATAGACACATCATTAGTTATCCATTGTTATAATCCTAATGTGATCAATTATCCTCTATATGAATGATCTACACAGTAAAGGGATTAAATTACTGTAACACCCTACTATGTATTTTATCCTTAAAACACTTGACCCCGTATAAATGATATTTTAGCTTATGTGAAATGAGATCTCCACCATTTATTTTCGTTTGGTCAAGCTCGAAGGTGACCATCCTTTGCTTACTATTCGCCAGATAGAAACTATAGATTCCATGTTTATGCTAGCGCTCCCACTCAATTGCACTACCGTGTTCCCAAAAAGTACGTATCACCCTGACCTAAAAGTAGGCTTAACTAACAATTCAAGGAACACGAATAGCCTTTCAAGATTGAGCCTAATCATAACAGGATTAAGATCATTTGATCTAGGATCAACTAGGCGATATTGACTTGAATAGATATTACGGTAAATTTAATTAAATCTAAGTCAAAGTTCAATATCGGTCCCTTCCGATGCATACTCCATGCATCCAACCTGAGCTTTACTTTAACCAATGTTCTGGAAAGAACATAGTATTTCTCCAAATACAAGTAAACTCTTGTTGTAGATTATCATATCAGTAAAACCCTGTGTCTGATAAATCTAGGAAACTTTATTCACATAGTCATGTTTACTTTCCAATGTGTTGACGGCACAATAAACAGGATCAAGTATGTGAAAAGAGTTTCAGATGAATCTATACATTATGTACATATAATCATGAAATAAATCATGTGAACCATGCAACATTAAATGTTATTTCTGATCTATATTAATAAGTAAATCTGATTATATTGAAATGAGTTTTATTTAGGGCATAAAACCCAACACCCTCATAGGTTGACTACTATGACTCGAGTCTACTCAACTCCATGACGTCATCCTTCATGCCACATGTCAATCATTAATGTCCGTGTCTACTCAACTATGTGACATCATCCTTCATGCAATGTGTCAAACATTGATGTCCACATCACCAAGAAAAATTTTCAAGTTAACAAGGGAGAATATCTCCCTCCATGTCCCAAAAATCTAATTCTGCCACTTTTGGAAAGATTTAAGAAAAAGATAACTTAAATATATCAAATACAAAAATTATACTTTTAAAAAATAAATATTAATACTAAAAAGGATATTATGGTACTTTTAATAACTTACTCCATCTCCATCCTTATAATTTTATTCCTAATACTAAACAACACAAAGTCCATCCATCCTAAATTATGCCTCTACGTTAGTCCATTCATCCCTCCTTACCAAACATAGCCAAAAGTTTTACATTTTGAAGTTTTAAGAAACACTTTGTCCTCAATAACCTATGATATTCCCTTACTATATCACAACAATTGCTCCGTCATTCTTTAAAAGATAATGCCTTTTTTGCTTATAATAATAATAATAATAATAATAATAATAATAATAATAATAAATCAACACATCTAAAGGACTCACTTTATAATCAATACTATTCTTTATTTTGGGTGACTACCTAAGCAACATTTTAAGAACATCTCTAATGAGAATGCTTCAAAAAATACTAGATGACATGCATCTAAGTATTACCCTAGTTTATATTTTCTCTCTGCAGATTTTAGTCATAATCCAAGTTTTATTTGGTAAAATATTTGCCAATCACAAGATCTAGTTAAGTTCGGTGTTAGACCTACCATAGGTTCTAGAAGCACTACTAGCATTCTTTCTCATCCATGGTTACTTGACCCATCCAATGCTTATGTGACATCAACTCATCTTGGCTTAATCCGCAAAATGGTTAACTCCCTTCTTGTTCATAGTAGCATCACTTGGGATTCTGAGATTATTCAAGACATGTTTAATGCTCAAGATGTGACTCTGATACTCGATATGTCTTTGAGTTTTTCTACTAATGAAGACGGCTGGTCATGGACAGGAAAAAGCACTAGCTTATTCTCAGTCAAATGGGCCTATAATCTACTACAAAAGCAAAAACAGTAGCAGCCTAGAGTTGACAACTCTAATTTTTGGTGAAAGTTGTGGCAACTCTAGTTTAGGCATTCTCGATTTTTATCTGGTTGTAGCATTCATGCTTATAATGTCCCGCCTGATTTACAAGGCCTTTTGTACTCTGAGTTAAATTTTAAAAAAGTTGTCATTTCATATTAAAAAAAATGATGACATGCATCTATTTTCGACGTATTTTAATAGATGTTTGCCATTAGAGTGAAAAAAATACTAAAAAACAGATTAATTGCGCATCTCAACTTCATTTTGAAAATATTAATGAATTTCTCTCTGCCTATTTTATTGCCTCAAATACCGATATATTTTTATATTGTTTTTGAAATGTATACTGAAATTAAAAAATATTTCTCTCTTCTATTACACTAATATATAATACGCCTGAGCTATTTATTTATGCTTTTTATTTTACTGTTTTTTTCTTTTACCTAGCTAGTAGCTAAAACCATTTTCTTTTGTGTGTGAATAAAGGTGATAGTACGTTATATATATATACACTATTTATTATTTTGACTCAAAATTTGCACCATTGTAATCTATTTTTTATGATGATCATTTTGATAAGTGGGAAGCATATATTTTTTGTCGCTACAAAAACAAATAACGCGAAGAGTAACTTTTAATTTTTTTTTTCTATGTACCTAGTTAACAAAAATAATCAAACTTTCATCTTAAACAAAATTAAATATATCAACCAATTTTATAAGTTACTAAGTATTGCGTTTGATTTTTCGCAAAATATGTGGACGCGGATGAAGATGACACGTGGATCTGAAAGAACCATCACTCACGAAAATCAATTAAGTCTTGAATAAAAGAGGAACAACATATAGAAGATGCCTCCCGAAAAAGGGCATAAGACACATCTTTATCCTCCGGGAGGCTAGGGCCATGATAAGGCATGTCGAGGAGGTAAAGAGATTACTTGAACAATCACTTCACATTTAACGCCGCATGGGGCAAGACGTATTGGAACTTCCATAAAAGATGTGATAGATGGCGTACACCCCTTTTTTACGGCGATCACACAACAATCGATGAGTCTAATGACGACTACTTTATGAAGAATCACATCAGTCAAGAGGAGATAAAAGATTATATCCACCTAACTCCTAAGATACCTACGGTGTAGGTCATGTATTTCATATTTTGTATCTACTGGGAATATGTGCCCCTATGAAGCTAACACAGATAGACAAGTGATCCATTCCTAGGGATCCCCCCAGAAAAACACTAGAAATACCCCACCAATAGATGGAAAAGGGGTCGATCGATTTTATTTAAGGAATCGCAGAGAGAAAATAGGAGAGAAATCCACCAAGAACATTCTCTGTAATAAATACTCTCATAAATACAAAAGACTCGTGGACTAAGGCTCATTAATGCCCCGACCACATAAAAATATCCTGCATTAAAATTTCTACAGCTCTTCTCATACATTATTTAATTGGTTGTCCAAAACCTCGGTCAACATTTTGGTGCTTTCATTGAGAGCTGAAGGAAGCGTCTTTATACAGACAACAATCAGAAAAGCTAGATCAACAATGGTGGAAACTCGCAACAATACATGTCAGCCTCGTCCCCCTCAGGATGCACAAAACCCAGAGGACGAAGAAGTAGCCTCAAGAGTGAACGTGGGCTCCGAGGGACGAGATGAGGCCAACGACGAAGAGTACGAAGAGAACTTTGACGACTATGACACTTACGATGAAGGTAGCTATACAAACTTACTGGTCTTGAGGCAAAAGGTTGCTGATCATGAAGCTGAGATCGTAGCCCAAAAAGAGCAGAATAGAAAAATGCAAGAGGTGATGGTCCCCATGCAAAAAGCAATGGAGACGACAGGGATTCACATACACCCTAAGGCCATCCCAGCAAGACTCTAAGAAACACTGGAAGAGTCCTCACCAAGTACTCAAAAACCCAAGATCAGGGAACCAAGCCCTATACGGTACCCTTTCGAGGAAGACCATGGGAAAAATCCCACTTCAATCCCTGGGAGAAAGAAAAAGGTGCAGGATCCGCGGAAAGTCCGCTCAGATTTCTCGAAAGGGAAAGGTCTACAGAGGGGCAGGCTCCCTAAAGTGAGTCTTGGCCCTCAGGATCGAGAGGACCGAAAAAGCGTATCAATGCACCAGGAGCCCGAAGAGAGAGGAAGGAAAAACTAGAGATACCCTTCAGTTGACTTAAGACAAAAAATCAACAAAAAACACGGTGATCTACGAGATCACCTAGATAAGAAAAAACGTGTACCAGCAGTCTCCGTAGGAACACTAAATGAAGGAATTCTGGCTGAGTTGGCAACACTGCGCAAAGACATTGCTTGAGTCTCCCGAAGGAAAAAGGGGGACGACTCAGATTACGATTGTGAGGACCGGGAGCCTTGAGCCTGGCACATACTGGAAGCAGACCTCCGTAATAATTTTAAGATGCCCGAGATGGCAGCATATACTGGAGATTCGGACCCTAGTGATCATTTATCCCGTTTCAACCGGGTGATGACAGTCATGAGGGTCAGCAATGATGCCAAGTGTCTATGCTTTCTGCTAACATTAAGTGGTTCTGCTGAGAAATGGTTCAAAAATTTGGAACCAGGATCAGTGGACTGTTGGAACAAGCTGCAAGTCAGCTTCCGGAGACAGTTTTTCGCAGCAAGAAAGATTAATCTCGAACTTAGCACCTTGACTAATATAAAGCAATTGCCTACGGAAACCTTAAACAACTTCATAAAAAGGTTCAAAGAGGAAGCTTCAAACACCAAGAAGGTGGATGACAGACAATAGCTTGCCCTTCTCCAAGCTGGAATCCGTACGGGGACCCCAATTTGAAACGAATTACAACAAGAGGGAGCAACCAATCTCTAAGATTTCCAGAAAAGGGTCCAAAAGTACATCAATTGGGAAGAAGCCCAGATAGTGGCCTACTGTGGATACTATTCAACCAGAGTCTCAGGATATGCACCCAGAGCTTAGCTTTCATGAGCCATGTGTTGGAAATTATTTTACCAGGATCTTAGATCTACTCACAAGTATATTGTTTAACACCCTAAATATGAACTTTCTAAAACGATGAAATGAACACATATAAAGTTTAGGAAACCTTACATTGGGTGCAGCGAAATTAAATGACTCCTTCCGTTCAGATCTCTAACCCTTGTATCCTTTCTGTCGCAGAGTATTATCAAGATCTGAACTTGGATCTTTTTCTCTGAATCTTTGATGCTGAAACTCCTTTTGCTGAAGATCTTTCTTCACGATCTTCCTCACTATGATTGAGGTATTGCTTGTTGTGTGTGGGCACTACTCTAATCACTAAGGGTTTCGAAATATGAAGGAAGAAGAGAGAGAGAGAGAGAGAGAGTGGCAGCCAAAGGTAGAGAGAGAGGCTCAGGTTTTTCTGAATGAAAAGTGTAATTTTCCTGAAGCCTTCACTACCTATTTATAGCATTCCACAAGGGTTAGGTTTGAATTATTTGGCATTAAAATAATGAAAATATCAGAGGTAAAACCCTATAAAAGTGGCCGGCCATGGCTTATTTGATTTGGGCCTCATTTTTTGCAATTTTGCAATTTTATCACTTTTGTATCTGATTTTCTCAAAAACACCAATTTTTCTAATTCAACCATTTAAATGCCAATTCTAAATATTTAATAACTATAAATAATTATTAAATAATATTGTCATTTATCATATTTATTAATTGAACCATACAAAGTATCATAATTAACAAATATGCCCCTAATAACTCTTTCTTTACAATTTCGCCCTTACTTAGTGAAAAATTCACAAATAGACATAGTCTGACTTGAGAATTATAATTGATTAATCAAAACCAATTACATGAGTCTTACAAGCAATATTATCTCAACTAGTGCGGTGTTCATGGGTCTATATAACCGAGCTTCCAATAAGTAGATCAAGAATTTATTACTAAAATTCACTAACTTATTAATTCTTCGTTGAATCCACGCATAGAACTTTGAATTGCACTCTCAGTATATAGAATGCTCTATATGTTTCACCATATAGACACATCATTAGTTATTCATTGTTATAATCCTAATTTGATCAATGATCCTCTATATGAATGATCTACACTGTAAAGGGATTAGATTACCGTTACACCCTACTATGTATTTTATCCTTAAAACAGTTGACCCCGTACAAATGATATTTAAGCTTATGTGAAATGAGTACTCCACCATTTATGTTCGTTTGGTCAAGCTCGAAGGAGATCATGCTTTGCTTACTATTCGCCAGATAGAAGCTATAGATTCCATGTTTATGTTAGCGCTCCCACTCAATTGCACTACCGTGTTCCCAAAACGTACGTATCACCCTGACCTAAAAGTAGGCTTAAATAACAAATCAAAGAACACGAATAGCCTTTCAAGATTGAGCCTAATCATAACAGGATTAAGAACATTTGATCTACGATCAACTAGGCGATATTGACTTGAATAGATTTTACGGTAAGTTTAATTAAATCTAAGTCAAAGTTCAATATCGGTCCCTTCCGATGCATACTCCATGCATCCAACCTTAGCTTTACTTTAACCAATGTTCTGAAAAGAACATAGCATTTCTCCAAATGCAAGTAAACTCTTGTTGTAGATTATCATATCAGTAAAACCCTGTGTTTGATAAATCTAGGAAACTTTATTCACATAGTCATGATCATGTTTACTTTCCAATGTGGATCACAACACAATAAACATGATTAAGTATGTGAAAAGGGTTTAAGATGAATTTATAAATCAAATAGACAAGCAATTGATAAAGTGAACCAAAACATACACAAATGAATGAAAAATACTTCTGTTTCTTTATTGATGTTAAATAAAATAGATTACATTGAAATGGAGTTTTATTTAGGGCATAAAACCCAACAAACTCCCACTTGCACTAATATAAAACTAATTAGTACATATCAATTAATCCTAAATTCTGACGGTGCTTTTCAAATGCTGTCACGGCCAAGACTTTGGTAAATGGATCAGCTAGGTTGTCCTCTGTGTCAACTTTATCAACTAGTACATCCCCTCTTGCCACGTATTCTCTGATAATGTGATACTTACTTTCAATGTGTTTGCTTCTCTTGTGGCTTTGAGGTTCTTTACTGTTTGCTCTTTATCCATTGTTATCACAAAGTAGGACCAGAGGCTTTTCCATTCCAGGAACGACACCTATACTGGTGAAGAACTTTCTTAGCCAGACAAGTTCTTTAGCAGCTTCGGCTGCAGCTATGTATTCAGCTTCCATAGTTGAGTCTGATATCGCGGTTTGTTTTGCACTTCTCCAAACCACTGCTCCACCCCCAAGAGTATGTTGGATGTTATTTTACCAGGAACTTAGATCTACTCACAAGTATGTTGATTTAACAACCTAAATATGAACTTCTAAAACGATGGAAAATTAAACACATAAAAGTATCAGAAATCTTACATTGAATGCAGCGGAATATATGTCTCCTCCCACTCATATCTCTAACCCTTGATTCCTTTCTGTCGCAGACTATAATCAAGATCTGAGCCCGATAGTCATTCTTTGTTGTTTCTGAATTCTACACAGCCTTCCTCACTATGATTAAGGTATTACTTGATGTGTGTGGGCACTACTCTAACACTTATAGATTTCGAAATAGTGAAGGAATAGAGAGAGATAGGGTGGTGGCTCAGAGAGTTTTTGAGTGAGAAAATTCTGTCAGAATAATGTGTGTTCAAAAACTGAAGCCTTTGCCTTCTATTTATAGAAGACCACCCAGGGCTATGGTTGAATTAATTGACATTTTACAATTGAAAAATCAATGAGAAAAGGGAAGCTTAGTGGCCGGCCTTAGGCATTGTGGAAACAAAGCTTGCCACTTTTCCAACTTTCCTTTTCCTACATTGATAGTATCCTGTTTTGTCAAAAACTGCCAATTCCTTTGTTCAACCACATAAATGTCAAATCTAATTATTTAATAATTAAAATTAATTATCAAATAATATATTGTCATTTATTTATTAATAATAAAACTAATTAAAGTTTCCTAATTAATAAATATGCCCTTCAAAATCTCTGTTTATTGTTTTGCCCTTAATAAGTGATAAATTCTCAAATAGACATAGTCTAACTTGAGAATTATAATTGATTAATTAAAATCAATTAAATGAGTCTTACAAGTAATATTATCTCAACTAGTGGGGGGGCCATGGGTCTATATATCCGAGCTTCCAATAAGCAAATCTAGAATTTACTACTTAAATTCACTAACTTATTAATTCTTCGTTGAATCCACGCATAGAACTTAGAATTGCACTCTCAGTATATAGAATGCTCTATATGTTCCACCATATAGACACATCATTAGTTATCCATTGTTATAATCCTAATGTGATCAATGATCCTCTATATGGATGATTTACACTGTAAAGGGACTTAATTACCGTAACACCCTACAATGTATTTTATCCTTAAAACACTTAACCCTGTATAAATGATATTTCAACTAAGTGAAATGAGTACTCCATCATTTATCTTGTTTGGTTAAGCTCGAAGGAAATCACCCTTTGCTTACTATTCGCCATATAGAAGCTATAGATTCCATATTTATGTTAGCGCTCCCACTCAATCGCACTACCGTGTTCCCAAAATGTATGTATCACCCTGACCCAAAAGTAGGCTTAACTAACAAATCAAAGAACACGAATAACACTCTTTAGATTGAGCCTAACCATATCAGGATTTCGATCATGTGATCTAGGATCAACTTAGTGATATTGAATTGAATAGATATTACGGTAAGTTTTTATAAATCTATTTCAAAGTTCAATATCGGTCCATTCCAATGCATACTCCATGCATCTAACCTGAGCTTTACTTTAACCAATGTTCAGGAAAGAACATAGCATTTCTCCAAATGCAAGTAAACTCTGTTGTAGATTGTCATATCAGTAAAACCCAGTGTTCTGATAAATCTAGGAATCCTTTATTCACATAGTCATGTTTATTTTCCACTGTGTTGACAACACAATAAACATGATCAAGTATGTGAAAGGGGTTTGGATGAATTTATAAATCAAACAGACAAACAATTGATTAAGTGAACCAATACATACACAAATGAATGAAAAATACTTCTGTTACTTTATTGATATTGAATAATCTGGATTACATTGAAATAGAGTTTTATTTAGGGCATAAAACCCAACAAACTCCCACTTGCACTAATATAAAACAAATCAGTACATTTCAATTAACCCTAAATTCTGACGGTGCTTTTCGAATGTAGTCACTGCCAAGACTTTGGTGAATGGATCAGCTAAGTTGTCCTGCGTGTCCACTTTCTCCACCAGTACATCCCCTCTTGCCACATATTCTCTAATAATATGATATTTTCTTTCTATATGCTTACTTCTCTTGTGGCTCCGAGGTTCCTTAATGTTGGCTATAGCTCCATTGTTATCACAAAGCCGGACTAGAGGCTTTTCCATTCGAGGAACAACACCAAGACTGGTGAAGAACTTCCTAAGCCAGACAACCTCTTTAGCTGCTTCAGCCGCAGCTATGTATTCTGCCTCCATGGTAGAATCCGAAATTGCAGTTTGTTTAGCACTTCTCCAAACCACTGCTCCACCCCCAAGAGTAAACACCATCCCAGATGTAGATTTCCTGTCTTCAAGACATCCCTGGAAATCTGAGTCTGTATAGCCTATGGGATTCAGAGAACCACCCTTGTAGACTAATACATAATCTCTTGTACTCTTTAAGTATTTCAAAATATACTTAACAGCATTCCAATGTTCCCGTCCTGGATTTGATTGATACCTGCTCACGATTCCAACTGCATAGCAGATGTCAGGTCTAGTGCATAGCATAGCATACATTAGACTTCCAACTGCAGAAGCATAAGGAACTTCTGCCATGTCTTCTATCTCTTGAGGATCAGTAGGACACTGTTCCTTAGATAGACGGATACCATATCCAGAAGGCATATTTGCCCCATTGGCATTAGTCATGGAGAATCTCTCTAGAACTTTGTCAATGTAAGTTGTTTGAGAGAGAGCAAGGGATCTGTTCTTCGAGTTTTTGATAATTTGAATACCGAGAACATAGGCTGCCTCACCCAAGTCTTTCATGTCGAATTGAGTGTCAAGCCATTCCTTGATGTGAGTCATTTTCTTGACATTGTTGCCATTCCTTGATTATTATTAAGATATTCGATCTCCATTGTGGGTTTTACACTGCGTTTGTTTTAGTGAGTAATCCTCCCTAATGGAGGAACGTTCATTAGCAATTTCGCACCGTTTAACCTCGCATGATAAGTAGTTTGTAAGTGTTTTGTATGGTATGGATCACCCTAATGGTGACGACCATACTTGACTTGCAAATTATGAAACAATGGTGGAAGCTCATAAGATAGAATTGCCTTGACTCTCGCCTAAACGGGACAACGCTGAATTCCAATCTTGATCGAATAAAAGGTTGCTAGAATGGTTATCATTTTAGATGAGCTGACAACTCTATTCAATGGATGATGCTTTGACTCTCGCCTAAACGGGATCTTTGTATCGGTTGTTGAAAAACCTTGGAAATTATTTAGGATTGTAAGTTTTAGTATTTTCACTTGTCATTCCTACTTGCTATATGCTTATAATTTCTGAATTGTGTATGAATTTATATTGAACCATGTTATTTTCTGTTATTAAGTTGTAGTTTAATTTCGAATCTTCATTGTTGGTCTAACTTGACTTGTTTATCTAATGAGATAAATCCCTAGTGGATTTTCACCATTAGACATTCATAATAGTGTTAGATATCGAAAGATAAATATTGTATATGCGACATCTAGCTGTTCATCAATTGATGACACCTTAGACTAGTATTTTTACGATATGAAACAAGAAGATTGTATAAATAAGATTACTTTGACTTTCGCTAATCGAAGCATCGTTGGATTCTTATTTATAAACGAAATTATCCTAATTCCTCTTAGCTAATTCACTTCGAATCAGCTCCATAATATATCATTGGATGAATGGTCTATAAAACATTTCATGTCATTCTATATTTTCTCTTAAGAATTAAATGACGCATATGATTATAATCCCGAAATTCTATTCCCAATTGATATAAAACCTCAATCTTAGAAATCTCCTACTTGTATGCGCAAATCTGACTTAGAGTTTGTATTATTAGTGGTGGTCCAAGAAAGAATTACTCATTATATTTGGTTGAATTTAAGTCTTTGACTTTAATTTTAGAATCCAAACAGAAATTTTCTTATATTTCTAATTCCAGATACAATACAGTTACACTTTCTCAAGTGTTTAATATCCATCTTTTATTAATGGATTAAAACTATATGGAATATGAGTTAGGTATTCTGTGACCAGGATCCACTTGCAGTATTCTAAGAACTCTTTGATGTAACTAAACCTATGTCATCATAGACACTACCACATTTTTTTTAATCTATGGCATTTGTATCTTGTTCATAGAGGATTTGACAAGATCAATCTCTGCAAAGAGTTAATATGCCTATATCCATTGAAAGTAGTTCATCTCATTCGCAGATGGATGTACATTCAGGGGTGGATATGAGTTTTTCGTTGTATTCTTAAAACGATAACTCTAGATTATACCTTTTAGCAAAGAAATTTGAAATGTTTGAAAAATTTCATTAATTTCTAGCAATGGTTAAAACCATTAAGGTAAGTGGTTAAAGATCTTGCGGGCGATAGGGGTGGAGAAATAGTTAGTAGATATGCAGTTCAAAGATCATTAAATTGATTTTTGAATTATATCCAAACTTACCTCCCCAGAAATTTCGAGTTGCATATTGATGATTAGTTACTAGTCGTTGCCTAAATCCTTCTATGGTAATACAATTTCAGAATGATGTAATGGTTGTATACTTAATGTAAATCATTACTAGATTCATGGATGACCTAATCAAAATCTTAAGAAAAGCTAGAACTGTTAACCATGGTTTGTTAGCTTTTCTAAGTGATTAGGGGTGGACCATCCCATTGTCAATAGATAAGAAAGTGTTTGTTCAAACAAATACTACTTTTCTAAGAAAATGACTAAGTCTGAAAAACAAATAGCAAATAAAGGAGATATTTAATTCTTGATTCCAAAAGTGTTCTATCATCTTATATAACATATGATGATCCCACCGCCTCTGTTGTCTTGTCACAACCGAAGAGATCAATACCATTTAGTTTTCTTAGACATAATTCACGGTGCCTTGTCGTAGTGGGAGAGTTTCTAGGAACTCACCTTCTTATGACTTGGGAGACACTAGTGATTAAAATCCATTGTGAGTTTAAACAAGTAATGGATTGCCAAGATAAGAAACTAAGAAGAAAGCCAATAGAACTATGGTTTAATCCATTCACATGGAGTAACCTAAATTTTTCTATTACAAGGACATAAAAGGAAATTTTCGTTTATAAGTCTATTCAATGGACTTAACAAACTTCCTGTTCCTAGTATTATAGGTTTGAGTTTATCTAAACCTATGGCTTGTGGTATACCTGGTAATTACTTACTCTAATGCAAGCAACTTACTTTAGTAAGATGCTGAAGCATTTTCTTTCTAATGGCAATCTATAGAAGCTTCACAACTTCTTAGTTATAGATTTTATTTATCTAAGGAAAAGTCTTAACTATTCCAGAAAAGATAAAGCCATGAAAGAATTTCTTATATCAACAGTGAGAGGTCTTAGATATGCTTTTGTATACCTTAGACCAGACACCTGCTGTTGAGTGGGAGTAATGAGTAGGTATCAGATTAATCCAGGAGAAGAACATTGGAAGACAATCAAGTAAATCTTAAGATTAAGAAGAGGAACTATATGTTAGTCTATAAGGGTGTGTTTAAAACTCTTAGACTACACCATATCAGATTTTCAAAATTTGCCTATGTGCTAGTAAATATTTCTGATAAGATGGTGGTTACTCTGGGGGTGGAATAGTGATTTTGGAGAAGTGTAAAAACCTATCTGAGGTCTCTAGGTCTACCAGAGAGGGACTGAATGCTAAAGTTGCAGGAAAGGTACTTATTCAGTCTAAGGAAAGTTCTATACATCTTTGGCACCATTCCAAATTGCCTAAACTACTAGTGTTAATTTCCTGATTAACCAAAAGTAGTTGCCAAAGATATAGAATCCAGTATCCCAAGAGAGTAGACATATAGAGAGGAATTTCACATTATCAATGATTTTGTGATTAAGGAAGAGTAATGGTGGAGAAAAGGTTGTGGTTAATTCAACCTTTCAGATCCTATTACGAGGAGTTTACTACTACTACACTTGATTTGTATATCAAGGTGTTGAGATTATTTGAAACGCACTTTTTGTTTTATATTAGTGCAAGTGGGAGTTTGTTGGGTTTTATGCCCTAAATAAAACTCATTTCAATATAATCAGATTTACTTATTAATATAGATAAGAAATAACATTTAATGTTGCATGGTTCACATGATTTATTTCATGATTATATGTACATAATGTATAAATTCATCTGAAACCCTTTTCACATACTAGATCCTGTTTATTGTGTCGTCAACACATTGGAAAGTAAACATGACTATGTGAATAAAGTTTCCTAGATTTATCAGACACAGGGTTTTACTGATATGATAATCTACAACAGAGTTTACTTGCAGTTGGAGAAGTGCTATGTTCTTTCCAGAGCATTGGTTAAAGTAAAGCTCAGGTTGGATGCATGGAGTATGCATCGGAAGGGACCGATATTGAACTTTGACTTAGATTTAATTAAACTTACCGTAAAATCTATTCAAGTCAATATCGCCTAGTTCATCCTAGATCAAATGATCTTAATCCTGTTATGATTAGGCTCAATCTTGAAAGGCTATTCGTGTTCCTTGAATTGTTAGTTAAGCCTACCTTTAGGTCAGGGTGAAACGTACTTTTTGGGAACACGGTAGTGCAATTGAGTGGGAGCGCTAGCATAAACATGGAATCTATAGCTTCTATCTGGCGAATAGTAAGCAAAGGATGATCTCCTTCGAGCTTGACCAAACGAAAATAAATGGTGGAAATCTCATTTCACATAAGCTGAAATATCATTTATACGGGGTCAAGTGTTTTAAGGATAAAATACATAGTAGGGTGTTACGGTAATTATAATCCCTTTACTATGTAGATCATTCATATAGAGGATAATTCATCAAATTAGGATTATAACAATGGATAACTAATGATGTGTCTATATGGTGGAACATATAGAGCATTCTATATACTGAGAGTGCAATTCTAAGTTCTATGCGTGGATTCAACGAAGAATTAATAAGTTAGTGAATTTTAGTGCTAAATTGTTGATCTACTTATTGGAAGCTCGGTTATATAGACCCATGGTCCCCCCACTAGTTGAGATAATATTGCTTGTAAGACTCATGTAATTGGTTTTGATTAATCAATTATAATTCTCAAATTAGACTATGTCTATTTGTGAATTTTTCACTAAGTAAGGGCGAAATTGTAAAGAAAGAGTTTATAGGGGCATATTTGTTAATTATGATACTTTGTATGGTTCAATTAATAAATATGATAAATGACAATATTATTTAATAATTATTTATAGTTATTAAATAGTTAGAATTGGCATTTAAATGGTTGAATTAGGAAATTGGCATTTTTGAGAAAATCAGATACAAAAGGTGTTAAAATTGCAAAATTACAAAAAGCAAGGCCCAATCCATTAGTGTATGGCCGGCCACCTATTGTAGTATTTTAAGTTGATTTTTTCATTATTTTAATGCCATATAATTCAAATCTAACCCTAGTGGAATGCTATAAATAGATAGTGAAGGCTTCAGGAAAAACACTTCTTCTGATTCAGAAAAACTGAGCCTCTCTCTCTCCCTATCTTTAGCTACCACTTCTTCTTTCTCTTCCTTTGAATTTCGAACTACCTTAGTGTATGAGTAGTGCCCACACACATCAAGTGATACCTCAATCATAGTGAGGAAGATCGTGAAGAAAGATCATCAGCAAAGGAGTTTCAGCATCAAAGATTCAGAGAAAGAGATCCAGGTTCAGATATTGATAATGCTCTGCTACAGAAAGGAATCAAGGGCTAGATATCTGAACGGAAGGAGTCATATTATTCCGCTGCACCCAATGTAAGGTTTCCTAAACTTTATATGTGTTTATTTCATCGTTTTAGAAAGTTCATATTTAGGGTGTTAATCAACATACTTGTGAGTAGATCTAAGATCCTGGTAAAATAATTTCCAACAGATACTTGGGCCAAATTAGAAAGGACCATATGAAATTGAGGATGAGATCAGCTCCGAGACCTACAAGCTAAAAAGAATGGATGGAACCACAATGCCTAGGGCCTGGAATGCTGACCACCTCCAAAAGTATTACTAATAGCTAAAAAACAAAGTTTATGTTCTATAAAGGAAATTTTTACCAAATAAATATATGCGACCTCTAATTTAATTTTGTAAGACTAAGTGACTTAAAAACTAATTTTCATGTTACTTAGGGGGTACTAAGGCAAATCACACGGACAAATGTAAACAGATCAAGTTAAAAACTAAATACATTCGAACATAATATATATTGTTTGGATAAAGAAAAACCTTAAAAGGAAAAGGCCTGGGAACGGGCCATAAATGTCTCCCCTTAAGAAAAAAAAAAAGAGAAGGAAATTGTCTTAGAAGTGAGGGGAAGGATAGGATATATAACAAAAAAATGATAATAATAATAACAAAGGAGATAAGAAAACAATTTAATCAGCCCGAGGAGGAAGACGAGGACCCCTGCGCTCCTCCAACACTGCATCCAGCCTCTTCTTCTTCTCCTAAAAGCGAACAAGGACCTCTTCAGGCTTGGGATAAAAGCTGAGGTTAAGATTCTGACCATTAGATTGCCAGGCCATGAAGACTCCATCATTAAAGAGCTTCTTACAGTACTGGCAAGTGACAAGAGCCAGGAGAGCATCTCTCTTCTCCTTGGCCGCCTCCTTCTGAGTCTGCTCCTTATATTCACGAAGCCCCTTCACTTCAACAGTTAGGTTGGCTGTCGTTTGCAAGTCTGCTTGATGCAGCTCCTCTAGAGACTTCAGCTTGGCGGTCAATTCCTGCACTGCCTCCTTAGAATCCCAGAGTTCCCGCCTCACTGTGGCCACAGCCGCATCCTTGGCCTTAAGTGCCTCGTCCTTAGCCTTCAGCGCCTCTTGATGGCTCCGCTCCATAAGGGCCTCCTTCTGCTGGGCTTCTTCTCGGATCGCTCTCTTCTGTGCCTCCGACTCTCGGAGACTCTTCATGGCCTCCTACATGCCCCCAAATTCGGATATGGTGTACCCATGGTCAATCAAAGTCTTCGAGAGATGATCGGTCTCTGCAACAATTTGACAACAAAAAAAAAGATATATATGAGTGTGTGATATCAGGCATCGAAAGAAGCTTGACAGATGGGAACTTACCGCAGTCATGGTCGCGCTCACGTCCTAGATTTGGTAGACTAGATTGGTAGAAGCACAGGCGCTGTATCTCTTCATGAGGAGCTAAACTAGGCCAGCAGCAAAGTGGCTCATCAATTCTGAGGCAAAGGGAGCCAGGGTAGGTCTGAAGCAATTAAATCAGTCAGTTAAGGGATCCAGATTTAAATCGCAGACATTCCTTGCGTACTCGCTGCGAGTAAAATTATCCTGGGCCTCCCTCAAAATCATTTTCAGGGCCTCCACCTCAGCATTCCCCTTTGTGTACTCCGTCGTGGCATAATTGTGCTTGGCGATCCGGAGTTGGGTTCTTTCCTCGTCAGTGGGAATGGGGGTCAGGACGATGCCCAGAGGAACAGTATACTCGTCCACCTCCGACGGGATCCCCGAGTTAGAGCTGGGAGTCGGAGTGTCTACTCTCCTGGGCTTCTTAGCAACCTTAGTCTCCACCATTTTTCCTTTGCGCTTTCGGTCCAAGAGAGGAAGAATCTCGCCTTCTTCTTCCTCTACTCCCTCTGCCCCGTCAATTAAAATGACTTGGACCAGGGGAATGCTGGAAGAAGACCTCCCGGGAGTCACCACCGGGTTTTGTGCCTGAGGCGGGACTGGTTCGGGACTATAGGTCTGGGCAAGAGCGTCTAGGAGCTCATCCATTGGCTTCGCTACTTGAAGACATGGACAAATAAAGGCGTTAGAACATTATTGAGAAGTTATGCATGCAAGAACAAAACAATAAAACTAATCCTACCTAGACGATCTAATTCTGCCCTAGCAAAAGCATGTATTAAAAGGCTGGTGTCGTCGTCCTCTAAAAAGCTGTCAGAGGGGAGGAACGAACTGGAAGATAAATAGGCAAAATGATCCAGGAAAATAGGTGTGGGAGGGTCGGATCCCATCAAGGACCGGCCTAAAAAGTGACCAAGGTTGGAAAAATAGAAACCCTTGGCATGGTCACCCCATCGGAAAGGGGGCATCCTAAAACTATGAAGTCGTTCATCAAACTCTACTGGCCCACAGCCAGAGTAATCCTGAATGGAAGGGACACGATGAACAATTAGCGGGGACTTACCAGCTCCGGAGGTACCGGCATTAGGAGCCCCAGTGTTGGGGACTAGGAACGGAAGCTTGGGTCGGGAAGTCACCTGCTCTTTTCTAGCCTCATTCCGAAGGACCCTCCTTGAGGCGGCTTGGGCCTTGATGTAGGCCAATTCTTGTTCCCTCCTGAAGAGGTACTTCTTATACCGGTCCTCCGCAGAAGCAATAATGTCTGCCCAAAGCACCTTCTCGGAGTCAGGATTGCAAACGCTGGGGAAAAGAACCTTGGATAAATTGAAATCATCCACTGACTGGCTCTCTATAATCAACTTGGCCCTCCTGCAGTGTGCAGTCGTGACCAAGTCCACAACATTCAACCCATCTTTGTCGTATGTGGAGAAGACCTTAGCGTGTTGAAGAAAAAGTTGAGTGGGGGCGGTGCGGTGCATCGGCGGAACCCTGACCCACTCAGTAAGCAGCTCCGGACGCTCAATAGCTTGGAAGCCAGAGGAGGAGAAAAACTGGTGACGGTATTCCTTAACATTTTTCTGGAAGTTGAAAGGGACTGGACCCTCATTAGCAGGATGGGCCCGGAGTGTGAAAAAACCATCTTTTAGTTTGTCTCCCTTCTTGGGGACAGATACAAGTTCATAAAATAAAGAACTTCAGCCGGGCCGGGCGGAGCCCAGCCTCTGGCAACATAAAAAATAACACAAGCCTGAGAGCAGGTGATATGCTTGGGGGATAAGTGGTAAGGCGCAAGGCCAACAAAAACTAAGAAATTGAATAAATAATCTTGAAGCGGTAGCATTGCCCCAGACATGAGGTGAGTCTGGCTCCAAGCTCCGAAGCCACCGTAATTATGGTAAGGCATCTCCTCATCTCTGGGAAGACGGTGAAAGACTCCAGAAGCAGAAGGCTTGATCCCACCCACAGTGATGATCTTCTCCAGTTGGTGGGTGCAGGTTAGAGTTGAATGCAACTCATCAGCCTCCCAGCCGGTGGATCGACAATTGTATTTCTCCTGGACTACAGGTCCTTTCATCACTTCCTCCAGGGTGGCCATGGTGTTAGAACCTTTGTCTGAGGATTCCGCTCCGTTCATGGGGATAGACATGTCTCGAGATGAGTAAGATTCTGAAAAAGAAAAATCCAGCAGTTAGCGCCCAAACCAAATCCTAACATAAAAGGAGGGAATGGGGGTCCTCTAACCGCTGGAAGGAGGCCCCCTCTGGATGTCTGCCGGAATTAAATCCAGGGATTTTCTGTTGGATATTATTTTACCAGGATCTTAGATCTACTCACAAGTATGTTGTTTAACACCCTAAATATGAACTTTCTAAAACGATAAAATAAACACATATAAAGTTAAGAAAACCTTACATTGATGCAGCAGAATTAATGTCTCCTTCCACTCAGATCTCTAACCCTTGTATCCTTTCTGTCGCAGAGTATAATAAAGATCTGAGCCCGAATGTCCTTCTCTTTGAGTTTGATCCTTTACAGTCTTCCAATCTATGATTGAGTTACTGCTTGCTATGTGTGGGCACTCACTCTTTCACTAGGGTCGAAATTTAGAAGAAGAAAAGAGAAGAGAGGGGTTCGGCCAAGGTATAGAAAAAGGGAAGGCTCAGTTTTTCTGAAGAGAGAAATTTCTATCAGAAGATGTTATGAAAACTTGTGATTTGACTGAGCCATCACTTTCTATTTATAGGGAACTACTAGGTTTAGGTTAGGAATTATTTGGCATTAAAAAAATGAAAATATCAATTTGAAAAAGTCAAACAAGTGGCCGGCCATGGTGTAGATAATGGGCCCCACTTGATTTTGCAGTTTTAACAAATTTTATTTTTATTTTCTCAAAATCGCAAATTTTCCAATTCTAACCATTTAAATGCAAAAACTAATTATTTAATAACTAAAATAGATTATTAAATAATATTGTCATTTAATTTAATTATTAACTAGACATATAAAGTCCATTAATAAATAAATAAACCTAGAATCTCTTTTCTTTACAATTTCACCTAACTTCTTGAAAATTCACAAATTAGACATAGTCTAACTTTAGAATTATAATTGACTAATCACGAATCAATTATTGAGTCTTACAAGCAGAATGTTCTCAACTAGAATGGGGACCATGGATCTATATGCTGAGCTTCCAATAAGTGAACCGAATTTACCAAGTAAATTTCTACTTATTAATTCTTCGTTGAATCCACTCTTAGAACTTAGAATTGCACTCTCAGACTTATATAGAGCATATTATATGTTTCACGATATAGATATGCTATCTCATTTAACCATTGTTATAATCTTATTGTGATCAAAGATCCTCTATATAGATAATTTACATCGAGATGGGATAATTTTACCGTTCTCACCCCTCAATGTATTTTGCCCCTTACAACACTTAGCTACCTGTAAATGATGTTTAGTGATCTAAGAATTAGTCACTTAAACAAGCGCTCATCCATTTACTTCTATTTAGCTAAGCTCGAAGGGAATCATCACTTGACTTCTATACACCAGTAGAAGCTATAGATTCCATATTTATGTTCAGCACTCCCACTCAATCATACTATCATGTTCCCAAAATATACATATCGTCCTGACCCAAAAGTAGGCTTAACTAATAAATCAAAGAACATGAATAGCATTCCTGAGTTGAGCCTAAGCATATCAGGATTTAGATTCTTTTAATCTTAAGATCAACTACTGATATTGACTTGGAAAGATATATAACGGTAAGTTTGTAATATCTTAACTTAGTTGCAATATCGGTCCAGACCAATGTATACTCCATACATTCGAAACTAGTATACTTTGCTAATGTCCTGGAAAGAACATAACACTTACTCCAAGTGTAAATACACATCATCGCTGATTATCACATTAGTGTAAATCCAAAACACTGATGAAACAGGGACTTAGTCTTTTGATTCATATGATCACAATCACATTCCACTGTGTTGACGATACTGTAACTGTGAATAAACATATGATCTGGATTTAACTGATTTTGTGTGTGTGAATGTAATAAACATACTAAACCATTAGCATGTAAAATTCATGCAAACATTAATCACTTCAAATTTCTTATATTGATAACTAATCAGATTGTAAAGAGTTTTATTTAGGGCATAAAACCCAACAAACTCCCACTTGCACTAACATAAAACAAAGTGTGCAAATAGGTCAATCTGATGTCTTGATCTTCAGATCAAGTGTAGTATATTTGAATCCACCCAAACTTCTGGAAACTAGTTCATAAATACACTTATGAAACATCATTTACTATATGCTTTACTCATCAAGGGATACTGAAATCTTTACTGTTTTAAAGTACATCTGAATAAACAGAAGACATATCTCTCATATTTTAAAATATGAAATTGAGATAACACAGTGTAGATTTTTTCTTCAGCAATATAACTTTCTTAGTATTTTCGAATTTACAAAGTTATAATTCTTCTCTGGTAGAGCTTGAATTATTATAGAATAACTCCTCCACCCCCAAAGTAAGCACCATCTCATGAATTTCGAAATGAGTTGGTGAGATACAAGGACAACTGATACACAGTTCCTTAATATCTAACATATAGATCACTTTCATAAATCTTTCTTGAATATCTTCTAATGTTCCCTATTTGATTACATCTCAGATAGCTCCCACTCAATAGCAGATGTCTGGTTAAACAATCAAGATCAAGGATTTATATTGATAATAGCTAAGTCATTATATTACTTCCATGTTTAAAGAAAATATGTGTTACATAGGGAATTGTGGAATAGACTCCACCCCTAAGTATATACAGATTATGATCCACCCCTAAAGGTTGTAAAGATCATGCTTCTCTAAGTGTGATAGAGTTTATGTGGAGTTGAATACTATCCAGAGTTCATTAGATATAAAAGATCGTTGAACTGCATAGTTTTCTTAACTTTTCTCCACCCCTATCAGATCAAAAGATCATTTTATTAAACAAATTCTTAATAATTGTATTAGAATTAACAATTATGAATAAACATAGAAATAATTTCTAGTGTTTATTTAATATAACTCTATGAAGAGTTGTAAATATTATAGAATTTGCATCAATAATAAAAACACTTACACATACAAACATATAAATATAATGTGGTAATTGTTGATGAAGATTAAATAAATGAAGCTCAATCTCATAAATTACAATGGCTTTTGAATTCGAAAATTAAAGGAAACTTTATTAATAATAATAATAAAAAATTGCAACAATATGAGAATAACAGGGATAAATATCCCTAACGAAAATTTGAAATCCAAATTGTCTTTAAACTAAAACAATTAATTCAAAAATAAGATAGAAGAGCTTCATCTTCATCTGGACGATTTCACCCTTGGTCCAGCTTTCCGATCCAACTCATCTGAGTTCAAGTAGCTTGGCCTATAAGAAGAAGAAAACAAATAAACAAAATTAGTCCAGAATCATAAATCCAATTGGATAATAATTCACTAAAACTCTTAAAGTTTATAAATAGAAATACCTTGTTTCTTTGCAAGAAGTTTAGGACACCGGGGTTTCCAATGACCTTTTTCATTGCAGTAGAAACACTTTCCTTTGAGTGTAGCATCACCAGAAGCAGCAGCCTTTTTGTTTTTCATGGCTTTTGCACGCTTCTTGGTGTTCTTCCACTTCTTCTTCGATTTGGGTTTCGAAGCAAAGGCAACATTTGCTTCAGGTTTTATCGTCCCATTACCATTCCCAGGATTGTGAGGTTTACTCCCTTTCTTCTTGGGTCCTCCAATCAAATTTTCATAAGTTTGAAGGTCATTGACTAACTCATGAAAGTCTATTTCCTTCTTATTCATGACATAATTTGATGTGTATGGTAGAAATGCTGGAGTCAGGCTATTCAAGATAAGGCTTACTTGAGTAGCGCTGTCCATTTCAGCACCATGATCCTGGGCTTCTTGGAAATAACTTGCCATGAGGAGAACATGGTCATGCACGTTTTGATGAGGTTCCATCCGTGCATTGATGTACTTCTTACTCGCGTCAAAGCGAGACTGAAGTGATGCCTTACCGAATAGCTCATTTAACTTCGTCATGACTTCAGCAGCCTTTTCGGTTTTAGAAAACTGAGTTTTGAGGGTGTCTACCATGCTGGAAAGCATAAAGTATAGAGCTTTGTCATTTGCTTTCTGCCAACGTTCATACTTTTCTTTCACAGCTTTGGATGCATTATCCCCAGGCACTTCAGGTGACGGCTCAGTTAAAACAAACAAGGCACTTTCTCCTATGAGAGCAATATTAATGTTCTCATTCCATTTAGGAAAGTTAGATCCATTCAGCTTATTTTCAGTCAACATTGATAACATGAGATTCATTATGATAATATAGGATACTACAAAATAATAGAAATCAACAAATAGAAATTAATAATGGTTTAACACAAAATCAATTCAGAAATTATAAGCACATAGCATGTAGGAATGATATGAGAAAATACTTAAAAAAAATTCAATCCTAAATAATTTCCAAGGTTTTTCAACAAACTGATATCAGTATCCCGTTTAGGCGAGAGTCAAAGTTACCATCCATTGAATAGAGTTGTCAACTCATCTAAAATGTTAAACATTCTAGTAACCTTTTATTCGATCAAGATTGGAATCCAGCGCTGTCCCGTTTAGGCGAGAGTCAAGGCTATTCTATCTTATGAGCTACTACCATTGTTTCGCAATTTGCAAGTCAAATATGGTCGCCACCATTAGGGTGATCCATACCATATAAAACACTTACAAACTACTTATCTTTCGAGATTAAACGGTGTGAAATTGGTAATGAACGTTCCTCCATTAGAGAGGATTACTCACTAAAACAAACGCGATGTAAAACCAACAATGGAGATCGAATATCTTAATAATAATAAAGCTCATTCTTTAAAATGTATTTTCTTTATTATTTTAATAAATATATTCATTGAATTCGAATTTAGAATTAAAAATTCAAAAATTAAGAATTTAATATAATATTTATAAAATTATACTTAGATGGTGATTGAAATAAAATTAATTATTTCCATCGTAGTAGTAATTTTAAATATAAATATTAAGGAAATTAATTTAAGTTGTATTAATTTAAATTAATTAGCAACTTAAAAATTTCCATAAGAATATATTTATTGTTTTCGAAAAGTAAAGTATAAAACCATACAAATTTTCGAAAATACTAATAAATACTTAGAAAAAATACTTCAAGCAAAAATATCACCTATCTAGATTTTCTTTGACTAGTTAATTCAATTTCTAATAATATATTTTAATTCATTTATTTTAAATTAATCAATTAAATGAAAAAATCATTGATTTAAGTTGGTCCAAGAATTAATTAAAATAAATGATTAATTTACAACTCAATCTATTTTTCAAGATAAATTCAAAAATATTGCATAATTAAAATGCAATTTTCGAAATTGATTAATAAAATAAAAATATATTTTGAAAATTATTTAAATTTAAGTTGAAAAATTAAATTTCAACCTAAAAATAATTTTCTATCTAATTAAGTGTCATGAAAAATAAATATTTAAGTATCATGATGAAAATCAACTTAGATATTTAAATTTTTTAATTTAATTAAATGTATTAAATTCAAGAAATAAATAATTAAGTGTACAGAAGGCTTAATTATTAATTTCTAGTTTAATACTAGGAAAAATATACTTAAATAAAATTGTACCAAAATTAATTATTTAAATAATTAATTTCACAATGTATAATATTTTCCTATTTAAATATTAGAAATAATAAGTAGTCTAGAAATAACTATCTAGAAAATATCTTATTTGACTAAGTATCTTTTCAACAAAAATTTGAAAAATATCTAATTTAAGTTGTTTAGAAAAAAAATCTAAAACTTAAATAATTTCAAATTTAAATTTAATTAAATATCAAAAATTAAGTTATAACCACTTAATTTGAAAAAATATTCCATTTTAAGTTTAAAACTAACTTAAAAAATATCTTAAGAATCTTTAATAACTAATGTGTAGGATTCCTCAACTTAATTTAAAATTTAAATAAAATATTCAAATTTAAGTTAGATAAGAAAAATCAGTTGATACAACTAATTTATAACTTAAATAGGAATATTTAATTAAATAAGTTCCAGAAAGAATCTAGTTAGTTAAAATTCTTTATTTAATTAAATACAAGAAAAATACAAATAGTTTTGTCTAGAAATAATATCTAAAACTAAAGGTGTTTTTTTTTTTAAATTAACTTTAAAATATTAAAATGAAAATAAATTTTCATATATTTTAAAAGTTAATCATGTTGCTAATTCAATTTTATTAGGTCAAACTAATATAATTAACCTAGTACAGTTATTCAAATCAGGCAAATGGGCCGTCACAATTGGGGTAGTTCATGTGAGGGGGTGCTGGGTTCAGTATGTCGTACCCACTTCTATGGCTCTCAACTCTCACACAAGGCCCAAAAGAGAGGAATTTAACCTTAAAATAAATAACTGTTATTAATTGAATAGGTCCAAAAACTAAATGGACCTAAATAAAATCTATCATGGTGTGACATTTTATTTAGCAACAACCTATATGCATCTATATAATAAAATAAACATATAGGCTCACACAGGCACACACTTGGATGGACCCTATCATGTTGCTAGGTCATACACAGATGAAAGAAAATTGTAAAATTTACCTGTTACAAATTATTAACTTGACCAAGGGAGCCATGAGTTAAAATCAGATCATTGGATCTGTCAACAAGTTAACCATGGCTATTTGCAATCAAGTAATAATAGGTTTTGAAAACTTACAAACAAGCTAAAACACATACTCATGCAACAAGGTTAGCTGGATAGTTGGATGTAGGATTTATTTAATTTTAAATAATTAAATTTCGAAAAATTAAATAATTAAATAAATAAATAAAATTAATATTAAGTTTTTCGGAAAAATAAAATAAAAAAAATATTAATTTATTTTCGAAAATAAAATAATATAAATTAATTAATTTCAAAATTATTTAAAATAAATATTTAAAATTAAACCTACAATTTTGAAAAATTAGGTTTCAACTAACCTAAATATCATTTCAAAATTTGCTAACTACTTTTAAAAATTAAATGTTATTTTATAAAATAAAAATTAAAAAAGATAAATTAAATATCTTTTTCAGATTTTAAATTTAATTTAAATAAATAAAATAACAAAATTTAAAAGTTAGCAAAATATCTTACATCTATTTAAAATTTCACGATTATAGTTATCTTATTTTAAATTTAAATAAGGTCAAATTACTTAAAAAAATTTAATATCTAACCTTAAATTTAAAAATAAGATAGATAATTAAGCAAAAAAGATAGATATTTACTAATTTCAAATTCAAATTACACTAATATCATTAATTAAATTAAAAAAATATTAAATAATTTAATTATGATAATTAGAATTAAAATAGGAATTGTAAATGTCTAAATACAAAACTACACAAAAAATCGGAACTTAAATCCATGAAAAAGCATGAAAAAACAAAGAAAAACGAAAAAATTGCGAGCTGTACGGACGGTATGCGTTGCATACACGTCCGCGCGCGCAACTTGGGAGCAGGGCCGAGAAACCTCGGCAGAAGGGGAGACTTGCAGCATATCCGCGCGCGTAGGGGGCTTCAGACAGGCGCTGGGCGTGAATCTTGTCTGAATGCACTCTGTCCGCGCGCGTGGGTGAGTGCTGCTGCCCTATCTTTTTTCGAATCTTCAAAAAATCATAACTAATTCAAATTAAATCGAAATTGAGTTCTGTAAAAAAGTAACTTGCTTAATTTTTTCCATACTGTCCAATAAAAATAATTCCAAAAACAAAATTTCAATTATTTTTCACGAAAATTCATAAACATCAATCAATCATCATATAACACTCAATACAACATGAAACCATCCAAATAACAAATAATTGTTTTAAAGTCTAAATTTCTTGCAAGCAAATCAATTACCATGGCTGTGATACCAGTTGTTGGATATTATTTTACCAGGATCTTAGATCTACTCACAAGTATGTTGTTTAACACCCTAAATATGAACTTTCTAAAACGATAAAATAAACACATATAAAGTTAAGAAAACCTTACATTGATGCAGCGGAATTAATGTCTCCTTCCACTGAGATCTCTAACCCTTGTATCCTTTCTGTCGCAGAGTATAATCAAGATCTGAGCCCGAATGTCCTTCTCTTTGAGTTTGATCCTTCACAGTCTTCCAATCTATGATTGAGTTACTGCTTGTTGTGTGTGGGCACTCACTCTTTCACTAGGGTCGAAATTTAGAAGAAGAAAAGAGAAGAGAGGGGTTCGTCCAAGGTATAGAAAAAGGGAAGGTTCAGTTTTTCTGAAGAGAGAAATTTCTATCAGAAGATGTTATGAAAACTTGTGATTTGACTGAGCCATCACTTTCTATTTATAGGGAACTACTAGGTTTAGGTTAGGAATTATTTGGCATTAAAATAATGAAAATATCAATTTAAAAAAGTCAAACAAGTGGCCGGCCATGGTGTAGATAATGGGCCCCACTTGATTTTGCAATTTTAACAAATTTTATTTCTATTTTCTCAAAAACGCAAATTTTCCAATTCTAACCATTTAAATGCCAAAACTAATTATTTAATAACTAAAATAGATTATTAAATAATATTGTCATTTAATTTAATTATTAACTAGACATATAAAGTCCATTAATAAATAAATAAACCTAGAATCTCTTTTCTTTACAATTTCACCCCTGCTTAGTGAAAATTCACAAATTAGACATAGTCTAACTTTAGAATTATAATTGACTAATCACGAATCAATTATTGAGTCTTACAAGCAGAATGTTCTCAACTAGAATGGGGACCATGGATCTATAAGCTGAGCTTCCAATAAGTGAACCGAATTTACCAAGTAAATTCCTACTTATTAATTCTTCGTTGAATCCACTCTTAGAACTTAGAATTGCACTCTCAGACTTATATAGAGCATATTATATGTTTCACGATATAGATATGCTATCTCATTTAACCATTGTTATAATCTTATTGTGATCAAAGATCCTCTATATAGATAATTTACATCGAGATGGGATAATTTTACCGTTCTCACCCCTCAATGTATTTTGCCCCTTAAAACACTTAGCTACCTGTAAATGATGTTTAGTGATCTAAGAATTAGTCACTTAAACAAGAGCTCATCCATTTACTTCTATTTAGCTAAGCTCGTAGGGAATCATCACTTGACTTCTATACACCAGTAGAAGCTATAGATTCCATATTTATGTTCAGCACTCCCACTCAATCATACTATCATGTTCCCAAAATATACGTATCACCCTGACCCAAAAGTAGGCTTAACTAATAAATCAAAGAACATGAATAGCATTCCTGAGTTGAGCCTAAGCATATCAGGATTTAGATTCTTTTAATCTTAAGATCAACTACTGATATTGACTTGGAAAAATATATAACGGTAAGTTTGTAATATCTTAACTTAGTTGCAATATCGGTCCAGTCTAATGTATACTACATACATTCGAAACTAGTATACTTTGCTAATGTCCTGGAAAGAACATAACACTTACTCCAAGTGTAAGTACACATCATCGCTGATTATCACATTAGTGTAAATCCAAAACACTGATGAAACAGGGACTTAGTCTTTTGATTCATATGATCACAATCACATTTCACTGTGTTGACGATACTGTAACTGTGAATAAACATATGATCTGGATTTAACTGATTTTGTGTGTGTGAATGTAATAAACATACAAACCATTAGCATGTAAAATTCATGCAAACATTAATCACTTCAAATTTCTTATATTGATAACTAATCAGATTGTAAAGAATTTTATTTAGGGCATAAAACCCAACATTTTCCTTGGCAAACATCGGGTGCACGTATTCTAAAGGCAGCAAAAGCAGGAGAAAAAGGAAAAGACAAAAAGAGAGGGGGACATAAGTTTGAAAACCGTGTCACACTCTTAACAGCCCCTAAGCAAAAAAGTGTTTGCAAAATAAAAAATAAAAGAAGTAGCATAACACGGATGAAAAGATACGCCATCCGACGACCTTCACAAAAATCATTCTACCGTAGAAATCAAATACGGCTCTACCAAAAACTCTGCCCTAACATGCAAATGAATAAAAAAAACAAAATGTACCCAGAAAACTTACATAAAGGTAAGGAATTGGAAGTTGATGATGATCAACGGTGGAATGCGGACTGGCAACGATGAAGAAATAATAGTAAGAAATCTATGGTTTCTGAAATTTTCTCAGAGTTTCTTGGGTTGAAATGGCGAGATAGTGAAAATAACCCAATGAAGAGAAAATGCTGGCTTTTATAGACCAGAAGGGGTGCAAGGCAGCTAAGTTTCAGACACCATCGTACGGTGGGAATCGTAATCGATTCGCATTCTACGAATCCAACGGGTGAGATTAATGGGTGCCAGGGGCGGTTGAAAACGTTTGAGTACTCTTCTGATACACGGGTTAAATGCGCCGGTTTCTCAATGGACGGGAAGCGAATCGTTGCCTGTAAAAGGAAATAAATATTAATGATGACCATCATAAATACAGCTCACGCGCTTAAAGCATGGGCCATTAGATCAGCAAGCAAATTGGAGGCATCAAACAAGCGTCATTCACCCTTAGCTATACGAGGCTTGAAGAGTAAATGTTGCCTTTGATTTTTCCCAAAATACGTGAACGCGGATGAAGATGACATGCGGATCTGAAAGAACCATCGCTCACGAAAATAAATTAAGTCTTGAATAAGAGGAACACCACAGGGAAGGTGCCTCCTAGAGAAGGGCATAAGACACATCTTTACCCTCTGGGAGGCTAGGGCCATGATAAGGCATGTCTGGGAGGTAAAGAGATTACTTGAACAATCACTTCGCATTTAATAGCGCATGGGGGAAGACGTATTGGAACTTCCATAAAATACGTGACAGATGGCGTAAACCCCTTTTTTTTTATGTCGATTACACAACAATCGATGAGTCTAGTGACAGCTACTTTATGAGGAATCACATCAGTCAAGAGGGGATAAAAAATTATATTCACCTAACTCCTAAGATACCTGCGGTGTAGGTCATGTATTTCCTATTTTGTATCTGATGGGAATATGTGCCCCTATGAAGCTAACACAAAAAGACAAGTGATCCATTCCTAGGGATCCCCCCAGAAAAACACCATAAATACCCCACAAACAGATGAAAAAGGGGTCGATCGATTTTATTTAAGGAATCGAAGAGAGAAAATAGGAGAGAAATCCACCAAGAACATTCTCTGTAATAAATTCTCTCATAAATACAAAAGACTCATGGACTAAGGCTCATTAATGCCACAACCACGTAAAAATCTCCTGCATTAAACTTTCTACAGCCCTTCTCATACATTATTTAATTGGTTGCCGAAAATCTCGGTCAACACTAAGTAATAAGCTTATACACTTAGCTTATTTTGTAACAATTTTGATATATTTCTAAAATAAATATATGGCTATCACATAGTACTTAAAATTTAATAGAACAACCAACATCACAAGTTACTCTATATTTTTTAGAATTAATTACATCTCAGCATGTAAATATCAAATTGTTTAGGGAATTGTTGTTGTTGGTTATCTAAAACATCATATGAGTTACATTAAAAAAAAAAATAACATCAATGTATCTTAAACAATAAAATAACATAATACAGTTTGAAAATATAAAAAAGAAACAAAAAAGTTTCTTTTAATATTAGTTGTCTTTTTTTTGGAGACAGAAAAACATATGTTTCTCACATATTAAAATGGTTATTTTATTATTTATATATGTATAAAATTCTAAAATAAATTTTTTAATGGAAAAATAATCAATTGATATCTTATTCACATCAAAAGTAACTAGAATGTTACTTTTTTCAAAACTCCCAAAAAGCGAAAATTTCTTAAAACAAAAATTTCTAATTTTTTCCATTTTCGTTATTTTTTTTTTTGAAATTCAGTATGTATGCTGACGTGACACAACAGTATTTGTGCAAATAATTTTCTTAAAAATATTTTTGTAAATAAAATCATTTTTAAGTATAATATCCAAAAAAAACCCCTAAAAAATGTCTAACAATGACAATTTTTTATATTTTTTTATTATTATTTTGTCATTTTAATACCAAAAGTGTAAAAAATGATGTAGAAAAAAATATATTATTTTTCAAGTGATTTAGATGTTTATGACCCCTTGAAAATTACCACTATTTGAGATGTTTTAAGGGTGTATACGTAGACTTCTCCTATAGTTTTATATCCATTTTCATTGGAGCGTGCCCTTTACTTTTCTTTTAAAAGCGTCAATCATGAGCCTCTTTCTCTACTACTCTTGTATGTTTGTTTATTTAGAGACCTTCTTGAATTCATCCTATTTATTTTAACTAAATATACAGAACAACCACGAAACCTTACTACTTTACCATTTTTACCGATTTAGTTATGAATTACATAATAGTCTCTAATCATTTGAGCTAAAGATCTCAAATACAACCCATTTTTACCATTGTGGGTTTTATTGAAATATTTTCGAATTTATACTTATCCATCAAAATTTTAAAGTGAAATTTCTAAATTCATCAAATTTATTTAGGAGTCACTGTTTTAAAAAAAATACTTTGTGTGCATAATCGTATAAAAAAATCATAATCTTACCACTTAATCGCATATAGTACATGGGGTTGGAAAATACACTGTCTTCACAATTTATTTATGAAAAAAAAAAATGATTTAGCAGTTCTAAAGGTTTTGAGGACAAATCTATATCAATAATGTGTTAGTGTGGAAAACTTAAAAAGTGAACTTACTTCTAGTAGTAATAATTTACAATTCACGATCAAGAAAACAATCAGTAAAATAAAATTACTCCCTTAAAAAAAGAAGAAAAAGTCAGTTGAAAATTTTAGGCCAAATGGTTCTTAGAACAAAAAGAAAAATAAAAAATCACCTTTTAAAATATGTAAAAAGTAAGGAAAAATTGTTTCCCCAATTATCACTTTCACTATCATTAAGGAATAAAAGTCATACTCTTGTGAGAAGTGTTAAGATCTTCCATTCCATATTAGTTTTTACCTTTACATATATTTTTAAAAATTATAGACAAATTGGTTCCAATTAGGTTTATTAGTATTAGCTACAATAGGCAAACAATTTCGCCTTGTAATGGAGGCATATTATTGAGTTGAATTACCTATAAATAGAAGAAGATTATGACACAATAATGATAGTGCAAAAATAGTTGATTATTAAGTTATCACAAAAAAAAAAAAAAATAGTTGATAATTATGGATTTGATGTCCAAAGGATAACTATTTATTCCTCCCTTTTATCTTTAAACAAATAAAAAGTAAAAGAGGGTGAGGGAGTAACTGTACTTTCAACTTTTGGGCCAAGACAAGAGATTTTTGTTTGTACACAATATACAATGAAAGAGAAAAAAGAAAAGAAGCCAAATATGCCTAAACCTTTATAATGAATAATACAGATGCTTCTTTACCTTATAATAATATTGGATTCATTGAATTCATGTAACACCTACATAGTATCAACTTTGCCTTGTTCAATAGTATTTGAAAGAGTAATAATTTGGAGACGCATATTTTTTAAATAATATAATTTTAGTCATAGTCTAAATTCTGGAAAATAATGAGAGATAAGTATTTTTAATTTTTACATTTACAAAAAAACAAGTTAATTCAGAAACCCATAACTTTTTGCATTAAAAAAATATTAGTAAATAAATAAATAAAAAAGGCAAGCTGGTAAAGGATAAAAAATAAACCCCGCAAATAATGGAAGAGGAGTGTGGAGAGCCATTGGATGTTGCAGATGAGAGAGAGAAGAGCATGGAGAATCCCAATGCTTACAGACAGAGCAGAGCTTGTACTGTACAGTCTCTCTTATGAGTTAAACTGACCTCAAACCTCAAGCCCTTCTTCCTCCCTTACCTCATTTACCCCTTATTCCCCAATCTGAACTCTCAACTTCACTCTCATCATACTGAGTAGAACCCAAATCCCATTTGCTCCCAAAAGCCCCATAATAACTGTGATCTGAAGCACAAGAGGAGAGATTCCATTCGATTATTAGATCAAAACCCAGATCACAGAATCTTGGATTTAGAGAGAGAAAGCGTATGATAGAGGACCCATCAACCCAAATGTCCGAGGATGACGATCGATCTCCACCGTTGGATCCCGGATGCCCGGAGAGCATGACGGAGTCCTCGACCAAGACCCGGAACTGTTCTGGGATATCTGGGTCTGGGTCCGGGTCGACTTCGGTGGAGATACAGGCGCCATACCCGGACCAGGTACTGGAGAACGTTCTGGAAAACGTCTTGTGTTTCCTTACGTCTCGGCGGGACCGGAGTGCCGCCTCATTGGTATGCAAGTCGTGGTACCGGGCGGAGGCACTTACCCGATCGGAGCTCTACATCGGAAACTGCTATGCTGTCTCGCCACGACGCGCCACTGCTCGGTTCACTAAGATTCGGTCCGTGGCGATCAAGGGAAAACCTAGGTTCGCCGACTTTAATCTCATGCCGCGCGATTGGGGGGCCTACTTCTCGCCCTGGGTCGCGTTCATGGCCAAAGCTTACCCCTGGCTGGAGAAGGTTTATCTCAAGCGCATGACCATCACTGACCAGGATCTCGCTTACCTTGCTAAGTCCTTCCCCGGATTCAAGGAGCTCGTTCTCGTGTGCTGCGAGGGTTTTGGGACTTGTGGCCTCGGCGTGGTCGCCAGTTCTTGCAGGTACGTCATGTCATTCTGGATCATATATTTCTCTGTGAATTTTATTTTAATAATATATATTGTTGCAGAGAGCTTTTAATTGAAATTTCATGCTACTTTTGTCCATGTGAGATGCTTGTATAATGTTCATGGTAATGTGTATTAGACTTTTATTAGTTCATTGGTAAAGAGTTTAACGCTTTTTTTGTGGGTTTTTCTTGATCTGGTGAATGTGCAAGAAGAAAGTTTAGATCTGTTTTGATTTTATTATTGGTGGAGTTCTTTGATAGCTTCTGTGATCTGTGCCTTTTTACAACCCTAAAACAGTATCTTTTTAGTTCAGCACTTTAGCTTGAATATATCTATCTCAATGGGATGGTCTAAAATGGATGGATTGTGAAATTACAATGGAGAACCAAATGACGAGCTGAATGTGACAAGCTGATACATATATTTTTGCAGACAACTGAGAGTGCTTGATCTGATTGAATGTGAGCTTAACGACGATGAAGAAGATTTTATAGATTGTTTTCCAGAGAGCCATACCTGTCTCGAATCTCTGATTTTCGACTGTGTAGATTGCATGGTAAATTTTGAGGCGTTGGAGGCTCTGGTGGTTAGGTCTCCACAATTGAAGAAACTTAGGCTGAACCAGTCTCTTTCTATTGGGCAACTATACCGCATAATGATCCGAGCTCCACAACTCACACATCTAGGGACGGGGTCATTTGGCACATCTGATGGCATGATGCAGGGTGAACAGGAACCAGACTATGTCTCTGCTTTTGCGGCTTGCAAATCCTTAGTTTGTCTTTCAGGTTTCAGGGAAATCATGCCAGAGTTCTTACCTGCAATCTACCCAGTCTGTGCTAATCTCACTTCTCTGAATTTCAGCTATGCAAATATCAATGCCGAGCAACTAAAACCAGTTATAAGCCGCTGCATCAAGCTTCAAACTTTATGGGTATGTGCCAGAAGCTCTGTGATGTTTTAGTGACATTGTGAAAAGATTTGGCTTTTAAGAAACTAACGTTTCCTCAATGCAGGTTCTTGATACAATATGTGATGAAGGGCTACAGGCAGTTGCCGCAGCTTGTAAAGAACTTCGAGAACTAAGGGTTTTCCCTTTTGATGCTAATGAGGATATTGAGGGACCTGTTTCTGAGGTTGGTTTGCAAGCAATTTCTGAAGGTTGTAGGAAACTGCAATCTATTTTGTACTTCTGTCAGCGCATGACTAATGCAGCTGTGGTGGCCATGTCAAAGAACTGTCCTGATCTGCTTGTATTTCGTCTCTGTATAATGGGAAGACTCCGACCAGATCATGTGACAGGTCAACCAATGGATGAAGGGTTTGGAGCTATTGTTATGAACTGTAAGAAGCTGACTCGACTTGCTGTATCTGGATTACTGACTGATCGAGCTTTCAGTTATATTGGAGAATATGGGAAATTAGTTCGAACCCTCTCTGTTGCTTTTGCGGGGGATAGTGATAATGGGCTGAAATATGTGCTAGAGGGCTGTCCTAAACTGCAAAAGCTTGAGATCAGAGATAGCCCATTTGGAGATGCAGCACTGCGCTCTGGCTTGCATCATTATTACAACATGAGATTTCTCTGGATGTCTTCATGTAGGCTAACCCGTCAGGGTTGTAGAGAGATTGCTCAAGAAATGCCTCGGCTGGTAGTTGAAGTTATGAGAGATGAACTAATGACTGCTGTCAGCGATGATGAACCAGGTGATAATGTTCAAATTTTATACATGTATCGATCTCTTGAAGGACCAAGGGATGATACTCCTGAGTTTGTTGATATCCTCTAAGAGTTTGGCTACAAGAAGTTGGTTCAAGTTTCCCTATGGTGAATTGCGAAGAAATTAGGGAACTTTTCCTGTGGGAAAGGTCAAATGCTGCAGGTGACTTTTGTATAAGCCTGCTGCAAGTGGTTCCTGCAATTACAAAAAATGAGCTAACAATTTCTGTTCCTGAACAGGATTTTTGCAGTGACATTCACGGGGTAAGTAAAGTAGCATGGCATCGAAAAGAGCACTTTAGAAATATCACTTTTTCCTCAATGTTTTTGTTCTCTTCCTGATGACTCAGAGAAGGGGCAAATGTTGAGGGTGTATGGTATTATTGGATCATCCACTGTTGTATTGTAAGCTTCTTAATTTTTCACCTTTCTATTTTGCTTTCATATTCATTTGATCATAAGCAACGGCTGCTAGAAGAGAAGGGAGGGTGGTTGTTACCACCAGCTTAGAAGGTTGATAAAGCTGCAACAATTTCCGCAGATCTTGTTGTTCATCATTAAGTTAAGAAATGGAGAGATTGATCTTGGAGTGGAGGTCGAGAATGGTCTTTAGTCATAGAGTTCTCTTCTGCACCACAGGTAGAGAAGTGAAAGCTGGTGTCAACTCTTTAAAGGAACATAGTTCGTCTATTTTGATTCAAATGATAGTTTAAGTTGTAGCCGGTGAGAACTAAATGCGCAGACTGATTAATCTTCGTTTCTCTCTAAGTGTTTGTTCTTTTCAGATGTGTTGTTTTGGCACCTGACTTTTAAATTTATTATTATTATTATTATTGTTAGAACAATGTGATATGGGTAATAAATGCCAAAATATGCATGGACCATATATTCCCATATACTTAGTGGGACATTCTCTCTCTCCCTGATCAAAACTGATAGTGAGGTTCATTAATGAAGTATTGTAAGTGTTCGAAGAAAGTACATACACCTCACAGGAACACTCTTAAACGTGTGAGTTTCCAATCTCCCTAACGCATGAGAAATTCTTGCCGCATTCTCTCTCGTATCATCTCTTATCAGTTGTGAACACGCGCAGTGTACTGGATTTTAGGGTTTTGTTTTTTTTTTTTTAAACTTGGATGATGAACGCTACTACTACTATTATTATTTTCTATTTATCTAAAGCTGGACTGTATTATTGAGTGATCTGATTCTGATTTGTATTTATATGTGTGTACTTATGTATTTTCGGAGTAGGTGGGGCCTTTTCGTTTGGATGATTTGTCACACCCCTGTGATTGCGTTTTGAATCAGCCAAGCCCACTGGTCTCTCTCTCATTATTAGTAGAGAAAAATCCACATCACTTGTTTGTTGGTATTCGATATGGCAATGGCAATGTTAAGGGTGGGGGTGGGGGTGGGGCGGTAAGATCAAACGTATCATCAAAGCGGGATATGACTTTCTTTTGAGTCAGTGATGGGATTGGGAGGCAAGGAAAGCCTTTGGCTTTACTTTCTTTTTTTGCTCTTATGGAGATAATTTCTAAGTAAAGAAGTAACTCAACATCTTGATGACCATTGGAAATTTCCCTCCTTTTCCTAACCCTCCCGTCTTTATACTCTCATGAATCATGAAAGGACTTCCATTGAGTGTCTTTCTTGTTGTGTTGCTTTGCATGGAGGGCCTGCAGCTGAGGATAAGAGATTCATGTTTTCCAACAGAAACAATGAAAACAACTTTCTTTTTCCTTTTCCTTTTAATTTTCCTTCATGTACTTTTGCTTGCCTTGGCTTATCCATATTGTTTATAGTGGAGGTAACAGTCTCATGGATGACCGTTACCGCAGAATACCCTTATGTAAACACATCCATATATATGCATAGTGATTAATACCTACATTTACTATTATTATTATTATTATCTAATTTGTTTTTGTTTGAGCCAACATTTTTCTTCTTCTATATTTATTTAAATTTAAATAAATTATAAAAAGGATAACGACCTTACGTAAGAACGAGGAGCTGCTGTAGCTCTCAATCCCAGTCGTCCAATACGTTAAACGATCCAGCTGAGTTGACGGAGCTATTCTCACCTACTGCACTAATAAGTGCATCTATTAATTCCTTTCTTTAATCACTCTCTTTCTTACATATATATATATATATATATATATATATATATATATATATTTAGGTGAATGTACGTGTACCACGTATTGCTAGTTTTATTTAAGATTTTGGTATTTTTAAGATTTTGAATGTATTTTATTTTTAAAGATTACAAATTTTTTGTTTGAAAAAATTAAATATTTACATTTGAAATATTATTTAATAATGTATTAAAAATAATATTAGTGTAATTATAAAATTGTAAATAAATTTATTATTGGAGTAGTAGATTATTCTATTTAGTTCTTTTTTTAACATAGCATTGTAATGTAAGTTTATATTTATAAATATTCTGTAAAGTGTTAATATTATATGAACATCTCCATTTATAAAGCTAAAAAGTGGGTCAATGATAGAAGTGGTATATCTGCAATCACACAAAGATAGAAGTGGTATTTCTGCTTCCTATGCTTATCCAGAGAAAATATTAGATAACGTAATGTTAACTTTAATATATAAAGATTTTTCTTTTTTAAAAAATAAATAAAAAAAATATTAATATTCTCCCAAAATAGGTTTGTTAGAGAGATATGTGGGTAAAATGATTTTTTTCATTTAAAAAAAGATTATTAATATTTAAAAGATTGTTTAATTTTTTGGGTTTAATTATTGAGTTTATTTGTTAACGGGAGATTAAACCTAATCGTTAAATTTAACAGAATATTCTTTTTATTTTTAAGAATATTCTGTTAAACCAAGAATTGCCGTTAGATAGGCACTTTTAATATATAAAGATATATATATATACTAGCAAAAAATTACGTGCGAGGCACGTATACTAAATTTTATGTTAGTTTTTTTCTACGTTATTAAAAAGTGATACAATTAAAAATAAAAAATATATATATATATTATTAGTTATTAGGTTCAACATCATTACCCGGTGTTCATTTTTAAGAAAAAAAATATATATATTTATGAAATAATAATTTGTTGCAACGGGTGTACAGGAAAAATTCGGAAAATATAGCATTTATTAGTAGAGTATTGACAATTTCAACAGTAAATTAACTGATTGTATACTTTTTTATCTGCTAACATTAAGTATTTGATATTTGAGTGGTGAACTCTTATTTGTCCGCTTTTCAAATTTTTCTAACACTCTCATTTTATTCTTCCAACTTTCTGTAGTTGGAGTGATGTTCTTAATTGTTGTATATAGTGTAGTCATTTATTCACCTGTTTTCAAATAAAAGAATAGATATACAAAATAAAATATATAATTAAGCTCATATTAAAATCAATCTCACCTTTCAATATAGTGAAAGGATTTTAAATTGATTCATTCTAATAACTGTGACAGACCTAACGAATAATAATATTATGTTACCTAATAACAAAATAGGAATCTACCAAACAACATTATCAAAATTTATTCCAAGTATAATTATATAAATCTATTACTCATTGAAGTCTATTAGAAACTGTAAAAAGCTCACAATACAAAATTTCACATCAAAAATCTAAAAATGATCAACTATGTAGCAGCAATGATAATACAATAACCAAAATTGCCTAGTCATATACAGTTTTAATTAAAACTTAAAAGAGTGGCATTATTCATTCAAGTTTCGACTAAGTGTTTATGAGTTTGAGTTATAATATTGTGTCTTGTGTTTATGTCCAAATAATATTGTGTGTGTCTGGCTAATCTAGTGGAGAAGATTGAAGTTTTGATTCTCAATAAATAGAATGAATATAAGTGTATACTTTGTAGTAGGTCATTATTGTGTCATTTTTAAGTTAATGTGTCAACTTGAAAACAATTCATTTAATAAACGGAATAGAGGAGTCAATCTGAAAATATTTTTCTACCTTAATAAGTAGAGCTATAGAAAACAAACTTGGTAACTTTTTGAGTGTTAAAAAATTGTAAATGGTTATAAATTTAGAGTAAGTAACTTGTGTGTGGCAGCTGGTTAAAGAAGCCAAAATTGAGGTTATGTATATGCTGACAACTCAGGTTCACATTTCATGTTTTGTAAGACTATACTCTCTTCCCTGGCCTATTAACAAAAATTTAACGTACACATAACACATGAATATGATTTTCTGCCCGAAACCAAGAGATGATTAGAAAGTAAAAGCACCGCTAGAACTTTCCTTTGTTTGAAGTAATAATATAATAACTAATATCTTTTATTACATATTAATAATTAATTCAAGATGAACTTTCAAAAGTATTTTTGAAATATCGTGGGATATATAAATGCAATACTTTTGTATAATAGCATGTAGCATGTTGTCTTCATTAGTATTTTTCAAATTTTAATATGAAAATTAAAATTATAAAATATAGCTTAAGAAATTATAACTAAGGTTATAAACTGGTAAACATTATGTTGGAGGCTGGGATTTTTGCTCTAGAGAGAAAAATTTGTTAGATTAAATTTTGGTAGGATTATTTATCTAAAATTAATCAATTATAATAATTAACGTTCTCTAATCAGAATATTCTGTCAAGTATTAGAATATTCTGTTAATATTTTGACAGAAAAATAAATAATAATATTAAACCAAGAATTCTGTTACACAGTCACATTTTATATAAAAAAAAGATAATATTTTTAAAAAAAGTCAGTCAATAATTTCTCATAAACCAAAATTTGTTTATATAGCCACATTTTATATATTCAGATTTAGATGTGGAGGCAAACAATTATAACCTGATCGAGCCAAAAAAACAAATAGAAAAATTATTTAGCAATATATATATATAATATATAAAGCAAAAACCCAATTGTATTTTTTTAGATTTAATGAGATTTATTTTATTTATTTCATTATATAAAGTAACCCATGAATTTCTCATAAACTATATTATTTTTATTAATAAACCATTTTATTTTTAATATAAATAAAAAGTCATCCATGAATTTCTCATAAACCAAGAATTCTGTTATATAAGCACACTTTAGGTAGAAAATAGATATAACAATCAATTTTATAGATTATAATAATTATTATTGATATTTATTTTAAAATCTATAGAATAATTGTTTTAATAATAGTCTACATATATAACCATACCTATTATTTAATGTAGTTAATATATTAATAATAATATGCTATATTAATTAATTTAAAAACTTAGTCATACATATATAATGTGAAAATATATACATATTCTAAAATAATTCTTAAGATAATTTGAAAAAAAATAAAAGTTATATATTTTTTGAAAAATATCTTAAGTATAGTTTACATTTAAATTTAATTTAATTTTTTATTATCATAATTTTTTAATTGAATTATTGTTTTAATTTGAAAAATAAGAATTGATTATTATTGTTTCAAAAAATATCTTAGCAGTATATGTTTTGAATTTTCATAGCTTCACTAAATTCATGCTCAAATTTTTTTTTTCTTCATTTTGAATTTTGTTGCTAAACTTGAAAATAAGATTTTACTTAAATTGTATTGAGCTTTGTTGTCAAAATCTTCATAACTAAGTATAAATTTCAGAGGTCAAGGTAATTATTTTACCATACTCAATGAGTAACTTAAAGTATAATAATTAGTTTAATAAGACAAAAAATTACGAAAAAAATAGAACCAGATAGTACCAACAATTAGCCAATATATGAAATTGAATATAAACTCTACCTTAAGAAAATATCAGATATATATATATATTACCACTTTATAATTAGCACATAAAAAATATAAAATAAAATTAGCACAAAATTATAGAAACAAATAAACTATGTATTGCTTAGGGAGAATGGAGATTTCATGAATAGTACTAAATATAATCATTATAAATATAAGGATTAGATTAATGAAGAATAACTATACATGGAAAGAAAGTATATATATAACTCAAAATTTGAGATTTCCACACAAATTATAATTGATTCACTAAATAAATGTCTTCTTTATAACATTTGTAACAATTTTTCTTATTCTTTATTGTATTTTCAACAAAATACAACCTCAAGCATCTCGAACCCAATGTTATCATCACTGAAATTTGCAATAAATTAATAAAAATTATAAATACAAATATAATTCAAAGAGATAGGAGATGAAGAGATAAAGAGAAAAGAAAGAATACTTATACTATTTGTACTCGCTCTTTACTCACACATTGATCTTCTATCGACCTCAAGTACATTGTTGCAAGAAAGCCACTACCACACTATCACTGAGATTAGTCAAGTCAAATATAAATTAAATATGTAAGATATTTATGGGGAACAATAAAAGATTAATCAGTGAGAGTAAAATATATGTCATTATATAATATATATACTTGAGACATTTAAATTCAGTTAAAAGTATAAGATTAAAGAAAACAAACACCAGATACTTAAATATCAGTTCAAATATTAATGAGATTGGTTTTATTATTATTTTATTATATATAAATAATATTTTATTATTTTATTAAATAAAAATAAAAAGTCACCCATAAATTTCTCATAAACCAAGAATTTTAGTTATATAGGCACACTTTATATAGAATAGATATATATATATTAAATTATTATTTTTTTTTTAGAATAATTTGCAGCATAAATAATTAAGTTTAACTTCCAGTTACAAATAAATATTTAAGTTTAATTTTTAGCAGTAAGAGTACTCAAGTTATAATTTTAGAACTTATGTAGGTACCTAGTTAAGTAAATTGTCGAGTGACAATTTCTAATTGGTCTAAGTCATTAAATTTTTATTATTTAAAAAAAATTAGTTCAAATATACTAATGAAAAAATAACAAGTGGATTTAATGGCTTAATATTTAACGGTTAGGTACCTACAGAGTTCTAGAAATATAATTTAGGTATTATTAGCGCCAAAAATTAAACTTAAGTATTTATTTACAACTGAAAATTAAACTTAAGTATTTATACCGCAAATTATTCTTTTCTTTAATATATATATATATATTTATATATACTAGTAAAAAACTACGTGCGAGGCACGTATACTAAATTTTATGCTAGGTTTTTTCTATGTTATTTGAAAGTGAGATTATTATTAAATACTGAATGCAATATATTAGTGTTTAAGAAAGCTTAATGATTTAAATATGTTCTTAAGTTAATCCAAAAATAAACTAAAAATATTATAGTGTTTAAGAAAGCTTAGTGTTTGCAATATATTAGTATATTTCATTAGTTGAGCAGCATTATACGAAAATATTTTTTCCACAATATCTGCGAACATGACAGTAGATAGGCTCTTTGTATTGTCATCAAGTTCAACATATGCTATAGCACTGTAAAATGCATAATAAGATTGTTAGTATATTTTTTTTTTATTTTAACTTAATTTCAATAACATCATATGTTTTTTGTAATATACCGTGGTGTAGGAAATCCTTCTTGGCCGCATGTTGGCTTGTCACATATGATTTTTTCATTGCAATTGTATAAATCTATTTTTTTATGACATGCGTCACATGACATGTAATAAAAATTCTGGAGAGTATCAGTTATTTTTATTGCCGCCTCAATCCAAAAATATTTTTTCTACATCCAAATCAAATGGTGTTAATAATAGTAAGATATTGAAACGAAAGTTTTATAAAGTAAATATTATAGTAGTTTTTACCTCATTCAGTTGCAGATTTTTCGTCAACTCTGAAATTTGGATGTTAGTCACTATTTCGTGTAATCCAACAAAAGATTTTGGAGAAGATTCATATGTCAAGCAGTTTGCTATTGCGTTTTTAATTTCTGTTTCGTTACTCTCCGCCCTTAAAATAGAGTAAGTATTATTATAAATATAGTATACAAAAATTTGATTTTATGAGTATTACCATTCCTTCAGTGCTTCTGCCTCTGGGAGTTGAGGATTGATTTTGAAGGTACTCGTGTCGCGTGACGATAGAGACAACCCTAAATCAAAATGTATGTGTTAATTGAATTTTTGAATTTTTGCTTTTAAATATCAGTAGTTTAATTAATGCAATAACCTCTCTTGGTTTGAACAATTAGTTTTGATCCCAATATTATGGGTCTGTCTTCGATTACTTCTGCTATTTGTAAGCATTCATCGTGGACTTTATGCCCCCACATCGTCAAACATACTGGTTTGAAGCTACAACTTTGTAAAGAAAAAAAAATGTATTAGCATAAATTTTGTTAAATAGTATTTAATATATCGCAATAAAAATGAACACAAGGGTGTATTTATAGTGGTAGATTAAATGTATAGTTTACCTTTCATCAATTAAATATATCTCTTGAATTGTATGTAGTTCATAGGGAGTGTTGACTTCTTTTGGTGGGTTCATTTTGAGAGCAATAGCCAAAATATCTAATAAATTGAAATATTAAATAGTTAGTCAATGAGGAATATATATTTATGAAAATTAAATTGTAAATACCTATTGGTTTGCTGAATTCTTTAGGTGTATGCAGGTTGCTAAACAGAATGAAATCATAGTTTGGTGCTGATACCTGGTTGTCTTCTGTTTGGATTTCTTCGATTTCTGTTCTTGAGTTCACTGTCCAAGAATATTTGTAGTCTTGCTTTTTATCGAAAGGTGGGGCTGTTTTTTTTTACATAGGCGTTGCTGATGTAGTAAGTGTGGAACACTTCCAAAGTGTTTTCTCTAGCATCAATTTCAGTGTCAAATATTACTGCTTCAACATCATTACCCTGTGTTCATATTTAAGGAAAAAAATATATTTATGAAATAATAATCTGTTGCAGCGTGTTTATAGTCAGAATTCGGAAAATATAGCATTTATTAGTAGAGTATTGACAATTTCAATGTTAAATAAACTAATTGTATACCTTTTTATCTGCTAACATAAGCTTTTGATATTTGAGTGGTGAACTCTTGCTTGTCTGCTTTCCAGATTTTTCTAACACTCTCATTTCAATCTTCCAACTTTCTGTAGTTGGAGTGATGTCCTTAATTGTTGTGTATATTGTAGCCATTTATTCACCTGTTTTCAAATAAAACAATAGATAGACAAAATAAAAAATATAGTAATGACTACGTAATCAATAAAAAGAGTCATAAAATGTAATCAATATCTTATTAATTTTAATAATGCTGATTATCAATTAATATCTAAGATTAATAATTCAATTTTAAATCATTAATAATAACAATGACTAAATATCTAAAAAAATATATAGAGAATATATAAAGAATCATGTAAAGAAACATCAATTAAAATATAATGAAAGGGAAGTGAGAAGTAGATTTGACTTAATTTTATTAGGCTAGAAGGGAACTAATTAAGGCTAAAGTTTCACATTAATAAAAGAAACAGAAATTATAGAGATACATTAAAAAAAAATTGATTAACAATTAATTAATTATAAAACAAAATATGTAGTGAATCAATAAATGTGAACTCAGACTAAATAAATGTGAAAACACAATTTAAGGTATTGTTATATTTAGTTTTTGTTTTAGGTAATGTATTTCTGTTTTAGGTAATGTATTTTTGTAGAACCAATACAATTTAAAGTATTGTGTATTTGTAATACCAATACAATTTATACAAATTAGATAACCTTTTCTTTTTCTCTTCGAAAACAATACGAAGAAAAAGAAGCAAATTAATGATTTTCCTTTCATTTATTTATTTTTTTTATACTTGTCTCTATAGAAGTCGTAATATGAACCGAGCTGTTAGTTTTGATATATATACCTAATCTTTCTATTCTATGGCATATTAAGATTTTTTTTATTTTTTTGTTCTTTATTTTTCTTTTTGGGTTAAATATTTGAAAAATATTAAGTGTGAAAATATCTTGAATTTTTTAAAAATTTAAAATTCATATTAGTTTTTTTTTTTTTAATGTGATTTGAATAAGTGAAATATTTTATGATATTTGAATAGTGAGACACTATAGACTAATTTTTTTTTTAGTTTCTAATATTAAAATATTGTGTCTATGATTAAATTTTTATATTTATATAAATATTAGGGAAAAAAACAAAAAAATACAAAAAAGGAAAAAAAATTACAAAAATACTTTGGGCCGGCCCATTAAACATTTATACAGTCCACATACAAATATTTACAAAAATACCACATGCACTAAGCCTTCAGCTGTACAGAGCGAACCATGAAGATGAAAATACGCGCTCGTTTCAAAACCGCAAAACAACCAAAATGAAACCAAAACGAGAAAAATACAACTATTAATTCTGGCAAAATCAATTAGAAAAGAATACCTGCAATGATCTAAACTGAAAATGACGAAAAAAAAATCAGAAAAACTGTGAAGAAACTGAAATTACACATTTGTTTTCTATTTTATTCGATCAAAATAACTCCCTAATATCGAAATCTATATTCATGAATTGTAGATATGTAACTAACAGATGTCGAGCTCCCACTAAATCCAAAACAATGTATGATGTGAAAAATTTTAAAAAAAACCTCATGAATAATACATCTACGTTATATACAGTTGCATTTTGATTTATTTTTTGTTTTGGTTGCCTTATAGTTGCATTATCGTTTTATGATAGTTTATATATTATGCAAGAATTTAATTTGATGGGGACTAAGAAATAGTAGTTATACATAGTAAGTTTTGTGCAAATAGTTGCATATTAATTTTATAGTGAAATAACATATGCAAGTAGCAAAACTATAACAAAACTACAAAACAACTGTATGCAAGTGCAAATAGTTGTCTTATAGTTGCATTATCGTTTTATGATAGTTTATATATTATGCAAGAATTTAATTTGATGGGGACTAAGAAATAGTAGTTATACATAGTAAGTTTTGTGCAAATAGTTGCATATTAATTTTATAGTGAAATAACATATGCCAGTAGCAAAACTATAATAAAACTACAAAACAACTGTATGCAAGTGCAAATAGTTGCCTTATAGTTGCATTATCGTTTTATGATAGTTTATATATTATGCAAGAATTTAATTTGATGGGGACTAAAAAATAGTAGTTATACATAGTAAGTTTTGTGCAAATAGTTGCATATTAATTTTATAGTGAAATAACATATGCAAGTAGCAAAACTATAATAAAACTACAAAACAATTTGTATACAAACTAAAATACGGGAAAAACTCTTTGAACATCAACATCCATGATAAATCTCATTGTTACCCATTGATGATATAAAAATGGGACCGACCAAAGTTAATCTAATCTATTAGCTTTGCCACATTCACTCATAAATCTTAATCATGTTTGTCCTAATACTTTTCTAATATAAAACATGCTGCATGGAAAATATGAAGCTTGATCTGGTGATTTTCTTTAGTAGGATATGTATTCAATTTAGTGACTAAAAAATTCTTGATTAAATAAATTTTAAATTTTCATACTTATTCTAATCAAAATTAAATTAATAACAATTTATATCTAAATTCAATTTTATTGTGATTAAATTCACATTTGGTTACATGTGACTGAAAAGTTTGTTTGTACTTTTTGTGTATTACAGAGAAAAAAGTAAGAAATTATTATTATTTTTTTTGGTAAGAGAAAAGTAAGAATTATTATTTGAATAGAAACTGATATGTATGGTTCAATACACATGATGGTAGTTGTGAAAAATTACTCATAATATTAATGTGTATAGTTGTAGAGTAGTAGTACGTATATAATATCCATGCAATTAATTACTCTCATCTGACACAGTTTTTACTTTTTTTTTTTTTTAATATTTTAACTCAAACTAGGAATTATTATATATATGTATATTATTATGTCAAGCATGGCAATTATAACAACTTGGACCGACAGTAGAGGATGATCAGAAATTTGAAGCACACATTTCAAAAATATTTACTATTCGATCTGAATAAATATAAATATAAATTTACCTGTTTTGGACATTTTCTAATATAAAAACTGAAATAAAATTAAAAATAAAAAGAAAAAAAGAAAAAAAGAGAGTGAAATGATGGATTGATTGATAAAAAATGAAAAAAGAGAGGGAAGAGAGTAGGATTTGATTGATGATGGATGGAATGATGAGTAAGTGGTAAATGTGTAATAAAAATAAGTTTGTAAGTATAAATGTAGTAATAGGCGTGTGAGGGTAATTATGTAATAAAGTGTGTAAAAAGGATTTTTCATGTAAAAATTTCTAAATATTATAATGTGAGATAATTTAATAAATTACTATAGTAGTAAAGAATATTTTTTATTGTAAATTTTAGTATTGTGATTAGAATATAAGAAAAAATTAATGTTAAAATTATATTTTTTTTAGTATTATTTTGATACTATATTTTAATTTGACTATTGGAGTTGCCCTTATATTAATTGTATATAATATCTGAATAAAATCTTCACTGTCACCATAATATGAATTGACCTTTAAAGAGGTACGATTGAGACAATAATCAATCTCAAAGATCATGAGGTTTTTTAAAGAAGTAAAAAAAATAATGAATTAATATAAATAATATTTTATTATTTTATTAAATAAAAATAAAAAGTCACCCATGAATTTCTCATAAACCAAGAATTTCAGTTATATAGACACACTTTATATAGAATAGATACTAGACTATTGTGTGTATTGTACATATGTTTATAATATTTTTAAATTTTATTTTTGTTATCTATATTTTAAAACTTTTATAAATTAAAAGAAATAACTTATTAATTATTTTATCTTTTTTTTAAAAAAATAATATTTAAAGTTTTCAAAATTTTAAAAAATAAATATAAAATTTAAAAATATTAAAATTGAACATACTCTTAATATTCTTAATATTAAAAATAAGAATAAAAATAATAATACAAATCATATATTATTAATATGTATTTAAATTAATTTAAAATTAGTATAAATTTAATTAACTTAAAAAAAAATAATATTTATATTTATATAATATTTAAATTAATGTAAAATAAATAATATTAATATTTATATATATTTATAAAACTAATTAACACCTTTAAATTTAACGGAATATTTTTATATTGTTAAAATATTTTGTTAAACTAACAAAAACTATTAAATAATCATATTTTATGTATAAAGATACATAAATTAATCTATTACTTTAAGCAAATTAATTACTTCTTTAGCTTTACCTTTTTTTTTTTTTGTTCTGAATGAACTTCTTCATTTTACCGTATTAAAGGAAATAAGAACATAAGATAAACCCTTATTATGTCCTTATTGCACGTCGATTCTGGACATTCAAGTATTATTTGTTTTAGTATTAATATAGGCACATGCATTAATAATTAATTAATTTAGTAATGATAAATAGTTAATATTATATGCCAATGTTTATTTATTTATTTATTTATTTATTTTTGGGTTGAGGAGGCCCAAATGACAAAAGGTGGGGTTGTTTGAGGTTTGATTGGATGGGTGAAGAAGACCCATCTCATTCACGGGGACTGGCATTGCCCCACCATCTGATCATTGAGTGTGTGGGCCACGTGTACGGCATGCATTTATTAATAAAAAGACTATTTATCAATAATAATTAAGGATTATGTCATACTAATAATAATAATAATTAAGAATTATTGAATAAATGAGCAAATACCAAGCTCACCGCCCTGCTTGTGGAACCTTTATTTACAAATAAATTCTAATTTATTATAAAAAATTATGTTTTAATTTAAATTAGTTATAAATAAAAATAATTTTCAAATTATAATTATTTATCTCTAAATCTTAAAAAAAGTATATAAAGAATAATTATATCTTAAAAAATTATATATAATTTATAAATTTATTTATCTTAGAGCAATTTGCGGCGAAACCCCCTTATGTTTTGATTTTTATACACTTAACCCCCTTATCTTTATTTTTGGTGGCAAAACCCCCTTATGTTTTAATTTTTATACACTTAACCCCCTTATCTTTTTTTTTGTGGCAAAACCCCCTTATGTTTTAATTTTTATACACTTAACCCCCTTATCTTTTTTTTGGTGGCAAAACCCCCTTATGTTTATTTTTCTTTGCAAATTTGACACGCCAGTTAAATATTACCGTTAAATATCAACTGGATGACCACTGTATACACCTTTGTATATGTAACGGTAAAACCTCGAAGTCGATACAGTAGTAATCCAGTTAGTATTTAACGGTAATATTTAACTAAAACTTTAAATTTGCAAAGAAAAGTAAACTGAAGGGTTTTGCCACCAAAACAAAAGATAGAGGGGTTAAGTGTATAAAAATTAAAACATAAGGGGGTTTTGCCACCAAAAAGAAAGATAAGGGGGTTAAGTGTATAAAAATTAAAACATAAGGGGGTTTTGCCACCAAAAATAAAGATAAGGGGGTTAAGTGTATAAAAATCAAAACATAAGGGGGTTTCGCCGCAAATTGCTCTTTATCTTATTAATAATTATTCCAAAATATGTATAAATATATTTACTCAAAAATAATTTTATTATAATATAATATTAAAAACTATTTATTGTTAATGTTTTTACATTTAGTATTTTTAATATTTTAATTTTTTTATTGGTATATTTTTATTTAGTTATAATTTTTTAATTAGAATATAATTTATTTCATCCTAAACGTTTTAGGTTTGGTTAAGACTAGTTTGTAGAGGAGTTCAGTCTCCAGTGGGAGTTGTAGTGTAGTAATAGGTGCTGTGCTATGGTGCTATGGTGCTATGGTGGTGTTGTTAAAAATAACTAAATAAATAAATAAATAAATCAAAGGGATATTTTGACTTCTCTTAAGACATTTTCTCTGTTAAGCACGAGGTTGTAAAGTCCTTTTTTGGCAAGTTAGTTGACAAAATAATTTTTCCTTTTATGGTAAGATTGCTTTGCATTCATTTTCGAAATCTTACCTCTTTTATTCGGTTATTAGTTGCCATTTTCCTTGTTTGGAAAGTTGCACTTTCAGCTGAACTTTCCTTTGTTGAAAACTTCTCAAAAGAGAAGGAATTCTCTTTTGGAAAGTTGTCTTTTTTAGGGAAACTTTGATTATTGCTTTTTCCTTATTAATTTCGATTGTATCTTGATACAATCAGAATATCTAATCTGTTTTTGGCAGGAATCAAGCATTGAAAGAAGATCGGACCCGATTTTAGTAAGTTTCCTGTTTCTGGGCAGATCTGCTTCGTCAGCATCCGAATCTGATGTAGCAGATCGTGTTTCTTTTGGAAAGTTTTTGTACAGCTGCTAATTCGAACTTGTGGTTGCCTCTTTGGTTTCTATGATCTATAAATAGAGCCTAGAGAGCAATCATTCGAATTACCTCTTCCATTATTCATTTTCTACATTTATCTTTTGAGAGAAGAGAGTCTTTCTTTGTTTTGTGAGAGCCTAGTTGTTCATCTAGGTTCTAGTTGTTCTATTTCTGTTCTTACTCTATCCTAGAGGTTGTGAAGAACTACTTGACTGAACAAGAGATTGGTCTTCGGGAGAAGACTTGATAAAGCCTTACTTCGGGAGGAAGTAAGCACTTGGTCTTCGGGAGAAGACTTGTTGAAGCCTTACTTCGGGAGGAAGTAAGCACTTGGTCTTCGGGAGAAGACTTGTTGAAGCCTTACTTCGGGAGGAAGTAAGCACTCACACTTCAAAGACGAAGGGAGTTCGGGCTTGAAGGTGTTTCAAGAAGTCAGATTCATAAAGTGGATTACAAAGGATTGCGGCAATACTTTAGAGGGAGTCTAAACTTGTTTAAGTCAATTGTCTTTGTAATTTTGATACTTTATTAATTGATTTCATTCTCTGGGCGTGGCCCCGTGAACTAGGAGTGTTCGGGAGAACACTGATACCACGTATAAATCTCTTGTGTCAAGTTATTTATTTTTCTGCAAATATTTTATAGTCTGGCTGTTCATTTTTGCTGTAGCAGAATTATTTTCTGCTGCTGCAAACGCTTACAGTTTTTATATTTTCCTATATACAACTGTCATTTGCAAAAACACGGTTTTTCAATTGGTATCAGAGCGGGACACTAAACTCTTAGTGTGGTCCTATAACGTTTTTGTGTTAAAATGTCATTTTTTGCAGAAGGAAGTTCTATTTCTAGACCACCGTTGCTTAATGACTCTAACTATCCTTATTGGAAAGTTAGAATGAGGGCCTTCATCAAATCTCAAGATGAGAAGGCGTGGAGAATGGTTCTATCAGGTTGGTCTCCTCCAGTTGAGACAGATTCTTCAGGTAATACTACTATAAAATCTGAACTGGAATGGTCTATTGAAGATGATAAACTATCTGCCTACAATAGAAAAGCCTTGCATGCTATCTTTAATGGTGTAGGTGAGGGTTACATTAAACTTATATCATCTTGTGTTTCTGCTAAGGAAGCTTGGGAGATTCTTCAAACTCAGTTTGAAGGAACTTCTGATGTGAAAAGATCTAGATTTATCATGCTTCAAACTAAATTTGATGAGCTTAGAATGTCTGATAATGAAACTTTAACTGAATTCTATGAAAAATTATCTGACATTGCTAATGAATATTTTGCTCTTGGAGAAAAGCTTGATGATTCTGTTCTTGTGAGAAAAATTGTTAGAGTACTTCCAGAAAGGTTTGATACTAAACTTTTGGCAATGGAGGAAGCTAAAGATTTTAGCACTATGAAGGTGGAAGAATTGATGGGTTCCTTACGTACTTTTGAATTAAATCAACAGATTAAACAAAAGGACAAACCCAAATCCATTGCTGATAAAGGTAAAAGTATTGCTTTGAAAGTTGCTGATAATGAAAATTCTGATAGTGAATGTGATGATGAGATTGCTTTATTAACTAAGAATTTTCAGAAATATATGAAAAAGATGGGAAATAAACAGAATATTTCGAAAGGTTCAAAAGGTAATACTTTTATTAAACTATCTGTCTCTAACAAAAAGGGAATTCAGTGCAGGGAATGTGAAGGTTTTGGGCATATTCAAGCTGAGTGTGCAAACACTTTGAAAAAGAATAAGAAAAGTGTTGTGTGATTCACATGTGAAAGCTAAATTGGTATGTCTGAATAATACCACCGAACAAGAGGAATCAGATTCAGATGAGTCTGAAATCTGTGAAGAGTCTCTTGCTAAATCATACAAAGTCATGTATGAAAAATGGATTCAGGTTGCTTCTGAAAATAGAGAGTTGAATAAATTGAATAAAAAATTGTCTCATCAAATTGAAATGTGTGAATTGAAAATAAAAGAGTATGAGACAAGTGTTTGTGATAAAGATGAAAAAATTACTCTCTTAAAGAAGGAACTTGAAAATTTTAAGAAAAATGTTCAAATGCTTAACCCTGGATCTTCTATTTTTGAAAAAGCTCAGAATGCAGGTCAAAGAGGTTTCGCAGGTCTTGGTTCAAATGGAATGGAGAGTTCTGGAGTCACGAAGTTTGTAAAATCCAGTATTCCAACGAACCACTCTGAGGCTACAAAGTCTGCGGTAACAGTTTCACAGCCTGTCGCAGCAAGAGCAGTTTTTGATGCTGCAAAATCTCCAGGATTTTCGAAAAGAGTAAGATCTCAGGTAAAAAGATTTGTTCCCACTTGTCATTTTTGTGGTAGAAAAGGACATATCAGACCTAAATGTTTCACGTTGAAAAATCTGTTTAAAACAAATTATTTTGAAAATTTGGAAAAATCTCAAAAGAAACATAAAGGTTTGAAACAAATATGGGTGAAAAAGAATTGTCTAGTTGGTTTTTCTGATAAAACTGCTGCTTCTCAAATGTGGTATTTTGACAGTGGTTGCTCTAGACATATGACAGGTGACAAGGACTTTTTGACTAACATTCGGCCTATGCAATGTGGAGAAGTCACTTTTGGTAATGGCCTATCTGGAAAAGTTGTTGGTATGGGAACTCTAAATTTTGAAGGGTTACCTAGACTGAAAAATGTGATGTTAGTTGAAGGAATGAGGGCTAATTTACTTAGCATCAGTCAAATCTGTGATCAAGGGTTTACTGTTTCTTTTGATAGTGATCATTGTTATGTTCTGAATGATGACAATGAATGTATCTTGCAAGGATTTCGATCCAATGATAACTGTTACACTCTAACCCCTGTGTTTACTTGTCACTCAGCTATCAACAACACCACAGATCTGTGGCATGCCAAGCTTGGGCATATAAATTTTAAAAACCTGAAAAAATTGTCAAATGCAGGTATTGTTCGAGGTCTTCCCAAGCTTGGTAAGGAAAGTGAAGGTAAGTGTGAACCGTGTCAACTTGGGAAGCAATTAAAAATCACTCACAAGCCTGTGTCTGATATCAATACCTCAAAGGTATTGGAATTGCTTCACATGGATCTTATGGGTCCAATCCAAGTTGAAAATTTGAATGGTAAACGATATATCTTTGTGTGTGTTGATGATTTCTCTCGTTTTACTTGGGTAGATTTCTTAAGAGAAAAATCTGACACTTTTGATGCCTTTAAAACTCTTTGTCTGAGATTAAGAGTTGAGAAAGGTTGTAATATTGGGAAAATTGTTCGAATTCGAAGTGATCATGGTAAGGAGTTTGAAAATTCTATGTATGATGATTTTTGCAAGATTACAGGACAGGTATAACTCATGAATTTTCAGCTCCCAAAACTCCTCAACAAAATGGAGTTGTTGAGAGGAAGAATCGAACATTGCAGGAAATGGCAAGAGTGATGTTAAATAGCAAGAAGTTGACAAAGTGCTTATGGGCTGAAGCTATTAACACAAATTTTTGCTACATAATAAACAGAGTGTTTATTCGTCCAGGTACCTCAAAAACATCTTATGAAATCTGGAAAGGTAAGCGTCCCAATGTAAGTCATTTTCATGTTTTTGGATGTGTGTGTTATGTCTATAGAGATCGTGAGCATATTGGTAAATTTGATGCTAAAAGTGATGTTGGTGTGTTTATTGGATATTCCTTAAACAGTAGAGCTTATCGTGTTTATAACATGAGAACTCAAACTGTTTTGGAATCAGCTAATGTGGTTGTTGATGATTTTAGAGATTTTTCAGAGTTTTCAACAGAAGCCAAGATAGATAGTCTCATGGATACTCCTCAAGAAGTTGTAACAGCAGATCCTGATGCAGCAGAACCCATTGCTGATGCTGCAAATGACGAATCTGCTGCTGCAACTGAAACTGGAGAACCAGAACCGTCTATCTTGACTCATCCAAACATCATCACTGACTCTATTCAGAAAGAACCAAGCACAAGAGTCAAACTGAATCATCCAAAAGATCTCATCCTTGGAAATCCTGAAGAAAGCATGGTAACTCGCAGAAGGTATATTAATTTAATCAGCTTTCTTTGCTTTGTTTCTCAATATGAACCGAAAAATGTGAAGGAAGCCATGACCTTTGAGGAATGGCTCAATGCAATGCAAGAGGAACTCAACCAATTTGTTCACAACAAGGTATGGATTTTGGTCCGAAGACCAAAAGGTATAAATGTTATTGGAACAAAGTGGTTGTTTAAAAATAAAAGTGATGAGTTCGGTACAATTGTGAGAAACAAAGCTCGTTTGGTGGCTCAAGGGTACACACAGGTAGAAGGTATTGATTTTGATGAAACTTTTGCTCCTGTTGCAAGACTAGAATCAATTCGTTTACTTTTGTGTATTGCTTGTATTCTGAATATTAAATTGTTTCAAATGGATGTGAAATCTGCCTTCCTAAATGGTATTTTGAATGAAGAAGTTTATGTTGAGCAACCAAAAGGATTCGAAGATCCTCAATTTTCAGACCATGTATACAAACTTGAAAAAGCTTTGTATGGTCTGAAACAAGCTCCTCGAGCTTGGTATGAAAGGTTGACTCAATTTTTACTTTCTCATGGCTATCACAGAGGTAGTGTGGATAAAACTCTTTTCATCAAACGTATAAAATCTGATTTTATCATTGCTCAAATTTATGTTGATGATATAGTTTTTGGTTCTACATCTAACCATGAAGTGCAGGTATTTGTTGATCAAATGAAAAGTGAATTTGAAATGAGCATGGTTGGTGAGCTTAATTTCTTTCTGGGCCTTCAAGTGAGACAAATGGAAGGAGGTACATTTGTATCTCAAAGCAAGTATGCTAAGAACCTTGTCAAGAAATTTGGCCTTGAATCGGCTATGCAGGTAAGTACTCCTATGAGCACCACAATGAAATTAACAAAAGATGAGAATGGAGTAAAGGTAGACACTACACTCTATCGTAGCATGATTGGAAGTCTTTTGTATTTAACTGCTAGTCGTCCTGATATCCGTTACAGTGTGGGAGTGTGTGCTAGATATCAAAGTAATCCTATGGAATCTCATGTATCAGCTGTTAAAAGGATTATTAGATATGTTAATAGCACTCCTGATTATGGAATTTGGTACTCGAAAGATACCAATTCAAATCTTGCTTGTTTTAGTGATGCAGATTGGGCAGGAAATGCTGATGATCGAAAGAGCACAAGTGGAGGGTGTTTCTTTCTTGGGAATAATCTAGTATCTTGGCATAGCAAGAAACAAAATTCCATCTCCTTATCCACTGCCGAAGCTGAGTACATAGCTGCTGGCAGTTGTTGTACTCAACTATTGTGGTTGAAACAAATGTTGATTGATTATGGGTTTGAATTGGGTGTTTTGACTATTTTTTGTGACAATACTAGTGCCATAAATATTTCCAAAAATCATGTTCAACACTCTAGAACAAAGCACATTGATATAAGACACCACTTTATCAGGGAACTTGTTGAGAATAAATCATTGCAATTAGAATATGTTGATACTGAAAAACAATTAGCTGATATTTTCACAAAGGCCCTAGATGCAAGTCGCTTTGACTCCCTCAGAAAGTCTTTGGGAGTTTGCATTGTTTAATTTTATTTGTTCATAATTCTTGTACAATAGTGTTATGTGATTCATCTCTAGCTCTTAATCTTCTATCATTGTATTTGGACAAATCATGTTTATGCTTTTGGAATATAATTAGTTAGGATCTCAGTCTGATCATACTTTGTGATGTTGTGTTAAAAGGTTCATGTTACTCTTTATTTGTGTCTAGGATTAAATAATGTTCTTATACAGAGTTGAGCAATTTTTGTTTCAGTCTTGTCAGGCCCCTTGCTGGAATAGAGCTACCCATACTGAGGTGTGAAAGCCATCTGATGAGTAAGCTGGAACATTGTAATTAGCAACTATGATGAGGATGCACTACCATAGAAAAGGGCTACCTTCAGTATGGTGTGAAAGCATCCAGTTGCGGGATCAAATTGAAAAAGGCGAAAATGAAAAATCTTGCCAAGGACAATGATCCTATTTTCACTGCACACACGTATGTCTGACAAGTGTGTTCAAATCTGTAAGTCTCCTCTATTAAAATTAAATTGATAATCCTGGTTCACAATTTTCAGTAACATGCATATCTCTTTCCTCAACATCAATTAAGTATGATTATTTCATGAGATACTAATTAGTTACTTTCCTTAAAAGCATAACATGTATTTTGTCAATTGTCAATGATATTTGATCTCTTTGCTTGATTCGAATCACATATACTTATTGTACACATTATATTTTATTTTCGGTTTTAATGTAAAAAAAAAAAAAGGAGGGAGGCGTGTGACTTGCTTCATGGGTTAAAAAAATCTTGTGCATAAATGGTAAGTATCAACATTTATTCTTCCTTGATTTATTTTTGATATGTTTCCATTTAAAGATTGATCTTTTATATGGTAATGTGTCTTTAATCTTGAAAGATTGACTTACTTTTGGAAATATTGTTGGTAATTCTAGTTTCCTTTTATTTTTTTTTTTAAAAAAAAAGGGAAAGAAGTTGCAAGGAGTGGGCAGTTTCCTTTTGTAATCGTGGGCTGGTGGTTTCTCAAATATGTTGAAATTGGTTTTCTTTTTGCTAAACTCTCCCATGTTTATTTCAACCAATTTTTGTCATTCACTCTCACCACCTACCCGATTCCTTTTCTTTGTCTCTCTTGCTTGTTTGCTGTTCATTGTCTCTTTCAGATCAAAATGGTGAGAACAAAGAACCTAGGGCATCCCAAAAAGGAAAATGGTGGAATCTAAACAAGCCCCCTCAAATGCTCTTCTTGATCAAGCTTTATGGGGCATAAGTTTTCTTTCTTTTTGTTTTTGTTGGACATATTTCTATATTTTCATTTCTTTTTGTCTTTGGCCCTTATAGATAAACAAAAAGGGGGAGTAATTGTATACTCAACTGTCTAGGGGGAGTTGAGGTTTGTGTTTGTGTTCATCTTTGGTCAAAGTTAGCTGTTTATTTTGGTTTAATGTTGTGCTTCTCAGGGGGAGTTTTTATGTTTATTTTGCTAACTTTGTTTTGTAGGTGTTTGTTAATTAATAATATTTTGATTATCTAAAGTGCCAAAGGGGGAGATTGTTAGGTCCTTTTTTGGCAATTAAGTTGTCAAAATATTTCTTAATTAATGTGCATTTTATTGAGCATTCAATTTGTTTTTATCAACTCTAGACCCTTTTTCCAAGGGGAGTTGTGTTGAGTCCTTGTGAACTATTTGGTTTAAAAGTTAGCATGTTTCTTTGGTTATTGTTGGTTTTCGATTGTGTTACTCAGGGGGAGTAGTTATTTGTCTTGCTAACTTTAACTTGCAGGTACTTTGTGTTAAAAATTATTTTGTTCATCTAAAGTGCCAAAGGGGGAGATTGTAAAGTCCTTTTTTGGCAAGTTAGTTGACAAAATAATTTTTCCTTTTATGGTAAGATTGCTTTGCATTCATTTTCGAAATCTTACCTCTTTTATTCGGTTATTAGTTGCCATTTTCCTTGTTTGGAAAGTTGCACTTTCAGCTGAACTTTCCTTTGTTGAAAACTTCTTAAAAGAGAAGGAATTCTCTTTTGGAAAGTTGTCTTTTTTAGGAAAACTTTGATTCACTACTACAAAAACCCCCTTTAGAGGCGGTTTTTTAGCCCTTTCAGCGTCGGTTTTCGCGAAATTCGCTACCGACGCTGATCAGGGCGACGCTAAAGGGTTTATATGAACCGACGCCATAGGTACCCCTATGGCGTCGGTTATTAGCTTATAACCGACGCCATAGGGGTACCTATGGCGTCGGTTATGAGCTAATAACCGACGCCATAGGGGAATTACCAACCGACGCCAAAAGCAAGCGATTTTCAGTTTTTTTAAATTTTTTTTTATTTAATTATATAATTTTAATTTCATTTTAATTATATATTTAATAATTTTATATATTATTTTATTTAATATAAATTACATATTTATTTTTTAAAATGTGAATCAAATATTATTTAAATTTGGGTAAAATACATAATTTAATTTCATAAAAGTAATTAAATATTACACAAACACTAATGTAAAATTAGTTAAAAATATTAAAGTTAATAAATCTAACTACAAGTTAATCTATAAAAATTACATAATGAAGAAAAATTCTTCGACCTTTCAACCTCAATCGTCACCGTGAATCACCGCCATCAATTGTTCGATCCACTTTCGCTGTAGTGGTAACAATTCTGTTTTTGGATCGTATTGCTTCTTACCCCCAAACTGTTAAAAAATTAAAAATTTATATTAGTTTATGTATATGTATATTATATATTTATTATTATAGAATTTATATACTATAATCAATAATTAAAACTTACAGCTTTTTGATCTTGTATGTAACGGCTGGGGTTGGCACGTGCGACGATGTCAGTGATATATTTCAAAACATAAAATCCGCATTCTTGGCTTTTAGGTTGTCTTGGACAGTTTGCTTGGTTAATTCCTTGCCACTGGCCAAGATACTCATGTGCGTTCCCTATATACATGAATGCCCTGTTTGGGAAAATTATATTAGCATTTCAATTCGTTAGTTAATTTAAAGTCGTTACATAAGAAGTCATTAAATTATTACCTTCCGATCATTTGTTCTATTACTTCGGGAATTGGGCAGCCTTTTACAGGGTTTAAATGGATAATTTTCCTTGGCGCAACCACCACTAGCGTCCAATGCATCCTTGAAAATTATATTGGAATATAAGTAAGATAGTATAAAAATAATTTGAAGACATAATATAGAAATGAACAATTAGCACTAAAGAATTTAATAAAGTTTACCCGATATTCCAAGGAATAAAGAACATTTGGTGGTTGTTGTTCATTAATGATAACCAATTAGCCAATCGTCTTGCCGCATCGTCAAAAGACTGACTCTGTTCTTCATCGTTGATCCCATGCCATGTGAGAAGCTCTGGGTCGTAAAACCTGAAAATTTTTCTCAGACCGTTGATGCTCTCCCATATGTGCCTGCCAAAAAAAGTGTTAGTGCCTTATAATAATTTAACTATAATTTGATATAAGGTTAATTAGATTAAAGAAGAGTATACATCATTCCAAACAGCATTCCCTGGTTGCCGATGTAGTCACACGTAGCAACCTGCTGCAAATCCTCTCCAGATAACGTGATCTGGGTACGCGGTGCAATGAATCCTCGGGGGATAGGAATTGTGATTATATCACGTTTATCTTTGAGCCTTAGGAATTCATGAATCATCCATTTTAGCGAATTAGGGATCAACGCCATCTTCTCTTCCGTGAACAAGTCATCTTCCCGTGCACCACGGCCTTGTGGAGAAAGCATCGGAGCTTTCCCCTTTGACGCATCACGTCTTGAGGGCGGTTGAGCGAGTGGACCCTAAACAAAACAGAACATAATATATATATATATCAAATTAAATCCAAATTCTACCGAAATTTCTAAGAAAGATAACGGTTGTAATTGAATGACCCCAAAAATTTTGAACATAGCTGTATAATGACAAATAACACATATATAACAGTAGTTTTTTCATCCATCCCACCGCAGCACATATATTCGCAGAACCTACTTCACTACGGATGAATATTTAAGATATTCAAACTCCACTAATCATTAATAATTAATTTGAGTTGAGAAGTTACCTCGGTTGTTAAAATTAAGTGTTTAGGCCAAGGAAGGAACATCTGGTATACGTCCCTAACATATCTGCACTCTTCAATTGGGACTGGGATTTCAGCGTCCTCTTGCAGGATTTCCGAAACCATGATCCGGGCATGTGAATCATCGTAATCCTGGCAGTGAACTTTGATCGTACCCACATGCTCGTACAAATACCCTCGGGCCACAATATTGTCGATGTTGTCAGAGCAGAGATGTACTTGCTGATTAAGGGCCGCATGGTCATCAAAATTGTATAGGATACCTTGGTCGTTGAGGGAAATAAACTCCTCAGCATAAATTTGTGGTTGTACCTCATCCTGAGGAGCGTATGGTTGTGGAACATACGCCTCACCAGCCACCTCTCCTTCTTCCTCTTGTTTGGCAGCGTTCCTCTGCTGCTTAAGGGATTGGACTTCGGCTTTTAATTTTTCAATCTCCTTCGCTTGCCGAGCCACAACATCAGACACTTCCCTTTTCTTCCTGCCGAACAGTTGAGATGCCCTGGTCAGGAACCTACAAATCATAAAAAGCAAATTAGCAACGATTTTATTTGTGTAACTAAATAAATAACATTTGAAGTAATAGCATACCCAGCAGCCTTGACACGTCCAGGAAGCTCTGGTGTCCCGAGCGCCTGCGTCAGGATATCGTTTTGGCCCTGGACCTAAATTTGTCCCTGACTAAGCTTCTCTTCTAATTGAGCCTAATGCACGCATATATTCAAGCAATTAGTATATGAATTATATACACTAACTCATGAGTAGAACTCAATTAAGGATTAATATATACTTACTATCTTCTCTGCAATTTCCTTGTCGTAATTAGTGACAAGTTTTCTACTCTTGGTGCGAGATTTAATCCAAACACGGTGGCGGGGGGGATCTGCAACTTCGAGGTCCTTTTTCTACATAACGTTATAACAATGAAATGAGTACCAATTAAATTGTATAGCACATTATAGCACATTAAATTTTAAGTATTACTTACCACAACTTCCCGTACGTTCACCATTCCACTCCGACCACTTCGATGTCTGGATTGAATTTTTGAGGAACGTTCACGTTGCACCTTACTCAATTCCTACAATGCCAAAAAAATACATTAGATACATGTACTTGTATTTAAGAGTTTATCTTAGTGTTAATATAATTAGCGTACCAGAAATTCAGGAGTTAGTCGACTTTCAACAAATTTGCACCAATCAGCAGCGTCGATCTCGGGGTGCTTTTCAGGGACTTGTGCCAGTCGTCCCAGATCATTCTCTTTCAACGCGGGCATTATGATGTCTTTTGTCATCCTATTCTTGAAGTCTTTCATTAACTTCCCAGCTAGGATGAGACAATCATGTTTGAAGGTGTCCGGCACAATGAACCCCGTCTATTTTGAAGGAAAACAAACAGGTTAGAGTCAACATTTGGAGTAATAGAAAAACAAATCAAAATTCTAACAAATAATAGCTTACCTGAATGTCTTTCCAAACTTTATTTTTCAGAGTCGGGTTGACTTCTTTCCAGTTTTTATAAGCCAACCCTATTGTCTGCCGACATCTGACTCCTAGAGTGGATACGAGCTTCGCATAGCTTTTTCCACAGTATTGACCTTTATCATTAACTTCGAGGGCCACTCTTTTGCCCTGATCCATTAGTTTGGATATTTCATTCATTTGCGTCGGCCCTCGTGTAGGTATTGTGGTTGGACACTCTGCCTCTGGGTCTGAATCAGATCCCGAACTCGAGTTGGCCATATCTACACCATTAACAAACAAAATTGAATATCATGCTACTAATAACACTAAATTCTACCAAAATTTGATCCAAATTCTACCGAAATTTTGGCAGCATAACGGCTGTAATTGGACGTTCCCAAAATTTTTAAAAGTGCCTAAAGTAACAAACAGAACAAATATAACAATACAGAACAAAGAAACTAACATAAACAATACAAAATTTATCCACCAATCCAACCGCAGTACATGTATTCGCAGAACCTACTTCACTACAGATGAATATTTAAGATATTCAAACTCAACTAAGCATACATTGATAATTAATTATACTAACAAAAGGTTAGCGGATGGATATACCTATTGCAAATCCGATCAACACCGAAATATGTCGATCGACTCTCAAATATTAGCACACAACCTATAACATAATGCAATATACAACCAAATTAAAATTTTAATTATTAAATTACTTACTAGTTATTAAACAAAGTAGCAAGTTACTAGTTACTAATTTCCATATTTTTTTTAAAAATAACATATACATATATATATACATATATAATCAACTAAATATCACACTACCATTATTTTAAAAACTTTAACTCTAAACTAATTAAATTCCTACTACCTCTCATTCTCATTCACAACAAATATATATACAATACAAATACACAAAATACACAAATAGTATATACACAATATATATACACACAACATATATATAAACACATATTCAATAATAAAATACAAAATATATACATATATATTATATATCAAGTAAATAAATATTTACCTTATAAACGCAATCCGGCGACAAATTGCGACCAAAAATCCGGCCACCTATAGCACACACAATATAATATTAATAAATTGAAAAAATCCTAAAAAAAATTTACAAAAACGAAATAATACCAATGTACATTAATAAAATGAACATAATTCATATTTATACCTTAATGAACGTTGAGATTGAACGATTTCTCCGCTAAAAGCGGTGGTCGGAGTTAAACCACCACCTTTTTTTAAAATAGGTTCGGGTACAGTGTAAATGGGTGAAAAAACAAAACTTTTTTAGTGTATGGGATTAGATATTGAAAATAGAAACTTTTAAGACAAAAATGAGGTGAAATGGTGAAGAAATGAGAGAGATATGTGGGTTTTTAGAGGTGGTTGGCGAGGGTTTTCGTGGGTTTTTCGTGGGTTTCTCTTTGCTGTAAGTGGCTGGGTAGGCTGGAGAAGAAGAAGTGAGGAAGAAGAAGACGATGCAGAGGGTTATAGAGGGGAGACCCTATGCCGTCGGTTCCTAGCACAGAACCGACGGCATAGGTGCACACGTGTCAATAAAGTGTGCACCTATGCCGTCGGTTCTGTGCTAGGAACCGACGGCATAGGGTCTCCCAAAAACCCTTAAAAAATCCCAATTTTCAACCGACGGGATAGGGTTTAGTAATATATATACCTACGGTTTTTACCAAAAAACCGCCTCTAAATGTCAATTTCGAATCTGGTGGGTGTTCTCACACCCTTTAGCTTCCCTTTTTATAAAATGGGTTAAAAAAAGGGAAGCTAAAGGCCCATATTGTAGTAGTGATTATTGCTTTTTCCTTATTAATTTCGATTGTATCTTGATACAATCAGAATATCTAATCTGTTTTTGGCAGGAATCAAGCATTGAAAGAAGATCGGACCCGATTTTAGTAAGTTTCCCGTTTCTGGGCAGATCTGCTTCGTCAGCATCCGAATCTGATGTAGCAGATCGTGTTTCTTTTGGAAAGTTTTTGTACAGCTGCTAATTCGAACTTGTGGTTGCCTCTTTGGTTTCTATGATCTATAAATAGAGCCTAGAGAGCAATCATTCGAATTACCTCTTCCATTATTCATTTTCTACATTTATCTTTTGAGAGAAGAGAGTCTTTCTTTGTTTTGTGAGAGCCTAGTTGTTCATCTAGGTTCTAGTTGTTCTATTTCTGTTCTTACTCTATCCTAGAGGTTGTGAAGAACTACTTGACTGAACAAGAGATTGGTCTTCGGGAGAAGACTTGATAAAGCCTTACTTCGGGAGGAAGTAAGCACTTGGTCTTCGGGAGAAGACTTGTTGAAGCCTTACTTCGGGAGGAAGTAAGCACTTGGTCTTCGGGAGAAGACTTGTTGAAGCCTTACTTCGGGAGGAAGTAAGCACTCACACTTCAAAGACGAAGGGAGTTCGGGCTTGAAGGTGTTTCAAGAAGTTAGATTCATAAAGTGGATTACAAAGGATTGCGGCAATACTTTAGAGGGAGTCTAAACTTGTTTAAGTCAATTGTCTTTGTAATTTTGATACTTTATTAATTGATTTCATTCTCTGGGCGTGGCCCCGTGAACTAGGAGTGTTCGGGAGAACACTGATACCACGTATAAATCTCTTGTGTCAAGTTATTTATTTTTCTGCAAATATTTTATAGTCCGTCGTTCATTTTTAGTCAGAAAGGTAATTATTTTCCGTCATCGCAAACGCTTACAGTTTTTATATTTTCCTATATACAACTGTCATTTGCAAAAACACGGTTTTTCATGTTGGGTTTTATGCCCTAAATAAAACTCATTTCAATATAATCAGATTTACTTATTAATATAGATCAGAAATAACATTTAATGTTGCATGGTTCACATGATTTATTTCATGATTATATGTACATAATGTATAAATTCATCTGAAACCCTTTTCACATACTTGATCCTGTTTATTGTGCCGTCAACACATTGGAAAGTAAACATGACTATGTGAATAAAGTTTCCTAGATTTATCAGACACAGGGTTTTACTGATATGATAATCTACAACAGAGATTACTTGTATTTGGAGAAATACTATGTTCTTTCCAGAACATTGGTTAAAGTAAAGCTCAGGTTGGATGCATGGAGTATGCATCGGAAGGGACCGATATTGAACTTTGACTTAGATTTATTAAACTTACCGTAATATCTATTCAAGTCAATATCGCCTAAGTTGATCCTAGATCAAATGATCTTAATCCTGATATGATTAGGCTCAATCTTGAAAGGCTATTCGTGTTTTTTGATTTGTTAGTTAAGCCTACTTTTAGGTCAGGGTGATACGTACATTTTGGGAACACGGTAGTGCAATTGAGTGGGAGCGCTAGCATAAACATGGAATCTATAGCTTCTATCTGGCGAATAGTAAGCAAAGGATGATCTCCTTCGAGCTTGACCAAACGAACATAAATGGTGGAGTACTCATTTCACATAATCTGAAATATCATTTATACGGGGTCAAGTGTTTTAAGGAATAAATACATTGTAGGGTGTAACGGTAATTTAATCCATTTACAGTGTAGATCATTCATATAGAGGATCATTGATCACATTAGGATTATAACAATGGATAACTAATGATGTGTCTATATGGTGGAACATATAGAGCATTCTATATACTGAGAGTGCAATTCTGAGTTCTATGCGTGGATTCAACGAAGAATTAATAAGTTAGTGAATTTTAGTGCTAAATTCTTGATCTACTTATTGGAAGCTCGGTTATATAGACCCATGGTCCCCCCACTAGTTGAGATAATATTGCTTGTAAGACTCATGTAATTGGTTTTGATTAATCAATTATAATTCACAAGTTAGACTATGTCTATTTGTGAAATTTTCACTAAGTAAGGGCGAAATTGTAAAGAAAGAGTTTATAGGGGCATATTTGTTAATTATGATACTTTGTATGGTTCAATTAATAAATATGATAAATGACAATATTATTTAATAATTATTTATAGTTATTAAATAGTTAGAATTGGCATTTAAATGATTGAATTAGGAAATTGGCATTTTTGAGAAAATCAGATACAAAAGTGGTAAAATTGCAAAATTGCAAAAATCAAGGCCCAGTCCACCTAGCATAGGGCCGGCCACTTGTGTTATCTTTTTTAAATGATTTTTTCATTATTTTAATGCCATATAATTCAAATCAAGCCCTAGAGGAATGCTATAAATAGATAGTGAAGGCTTCAGGAAAATTACACTTTCTGAATCAGAAAAACCTGAGCCTCCACTCTCTTCTCTAGCCGCCACTCTCTCTCTCTTTTCTTCCTCAATATTTCGAACCTTCCTTAGTGTATGAGTAGTGCCCACACACATCAAGTGATACCTCAATCATAGTGAGGAAGATCGTGAAGAAAGATCATCAGCAAAGGAGATTCAGCATCAAAGATTCAGAGAAAGAGATCCAGGTTCAGATATTGATAATGCTCTGCTACAGAAAGGAATCAAGGGCTAGATATCTGAACGGAAGGAGTCATATTATTCCGCTGCACCCAATGTAAGGTTTCTTAAACTTTATATGTGTTTATTTCATCGTTTTAGAAAGTTCATATTTAGGATGTTAATAAACATACTTGTGAGTAGATCTAAGATCCTGGTAAAATAAAATTCCTACAACTGGCCTCAGAGCCATGGTAATTGATTTACTTACATGTAATTTGGACTTTAAAACGATTGTTTGTATGTTCTTTGGATGGTATCATGTTGTATTGAGTGTTATTTGATGATTGATTGATGATTGTGAAATTTTCGTGAAAAATAATTGTTATTTCGGTTCTGGCATTATTTTTATTGGATAGTATGGAAAAAATTAAGCAAGTTAGCCTTTTACAGAACTCAATTTGGATTTTATTTGAATTAGTTATGATTTTTTGAAGATTTGAGAAAATCGGGGAAATTTTGTCTTTGATAGTTTCCTGCGATCGCAGAACTGTCCGTACAGTTTCGAATTTTTTCAATTTTCTTCAATTTTTCATACTTTTTCATGGAATTAACTTCCAATTTTTTGTATGGTTTTGTATATATACTATTACTATTCCTAATTCAATTCTAATTATCATTTTGAATTAATTTAATTTTTTTTAATTTAATTCAAGATATTAGTGTAATTTGAATTTGAATAGAATTAGTATTTATCTTTTTGCTTAAAAATCTATCTTATTTTTAAATTTGATTATATTTTTTTAAATTTAAGGTCAGATATTTTAAGATATTTATAATATCTTTTAAGATATTTATAATATCTTTTAAGATATTTAAAAATATCTTATCTTTTAAAGATATTTATAATATCTTTTAAGATATTTTAAAAATATCTTATCTTTTAAGATTTTTTAATTAAATCTTTTTAGATATTTTGACCATATTTAAATTTAAAAAAAAAAGATATTTATAATCATGTAATTTTAAATAGATATAAGATATTTTGCTAATTTTTTAAATTTTGTTATTTTATTTATTTAAATTACATTTAAAAATTTGAAAAAGATATTTATTTATCTTTTCTAATTTTTATTTAATTTTTATTTATAAAATAACATTTAAAATTTAAAAGTAGTTAGCAAATTTTTGAAATGATATTTAGGTTGGTTGAAACCTAATTTTTCAAAAATTGTAGGTTTAATTTTAAATTTTTTTTTAATTTCGAATTTTTTTTAAATTTTTTTAAAAATTTTCGAAATTTTTTATTTTTTTTATTTAATTAATTATTTTCGAAATTAAATATTTATTTAAAATTAAATAAATCCTACATCCAACTATCCAGCTAACCCTGTTGCAGGAGTATGTGTTTTAGCTTGTGTGTAAGTTTTTAAAACCTATTATTACTTGATTGCAAATAGCCATGGTTACTTTTTGCCAGATCTAATGATCGATGGCTCCCTTGGTCAAGATAATAATTTGTAACAGGTATATTTACAATCTTCTTTCATCTGTGTATGACCTAGCAACATGATAGGACCCATCCAAAGTGTGCCTGTGTGAGCCTATGTGTTTAATTTTATTATAGATGCATATAGGTTAATGTTGCTAAATAAAATGTCATAGTCATTGATAGATTTTATTTAGGCCCATTTAGTTTTGGGCTTATTCAATTAATAACAGTTGTTCTTATTAAGGTTAAATTCCTCTCTTTTGGGCCTTGTGTGAGAGTTGGGAGCCATAGAAGTGGGTACGACATACTGAACCCAGCACCCCCTCACACAAACCACCCCAATTGTGAAGGCCCATTTGCCTGATTTGAATGACTGTACTAGGTTAATTAAACTAGTTTAACCTAATAAAATTGATTAGCAACATAATTAATTTCATTTATTTTGAAATTAATTTAAGAAAAATATAGTTTAAGGAATTTTATATTCTAAGCTAAACTATATGTATTTTCTTGTATTTAATTAAATATAGAATTATAACCATCTAGATTCTTTCTGGAACTTAATTTAAATTTTTCATTAAATATTCCTATTTAAGTTGATATTTAGTTATCTTCAACTAACCAACTTAAATCTGAATATCTTTTGAATTCAAAATTTCAAAATTAAGTTGAGGAATTTTAGGCATTGGTTATTAAGATTCTTTAGATATTTTTTAAGTTAATATCTTTTCGAATATTAACTTAAAATGGAATATTTTCAAATTAAGTGGTTACAACTTAATTTTTGATATTTAATTAAATTTAAATTTGAAAAATATTTAAGTTCTAGATTTTTTCTAGTCAACTTAAATTAGATATTTTTTTAAATTTTGTGGAAAAGATACTTAGTCAAATAAGATATTTTCTAGATAGTTATTTCTAGACTACTTATTATTTCTAATATTAAATAGGAAATATTATACATTGTGAAATTAATTATTTATTAATTAATTTTGGTACAATTTACTTTAAGTATATTTTTTCCTAGTATTAAACTAGAGATTAATAATTAAGCCTTCTCTACACTTAATTATTTATTTCTTGAATTTAATACATTTAATTAATTTGAAAATTAAATATCTAAGTTGATTTTTATCATCATACTTAAATATTTCTTTTTCATGACATTTAATTAAATAGAAAATTATTTTTAGTTGAAATTTATTTTTTCAACTAAATTTAAATAATTTTCAAAATATATTTTTTCTTTATTTTATTAATCAATTTTCGAAATTGTATTTCTTAAATGCTAGAATTTCGAATTTTATCTTGAAAAATAGATTAAGTTGTAAATTAATTATTTTAATTAATTCTTGGATCAACTTAAATCAATGATTTTTTCATTTATTGATTAATTTAAAATAAATTGAATTAAAGTATATTATTAGAAATAGAATTAATTAGTCAAAGGAAAATCTAGATAGGTGATATTTTTGCTTGAAGTATTTTTCTAGTGTATTTAATTAAATAGAAAATTAATATTTAAGTTGATTTTCATCATCATACTTAAATATTTGTAATTTTTCTTATATATTTAATTAAATAGGAAAATTATATTTTTTGTTGTAAATTAATTTTATTAATTAATTTTGGGCCAACATTAAATTAGAATAATTTTTCCAGGATTTATTTTTTATTTTAATATGCATTTTTCGAAAATTGTATTCTTATATACTTTAATTTTTCGAAATGCAATATATATTTATAGAAAATTAAATTTGAGTTGTAAATTAATTTAAATTAATTTTGTAACAACTTAAATATTTTTTTCTAAATATTTATTGGAAATTATTACTAAGATGGAAATAATTCATGTTATTTTCATATCCATCTAAGTAAAATTTATAAATATTAAATTAAAATTTATATTTAGAATTTTTCATTCTAAATTGGAAATTTTAAATAAATAAATATATATTTAAAATAAATAGAATAAATAAAGAGAATAAAAGAAAATACAACTCTTTTTAAATAATGAGCTTTATTATCAAGAGACATTCGATCTCCATTGTGGGTTTTACACAGCGTTTATTTTAGTGAGTAATCCTCCCTAATGGAGGAACGTTCATTAGCAATTTCGCACCGTTTAACCTCGCATGATAAGTAGTTTGTAAGTGTTTTGTATGGTATGGATCACCCTAATGGTGGCGACCATACTTGACTTGCAAATTATGAAACAATGGTGGAAGCTCATAAGATAGAATTGCCTTGACTCTCGCCTAAACGGGACAACGCTGAATTCCAATCTTGATCGAATAAAAGGTTGCTAGAATGTTTAACATTTTAGACGAGCTGACAACTCTATTCAATGAATGGTAGCTTTGACTCTCGCCTAAACGGGACACTGATATCAGTTTGTTGAAAACCTTGGAAATTATTTAGGATTGTAAGTTTTAGTATTTTCACTTGTCATTCCTACTTACTATATGTTTATAATTTCTGAATTGTGTATGAATTTATATTGAACCATGTTATTTTCTTTTATTAAGTTGTAGTTTAATTTCGAATCTTCATTGTTGGTCTAACTTGGCTTGTTTATCTAATGAGATAAATCCCTAGTGGATTTTCACCATTAGACATACATAATAGTGTTAGATCTCGAAAGATAAATATTGTATATGCGACATCTAGCTGTTCATCAATTGATGACACCTTAGACTAGTATTTTTACGATATAAAACAAGAAGATTATATAAATAAGATTACTTTGACTTTCGCTAATCGAAGCATCGTTGGATTCTTATTTTAAACGAAATTATCCTAATTCCTCTTAGCTTATTCATTTCGAATTAGCTTTCAAATATATCATTGGATGAATGGTCTATGAATCATTTCATGTCATTATATTTTCTCTTAAGAAATTAAATGACGCATATGATCATAACCCCGAAATTCTATTCCCAATTGATATAAATCCTCAATCTTAGAAATCTCCTACTTGTATGGGCAAATCTGACTTAGAGTTTGTATTAGTAGTGGTGGTCCAAGAAAGAATTACTCATTAAATTTGGTTGAATTTAAGTCTTTGACTTTAATTTTAGATTCCAAATAGAAATTTTCTTAAATTTCTAATTCCAGAATACAATACAGTTACACTTTCTCAAGTGTTTAATATCCATCTTTTATTAATGGATTAAGCGTATGGAATGTGAGTTAGGTATTCGTGACCGGGATCCACTTGAAGTATTCTAAGAACTCTTTGATGTAACTAAACCTATGTCATCATAGACACACCACATTTTCTTAATCTATGGCATTTGTATCTTGTTCATAGTGGATTTGACAAGATCAATCTCTGCAAAGAGTTAATATGCCTATATCCACGAAAGTAGTTCATCTCATTCGCGAGATGAATGTACATTCAGGGGTGGATATGAGTTTTTCGTTGTATTCTTAAAACGATAACTCTAGATTATACCTTATGCAAAGAAATTTGAAATGTTTGAAAAATTTCATTAATTTCTAGCAATGGTTAAACACCATTAAGGTAAGTGGTTAAAGATCTTGCGAATCGATAGGGGTGGAGAAATAGTTAGTAGATATGCGGTTCAAAGATCATTAAATTGATTTTTGAATTATATCCAAACTTACCTCCCCGAAATTTCGAGTTGCATGTTGATGATTAGTTACTTTTAGTCGGTGCCTAAATCCTTCTATGGTAATACAATTTCAGAATGATGTAATGGTTTTATACTTAATGTAAATCATTACTAGATTCATGGATGACCTAATCAAAATCTTAAGAAAAGCTAGAACTGTTAACCATGGTTTCTTAGCTATTCTAAGTGATTAGGGGTGGACCATCCCATTGTCAATAGATAAGAAAGTGTTTGTTCAAACAAATACTACTTTTCTAAGAAAATGACTAAGTCTGAAAAACAAGTAGCAAATAAAGGAGATACTTAATTCTTGATTCCAAAAGTGTTCTATCATCTTATATGACATATGATGATCCCACTGCCTCTGTTGTCTTGTCACAACCGAAGAGATCAATACCATTTAGTTTTCTTAGACATAATTCACGGTACCTTGTCGTAGTGGGAGAGTTTCTAGGAACTCACCTTCTTATGACTTGGGAGACACTAGTGATTAAAATCCATTGTGAGTTTAAACAAGTAATGGATTGTCAAGATAAGAAACTAAGAAGAAAGCCAATAGAACTATGGTTTAATCCATTCACATGGAATAACCTAAAGTTTTCTATTACAAGGACATAAAAGGAAATTTTCGTTTATAAGTCCATTCAATGGACTTAACAAAACTTCCTGTTCCTAGTATTATAGGTTTGAGTTTATCTAAACCTATGGCTTGTGGTATACATGGTAATTACTTACTCTAATGCAAGCAACTTACTTTAGTAAGATGCTGAAGCATTTTCTTTCTAATGGCAATCTATAGAAGCTTCACAACTTCTTAGGCATAGATTTTATTTATCTAAGGAAAAGTCTCAACTATTCCAGAAAAGATAAAGCCATGAAAAAAATTTCTTATATCAACAGTGAGAGGTCTTAGATATGCTTTTGTATGCCTTAGACCAGACACCTGCTGTTGAGTGGGAGTAATGAGTAGGTATCAGATTAATCCAGGAGAAGAACATTGGAAGACAATCAAGTAAATTTTAAGATTAAGAAGAGGAACTATATGTTAGTCTATAAGGGTGTGTTTAAAACTCTTAGACTACACCATATCAGATTTCGAAATTTGCCTATGTGCTAGTAAATATTTCTGATAAGATGGTGATTACTCTGGGGGTGGAATAGTGATTTTGGAGAAGTGTAAAAACCTATCTGAATTCTCTAAGTCTACCAGAGAGAGACTGAATGTTAAAGCTGCAGGAAAGTTACTTATTCAGTCTAAGGAAAGTTCTATACATCTTTGGCACCATTCCAAATTGCCTTAAACTACTAGTGTTAATTTCCTGATTAACCAAAAGTAGTTGCCAAAGGTATAGAATCCAGTATCCCAAGAGAGTAGACATATAGAGAGGAATTTCACATTATCAATGATTTTGTGATTAAAGGAAGAGTAATAGTGGAGAAAAGGTTGTGTTTAATTCAACCTTTCAGATCCTATTACGAGGAGTTTACTACTACTACACTTGATTTGTATATCAAGGTGTTGAGATTATTTGAAACGCACTTTTTGTTTTATATTAGTGCAAGTGGGAGTTTGTTGGGTTTTATGCCCTAAATAAAACTCATTTCAATATAATCAGATTTACTTATTAATATAGATCGTAAATAACATTTAATGTTGCATGGTTCACATGATTTATTTCATGATTATATGTACATAATGTATAAATTCATCTGAAACCCTTTTCACATACTTGATCCTGTTTATTGTGCCGTCAACACATTGGAAAGTAAACATGACTATGTGAATAAAGTTTCCTAGATTTATCAGACACAGGGTTTTACTGATATGATAATCTACAACAGAGATTACTTGTATTTGGAGAAATACTATGTTCTTTCCAGAACATTGGTTAAAGTAAAGCTCAGGTTGGATGCATGGAGTATGCATCGGAAGGGACCGATATTGAACTTTGACTTAGATTTATTAAACTTACCGTAATATCTATTCAAGTCAATATCGCCTAAGTTGATCGTAGATCAAATGATCTTAATCCTGATATGATTAGGCTCAATCTTGAAAGGCTATTCGTGTTCTTTGATTTGTTAGTTAAGCCTACTTTTAGGTCAGGGTGATACGTACATTTTGGGAACACGGTAGTGCAATTGAGTGGGAGCGCTAGCATAAACATGGAATCTATAGCTTCTATCTGGCGAATAGTAAGCAAAGGATGATCTCCTTCGAGCTTGACCAAACGAACATAAATGGTGGAGTACTCATTTCACATAAGCTGAAATATCATTTATACGGGGTCAAGTGTTTTAAGGAATAAATACATTGTAGGGTGTAACGGTAATTTAATCCCTTTACAGTGTAGATCATTCATATAGAGGATCATTGATCACATTAGGATTATAACAATGGATAACTAATGATGTGTCTATATGGTGGAACATATAGAGCATTCTATATACTGAGAGTGCAATTCTGAGTTCTATGCGTGGATTCAACGAAGAATTAATAAGTTAGTGAATTTTAGTGCTAAATTCTTGATCTACTTATTGGAAGCTCGGTTATATAGACCCATGGTCCCCCCACTAGTTGAGATAATATTGCTTGTAAGACTCATGTAATTGGTTTTGATTAATCAATTATAATTCACAAGTTAGACTATGTCTATTTGTGAAATTTTCACTAAGTAAGGGCGAAATTGTAAAGAAAGAGTTTATAGGGGCATATTTGTTAATTATGATACTTTGTATGGTTCAATTAATAAATATGATAAATGACAATATTATTTAATAATTATTTATAGTTATTAAATAGTTAGAATTGGCATTTAAATGATTGAATTAGGAAATTGGCATTTTTGAGAAAATCAGATACAAAAGTGGTAAAATTGCAAAATTGCAAAAATCAAGGCCCAGTCCACCTAGCATAGGGCCGGCCACTTGTGTTATCTTTTTTAAATGATTTTTTCATTATTTTAATGCCATATAATTCAAATCAAGCCCTAGAGGAATGCTATAAATAGATAGTGAAGGCTTCAGGAAAATTACACTTTCTGAATCAGAAAAACCTGAGCCTCCACTCTCTTCTCTAGCCGCCACTCTCTCTCTCTTTTCTTCCTCAATATTTCGAACCTTCCTTAGTGTATGAGTAGTGCCCACACACATCAAGTGATACCTCAATCATAGTGAGGAAGATCGTGAAGAAAGATCATCAGCAAAGGAGATTCAGCATCAAAGATTCAGAGAAAGAGATCCAGGTTCAGATATTGATAATGCTCTGCTACAGAAAGGAATCAAGGGCTAGATATCTGAACGGAAGGAGTCATATTATTCCGCTGCACCCAATGTAAGGTTTCTTAAACTTTATATGTGTTTATTTCATCGTTTTAGAAAGTTCATATTTAGGATGTTAATAAACATACTTGTGAGTAGATCTAAGATCCTGGTAAAATAAATTTCCAACATTTCAATGTCAACCACTAAAGTATGTCATTTCATCTTCCACCACCACTAACTTCAATCTAACCAGAATGCTAACATCTTCGTGTATATATATAAATATATTCATATAATGGTGTGTGAAAATTATGTTAAATTTATATGTTGCCACACCAATAATTATATTTTACTAGTTGAGATAGTTTAGTACATTATTTTTAATTATAATACTATCATTAACTAATTTTAAATATTTATTTTATAAATTGTTATTAATGATTGTTTAATTTTTATATCAATTTGCTCTTAATTATTTACATTAATGTTAGTGTTACCATCAACAAAAAAGATTGATGAATTAATTATAGCACTCCGTCTGCTTGTGATAGAAATATAAATTTGACCTTAGCTTCTCCTTTCTCTATAGAAGAGGTAGAGAAGCAGTATTTTTAACGTCTGCTGGTAAAAGTTGAGGGGAGGATGGGATGAATTCTTTGTTCTATCAACAAGATTGGGAATTTGAGACATTGTAGGCCAGCTTATTTCAAAAGCAGTGTTAGACTATTTGGATGAGAAAGTAGATTTGACCTTAGTAAATTCTACACTTGTCACTATTATTCTCAAAATTACAGAACATTAGTGATTTCTGACCAATTAGTATATGCCACCAAAATTTTGTGATCCACTGCCCAACTTATTCCATTTCAATGTGTTCTTTACAAAGTTATTTCTAAAATATTGATTAAAGCCTTTCTTATCATCAATTATAAGTGGAATTTATAGGCTGTGTTTGGTTAGAGGGAATAAAATTGAATGGAATGGGAAGAAAATAATTTTTATTCTATTCATTTGTTTGGTTTTATTTTAAAGTATTAAAATCTCATTCTTATTCTAGTTATATTTTTATTCTTTTCAACCAAACACCACCTAATGAGATATTTGTTATGTGAGTTTGTGTAATGACCGTTATACTTAGACATGGGATTAGTGGAACCCATAACACTAATAAATTTGACTACGTGATTATATATGTATTTTATACTTATAGACTCTATTTTCATAAAAATAGGTGTTATGATTATTATTTATCAATTCCAGAAATTTTATTGAATTATGTGGAATATGCATGCTATATGTAAATTTTTATATTTTTATATTTTTATACCAGGTAACAGGTAGAAATGGATCGAATGATAATTTTAGTCACATGGATATAAATTTGTATCAAGTATTGTACGAGGCAATATTATTGGATATATAAGAATATTGGGGTTTAACGAAATAACAGAATTGAACCATTTTACCCCAAGGGTTACGAGATATAACTTAGAGGGGAAGTAAGGACACTTTAGTCTTTGCCCTAAGTGATTAGTCATCTTTTTATGAATCATTTTAGGACAGTGACTCATCCTTTACTGGTGACAAGCTGCTTATGAAGAAAGCAAAAAAGAAAAATAAAATAAAAAGGAAACCTAAGCTTAAAGTAAAAGTCAAAAGCCAAAGGAAAGTTATAAAAAAAATACCAAATCACCTTCTCCTTCTCCCTCTCCTTCATGGCTTCTGAACCATGGCTAAAAACCAGAATTTTCTACCATTTTCAAGCACCTTTCTTGCTGAATTTGATCAAGGAGTTTAGCCCCTAGCTGCTCCAAACTTATAAGGTAAAACCTAACTTGAGATTTATTGATTTTCTGGAGTTTTCGTTAGTTTTCAATGGCTGTTTGTAGTAGAACATGTTGGAGAAGTTTAGAAAGGTTAGGAAAATATTATTAATTTTATTTAGGACCGTTTAGAAGTGGTTTGAAGTATTTTTGGGTGGTTGTAGCAAATGTTATGCAAGTTTGAGTTCAAAGAACTCAAAATTGACTTGGTTGTGATAACTTGAATTCTGTTGCGAATTGGGTTAAGGTTTCTTCATGAAATATGTTCATTATGATGTCTTTTGGTTCTCTACAAAATTTGGTAATATTTGGATCATGAATGGATGAGTTTTGGTATTTCCAAACTCAGACAGGGAGGTTTCAAGCAATCAGATTTAGTCAGTTTTAGGACGGCCATTGTATTTGATTTGTGTTGAGAATTTTATTGAGGTTTCTTCATGAATTTTTTTTAATGTTTTTAGGTACCCTACAAAATTTAGTAAGGTTTGACTTAGAATTGAATGCGTTAGGCAAGTTTTAAAATCAGGCAGTGGAGTTTCAAACCGTCTGATTTAGGCAGAATTTAGGGGTCCATTTTAAGACTTTCCTGGGACCTTGATTGAGTGTTTTCTCAATAATTAGGGTATTTCCATGCTATCTATCAATAGGAAAACTTTTAGTTTTGAATTTTAGTCCCCGAAATTGTTAGGGCAACACTTATAGGTTTTTTTTGGAAATATCACTTAAGGCCTCCGATTACCAGTAGCTATTTCCACTCAGGTTGACCGACACACTTGAAATCAAAATTGAGGTATGACTAGTATAACACGCATACATATGTACATATTTAGGTTTATGTTTGCCAGATGTATGACATATCAATTCGAATGATAGTTGGTGTATATATGATTGCATCTTGATATCGTGAATATATGTGTTTGGCAATTCAGAAAGTATGAACCAATACTACCAACATTAGTACGCTAGAGTACTGAGTGCATATGGTATTATGGTTGGTTATACCTCCAAAATTATAAACTAGTGCTACCAACACTAGTACAAAGAGTATTGAGTGCATGTGGTATTATAGCTAGTTGTACTTATAGTATAGATTGATGGTACCAACACTAGTAGGACTAGAGTACTGAGGTATTATGGTTAATCTTACTATGGTCAAGAATGTTTGAGACTCAATTATACATATTTGACATGGTTTATGACTTGTTGATAGGTGTATGGGCGCTTAGTCACAGGTCGGTTATGTTGGGAATATTTTACCAGGATTTACATTTACTAACAAATATGTTGAATTAACATCCTAAATATGAATATCTATAAAACAATGAAATTAAACACATAAGAGTTTAGAAAACCTTACATTGGTTGCAACGAAATATAATGACTCCTTCCGCTCAGATCTCTAACCCTTATTCCTTTCTGTCGCAGAGTATTATCAAGATCTGAGACTGGATCTCTTTCTCTCCTTCGAGTTTGGTTACCACCATCTTACTCACTATGATTGAGTACATGACTTGCTATGTGTGGGCATGGAACTCTTTCACTATAGGCCGAAATAGGAAGAACAATGAAGGAGGGTTTGAATCACTATAGAAGGTGTCTCTCATCTACTAGTTGTCACATAATGAAAACTAGATTTAGGTTGGTTGAATTTGATCAGTTGTCAAGTGGATGAGATGAGAGCATCATGTTCCTTTTATAGTGTTTCAACTAGGGCTTACGGCTGAATTATATGGATTAAAAAGGATTAAATGTTGGGAAAAAATAAATTTAAGGGCCAGCCATAAAGGACCAATCTCTAGTTACAATTTTGCCACTTTTTTCAACCACTTATTCTTCTTTCAATAATACCATATTTTCTAATTCAATCCTATAAATACCAAAACTATTTATTTAATAATTATCATTAATCATCATAGAAAATTATGTTGGGTTTTATGCCCTAAATAAAACTCATTTCAATATAATCAGATTTACTTATTAATATAGATCAGAAATAACATTTAATGTTGCATGGTTCACATGATTTATTTCATGATTATATGTACATAATGTATAAATTCATCTGAAACCCTTTTCACATACTTGATCCTGTTTATTGTGCCGTCAACACATTGGAAAGTAAACATGACTATGTGAATAAAGTTTCCTAGATTTATCAGACATAGGGTTTTACTGATATGATAATCTACAACAGAGTTTACTTGCATTTGGAGAAGTGCTATGTTCTTTCCAGAACATTGGTTAAAGTAAAGCTCAGGTTGGATGCATGGAGTATGCATCGGAAGGGACCGATATTGAACTTTGACTTAGATTTATTGAACTTACCGTAAAATCTATTCAAGTCAATATCGCCTAGTTGATCCTAGATCAAATGTTCTTAATCCTGTTATGATTAGGCTCAATCTTGAAAGGCTATTCGTGTTCTTTGATTTGTTAGTTAAGCCTACTTTTAGGTCAGGGTGATACGTACATTTTGGGAACACGGTAGTGCAATTGAGTGGGAGCGCTATCATAAACATGGAATCTATAGCTTCTATCTGGCGAATAGTAAGCAAAGGATGATCTCCTTCGAGCTTGACCAAACGAACATAAATGGTGGAGTACTCATTTCACATAAGCTGAAATATCATTTATACGGGGTCAAGTGTTTTAAGGAATAAATACATTGTAGGGTGTAACGGTAATTTAATCCCTTTACAGTGTAGATCATTCATATAGAGGATCATTGATCACATTAGGATTATAACAATGGATAACTAATGATGTGTCTATATGGTGGAACATATAGAGCATTCTATATACTGAGAGTGCAATTCTAAATTCTATGCGTGGATTCAACGAAGAATTAATAAGTTAGTGAATTTTAGTGCTAAATTCTTGATCTACTTATTGGAAGCTCGGTTATATAGACCCATGGTCCCCCCACTAGTTGAGATAATATTGCTTGTAAGACTCATGTAATTGGTTTTGATTAATCAATTATAATTCTCAAATTAGACTATGTCTATTTGTGAATTTTTCACTAAGTAAGGGCGAAATTGTAAAGAAAGAGTTTATAGGGGCATATTTGTTAATTATGATACTTTGTATGGTTCAATTAATAAATATGATAAATGACAATATTATTTAATAATTATTTATAGTTATTAAGTAGTTAGAATTGGCATTTAAATGGTTGAATTAGAAAATTGGCGTTTTTGAGAAAATCAGATGCAGAAAAGATAAAACTGCAAAATTGCAAAAAATGAGGCCCAAATCCACTTGTATAGGGCCAGCCACTTTTGTAGGAAATTTAAACTGATTTTTTCATTATTTTAATGCCAAATAATTCAAACCTAACCCTAGTGGAATGCTATAAATAGATAGTGAAGGCTTCAGGAAATTTACACTTAAATTTTCTATTTTTTTCCTTCAGAGAAAAACCTGAGCCTTCTCTCTCCCTATCTTTAGCTGACCACTCTCTCTCTTCTTCCTTAAATTTCGAAATTACCTTAGTGTATGAGTAGTGCCCACACACATCAAGTGATACCTCAATCATAGTGAGGAAGATCGTGAAGAAAGATCATCAGCAAAGGAGATTCAGCATCAAAGATTCAAAGAAAGAGATCCAGGTTTAGATATTGATAATGCTCTGCTACAGAAAGGAATCAAGGGCTAGATATCTGAACGGAAGGATTCATTATATTCCGCTGCACCCAATGTAAGGTTTCTTAAACTTTATATGTGTTTAATTTATCGTTTTAGAAAGTTCATATTTAGGATGTTAATAAACATACTTGTGAGTAGATCTAAGATCCTGGTAAAATAATTTCCAACAAATTATCATTTATATAATTTATTAATTAGACCATACAAAGTCTCTTAATTAATAAATTAACCATAAAACTTCTTTTCTTTACAATTAAGCCCTTACTTAGTGAAAATTCATAAATAAGACATAGTCTAACTTTAGAATTATAATTGATTAATCAAAATTAATTGACTGAGTTTGCAAGCATTATTATCTCAACTAGTGAGGGGACCATGGGCCTATATAACCGAGCTTTCAATAAGTCGATCTAGAATTTACTTTAAATTCTCTAACTTATTAATTCCGCCTTGCGCCACTATAGATTTAGAATTGAATAACACTCTCAATTATATAGAACACTCTATATGTACCATGATATAGATATGTTATGATTATCCATTGTTACAATCTTAATAGTCAAAGATCCTCTAGAGATGATGTACACTGAATAGGGACAAAATTACCGTTCTACCCTTCAATGTATTTTATCCTTAAAACACTTAGCAACCTATAAATGATATTTCAGTAAACTAATATAATTACTGAAATGAGATCTCAATCATTTATCTCTATCAAGCCAAGCTCAAAGGAAATCATTGTTTCACTTCTAAATACTTATGGAACCTATAGATTCCATATCTATGATCAGCGCTCCCACTAAATTGAACTACCATGTTCCCAAGATGTAACGCCAGAACCATAGGTTAGGATCCACGAATAACTTGTAGAACATAAATAATACAGCTAAGTTGAACCTAACCATATCAGGATTAAGATGCATAGACCTAAGATCAACCATTGATATTGACTTAGAAAGATATAACGTTAAGTTTATGATATCTTATCCAAAATCAATATCAGACCCTTCCAATGTATACTCCGTACATCCGATACTGATAAACTTTGCCAATGCCCTGGAAATGACATAACACTTATCCAAGGTGTAGGTATACCTTATTACCAATTATCATGTCAGTCTAAATCCAGTGAACTGACAAATCATGAGAATTAAACTTTTGAATATATAATCATGGTTATATTCCACTATGTTGGCGACACTATAATCATGAACAAATATATATATATTTACATACGTTCTAGACTTAATAGAATTTATACATTAAATATAATCATGAAATAAATCATGTGAACCATGCAACATAAAATGATTTCTGATCTTTTATTAATTAGGAAATATGATTATATTGAAATGGATTTTATTTAGAGGACAAAGCCCAACAAACTCCCACTTGCACTAATATAAAACAAAAAGTACATTTCAATTAATCTCAACACCTTGATATCCAGATCAAGTGTACTATGTAGTATTATCTTTGTAATAAGATCTGACATGTTTGTATTCAATACAATCTTTTCATACCATTACATTTCCTTAATCACAAAACCCTTGATATTGTTAAATTCTTCTCAATATGTCTACTCCTCTAGGGATACTGCATTCTTTACTTTTTGGCAACTACATTTGTGTTAGTCAAGAAGTAACACTAATAGTTAATAAATTATTGGTACAACGCCAAAAACTGTATAGAACTTTCCATAGACTAAATAAGTATCTTTCCTGCAACTTTAACATCCAGTCTCACTGGTAGAGTTAGAGACTTCAGATTGGTTTTTACACTTCTCCAAAATCACTACTCCACCACCAGAGTAATCACCATTTCATTAGTAGACTTTCTAGCATAAACGTAAGTCTAAAAACCTGATTTGGTGTAGTTTAAGAGTATTAAAATACCACCCTTATCGACTAACATATAGTTCCTCTTCTTGATCTTAAGATTTACTTGATTGTCTTCCAATGTTCCTTTCTTGGATTAATTTGATACCTACTCATTACTTCCATTCAACAGCAGGTGTCTAGTCTAATGCATCACAAAGCATATTTGAGACCTCTCATTGTTGATCCTAAGGAATTCTTTCACTGGCCTTTATCTTTTCTGGAATAGTTGAAACGTTCCTTAGATAAATAATATCTATGTCCAGAAGTGAAAAAGCTTCTATCGATTTAGCCATCAGAAAAATGCTCTAGCATCTTACAAAAGTAAGTTGCTAGCACTAGAGTAATTAAATCACCAGGCATACCACAAGCCATAGGTTTAGATAATCTCAAACCTATAATACTAGGAACAGGAAGTTTTGCTAAGTCCATTGAATACACTTATTTTCAAAATTTCCTTCTTGTCCTTGTAATAGAAAACTTCTGGTTACTCCATATGAACGATTTTAACCATGGTTCTCTTGACTTTGATTCTTAGTTCCTTATTCTAACTATCCATTACTTGTTTAAACTAACAATGGATTTTAATCACAAGTGCCTTCCAAATCATAAAGGGTGGATTCCTTAAAATCCTCCAATTACGATAAGGTATCGTAAACACTAATTGTATTATCCTCATCGGCTGTATCAAGACAACAGAGGTAGTGGGACCATCTTATATTGAATAAGATGATAGAACACTTTTGGAATCAAGATTATCTCCTCTACTTTGCTACTTTATTTTCAGATTTCGTCATATTCTTAGAAAAGTAGTATTTATTGAAACAAACACTTTCTTATCTTAATGACCACAAGATGTTCCACCCTTAATCACTTAGAATAGCTATCAAACTTACACACCTTAGTTAATAGTTCTATCTTTTCTTAAGGTCACGATCAAGACATCCATGAATCTAGTAATAGTTTACACTAAGTACACAATCATTCTGTCATTCTTAAATTTTCCTATCACTAGGGTATTTCCTAGAAAGACTTAGGCAACTACTAGCAACTAATCATAGACCTTTCACTTTCATCAATATGCAAACAAAATTTTAGGGAGGTAAGTTTGGATACAATTCAAAAATTCAATTTAATGATCTTTGAACTGCATATCCACCGAATGTATCTCCACCCCTATCAGTTCGCAAGATCTTTAACCACTTACCTTAATGGTTTTTCACCATTGCTGAAATTTCTCAAATATTTCAAATTTCTTTGCATAAGGTAAAATCCAGAGTGATCGTCTTAAGAATTTAACGATAACTTATATCTAACCCTGAATGTACATCCATATGTTCAAAAATAGATGATCCTACTTTCAAGTGGATATAGGCATATTTTCTTTTTGCAAAGAATCATCTTGTCAAAACCACTATGAACAAGATGCAAATGCCATAGATATCTTAAAATGTGGTTGTGGTCTTTTGATGACTTAGGTCTAGTTACAATAAAGAGTTCTTAGAGTAGTCCAAGTGGATCCTGGTTACAGAATACTAAACTCATATTCCATACATTAACATACAATGCGAATCCATTGGCAAAAAATAGATATTAACAACTTGTGAAAGTTATACTGTATTGTCCAATGTATTCTAGGAACTGAAATTTAAATTTCTATTTGGAATCTAAAATTTAAAGTCAAAGACTTAAATTTATACCAAATAATTCTTGAGTTATTATTTTAGCTTGGACCACCACTACTAATCTACTCTAAGTCTAGGTTGCCTTTAGTAAGCATAAACAAGTAAGAGATTTCTAAGATTGAGGAATTATATCATTTCGGGATAGAATGTCGGGAAGATAGTCATTTGCGCCATTCAATTTTATAAGAGAAATTAGTGTGACATCATAAGCAGATGATTCATAAACCATTCATCCAATGATATATTATTTAAGCAAATTCAAAATGAAAAGCTAAGAGGAAAAAGAAAGGATAATTTCAATTAAAATAAGAAACCAGCGATATCCCGTTTAGGAGAGAGTCAAAGTTATTCTTATTTTACGAATCTCTTCATTGTTTCATATTATAAACACTAGTCTAAGTTGTCATCTTTGGATGTACAACTAGATGTTGCATTTACAAATACTTATCTGTCGAGATCTAACACTATTATGTTTGTCTAATGGATGAAAATCCTTTGGGATTTGTCCCATTAAAAACAACAAGCTAAGTTAGACCAACAATGAAGATTTGAAATTTTTACTATAACAATTAATATCAAAAAACAACATAGGCTCAATATAAATTCATACACATTTAGAAATTATCATACAAATTTGAAGTAAGAAAGAACATGTGAAAATACAAAACAAACAACTCTTAAATAATTTTCAAGGTTTCGAACAAACTGATACAGTGTCTCGTTTAGGCGAGAGTCAAAGATATCATTCAGTGAATAGAGTAGTCAACTCATCTAAAATGGATACCATTCTAGCAAGCTTTTATTCGATCAAGAATAGAATCCGGCGTTATCCCGTTTAGGCAAGAGTCAAGGCTATTCTATCTTATGAGCTTCCACCATTGTTTCATACCTTGTAAGTCTTACTCTTAGCAGCCACTATTGGGGTGGACGTTACTAAGAATAAAACACTTATAAATAATACTTATCTTTCGAGATTCTACGACGTTAAATTGCTAATGAATGTTCATCCATTAGGGACGATTACTCACTAAAACAAGAACTGTGTAGAACCAACAATGGAGATCAAATGTCCTTATAGCTAAAGCTCGTTATTTTAAAGAGTTGTATTGTCATTTGATACTTATTTTAATATATATTTATTTAATTAAAATTACTAATTTAGATGACTCTAAATATAAATTTTAATTTAATTTTTATAAAATTATACTTTAGGAAGATCTGATAAATAAAATAAAAAAAATTATTGTCCATCCATAGTATTAATTTTCTAATAAATATTATGAAAATTACTTAATTCAAGTTGGTCCACAATTAATTAAATAATTAATTTTCAACTCAAATTTAATTTTCCACAAATATATAAGACAAAATTTTAAATTTAATATATTAAAATAATACATTTTCAAAAATCTATTAAAATAAAATAAAATAAAACTGAAAAAATTATTCTAATTTATGTTGATCTAAACATAAATATAATTTTCTTATTTAATTAAATCCTTATGAAAAATATCAAATATTTAAGTGTTTAGAACAAATCTACTTAAATATTAATTTTTTTATTTAATTAAATATATCTAGAAAAATACCAAAAGGCTACCTAAAAAATATCTATCTAGATAATTCATAAACTAATTACTATTTTTCTAATTAAAATATAATATATTTTAGTCTATGTATTATAAATAAATCATTATTAAAAATTACTTGATTTAAATTGATCTAAAATTAATTAATAAATTAATTTTCAACTTAATCTAATTTTCAAAAATAAAACATTTCGAAATATCTACATTAAATAAATGTATTTCGAAATTTGTGTGGGAAATGATTCTCAAAATAAAATAAAATATATTTTGACAATTATTCTAATTTAAATTTATCTAAAATTAAAAAATTTTCTACTTAAAGATAGTTTTCTATTTAATTAAATTCATTAAAATAGAAATAATTAAGTATCTAGAATAAAATCAACCTAATTATTAATTCTAATTTAATATCTAAGAAAATATTCTAATTTAAGTTGATCCAAAATTAATTAACAAATTAATTTTCAACTTAAATATATTTTCTAATTTAATTAAATTTTATGAAATAGAAACAAATAATTAAGTATCTTGAATCAAATCATCTTAATTATTAATTATATTTAAGTTCTAAGAAAAAATATTCTAATTTAAGTTGGTCTAAAATTAATTAATAAATTAATTTTTAACTTAAATATATTTTTCTACTTAATTAAATATTAGAAAATATAAATTAGTTACTAGAAATCACTATCTAGAATCTTTTCTTTAAACTAAATGTGTTTCTAAATTAATTTCAAAATAATCCAATGAAAAAAATTAATTTCATTTATTTCAAAATTAATTATGTTGCTAATTTAATTTCAATTAGGTTAAACTAGTATAATTAGCCTAATACAATTATTTAAATAAGGCAAATGGGCCTTCACAATTGGGGTTGTTCATGTGAGGGAGGGGTTGGTCGAGTATGTCGTACCCACTACTAATGGCCCCCTAATTTTCACACAAGACCGAAATGAGAGGAATTTAACCTTTCATTAAATAATTGTTATTCATTGAATAAGCCCAATACTAATTGGGCCTAAATAAAATTATCATATGGGTGATATTTCATTTTAGTAACCTAGTCCATTTATCTTTTTAGAAATAAATCGGCTTCCTATATGCATCTAAGCCAAAAAGTAAACATATAGACTTACAAAGGTCAGATTGATTTGGATGGGCCCTATCATGTTTCTAGGTTTACATAGATGAATGAAATACAAAATTTACCTGTTACAAATAATTCATAAGATCTATTGATAATTGGCCCCCTAATTTTCACTACTAATGGCCCCCTAATTTTCACACAAGACCGAAATGAGAGGAATTTAACCTTTCATTAAATAATTGTTATTCATTGAATAAGCCCAATACTAATTGGGCCTAAATAAAATGAAAAACCGTGTTTTTGCAAAATGTCAGTTATATATAAGAAAATATAAAACTGTAAGCGTTTGTAGAAGCAGAAAGTAATTCTGCTACAGCAAAACAAAATAGGCAGAATATAAAATATTAGCAGAAAAATAAATAACTTGACACAAGAGATTTATACGTGGTATCAGTGTTCTCACGAACACTCCTAGTCCACGGGGCCACGCCCAAAGAATGAAATAAATTAATAAAGTATCAAAATTACAAAGACAATTGACTTAAACAAGTTTAGACTCCCTCTAAAGTATTGCCGCAATCCTTTGTAATCCACTTTAAGAATCTGACTTCTTGAAACACCTTCAAGCCCGAACTCCCTTCGTCTTTGAAGTGTGAGTGCTTACTTCCTCCTGAAGTAAGGCTTCAACAAGTCTTCTCCCGAAGACCAAGTGCTTACTTCCTCCCGAAGTAAGGCTTTATCAAGTCTTCTCCCGAAGACCAATCTCTTGTTCAGTCAAGTAGTTCTTCACAACCTCTAGGACAGAGTAAGAACAGAAATAAACAACTAGAACCTAGATGAACAACTAGGTTCCCACAAAACAAAGAAAAACTCTCTTCTCTCAAATAATATAAGTGCAAAAAATGATTAATGGAAGAGCTAATTCGAATAGCTGCTCTCTAGGCTCTATTTATAGAACATAGAAACCTTAGAGACAGCCATAAGTTCGAATCTACAGCTGTAAAAAAAAAATTCCTAAGAAAACACGATCTGCTACATCAAAATCGGATGCTGACGCAGCAGATCACACCAGAATCGGGAAACTTGCTAAAATCGGGTCCGATCTTCTATCAATGCTTGATTCCTGCCAAAAACAGATTAGATATTCTGATTGTATCAAGATACAATCGAAATCAATAAGGAAAAGGCAATACTCAAAGTTTCCCTAAAAAAGACAACTTTCCAAAAGAGAATTTCTTCTCTTTTAAGAAGTTTTCAACAAAGGAAAGTTCAGCTGAAAGTGCAACTTTCCTAACAAGGAAAAGGGCAACTAAAAACCAAATTTATAAGGTAAGAATCCGAATATGAATGCTCAACAATCTTACCATAACTGGAAAAAATTATTTTGTCAACTAACTTGCCAAAAAAAGGACTTTACAATCTCCCACTTTGGCACTTTAGATGAACAAAATAATTTTTAACATAAAGTACCTGCAAGGCAAAGTTAGCAAGAGCAAAAGAAACTACTCCCCCTGAGTGACACAATCGAATATCACAAAGAAACCAAAAAACAAGCTAACTTTAAAAGATATGTTCACAAGTACTAACCAACCACAACTCCCCCTGGAAAAAGGGTCCAGAGTTGGGTAAACAAACAAATTAAAAAATAAATATCTCTCCCCCTTTTTGTTTATCGGAGTGCCAAAGTAAACAAGGAAAGAAAAATAGAAATAAGTTCAATCAAAAGCAAAGAAAAAAAACAACAACTTAGTCTTGGTAGAGTTTAACCAAAGAAGTCAATTGCTTGGACATCTCATGCTGAAGTTCTTCCATTTCTGCAAGTCGATTGTTCACATTCTGAACTTCTGACTTGACTTCCAGGAGTTCTGCTGTAGTAGAACTTGAACTTGCAGCAGCAGCAGCAGCAGCTCCATCCTTTGGCCGTTTTTGAAACACACCATCAAAGTATTCCGAGGGTTGGAATGTAGGTCCAATGATAGGAGGCTCAAGTGTTTCATGTGATTGGGCCACATTCTTCTGAGAAGATAAAACCTTATAGATTAAATTTGGAAATACAAGTTTAAAGGTTGGCTTTTTACCTCTTCGGAAGGAGACAATCTAGTTCAGAATGTGTGAGGCCAAATCAATTGAAGTTCCAGAGGTGATGCGGTATAAGAATGATGCCACATCTTGAGACACTACGGTCTTGTTGGAGTTAGGAACCTAATTGCTTAGAGCAAACCGCATAAGAGATGCATGAGCAAAAGTGAGATGAGTGATTCGAAGACTCTCTCCTGGTTTCAATTATGATCGAGCACCCGTGAGTTCAGAGAGCATCAACTCACGATCCATGGACATCACTGCATTGGAGACATTCTCGGGAAATTGCAAAGCTTGAGCAATGTCCTTTTCAGAAAAAGAGAACCAATGACCCCTAACATAAACTCTTCGATATAGTTTAGAATTCTCATCAAGAAAATCATCAGTGAGATTAGCATAGAAATCCTTAACAATGTTTGCAATGAATCTAATGAACCCAGTGAGAGTGTTTTCCCATTGATGAAATTGAATAAACTTTACAATCCCATAAACCCGATGAGCATGCAAATCATAGTTCCTCTCACTTTCAAACTTACGGTTTGCATATAAATTCCAGTCACGTTCATTATCACGATAATAAAATTGAGGGCAGTGAGAGAGAGATGAAGGAACATTACCAGAAGAAGGCTCTTCCAAAGACTGCTTGCCTTTGGCGACGGCGAAGCCTTTCTTTGCGAAGCGGAGACTTTGACAGAGGAGGCTCTGGCTCGAGTTCTGTGTCCTCACTGTCTTTCTCTGAATGAAGAGACACGGATTTATCTGAAGAGACTTCCATTGGATCTTCTTCTTATGAACTAGAACTTGAGGAAGCCGAGGGAGGATTGGTCTTGAGTTTCTTCTTGGCTGGAGGGACTGCCTTCTCACGACTTTGAGAAGCTCGAAGTTCCTTCTCTGCAGTGGCTTGCTGGGCTCGAGTTTCAGTAGAAGGGCCTGTTGGAGTGGAGGCAGGGACTGATACAGCAGGAGGAGGAACTGCCAACTGTGGAGGAGATTCCTTCGAAGATTCAGACGATGAAGTCCAGGTTCTAAGAGGTCTTACCGATTTGCGAGCCACTTTCTTGGGAGGACGTTTTGGCTTCTCGGTTTGAGATTCACGCTGGGGAAGCGATGAATCTCCAGGCTTTGCAACATCAGGAGGATGAACTGAAGCAGCAGGGGGTGCATTGGAAGGAGTTGCAAGGGTTTCTTCCAATTTTTTGGTGTGCCCTAGATTCTTGGTTCTCACCATTTTGGATCTGAAAGAGAAGATGAACAGAGACACAAGGAACAAGAAAATAGGTTCGGGTAGGTGGTGAGTTAAATGACAAAGATTGGTTTATATAAACTTGGAAGTAAGACAAGAAAAAGGAAACCAATTTTAAAAATTTAAATGGAAACCGCCAGCCCATGAACACATAAAAGGAAACCGCCCCACTATCTTGCAAATTTTTTTTTTTCTTTCCCTTTTTTTTTAAAAAAAAAAACAATAAAAGGAAACTAGAATTACCAACCATATTTCCAAAAATAAGTCAATCTTTCAAGATTAAAGACACATTACCATATAAAAGATTAATCTTTAAATGGAAACATATCAAAATAAATCAAAGAAGAATAAACGTTGATACTTACCATTTAAGCACAAAATTTCCTTAGCACATGAATCAAGTCACACGCCTCCCTCTCCTTTTTATTATTTTTTTTTATTTTTAAGAAACCGAAAATAAAATAAAATGTGTACAATAAATATATGAGATTCTACACAAGCAATGGAATCAAAAATCATTGAAAATTGACAAAATAAAATACATGTTATGCTTTTTAAAGAAAATAACTAATTAGTATCTCAAGAACAAATTATACTTAATTGATGTTGAGGAAAAAGATATGCATGTTACTAAAAATTGTGAATCAGGATTATCAATTTAATTCAGTAGAGGAGACTTACAAATTTGAACACACTTGTCAGACATAAGTGTGTGCAGTGAAAATAGGATCATTGTCCTTGGCAAGATTTTTCATTTTGGCCTTTTTCAAATTGATCCCGCAACTGGATGCTATCACACCATACTGAAGGTAGCCCTTTTCTATGGTAGTGCATCCTCATCATAGTTGCTAATTACAATGTTCCTGCTTACTCAAAAGATGGCTTTCACAGCTCAGTATGGGTAGCTCTATTCCAGCAAGGGGCCTGACAAGACTGAAACAAAAATTGCTCAACTTTGTATAAGAACATTATTTAATCCTAGACACAAATAAAGAGTAACATGAATCTTTTAACACAACATCACAAAGTATGATAAGAATGAGATCCTAACTAATTATAATCCAAAAGAATAAACATGATTTGTCAAAATACAATGAAAGAAGATTAAAAGCTAGAGAAGAATCACATAACAATATTGTACAAAAATATGAACAAGAGAGATTTAAACAATGAAAACTCCCAAAGACTTTCTGAGGGAGTCAAAACGACTTGCATCTAGGGCCTTTGTGAAAATATCAGCTAATTATTTTTCAGTATCAACATATTCTAATTGCAAAGATTTATTTTCAACAGGTTCCCTGATAAAGTGATGCCTTATGTCAATGTGCTTTGTTCTAGAATGTTGAACAAGATTTTTGGAAATATTTATGGCACTAGTGTTATCACAAAAAATAGTCAGAACACCCAATTCAAATCCATAATCAATCAACATTTGTTTCAACCATAACAGTTGAGTACAACAACTGCCAGCAGCTATGTACTCAGCTTCGGCAGTGGACAAGGAAATGGAATTTTGTTTCTTGCTATGCCAAGATACTAGATTATTCCCAAGAAAGAAACACCCTCAACTTGTGCTCTTTCGATCTTCAGCGTTGCCTGCCCAATCTGCATCACTAAAACAAGCAAGATTAAAATTAGTATCTTTCGAGTACCAAATTCCATAATCAAGAGTGCTATTAACATATCGAATAATCCTTTTTACAGCTGATACATGAGATTCCATAGGATTACTTTGATATCTAGCACAGACTCCTACACTGTAACAAATATCAGGACGACTAGCAGTTAAATACAAAAGACTTCCAATCATGCTACGATAAAGTGTAGTGTCTACCTTTACTCCATTCTCATCTTTTGTTAATTTCAATGTGGTGCTCATTGGAGTACTTACCTGCTTAGCCGATTCAAGACCAAATTTCTTGACAAGGTTCTTAGCATACTTACTTTGAGATACAAATGTACCTCCTTCCATTTGTCTCACTTGAAGACCCAGAAAGAAAGTAAGCTTACCAACCATGCTCATTTCAAATTCACTTTTCATTTGATCAACAAAAACCTGCACTTCATGGTTAGATGTAGAACCAAAAACTATATCATCAACATAGATTTGAGCAATGATAAAATCAGATTTTATATGCTTGATGAAAAGAGTTTTATCCACACTACCTTTTTGATAATCATGAGAAAGTAAAAATTGAGTTAACCTTTTATACCAAGCTCGAGGAGCTTGTTTCAGACCATACAAAGCTTTTTCAAGCTTGTACATATGGTCTGGAAATTGAGGATCTTTGAATCCTTTTGGTTGCTCAACATAAACTTCCTCATTCAAAATACCATTTAGGAAGGCAAATTTTACATCCATTTGAAACAATTTAATATTCAAAATACAAGCAATCAACAAAAGTAAACGGATTGATTCTAATCTTGCAACAGGAGCAAAAGTTTCATCAAAATCAATACCTTCTACCTGTGTGTACCCTTGTGCCACCAAACGAGCCTTGTTTCTCACAATTGTACCGAACTCATCACTTTTATTTTTAAATAGCCACTTTGTTCCAATTACATTTATTCCTTTTGGTCTTCGGACCAAAATCCATATCTTGTTGCGAACAAATTGGTTGAGTTCCTCTTGCATTGCATTGAGCCATTCCTCAAAGGTCATTGCTTCCTTCACATTTTTTGGTTCATATTGAGAAACAAAACACAGAAAGCTGATCAGATTAACATACCTTCTGCGAGTTACCATGCTTTCTTCAGGATTTCCAAGGATGAGATCTTTTGGATGATTCAATTTGACTCTGGTGCTTGGTTCTTTCTGAATAGAGTCAGTGATGATGTTTGGATGAGTCAAGATAGACGGTTCTGGTTCTCCAGTCTCAGTTTCAGCAGCAGATTCGTCATTTGCAGCATCAGAAATGGGTTCTGCTGCATCAAGATCTGCTTTTGCTGCTTCTGGAGGAGCATCCATGAGACTATCTATGTTGGCTTCTGTGGAAAACTCTGAAAAGTCTTTAAAATCATCAACAACCACATTAGCTGATTCCAAAACAGTTTGAGTTCTCATGTTATAAACACGATAAGCTCTGCTGTTTAAGGAATATCCAATAAACACACCAACATCACTTTTAGCATCAAAATTACCAATATGCTCTCGATCTCTATAAACATAACACACACATCCAAAAACATGAAAATGACTTACATTGGGGCGCTTACCTTTCAAGATTTCATAAGATGTTTTTGAGGTACCTGGACGAATAAACACTCTGTTTATTATGTAGCAAGTTGTGTTAATAGCTTCAGCCCATAAGCGCTTTGTCAACTTCTTACTATTTAACATCACTCTTGCCATTTCCTGCAATGTTCGATTCTTCCTCTCAACAACTCCATTTTGTTGAGGAGTTTTGGGAGTTGAAAATTCAGGAGTTATACCTGTAGACTTGGAAAAATCATCATACACAGAATTTTCAAACTCCTTACCATGATCACTTCGAATTCGAACAATTTTCCCAATATTACAACCTTTCTCAACTCTTAATTTCAAACAAAGAGTTTTAAAGGCATCAAAAGTGTCAGGCTTTTCTCTTAAGAAATCTACCCAAGTAAAACGAGAGAAATCATCAACACAAACAAAGATATATCGTTTACCATTCAAGCTTTCAACTTGGATTGGACCCATAAGATCCATGTGAAGCAGTTCCAATACTTTTGAGGTATTGATATCAGACACAGGCTTGTGAGTGATTTTTAATTGCTTTCCAAGTTGACACGGTTCACACTTACCAACACTTTCCTTACCAAGCTTGGGAAGTCCTTGAACAATACCTGCATTTGACAATTTTTTCAGGTTTTTATAATTAATATGCCCAAGCTTGGCTTGCCACAAATCTGTGGTGTTGTTGATAGCTGAATGACAAGTAAACACAGGGGTTAGAGTGTAGCAGTTATAATTAGATCGAAATCCTTGCAAGATACATTCATTATCATCATTAAGAACATAGCAATGATCACTATCAAATGAAACAGTAAACCCTTGGTCACAAATTTGACTAATGCTAAGTAAATTAGCCCTCAGTCCTTTAACTAACATCACATTTTTCAGTCTAGGTAACCCTTCAAAATTTAGAGTTCCCATACCAACAACTTTTCCAGATAAGCCATTACCAAAAGTGACTTCTCCACATTGCATAGGCCGAATGTTAGTCAAAAAGTCCTTGTCCCCTGTCATATGTCTAGAACAACCACTGTCAAAATACCACATTTGAGATGCAGCAGTTTTATCAGAAAAACCAGCTAGACAATTCTTTTTCACCCATATTTGTTTCAAACCTTTATGTTTCTTTTGAGATTTTTCCAAATTATCAAAATAATTTCTTTTAAACAGATTTTTCAACGTGAAACATTTAGGTCTTATATGTCCTTTTCTACCACAAAAATGACAAGTGGGAACAAATCTTTTTACTTGAGATCTTACTCTTTTCGAAAATCCTTGAGATTTTGCAACATCAGAAACAGCTCTTGCTACAACAAGCTGTGAAACTGTTGCAGCAGACTTTGTAACCTCAGAGTGGTTCGTTGGAACACTAGATTTTACAAACTTCGTGACTCCAGAAGTTTCCATCCCATTTGATCCAAGGCATGCGAAACCTCTTTGACCTGCATTCTGAGCTTTTTCAAAAATAGAAGATCCAGGGTTAAGCATTTGAACATTTTTCTTAAAATTTTGAAGTTTCCTTTTTAAGAGAGTGATTTTTTCATCTTTATCCCAAACACTTGTCTCATACTCTTTTATTTTCAATTCACACATTTCAATTTGATGAGACAATTTTTTATTCAATTTATTCAACTCTCTATTTTCAGAAGCAACCTGAATCCATTTTTCATACATGACTTTGTATGATTCAGCAAGAGACTCTTCACAGATTTCAGACTCATCTAAATCTGATTCCTCTTGTTCGGTGGTATTATTCAAACATACCAATCTAGCTTTCACCTGAGAATCACACAACACATTAGTCATAACAGAAGTTAGGGCAACATTTTCAGAATTATCTTCATCACTTTCGGTTTCATCATCACTCCACGTGACATTGAAACTTTTTTATTCTTTTTCAAGGTGTTGCACACTCAGCTTGAATGTGCCCAAAACCTTCACATTCCCTGCACTGAATTCCTTTTTTGTTAGAGACATATGGTTTAATAAAAGTATTACCTTTTGAACCTTTCGAAATATTCTTTTTATTTCCCATCTTTTTCATATATTTCTGAAAATTCTTATTTAATAAAGCAATCTCATCATCACACTCACTATCAGAATTTTCATTATCAGCAACTTTCAAAGCAATACTTTTACCTTTTTCAGCAATGGATTTGGGTTTGTCCTTTTGTTTAATCTGTTGATTTAATTCAAAAGTACGTAAGGAACCCATCAATTCTTCCACCTTCATTGTGCTAAAATCTTTAGCTTCCTCCATTGCCAAAAGTTTAGTATCGAACCTTTCTGGAAGTACTCTAACAATTTTTCTCACAAGAACAGAGTCATCAAGCTTTTCACCAAGAGCAAAATATTCATTAGCAATATCAGATAATTTTTCATAGAATTCAGTTAAGGTTTCATTATCAGACATTCTAAGCTCATCAAATTTAGTGTGAAGCATGATAAATCTAGATCGCTTCACATCAGAAGTTCCCTCAAACTGAGTTTGAAGGATCTCCCAAGCTTCCTTACCAGAAACACAAGATGATACAAGTTTAATGTAACCTTCACCTACACCGTTAAAGATAGCATGCAAGGCTTTGCTATTGTAGGCAGAAAGTTTATAATCTTCAATAGACCATTCCAGTTCAGATTTTATAGTAGTATTACCTGAAGAATCTGTCTCAACTGGAAGAGACCAACCTGATAGAACAATCCTCCAAGCTTTCTCATCTTGAGATTTGATGAAGGCCCTCATTCTAACTTTCCAATAAGGATAGTTAGAATCATTAAGCAACGGTGGTCTAGAAATAGAACTTCCTTCTGCAAAAAATGACATTTTAACACAAAAACGTTATAGGACCACACTAAGAGTTTAGTGTCCCACTCTGATACCAATTGAAAAACCGTGATTTTGCAAAATGTCAGTTATATATAAGAAAATATAAAACTGTAAGCGTTTGCAGAAGTAGAAAGTAATTCTGCTACAGCAAAACAAAATAGGCAGAATATAAAATATTAGCAGAAAAATAAATAACTTGACAAAAGAGATTTATACGTGGTATCAGTGTTCTCACGAACACTCCTAGTCCACGGGGCCACGCCCAGAGAATGAAATCAATTAATAAAGTATCAAAATTACAAAGACAATTGACTTAAAAAAGTTTAGACTCCCTCTAAAGTATTACCGCAATCCTTTGTAATCCACTTTGAGAATCTGACTTCTTGAAACACCTTCAAGCCCGAACTCCCTTCGTCTTTGAAGTGTGAGTGCTTACTTCCTCTCGAAGTAAGGCTTCAACAAGTCTTCTCCCGAAGACCAAGTGCTTACTTCCTCCCGAAGTAAGGCTTTATCAAGTCTTCTCCCGAAGACCAATCTCTTGTTCAGTCAAGTAGTTCTTCACAACCTCTAGGACAGAGTAAGAACAGAAATAAACAACTAGAACCTAGATGAACAACTAGGTTCTCACAAAACAAAGAAAAACTCTCTTCTCTCAAATAATATAAGTGCAAAAAATGATTAATGGAAGAGCTAATTCGAATAGCTGCTCTCTAGGCTCTATTTATAGAACATAGAAACCTTAGAGACAGCCACAAGTTCGAATCTACAGCTGTAAAAAAAAAACTTTCCTAAGAAAACACGATCTGCTACATCAAAATCGGATGCTGACGCAGCAGATCACACCAGAATCGGGAAACTTGCTAAAATCGGGTCCGATCTTCTATCAATGCTTGATTCCTGCCAAAAACAGATTAGATATTCTGATTGTATCAAGATACAATCGAAATCAATAAGGAAAAGTCAATACTCAAAGTTTCCCTAAAAAAGACAACTTTCCAAAAGAGAATTTCTTCTCTTTTAAGAAGTTTTCAACAAAGGAAAGTTCAGCTGAAAGTGCAACTTTCCTAACAAGGAAAAGGGCAACTAAAAACCAAATTTATAAGGTAAGAATCCGAATATGAATGCTCAACAATCTTACCATAAATGGAAAAAATTATTTTGTCAACTAACTTGCCAAAAAAAGGACTTTACATAAAATTATCATATGGGTGATATTTCATTTTAGCAACCTAGTCCATTTATCTATCCAGAAATAAATCGGCTTCCTATATGCATCTAAGCCCAAAAGTAAACATATATGCTTACAAAGGTCATATTGATTTGGATGAGCCCTATCATGTTTCTAGGTTTACATAGATGAATGAAATACAAAATTTACCTGTTACAAATAATTGATAAGATCTGTTGATAATTGGACTATAATCAAAATCATATCATTGGATCTGTCAACAAGTTAATCATATCAATTTAGATCAAATAAATAACAGGTTTGTTAAAACAAGGTTTTTGAATAAACAATTTAAATATAACAAACAATGTCCATGTAACAATATGTGAAATAAGATATTTATATATAATTAAATTATTATTCAACTAACCAACTAAATTTTGAAAATTTTTGGGTTGTTGAAACAACCTAAATATCTTTTCAAAATTTAAATTCAAAATTGAAACTAATTTTAAAATATCTAGGTTTATTTGAATTATTTTTATCAAATTAAATTAAATATCTAATAAGATAAATAATTTAAAAATAACTAAATAGATATTTTCAATATCATTTTCTAATCTTATAATTTATTAAAATTAAAATAACAAAATAAACTAATTTTAAAATAGATATGTTTATGAAAATATTATTTTAAGATTAAAATAATAAACAAACAATAATTATCCAAATTATATGTCAAAATATCTGAAATTAAGTCTTTTTCAAATTTCTACAAAAAAATATTTAGGTTATTTAAATATTTAAAATACTATTTATAAATTTCTAATAAGTAAAATGATATAAAATATCATATTTCTAACTTATAATTTATAAACAATTAAATATTTCACAAAATAACTTTTTATTTTTTAATTTAAAAATATTGTTGTTAGAATATCTATAAAAATATTTAGATTAATTTCAGAAATTATTAATTATTTAATTTATCTTATAAATTAATTTTAATAAAATATTTCAAATTAAAAAGATATTGCTATCTTTTAATTTAAAATATACTTAATATTAAAATATCTAACGTTATAATTAAATAATATATAAATATCAATGAAATTAACAAAATTTTAAAATTTAACCATTAATAAAAATAAAATAATCAATTTTTAATTTAAACCTCAAAATATAAGTATTAATTATAATATATTAAACATAAATATTATTAATTTGAAAAATTAATATTTAAGTTTAAATGTATTAAAATAATATTTTATTTTTGATTTATAGTGTTTGAAATTGAAAAAATTCAAAATTTGTACAAATAATCCATGAAAATCGGATTTTGGGTGTTGCTGCACGTGCAGCCCAAGAAGGCTGCCAATAGTAATTACTCGCGCACGCATGGGGCATATGCAACCTCATCTGCCGAGAAATCTTGGCATGTTGCAGCCTCGAGGTGCGTAAGTGGGCGTGTAGTCGTGTTTGAGTGCGAGCGAGACACGATTTCAAACAAAATTTGTCTAGGTCACGCGCGCATGCTCGGCTTGTCCGAGTTGCTGTGCGTGCTACGTGCACCATCTCGACACTATTTCAACCCTAAATTTAAAGCCTTCATAAGTTTTCCAATTTTTATTGAAATTGAGTTCCGTAAAAACCAAAATTGCTTAATTTTTCACAAGGAATCCAAATAAAATATTTTCAGAATTAAAAGAAAAATATTTTCATGGAAAAATTTCGTAAATCACATTCAATCATCAAATAACACATAAACCAACATGAACACATCCAAATCAACACAATAAACAATTCATCGTTTTAAATCCATATTACATGAAAGTAAATCATTACCATAGTTCTAAGGCCAGTTGTTGGGAATATTTTACCAGGATCTAGATTTACTAACCAGTATGTTGAATTAACATCGTAAATAAGAATATCTCTAAAACAATGAAATTAAACATATAAGAGTTTAGAAAACCTTACATTGGTTGTAGCGGAAAACAATGACTGCTTCCGCTCAGATCTCTAACCTTTCTTCCTTTCTGTCGCAGAGTATTATCAAGATCTAAGCCTGGCTCTCTTTCTCTCCTTCAGGTTTGGTTACCACCGTCTTACTCACTATGATTGAGTACTTGACTTGCTATGTGTGGGCATGACACTCTTCCACTATAGGCCAAAATAGGAAGAACAATGAAGGAGGGTTTGACTCACTATAAAAGGTGTCTCTCATCTACTAGTTGTCAGAGAATGAAAATTAGATTTAGGTTGGTTGAATTTGATGAGTTTTCAAGTGGATGAGATGAGAGCATCATGTTCCTTTTATAGTGTTTCAACTAGGGCTCAGGGCTGAATTATATGGATTAAAAAGGAATAAAATATTGAGAAAAAATAAATCTAAAGGCCGGCCATAAAGGACCAATTTCTAGTTACAATTTTGCCACTTTTTTCAACCACTTATTGTTCTTTCAATAATACCATATTTTCCAATTCAATCCTATAAATGCCAAAACTATTTATTTAATAATTACAATTAATTATGAAATGAAATTGTCATTTATATAATTTATTAATTAGACCATACAAAGTCTCTTAATTAATAAATTAACCCCAAAATTTCTTTTCTTTACAATTAAGCCCTTGCTTAGTTAAAATTATAAATAAGACAGTCTTAGTTGAGAATTATAATTGATTAGTCAAAATCAATTGACTGAGTCTGTAAGCAGTATTATCTCAACTAGTGAGGGGACCATGGGCCTATATAACCAAGCTTTCAATAAGTGGATCTAGAATTTACAAAGTAAATTCTCTAATATATTAATTTCGCCTTGTGCCATTATAGATTTGGAATTGAATAGCACTCTTAATTATATAGAACGCTCTATATGTACCAAGATATAGATACGTTATGATTATCTATTGTTACAATCTTAATAGTCAAAGATCCTCTATAGATGATCTACACTGAAGAGGGATAAATTTATCATTTTACCCTTCAATGTATTTTACCTTAAAACACTTAGCAACCTATAAATGATATTTCAGTAAACTAATATAATTATTGAAATGAGATCTCAATGATTTATCTTTATCAAGCCAAGCTCAAAGGAAATTATCGTTTCACTTCTAAATACTTATAGAAGCTATAGATTGCATATCTATGATCAGCGTTCCCACTCAATTGAACTACCATGTTCCTAATATGTAAATATCCGCAAGAACCATAGGTTAGCATCCACGAACAACTTGAAGAACATAAATAATACAACTAAGCCGAACCTAACCATATCAGCATTAAGATCCATATACCTACGATCAACCATTGATATTGACTTAGAAAGATATAACAGTAAGTTTATGATATCTTATCCAAGATTAATATCGGTCCCTTCCAATGTATACTCCATATATCCGATACTGGTAAACTTTGCGAATGCCCTGGAAAGGACATAACACTTAAGCAAGGTTTATGTATATCTTATTGCCGATGATCATGTCAGTCTAAATCCAGTGAACTAAAAGATCATGGGAATTAAACTTTTGAACATGTAATCATAATTATATTCCACTGTGCTGACAACACTATAATTATGAAAAAATATATATATTTACATACGTGTTAACGGAGATTTTCGTTAACCAAATTTGAGCCTCACATTAACGATTTCACTCAGAAAAATAAATGATATAAAAATAAAAGTATGAACACACAAGGTTTTTTACGTGGTTTTGTAGTTAAAATTCTACATAGTCCACGAGTCAATCTTATTCAGATTTCTTATTATTTTTCAGGGCCTCCTTTCTATGAGTTTTTTCGTCCATCTTCTCATCTTGCTTGCCACTATATATAATAATATAGTGAGCAGGTAATTACAAACTTGACGGTAATCTTTACAGCAATTATTCCCTCAAATCATGTGATTTGATTTACAAATTACGCTAAGTAAATGCAGTTTTTATTTAGAATTCACACAGCTGTGAATATCCCGCTTTTATTGGGCCGAGATGAACGCACATTAACGATATACGGTAAGCCTTATTTCATGGGGATGCCTCGCTGAGTTAACTTTGATGGCATGCTAGAGCTCGTCATACAACTTCCCGAGGTTGATATTGATTTTACTTTTATTCTGACAATTATAGTTTTTGGTGTCGAGATGATCTTGTTAGCCCAAGATATGTTTCCAAGAGGGGGGTGAATTGGAAATTTAAACTAATTTCGGTAAATTAAAACTTTTAACACAAAATTAAGCAATTAGTCACTTAATCAAATAAAAGCAAGTAATATGGCAAGCAATATATTATGACAAATAATCAAACTTGTAAAGTAAAGAGTTTAAGGATTAGAAAATCCAAACTCTCAATTTTTACAAGGTTCGGTAGAGCTATGCCACCTACGTCCTTGGTCTTCAAAGCTATGGACCTAGCTTTGAGTTTCAATATCGAGCCAAGTTAACGGGCTTGACTAACCCTTACAACCGGGAAATTTTCACCAAGGTATTTCCAAACCTCTTACAATAGTTTCGCACCCCCGAGGACTATTAACCTCTTTCTTAGATTGTTGATCGAAGTGCCAATCTCACTATAACCGGGTTGTTTACAATACCGGTGCCAACCTCACCTCAATCACAATATGAAAATGTGTTTGATATTATAAGAAAAATCACTCTTGAAATATGATGATACAATGGAAACCTAGAGTGAAAAGCAAGCACACTCAAGATGAATAAACACAAATTTTGGCTCAAGGTGTGTGAAAAGTGTTTGTTGGATTTCAAACTTGGAAGCTCTTTAATCTCACTTAGATAGGTTAGATATTTGAATAAATGCTCAACCAACTTATTTTTTGAAAGAAAAATTGAGTTTATATGGTGTTTAAGAGAAAAATAGCCGTTTATAGCCGTTAGCGCGTTTCTCGAGACAAAGTCAGCCGTGAACTGGAATTCCAGATGGGCTAACAAAGGCAAAAATGCCATTTTTCGGGACTAAAACGCGCATAACTTCTTACTTGATTATCCGATTTCATAAATTCCAACTTTGTTCTCTTAGTTAAACAAAATGTGATTTAGAAATTCAATCAAAATTTTTTTTGAACTATCGTGTGAGAAAACTTGTTGCACAAGTTAGTGAATGGGCAAAAATTTAAATTATTAAACTTAGTGTGCTTTGCAAATCACTTTAACAAGACTAAAGTAAATTTATACCATTTGATTTTGAGTAGTCTTGATGTAGATGAGCCTCCTAGCTTGATTTGCATGTTTTTGATCCCATGTTGACTTTTCCCGAGAGTTGACTTTTGACTTTGACTTTCACTTTCGAGTTGACTTTTGACTTTGTGCTTTTGAAGACCTCTTTTGAATAGGGTCTTGAATTGTTGATCCCTTGATGAATCTTTTGCTCTTGATATTCTTCTTGAATCCATTTTGGGTTGCTTTCAAAAGTTTGGTAAAAATACCAATTTATCATGAAAGATTTATTTTCTCTTTTAATTTTGCTAGAAAATCAACAAATCATTAGTAGCAAATTATAATCAAATATTTGTTAATCATCAAATAAGGAGATCTAAAAGTTTGAGTTAATAGATCTTTCTTCCGTGCGTGCCATCTTACAGCGACATAGACGCCTCGCTCTCTGTGACCTTGACCCACCCCTCTGCTTATACTTAGTTTGTATATCGTGTTATATACGCTAAGTATTTTTATTGTTATTATATCTCCTCCACGCGAAGTGGTTAATGCCTTGTCATGCACACTTGCATTTACATGGTTTGTCGTCGAGACACAAGTCAACAATTAGTACATTGTTATCTCGCATAAGACTGTCCAACCAGTCGAGTTATAAACATACTCTGCCAATTGTGCTTTTAACGAGTTATTTCACGTCAAGTGTACTCACAGTTGTGTGTTTGAGTTCTTCATTCTTCCCAGCTAGAGACGTGTCTTCTTCTAATGTGCTCGCGGAATTTTAGGTATAACAATTGCCCCTTAAAAGGTTCTTTTTTTTTTTTATATAAAATGAGCTTTTTAATGATTACAATGGGTATTTTCATCATGATCCTCTTTTTGAAAAGACACATGTCCTCTAATTTTGCCGGTTGTGCGGTTTCGAGATACATTAGAATTAAATGACCATCTTTTCCACTTCTGCTTTGAATTATGTCTGTAGGATCAAACCTTTCTTTGATCTAACGAAGCTAATATCATGGGTATAAAGTAAGAAAAAAGGAACCACCTTTGCATTATTTCCTCCATTTTAGAAAGTCTGAAAAACTCTTAAGCTTCTTCGTCAAGAATCACCATTGAGTTTGTCTGAGGACTTGCACGCCATCTCTGTCCTTCACCTTTTTTCTACGAGTTTTCTCCGACTTCATCCTCTCAATCGATCCTTGCTACGTTCGAAAATTTGCAGATGTAGTAACCAGTCATTCCCCCAAGCCCTAACTCCAAATAGTAAGTTGCTTTCTTCTTTCTCATGCTTGTTACATTGTGTGGATTTGCTACTTAGTTTGTTTGTATCATTATCATCTCATCTGGTTTTGGTAGTTTTTAGGGTTAAACTGCATCTAGGTCCATACTAGGGTTCAGGCAATATGTAGGTTATTTTAAGATCTCAAACTCATTACCTTTGGGTTTGATAAAATTCTCTCCAGGGATTGGGATTGCCTTTTGCCTGTAGCAATGTCCCACTCTGGTTTAGGACTTTATCGTCCAGAAGTTTTAGAATTTGAGTTTCCTACAGAATCAACCATCCCGTATAAACCCAACCCTTGAAAACCCACTTCCAAATTAGAGTTGAACGATGCTAGGGTTAGGGAACACGTAGTAAGAACCCACCAGGAAGATATTGCTAGTTGCTACAGGTAATTCTTGCAAGAAATCTCCGAAGGCAAACACCGATTCTTACGAGAGGCAGCCTGGTCAGAACCTTCCAGCGTGTCCTTTATTCCTGTAGCAAAGCCTCTGTTTTTACCCAACGTCACGATTTCTTTTGAACCAGGTGACTTGGATTTTGAAATTATGCCTCCCAAGCCACGTACATCAAAGACTCCCAGGACCCCAACGTCACCTTTGAGGCTGAGTTGATAGAATCGAAGGTGCGATCTATCTAAGGCTACACGGGCGATATGTTGAACATCTGTGGGATCGAACTTGGGCAATCATGCCAAGTTAGATCAGTACGAGAGGGTGAGTTCATCTGTTTCCATCCTGCGTGATTTTCAAGCAGTAACCCGGGGACAAGTGGTGAAACTAGTACCAGTGGTTTGACTGGTATGTGCGCTTGGAGCCTTGAGCATATTAGTGCAGGGGCCACACTTCCTCTTCGAGACTACTTCAAGGACTACATAAAGCACCTTGGAGTTTCCCCATTCCAGCTGACTCCCATCTCCTACAAGATTCTCGCTAGTTTGAAAGTCTTGTACAAAATTCTGAACTGGGGGTGTCCCACACCAGTAGAGATTGAGTATCTTTACTCAGTTAAGGCCGTTCCGTCAAGGAAGAATGCTACAGTGAGCTTCTACTACCTCGGTACTCATTCTAGCGAGCCTAAAATCATTATTGAATTTCCAAATAAAGTATCCTTCAAGGACAACTTCTTTTGGACATCTGGTCTTTCCCCCATCGGCACAACCACTTTTCGCAAACTTTTTGAGTGATTGTTTTCTTCTTGCTCATTTATCTCAATCTTTGTTTTTCAAGTTTCTGACCAATGTTTTATTTGTTTTTATAGCTCTCTTGACGAGGCCTGCTCCTACCCCCGAGATGGTCAGTCGGCACAGGCGCTTGATAACTCTTCCCTACAGTCTTTGGTCATGCAAGTTCCTTTTGAATGAGGCCAACTTGCGATTGGTGGGCCTTCTCGCTCACAAAGAATATACTTGTGATTACAAGATTCCCAAGTATTCTTCTTAGCAGCAAATTACAGTTCAAAACAAGGATAAGTCCTGAGATCGCTTGGCTAAAGCACAATATCTTCAAAACACTTCCCCCCCGGGAAGCTGGTGAGGCAGCGTCTTGAGGTAATCAATGTGGTTGGTCTCCCACAGTACTTAGGGCTGAACGTTGTATATTAGTTACTTTCCAAGACTCCCGTCTTAATTTTTATATTTGGGATTCCCTTCCCGTAGATTGAATTTCTCATAAGTTTGACAGCTGGTATCCTAGATTCCATGTCCAGATTAACTGTCACGAGTCATATTATTGTATAACAGAGCAATACGACACTATGGAAGATAGGGCAGGTCATATAGATGCGAGCTGGGATATAGAACCAATCGAGCCTTTTGATATATTCAAGATTATAGGCTGTAGGAACTTTAGTGGATATTATGGTCCTTCAACCCCTTCGTCTAGTGATAGCTTGCCTTCTAGTGACTTTGGTAAATCCATTAGGTGGAAAATTGTATTCCTCCCTTTTTCATCGGGCTTTTTAATAATTGTAACGCTTTTTCTTGTTTTGCAGACATGGGTTATCAAGATATCATAGATTGAAAAGGGAAGAAGAGGGTAACCATGTAGGGTTTTATGCCCTAAATAAAACTCATTTCAATATAATCAGATTTAGTTATCAATATAGATCAGAAATAACATTTAACGTTGCATGGTTCACATGATTTATTTCATGATTATATGTACATAATGTATGAATTCATCTGAAACCCTTTTCACATACTTGATCCTATTTATTGTCTTGTCAACATATTGGAAAGTAAACATGACTATGTGAATAAAGTTTCCTAGATTTATCAGACACAGGGTTTTACTGATATGATAATCTACAACAGAGTTTACTTGCATTTGGAGAAATGCTATGTTCTTTCCAGAGCATTGGTTAAAGTAAAGCTCAGGTTGGATGCATGGAGTATGCATCAGAAGGGATCGATATTGAACTTTGACTTAGATTTATTAAACTTACCGTAATATCTATTCAAGTCAATATCGCCTAGTTGATCCTAGATCAAATGATCTTAATCCTGTTATGATTAGGCTCAATCTCAAGAGGTTATTCGTGTTCTTTGATTTGTTAGTTAAGCCTACTTTTGGGTCAGGGTGATACGTACATTTTGGGAGCACGGTAATGCAATTGAGTAGGAGCGCTAACATAAACATGGAATCTATAGCTTCTATCTGGCGAATAGTAAGTAAAGGATGATCTCCTTCGAGCTTGACCAAACGAAAATAAATGGTGGAGTCCTCATTTCACATAAGCTGAAATATCATTTATAAGGGGTTAAGTGTTTTAAGGATAAAATACATTGTAGGGTGTAACAGTAATCTAATCCCTTTACAGTGTAGATCATTCATTTAGACGATCATTGATCAAATTAGGATTATAACAATGGATAACTAATGATGTGTCTATATGGTGGAACATATAGAGCATTCTATATACTGAGAGTGCAATTCTAAGTTTTATGCGTGGATTCAACGAAGAATTAATAAGTCAGTGAATTTAGATTATAAATTCTTGATCTGCTTATTGGAATCTCGGTTATATAGACCCATGGTCCCCCCACTAGTTGAGATAATATTGCTTGTAAGACTCATATAATTGGTTTTGATTAATCAATTATAATTCTCAAATTAGACTATGTCTATTTGTAAATTTTTCACTAAGTAAGGGCGAAATTGTAAAGAAAGAGTTTTAGGGGCATATTTGTTAATTATGATACTTTGTATGGTTCTGTTATAGTGAGATTTCTCTCACCTAGAAACTCGAGACCAGACCCCTCTTTGAAGGACATGTGTATCCAGACTTCCAGTGAAGGCTGAAATGTTCAGGAGAGGCTTCTCGAAGTTTAGACCTCGCCCAGGATAAAACCAGCGAGGTATCGCGGATGCGACTTAATTCACACCGCATAACCGTAATCCTCATCATACAGGGCAGACCCAACTCGCATATGTCAGAACATGTGCGACTACCTCCCTCTATACCTCCGCGGAAGAGTATAGAGGCCAATGCCCTATGATGCAGTTTTGGTCCCAATGACCCAATAGCCCTAACGGACCAATGTAAGTTCGCTTGCCCAGATGCTACCAACTTCAGCATGCGACGTCCGTAACGAGCGATCACCTAAGGACGCAGACGTTTCAAACGTACGTGCGACCTTACGAACTCAACAGACGGAACACGAACGGTCAACTCGCAGATGCGAAGGACGCATACGTTGATGAGTTCAGTAACTGTCATATACTTATTAATGTTAACGTTGTCTGAGTTTAATCATGACAATTTAATGTGTAAATAATGGATTAACAATAAATGTGATCCTCATGTAACCGATTGGGCACCTGCTTTGTATATAAAGGGGTGATCCACCATGAAAATGCACCTACGAATCCCTTGCTACAGTGGACTAAGCAGAACAAAATCTGACTGAACCACTATATTTCATTGTCTTCTGTATTTTTTCCAGCTTTGTTGTCTGTTATCGCATTCCTATTTGAGTACTCGCCGTTTGAGGTTGAATACTCGCATTTATCATCTTTCAAACAATTCTATCTTTTACCAGCTAAATTACACTTCTTGGTGTTGTGAAATTCTAGTAACAACAGGTTCAATTAATAAATATGATAAATGACAATATTATTTAATAATTATTTATAATTATTAAATAGTTAGAATTGGCATTTAAATGGTTGAATTTGAAAATTGGCGTTTTTGAGAAAATGAGATGCAGAAATGATAAAACTACAAATTTGCAAAAAGTGAGGCCCAAATCCATATTGCCTAGGGCCGGCCACTTTTATAGCATTTATCATCTGATATTGTCATTATTTTAATGCTAAATAATTCAAACCTAACCCTAGTGGAATGCTATAAATAGATAGTGAAGGCTTCAGGAAAAACACACTTTAACATCTGGTTTCCTTCAGAGAAAAACCTGAGCCTTCTCTCTCTATACCTAGCCGCCACCTTCTTTCTTCTTCCTTGAAATTTCGAACCTCTTAGTGATTAGAGTAGTGCCCACACACAGCAAGTGATACCTCAATCATAGTGAGGAAGATCATGAAGAAAGACATCAACAAGAAGGAGTTTTAACACTAAAGAAGGAGAGAAAGAGATCCAGGTTCAGATATTGATAATGCTCTGCTACAGAAAGGAATCAAGGGCTAGATATCTGAACGGAAGGAGTCATTATATTCCGCTGCACCCAATGTTAGGTTTCTCATACTTTATATGTGTTTATTTCATAATCGTTTTAGAAGTTCATATTTAGGGTGTTAATCAAAATACTTGTGAGTAGATCTAAGATCCTGGTGAAATAATTTCCAACAACTGGCCTCAGAGTCATGGTAATTGACTTTCTTGCAAGAAATTTGGACTTAAAACGATTTGTTTGTGTTTTGGATGGTATCATGTTGTTTTGAGTGTTGTTTGATGATTGATTGATGTTTGTGAATTTTGGTGAAAAATAATTGAATATCTGTTTCTGGAATTATTTTTATTGGATAGTTTGGAAAAAATTAAGCAATTTACTTTTTTTACAGAACTCAATTTCGATTTAATTTGAATTAGTTATGATTTTTTGAAGTTTCGAAAAATATTAGGTGACATCACTCACCCACGCGCGCGGGAATCCCTTGTTTCTCGGTCGTGTGCGGGTTCGGACAGCCCCTTGTCCGAGATTTCTCGGTCTGAAGGCACCGTGTGTGCCTGGGGCTGGGCTACGCACGCGTAGATGCTGCTAGCAGCATCCGTGGGCGTGTTTTTCAGCCCATTCCGCCCGTGTGCATGCCTAGGAGGGTATGCATTGCATACCATCCGTACTGCATGCATTTTTTTTCGTTTTTCTTCGTTTTTTCATGCTATTTCATGAAATTAACTTCCGATTTTTTGTGTAGTTTTGTATTTAGACATTTACTATTCCTATTTCAATTCTAAATATCATAATTAAATTAATTTATTTTTTTTAAATTAATTCATGATATTAGTGTAATTTGAATTTGAAAATAGTAAATATCTATCTTTTTTGCTTAATTATCTATCTTATTTTTAAATTTGATTATATCTTATCTGATTTTTAAATTTAAGGTCAGATTTTTAATTTTAAATTAAATATTTTTTTTAAATAATTTGACCTTATTTAAATTTAAAATAAGATAACTATAATCATGTAATTTTAAATAGAAGTAAGATATTTTGCTAACTTTTAAATTTTGTTATTTTATTTATTTAAATTAAATCATAAAATCTGAAAAAGATATTTATTTATCTTTTTTATTTTTATTGAATATTTAATTTATAAAATAACATTAAATTTTTAAAAGTAGTTAGCAAATTTTGAAATGATATTTAGGTTAGTTGAAACCTAATTTTTCAAAATTATAGGTTTAATTTTAAATATTATTTTATTAATTTCGAAAAAAAATATATATTTTATTATATTATTATTTTTTCGAAAATAATTTTTTTTTTAATTATTTTTCGAAATTTATTTATTTAAAATTAAATAAATCCTACATCCAACTAACCAGCTAACCTTTTTGCAGGAGTATTGTTTTAGCTTGTTTGTAAGTTTTTAAAACCTATTATTGCTTGATTGCAAATAACCATGGTTAACTTGTTGACAGATCCAATGATCTGATTTTAACTCATGGCTCCCTTGGTCAAGTAAATAATTTGTAACAGGTAATTTTCACAATCGTCTTTCATCTGTGTATGGCCTAGCAACATGATAGGATCCATCCAAATTGTGTGCCTGTGTGAGCCTATATGTCTAATTTTATTATAGATGCATATAGGTTGTTGTTGCTAAATGAAATATCATAGTTTTTGATAGATTTTATTTAGGCCCATTTAGTTTTGGGCCTATTCAATTAATAACAGTTGTTCATTTTAAGGTTAAATTCCTCTGTTTTGGGCCTTATGTGAGAGTTGGGAGCCATAGTAGTGGGTACGACATACTGAACCCAGCACCCCCTCACATGAACCACCCCAATTGTGAAGGCCCATTTGCCTGATTTGAATAACTGTACTAGGTTAATAAAATAAGTTTAACCTAATAAAATTGATTAGCAACATAATTAATTTCATTTATTTTGAAATTAATTTAAGAAAACCATAGTTTAAAGAATTTTATTCTAAGCTAAACTATATGTATTTTCTTGTATTTAATTAAATATAGAATTATAACCATCTAGAATCTTTCTGAAGCTTAATTTAAATTTTTCATTAAATATTCCTATTTAAGTTGATATTTAGTTATCTCTAACTAATCAACTTAAATCTGAATATCTTTTGGATTTAAAATTTCAAAATTAAGTTGAGGAATTTTAGGAATTGGTTATTAAGATTGTTTAGATATTTTTTTTAAGTTGATATTTTTTCAAATATTAACTTAAAATGACATATTTTCAAATTAAGTGGTTACAGCTTAATTTTTGATATTTAGTTAAATTTAAATTTGAAAAATATTTAAGTTCTAGATTTTTTCTAATACAACTTAAATTAGATATTTTTTCAAATTTTGAGGAAAAGATACTTAGTCAAATAAGATATTTTCTAGATAGTTATTTCTAGACTACTTATTATTTCTAATATTAAATAGAAAAATATTTTACATTGTGAAATTAATTATTTAAATAATTAATTTTGGTACAATTTATTTTAAGTATATTTTTTCCTAGTATTAAACTAGATATTAATAATTAAGCCTTCTCGAAACTTAATTATTTATTTCTTGAATTTAATACATTTAATTAAATTTAAAATTAAATATCTAAGTTGATTTTCATCATGATACTTAAATATTTCTTTTTCATGACACTTAATTAAATAAAAAATTATTTTTAATTGATTTTTTTTTCAACTTAAATTTAAATAATTTTCAAAATATATATTTTTTTATTTTATTAATCAATTTTTGAAATTGCATTTCATAATGCAAGATGATTTTGAATTTATCTTGAAAAATAGATTAAGTTGTAAATTAATTATTTATTTTAATTGATTCTTGGACCAACTTAAATCAATGATTTTTTCATTTATTGATTAATTTAAAATAAATGAATTAAAATGTATTATTTGAAATTGAATTAATTAGTCAAAGGAAAATCTAGATAGGTGATATTTTTGCTTGAAGTATTTTTCTAAGTAATTATTATTTAAGTATTTCGAAAATATAAAACAATGGTAGAAGCTCATAAGATAGAATTGCCTTGACTCTCGCCTAAACGGGACAACGCTGAATTCCAATCTTGATCGAATAAAAGGTGGCTAGAATGATTATCATTTTAGATGCTGTCAACTCTATTCAATGGATGGTAGCTTTGACTCTCGCCTAAACGGGACACTGATATCAGTTTGTTGAAAACCTTAGAAATTATTTAGGATTGTATGTTTTAGTATTTTCACTTGTCATTCCTACTTGCTATATGTTTAATAATTTTTGAATTGTGTATGAATTTATATTGAACCATGTTATTTTCTGTTATTAAGTTGTAGTTTAATTTCGAATCTTCATTGTTGGTCTAACTTGGTTTGTTTATCTAATGAGATAAATCCCTAATGGATTTTCACCATTAGACATACATAATAGTGTTAGATCTCGAAAGATAAATACTGTATATGCAACATCTAGCTGTTCATCAATTGATGACACCTTAGACTAGTGTTTTTACAATATGAAACAAGAAGATTGTATAAATAAGATTACTTTGACTCTCGCTAATCGGAGCATCGTTGGATTCTTATTTAAACAACGAAATTATCCTAATTCCTCTTAGCTTATTCATTTCGAATTAGCTCCATTAAATATCATTGGATGAATGGTCTATAAATCATTTAATGTCATTCTATTTTCTCTTCAGAAATTAAATGACGCATATGATTATAATCCCGAAATTCTATTCCAAAATGATATACATCCTCAATCTTAGAAATCTCCTACTTGTATGGGCAAATCTGACTTAAAGTTTAAATTAGTAGTGGTGGTCCAAGAAGAATTACTCATTATATTTGGTATAAATTTAAGTCTTTGACTTTAATTTTAGATTCCAAACAGAAATTTTCTTATATTTCTATTTCCAGAATCAATACAGTTACACTTTCACAAGTGTTTAATAACCATTTTCTATCATTAGTTTCAAACTGTATGGAATATGAGTTTAATATTTTGTGACCAAGAACTCTTTGATGTAACTAAATCTAAGTCATCAAAAAATACACAACCACATTTTTAGTAATCTATGGCATTTGTGTCTTGTTCATAGTGGTTTTGACAAGATCAATCTCTGCAAAGAGTTAATATGCCTATATCCACTGAAAGTTGTTCATCTCATTAGTAGATGGATGTACATTCAGGGGTGGATATGAGTTTTTTCGTTGTATTCTTAAAACGATAACTCTAGATTTTACCTTATGCAAAGAAATTTGAAATGTTTGAAAAATTTCTGATTTCTAGCAATGGTGAAACACCATTAAGGTAAGTGGTTAAAGATCTTGCTAACTGATAGGGGTGGAGAAATAGTTAGTAGATATGCAGTTCAAAAATCATTAAATTGATTTTTGAATTATATCCAAACTTACCTCCCCAGAAATTTCGATTTGCATATTGATGATTAGTTACTTGTCGTTGCCTAAGTCTTTCTATGGTAATACAATTTCAGAATGATGTAATGGTTGTATACTTAATGTAAATCATTACTAAATTCATGGATGACCTAATCAAAATCTTAAGAAAAGCTAGAACTGTTAACCATAGTTGGCATGTTTGTTAGCTATTCTAAGTGATTAGGGGTGGACCATCCCATAGTCAATAGATAAGAAAGTGTTTGTTTAAACAAATACTACTTTTCTAAGATAATGACTAAGTCTGAAAATAAAGTAGAAAATAAAGGAGATATTTTTCTTGATTCCAAAAGTGTTCTATCATCTTATTTGACATATGATGATCCCACTGCCTCTGTTGTTTTGACACAACTGAAGAGGTCAATACCATTTAATTTTCTTAGACATAATTCACGATACCTTGTCGTAGTGGGAGAGTTTCTAGGAACTCACCTTCTTATGACTTGGAAGACACTAGTGATTAAAATCCATTGTGAGTTTAAACAAGTAATGGATTGTCAAGATAAGAAACTAAGAAGAAAAGCCAATAAAACTATGGTTTAATCCATTCACATGGAGTACCCTAAAGTTTTCTATTACAATGACATAAAAGGAAATTTTTGTTTATAAGTCTATTCAATGGACTTAACAAAACTTCCTGTTCCTAGTATTATAGGTTTGAGTTTATCTAAACCTATGGCTTATGGTATACCTGGTAATTACTTACTCTAATACAAGCAACTTACTTTAGTAAGATGCTGAAGCATTTTCTTTCTAATGGCAATCTATAGAAGCTTCACAACTTCTTAGACATAGATTTTATTTATCTAAGGAAAAGTCTCAACTATTCCAGAAAAGATAAAGTCATGAAAGAATTTCTTATATCAACAGTGAGAGGTCTTAGATATGCTTTTGTATGCCTTAGACCAGACACCTGCTGTTGAGTGGGAGTAATGAGTAGGTATCAGATTAATCCGGGAGAAGAACATTGGAAGACAATCAAGTAAATCTTAAGATTAAGAAGAGGAACTATATGTTAGTCAATAAGGGTGTATTTAAAACTCTTAGACTACACCACATCAGATTTCGAGATTTGCCTTTGTGCTAGAAAATCTTTCGGATAAGATGGTGATTACTCTAGGGGTGGAATAGTGATTTTGGAGAAGTGTAAAAACCTATCTGAAGTCTCTAGGTCTACCAGAAAGGGACTGAATGTTAAAGTTGCAGGAAAGGTACTTATTCAGTCTAAGGAAAGTTCTATACATCTTTGGCACCATTCCAAATTTCCTAAACTACTAGAGTTATTTCCTGATTAACCAAAAGTAGTTGCCAAAGGTATAGAATCCAGTATCCTAAAAGAGTTGACATATAGAGAGGAATTTCACATTATCAATGATTTTGTGATTAAGGAAGAGTAATGGTGGAGAAAATGTTGTGTTTAATTCAACCTTTCAGATCCTATTACGAGGAGTTTACTACTACTACACTTGATTTGTATATCAAGGTGTTGAGATTATTTGAAATGCACTTTTTGTTTTATATTAGTGCAAGTGGGAGTTTGTTGGGTTTTATGCCCTAAATAAAACTCATTTCAATATAATCAGATTTACTTATCAATATAGATCAGAAATAACATTTAATGTTGCATGGTTCACATGATTTATTTCATGATTATATGTACATAATGTATGAATTCATCTAAAACCCTTTTCACATACTTGATCCTGTTTATTGTGTTGTAAACATATTGGAAAGTAAACATGACTATGTGAATAAAGTTTCCTAGATTTATCAGACACAGGGTTTTACTGATACGATAATCTACAATAGAGTTTACTTGCATTTGGAGAAATGCTATGTTCTTTCGAGAGCATTGGTTAAAGTAAAGCTCAGGTTGGATGCATGGAGTATGCATCGGAAGGGACCGATATTGAACTTTGACTTAGATTTATTAAACTTACCGTAATATCTATTCAAGTCAATATCGCCTAGTTGATCCTAGATCAAATGATCTTAATCCTATTACGATTAGGTTCAATCTCAAGATGTTATTCGCGTTCTTTGATTTGTTAGTTAAGCTTACTTTTGGGTCAGGGTGATACGTACATTTTGGGAACACGATAATGCAATGAAGTGGGAGCGCTAACATAAACATGGAATCTACAGCTTCTATCTGGCGAATAGTAAGTAAAGGATGATCTCCTTCGAACTTGACCAAACGAAAATAAATGGTGGAGTACTCATTTCACATAAGCTGAAATATCATTTATACGGGGTTAAGTGTTTTAAGGATAAAATATATTGTAGGGTGTAAAGGTAATCTAATCCCTTTACAGTGTAGATCATTCATATAGAGGATCATTGATCAAATTAGGATTATAACAATGGATAACTAATGATGTGTCTATATTGTGGAACATATAGAGCATTCTATATACTGAGAGTGCAATCCTAAGTTCTATGCGTGGATTCAACGAAGAATTAATAAGTTAGTGAATTTAGATTATAATTTCTTGACCTGCTTATTGGAAGCTCGGTTATATAGGCCCATGGTCCACCCACTAGTTGAGATAATATTGCTTGTAAGACTCATATAATTGGTTTTGATTAATCAATTATAATTCTCAAATTAGACTATGTCTATTTGTGAATTTTTCACTAAGTAAGGGCGAAATTGTAAAGAAAGAGTTTTAGGGGCATATTTGTTAATTATGATACTTTGTATGGTTCAATTAATAAATATGATAAATGACAATATTATTTAATAATTATTTATAATTATTAAATAGTTAGAATTGGCATTTAAATGGTTGAATTTGAAAATTGGCGTTTTTGAGAAAATGAGATGCAGAAATGATAAAACTACAAAATTGCAAAAAGTGAGGCCCAAATCCATATTGCCTAGGGCCGACCACATTTATATCATTTATCATCTGATATTTTCATTATTTTAGTGCCAAATAATTCAAACCTAACCCTAGTGGAATGCTATAATTAAATAATGAAGGCTTCAGGAAAAACACACTTTCACATCTGATTTCCTTCAGAGAAAAACCTGAGCCTTCTCTCTCTATACCTATCCGCCACCTTCTTCTCTTTCTTCTTCCTTGAAATTTCGAACCTCTTAGTGATTAGAGTAGTGCCCACACACAGCAAATGATACCTTAATCATAGTAAGGAAGATCGCAAAGAAAGACATTCAACAAGAAGGAGTTTCAACACTAAAGAAGGAGAGAAAGAGGTCCAGGTTCAGATATTTTTAATGCTCTGCTACAGAAAGGAATCAAGGGCTAGATATCTGAACGGAAGGAGTCATTATATTCCGCTGCACCCAATGTAAGGTTTCTCATAATTTATATGTGTTTATTTCATAATCGTTTTAGAAGTTCATATTTAAGGTGTTAATCAACATACTTGTGAGTAGATCTAAGATCCTGGTAAAATAATTTCCAACAAACCAACCATGGGGTCCCTACAACTATTGAAGTGGTTCCTCCCAAGAGGCAAGGGAAAACCACCGCCCATAAGAAGAGGTCACTGGCTAAGCCCATCAATCTCGAGGTCTCTGACAACAACATCCAAGAACAAGTTCCTTCTCAAATCGACTACGACGTTAATGCTCCTCCTCCTGAGGCAACCCACGCTAATGCCTCCTCAAGCAAGGCCATTGAGACCTTGTTGACCGCAGTGGGAGAGGCTGGGTCTAAATTTGCCCATGCGTATGAAGTTTTCTGCTGGCGCAAACTTCAAACTCTTCTTCGCCCTGATTGGGATTTTCTCAATCTTAGGAGTCCAAAAGAGATGCATTCAAGGAGCTTGGACTATAACTTCATGGTAAGTTGGCCTTATGATTATAGTTATATTTTTTTTTTATACACTCTTTCATATCCATCTATTTTCAATTCTCTAGGCTTCTTTCGCTTCTTTTTCTTTTGATTGACGACTCTCTGAGCGGCTCGAATACTTGGAGGGCGAGGTCCACAAATTACTATCCCAATGCAAGGTTGTAAGTAAGCAACAGGACAACGCGCAACAAGAAAACACCCACCTTAACCAACAAGCGGAGAAAACAAAAGAGGAAGCTGAGAAGGCAAAAGGGGAAGCCGAGAAGGCAAAAGAGGAAGCTGAGAAGACCATCAAAGCCCAAGGCAATGAATTTGAGAAGAAGCTCGCTGAAAAAGAAGTCGAGAGCAGAGAGCGATGTGACAAGGTTGGTTTTCGCACCGTATATTTGGCCTGGATGGCGAACCTTATTATGGACACCAGCTTCTTGGAGGAGAAGGAAGAGGAAACTTTGGCTCTTTGCAAGAAGACCAGGAAGGAGGAAGAAGATGGCGAGGTCGAGGAAGAAGAAGAAGAAGATCTGTCCAAGTCTCCCAGCATGTAGACCCTGTTTTTATTTATCTCTTTCTTTTCTTTTTTTTTTTTTTTTTTTTTTTTTTATAAAATGGCCTTTTGGCCAAGACAATGGTTTGCCCCTGGCGGCACTTTTTGGTAAAGACACATTTGCACAGTTGGATGGCCAACTTTTCTTTTTAATGTCCCATAGTTTTAAGTTTAAACTTTAATATGTGGATGTTTGCTTGCGTTTCAATCACAATTTAAACACTCACACGCATAAATTTTATTAAGGGTTTCCATTGCTCGTATTTTCCTCTTACCCCAAGTAATTGATTACCTACTTTACGCGCGAGTAGCTTATCTGCGTGGCCCTCAATCTACGAGCCATCCTTGATTCTGCCTCACGATCATCAGAAATGATCTTATTTTAAGCAAACTCAAATATATTTTTAATGAACTTGTCATCTTGTATATATTTTTATTGCTTACATGAATAGTTGAATCTTCTACCCCACGTGTTAGGTTTAGGCATTTTTTCAAGACACTTTGATGTCTCGTTTAATACTTTTCCCTTAGCGCGAGCCGTTAGTATTCAACTTTATGCGCTAGTCGTAGCTTTGATTTTCCTTTCTTGTCAGATAGGTTTTAAACAAAAAATTACAGTTTTTTGATCAGTTTCTCGTCAGAATGGTTTGATCAAAGCGTTATAACGATTCGACCAGTCTCTCGTCAAAAAGGTTTGGTGAGGGAGTTATAACAGTTCAACCCCTCTTTCGTCAAAAAGGTTTGGTGGAGGACCTTTTTTTTGAAGTAATGGGTTTGCATTGTACTATGTATTTCCATATTAATTTCGGTTGGTCATACATATATGCCCCTTAAGTTTTTAAAGGGTTTACGCTTTACAATTACTTGTTGAGAGAAATGATTATTTTATTCAAAACTGAAGTTCAAAATATTACATTAGCAATGTGATTTACAATCATTAATCTTATAAGAACTTCCCTAGTTCAATTATTTATTTTACCAATCTTCCAGGAGCATCTAGTTTTGATAAAACAGAATCTGATGTTTAGGGTCAATCCCTAATATATTCCCACAATTGTTTCAATATCCAGGGTCAATCCTTGACATATCACGGGGTTCCAGGTGAACTAATCCTGGTTTTAGTTGTTTGTCTTTGACTGCTACTGGTTGGCGGCCAGCTTTTCACGTGGCAGCTTGACATGGCAACCATAGTGGGCCGACATCTACTCGTGTCACAATTCTTTTACAAAATTGCTTTAACGAATTAACTGCCCCTTGTCTTCTTGAGACGCGCTCCCTCTCGAGATAACCAAGGTGTCCCCTCCTCCTGCAGAGGAGGGTTATAATCCCTGGTCTCTCAAGTTAATGGGCAGATTGAGCTAATTATGGGCATTGCCCTGCCCCTTTATATATTGTTGAAAGTGTCCTTGTTCTATGAGACCTTCTATCTCATCCTTCAACTGACGACACTCTTCCGTGGTATGACCAATATCCCCATGATATTCACACCTTTTAGTTGGGTGCGTTTTACATCTCGCATGTTTCATAGGCTTTGGCTCGCTAAAAGCGACTTCCTATATATGTGCGAGATAGATATCTTTCGGAGTTTCATTGAGCTCGGCATATTTGTTGTGTTTCTTTTGTTTCTTATCCTTGGGAAGCCTTTTGGAATCATCTTTCCTTTTTGATCTTGAGGCTTCTGACTCGAACTCTTCAATAGAATCATACCCCAGTTGTATTCCGAGTTCCCTGACTTGATGTTATCTGAACTTGTTCTCCAACTTGTCCATTCGCAAATGGAGTAAATCCCGTTGTTTTGGACCGAGTCGTTGACGAGGATCAGGTTTTCTCAAGTTCAAATGTTCTCGTAGGTCACATTGGTCATGAATGACATCGGACCTTCCCCGTCCTACATGTTGTATTATGCCTTTTTGATTATTACTGTGACGAGTGTTCTCTTCTCCTCGCACGGGTCGATTATGAGATACTGTATGCCTCGTGGTACCCCTCACCTCTTCTTGTTCTGCTCTTCCTCTTAAGGTCTGATTCACCTTTTTCCCTATTGGGGTTTGTGTGAGTTCCTTTCTTATGAACTTGAAGAGAGGGTTGGCGATTTCCATCCGATGTTCCGCATATCGCAGGCTGCGTCTCTAGATTTTCCTCAGTTTCCTCAAGTTGCATCTCCTAAGAGTTCTGAGTATATCTCTGGGATGTCTCCTGCCCCTTGGTTTGAGAATTGCGAGGTTTGCCTTGTGAATCTCTTCTTCCAAGGTCAGGTTCATTTTAGGAACTATTCTCCTGCACTGCTCTTATTGCAGCTATTTCACGTTCAAATTCAGCATTACATCAGTTTGCTTCCTCCAATCGACGCTTAAGATGGCGATTTTCTAACTCCACAATTGGTATGTACCTGGTTGGGTCCTAGGCGCCATCTTCATCAACCTGGTTAGGAATCAACCGGTCGTTGTTTACCCAAGGTCCGTCAAGCCAAGAACCCCAATACTTGGTTTTCCTGGAGCTTCCAGTCTGTTCATCTGATGACTCAATAGATCCTTGAGGACTCAATGGCTCTTTTCTAGGGCGATGACTAATTCCTTCAGAGGATTATTTTCCTCATCATCATTCATTACTTTTATGTCAGGAGGCTTTTTCTGAGCTTTTTCACAGAGGCTCTCAATGAAAGCACCAAACTATTAATGCAAATTTTTGTTAACCAAATTTGAGACTCACAGTAACGATTTCACACAGAAAAAATAAAAGCTATAAAAATGAAAGTATGAACACACAAGGTTTTTTACGTGGTTTTGCAGTTAAAATTCTGCATAGTCCACGAGTCAATCTTATTCAGATTTTTGATTGTTTTTTAGGGCCTCCTTTGTTTGAGTTTTTTCGTCCCTCTTCTCATCTTACTTGCCACTATTTATAATAATATAGTGAGCAGTTAATTACAAAGTTGACTGTAATCTTTACAGCAATTATTCTCTCAAATCATGGGATTTGATTTGCAAATCACGCTAAGTAAGTGCAGTTTTTATTTAGAATTCACACAGCTGTGAATATCCCACTTTTATTGGGCCGAGATGAACGCACATTAAAGATATACGGTAAGCCTTATCTCATTTGGATGCCTCGCTGAGTTAACTTTGATGGCGAGCTGGAGCTCGTCATACAACTTCTCAAGGTTAATACTGATTTTACTTTAATTCTGACAATTACAGTTTCTAATGTCGAGATGATCTTTCTTCCGTGGGTGCCATCTTACAGCGAGATAGACGCCTTACTGTCTGTCACCTTGATCCACCCCTCTACTTATACGTAGTTTGTAGAACATGTTATATAAGCTAAGTATTTTTATTGTTATTATATCTCCTACCCGCAACGAGGTTAATGTCTCGTCATGCACACTTACACTGACGTAGTTTCTCGTCGAGACACAAGTCAACAATTAGTACATTTTTATCTCGCATAAGACTTTCTAGCCAGCCGAGTTATAAACATACTCTGCAAATTTTTTCTGTTAATGAGTTATTCCAGGTCAAGTGTACTCACGATTGCTTGTTTGAGTTCTTCATTCTTCCAAGCTAGACACGTGTCTTCTTCTGATGTGCACGCTGAATTTTGGGTATAACAATGCGTTCTGGACTTAATATAATTTATACATTAAATATAATCATGAAATAAATCATGTGAACCATGCAACATAAAATGATTTCTAATCTTTTATTAATTAGTAAATCTGATTATATTGAAATTGGTTATATTTAGGGCACAAAATCCAACAGGTTATAGGTTATCTTTATGCTTTTCTTACTGAGTCTGTTGACTCACGGATCATATGTTATGTGCAGCTAAAGGAAAAGTTGTTGTTGAATGGCACTGAGTTTGGAGCTGGATGAAGATTATACATATCAAGATAGTTCGACTTGGAATGTTTGATCTTTGGGACAACTAGGGCTCTAAGTTTTGTAGTCGCTGTGCAACATCTTTTGATTATGTACAGTTGAAAAATATAGATACGAGATCTTAAATTTTATAAATTTAATACAGTATATGTTTATTTATTAAAGTTTGAATTTTATCACTTTTGATAAACTCTTTGATTAGCAAAGGTTACACAGTAATTATGAAAAGCACTATAGCACGCCTAAACTAGTAGGGTGTTACAATTTTGGTATCAGAGCCGCCAGGTTGTCTACCAAAGACCGTCAAGATATGTACAATCATCATCAAAGATAAACTTGACTTACGATTTAGTAAGCCTTTACTTATTTTAGTAGCTTATTATAATTATAAAAGCATGATGCAAATATGTTTGTGATATGTTGATTGATTATGTGCATGTCTAAGATCCCATGTATGCGGTCTTAAGTTTATTATGTTGACCATTGCCTAATTAAGCTAGCTTATGGGTTTTTAAGCTAGTATTGTATGGATACCAGTGTGATGTACATAGTAAGGGTAATGCGGTCGAAACTAGTGGCGGTCAAGGCCACCAGGAACCCCCTCATCTTCGAGGTCGAGGTAGAGACCGTGTACAGGCTCGTGGTGTGGGTAATGTTAATCCACCACAAGCTCCACAAGATTCGGAGCAAAGGTTTGCTGAGTTACATGCCAGATTACAGCAACAAGATGAGGAGATTGTTAGTCTAAGGCAGCAAGGTCCTCAAGTTACTCTTCTTCCTTAGATTGGTATTGGTCCAGTACCAACGTTGCCAGCGGAATATCATGTGGCTGCAAATAGGTTGGTATCACTGTATGAGAGGTTCACGAAATAGGGACCTCCAATCTTTTGAGGAAGCCTTGATGTTATGAAAGCTGAGCAATAGCTAACCAATATGATCTAGATATTGAATTTTATGGGAGTTACTGGTAGTGACAGACTGGCCTGTTCCATATTTCAGTTCTAAGAAGATGCCCTGGAATGGTGGGAGTTAGTGTCCTTCACACAAGATGTCGTCGTTATGACCAGGGATGAATTCCAAGATATGTTTAACTCCAAGTATTATAATGAGGCTGTCTGTAGTGCAAAACAGAAGGAGTTTATAGAATTGGTTCAAAAAGCATCAATGTCAGTGACGAAGTATATGACCATGTTTGAACGACTGCCCAGATTAGCCTCAAGTATAGTACTTAGGGATTACACTAAGAAGGAAAAGTACCTATCATTCATGATCTGACAATTACGATCGATGATGGTATCCCATATGCTCTGATGGTACAGAAGGATCTTCGAGCTGAACGTGCAATGTTGCTTTTGCATGAGCCCTGAGGGACTTAGGGTTCTAGTGAAGTCACTGCTTTGCCTCCTTCTAGTTTGGTTAGGAGTAGTAGTGATTTAGTCGCCCACGAAAATCAAGGAAGTACAAAGCCAAACAGGACGCATTGCTACACTAAGTAAATTTGTGTCCAAGTCTATAGACAAATGTGTACCCTTCTTCAACATTCTCAAAAGCAACAAAATATTCAAGTGGACAAAGGAATGGGAAACCGCATTCCAAAAGGTGAAGAAACAAATTTTCTTAACCACCTATGCTGTGAGTGTTGCCCTCACAAGTGAAGAAGATGGTGTACTACACCCTATATACTACACCAGCAAGAGACTAATCGACACTAAAAGTTAGTTCCCACTCATGGAGAAGCTGACCCACAACTTGCTCTTGGCTTCCTAAAATCTAAGGACATACTTCAAGATACACCCTATAAAGGTGTACACCGATCAACAGTTACGACAAGTTCTACAGAAACTAAAAGCATCAAGCCGACCACTCAAGTGAACAACTAAGACCCGGCCAACATTGTTCAGTAAAGGCTAAGATCTCACCACTTCATTGCTAACCATAGAAACATATCTCCCCAAATCTCCCAAATTTCGAGAGAAAAGCATGAGCCAAGGAAGAAGCAAGAGCAAGAACTGAAGAGGTGCATTGACCACCTGCCCGATGCATCCATAGCCCCCAAGGCACAAAAGGGCAATTGATGCACGAGGCAACAAGGTCAATTTCAAAACTTCTAACAATGATGGTGAACATGGAACTTCGAATGCTGGCGTCAGGCTAGCACACGAAGCGTAGGTTAACCACCTAGACATGCAACACAACTCTCAACTAGTCGCAGGTTATGTCCTAGGTGACTATCAGCTTAATACAAAAAGATGATGGCCTACTGAAGCTATTAAGATAGCTCAAAGGCTATACTAAAAGGTAAGCCCCCAAAGATGGCACAACAGCTGACACACTCGCTCAGCTAGCAAGTTGCGCCTTGACAACCAAGGAAAACTTGGTACCTGCTCAGTTCTTCAAAGAACTATGTCCTTCTTTTTCAAAAGGAATAGACATGCTAGACAACCAACATGGATACACCAATAGCAACATACCTCCAAACAAAGACCTTGCGAGAGAGTATGGACTAGAAGAACAGTTACAAGGTGTCCAATGCTACACAACATAACACACAAAAGTCATATCCCAACACCACCAAGGAGTGTTTCCAAGAAAGAAGCTGTTTAGCTATTGACAAAAGTGTACAAAGGCTCTATGGAAATTATGCCTAGGGGCAAAGCCAATTGGATGCAGATGAGATCAAACTACAGCATCAACTGGGCCTTTAGAAGGCTGGCCAACCATGTCCTCAGCAAGCTGGCCGACCATAGAATCTAAAATTTTTCCTACTACCTCTACATGTTGGTCAGCCATGGCCTCATCCAACTGCCCAGGCAATGCTCCCTCAATATGGTGTGGCAACTGGTCTTGCCCTGACCAGCTCGATCCACCAACATCCTGCTCTCATACATTTGGTCTATAGTGACCAAGAGGTAAACAACATCTTGCTAGTAGGATCCCTTAACAAAAGGGAAAGAAGAAGAGACCAAGCGAACTCAAAGCAGCATGGTTGCCCTTAAATAGTTACTAGGCCCTTCAACAAATAGATCGAGGAAAGAAATTCTTCTCAAGAGAATTACTCCCAAAAGAATATTCCTTGATAACAAAGATCCTACAACAAGTATATTCAACTAAACTGAGAAGGTCCGCACCATGTTACAAGATAACAGTAAAGGTGCATACAAGTCTGGCGAGTACAATGAGAATTTGAAGTCAAAACTTCTATGCATACGCTAAAATAGGGAACATCTCGATAAGTACTCTCACCAGCCAACTTATCAACTAGTTCCTCTAGCATTTCATCGTCCAGGAACCCATAAAAGAGATAGTACCCATTGCTTTTCAGCATGGCCACCCATCACTCTTCAGTGATACTCGTTGCGCGGTAAGCTGCGTAGGGGTAGCCACTACGTGATTTCAAAAGTAGATACAAAGCTCTAAGCTTTTGTTACACGTGAGACCAGCTGTGTCTAAACCACTTGCTCACAAGACTAACTTTTTAAAGTTACTCTTTTAGTTCCACATGCGTACTATGGATAGCACCCCAAGGAAGAACCTAGGCAAAGTCTATGGAAGTTGGTGAATAGCAAATGACCAAGATACTTGCCTGCATGGCCGCTTGAGCGGCACCCATACTATATAATGCATCGAACTAGCACAAAGAACTCATATAGAGAAATTTTAATGCTTAGAATAAGCTACTAAACCTGCCTGTAAGTCGTGTAGGCATACTTTGACTTGACATAGTAAATCTAGACCCTTACGTGTCAAGGCCATTAGAAGATAGCGATGATGATCTGTTTGGAATTATTTTACCAGGATCTTAGATCTACTCACAAGTATGTTTATTAACATCCTAAATATGAACTTTCTAAAACGATAAAATAAACACATATAAAGTTAAGAAAACCTTACATTGATGCAGCGGAATAAATGTCTCCTTCCACTCAGATCTCTAACCCTTGATTCCTTTCTGTAGCAGAGTATAATCAAGATCTGAGCCCGAATCTCCTTCTTCTTCAAGCTTTGATCCTTCACAGTCTTCCAATCTATGATTGAGTTACTGCTTGCTGTGTGTGGGCACTTACTCTTTCACTAGGGTCACGAAAAAGGTGAAGGAAAAGAGGGAGAAGTATTTCGGCCAAGGTAGAGAGTGAGGGAAGGCTCAGTTTTCTGAAGAGAGAAATTTCTGTCAGAAAGGCTTATTGAAAACTTGTGTTTTGACTGAGCCATCACTTTCTATTTATAGGCAACTTACTAGGTTTAAGTTTAGAATTATTTGGCATTAAAATAATAAAAATAATAATTTGAAAAAGCCTTATAAGTGGCCGGCCATAGGTGTTGTAATGGGCCCCACTTAATTTTGCAATTTTATCAAATTTTATCTCTATTTTCTCAAAAATGCCAATTTTCCAATTCTAACCTTTTAAATGCCAAAACTAATTATTTAATAATTAAAATACATTATTAAATAATATTGTCATTTAATTTAATTATTAATTAGACATATAAAGTCTATTAATAAATAAATAAACCTAGAAAACTCTTTTCCTTACAATTTCACCCCTGCTTAGTGAAAATTCATAAAATCAGACATAGTCTAACTTTAGAATTATAATTGATCAATCACGAATCAATTAATGAGTCTTACAAGCAGAATGTTCTCAACTAGAATGGGGACCATGGATCTATATGCTGAGCTTCCAATAAGTGAACCAAATTTACCAAGTAAATTCCTACTTATTATAATTCTTCGTTGAATCCACTCTTAGAACTTAGAATTGCACTCTCAGACTTATATAGAGCATATTGTATGTTTCACGATACCAATATACTATCTCATTTAACCATTGTTATTGTAACGCCCTCATCTATAGGAACGCCACGTGTGTGATTTTATAAACTAGTTTAATACTAATAGAATAATTAATTATTAAAAACCGTGATAATATTAAAAACTTGACTAAAATAAAACACTAAAAATGGACATTGGCATAAAAAGTGTGTTCCGGGAATCCCTGTTGTAAAAAGTTTTGCTAAAGAAATATATACGACAACCATTTAAACATAAAATCAAAATACACAGCAGATACAGCCAGTCTAAAACAACTCCTGGCAACTCGGCACGCAGGCCGGCGAGGTCAATATGTACATTCTTTGGAGAAGACTGCCACCTCATGGTTGATCTAGCTTTTCTTTGCCTTTACCTGCACCACATAGCACCCGTGAGTCACAAGGACTCAGTAAGAAAAGTAATAATAACAATCATATAGCTTATTATTCGAATATTGTCATTTATACACAATAAGAATCAAACCATCACACTTTGTTCATAAGATGAAATCCAAATCACTACTGGCATCTGCCACGAATAAACATTAGTATACAGATATTTGGTAATACAAAACTATTATACCAATAATGGAATTCATATTCATTTAATCATATAAATAATATATATGTTACCTCATAAAGCAACCATCTTCATGACATCATGTTGCCTAATTAGGCAAGTCGATGCTTTAATCTGATGATCTTGTATTGTATCGCCTAATCAGGCAAGCCCATGCCACCATAGCACGGCACCCATATGTCGCATAGCGCATCACCTAATCGGGTGAGCCTATGCCCAAAAACCTGCACCCGTATATCATACAATTGCATCACCTAATCGAGTGAGCCGTGCCACGATATGGCACCAATATATCGCATCGTCTAATTAGACGAGCTCGTACCTACGCCGGTACTTATCATGTCAACGGCCTTTGTACTTACGCCCGGTACGTCGCCGGGAAAATCGCATCACCTAATCGAGGTGAGCCCGTACCTACACTCGGTACTCATCATATATCACTAACGCACTTGTACTTACGCCCGGTACGTTACCGGGGAAAATTGCATCACACTAATCGGGTGAGCTGACATATCACATGCATAATATTATCACATTATCAATACTCAACCAATCAATCTTTTCAATATATAACAATATTAACTATATCTCAATATTAATCAATTCATAACAATACTAATTGTATTACATACAACGTACTATGCAGTACAATATACTTTTCAATATATAACAATATTAACTATATCTCAATATTGATCAATTCATAACAATACTAACGGTATTACATACAAAGTACTATGCAGTACAATATACTTTTCTATATATAACAATATTAACTATATCTCAATATTGATCAATTCATAACAATACTAACGGTATTACATACAAAGTACTATGCAGTACAATATACTTTTCTATATATAACAATATTAACTATATCTCAATATTGATCAATTCATAACAATACTAACGGTATTACATACAAAGTACTATGCAGTACAATATACTTTTCTTATATATAACAATATTAACTATATCTCAATATTGATCAATTCATAACAATACTAACGGTATTACATACAAAGTACTATGCAGTACAATATACTTTTCTATATATAACAATATTAACTATATCTCAATATTGATCAATTCATAACAATACTAACGGTATTACATACAAAGTACTATGCAGTACAATATACTTTTCTTACCTTTAATCCAGATTCATATATTTCAGCCAACCCAAGTGGAGAACTATCCCCGATGATCTCAGCTCTATGTCACAACAACGATAAACCAATAAGTGTTTATCCCAAAACACAGCTTATATTCACATAAGACAATCGAGGGTTTTCTACCAAACTCCGCAGTATAAATACACTAAAATAAAACTTATATTTTGGCTCTAAAACATACACCATGTTGTAGAGCTCGTCGCAATCTTCGAAACGGTATATAGAATGTCCAAAACGGACACCTGAGTCAAAAGTTATGACAAAAATACGATTTCTGATCTCTTAGGAATTTCTATAAACTGTGAAATACAAAAATTTCAATTTTCGCACTCACCGAAACACTACCAAAACTTATCCAAATCACTCCAAACTTCACAGGGTCCATGTATGCCATAAATACTACCATCCTTACGTAACAGAAATAAAAATCGACCCCTTAAATGAAAAACGCCATTAACGTTCGGACTAAGCTTTAAAAAGTTCCAAACTCGAATTCTAACTCAAAAATCACTTCTAATTCAACAAGAAAATATCGAAACTAGTCCCATGGCTACCCGAGAACAATTCTATAAGGTCAGAACCTTCATAACTATTCAAATTCACAAAACCCCTATACGAAACCAATTGTTTTTAAACTTAAAATGAAATTAAACCATACCTTAAGCTTTCCCTCTTCAAGGATTTGCTATCCTGCTACTACCAGAGCTTAGATCGCTAAGTTTTGGATTGAAAATTAAAGAAAATGGATATAAGGGGAGAAGGTTTTATCGAAGGAGGGAGAACGAGGGTTTCGTTCGTCGTTCGTTCTGTTCTGTTTCACTTATAACTTAATATATATATATATAAGAAGTTAAGTTAACTTACGTTAACATATATATATAAATAATATTATAATAATATATTATTAATAATAATAATAATAATAATATAATAATATATTAATAATAATAATATAATAATATTAATAAAAATTTTATTATTAATAGTTATCTTATAATTTCTTAGCCATTAAGAAATTTCTATTTCTAAGGTATTTAGCCAACTTCGAGTACTCTAAAATACCCTGATATTTCTAAAATCAACTTATCCCAATAATCTCATCAATATTTCTAACTAAAACTGTTGTGACATTTTTAGCCTCCAATCGGGTCTCCAGGGTCGCCAAACTTGAAAATATTTTCATTTCACAAATAACTCATATTATATCCACATATTTCAAATAAATCCCCGTAATTAACAAATTACGCTTATGTATCCACTTATTAAGTCTCCAGGGTCGCCCAACCTGAAAATATTTTTATTTCACATATAGCTCATATTACATTCACACATGCTATATAAATCTCCGTAATTAACAAATTACGATTATTTACTTACTTATAGCAAAATTTAAATTTTATACTGAAATAGATTAGTAAGATCATAATCCCACTAATTACCTGATGAACCCATAGTATAAATATAAACTCGAATTATTTACCATTAGGCTTATCGGGATATTACAGTTATAATCTTATTGTGATTTAAAGATCCTCTATATAGATGATTTACATCGAGATGGGATTTCTTTACCGTTCTCACCCCTCAATGTATTTTGCCCCTTAAAACACTTAGCTACCTGTAAATGGTGTTTAGTGATCTAATAATTAGTCAGTTAAACAAGAGCTCATCCATTTACTTCTATTTGCTAAGCTCGAAGGGAATCATCACTTAACTTCTATACACCAGTAGAAGCTATAGATTCCATATTTATGTTCAGCACTCCCACTCAATCATACTATCATGTTCCCAAAATATACGTATCACCCTGACCCAAAAGTAGGCTTAACTAATAAATCAAAGAACATGAATAGCACTCCTGAGTTGAGCCCAAGCATATCAGGATTTAGATTCTTTTCAATCTTAAGATCAACTACTGATATTGACTTGGAAAGATATGCATAACGGTAAGTTTGTAATATCTTAACTTAGTTGCAATATCGGTCCAGTCCAATGTATACTCCATACATTCGAAACTAGTATACTTTACTAATGTCCTGGAAAGAACATAACACTTACTCCAAGTGTAAGTACACATCATCGCTGACTATCACATTAGTGTAAATCCAATAACACTGATGAAACAGGGACCAAAACTTTTGATTCATATGATCACAATCACATTCCACGGTGTTGACGATACTGTAATTGTGAATAAACATATGATCTGGATTTAACTGATTTTGTGTGTATGAATGTAATAAACATATTAAACATATTAAACCATTAGCATGTAAAATTCATGCAAACATCAATCACTTCAAATTTCTTATATTGATAACTAATCAGATTGTAAAGAGTTTTATTTAGGGCATAAAACCTAACATGATGATATTTCCATCATAGATGGCTTTAAGGCTTAATAATAGTAGTGTTCAAAAATAAAGGGCCTATAGGCCTAAGCAAGAACATGAGAGCCTTGAGGCCAGATATGAAATCGGTTCACACGCATGAGGCCAAGGCCCTACAAGAACAATACAGCCAGAAAAGAACCAAAAAGAGCTCCTATAAGGGCCACGTATCGAGCTACGACTACAGTAGAGTTCCTTACAAGTTCCAAGCCATGTTGAGTCTTAAGTTGAACATTTGACTATAATAGACTCACCACTAAGTTTCATACAGATTTTCCAAGGAAACCATGTATGAGACTATGGCTATATATGCCTATAGAGCTAGATTCATGTTGAAGTCAAAAGGGGACAGAAAACTAGCTACCCACTTGGAACCAAGGCCCATGACGTCCAAGGTTCTCATGCCTTAAAAGGGTTAGCCAGGGTCCTATGACTCAATCAAGAACTGGCTAGGGTCACCAAACCCAATCATATGAATAGGCTAGATTTATAGGCTAAAACCCTAAAGCTGACTAACTCCCATAATTAAGCCTTAGGGTCAGCCAGTTCTCAAGCAAGACCTCCCAGGTCGGCCAATGTAAGTTTTGAATCCCAATGTGTGTTTTTCTTTTAAAACTTGAATATGTGCTTTGTATCCTTTACGACTCAAAGAGTGAAGAATCCCAACGACCAAAATCGAATCTTTTCCATTAAAAACTCACACGTTATACATTCCAAAACTGTCATGAGGATCAATATGCAAAAGAGATTACAAACTAACATGAGAATAAAAACGTTTCCTAAAGCTTAAAAAGCTTGAAATTTATTAACGGTAGGTACAAAGAAGAGATATCCAAGAAAAGAAGATGAGACGTATATAGAGAGATAAGAGCAAAGATCCAAAAGCATGCCATGCAAATAACCAAAACTTGGCTGGACAAGGCTGCTTAACGGAGACTACTACAAACAAGACAAGAGCTAGAAAATCCCTATCTGACCAGATGTTCGAACAGGGTCTCGAGGGGAAGATGTTATCCCAAATTTTGTCCACCTAACTTGGCATGTCCACGTAAGCTAAAGACAGAGTATAGGTGGAATACAACCTTGTCGGTAGCAAGATAAGGTCTCTATACAAGGTACGACAAAACCATAAAGTAACAACCGAAAGGAGTGAAGCGAGATCTCAAAGAGCTATACCTATATCCTTGGTCGGCCAAGAGAAGCCTATAGGCTCACCAGGATGAGCCTATAGGTCCGCCAGGATCTGTGCACAAGCTGGTTGGCCAAGAAGTGACTTCTAAACCAAGGGAAGTTCCGTTCGACCAAGGGATCCTGGCCTCTACAAGAAACGGTGTAAAAAGCTATCCTCAACTTGCAAAAGGCTGGCCTCTACATCCAAAGGCTGACCTCCTCTTGGTAAAGCTATAGTGACCTGCAGGATCATGGAAGACACATGACCTACCAGGTCTTGGCAGGAGTATGGCCAGCCAGGCCTCATCTTGCAGGCCTTAGGTGGCCAGACCTCATCCTGCAGTCCTTGGGCAGCCAGACCTCCCCTGAAGGTCTTTTGGTGGCTAGGATTAACCTGGCAGGACTCTGTGTACAACCCAAAACATGGACAGCAAGCTACCTGCAAATTAGCCCCTTAATAGCCCAATAAACTAATGGAAAATATCTACTTTTGAGGGGTAGTTTAGTATTTTGTATTTAATCAGTTTAATATGTAAATATCTAAAGGTTTCATCATAAATTAGGGTTTTAGGCTTCCTATATAAAGGCCTAAACTCTAACCTAGAAAAGCTAAGTCACTAAGCCTAATCCTGAGCTTCTAAATTGCTTTATGTCAGAAACTCTACTCTCTCTTTCTCTCTCTCTGCTACACGCCCCCTTGGGCTCTCTCTCTCTCTTCCCTCTCACACACTTCTAAGGATAGTCATCTCTCTTATTAGAGATCTGCCTACTTAATCCATATTTTTTATCCTTATAGAGAGCTATATCACATCCCACCTATAGTGATTTGAATAGTATTATCTCTTAGTATCAGTACAATAAAAAGTGGCGTAGGTTATTACTCGCTAAGTAAAGGGGCCAAACCTCTATAACACATCTGTGGGTTTATTACTTTTCTATTCAATTTGTGTAACACGTGGAAATCATCAAATCCATACGACCCTACTATCAGTTGATCACTTTTTAGGGTCAACACCTAGTTTCTCCTAATCTCAATCATCGAAGAACCACTTCAAAAACTTAGATTTCATGGAAGAAATTTAAACATAATGCATGTATTTTAAGCAAATAAAAAAAGAAGAGGAATTACTCACACTTCAGAAGGTCTTGAATGTTCTTGGGCGACTTTTGTAAATCAAGCTCCAAGCAAGAATTCTTTGGAGATTTTTATGGAGAGAAGAGATTTTTGTGCTCTGGTTTCTTTGAGAATAAAAATGGCTAAAAGAGTGTAAGAGAATTTTTAACCCCGTTATATAGGTGGTTAGAAGGGTGGTTTGGTAACTTGGTATTTGAATTTCGATTCCCCCCCAAAAAAGTGTAATCATCACATATTGGAGAGTACACATGTGAGGCACACAGTACTCAATAATTGTCATTGTGCCAAGCTGATTTGTCATTCATAAACAACTCATTCGAAGAATAAGCTGGGATATCCGAATAAGGCATATTACACTGTCTGACCAACATTAATCTTGTAGCCAACTTGCATACACCATCTAGGGTAAATGCAGTTAAAATTTCTTTAGAGATACTTTCCATAAATATTGAACATTTAAATCTCGATCACATTCCTAATTTTGTGGGACAAATTTGCATCGACCAAAAATAGGGATTTTTTCTATTTTAGATTTATATTACTTTAAATTAACATTTATACAGTTACAAGCATAAATAAACATTTGTATTCTTTATTAATTTCAAATTTACTATTTTCAAAGTTTCTTATTTACAAAAATATGGTAGAAAAACTCCTCCAGATGCGCAAGGAGAAGTGTGACACACATGTGGCTATGTGGGCGAGTGAGACTCACACGCGAGTGAGGGACAAAGCCTTCAGAGTTGCCTGACGCTCACAAACTGTAGCGTCAGAACGCAACAGTGGTTGCCACGTGGCGAATTCAGACAAAGTGGATTTTACATGTAGGGCTTCTTTTCTCAGCGTAAAACAACTAAACAACAACACAAAAACAACTAGAAAACAACTTAACCATAACATATAAATCAATTAAAGTTGTTTGCAACATCTTATTTCAACTTTAAAATATTATATAAAATTAAGTTGTTTTTATGTTGTTCTAAAGTTATTATGCATTGTTATACATTACAATAACTGTTCAACAAGTAAAAGAATAGAGTTTTACATGTTAAAATAAAAACTTATATTATCTCTTATATTAAGACATGGAAAATAATAAGAGAACACGAATTATGTTGATTTTGAATTAAGTGAAAAATTGATAGGAAGAGTTATAAATATGAAGAAAAATTACTTATATTTAGTAATAACATTATTCGTTATTTTATCGTTGTTTTAAAGTTGTAAACATGTTGTTTAATTTCGTTATTTTTTGAGCATGTTGTTTTGACGTTGTTTGTATGTTGAGTTTCAGTGGTCAAAATCTGTAAATTTTCTAAATTATATATACAGTTATTTTTATGTTTTTATATCGTTGCTAAATGGTTGTTAACAATTTAAAAAAGTCACTAACAACTACTACCTTTTTTAAAATATATATATATAATTATACCAATACTTGATGTAGAAATTTAAAAAATAATAATAGTTGTTTCTTAATGTACTAAAAATATAAATAAATTAATATATATAATGTTCAATATCCTGTACAAAATAGATATGAAGGTCACTAGATAAATATTTAAAAAAAGATCAAAGCAAAATTTCTTAATTGATATTGCTCTTCAGCGCATACAGCCAAAACAAAATAGACTTCTCAATTATTAATCCATGCACAGTAGCTTCAATCTTCTTGGAAGAGTTAGGAATATTTTCTTGTACACTTTTAATGTGTGTGATTTACTTCATTCTACCAAAAGAATAACAATGAATAAGAAGCTTATGCTGATCACCTATGAAATTCATCATCATTCATTACTAGAAATTAAGTTTATTTCATTCAACTGCACTAGCAAAACAACAATATAAAAAATGGATGCATTTAGAAAATAACATATAAACAACATATAAGCAACTTGTAAACAACGCTATATCAACATAATCATTAAAAAAACTATAAATAAATTAACTAATTCATAAAATCAAAATGAATAAAAAATAATAGCATAACAACAATAGGAAAAGCTCAACTTAAAGAAGAAAAAAAGTACAATTGAATATGTCTTCTTTCTTTAGGCTAGTGAAAACTTAGTGTTTTTGTGCATTTCATCAAACACATAGCATGTGTATTTTTATATACGTGCACATATATACACAAAAAAAAAAAATGCAAACTCTCTTAATAATATATTTACAGAATAAAGTTTGCAACTGAAATGACATCAAAATCAATAATTTTTTTTTTTTAAAAAAAAATGTAACTTACAAATCAATAAAAATGGACAACAAGCCTATTCTAATCAACTTAATTTGAAGTTCACCATCACTAAAAATCAAGTTATTTTGCATTCAACTGCAGAAGCAGGACAACAACATAAATAGTGAAGGCATTTACAAAATAACATATAGACAACTTATAAACAACGCTATATCAACATTATCATTAAAAATCTATAGATAACTTGACTAAATCATAAAATCAAAATGAACAAAAAATAATGCCAGAACTACGAAAAGCTCAACTTAAAAAAAAAAAAAAATACAATTGAATATGTCTTCTTTCTTTAGGCTAGTGAAAACTCAATTCTTTTGGGCATTTCATCAAACACATAGCATGTGTATTTTTATATACATTTAAATATATATATACACACATACAAAAGAAAAAAAAAATCCAAACACCAATATAATATATTTACAAAAAAAGTTTGCAACCATCAATTAATGTACAAAAAAAAAAACTAAAATGACATTTAAAATTAATAATATATTTCTAAAAATTAAAAAAAAAAAACTTACAAATTAATAGAAGCAAATGAGAATGGAGATGAACGATATGGGGAGAGAGATGGACTTTGCGCGGCCATTGAGGGAGGAGGAGGAGGAGGTCAATCTTATTGATAGTAGGGGACTTGTAGATGAGTTTTCTGCAATTGAAGATAGAGATGAAGTAAGAGATAGAGGAAAAAGAGGTTTCGTATAATTGTAATTTTAAAAAACTTAAAAAAGCATAAATGAAAAAGTTAAATTGTATAAAAGTAAAAAATAACATGTGGCATTAAAAATGTAAATAATTTGTCAAATTTGTCATTTTGTGTAAAAAAAACCCCAAAAATAAGAGGAGACCTTCCTAGTTTCCCTTGTAGTTTTATCTGTTTTATGAAAGTAAAAATGTTCCCATTTGATTTCTTGTTTGTTTTGGGAAACCTAATTAATAAAATTCTTTTGTATAAATATTGGAGCCATTTCAATATTGAGGGATCCAAAATCAATGGTTCAAGAGAGCTATTATGCTGTAAAAATTTTAAGCTTTCGAGAGATCAAAAACTTCTAGCTTCTTTTCTCACAAGTAATACAACAAAAAGGAGAGTAGGCTATTTCCACAATCACAAGGTTGAGCTTCTATAAATATCTGTGTTCTTATTGCTTAATTTCATTTAACAATTATCATTTGTTCTAATCACTTTAATTGACTAAGCGTCGTTAACTAAAAGTGATGTCAATATTGTCGCTGGCTAAAATGATGTCAACAATAAGTCTTACAAAAAAACATTTAAAGTTGTCCATAATGATTAAAAATATGTAATAAATTTCAAGATTTCCATAATGCATGAATCAGCAGTGTCTATATTCATCTCTTTTGGTGTTTGATCCTTTAACATGAGATCATCTACAGTTCAAAAATAAAGTTATTATTACGAGAAATTTTTTTATTACTACTTAACAAATAGCAAAAAAAGAAAAAAATACATAGTAAATATACCAATATCCAAGATATAAACAAAAGAAACATAGTTTCAATTAAAGGAAAAATATATACTCACTGAGGTAGTGAAATTTGGTATGAATAATTGAACTCTGATCAATATATATAATATAAAACTACTAATATTTAATATATTTTTTTAATTAAGTAGCTAAATTAAATATAAAAAATTTAAAATTTGTCTTTTATTATTTGCCATTAGATTAAAATCAAATAGTTTAACATTTTAAAATTAATATTTATTGTTAAATTTATTTAGTAAGCATGAATACATATTATTGATATAATAATAATAGTATATAAAAAAAACAAACACTCAAAACACAGAGATTTATATGAAAAATAAAATATTAAATTCAATACAAAAGGCATTGCTGTCATAAAAGGAGCTCATTCAGATAGAAAAAAATTAAAAAAATAGAACCTTTGATGTTATTGTTTCCGATGAGTGACTGAGTGAGGGAACAAAAAAATTAAAAATCAACACATATAATTACATGTAGGTTTTTCCCATAGACCAAATACTAAACAAATTATAAATCAATCAAAAACATCATCAATCTCTGTAACAGTTATCGTGGTCGTTGTGGTTAGACTCTATTATGGATTTCTGACCAATTCTCCATAGTGCCCTCTTATGTCTTCCTTCTTCGAGCTCGCGTTCTGGAAGAAGGAGAAGAAGGAACCGGGAAGAAAGTATCAGCAACAACCAGTTTTATTACGGGATAATTCATGGTGTTCATATCGATCTATTATGTGCCTCTGTAGCATTGAGTAGACCTCATACAATAACTGTCCTAGCTCTACCCTATCTTTTGTTTCATTTCTTCTAGAACAATCACAAACACTTTTTTTTATTATGGATCTACTAACAGAAATTCAATGCGTAATCTTAGCATTCAATGTTAGTCAGATTAGTCAACATTTATATGTTTCGATGCAACAACAATATGCTATTTGTAACAAGTAGTGTTGTTGACTGCTAGTTTTCAGATACGCGATATCCACCCTAGTCGCTACGGACACATTTGTCCTATTGATACGTTCAAAGGAATTAAAGTTGGACTTATTGGATCCTTTCTTTTGTGATGAACTATTGGCACCAGTCCTACATTAGGACATTTATTTCTATTACTATGAAATTAATAAATGAAATAGTTAATAGTGGGGCTACTATTATCCTTTTTGTAGTGACAAATCTTGTATGTGTTCCTAAGAAAAGAAAAAGAATTTGTCCATTTTTCAGGCTCGTGTGACTGTTTACCAAAAACACAGGTCTTCAAAAAGTCATAAGACCATGTATGGGGCCTTTTTCGTACCCCCACAAAAATAACAATGAAAGTAAAAATTATTATAGTTCCAAGATTTTACAATGTACAAAAGTAAAAAATTCCTTATATTACTAGGCATCAATGGCAATCAGTACCTCCACAACCAAGGGGCCGCTCTGAGAGCATTGGACATGAGTAGTGTCAAACTTTCTAAATGTGATATGATCATACTAGGCCTAGGCCTTGGGAGGTTTCTCCTTTACTTCAAACACATCAACACAAGGATTATGCATACCTATTGATGGTGAGAGCTTCTCATTTGACTTAGTGGCCAAAAAATATAAGGTAATCTAAGAAATAAGATGATGATGAAGATTAAAAGATATATAAATATTAGTGGATGAATATTTTCTCTCTATTGCATTAATTGTTTGAGTTACACAAACGATTTTCCAACCATCTCTCTCATCTAAGAATGGGGTATTTATAGGTTCTAATAGCCTTAGATACACAATGGTTCCTAATACACAACCCGTCACTTTTGAGCTGCAAATTGCGAGAGTAGGAGGTGGTCTTGCGCCATGTACCTTTGTATGGTGTCAGGTGGTCCCTAGTTGCAGAAAAAGTTGTTGCAGAGTACCTATTGTCGTGATGTGAGGGGCTATAGGCAATGCATCTCCACTACTTGTACCTCCTCACTTTAAGAGCTTACAGAGAGCGTGGTTGTACACTTTTCTCTTACTCACCTCGTCCTTTGATCCCCCCTCCAAAAAACATCTCATCAATATACATTCAAATCTCACCTTACACTTATAAGCCAAAAAAACACACTCACACATCCACACCGATGCACGACTCGCATGCGAGCCCCAAACACACACACCCATGCATGCAACATACACATGCACACACACACACACACACACACACACACACACACACACACACACACACACACACACACACACACACACACACACACACACACACACACACACACACACTCTCATGCATTCCATGGCTCGCATACAAACCCCCTTATGGGCTCGCACGCGACCCCCTTATGGGCTTGCACGCGAGCCCCTAACACACACACCCATGCATCCAACACGCGCACACACACACACACACACACATACACACACACACACACACTCCCATGCATTCCATGACTCTCATGCAAGCCCCCGTATTGGCTCGCACGCGAGCCCCTAATACACACACCCATGCATGCATAACACACATACGCACATATACTATCATGCATGTTGTGGATCACATGCGAGCTCCCCTCATGGGCCCACACACGAGCTCCTAACAAACACACCCATGCATGCAACAAACACATGCATAGGCAGTCATGCCTCGATGTACTCATACGGGGTTTGCTCAGGGTGCTCCTAGTTATATCCTGAGGCCCGCAGACACTATTGGCGACTTTGAGAAATGCACATTGAGTGTGTAGGTAAATTGAATGCACCCTATTTAATCTTTGGGTTATTAGTCAACTAATCTTGAAAGTTAGAAGTGCTAATTTTTGAGGTTAACACTTGCCTCTAGTCTACAAGAATTTTTCCAAGTGTTCTTATTGGCTGAGTGAGTTAGGGAGCATGCCCCGCTAAAGTGTGAGTCTTATCCTCTTAGAGTTCTTTGAGGGGGTGTCCCTTCTATGTAGGGGGCTTCCCTAGCTTGAATTTCACTTCATAACAATACTTTGGTCTAGTGGCAAATTCTCCTCTCCTTGTCTAATCCCTTTTTTTATATATTTTTTTGCTGCCAAGTGACCTCAGCTACCATGCAGTTGAGTGACATTTTTAACTGATGTTTGCTATGGGTAACTCTTTGGCCAAGTTACTTTTGTAACCAATGTTGGTCGAGCGACTATAAGGGTAAAATTTTTGGCCATGTGATTTTTGTAACCTACGTAGGTCGAGCGACTCTGATTGTCACTCTTAGGCCAAGTGACTTTCACCACTATGGTAAGCATGTTTTCATTTGTGGGAGTATTACTCTTTGAGCGTTCTCACCCTCTTATTATTTATTCATCCTTTTACTTAGATGTGAGGAGGCTTATTTTACTTGACTGCATTCCCTCTTAACTTGTGAGTGTTTGCTTACGTTTGAGAGACGTTCCTTTTATTTAAGCATTAGGCCATGAGCATCTTTATAGACCTCTTTTGGCTGGGAAACTTTTGCAAGAAAAAGTGTGTTTCTTTTGTCAAACAAGGGTATCTAGTCTTTGTCAACTTATTTTTTTTTTTACTTTTTTCCCCTTGCCCTAGTGTGTAGCGTCGTTAATCGTGTTGTGCACCTGAGTTTTGTGCATAATTTCTTTCTTAAATTTCAATCCTTTATTATTACTTTTTGATGGAGGAGAAGTATTACTTTGACTACCTGTGATAAGGTATGATTTATTGATTTTAATGCAATATTCGTATATTCCAAGGAATAATTTGAAGGCCACGAGGGTAGTCTTTCATTACATATGAGTGCAAAAATAGAAAATCAGTCGGGAACATAAACTAGTAAGCTGCCTCACGGACCACCTCTTTGATTTCAAAATCTCAAATAACTAAAGGATATTCCCAACTCACCTTTTCAATAGTATTTCTTCTTTTGGTGCACTGCATTGCATGCCATCGGTATTACCATATCATCTACTCGGGCCCACTTGTAAATCCCTTGCGGGATGATTTGGGCAATCTGATAGGGGCCTTTCCAATGTGCTCCCAACACTTCTACCCCCAGATCACTAGTGTTTGGGAGGATTTTTGTCTGCACCAAGTCTTCGATTTTGAAGGCGTGCATGCGAACTCTTAAATTATAGTATCTTGTCACCCTTTGTTTATTCACTGCCAATTTCATTTGGGCCGCATCTGTTCTCTCCGCCAAGCGATCCAAATTTTCAGCTTTTAATTTTTCATTTACTAATTCATTGAAATTCTTCACACAAAATGAGTTGAGTTTCATATCGATAAGGAGTATAGCTTCACATCCATATGCTAGGGAGAAAGAAGTTTCACCTGTGGTCGAGCAGAGCGTAATCCTATACGCCTAGAGTACATTTGGTAGTTCATCTGCCCATCTGCCCTTAAGCTTTTTCAGCTTTGTCTTGAGGTTCTTTTTGATTACTTTCTTTGTAGCCTAAATGCCTGTTAGCCTGGGGTGTACTAGTTCTGAGAATCCCCTTTCAATGGCTCTCTCAATGAAATAAGAACATACAAATCTCCTTCAAATTGGGTTCCGTTGTCAATGATGGTTTTGTAAGGCAACCCAAATCTACATAGCAGGAACTTATTGACGAAGGATACCACTTGCTTAGCGATGATCCTGACTAAGGACTCTACCTCTACCCATTTGGTGTAGTAGTCTATTGCCACCACAACATACTTCGCCTAGGCACAACCTATTTCTAAAGCCCTATTTAAATTAATTCCCCACATGGAAAATGGCCCAAGGGCTGGTCATGGTCATGAGTTTGGCCAGAGGGCATGTAATACGTTACTAGTTTAGGTGTGTTATCGTGATTTTAAGTTAATTGTGAAGCTCATTGCTAATCAATGAGTTTATTGAAAATCGTAAGTAACAATTTTTTTTAAAAACTTATAAATACCAAAAAAATAAAATATAAATATAACAAGGATCCTATATACAAAACATTTACAAAATATGACCAGCTGTCCCAAAGATCGTACACTCCAGGCCTAACTGCCTTGACATGTAGAATCTTCATCCGCTCGCACTCACTTCTGCTCAACCTTAGCCTTCCCCTTACCTACATAAGCAAACAATATTTGTGAGTCGACAGACTCAGTAAGAAAAGCATAATACAAAACATGAATATAACCTGAATTATAATCAGGCACCCATACACCCAACCAAAACCCTATCCCCGTGTCCACATCGTACTGAGTCTAGAACATTCGTACGATAATACTGTCGACCATAATGTCAGTCTATACTTTGTACGCTAGTCATACCAATCTGATAGTATCGATCAGTATCCAAGCTAACATACATCTATTAGTATCCAATATAACTCTACGTATACTGATACCGCTATCGATGTATTCTAATAGGCTTAATAAACATGTATGCTAAACATGTAAGCACATATGTATATCATTATACTAATCTTACCTCGATTCTGAATTCAGGTGTGCTGGCCAACCTGAATGGAACTATTGCTCAGAGATTTACAGGACCCTAACATTATTTGTAAAACCGATCATAGACACACTAAATCACTTTTTGGGGACTTAACATTGAAACTAAAAGTTTCCCTATTGATAGATAACATGGCAATACCCTAAATATCGCAAAAATGAGAAAAAATAGGGTTCCCAAAACTGTCCCAATTGGCAAACCAGTTCCCCAACTGGAAGACCGGTTTTGTGGGGTTTCTTGTGGACCAACTGAAATTCCAGTTCCTACTGGTTCCACAGAACCGGTCGACTAGTTCAGTTCAGGAAATACCAAAAACCTCCTAAACACCTCAATTCAATCCCATACTTCACAAAAACCTCCAGAACACCTATTTAGGTCACAACAAACATATTCCAAGCAATAAAACAAAGCAATAGATCGAGAATCAAAATCCACCGTTAAAGAGCAAAGCTTAAGTTTTTAAACTCAAAGCTTTCTCAAACACAAAAATAGTCCACAAACCTAGCTCAATTCAACGTAAATAACTTTAATTTAACATTAGAATACAAAACCAAAAACCTTCTAACACCACAGTACCCAAACTCTCATAAATCATGCGCAAAATTATCTTTAAACTAAAGAAACCATAAAGAGGAGAAAGCTATGAAGCTTACCTTGGATGGAAACACTAAAATCCTACTATAAACCTTTGAGAAGAACTAAAGAACCCTAATTTGCTACTAGTTCTCTTTAGGATCGAGAGAGAAGGTGAGTTTTTCTGATTTTTAATTTTCTAACTAAGTGATAAGGCAAAACCTATATAATAACATTAACTCAAGTTTTGAATAATTAACATAAATCAAAATCACTAAAGGATAAACTAACTAAATGGAAAAAAGAGGATTTTTCCCTTACACATACCTAAAAAACATACTTGGCACCTAGGGCTATTTTGGTTATTCTAAAATATCGAATATTCCCGACATTCCTAATTTCTAACTAAGTAGCCCCACTATTACAAAAATAATAAAATGTCATTCTATTGGCCAAACGTCACGTTCCGTTGTTGATGAGCACAAAACATGAAAAACTTGAAATTTCATATATAGTATAACTAATACAACCTGAATTCAAATAAATCTCCATAACTTCATAAATCATAATTAATAATCTAAACTCATAATTAAGCTCTAATTGTCTGTGAATTCAATATAAAAATTAAGCGATCTTTACAATTATCCCCCCATCAAAAGGATTTCGTCCTCAAAATCTAACTTGAATAACTCTAGATATTGAGCCCTCATGTCAGACTCTAACTCCCAGGTGACTTCCTCCACCTTACTGTTTCTCCAGAGAACCTTACCAGAGCTATGGTCTTTTTCTGAAGGACTTTACCTTTTCTGTCTAAAATCTAAACTGGTTGTTCTTTGTATCATAAGTTCGACTCAAGTTCTAGTTTCTCATAACTCAGCACCTGAGTGGGATCTGAAACATATTTCTGTAACATAGCGACATGAAACACGTTGTGAACTGTTGAAAGTGTTGGAGGTAAGGGTAGACAATATGCTACCAATCCAATGTTCTCGAGAATTTCAAAAGGCCTTGTAAACCAAGGGCATAACTTGCCTTTCTTCCTGAAATTTTTAATCCCCTTCATTGGAGACACTCATAGGAATACATGATCTCCTACATGAAATTCTATGTTTTTGCGCTTTGGGTCTGCATAACTCTTTTACCTACTCTGAGAGGCAAGCATTTTGGCCATGATCTTTTCTATAGCCTCATTGGTCCGTTGCACTGATTTATAACCTAAGTATTTCCTTTCTCCAGTTTCATCGCAACAAATTGGAGATCTACACTTCCTACCATACAACATCTCTTACATAGCCATCTCTATTGTACTCTGATAACTATTGTTGTATGAAAATTCAATCAGCGGTAGATACTTACTCCAAGAGCCTTCAAAATCTAACACACAGGCACGTAACATATCTTCCATTTTCTGAATTGTCCTTTTAGACTGTCAATCCGTCTAAGGATGGGAAGCTGCACTAAACTTCAGTTTGGTACCCATGGCCCATTAGAGGCTCTGCATAAATTTTGAGGGGAACTTCGGATGTCTATCCGATATAATTGACTTCAGATCTCCATGTAAGCTTACTATTTCTTTCACGTACAATTCTAGGTATTGATCCACTGTAAATGGTGTTTTCAGCAATAGAGAATGTGCAAACTTCGTAAATCAATCTACCACAACCTTAATAGAATTGTACATTCTCGTGGTTTTAGGTAACCCAACCACAAAATCTATGGTGACGTCTTTCCACTTCCACTCAGACAGTGTCAGTGGCTACAATAACCGTACAGGTCTCTAATGTTCAACCTTAATTTGTTGACAAGTTAAACACTGGGATAAAGATTCTACTACATCTTTCTTCATCATGCACCACCAGTAGAAGGGTCTTAAATCTTGATACATCTTGGTAGTGCTATGATGCAGTGAATATGGAGTTGTATGAGCTTCCTCAAGAATCTCATTTCTAAGTTCCGCACTACCCAGAACAAAAGTCTAGTTTTATACAGCAATATCCCATTATTTGACACCGTAAAATCTTTAGCTTGACCAGAAAAAACTCTTCCCGGATCTTTACCAGTTCACGATCAATTAACTGAGCAACTTTAATTCTGTCTAATATAACAGATTGTAATGTCAAATTTTGAAGTTATCCTACATCAAACTCAATACCTAATCTGACCATGTTATCTGCTAGTTGAGGTGAAATCTTGATCATACTAGTTATCTGCCCAGGACCCTTTCTACTCAGGGCATCTCCCCCCACATTGGCCTTTCTAGGATATAAATGATTTCTCAGTTATAATCTTCAACTAACTCCAACCAACGTTTCTGCCTCATATTGAAATCTTTCTGAGTAAAGAAATATTTGAGGCTCTTGTCGTCGGTATAAATCTCACACTTCTCTCGATAGAGGTGATGCCACCAAATCTTTAAAGCAAAGACTACTGCGGAAAGTTTTAAATCATGAGTAAGGTTTCGCTATTCATATTCTCTTAAATGACGGAGGCATAAGTGATGACCCGATCAACCTGCATCAAAACACACCCCAAACCCTATGCATCGCAGTAAACCACGAAGTTGTCTGTATCAGATTGTGGGGCTAATACTGGAGCTGTGATCAATCTTTTTTTCATCTCTTAGAAGCTTGCTTAGCACTTGTCTGTCCACAAAAACCTCTGATTCTTTTTAGAGATTTTTGTTAAGGGAGTTGAGATCTTAGAAATCCCTCAACTAATTGACGATAATAACCAGCCAAACCAAAAAAACTTCTGACTTCTGTAACTACCTTTAGTCTTGGCCAATACCTGACGGATCGACCTTGATTCCGCCTTTACTAACAATGTGTTCGAGAAAAGACACCTAACATAGCCAAAACTCGCACTTTATGAACTTGGCATTTAGTTTATATTCTTGTAGTCATTATAGAACCATTCATAGATTTTGCTCATGCTCCACTTCTGATTGAGAGTACACAAGGATTTCGTCGATAAATAATCTAACACATGTATCAAGTAAATCCTTGAATACCCTATTCATCAAGTCCATAAAAGCTGCTGGAGTGTTAGTTAGTCCAAAGGACATAACTAAAAGTTCATGATGCCCAAACCTAGTGCGAAAAGTAGTCTTTGAAATGTCCTCCTCTCAGATTCTCAAATGATGATAGCCTAATCGTAGATCAAACTTAGAAAAAACTGTCTTGCTCTGAAGCTAATCAAATAAGTCATCGATCCTAGGTATAGGGTACTTATTCTTAATAGTCAATTTGTTTAGTTCCCGGTAATCAATGCACACGCATAGGGATCCATCTTTCTTCGAAGCAAATAACACGGGAGCTCCCATGGATGACACACTATGTCGTGAAAACCCTAGGTCAAGCATCCCCTAAAGCTGAATTTTTAATTCTTTAAGTTCTAGCAGAGCAATTATGTAAGGTGCCTTAGTAACTGGTTCTACTCTAGCTGTTAGATCGATAACGAAATCTATTTCTTGCTGTGGTGGTAAACCTAGAACTTCATTAGGAAAAACATTTAAAAATTCCTGAACCACGCTAATATCCTCTGGCCGAATTGTCTCAGGCCCTGTGCTATCCAATACCACTGCTAGAAACCCTAAGCATCCATCTTGTAATAAATCTCTAGTGTCAAATAAGGAGATCACTGGAATCTGGGATCCCTTAAATTATCCCAAAAATAAAAATGGTTCCTAACCCTCAGGTTGGAAGATCACCATCTTCCATTTACAATCAATACTAGCTAAGTACTTGGACAGGATATCCATTCCAAGTATAATGTCGAAATCTGCTAAGCCTAATTCTACCAAATCAGCACTCAACTCGATATCCTCAATTTTGTTTGACATATACCTAACCCACCTTTTAGAGATAACTAATTCTCTGTCAGGAAGTAGGGTTCCAAACCCTTTATCATAACTATCATATGGTTTACCCTATTAATCAAAATTTTTGGCCGCAACATAGGAATGAGTAGCCCCATAGTCAAACAACATAGAGAAGTAAGAGTTGTTGACCGAGATCTTACCTGTAACACATGAGGAGCTGACTTCTGCATCAGCCTGAGTAAGAGCAAACACCCTTGCTAGAGCAGGATTTACTACTATCTTTCGTTCTTCTTTCATAAGCTGTGGACAATTTCTCTCATAGTGTCCAGGAAAACCATATCGAAAACATCCTCACCCTCTACACTCACCCAGATGATGCTTCTTACAACTTGGACAATCTGGGTAAGTATATCGGGTTTCGAAACCACCCTGACGGTTGCCTCGAGCATGGTTCCCTCGGAATCTCTTGTTCTGATTTGAGCCACGAGGTGTAGATGGTGCCTTTCCAATCTGGCCAATGGTTGAGTCACTATACCACTACCATAAGCAGAGGTAGGAGAAGTAGGGGCTCCACCAACAACCTGAGCCCTTTGGGACTCCTAGGTGCACTCAGCTGCACCCTCAACTCATAGTGCCTTTCCCACCATGTCAGTATAGGTGGTATTATCATTGGTGGTAATCATAAGGTTGTGTTTTACTTTTGGATTCAATCCATCCACGTACTTTTGTTTCTAACTGAAATCGGTAGGCAAAATTCTCGAGGCCAACCTAGCCAATCGATTAAACTGAGTTGTGTATTCGGTAACTGTCATATTCTCATTCTGAGTCAGCTAGGTAAATTCTTTTATTTTTTCACTTCTAACTGCCTCGTTGTAGTACTTGGCATTGAAAAATTGTTGGAACTCTTCCCAGGTAATGGTAGTAACATGTCGAGTCAGGGCCACCATGTCCCACAAGACCAGGGCATCCTCCCTGAACTAGAATGTGGCATAGGCCATTCTGTCATTACCAATGACACCCATAAAGTAAGATTGTAATAACTGTCAACCACTGCTCAACTTTCATCACATCGGGACCACCCAAAAAGACTGGAGGTGCCAGATTGTGGAACCTTTCATACAACGGTTCCATTTGATTCACTGTAGCAATTGGCATTGCCTGCATAGCAGGGACAGGAGCTACCTGCATCTCTGGAGCAGGCATTGCAAGAGCACCCTGCTGCCTCATGCATTTGATTTCTTCATCTTGATCAAGGATCCTGGCTTGCATTGCTGAAAACCTATCTTCCCAATCCTAGGCAGCCTGCGGCGTGCCATGCCTCTAAGGCCTCTACCTTGGCAACGTATGTTTGAGGGAATCTGAACTCCCTAACTGCCACTAGATACGACCGAGTTACCTTGGCTCCTCGTGTTTTTCCTGAGATCCATTCTAAAAGAATAGCCTGCTAAACTAAGAGCTAGCTTGGTCAGATTTCGATCAAGAATAATTTACTAATTACCGCTTATTTTAGAAATTAAAACATGCGTCTATTCAACTATCAGGCTACTAACATGCTTCCTATCACGCTTTTCTTATATCATACTAATAAAATAAACTAGTAAAGCAACAAAGACTTACTAAACCGTGAGTCGAGCTTATTGCTAATGATGATTGTACATGTCGTGATGATCTTTGGAAGACAACCTAGTGGCTCTGATACCAAATTGTAACACCCTACTAGTTTAGGCGTGTTAGCGTGATTTTAACTTAATTGTGCAACTCGTTGCTAATCAACGAGTTTATTAAAAATTGTAAATCAAGCAAATCAAATCTGCCTAGTCAACAAATCCTCTACTTTGTGGGGTGGACTTATCGAGACAGTCCAAGTGTGTTATTCACTATAAACTCCCCAACAGAAGAAAAAGGGAAACTAAATGTGAATCTTAAACTACTATAAATACCCATCAAATCCTAGGGATATAGGGTTGAATTCTCTTACAAAACTTTCTTAGGCAAACTTGAGAACATATATGCTTTGTATTCCTAAAGGCTTTTCAAGCTAAGAACTAACGAATAACACTAACTCATGGAGTAAGGCTAATTAATGCCCCAACCACGTAAAACTATTTGTCCCTTTTTACTCTTTCTTTTTTAATTAAATATTTCTACAGTTCTTATCGTTTATAATTAGTTTTCAAAATTCTCGATAAATATTTTGGTGCTTTCATTGAGAGTTGAATGAAGTACGGTGACCACTTATATATTACGTTCAAGTAATCATGGAACTCACACGAACAATGTCTGGTCTTCATATTATTGGTCCCAACACCAAATTAGGGAATTCTAATGATCCACATGAGATGACTAGCCATGAGAATGGTTACCAAGATAAAGATCAAAATCAATATGATCTTATCATCAAGATGCCAAATCCTAAGAAAGCAGTTCTAAGGATGCTAATGATAACACTCTTGAAATACTTGAGGATATGCATGAAGACGACCCTAAGGATAAGGCTGCTGATGATAACATTGGAGAGAAGAACCAACTTGACAATTCAGACACTGTTCTCATCTTCGCTAGACAACTTCAACTGGGAGAAAGCACGTTAACTCAACAAGATTAATTTAATGAGAATTGCTCACAAAGATGACCAGAATGGAGGCTGTAATGAGTGCCCTGACCAAAGGGGCTCTTCACGTACAAGCATCTCCAAGAACTGATGCCCTTGACAAAATAGATCCAAAAGATCCTAGAACTTCAGGTGTCCGCATAGACAAATAAAAAGGGATAGACGTCGAAGAACTGAGGAAGACTCCTTCCACCAAGCAGCACAAAAAGTCTAAAGCTGCTGACCTACCTCAATAAAGGAGGAAAGGAAACCATGATTCAGGGCATGGTGACCAGACAAACTCTAGAGGCAGAGTCACACAAGAAAATAAGACTGATGTCAGATTCCAGAAGCCAGAGTCCCAAATGGATAAGGATCCTTTCAGGGATTCCAATAATCGTGATGAGGATGTTGATGAAGTACATCAAGTATCAGATGATAGCAGTGGAAGCCTTTCCATGAACAATCTTCAAAGAAGATTGAATGCTAAGAAAGAGAGAGCCAAAGCAGAAAAAGCTAGACCCCGTGGGAGAATCTGAGAGACCACAACAACGATTGCATTTGTGGAAGAGAGTCTTCAATTGACAAGACTCAATGCCTGGAACGCAAAGTTAAGGAGTTGATGAAGATCACAGACAAGATTTCTACGAAACAAAGTGGCATCGTGTTAGATTCTAAGGAAGAGGATAAAGAGCCCTGTCTGAAGAGAACCATTAAAGCGCCACTACTGGAACATTTCAAAATGCAACAAATGGATTTGTATGAAGGGCGGATGTACCCAAGGGACAACTTCACCAAGTACAAAAAAATTATGCATGTTAACAAGAGCGTTTATGTTTTCAACTAACATTGAGTAAGTTCGCGAAGAACTGCTGGAAGAGGTTGTCTCCGAGATTGATCCACAACTGGATAGACCTACAAGCAATGTTCAGAAAGCAATTTACACCAGCCAAAAATTATGACTTAAAAGCTAGTTCCCTGACCAGCGTCCAACAACAATTGGGAGAAAGTTTGAAGAAATTCATTTTGTGCATGATGGATATGGTTGCTAAAAATATAGTTACCGATGACATGAAAATGGTAGCCTTAAAATTAGGACTGGCAACTGGATCCTTGTTGTGGGGAGATCTCCAACATAAGAGGGCAGACACTTTGACTGAATTCTAGATAAGGGGCTAGGGAATCATAAACTTGGAAGAAGATTATGCCCAAGCTTACAGAGTACTTCAAGCACCTTCCATCAATGTAGCAAATTCCTAAACTTTGCATATGACAACTTTATCCATTTACCCTCCACCAGCTGCTTATACTACTCCAACAATATATGAATAAAGTACTTCTGTGCAGCCAGCTGTACAGGCTAGTCTTTCTGGGTTTAGAGCTACACAAATCAGATATAGTGCCGTTACTGGATAAACGAACTAAAAAGTAGAAGTTCTAGACTCCAATATAATCCAATCTCATTGTAAAAGGAGTTTAAAGGGTCCAAACTGTAGTGATTCTGTGAAAAAGGGAAAGACCCATGAATCAAGGTACATTGAGTATACAAGTCTTGTAGATGGTTGAGAAAATATGTACAAGGCCACTTGTAACATGGTAATTACAAGAAGCCTCTACCAATGTATAAACATGGAAAATAAAGAAGATATCCAAGTAAGAGGAGTGAATATCACAGTGATATAGGTCACACCACAAATGAATGTGACTCTTTAAGAGATGAAATTGAAGGACTAATACAGAATGGACACTTATCCAATTGGGTAAGGATCCTTGACATATATCCATGACAGGTAGTTGTAGACAAATAGCTTTTCATTCCAGTGTAGCACGGAGCCAAAAATCCTTGTTAGGGAGTAGGCCTTCCACAAGCTCTTAGAATGCAAGCTCTAAATGCACAAGCCTTTTAAGGGGCACAAAATGCTTTGGTAGTAGTAATAGCTATTGCCCTCGGTCCTAAAAATCTGCACCCTCTAGGAGTTTCTTTACCAATCTTAGATGGTCATGCAGAAACTATTTCTGGGTGACCTCATATTATTGGAAGCACCCATAATGTGCAAAAAAGGTACTTAAATGAATTGAACCAAGGCAAAGCTTGCCACCTGGTACAGTCACTTGCCCAGCCTCTGAGGATGATGAATTTACCAATGACCTTTACAGAAGATGACATCAGGCATGTACACTTCCCTCACAATGACCCTTTAGTGATAGAGGCTCACATAACAAATGAAAGAGTTTCCAGAATCCTCGTAGATAATGGAAGCCCTATGAAAATCATTTTTAATGGAGCCTTCTAAGCCATTAGTTTGGTGGAAGCCAATCTGTTGCCATGTCCAATACAACTGCAAGGTCTTAAAGGAGACACACTGATCCCCATGGGAAAAATATAACTTCCGATGAAAATAAATGGGAAAGTTACCAAAAGCAATGTAGTATCATTATTCAAGTACAACACATTTGTAATAGTTGATCGCCCTATTGCTAATAATGCCATCCTAGGAAGACCATTTTAAATTGATTTTGAAGCGGTAACATCCATCCGACATTTGTGCTTAAAGTTCCCAAGTGATATCCAAAGAATTGGGACAATATGAAAAGATCAAAGAAGTGCACGAGGTGGTTACAACATTTCAACCATGACCATTCTAAGGGTCCAAGAAGGAGAGATATTTGAAGCCAGAACATCTTCCTAGCCAGCATTGGGGGTGGTCCAAGAAGATGAGCTAGATCCACAAGTTGGCATGGAACATATAATAGAACCAATGGAAGAAGTGGAAGAAGTATGCATAGATGATAGAGATCCTACCAAGGTTATCCGAGGGGGGAAGAACTTACCTCTAGCGGTGAAGGAAAATATTGTTTCCACGTTCAAGGATAATATTGACGTGTTAGCCTAGAGTCATTATGACATGAGTGGAATCAATCTTCATGTTATTTTTCATGCATTAACATAGATCCCAACATAGATCAAGATTGACAAAAGACGAGACCTCTAGATCTAGTGAGGTCAAAAGCAATAAAAACAGAGGTGGACAAGCTAACAAACATTGACTTCCTCAAGGAAGCTATGTATCCCATATGGCTCGCCAATCTAGTTTTGGTCCCAAAGACTAATGGGACATGGAGGATGTGTATAGATTTTGAAAAGACTATTTTCCACTTTCGGGCATTGAGCAGATGGTTGACGCTACCTGGGGATATCAACTCTTAACCTTCATGGATGCATACTCTAGCTAACACCAAATCAAAATTCATGTGGCTAACCAGGAGCATACGAGTTTTCAAACTGGCAAAGGAATCTACTGTTACCAGGTAATTCCATTTGGGTTGAACAATTCTAGAGCTACCTATCAAGGAATGGTGAATAAAATGTTCAAGAATGATCTAGGGAAGAAATGGTGGTTTAAGTATATGACATGCTGGTAAAATCATAAACCTCCAAAAGCCATTACAAAGATTTAGAAGAGGCCTTCGCAATAATCTAGGAGTATAGAACGAAATTGAACCCAAAGAAGTGTACTTTTGGAGTTTCTCTAGGAAAATTATTGAGTTTCATAGTCAGTTATTGAGGGATCAAGCAAAACTTGGAGCAAATTAAAGCTCTTCTAGACATGCCTTCACCTAGAAAACACAAAGATGTTAAAAGTTGACAGGATGGATAGCAACACTTAGCAGATTCGTCTCCAAATCCATTGATAACTGCATACCATTCTTCAACGTACTATTAGGTAACAACAAGTTTGAATGGACAATAGAATGCGAAGCAACCTTCTAGCAACTAAAAGAACGTCTAGTGAAGGCTCCAATACATTCCAAACCAGTTGATGGAGAGTTGTTGTTCTTTTACTTGGCAGAGTCAGATCATGCCATAAGCGTTGCCTTAGTGCGAGAACAGGGAAAGGTACAACTTCCATTATATTATATACGTAGACAAAGCATTTTAATTTGTCCTCAACAACTCCAGCTCATTCACTTCATTTCAAAATTCAGAGTTTCTAACAATGTAGCTAAGCATGAGGCTATGATTTCTTGTTTACAATTGGCAAAAGAGGTTGGTGCCAAAAACATTGAACTCTACAGTGAATTAAAACTAGTCATCAACCAGGTGTATGGAGAATTCCAGACAAAAGGTGAGAAAATGGCTAGTTATGTGGAAAGAACTATGGAGCTAATATAGAATTTTAAGCACTACTCTGTGAAGGAAATCCCCAAGGATAAGAGCACTTTTGTAGTCATGTTGGAAAAATTGGCAACGAATCCAGAAATAGAGAAATACAGACTAGTCCCCATCGCAGATTTGGTCACCCCGAACACAAAAACACTGGGGGTGTTTGCCATTAATCATTCAACCTCCTGGATGGCGCCAATACTCAGGTATTTGGAAATAGGTACACTTTTGAAGGATAGTGCTGCTTCACAAAAGATCCAGTATCAGGCCTCCAGATACATGATCATGGATAGGAAATTATATAAAAGAGGATAATCAGTGTTGCACCTAAGGTGCACAGGTTAAACAAAGATAAGCACTCTCATGCATGGGATAAATGAAGAATTTTGCAAAGATCACACATCTAAACCCAGTCTTTCTAAGAAAATCATTTGTCAAGGTTATTACTGGCCTACTATGAAGAAGGATTACACTAAATATGTCCAAAAATGTGAGCAATGCAAATGTTACTCGAAAGTTGCAAGAGCCCCGCAAATGGAGATATCCCTTATGAACAGTCCTTGACACTTTGTCATTTAGGGAATAAACTTAGTGGGATCACTTCCAACTGGAAAATGAGGAGTCAAATTGTTGTTGTCATTGTTGACTACTTCACTAAATGGGTGGAAGCTAAGCACATGAACATAGTAAATTCAAAGAAGTCCCTGGACATCATAATAAAAAACATCGTGTACAGATAAGGACTTCCACACAAGATAGTGTCTAATGACAGAAAGCATTCGACAGTGATCAATTGACCTGACTTTTGTGCCAAGCATGGAATAATCAAACTATTTTCATCTGTGGCTAGTGTTGGAATATATTTTACCAGGATCTTAGATCTACTCACAAGTATGTTGTTTAAACACCCTAAATATGAACTTTCTAAAACGATAAATTAAACACATATAAAGTTATGAAAACCTTACATTGATGCAGCGAAATTAATGTCTCCTTCCACTTAGATCTCTAACCCTTGAATCCTTTCTGTAGCAGAGTATAATCAAGATCTGAGCCCGAATGTCCTTCTTCTTCAAGTTTGATCCTTCACAGTCTTCCAATCTATGATTGAGTTATTGCTTGCTGTGTGTGGGCACTTACTCTTTCACTAGGGTCGAAAAAAGATGAAGGAGAAAAGAGGAGAGAGGGTTTCGGCCAGGTATAAAAAGTGGGGAAGGCTCAGTTTTTCTGAAGAGAGAAATTTCTGTCAGAAAGGCTTGTGAAAACTTGTGAATTGACTGAGCCATCACTTTCTATTTATAGGCAACTACTAGGTTTAGGTTAGGAATTATTTGGCATTAAAATAATGAAAATATTAATTTGAAAAACCTATTTAAGTGGCCGGCCATGGTGTGTTATTGGGCCTCACTTAATTTTGGAGTTTTATCAAATTTTATCTCTATTTTCTCAAAAACGCCAATTTTCCAATTCTAACCTTTTAAATGCCAAAACTAATTATTTAATAACTAAAATAGATTATTAAATAATATTGTCATTTAATTTAATTATTAATTAGACATATAAAGTCCATTAATAAATAAATAAACCTACAAACTCTTTTCTTTACAATTTCACCCCTGCTTAGTGAAAATTCATAAAATTAGACATAGTCTAACTTTAGAATTATAATTGATCAATCACGAATCAATTAATGAGTCTTACAAGCAGAATGTTCTCAACTAGAATGGGGACCATGGATCTATATGCTGAGCTTCCAATAAGTGAACCAAATTTACCAAGTAAATTCCTACTTATTAATTCTTCGTTGAATCCACTCTTAGAACTTAGAATGGCACTCTCAGACTTATATAGAGCATATTGTATGTTCCACGATATCAATATACTATCTCATTTAACCATTGTTATAATCTTATTGTGATTTAAAGATCCTCTATATAGATGATCTACATCGAGATGGGATTTCTTTACCGTTCTCACCCCTCAATGTATTTTGCCCCTTAAAACACTTAGCTACCTGTAAATGGTGTTTAGTGATCTAATAATTAGTCAGTTAAACAAGAGCTCATCCATTTACTTCTATTTGCTAAGCTCGAAGGGAATCATCACTTGACTTCTATACACCAGTAGAAGCTATAGATGCCATATTTATGTTCAGCACTCCCACTCAATCATACTATCATGTTCCCAAAATATACGTATCACCCTGACCCAAAAGTAGGCTTAACTAATAAATCAAAGAACATGAATAGCATTCCTGAGTTGAGCCCAAGCATATCAGGATTTAGATTCTTTTAATCTTAAGATCAACTACTGATATTGACTTGGAAAGATATGTGTAATGGTAAGTTTGTAATATCTTAACTTAGTTGCAGTATCGGTCCAGTCCAATGTATACTCCATACATTCGAAACTAGTATACTTTACTAATGTCCTGGAAAGAACATAACACTTACTCCAAGTGTAAGTACACATCATCGCTGATTATCACATTAGTGTAAATCCAATAACACTGATGAAACAGGGACCAAAAATTTTGATTCATATGATCACAATCACATTCCACTGTGTTGACGATACTGTAATTGTGAATAAACATATGATCTGGATTTAACTGATTTTGTGTGTATGAATGTAATAAACATATTAAACCATTAGCATGTAAAATTCATGCAAACATCAATCACTTCAAATTTCTTATATTGATAACTAATCAGATTGTAAAGAGTTTTATTTAGGGCATAAAACCCAACATTAAAAAGATTAGATGGAACATAAATCCTAAGAACACGGAACGTTGACCACCTGTGCCGATACATTTCGTAAATTAGGGCTAGTCAGCTTCCTTTTTATTTTTCTTTACTCTTTATTGTACTGTATAATTTCCATGTGTGCCTAGGGCAGGAAGTATATGAATAAAAGACGAAGTTTTTATTTCATATTTGGTCTTTGAAAGTTCTATCATGTAACAAGTGATCAAAAGTTTCAACTGTTAATCACTTCGGGGTAGCATACATTATATCATTATAAAGTTAGACATCTTTCACAAGAAACAACTAAATTAAATGACAAGTCTAAAAGTAGGGAGTATTGCTTGAAATCAGAACCTTAGGGAACCAGAAGTAAGCCCCTACCTTATTATATTTGAAGTTAATCTAGCATTTAACAAAATATCAGAGTAGGGAGTATCGCCTAAAACTGAAACCTCAGGGAAGTGGAAGTAAGCCACTACCTTAGTATACTTGGAATTGATTTAATATATTACAAAATTACTTAAGGTTAACTTAAAATAGAAGTTCAGGCTTCATAGTTACCTCATGTTAAGACAACTAAAATTTTCAAGCTAGTCAATTAAATTAATTAATTTAGGTTAATTAAATATTTAAGTTCACAAAGTCCTAAAAGCAAGTGGTATTTACCAAGAAATGTTTAATTCTAAAGTAATTAATTAGCTCTGGTTAATTGGTTATTTAAGTTTCAACAATCCCTTAAGTAAAAACACTATCAACTATTTTTCTTCAAAAAAAAGTTGGTACCAAGGTTGTAATGACCGCTTTAGTAATTTGGATTAGTAAAGGCAATTAGCTCTAATTTCTGTTATTTTTATAATTATTTATGAATTTAATTATCTGTGGGTCCCATTATAACAAATGGGCATTAGAGTTATAATTGCTCAATTTCGGAGATTTTATTAAACTCTAGGGGTATTATTTGTCTTATATGTGAAATATGTTATTTTTGTAATATTTGCTCAGCGACAACGAAAAATACGATGGATGGTTAGTTTGATCACATGGGTAAGTTTACAACCATATTTCTTATTGGGAAAAATATTGGAGAAAATAAAATATTGGGGTTGAGCGGGGTTATGGAATTTGACCATTTTACCCCTAGTTTTGAAAATACCCTAGTTTAAGTTAGAGGGCATTTTAGTAATTGGCCTAAAGAATGATTTGGTGGCTGCCTTATTGGGTGACACCTAGCAAGTTAATTTAGCAAGATTATGTTAGAGAATAAATTCTTTTCATTTAGAGAAATTAAAAGAAAATAAGAGGAATAAGCTAAAATCAAGAGAAGCTCTCTCTTTCCTTCCTTCTCTCTTCGAACCAGCCAAAAACAAGGGGATTGATGATCTTTGGTGTTTTCAGCAGGAAATTCAAGTGGGATTCAAGCTAAGGTAACCCTAGAATCCATAGACTTGTGTTTTTGAATCTTTTACTTTGGTTTGATTAGGTGATTTTGGAAATTAGGGGCTATTAGGGTTTAGTTTTTTTGTGGTTCGAATTATAGGGTTCATTTGAGTTGAATTTACTTTCTAGCAACTAGTTTTGATGTTTGGATTAGGTTTTGTGCATGTTTGAGCATAGAAACCTTAACTTTGATCTCTAATGGCATGTTTGTTTATATTGAGTTTTTCTGGGAAATATTAGTTGGATTATGTTGTTTATGCATTGTATAGGTGTTCTGGAAAGTATGGTTGCATTTGGTGGAGGATTGAGCAAGAAATGGGAATTTTAGGGTGAATTGGTGTGAATCGGCTAGTCGGTTTCACCAGTACCTGTAAAACTAGCTAGGCGGTTTTGGCACGGCTCTTGAATGCTCCATTTTCTAAAGTCTTGTCATTTCAGTGCCATAATTGGGTGTTTCCCTATTTCCTAAGTTAGAGTAATCCATAGAGAGTATAACAGAACCTAATGTTATGGGTTCGGGTTTCTTAGATTAGGGTTTTGGGTCATGTGATTTATCCAGTTTCATTATGTGATTAGGGCATCCATCTAGAACGAGACTTTCCGTTCAGGTCGGGCAGCACACTTGAATCTGGAAAGAAGGTAAGAACTATGTATCGTATGTAATATGAATATCTGAGTGTATATATGTGCTAAGTGTATATGCATGCTTATGTGTTAGTTGCACTACCAACACTTGTATAGTTATGGTACATAGTGCATTGGCATAGTGAATATTGTTTTGGGGTACATTACAGTGATACCGGCACAAGTACGGGAAAGTACTAAGTGGGTGTGTGGTATATCACTCAATGGTACTTAGGGTACGAAACAAACCCTACGCCAACAATCATACAGTGAGGTACGTAGTGTATGTGGTATAGTAGCTATACCTTAGTATTGAACGTTCTTACTCATTTGTTAAGCGTTGTAAATAGGTGTATGGGTGCCTAGATACAAGTCGGAATTATATGATATGTTATATGCTTTTCTTACTGAGTCTGTCGACTCACAGTTCTGCTTCCATGTGTAGGTAAAGGAAAGGCGAAAGCTGAAAAGGAGTGAGCCTGGCTTGGATAGGATTGTACATGCCGTGGCAGCCTGACCTGGAGTGTTCGGTCTCGGGACATCTAGGGATTTTATTTTGTAGTCGTTTTGCGACCTAGATGTTGTATTTTGGCATATTTTGTATAAAAGTTTAAAAACGGAATCCCAGTGTTTGTAGATAATTATGTAAATTATAAAGTTTAGGGTAAATGGTAGCAAAACCCTCAATACTTTCGTTTTGGTTTCACTAAACTCCCAAAACCCATAATTTTGCGTGTAAACCCCCAAAACAAGGAAACTGTTAGCAATTTAACACTTCCGTCCAAATTTAGCTGTTAACTGCTAGGTTGGATTGTCCACGTGGACACAATAAACACGTGGCACAATTTTATTGGTCCACGTAAATAATTATTTAAAAAAATAAAAAATTAATTATTTTAAAAATAAAAAAAAATCTTTTTCTTTTTTTTTTCTTTCATCTTTTTTCCTTTCTTTCTTTTTCTTTTTCTTTTTTTTTCCTTTCTTTTTTTTCTTTTTCTTTGACTATGAACCCTAAACCTAAATCCTTCCCAACCACCCACCCACCACTCACCACCATTCCTTCCTTACCGCCACCACCACCATCTTCTTTTTCTTCATCTTCTTCAGTCATCTGCTACCATCACAAGCATCCAAATCACAAAAAAAAAAAAAAAAAAAAAAACAAAACCAAGTGCAAACCAATTCAAACATATCCAAATCCAACAAATAAACAAACATACATATATATATATATACGAAATCTTAACCCCAAAATTAATATTTTAAAACCCTAATTTTATTTCCCCACAACTATTTGAAAACCCTAAATATAAAGAGAAAGAGAAGAGATCGGGAAAGAGAGAGAGAGGAGATCGATCTGAGCTAGCTTGGTGGTCCCCGACGTCCTCCACCACAACCACATCGAAGCTACATCTTTGTTCGCCGACTTTAATGGCGGATCTTAGATGGAGGAGATGGTGGGTGGTGGCTTTAATGGCTTCGAAGTCGGCGGAGGAGGACGACGCCGGAGGAGGTTGGGCTGCCTGCTGGTGGTCTAGGGCTGCCTGGTGGTCTTGGACGCCTACTGCCTCAGTGCAGCCACAATGGGTTGAAGATGATATGGTGGTGGACTGGTGGGCTTGCATACCTGCGAGATAGAGAAAGAGAAGAGGGTATATGTGTTTGAGAAAAGAAAAAAAAATGAATTTTTTTTTTATTTATAATTATTTTTAAATTTTAAATTAATTTTATTTTATTTTTTTAAAATTTTTTTAAATAATTTTTACGTGGACCAATAAAATTATGCCACGTGGACAATCCAACCTGGCAATTAACACCTAAATTTGGACGGAAGTGTTAAATTGCTAACAGTTTCCTGGTTTTGGGGGTTTACCCGTAGAAATCTGGGTTTCAGGGGTTTAGTGAAACCAAAACGAAAGTATTGGGGGTTTTGCCGCCATTTATCCTAAAGTTTAATATTTATTACAAAAGTTTTAATTTGACACATTTTTGGAGATAAATCTTTGATTAGCAAAGATAGCACTGTAGCGTGCCTTAGCATTAGGGCATTACAATTTTGGTATCAGAGCCGCTAGGTTTGTTTACCGAAGCTTGCAAAGACATGTACAATCTTCATCAGAGAAAGCTCGGTTCACGGTTCAGTAAGCCCATACTTATTTGGTATTTTAAATGATTATTAAAGCATGATCAGAAGCATATTTGATTATAATTATTTAATTTAAGTGTGTTTCCTTTAAGTCCATAAGAGCGGTATCAAGTTTTATGATCGCTGTCTAACCTGCCTAGTTTATGGGTTCGCAGGCTATGTCCTATAAAATGGACGCCCAGCGAAATGCAAGAAGTCAGGGTGATATGGTTGAGACTAAAGGCGATCAGGGAAACCAAATCCCTCAAAATTCCCGTGGTTACGGTCGTGGCCGTGGCAGAGCTCAGGGTGGTCGTCCTATAAATCCACCACAAGCTCCTCCAGATTGGGGGCAGAGGTTTACAGAAATGCAAGATCGAATCCGCCAGCAAGATGAAGAAATTCAGAGATTAAGGCAGTAGGGTCTTCCTGTCGTGCCTCCACACCAAGCTGCTCAGGCCGTTGCAGTTCTAGCGGTGCCAGCAGAACAACCTATTGCTGGCAACCGTATGGAGCCATTATACGAAATATTTTGCAAGCAGACACCTCCAGTGTTTCTGGGAGGTCCAAATGTGATGAAGGCTGAGCAGTGGCTCACAGTGATTGAGCGAATTCTAAATTTTATGTGGGTTGTTGGAAATGATCGGTTGACCAGCGCCATATTTCAGTTCTAGGAGGATGTTCTCGTGTGGTGGGAGTTGATAACCCTCACTTGCGACGTCATTATTATGACCTGGGAAGAATTCCGGGAGTTGTTCAACTCCAAATATTATAATGAAGCCATCTGTAGTGTTAAACGGAAAGAGTTCAACGAATTAGTGCAAACCGAGGGGATGTCGGTTACTGAATATACTACAAAATTTGTCCGTCTGGCCAAGCTCGCTGTGGGTATTGTGCCAACAGATTTTAGTAAGAAAGAAAAGTACATGGTCGGTTTGAATATGAACATTAGACATGATCTGGTGATCACTACCAATGAAGCAACCACTTATGCTGAAACGGTTGAAAAAGCTCTGAGAGCTGAGGGTGCAGTTAAATTCCATCAGGAGCGCCAAGTGACTCCGAATGTTGGTGGAACCCCCAGTTTTCCTACTCCTGTATATGGTAGGGATGGAGGTAATTCCACCACTGATCAGAAGAGGAAAGCTACCCCGGCATTTGATGGTTCGAGGCAGAGTAAGCGGTTCCGTGGGAACCAAGGCAGTGGTGGATGCCAGGGTTATTCTTATCCTGAGTTTCCACATTGTAAGAAACATCATCCGGGAGAATGCAATTGGAAGACATGCTTTCTGTATGGCATGGTGGGGCATTTTAAGAAAGATTTCCCTGAGGCAAAGAAAGAAGATCTGAAGTCAGAGCTAAAACCTGTACCTGCTCGGGTATTTACCATTACCCAAGCTGATGTTGCAGCCAGTTCTTCTGTGGTGATAGGTCAGATCCTTGTCAACAACTCCTTATATACTATATTATTTGATTCAGGAGCTACACGCTCATATGTAGCTACACGGGTAATTGATCTTTTGGGTCGGCCCTGTGATATACTTGAAAGAGGGTTTTGAACCCTAATCCCTAGTGGGGAGTTGGTTATCTCCAATAGGTGCATTAGGTCTATGCCAGTTAGGATCGAGGATAGGGAGTTGAGTGTTGACCTTATCGAACTGCAATTAACGGAATTTGACATCATACTTGGGATGGATTTTCTCTCCAAGTATTCGACCAGCAGAAATTGTAAGCGAAAAATGGTGACTTTCCAGCCAGAGGGTGAAGATCCATTTGTTTATGTTGGATCAGTTCAGGGGTCTCGGATCCCAGTTATTTTTGTGCTAAGAGCTAGGGATCTACTACATAGTGGATGTGTAGGATTTTTAGTAGTGGTAATTGACTCTAGCAGACCTGAAACATTTGGGCCTGAAATAGTCAGAGTTGTTAAAGAATTTCTCGACGTGTTTCCCGAGGAATTACTGGGATTACTGCTGCAACGAGAAATTGACTTTGTGATTGATTTGGTACCTAGAGCCGAACCTGTTTCAAAAGCTCCATATAGAATGGCTCCAGCAGAACTCAAGGAGCTTAAGTTACAACTTCAGGGGATGCTTGATATTGGGTTTACTCAACCCAGTGTATCGCCCTGGAGAGCTCCGGTTCTGTTTCTGAAAAAGAAAGATGGTTCCCTCAGAATGTTTATTGATTACCGAGAAATAAACGAGTTAACGATCAAGAATAAATGCCCGTTACCTAAAATTGATGATCTGTTCGATAAACTTCAGGGAAACACATTACTTTTGAAGATCGACCTACGATCTGATTATCATCAACTCAGAATCTGGGAAGAGGATATGGCAAAGACTGCGTTCCGAACAAGATATGGGCACTGTGAGTTTCTCGTAATGTCATTCGGATTGACTAATGTTCCTACAACCTTTATGGATTTCATGAATAGAGTATTCAAGGACTTCCTCGATAAGTGTGTCATTATGTTTATCGATGACATCCTTGTATACTCTCAATTAGAAGAGGAGCACAAGCATCATCTTCGAATGGTATTGCACTAACTCAGGGATCATAAGTTGAATGCAAAGTTTAAAAAGTGTGAATTTTGGTTGTCTGAGGTATCTTTTCTTGGACATATTGTCGGGAAGAATGGGATTATTGTTGATCCAAGCAAGATCGAATCTTGTGAGAGTCAGTATTCCCGTGATCCGTAAGGGAAAACAGTGGGTAAGCTGTGCAATCCCACACCGCCTGGGGAAGGTCAAGTGGGATGATTCTGAGACTCTTTAGGTTTGGGAATACACTGTTGAAGAGGGCTTAAATGAATGATTGGTACTACCTATATCAAGAAGGTGCATCTTGTTTTTCGGTAGCCCATTATGAAAGAACTCCATGGTTAAACGTGCTTGGCCTGGAGCAATTCTATGATTGGTGACCTCCTGGGAAGTTTTCGTAGGAAGCGTGTGAGTGAGGACAGAGCACCCTGGAAAGACTCGTGTTGGTCTGTAGGGTCAAGCGTCAGTCCATGAAGCAGCTAGACTGACGTACTCGTGTATAAGAGCCATTAATTTTATTGGTGTAAGGGCCCAATGGAGGCGTGAAGTGAGGACGTTACAAATGGTATCAGAGCCTTGACCCAGTCGGAAGTGTGGTCGACGAGGAAGTCGGACCCTGTAAGGGGGGTCATTGTGACAGTCAGTAGTCCCGTGATCTGTAAGGGGAAACATCGGGTAAGTTGTGCAATCCCACACCGCCTGGGGAAGGTCAAGTGGGATGATTCTGAGACTGTGTAGGTATGGAACTACACAGTTGAAGATGGCTTAAATGGATTGATTGGTACTACCTATATCAATAAGGTGCATACTATTTTTCGGTAGCCCATCACGTAAGAACTCCACAGTTAAGCGTGCTTGGCCAGGAGCAATTTTAGGATGGGTGACCTCTTGAGAAGTTTTCCTAGGAAGCGTGCGAGTGAGGACAAAGCACGCTGGAAACACTCTTGTTGGTTTGTAGGGTCAGTCGTCAGTCCATGAAGCAGCTAGAAAGATGTACTTGTGTATAAGAGGCATTCATTCTGTGGGTGTAAGGGCCCAATGGATGCTTGAAGCGGGGCATTATAGAATCATTAAAGAACTGGCCGAGGCCAAAATCAGTGATAGAAATTTGGAGTTTCCTCAATTTAGCAGGGTATTACCGACGTTTCGTCGAGGGATTCTCTAAAATCTCTATGCCACTGACCAAGTTAACTAAGAAAAATTAGTGATTCGTGTGGTCAGACAAATATGAAGACGGTTTTGAGGAGTTGAAGCAATGTTTAATAACAACTCTAGTGTTAGCTTTGCCATCAGATCAAGAGAAATTCATTGTTTATTGTGATGCATCCAGACAGGGTCTGCGATGTGTTTTGATGCAAGCTGACTGAGTCATAGCTTATGCCTCTCGTCAACTGAAGGATTATGTACAGTGGTACCCAACTCATGACCTAGAGCATGCTACTGTGGTTTTTGCTCTAAAGATATGGCTGCATTATCTTTATGGTGAAAAATGTGAGATTTATACCGATCATAAGAGTCTTAAATACTTTTTCACCCAGAAAGATTTAAACATGAGGTAGAGAAGCTGGCTAGAACTTGTTAAAGACTATGACTGTGAGATTTTGTATCACCTCGGGAAAGCCAATGTTGTGGCTGATGCACTGAGTAGAAGAGGTCCCGGGTAGATTATTACTGTTATGATAGCCCCTCAACAAGCTTCTGAGATGGTTAGTGCAGGGATTGAGTTTGTAGTTAGAAAGTTGCACAATTTAACACTTCAATCTGATCTATTAGAGAGAATCAGAAAAGCTCAGTTAAAAGAGCCCGAGCTAGTCAAGATTCGAGATGAGGTAATGGCTGGTCGGCCTAAAGACTTTTCAGTCTCGGATAATGGAATGGTGTTGTATAAAGCTCGAGTTTGTGTTCCTAGTATTGATGAGCTTAAGAAAGAGATTCTTCATGAAGCTCACACCACACCTTATTCACTACATCCGGGAACCACCAAGATGTATCAGGATTTAAAACCCTACTTCTGGCGGGATGGGATGAAAAGAGATGTGGTAGACTACGTGTCCAAATGCTTAACCTGCCAGCAAATCAAGGCTGAACATCAAAGGTCAGCAGGGTTATTGCAACCTTCAGTCCTTCCTGAGTGGAAGTGGGAGGATATTGCAGTGGATTTTGTTACTGGTTTGCCTAAAACCACAGGAATGTATGATTCGGTATGGGTCATAGTGGACAGATTCACAAAATCAGCTCACTTTCTGCCAGTGAAAGTTACATATTCAGTCGACCAGTACGCTGAAGTGTATGTAAAGGAGATAGTTCGTCTCCATGCAGTCCCTAAATCTATTGTTTCAGACAGGGATCCAAAGTTTACATCGAAGTTTTGGGTGAGTCTTCAGAGGGCTATGGGTACAAAGCTTAAATTTAGTATAGCTTTTCACCCTCAGACTGATGGTCAGTCGGAAAGAACAATTCAGATACTGGAAGATTTACAGCGAGCCTGTGTAATGGACTTTGAGGGTTCATTGAGTAAGTTCTTGTCTTTGATTGAGTTCTCCTACAACAATAGCTACCAGAGTACAATAGGGATGGCTCCTTATGAGATGCTATATGATAGGAAATGTCGTTCCCCTATTCATTGGGAATAAAATTGATAAAGGAAGTACTTGGGTCCAAAATTAGTTCAGAGAACCAATGAAGCTATCGACAAGATTAAGGCTCGGATGCTTGCTTCTCAAAGCACACAGAAAAGTTATGCTGATCGGAAACGCAGAGATGTCACATTTCAAGTAGGGGAACATGTTTTTCTGCGGGTTTCACCAATGAAAGGTATTAGGCGCTTTGGGAAGAAGGGTAAGTTGAGCCCTAGGTTCATTGGGCAATTTCAGATACGTGAGAAGGTCGGGCAGGTAGCGTATCGGCTAGCCTTACAACCATCATTATCGATTTGTTCATGATGTATTCCATATTTTTATGTTGAGGAAATATGTTTCAGACCCGACTCATATCTTGAGTTATGAAGCCCTTAAACTGCAGTTAGACTAGTCCTATGAAGAGCAACCTGTTCAGATCATTCATAGAAAGGAGAAAGTTCTTAAGAATAAGACCATTGCTTTGGTTAAAGTGCTCTGGACGAACAATGAGGTGGAGGAAGCCACCTGGGAGTTAGATTCTGACATGTGGACTCAATATCCAGAGCTTTTCAGGTTAAATTTCGAGGACGAATTCCTTTTAACGGGGGGATAATTGTAATGATCGCTTTAGTAATTTGGATTAGTAAAGGCAATTAGCACTCATTTCTGTTATTTTTATAATTATTTATGAATTTTATTATCTGTGGGTCCATTATTACAAATGGGCATTAGAGTTATAATTTCTCAATTTTGGAGATTTTATTAAACTCTAGGGGTATTATTTGTCTTATATGTGAAATATGTTATTTTTGTAATTTTTGCTCGGCGACAACAGAAAATGCGATGGATGATTAGTTTGATCACATGGGTAAGTTTACAACCTTATTTTTTAGTGGGAAAAATATTGGAGAAAATAAAATATTGGGGTTGAGCGGGTTTATGGAATTTGACCATTTTACCCCTAGTTTTGAAAATACCCTAGTTTAAGTGAGAGGGCATTTTAGTAATTGCCCTAAGGAATGATTTGGTGGCTACCTTATTGGGTGACACCTAGCAAGTTAATTCAGCAAGATTAAGTTAGAGAATATACTCTTTTCATTTAGAGAAATTAAAAGAAAATAAGATGAATAAACCAAAATCAAGAGAAGCTCTGTCTTTCCTTCTTTCTATCTTCGAACCAGTAAAAAACCAGGGGAGTTGCTGCTGATCTTTGGTGTTTTAGGAAGAAATTCAAGTGGGATTCAAGCTAAGGTAACCCTAGAATCCATAGACTTGTGTTTTTGAAGCTTTTACTTTGGTTTGATTAGGTATTTTGGAAATTAGGGGCTGTTAGGGTTTAGTTTTTGTGTGGTTCGAATTATAGGGTTCATTTGAGTTGAACTTAGTTTCTAGCAGCTTGTTTTTTATGTTTGGATTAGGTTTTGTGCATGTTTGAGCGTTGAAACCTTAACTTTGATCTCTAATGGCATGTTTGTTTATATTGAGTTTTTCTGGGAAATACTGGTTGGATTATGTTTTTTATGCATTGTATAGGTGTTCTGGAATGTATGGTTTGCATTTGGTGGAGGATTGAGTAAAAAATCGGAATTTAAGGGTGAGCTGGTGTGAACATGCTAGTCGGTTTTACCAGTACCTGTAAAACTGGCTAGCCGGTTTGTGCAGGGTTCCCGAATGCTCCACTTTCTCAATTCTAGTCCATTTTAGTGTCGTAGTTGGGTGTTTCCCTATTTGCTGAGTTAGAGTAATCCATTGAGAGTATAACAGAACCTAGGGTTGTGGGTTCGGGTTTCTCAGATTAGGGTTTTGGATCATGTGATTTACCCGGTTTCGTTATGTGATTAGGGCATCCATCTAGCATAAGACTTTCTGTTCAGGTGAGCTAGCACACTTGAATTTGGAAAGAAGGTAAGAACTATGTATAATATGTAATATGAATATCTGAGTGTATACATGTGCTAAGTGTATATGCATGCTTATGTGTTAGTTGCACTACCAACACTTGTACAGTTATGGTACATAGTGCATTGGTATAGTGAATATTGTTTGGGAGTACATTACAGTGATACCGGCACAAGTACGGGAAAGTACTAAGTGTGTGTGTGGTATATCACTCAGTGGTACTCAGGGTACGAAACAAACCCTATGCTAACACTCGTACAGTGAGGTACGTAGTGTATGTGGTATAGTGGCTACACCCTAATATTGAATGTTCTTACTCATTTGTTAAGCCTTGTAAATATGTGTACGGGCGCATAGTTACAAGTCAGAATTATATGATATGTTATATGCTTTTCTTACTGAGTCTGTCGACTCACAGTTCTGCTTCCATGTGTAGGTAAAGAAAAGGGGAAAGCTGAAAAGGAGTGAGCCTGGCTTGGATGGGATTGTACATGTCGTGGCAACGTGACCTGGAGTGTTCGGTCTCAGGACATCTGGGGATTTTATTTTGTTGTCCCTGTGCGACCTGGATGTTGTATTTTAGCATATTTTGTATAAAAGTTTAAAAATAGGATCCCGGTGTTTGTAGATAATTACCTAAATTATAAAGTTTAATATTAATTACAATATTTTTAATTTGACACGTTTTTGAGATAAATCTTTGATTAGCAAAGATAGCACTATAGCGTGCTTAGCATTAGGGCGTTACAGAGGTTTAGACCATTGGAATCATATTACAAGGAGTTCAGATGACTTGTTAATAAGAAAAATATTTAAGTCTAAGCATTTAATTAAAAATTTAAAGGTCTAGGCCTTTGGAACCCGAACCTCGCGAGGCTAGTAGCATTAAAACTTAGCAAACTCTGTAGATTGAAATGCAAATGTCTAAGTAGTAAATCAAATAGTACTACGTACTTAAAAATCCCACGACAAGGGTATAAAATATTTTCTCCGTACACACGAAAAGGGGGACCCTTATCCCCTAAAAGATAAAAAAAATATATATATAAAGTTTTTAAAGCAAGATAAGAGTGGATAGATGTAGCTACGGCTGGCAAAATCCTTTGGTGGTTAAGTACCTTTGGGTTGAACATCAGGCAAGACCTCCGGGATTGCAGAGTTGGTTGTAGAAGGAACATCAAATGCCACAACAATGAAGCCATCCACCTTCTCATCTACAGAAAGGGTAGTTCCAAGATCTACCACTCTGTATTGTGAGCTACTTCCTTAGCTTTATTCGTTCCCTCCAGTGCTAGGATTTGAGGCATTAATAAATTCCTATCTTCAGCATCAAAAAGTTCCATCACCGAGTTGTTGTGTTGCCAGATAGTGCCTACTGAGTACATAAAAGCTGGTTCCAAAGCTTTGGTGGTCTTGACTTCATGTTCTTGCTTTGTTTTGATTACTTGCTGAAGTTGTCCCTTCAATCCTGAGTTTTCTCCTTCCAGCTTGGTAATTTGTTTTGGGACTCTTCATGAGCTTTCTCAGAAGAATCCAACTTAGCCTTAGTCTCCTCAGCCCGTTGGATTACCTTTTGTTCAGCTTCCCCTGCCTTCTGCTACAACTCCATATGATGCTTTGCTTCCTCTCAAGCGTGGTTTCATTAATGATTTTCTCATTTATGATTCGAACTTATTTGTCATACTCTTGAGATAGGACGATAAGCTTTTGCTCTTTCTGTTAGATGTCCAACTTTGCTAACTTCAAGTTTGCTTCCAAATCTTTGATCTAAGTTAGCGCATTGGAGTATAGATCCTTATTTTTGTCTCTACAGTCCCTCTTAGTCTTGGTGGCTTTTGTCCAAAGAATCTGTTACCCTCTGCTTAATCATAGTGTCCATTATGGTGTTGCCTTCAACTATATCTTTGATAGCCTCCTCTCTCCTTTTTTTAGGATTGGCACGCTCCGCCCGTAACACCTTGAGTTCATAAGCCTGTTGAATGGCCATGGAGTAGTGCCTCTCTGCCATTAAGCTCACTTGTCGAGAGAAAATGGCATGAATCAGTCTAGTGAAAAAGATATATCCTTTATTTTAAGCAAAATCAACTTATATCATTGACATGGGTCCTCAGAGAGTCCACCAAAAAAGTAGGATCCCCACTCCCCGTCAAGGCAAACCTATCAGCTTTGAGTTTGCTGCTCGTTGAAGCACTCTGGTCCAAACAAGTCAGCCAAGAATGGAGCCACATCGGTTCCCACCCTAGGGAAAAGCCTATCAATCATTTCAACCATGTTCATGAGATCAACAAAAGGCTTGTCCCACTTGTCGTAGTAAGCAAACTCAACGTTCTACTTTGTGGCAATATTGTTGATCAATTTCCTCATGTCATCAAGCTCACTACTATGCTCTTATTGTTAAAATTTTCCAAAGCCTCTAGATAGGTCTTGCCTTCCTCCGTCAATGAGATAGGCTTGATGGGAAGATTGAAATGTGGAGGAGGCAATGCAGGCAAAGCTGTGTTTCCCATAGACAGTTGGATGGAGATAGTAGGAATGACTTTAGACACTAGGGTGGCGGAGGAGGATCCTGGCTGTTCTTGGAAGACCCAGTACTCCTTCTTAGTGATCTTCCACCATCAGAAGAATCAGATCCCTTCTGAGACTGGGCTTTCACAGCCTCCTCGAAGCTGCCAATTGTAAGACCTAATCCTTGGTCTTTATCGTTGCCTTTTTGTTGGCTCCATCATTTGAGGATCCAGTCCATTTCTTATTGATCACGATCGGCCCATCGCAATTAGAACTATCCGCTCAAGTGTTCTCAAAAGGAACCTTCTGTAAGGGTACCACAAACAAAATATGTTCCGTCAGATCGATGACAAAAGTGGATAAGTCTTCCGTTCCTGTAGCCTTAGGAGTAGCCTCTAGATTTGAAGCTGGAGGTGCTAGTTGTTGAGATCCACTCCTGGAAGTTCGACCTTTTTTGCCCTTGTCCTTGCATTCCCTGGCAATCTCTAGGACCTCTTTTGATCTTGATTGGATGTTACCCAATAACCTGTTGAGTAGAACCATCTGAAAGGTACCTAATTGATCTACAAATAAAAAACACAATATACATCACACAACACCATGTCAAAAGATATGATCTTTCGAAAAAATTATTAGACAACACATCAAGAGCATCCAAACAATAAATGTAGCTAAATTGACTTTCCCCAAAGAAAAAAGAGTAATGTCTTGCTGACCTTAGTTAGTCTCATGCAAGAAGAAGCATAGGAAGTAAATCTTATTAACCACATCCACTCTAAAATGATGGTGCACTGGTGGAATGAAGTTGTTAGGACTCTTTACGATGTAATCTACCTTATCTATGTATCTATTTGAAGGATATCTACTCTCGTCTAAGTTAAGGAATATGGATAAAATCCACCTTGGTCAATATTATCAAAGTAATCTAAAGTGGGAGCTCTTATTATATGAAAGGGTATCTCACCACTACCGGAAGTGGTCGCTCCCAGAGCACCCACATTTCGCATAACCTCCTCGAATCAAATAGTAAGTTCCTCAGCCTCGCTCAGGTCTTATAGGAACTGTCTCCTCCAATCTGTCAGCCATTGCTTATTCGCCTTTAATGCTTTTAGAGCCTTTTCGGCAGATACAACGGCAATAGCCTATTAACCTATTTTGGATCCCCTCGGAGAGAGTCCTAAAATTTTTCCTTCACGAAAAGATGTTCCACATCTTGATGGGAAGCGATGAAGCCTAATTTTTGTAAGTTCTCAGTTGTCACGAGTCCTTATACTTGATTCTCCTTAGATAACAAGGATTTGTACAAGGCTACCCTCTCTTCCAACTTCAGGGTCAAGGGAAACTAAGGAAGACAATCTAATAGACGTAAAAAAAAACATATCAGAGTATAGCAAACAAGAGGTGAAATGGAATCCTAAAATTTAAGAAAAGGAATAACACTTACTTGCAATGCTGAAATCTATAATGAGGGTGAGAACCCTCTTCAACGGGGAAAACAGAGGTGTAGAGGTAGTAGTCTCTGAAGTCATGCATGTACTGCATGGAGATTGTAGGACAAGGAAAATTCTTGGAGTAGCATTCCAGCATATAGAATCCTACTTTCTCCTTGTGGCCTCTCATGGGTTGAGACATGATCTTGTAGAAGTACAAGACCTTCTCTAGCATCGTAACATGCTTATTTTGTTAAGCACAGAAAATGTACCACCCCAATAATAAGTGATATGCCTGGGGAATGAATTGAAAAGCTGCTACGCCTATACCAACATAGAAGTTAGCAAAGTAGCACTTCAGGGGCTAGTGCACACACATTTTGACATGAGCCCAACTCTGGATGTTGAAGCCTCCTTCTGAGCACTTGCTAGGTCTTTCATAGTGAACAAAAAGTCTATTCTAGAATATCCTTGGAACACGTTTGAGCCCCCATTGGGTCTCGTACTTCCTCAGAATATTGTGAATCCTAAACTTATTTATGTGGTAGTCCATCTCCAATGGACAATTATTTATCATCAATTTCAAAACATTTTCCTACTCTATAATTTCCTCCTCCGAGTCAATTTCATCTTGATGGACTCGTTTAGGCATGATTTTTGAACAGAAGAAGAAAATCCAAGCAGTCAGCCACCCTAACTACCTAACATAGAGAGGGAGCTAAGGGTCCTCCCCCATAAATTGAGTAGAGAGGTCCCAACTAGAATAACTATCTACAAATGAGAATTCTCAGGGGTCATTCATTCTAGATAGGAAGTCAAGAATGGAAAAGAGGAAAAGCAAGATGGATGTTTAGTGAGAGCCCAAAAAAAAAAGGATTTTGGGGGTGGGAAAATTTTGCTAGCATGTCTGCTGTAAAATACTCGACTTCAAAATGTTCTAAATTCAACAAATAAAATGGTTTACGATGTCTAAATCTATCTACAATGGCAGTAATACAGATCAAAACCCTAATTACATCCTAAAATAGAACATGCAAAACTTATAAGACCAAATCCAGAAAACACAGTTCAGAGATGAAGAAACAACAAACCTTGTATCGAAAGTAGAGATGTTAGGGTAATTGTTGCTGCGTCTGGTTTGGGAAGTTGTTCGCACCTTTCATGAAGATAAGAGGCTAAAGCGATCAACGAATTGATTTCTATGTTGAAATCCAGGTTCGTGATTTCTCTTGCTATAAAAGTCTTGATCAATGGGGGTTGATGATGTGGGAATTCTTGTGGCCTTAATCCTAAAAAATAAAAACGAAGGCAAAAGGGTACAACTTGTTCCAAATTGAAGAAGATGACTTGGTTTTGAATTTGGGTTTCAAACTCAGAGGATGCAGAGAAGATTATGTGCTTTGAAGGGTAAAAATTTGAAAATAAGAGAAAAGTGGTAACTAGAGTTCACAAAAGGTATTTATACCTAGAAAGAGCAACCCACATGAAAGAAGATAGATGGTCCGTAATCTAATCTCCAAAAAAATAAGTTTCATCCAACAGCTAGGGAGTTTCGCAATCCACGTGCATCTCTACAATTAATGCTCTCGAAGATCGTGGCACAAATCAATGATGTAGATGCTATTTTTTGATTTTTGCGCCAAAAAGTGAACAACTATCAAAATATAGTCATTTTTGGAAAGCGAATCATCGATTGTCGCACCTTTCCACTGCCATACGATTGGCACGTGGATGTACTAAACTCAAAAATGGAAGCCACCTTCCACGATTGAGTAACACCTAAAAATTCATGATTTTATTCCTCAACCTCCACATGTCCATATTGAAGGAGTAAAGCAAACATCCACCTTACACAATATTCTGGAAGCTTATGGGGTAAATGTTATTCGCGTTTCTAGCAATGGACTTTTGGAATCAAGGTCAGCATCCAAGGCCCATCAGTAGGTCCCTCAATGAAGATAAAGTGGGAAAAGGCCATTTTAACGAGTCCTACCAGGAACATATCCCAATTCTGCGACCATTTAGCCTTCCGCCATTGGCAACTCATTCCTGAAGACTGATCCAGTTCCCCATTTTATTCATACGCAAAAATATGTAAACAATAACTGCCAAATCCCCACAGACCATCATATCAAGTTAAATGGGGAAACTTCTTGAAATGAGTATCATGGAATTAATTCACAGTTAATTTCCCACAATCAAAGCACACGATGTTGAACTAATCAAGCCAAATAAAATCTACCTAGTTAGCAAATCCTCTCCTTTTTGGGCTAGACTGCACGAGACAGTCCAAGTGTGTTATTCACTATAAACTCCTCAATAGAGGGAAAATGGAAACTAAATGTTATTCTCAAACTAGTATAGATACCCATTTATGGATTAAGGATTAAGGATTAAATTCACTTACAAAACTTGCTCAGGCAAACTTGAGAACATATATGCTCTGCATTCCTAAAGGCTTTTGAAGCTGAGAACTACTGAATAACACTGACTGGTGGACTAAGGCTAATTAACGCCCCAACCACGTAAAAAACTGTTTGTCACTTTTTACTCTTTCATTTTTAATTATTTGTTTCTTCAGTTCTTATCATTTATAATCACTTTCCAAAAATCTCAGTAAACACAAACATTTACAAATAATAGTACAACAAATATGTCACCCATCGACTATTAGAATTGGGCCCATGATGTCCTAAAAATTTAACCCTCCAGGTCTAATCATCTCAATATTTACAATCATCATCGAGCTCCACACTAATTGCTCATTCAGTCTTTGCCTTTCCTTTACCTGCACATGAAGCAGATATTTGTGAGTCAACAGACTCAGTAGGAAAATCATAAAAACATGATATATAATCTAGCTCTTTCACTTAGGCGCCCATAAACCCAATTATAAAGTAATTATCACACATCCTACATCTACGAGTCTCAAACATTCTCTACAAGATTACAAATAGTTCGTACCCCATTGAAGTTGTAATATCCTAATAAGCCTAATGGTAAGTAATTAGGGTTTATATTTATATTATGGGTTAATCAGGTTTTAATTGACAGAATTGATGAGAATATTTTGATAAGTTGATAAGCACCCTAGAAGTATAAATTTCTTACTGGCTAAGAAATGATAAGATAATAATAAATGATAAAGTTTTTATTAATATTATAATATTAATATTATATTACTATTTTAATATAAACTTACCAGTCGATAAGTTTAATATATATATATGTTATATGTTATAAGTTATAAACAGTAAAACAAAAACAGAACGAAACCATCCTTCTTCGACAAAAACCCTCTCCTCCTATATTCATTTTCTTTGATTTACAACCCGAAACCTAGCGATCTAAGCTCAGGTAGTAGTGGGATATCAAATCCTTGAAGAGGAACAACTTAAGGTATGGTTTAATTTTGTTTTAAGCTGAAAAACGATTAGTTTTATATAGTGGCTTTATGATTTAGAGTAGTTATGGAGATTCTAACTTTGTAGAATTATTCTTTGGTAGTTATGAGACTAGTTTTGATTTTTACATGTTCAATTAGAGGTGATATTGAGTAAGATATCGAGTTGTTAATTTTTTAAAGCTTACGTCCAAGCTTTAATGGCATTTTCCGTTTAAGGGCTTGATTTTAATTTTTGTTACGCAACGATTTTTGTATATATGGTTTATATGTGCCCTGTGAAGTTTGGAGTGATTTGGATAGGTTTCGAGGGTGTTTTGGTGAGTGCAAAAATTGAGATTTTCGTGCCCAAAAATGGGATGCCGTTTTTACCAAAATCGCCTGCCGTTTTTGGAAATTCTAGAGAGATTTGGAATCGTATTTTTGTCATAAATTTTCACTTGGGTGTCTATTTTGGTCGTTATATATACCGTTTCAAAGCTTGAGATGAGCTCTATCACATGGTGTATGTTTTAGAGCCAAAATATAAGTTTCATTTTAGTGTATTTGAACTACGGGGTTTGGTAGGAAACCCTAGGTTGTCTTTTCCAATTATTAAGTAGTGTTTTGGGGTAAACACTTATTAGTATATTATTGTTATTGCATAGGGCCCAGGATCATTGATCATACTCCAAGAAGGTCAGCCAACATACCTGAATCGGAACCTAAGGTAAGAAAATTATAGTGTAACACATGGCATGACAAGTTTTGAAATCATTGACTCTCCAATTAGACAATAATAATGCGAATTGGACATAGGATTTCACCTGATTAGGTCATATGATATATGGATTTTAGATTGTGAAATGGGTTTTCCTTATTAGGCAATATGATATAGAAGTACACTTTATTAGGTGATATGGTGCCAAGTTATAGCATAGGCCTAGCTACCCTAATAAGGAAATGCGTTAATTGAATGTTAGATTATGACATGAGCTTGATTTGGCAATACAATATACATATATATATGATGAATGCCAGGCCATGGAATAATCTTGATTGAGTAGGTAATGTGATATATGGATAGTGACATTCAGGTTGTACTTATGGGGCAACCGTAATATAGGCATGACTATGAATCAAAATTGTTGTTTTCTAAGTCCTAAAATTATCGTTTGTCTGATTAGGCCATGATAATGTGATGATACAATGCACATAATGTACGGGCTCACCTGATTAGGTGATGTAATATTTGTGGCGACATATCAGGTGTAGGTACTGGCATCAGTTACAGAATAGAACCGTGTAGGGTTCCCCACATTGCCAAGTTATGGAACAGAAAGAAATCGTTGTATGGTTTCTTCCTGGTGACATATCGGGGGTAGGTACGGGCGTCAATGATAGAATGGAATCGTGTAGGCTTTCCCCATTACATGGTTATTACATAAAATGAAGTTGTTGTATGGTTTCCTCTTGGCAATGTATCGGGCCTAGGTACGTGTGTCAGTGACATATGAGTACCGAGCATAGGTATGGTCTTGTTTGTTTAGGTGAAGCAGATATTGTTGCTAGGTTGTGTCACGGGCCCACCTGATAGGTGGTACAGTGATATTATATATGATATTCCATTATGACACGGGCTTGCCTAATTAGGCAATGGAAATATATGAGTATATCTATTTCTACGTATATGGATGGTTATATTACCTACTTTTGAATGTTATTGTGTAATTATTTTATGATAATGAAATGTATGATTAGTTATTGAATATATCCTTTCTTATCACTTTTCTTGTTGAGTCTATGTGACTCACGGGTTCTTTATGGTGCAGGTAAGGGCAAGGAAAAGTTAGAGCAGCCATGAGATGACAGTCTTCTCCAACAATGTACATATTTGCCCCTAGTCTGTGTGCCGAGTGGCCAGGAGTTGTTTTGTGCTAGCTGTATCTACTTTGCATTTTTGAATTGTGCTTTGAATTGTTATTGTATATAGCATTTTGGTAAATCTTTTATAATAAGGATCCCCGAAACACATTTTCACTATCGTTATGATGTATGCGATTCGTGTTTTAATTTAGTCAAGTTTTTAATATTATAAAAGTTCTTAATAAATAACTAATATTTTAGTATTAAACTAGTTTATAAAATCACCCATGTAACATCCCTATGGGTTATGGCATTACAACTTGGTATCAGAGTAGCCATGATTTTAAAGGTTCTGAAGACTGGTCGAATGTGTACATTTGCTGCGAAGATAGGTCGACTCATGGTATTGTACGTGTTTATGGTATTAGTTATTGCCTTACTTGCTTAGACAAATATAGTGTATGATGGGAAGAAGTAGCGTACTGACTATCTACACTAAGAATATGTGTACGGTATATGAATATTGATATTGATATTTGTTCAGGTTTTAAGTGTTTGGAGGATGTGGATTAATTGTGTGACAAGTTATATAGTAAGGGCAATTGAATTGCCTAATTAGCGAACTGTATGGGCTCGGGCATAAAACTGGAAACATTTAAATTCTGCTATGTTGGACATAATTGGACAACAAGGGGAACAAATCTGAGTTTTGAGAGAATAACAGGCTTGTCTTGTGTCTATTCTTGTACTACCGACACATCTTCTCGTGCCACTAGATGTGGTGAAACTTATGAAACACCCTTATGAGTAGATCATGAAGCAAAAACTAAATAAACCACCAATTATGGGGTAGAAAAAAAAGGTTCTAGGGTGACCAGGAAAACAGCCAAGGTGAGAATAAGAAATGGAGACCTTATCCTTAGTGTTTAATATGCAAAAAGGCGCCATTTGGGCTAATTTAGAGCAAGATCTTAGTACTGTGGCATAGTGGGTCGCCTGAAAAAAACCTACCGACCGTTAAGAAAGACTAATGTTAAAGAAGAAATGTATATGGGTCCTGCCCAAGTGCCAATTATGTTTCAAGGGGACCTGGGTATTGATCCTTTGGCCGACTCAAGTTAGAATTTTATGGGCAATATGATAGTTGTTGTTCAATTGATATCGATATTAAACATTTCACACTTAATGAGGGGACATCAAGAGATTTGAATGGATTGTGCATGTATGTTAGTTAGTGGTAACTCATCAAACGAGGTAGATAGATTAGGGAAATGATAATATGAGTTAAATTTGTTGGTATTCTTAAGTGGAATATAGGACATAAGTAGCCAATGGAAGCATCGATTTAATTGATTAAGAGAAAATAATAGTTTTTTGGGCTAAAAGTAATCTAGTATTAGTAAATGTGGGACAATTTATGAGTATCACCTAAAATTCTAGGTGAACTGAAGGTGACAATTGTGTGGTTGGATCTATTCACTACCAGGGGAAGAATGAGATCAAAGGGGACACGACTCAAGTCGTGACAGTCAGAACCCCGTGACCGCGAAGGAAAGACCAGGAGTTGTACAATCTCACATCGCCTAGGGAAAGGTTGTATGTAGTGATTTTGAGATTATGTACGCGTGGGACTACATAGTTGTTGAGGACATGAATAAATTGCTTGGGGTTACCTATGTTAGCAAGAAGTATCTTGTTTTGGTACACAACAACAAAGCAACTCCAGGATTAAGTGTTCGTGACTTGGGGTGATTTCAGTTACGAAGTTTGTCCATGAAGCGTGCGAATAAGAACAAAGCATGTTGGAAACACTTGGATCGATCTGTACAACCAGTCATTAGCCCAGGAAGCAGCTAGAGTGATGCACTCACGTATAAGAGCCATCATTCTGTGGGTGTGACGGCCCGATGGTGGCTTGAAGCAGGGACATTACCAGGGTAACATATAAAAGAATGTCATGGAGAGTAGTGGTATCACTAAGGTAAATAAGATTACCTAGATTAATCATGGTGATACAAGAATGATGGAGAGTGCTTTTATACTTGACTAGATTGTCAATATGGTATATAAGGAGACCATTGAAATTCTGGGAAACGATTACCTTATTAGGCAATGATGGAAAGGCATACTCACCTAGAATGGGGAAAAACTTATAAATTGAGATGCAATTTAATGTGAATGTATTCATATGGTTAGTGAATGTTAGACCACAAAGTAGGTTTTTATTAAACATTGAACTATATAATTGAGTATAAAATAAATTTTAGAGGGGTTAACCAAGTATGAAGATGTGATAATTACACGAGAGCAAGGGTGGCGTATGAACTAAGGAGTAAAACCTTAGTAATGAAGGGAAAAGTATACGAGAGTGTTAGATGTTGACGAATTAGCATCATCAATGGGGGGACTCTCTATAAGTTGGCAGGGTAGTTTATGCTATGGGATTGTCAATAAAACAGAGAATGCACTTGAGATACATATATCTCTGGATGTGTTTGAAAAGATTTTTAAGACTCCTACTAAATACAGAAATGAAACTTTGAGATCAAGGAATGATCTGACTAATTGTTATCAATTGAGAATTCAGGAAATTAGTATTTCTAGTTTAGTTATGGGTTCCCGGTATGAGCAATGTTGCCTCTACCATATAGGTTACATTAAATCACTTTATAATGGTGGTTAATTCTGTGTGATTAGAAAATTTAAAACTTGTGTCAGTTCAAAGAAAATTGATGCAAGTTAACATGAGTAGAGATGAACAAGATTCAAGTTGATAATAAGGTGGAAATTCCTCATAGTTATGTGAATAAAACCGATGAGGAATTTTAAGAGGCTAGTGAAGGGAGAGAGGGAAACTGAATTTTATTAACAAAAGGATGAAAGCAAAAAATACAATAAGGAATGACAAAGAAGCATCCACTTTCTGATAACCCACCATGAGCTTACCTTGGAATTAAGCATGCTTAACATGGGGTAATCTCAAGATGAGAAATCTTCTGGAGACTCATCTTGGAAAGCGTACGAGTTCAGACAAAGTATGCTAGAAAGATTCATGTTAGGATACAGAATCAATAGTCATTCCAAATATTTCTAAGTGTAAAGGCTGTGTTAATAAGTAGAGATTTGCAATGTATTGAGATAAGTATATGTTAATGAGTAGAAATAAGAAATGCTCTAATTGAATATCTATAAAAAATGAGTACTTAACTTGTTATTAAGTTAAGTCAGTAGATCAGCTTAGGATATCCCTTAGGAAGAATAGAAAGACATAATTATGAATAATGTACTATGGAAACTTATGATTTCAACTGAATAGTAGCGGTTAGAAATGCCAAGTTAATCTATTGTCTATTAGTGTAGACAATTTATACAGCAAATGAGGATATAGAACTCATACAAAGGATGAGTCTAATCTTGAGAAATCCAAAGGTGATATATTTGACTATGATGTTAGGAATTAACGAATGTTATCGAAACCATGGAGATTAAAGTGAAAATAGTATAATATTTTATTCTTGAAAGATGGGTAATTTTGGAGGATTAATGGAATATTAGGAATATGGTATGAGCATATTTGATAAAGGTTAAATTATCTGAGAATAATCTCTTCCCCTGATGAAGTGTTTGTCGAATATTAAATTTCAAATGGGAGACTCGGTATTTCTTTGATTATCACCGAAGAAAGGGGTGCGTAGATTTGAAAAGAATGGAAAAAAATTATGTCCTAGATACATCAATCCTTTTGAAATATTGGAGCGGATAGTTCAGGTACCCTATCGGTTAGCTCTACCACCCACGTGTCTAGGGTGCATAATGTCTTCCACATTTCTATGTTAAGAAATATGTGTCATATCCGATAATTATTTTGAGTTATGATGAAATTAAACTCCAGAAAACTTATTTTATGAGGAAGAGACTTGGGAACTAGAGTCGCAGATGTGGGAGTTGTATCTCCAAAATTTTTATAAGTAGGGGATGGTTGTAATATCCCAATAAGCTTACTGGTAAGTAATTAGGGTTATTATTTATAATATGAATTAATCAGGTAATAAGTAGGATTATGATCCTACTAATATATTTTAGAAAAAAAAATTAAATTTTCTATAAATGAATAAATAAGCGTAATTTATAAATCACAAAGATTTATATAGCATGTGTGAATGTAATATGAGCGATATGAGGAATTAAAGTATTTTTCAAGTTTGGCAACCTTGGAGACTCGATCGGGCGCAAGAAATGTCATAACGGTTTTAATTGATAAAATTGATGAGAATATTGTGATAAGTTGATAATATAGGTATTGGGTTAATTAAGAGTATGTAGGATTTGACTTACCGCCCTAGAAGTATATATTTCTTAGTGACTAAGAAATGATAAGATAATTATTGTTGACCTCGCTTTTAGCCAACAACAATGAGTCTAATTTAATAAGCGATAAGTGATTTATAGCAATCAATATGTATAATAAAGCAATGTAAAGACACATGAATTTTATAGAGGTTCAGCCCCGAGCAGTTCGGTTATAGCCTAATCCTCGTTACTTGTATTCACTTAAGAACAAGGAGAATGGTTCCTTTTCTTAGAGCTCTTACAACAGTATCTCTGAATATATAATTCTTAGATAATATATTTAGGATATAGTCTCAACTGAACTGTTTTTCGACCGATCCTTTGCCCAGTGAACATGCATCACTATTTATAGGGCTAATAAGCTTGGAGAGGAAGAGTTTCCCCTCTCGTCACAATGTGTATAAACAGAAAGATCGGCGGATCAATGCTGAGTACAAAGATCGTGGGATTGATGCTGAATACACTGATAGTGGGATCTTGTGTATCCCATATCTCTGTAATCTGATCCCTGAGTTATAGGGATTTCATTGATGACTCACAATGCGAAAGTTGAATTCGCTAAGTGTTGGTTGCTCTGCGCGGATTGCTGATTGCTTTCCTCTGGGCATGCCAACGAGGCATCCTGCTCGGACTATGCTTCCTGAGAAGATGCTCCAAGTGGATTCCACGTGTCACCATTATGTGATGCCACATCAGAGTGCAAAAATTGGGATAACGTTTGCCCCCCAAGTCTATACGAGACTTCCAAAGTCGCGTGTAGACTTCATCCGAGCTGCTTCTGCCTTTGGATGGGGACACGTGTCAAGCGCGATCGTCCAAGACTCGATGTGAGGCTGACTGGGCATCCCTTCAGTTTTCGGCTAATAAATGCTTTGACAATTAATATTTCGAAATCCAACTTTCTCTCTCCACGGCTGACGGCTGCACTTGATTATGTTTTATTTCCCATATTCTCTTTGAAGGAGGGAAACTGAGGCGTCTGAGGTTCCTCTAAGATGATTACCTCTTTTTGTGACTTGCCTATAAATATCAACCAGCATTGGCACATAAACTCATTTACATCACCCTTCTTTGCTAAGTGAGTTCAGAGCGAAAAGAGAAGTTCTTGGCTTCAAAGTTGCTGAAGTGCCTTCATCAAAGCTGCTTGTTGGATTGACGTTGCTCGAACCAAGACATCTGACTCTTGAGTAAGTTTCTGATTTCCTTTATGCTTATCTTTGCATGTTTACATTTCGAATGCACCTTCGACTTTGCTGTAGAAAATATTCAGGAAACCCTAGGTCCAGAAACTTCTGCGATTCTTCTTTGTCATGTCTTCATGCGATTTTACAGTCCATAATGCTTGTTTTTTGAACTGCGTAACGTCTTTCTTTCATCTTGCTTATTCTAAGCTTCATGAATTTTTTGCCCTAACTTGAGAAAATTTCAAACTTCTTAAGCTTTGACTTCTCTTTGAACATTCTTGTTCTTGAAACTGTTGAGTTCTCCTGGTCGGCATATTTGCTTGTTTATCGTTCGATATTCTGACCAAACACTCATCTTGTGTGTTGTCTTTTGTAGATGAACTCGGGTGAGTTTTGGGAGAACGGACATCGGATCGACTAGGACCTACTTCAACTTTTGCAGGAGGACCATCCTCGTCTTCATTCTAGCCCACCTTCCTCTTGTGAAGGACATTCTCCAAACCCTGTACCAGTCATAGAATGATGGCTCGTACAGAGAAAACAACACGTTTAATTGGCGCATCTAACCCTCAAGTGGCTCGGCGTGCCACTTTGCCCAGTGCTGAACAGGATCCAGCCATCCAGATGGGGGGGGGGGGTGGATCATAAAGGGGACACTGAGGTCCAACAGATTGAAGAGCAGGACGATGTACCTCCTGGAAGTTCCTCCGAGGCGGAGGAAGAGGATGAGGTTGAACCCCCAAACTACGGGGAGTACAACGAGGCTGGGGAGCCAGTCGATGCTGACAGAGACGTCCTGGTGGAGAGCGTGGACTACGTCAGTGAGGAACTTGCTGCTGCGGTTCCTCATAGAAGGCAAGGTGCCTTGGGCGCCAGGTGGGTAAGCCCTCCGTCAAGGGTTTCTGAGGCGCGCCTTCGGACTCTCGACCAGGATGGATACCTGGGCGAACTGGATTGCTACATTCTCGCCCACAACAATCGTGCCACAAACCCTGAAAAGGAGATGTGCGCCTGGTCAGGTGCCCATGGTCAGCAAGGGGCATTGATGCCTTTGCATCAATACTTCAAGAATGTGGCGGACTTCTTCGGCCTCTGCCCGACCCAGTTCACTCCTAAGCGCATTAAATATCTGTCTGCCCTCTTCGTCCTCTACGCTTCCCAGAAGTGGGGTACTCCTTCTCCTCATGAAGTTTCTTGGTTCTTCGATTTGAAGTCCACTCCCAAGCAAGGTAGGTCGGGGTACTTCTATTTCTCTCAACCAGGCTTCAAGTGGTTGACGGGCACGGACGACTCGGCCATCAGAAAGATTGGGCATTTTGCTGATGAGTACTTCATGGTGGATGGCAGGGGCATCACTCGCACTCGGTTCCAACAGATTCCGACATATCACCGCCCTCCCCTCACTCTTGCTCTTAGGGACACAGCTCAAAAGCTTGCTCGACTACCGGGGGAAGACCGGAATATTATCCAGTTGACCTTCGAGGATAATTTTGTGAAGTACGGGCTCTATCCCAAGGACTTCATTCCTAAGTCTGTGACGGGGAAGAAGAGGAAATGTAGTGTTGGACAGACCGAACGAGCTCATTCGAAGAATGAGCTGATTCAACTGAAGCGTGAAGCTAAGTTGAAGGGAGGTGCAAGGGCCAAACAGTATGCTCAGGAGCCCTTGAATCCTGAAGATAAAGCTGAGGAAGAGCAGGTGACTGTGCTCAAGAGGAAGAAGAAACTTTCGACCCCGCCCAGGCCTGTTGAACATGCCATTCGCATAAGGGAGCCCATTTCACCTGCTCGGCCATCCCCTCCCGTGTTCGGTAAAGGGATAGTTGTTATGTTTGAAGTGAGAGCAATGTTAGGTGATGATGGACTTTCGAGTCTTGTTTGGGCAGTCACCTTGCATACTACTTTGTCTTGTTTTTGAGCCTCTTGACTATTATGCCTTATGTTTCTGATTTATGTTTGCTCTAACCATATTTTTTTCATTCTGTATAGACATGTCTCGGCAGATGCTTGATGCTCTGAAGAAGAGAATGGGCGGAAGCTCTAGCGCCTCTCCTCTAGCCAAGAAGTCTAAAGGCGGTGAGGGGTCCTCTTCTAAGGAAAAGAGGCCTGTTGGGGAGGTCATTGATCTTTTCGAGGACCTAACTGCTGCAAACACCTCTACCCCAAAAGCTGCTAAGTCCAAGGAGTCTCAGGGAGGAAGCTTGGACAGGTCTGGACCACCGAAGGTTGGGTCTGAGCTGGTCAGAAGTGAAACTGAACAGGTGCGGGCACCTACTCCACCTTTGCTGGTGCTTTTAGAGGCAAAGAAGGGCAAGGAGATGCTGGTCCATTACATGAATCGACTGGTTCCTGAGGTCAGTGAGCAACTGGCTGGTGCTAACAATGACTCTTCTTTGGAGTTGCTAGTGGGCGGAGTCTTGAAGGAGTTCACCAGGGTAAGTCTTTCTGGACACTTCCCTTTAATCTTCTATACTTAGCTCAAATGCTAAAGTTTTTTCTTTGTGCAGACCGGTCTGAAGTTGGACTACACTTACTCCCGGGCTAAGTCTGCCGCTTCCAGGAACATGGCTCTGTCCGACACCATGAGGGCAGAGGTGGACTTGGCCAGGGCGGATCTCAGAGCTGTTCGGTTGGAGTTGGGTGAGGCCAACAAGAAGCTGTTTGCCACCCAGAAGAAGATAACTGAGCTAACTAAGGATCTCGAGGTTTCTGACCGTCTTGAGGAGACCATCGAGACCTTATCTGCTGAAGTGAACAGTCTTCAGGATGAGAGTACTTCTCTTCGAGCAGTTCTTCATCGGGTGAAGGAGGAGAAGGAAGCTAAGGAGGAGGAGCTTTCGGCTGAGGTGGCGAGGTTGAAAGAGAAGGTTAATGCTCTAGAGACAGTCGGTCTTGAGCTTTTCTTCGACGTTTGGAAGGCTAATCCTCAGGCTAACTTTGACTACTTGGGTGATGCTAAGGACATGTACCTTGAGTTCTGCGCGTCCCAAGTGGCCTATGGCGAAACTGAGGCAGCTGCTTCAACGTCCGGTCAGACTAATGATGTATCTCCTATTCAAACAATAGATCCTCCAGCTCCAATTGGCCCAGAAGAACCGAACCAAGAGCCTGGGACTCCAGCTGTTTAAACACTTCTCCTTTTATCTATTTATTTTTTATATATCTTATTCGCGCACAAGGCCTTTTTCTAAGACATGATTACCGGCCAAGCGGTCTTTAAACTTGGAATTATTTTTCAGTTTTTGGACAACAGGCTGACCGGGCAGCTTTTAATTCCGGTATTGCATGCTTTTGTTATCCTTAATGAATTTCATTCTCTATTTATAATTGTCGTGCAATTGTGATCAACATTCTTGGAAAACAATCGAATCGAGGGTCCGGAGGAGAAATGGCCATTCAATCTTGTAAACTAATCGAGACCGAAATTGGAAAAAGAGATACGAACGGAGAGGAATAACCAATCGAATTTATTTTTACCAAATGCTTTGTACAGGTATAGGTGCCCCCCAAGTGACCGAGCAGACGTATGACTCTTGGTCACTTGTCTTTTACAAATATATCGTTTATCTATTTGGTATTTTGGGTTTGACCAAACCTTTTGTACGCACTGTATGGTAAATTAGAAACATGCTTATAATTTCGACTCAATCTGAATTTTGAAATAACTATCTTTATTCATTTATTGATCGAAAAGTGTATTTATTACCGTAGTAACTTACATCAGAGCTATTTGATCCAATCTGATCTTTTAGCTTAACATGAGATAAAAGAAATTGCAGACATAAGAAACTGTACTTTAAAATGGTCACCTGACCTGAGTACTTTGTTTCTTTTATCAAAACCTTTGAGCGTAGTCCGCCCAGCAGGCCATTTACCTAAAAGTAAATGTTCATTCAGTACTTAAAGTGGTCATCCAACTTGGTACTTTACTGGTAGTATTTTCTTAAATGTTCCACATTCCAATACTGTTGTACTAGAATGAGTTGTATTATACTTACCTAATTTGTATGCTCCGGAGTCGAGAACTTCGACCACTTGATATGGTCATTCCCAGTTAGGTCAAAGTACACCTGCTGTACTGTCTTTTGTGTTTAGGAATACCCTTCTCAGGACCATATGCCCCACAAAAAATTTCCGAGCCTTTAGTTGTTTGTTGAAATATCGAGGTACTTTTTGTTGATGGGCTATCAACTTTAAGTTTACAGTGGCTCATTTTTCTTCAATTTCATCAAGTGATTCTGCTAGGACTATGTGATTGGTACCTTGATCGTACGTCAATCTTCTATGGGAAGGTGGCTCGAGTTCGACGGGCATCATAGCTTCATATCCATACGCCATTGCAAATGGTGTATGTCTGGTTGTCGTTTTCTCAGCTGTACGATATGACCACAGAACTTCAGGAAGTTCTTCTGGCCAGTTCCCTTTGGCATCTTCAAGTTTATTCTTTAGTGTATCCTTCAAGGTTTTGTTGACTGCTTCAACTTGACCATTTTCTTAAGGATGTGCCACTGCGGAGAAACTTTTGATGATACCATGGTTCGCACAGAAATCAGTAAAGGATTGGCTGTCGAACTGCTTGCCATTATCTGAAACTATCTTGTACGGTAGTCCGAATCGTCATATTATGTTCTTCACAATAAAGTCTTGAACTTTCTTAGATGTAATGGTTTCAAGTGGTTCGGCTTCTGTCCACTTGGTGAAGTAGTCAACCGCCACCACTGCATACTGCACTCCTCGTTTGCCCTTGGGTAATTGTCCGATCAGGTCAATTCCCCAAATAAGGGCCATGGACTTTGCATCTGAGTCAACTCGTTGGGTGGAGCTCGTGGTATCTTTGAAAATCTCTCGCATTTGTCACACTTCTTAACATAGGCTTTTGAATCTTCAATCATCGTTGGCCAGAAGTAACCTTGCCTTAGAATTTTTTTAGATAAGCTTTGCCCGACGGTATGATTTCCACAGAATCCGTTGTGAACTTTAGATAGGAGTCGTGCAGCTTCTATCTGAAGTACATAACTCCCTCTACTATGATAAACCTTGCCGCTTTCCTTCTCATTTTCTGAGCTTCATTCTGATTATCTGGGAGTTTCCCAGAGTCGAGGTAGGCTGCTATTGCTGTCATCCAGTTTGGGGTTGTATCAATCATTTCAATTTCTTCCGTGCCAGTGATGCTAGGTTCTTCGAGGAACTGGATAGGAACCAAGTTCGCCTAATCACTTACATTGCTGCTTGCCAATCAAGCCAATGCGTCAGCAGTTGTATTTTCTTCTCTTGGAATTTGTCTGAGACCGTAGCTTTTGAATTGTGTGAGCAGATCATGTATTTTGCTCAAATATGATATCATCTTTTCTCCCCGAGCCTCATATTCTCTGGATACATGATTTACCACCAGCTGTGATTCCAAACAGCCCAGTATATTGTTTGATTCGTGTTTTTGTTTGATAGGTTTGTATTTATGTTTAATAATTGTTGTAATATATACAGTCCAAGTGATGAGGTGAGATCGATGTTGTTGTCGTTTGGTACTATACTACAGATCGAGAAGTTAATTTGTTGGTATCATCTCTTAATGATGCTGCTATTATGTTAAATAATAATTTATATTATCAACGACCATTTTAAACAGTAGCTTATAGTATAAGTGACAGTTTTGCACCGTAGACCATATTTCAAATTATAAGGAACGATGATTACTTGTTGATAAATCATTTGACTGACATTGCCTACTCCACTAATTTTGTAACGATAGAATAAGTAACAATTTTAGAAATCGATTGCAATACATTAGTCGATTATTTAATACTTTCGAGAAAACACAATTTTTGTAGTAGTGTAAACAGATTATATGAATGTAAACAAGGACTGTAAATAAGCATATTCTTTTATGTATAGTGCCCTCTTGGTCCCTAATTAAAGTCCACGGTTACTAGAAATACCAGCCATGTAAAAAGAAAGTTAAAGAAATTATTACCTAAAATGTATAAATTGACACTTTATTTATAAAAGTACCTTCATAAGGTGTAGATAATATTTATACTTTTTATGTAATTTTAATTACCAAAATACCTCTTACACTATCACTTACACAATCAAATGATAGTTGTATGGTGGTTACTGCGTGGTTGCGTGATTGTTGCATCAAACGAAGGTTTCAATCAGACGATGGTTGTAGAGTGGTTTCTGGGTGGTTGGCTGAAGGCTGCAACAGATGAAGGTTTCACTCAGATGAAAATTTCTGGATGGTTGCTAGGTGGTTGGCCGAATGTTGCATCAGAGGAAGGTTTCAATTAGACAAAATAACTCTTAGCAAAATGTTTATGCAACTATTATGAGACATTAAAAATCAGAACAGTGTTTCGACATATGTAACTCTATCTACATGTCTCTTTATGATTGAATATGAACAAATTCACTATTAGAAATTTAGAAAATAAAAAAATACACTAGGATAAACATTTTACTATAGTAATGATGTAATTTTTTTTGTAGATTATACTTGAGTTGGATTTTTTGGGAACTCTAGTTCAAGTTTTTGAGATCTGCCTTTAATGGATTTGAAAATTGAAGTCAGGACATCAGTTTTATGCAAATTAAATTGGATTTTCGGTTGAATTTTTGTTCCGTAGTAGTTTTTCTACACTTTTTTTTTTTCATGAATTTGAAATAGCCCCTGTTTTGAATGATTCTGGTCGTCTTCTTAAGTGAAGTCGCCGAAATTAATAGTTGTTCTCTTTCTGGTTAAATTTTCGTTTCGGTTGCGTTGGGTTGTTGTGTGGATGCGTGACAATTATGCAATACTTGCCCAAGAAACATGGATCCTGAGTTAAATGTATGTATAAGTTATATTTGTGTAATTTTTTTATGTGGTCTGTATATTTATTTATTTTGCAAGCTAAAGATATTTTTATAATATTATTATTTTTTTTTGAGAAACTGACAAAAATATTGGAATTTGGGTTAATTTTTACAAAAATACTGTCACACGGAAATCTTTTCATAAATACTGTATTTTAATAAAACACCAGTAGAACACAAAACAGAAGAACGCAAAACAATAGTAGAACAACTAAAAAATAATAGTAGAATACCGGTGAAAACTTAACACAGTATACTTCAGTATGAAACTTATAAAAAAACACAGTAAAAAGGTAAAAAATACCGCTGACAGTATTTTTGTAAAAAAATAACAAAAATTAATATACCAGGTAAATTTTGAAGTTAAAATAAAAAATAAAAAAAAAGCCCAAAATTAAATCATAATATATGAAGATTGATGAAGGTGTCAAGTCTATCCAAAAAGGGGGATAAACACTGAAGAGAGAGAGATTAATAAATAACATGTAAGGAGCATATGTTTGTAACAAGTGCCTTTTGGGGAGGAGTCTACGTGCCCTTTACATGTGGGGGGGCCTTATTTCCTCTCTGCATTGTTTTTCTGTTTGTTCAGGAACATCATGATTTGCCATTGAAGATAAGATGAACCCCACTTTCAATGTTTTTGTTTTTCTAACATTTTAATAAAAAAAAAAAAAGAAAGAAAGAAAGAAAGAAAAATAGGCATTGAAAGATTTTAGTTTTTACCCCAAGCTCAAGAATTGTACCATTTCCCAATCATGAATTCATTTTAGCTATTTGGGCACTAACTCCTCTACTTCTTTCTGAATCCAAATAATTAATATTTGTTTGAATAATAATAATAATAATAATCCTCTCACATATCTTTTTGTATTTGAAATAAAAGAAGAAAAATAAATAAGAGCAATTTATGAATATCTTCACGGTGGCCTTGTAGTTGTAATAATCATTTTTTATTCATATAAGGCAGTACATGTTCAGATTAGTTTAAGGAATAATAAGAAGTGAACTATATAAACATTAAGAAAAAAGACAACTGTTCGCTCTCAAAAAAAAAAAAAAAAAAAAAACTGTCCAGTAAATGAGTAAAACAAGTTTTTATTAATTTATTTATATTTATTTGTCATTGTTATTATAATTACTTTAAGAAATTTTCTCAAAAAGAAAAATTACTTTAAGAAATATCATAGCTTTTTAAAAGAAGTATCGCCCGAAAGCTCCTGAGAGACTATTTACAACGTGGCTACTCTGTACCCTCAAATAGACATTAATAAGTTGGGTCAACCTTCATTAGTGGTACCTCAGAGGTTCTCAAAACACCACAGAGCTACAATAAAGGGTCAATTATGGTCTTCAAATACATCCATTGACAAGAAGTAAATTATGGTATAGATATATGTACACATATATCCATAAATTTCATTCTATAATGAAAATGCATATACAACTCATGGGTGGGTATGATCAAACAGCTTTGCCCACTTGGGGGAAAATCCACAAGAGAGGTCCATACAACCTTTTAGTTGCATGATTTGAAATGAGGGAATCTTCCAATCATTTCTCCTTTAGAACTCTTAATAGAAATTTCCCAACCTCTTAGATTTTTTTTTTGTTGACATAATAAATAATTAAATGGCTGATGTGTAACAACATGAGGGTACAGTGTCATTGAATATTTCTTTGGTCACTATTTTTTTTTAAATTAAAATATCCGTGAAACTTTCATTCATATTCCCATTCATAAAGAAACCCACAACTTTTAAAAGAAAGTGGTGCTGTCACCCTTGTAATTAAAATGGCCTTTCGATAAAGTAGTCTCAGCTTTCAGTTTCAACTAGTCAAAAGATATTTGAAAGAATTGTTTTTTTTTCATAGAAAAAAAAAAACAGATTTTAATAAATTAAATTAAATTAAATTAAACTGTATAGAATTAGGTGGAGCCCATGATCGGCATGAGCTTCTTGAATCTAATCAATTATATTCTGAAGGAGAGCAGCAGCCATAAAATGATAAAAGAAACCTCCAAACTTTTATAAATACCCTTATTCTGTTTTCAAGGGCAAAGGAGATTCACTTTTATGACCAAGATTGTCTTTCTCCTTTGTTTACGTTTTGTTGTTTTATTTCTTTATTTCACTTCTTTCTTAATCAACTTTCCTACATTTTTTATGTATAAATAAACCCTTGGGTAATTTAATCCATTATAATTAGCAATATTAAATTATCCCTAGCCCCACACTTTTCATTCTCCATATCTAAAAGCAAACCACCCAAAGAAAATGTAGATGGTGGTACAAGTTAAACACAACAGTATACTATTCCCCTTCAAATTAACGTAGTAGTACTTTCTTTTATAAGGGTAATTAATCACACTAATTTGACATCAAAGTTGGATGTAACCATAAGCAAGATAATTGCCAAATCTAAAATTGAAATATATTAATAAGTGAAGTTTCATTAGACAATCTTTTTATTTTTTCATCCTAAACCTCTTTCTCTCCCTATTCTCTTTTTTTCCTTTAGTTTTTTTTTTTTTTTTGTTCTTTCTATTTGGCTTCGAATGATAGAATTGCCAACGAACGACTTCCGACGAAATCACGAAATCAAACACAGATGAGTTTCTGATATGTTTAGTGAATTATTCTTAGAAATCTTGGTTTCATCCGTAAGTATTAGTTTCAGGATTTAGCCATTTTTGTGACTATTGTTTATTAGTTCACAACCGTATACATTTGTTACATAATAATTATTTTGATAACTATTTTCGCAAAATTATATATATTTTTTTAATTTTTAGTTGAATGGTTTGTTGTGTAGATCAACGAAAATAAAATAATATAATAATAAAAGAAAACCTGATAATTATGTATTTTTGTAAATATTTTTCATATTTCTTTGCTTCTTTACAGATATTTTTGTGATCCCCCAATGTTTACTAGACAATACCTTCTGGTCAAAACTTTGATAAAATGAAAGAGTAGAAAGAAACTAATAAAAAAAAAAAAGAAACAAGATAGTTATATATAAAAAAAATAAATAATTATTTTATATACTATTTTTTAAAAAAATTTACGATTTGGATTGCTCCGTTAGTTTCTCCAGTGATTCTTAAGGGTTTCTATACGGATTTTGGTTGCAATTTAGGTTGCTCTGTTAGTTGCTATAAGGGTTGCTATGTGGAATTCTGTAAAAATGCGAAAAAAAAAACTATTTTAAAGTGTAAAAATAAAAAAAAAAAAAAAAAATTCAAAATAAAAAAATAAAGAAAAGATCATTAAAACATGCTTAATAACAAAGGGACATTAATTATTTATTACGACTGACCCCACGATTCTCTATCACGGTTGTTAGGGTTTCGGTGGTTGAGTCTCGTTTCTATCTTCGGTGTCGTTGGTCTCCCTCTTCTCCGGTGACGTGCTTTGCAAGTTTTCAAGTTGTGACGGGATGGGTACCATGAACTACGATGATCTTGCGATGTTCTACAAATCAATGGCTCTCGACGATGATGAGGCCGATAATGATATCAATGTGGTCGACCAGTCGCTACTTGATGAAGGTGCACTGGTGGTGACTAAAATGATCGTGGGCAGGGTCATCTCGCCACGCTCCGTCGATCGTAATGATCTGATTTACGTCGTGAATGGCTTTTGGAAAATTTAGCGGTCCTTTACGGTGGAGGCTCGAGGTATGAATACGTTTGTGTGACGTTTTGATTTGATTAAGAATCGTAAAAGGGTCATGGAGGGTGGGCCATGGGTCTTTGAGCACTGTCTCTTGGTGCGCAAGGAACTGAACGCGTATTGGCTCCGACGGAGATGGTCTTTGATTTTGCTCCTTTTTGGATTCAGATTCATAAGGTACCAGTGTGTTGTATGACGAAGGCTTGGGGTTTTGAGTTTGGGAAGTCGGCTGGGGAGGTTTTGGACGTGTTGTGCAGTCCGAATGGCTTTGTATGGGGGCATTTATGAAAGTCCAGGTTAATGTCGACATCCGTAAGCCCCTTGCTCGTGTGATTAGAAGACACTTGGCATCGGATAAACCTCACAGATGTCGTTAAGGTACGAACTGTTGGAATTTGTTTTACCAGTATCTTAGATCTACTCACAAGTATGTTGTTTAACACCCTAAATATGAACTTTCTAAAACGATAAATAAACACATATAAAGTTAAGAAAACCTTACATTGGTTGCAGCGGAATAATGTCTCCTTCCACTCAGATCTCTAACCCTTGTATCCTTTCTGTCGCAGAGTATTATCAAGATCTGAGCCCGAATATCCTTCTCTTTGTGTGTGATCCTTCACAGTCTTCCAATCTATGATTGAGGTACCACTTGTTGTGTGTGGGAACTACTCTATCACTGAGGGACGAAATTTAGAAGAGGAAAAGAGAGAGAGGTTGGTTCGGCTATAGAGAGAGAGGGAAGGCTCAGTTTTCTGAAAAAAGTAATTTTTTGACAAAAAGACATAAAAGCATTATTTTGACTGAGCCATCACTTTCTATTTATAGGAAACTACTAGGTTTAGGTTAATAATTATTTGGCATTAAAATAATAAAAATATTAATTGGAAAATCTTGCTTAAGTGGCCGGCCAAGGTGTGTAATGGGCCCCACTTGGTTTTTGCAGTTTTCACAATTTTATTTCTATTTTCTCAAAAACGCCAATTTTCCAATTCTAACCATTTAAATGCCAAAACTAATTATTTAATAACTAAAATAGATTATTAAATAATATTGTCATTTAATTTAATTATTAATTAGACATATAAAGTCTATTAATTAATAAATAAACCTAGAATCTCTTTTCTTTACAATTTCGCCCCTGCTTAGTGAAAATTCACAAATTAGACATAGTCTAACTTTAGAATTATAATTAATTAATCACAAATCAATTATTGAGTCTTACAAGCAGTATAGTCTCAACTAGAATGGGGACCATGGATCTATATGCTGAGCTTCCAATAAGTGAACCAAATTTACTAGGTAAATCCCTACTTATTAATTCTTCGTTGAATCCACTCTTAGAACTTAGAATCGCACTCTCAGACTTATATAGAGCATATTATATGTTCTACGATATAGATACGCTATCTCATTTAACCATTGTTATAATCATATTGTAATCAAAGATCCTCTATATAGATGATTTACATCGAGATGGGATAATTTTACCGTTCTCACCCCTCAACGTATTATGCCCCTTAAAACACTTAGCTACCTGTAAATGATGTTTAGTGATCTAAGATTAGTCACTTAAACAAGAGCTCATCCATTTACTATTATTTAGCTAAGCTTGAAGGGAATCATCACTTGACTTCTATACACCTGTAGAAGCTATAGATTCCATATTTATGTTCAGCACTCCCACTCAATTATACTATCATGTTCCCAAAATATACGTATCACCCTGACCCAAAAGTAGGCTTAACTAATAAATCAAAGAACATGAATAGTACTCCTGAGTTGAGCCTAAGCATATCAGGATTTAGATTCTTCTAATCTTAAGATCAACTACTGATATTGACTTGGAAAGATATGATGGTAAGTTTATAATATCTTAACTAAGTTGCAATATCGGTCCAGTCCAATGTATACTCCATACATTCGAAACTAGTATAATTTACCAATGTCCTGGAAAGAACATAACACTTACTCCAAGTGTAAGTACACATCATCGCTGATTATCACATTAGTGTAAATCCAAAACACTGATGAAACAGGGACTTAGTCTTTTGATTCATATTATCACAATCACATTCCACTGTGTTGACGATACTGTAATTGTGAATAAACATATGATATGGACTTAACTGATTTTGTGTGTATATGTAATAAACATATTAAACCATTAGCATCTAAAATTCATGCAAACATAAATCACTTCAAATTTCTTATATTGATAACTAATCAGATTGTAAAGGGTTTTACTTAGGGCACAAAACCCAGGAACCTCCCACTTGCACTAACATAAAACAAACTGTGCAAATAAATCAATCTGATGTCTTGATCATCAGATCAAGTGTAGTATATTTGAATCCACCCAAACTTCTGGAAACTAGTTCATAAATACAATATGAAACATCCTTTACTATATGCTTTACTCATCAAGGGATACTGAAATCCTTACTGTTTTAAAGTACATCTGAATAAATAGAAGACATATCTCTCATATTTTAAAATATGGAATTGAGATAATACAGCGTAGACTTTTCTTCAGTAAAATAATTTTCTGGTAATTTCAAATTTACAAAGTTATAAATATTTTCTGGTAGAGCTTAAATTATTATAGAATAACTCCTCCACCCCCAGAGTAACCACCATCTCATAATTTAAATGAGTTGGGGTAGATACAAGGATAACTGATATACAGTTCCTTAATATCTAACATATAGATCACTTCCATAAATCTTTCTTGAATATCTTCTAACGTTCCTTATTTGCTTACATCTCAGATAGCTCCCACTCAATAGCAGATGTCTGGTTAAATAATACTTTTAACCTCTTTATTGTTTGGAGAGTTATCTAGTTTTGACTTATTGTATTAGTCTGAAACTTTAAGTTTCTTTTAATACTAAATCATCAACTTAGCATACTATAGTATTTGAAGTGAAAAATACTTGCCAGAGATTAAGTAATCAAAATTAAGATACCATAAAATGTTATGAGTATTAAGAATTCTTGGCTCAAGTCATTCGAATAGACTGAACTAGAATTCTTTTATCTTATTCTCATAATTCTGATAAGTTATATCTATCCACATGAATGGTTAGATTTGCTTTTCAGTAGTGTTCTTAAGTTCCTATCACAAGTGTCAACCTAATGAAGATGGGTAAAGAATTTTAAAATTCTCCCACTCAATTAAGGTAGTGTGATACATTATCAAAGAACTTTTATAGGTATCATTATTTACTACAACAGTAAAACTAAATTGGAACATACAATCAAGATCAAGGATTTATACTGATAATAGCTAATTCATTATATTACTTCCATGTTTAAAGAAAATATGTGTTACATAGGGTATTGTGGATAAACTCCACCCCTAAGTATATAGAAATTATGATCCACCCCTAAAGGTTATAAAGATCATGATTCTTTAAATGTTATAGAGATTATGCGGAGTTGAATACAATCCAAAGTTCATTAGATATAAAAGATCATTGAACTGCATAGTTTTCTTAACTTTTCTCCACCCCTGTCAGATCAAAAGATCCTTTTATTAAACAAATTCTTAGTAATTGTATTAGAATAAACAATTATTAATAAACATAGAAATAATTTCTAGTGTTTATTTAATATAACTCTATGAAGAGTTGTAAACATTATAGAATTTGCATCAATAATAAAAAACACTTACACATACAAACATCTAAATATAATGTGGTAATTGTGGTTTAAGATAAAGTAAATGAAGCTCAGTCTCATAAATTGCAATTTGTTTGAATAGAAAATAAAATATTATTAATAATAAAAAAAAAATGTATTGCAACAATATGAGAAAAACAGGGATAAAAATCCCTAACTAAAATTCGAAATCCAAATTGTCCTTAAACTAAAACAATTAATTTAAAAATAGATAAATGAGCTTCATCTTCATCTTGGACGATCTTCACCCTTTTGTCCAGCTTTTCGATCCAACTCACTAAGATAACATCTAAGTTCAAGTAGCTTGGCCTATAAGAAGAAGAAACAAATAAACAAAGTTAGTCCAGAATCAATAATCCAATTGGATAATAATTCACTAAAACTCTTAAAGTTTATAGAAAGAAATACCTTGTTTCTTTGCAAGAAGTGTAGGACATTGGGGTTTCCAATGACCTTTCTCATTGCAGTAGAAACACTTTCCTTTGAGTGCATCACCAGAAGTAGCAGCCCTTTTGTTTTTCATGGCTTTGGCATGCTTATTGGTGTTTCTCCACTTCTTCTTAGATTTGGGTTTAGAAGTAGAGGCAACATTTGCCTCACGTTTGACCGTCCCATTACCATTGCCAGAATTTTGAGGCTTACTCCCTTTCTTCTTGGGGCCTGCAATCAAATTTTCATATGTCTGAAGGTCATTGACTAACTCATGAAAGTCTATGTACTTTTTATTCATGACATAATTTGATGTATAGGGCAGAAATGATGGAGTCAGACTATTCAAGATAAGGCCTACTTGAGTAGTGTGATCCATTTCAGCACCATGATCCTGGGCTTCTTGGAAATAACTTGCCATGAGGAGAACATGATCACACACGTTTTGATGGGGTTCCATCCGTGCATTGATGTATTTCTTAGTCGCGTCAAAGCGAGACTGAAGAGATGCCCTACCGAATAGCTCAGTTAACTTCGTCATAACTTCAGCAGCCTTTTCAGTTTTAGAAAACCGAGTTTTAAGGTTATCAACCATGCTGGAAAGCATGAAGTATAGAGCTTTGTCGTTAGCTTTCTGCCAACGCTCATACTTTTCTTTCACAGCTTTGGTTGCATTGTCCCCCGACACTTCTGGAGACGGCTCAATTAACACAAACAAGACACTTTCTCCTATGAGAGCAATATTAATGTTCTCATTCCATTTTGGAAAGTTAGATCCATTTAGCTTATTTTCGGTCAAGAGTGATAACATGGAATTCATCATGGTTATACAGGACACTACAAAATAATAAATAGAAATCAACAATGGTTTAACACAAAATCCAATTCAGAAATTATAAGCACATAGCATGTAGGAATGATAAGAGAAAATACTAAAAAAAATAAAATCCTAAATAATTTCCAAGGTTTTCAACAAACCGATATCAGTGTCCCGTTTAGGCCAGAGTCAAAGCTACCATCCATTGAATAGAGTTGTCAGCTCATCTAAAATGTTAAACATTCTAGCAACCTTTTATTCGATGAAGATTGGAATCCAGCGTTGTCCCGTTTAGGCTAGAGTCAAGGCTATTCTATCTTATGAGCTTCTACCATTGTTTCATATTTTGTAAGTCAAATATAGTCCCCACCATTAGGGTGATCCATACCATATAAAACACTTACAAAGCTACTTATCTTTCGAGATTAAACGGTGCAAACTTGCTAATGAACGTTCCTCCATTAGGGAGGATTACTCACTAAAACAAACGCTATGTAAAACCAACAATGGAGATCGAATATCTTAATAATAATAAAGCTCATTCTTTAAAATGTATTTTCTTTATTATTTATAATAAAATATATTCATTAAATTTCGAATTTAGAATTGAAATTCTAAATTAGAATTTAATTTAATATTTATAAAATTATACTTAGATGGTGATTGAAATAAATTGAATTATTTCCATCTTAGTAGTAATTTTGATATATAAATTTTAAGAAAATTATTTAAGTTGTATTAATTTAAATTAATTTGCAACTTAAAATAAATTTTCATGAGAATATATTTTATGTATTTTGAAAAAGAAAGTATAAAAACTTTACTATTTTCGAGATACTTAAACAATAAATACTTAGAAAAAATACTTCAAGCAAAAATATCACATATCTAGATTTTCCTTTGACTAATGAATTCAATTTCTAATAATATATTTTAATTCATTTATTTTAAATTAATCAATAAATGAAAAAAATCATTGATTTAAGTTGGTCCAAGAATTAATTATAATAAATAATTAATTTACAACTTAATCTATTTTTCAAGATAAATTCAAAATCATCTTGCATTATAAAATGCAATTTCGAAATTGATTAAAAATAAACAAAAAAAATATTTTGAAAATTATTTAAATTTAAGTTGAAAAATTAAATTTCAACTAAAATAATTTTCTATTTAATTAAGTTTCATGAAAAAGAAATATTTAAGTATCATGATAAAAATCAACTTAGATATTTAATTTTCAATTTAATTAAATGTATTAAATTCAAGAAATAAATAATTAAGTGTAGAGAAGGCTTAATTATTAATCTCTAGTTTAATACTAGGAAAAAAAAATACTTAAAATAAATTGTACCAAAATTAATTATTTAAATAATTAATTTCACAATGTATAATATTTTCCTATTCAATTATTAGAAATAATAAGTAGTCTAGAAATAACTATCTAGAAAATATCTTATTTGACTAAGTATCTTTTCAACAAATTTTTTTTTAAAAAAACTAATTTAAGTTGCTATAGAAAAAATCTAGAACTTAAATATTTTCAAATTTAAATTTAATTAAATATCAAAAATTAAGTTTTAACCACTTAATTGAAAAATATTCCATTTTAAGTTTAAAACTAACTTAAAAAATATCTTAAGAATCTTTAATAACTAATGCCTAGAATTCCTCAACTTAATTTTAAATTTAAATAAAATATTCAAATTTAAGTTAGACATGAAAAATCAGTTAAAGTAACTAATTTATAACTTAAATAGGAATATTTAATTAAATAAGCTTCAGCAAGAATCTAGTTAGTTAAAATTCTGTATTTAATTAAATACAAGAAAAATACAAATAATTTGTCTAGAAATAATATCTAAAACTAAGAGTGTTTTTCTTAAAATTAACTTTAAAATATTAAAATGAAAATAAATTTCATATATTTTAAAAGTTAATTATGTTGCTAATCAATTTTATTAGGTTAAACTAATTTAATTAACCTAGCACAGTTATTCAAATCAGGCAAATGAGCCTTCACAATCGGGGTAGTTCATGTGAGGGGGAGCTGGGTTCAGTATGTCGTACCCACTTCTAATGGCCCCCAACTCTCACACAAGGCCCAAAAGAGAGGAATTTAACCTTAAAATAAATAAATGTTATTAATTGAATAGGTTCAAAAACTAAATGGACCTAAATAAAATCTATCATGGGGTGACATTTTATTTAGCAACAACCTATATGCATCTATATAATAAAATAAACATATAGGCTCACACAGGCACACATTTGGATGGATCCTATCATGTTGCTAGGTCATACACAGATGAAAGAAGATTGTAAAATTTACCTGTTACAAATTATTTACTTGACCTATCGTCAATTGAACCATGAGTTAAAATCAGATCATTGGATCTGTCAACAAGTTAACCATGGCAATTTAGATCAAGCAATAATAGGTTTTATAAAACTTACAAACAAGCTAAAACACATACTCCTGCAACAAGGTTAACTGGATAGTTGGATGTAGGATTTATTTAATTTTAAATAATTAAATTTCGAAAAAAAATAATTAAATAATAAAAAATATATTTATTTTCAAAAAAAATATTTTCGAAATTAATAAAATAATAAATAAAATAATATTTAAAATTAAACCTACAATTTTGAAAAATTAGGTTTCAACTAACCTAAATATCATTTCAAAATTTGCTAACTACTTTTAAAAAATTAAAGTTATTTTATAAATGAAATATTCAATAAAAATTAAAAAAAGATAAATAAATATCTTTTTTAGATTTTATGATTTAATTTAAATAAATAAAATAACAAAATTTAAAAGTTAGCAAAATATCTTACTTCTATTCAAAATATCATGATTATAGTTATCTTATTTTAAATTTAAATAAGGTCAAATTAAAAAAATATATTTAATTTTAAAAAAAAAATAATATCTCACCATAAATTTAAAAATAAGATAAGATATAATCAAATTTAAAAATAAGATAAAAAATCAAGCAAAAAGATAGATATTTACTTGTTTTCAAATTCAAATTACACTAATATCTAAGATTAATTTTAAAAAATTCAAATTGATTTATTTCTGATATTAGATTTGAAAATTGAAAAGTAAAAATCTAAATACAAAACTACACAAAAAATCGAAAGTTAAATCCATGAAATAGCATGAAAAATTGAAGAAAAACGAAAAAAATGCGAGTTGTACGAACAGTGTGCATACTGTCCGCGCGCGCATATGGGAGTGCATGGTCGAGGTCCCTCGGCACAGGAGGCTGCACGCAGCCTGATCCCCGCGCGCAGGGACAAAATTCAGACAAATGCTCGGTCGAGCAACTGTCTGAACGCGTGCTGTCCGAGGGTGTCACCCTCATCCGCGCGCGTGGCCTGTTGCACGACCCTGATATTTTTCGAAACTTCAAAAAATCATAACTAATTCAAATTAAATCGAAATTGAGTTCTGTAAAAAAGTAAATTGCTTAATTTTTTCGATACTATCCAAAAAAAATAATTCCAGAAACAGAATTTCAATTGTTTTTCACGAAAATTCACAAACATCAATCAATATCATATAACACACAACACAACATGAAACCATCCAAAACACAAACAAATCGTTTTAAAGTCCAAATTTCATGCAAGCAAATCAATTACCATGGCTCTGAGGCCAGTTGTTGGAATTTATTTTACCAGGATCTTAGATTTACTCACAAGTATGTTGTTTAACACCCTAAATATGAACTTTCTAAAACGATAAATAAACACATATAAAGTTAAGAAAACCTTACATTGGTTGTAGCGGAATAATGTCCTTCCACTCAGATCTCTAACCCTTGTATCCTTTCTATCGTAGAGTATTATCAAGATCTGAGCCCGAATACCCTTCTCTTTGTGTGTGATCCTTCACAGTCTTCCAATCTATAATTGAGGTACCACTTGCTGTGTGTGGGCACTACTCTATCACTGAGGGACAAAATTTAGAAGAGGAAAAGAGAGAGAGGTTGGTTCGGCTATAGAGAGAGAGAGGCAAGGCTCAGTTTTCTGAAAAAGTAATTTTCTGACAGAAAGACATAAAAGCATTATTTTGAGTGAGCCATCACTTTCTTTTTATAGGCAACTACTAGGTTTAGGTTAGTAATTTTTTGACATTAAAATAATAAAAATATTAATTGGAAAATCTTGCTAAAGTGGCCGGCCAAGGTGTGTAATGGGCCCCACTTGGTTTTTGCAGTTTTCACAATTTTTATTTCTACTTTCTCAAAAACGCCAATTTTCCAATTCTAACCATTTAAATGCCAAAACTAATTATTTAATAACTAAAATAGATTATTAAATAATATTGTCATTTAATTTAATTATTAATTAGACATATAAAGTCTATTAATTAATAAATAAACCTAGAATCTCTTTTCTTTACAATTTCGCCCCTGCTTAGTGAAAATTCACAAATTAGACATAGTCTAACTTTAGAATTATAATTAATTAATCACAAATCAATTATTGAGTCTTACAAGCAGTATAGTCTCAACTAGAATGGGGACCATGGATCTATATGCTGAGCTTCCAATAAGTGAACCAAATTTACTAGGTAAATCCCTACTTATTAATTCTTCGTTGAATCCACTCTTAGAACTTAGAATTGCACTCTCAGACTTATATAAAGCATATTATATGTTCCACGATATAGATACGCTATCTCATTTAACCATTGTTATAATCTTATTGTGATCAAAGATCCTCTATATAGATGATTTACATCGAGATGGGATAATTTTACCGTTCTCACCCCTCAACGTATTTTGCCCCTTAAAACACTTAGCTACCTGTAAATGATGTTTAGTGATCTAAGATTAGTCACTTAAACAAGAGCTCATCCATTTACTTCTATTTAGCTAAGCTCGAAGGGAATCATCACTTGACTTCTATACACCGGTAGAAGCTATAGATTCCATATTTATGTTCAGCACTCCCACTCAATCATACTATCATGTTCCCAAAATATACGTATCACCCTGACCCAAAAGTAGGCTTAACTAATAAATCAAAGAACATGAATAGTACTCCTGAGTTGAGCCTAAGCATATCAGGATTTAGATTCTTTTCATCTTAAGATCAACTACTGATATGGACTTGGAAAGATATGACGGTAAGTTTATAATATCTTAACTAAGTTGCAATATCGGTCCAGTCCAATGTATACTCCGTACATTCGAAACTAGTATACTTTACCAATGTTCTGGAAAGAACATAACACTTACTCCAAGTGTAAGTACACATCATCGCTGATTATCACATTAGTGTAAATCCAAAACACTGATGAAACAGGGACTTAGTCTTTTGATTCATATTATCATAATCACCTTCCCCTGTGTTGACGATACTGTAATTGTGAGTAAACATATGATCTGGACTTAACTGATTTTTTGTGTATATGTAATAAACATATTAAACCATTAGCATGTAAAATTCATGCAAACATAAATCACTTCAAATTTCTTATATTGATAACTAATCAGATTGTAAAGGGTTTTATTAAGGGCACAAAACCCAACACGAACGACTTCCACATTTGTGGTATTTTTGAGGTTTTTTGGGTCATCATTTTAAAGAATGTCTTTTGAAGGTGAGTTCGGTTGGTGGTAAGGATCATTAAAATATGGAGATTGGATTCAGGTTCCTTTTCTGGACAAGATTACTAGACAGATCTCTAAAAGCTCTCAGGGCCATGCCTTGAGCGCTTCTACGACTGGTGCTGTGGTTCACGTGGTAAAGGTGAGTGAACCCTTGACTATTCGGCCACTGGACGGTGGTAATGCTAAAGGTGGGGCTGTGCTGCAGTCGGTTCCTAGTGATGGTTTTGGGAAAGGCAAGGGTATTATGTTGGAAGATTCAGTTAATTGGCATCCCGTCTCGGATGCATTCATTGTTCAGGATCCGAATTCCCTACCTATTTTGAAAAATCCAAACGTGCACTTATCCTTTAACAGGGGTGGTGACAATTCTTTATCCAAAACTAAAGATGATTGTCATGTTTTGGATCATGGAATTGAGGTGGATGAAAGTGGTAGCGACATTGGTTCGATTAATAATGCGACTAGTGTGGTGATGGTGGATAAAGGAGATAAGGATATTTTACATGTGGCTCCCAGGCAATATTTGCATGGTGCTACGTCCATTTCTTCTGATGCAAGGAAGAAAGCTAAAAAAGTTTCTTTGATGGATAAGTATGGTGTTTTAAAGGTGAAATCCAAGAGCCCCAAAAAAGTTGTCAAACGGGGTTTAAAGGATGAATGCTTTCTTGCAAATGTTGATCCTTCTGGGTTACACGAGGTGCAAGTTGACATAATTAAGGATGTCAGTGACGTTACCCTGAGTAAGGTAATGTGTTCTCTTTTACCTGCTGTGGTTGGGAGAGATGTTGTGGTTGGTTTGGATTCGGTGGACCCTGTGGACCAGGGCCACTGAGCATTATGAATTATATATTTGGCTTGGAATTTTCAGGGTCTTGGGAATGACCGGACCTTCCAAATTCTTAATTCCCATGTGAAAGAGTTTTCGCTAGATATCATTTTTTTGTCGGAAACACTTGTGACTCACTCGGTTCTTGAAGTGATGAGGGTTAGATTAGGCTTTGTGTTGGAATATGTTTTACCAGGATCTAGATTTGCTACCATGTATGTTTTTAACATCCTAATATGAATTTCTAAAACAATGTAAATAAACACATATAAAGTTTGAGAAACCTTACAGTCAGTGAAGCGGAATTAAATGACTCCTTCCGCTCAGATCTCTAACCCTTGTATCCTTTCTGTAGCAGAGTACCTCCAAGATCTGAGCTCGAAACTCCTTCCTTGTGTTTGGATTCTTCAGAGTCTTACACACTATGATTGAGGACCAACTTGATGTGTGTGGGCAATTACTCAATCACTAATGGCTAAATAATATTTTGTGAAGAAAGGCTTCGTGTTTCGAAAATTCAAGAGGAAGATGAGAAAGGAAGAGGTCTCATCAGAAAGCTAGGTTTTTAACTTTGGAGGCATTAGTTGGATAATGAGACCATAGCCTTCCTTTTATACTATCTTCAATAGGGTTATGGTTGAATTATTAGGAATAAAAAAATGATAAAAATAGGGTAAAATTAAACTTGATGGCCAGCCACTTAATGAGCCCCACTAAAGTTTGGGTTTTGTCATTTTTCCCAACTATTTTACCTATTTTTCATAAATACCACTTTTTGCACTTTCAACCCTATAAATGCCAAAACTATTTATTTAATAATTAAAATAACTATCAAATAAAATTTTCATTTATAATATTTATTAAATAGACTCCATAAAGTCTCTTAATTAACAAATAAACCCCAAAACACTATTTCTTCACAATCAAGCCATATCTTAGTGAAAAATTCATAAACTAGACATAGTCTAATTTTAGAATTATAATTGATTAATTAAAAAAAATTGACTGAGTCTTACAAGCAGTTTGTCTCAACTAGTATGAGGACCATGGGCCTATATAACCGAGCTTCCAATAAGCAAATCTAGAATTTACCATGTAAATTTACTAACTTATTAATTCCTCATTACCTGGATCTCTTTCTCTCCTTCATGTTGATTGGATTCTTCACAGTCTTACATACTATGATTGATGACCAACTTGATGTGTGTGGGCACTTACTCAATCAATAACGGCTGAATATTATTTGGTAAGAAAGACTAAATGTTTCGAATTGAAGAAGAAAGAAGAAGGAAGAGGTCTCATCTAGGTTTTTAGCTTTGGAGGCATTAGTTTGGATGAAGAGACCATAGCCTTCCTTTTATACGATCTTCAATAGGGTGATGTCTATAGATGATCTACATCAAATTGGGACAAATTTACTGGTCTACCCTTCAATGTATTTAATCCATAAAACACTTAGCTACCTATAAATGATATTTTAGTAAATTAATATAATTATTGAAATGAGATCTCAATCATTTATCTCTATTAAGCCAAGCTCTAAGAAAATCATTGTTTCACTTCTAAATACTTATAGAAGCTATAGATTTCATATCTATTATTAGCGGTCCCACTCAATTACACTATCATGTTTCCAAGATGTAGTGTTCAGCCGACTAGACATTAACAAATAACTTTAAGAACATAAATAATACAATTAAGATTGAATCTAACCATCTCACGATTAAGATTTATATAACTAAGATCAAACAGTGATATTGAGTTAGAAAGGTATAACGGTAAGCTTATGATATCTTATCTAAGATCAACATCTATCTAATCCAATGTATACTCTATACATCCGACACTGGCATACTTTGCCAATGTCCTGTGAAGGACATAACACTTATCCAAGGTGTAAGTATACCTTATCGCTAATTATCATGTGAGTATAATGCCAATGTACTGACAAATCATGGGACTTAAACCTTTAAACATATAATCATGATTATATTCCACTGTGTTGACAACACTATAATCATGAATAAATATGTGTTATGGACTTAATAGAATTTATACATTAGATATATAATCATGAAATAAATCATGTGAACCATGCAACATAAAATGATTTTTTATCTTTTATTAATTAATAAATCTGATTATATTGAAATGAATTTTATTTAGGGCAGAGAACCCAACAATAATGGCTAAGGGCTCTACCTCGACCGATTTGGTAAATTAATCTACTGCCACTACTGCATATTGAACTCTGCCTTTCTCCTTAGGTTGTGAACCTATGAGGTCGATTCCCCAGAAAACAAATGGCTAGGGATTTTACATACTCTTCAGTTCATTTGAGAATATTTGGCACTTGTAACACTTTTTGACACAGTCCATTGAGTCTTCTATTATTGTTGGTTAATATTTCCCTTATCTCAATATCTTCTTTGAAAGGCTTTGCCCCCAAGCATGGTTTCCACGAAAGCCCTGATGTACCTAAACCATGAGAAGTTTAGCTTCTTTCATGACACACCTCAAAAATGGCATTGAAAAGCTTCTTCTATACTGTAACGCCCTAACTAGCATAGGCGTATTACGTGATTTTTAAACGTACTGTGCAGCTCGCTGATAACCAACGAGGTTTATGGAAATCGTGATTAATTAAAATTTTTGCTTTTTAATTAAACTTACAAAATATTTATACAAAATACTGTGGGATCCCATTTACAAAAAGCTTTACAAAAGTTACTGTCTTATACAAAATACTTGTCGCCTAGCGACTAATTACAAAAAGCCTTGCTGTCCCGAGGATCGTACGCTCCAAGCCTAACCGCCCCGACATGTACAATCTTCACCGGCTCGCTCTCACGGTCCTTCAGCCTTAGCCTTGCCCTTACCTACACATGAACATAGCACTGTGAGTCGACAGACTCAGTAAGAAAAGCATAATTCATAAACATACATAAATCCCGGGTTATGATCAGACGCCCATACCCCTGACCATAACCCTAACTGCCGTGTCCCACACGATACTGAGTCCCGAACGTTCATAAGACGGTACTATTGACAAGTAACAGCCTATACTCGGTACACTGGTCATACTCCAGCTGCTAATCATACTCTAGCCCGTACCGATGTGTTACAGTATCAGCCTATACTCGGCACACTGGTCATACTCCAGCTGCTAGTCATACTCTAGCCTGTGCCGATGTGATACGTCAAATAGTACAGAACCACCAACCCTAGTATCAGCCTATACTCGGTACACTGGTCATACTCCAGCTGCTAGTCCTACTCTAGCCTGTACCGATGTGATACAGTGTCAGCCTATACTCGGTACACTGGTCATACTCCAGCTGCTAGTCATACTCTAGCCTGTACCGATGTGACACAGTCGGATGGTTCGAAGCCAACATACATATCTAATGTAATCTAACAGGCTTCCTACATGCACGCTAAACATGTAACATATATATGCATACTGTTATACAAATCTTACCTCAATTCTGAATTCAGGTGTGTCGGTCAACCTGACTGGAACAAACAGCGCGGCGATTTACAGGCTCCTAAACCATAACAATCACAACACTAATAAGTGATACGCTAAATCACTTCCCGGGGACTTAAACTAGGAACTAAAAGTTTCCCTATCGATAAAAAGCATGGCAATACCCCAAAATAACATATAAACGAGAAAATCTAGGGTTTCTGAAAATCACCCAACCGGCAGACCGATTGCCCAACCGGAATTCTGGTTTCGAGAATTTCAGAACCCCATCCGGAATTCTGGATGCACAACCGGAATTCCCGTTCCTCGCAGGAAACTTTCAAAAATTCACACAATGCTCAAATCAATTCCAAACTATACCAAAACTTCCAGACCTGTTCTAAATACCCCTAGGAACAAATCCAAAGCATAAAAACCGAGCTTCAACCACAGAAACTCATTTCACCATTGGAGGTTCAAGATTGAGTTTTAAAACTCAAAACTTGACTAATCCTCCAAAACAGCCACTAGATCAAACATAACTCAACATATTTCAACATCATAAAACTCCAGAAAACACATTTAAACAGCCGCAACAACTACAACAACAAACTTCATCATTTTTCTTTGAAAACTAAAGCTTTTGAACCAAAACTTCTCAAACTAGAACAAGAGCAACTAACATGCATTTCAGCCTATCTAATCCAATCAATTCAAGCATTTTCATCATAGAAACAACAACAACAACTAACAGCAGCAACAACATCAAACCATACATGCATTATTCATTTTTTCATAATTTTAAACAAATTAAAAGAAGAAATGATTAGAAGCTAACCTAGCTTGATTAGAACACAAAAAATAGTTGAAATCACAAGGAAAAATCCAAGAACCCTTGCTGCACAATGAGGCCGAAAGAGAGAGAGAAGCTAGAGAGGAAATGGCTTTGATTTTTTTCTAGTTTTTTCTAACTTTGAAACTTTGAATAAAAGAGAGAAAACATGCAAACCAAACCTTTATTTCAGCCAATAATTAACATTAATAAACATATAATTTAACCAAATAAAGTCCACTAAAGGACAAACTAACAATGGGGTAAAATGACCATTTTGCCCCTTCACACTAAAATAACATAAAGAGCACTAAAGGGGTATTTTGGGAAATTCTAAATTCCCGACCAATCTTGACATTCCCAATGTCTAATAAACTGTCCCACAATACTAACATACTAAGTTGTGATTTTACTGAGCCAAACACCGAGTTCCATGTTACCGAGCACCGGAAATGCAAAAATTATGAAAATCACTAAATGACATAAAATGCATTTCAGAATTCAATAATAACAGTATAAATAATTATTTAAATATCTATAAATAATTTTCTATAATTAAACATAATTAACTGCTAATTTCCAAATTAAACTAAGCTGTCTTTACATATACATTACTCCGTCCATGATGATGAAGAGAGCTACTTTTCTCATCAATCTCTTAGCTTTGTTTTTGTTAGTTAGAAGAATACCTTGTACTAAGTGTGCAATTAGGGTCATCCATGATGGACTGTTGTCAATCATGAGGATAGGCTCCGAGTCTTCATTAATGCTCTGTTTGGCTAGTATTCGACATGAACTTCATGGAGAGTATCAAAATCTATTGTACTAGCCAATTTAGCTGGTGAGTCTGCATTTGCAATCTGTTCACACGACACTTATTTGATGGAGTAGTGCTTTAGCTGCACTAATAGATCTTTAGCTTTGCTTAAGAATGCTATCATGTTTGACCCTCGAGCTTGATACTTGCCGAGAATATGATTAATAACTAGCTCTGAATCACTATAGATCTCTAGTGATTCATTTTGATTTCTAGTGCTAATCGTAGTTTTGCTAGGAGTTCCTCATACTCTGGAGTTATTAAAATGAGTCTAGCACCAAAATCGTGCTCATTGGAGGATCCATCTACAGTTTCCAGGAAGGTCTAGTGTCCCCTTGAGTTGTGTTAGGCTATTTTTAGCCTATGTTTCGGGTCACAATTATGTTCGCTTTTCGATGTTATAGGACAGAATTACACTTGTTTTCTATGTTTCAAGTTTCTCGAAGTTATGGAAGCTCCGGGCTACAAAAGTGCATCAAAAGACAAGTGGAGCCAAGAAAAATGCAAAATTGAGGTTTGGTACACTTCTGGCCGCGGTGACCCTATTCCTGGCTGCGGCTAAATACTATGGGCAGAGAGACGGTTTTGAGCTAGGTCAGTAGCCGCGGCGAGCTATTCCACCACCGTGGCCATGTCATCACTCGCCGCGGTGAGGGAATCTATGGCCGCAGCGAGATTCCGTACAAGTGAGTGCAATTTAGTCTTTTGAATACGAGAAATGAGAAATAAAAAGAAAACTACGAAATGAAGAGAGAGGAAGCGATTTGGAGACCTAAAAAAGCAGTCAAGAGCGGCTGGAGGAGCAAAGTGGAGACCCAGAATCATTCCACCAATAGTTTCTTTCTTCCTTCCTTTTTAATTTCTTTATGTTAATTTCTGTTTTTGGAATGGTTATGGATTTGAACATGAGTTAATCTCCCATTTAGGGAAGATGATGAATGTTTGTTAAAGTTTGCCCTAGTTAATGTTAATTGCCATTCCTGTTCATTTTGATTGAGAAATTATCCTTATATGTGTTATTTCTATGTTAAAGCTTGATCACCTTTTGCATGTTCTACGATCTCAATTCGAAATCTGAAAAGTGAGATTTGAGAATGCTAAAATTTGGATAACCTAGATTTATGTAAAACGAAGGTATTTGCATGACTTATGTGACGATTTAGATTATTGTTTAATGCAAATTTCATGTGATTCTAATTAAGAAATTAATTAGAGAGCATGAGATTTAGAACATAGAAGATCTGAAAAGAGCTAGGTTAATTTGAATAATCTGTCATTCACAACAAAAATTGGAATAGTAATTAGGCATTAACAATTAGGTAAACCTATCAACAGGATTCTCTTTCCTATCTTCTCATCTTGATGAGAAATTCTATCTCGTCCCTAAACTGATTACACTCATTAGTGTCATGATCGAAATTATTGTGGTAATGACATAATTTGTTCATGTCTCTCTTCCCTGACTCTTTGAAGGGGAGAGGTTTGCGATACGACACTGTTGACTATGTGTCCATATAAATCTCCTCTTTTGGGGCCAATAGGATGGAGTAGGTGGTAAACCGAGGCTCATACTCTCGTAAAGGCCTACCCCTAGTCTTGGGCTTCTTTCCACTAGGGGAGTTATCTAGCTTACCACCGTTGTTGGCTCTTTTCCTTCCATTAGAACCTCATTTCTTCCCATTACCATGCGCCTTAATGTCAAGATATGGGGAGTTTGGTGACTTTTTCTTACCACCCTTGTAACCCCTAGCTTTGGTGATGGATTTTTCTAACTTGACAAAGCCATCTGTTCTATCGAGGAAGTCATTCATGGTGTAAACGGCCTTGAGACGAAGGTCAGACCATAGAAGACTCATATCCTTGAGTCCAGCTGCAAGTGCCATTACCCTTGCATCCTTGCTAAGACTTTTGATCTTAGCGGCTACCTCTAAGAACTATTGGATGTAGTCCTTGAGGCGATCATCTTCCTGCTGGTTGACATCTACCAGATCATTGGGCTTGATTTAGTGTTATGAGGAAGGGGAAAATCAGTTGTCAAAAGCATCCACTAGATCTTTCCATGATTCGATTGATCCATCGGGGACCTTGAGGTATCACCATTGAGTTAGGCCTATTAGTGTTGCAGGGAAGATTCTATGTTGGAAATTATTTTACCAGGATCTTAGATCTACTCACAAGTATGTTGATTAACACCCTAAATATGAACTTTCTAAAACGATGAAATAAACACGTATAAAGTTTAGGAAACCTTACATTGGGTGCAGCGGAATAATATGACTCCTTCCGTTCAGATATCTAGCCCTTGATTCCTTTCTGTAGTAGAGCATTATCAATATCTGAACCTGGATCTCTTTCTCTGAATCTTTGATGCTGAAACTCCTTCTTGCTGAAAGTCTTTCTTCACGATCTTCCTCACTATGGTTGAGGTATCACTTGCTGTGTGTGGGCACTACTCTTACACTAACGATTTCGAAAATCAAGAGGGAAGAAAGAGAGAGGGAGTGGTCGGCCAGATAGGGAGAGAGAAGGCTCAGGTTTTTCTCTGAAGGAAAAATAGAAAATTTAAGTGTAATTTTTGTGAAACCTTCACTATCAATTTATAGCATTCCACTAGACTTATGTTTGAATTATTTGGCATTAAAATAATGAAAATATCAGTTTAAATTGCCTACAAAAGTGGCCGGCCATGCTTAGTGGATTTGGGCCTCACTTTTTGCAATTTTGCAGTTTTATCTTTTCTGCATCTGATTTTCTCAAAAACGTCAATTTTCTAATTCAACCATTTAAATGCCAATTCTAACTATTTAATAACTATAAATAATTATTAAATAATATTGTCATTTATCATATTTATTAATTGAACCATACAAAGTATCATAATTAACAAATATGCCCCTATAAACTCTTTCTTTACAATTTCGCCCTTACTTAGTGAAAAATTCACAAATAGACATAGTCTAATTTGAGAATTATAATTGATTAATCAAAACCAATTACATGAGTCTTACAAGCAATATTATCTCAAGTAGTGCGGGGACCATGGGTCTATATAACCGAGCTTCCAATAAGTAGATCAAGAATTTAGCACTAAAATTAACTAACTTATTAATTCTTCGTTGAATCCACGCATAGAACTTAGAATTGCACTCTCAGTATATAGAATGCTCTATATGTTCCACGATATAGACGCATCATTAGTTATCCATTGTTATAATCCTAATGTGATCAATGATCCTCTATATGAATGATCTACACTGTAAAGGGATTAGATTACCGTTACACCCTACAATGTATTTTATCCTTAAAACACTTGACCCCGTATAAATGATATTTCAGCTTATGTGAAATGAGTACTCCACCATTTATGTTCGTTTGGTCAAGCTCGAAGGAGATCATCCTTTGCTTACTATTCGCCAGATAGAAGCTATAGATTCCATGTTTATGCTAGCGCTCCCACTCAATTGCACTACCGTGTTCCCAAAATGTACGTATCACCCTGACCTAAAAGTAGGCTTAACTAACAAATCAAAGAACACGAATAGCCTTTCAAGATTGAGCCTAATCATAACAGGATTAAGAACATTTGATCTAGGATCAACTAGGCGATATTGACTTGAATAGATATTACGGTAAGTTTAATAAATCTAAGTCAAAGTCAATATCGGTCCCTTCTGATGCATACTCCATGCATCCAACCTGAGCTTTACTTTAACCAATGCTCTGGAAAGAACATAGCACTTCTCCAAATGCAAGTAAACTCTGTTGTAGATTATCCTATTAGTAAAACCTTATGTCTGATAAATCTAGGAAACTTTATTCACATAGTCATGTTTACTTTCCAATGTGTTGACGGCACAATAAACAGGATCAAGTATGTGAAAAGGGTTTCAGATGAATTTATACATTATGTACATATAATCATGAAATAAATCATGTGAACCATGCAACATTAAATGTTATTTCTTATCTATATTAATAAGTAAATCTGATTATATTGAAATAAGATTTATTTAGGGCATAAAACCCAACATTCTACACCTGACTTCTTCTCTTACACCATGAAGATTTGTCTTGACTTTGAATTAATGGATGTAAGACAGTGGATCTTCCTATCTAGTGTATTGATGCCAGGAAGTGATCTTGAACTTTGGACGGATTGGTAGAGCTTTAATCTAATCAAAGAGAGGTGAGCATCACTCTCATTCAAGTTTAAATTTTCACACCTTAGGGGTCGTGATCCCTTTCACTAAGGCCATTAAGGTATCAAATTCTTCCCTGTTGACACCATGGATGTGTTGGGTTTTATGCCCTAAATAAAACTCTTTACAATCTGATTAGTTATCAATATAAGAAATTTGAAGTGATTGATGTTTGCATGAATTTTACATGCTAATTGTTTAATATGTTTATTACATTTACACACAAAATCAGTTAAATCCAGATCATATGTTTATTCACAATTACAGTATCGTCAACACAGTGGAACGTGATTGTGATCATATGAATCAAAAGACAGAGTCCCTGTTTCATCAGTGTTATTGGATTTACACTAATGTGATAATCAGCGATGATGTGTACTTACACTTGGAGTAAGTGTTATGTTCTTTCCAGGACATTAGTAAAGTATACTAGTTTCGAATGTATGGAGTATACATTGGACTGGACCGATATTGCAACTAAGTTAAGATATTACAAACTTACCGTCATATATCTTTCCAAGTCAATATCAGTAGTTGATCTTAAGATTACAAGAATCTAAATCCTGATATGCTTAGGCTCAACTCAGGAGTACTATTCATGTTCTTTGATTTATTAGTTAAGCCTACTTTTGGGTCAGGGTGATACGTATATTTTGGGAACATGATAGTATGATTGAGTGGGAGTGCTGAACATAAATATGGAATCTATAGCTTCTACTAGTGTATAGAAGTCAAGTGATGATTCCCTTCGAGCTTAGCAAATAGAAGTAAATGGATGAGCTCTTGTTTAACTGACTAATTATTAGATCACTAAACACCATTTACAGGTAGCTAAGTGTTTTAAGGGGCAAAATACATTGAGGGGGAGAACGGTAAAATTATCCCATCTCGATGTAGATCATCTATATAGAGGATCTTTAAATCACAATAAGATTATAACAATGGTTAAATGAGATAGCATATTGATATCGTGGAACATATAATATGCTCTATATAAGTTTGAGAGTGCAATTCTAAGTTCTAAGAGTGGATTCAACGAAGAATTAATAAGTAGGAATTTACTTGGTAAATTTGGTTCACTTATTGGAAGCTCAGCATATAGATCAATGGTCCCCATTCTAGTTGAGAACATTCTGCTTGTAAGACTCAATAATTGATTCTTGATTGGTCAATTATAATTCTAAAGTTAGACTATGTCTAATTTATGAACTTTCACTAAGCATGGGCGAAATTGTAAAGAAAAGAGATTCTAGGCTTATTTATTTATTAATGGACTTTATATGTCTAGTTAATAATTAAATTAAATGACAATATTATTTAATAATCTATTTTAGTTATTAAATAATTAGTTTTTGCATTTAAAATGTTAGAATTGGAAAATTGGCGTTTTTGAGAAAATAGAAATAAAATTTGTTAAAACTGCAAAATCAAGTGGGCCCATTATCTACACCTTGGCCGGCCACTTGTTTGACTTTTTCAAATTGATATTTTCATGCCAAATAATTCCTAACCTAAACCTAGTTGTTGCCTATAAATAGAAAGTGATGGCTCAGTCAAATAACACACTTTCATTAGTTTTTTGTCAGAAATTTCTCTCTTCAGAAAAACTGAGCCTTCCCTATTTTCTTCTATTGGCCAAAATCTCTCTCTCTCTCTCTCTCTCTCTCTCTCTCTCTCTCTCTCTCTCTCTCTCTCTCTCTCTCTCTCTCTCTCTCTCTCTCTCTCTCTCTCTCTCTCTCTCTCTCTCTCTCTCTCTCTCTTTTCTCTTCCTAAATTTCAACCCTAGTGATAGAGTAAGTTCCCACACACAACAAGTAGTAACTCAATCATAGATTGGAAGACTATGAAGGATCAAACTCAAAGAGAAGGACATTCGGGCTCAGATCTTGATAATACTCTGCGACAGAAAGGATACAAGGGTTAGAGATCTGAGTGGAAGGAGACATTAATTCCGCTGCATCAATGTAAGGTTTTCTTAACTTTATATGTGTTTATTTTATCGTTTTAGAAAGTTCATATTTAGGGTGTTAAACAACATACTTGTGAGTAGATCTAAGATCCTGGTAAAATAAGTTCCAACAACTGGCCTCAGAGCCATGGTAATTGATTTGCTTGCAAGAAATTTGGACTTTAAAACGATTGTTTGTGATTTGGATGGTTTCATGTTGTATTGAGTGTTATATGATGATTGATTGATGTTTGTGAATTTTTGTGAAAAATAATTGAAATTTTGTTTCTGGAATTATTTTTAATGGATAGTATGGAAAAAAATTAAGCAAGTTACTTTTTTACAGAACTCAATTTCGATTTTATTTGAATTAGTTATGATTTTTGGAAGATTCGAAAAAAAAGATAAGGATGCTGACACACACACGCGCGCGAGGAACCGAGTGCATCTCTGTCACACGCGTGTTTGGACAGCATCCTGTCCGAAGCAACACGCACGGGTGTCTGAAGAAACCCTTCCCCGCGCGCGGAAATCCTGCGTGTTCCCCATTGCGCCGAGGTTTCTCGGCCCAGCACCTAGTGTGCGCGCGCGGACGGATATGCACTGCATCCTGTCCGTACAGCTCACAATTTTTTCGTTTTTCTTCGTTTTTTCATGCTTTTTCATGGATTTAAGTTGCGATTTTTTGTGTAGTTTTTTATTTATATATTTACTATTCCTAATTCAATTCTAATTATCATAATTAAATTATTTAATATTTTATAAGTTTAATTCATGATATTAGTGTAATTTGAATTTAAAAATAGTAAGTATCTATCTTTTTTGCTTAGTTATCTATCTTATTTTTAAATTTGATTATATCTTATCTAATTTTTAAATTTAAGGTCAGATTTTAAATTTTTTAAATTAAATCTTTTTTTTTTTAAATAATTTGACCTTATTTAAATTTAAAATAAGATAACTATAATCATGAAATTTTAAATAGATGTAAGATATTTTGCTAACTTTTAAATTTTGTTATTTTATTTATTTAAATTACATTTAAAATCTGAAAAAGATATTCATTTATCTTTTTTAATTTTTTATTTAATTTTTATTTATAAAATAACATTAAATTTTTATAAGGTAGTTAGCAAATTTTGAAATAATATTTAGGTTAGTTGAAACCTAATTTTTCAAAATTGTAGGTTTAATTTTAAATTTTTTTAATAATTTTGAAATTAAATTAATTTTATTTATATTTTTTCAAAAATAAATTAATATTTTTTTTTATTTTATTTTTTTCGAAAATTAAATATTATTTTTATTTATTTATTTAATTAATTTATTTTCGAAATTTAATTATATAAAATTAAATAAATCCTACTTCCAACTATCTAGCTAACCTTGTTGCAGGAGTATGTGGTTTTAGCTTGTGTGTAAGCTTTCAAAACCTATTATTACTTGATTACAAATAGCCATGGTTAACTTTTTGCCAGATCTAATGATTTGATGGCTCCCTTGGTCAAGTTAATAATTTGTAACAGGTAAATTTTACAATCTTCTTTCATCTGTGTATGACCTAGCAACATGATAGGACCCATCCAAGTGTGTGCCTGTGTGAGCCTATATGTTTATTTTATTATATAGATGCATATAGGTTGTTGCTAAATAAAATGTCAAACCATGATAGATTTTATTTAGGTCCATTTAGTTTTTGGACCTATTCAATTAATAACAGTTATTTATTTTAAGGTTAAATTCCTCTCTTTTGGGCCTTGTGTGAGAGTTGGGAGCCATAGAAGTGGGTACGACATACTGAACCCAGCACCACCTCACATGAACTACCCCAATTGTGAAGGCCAATTTGCCTGATTTGAATAACTGTACTAGGTTAATTATATTAGTTTGACCTAATAAAATTGAATTAGCAACATAATTAACTTTTAAAATATATGAAAATTTATTTTCATTTTAATATTTTAAAGTTAATTTTAAGAAAAACACTTTTAGTTTTAGATATATTTTTCTAGACAAACTATTTATATTTTTCTTGTATTTAATTAAATAAAGAATTTTAACTAACTAGATTCTTTCTGGAGCTTATTTAATTAAATATTCCCATTTAAGTTATAAATCAGTTATATTAACTGATTTTTCATATCTAACTTAAATTTGAATATTTTATTTAAATTTTAAATCAAGCTGAGGAATCCTAGGCATTAGTTATTAAAGATTCTTAAGATATTTTTTAAGTTAGTTTTAAACTTAAAATGGAATATTTTTCAAATTAAGTGGTTATAACTTAATTTTTGGTATTTAATTAAATCTAAATTTGAAATTATTTAAGTTCTAGATTTTTTTTCTAAACAACTTAAATTAGATATTTTTCAAATTTTTGTTGAAAAGATACTTAGTCAAATAAGATATTTTCTAGATAGTTATTTCTAGACTACTTATTATTTCAAATATTTAAATAAGAAAATATTATACATTGTGAAATTAATTATTTAAATAATTAATTTTTGTACAATTTTATTTAAAGTATATTTTTCCTAGTATTAAACTAGAAATTAATAATTAAGCCTTCTCTACACTTAATTATTTATTTCTTTAATTTAATACATTTAATTAAATTTAAAAATTGAAATATCTAAGTAGATTTTCATCATGATACTTAAATATTTATTTTTCATGACACTTAATTAAATAGAAAATGATTTTTTAGGTTCAAATTTAATTTTTCAACTTAAATTTAAATAATTTTCAAAATATATTTTTTTTTCTTTATTTTATTAATCAATTTCAAAAATTGCATTTTAATTACGCAATATTTTTGAATTTATCTTGAAAAATAGATTGAGTTGTAAATTAATTATTTATTTTAATTAATTCATGGGCCAACTTGAATCAATGATTTTTTCATCTATTGATTAATTTAAAATAAAAGAAATTTAAAATATATATTATTAGAAATTGAATTAATTAGTCAAAAAGAAAATCTAGATAGGTGATATTTTTGCTTGAACTATTTTTCTAAGTTTTATTATTTTCGAAAATTTGTATGGTTCTATACTTTATTTTTTGAATACAATACATATATTCTAAAGGAAATTTTAAGTTGTTAATTAATTTAAATTAATGCAACTTAAATTAATTTGCTTAATATTTATATTTAAAATTACTACTAAGATGGAAATAATTAATTTTATTTCAATCACCACCTAAGTATAATTTTATAAATATTATATTAAATTCTTATTTTGAATTCTAATTCTAAAATTCGAATTTAATGAATATATTTATTAGAATAATAAAGAAAATACATTTTAAAGAATGAGCTTTATTATTATTAAGATATTCGATCTCCACTGTTGGTTTTACATCGCGTTTGTTTTAGTGAGTAATCCTCCCTAATGGAGGAACGTTCATTAGCAATTTCACACCGTTTAATATCGAAAGATAAGTAGTTTGTAAGTGTTTTATATGGTATAGATCACCCTAATGGTGGCGACCATATTTGACTTGCAAATTGCGAAACAATGGTAGAAACTCATAAGATAGAATAGCCTTGACTCTCGCCTAAACGGGACAACGCTGGATTCCAATCTTGATCGAATAAAAGGTTGCTAGAATGTTTAACATTTTAGATGAGCTTGTTGGGTTTTATGCCCTAAATAAAACTCATTTCATATAATCATATTTACTTATTAATAAAGATCAGAAATAACATTTTATGTTGCATGGTTCACATGTTTATTTCATGATTATATGTATATAATGTATTAATTTTTTTTTTAAGTCCAGAACATATGAGTTTGTTAAAGATTATAGTGTTGTCAGCACAGTGGAATATAATCTTTATTATATGTTCAAAAGTTTATTCCCTGATTTGTCAGAACACTGGATTTAGACTGACATGGTATAATCAGCGATAGGTATTCTTACACCTTGGAAAAGTGTTATGTCCTTTCTAGGACATTGGAAAAGTTTACCAGTATCGGATGTATGGAGTATACATCGAAAGGGACCGATATTGAACTTTGATTAGATATATTAAAATTTACCGTAATATCTATTCAGTTCAATATCACTTGTTGATCCTAGATCAAATGATCTCAATCCTGATATGGTTAGCCTCAATCTCAAGAGTGTTATTCATGTTCTTTGATTTGTTAGTTAAGCCTACTTTTGGGTCAGGGTGTTACTTACATTTTGGGAACATTGTAATGCAATTGAGTGGGAGCGCTAACATAAATATGGAATCTATAGCTTCTATTTGGCAAATAGAAAGTAAAGGATGATTTCCTTCGAGCTTAACCAAACGAAGATAAATGGTGGAGATCTCATTTCACTTAGCTGAAATATCATTTATACAGGGTTAAGTGTTTTAAGGATAAAATACATTGAAGGTGTAGCGGTAACAGTAGTGCCTTTTCAATGTAGATCATCTATATAGAGGATCATTGATCACATTAGGGTTATAACAATGGATAACTAATGACGTGTCTATATCATGGAACATATAGAGCGTTCTATATGACTGAGAGTGCAATTCCAAGTTCTAAGTGTGGATTCAATGAGGAATTAATAAGTTAGGGAATTTACTTGGTAAATTCGGTTCGACTTATTGGAAGCTCGGTTATATAGACCCATGGTCCCCATACTAGTTGCGACCATACTACTTGTAAGACTCAGTTAATTGATTTTAATTAATCAATTATAATTCTAAAAGTTAGACTATGTCTACTTTATGAATTCTCACTAAGTAAGGATGAAATCGTAAATAAAAGGGTTTCTAGGTTTAATTATTAATTAAGAGACTTTGTATGTCTAATTAATAATTATTTTAAATGAAAATATTATTTAATAATCTATTTTAGTTATTAAATAATTAGTTTTGGCATTTAAATGGTTAGAATTGGAAAAATGGCATTTTAGGAGAAATAGAAATAAAATTGAGGAAACTGCAAAATCCAAGTGAGGCCCATATTACCCTATGGCCGGCCACCTCTTTGTGATTTTCCCAATTGTTATTTTCAATTTTAATTTCCATGTTATTGCTAATCAAAGCCTAGCAAAAATAGGAAAGTGGTGGATCACACTAAATAAGGCAGTTAATCAATTACACAGTAAAAGAGGAAACTGTTTATTTGGAAAGTTGTGCTCTCCCTTTTCCCTATATAAAGCAACCCTTGTTCTCTTCTCTTGTATGCTTATGTATGCTTAAAGCAACGAAATTCAAGAGAGAAAAAGAGAGAAAATTTTGAAATCCTTGTGAGATGAGTAGTGCCCACACACATCAATTGGTACCTCAATCATAGTATGTAAGACTATGGAATTTCTGCATCAAAGAAGGAGAAAAGAAGATCCAGGTTCAGATCTTGGTGATGCTCTGCTACAGAATGGAATCAAGGGCTACAGATCTGAACGGAAGGAGTCATATTATTCCGCTGCACCCACTGTAAGGTTTTCTAACTTTATATGTGTTTATTTTCATTGTTTTAGAATTCATATTAGGTTGTTAATCCAACATACTTGTTAGTAAATCTAGATCCTGGTAAAATAATTTCCAACAGAGCTGACAACTCTATTCAATGGATGGTAGCTTTGACTCTCGCCTAAACGGGACACTGATATCAGTTTGTTGAAAAACCTTGGAAATTATTTAGGATTGAATTTTTTTTAAGTATTTTCTCATATCATTCCTACTTGCTATGTGCTTATAATTTCTGAATTGATTTTGTGTTAAACCATTATTGATTTCTATTTGTTGATTTCTATTATTTTGTAGTATCCTGTATAATCATAATGAATCCCATGTTATAACTGTTGACTGAAAATAAGCTAAATGGATCTAACTTTCCTAAATGGAATGGGAACATTAATATTGCTCTCATAGGAGAAAGTGCCTTGTTTGTTTTAACTGAGCCGCCACCTGAAGTGCCTGGGAATAATACATCCAAAGTTGTGAAAGAAAAGTATGAGCGTTGGCAGAAAGCAAATGACAAAGCTCTATACTTTATGCTTCCCAGCATGGTTGACACCCTCAAAACTCAGTTTTCTAAAACCGAGAAGGCTGCTGAAGTTATGACGAAGTTAAATGAGCTATTCGGTAAGGCATCATTTCAGTCTCGCTTTGACGCGACTAAGAAGTACATTAATGCACAGATGGAACCTCATCAAAATGTGTGTGACCATGTTCTCCTCATGGCAAGTTATTTCCAAGAAGCCCAGGATCATGGTGCTAAAATGGATAGTGCTACTCAAGTAAGTCTTATCTTGAATAGTCTAACTCCAGCATTTCTACCATACACATCAAATTGTGTCATGAATAAGAAGGAAATAGACTTTCATGAGTTAGTCAATGACCTTCAAACTTATGAAAATTTGATTGGAGGACCCAAGAATGAAGGGAGTAAACCTCACAATCCTTGGAATGGTAATGGGACGATAAAACCTGAAGCAAATGTTGCCTCTGCTTCGAAACCCAAATCGAAGAAGAAGTGGAAGAACACCAAGAAGCGTGCAAAAGCCATGAAACACAAAAAGGCTGCTGCTTCTGGTGATGCTACACTTAAAGGAAAGTGTTTCTACTGCAATGAGAAAGGTCATTGGAAACCCTAATGTCCTAAACTTCTTGCAAAGAAACAAGGTATCTCTATTTATAAACTTTAAGAGTTTTAGTGAATTATTATCCACTTGGATTTATGATTCTGGACTAACTTTGTTTATTTGTTTTCTTCTTCTTATAGGCCAAGCTACTTGAACTCAGATGAGTTGGATCGGAAAGCTGGACCAAGGGTGAAATCGTCCAGATGAAGATGAAGCTCTTCTATCTATTTTTTGAATTAATTGTTTTAGTTTAAAGACAATTTGGATTTCGAATTTTAGTTAGGGATATTTATCCCTGTTTTTCTCATATTGTTACAATATTTTTTATTATTAATAAAGTTTATTTTAATTTTTCGAATTCAAAAACCAATTGCAATTTATGAGATTGAGCTTCATTTAATTTATCTTTATCAACAATTACCACATTATATTTATATGTTTGTATGTGTGAGTGTTTTTATTATTGATGCAAATTCTATAATATTTACAACTCTTCATAGAGTTATATTAAATAAACACCAGAAACTATTTCTATGTTTATTAATAATTGTTAATTCTAATACAATTATTAAGAATTTGTTTAATAAAAGGATCTTTTGATGTGATAGGGGTGGAGAAAAGTTAAGAAAACTATGCAGTTCAACGATAGTATTCAACTCTGGATAGTATTCAACTCCACATAAACTCTATCACACTTAGAGAATCATGATCTTTACAACCTTTAGGGATGGATCATAATCTCTATATACTTAGGGGTGGAGTTTATCCACAATACCCTATATGTATATACTTAGGGGTGGAGTCTATTCCACAATTCCCTATGTAACACATAGTTTCTTTAAACATGGAAATAATATAATGAGTTAGCTATTATCCATATAAATCATTCATCTTGATTGTATGTTCCATTTTGTTTTACTATTGTAAGTAAAAGTTTGATACCTATGAAAGTTCATTGATAAAGTTTCACAATACCTTAATTGAGTGGGAGAATTTTAAAATTCTTTACTCATCTTCATTAGGTTGATACTTGTGATAGGTACTTAAGAACACTACTGAAAAGCAAATCTAACCATACACATGGATAGGTATGACTTATCAGAATTATGAGAATAAGATAAAGAACTCTAGTTTAGTCCATTCGAATGACTTGAACCAAGAATTCTTAATCCTCATAAAATTTTATGGTATCTTAATTTTGATTACGTAATCTCTGGCATGTATTTTTCACTTCAAATACTAGTCTGCTATGTTGATGACTTAGTCTTAACTTAAAGTTTCAGACTAATACAAAAGTCACAACTAGGTAACTCTCCAAACAATCAGAGGTTAAAAGTATTATTTAACCAGACATGTGCTATTGAGTGGGAGCTATCTGAGATGTAATTAAATAGGGAACATTAGAAGATATTCAAGAAAGATTTATGAAAGTGATCTATATGTTAGATATTAAGGAACTGTGTATCAGTTGTCCTTGTATCTCACCATTACATTTCAAAATTCTATGAGATGGTGCTTACTTTGGGGGTGGAGGAGTTATTCTATAATAATTCAAGCTCTACCAGAGAAGAGTTATAACTTTGTAAATTTGAAATTACCAGAAAGTTATATTGCTGAAGAAAGGTCTACACTGTATTATCTCAATCCCATATTTTAAAATATGAGAGATATGTCTTCTGTTTATTCAGATGTACTTTAAAACAGTAAAGATTTCAGTATCCCTTGATGAGTAAAGCATATAGTAAAGGATGTTTCATAAGTGTATTTATGAACTAGTTTCCAAAAGTTTGAGTGGATTCAAATATACTACACTTGATCTGAAGATCAAGACATCAGATTGACATATTTGCATACTTTGTTTTATATTAGTGCAAGTGGGAGTTTGTTGGGTTTTATGCCCTAAATAAAACTCTTTACAATCTGATTAGTTATCAATATAAGAAATTTGAAGTGATTGATGTTTGCATGAATTTTACATGCTAATGGTTTAATATGTTTATTACATTTACACACAAAATCAGTTAAATCCAGATCATATGTTTATTCACAATTACAGTATCGTCAACACAGTGGAACGTGATTGTGATCATATGAATCAAAAGAGTTAGTCCCCGTTTCATCAGTGTTATTGGATTTACACTAATGTGATGATCAGCGATGATGTGTACTTACACTTGGAGTAAGTGTTATGTTTTTTCCAGGACATTAGTAAATTATACTAGTTTCGAATGTATGGAGTATACATTGGACTGGACCGATATTGCAACTAAGTTAAGATATTACAAACTTACCATTATATATCTTTCCAAGTCAATATCAGTAGTTGATCTTAAGATTAAAAGAATCTAAATCCTGATATGCTTAGGCTCAACTCAGGAGTACTATTCATGTTCTTTGATTTATTAGTTAAGCCTACTTTTGGGTCAGGGTGATACGTATATTTTGGGAACATGATAGTATGATTGAGTGGGAGTGCTGAACATAAATATGGAATCTATAACTTCTACTGGTGTATAGAAGTCAAGTGATGATTCCCTTCGAGCTTAGCAAATAGAAGTAAATGGATGAGCTCTTGTTTAACTGACTAATTATTAGATCACTAAACACCATTTACAGGTAGCTAAGTGTTTTAAGGGGCAAAATACATTGAGAGGTGAGAACGGTAAAATTATCCCATCTCGATGTAGATCATCTATATAGAGGATCTTTAAATCACAATAAGATTATAACAATGGTTAAATGAGATAGCATATTGATATCGTGGAACATATAATATGCTCTATATAAGTTTGAGAGTGCAATTCTAAGTTCTAAGAGTGGATTCAACGAAGAATTAATAAGTAGGAATTTACTTGGTAAATTTGGTTCACTTATTGGAAGCGCAGCATATAGATCCATGGTCGCCATTCTAGTTGAGAACATTCTACTTGTATGACTCAGTAATTGATTCGTGATTGGTCAATTATAATTCTAAAGTTAGACTATGTCTAATTTATGAATTTTCACTATGTAGGGGCGAAATTGTAAAGAAAAGAGATTCTAGGCTTATTTATTTATTAATGGACTTTATATGTCTAGTTACTAATTAAATTAAATGACAATATTATTTAATAATCTATTTTAGTTATTAAATAATTAGTTTTGGCATTTAAAAGGTTAGAATTGGAAAATTGGCGTTTTTGAGAAAATAGAAATAAAATTTGTTAAAACTGCAAAATCAAGTGGGCCCATTATCTACACCTTGGCCAACCACTTGTTTGACTTTTTCAAATTGATATTTTCATTATTTTAATGCCAAATAATTCATAACCTAAACCTAGTAGTTTCCTATAAATAGAAAGTGATGGCTCAGTCAAATAACACACTTTCATTAGTTTTCTGTCAAAAATTTCTCTCTTCAGAAAAACTGAGCCTTCCCTATTTTCTTCTATTGGGAGAAATCTCTCTCTCTCTTTTCTCTTCCTAAATTTCGACCCTAGTGATAGAGTAAGTGCCCACACAAAGCAAGTAGTAACTCAATCATAGATTGGAAGACTGTGAAGGATCAAACTCAAAGAGAAGGACATTCGGGCTCAGATCTTGATAATACTCTACGACAGAAAGGATACAAGGGTTAGAGATCTGAGTGGAAGGAGACATTAATTCTGCTGCATCAATGTAAGGTTTTCTTAACTTTATATGTGTTTATTTTATCGTTTTAGAAAGTTCATATTTAGGGTGTTAAACAACATACTTGTGAGTAGATCTAAGATCCTGGTAAAATAAGTTCCAACAGGATGGTGGTCTGCATCCCAGTCAGAGCTTCTATTACCCAGTTAGAGTCTCCTTTAGAAGCTCCCACTTCAACCAATAGTTTTTTGGTTAGAACATCACGCATATCTCTCAATCTTCCAAGTGGATCATGGACTTTGGTCGACTTGGGTCTTGTAGTTGTGTCCTGACCACGGGGTCGTGAAGGCAACTCTGGTGATATTTTTGAAATGAACTACGGATCGTCTCGGAATGATGCACTCCAGAAGCAGTGATCAAGAGCGTTTTAGTGACACTTCCCTCAAAGTAGTCTTTAGCTAAATCACAATTACGGAGAGAGTTGAATTGGTTTCTCAGGCTTAATTCCTCCCCATACACTTGAGGGATGTACTCATACTGAAGGCCATCAAGGCCACAGGCAAAGTAATGGCACAACTCACACCTTTCATCTCGAAAGTATTTTCAAGAATTAAGCGGCTCATTGGTCCTTACTCGTCGGATCTTATAGCCTCCGACTTCAAAGTAAATCCTTTTCCCCTTGCAGGGTCTTGAGGCCTCGAGTCATGAGAGCATTGGGAGGACTTGGTGGAGAAGTCCTATTGGTTCTCTCAGTGTCCTGAGGCCATTCTACATCAGGTGGAGGGCCCATTGGTTGGTTCCCATTAGTTTAAGTCCTTTCGGGATCTTGCTCGAAGGTAGTTTCCCTCCGAGAGGTCCAAGCACCTGGTGTTTTCTTAGTGCTTGGATGGTTACCAGGTGAGGTAGTTGGTATTGCATGCATTGAGGGTTTCCCCTTGAGCACTAGTTCCCACGTGACCAGTTGGTTGACCGGGAGTCTCTCTCACCAACTAAGAAAGGCCCTTACGGGGGGTAATTCCACGACTAGAATGATAGGCTTCTCTTATTTGTTAAGACAAGTTAGCTCTTTGTTGCTCCTGCTCAACTCAATGACTCTAGATGTTTCACTAGTTTTCCACGAACCAATGTTGAAACCATTTGTGTTGACTGTCGAGAGAGTCTCGCAACTATTGTTGTAAATCAGCCACGATTTGGGTGAGTTATTCACACCGAAGATTAGCCTCCTTAGGGTCTTCTAGCTCCATGTGTGGCTCTCCAGTTCCAGTACCGAGAGCATTCGGTGACCTTAGGGGAAGAGTTGTGGATCTAGTTCTGGGGCTTCCTCCTTGCATGTGAGGTGTAGGAGTAGTCCTGGTTCTAGCTTCAGTAACTAGAGTGCCCCCAGTTGTTTGGGCAGATGATAGGGTGCCTCTATCGATGCTTGATGAACGTGTTGCAACCATCTCGAAAAGTAACTTTCTTGAGTTGTGGCTCTCAATGAAAGTACCAAAATGTTGACTCAAAAATTTGGACAGAGATTCTTGAGCCACACCCGCTTTCTAGATTGGCGAGAATGAAATATTTGTTAAGTATAAATAAAGAGAGACACAATAATTTATAGTAGTTCACTCCATGTATCACGACAGTAATGGAGTTACGTCTACTTCAAGTTTTTATTTCTCACGAGATGGTAGTTAAAAAAATGGCTAATTTTTTCAGCTCAAATTTCTATGGAGAGAAACTAGAGAGAGGTGCTCTGGCCTTATGGTTACTTTTCTGAATATGAGAAATAAGCTAAAGGAGCTCTCCTTTTAAAGGTGAAGGATATCCTTGAAATTGGAAAAATAATTCAAAATATGAAAAAAAAAACTAAATTGACTAATTTTGACCATAGATGATGATTCAGTCATCAAAATTAACTTTTAAGGTTGATAGTCAATTTTCTGAGCTTGGCTCGCGACGGCGGGACCGCTCTAGGTAAACCGAATCTTATTTTTGTAACTACCTTAAGGGTAAAATTTGTAGTTGATAAATTTATAATTTCAATTAAAACGTGAGAGATGACATAATATATCATTGAATTAGCTTCAAAATGCAAGTTGAATCACGTTAATCGGATTAATATGTTGTGAGTTATAGCCATTTTACAAAAGGTTATTCTGGGCCCAATGCCTAGGTTAACATCCCAGCACCGAAGTTGACATATGACATCAACCTAGATGGTGGGTGAGTAGGAAAATGTCCTGGGAAGTATTTTTTTATGCCTAAGTGATATTTTGACATCACTTAGTCTATTCCTGTGTTCTGGCGAAGCTAGTCACAAGTTCTCAGAGATGTCGTTGTTTTGTGGAAAAGAGAGCTCGAAACTCTTCATTTTCGAGTGGTTTCCCATGTTGGAAATTAGAAATGCAAAGTTGTGAATTTTACTTCTCTAACTTCATGGATCTTAGTTTTTGTGAATAACCAGACAAACTGTAAAGCCCGCTTAGTTAATTTGGAAATTAGCAGTTGTTTATGATTATTTATGAAATTATTTATAGCTATTTAAATAATTTATTATGCTGTTAGTTATGGAATTCAGAAATGCATGTTTATGTTATTCAGTAGTTTTCATGTTTTGCATTTCCGGTGCCCGGTATTTTGGAACTCGGCGTTTGGCTCAGTAGAAATCGCAACTTAGCATGTTTAGTTTGGGACGGGTTTTAGACATTGGGAATGTCGGGAATGGCCGGGAATTTAGAATTTCCCAAAATACGCCCTTTAGTGATTTTTATGTGATTTTAGTGTGGAGGGGCAAAATGGTCTTTTTTCCCCAATGACTTTTGTCTTTTAGTGAATTTATTATTGAAAAATAAATGTTATTTATTTTATTATTTGGCTGAAATAGATTTTTAGTTAAAGCCTTCTCTTTATTTATTTCCATTTCACTCAAAATCATAAGTTTAGAAAATAGAAAAAAAATTGCAAAAAACTCTCTCTCTTTTCCTCTCTTTCTCTTTCGGCTGGAGGGTGTTCCAAAGGCTGGAAAATTCTGATTTCAAGCTATTTCCCTTGCATTCTAAGTGTTCTTCATCCTTGGTAAAGTTTCTAAACTTCTCTTTTTATAATTTTAGAAAAAATGTGTGAAAAGGTGGTGATGCATGCTTGATTTTAATGTGTTCTTGCTGCTGTGAATTGAGGTTAAATTCAGAGGTTTAAGCTTGTTAGATTAGGGTTATTTAAAGTTGTTTTGATGCATGATTATTAGGTTGAACAAGCTATAGCTTTTTATATGCAAAAATGTGATTTTTGAAGATATGTTGTGAATCTGTTACTGAGATGTTGCTATTGTTTTGATTAGTTTTCAGAGGTGATTTTATGTATGTTTTAGTAGATTTGAGTGGGTTTGATTGCATACTAGGTGGTTTTGCTCAAGTTTGAGTTTAGAACTCAAAGCTTGAGCTTTAATGGCAAATTTTGATTCTGTGCTTGAAGCTTTGTTTTATCACTTGGAAAATGTTTATTAGGGTCTAATTAGCAGGTCTGGAAAGTTTGGTTGAGTTTGGAAACGTTTTGGTTGGTGAAATGTTTTTTGGGGTTTTTCTGGGTAAAACCGGCTAACCGGATTTTGCAGCAGAGTGAGAAACCGGTTTTTCTCAACTTTCCGTTTTGTGCTAGTTTCGGGTTTTCAGGCAGTTTGTTCTCTGCTAGTTTGGGGGTATTTTAGTATTAAGTTGCAGTAGGTTAAGTTTGGTTTTAAAACCTTTGTCCCCGTTGTGATTTAGCGTGTCACTTATCGGTGTTGTGATTTTTACGGTTTAGGAGCCTGTAATCCGCCGCTCAGCTAAGTTCCAGTCAGGTTGATCAAGCACACCTGAATTCGGAATCCAGGTAAGATTAGTATAACAGTATGCATATGTAGATTACATGTTTAGCGAGCATGTAGGAAGCCTGTTAGATTACATTAGTTATGTATGTTGGCTTCGAACCATCCAACCCTGTCACGTCGGTACAGGCTAGAGTATGACCAGCAGCCGGAGTATGACCGGTTTGACCGATCAGGCTGACACTTGGTTGGTGGTTCCGTACTATTGAGGTATCCCGTCGGTACAGGCTGGAGTATGACCAGCCGGAGTATGACCGGTTCGACCGATCGAGGAGGATATAGTAACACGTCGGTACAGGCTGGAGTATGACCAGCAGCCGGAGTATGACCGGTTCGACCGATCAGGCTGTTACGTGTCAATAGTACCGTCCCTATGAACGTTCAGAACTCAGTACCATGTTGGACATGGCAGTAGTGGCTCAGTATCATGTTGGACATGGCAGTAGCGGGACTCAGTATCGTGTTGGACACGGCAGTTAGTATTATGTATGAGTATTTTTATGCTTTTCTTACTGAGTCTGTCGACTCACAGTTTATGTTCATGTGTAGGTAAAGGCAAGGCTATAGCTGATGGACCGTGAGCGAGCTTATGAGATTGTACATGTCGGGGCGGTTAGGCCTGGAGCGTACGATCCTCGGGACAGCAAGGCTGAATTTTTGTAACTGGTCGTTAGACGACTTTTATTTTGATGTAACAGTTAAACAGTTAAATCTTTTTGTAAATGATTTTATAATCGGGATCCCGAGTCTTTTGTAATATTGTTTTATAAGTTTAATTAAAAAGCAAAATTTTAATTAATCACGTTTTTCCATAAACCTCGTTGATTAGCAACGAGCTGCACAGTACGTTTAAAAATCACGTAATACGCCTATTTTAGTTAGGGTGTTACACAAACGATTGAAACAGAATTAGAATTGGATAAGCAGAACCCAACGCACCAGGGCATTTGTCAACCTGGGAAGTAAGTACTCTTTCCGGTGTTGGAATATATTTTTCCATGATCTAGATTTACTAACAAGTACGTTGATTAACATCCCAAATATGAATTTCTAAAACAATAGAATTTAAACACATATAAAGTTAAAAACCTTAAATTGATTGCGGCAGAATAATATGACTCCTCCAACTCAGATCTCTAACCCTTGTTCCATTCTACTGCAAAGTATTATCAAGATCTAAGCCCGATTCTCCTTCAGGTTATTGGATTCTTCACAGTTTTACATGTTGGGCTTTATGCCCTAAATAAAACTCTATTTCAATGTAATCTATATCATTTAAATATCAATAAAGAGACAGAAGTACTTTCATCACTTATTTAATGAGTCATTTGGTTCATGTTATCATTTATATGTTTATTTGATTTATAAATTCATCCTAAACATTTATCACATTAATATTCTAGTTTATTGTATCGTCAGCACAGTGGAAAGTAATCAAGATTGTGTGATTAAATTTATATTCCTAGATTTATCAGTACACAGGGTTTAACTGATATGATAATCTACAACATAGTTTACTTGCACCTTGGATAAGTGCTATGTCCTTTCTAGGGCATTGGTTAAAGTAAAGATTGGGTTGGATGCATGGAGTATGCATTGGAAGGGACCGATATTGAACTTGGATTAGATATGATAAATTTACCGTAATATCTATTCAATTCAATATCACCTAGTTGATCCTAGATCAAATGATCTTAAACCTCACATGGTTAGGTTCGATCTCAAGAGTATTATACATGTTCTTTGATTTGTTAGTTAAGCCTACTTTTTGGTTAGGGTGATACGTAAATTTTGGGAACATGGTAGTGCAATTGAGTGGGAGCGATAATCATAGATATGGAATCTATAGCTTCTATTAGGACATAGAAGTGAAATGATGATTTCCTTCGAGCTTGGCTAAACAGAGATAAATGGTTGAGTACTCATTTCAGTGATTATGTTAGTTCACTGAAATATCATTTATAGGTGGCTAAGTGTTTTAAGGATAAAATACACTGAAGGGTGTAATGGTAAATTAATCCCTATACAATGTAAATTATCTATAGAGGATCATTGATTATTGGGATTATAACAATGGATAACTAATAGCGTATCTATATCGTGGAACATATAGAGCGTTCTATATAACTGAGAGTGCAATTCCAAGTTCTATGGTGGATTCAACGAGGAATTAATAAGTCGGTGAATTTACTTGGTAAATTCTAGATCTGCTTATTGGAAGCTCAGATATATAGGCCCATGGTCCCCATACTAGTTGAGACAATACTACTTGTAAGACTCAGTTAATTGATTTTGATTAATCAATTATAATTCTAAAATTAGACTATGTCTAGCTTATGAATTTTCACTAAGCAAGGGCTTAATTGTGAAGAAAAGAGATTCTAGGGTTTATTTGTTAATTAAGAGACTTTGTTGAGTCTAATTAATAAATATGTTAAATGGAAATATTATTTAATAATTAATTTTAGTTATTAAATAATTAGAATTTGCATTTAAGATGTTAAATTTGAAAAATGGTATTTTTGAGAAAACAAGATAAAAAATGAGAAAAATGGCAAAATTGCAAAGTGGGGGGCCCACTATCCATGGCCGGTCACTAGGGAAGTAATTTTCCACTTTATTTTTTCATTATTTTAATGTTAATTAAATCTAACCTAACCCTAAGCGGTTTCCTATAAATAGGTAGTGATGGCTAAAGGGAAAAGATGATGCATCTCATTCCTTCAGTATAAATTTGAGCCTCTTCTCCTATACCAAAACCGAAACCCTATCTCTCTCTTCCTCTCTTCAAAACCGAAGCCACATAGTGAAAAGAGTGAGTGCCCACACACATCAAGTGGTACTCAATCATAGTGTGTAAGGCTGTGAAGAATCCAGTTTCAAGAGAAGGAGATTCGGACTCAGATCTTGGTGATACCCTGCTACAGAAAGGATACAAGGGTTAGAGATCTGAGTGGAAGGAGACATTATATTCTGCTGCAACCACTGTAAGGTTCCTGATACTTTATATGTGTTTTTTAATATTGTTTTAGAAGTTCATATTTAGGATGTTAATAACATACTTGTTAGTAAATCTAAATCCTGGTAAAATAATTCAAACATTACATACTATGATTGAGTACTAGACTTGATATGGGTGGGCATGCACTCACTCACTATAGGCTTGAAATTCAATGAAGAATAATGAAGGAGATTTCGAAATAGAGAAAGGAAGAAGGGGGTCTCAAGAACTCTAGTTGTCTGACATGTAAACTAGGTTATAAGAGTTGGATGAGAATGAGACCATCATTTTAATTATATGGAATAAAAATGATAAATAATAGCAAAAATAAGCTTAACTGGCCGGCCATATAGATGAGCCCCACTAGTTATAATTTTGCTATTTTTTCAACCATTTATCTTTTATTTCACAAATGCCATATTTTCTAATTTTAATCCAATAAATGACAAAACTGCTCATTTAATAATTATAATTAATTATCAAATAAAATTATCATTTATCGTATTTATTAATTATACTTTACAAAGTCTCTTAATTAACAAATAAACCCTAAAACCTCTTTTCTTCTCAACTAGGCCATTTGCTTAGTGAAAATTCATAAATAAGATATAGTCTAATTTTAGAATTATAAATGATTAATAAAAACCAATTAACTGAGTCTTACAAGCAGTATTGTCTCAACTAATGTGGGGACAATGGGCCTATATAATCAAGCTTCTAACAAGTAGCTCTAGAATTTACCAAGTAAATTATTTAAGTTATTAATTCCTCCTTGCACCACGATAGATTTGGAATTGAACTCTTTATTATATAGAGCGCTATATATGTTCCACGATATAGATACGCTATGAATTATCCATTGTTATAATCCTAATAATCAATGATCCTCTATAGATGGTCTACATTGAGTTGGGACCCGTTACACCCTTCATTGTATTTTATCCTTAAAACACTCAGCTACCTATAAATGATATTTTAGTAAACTAATATAATTACTGTAATGAGTACTCAACCATTTATCTCTATTAATTCAAGCTCGAAGGAAATCATCATTTCACTTCTATGTCCAGATAGAAGCTATAGATTTCGTATCTATGATAAGCACTCCCACTAAATTGAACTACTATGTCCTTAATCTGTATGTCACGAGAAGATCCATTGGTCGACTTTAACAAACAAATTGAAAAACATAAATGACAGAACTAAACTAGAACCTAACCATCTCAGGATTGAGATCATTTTATCTAAGATCAACTAGGTGATATTGAATTAGATAGATATTATGGTAAGTTTATTATATCTTAACCAGGTTCAATATCAGTCCCTTCTGATGTATACTCCATACATCCAACCCAAGCTTACTTTAATCAATGCCCTGGAAAGGACATAACACTTATTCAAGGTGCAAGTAATATACATTGTAGATTATCCTATCGGTTAAACCTTGTGTATTGATAAATCATACCAATACTAATCACACAGTCTTGATTACTTTCCACTGTGTTGACATCACAATAAATAAGAATATCAATGTGATAAGGATTTGGATGAACATATAAATCAAACTAGTGATCACATGAACCAAATAACACATTAAACAACTAATAAAATAAATCTATTTCTTTATTGATAAATGAATATTCAAGATAACATTGAAATAAGATTTTATTTAGGGCATAAAACCCAACAAACTCCCACTTGCACTAACATAAAATAATCAGTACATTTCAATTAATTCTAGATTCGTTCTGTGCTTTTCAAATGTATTGACTGTCAAAATCTTGGTGAATGGATCAGCTAAGTTTTCTTCGGTATCAACTTTCTCCACAAGTACATCCCCTCTTGCCACATATTCTCTGATGATATGGTATTTCCTCTCAATGTGTTTACTCCTCTTGTGGCTTCGAGGCTCTTTACTGGTGGCTATAGCACCACTGTTGTCACAAAGTAAAACTAGTGGTTTTTCTATTCCAGGAACAACACCAAGTTCTATGAAGAACTTTCTTAGCCATACCCGTTCCTTAGTAGCCTCAGCGGTAGCTATGTATTCGGCCTCCATGGTAGAGTCTGAAATTGCAGATTGCTTGACACTTCCCCAAACAACTGCTACACCCCCAAGAGTAAAGACCATCTAAGATGTAGACTTCCTGTTATCAATACAAGCCTAAAAATTTGAGTCGATAGAGCCTACGGGACTTAAAGCAACACCATTGTAGACTAACACATAATGCCTTGTACTTTTCAAATATTTCTGAATATGCTTACCTGTTGTCCAATGTTCCTCTTCTAGATCGTCTGATACCTGCTCACAATTCCTACTGCATAGTAAATGTCTGGTTTAGTGGATTATATAGCATACATTAGACATCCAACTGCTGAAGCATAAGGAACCTTTCTCATGTCTTCTATCTCTTGCAAATTAGTGGAACACTATTCCTTAGATAGACGGATACCGAGTCTAGAAGGCATAACTGCCCCTCTGGTGCCACTGATGAAACATTGCTCTAGCACCTTATCAATGTAAGTTGCTTGCGAGAGAGCAAGTGATCTATTCTTCTGGTTTCTAATGATTTGAATACAAAGAACATAACCAGCTTCACCCAAATCTTTCATTTTGAATCGAGTGTTAAGCCATTCTTTAATGTCAAGTCATTTTCTTGATATTGTTATCAATAATCAAAATGTCATCAACATAAAGGACAAAGAATACTACCATTATCCTTGAGTTAGTAAACACAAGGTTCATTTTCAGTTTGGTGAAAGTCGTAGGGTTTGATTATTTCATCAAAAAATTTGTTCCAAGAGCGAGAAGCCTTCTTAAGTCCATAAATTGACCTATTTAGTTTGCAAACTCTCTCTTCCTGTCCTAGAAGCTTATAACCTTTTGGTTGCTCCATATAGATGGTCTCGTCAAGAATTTCGTTAAGGAAAGTTGTCTTCACATCCATTTGCCAAATTTCATAATCGAAAGCGAAAGCTATGGACAGAAGTATTCTGATGGATTTCATCATGGTGATCAGACTAAAAGTATCCTCATAGTCCACACCTTCTCTTTGGGTATAACTCTTTGCGATAATTCTAGATTTAACAGTTTTGACTTCTCCACCAGCACCTCTTTTCTTCTTGTGACCCATTTACATCCGATTGGATGATAATCATCAGGTGCATATACATATTCCCAGACTTTATTTCTTTTCATGGAATCCATTTTTGAATCCATGCCAGCTGACCATTGTTTCTACTATGGACTCGCCATTTCCTGTTTATAGATTAATGGATTGCCATTAATATCGTCACCAATGACCATATTGATTTCACCATCTAAGCCATAACGAGCAGGTTTTGTGGAAACCCTCCCACTACGACGACGAGTCGTGACCTTCTACATAGGAATATCAGTGGTAGATTTCTCAGTTGTATCAACTTGCATTGGTTCAACTGAGGGAGTGGGATTATCCTCTATTTCAGTAGAAGATGATGGAACATTAGTTGGAGTTATTTCTGAAAGCATTTCCTCCAATACTACTTTACTTTGCGGCTTGAAGTTCTTAATATTGTCATCTTCAAAGAATGTGGCATTTGTAGAAATAAACACTTTATTATCCTTGTGACTATAAAATAGTCCACTCCCAGTCTCTTTAGAATTTTTGACAAACATGCAAACCTCAGTCGTGCTTCTAGTTTTCCTTCTTTCTTTCTTAAGACATGAGCAGGGCACCCTCAGATTCTATAATAGCGTAAACTAGGTATACGACCATTCCATAGTTCTACAGGTGTCTTGGGGACTGGTTTAGATGGAAAAACATTTAAAATATCATTGGCCATCTGAATAGCATATCCCCAGAAGGACGTTCACACAGTTGAATAGGTTAGCATAGACTTAACCATTTCAAAAACTGTGCGATTTCTTCTCTCTGCAACTCCATTTTGTTATGGAGTGCTAGAGGCAGTATATTGCGATTCAATTCCAAGTTCAATTAAATGATCTTTGAACTGCATATCCATATACTCTCCACCCCTATCAGTTTGCAAGATCTTTAATGTTTTACCCAATTGAGTTTGAGCCAAAGCATGAAATTCCTAAAACTTTTCAAACGTTTCAGATTTCTTGTGCATTAGGGAAAGAAAACTATATCTAGAGTAATCGTCAATGAAAGTGACAAAGTACTCATAACCTCCTCTGGCTTTTACATTTGGAGGTACACAGACATCTAAATGTACTAACCCAAGAGGTTCCTTGGCACGCTCTCCCTTTTTCAGAGAAAGAACGCTTAGTCATTTTACCTTCTAGGGAAGACTCACAAATTGATAATTCACCAAAGGTGACATTTTTCAATAGACCACCTTTGGTTAACCTGTGAAGTCTATCATAGCCTATATGACTAAGTCGTAAATTCTATAGATATGTTTTATCATTATTATCAATCTTATGCTTTTTAAGACTTATAGGTTTAGCAACATTAAAAGGTTCATTCATGAGCGCAATTGGTATATCTGGTCTTAAAACGCAAAGCCCTTATTCTATGTGAGCAACAAATAATTGAATGCAATTATGAGAAATAGAACTCAAAAAATTCAATTGATAACTTTGTGTTTGTAAACATGAAACTGTTGGAAATTATTTTACCAGGATCTAGATTTACTAAAAAGTATGTTGGATTAACAACCTAATATGAATTCTAAAACAATGAAAATAAACACATATAAAGTTAGAAAACCTTACAGTGGGTGCAGCGGAATAATATGACTCCTTTCGTTCAGATCTCTAGCCCTTGATTCCTTTCTGTAGCAGAGCATCACCAAGATCTGAACCTGGATCTTCTTTTCTCCTTTAATGCAGAAATTCCATAGTCTTCCATACTATGATTGAGATACCACTTGATGTGTGTGGGCACTACTCATCTCACAAGGATTTCGAAATTTCTCTCTATTTTTCTCTCTTAATTTCGTGGCTTATCATGCATCATATGAAGATGTGCAAGAGAAGAGAACAAGGGCTGCTATATATAGGGAGAAGAGAGAGCACAACTTTCCAAATAAAACAGTTTCCTTAATTACTGTGTAATTGATTAACTTCCTTATTTAGTGTGATCCACCACTTTCCTATTATAGCTAGGCTTTGATTAGCAATTACATGACAATTAAAAAATAAAAATAATAATTGGGAAACACAAAGGGAGTGCTCGGCCATAGAGGGAATATGGGCCTCACTTGGATTTTGCAGTTTCCTCAATTTTATTTCAATTTCTCCAAAAATGCCATTTTTCCAATTCTAATCATTTAAATGCCAAAACTAATTATTTAATAACTAAAATAGATTATTAAATAATATTGTCATTTAAAATAATTATTAATTAGACATACAAAGTCTCTTAATTAATAATTAAACCTAGAAACCCTTTTCTTTACGATTTCATCCTTAAACTGTGAGAATTCATAAAGTAGACATAGTCTAACTTTTAGAATTATAATTGATTAATTAAAATCAATTAACTGAGTCTTACAAGCAGTATGGCCTCAACTAGTATGGGGACCATGGGTCTATATAACCAAGCTTCCAATAAGTCGAACCGAATTTACCAAGTAAATTCCCTAACTTATTAATTCCTCATTGAATCCACACTTAGAACTTGGAATTGCACTCTCAGTCATATAGAAACGCTCTATATGTTCCACGATATAGACACGTCATTAGTTATCCATTGTTATAACCCTAATGTGATCAATGATCCTCTATATAGATGATTTACACCGTACATGTGATTAAATTACCGTAACACCCTACAATGTATTTTATCCTTAAAACACTTAACCCTGTATAAATGATATTTCACCTAAGTGAAATGAGATCTCCACCATTTATCTTCGTTTGGTTAAGCTCGAAGGAAATCATCCTTTACTTCTATTTGCCAAATAGAAGCTATAGATTCCATATTTATGTTAGCGCTCCCCCACTCAATTGTACTACCGTGTTCCCAAAATGTAAGTATCACCCTGACCCAAAAGTAGGCTTAACTTAACAAATCAAAGAACACAAATAACACTCTTGAGATTGAGCCTAACCATATCAGGATTTCGATCATGTGATCTAGGATCAACTTATGATATTGAATTGAATAGATGTTTACGGTAAGTTTCAAAATCTAATTCAAAGTTCAATATCGGTCCATTCCAATGCATACTCCATGCATCCGATACTGGTAAACTTTGCCAATGTCCTGGAAAGGACATAACACTTTTCCAAGGTGTAAGAATACCTATCGCTGATTATACCATGTCAGTCTAAATCCAGTGTTCTGACAAATCAGGGAATCAACTTTTGAACATATAATAAAGATTATATTCCACTGTGCTGACAACACTATAATCTTTAACCAACTCATATGTTCTGGACTTAAAAAGAATTCATACATTATATACACATATAATCATGAAATAAATCATGTGAACCATGCAACATAAAATGTTATTTCTCATCTTTATTAATAAGTAAATCTGATTATATGAAATGAGTTTTATTTAGGGCATAAAACCCAACAAACTCCCACTTGCACTAATATAAAACAAAAAGTGCATTTCAAATAATCATTAACACCTTGATATACCAATCAAGTGTCATAGTAGTAAACTCCTCGTAATGGGATCTGATAGGTTGAATTAAACACAACCTCTTCTCCACCATTACTCTTCCTTAATCACAAAATCCTTGATAATGTGAAATTCCTCTCTATATGTCTACTCTTTTGGGATACTGGATTCTATACTTTTGGGCAACTACTCTTTTGTTATTCAGGAAGTAACCCTAGTAGTTAAGGCAAGTTGGAACACTGCCACAAAAGTATAGAACTTTCCTTAGACTGAATAAGTATCTTTCCTGCAACTTTTAACATTCAGTCTCTCTCTAGTAGACCAAGAGATTTCAGATAGGTTTTTACACTTCTCCAAAATCGCTACTCCACCCCCAAAGTAATCACCATCTCATCAGCAGACTTTCTAGCACACAGGCAAGTCTCTAAATCTGATGTGGTGTAGTCTAAGAGTTTCAAAACCACCCTTATTGACTAACATATAGTTCCTCTTCTTAATCTTAAGATTTACTTGATTGTCTTCCAATGTTCCTCTCCTGGATTAATCTGATACCTACTCATTACTCCCACTCAACAGCAGGTGTCTGGTCTAAGGCATACTAAAGCATATCTGAGACCTCTCACTGTTGATTTAAGAAATTCTTTCATGGCTTTATCTTCTCTGGAATAGTTGAGACTTTTCCTTAGATAAATAAAATCTATGGCTAAGAAGTTGTGAAGCTTCTATAGATTTCCATTGGAAAGAAAATGCATCAGCATCTCATGCTTGCATTAGAGTAAGTAATTACCAGGTATACCACAAGCCATAGGTTTAGATAAACTCAAACCTATAATACTAGGAACAGGAATTTTTGTTAAGTCCATTGAATAGACTTATGAACGAAAATTTCCTTTCATGTCCTTGTAATAGAAAACTTTAGGTTACTCCATGTGAATGGATCAAACCATAGTTCTATTGGCTTTCTTCTTAGTTTCTTATCTTGACAATCCATTACTTGTTTAAACTCACAATGGATTTTAATCACTAGTGTCTTCCAAGTTATAAGAAGGTGAGTTCCTAGAAACTCTCCCACTACGACAAGGTACCGTGAACTATGTCAAAGAAAACTAAATGGTATAGACCTCTTCAGTTGTGTTAAGACAACAGAGGCAGTGGGATCATCTTGTTTCGAATAAGATGATAGAACACTTATGGAATCAAGAAAAAATATCTCCGCTACTTTACTTTCAGACTTAGTCATTTTCTTAGAAAAAGTGGTATTTGTTTAAACAAACACTTTCTTATCTAATGACTATGGGATGCTCCACCCCTAATCACTTAGAATAGCTAACAAACATGCAAACCAAGGTTAGCAGTTCTAGCTTTTCTTAAGATTTCGATTAGGTCATCCATGAATCTAGTAATGATTTACATTAAGTATACAACAATTACATCATTCTGAAATTTTATTACCATAGAAGGATTTAGGCAACGACTAGTAACTAATCAACAATATGCAACTCGAATTTCTGGGGAGGTAAGTTTGGATATAATTCAAAAATCAAATTAATGATCTTTGAACTGCATATCTACTAACTTTTTCTCCACCCCTATCAGTTTGCAAGATCTTTAACCACTTACCTTCACCATTGCTAGAAATTCATGAAATTTTTCAAACATTTCAAATTTCTTTTGCATAAGGTAAAATCTAGAGTGATCGTTTTAAGAATACAGCGAAAACTCATATCCACCCCTGAATGTACATCCATCTGCGAATGAGATGAAATTACTTTCAGTGGATATAGGCATATTAACTCTTTGCAGAGAATGATCTTGTCAAAACCACTATGAACAAGATACAAATGCCTTAGATTTATAAAATATGTGGTTGTATCTTTTGATGACTTACTTTAGTTACATCAAAGAGTTCTTAGAATAGTGCAAGTGGATTCTGGTCACAGAATACTAAACTCATACAGTTTGAATCCATTGATAGAAAATGGTTATGAAACACTTGTGAAAGTGTAACTGTATAATTAGTAACTCTTTCTTGGACCACCACTACTAATCTAACTCTATGATTTGCCTATACAAGTAGGAGATATCTAAGATTGAGGATTTATATCATTTAGGGATAGAATTCCGGGAATATAATCATATGCGTCATCTAATTTCTTAAGAGAAAATAATACTTTATATGATTTATAGACCATTCATCCAATGATATGTCATTAAGCTAAGAGGAATTAGGATAATTTCGTTTTAAATAAGAATCCAACGATGCTCCGATTAGCGAGAGTCAAAGTAATCTTATTTATTCAATCTTCTTGTTTCATATTGTAAAACACTAGTCTAAGGTGTCATCAATTGATGAACAGCTAGATGTTGCATATACAATATTTATCTTTCGAGATCTAACACTATTATGTTAGTCTAATGGTGAAAATCCATTAGGGATTTATCTCATTAGAAAAACAAATCAAGTTAGACCAACAATGAAGATTCGAAATTAAACAACAATTTAATAACAGAAAATAACATGGTTCAATACAAATTCATACACAATTCAGAAATTACTAAGCACATATCAAGTAGGAATGACAAGTGAAAATACTAAAACATACAATCCTAAATAATTTCCAAGGTTTTCAACAAACTGATATCAGTGTCCCGTTTAGGCGAGAGTCAAAGCTATCATCCATTGAATAGAGTTGTCAGCTCATCTAAAATGTCAAATATTTTAGCAACCTTTTATTCGATCAAGATGTGAATCTGTGTTGTCCCGTTTAGGCGAGAGTCAAGGCTATTCTATCTTATGAGCTTCCACCATTGTTTCATATTCTTGCAAGTCTTATACAGTCGCCACCATTAGGGTGGTCATAAACTATATAAAAAAAACTTACAAGATTACTTATCTTTCGAGATTAAACGGTGCAAACTTGCTAATGAACGTTCCTCCATTAGGGAGGATTACTCACTAAAACAATAGCTATGTAAAACTAACAATGGAGATCGAATATCCTTATAATAATAAAGCTCATTATTTAATGAAGGGTTGTATTTTCTTCTAATATTTATTTTAAATATATATTTATTTAATTAAAATTTCCAATTTAGAATGAAAAATTCCAAATATAAATTTTAATTTAATATTTATAAATTATACTTAGATGGATAAATAACGTGAATTATTTCCATCTTAGTAATAATTTCCATAAATATTTAGAAAATTATTCAATTTAAGTTGTTTCAAAATTAATTTAAATTAATTTACAACTCAAATTTAATTTTCTATAAATATATATTGCATTTCGAAAAATGAACTGTATAAGAATACTACTTTCGAAAGTGCTTTAAAATAAAATAAAAATAAATCCTGGAAAATTATCTAATTTTATGTTGGCCCAAAATTAATTAATAAAAATTAATTTTCAACAAAAAATATAATTTTCCTATTTAATTAAATATCTAAGAAAAATTTCAAATATTTAAGTATCATGATTAAAAAATCAACTTAAATATTAATTTTCTATTTAATTAAATACACTAGAAAAATACTTCAAGCAAAACAGATAATATCTATCTAGACTTTCATAGACTAATTAATCCAATTTCTAATTACAATATATTTTAGTTCATTTATTTTAATTAACCATTAATTGAAAAAATCAATGATTTAAGTTGGTCCAAAATTAAATAAATAGTTTTCAACTTTAATCTATTTTTCAAATAAAATTCGAAATTTCTGCATCAAGGTGATGCAATTTCGAAATTTTGGGAAATGATTAATAAAATAAAATAAGATATATTTTGAAAATTATTCAAACTTAAGTTATTCTGAATTAAGATTTCAAACTTAAAATAATTTTCAACTTTAATTAAATAACATGAAAATAACAATATTTAAGTATCATGATGAAAATCAACTTAGATATGGAAATTTTCAATTTAATTAAATGTATTAAATTCAAGAAATAAATAATTAAGTAAAGAGGAAACTTAATTATTAATTCTAGTTTAATACTAGGAAAATATTCTAAACTTAGATTGTACCAAAATTAATTAGGAAACAATTAATTTCACAATCAATGATATTTTCCTATTTAATATTAGAAATAATAACTAGTACTAGAAATAACTGTCTAGAATATATCATTGACTAAGTGTTTTTCTAAAATTAACTTTAGAATATTACAATGAAAAATAAATTTCATATATTTTAAAAGTTAATTATGTTGCTAATTCAATTTTAATTAGGTTAGACTAATATAATTAACCTAATACAATTATTTAAATAAGGCAAATGGGCCTTCACAATTGGGGTAGTTCATGTGAGGGGGAGTTGGGTTCAGTATGTCGTACCCACTTCTATGGCCCCCAACTCTCACACAAGGCCCAAAAGAGAGGAATTTAACCTTAAAATAAACAATTGTTATTCATTGAATAAGCCCAAATCTAATTGGGCCTAAATAAATTTCCTTATGTCAAAATTTATTTTAGCAACCTAGTCCATTTACTTAGTAAAAACTTAAATGGGCTCCCTATATGTATCTAAGCCCAAAAGCAAACATATAGGCTCACACAGGTCAAATGATTTGGATGGACCCTATCATGTTTCTAGGTTTACACAGATGAAAGAAGTACAAAATTTACCTGTTACAAATTATTTATAAGATCTATCGTCAATTGGACTATGATTAAAATCAGATCATTGGATCATGATCTATCAACAAGTTAATCATAGCAATTTAGATCAGATAAATAATAGGTTTGTTAAAAAGTTTTGAATAAACAATATAAATAAACAAACATTGTCCATGTAACAGATGTGAATCAAGATATTAATATAATTAAATTATTATTCTTAAACTAACCAAATAAAGGAAACTAATTTTAAAATATCTAGGTTTATTTGAATCAAATTAAATTAAATATCTAATAAGATCAATGATTTAAAAGGAAAGAATCTCCAATATCACTTTCAGATCTTATAATTTAATAAAATAAACCAATTTTAAAATAGATTTGGTTAAATAATAATTACCATAATTATATGTCAAAATATCTCAAATTAAGCAATAGTCAAATCTCTACAAAAATATCTATGTTATTTAAATATTTAAGATATGATTTATAAATTTCTAATAAGGAAGAAATGATATATATAGAAAAAATATCATTTTTATACTTATAATTTATAAATAATTAAATATTTAACAAAATAACAAATTTTTGAATTTGAAAAACATTATGGTAAGTATATCTATAAAAATATCTATGTTAATTTCAAATTTATTAATTATTTAATTTACCATATAAGATAATTTTAATATAATATTTTAAATAAAAAGACAAAGTTATCTTTTAATTTAAAATATCTTAAATATCAAAATATCTAATCTTATAATTAAATAATAAATAAATATTAAAGAACTTAACAAATTTTTAAATCTGACCATAATAGGAAATATTTAAAAATTGGAAACAATCCAAAATAGAAATATTTAAAATTGGAAAAATTCCAAATTGAAAATATTTAAAATTAGAAACCTTTCAATTTAGAAATATTTAAAATTGGAAAAATAAATTTTGGGAAACAATCCCATGAAAAAATTGGATTTTTGGGGAAAAAACCTCAAAAATTCGCAATGATTTCCAAACTTCCAGAATTCATATCTTTCTCAATTTTTATCGGAATCGTGTTCCGTAAAAAACAAAATTGCTTAATTTTTCACAAGGAATCCAAATAAAATATTTTCAAAAATTGAAAAGATATTTTTCATGGAAACTAATCAAGTTTCTACTAAAATTTGAAATAAACAAAACATTGTCTAAAATAAAAAATTTATTCTGAAACTTAAGGCAAGCTTTTCCTCTGGCTTGGAGCGATACTAATTCGCCATTCCCAACTTTGAGCTTCAACTACCCTGGATTTAAGTAATCCCAAGTTTCAAGCAGCTGCAATGAAGAGCAAACATGGTTAGTGGATTCCAAAATAATTAATCCAAATGGATTTTTCATTCTCTAAAACACATGATTAAAAAATAAAAGCGTTACCTTCGTTCTTATGGTTTAGAAGTCTAGGACATCTTGCTTTAAAATGTCCCTTCTCTTCGCAGTGAGAACATAGAAGAATACGTCTGCTTTGTTTTTCTTTAATTGTCTCTATTTCTGGTTCAATTTGAATTCTAGCGTTTAAAATTGAACTCGAAGAAGCAAAATTGTTGGAGGTATCATCCACAATCTCTTCAGCTTTTCTTTTGCCCTTATCTGTAACTCTGGGCAAGCCCTCCTTGCAAGTGACAATTCTGCTCATAAGCATGCATTTCAGCTTCTAGCTTATCCATGTTGGACGAGTTAAGGTTATTGATCATGTAAGATACAATAAATTTGTTATACTCAGGTGAAAGGCTATTGAGAATAAACTTAACCCATTGCTCTTTTGATAAAACAATTCCCAGCAAGTTTCCATTCTGGAACTTTAAGTTCATCAAAAGTAAGTTTGAAGTGACACTCTGACTAGGAGACATCTTTGCACTATGGAGTTCAATTGCAAAGGCATATAATAGATGAGGATTGGGGTGAGGGTTGTTGATTTTTGAAACTACAAATATCAATAAACAGAAATAAATTACTTGGTTCAAATAAATTCATACACAAATTCAGAAAATAACAAGTAAAGAAAATATGTTTGCAAAAATACTAAAAATTAAAACATATTCAATTATTTTCCATGGTTTCCAACAAAGTGATACAATGTTCCGTTTAGGCGAGAGTCAAAGATATCATTCATTGAATAGAGTATTCAACTCATCTAAAATAGACACCATTCTAGCAACCTTTTATTCGATCAAAAAAGGAATCTGACATTGTCTCGTTTAGGCGAGAGTCAAGGTCATTCCTTTTTCATTAGCTTCTACCATTGTTTCATACTTTGTAAGCCCTACTCTTAACAGCCACTATTGGGGTGGTCATTACTAAGAATAAAAGACTTACCATAGTACTTACCTTTCAAGATTCTACGGCCTTAAATTGCTAATGAACAAAAATCTATTAGGAATGAATCTCACTAAAACAAGAACTACGTAGAACCAACAATGGAGATTGAATGTCCTTTTGGTTAAAGCTCATTATTTAAAAAAAATGTATTTTTAGTTAATCATTTATTTTAATCTATAATTTAATAATGAAAATTACTTAATTTAAGTTGATCTAAAATTAATAGAAAAATTAATTTTCAACTTTAATTTAATTTTCAATTTAATTTAATTTCGAAAAATTATATAGATAACATATAATTTTTAAATTTTATAAAATATATATAAAAAAATACCTAAAAATATCTAATTTAAGTTATTCTAAAATAACTAAATTTTTAACTTAAATAATTTTCAAAATTTAATTAAATAAAAAATTAAGTATCTTGAACTAATCACCTTAATTTGAAAAATATCCCAATTTAAGTTGATCTAAAATTAACAAATTTTCAACTTAAATATATTTTTAAAGACTATTTGAATAACTAATTTCTTAGAAAAATTTACTTAATTAATAATTTCAAAAAAAAAAATATTCTAATTTAAGTTGATCTAAAATCAATTTGAAAAATTCATTTTCAACCTAAATATACTTTCTATGAAAATTTGAATAATTAAGTTTCTAGAAAAATTTAACTAGTTATTGTTGGGTTTTATGCCCTAAATAAAACTCTTTACAATCTGATTAGTTATCAATATAAGAAATTTGAAGTGATTTATCTTTGCATGAATTTTACATGCTAATGGTTTAATATGTTTATTACATTTACACACAAAATCAGTTAAATCCAGATCATATGTTTATTCACAATTACAGTATCGTCAACACAGTCGAATGTGATTGTGATCATATGAATCAAAAGACTAAGTCCCTATTTCATCAATGTTTTGGATTTACACTAATGTGATAATGAGCGATGATGTGTACTTACACTTGGAGTAAGAGTTATGTTCTTTCCAGGACATTAGTAAACTATACTAGTTTCGAATGTATGGAGTATACATTGGACCGGACCGATATTGCAACTTAGTTATGATATTATAAACTTACCGTTATATCTTTCCAAGTCAATATCAGTATTTGATCTTAAGATTAAAAGAATCTAAATCCTGATATGCTTAGGCTCAACTCAGGAGTACTATTCATGTTCTTTGATTTATTAGTTAAGCCTACTTTTGGGTCAGGGTGATACGTATATTTTGGGAACATGATAGTATGATTGAGTGGGAGTGCTGAACATAAATATGGAATCTATAGCTTCTACTGGTGTATAGAAATCAAGTGATGATTCCCTTCGAGCTTAGCAAATAGAAGTAAATGGATGAGCTCTTGTTTAAGTGACTAATTCTTAGATCACTAAACATCATTTACAGGTAGCTAAGTGTTTTAAGGGGCAAAATACATTGAGGGGTGAGAACGGTAAAATTATCCCATCTCGATGTAAATCATCTATATAGAGGATCTTTGATCACAATAAGATTATAACAATGGTTAAATGAGATAGCATATCTATATCGTGGAACATATAATATGCTCTATATAAGTCTGAGAGTGCAATTCTAAGTTCTAAGAGTGGTATCAACAAATAATTAATAAGTAGGAATTTACTTAGTAAATTCGGTTCACTTATTGGAAGCTCAGCATATAGATCCATGGTCCCCATTCTAGTTGAGAATATACTGCTTGTAAGACTCAATAATTGATTTGTGATTAATCAATTATAATTCTAAAGTTAGACTATGTCTAATTTGTGAATTTTCACTAAGTAGGGGCAAAATTGTAAAGAAAAGAGATTCTAGGTTTATTTATTTATTAATAGACTTTATATGTCTAATTAATAATGAAATTAAATGAAAATATTATTTAATAATCTATTTTAGTTATTAAATAATTAATTTTGGCATTTAAAAGGTTAGAATTGGAAAATTGTCGTTTTTGAGAAAATAGAAATAAAATTTGTGAAAACTGCAAAACCAAGGGGGCCCATTACACACACCATGGCCGGCCACTTAAAGTGGATTTTCAAATTGATATTTTCATTATTTTAATGCCAAATAATTCCTAACCTAAACCTAGTAGTTGCCTATAAATAGAAAGTGATGGCTCAGTCAAAATTACACTTTTTCATTAGTTTTCTGTCAGAAAATTTTCTCTTCAGAAAAACTGAGCCTTCCCTTTCTCTTCTATAGCCGAAATCCTCTTTCTCTTTTCTTCTTCATAAATTTCGAACCTTAGTGATAGAGTAAGTGCCCACACAAAGCAAGTGGTAACTCAATCATAGATTGGAAGACTGTGAAGGATCATACACAAAGAGAAGGACATTCGGGCTCAGATCTTGATAATACTCTGTGACAGAAAGGATACAAGGGTTAGAGATCTGAGTGGAAGGAGACATTAATTCCGCTGCAACCAATGTAAGGGTTTTTTAACTTTATATGTGCTTATTTATCGTTTTAGAAAGTTCATATTTAGGGTGTTAAACAACATACTTGTGAGTAGATCTAAGATCTTGGTAAAATAAATTCCAACAACTGGCCTCAGAGCCATGGTAATCGATTTTCTTGCAAGAAATTTGGACTTTAAAACGATTGTTTGTTATTTGGATGGTTTCATGTTGTATTGAGTGTTATATGATGATTGATTGATGTTTGTAAATTTTCGTGAAAAATAATTGAAATTCTGTTTCTGGAATTATTTTTGTTGGACAGTATGGAAAAAATTAAGCAAGTTACTTTTTTACAGAACTCAATTTCGATTTAATTTGAATTAGTTATGATTTTTTGAAGTTTCGGAAAAAATGAGGATCGTGCATGAGGGCCACGCGCGTGTACAGCATGCATTCATACAAGCTGCTCGACGAGCGCCTGTCAGAACCGTCCATCCGCGCACGGAAATCCTGCAATTCCTCCCCAGAGCCGAGGTTCCACGCCCATGCACTCCCCAAGCCCGCGCGGACATGTATGCACAGCATACTATCCGTACAGCTCGTATTTTTTTTCGTTTTTCTTTGATTTTTCATGCTTTTTCATGGATTTAACTTCCGATTTTTTGTGTAGCTTTGTATTTAGACATTTACTATTCTTATTTCAATTCTAATTATCATAATTAAATTAATTAATATTTTTTTTAATTTAATTCATGATATTAGTGTAATTTGAATTTGAAAATAGTAAATATCTATCTTTTTGCTTAATTATCTATCTTATTTTTAAATTTGATTATATCTTATCTTATTTTTAAATTTAAGGTCAGATATTAAATTTTTAAAATTAATTTTTTTTTAAAATAATTTGACATTATTTAAATTTAAAATAAGATAACTATAATCATGATATTTTAAATAGATGTAAGATATTTTGCTAACTTTTCAATTTTGTTATTTTATTTATTTAAATTAATCATAAAATCTGAAAAAGATATTTATTTATCTTTTTTTTTTTAATTTTTATTTATAAAATAACATTAATTTTTTTTTAAGTAGTTAGCAAATTTTGAAATAATATTTAGGTTAGTTGAAACCTAATTTTTCAAAATTGTAGGTTTAATTTTAAATATTATTTTATAATTAATTTCAAAATATATATATTTATTTTTTTTAATTTTGAAATAAATATTTTTTTTATTATTTATTTAATTTTCGAAATTTAATTATTTAAAATTAAATAAATCCTACATCCAACTATCCACCTAACCTTGTTGCAGGAGTATGTATTTTAGCGTGTTTGTTAGTTTTTAAAACCTATTATTGCTTGATTGCAAATAGCCATGGTTAACTTGTTGACAGATCCAATGATCTGATTTTAACCCATGGTTCAATTGACGATAGGTCAAGTAAATAATTTGTAACAGGTAAATTTTACAATCTTCTTTCATCTGTGTATGACCTAGCAACATGATAAGATCCATCCAAATGTGTGCCTGTGTGAGCTTATAAGTTTATTTTATTATATAGATGCATATAGGTTGTTGCTAAATAAAATGTCACACTATGATAGATTTTATTTAGGTCCATTTAGTTTTTGGACCTATTCAATTAATAACAGTTATTTATTTTAAGGTTAAATTCCTCTCTTTTGGGCCTTGTGTGAGAGTTGGGAGCCAATAGAAGTGGGTACGACATACTGAACCCAGCTCCCCCTCACATGAACTACCCCAATTGTGAAGGCCCATTTGCCTGATTTGAATAACTGTGCTAGGTTAATTATATTAGTTTGACCTAATAAAATTGAATTAACAACATAATTAACTTTTAAAATATATGAAATTTATTTTTCATTTTAATATTTTAAAGTTAATTTTAAGAAAATCACTTTTAGTTTTAGATATTATTTCTAGACAAACTATTTGTATTTTTCTTGTATTTAATTAAATATTTCTATTTAAGTTATAAATTAGTTATTTTAACTGATTTTTTATATCTAACTAAAATTTGAATATTTTATTTAAATTTAAAATTAAGTTGAGGAATCCTAGGCATTAGTTATTAAAGATTCTTAAGATATTTTTTAAGTTAGTTTTAAACTTAAAATGAAATATTTTTCAAATTAAGTGGTTACAACTTAATTTTTGATATTTAATTAAATCTAAATTTGAAAATATATTTAAGTTCTAGATTTTTTTTCTAACAACTTAAATAAGATACTTTTTCAAATTTTTTGTTGAAAAGATACTTAGTCAAATAAGATATTTTCTAGGTAGTTATTTCTAGACTACTTATTATTTCTAATATTTAATAGGAAAATATTATACATTGTGAAATTAATTATTTAAATAATTAATTTTGGTATTTTAAGTATATTTTTTCCTAGTATTAAACTAGAGATTAATAATTAAGCCTTCTCTACACTTAATTATTTATTTCTTGAATTTAATACATTTAATTAAATTGAAAAATTAAATATCTAAGTTGATTTTCATCATGATACTTAAATATTTATTTTTGATGACACTTAATTAAATTGAAAATTATTTTTAGGTTAAAATTTAATTTTTTCAACTTAAATTTAAATAATTTTCAAAATATATTTTTTCTTTATTTTATTAATCAATTTCGAAAATTGCATTTTAATTATGCAAGATGATTTTGAATTTATCTTGAAAAATAGATTAAGTTGTAAATTAATTATTTATTTTAATTAATTGTTGGACCAACTTATATCAATGATTTTTTCATTTATTGATTAATTTAAAATAAATGAATTAAAATATATTATTAGAAATTGAATTAATTAGTCAAAGAAAAATCTAGATAGGTGATATTTTTGCTTGAAGTATTTTTTCTAAGTATTTATTATTTAAGTATTTTCGAAAAATAGTATAATTTTATACTTTCTTTTTCAAAATACAATAAATATATTCTCATGAAAATTTATTTTAAGTTGCAATTTAATTTAAATTAATACAACTTAAATTCATTTTCTTAATATTTATATTTAAAATTACTACTAAGATGAAAATAATTCAATTTATTTCAATCACCATCTAAGTATAATTTTATAAATATTAAATTAAATTTTTATTTAGAATTTTTAACTCTAAATTCGATATTTAATGACTATATTTCATTAAAATAATAAAGAAAATACATTTTAAAGAATGAGCTTTATTATTATTAAGATATTCGATCTCCATTGTTGGTTTTACATCGCGTTTGTTTTAGTGAGTAATCCTCCCTAATAGAGGAACATTCATAGCAATTTCGCACCGTTTAATCTCGAAGGATAAGTAGTTTGTAAGTGTTTTATATGGTATGGATCACCCTAATGGTGGCGACCATATTTGACTTGCAAAAAATGAAACAATGGTAGAAGCTCATAAGATAGAATAGCCTTGACTCTTGCCTAAACGGGACAACGCTGGATTCCAATCTTGATCGAATAAAAGGTTGCTAGAATGTTTAACATTTTAGATGAGCTGACAACTCTATTCAATAGATGGTAGCTTTGACTCTCGCCTAAACGGGACACTCATATCAGTTTGTTGAAAAACCTTGGAAATTATTTAGGATTGTATTTTTGAGTATTTTCTCTTATCATTCCTACATGCTATGTGCTTATAATTTCTGAATTGATTTTGTGTTAAACCATTATTGATTTCTATTTATTATTTTGTAGTATCCTGTATAACCATGATGAATTCCATGTTATCACTGTTGACTGAAAATAAACTAAATGGATCTAACTTTCCAAAATGGAATGAGAACATTAATATTGCTCTCATAGGAGAAAGTGCCTTGTTTGTGTTAACTGAGCCGTCTCCTGAAGTGCCGAGGGATAATGCATCCAAAACTGTGAAAGAAAGTTATGAGCGTTGGCAGAAAGCAAATGACAAAGCTCTATACTTTATGCTTTCCAGCATGGTTGACACCCTTAAAACTCGGTTTTCTAAAACCGAAAAGGCTGCTGAAGTAATGACAAAGTTAACTGAGCTATTCGGTAGGGCATCTCTTCAGTCTCGCTTTGACGCGACTAAGAAATATATCAATGCACGGATGGAACCCCATCAAAACGTGCGTGATCATGTTCTCCTCATGGCAAGTTATTTCCAAGAAGCCCAGGATCATGGTGCTGAAATGGATCGTACTACTCAAGCAAGCCTTATCTTGAATAGTCTGACTCCAGCATTTCTGCCCTATACATCAAATTATGTCATGAATAAGAAGGACATAGACTTTCATGAGTTAATCAATGACCTTCAGACTTATGAAAATTTGATTGGAGGACCCAAGAAGAAAGGGAGTAAGCCTCAAAATTCTGGGAATGGTAATGGGACGGTCAAACCTGAAGCAAATGTTGCCTCTGCTTCTAAACCCAAATCGAAGAAGAAGTGGAAAAACACCAAGAAGCGTGCAAAAGCCATGAAAAACAAAAAGGCTACTGCTTCTGGTGATACACTCAAAGGAAAGTGTTTCTACTGCAATGAGAAAGGTCATTGGAAACCCCAATGTCCTAAACTTCTTGAAAAGAAACAAGGTATTTCTCTCTATAAACTTTAAGAGTTTTAGTGAATTATTATCCAATTGGATTTATGATTCTGGACTAACTTTGTTTATTTGTTTCTTCTTCTGATAAGCCAAGCTACTAGAACTCAGATGCTATCTTCATGAGTTGGATCGGAAAGCTGGATAAAGGGTGAAGATCGTCCAAGATGAAGATGAAGCTCTTTTATCTATTTTTGAATTAATTGTTTTAGTTTAAAGAAAATTTGGATTTCAAATTTTAGTTAGGGATTTTTATCTCTGTTTTTCTCATATTGTTGCAATATTTTTTTTTATTAACAAAGTTTATTTTAATTTTCTATTCAAACCAATTGCAATTATTGAGATTGAGCTTCATTTACTTTATCTTAAACCACAATGACCACATTATACTTATATGTTTGTATGTGTAAGTGTTTTTATTATTGATGCAAATTCTATAATATTTACAACTCTTCATAGAGTTATATTAAATAAACACTAGAAATTATTTCTATGTTTATTAATAATTGTTAATTCGAATACCATTATTAAGAATTTATTTAATAAAAGGATCTTTTGATCCGATAGGGGTGGAGAAAAGTTAAGAAAACTATGCAGTTCAACGATTTTTTATATCTAATGAACTTTGTATTGTATTGAACTCCACATAAACTCTATCACACTTAGAGAGTCATGATCTTTACAACCTTTAGGGGTGGATCATAATCTCTATATACTTAGGGGTGGAATTTTTCCACAATACCCTATGTAACACATATTTTCTTTAACATGGAAGTAATATAATGAATTAGCTATTATCAATATAAATCCTTGATCTTGATTGTATGTTCCAATTTAGTTTTACTGTTGTAGTAAAAATGATACCTATAAAAGTTCTTTGATAAAGTTTCACACTACCTTAATTGAGTGGGAGAATTTTAAAATTCTTTACCCATCTTCATTAGGTTGACACTTGTGATAGGAACTTAAGAACACTACTGAAAAGTAAATCTAACCATTGACATGGATAGATATAACTTATCAGAATTATGAGAATAAGATAAAAGAACTCTAGTTCAGTCTATTCGAATGACTTGAACCAAGAACTCTTAATCCTCATAAAATTTTATGGTATCTTAATTTTGATTATTTAATCTCTAGTAAGTATTTTTCACTTCAAATACTAGTCCGCTATGTTGATGACTTAGTCTTAACTTAAAGTTTCAAACTAATACAAAAGTCACAACTAGATAACTATCCAAACAATAAAGAGGTTAAATGCATTATTTAACCAGACATCTGCTATTGAGTGGGAGCTATCTGAGATGTAATCAAATAAGGAACATTAGAAGATATTCAAGAAAGATTTATGAAAGTGATCTATATGTTAGATATTAAGGAACTGTATATTAGTTATCCTTGTATCTTCACCAACTCATTCGAAGTTATGAGATGGTGGTTACTTTGGGGGTGGAGGAGTTATTCTACAATAATTCAAGCTCTACCAGAAAAGACTTATAACTTTGTAAATTCGAAATTACAAGAAAGTTATATTATTGAAGAAAAGTCTATGCTGTATTATCTCAATTCCATATTTTAAAATATGAGAGATATGTCTTCTGTTTATTCAGATGTACTTTAAAACAGTAAGGATTTCAGTATCCCTTGATGAGTAAAGCATATAGTAAAGGATGTTTCATAAATGTATTTATGAACTAGTTTCTAGAAGTTTGGGTGGATTCAAATATACTACACTTGATCTGAAGATCAAGATATCAGATTGACTTATTTGCACACTTTGTTTTATGTTAGTGCAAGTGGGAGTTTGTTGGGTTTTATGCCCTAAATAAAACTCTTTACAATCTGATTAGTTATCAATATAAGAAATTTGAAGTGATTTATGTTTGCATGAATTTTACATGCTAATGGTTTAATATGTTTATTACATTTACACACAAAATCAGGTAAATCCAGACCATATGTTTATTCACAATTACAGTATCGTCAACACAGTGGAATGTGCTTGTGATCATATGAATCAAAAGACTAAGTCCCTGTTTCATCAATGTTTTGGATTTACACTAATGTGATAATCAGCGATGATGTGTACTTACACTTGGAGTAAGTGTTATGTTCTTTCGAGGACATTAGTAAAGTATACTAGTTTCGAATGTATGGAGTATACATTGGACTGGACCGATATTGTAACTTAGATAAGATATTATAAACTTACCGTTATATCTTTCCAAGTCAATATCAGTAGTTGATCTTAAGATTAAAAGAATCTAAATCCTGATATGCTTAGGCTCAACTCAGGAGTATTATTCATGTTCTTTGATTTATTAGTTAAGCCTACTTTTGGGTCAGGGTGATACGTATATTTTGGGAACATGATAGTATGATTGAGTGGGAGTGCTGAACATAAATATGGAATCTATAGCTTCTACTGGTGTATAGAAGTCAAGTGATGATTCCCTTCGAGCTTAGCAAATAGAAGTAAATGGATGAGCTCTTGTTTAAGTGACTAATTCTTAGATCACAAAACATCATTTACAGGTAGCTAAGTGTTTTAAGGGGCAAAATACATTGAGGGGTGAGAACGGTAAAATTATCCCATCTCGATGTAAATCATCTATATAGAGGATCTTTGATCACAATAAGATTATAACAATGGTTAAATGAGATAGCATATCTATATCGTGGAACATATAATATGCTTTATATAAGTTTGAGAGTGCAATTCTAAGTTCTAAGAGTGGATTCAACGAAGAATTAATAAGTAGGAATTTACTTAGTAAATTTCGTTCACTTATTGGAAGCTCAACATATAGATCCATGGTCCCCATTCTAGTTGAGAATATACTGCTTGTAAGACTCAATAATTGATTTGTGATTAACCAATTATAATTCTAAAGTTAGACTATGTCTAATTTGTGAATTTTCACTAAGCATGGGCGAAATTGTAAAGAAAAGAGATTCTAGGTTTATTTATTTATTAATAGACTTTATATGTCCAATTAATAATAAATTAAATGACAATATTATTTAATAATCTATTTTAGTTATTAAATAATTAGTTTTGGCATTTAAATGGTTAGAATTGGAAAATTGGCGTTTTTGAGAAAATAGAAATAAAAATTGTGAAAACTGCAAAAACCAAGTGGGGCCCATTACACACCTTGGCCGGCCACTTAAGCAAGATTTTCCAATTAATATTTTCATTATTTTAATGCCAAATAATTACTAACCTAAACCTAGTAGTTGCCTATAAATAGAAAGTGATGACTCAGTCAAAATAATGCTTTTATGTCTTTCTGTCAGAAAATTACTTTTTCAGAAAACTGAGCCTTCCCTCTCTCTCTCTCTCTCTATAGCCGAACCAACCTCTCTCTCTTTTCCTCTTCTAAATTTTGTCCCTCAGTGATAGAGTAGTGCCCACACACAGCAAGTGGTACCTCAATCATAGATTGGAAGACTGTGAAGGATCACACACAAAGAGAAGGGTATTCGGGCTCAGATCTTGATAATACTCTGCGACAGAAAGGATACAAGGGTTAGAGATCTGAGTGGAAGGAGACATTAATTCTGCTGCAACCAATGTAAGGTTTTCTTAACTTTATATGTTTTTATTTATCGTTTTAGAAACTTCATATTTAGGGTGTTAAACAACATACTTGTGAGTAGATCTAAGATCTTGGTAAAATAAATTCCAACAGTTATAACTTCTTTATTTAATTAAATATAAAAAAAATACGTATAGTTTATCTTGAATTAATTTTATTAAATAAGTGTGTTTTTCTTAAATTAATTTCAAAATAATCTAATAAAAAGTAAATTTCATATATTTTGAAAATTAATTATGTTGTTAATCAATTTTAGTAGGTTAAATCAGTGTCATTAACCTATTACAGTTATTCAAATAAGGCAAATGGACCTTCACAGTTGGGGTTTTTCATGGGAGGGAGGGCTGGGTTCAGTATGTCGTAGCCATTACTAATGGCCCCCTAACTCTCACACAAGGTCCAAAAGGAAGGAATTTAACCTTAATTATATAATTATTATTTATTGAATAAGCCCAATACTAATTAGACCTAAATAAAAACTATCAAAGTGACTTTATTATTTTAGCAACCTAGTCTATTTTAATTATCAAAATCAAATGGGTCTCTATATGCATTTAGGCCCAAAGCAAATATATAGCCACATGCACACACTGATTTGGATGGATCCTATCATGTTACTACATTTATACACAGATGAATGAAGATTACAAACTTTACCTGTTACAAATTATAAATTTGACCTACTGACAATTGGACTATGGTTAATGTTATGTGCATTTTCACAAGTGTGACACGTGGAAATTCATCAGGAAAAAGTCAAGAAATCATTAAGGCTACCCAAGTACCTTGCTCTGTGCTCCGGAAGGGTAAGAGCCCTAATCTTACGCAACAAATTTCCGTAAGATAAGCCTTCCCGGATGCGGGCCACAAGAAAGACACCTATGAGCTGGCAACTCACTCCACTTTAGAAGTCGGGACATTATGCTCCTATAAGGAACATGGATCTTACCCCAAGATACACCGGTCTGGGGTACACCTTTAACCCGCGGAAGCTTATCCCACTCGTGACAGGCTACAAACCCAATGACAAAGCTCTTTTTGATACGATGTCAGAAGTTGTCCCCCACGCCATTGCTTAGTAAAAATTCATAAATAAGATATAGTCTAATTTTAGAATTATAATTGAAACTAATTAACTGTGTCTTACATACATTATTATCTCAACTAGTGTGGGGACCATGGGCCTGTATAATCAAGCTTCCAATAAGTAGCTCTAGAATTTACCAAGTAAATTCTCTAACTTATTAATTCCTCATTGCACCACGATAGATTTGGAATTGCACTCTTAATTATATAGAGCGCTCTATATGTTCCACGATATAGATACGCTATGAATTATCTATTGTTATAATCCTAATAATCAATGATCCTCTATAGATGATCTACATTGAGTTGGGACAAATTTACTGCTACACCCTTCAATGTATTTTATCCTTAAAACACTTAGCTACCTATAAATGATATTTTTGTAAACTAATATAATTACTGAAATGAGTACTCAACCATTTATCTCTATTAAGCCAAGCTCGAAGGAAATTTTCATTTCAGTTCTATGTCCAGGTAGAAGCTATAGATTTCGTATCTATGATTACCGCTCCCAATCAATTGAACTACCATGTCCTTAATCTGTATGTCACAAGAAGATCCATTGGTCGACTTTAACTAACAAATTGAAGAACATAAATAATACAACAGAACTAGAAACTAGCCATCTCAGGATTGAGATCATTTGATTTAAGATCAACTAGGTGATATTGAATTAAATAGATATTATGGTCATTTTATTATCTTTTATCCAAATTAAATATCGGTCTCTTCTGATGTATACTCAATACATCAAACCCAAGCTTACTTTAACCAATGCCCTGGAAAGAATATAGCACTTATCCAAGGTACAAGTAAACTATACATTGTAGATTATCCAATCAATTAAACCTTGTGTACTGATAAATCATACCAATACATTTAATCACACAATCTCGATTACTTTCCACTGTGTTGACATCCCAATAAACAAGAATATCAATGTGATAAGGATTTGGATGAACTTATAAATCAAACAAGTGATCACATGAACAAATTAACACATTAGACAAGTAATGAATATTCAAGATTATATTGAAATTGGGTTTTAATTAAGGCACAAAACCCAACATCTGGAGCTTCTGGGATGTTTTGATACTTCCAAAGTTTTAAAACTTGAGGATGAGGTCTCCTACACAATTTTTGGCCATTCTGGAAAGATTTATCAGATCAGATTTGGCATTTGAATGATTGAAACCAGTGCACCATATTGATTGTCAACCTGGGCATTGGGCCCATCACAAGGTCAACTCGGGTGATGGGCTCTGTTTCCAGGCCCTCGAGTTTGTGGTTTTCCCCCTGAGTTGGCTTGAATCTTCATTATTTTTGATGATGGAAAAAATGCCTAGAACATATTTTTGAGAATCTGATTGAAAAAGGCCCAGGTTGACAATATGACAACATGGGCACTAGGCCTAGTGCCAGGTGTCAACCTGGGAGCTGGGTCCCAATTTTGGCCCCTTGAAAGTTCCACTTCGTCCCCATAATTTTTTGAATCTTAATATTTGTTGAAATTAGAGAACATGCTTGGAATTTTTCTCGAAAAGCATCATCGAAATCGACCTAGTTTGACAAAATGTAAACCTGGGTGCTGGGCCAGCCCTAGGTGTCAACTTGGGCGCTATTCTAGCACCTAGGATGTGTCATTTCTTCCTTGAAAGTACCATTTCCACATTTTTTATGAAGGCAAAGACAATGCAAAAGTTAGATTGTCAATTTGATACTTAAATGTTGCCCAGATTGACAAGTTGTCAACCTGGGTGCTGGGTGCTGGGTGCCCGAGCACCAGGTGCTCAAAAATGGAGTTTCTCTAAATCTAATTTTGATGCTTCAAATATGTCCATGGTATGTCTAGTTCATGTTCCAATGCAAAATTTAACCCATTTTAACAAAGGCAGTCCTAGAAATAGAAACCCTAGTTGAGGATGTCAGCTTGGGTGTTGGGTGAAACCCGTTGTGCCTAGGTTGACTTTTGGGGTGCAAGTTCATGTAATTTTGGCTCCTGGGGCCTAGATTTAGTTACTCCATGTCTTCATCATACCTTATACTAAAAATAGTAAGTTGGAAATGAGTTATTGAAGTTTGAACTTCCATCATGAAGTTCCTAAAGTCAACCTGGCACAGGGCTAGGGACTCCTCCCAAGTCGACTGCTATGACTCGAGTCTACTCAACTCTGTGTTTTCATCCTTCTTGCTACATGTCAAACATTTAAATGCATGTCACCAAGGAAAGTTTTTGGGTTAACAAATTCCAATAATCAACTTGAGTCCCTACCTCTCACAGGTCATTAAACTTTGTCTAAAAAGAGGATCCTAACCTCTCAAGTCCCGAGCTCCAATTGTTTAGTCCAATCTTATATATCACTTTCACCTATGACCATCAAATGGCTAAATAATTATCATCATTGCATTCTAAAATTAAAATTGAGTCCAATGACAGATAACATAACTATATTTTATGCGGTAGACATTAATTATTGTTGAGGTGGAAATCAGTGTAACAGAAACATCACCAAAAATAGGGGTAGTATATATCAAAATGACCACCACAATGAGTAGATCGCACCCATGCCAACGATTTGTCAACACAGTACACGATACGCTAGCAAGTCTCCAAAAAGGGGCAGAGCTACGAAAATGTCACTAGAAAAAGTAGTGAGTTAGGCAGAATGACTTAGTGTATATTGTTCTCATTGATGAGATGAGTCTAGTGGTGAAGACAAATCGTTAAACGGATATTGGATGTGACTAAAAAATGCATTCAAAGTTTAAAACTCCAAACTTTGACTCGAGATCTCTCGCTTCTTGTAGCGAATGAGGAGGCACCACTTGGGGTGAGATTGCCAAGTGTTGGAGGTGCGGCGTGTAGGCCCAAGCGGTCATCGGATTGTGTTTGCTGGAGCTTCACCGGTGGTGGTGGTGGTTATGGGTTTCTCTTTGTTGTTTTGAAGAGAGAGAAAGAAAGATAGAAATAGGGAAAGTTAGAGAAAGGGTCTGACAAGTAGGGGGTTTGATTAAATAAATAAAATTGTGGGTGCCACCCACATCCTTTATTAAACCTTTTTACTCTTTTCTTTACTCAGTTTGATCGAGTCTTCATACTTGAGACCGTGATCCTATTCATACGCAAGGAGGGCCTCGTAATTTTTTAACTTGTTGTTGTAGTGATCCATCTCCTCGGATTACGAACACCATTCTTAGAGCTGCAACTTCCTCTTGCTCCAAAATTTAAGCTTTATCAACTTGGACAACTTCTGTCATGATAAAAACTGGGAAAGAAAAAGAAAAAGTCAAGCACTTAAATACCCACACTATAGAAGATAACAATGGTATAGGAGAGTCTTCCCTTATCACTGCTTCGAAGGGTCCCTTTTGGACCCTACATTCGAAAGTAAAATTCTTAACGAAAGTTGTTCCAGCACGATTAGATCAGGAACACAAAGATGATATCGAAGAAAACACAAAATACATCAAACGATCCGAAAGAGATGTCAGATTTTCATTTAATTCATTGTTTGGAATTGAGATATTCAAGTGATGATATTCTCCTCGGGACATTCGCTGACATGATCATCTGTCATTTCACAAATCCATGTAGCACACGCTCCATTAATTAAAGTAATCCTAAGAGCCAAAGAAATAATGTTACGTGTCACTTTATTTCAGAAAGCAAGAAGATGCCAACTGTAAATGTTATACCCGAAATTCGGTTGCCATATCAACAGAGGACACGAGTCAAGATAAAAGGAGTACGGATCAACGTAATCGCTTTTTATGGGATAACTCATTAATTACCTAAGTATCAGAGTATATTTGTAACCTGCTGATTGAAAGGTCTTAGGCAAGGAATCAATATACAAACTGGTACTTAGTATATTAACGAGAAACCATATGTCGTTGAATGCGAATAGCGAGGCACCAAAGAAAGAGACACGTATCAATCGTGAAAGTCCTTAGCATATAATGTACAAACTAAGTGTAAAAGTCAGATCGCCTTGAGACCAAGTAAGCGAGGTGCCTGTCTCGCTATGGAAGACTTCTTATAGCTTCATCCAGTTAGTGTTAGCGAGGCTTACAATCCTGGCAAACTGGAAGATAACATTTAAATGAGCCTCAAAGAACTCTTTAAGCACCGTGGTTGACACCAAACATGCATCGTCGACCTCAGAAGGACGAATGGCCCCAGCTCGCTATTGAGATCACTGGAACCAAGCTTCTGTCGAGACAACTCCAGAAACAATAATTAAAGACGAGATTTAAAACACAATCATTTTTGACCCATTAAAAGGGGGAACATCACAGCTATATGATTTTCAAATCATAAACCGCATTTACACTACGTGATATGTAATCAAATCCCATGATTTTAGGGATGATTGTTGTAAACATATTACAGTCAACTTTGTAATTAACTATCCTCTATGTAATTATAAATAGTGACAAAGAAGATCAGAAGGGGACAAAAAACTCATACAAGAGAGGCCCTGAAAAATAATCAAAAATCTGAATAAGATTGACTCGTGGACTATGCAGAATTTTAACTGCAAAACCACGTAAAAAACCCTGTGTTCATATTTTTATTTTCACAGCTTTTATTTTTTCTGTGTGAAATCACTACTGTGACGCTCAAATTTAGTTAATAAAATCTGCGTTAACAGTTTGGTGCTCTCATTGAGAGCCTTTGTGAAAAAGCTCAGAAAAAAAACCACCTTCTTCATGGCTGAAAAATCCATAAAATGTTAACACCCCAAATGAGGAAACTAATCATCATTCTGGGAAAGAGCCCATGGGCTCTAGAAGGTCTACAAACACGCGGTCTAGAAGGACCACCCGTTCCAGGAGGGCCCAACCTGAGGGTGGTCCCAGTGCACAGACCATGCAATCCCAAAGAACCCAAATCGACGTTGGTCCTTGTATGCAGACAACACGCTCGAGGAGAACTCAGCGTGGGAGTGGTCAGAACCCCGGTGTTAGAACTATTATTTTCTATAGTGACAAATTATGTCCAGTTGCGTCTGGGTCTCGTAGTGTTTGGTCTGGGGTTCATACTGTTAGTGTTAGTCCACGTCAGTAAAGATATTTTAGGTTTTAATTGTTCAGATGGTAACAGCTGTCTCTTTCGGGTTTCTTGGTTTAGCTGGGTATAAATACGATTTCTGGGTATTTTGTTGACGAACTTTTGATTGGAGATTTGAGATTACGTTTCTTTTGTCTTGTTTCTTCTGTATGTTCCATGGCAGGTCAGATCTTGGAGCTTGAGGATGTTCATCAATGGCGGAATGATCTGAATGTGGAATTGCTGAGTTCAAACTGAAGGGAGATCAGTGTCATCTTCATCATCAGATCTGAAGGGATTTCAGGTTGAAGACATGTTGAAGAAGAGCTCAGTTGCAGCACAAGGGATTGTGCATTAACAATCAGTGTTCTTGATTGTTGTTGGTAATTCATTACTAATTGCTGTTAAGGTTGTATTTGATTCCTTTAGAGAGAATTGGAAATTGTAATATGAACCTTTGAGAATTAGTGGATGAATTTACCCTGGTTCGGGGAACCCAAGCACTAGCCGCCTAGAATGAGTTTCTAGGGCAGGTGAAGCTTGTAAAATTCTGGTGTTGAATCTTTGATTTTGTTCTTTTTATATTCAAGCTTAAATCAAGATAAAATCAATCTAAATATGAAAAAGATAGGTTAGACAAGAACTTGGGCTTACATTTGGTATCAGAGCCAGCTATTTCTGTTAGAAATATTGATCCTTAGGGTTCTTGTAAGATTCGTTATTCTAAAATTTATTGTTGCTGCAATTCTTGATTTTTCTGCATTTTTTCTTTCTGCAACACCCAGTTGGAACTAACCCCCTCTCCAGACATGACTCTGGGAGTATACTGCTCTCTATCTTTGTTTTGTTTTTCCTTGTTAGTACAGGAATGGAGATGTTCAGAGAAGGAGGGTCCACATCATGACCCCCAATGCTGGAAGGTGCTAATTACCCATACTGGAAACCCAAAATGCGAGCATTCTTGAGGGCGGTGAATGAAAGAGTTTGGATGGCCATAGAAGATGGTTGGACATGCCCAACGATGATGGATAACGGTGTCACCAAACCAAAACCTACGAGCTTGTGGACTCCAGATGAGATGGAGAGGGCCAATTTTAATTCGAAGGCCATGCATGCTTTGTTCAATGCAGTGTCCACAAATCAATTGAAGGTCATTGCAAACTGTGAGATGGCCAAAGAGGCTTGGGAAAAACTACGAATTAAAAATGAAGGAACGGATGCTGTAAAGAAATCCCGTCTTCGTGCTTTGGCAAAAGCGTTTGAAGATTTATCAATGGAGGAAGAAGAAACGGTGGCTGAGTTCCATGCTAAATTGTGTGACATATCAAATGAATCTTATGCTTTGGGAAAGACTTATTCTAATGCAAAGCTGGTTCGTAAAGTCCTTGGAGTTCTACCTAGGAGATTTATGTCTAAAGTAACCTCCATTGAAGAAATGAGAAACGTGGAGGAACTGGATCTTGATGAACTGATTGGATCCTTGCAGAATTATGAAATGTCATTAACAAGGTGGAAGAAAGAAAAAAAGAAGATGGATGTGAACAAAGAAAAAGGGGACAACAATATTGCGTTCATTCACAAAGAAGAAAATAAGTCTATCCCAGATTTGTCTGCTGGTTTCTCAGATGAAGCTGTAGATTTGCTGACCAAGAACTATGCAAAATTCTTGAAAAAGAAGTACAAGAAACTGTGTTCTGAAGGTAAGAAAAATGCTTCCAAAAGAGATCCTCTTGGGAACTTCTGGCATGGTCAGCAACCCAGTGACAATAAGAGCATGGGCATTCAGTGTAGAGAATGTGATGGGTTCGGACACATTCAGGCCGAGTGTGCTAACACTCTCAAAAAGAAGAAAGCCCTTGTTGCCACCTGGAGCGATAGTGACGAAGAAAAAGACTCTATTGCAAGCAAAAGTTCTAATGAGGATAAACAGGTAGTGGCTTTCATGGCTCAAAGTCATCAGTCTGTTGAATCTGAGGATGATGGAGTCTCCACTGTGTCTGAAGTCGACAGTAATGGAAGACAAAATGCATATGAAGAGATGTTTGCTCAATGGGAATATATGACCAAGCAGATTAGAGGTCTGAATAGTGCCAATGAGAAGATAGAGTCTGAAAAAGTCAAGCTGTAGGACATTGTTAAGAATCTCAACAAACTTCTTGATGAGAAGGACAATGAGATCTACAAGCTTTCAGCTGAACTCGCTAAACAGGCTTTAGAGTTTATCCCTCCAGGAACGGCTGCCATCAATCAAACTCTTCAACTTCAAAAACCTTATGGTGATCGAACCTCTATCGGATACAAGATGTTGTATAAGCAAGGAGATAACTTGGGGGTAGAAGAGTCCATTACACCAGTGATCAACCTAGACAAAAAGGATGACAAGCAATCATCATTTCCCTCGACACCTCAGTCCTCAGACCCCACTGGAAAATTCCATGTTCCATCTGGACCTACCTAGGTGAAGTTAGAAAGAAGAAGAATTGCCCCGGAGAATATATCTCAGATGGAGAGATTCATCCCAGTGTGTCACTTCTATAATAGGAGGGGTCATATTCGACCCAGATGCTATAAGCTGCAGAACTACTTGAAAGCTATGATCAATCGACCTATGAGTTTTCAAAAACCCAATAAAACTCGAAAGGAATGATCTCAATGTGAGTGGAGATTGAGGGCTGATCGTGAATCGAATGTTGGGTTGGTAGCTCAAGTTTCACTGTCTGCATTTCTGGAAGGACAGTGGTACTTGGATAGTGGTTGCTCTCGACACATGACGGGCAACAAGAAATTGTTAGTCAATTACAAAGAAGCAAATGTTGGGTTTTATGCCCTAAATAAAACTCATTTCAATATAATCAGATTTACTTATTAATATAGATCAGAAATAACATTTAATGTTGCATGGTTCACATGATTTATTTCATGATTATATGTACATAATGTATAAATTCATCTGAAATCCTTTTCACATACTTGATCCTGTTTATTGTGCCGTCAACACATTGGAAAGTAAACATGACTATGTGAATAAAGTTTCCTAGATTTATCAGACACAGGGTTTTACTGATATGATAATCTACAACAAGAGTTTACTTGCATTTGGAGAAGTGCTATGTTCTTTCCAGAGCATTGGTTAAAGTAAAGCTCAACCCGCAAAATCCTCCTAAGGGCTTCCACCTCGGCATACCCCCGGGAGTACTCGTCCATGGCATAGTTATGCTTGGCTATCCGAAGCTCTTGCCTCACCTCATCCCCTGGGACTGGAGTAAGCACGATGTTGGGAGGAGCAGGATTTTCTTCCATGGGGGAAACCCCGCCGTCAAGACCATGGGCAGGAGTGTCGGCTCTCCGAGGCTTCTTGGGCTCGTCCTGGGCAATCATCTTGCCCTTGCGCTTACGAATCAGAGCTACCTCAGGCTCCTCTTCGCCTTCTTCAGCCTCCTCCGGAAGGGCTCGGAGCTCTCCCGCACCCTCGGCGACTTCCTCAGAGAAGTCCCACTGCTTTCCTTGGCCTTCTCCCGGAAGCGCCTCTTCGTCGTCCACTAAATCAATAGTGTCAGGGGGAGCGCTAGAAGAGACCTTCAGGGAAGGGGCTATGGGGGAAGAGGTGAAGGCCGGAGGAGCCACGGGAGTGTGAACTCCAGCAAGCTGTTCCAAGATGGCATCCATGGAGACACCTGTTTCACAAAAATAAGCAAGTGTTAGATATCCGTGGGGAACCACTTATACAAGATACAGCAAATAAGCTACTCCTACCCGAACTTCCTAATTCGGCCCTAGCAAAGTCCTGAACTTTAATGCTGGCGGCATCATCTCTGAGATAGCTGTCCGAAGGCCAGAACCAGATGGACATAATGTAAGCTGAAGGACCTAAGGGAATAGGTTCCGGAGGGCCAGAGCCCATCCGGGACCGACCTAGAAAATCTCCTAAGTTTGAAAAATAAAATTCCTTCAAACGATCCCCCCACCGGGTCGATGGCATCCTAAACCTATGAAGACGCTCGTCGAACCCTACAGGCCTATGACTGGCGTATTCACCAACGGAAGGAACATAACGAATTATCAAAGGAGACTTACCGCCGGCACCGGAGGTGCTAGCACCAGGAGCCCCCGAGTTTGGCTCTGGGACCGAAGGCTGTGGCCGGGGGGTTTTCCTCTCCAAAGAATCCTCAATACGAAGGGGCCTCCTAGCAGGACGATCCCCAATCTCTTCTTGAAGAATCTTGTCAAAAAATTTAGCCTCGGACTTCCCGACAATCGCCTGGCTCCTTCGCACCACCGGGCTCCCCACGCGAAGTCCCCTCCCAGAGGCAGCCTGGGCCTGAGAGTATGCCTTCTCCTGGGCCTTCCGGTAGAGATAGTCTTGGTATTTTTTCTCTGCCGTGGCGATAAGCTCATCCCGGAAGGCCTTCTCCGCGACCGGCGCCCTTACATTGGGACAGACGACCCGTGAAAGGTTAGAGTCCTCCACGGATTGATGCAGAAGGATAAGTTTGGCCTTCCTGCAGTTTTCCGTGGTGACCAAACCCCTAAAATCGAGATCGGCCCGGTCGTAGGAGGCAAAGGCTTGGGCCCTCCGGAGGAAGGTATGAGTAGGGGCCGTCCGCTGATAGGGTGGGATCCTCACCCACTCAGTAAGGAGCTCCGGGTGATCCACTGCCCTGAACCCGGAGGAAAAGAAAAAGCGATGGCGATACTCCTTGACGTGAGTCTGCCTATAATACGGAACCACCCCCTCGTTAGCGGGATGGATCCGGAACCCATAGAAACCGTCCTTAAGTTTGTCCCCTTTCTTGGGGACGGATACAAGTTCATAAAAATACAAAATTTCCGCCGGGCGGGGAGATCCCCATCCGCGGGCGGCATAAAAAATAAATAAGCCTGAAAGCAGGCGATAAGCTTGAGGAATGAGTTGGTATGGCGCAAGGCCGACAAAAACAAGGAAATTAACAAAATAGTCCTGAAGTGGGAGCATGGCATCGGCCATCAGGTGTGTCTGGCTCCAGGCTCCGAAGCTGCCGTAATTGTGGTTAGGCGTCTTCGAGTCGCGAGGGGGCCGGTGATAAGTCCCCGAAGTGGAAGGTTTGATCCCGGCAACGTCCATAATATTCTCCAGTTGATGAGGACAGGTTAAGGTAGAGTGAAGCTCAGCCGCTTCCCACCCGGTTGCTCGGGATTTATACCCTTCCTGGGCAACGGGTCCCAGGGAAACCTCCTCCAGAGTGGCCATGCGTTTCCCGCTCTTCTTCGAAGACTTCGAACCAGAGGCAGACATTTTTATTCTGTGAAAAACAAAAAGAAAGAGAAAATTCCAGCAGTTAGGTCCCATACCAAACCCTAAGTCAAGAAAAAGGGAATGGGGGTCCCCTAACCGCTGGAAAGAGGCCCCCTCCGGACACGTGTCACATAGGAAACCCTAGAAAGATTCCTTGAACAAGTGTCGGGTGCAGTAAAATCGCAGAAGGTGGTTTTACACAGTAAGGGGAACAGAAAGAAAAAGACCCCATTCTATGCCCTAAGCAACCGATGAACGAAGAACATATGGTTCTCTTCAACGAAAATGCACGATAATAACAGAGGCATAATAATGGCGACCCTACAACTAAAGCAGTAAACACAAAACAGAATACATGAAGAACCTAAACACTTGCATGCCCAGAAATCTCAAAATGCGAACCCAGAAAAAACAAACAAAGCAAGTAAAAGCATGTCATTACCAGAGGATGCAAGAAACTTACAGTGGAGTGTTGAACTGGGGGTCCTGAGTTTAGTCGAGTAAAGACGAGAAGGACTGATAACAGCAAGCAAGGAAAAACTGGGAAAAAATGGCAAAGTGTTCAGAAGGTTCGTGCTGTTTTAGAAGAATTTTCTCTCTGGGAAATTCGAGCAAAAATGGCAGGGAATGGAAAGTAACCGAAATGAAGGAAAGATGGTGGCTTTTATAGGCAAAAATGCATGAGGAACAGGCGTCACCACCTACCAATCGTACGGTGGGGGAAATGCACGATTCAAATACCCAAAGATCAACGGGTCAGATTGAGTTGCCATAAAGGCGGTGGAAACGTTTGAGTATCCGTCTGACACCATTAATGCGCCGCATCAATCAAGGGGCGTGAAACGAATCGACCTTTGCAAAAAAGCGAATCGCTGCATTTAATGCCATCATTAGATGCACCCTCACGCGCCCCAAGCTCGTGCCGGGAAACCGAGGAGTCGGCCCGAGACACCTCTGCAAAAACCGAATCGCTGCATTAAATGTCATCATTAAATATGGCCCCACGCACTCTGAGCTTGAGCCAGGGAACCGAGGAGTCAACTGGAGGCACCTAAGCAAGCCTTGGTTTATTTTTCAAGTAAACAAGGCTTGGGGGGTAAATGTTGCCCCTAATTTCGCCCAATATACGTGGACCAATCAAACAGGGACACGTGGATCAGATAACTTGTAAATATTTGCTAAGTCTTTGAATGCCACAAGGAAGCACCCTGGGCATAGGTCCCGGAGGAGGCACCCGGAGTACAAGGTGCTCTCGGAAGCTCGCATAGCATAAAGCCTCTCCGCGAAGTGTCAGGCTTCTCCTGAGCAATCAAGTCGCATTTAATGCGGCATGGGAGGAAGCGTGTTGGGACTGCAACACGCAATAAAGTCTGACGGCACAACCTCCAACAGCAGCGCCACAGTAATGATCATTTAAGTCTAGCGACGGCTACTCTGCGAGAGTCACATCAATCACAAGGCAAAAAGGACATTCCTCATAAAAACCCTACAGCACCTAGGGATTTGACCATGCATTACTCATGGTATATTCATTGGGAATACCCAACTTTATGGATACTTACAGATACGTTTGTAAGAACAATTCTAGGGATTACCCCACCAAAACACTATAAATACCCCCTCAAAGCTCATTTAATGGGATCGAGAATCTTGGGTTGCATATGAGCAAGAAGAGTAAATACTCACCAAGAACATTCTCTGTATTTATAAGGGTAACATTCCCTCAAGTGTGGAATCTGTATTAAATACATCCATCAATAACAACGACTCGTGGACTAAGGCTCATTAACGCCCCAACCACGTAAAAATCCTTATCTCGCTTTCTTACAGCTCAATATTATAATCATATTTTAATAGTTGCCGAAAATCTCGGTCAACACTTATTATTTCTAATATTAAATAGGAAAATATTATACATTGTGAAATTAATTATTTAAATAATTAATTTTGGTACAATTTATTTTAAGTATATTTTTCCTAGTATTAAACTAGAGATTAATAATTAAGCCTTCTCTACACTTAATTATTTATTTCTTGAATTTAATACATTTAATTAATTTGAAAAATTAAATATCTAAATTGATTTTCATCATGATACTTAAATATTTCTTTTTCATGACATTTAATTAAATAGAAAATTATTTTTAGTTGAAATTTATTTTTTCAACTAAATTTAAATAATTTTCAAAATATATATTTTTTCTTTATTTTATTAATCAATTTTCGAAATTGCATTTCTTAAATGCTAGAATTTCGAATTTTATCTTGAAAAATAGATTAAGTTGTAAATTAATTATTTATTTTAATTAATTCTTGGATCAACTTAAATCAATGATTTTTTCATTTATGGATTAATTTAAAATAAATTGAATTAAAGTATATTATTAGAAATTATTAGTCAGAGGAAAATCTAGATAGATGATATTTTTGCTTGAAGTATTTTTCTAGTGTATTTAATTAAATAGAAAATTAATATTTAAGTTGATTTTCATCATCATACTTAAATATTTGAAATTTTTCTTATATATTTAATTAAATAGGAAAATTATATTTTTTATTGTAAATTAATTTTATTAATTAATTTTGGGCCAACATTAAATTAGAATAATTTTTCCAGGATTAATTTTTTATTTTAACATGCATTTTCAAAAATTGTATTCTTAAATACTTTAATTTTTCGAAATGCAATATATATTTATAGAAAATTAAATTTGATTTGTAAATTAATTTATATTAACTTTGTAACAACTTAAATTGAATATTTTTCTAAATATTTATTGGAAATTATTACTAAGATGGAAATAATTCATATCATTTTTATATCCATCTAAGTAAAATTTATAAATATTAAATTAAAATTTATATTTAGAATTTTTCATTCTAAATTGGAAATTTTAAATAAATATATATTTAAAATAAATAAATTAAATAAAGAGAATCAAAGAAAATACAACTCACTTTAAATAATGAGCTTGATTATTATTAAGATATTCGATCTCCGTTGTGGGTGTTACACCGCGTTTGTTTTAGTGAGTAATCCTCCCTAATGGAGGAACGTTCATTAGCAATTTCGCACCGTTTAACCTCGCATGATAAGTAGTTTGTAAGTGTTTTGTATGGTATGGATCACCCTAATGGTGGCGACCATACTTGACTTGCAAATTATGAAACAATGGTGGAAGCTCATAAGATAGAATTGCCTTGACTCTCGCCTAAACGGGACAACGCTGAATTCCAATCTTGATCGAATAAAACGTTGCTAGAATGGTTATCATTTTAGATGAGCTGACAACTCTATTCAATGGATGATGCTTTGACTCTCGCCTAAACGGGACACTGTATCAGTTTGTTGAAAAACCTTGGAAATTATTTAGGATTGTATGTTTTAGTATTTTCACTAGTCATTCTTACTTGCTATATGTTTATAATTTCTGAATTGTGTATGAATTTATATTGAACCATGTTATTTTCTGTTATTAAGTTGTAGTTTAATTTCGAATCTTCATTGTTGGTCCAACATGTTTGTTTATCTAATGAGATAAATCCCTAGTTGATTTTCACCATTAGACATACATAATAGTGTTAGATCTCGAAAGATAAATATTGTATATGCGACATCTAGCTGTTCATCAATTGATGACACCTTAGACTAGTATTTTTACGATATGAAACAAGAAGATTACATAAATAAGATTACTTTGTCTTTCGCTAATCGAAGCATCGTTGGATTCTTATTTATAAACGAAATTATCCTAATTCCTCTTAGCTTATTCATTTCGAATTAGCTCCATAATATATCATTGGATGAATGGTCTATAAATCATTTCATGTCATTATATTTTCTCTTAAGAAATTAAATGACGCATATGATTATAATCCCGAAATTCTATTCCCAATTGATATAAATCCTCAATCTTAGAAATCTCCTACTTGTATAGGCAAATCTGACTTAGAGTTTGTATTAGTAGTGGTGGTCCAAGATAGAATTACTCATAATATTTGGTATAAATTTAAGTCTTTGACTTTAATTTTAGAATCCAAACAGAAATATTCTTATATTTCTATTTCCAGAATACAATACAGTTACACTTTCTCAAGTGTTTAATATCCATCTTCTATTAATGGATTCAAACTGTATGGAATATGAGTTAAATATTCTGTGACCAGGATCCACTTACACTATTCTAAGAACTCTTTGATGTTACTAAACCTATGTCATCATAGACACTACCACTTTTTTTTAATCTATGGCATTTGTATCTTGTTCATAGTGGATTTGACAAGATCAATCTCTGCAAAGAGTTAATATGCCTATATCCACTAAAAGTAGTTCATCTCATTCGCAGATGAATGTACATTCAGGGGTGGATATGAGTTTTTCGTTGTATTCTTCAAACGAAAACTCTAGATTATACCTTTTAGCGAGAAATTTGAAATGTTTGAAAAATTTCATTAATTTCTAGCAATGGTTAAAACCATTAAGGTAAGTGGTTAAAGATCTTGCGAACTGATAGGGGTGGAGAAATAGTTAGTAGATATGCAGTTCAAAGATCATTAAATTGATTTTTGAATTATATCCAAACTTACCTCCCCAGAAATTTCGAGTTGCATGTTAATGATTAGTTACTAGTCGTTGCCTAATTCCTTCTATGGTAATACAATTTCAGAATGATGTAATGGTTGTATACTTAATGTAAATCATTACTAGATTCATGGATGACCTAATCAAAATCTTAAGAAAAGCTAGAACTGTTAACCATGGTTTGTTAGCTATTCTAAGTGATTAGGGGTGGACCATCCCATTGTCAATAGATAAGAAAGTGTTTGTTCAAACAAATACTACTTTTCTAAGAAAATGACTATGTCTGAAAAACAAGTAGCAAATAAAGGAGATATTTAATTCTTGATTCCAAAAAGTGTTCTATCATCTTATATGACATATGATGATCCCACTGCCTCTGTTGTCTTGTCACAACCAAAGAGGTTAATACCATTTAGTTTTCTTCGACATAATTCACGGTACCTTGTCGTAGTGGGAGAGTTTCTAGGAACTCACCTTCTTATGACTTGGGAGACACTAGTGATTAAAATCCATTGTGAGTTTAAACAAGTAATGGATTGTCAAGATAAGAAACTAAGAAGAAAGCCAATAGAACTATGGTTTAATCCATTCACATGGAGTAACCTAAAGTTTTCTATTACAAGGACATAAAAGGAAATTTTCGTTTATAAGTCCATTCAATGGACTTAACAAAACTTCCTGTTCCTAGTATTATAGGTTTGAGTTTATCTAAACCTATGGCTTGTGGTATACCTGGTAATTACTTACTCTAATGCAAGCAACTTACTTTAGTAAGATGCTGAAGCATTTTCTTTCTAATGGCAATCTATAGAAGCTTCACAACTTCTTAGGCATAGATTTTATCTAAGGAAAAGTCTCAACTATTCCAGAAAAGATAAAGCCATGAAAGAATTTCTTATATCAAGAGTGAGAGGTCTTGGATATGCTTTTGTATGCCTTAGACCAGACACCTGCTGTTGAGTGGGAGTAATGAGTAGGTATCAGATTAATCTAGGAGAAGAACATTGGAAGACAATCAAGAAAATTTTAAGATTAAGAAGAGGAACTATATGTTAGTCTATAAGGGTGTGTTTAAAACTCTTAGACTACACCATATCAGATTTCGAAATTTGCCTATGTTCTAGTAAATATTTCTGATAAGATGGTGATTACTCTGGGGGTGGAATAGTGATTTTGGAGAAGTGTAAAAACCTATCTGAAGTCTCTAGGTCTACCAGAGAGAGACTGAATGTTAAAGCTGCAGGAAAGGTACTTATTCAGTCTAAGGAAAGTTCTATACATTTTTGGCATCAATCCAAATTGCCTTAAACTACTAGTGTTAATTTCCTGATTAACCAAAAGTAGTTGCCAAAGTTATAGAATCCAGTATCCCAAGAGAGTAGACATATAGAGAGGAATTTCACATTATCAATGATTTTGTGATTTAAGGAAGAGTAATGGTGGAGAAAAGGTTGTGGTTAATTCAACCTTTCAGATCCTATTACGAGGAGTTTACTACTACTACACTTGATTTGTATATCAAGGTGTTGAGATTATTTGAAACACACTTTTTGTTTTATATTAGTGCAAGTGGGAGTTTGTTGGGTTTTATGCCCTAAATAAAACTCATTTCAATATAATCAGATTTACTTATTAATATAGATCAGAAATAACATTTAATGTTGCATGGTTCACATGATTTATTTCATGATTATATGTACATAATGTATAAATTCATCTGAAACCCTTTTCACATACTTGATCCTGTTTATTGTGCCGTCAACACATTGGAAAGTAAACATGACTATGTGAATAAAGTTTCCTAGATTTATCAGACACGGGGTTTTGCGATATGATAATCTACAACAAGAGTTTACTTGCATTTGGAGAAGTGCTATGTTCTTTCCAGAGCATTGGTTAAAGTAAAGCTCAGGTTGGATGCATGGAGTATGCATCGGAAGGGACCGATATTGAACTTTGACTTAGATTTAATTAAACTTACCGTAAAATCTATTCAAGTCAATATCGCCTAGTTGATCCTAGATCAAATGATCTTAATCCTGTTATGATTAGACTCAATCTTAAAAGGCTATTCGTGTTCCTTGAATTGTTAGTTAAGCCTACCTTTTGGTCAGGGTGATACGTACTTTTTGGGAACACGGTAGTGCAATTGAGTGGGAGCGCTATCATAAACATGGAATCTATAGCTTCTATCTGGCGAATAGTAAGCAAAGGATGATCTCCTTCAAGCTTTACCAAACGAACATAAATGGTGGAGTACTCATTTCACATAAGCTGAAATATCATTTATACGGGGTCAAGTGTTTTAAGGAATAAATACATTGTAGGGTGTAACGGTAATTTAATCCCTTTACAGTGTAGATCATTCATATAGAGGATCATTGATCACATTAGGGTTATAACAATGGATAACTAATGATGTGTCTATATGGTGGAACATATAGAGCATTCTATATACTGAGAGTGCAATTCTAAGTTCTATGCGTGGATTCAACGAAGAATTAATAAGTTAGTGAATTTTAGTGCTAAATTCTTGATCTACTTATTGGAAGCTCGGTTATATAGACCCATGGTCCCCCCACTAGTTGAGATAATATTGCTTGTAAGACTCATGTAATTGGTTTTGATTAATCAATTATAATTCTCAAATTAGACTATGTCTATTTGTGAATTTTTCACTAAGTAAGGGCGAAATTGTAAAGAAAGAGTTTTAGGGGCATATTTGTTAATTATGATACTTTGTATGGTTCAATTAATAAATATGATAAATGACAATGTTATTTAATAATTATTTATAGTTATTAAATAGTTAGAATTGGCATTTAAATGGTTGAATTAGGAAATTGGTATTTTTGAGAAAATCAGATACAAAAGGTGTTAAAATTGCAAAATTGCAAAAAGCAAGGCCCAATCCATTAGTGTATGGCCGGCCACCTATTGTAGTATTTTAAGTTGATTTTTTCATTATTTTAATGCTATATAATTCAAATCTAACCCTAGTGGAATGCTATAAATAGATAGTGAAGGCTTCAGGAAAAACACTTCTTCTGATTCAGAAAACCTGAGCTTTCTCTCTCCCTATCTTTAGCTGCCACTTCTTCTTTGTCTTCCCTCTTGATAATTTCAAAATCCTTAGTGTATGAGTAGTGCCCACACACATCAAGCAATACCTCAATCATAGTGAGGAAGATCGTGAAGAAAGATCATCAGCAAAGGAGATTCAGCATCAAGGATTCAGAGAAAGAGATCCAGGTTCAGATATTGATAATGCTCTGCTACAGAAAGGAATCAAGGGCTAGATATTTGAACGGAAGGAGTCATTATATTCCGCTGCACCCAATGTAAGGTTTCTTAAACTTTATATGTGTTTAATTTATCGTTTTAGAAAGTTCATATTTAGGATGTTAATAAACATACTTGTGAGTAGATCTAAGATCCTAGTAAAATAATTTCCAACAGCAAAGGAGGGAGTTATCACTTTTGGTGATGGAAATAAGGGCCATATTATTGGAAAAGGAGACTTGGTGATGAGTAGAGCTGCACCTCTTACTGAAGTACTGTATGTGAAAGGACTCAAGGCAAATCTGATAAGCATCGGTCAACTTTGTGATGCAAATTACACTGTAAGTTTTTCTAAAACTCATTGTTTAGTTTCATTTGATGGGTGCTCAGTCTTAACAGGGAAGAGATCTAGTGATGGTAGTTATTTGTTGGACAATGTTGTCCTATGTAATAGTGCACCATTGGATAAATCAGATATTGGAGACTTTACTGCTATTCCAAAAGTTTTAACCAAAAGAAATAAGAGTGTTAAATCATCACCTCGTCTTTCAAGAGCTCATTCACTATTGTTAGTGCTATGGTATGGTCTTCTAAACCTTATACTGTTGAATCTTGGGTTTAAACAAAGAAATGATGATGTTTTTGTCCTAGTGTATGCTGGTTTTGATCATGTTGTACATCGTACTCCCTTGCTTCAAAAGAAATATGATACACACATGATATGTTGTCTAGTGTTCCTCATTGCTTGTTTATGTGTCTTCATGTGTGATAATGAAAGTTCCACAAACATTTCTCAAAATGCACGTTGACTCAAAATATATAGATAACAGATATCATTTTTTAGAATTGGTTGAGTAAAAATACATTGGATAATCACATATTATTCTTGATGCTCTCTTGGATTTTTGTTTAATAAAGCCTTGAATTCTCATATTAATGTGTGCAACTGGGGAAGTTTTTTTATGTGTTCTATCTGATTAATTCGTTGTGGTATATGATCATTATCTTTCTCTGTTTGTTCAGCTAAGCCTTGATTGCTATCATTTTTTTTCTATGAGGCACTTCATGTCCTATCTACAGGTTCTCCAGTTCTATCGAGGAAGCTCTAAATAGGTGAATTTTTCAGGATCTTTTGAACCTTTATTTTTCCCAGCTAATAAGGCTACCTCTTTTAGATGCAATGGGAAGAGCTTTCTTTAGTCCATTTACTAATAATTAGTATGCTTCTTCTATATTAGTATTTCTGATTAAAAGAGGACGGCTACATCTCTGAGGCAGAGTGAAAGCCGTAGCTGGTTGCAAAAGAAAGAGCCGGAGTGTCTAAAGATAAAAAAGGCAAAAAAAAAAAAATGGGCAGCTTAATAAAAATTTTGAGAGAGTGAGCCAATGTTCTCACATGAGGTCACTTGCACACACTGAAGAAAAATCTTGGTTCAAAATCCTGTAAAAAATTCCTTGTTTGTTGTCTTTCTCAAGTGTGTGTGAATATGTGGATTGGTAGAAGTTGTCTCATCTTTTTATTAAGTATGGCTCATTGTGAAGTTGAATGAATTTGTTCTTTGCTCAAATGATCATTGCTCACTTGTTAATTGATTAGGCCACTCATTGTGTTTCCTCTTTACAAGTTGAACATGTTAATTCTTGAGATATATCATTTGGCATGTTTTTGATTGAAATAAAAATAAATCTCATTTGTAGCATCATTCGTAATATTGTGGTGATCTGATTGTTTTGCTTAGTCAATCTCTCATTTTTTTTATATATCTAATATCCATATGTTTTAGGTCATGTTGTGAGATGGTTTGTCTTTCTTCTTTAATGTTGTAATAGATACTTTGGAATTTCTTTGCAATGAGGAGTCTATGTTGCATTTTCTGTCGCCATTCAGGGGGCGCTCTTTGATAAACTTCTTATTTTCTTAGGGGGACAATTTGACATGAATTATGCTCAATGAAGGGGGAGCAAAACTTATCCTTTGTGTGTAAAGTGGTAGTGGTGCATTTGTTGTTTGGTTGTTTAAAGTGTTTGCTTTTTTGTTTGTTTAGACTCTGTTATATTTTGATGGTTGCTTTGTTTCGCACTAGTATTGTTGTCATTGACCATAATTTCTCAAGGGGAGATTGTTAGAACTATTATTTTCTATAGTGACAAATTATGTCCAGTAGCATTCCAGTTGCGTCTGGGTCTTGTAGTGTTTTGTCTGGGGTTCGTACTGTTAGTGTTAGTCCATGTCAGCAAAGATATTTTAGGTTTTAATTGTTCAGATGGTAACAGCTGTCTCTTTCGGGTTTCTTGGTTTAGCTGGGTATAAATACGATTTCTAGGTATTTTGTTGACGAACTTTTGATTGGAGATTTGAGATTACGTTTCTTTCGTCTTGTTTCTTCTGTATGCTCCATGGCAGGTCAGATCTTGGAGCTTGAGGATGTTCATCAATGGCGGAATGATCTGAATCTGGAATTGCTGAGTTCAAACTGAAGGGAGTTCAGTGTCATCTTCATCATCAGATCTGAAGGGATTTCAGGTTGAAGACATGTTGAAGAAGAGCTCAGTTGCAGCACAAGGGATTGTGCATTAACAATCAGTGTTCTTTATTGTTGTTGGTAATTCATTACTAATTGCTGTTAAGGTTGTATTTGATTCCTTTAGAGAGAATTGGAAATTGTAATATGAACCTTTGAGAATTAGTGGATGAATTTACCCTGGTTCGGGGAACCCAAGCACTAGCCGCCTAGAATGAGTTTCTAGGGCAGGTGAAGCTTGTAAAATTCTGGTGTTGAATCTTTGATTTTGTTCTTTTTATATTCAAGCTTAAATCAAGATAAAATCAATCTAAATATGAAAAAGATAGGTTAGACAAGAACTTGGGCTTACACCCGGGACGAGGGATGAAGAGCTCAATTGTGGAGGTGCCCAATCTGTGGGAGAAGGAACTTATAAAATGGAAAACCGCCGCCTGAGACGTCGTTTGGAAGAGGCGCAGCGTCGAAACGTTGGGTTAGAGCGTGATGCAGCCTCATCCAAGGCAGCACAAGGGACGAATGCTCAAAATCAACCTAAACTTTGAGTGAGAAGACCACGAGGCAAACCTCATGGCTCACGAACCAGGAGACAGGAAAAGGGCCAGGAAGAACAACCCAGGGAAAATGAGACACCCCCTGAAAATCAAAACAAACAGCCAGATGGGAGACAACCGGAAACTTATGAACCAGAAATCCCTCATGAGAATGAGGATGATCTTGGGACTCAACTGAAAGAACGGAGGTCACCTGCTAGAAATCACTAGCGTCCTTCCCAAACCCATAGAGCGAGGACTCGTACAAACCCTGATGGGGGAAATACGACAAATCGCTCTAGGGAGGAAAGAACAGAGTGTGAAGAAGCAAGTGTGACTTCGAGGCGGTTAAGAACCCATAGTCGATCAACTCGAAGAGGAGAAAGTACCCAACGAGCTAATGATCGAGAAAGTATGGGAACCAGTAAATCCGCGAGCCACTCAAAGACAAAGTCTATGAGTAAGACGCGATCTGCGAGTAAGACAAGGTCTGCTAGCAATTACTCCCAACTGGATCTGCGAGAGCACTTGAATTGGAAGAAACCTAACCTTCGCCAATAGCTTGGTCCAAAGCAAGAGGATCCCATCCAATTGCAGATAAACGAGTTGGAGGACAAGTTTAGGAGATATCAAGTGGGGGAATTAGGGAAACTATCTGGATACGACTCTCACGAGGAGCTTGAGCCGTATTATCCAAACATAATGAATACCACTTTTCCTTCGGGATTCAAAAACTCGCATGTCTCGTCATATAACGGGACCACTGATCCAGTGGCACATTTGAATAACTTTAACACAATAAGGCGAGCGAGTAATGTGACGAACAATTTACGCCATATTTTGTTCCCCACCTTGCTTGTTGGAGCAGCGAGTAGCTGGTTTAACAAGTTTACTCATCATTCAATAACTTCCTGGGAGCAGCTGTCCACGGATTTCAAGAAACAATTCCAGGCTGCTAGGGATAGGTAACCCGAAGCGGTCTCACTAACCAATATAAAGCAGCAACCCCGCGAGATACTTAAGGCGTACTTAAGTCGTTTTAGCACGGTTGCAACTAGGGTTAGGAATTTGGATGACAGAACGCAACTTACATCCCTTCAGGCTGGGATCTCTACTGATCCATTAACCGTAGGGGGCAAGTTGTGGGATGACTTACAAGGTCGTCCAGTGAGAAGCATCACTGATTTCAATAAAAGGGCTCAATAGTTCGTTCGGAAGGAAGAAGCTTGAAAGGAAATGAATCTGTTGAGAACAAGCTCGGGAGGCAAACCTAGCAATGTTTCAACGTGAACTGTTTCCATGAGAATTGATAATATGGGGGCTTCTGGTTCAAAGAGAAAGCACAGAGTTAAGGAACCGTCGAAGGCTAAAAAGAAACAAAAGAAGCATGATAAGTATGTGTTGGTATATACTATTTATACCGAGCTTAACAAAACTCAGGAGAATACTTACCTCGCACATGAGCAAAAGGTGGCCTTCGGCAAGCCCGAGCCCATGAGGAATTCGAGGAGTAAGAGGGATCCTAACAAGTATTGTAAATTCCATAAGGATATTGGGCATACGACCGAAGAATGTCGCCAATTGAAAGATGAGATAGAAAGTCTCGTCGTTCAAGGCCATTTTAAGCAGTACATGAAACGACAAGGCCATGGATACAACCAGACGAGTCTGCCCAATAACCCAAACAACCAGGGGTTACAACCTATTCTTGTTGAAGGGGAGGGCATCCTGGTAATTTCGGGAGGGCCACATATCGCAGGGGAAAGCAATAATGCCTAGAAAAGATACGTGAAGGAGATAAAGAACGACGAGTTGGCATTCGCCCCAGAACCTTCCAAGAAGGTGAAAACCGAGGAGCCTCCCATTATATTCATGGAGGAAGATGAGAAAACGTGAGATACCTGTTGGAAATATTTTACCAGGATCTAGATTACTACCATGTATGTTTCATTAACATCCTAATATGAATTCTAAAACAATGAAATAAACACATAAGGGTTTAAGAAAACCTTACATTGGTTGCAGCGGAATATAATGACTCCTTCCGTTCAGATCTCTAGCCCTTGATTCCTTTCTGTAGCAGAACATAATCAAGATCAGAACCTGGATCTCTTTCTCTCCTTCTTTTGATGCTGATTCTCCTTCTTGTTGTTTGGAATCTCCTACAATCTTACACACTATGATTGATATACCACTTGATGTGTGTGGGCACTACTCTATCACTCAAGGATTTTGAAATTGAAGAAGAAAAGAAGAGAGAAGGTGGCGGCTAGAAGATTTTCTCTGAAGGAATGAGATGCATCATCTTTTCCTGAAGCCATCACTACCTATTTATAGGTAACCACCTAGGTTTAGGTTAGATTTATTTGGCATTAAAATAATAGAAAAATAAATGGTAAATGCTTAGTGTGGCCGGCCATAGGATGTTGGATTGAGCCCACTTTGCAATTTTGCCATTTTGTCATTTTTCCATTCCAATTTCTCAAAAACGCAAATTTTCCAATTTAACCACTTAAATCCCAATTCCTATTATTTAATAACTAAAAATTAATTATTAAATAATATTATCATTTAATATATTTATTAATTAGACATATAAAGTCTCTTAATTAATAAATGAAACCTAGAATCTTTTCTTACAAGTTTGCCCTTGCTTAGTGAAAATTCATAAACTAGACATAGTCTAACTTTAGAATTATAATTGATTAATCAAAATCAATTAACTGAGTCTTACAAGCAGTATGGTCTCAACTAGTATGAGGACCATGGGCCTATATAACCGATATTCCAATAAGTCGAACCAAATTTACAAAGTAAATTCCCTAACTTATTAATTCCTTATTGAATCCACACTTAGAACTTGGAATTGCACTCTCAGTCATATAGAACGCTCTATATGTTTCACGATATAGATACGTCATTAGTTATCCATTGTTATAATCCTAATTTGATCAATAACCCTCTAATAGATGATCTACATTGAATAGGCACTAAGTTACCGTTACACCTTCAATGTATTTTATCCTTAAAACACTTAGCTCCGTATAAATGATATTTCAGCGAAGTGAAATGAGATCTCCACCATTTATCTCTGTTTAGCCAAGCTCGAAGGATATCATCGTTTCACTTCTAAATTCCTAGAGAAGTTATAGACTCCATATTTATGTTAGCGCTCCCACTCAATTATACTATCATGTTCCCAAAATGGACGTATCACCTTGACTGTTCAAAAGTAGGCTTAACTAACAAATCAAAGAACATGTATAATACTCTTGAGATCGAACCTAAACATATCAGGATTAAGATCATTTGATCTAGGATCAACGGGTGATATTGAATTGAATATATATTATGGTAAATTTTAATATATCTAATCAAAGTTCAATATCGGTCCCTTCCGATGTATACTCCATACATCCGATACTGGTAAACTTTGCCAATGCCCTGGAAAGGACATAAAACTTATCCAAGGTGTAAGAATACCTATCGCTGATTATCATGTCAGTCTAAATCAATTGAATTGACAAATCAGAGAATAAACTTTCGAACATATAATCAAGATTATATTCCACTGTGCTGACAACACTATAATCATTAACAAATTCATAGGTTCAGGAGTTAAATAGAATTCATACATTATATAAATATAATCATGAAAGAAATCATGTGAACCATGCAACATAAAATGTTATTTCTGGTCTTTATTAATAAGTAAATCTGATTATATTAAAATGGGTTTTATTTAGGGCATAAAACCCAACAAACTCCCACTTGCACTAATATAAAACAAAATGTGCATTTCAAATAATCTCAACACCTTGATATACAAATCAAGTGTAGTAGTAGTATACTCCTCGTAATAGGATCTGACAGGTTGAATTCAACACAACCTTTTCTCCACCATTACTCTTCCTTAATCACAAAAACTTAATGATGTGAAATTCCTCTCTATATGTCTACTCTTTTTGGATACTGGATTCTATACATTTGGCAACTACTTTTTGGTTAATCAGTAAATAACACTAGTAGTTAAGACAAGTTGGAACGGTGCCACAAATGTATAGAACTTTCCATAGACTGAATAAGTACCTTTCCTGCAACTTTAACATTCAGTCTCTCTCTGGTAGACCAAGAGACTTCAGATAGGTTTTTACACTTTTCCAAAATCACTACTCCACCCCCAGAGTAATCACCATCTAATCAGCAGACTATCTAGCACAAAGGCAAGTCTCGAAATCTGATGTGGTGTAGTCTAAGAGTTTTAAACACACCCTTATCGACTAACATATAGTTCCTCTTCTTAATCTTAAGATTTACTTGATTGTCTTCCAATGTTCTTCTCCTGGATTAATCTGATACCTACTCATTACTCCCACTCAACAGCAGGTGTCTGGTCTAAGGCATACTAAAGCATATCTGAGACCTCTCACTGTTGATTTAAGAAATTCTTTCATGGTTTTATCTTTTCTAGAATAGTTGAGACTTTTCCTTAGATAAAAAAAATTTATGCCTAAAAGTCGAGAAGCTTCTATAGATTGCCATTAGAAAGAAAATGCTTCAGCATCTTACTAAAGAAAATGCTATTTCATGGAATTAACTTCTGATTTTTTGTGTAGTTTTGTATTTTGATTTTTACTTTTCAATTTTTAAATCTAATATCATAAATAAATTAATTTGAATTTTTTTAAATTTAATTTTAGATATTAGTGTAATTTGAATTTGAAAACAACTAAAAATCTATTTTTTTGCTTGATTTTATATGTTATTTTTAAATTTGATTATTTTATCTTATTTTTTAAATTTAAAGGTCAGATATTAAATATTTTTTAAATTAAATTTTTTTAAAATTATTTGACCTTATTTAAATTTAAAATAAGATTACTATAATCATGTAATTTTAAATAGAAGTAAGATATTTTGCTAACTTTTAAATTTTGTTATTTTTATTTAAATTAAATTATAAAATCTGAAAAATATTTATTTTTTTTATTTTACATTTAATTTATAAAATAACTTCAAAAATTTAAAAGGTAGTTAGCAATTATTTTTGAAATGATATTTAGGTTAGTTGAAACCTATTTTTTCAAAAATTGTAGGTTTAATTTTAAATTTATTTTATCATTATTTTATTCTTAAAAACCGAAATATTTTTTTTTATTTAAATATTTTCGAAAATAATTATTTAAAATTAAATTATTCCTACATCCAACTATCCAATTCATCTTGTTGCAGGAGTATGTGTTTTAGCTTGTATGTAAGTTTATAAAACCTATTATTGCTTGATTTCAAATAGCCATGGTTAACTTGTTGACAGATCCAATACCCATGGTTCAATTGGTCAAGTAAATAATTTGTAACAGGTAAATTTTACAATCTTCTTTCATCTGTGTATGACCTAGCAACATGATAGGATCCATCCAAATGTGTGCCTGTGTGAGCTTATAGGTTTAATTTTGTTATAGATGCATATAGGTTGTTGTTGCTAAATAAAATATCATAGTTTTTGATAGATTTTATTTAGGCCCATTTAGTTTTTGGGCCTATTCAATTAAGAACAGTTGTTCATTTTAAGGTTAAATTCCTCTCTTTTGGGCCTTGTGTGAGAGTTGGGAGCCATAGTAGTGGGTACGACATACTGAACCCAGCCCCCCCTCACATGAACTACCCCAATTGTGAAGGCCCATTTGCCTAATTTGGATAACTGTACTAGGTTAATTAAATTAGTTTAACCTAATAAAATTGATTAGCAACATAATTAATTTCATTTATTTTGAAATGAATTTAAGAAAACTATAGTTTAAAGAATTTTATTCTAAGCTAAACTATATGTATTTTCTTGTATTTAATTAAATATAGAGTTATAACCAACTAGATTCTTTCTGAAGCTTAATTTAAATTTTTCATTAAATATTCCTATTTAAGTTGAAATTTAGTTATCTCTAACTAATCAACTTAAATCTGAATATCTTTTGAATTTCAAATTTCAAAATTAAGTTGAGGAATTTTAGGAATTGGTTATTAAGATTCTTTAGATATTTTTTAAGTTGATATTTTTTTTTAAATATTAACTTAAAATGGAATATTTTCAAATTAAGTGGTTATAACTTAATTTTAATTTAATTAAATCTAATTTGAAAGATATTTAAGTTGATTTTTTTTTAGATTCTTCTAAACAACTTAAACAAGATATTTTCAAATTTGTTCCATTATTTTGAATTTAAATAATAATTAAAATTTAATTAAAGTTGATTTTTTATTTAAACCAACTTTAATTTGTAATTTTTCATTATTAAAATATGGAACTGATGATTAAATAAAATACATATATTTTTTTTAAATAATGAGCTTTAATCAAAAGATATTCGATCTCCATTGTTGGTCTTACAAAAGTTAAATTTTTTCAATATAACCTCGAGACGCTAGACTTCGTCCCCCTTATGGATGGTTATTCGTTGAAAACTTTTAACACCATAAGATCTCATTTGATAAGTGTTTTGTGAGTTTTCGTCTCTATTAGACTCTCCCCTACGGTGACTACTTAGAGATAAACTCATAAAACATGAAACAATGGTGGAAGCTCATAAAATGAGAATAACCTTAACTCTCGCCTACCGCGACAACGTTGGATTCTCATTTTGATCGAATAAAAGGTTGCTAAAATGGTTTTATTTTAGATGAGCTAACTACTCTATTCAACTAATGTTATCTTTGACTCTCGCCTACTGGGACACTGCATTTCATTATGTTGGAAACCTTGGAAAATAAACTATGTTAGATTTAGTATTTTTATAACATATGTGATTATTCATTGTTTTCTAAACTTGTGTATGAATTTGAACCAAAACCTTACTTCTGTTTTATTGATGTATTGTAGTGCCAATAACCCTCATCCCATTCCACTCCTAGTTAATATCTTAGCAAATGAACTAGAAGTTATAAACTCCTTGTCAGAGTAATACTTCACATATGCTCATGATGAACATATTCCAGAAAGCAGGTAAGCTGGGAATTGTTCACTCTGAAGAGCAAATAGTTCATAACTCCATAAATCCTACTATTTCAAGCTTAGTTGAGAAGATAAGAGAAAGTGATTCCACTTCCTCAAGTTATACTTCACAACAAAATGAACCAGCAAGAACAACAATTCACAAACGAATAAGCAGTGATGCTTTAGTCTTCGAATCATGTGTTTTAGAGAATGATAAATCCATTTGGATTCTTTATTTTGGGTCTACAAACCATGTAAGTTGTTCATGGCAATTGCTTGAGAATTGGAATTATTTGAAATCCGGAGAGTTGAAACTTAAGGTTGGTAATGGCGAAATGGTTTCGGTTAGAGCTAGAGGAAAATCCAAACTCAAGTTTCAAAACAGAATTTTGGAATTAGACAATGTCTTATACATTCCAAATTTCAGTAGAAACTTGGTTTCTGTTTCATTCTTACAATTGCAACAATACAAATTAGAAACCACAAAATCTAACGAACTTTGCCCTACATAACGAACTTTTTAAAGTAGCTAAACCTAGAAACCACAAAAAGCAAAAGATCGATGATGATAATTAAACATATCTATGGCATTTACGTTTGGGTCACACAGGCTATGACAAATTAAATAGGCTAACCAAAGAGGGTCCATTGAAAAATGTCGTCTTAGGTGAATTACCTATTTGCGAGTCTTACCTAGAAGGAAAAATGACCAAACGTTCTTTCTCTGCAAAGGGAGAGCGTGCCAAACAACCCCTAGGGTTAGTGCATTCAGATGTTTGCGGACCTTTGAATGTAAAAGCCCGTGGTTATGAGTACTTTGTCACTTTCATTGACGATTACTCTAGATATGGACATATTTACCTTATGCATAAGAAATCTGAAACATTTGAAAAGTTTTAGGAATTTCACGCATTGGCTCAAAACCAATTAGGTAAAACATTAAAGATCTTGCGAACTGATGGGGGTGGAGAATATATGGATATGCAGTTCAAAGATCATTTAATTGAACTTGGAATTGAATCCCAATTAACCGCCCCTAGCACTCCATAGCAAAATGGAGTTGCAGAAAGACAAAATCGCACGCTTTTGGAAATGATTAGGTCCATGCTTAGTTATTCAACTCTACCTACGTCCTTCTGAGGATATGCAATTCAGATGGCAACTGACATTTTAAATGTTGTTCCATCTAAATCAATCCCTAAGACACCTTTAGAACTATGGAATGGTCGTACACATTAAATTTAAAAAAATATTAAATTAATTCAAAATGATAATTAGAATTGAATTAGGAATAGTAATAGTATAAATATAGAACTACACAAAAAATCGGAAGTTAATTCCATGAAAAAGCATGAAAAATTGAAGAAAAACGAAAAAATTGTGAGCTGTACGGACAGTTTTCGCGATCGCAGGAAAATTTCAGCACAGCCCCGATTTTTTCGAATCTTCAAAAAATCATAACTAATTCAAATTAAATCGAAATTGAGTTCTGTAAAAAAGTAACTTGCTTAATTGTTTCCATACTATCCAATCAAAATAATTCCAGAAACAAAATCGCAATTATTTTTCACGAAAATTCACAAACATCAATCAATCATCAAATAACACTCAATACAACATGATACCATCCAAAAACAAACAAACAATCGTTTTAAAGTCCAAATTTCTTGCAAGTAAATCAATTACCATGGCTCTGAGGCCAGTTGTTGGAATTTATTTTACCAGGATCTTAGATCTTCTCACAAGTATGTTGATTAACACCCTAAATATGAACTTTCTAAAACGATGAAATAAACACATATAAAGTTTAGAAAACCTTACATTGGGTGCAGCGGAATAATATGACTCCTTCCGTTCAGATATCTAGCCCTTGATTCCTTTCTGTAGCAGAGCATTATCAATATCTGAACCTGGATCTCTTTCTCTGAATCTTTGATGCTGAAACTCCTTCTTGCTGAAAGTCTTTCATCACGATCTTCCTCACTATGATTGAGGTATCACTTGCTGTGTGAGGGCACTACTCATACACTAAGTATTTCGAAATTTGAGGAAGAAGAAAGAGAGAGTGGGTTCGGCAAAAGATAGGGAGAGAGAGAGGCTCAGTTTTTTCTGAATCAGAAGTGTCAGAAGAAAAGTGTAGAAATTTAGTGTAAATTTCCTGAAGCCTTCACTATCTATTTATAGCATTCCACTAGGGTTAGGTTTGAATTATTTGGCATTAAAATAATGAAAATATCAGAGGGAAAAACCCTACAAAAGTGGCCGGCCATGCAAGGTGGATTTGGGCCTCACTTTTTGCAATTTTGCAGTTTTATCTTTTCTGCATCTGATTTTCTCAAAAACGCCAATTTTCAAATTCAACCATTTAAATGTCAATTCTAACTATTTAATAACTATAAATAATTATTAAATAATATTGTCATTTATCATATTTATTAATTGAACCATACAAAGTATCATAATTAACAAATATGCCCCTAAAAACTCTTTCTTTACAATTTCGCCCTTACTTAGTGAAAAATTCACAAATAGACATAGTCTAAATTGAGAATTATAATTGATTAATCAAAACCAATTACATGAGTCTTACAAGCAATATTATCTCAACTAGTGCGGGGACCATGGGTCTATATAACTGAGCTTCCAATAAGTAGATCAAGAATTTAGCACTAAAATTCACTAACTTATTAATTCTTCGTTGAATCCACGCATAGAACTTAGAATTGCACTCTCAGTATATAGAATGCTCTATATGTTCCACCATATAGACACATCATTAGTTATCCATTGTTATAATCCTAATTTGATCAATGATCCTCTATATGAATGATCTACACTGTAAAGGGATTAGATTACCGTTACACCCTACAATGTATTTATTCCTTAAAACACTTGACCCCGTATAAATGATATTTCAGCTTATGTGAAATGAGTACTCCACCATTTATGTTCGTTTGGTCAAGCTCGAAGGAGATCATCCTTTGCTTACTATTCGCCAGATAGAAGCTATAGATTCCATGTTTATGATAGTGCTCCCACTCAAATGCACTACCGTGTTCCCAAAATGTACGTATCACCCTGACCTAAAAGTAGGCTTAACTAACAAATCAAAGAACACGAATAGCCTCTCGAGATTGAGCCTAATCATATCAGGATTAAGATCATTTGATCTAGGATCAACTAGGCGATATTGACTTGAATAGATATTACGGTAAGTTTAATAAATCTAAGTCAAAGTTCAATATCGGTCCCTTCTGATGCATACTCCATGCATCCAACCTGAGCTTTACTTTAACCAATGCTCTGGAAAGAACATAGCACTTCTCCAAATGCAAGTAAACTCTATTGTAGATTATCATATCAGTAAAACCCTATGTCTGATAAATCTAGGAAACTTTATTCACATAGTCATGTTTACTTTCCAATGTGTTGACGGCACAATAAACAGGATCAAGTATGTGAAAAGGGTTTCAGATGAATTTATACATTATGTACATATAATCATGAAATAAATCATGTGAACCATGCAACATTAAATGTTATTTCTGATCTATATTAGTAAGTAAATCTGATTATATTGAAATGAGTTTTATTTAGGGCATAAAACCCAACATATTCGTGGGAACAGATTCAGCAAAGTAAAAGGTCAGTTTTCGAATCTTCACCGTGTTTTGTTTTCTGTTTGAGTGGGGACTGTATTTTCTGGGTTTGTAATATGCATGAGGGTGGTTTAAGAATGAATGTTTATAGCTGGTATGTATGAGGCTATGTTTTTTAGGTAAAAACCGGGTTAATTTCATAGAGAATGACCTGTAAATTGACATAACCGCATACGGTGTAAGAAATACTTGAATAGGCACTGTTTTTATGTTTTGAATACTCGCAGGTATTCGGATGAACACTTCGAATACTCGCATACTTGCGAGACTTATTTACTTCTGATTGTTGCCTAGATCTTTTAGGATTTTGTATACTGTGAACTTAGTCGCGAGAACATTAACCGAGTTTCCAAATGGTGGATGTGTCACAGTATTCTAATGGTCATATATGCGGTTATATGCCCCTTGAGATACTGTGATACACCCAGCCATTTGTGAAATGCGTTAATGTTCTAATGAGCGTACTCTTTGGCTGGTAGATATTCTCGAAACGGTGGGAGTACCTCAGTAACTTCAGGGTCATGCTTGAGAACGCATGCCCCTTGAGTCAATGAGTTTCTCCCAGCCGTTTCTAGCGGTATATCGCTTGGCCCAGGATGCGTGACTTATTCGCAGGTTGTGACTTTAGTTAGACTCCTTGAAATGGTGGGTGCCTCCTCGTTACCTCAGGGTCATGCCAGGAGACGCATGTCACTGAGGTCATTAGGGCGCTCCTCACCATTCATTGGGATGCTTTTCTATTCGCATTTTTAGTATTCTCTCTACTCGCATATTGACGGGGTGGTCAGCATTCGCAAGAATGCTGACCATTCTATCAAGTGCGACTTTATAGTTTATGCGGGTGAGATCACTTACTTTGTTTTCACACATTCACCACGCTGAAAAGATCTTCTATCTTTTAGATGAGCGACCTGTCGGATAGTCAGCTGCTCCGCTCGAGAGGCCACGCATTCGATGGTGACGAGGACCAGGAGGAGGATAGCTTTATCCCAACTTCGATCTCAGAAGAGGAGATCGCACCTGCAGTGGGTATAGAGCTAGGTCCGATGTCTTCTTCGGACATCGAGAAAATGGTGCAGGAGCTCGCTGAACCTGGGGCCATTGATATTCGAGACAGTGAGTCTACAGTGTCAGCCCGCGACTATCTTATTCACTCGAGGCATGCTCCTGACGTCGAGGTCGAGGAGACGGATGATGACTGGACGGCCCCAGCTCGCGAATCAGGCGAGGAGGAGGAAGAGGCAGAAGGGAGCGGTACTGACTCGGTGGACGACACCCAGCTGAATGAACCTTTCTCGTGCGAGGATTTGGTTTCGAGAGTTACCAAATCGGACCTCAGCACCTTTACGAGGCTAAACCTGTTGCGACTTGCGTCTTTGCGACCTAAGCCGACTCAAAGGGCGCATCTTCCTTTTACTAATCCAGCGATTATTCCCAGAGAGCATGTGGTAATCTCAATACCCATTCTCCGATGTGGGGTATCAGTCCCTTTCCACCCCTTTATCGTGGCTATCCTCAAACGTTATGTCGTATCACCTTTCCAGCTAACCCCCAACAGTTATCGCACAGCCCTGGCTTTTTATGCGATGTATATGGAGTATGTACATAGGGCTCCTTCGGTAGAAGAGTTTAGCTACTTCTACGATATAAAAAGTGTAGGCCTTTACAATGGTTTCTATTGCTTCAGCGAATGGGCGACTTCTAAAATTAACGGGGTAGAAGGGATGGTATCTAACATGGGAGATTGGAAATCAAAGTGGTTCTTTATATTCAAAGTCCCAGGAATTAGAACTGACTTTAACCGTCGACCTAGTACGTCGCATATTTCTTGACTTAGACGTTTTTCTGAGTTACTTTGAGGTTTTAATCTGACTCGCTCTTTTCTTTTAGTTTTCACAGATAGACCGTCTCGTCCCACACTCGACGCGACTCGCAGAGAAATAGCTGAAGTTCTTGGAAGCCTCCCTGTACAAGATCGAGACTGGCGATTGTTATGTACAATTGCTAAACTGCGCGAACACAAACTGATTCCTGAGAATGCGAGTCTTTGGAGAGAGCCGGTGTACAACGAACCTTCTGAAAAGCAGCAAGAGCGAATTGATAAACGCCTTTCCAAGCAAACTCCTCGACCCTCATCAGGTATTTTATCGCATATGCAAACTTAGGGTGTTAGAATTTTATCTTTATTAATATTAACCCTTATTTTTCCTTTTGTAATCGTAGAAATGACTTTCCTAAAGTCCGCTCCTATGCTCAACCGCAAACTGAAACCCGAGACAGCAGCGACCTCTCCTGTTACCTCCCAGAAAAGGAAAGGCGATGTGGTTGTTACTCCTATCGCAGATTCCTCCAAGAGGCCTGCTAAAGGTATTCAAGAGAAAGGGAAGAGGGTTGTGATCGACCCAGCGGTTCAAGCTCACCATGTGCTGTACCTTCAGGAGAGGTTTGTTAGCGATGAGTTCTTGTCAAAGATTGACAAGGCATCTTCAGAGGAGCTGCTTCCTCGCGCTGCGGAGTTAGCTTCGCAGTTCATGGCCACATTTGTGAAGGCTTTTGCTGCACGGCCCAAAGAGGTTGAACTCGCGAAGAAACATATTGCTCAGCTTCAAGAAGACATTAAGAAGTTGAAGCAAGATGCGTCTTCTAAAGTCAAAAAACTAGAGGAACTTCGTAAGGCCAAGGAGCAGGTCGAGCTTGAAGCCAAGGCGAAGATCGAAGAGATGTCTCGCGACTTGGAAACTGAGAAGGAGAACGGCAAAAAACAGTACGACCAGGCAGTCTCGGACTACATCTATACCACTCTTTCCAAAGTTCCAGACTTCGACTTCTCGATCCTTGGAGCAGAAGCCGCAGAAATGGCCGAGGCTTTTCGCGCTATGTCACCCACACCAACTCAAGGTGGTGGAGGGAACCTTCTCGAGGAGACCGAAGTCGCGGAGGTGGAGGAGGTTGAGAACGAGGTGGCCAGTAAAGTCGCGGATGAATCTGTTCATGCTGCTCCCAACGCTTGATTTATTTTCCTTCTGTGTTTGCTCATGTTGAACTATATTTATTTTGAATTTGCTAGTTTTTTATTTTATGCGGTACAGGGGTACTCGCACTTTGTACTTTTGAACAAATTTGCAATTTATTTTGGACAACTTTATATCCTCGCGGGGATATTTAATGTTTAACATTTTCGCAGTACACGGGTACTCGCGTTTTAGTATATATTCGACTTTAATTACAGCCTGGTGTAATAAGTAGAAAATCTCACAAGTCTTGAAAAAATTTTAAACTTGAAGAATTAACAAGTATGAGGTATTTCCTTTATATAATCAATAGTACATTATGATATATATATACCCCCCCTATACTTAGGATTTTTATAAAAAATGAATAAGTATAAGTACAAAGCGAACAAAATTTAAATAATGCAAGTACTATTGATAATAGAATTTTAGGCTTTCGCCATTCCAAGCTTGAGGAATTGCAGTACCATTGAGTGCTGCGAGTCGGTAAGTAGCGTCACCAATCTTTTCCGCGATGAGATACGGTCCTTCCAAATTATCCCCAAAGACCCCATGCGCTTGGTTCTTGGTATTTGGCATTACTCTTCTAAGGACCAAGTCTCCTGTTCGCATGACTTTTGTCTTGACCTTAGAATTGAAGTATCTTGCAGTTCGCCGTTTGTAAGCCGCATTTTTTAAGTGTGCTTGATCGCGTTATGAGTACTTTGTCACTTTCATTGACGATTACTCTAGATATGGACATATTTACCTTATGCATAAGAAATTTGAAACATTTGAAAAGTTTCAGGAATTTCACGCATTGGCTCAAAACCAATTAGGTAAATCATTAAAGATCTTGCGAACTGATAGGTGTGGAGAATATATGGATATGCAGTTCAAAGATCATTTAATTGAACTTGGAATTGAATCCCAATTAACCGCCCCTAGCACTCCACAGCAAAATGGAGTTGCAGAAAGACGGAATCGCACGCTTTTGGAAATGGTTAGGACCATGCTTAGTTATTCAACTCTACCTACGTCCTTCTGAGGATATGCAATTCAGATTGCAACTGACATTTTAAATGTTGTTCCATCTAAATCAATCACTAAGACACCTTTAGAACTATGGAATGGTCGTACACCTAGTTTACGCCATTACAGAATCTGGGGGTGCCCTACTCATGTCTTAAGAAAGAAAGACGGCAAACTTGAGTCACGAACTGAAGTTTGCATGTTTGTCGGAAATTCTAAAGAGACTAGGGGTCGACTATTTTATAGTCGCAAGGAGTATAAAGTGTTTGTTTCCACAAACGCCACTTTCCTTGAAGATGACTATATTAAGAATTTCAAACCACAAAGTAAAGTAGTGTTGGAGGAAATGCTTTCAGATATAACTCCTTCCAATGTTCCGTCCTCTTCCACTCAAGAAGAGGATAATCCCACTCCCTCAGTAGAACCTACTGAGAAAACTACTACCAAAGTTCCTGTTCAGAAGATCACCGCTCCTCGTCGTAGTGGGAGGGTTTCAACAAAACCAGCTCGTTATGGCTTGGATGGTGAAATCAATATGGTCGTTGGTGACGGTATTGAACACGACCCATTAACCTATAAACAGGAAATGGCTAGTCCGCAACGGAAACGATGGTCAGCCGGCATGGATTCAGAAATGGATTCCATGAAAAAGAACAAAGTCTGGGAATATGTAGACGCACCTGATGACTATCATCCAATCGGATGTAAGTGGGTTTACAAGAAGAAAAGTGGAGCTGGAGGTGAAGTCAAAACTTTTAAAGCTAGACTTGTAGCCAAGGGTTATACCCAAAGAGAAGGTGTGGACTATGAGGAAACTTTTAGTCCTGTTGCCATGCTCAAATCCATCCAAATTCTTCTCTCCATAGCTGCTGCTTTCGATTATGAAATCTGGCAAATGGATGTCAAGACTGCCTTCCTTAATGGGGTACTTGAAGAAACCATCTATATGGAGCAACCAGAAGGCTATGTTCTTCCAGGGCAAGAAAAGAAAGTTTGCAAATTAAATAAGTCTATCGATGGACTAAAGCAAGCTTCTCGCTCATGGAACAAAAGGTTTGATGAAATCATCAAGACCTACGGCTTTCTTCAGAATGAAGATGAACCTTGTGTTTACCAACTCAAGGAAGACCAAATAGTAGTATTCCTTGTCCTTTATGTTGACGAAATTTTGATTATTGGAAACAATATCAAGAAAATGACTAACATCAAGGAATGGCTTAACACTCAATTCGATATGAAAGATTTGGGTGAAGCAGCCTATGTTCTTCGTATTCAGATTATCAGAAACCGGAAGAACAGATCTCTTGCCCTCTCTCAAACAACCTATATTGACAAAGTTTTAGAGAGATTCTCCATGAACAACACCAATGGGGCGAATATGCCTTCTAGATATGGTATCCGTCTATCTAAGGAACAGTCTCCTACTAATCCTCAAGAGAAAGAGGACATGGCGAAAGTTTCCTATGCTTCTGCAGTTGGAAGTCTAATGTATGCAATGTTATGCACTAGACCTGACATCTGCTATGCAGTTGGAATCGTGAGCTGGTATCAGTCAAATCCAGGACAGGAACATTGGAATGCAGTTAAGTATATTCTGAAATACTTAAAGAGTACAAGGAATCTTGTGTTAGTCTACAAGGGTGGTGCTTTAAATCCCATAGGCTATACTGATTTAGATTTCCAGGCATGTCTTGAAGACAGGAAATCTACATCTGGGATGGTGTTTACTCTTGGGGGTGGAGTAGTGGTTTGGAGAAGTGCTAAACAAACCGCGATATCGGACTCGACGATGGAAGCAGAATACATAGGCACGGCGAGGAAAGGCTGCTAAAGAGCTTGTCTGGCTAAGAAAGTTCTTCACCAGTATCGGTGTCGTGCCTGGAATGGAAAAGCCTCTGGTCCTACTTTGTGATAATAATGGAGCAATAGCTAACAGTAAGGAACCTCGAAGCCACAAGAGAAGCAAACACATAGAAAGAAAGTATCACATCATCAGAGAATATGTGGCAAGAGGGGATGTACTGGTTGAGAAAGTGGACACAGAAGACAACTTAGCTGATCCATTCACCAAAGTCTTGGCCGTGACTGCATTTTAAAAGCACCGTCAGAATTTAGGATTAATTGATATGTACTGATTAGTTTTATATTAGTGCAAGTGGGAGTTTGTTGGGTTTTATGCCCTAAATAAAACTCCATTTCAATGTAATCCATTTTATTCAACATCAATAAAGAAACAGAAGTATTTTTCATTCATTTGTGTATGTTTTGGTTCACCTTATCAATTGCTTGTCTATTTGATTTATAAATTCATCTGAAACCCTTTTCACATACTTGATCCTGTTTATTGTGTCGTCAACATATTGGAAAGTAAACATGACTATGTGAATAAAGTTTCCTAGATTTATCAGACACAGGATTTTACTGATATGATAATCTACAAAAGAGTTTACTTGCATTTGGAGAAATGCTATGTTCTTTCCAGAGCATTGGTTAAAGTAAAGCTCAAGTTGGGTGCATGGAGTATGCATCGGAAGGGACCGATATTGAACTTTGACTTAGATTTATTAAACTTACTGTAATATCTATTCAAGTCAATATCGCCTAGTTGATCCTAGATCAAATGATCTTAATCCTGTCATGATTTGGCTCAATCTCAAGAGTGTTATTCGTGTTCTTTGATTTGTTAGTTAAGCCTACTTTTGGGTCAAGGTGATACGTACATTTTGGGAACACAGTAGCGCTATTGAGTGGGAGCGCTAACATAAACATGGAATCTATAGCTTCTATCTGGCGAATAGTAAGTAAGGGATGATCTCCTTCGAGCTTGACCAAACGAAAATAAATGGTGGAGTACTCATTTCACATAGCTGAAATATCATTTATACGGGGTTAAGTGTTTTAAGGATAAAATACATTGTAGGGTGTAACGGTAATCTAATCCCTTTACAGTGTAGATCATTCATATAGAGGATCATTGATCAAATTAGGATTATAACAATGGATAACTAATGACGTGTCTATATGGTGGAACATATAGAGCGTTCTATATACTGAGAGTGCAATTCTAAGTTCTATGCGTGGATTCAACGAAGAATTAATAAGACAGTGAATTTAGGTTATAAATTCTTGATCTGCTTATTGGAAGCTAGTTATATAGACCCATGGTCCCCCCACTAGTTGAGATAATATTCCTTGTAAGACTCATATAATTGGTTTTGATTAATCAATTATAATTCTCAAATTAGACTATGTCTATTTGTGAATTTTTCACTAAGTAAGGGCGAAATTGTAAAGAAATAGTTTTTAGGGCATATTTGTTAATTATGATACTTTGTATGGTTCAATTAATAAATATGATAAATGACAATATTATTTAATAATTATTTATAGTTATTAAATAGTTAGAATTGGCATTTAAATGGTTGAATTTGAAAATTGGCGTTTTTGAGAAAATGAGATGCAGAAATGATAAAACTGCAAAATTGCAAAAAGTGAGGCCCAAATCCACATAGCCATGGCCGGCCACTTTTATAGGGTTTATAATCTGATATTTTTATTATTTTAATGCCAAATAATTCAAACCTAACCCTAGTGGAATGCTATAAATAGATAGTGAAGGCTTCTTGAAATTTACACTTTTACTTTTGATTTCCTTCAGAGAAAAACCTGAGCCTTCTCTCTCTATACCTAGCCGCCACCTTCTTCTCTCTCTTCTTCATTCTAAATTTCGAACCAATTAGTGTTAGAGTAGTGCCCACACACAGCAAGTGATACCTCAATCATAGTGAGGAAGATCGTGAAGAAAGATATTCAACAAGAAGGAGTTTCAGCGCTAAAGGAAGGAGAGAAAGAGATCTTGATAATACTCTGCGACAGAAAGGATACAAGGGTTACAGATCTGAACGGAAGGAGACATAATATTCCGCTGCACCCAATGTAAGGTTTCTCATACTATATATGTGTTTATTTTGTAATCGTTTTAGAAGTTCATATTTAGGGTGTTAATCAACATACTTGTGAGTAGATCTAAGATCCTGGTAAAATAATTTCCAACATTATGTTTGTCTAATGGTGACAATCCATTAGGGATTTATCTCATTAGAACAACAAACCAAGTTAGACCAACAATGAAGATTAGAAATTAAATTATAATTTAATAACAAAAAATAACATGGCTCAATATAAATTCATACACAATTCAGAAATTATTAAATGTTGGGTCTTATGCCCTAAATAAAACTCATTTCAATATAATCAGATTTACTTATTAATATAGATCAGAAATAACATTTAATGTTACATGGTTCACATGATTTATTTCATGATTATATGAACAAAATGTATAAATTCATCTGAAACACTTTTCACATACTTGATCCTGTTTATTGTGTCGTCAACAGATTGGAAAGTAAACATGACTATGTGAATAAAGTTTCCTAGATTTATCAGACACAGGGTTTTACTGATATGATAATCTACAACAGAGTTTAATTGCATTTGGAGAAATGCTATGTTCTTTCCAAAGCATTGGTTAAAGTAAAGCTCAGGTTGGATGCATAGAGTATGCATCGGAAGGGACCGATATTGAACTTTGACTTAGATTTATTAAACTTACCGTAATATCTATTCAAGTCAATATCGCCTAGTTGATTCAAGATCAAATGATCTTAATCCTGTTATGATTAGGCTCGATCTCGAGAGGCTATTCGTGTTCTTTGATTTGTTAGTTAAGCCTACTTTTAGGTCAGGGTGATACGTACATTTTGGGAACACGGTGGTGCAATTGAGTGGGAGCAATAACATAAACATGGAATCTATAGCTTCTATCTGGCGAATAGTAAGTAAATGATGATCTCCTTCGAGCTTGACCAAACGAAAATATATGGTGGAGATCTCATTTCACATAAGCTGAAATATCATTTATACGGGGTTAAGTGTTTTAAGGATAAAATACATTGTAGGGTGTAACGGTAATCTAATCCCTTTACAGTGTAGATCATTCATATAGAGGATCATTGATCAAATTAGGATTATAACAATGGATAACTAATGATGTGTCTATATGGTGGAACATATAGAGCATTCTATATACTAAGAGTGCAATTCTAAGTTCTATGCGTGGATTCAACGAAGAATTAATAAGTCAGTGAATTTAGGTTATAAATTCTTGATTTGTTTATTGGAAGCTCGGTTATATAGACCCATGGTCCCCCCACTAGTTGAGATAATATTGCTTGTAAGACTCATATAATTGGTTTTGATTAATCAATTATAATTCTCAAATTAGACTATGTCTATTTGTGAATTTTTCACTAAGTAAGGGTGAAATCGTAAAGAAAGAGTTTTAGGGGCATATTTGTTAATTATGATACTTTGTATGGTTCAATTAATAAATATGATAAATGACAATATTATTTAATAATTATTTATAGTTATTAAATAGTTAGAATTGGCATTTAAATGGTTGAATTTGAAAATTGGCGTTTTTGAGAAAATCAGATGCAGAAAAGATAAAACTGCAAAACTGCAAAAAGTGAGGCCCAAATCCACATTGTAGGGCCGACCACTTTTGTAGGGTTTTACCTCTGATATTTTTATTATTTTAATGCCAAATAATTCAAACCTAACCCTAGTGGAATGCTATAAATAGATAGTGAAGGCTTCAGGAAATTTACACTTAAATTTTCTACTTTTTCATTCAGAAAAAAATTGAGCCTCTCTCTCTCCCTATCTTTGGCCGACCACTCCCTCTCTCTCTTCTTCCTAAAGATTTCGAAATTCTTAGTGTTAGAGTAGTGCCCACACACAGCAAGTGATACCTCAATCATAGTGAGGAAGATCGTGAAGAAAGACTCTCAGCAAGAAGGAGTTTCAGCACTAAAGAATCAGAGAAAGAGATCCAGGTTCAGATATTGATAATGCTTTGCTACAGAAAGGAATCAAGGGCTAGATATCTGAACGGAAGGAGTCATTATATTCCGCTGCACCCAATGTAAGGTTTACTAAACTTTATATGTGTTTATTTCATCGTTTTAGAAAGTTCATATTTAGGGTGTTAATCAACATACTTGTGAGTAGATCTAAGATCCTGGTAAAATAATTTCCAACATTAAACATATAGCAAGTAGGGATGACAAGTGAAAATACTAAAACATACAATCCTAAATAATTTCCAAGGTCTTCAAAAAACTGATATTAGTGTCCCGTTTAGGCGAGAGTTAGTGATACCATCCATTGAATAGAGTTGTCAGCTCATCTAAAATGATAAACATTCTAGCAACCTTTTATTCGATCAAGATTGGAATCCAGCGTTGTCCCGTTTAGGCGAGAGTCAAGGCTATTCTATCTTATGAGCTTCTACCATTGTTTCATATTTTGTAAGTCAAATACAGTCTCCACCATTAGGGTGATCAATACTAATATAAAACACTTACAAATATACTTATCTTTCGAGATTAAACGATGCTAACTTGCTAATGAACGTTCCTCTATTAGGGAGGATTACTCACTTAAACAAAAACTATGTAAAACCAACAATGGAGATCGAATGTCCTAATAATAAAGCTCATTATTTAAAGTGTATTTTCTTCTAATATTTATTTTAATAAATTTATTTTAAATATATATTTATTTAATTAAAATTTCTAATTTAGAATGAAAAATTCTAAATATAAATTTTAATTTAATATTTATAAATTTTACTTAGATGAATATGAAAATAACATGAATTATTTCCATCTTAGTAATAATTTCCAATAAATATTTAGAAAAATATTCAATTTAAGTTGTTTCAAAATTAATTTAAATTAATTTACAACTCAAATTTAATTTTCTATAAATATATATTGCATTTCGAAAAATTGAAGTATTTAAGAATACAATTTTCGAAATTTCTTGTTAAAATAAAATAAAAATAAATACTCGAAAAAATTATTCTAATTTTATGTTCGCCCAAAATTAATTAATAAAATTAATTTACAAAAAAAAATATAATTTTCCTATTTAATTAAATATTAAAGAAAAATTTCAAATATTTAAGTATCATGATAAAATCAACTTAAATATTAATTTTCTATTTAATTAAATACACTAGAAAAATACTTCAAGCAAAACAGATAATATCTATCTAGATTTTTTTTTTTGACTAATTAATTCAATTTCTAATTTTAATATATTTTAATTCATTTATTTTTAATTAATCATTAAATGAAAAAATCATTGATTTAAGTTGGTCCAAAATTAAAATAAATAGTTTTCAACTTTAATCTATTTTTCAAATAAAATTCGAAATTTCTGCATTTAACAAATGCAATTTCGAAATTGTGGGAAAAAGATTAATAAAATAAAATAAAATATATTTTGAAAATTATTCAAATTTAAGTTATTCTGAAATAAGATTTCAAACTTAAAATAATTTTCAATTTTAATTAAATAACATGAAAATAATAATATTTAAGTATCATGATGAAAATCAACTTAAATATTTAAATTTTCAATTTAATTAAATGTATTAAATTCAAGAAATCAATAATTAAGTATAGAGAAGACTTAATTATTAATTCTAATTTAATACTAGGAAAAATATACTTAACTTTGATTGTACCAAAATTAATTATTAAACAATTAATTTCACAATCTATGATATTTTCCTAATTAAATATTAGAGAATATAATTAGTACTAGAAATAACTATCTAAAATATATATCATTAACTAAGTGTTTTTCTAAAATTAGTTTTAAAATATTAAATGAAAAATAAATTTCATATATTTTAAAAGTTAATTATGTTGCTAATTCAATTTTAATTAGGTTAGACTAATATAATTAACCTAATACAATTATTTAAATAAGGAAAATGAGCCTTCACAATTGGGGTAGATCATGTGAGGGGGAGTTGGGTTCAGTATGTCGTACCCACTTCTATGGGCCCCCAACTCTCACACAAGGCCCAAAAGAGAGGAATTTAACCTTTAAATAAATAATTGTTATTCATTGAATAAGCCCAAATCTAATTGGGCCTAAATAAATTTACTTATATGTCAAAATTTGTTTTAGCAACCTAGTCCATTTACTTAGTAAAACTTAAATGGGCTTCCTATATGCATCTAAGCCCAATAGCAAACATATAGGCTCACACAGGTCAAATGATTTGGATGGGCCCTATCATGTTACTAGGTTTACACAGATGAAAGAAATAGCAAAAATTACCTGTTACAAATTATTTATAAGATCTATTGACAATTGGACTATGATTAAAATCAGATCATTGGATCTGTCAACAAGTTAATCATAGCAATTTAGATCAAATAAATAATAGGTTTGAAAAAAAATTGAATACATAATAATATAATCAAACAATACAAACCATAACAAGTAATGATCTCGAATATCTTGAAAGTAAGCTAAAATATCTCAATTTTAAAATTTAAAATAAAATTAAATTTTAAAATAAATATCTTAACTAGAATTCAAATTTAGGTTGTTAGAGAATATTTGAAAAAATTCAAAATTCAACAAACTCCTAAATTTCTTAAATTCTAACAAAAAATCAAAAATATCTAACCAATTTTTCAAATATCGAGTTTATTCAAAATTTAAATTTATTTAAAATTTCTAATAAGATAATATAATAAAATATCTTGAATTTTAAATTTAGATATTTCATTATTATATTCTAAGTCTTACAATTTAATAAATTTAAATATTACATAAATAAACTAATTGAAAAAATAAGATATTTGATATGGTTAGAATTTTAAAAAATAAAATAAAATAATAAGTTTGAAAAATTTAAGGTTTGAAACCCTAAAATATCTATTCAAACTAAACTAACTAATTTTTCAAATTTCATGTTATTTTTGCCAAAATATAATTTTAATAAGAAAAATGTCTAAGAAGATAAAATATTAAACCTAACTATTGTCGAGTAAATTTCACAACACCAATTATATATGATATTATTAATAACAGAAAGAAATCTATATGAAGAACAATTGCGAGTATTCAACCTAGAGTGGCGAGTACTCAAACTGGGAATGAGAAATGATTAACAGAAAATTGGAAATAACAATGAGACAAAGGATTATAATGGTTCAGTCAGATCCCGATCTGCTTAGTCCACTGTAGCAAGAGTTTCGTAGGTGCCATTTCACGGTGGATCACCCCTTTATATACAAAGCAGGTGTCCGATCATTTATACAAGGATTGCATTCATTGTCAATCCGTTTTTACACATTGAATTACAATAATTAAACTAAACAACGTTAACATTAACAAATGAACGGCAGTTACTAAGATCATCAACGTATGCATCTTCCGAATATGTGAGTTGACTGTTCATATTCCGATGTTAAACTCGTAGGTTTATCATTACGTTTAGGATGTCTGCGTCCTTACATAGTCGCCTTTTGTGGACATCGCATGACGAGCTGATAGAACCTAGACATGAGAGTCTATATTAGTTTATCAAGGCTGCAGGGTTCTTAGGACCAACTCGCATTTATAGAAAGTCGGTCTCCAGGTTTATACACGGATATGGGGAGGATACTCGCACATAGTTCGATATATGCGAGCTACTCTCTTGTCTCGAATGCGATCAGACTTTGGTCATGCTCGCTGCCTCTCGCTGATTCTATCTTAAGCGAGGTTTAAAACTTCGAGGAGTCCCTCATGGACATCTCAGCTTTCATTGGAAATTTGAGTATACGTGTCCTCTAAACAGAAGTCTGGTCTCGAGTTTCTAGGTGAGAGAAATCTCACTATAACACATGCCCCTAGTTTTGCGATGTGACGGGTGCAGTCACAAGGGAAACTATACTCGAGAGCAGATGAAAGGTTGTCACGAGGAGGTGACCTTTGGTTGTCCCTTCGAGGGTTTCGAAAAATGACGGCTATAATCATTACTTTTATTGCATTTATGGTGCCACGTCACAAAACTCTTCGGTTTCTGTGTAGGTGTGGCCATCATTGGCCGTTGGATTGGGCGACTCTAGGCTTTCCGATTGCCACGTGTCGTGATCCCAATTAATGAGGGATTTGGGTATTTAAACCCTCTGATTCGAATCAAAAATCCCCCATTTTCCCTCATTTTCTTTAACTCCCTTAACTTCCTTGTTCCCTCTCTTTCAGAGAATCCATCAAAAACTTCCATAAATTGCCCAGATTTTCGCTTTTCTTTGTGGGTTTTTTCTCGATTCTCCAGTGCTGTCGAGGGCAATCGTGGGAACAGATTACCAGAACTAAAGGTTAGTTTTCAGAACCCACTGCATTTTGTTTTCTATTTGAGAGGAAACACTATTTTTCTGGGTTTTAATATGTATGAGAGGGTTTAGGAATAAATGTTTGTAGGGAATACGTATGAGGCTACGTTTTTAGGTAAGAAACTGGGTAATTTCAGAAAAAATGACCTAAAATTTGCATAACCGTGTATTGTATAAAAAAATGCTTTAACAGACACTGCTTCATGTTTTGAATACACGCGGGTATTCGGACGAACACTTCAAATACTCGCATGCTTACGAGACTTAATTACTTCTGATTGTCACTTAGATCTTTAGGATTTTGTATTCTGTAAATCTGGTTGTGAGAACATTGGCTAAGTCTTTCAAATGGTGGATGTATCACAGTATTCTAATGGTCATATATGCGGTAATATGTTCCTTGAGATACTGAGATACACCCAGCCATTTCCGACATGCGCTAATGTTCTAATAAGCGTACTCTTTGGCTGGTAGATATCCTCGAAACAGTGGGAAACCTCAGTAACTTCAGGGCCATGCTTGAGAACGCATGCCCCTTGAGTCACTGAGTTTCTCCCAGCCGTTTTTAGAGGTATATCGCTTAGCTCAAGATCCGTGACTTATTCGCAAGTTGCGATTTTAGTTGGACTCCTTGAAATGGTGGGTGTCTCCTCGTCACCTCAGGGTCATGCCGAAAGATGCATGTCGCTATGGTTACCAGGACACTCCTAACCATTTTTTGGGACGTTTTTCTATTTGCATATTTAGTATTCGCTCTGCTCGCATATTGCGATAGGGTGGTCAGTATTCGCGAGAATTCGGACCATTCTCTCAATGGAATTTTATAGTTTATATGCGGGTGAGATCACTTATTTTGTTTTTTCACACATTCACCATGCTGAAAAGATCTTCTATCTTTCTGATGAGCGACCTGTCGGATAGTCAGCTGCTTGGCTCGGGGGGCAATGCGTTTGACGGTGACGAGGACCAGAGGGAAGATAGCTTTATCCCGACTTCGATCTCAGAAGAGGAGATCGCACCTACTGTAGGTATAGAATTAGGTCCGATGTCTTCCGCAGACATCGAGAGAATGGTGCAGGAGCTCGCTGAACCAGGGGCAATTGAGATTTGAGACAACGAGTCTACGGTGTCAGCACGCGATTATCTAATCCACTCCAGGCATGCCCCTGATGTTGAGGTCGAGGAGATGGACGACGATTGGGCAGCCCCAGCTCGAGAGTCAGGCGAGGAAGAAGAAGAGGCATAAGGGAGTGGGACTGATTTGGTGGAGAACACTCAGCTGAACGAGCCCTTCTCATGCGAGGACTTGGTCTCGAGGGTCACCATATCAGACCTCACTACCTTTACAAGATTAAACCTATTGCGACTTGCTTCTTTGTGACCTAAACCTACCCAGAGGGTGCACCTTTCCTTTACTAATCCAGCGATTATTCCCACAGAGGATGTGGTAGTCTCAATACCCATTCTTTGATGTGGGGTATCGGTCCCTTTCCATCCCTTTATTGCGGCCATCCTCAAACGTTACGATGTGTCTCCTTTCCAACTAACCCCCAATAGTTATCGCACAGCCCTCGCTTTTTATGCGATGTATATGGAGTACGTACATAGGGCTCCCACGGTAGAAGAGTTTAGCTACTTCTATGATATAAAAAGCGTAGGCCTTCACAATGGTTTCTACTGCTTTAGCAAGTGGGCCACTTCTGAGATTAACGGGGTAGAAGGCATGGTTTCCAACATGGGAGATTGGAAATCAAAGTTGTTTTACATATTCAAAGTCCCAGGGTTGGGTTTTATGCCCTAAATAAAACTCATTTCATATAATCAGATTTACTTATTAATAAAGATCAGAAATAACATTTTTATGTTGCATGGTTCACTTAATCAATTGCTTGTCTATTTGATTTATAAATTCATCCAAACCCCTTTTCACATACTTGATCATGTTTATTGTGTTGTCAACACAGTGGAAAATAAACATGACTATGTGAATAATGTATTGCTAGATTTATCAGAACACTGGGTTTTACTGATATGACAATCTACAACAGAGTTTACTTACATTTGGAGAAATGTTATGTTCTTTCCAGAACATAGGTTAAAGTAAAGCTCAGGTTGGATGCATGGAGTATGCATTGGAATGGACCGATATTGAACTTTGAATTAGATTTTGAAACTTACCGTAAATATCTATTCAATTCAATATCATAAGTTGATCCTAGATCACATGATCGAAATCCTGATATGGTTAGGCTCAATTTCAAGAGTATTATTCGTGTTCTTTGATTTGTTAGTTAAGCCTAATTTTTAGTCTGGGCAATACATACATTTTGGGAACACGGTAATGCAATTGAGTGGGAGCGCTAACATAAATATGGAATCTATAGCTTCTATTTGGCAAATAGAAGTAAAGGATGATTTCCTTCGAGCTTAACCAAACGAAGATAAATGGTGGAGATCTCATTTCACTTAGGTGAAATATCATTTATACAGAGTTAAGTGTTTTAAGGATAAAATACATTGTAGGGTGTTACGGTAATTTAATCCCTGTACAGTGTAAATCATCTATATAGAGGATCATTGATCACATTAGGGTTATAACAATGGATAACTAATGACGTGTCTATATCGTGGAACATATAGAGCGTTTCTATATGACTGAGAGTGCAATTCCAAGTTCTAAGTGTGGATTCAATGAGGAATTAATAAGTTAGGGAATTTACTTGGTAAATTCGGTTCGACTTATTGGAAGCTCGGTTATATAGACCCATGGTCCCCATACTAGTTGAGACCATACTGCTTGTAAGACTCAGTTAATTGATTTTAATTAATCAATTATAATTCTAAAAGTTAGACTATGTCTACTTTATGAATTCTCACAGTTTAAGGATGAAATCGTAAAGAAAAGGGTTTCTAGGTTTAATTATTAATTAAGAGACTTTGTATGTCTAATTAATAATTATTTTAAATGACAATATTATTTAATAATCTATTTTAGTTATTAAATAATTAGTTTTGGCATTTAAATGATTAGAATTGGAAAAGTGGTATTTTTGGAGAAATAGAAATAAAATTGAGGAAACTGCAAAATCCAAGTGAGGCCCATTTCCCTCTATGGCCGAGCAATCCCTTTGTGTTTCCCAATTATTATTTTTTATTTTTTAATTGCCATGTAATTGCTAATCAAAGCCTAGCAAAAATAGGAAAGTGTTGGATCACACTAAATAAGGCAGTTGATTGATTACACATTAATTAAGGAAACTGTTTTATTTGGAAAGTTGTGCTCTCCGTTCTCCCTATATATAGCAGCCTTTGTTTTCTTCTCTTACACATCATATGGATGAAAAGCCACGAAATTAAGAGAGAAAAATAGAGAGAAATTTCGAAATCCTTGTGAGATGAGTAGTGCCCACACACATCAAGTGGTATCTCAATCATAGTATGGAAGACTATGGAATTTCTGCATCAAAGAAGGAGAAAAGAAGATCCAGGTTCAGATCTTGGTGATGCTCTGCTACAGAAAGGAATCAAGGGCTAGAGATCTGAACGGGAGGAGTCATATTATTCCGTTGCACCCACTGTAAGGTTTTCTAACTTTATATGTGTTTATTTTCATTATTTTAGAATTCATATTAGGTTGTTAATCTAACATACTTGTTAGTAAATCTAGATCCTGGTAAAATAATTTCCAACAGTATGTTGCATGTTTCCTGACTTAGTCATTTTTTGAGTTACTTTGAGATCTTAAGCTAACTCGCTCTTTTTTGTTTTCGCAGATAGACCAGCTCGCCCTGCACTCGACGCGACTTGCAGAGAGACAGCTGAAGTTCTCGGGAGCCTTCCTGTACAAGATCGCGACTGGCGATTATTGTGTACGACTGCTAAGCTGCGAGAACACAAACTGATCCCTGAGAACGCAAGTCTCTGGAGAGAGCCGGTGTATAAGGAACCTTCTGAAAAGCAACAAGAGCGAATTGATAAACGACTTTCCAAGCAAACTTCTCGACCATCATCAGGTAGTTTATCGCATACATAAACTAGGGCGTTTAGAATTTCATCCTTATTAGTATTAATCCTTATTTTTTGCTGTAACTACAGAAATGACTTTCTTGAAGTCCGCTCCTACTCTTAATCGCAAGCTGAAACATGGAACAGCAGCAACTTCCCCTATCGCTCCTCAAAAGAGGAAAAGCGATGTGGTGGTTACTCCTATCACAGATTCTTCCAAGAGGCCTGCTAAGGGCATTCAAGAGAAAGGCAAGAAAGTCGTGATCGACCCAGCGGTTCGAGCTCGCCACGTGTTGTCCCTTCAGGAGAGATTTGTCAGCGACGAGTTCCAGTCGAAGATTGACAAGACTCCTGCTGAGGAACTAATGCCTCGCTCCGTGGAGTTAGCTTCGCAGTTTATTGCCATGTTCTCGAAGGCTTTTGCTACCGGGTCCAAGGAGGTTGAATTCGCGAAGAGACGCATTGCTCAGCTTCAAGAAGACAATAAGAAGTTGAAGCAAGACGCGTCTTCTAAGGACAAGTAGCTTGAGGAACTCTGCAAGGCCAAGGAGCAAGTCGAGCTCAAGGCCAAGAATGCTCAGACGAAGATCGAGGAGATGTCTCGTGACTTGGAAACTGAGAAGGAGAATGAAAAAAAGCAGTATGACCAGGCGGTCTCGGACTACATCTACACCACTCTCTCCAAGATTCCAGACTTCGACTTTTCAATCCTTGGAGCAGAAGTCGCTGAAATGGCCGAGGCTTTTCGTGCCATGTCGCCCACGCCAACTCAAGGTGGTGGGGGGAATCTTCTCGAGGAGACTGAGGTCGCGGAGGTAGAGGAAGTTGAGAATGAGGCGGTCAGCAAAGTCGCAGATGGATCTGTTCCTGCTGCTCCCAATGCTTGACTTTTCCTCTAATATTTGCTTGTGTTAAACTCTATTTCTTTTTAGTTTTTTGTTTATGCGGTGCAGGGGTACTCGCACTTTGTACTTAGACAAATTTACATTTTATTTTGAACAACTTTATATCCTCGCGGGGATATCTATTTTCAGTATTTTTGCAGTACACGAGTACTCGCGCTTTAATATCTATAATATTTCGACTTTAATTACAACCTGGTGTAATAAGTAGAAAATTTCATAAGACTTGAAAAATTTTAAACTTGAAATTTAAACTTGAAGAATTTCCAAGAATGTTCTTTATATAATCAATAGTACATTATGGTATATACCCCCTATACTTAGGATTTTTTTTATATAAAAAATGACTAAGTATAAGTACAAGGCGAATACAAATTAGACAATGCGAGTACTATTGATAATAGAATTTTAGGCTTTCGCCATTCCAAGCTCATGGAATCGCAGTACCATCGAGTTCTGCGAGTCAGTATGTAGCGTCGCCAATCTTTCCGCAATGAGATATGGTCCTTCCCAATTATCCCCGAAGACCCCATGCGCTGGGTTCTTGGTATTTGGCATTACTCTTCGAAGGACCAAGTCTCCTGTTCGTAGGACTTTTGCCTTGACTTTGGAATTGAAATACCTTGCGGTTCGCCGCTGGTAAGCCGCATTTTTTAATTTCGCTTGATCGCATTTTTCTTCTAGAAGATCAAGGTAGAGCGACTGTTTTTCATCATTTTGCGAGATGTTGAAAACATCTCTTCGTAGGGAACCTGCCCCAATCTCGACTGGTACCATGGCCTCGCACCCGTAGGAAAGCGAGAAGGGTGTTTCACCAGTCGTGGATCGAGGAGTTGTATTGTAAGACCATAGAACTTGTGAGAGCTCGTCTGGCCAGGTCCCCTTACGTTCTTCTAGTTTCCTTTTGATGGTGTGCTTTATTATTTTGTTAACAGCTTCAGTCTGTCCGTTGCTTTGTGGGTAAGCAACTGTGGAGAATGCTTTCTTAATTCCCAAATCGTCACATAATTGTCGCATCTCTTTACAATCGAACTGCTTTCCATTGTCTGAGATGAGTTTGTAAGGGATACCAAATCGACAAATTATGGAGTTGTAGACAAACTCACACAACTTAGTCGCTGTAATGGTTGCGAGTGCTTTAGCTTCGGCCCATTTTGTAAAATAGTCTACTGCGACTACTGCATATTTGACTCCGCCTTTTCCTTTGGGTAGCTCGCCTATTAAGTCGATCCCCCATATTGCGAAAGGCCATGGACTTGTGATAGAATGTAGGTTACTCGGAGGTTGGTGGGTATGTGTGGCTATTCGCTGACACTTGTCGCATTTCTTCGCAAAAGCGAAAGCATCCTGCCCCAAGGTTGGCCAGTAGTACCCCTGTCGCATGATTTCTAATGCAAGGGAGTTACCCCCTGTATGATTACCACAAATTCCCCCATGTACCTCACGTAGTATGTAATCGCAATCTTCACCGTCGATACATTTGAGTAGTGGTTGACTAAAACTTCTGCGATATAACCTTTTATCATACATGACATATCGGGCAGCTCGCTTTCGCAGCTTTCTTGCTTCCACCTTGTCATCAGGTAAAACGCCCTTTTCTAGGTATGCGACTATTGGAAACATCCAGGTGACTTCTTGAATGGTATCTATTTCCATGATCACTTCTTGATTTATAGTTGGGTGAGCCAATACGTCTACCGGAATTACATCGAGCAATTCGGCTTCTCTAGTTGAGGCCAAACGGGCCAGTGCGTCTGCGTGTGAATTTCGAGCACGCGGTACTCGAGACACGATTACTTTCTTGAATTTCTGCATCAGGTCGCATACAATGGCTAAATACTTAACCAATCTCCCACCTCTTGCCAGATATTCTCCATTCACCTGGCATACCACGATTTGGGAATCGCTAAAAGCCTGTAGATACTCGAATTTCATCTCGAGAGCGAGCTTCAACCCTGCGATTAAAGCCTCATACTCGGCTTCATTTTTAGATGCAGAAAATTCAAAACGTAAAGCAGTGTGTACCTTAAAATTGCTGGGACTGATTAATAAGATCCTGCCACCAGAGCCTTCGCTATTTGAGGCTCCGTCAACGTACATTGTCCACGCCTCTCTATTGGCTATAGCAGTGTCGACTTTGTCTTCTATGAGTGCCACTTCGGTGCTGGGGAATTCAAGGATAAAATCTGCCAAGGCTTGCCCCTTGATCGCAGTTCTTGGTTTATACTTGATGTCGAATTGGCTTAACTCCATCGCCCATTTCAACAACCTCCCTGATGTCTCTGGTTTTGCTAAGACTTGCCTCAAAGGGTAGTTTGTCAAGACCTCGATACTGTGAGCCTGGAAATAAGGTCGCAATTTTCTTGACGATATTACCAAGGCGAACGCCAATTTTTCCATTTGGGGATAGCGGGTCTCGGCATCCAGTAATCGTTTACTGACATAATACACCGGGTATTGTCGTCCTTGATCTTCGCGTATTAGTACCGAACTAATCGCGTATTCTGACACTGCTAAGTAGATGGATAGGACTTCGCCGGTCATGGGCTTTGATAAGATTGGAGGTTGCCCCAAATGCGTTTTTAAGGCTTGAAAGGCCTCCTCGCATTTTTCGGTCCATTGGAACTTCTTATTACCTTTTAAAATCTAAAAAAACTCTTTGCACTTATCAGAAGATCGCGATATAAAGCGATTTAAGGCAGCGACTTTACCTGTGAGGCTTTGGACCTCTTTTGGCTTAGTTGGTGATAGCATTTCCACCAAAGCCCTGATATTTGCAGGGTTGGCCTCTATTCCTCGTTGATTAACCATGAATCTAAGGACGCACTTTAGAGGGTTTAGTCACATCTTATATCGACGCAATATATCGAACATCGCCCATAAATGGGCGATATGATCTCTCGCGTGCTGAGATTTCACGAGCATATCATCAACATATACTTCCATGGTGTTCCCAATAAGATCTGCGAACATCATGTTTACAAGTCTTTGATAAGTCGCACTTGCGTTTATCAAACCAAAAGGCATTACTTTATTACAGTATAATCCTTGGTCAGTAATGAACGAGGTATGCTCCTGGTCGGGCTCATACATCGGGATTTGATTATATCCTGAGTATGCGTCCATGAAGCTCAGAAGTTCATGACCTGCAGTGGCATCAACAAGTTGGTCAATGCTAGGAAGGGGGAAGCTGTCTTTGGGACGGGCTTTATTTAAATCTGTAAAGTCAACGCATGTGCGCCATGAGCCGTTAGGCTTGGGCACGAGTACGGGATTTGCTAACCAGTTGGGGTAAAATGACTCCCGTATAAAGCCGCAGGCTAGGAGGCGGTCGACTTCTTCTTTTAGCGCTGGGTACCTCGTGGGGTCCATTTTACGGTGCTTCTGTCGGACACCTCGCACCTCAGGGTCAATGTTCAAGCAATGACACATGACCTACGGAGATATTCCGACCATATCTGAATGTTTCCAAGCAAAAACATTAAGATTTTGTTTCAAAAAGGTCGTTAGTTGTTCTCGCTGTTGAAAATTCAACTTAGAACCAATTTTTAAAACTTTGCTATTATCTACAGGATCTATAGGTACCTCAATGGTGTCTTTCGCGTGTTGGGCTACTGCGGCATGATCAAGGACCCTCGGATCCAAATCTGGTTCATCCATGTGTGGTACCTCCTCGATTCTGAGGACCTCCTGGCGAGGAGGTGGTGCCTCCAATAAATAGATAACATTCAGTGACTTTTTCTCCGCGAGCTTGACTGCTGCATTGTAGCATTCTCGTGAGTCTGACTGGACTCCTCGCACAGAACCTACTCCGGTGGGAGTAGGGAATTTTATTGTGAGATGATAGATTGAGGTTATGATCTTCATCTCCTTCAAGAGTGGTCGACCAATCACGGCAGTGTATGCCGAATACTGGTCGACTACTGCAAAATCAGCCATTGACTTGGCTGTTACTAGGGCGGTTCCCAAGGTGATCGGGAGTTTGATCATTCCTTTTAATGCGATGACGTCGCCGGTAAAACCGTATATGCTTGACGTCACGGGTCGCAGGTCCTTCTCTTGCAACCCCATTTGTTTGAAAGCTTGGAAATTCAAAAGATTCACTGAACTTCCATTGTCCACGAGTATACGGTGGACATTATCTCCGCCAATATTGGCGATGATAACTAATGCGTCGGAATGCGGGTGATGGACCCATCTCGCATCACTTTCCATAAAGGTGATGTCGTCGCATTCTTTTTTAAACAATTTCTCTGGCCGCTCACTGAGATTGTTTACATTTGTGAGCGGCTTCTCCCTGGCTTCTTTGGCATATCGCTCTTGCGACTTGCAGTAGTCTCGTACGATATGGGGCCCTCCGATGATCGTTAAGATATTGCGAGGTGTTCTCGAACCACTCGCGCTTTGATTTTCTTCTTTGTCATCCGCTCGGGGATGACCTTCCTCGTTCTTCTTATATTTGTCAAATTTTCCTCTCTGAATAAGCTCTCAACATTCTAAAGTGGTATGACCAATATCTTTATGGTACATACAGAACTTTTTGGGGTCTCTTCTGTCGCGGTTTCCCCTGATGGGGGTGGCTTTTTGAAGACTCCATTCCTCTCTTCAATTGCATAAATGTGGTCTCGGGGCACCGTGAGTTCGGTATAATTAACGAAACGCGGTCCACCCTTCCTCTTCGGCGAGTACTCCTTCTTGGGAGGAGATTTGGCCAACTTTGGACTTCGTTGTCTCCGTGGGCTGTGTCTTCTCGGGCTTCGGCCTCTGGAATTCTTCCCTCGGGGACTGCGAGACCTTGATCGTGGTACTAGTGATTTACGCTTATCCTTTCCCTTCTCCAACTCTGCCAGAGAATGAGGTTCAGCCATAGCGAAGAATTCGACTAGCGATTCTGGCCTTCGAGCTTGTAACTCCTTCCAGAAATCGGTTCTTGGCAAAATACCTGTTATCAACATGCAAACAAGCGAAGACTCGGGAGCCTTCTAGACTTTTGTTACTTCCGCACTAAACCGTTTAAAATAGTCTTGTAAAGACTCACCGGGTTCTTGTTTGATGTTGGCGAGAGTTGTATAAGGAGGCCTATAGGTCATCGTGGCCTGAAAGTGCGTGAGGAATAAGTCGACAAAGGTTTCCCATGTCGATATCGAGGCCTCAGGCAACTGGGTAAACCAATCGTGGGTGTTTTCCTCGAGTGTTGCCGCGAGAATGCGGCATTTTGCAAGCTGTGGTACCTGATCCACTTCCATTATAGTATTAAATTTTTCAAGATAATCTATAGGATTAGAGGTACCTTTATATTTTAGGGATTCGGATAGCCAAAATCCCTTGGGAAGTTGAGCTTGTCGCACTTCCGTAGTGAAAGGAGAGGTCCCATGCAGCTTGTATATGGGCTTTCTTTGCTGCTCGAGCATTTTCAAAGCTTGCAAAAGCATGCTTTGATCAATTCCTCCAGCCACAGGAGTCGGGACTGCTGCGACTGCAGGAGTCGCGACTACCGCGGCGAGGTTCACTGGGATAGTGACCCCAGTAGTCGATATCGGTGCGCTAGGCGGGTTGTTGTGAGTATTTACACCTTGATCACCCGCAAGGGGATCACGGGATGTTTCGTTGTTATGGGGGGCGCGAGAGCGCGCTCTGAAAACTGCGTTGAGGTGATCAGGTAGATCACCTCGATGTACTTGATAGTGTCCTCCCTGCTGCGTCTCTATAGAGTCGGACCTTGTGTATCTGCTTGGTGCACGACCATGCAAAGATGAAGAGGCAGATTCTGTGTCATTGTCTCTCGATGGTCGACTGCGAGGATTGCGTCGCTCAGGATCTTCATCAGCCTGCGTTCCTTGGTTAAGATATCTCACAGATTGGTCTCTCGAGGTTGGCTGATTTCACTGTAGCAAGAGTTTCGTAGGTGCCATTTCACGGTGGATCACCCCTTTGTATACAAAGCAGGTGTCCGATCAGTTATACAAGGATTGCATTCATTATTAATCCGTTTTTACACATTGAATTACAATAATTAAACTAAACAACGTTAACATTAATAAATGAACGGCAGTTACTAAGCTCATCAAGGTATGCGTCTTCTGAATCTGCGAGTTGACTGTTCATATTCCGATGTTAAACTCGCAGGTTTATCATTACGTTTAGGATGTCTGCGTCCTTAGATAGTCGCCTTTTGTGGACATCGCATGACGAGCTGATAGAACCTAGACATGCGAGTCTATATTGGTTTATCAATGCTGCAGGGTTCTTAGGACCAACTCGCATTTATAGAAAGTCGGTCTCCAGGTTTATACACGGACATGGGGAGGATACTCGCACATAGTTCGATATATGCGAGCATCTCTCTTGTCTTGAATGCGATCAGACTTTGGTCATGCTCGCTGCCTCTCGCTGATTCGATCTTAAGCGAGGTTTAAAACTTCGAGGAGTCCCTCATGGACATCTCAGCTTTCATTGGAAATCTGAGTATACGTGTCCTCTAAACAGGAGTCTGGTCTCGAGTTTCTAGGTGAGAGAAATCTCACTATAACACTAACATATTCCTAATCTTATAATTTTAATTAATAAAATATATTTCAAAAAATAACAAATTTGAAAAAAAAATGATATGGTTAGCAAACTTTGAAATTTGAACAAGATTATTTTAAAAGATAATATTTTAATATCAAAGTAAGATCATTCAAATTTAATAAAAAATAATATCTGATCTTATAATTAAAATAAATAAAATAATCTAAAATTTCAAAATTAACCATAAGGCTCCTTTGTGAGAAATCAAATTTTCAAAATTCAAATCCTACTAATATCTGAAACTAATTTTAATTAATTAAAAAAACTAAAAATTAATTTTATTCTGACAATTAGATTTTTGATTGAAAATTCAGATTCTACACAAAATTCTACCAAAAATTGGCTTTTGTTTCAATGAAAAACGATTTTTGAATCAAAAGTTATGACGAAAACAAGTTTGAGGCAATGCATACCCCTACGCGCGCAAATTGGGGTGTCTGACCGAGCATCAAGGCTGCATGCAGCCTATCTAATCGAGGGACACGGGCGGGACAAGGGTATGCTTCGGACAAGGCTTTGTCTGAAGGGATTTTGTCCCATGCGAGCGCGCGAGTGTGCTTTCAAACCCTCATATTTTCGTTCAACTTCAAAAAATCTTAACTAATTCATAAAAAATTCAAATTAGGTTCTCTAAAAGCCTAAATTTATTATTATTTTATCTACTTTCCAGAAAAAATAATTCCAGATCGAAATAAAAAAATATTTCAGTAACATATATTGCAATTTCTAAACTATCATCAAATAAGCACATAAACCACATGAAACCATCCAAATCAACATATAACATCGTTTTAATTCATATTTCATGAAAGTAAATCATTACAATGGCTCTGAGGCCAGTTGTTGGAAATATTTTACCAGGATCTAGATTTACTACCATGTATGTTTCATTAACATCCTAATATGAATTCTAAAACAATGAAATAAACACATAAGGGTTTAAGGAAACCTTACATTGGTGGCAGCGGAATATAATGACTCCTTCTGTTCAGATCTCTAGCCCTTGATTCCTTTCTGTAGTAGAACATAATCAAGATCTGAACCTGGATCTCTTTCTCTCCTTCTTTTGATGCTGATTCTCCTTCTTGTTGTTTGGAAACTCCTACAGTCTTACACACTATGATTGATATACCACTTGATGTGTGTGGGCACTACTCTATCACTCAAGGATTTGGAAATTGAAGAAGAAAAGAAGAGAGAAGGTGGCGGCTAGAAGATTTTCTCTGAAGGAATGAGATGCATCATCTTTTCCTGAAGCCATCACTATCTATTTATAGGTAACCACCTAGGTTTAGGTTAGATTTATTTGGCATTAAAATAATAGAAAAATAAATGGTAAATGCTTAGTGTGGCCGGCCATAGGATGTTGGATTGGGCCCACTTTGCAATTTTGCTATTTTGTCATTTTTCCATCCCAATTTCTCAAAAACACCAATTTTCCAATTTAACAACTTAAATGCCAATTCCTATTATTTTATAACTAAAATTTAATTATTAAATAATATTGTCATTTAATATATTTATTAATTAGACATATAAAGTCTCTTAATTAATAAATAAAACCTAGAATCTCTTTTCTTACAATTTTGCCCTTGCTTAGTGAAAATTCATAAACTAGACATAGTCTAACTTTAAAATTATAATTGATTAATCAAAATCAATTAACTGAGTCTTACAAGCAGTATGGTCTCAACTAGTATGGGGACCATGGGCCTATATAACCGAGATTCCAATAAGTCGAACCGAATTTACCAAGTAAATTCCCTAAATTATTAATTCCTTATTGAATCCACACTTAGAACTTGGAATTGCACTCTCAGTCATATAGAACGCTCTATATGTTTTACGATATAGATACGTCATTAGCTATCCATTGTTATAATCCTAATTTGATCAATGACCCTCTAATAGATGATCTACATTGAATAGGCACTAAGTTACCGTTACACCTTCAATGTATTTTATCCTTAAAATACTTAGCTCCGTATAAATGATATTTCAGCGAAGTGAAATGAGATCTCCACCATTTATCTCTGTTTAGCCAAGCTCGAAGGATATCATCGTTTCACTTCTAAATTCCTATAGAAGTTATAGACTCCATATTTATGTTAGCGCTCCCACTCAATTATACTATCATGTTCCCAAAATGAATAATACTCTTGAGATCGAACCTAAACATATCAGGATTAAGATCATTTGATCTAGGATCAACGGGTGATATTGAATTGAATAGATATTACGGTAAATTTTAATATATCTAATCAAAGTTCAATATCGGTCCCTTCCGATGTATACTCCATACATCCGATACTGGTAAACTTTTCCAATGCCCTGGAAAGGACATAACACTTATCCAAGGTGTAAGAATACCTATCGCTGAGTATCATGTCAGTCTAAATCCAGTGAACTGACAAATCAAGGAATAAACTTTCGAACATATAACCAAGATTATATTCCACTGTGCTGACAACACTATAATCATTAACAAATTCATATGTTCTGGACTTAAATAGAATTCATACATTATATAAATATAATCATGAAATAAATCATGTGAACCATGCAACATAAAATGTTATTTCTGGTCTTTATTAATAAGTAAATCTGATTATATTGAAATGGGTTTTATTTAGGGCATAAAACCCAAAAATACCCTCACATCAATCCATTGGTGATAACCATTCAACTTGCCAATAAAAGGATCAAAAGACTGTTAATAGACAATGAGAGCTCGGCAAATATCCTTTATAAGGAGACTCTACAGAAAATGGGACGTGAAAAGGCCAAATTAAGGCCTTGTATGGTGAACCTTTGTGATTCATCAGAGACAGTATCGCTAGCCTTCGTATAATCGAGCTTGCCTTAACCTTTGGTGAGGCACCTTTATCTGCTGCTGTTATGCAAGACTTCTTAGCTGTGGACCTGCCCTCGGCTTACAACATATTATTGGGTCGTCTAGCACTGATCGGACTAGGCGCAGTCAGTTCGATCAAGCACCTATCTTTGAAATTCTAAACACTAGATGGCGTGGGAGTGGTGCGGGGCGACTATATGCTAGTTTGCGATTGCTATTGCATTGAGCTGCAGCATAGGAAAGCTGGTCATCAGTTGATGGCGATCTTGGCAGAAGAAAACGAGAAGAAAGACGAAGATCTTAACCCCCGAGTTCAAGATGAGAGAAACCCATTGAAACCAATCGAGGAATTGGAAGAGGTTATTCTCGACCAAGGAAATCCCACAAAGTGTGTATACATTGGGAAGAACCTGGACGAGCAGCTCAAATAGCAGCTAATAAGCTTTTTGAAGGCGAACCAGGATTAGTTCACCTGGAGCCATGAAGATATATCGACCCTATATTATTTGCCATTATTTAAATGTTGATCCAAGCTACCCAGCGAAGAGACAGAAAAGGAGACCCTTGGAATCCGAGAGGCAATGGGCACTAAAATAGGAAGTGGACAAGTTGTTAGTCAACGACTTATACGCGAGGTGTTTTATCCCTCGTGGATAGCCAATCCTTTTCTCGTCCCGAAGCCTAACGGAACTTGGAGAACTTGTATTGACTTCTTTGATCTGAACAAGGCGTGTCAAAAAGATTATTTCCCACTTCCAAAGATCGACTAGTTAGTGGATGCAACTGTTGGGCATGAGCTTATGTCATTTATGGATGCATATTCTGGATATAACCAGATAAAAATGTATGTCCCAGATCAAGAACATACAAGCTTCGTAACCAACATGGGACTCTATTATTATAAAGTCATGTCGTTCGGACTGAAGAACGCTGGGGCAACGTATCAGCGATTGGTAAACGAAATGTTTGCAAACCAAATATGGCAAAACATGGAGGTTTACGTTGATGATATGTTGGTAAAATCAATAAAAAGTAAGGATCATACCTCAAACCTCGCGGAATGCTTTAAGATATTAAAGAAGTATAACATGAAGTTAAACTCAAAAAAAATGTTCATTCACTGTTTCCTCGGGAAATTTTTTGGGATTCATAGTTAACCGAGGGGTATTGAGGCAAATCCTGAAAAGATCAAGGCATTAATAGACATTCTCTCACCAACAAAGCCTAAGGAAGTACAAGCCCTGACAGGAAGAATGGCAGCACTTAACAGATTCATTTCGAAGTCAACTGACAAGTGTGTGCCGTTCTTCAACATATTGGGAGGCAACAAAAAGTTCGAGTGGACAAAAGAGTACGAAGAGGCCTTTCAAAACATAAAAAGGCATCTAGCAACACCTCCAGCTTTGGCAAAACCAATAACTGGAGAGACGATGTTTCTCTATTTAGCCATCTCGAAAGATGCGATTAGTGCAGCTATAGTGCAAGAAGAGGGCAAGCACTAGCAACCTATTTACTATGTAAGTAAAAGGTTACTAGGGGCAGAATCCAGATATTCCCTCTAGAAAAACTCGCGTTGTGCCTAGTCCATGCGTCTCATAAACTACGGCCATACTTCTAGGCTCACCCCATAAAAGTGTTAACCGATCAGCCCTTGAGACAAGTTTTATCAAAACCAGATGCTTCTGGAAGATTGATACAATGGTCGATTGAACTGGGGCAGTTCGACATAACATACCATCCTCGAACATCCATCAAGGCCAAGCTTTAGTCGACTTCTTGATAGAAGGTATAACTCCAGAAGAAATTCCACTTGATCAGTGAGACACATAAACCTAGAAGTTATACGTGGATGGTGCATCCAACGAACAGGGTTTGGGTGTAGGGGTAATATTAATATCACTAGGCTTTAAGTTTCATTATACTCTGAGGTTCCAATTTGACGCATCCAATAACGAGGCTGAGTATGAAGCCTTGATCACCGACTTAAAGATAGCAGAGGCATTGAAAGTCAAAAATCTCATTTGTCATAGTGATTCGCAGCTGATTGTGAACCATGTCCTCAGGGAATACCAGGCCAAAGGCTTAAAAATGGCAAATTATTTAGAGAAAGTTCAGAAGAACTTGGAAAGATTTGATTACTTTAAAATCGAACAAATTCCAAGAGAACAAAACTCCAACGCCGACGCCTTAGCAAAACTGGCCTCGCAGAATGACTTGGATGAATTGAATTTAGTTTCGGTAGAGATGTTGAGCGAGCCAAGTATATGTGAAACTGAAGACGTCGAGATGATAGATAGCTCTCCTACATGGATGACTCCTATTATCAATTATTTACTCGACGGACAACTTCCAAATGACAAAAACGAGGAACAAAAACTATTGTATTCAGTGCCTCGCTACACTATGATCGAAGGCAAACTATAGAAGAGGGTACTCAATGCCCCTTGTTCGGTGTGTTCTCTCCGCAGAAGCAAATGAAATCATCAGAGAAATTCATGAAGGCTTCTGTGGGGATCATGCGGGCTGGCAAAGTCTGTCTAAAAATATCATTAGACAAGGATATTACTGGCCAAATGATCAATAAGGACACACACGAGTTTGTGAAGAAATGTGATAAGTGTTAGAGGTTTTCACATATACCTCACGTACCGCCAACAGAACTTAGAATGATGACCTTGCCTTACCCATTTGCTATATGGGGGATTGACCTAATTGGGGCATTACCCACTGGGCGAGGAGGAGCTAAGTATGCGGTAGTGGCAGTTGACTTCTTCACTAAATGGACGGAGGCTGAGCCCCTTGTTTCCATAACCTGTAAGAAAGTCCTTGATTTTGTCGTCAAGAACATTATTTGTAGGTTTGGAATTCCCATGAAGATAGTATCCGATAATGGAACCCAATTTGATGGCGACTTGTTCACTGAATTTTGCGAGAGGAATAAAATTATAAAAAGCTTCTCGTCAGTATCTAGGCCTCAGGCAAATGGACAAGTGGAAGCTGTTAATAAAACCTTAAAGGATACTATCAAGAAGAAGCTAGATGCTGCCAAAGGCAGATGGGTTGACAAGCTACCTCAGGTACTCTAGGCCCACAAACTACCGAGAAGATAGCTACGGGACACACTCTTTTCTCGCTAGCATTTGGCTCGGAAGCAATGCTGCCTGTTGAAGTGAACATATCGACTCACAGAAGAATGTTTTACAATCAAGAAGAAAACCAGGAACTTTTAAAATTGTCCTTGGATCTACTTGAGGAAAAACGAACTGAGTCGCAAATCACCAACGCAGCATACCAACACCGAGTTACAAGATACTTCAACAAAATAGTCAAGAAAAGACTATTTAGTGTTGGAGACTTGGTGCTAAGACGAGTCTTTGCAAATACGAGAGATGCATCTGCAGGAGTGTTCAACCCGATTGGGAGGGTCCATATGTCATCAAAGCAGTAGTTGGAGTTGGAGTTTATAAATTGGCTTGACTCAACGGCTCGCTAATAAAACACTACTAGAACGTAGAACATTTGCGACCCTACTACCAATAAATAAATGATGAAACTCACATTACTGATGTAAACTTTAAAATTCAGTTATGAATAAAGAGAATCATTTATATTAAGTAATAACAAATTTTTATTCTTTAAAAATTACTTAAGGGGCATGTATGTATAATTAACCAGAATTCATCTAGAAATACATGGTATAATGCAAACCAGCCATTTCAATTTTTTTTTTTTTTTTGATATTTAAAGGTTCTCGACTAAACCTCTTTGACGAAAGTAGAGTCGAACCGTTATAACTCCCTGACCAAACCTTTTTGACGAGAGAGGGGTCGAATCGTTATAACATCTTGATCAAACCTTTTTAACGAAGAAGGGATCAAACAACTATAATTTTTTATTTAAAACCTATCCGACGTGAAAGGAAAATCAAAAGTTATAACTTGCATATAAAGTTGAATACGAACGGTTCTCGCGAGCTAGAAAAGTACAAAACGAGGCATCATGACGCCTTGATAAAAGTACTTGAACCTAGAAAATGGATAGATAATATAACTATCCATACGAGCAAATTAAAAATATACAAAGTGATAAAATCATTAAAGTATATTTAAGTTTGCTTAAGGCAGATTGTAACTGCTTTAGCGAGGCGGAATTAACAACTATTCGGAAATCAAAAGTTTGGTAGATCACCAACTACTTAAACAGGAAGAGTATGAGCAATGGGAAAACCCAAAAGTACTGTACATTTCATCAAAATATAGTTGTTTACATTGTGAATAAAAATGCAAGCAAACACAATTGTATTAAGTTCGAATGAAAATAGTACAAGGCATTTAAGATAAGAAAAAACCTAAAACGGGTTATAAACTTATCTTTACAAAAATGCCACTAGGGGCAAACCATAAAGTCATCTTCCTAAACAAAGCATGCGAAAGGAGTCGATAAACTCGAGAAAGACCGTCTTCATATAGCATGAGAAAGACCGTCTGCACGTAGCTCGGAGAAAGACCGACTACACATAGCTTGAGAAAGACCGGCTACATGTAGAGAGCCTTAATATCTGCACAAACCTCATTCTCCTCATCATCAGAAGATCCCATTTCCTGTAGCCGAGACTCTATTCCCAGCCTCAGGGAATTCCTCGATCCCATAAAGAGGTTGGCGCAAAGGTCTTCTGGCACAGGTTTGGGTCTTGGGTTGGCAGGATTACCTGATAGAAACAACGCCAACTTTCTTCCTGGATTCAGGTGAAACCACGTTAACTTCACTCTAGAATTCTTTATCAGCCTGAGGAGGACCTTTAAGATCGCTCACAAGATCTATGCCCTCAAGGATCACTTGTGAGGATCTCCCATGGCGGGTTACGGGGTTCCCCTGGTTTGGATTGGTCCGAAGCTCCTCAGCCTTGGAATCCATCGTTTCCGGATCCAATTGAGGCTTGAAGTCCTTGGGAAAAAATGGAAAATGGTTGATGCATCCTGGTATTATGAGTTTGGGAGGATGAACTTCTGAACTCAGAAGGGACATTCTAGCCGGAAAGAGATGATCCATTCTGAAAATGGATCTCACTAAAAAGCCAGAGGTTTGTGAAAAATGACAAGCTTGAGCCGTCCTTTTATACACAAAGTCCAGTGACAAGAAAGCTAAGGATTGAAGAAATCCAACAGTTGGGAGTAGGGAAGAATTTTTGGGTTTTATGCCCTAAATAAAACTCATTACAATCTGATTAGTTATCAATTTAGAAGTGAATTATGATTACATGTATGTTACATGTTTATGGTTTAATACATATACTTGATATATGCACAAAATCAGTTAAATCTAGAACATATAGTTATTCACAATTACAGTATCGTCAATACAGTGGAATGTGATTGTGATTATATGATTCAAAAGATTTGGTCCCTGTTCATCAGTGTTTTGGATTTACACTGATGTGATAATCAGCGATGAAGTATACTTACACTTGGAGTAAGTGTTATGTTCTTTCCAGAACATTGGCAAAGTATACTGGTTTTCGAATGCATGGAGTATGCATTGGACTGGACCGATATTGAACTTGGTTAAAGATATTGTAAACTTACCATTGTATCTTTCCAAGTCAATGTCAGAAGTTGATCTTAGATTAAGAGAATCTAAATCCTGATATGCTTAGGCTCAATCTCAGGAGTGCTATTCTTGTTCTTTGATTTATTAGTTAAAGCCTACTTTTGAGTCAGGATAATACATATATTTTGGGAACATGATAGCATAACTGAATGGGAGTGCTAAACATAAATATGGAAATCTATAGCTTCTACTGGTGTATAGAAGTAAAGTGATGATTCCTTTTGAGCTTAGTTAAATAGAAGTAAATGGATGAGCTCTTGTTTCAGTGACTATATATTAGATCACTAAAACATCATTTACAGGTAACTAAGTGTTCAAATGGGCAAAATACATTGAGGGGTGTAAACGGTAAATTGGTCCCGTCTCGATGTAAATCATCTATATAGAGGATCTCTAAATCACATTAAGATTATAACAATGGTTAAATGAGATAGCATATTGATATCGTGAAACATATGATATGCTCTATATAAGTCTGAGAGTGCAATTCCAAGTTCTAAGAGTGGATTCAACGAGGAATTAATAAGTTAGGGATTTACTTGGTAAATCAGTTCAACTTATTGGAAGCTCAGAATATAGATCCATGGTCCGCATTCTAGTTGAGACTATACTGTTCGTAAGACTCTATAATTGATTTATGATTAATCAATTATAATTCTAAAAGTTAGACTATGTCTAATTTGTGAATTCTCACAGTTTAGGGATGAAATTGTAAATAAAAGGGTTTCTAGGTTTAATTATTAATTATGAGACTTTGCATGTCTGAATTAATAATTAATTTTAAATGGCAATATTATTTAATAATCTATTTTAGTTATTAAATAATTAGTTTTGGCATTTAAATGATTAGAATTGGATAAATGACATTTTTGGAGAAATAGAAATAAAATTGAGGAAACTGCAAAATCCATGTGAGGCCCATACACACCATGGCCGGCCACATGATTGCATTTTTCCCAATTATTATTTTCAATTTAATTTTTCATTTAATTGCTAATCAAAGCCTAGCCTAAATAGGAAAGTGGTGAATCACACTAAATAAGGCAGTTATTCAATTACACAGTAAAAGAGGAAACTGTATATTTGGAAAGTTGTGGTCTTCCCTTTTGTTATTTATTGCCGCCCCCTCTCTTCTCTTGGTGTGCTTGTGCTTGCTTGAGAAAACTTTGCTTTGCAAAGTGTGTCACACGAAATCAAGAGAGAAAACAAGAGAGAAATTTCAAAATTCCTAGTGAGAGAGAAGTGCCCGCACACATCATTCAGTACCTCATTATAGTTTGGAAGACTGTGAAGGATCACATCCAACTGAAGAACTTTCGGGCTCAGATCTTGATTATACTCTGCTACAGACAGGAATCAAGGGTTAGAGATCTGAGTGGAAGGAGACATTAATTCCGCTGCAATCACTGTAAGTTATTCTTAACTTTTATGTGTTTAATTCATCGTTTTAGAAGTTCAATATTAGGTTGTTAAATCAACATACTTGTGAGTAGATCTAAGGTCCTGGATAAATATAATACCAACAACTGGTATCAAAGCCATGGTAATTGATTTGCTTGCAAGAAATTTGGACTTAAAACGATTTGTTTGTGATTTGGATGGTTTCATGATGTGTCATATTGATGTTTGATTGATGTTTGTGAATTCTGGGAAAAATAATTGATTGTCTGTATCTGGAATTATTTTTATTGGATAGTTTGGAAAATTCTAAGCAATTTACTTTTTTACAGAACTCGATTTCGATTTAATTTGAATTAGTTATGAATTTTTGAAAATCGGGAAAAACCTAGGTGGTGAGAGCACCTTCCCTACGCGCGCGGAAATCATGCGCAGGGGTGCTTGCGCCCAGTTTTCTGGGCTGTGTCTCCCCATCCACGCGCGCAGACAGCATGCTTTGCATGCTGTCCGTACCACCTGCTATTTTTTTCGTTTTCTTCGATTTTTCATGCTATTTCATGAAATTAAATTCCGATATTTTATGTAGTTTTGTATATTGATTTTTGTTTTTCAAATTTCAAATCTAATTATCAGAAATAAATTAATTTTAATTTTTTTTTAAAATTAATTTTAGATATTAGTGCAATTTGATTTTGAAAATGGAAAAAAATCAAGTTTTGCTTAATTTTTTTATTTCCTTTAAAATTTGATTATTCTAATTTTTTTTAAGGTCAGATATTAATTTTTTGTGGTAACTTGACCTTAATTAAAATAAGATCAAAATAATCATGATAATTTTAAAATAGGAAATAAGGTATTTTTGTTAACTTTTAAATTTTGTTATTTTTTTTAATTAAATTAAATTGTAAAATAAGAAAAGGGTATGTATTTACCATTTTCTATTTTATTATTTGATTTATTAAATAACATGAAATTTAAAAGGAAAGTTAGCAATTTAATTTTGAAATGCATTTAGGTTACCCAAAACCTAATTTTTTCAAAATGGTAGGTTTAATTTTAATTTTATTTTTTGAAATATAAATTTAAAATTAAATAAATCCTACATCCAACTATCCAGATCTAACCTTGTTGCAGGAGTATGTGTTTTAGATTGTTTGTAAGTTTTTCTAAAACCTATTATTACTTGATCTAAATTGCCAGGGTTAACTTGTTGACAGATCAAATGATCTGATTTTAACCCATGGTTCAATTGATGATAGATCAAGTAGATAATTTGTAACAGGTATTTTTTACAAACTTCTTTCATCTGTGTATGACCTAGTAACATGATAGGATCCATCCAAATCTGTGTGCCTGTGTGAGCCTATATGTTTAATTTCTATTATAGATACATATAGGTTGTTGTTGCTAAATAAAATGTCATAACCTGATAGATTTTATTTAGGCTCATTTAGTTAATGGGCCTATTCAATTAATAACAGTTGTTCATTTTAAGGTTAAATTCCTCTCTTTTGGGCCTTGTGTGAGAGTTGGGAGCCTTAGAAGTGGGTGCGACATACTGGACTCAGCCCCCCCCTCACATGAACAACCCCAATTGTGAAGGCCCATTTGCCTGATTTGGATAACTGTGCTAGGTTAATTATATTAGTTTGACCTAATAAAATTGAATAGCAACATAATTAATTTCTTCGAAATTAATTTAAGAAAAACATAGTTTAATGAATTTCATTTTTAGACAAACTATTTGTATTTTTCTTGTATTTAATTAAATAAAGAATTTTAACTAACTAGATTCTTTCTGAAACTTACTTTTATTATTTCATTAAATATTCTTATTTAAGTTATGAATTAGTAATTACTAATTTTTCATAATAACTTAAATTTGAATATATTTTGATAATAATATTAAGCTGAGGAATTCTAGGAATTAGTTATTGAAGATTCTTAAAAGATATTATTTTAAGTTGGTTTTAAACTTAAAAAGGGAATATCTTTAAATTAGGTAGTTACCACCTAATTTTGATATTTAATTAAATAATGTTTGGAAAATTTTAAGTTTGTAAATTATAGATTCTTTCTATAATAACTTAAATCAGACATTTTCCAGATCTTGAAAAGATACTTAGTGGAATTGAGATATTTTCTAGATAGTTATTTCCATACTAATTATTATTTCTAATATAGGAAAATATCATTGATTGTGAAATTAATTGGTTAATAATTAATTTTGGTACAATTCAATTAAGGATATTTTTCCTTGTATTAAATTGGAAATTAATGATTAAACATTATCTATACTTAATTATTTATTTCCTGAATTTAATACATTTAATTAAATTGAAAATTAAATGTCTAAGTTGATTTTCATAATGATACTTAGATATTGTTATTTTCATGATATTTAATTAAATAAGAAAATTATTTTAAGTTGGGTATTTCCATAACAACTTAAATTTGAATAATTTTCATAATATATTCTATTTATTTTATTAATCATTTTTCAAAATAGCATTTAATTATGCAAGGTGATTTTAAATTTATCTTGAAAGATAGATTGAAGTTGTAAATTAATTATTTTAATTAATTTTGAATCAACTTAAATCAATGATCTTTTCATTTAATGATTAATTTAAAATAAAGGAACTGAAATATATTGTTAGAAATTGGATTAATTAGTCAAGAAAATCTAGATAGATAATACTTTTGCTTGAGGTATTTTTTCTAAGTAAAGTTTGATTTATTTTAAATGTATTTCGAAAATTGTATATATTTAGAAATACAATATATATATATATTTGTAGAAAATTTTAATTTGAGTTGCAGATTAATTTAAATTAATACAACTTAAATTAAGTAATTTTCTTAATATTTGTTGAAAAATTAACACTAAGATGGAAATAATTCATTTTATTTTCATAACCATCTAAGTTTAATTTTACAAATATTAAATTAAATTTTATTTAGATTCTATTCTAAATTTAAAATTTAATAAATATATATATAGATTTAAAATAAATAAATAATAGAAGAAAATATAATTTAAATAATGAGCTTTATTATTTTGAGATATTCGATCTCCATTGTTGGTTTTACATAGCTATTGTTTTAGTGAGTAATCCTCCCTAATGGAGGAACGTTCATTAGCAAGTTAGCGCCGTTTAATCTCGAAAGATAAGTATGTTTGTAAGTGTTTTATATTGGTATTAATCACCCTAATGGTGGGTACTGTATAAGACTTACAAACATATGAAACAATGGTAGAAGCTCATGAAATAAGAATGACCTTGACTCTCGCCTAAACGGGACAACGTCGGATTCTTTTTTCGATCGAATAAAAGGTTGCTAGAATGTTTGCTATTCTAGATGAGCTGACAACTCTATTCAATGAATGATAGGTTTGACTCTCGCCTAAACGGGACACTGATATCAGTTTGTTGAAAACCTTGGAAATTATTTAGGATTGAATTTTTTTTTGTATTTTCTCTAGTCATTCCTACTTGCTGTATGCTGATAATTTCTAAATAAGATTTTGTGATAAACCATAATTGATATCTATGTGTTATCTTGTAGTATCCTGAATTGCAATGTCAAATCCCATGTTGTCACTCTTAACTGAAAATAAGCTAAATGGGTCTAACTTCCCAAAGTGGAGAGAGAACATTCATATTGCTCTCATAGGTGAAAGTGCCTCGTTTGTGTTGACTGAGCCGTCCCCTGAGCAGCCAAGTGACAATGCAACCAAAGCTGTAAAAGAGAAGTTCGAGCGTTGGCATAATGCTAACAATAAAGCTCGTTACTTCATGCTTTCCAGCATGGTTGACACTTTGAAAACAAGGTTTGCAAACACTGTCAACGCAGTTAACTGAGCTATTCGGTATGGCATCTATCCAGTCTCGTTTTGACGCGACTAAGAAATTCATCAACGCACTGATGGAACCCCATCAGAATGTGCGTGATCACCTTCTCCAGATGGCTAGTTATTTCCAGGAAGCCCAGAATCATGGTGCTGAAATGGATCAGACTACTCAAGTGAGTCTCATCTTGAATAGTCTGACTCCAGATTTTCTGCCCTACACATCAAATTATGTCATGAATAAGAAGGAACAAGACTTTCATACTTTAGTCAATGACCTTCAGACATATGAAAATTTGATTGGAGGTCCCAAGAAAAGAGGGAATAAACCTCAGTATTCTGGAAATGGTAATAAGACAAGTAATCCTGAGGCACTTGTTGCTTCTACTTCCAAATCCAATCATAAGAAGAAGTGGAAAAATTCCAAGAAGCGAGCTCAAGCTGCGAATGCAGCTAGGAACAAAAATGCTAGAGCTTCTGGCAATACACCAAAAGGAAAGTGTTTCTACTGCAATGAGAAAGGCCATTGGAAATCCCAATGTCCTAAGTATCTCGCAAAGAAACAAGGTATTTTCTTTATAAACTGATGTGTTTTTAGTGAATTATTATCCTTTTGGATTATTAATTCTGGACTACTAACCCTGTTTATTATTCTTCTTATAGCTAAAGCTTCTTAAACTCGGGTGCTGTCTTAACGAGTTGGATTAGAAAGCTGGATGGTGGATGGAGATTGTCTACAATAAAGAAGAAGCTCTTTCATTTGAATTAATTGCTTAGTTTTTCAAACAATTTGGATTTCAAGTTTTGGGATCTTAATTCCCTGTTTGGTCCTCATAATATTGCAAACAATTTTTTTTTGGTTTATAATAATATTTTTTTTATATTGCAATTTATGAGTTGAGCTTCAGTTCTTTATTTTATCTATTACCGATTATTATATTTATTATGTTTGAATGTGTATGTGTTTTTATTATTGATGCAAATTCAAAAGGTATTTAAACTCCTTACAGAGTAATTACTGCATAAACACTAGAAATTATTTCTATGTTTATGAATAATTGTTAGTTCCAAAAACAATTATTTGAGAATTTGTTTAATAAAAAAGATCTTTTGATCTGATAGGGGTGGAGAAAAGTTTAAGAATAATATGCAATTCAAACGATCTTTTATATCTAATGAACTCTGGATTATATTCAACTCCACAGACTCTCTATCACACTTAGAGATTTACAACCTTTAGGGGTGGACCATAATCTCTATAAACTTAGGGGTGGACTTTATTCTACAGTACCCTTTGTAACACATAATTTTAAACATGGAAATAATATAATAAATTAGCTATTATCAGAATAAATCCTTGATCTTGATTATATGTTCCAGTTTAGATTTACTGTTGTAATAGTTATTGATACCATTAAAGTTCTTTGATAATGTTTCACATTACCTTGGTTGAGTGGGAGAATATTAAAATTCTTTACCCATCTTCTTTTGGTTGATAATTGTGATAGAAACTTAAGAACACCTCTGATAAAAACAAGTCTAACCATTCACATGGATAGAAATAACTTATCAGAATTATGAGAATAAGATAGAAGAATTCTTGCATAGTCTATTCGAAAGACTGATTCAAGATGTCTATTTCTCATAACATTTTATGGTATCTTGATTTGATTGCTTAAATCTCTAGCAAGTATTTTACACTTCAAATACTAGACTGCTATGTTGTTGACCTAATCTTAAAGAAACTTACAGTTTCAGCTTAAGATAATAAGTCACAATGAGATGTTCCCAGAAACAATAGTAAAAGGTTAAAAGTTTCTAACCAGATATCTGCTATTGAGTGGGAGCCATCTGAGATGTAATCAAATGAGGAACATTAGGGGACAATCAAGAAAGATTTACAAAAGTGACGTATATGTCATTAAGGAACTATGCATTAGTGATCCTGATATGCACACCGACTCATTGTGAGATGGTGGTTACTCTGGGGGTGGAGGAATCATTATAGAAGAGTGTTAAAACCCATCTATAATAATTCAAGCTTCATCGGAGAAGATATAACTTTGTAAATTCAAAATTACCAGAAAGTTATTTTACTGAAGAAAATTCTACACTGCATTATCTCAATTCCAAATTTTAAAATTTGAGAGATATGTCGTCTGGTTGTTCAGATGTACTTAATGGGCAGTAAGGATTTCAGTATCCCTTGACGAGTAAAGCATAAGTTAAGGAGGTTTCATGAGTTTTATGAACCTGGTTCCAGACATATGGGTGGATTCAAATATACTACACTTGATCAGAGGATCAAGACAAAAGATTGATTGTAATGCACAACTTGTTTTATGTTAGTGCAAGTGGGAGTTTGTTGGGTTTTATGCCCTAAATAAAACTCATTACAATCTGATTAGTTATCAATTTAGAAGTGAATTATGATTACATGTATGTTACATGTTTATGGTTTAATACATATACTTGATATATGCACAAAATCAGTTAAATCCAGAACATATAGTTATTCACAATTACAGTATCGTCAATACAGTGGAATGTGATTGTGATTATATGATTCAAAAGATTTGGTCCCTGTTCATCAGTGTTTTGGATTTACACTGATGTGATAATCAGCGATGAAGTATACTTACACTTGGAGTAAGTGTTATGTTCTTTCCAGAACATTGGCAAAGTATACTGGTTTTCGAATGCATGGAGTATGCATTGGACTGGACCGATATTGAACTTAGTTAAAGATATTGTAAACTTACCGTTGTATCTTTCCAAGTCAATGTCAGAAGTTGATCTTAGATTAAGAGAATCTAAATCCTGATATGCTTAGGCTCAATCTCAGGAGTGTTATTCTTGTTCTTTGATTTATTAGTTAAAGCCTACTTTTGAGTCAGGATAATACATATATTTTGGGAACATGATAGCATAACTGAATGGGAGTGCTAAACATAAATATGGAAATCTATAGCTTCTACTGGTGTATAGAAGTAAAGTGATGATTCCTTTTGAGCTTAGTTAAATAGAAGTAAATGGATGAGCTCTTGTTTCAGTGACTATATATTAGATCACTAAAACATCATTTACAGGTAACTAAGTGTTCAAATGGGCAAAATACATTGAGGGGTGTAAACGGTAAATTGGTCCCGTCTCGATGTAAATCATCTATATAGAGGATCTCTAAATCACATTAAGATTATAACAATGGTTAAATGAGATAGCATATTGATATCGTGAAACATATGATATGCTCTATATAAGTCTGAGAGTGCAATTCCAAGTTCTAAGAGTGGATTCAACGAGGAATTAATAAGTTAGGGATTTACTTGGTAAATCAGTTCAACTTATTGGAAGCTCAGAATATAGATCCATGGTCCCCATTCTAGTTGAGACTATACTGTTTGTAAGACTCTATAATTGATTTATGATTAATCAATTATAATTCTAAAAGTTAGACTATATCTAATTTGTGAATTCTCACAGTTTAGGGATAAAATTGTAAATAAAAGGGTTTCTAGGTTTAATTATTAATTATGAGACTTTGCATGTCTGAATTAATAATTAATTTTAAATGGCAATATTATTTAATAATCTATTTTAGTTATTAAATAATTAGTTTTGGCATTTAAATGATTATAATTGGATAAATGACATTTTTGGAGAAATAGAAATAAAATTGAGGAAACTGCAAAATCCATGTGAGGCCCATACACACCATGACCGGCCACATGATTGCATTTTTCCCAATTATTATTTTCAATTTAATTTGTCATTTAATTGCTAATCAAAGCCTAGCCTAAATAGGAAAGTGGTGAATCACACTAAATAAGGCAGTTATTCAATTACACAGTAAAAGAGGAAACTGTATATTTGGAAAGTTGTGGTCTTCCCTTTTGCTATTTATTGCCGCCCCCTCTCTTCTCTTGGTGTGATTGTGCTTGCTTGAGAAAACTTTGCTTTGCAAAGTGTGTCACACGAAATCAAGAGAGAAATTTCAAAATTCCTAGTGAGAGAGAAGTGCCCACACACATCATTCAGTACCTCATTATAGTTTGGAAGACTGTGAAGGATCACATCCAACTGAAGAACTTTCGGGCTCAGATCTTGATTATACTCTGCTACAGACAGGAATCAAGGGTTAGAGATCTGAGTGGAAGGAGACATTAATTCCGCTGCAATCACTGTAAGTTATTCTTAACTTTTATGTGTTTAATTCATCGTTTTAGAAGTTCAATATTAGGTTGTTAAATCAACATACTTGTAAGTAGATCTAAGGTCCTGGATAAATATAATACCAACAAGAATATGAAGAGACGATTCATAATGACCCTTAAAACCGTACAACCATCAGAATCAAAGGATGCATTTTTTCCAAGGAAGGATTTTGGCGAAAATGCCCTCTGTAATTATTAAAAAGCCCTTTTTAAGGGGCAATTGTTAAACCCATAATTCAGTTGCCATATTAATAGGGGACACATGTCAAGATAAAAGGAGTACGGATCGATGCAATCACTTTTTATGGGATAACTCATTAATCACGTAAGTATCAGAGTATATTTGTAACCTGCTGATTGAAAGGTCTTAGGCAAGAAATCAATATACAAACTGGTACTTAGCATATTAACGAGAAACCATATGTCGCTAAATGCAAATAGCGAGGAACCAAAGAAAGTGACACGTTTCAATCGTGAAAGTCCTTAGCATACAATGTACAAACTAAGTGTAAAAGTCGGATCGGCTTGATACCAACTAAGCGAGGTGCTTGTCTCGCTATTGTAGACTTCTTATAGCTTCATCCAGTTAGCGTTAGCGAGGCTTACAATCCTGGCAAACCCGAAGATAACATTTAAATGGGCCTCAAAGAACTCTTTAAGAACCGTGGTTGACACCAAACGTGCATCGTCGACCTCAGAAGGACGAATGGCCCCAGCTCGCTATTGAGATCACTGGAACCAAGCTCCTGTGGAGACAACTCTAGAAATAATAATTAAAGACGTGATTTAAAACACAATCATTTTTGACCCAGTAGAAGCGGGAACATCACTGCTATATGATTTTCAAATCATAAACCGCATTTACACTACGTGATATATAATCAAATCCCATGATTTTAGGGGTGATTGTTGTAAACATAATACAGTCAACTTTGTAATAACTGTCCTCTATGTAATTATAAATTGTGACAAAGAATATCAGAAAGGGGACGAAAAAACTCATACAAGAGAGGCCCTGAAAAACAATCAGAAATCTGAACAAGATTGACTCGTGGACTATGCTGAACTTTAACTACAAAACCACGTAAAAAACCCTGTGTTCATATTTTTATTTTCACAGCTTTAATTTTTTCTGTGTGAAATCCCTACTGTGAGGCTCAAATTTAGTTAATGAAAATTTGCGTTAACAGTAAACAAATTTGCTTGGAAGTCAAAAACGTTTCCACCTTTTTAACGTCGACATGCCTCATGCCATATGTAAGGTTGAATGCAAGCCTTCGAAAGCCCTTAAGTGTTGAAGGCTTGGCGGGTAAATGATATTCGTATTCTGAATGAAGGACACGTGTAATTGCAAGATGGTTTCAACTCAGTTGTTCCAGGCTCATTCCCAGGCCCAACCAAGATAATGGACTGGATCCATCAGCAAAGTCAAGCCTTCTGGATGCTAGACAGATGGCACGTTCGGATAAGATACACCTCTGGCACATCATATCTCTAGAGGGCATCGAACAGATCTTCCGGATGAGTGATTAATAGGCACCAATATATCTAGCTCTGTATCACAGTAATTTATTGCCAAATCTCACAATATTAGGGCTTTATATCCAAGATTATGTTTAGAATTCGTATCTTCCGAATAAGGAAATAAAATAATTGTCAATCAAGCATTATATTTTTTTATTATCCACAAAAGTATGGCATGGTTTGACAACTATCAACGTGATGTGGCATCCATGTCAGTAGAAGATTAATGTCTCATAGGCCAGGCTTCACCAAATGAGCCCTAAGTCAATGTATTATCTGTATTTACCCTATAAATGGGCAATGTGTACATACTAGAACCTTAGCACTATAAATATAAGAAAATTTATTCATGCAAAGGATTAGAATATCATTCTTTGAGCGCTCAAGCAAATCCTAAGGTTCAAACAATTAGCAAACACTTGTGTAAATCAATAAAAAAAAATTAAATTTATTATAATAATATTGACTCGTAAAGTAATCATTGAACTACGTAAAAACTCTACTCTTATTCTTTGTCTATATTATATTTTTTTAAGTTTTATTATATTTTATCAAGTTCCAAAAATTTCACTAAACAATTACATTTAGTTAGTTTCTTATTTAGTTAATTTCATATTTAATCTATCTAATTTTGTATATAAATAGATACTATTTTATTAAACAAAATATACAACTCATTGAAGGTATCTAACAATTTTCTTTTACAGAAATGGTAAAACATTAGTGAAGCCTAGCAACATTACAAAATATCATATCCTTATTGTGCAATTAAGTATGTGAGTAACACATATTTATGGTAGTGATGAACACGTGCTTAATAGGAATGCATAACTATTTTTTATTTATTTTTTTTTGGCTGAAACAATGCACTTCTTCCTTGAGTCGTTCGTATGATTAAGAAAAGAATGAAAAGAGAAGTCAAATAATCCAGCTTTCCTTCCTTTATTAGATGGTCCGATCTTAGAGACCTAACACCCCACGGCTCATGTACCTTGTATAACGTCACCACACCTTTGCCCTCAGTGCAGGTTCGTGTCTTCTGATTCTTTTGGCGCCAATCTTCAACTCTGAAACCCCCTTTTCACAAGTCTCCCTGCACCTTCTTCTCTATTCTTCTTGGGTGTTTTTTTTCCTTTCATCTCCTCATGGCCACTTATGGTGGTGCTGCTGCGTATAGGTCCAGGTAAAATTAAACGCTTTTTTTTTTTTTTTTGCACAATTCTGAGAAAAATTAGAAAACCTAGTGTTCGAATTTTGATCCTTTCTGTTGCTATTTTTTCACGAAACGATGTGTTGACTGTTGATCAGGGAGGGTCTTAGCACGAGACCAGGTGCTAGTTCGGATGAAATCCAATTGCGGATTGATCCGATGCATGGTGATTTGGATGATGAGATCACGGGTCTTCGTAGCCAAGTCCATAGATTAAGAAATGTAAGTTCTTTACGGTTTGTTGGATTCTTAGATGGAAAACGGTTTTTGAAATAGAAGCCCTTTTCTTCTTTTCCTATGTTTAAAAATTACATAGAGCTATAAATATCAGTTTAATATAATTAAATAATTACGTGGTTAGCTACAATTAATTTAAATTTTTAATAATAATATAAGTATTATGTAATTAATTTAGAATGATTTATTTTTTTAATATATTATATATATGGTGAGTTTTATAATTAATTATATTAATAGAACATCACCTTACTTATAATAATGGTACCTATTTTGTATTAGATTATGTAATAAATATTTTTTCACATATATTGTAATATAGTAAATTTAGTTGTACATAGATGAAAAATGCTCTTATATATTTCACTTTGTTTCGAGTCCTGACATATTTTGAAAATGGGTCTTTGAAATCAACGACTATGGATTTAATAAAGATACTGCGTGAAGGAAACCCAAGCAATATTATTTCTCACGAATGAAAATTTGAATCCAAGAGATTGAACTTTGTATATTACGCGCATGAAACAAATTCCAAATTGTACGGATGTACATCCGTATTCATTTTCTGCTTCTGTTCTTAGGCAAGGCAACTCCTAGTATTTTTGCTCTACCCGTAATGAGTAATGAATTTAGGCACTAGACACTTTATAACATAGAAGCTTCTACATTTGTTAGGGTTCCTGTGATTATGAAATTCATTGTAGAAAGAGGGGAAATACTGAATCATGGAGTAAGCGGACTTGAAGCTATGTGTTGGATAACTCATAAAGAAGTGAGGTTTATTAGTATATGTAGCAAATTATCTCTCTGTTTTTGTTGACTATATCATGTTTTCCTCAGCTCCCAGACACCTACAAGTTTTTGTTGTAGGACAGCAAAAGCGTAGATCTATGCTAATAAGTAGGCTTGAAACAGGAAACTATCAGAAAAGCGAAACATATAGAGCTTTGCAAAAGTATCTTGCTACTTATATTTAAAATGTCATGTAGTTGAATTTTTTCTATTTTCTTTCTTCATGTCAAACTAGTTTTGGTGCATTGGCACTGGCAGTATTGTGATTGTTTGCAAATATTTGATGGCAAATTTTTATTATTATGTTCTCATATTGCTGAATTTATCCTGATGCAGGTAGCGCAAGAGATTGGGACAGAAGCAAAATTCCAAAATGATTTTCTAAATCAGCTGGTAACACCTTAAACTTTGTTGTCATTGCTTGAAAAATATCTTTTGTTCTCTTCTCTCATCTTGAATTTTATGGGATAGACTTCTATTTATTTTGTGAGGAGGGGTTAATAGTTATTTACATGGTCATTATTTATAGTATGTTGAAATTATGAATGGATAACATGCATGTTTTTAACACATTGTTGGATGTATGGAAGCTAAAACTGATTATTTTAAATTACACTATCTATGTCATTGCCATTGTCACCCAGTGACTTTGTGATTGTGATTGATTTCATAATTTCACATATTCATAGGAACTTAAGAGGGTCTCAGAATGAATGTGCTTCATACATATGAGGCTCCTCTTTTTTTCTATTCTTTCCTTTTTCACAGTGGTCTATTTATAGGTGTCACTTCATGGGTTTATTTAGCGTGGTTATTATAACATTATGACCAAATTAAGATAGGCTGTGTGTCTCCCTGTTTCATACTTTGCATTTTACTTGAGGAAATGGATGCAAACCTGTCTGATAAACTCATTTTACATATTTTATTCACAGCAAATGACACTGATCAAAGCTCAAGCAGGGGTGAAAAACAACGTAAGGAGATTGAACAAGAGCATCATTCAAAATGGAGCAAACAATGTTGTCCACGTTGTTCTTTTTGCACTATTTTGTTTCTTTTTAGTTTATCTTTGGTCCAAAATGTCCAGAAAATGAAAATCCTCAACTCCTCGTACCACCTCATTGTAATACCAAAATATATTTGTTGAATTGGAAAAGTATATACTGTATAATATAAATCCTTCTCCATGATCTTTACTAGTTTGAGAGATGAACATCTTTGCTTGAAGTTTTTCTATGATACTATGATTGAAGTATTGAACATCACCATCAAGTTTTTTTTTTATGTATGATTAAACCAAACTGTTGTCCAACGACACCTTAACATTTCTACCAAGAAACTTCCGTCCCAAACTTTCTCTTTTCAATTTACAAATGCAAAAATCCTGTTTTGACCTTATACGCGTTCCGATGATACTTCTCTTATTTGAAGAGTAATGATTGTCATACTTAATTATACACTTTTTATGTATAATTAGCTATGTTTATGGGAATATTGCTATTAGGCACCAGTGGTGTCTAGCACCCTTTCGACATGTCACGTTGCGATTGGTTAGCGATATTCCCTAAAAGCTAATTTATTAAATTATATGGGATCCGATACTTAATTAGACCAATAGCGATATTGACACATAGGAGGGTGCTAGGCACTGCTAGTGCCCTTTAGCATTTATCATGTTTATGCAGTCTCCACTTAAAATTATTTATCACTAGAAACTGAATACACATCTTATTTTAGATTATTAAAAAATTATGTGATTGTAAAAATTAGACAAGATTGCATCTTCCATTCAAACATTCTTTCTCCTCTATCATTCCTCCTTTATACCCCACACACAGTCACAAGGGAAAGAAAAAACACTCATGTTCGTTAACAGTTTTATTGAATTACCATTTTTATGATTAAAAAAATAAAATCACTTGCGACGCGAATTTATGGATTTTGATTCTTGAATACCTATGTACAATATTTTAGTTTTGTGCCTGCTTTAGATGGTTTAAAAATTGCAGAATTCTCAATTAAAATCAATATTCTATGAATACTTAGCAATAATTTAGCAATGTTGTACGAAAATTTAATTTTTTAGGCGAAAAGATAATATTTAACGATGCTTTACTGATTGTTCATGATTTTTTATAGGGAAAATATGATGTTTAACGATGCTTTAGTGATTGTCCATGATTTATTTTTGGGGGGGAGGGGGCAATACGATGTTTAACGATGCTTTAGTGATGTTCCCATGAAAGTTTAATTTTTAAGAAGAAAAAAAATACTAACGAGTAACATTGATGTCATCAAAACATAATATATATTACAAAAAATATAAAGAAAAGATAGTTTAACTATCCTTTAATGATGGTTTTGCGATAGTTTACGAAAACAAACATAACTTTCACTTGATTGTCATTTTGGCGTGATTTTATTTATTTGAATTTCAGTCTTTTTTTTTCCTTGTGAGATTTAAGAGTTTAAATGAGGAAAATCTTAGATTTGGAGAGCGTAGAACAACAAATTTTGATTATCTAAGTCTTAATCTTTTATGGCCTAAAAAAAAGATATTAAAACTTGTTCTACACAATCTAAATGTGTTGGTCACGAAAAACATATCATTTTCTTTTATTAAAAAAAAAAAATCATCTCAAACCAATGACCACTTGTCTTACAATTTTTTTATGAAATTCCATTGCAAAACTAGTGTTAAACATCAATTTACCATTGGTTTTCACTTGAAAATAGAGCAGGACCATTGTTAAGAACATTTTTGTCTAAAATTTAAACTTGGACCATTGTTAAGCATCATTTTTCACCCAAAAAATTAACTTTTAATGGAACTTCATTTAACTATTGGTATGAATTAAATTTAATCGAAAATTGTAAGTTTCAGGGAAAAAAAATCCAAAAAATATTACATATAAGTTTGAAATTTATGAATTCGTGTCTTAAATGAATATTTTCTTTGTTTCAAAGTTTGATCTTGATTTTCACTTATTAAAAAATAAAAATAAGAGGGAGCATGATTATGGTTTGGCAGTGAGTTTCGTTTTCTTTTACAATCATTATATATATATATATATATATATATATATATATATAGATATATACATATAACTTGACGTATAAGACAATGATATGTCTTTCGAAAATCACTCCAAACACTGTTGGAAATATTTTACCAGGATCTAGATTTACTAACAAGTATGTTGAATTAACATCCTAAATATGAATTATCTAAAACAATGAAATAAACACATAAGGGTTTAAGAAAATGTTATATTGATTGCAGCAGAATATAACGACTCCTTCCGTTCAAGATCTCTAACCTTTGATTTATTTTTGTAGCAGAGCATTATTAAGATCTGGACCTGGATCTCTTTCTCTCCTTCGGGTTTGATTACCACCGTCTTACTCACTATGATTGAGTACTTGACTTGCTATGTGTAGGCATGGCACTCTTTCACTCAAGGTTTCGAATATGGAAGAACAATGAAGGAGGCTGAAATCACTAAGGAAGGAACTCTCTCATCTAGGTTGGTTGAATAGTCAAGTTGACAAGCGTTAGATGAGTGAGAGCATCACGTTTCAACTAGGGCTAAAGGCTGAATTATATGCATTAAAAAAGAATAAAATATTAGGCAACAATAACACTAGGACCGGCCACTTAAAGTGTCAATCTCTAATTATAATTTTGCCACTTTTCCAACCACTTATTCTTCTTTCAATAATATCATATTTTCTAATTTAATCCTATAAATGCCAAAACTATTTATTTAATAATTATAATTAATTGCTAATAAAATTACCATTTATATAATTTATTAATTAGACCATACACAGTCTCTTAATTAATAAATTGAACCCAAAACCTCTTTTCTTCACAATTAAGCCCTTGCTTAGTGAAAATTCATAAATAAGACATAGTCTAATTTTAGAATTATAATTGATTAATTAAAATCAATTAACTGAGGCTACAAGCAGTGTTATCTCAACTAGTGAGGAGACCATGGGCCTACATAACCGAGCTTTCAATAAGTAGATCTAGAATTCACCAAGTAAATTCTCTAACTTATTAATTCTGCCTTGCGCCACTATAGATTTGGAATTGAACAACACTCTAAATTACATAGAACACTCTATATGTACCACAATATAGATACGTTATGATTATCTATTGTTACAATCCTAATAGTCAAAGATCCTCTATAGATGATCTACACTGAATAGGGACAAATTTACCGTTCTACCCTTCAATGTATTCTATCCTTAAAACACTTAGCTACTTATAAATGATATTTTATTAAACTAATATAATTACTGAAATGAGTTGTCAATCATTTATCTCTATCAAGCCAAGCTCAAAGGAAATCATCATTTCACTTCTAAATACTTATAAAAGCTATAGATTCAGCGCTCCCACTCAATTGAACTACCATGTTCTCAAGATGTAAATATCCACCAGAACTATTAGTTAGCTTCCACGAACAACTTGAAGAACATAAATAATACAACTAAGTTGAACCTAACTATATCAGAATTAGGATCCATAGACCTAAGATCAACCATTGATATTGACTTAGAAAGATACAACGGTAAGTTTATGATATCTTATCTAAGATCAATATTGGTCCCTTCCAATGTATACTCTATACATCCGATATTGGTAAACTTTGCCAATACCTTGGAAAGGACATAACACTTATCCAAGGTGTAAGTATACCTTATCGCCGATTTCATGCCAGTCTAAATCCAGTGAACTGACAAATCTTGGGAATCAAACTTTTGAACATATAATCATGATTGTATTCCACTATGCTGACGATACTATAATCATGAACAAATATATACATATTTATATATGTTATGGACTTAAAAGAATTGATACACTAAATATAATCATGAAATAAATCATGTGAACCATGCAACATAGAATAATTTATGATCTTATATTAATTAGTAAATCTAATTATATTGAAATGGGTTTTATTTAGAGCACAACACCCAACAAACTCCCACTTGCACTAATATAAAGCAAAAGTGCATTTCAATTAATCTCAACACCTTAATATCCAGATCAAGTGTAGTGTAGTATTATCTCCGTAATAGGATCTAACAGGTTGTATTCAATACAACTTTTCCTCCACTATTACATTTCCTTAATCACAAAATCCTTGATATTGTGAAATTCCTCTCTATATGTCTACTCCTCTAGGGATACTGGATTCCTTAACTTTTGGCAACTACATTTGAGTTAGTCAGAAAGTAACACTAGTAGTTAATAATCTCATACCTATTATAATACTAAGATCAAGAAGTTTGGTTAAGTCCATTGAATAGACTTATTATCAAAATTTGATTTTTTTTTCCTTGTAATAGAAAACTTTTGGTTACTCCATATGAATGGTTTTAACCATAGCTCTCTTGGCTTTGCTTCTTAGTTTCTTATTCTGACTATCCATTTCTTGTTTAAACAAACAATGGATTATGTCACAAGTATCTTCCAAGTCATAACAGGGTGAGTTCCTTGAAACCCTCCCACTACGGCAAGGTACCGTGACTTTCTATCTAAGAACATAAGTGGTATTGTCCTCTTCAATTGTATCAAAACAATAGAGGCAAGGGGACCATCTTATATAGAATAAGATGATAGAACACTTTGGAATCAAGAAAAAAATATCTCCTCTACTTTGCTACTTTATTTTCAGACTTTCATTTTCTTAGAAAAGTAATTGTTATCCCAATTTTTGCACTCTGATATGGCATCACATGCTGGTGACACATGGAAATGATTCCTCATATCTACCCAAAGGAGATGTTCCGAGCCGAGCACCGTGTATACCTGTACGGACGAGGTCCTCTCAGCTGAGCAGTAGATAATCCAAATAGCATACCAACACTTAGCAATTTCAGCATTTGCATCGTGAAGCACAAGAGCAATTCCTATAAATCTGGGATCGTATCACAGAGATATGGCAAGCTGTCCAAATCCCATAATTTGTGTATTCTATATATGTAATATGTACTACTACCAATTATAGACATTGTAAGAAAAAGGGAAACCTTCCGTCAAGCATATAGCCCTATAAATAGTGATCCATTCTCACTGAAAAGGAGGTCGAAAGAATTACTTAAGAGAGATCTAAGAGAGCATTCTCAAAGATTTCATTGTAAGAGCTTTAAAAGAGGAATCACTATATTCCTTGTTCTTAAGTCAACACAAATCAAGGGGAGTAGGCTATTACCGAACTGCTCAGGGCCGAACCTCTTTAAAAACTGTGTGTTCTTTATTTATCTTTTCATATTATCTAAATTATTTCACTTATCGCTTACAATCAAGACTCACTGTCATTGGCTAAAAGCGAGGTCAACATTTTAGTGCTTTCATTGAGATGAAGGATCATAAATTTTCTCTTAACTTCAAATTTAATCATAAACACAATGGTGGTACAAACTCGTAGAGGCGTGGTTGATCAAGCAGATCCACTGGAAGTGGATCCCACACTGCAGAGTCCAGGGAATGCAATGGTCCCATCAGCCACGAATCCTGAACAACCAATCACGCAACCACCAACCGTGAGTCATGGTGTGACGTCTCCTTTGAATGGAATTGCACCCGGTGTGCAAGAGACCGGAAATATCAGTTCAGCAGCCAATCGGGGTATTCCCAGTACTGGGGTTCCGCCAGCAACAAATGTCCCAACGACCGTTGGAGACGATACTGAGATCCAGAACCTCCGTGATGCTCTTGGACTCATGCAAGGCCATACTAATACTTTGCATCATGATCAGGAAGAGCTCTGTGCTGCAGTGAACCTTGCGTTTGAAGAGAAAAGGCACCTGTTCACCGAATGGAGGGATAAAGAGGTAGAAACGTTGAGGGCTCAGCAAGCAGCCATCGACAACCAAACAAGACAGGCTACCATACTGATACGAAGAGCCTACCAAGTTACTAACCAGCAACCCGCGTTCAGCATCTCGCTGGGTGGCTTAGACGAAGATCTAGTTGGAAACACTTCCCAAACTCTGAACGGTCAGCCGTCCAATCCCCGGTCACAGGCTCCACCTGTGGGCCAAGCGGTAGGTGGCCAGACCTTATTAAGAAATTCTTCAGGAGGGGTTATACCTAATAAATCCACCCAAACTAGCAGTTCTGGCCAAGTGCTCGACCAAAACAACTAGTCACTGGGACAACTTGGTGCATCTGTATTTAATAGACTGGGAACAACTCATGATCTCAGAGATGATTTGAACAGAAGGAGAGGGTTAGACGAATAGTATGTTTTGCCAGCCACTCAGCCCGGGACCCGTGCTCAAAATCCAGCTCAAAGAGATCCTGACATGACCTTGGTCAGCTAAGAGGCCGAACAAGTTCATCCATCCGTGCAAGCATAGTTGGATGAACTGAAAAACATGTTCCAAGGTCTGGCTGGTCAGAAGAACAATGATCTCGAGTTTGATCGAGCACGTGGATCCCCTTTTACTCCAGAGATCAATGTTCTAGAGTTGCCTCACAAATTCAAGATGCATCGACCAAACCAAGAACATACAAGTTTCCAAACAAAAATGGGTCTGTACTATTATAAAGTCATGCCATTTGGTCTCAAGAATGCTGGAGCTACATACCAAAGATAGGTAAATAAAATGTTCAAAGACCAAATCAGACGAAATATGGAAGTGTACGTGGATGACATGCTCGTCAAATCCAGGAAGGCTGGAGGGCATATAGATGACCTAGACGAATGCTTCAAAGTCCTAAGGAAATGCAACATGAAACTCAATCCCTTAAACTGCTCTTTTGGAGTCAGCTCATGTAAGTTTCTGGGATTTATCGTCAATGCTCGAGGAATTAAATCCAATCCAGAGAAAATTTTATCCCTCCTGGATATGAAATCGCCAACAAAAACCAAGGAAGTTAAAAGTCTAACTGGTCAGATTGCCACACTCAGTAGATTTATTTCAAAGTCAATAGACAAGTGTGTTCCGTTCTTTAACATCCTGCGAGGAATTAAGGACAGGTGCTTGATCGAGTTGACTGCCCCTAGTCCGATTAGTGCTGGAAGACCCAACAATATATTGTAAGTTGAGGGAAGGTCGACGACCAAGAAGTCTTGCATATAGTAGCAGTTAAAGGTGCCTTGCCTACGGTTAATGCGAGCTCGATTATGCCAAGGCTGGCGAAGATATCTTCGGTAAATCCGCAAAGATTCACCATACAAGGCCTTAACTTGGCCTTTTCGAGCCCCATTTTCTTCAGAGTCTCCTTATAAATGATATTTACCGAGCTTCCATTATCTATTAACACTCTCTTAATCCTCTTATTGGCGAGTTGAATGGTTATGACCAGTGGATCGACCTGAAGGTATCTCACGTTCTTCTCGTCTTCCTTTGTGAATGTAATGGGGGGTTCCTCGGTTTTCACCTTTTTGGAAGGTTCTGGGGCAAAGACCGACTGCTTGTTCTTTATTTCCTTCACTTCACATATCTCTTCTGAGCGTTATTGCTTTCCCCTGCAATATGCGACCCTCCTGAAATAACTAGGATGTCCTCTCCTTCCATAAGAAGAGGTTGTAACCCATGGTTGTTTGGGTTATCAGGCTGACGAGGCTGGTTGTATCCCTAGCCCTATCTTCTCACATACTGCCTAAAATGGCCTCGAGCGATGAGACTCTCTATCTCATCTTTCAACTGCTGACATTCGTCGGTCGTATTCCCAATATCTTTATGAAATTTACAATATTTGTTAGGATCTCTTTTGCTCCTCGAATTCCTCATTGGCTCGGGTTTACCAAAGGCTACCTTCTGCTCATGTGCAAGGTAAATATTTTCTTGAGTTTTATTAAGCTCGGTATAAATAGTATACACTGGTACATATTTGTAATGCTTCTTTTGTTTCTTTCTATCCTTCGACGGTTCCCTAACTCCGTCCTTTCTTTTTAGACCAGAAACCTCCGAGTTATCAATTCTCGTAGAAACAGTCCTTGTTGAAACATTGCTGGGTTTACCTCCCAAGCTTATTTTCAACAAGTTCTTTCCTTTTGGGCTTCTTCTTTCCGGACAAACACCTGAGCTCTCTCATTGAACTCAGTGATGTTTCTTACCGGATGTCCTTGCAGGTCATCCCAAACTCGCACCCGGCGATTAATGGATCCGTGGAGATCCTTGCCTGAAGGGTTGTAAGTTGCGTGTTGTCGTCCAAGCTTTTAACCCTAGCGGCATCCGCGCTAAAATGACTTAAGTATGCCTTAGTGTTTCGTCAGGCTGCTGCTTTATATTGGTTAGCGAGGTCGCTTCGGGTCGCATATTATTTTATATTATTTTATAACACGTTATCAGCACGAGTCTCTGCCCAAGCTTCAAGCATGAGTCTCTGCCCAAGCTTCAAGCATGAGTCTCTGCCCAAGCTTCAAGTATGAGTCTCTGCCCAAGCCCCAATGTAAGTATTTTGTTAAAGTTCTTGAATTGTTTCAAGGTCACGATACACTAAATATATATTTATATATATACTTATCTGACCGAAACAATTTCAAGAATCCTTTGTTTTTCTTTTTTCTTTTTATCTATATATCTATATATTATATATGTATGTATATGTTTCTATATGTTTATTATTGATTTCATATATATATATATGTATATATTATGTTCTTATCATTTATAACATTTACAATATATGTGTGTATATGATATAGTAAAGAAAATTTGTATAAATTATACATATATCCTAAAGATTATGTATCCTCGATAAAATATTGCATATATCCTGATGATTATACATCCTCAGTAAAATCTTGCATATATCCTGAAGATTATGCGTCCTCAATAAAATCTTGCATATATCCTGAAGATTATGCAAACGTAATATTCATCATATAGTTGATGGATATATTATGAAAGAGATGAATACATATTTATGTATATGTTCTTGTATCCTTTGAGGACAATGAAAAGTAATCTAATATCGATATAGATTTTGACAAATATTTCCTGAAGTAAATGTTTTATATTTTTTGAAAAAAATAATTGTATTTATGTGAATACAACTAAAGAATCATTAAAAATGATTATTATTGATGCAATTTTATAGTGGGTTTTGAATACCCAAAAAGAATGTTAAGAAAATTGCATTGAAACATCAAAGTATAAGAATAACAATGAGCATGACTAGTGTTATTTAAATACATAAGGCATGTATTTATTGTTCATCATTCAGGGAATGATACGAATTGAATTCAATTACTTTTAAAGATTGTTCGTATTCTATAAATTAGTCATGTTATTATACATTGTTATTACTTGCAATATTTATATTGGAAATTATTGCATGTGACATATATTAAAGATCAAACCTTGCATACATTTTGGAGACTATGCAAAAACTGCATTCATATATTCTTTGAAATACGTAAAAGAAATTGCTGAATAATTTTTTATATTTTTATGGATGAACAAGTAATAAATTTTTAAGAAATTTATAATAATGTTCTACCTGTTCAACGTCATTCCTTGAAGTAAATGCAATATTATTTACTACTCATATATTTCCAGAAGAAAGTAGAAACAACCAAAAGATGAGATACCACAAACAATCAAAGTGCATGAAATCTATATATCATGTGTGGAATTGAATAATAGTAGTCGCGTACCTGTAGTACGGACACACTTATAATCAAGATAAAAGTATATTTGATTATTGAATAGAATGTGAATTGTACAAATTTATTGTACATTTAGAATATTTAAATATCATTCCCTGAAGAGAATGAATAGACATGAAATTCTATTTCAAAGAATATAGATTTCACATATATTGGTAATGCCAAAAATAAATTAATATATACATATTTTATTATTTCTTGAAATCAATAGTTTCAAGCTATTGTTGGTACAGGATATGTATACATATATAGTTACTATTTAATTCAGTTTGCATATTCCCAGAAGTGGATATATAATTTACTAATATTTGTTAGTGATCTAATATAATCAAAGTGATAAAGAATCACAAAATGATTATTTGAAAGGCTTCCTGAATAAGTCTTACATACAATTGCTACTTGGAGTAGTAAAATATCTTTGTATGTACCTAGATGTATAATTTTTATCTAGTTATGAAAGTGATAAGAAATAACTTATTATATGTACTGGTTGTACATTTAAATATCTAATATATCAAGTCATGATAATTAGACTGATGAATAGTCTATTAATAAATTAGACGACTTGTTAAAAAGATACCAGGAAAAATAAATATTATATTATGGTTATATCTATTTGACCATTACAATAACATGATGAAGTTATCATGTACATTTTATATTATACACATCATTGAATTGATGATAGTGATTCCTGAAGAAATATACAGTTTGATAAACATAGTAGTGACTCCTGAAGAGTGTATATGTTTTGGAGAATAATATAATTATATTATTCATGTATATAAAAATGAAACTTGTAATGATTATGTTGTAATGAATTTACATTACCTTTTGAAAGTTTCATTGAAATACAAATTATAGTGAACTTGAAGTTCATGAATTGAATTATTTTGACATGATCAATCATATGCAATAAATTGTCAAAGGATTTGACTAAATTTTGTTGAAGAACCAGAAGATTCTTCTCATTGTTAATTTATAAGGCTCAAAAGAAGAATGTGCATATATTTGCACATAGAAAATATTTAAATTATATTTTTTTTAAAATCTTGAGCCATTGTTAGATTTTTATTGCATAGTTTTTTATCGATGTGATAAGATTATATGATCATGCATTTACAAAATGTGTAAATTTATGTATTTCTAATTATACACGTATTACTCATTCTTAGAAATGAATTAAGTTTATAAGTATTGAACTTGAAACTGAAGTTTATTGAACCTGAAGTTCAATGTCATATAGTATATATGAGTTTAAATAAATATTCATTCATTGTGATATATTGAAATCCCTACAGGTGTATTAATATTATTAGATATCACTATTTTTAAAAATTCTCTCGATCAGGGGGAGAGAAGCAGTTGGGATCGATGATAATTTTTGAAAAATGATCCTTGCACAAAGTATATAAGAACGATATAGTTCAAAATGATATATGCCAACTGCAAATCAATATTATTCAAAGTTGAGATAGAATGAGTTGACATTGCCTGAAGCGTAAATGAACAATGTAGAAATTATTAATAAATATTCATTTGATTTATCCTGAAGTTGTTAAATCTAGAGGTACTCATGGAGATACCTTAATATTATAAAGTATTAATGATTTAAAATGATAACAGTGATGGAAACGGTACTCTAGAAGAGACTTCCAAGAGAAGTTGGACATAACATATTTGATCATAATTGAATCCCTGAAGTGATTCTATATAGGTACCTATAAATGATAAGCATATTTGAAAATATATGTAATTTAAAGAGATCTCTATAAGTTATGTCAATATGGAAGGAAATTATCATATATTGAAATTTTTGTCGACAATAGATGTTAAATGTTTACATATGCAATAAACTAACATGAGATAGTAAGGATCGTGGTATTAGATTTGTCGAGAATTATCGACATACATTTTGATTGTTGGCCAAAATATTATGACGCAGTCCAGGCAAGTTTACTCGCATAAAGTGAAGTAAGACCTGTAGGGTGTGCAAATAAATATTTCTAATGAGAAATTTGCATATATGTATTTGTACAGAATGAATTATTGTACAAAGTTTGCATAGACATGAGATTGATTGAAGTAAGGCTTAAATATTGAGAAAATATAATCATGATTTGATTATAGTTTGGAATATATTTTATGAGAATTTATAAGCGTCGTATAAATGTTGCAACAAAAGGTTATTTATTTGGAGCTCCTAATATAGTGAGAATTTGAAATAAGCCTTATCTAAAAATTCAAAAAGAATTTAATACATGTTTTAAGTGATATAAATTCAAAGTCGCGCGCACTATATGACAAAGATCTTTGTATGAAATAAAGGCATGTAAGTAAATTATTGTTTGAAAAATACGTATGGTTGTCTATACAGTATAAATTCGTAATTATACATTGTGATAGACTCTTGAAGAGTTTTTGATTAATTGAAGAACAAACTTTTATTTCTTTTGTATATCGAGAAATATTGAATGTATAAAGTTTGTTCATTAGTATTGAAGTCCTGAAGTACTTCATATGCATCAAGAATTATAGATATATGATCATTTGATATGGAAATTAAGATCATACAACAAAATGGAACAAATATATGGTCTTGGAGTACTATCATTGTCACAAATTAAAATTTATATTATCATTAATGTGTTATGTTCATATATACTTGAAATGTTAAATTTTAGTATAAACAAGATTGTATACACACATGAATGATACAATTAGTTGGATAAAATTAATGTTCCACGAACCCCTCATCTATAATTTAGAAGTCCATACATACTCTGGAAGAGTTATAGAAAATACATGATCAAAGATTGTATATGGTGATATTTTAAAAGTGATAATAATAATCTTATGAGATATATTATCACTAAAAGAATTATGGATCATATGTGCATGAGGGGGAGACATATTCATGTTGCACTCTTTTTCCCTTAGCTCAGGTTTTGTCCCACTGGGTTTTCCCGGCAAGGTTTTTAACGAGGCAACTTGCAAATAATTATGAATATGAAATATATATTGTACTCTTTTTCCTTAGCTCAGATTTTGTCCCACTGGGTTAACTGCAAGTATATCAAATTTTGTACACATTCTCTACTTGCTTCATCAAATGCAAGTATGTCAATATATATTTCATATTCATAATTATTTGCAAGTATGTTAACTGCTTGCATTTTATGAAGAAAGTAGAGAATGTGTGGGAGTGAGATCATTGGCATAGCATATTCAGGAAACATATGGATTGCACTCAATAAAGAAGTATCAACCCAAGCAGTTCTCTATGGATAATACTGCTTGCATCGCTCAACTAAAAGGAGGGTACATTGAAGGAAATAGAATTAAGAATACATTTCACCAAATTCTTCTTTATACATTTCAAGAAAATGCATATTGATGTTCAACAAATTCAATCAAGTGTCAATCTTGCAAACTTATTCACAAAGTTATTACCAACATCAACATTTGAGAAGACGGCAGACAAGATCGAAATTCGTCGATTAGAAGATCTCTACAAATGCCTAAATGAGGGGGAGTTAGTTTACACTATACTCTTTTTCCTTTGATCAAGTTTTCAACAAGATTTTTAATAAGGCAGTTATTATGGACATCCAAGGGGGAGTGTTATAAATATTAATAATTATGTGGATGTCCAAATCTTTTATTTATTACCATTAATTGTAATCAACATTCCTCTTTTCTTAGTTTCCTTTTTTCTTAGTTTCTTAATATTTGACTCTTGTATTTGTATAAAATAGATGAGAAGAAAAAAAAAAGAAGATGAAGAGAGAAAGTGAATGAGAATTTCTCAGTTGTTTATTCTAATGTGGTGAACCCCTATTATATGAATACAATAGTCAAATATTAAGAAACTAAGAAAAAAGAAATGTTGATTACAATTAATGGTAATAAATAAAAGATTTGGACATCCACATAATTATTAATATTTATAACATATAAATTAATTTTACTTAATACTATTATATTATGGTAAAAAAATAATAGTAAAAATAATAGTTTTTTTTTTAAATGTGAAATTTCACTATTTGCCCCTAATAAAATGCCCCATATCAAAATTTATACCCTCCATTAATTTGTACAAATTTAGTCCATTGATTACATGAACTTCCCATTTTACCCTTTTTTTAAAAAAAAAAAATTGTTAAAAACTGAAATTGCCTCTTTCTCTCTCTCTAGAAAAAACTGAAAAAACTTCCCAAAAACTTCCTTCTTTATCGTCCCACTCTCTCGTCCCTCTATCGGTTTACCATTGAATGGTTGTTTCTCGGTGGGCGTTGGTGGAAAACCGGAGCACACCAAAATATCACTAAAGAATCTTACACCATTACAATGGGTAAGTTGTGTTTTAAGCATTTTGTTAGACTTTATGAAGTTTGCTTTCGTTATACGTGTCGTATTTGTTGGAACTGGTATTTTTTGGTCTGAAATGTTTAGAGATCTGGCAGATCTAGTTTTCAGTCGACATCTGGGTTTTTCCAGTTGTTATCTATGATATATCGATGGAATATCGATGGTTTGTCAATATTCTGCCAAGAAAGGTAAGTGATGACCATTATCGACATGTTATCGACAGTTTGTCGATAGCATGTCGATGAAAAGCAAATTAACCTATTATTTAGAAGTTGTCGACGGTTTGTCGATAGTATGTCGACGTAAAGCAATCTACTTATTATTTAGAACTTGTCGACATTTTTTCGATAGTATGTCGACAATATATCGATGCAATTGAAAAAAAACCATAAATAAAACATAAAATAACATTAAAATAACATAATCCATGAATATAACATAAAGTTCATTAAAATAACATAAGATAAAAGTTCATAAAAAAAAAAACAAACAAACATTAAATAAAACTCACCACAAGCCATAAAATAACAAATTATTAAAATTGTTTGGCTTGTGGGTGACTTGCAATACTTGCATAAAGTTCCAGGCTTCACCGGTTTACCGTTAAAGATGCCTAATTTGCAACGACGGCATCCTTCGGGGAACCCTGGTGGTGGAGCCGAACATACACCAGTTTTGCTAAATTGTACTTCAAGTTGTATCAACCTTAACTCGTTCTGATTTCGTTCTTTTTCGAAAACTCTATCGGCGTCCAGAACTTTCTGCATTTGAGGAGTAATTATGCCAACATCAGGCTCCTGCTTGAGCTCTTCAGGAGTTAAGATTGGGAATTTTCCCTTGTTCTTTCTAGGCGCCATATTTAGAACTTAAGAGAAATTTGCCTTTAATTTTTAAGTGTAAGAGAGAAGTAGAAGACAAGAGCACTAAGGGAATAGAAAGGGATTTGCTTTTATAGAGCAGTATACATGTTGGGAATGTAGAAAAATTTAATGGCCATTAAATTTGTAACTGTACAGGTGAAACGCATGAAATGGTGTATTTGTCGACAGAATATCGATACTATGTCGATGATATGTCGACAACATGCATATTTAATGAAACCACATACTATTTTGTCGATACTAGTCGACGTTATGTCGATAGCTTATCGATGATACATGTGTCTGACATGCAACGTGGCAGTTGGGAACGTAGGTAAAATTTATTAACATTAAATGTGTAACCGTAAAAAATGAAACAAATGCAATGTGTATTTGTCGAGTGAATATCGATACAATGTCGATAGCTTGTCGATAGTTGAATTGATTAATTACCATTGTACACGTGTCTGACATGCAAATTGCATTGGGGAGTCTTTGTCGATATTATGTCGATGGTGTGTCGATTATATATCGATGAGGACTGCCAACCTCTTTTTTGGTAATTTTATCGACATAATTGTTGGAATTTATTTACCAGGATCTTAGATCTACTCACAAGTATGTTGATTAACACCCTAAATATGAACTTTCTAAAACGATAAAATAAACACATATAAAGTTTAGGAAACCTTACATTGGGTGCAGCGGAATATAATGACTCCTTCCGTTCAGATATCTAGCCCTTGATTCCTTTCTGTAGCAGAGCATTATCAATATCTGAACCTAGATCTCTTTCTCTGAATCTTTGATGCTGAAACCTCCTTCTTGCTTCACGATCTTCCTCACTATGACTGAGGTATCACTTGCTGTGTGTGGGCACAACTCTCACACTAAGAATTTTGAAATTTAAGGAAGAAGAGAGAGAGAGAGTGGGTTCGGCCAAAGATAGGGAGAGAGAAGGCTCAGGTTTTTCTCTGAAGGAAAAATAGAAAATTTAAGTGTAAATTTCCTGAAGCCTTCACTATCTATTTATAGCATTCCACTAGGGTTAGGTTTGAATTATTTGGCATTTAAAATAATAAAAATATCAGAGGTAAATTCCTATAAAAGTGGTCAGCCCTATACATGTGGATTTGGGCCTCACTTTTTGCAATTTTGCAGTTTTATCTTTTCTGCATCTGATTTTCTCAAAAACGCCAATTTTCTAATTCAACCATTTAAATGCCAATTCTAACTATTTAATAACTATAAATAATTATTAAATAATATTGTCATTTATCATATTTATTAATTGAACCATACAAAGTATCATAATTAACAAATATGCCCCTAAAACTCTTTCTTTACAATTTCGCCCTTACTTAGTGAAAAATTCACAAATAGACATAGTCTAATTTGAGAATTATAATTGATTAATCAAAACCAATTACATGAGTCTTACAAGCAATATTATCTCAACTTGTGCGGGGACCATGGGTCTATATAACCGAGCTTCCAATAAGTAGATCAAGAATTTATTACTAAAATTCACTAACTTATTAATTCTTCGTTGAATCCACGCATAGAACTTAGAATTGCACTCTCAGTTATATAGAATGCTCTATATGTTCCACAATATAGACACATCATTAGTTATCCATTGTTATAATCCTAATTTGATCAATGATCCTCTGTATGAATGATCTACACTGTAAAGGGATTAAATTACCGTTACACCCTACAATGTATTTATTCCTTAAAACACTTGACCCCGTATAAATGATATTTCAGCTTATGTGAAATGAGTACTCCACCATTTATGTTCGTTTGGTCAAGCTCGAAGGAGATCATCCTTTGCTTACTATTCGCCAGATAGAAGCTATAGATTCCATGTTTATGATAGCGCTCCCACTCAATTGCACTACCGTGTTCCCAGAATGTACGTATCACCCTGACCTAAAAGTAGGCTTAACTAACAAATTAAAGAACACGAATAGCCTCTCGAGATTGAGCCTAATCATATCAGGATTAAGATCATTTGATCTAGGATCAACAAGGCGATATTGACTTGAATAGATATTATGGTAAGTTTAATAAATCTAAGTCAAAGTTCAATATCGGTCCCTTCCGATGCATACTCCATGCATCCAACCTGAGCTTTACTTTAACCAATGCTCTAGAAAGAACATAGCACTTCTCCAAATGCAAGTAAACTCTGTTGTAGATTATCATATCAGTAAAACCCTGTGTCTGATAAATCTAAGAAACTTTATTCACATAGTCATGTTTACTTTCCAATGTGTTGACGGCACAATAAACAGGATCAAGTATGTGAAAAGAGTTTCAGATGAATTTATACATTATGTACATATAATCATGAAATAAATCATGTGAACCATGCAACATTAAATGTTATTTCTGATCTATATTAATAAGTAAATCTGATTATATTGAAATGAGTTTTATTTAGGGCATAAAACCCAACAATAATGTCGACAGTATGTCGATTATTTGTCGATGAAACATGGTATACTTTCTGTTGTTGTTTTTATCGACATAATGTCGATGGATATCGATGAGATGTCGATATTTCTTATTTTTTTCTTATTTTTTCCTGTACTCACCTTGTTTGGTTTGAAATTGCAAGAGACAAAGTGTTTCTTGTTGTATCGTACGATGGTGTTTGGTTATGTGAGAATTATAATTGGATTTACAAAGCAGAAGGCAGCTTGACGTTGACAGTTACAACTGAGACAACCCTACAAGAACTGCGCCAAATTTTATATGAAGAGTTGGAGGTTGATCCTTTAGCGTATGATTTAAAGTTGGAGATTTGTTCCTTGTACATGAAGGGACAAATGGTTCCGCCAGAGGTTATTAAGAAAGAACGCCAACTGAGAACGTTCTTAGAGATGAGGGCAACAATGTCAAATACAGAGTTTATGCCATTATTCGTGACCAATGTGAGAAAAGTTGGGAATTCGGAGCCTACGCCGCCTACTAATCCTCTCCCTCGGAGTGTGGTAGGGTCTTGCGTTCCTGAAACTGATGTTGGGATTGGTGTGAATGAGGAGGTTCCGACCAATGTAGAGCAAGAACAAGAAGCGACAGGATTTCATCAGTCTGAGGAGTTCGATACAGCCTTCTACAATAACGATCCTATTGTAGATTTGAATATGGACGATGAACATCATTTGGCAGTCGATGAAGCCGTAGCGAGACCTTGCTTGAGGTTAGAGTGTGTACCGAGCAACCATGGTACACAGCGAGAACGACAATCTCGTAGTGAAAATCGCACTACACCTGGAACTAGCAGTAGTCGACAAGGCAGAACTGAAGAACATGCTCCTTCTCGTCATGCAACCTTCTCAACGTTCTCCTCTTTTGAAGTTTGTACCAAGTTCAAAGCTCCTATATGGACAAAGGAAGATATAATGGAAAATCATGAGCTAACTACTTGTTTACCAAGTAAGGAAGCAGGGGTGATAGAGCTTGGTAATTTGTATGAAAACAAGGAAGAACTGAGAGAAGTAGTGGGTAGGTTGGCACTTAATAACAATTTTGAGTGGATGGTGAAGAAGTCATCCCCTGATGTGTTGTACGTTACATGCAAGGCTCCAGATTGTAAATGGAGATTGAGGGGGAGTGCATGAGTCTGGCGAATGAGTGCTTCCCTCAAGGAATCCGGAAGAAGAACTCTAGATCTTCGACATATCTAAGTATGTCAGGCATAATCAACGCATTAGCCTCGCGACCCAGAAGCACTGACTCAACAAACAAGCACAAGCCAAGCTTATACAAGTCTTTCGGGTTCTGACAGTTTGTGAACCTATCTTAGAGTGCTTCTGTCTTCACACTACCAGACCGGTTGAAATATTTGTTGATCAATCAGTCTGACCCTGAGCGAGCAGCCTGTGCAGCCTTCTCCTCTTCTGTTGGCCCCATGGAGAAGTCCAGGCATGTAATGAGTGCAAACTCAAGCACTCCGAATTTGAGCTCCTTCCGACCAATGTAAAATCGCATCTTCAACTCTTCCTGAGCATCAACCTTCATCTTGTTCAGCATCAGCTGGTGAAATAACACCAAGGAGAATGTCAGGGGAACGACATTCCAAAAGTTGCCGAAACGGCTTTCCTTCGCCGTGTTATTCAAGTTGAACTCCTCAATCCGAGCCTTGATTTTTGCAAAAAGTTCTGGTGCCTCTGTAAGTAACACGGCCAGTAAAATGCTCGGATGCTGGAATTATGAGTCTGGGAGCCATCTGAAAAAATAAATAACAAATAAATGTTACTGTCAAAAAATTTAAGAATGGTCGACATCACATTGACATCATGTCGATATTCTATCGACATTATCAAACAGTAAACAACAACATAATTTGGTCGACAACATATCGAAATATTGTCGACATGTTGTCGATATTCCAAGAAAAAGGATCATAATTTGTAGCAAATCAACAATATCGACACAAGGTTGACATCATGTCGACATGACGTCGACATTATCAACTTAGCTATGTGGACAGCTCATTGTCGACATTGTGTCGACACAAGGTCGACATCATGTTGACATGAAGTCGACATTATCAACTTAGCTATAACAAATCATTGTCGACATTGTGTCGACATTGGATGTCAACATACCGTCGACAAATTTTCGACATTAAAGGTCACATAAAGCACCAAAACTATTGTGTCGACAACCTATCGACATACCTACGACATCCTATCGATATACATTAACAACACATAGTCAAAGTTCACATAAACAATGATAAGTCCATCGATATCATATCGATAAATTATCGATAAACCATCGAAAACCCTGTACATACATATAATTTCGCCATAAACAATCCACAGAATCAAGTAATCAAGTAATCCACAGAATGTACATGAACAAAGATAAATCACAAGTAATCAAGTAATCCACAAAAATCTAGCAAAATTGAACATTTAAAATCAATTGTTTTTTTTAAAAAAAAAAAATGGTACCTTTTTGAATGAGGTGGGTGTCGATTGAGGACGGTGGTGGGTGTCGACTGGATTTCGTGGTGGTTGTTTCGTGGGTTTCGTCGACTGGGTTGTTTGTTTCTTTCGTGGGTTTCGTCGATTGGATGCACACGAACTCCGGTGGGTTCTCGGAGTTTCGTTGTGGCGAGAGAGAGGGAATGGAGGTTGGGGAAAGACGAAGTGGAAAGAGAGAGAGGGAATGGAGGTTGGGGAAGACGAAGTGGAAAAAGAGAGAGGGAATGGAGGTCAGGAACGCCTTCAATGGAGGTGCCTCGCTGGTTGGGTTTCTCAGAGGTAGGTGGGGGGTTGGGGAAGACGAATTGGGAAGAGAGAGGGAAGGACGAAGGGGAAGAGAGACAAACTGTTAGAGGGAAATTTTAATTAAAGGGTAATTTGGGTATCTTTTAAAATTATAGGCATTAATTTGTACAAATTAGTTTAGGGTATAAATTTTGATATGGGGTATATTATTAAGGGCAAATAGTAAAATTTCCCTTTTAAATTTAACAATTAGTGAGAATGTTTATTTTTTTTTTCAGCATAATTCATAATTTAGTTTTTTTTGTATAATTATTTTATAGTATTAGATCCGTTGATAAAATATAAAAATATATAAATGAAAGCAATAATATATCATTGCATTCTATTTTTTTAAAAAAAAGTTTCATGTTTTCTTCCAGAAAGCAAGTGATATGTATAAAATTGAAGACTATTATATTAATATAATATTATTGTTGTCTTGATTTTTTTTTTGGTACTAATTATATGAGAAATAAAAAGATTATAGTATGTATAGGTTCTCATTTTTATTTTTATTTAACAAATAGAAAAAGTATGAAAAGATGGAAAAAAAAATATATTGTGATGTGATTTAATACATGTGTGCATCAAATTATATTTTTGTATATTGTTATTAAAAAAATATAATTATTTTAAACATATAATTTTTAATTATTTTAAAACCGCGCTTTACTAGTTTTCAATAATTTGAAGAAAAAAAAAACTTACTATGCTGGAGAGCTTAGCTTATCATTAATACTGAATATTTTTAATTTACATTCCCATTGGAATTATGGATTTCTGAAGTCTTGGGTTGAGAATAGGTAGGGGTATAAAATGAAGGTAAGAAAACAACAAAACTAGCAAGTACAAATATTGGAAGTTAAGTGCGAACTCTTAACTTTATTCATTTCTAGCTTTCGAGCCCTGGCTTGGGTGAGGACAGTTCTTGCCCAGTCAGCGAAGTAGGTCTCGTTGTGACCAACAAGGCCTTCTTTGTAAAATTTGAAGCACTCTCGATTGTTATTTGGATGAGGGCATTCCTTTTCACCCAATGAATCCCACCAGGAGCCTGCGTGGTTCATCCCGGACATGTCTGCCATCCAGTGATGCGCGTACTGTCCAACACCAGCCATCTCTAACCATCCCTTGGGGAAGAACTCCATTACACTGCTGTTCCTGTCCATGAACAGCATGTTTGTCAACTGTGCTCCATGTGGTGACACCACAATGTCGGTATTGCTCATCACTTTCACCTGAATCCATCAAAACAAATATGCTACTCTGAAGAAAATGTACAAGTTAAGACCCAACCCACCAACATAGAAGGAAACAAATACCTGATCACAGAAGCTCAATTCATCAGATTGGGACACCTCCAAAACGCATCCCTGAACCATGGCACACTCCCTAACAAAAACAGTAATCACAGCCGTTGGATCCTTGAATGATCTCGAACCTTTTCTCATCAACAAAGTCAACCGTACGACAGGCTGTCCTATTCTGTTAACCTCTAACCCCCTGCCACCATGGCTAACACCACAAAACGATCTGGCTTTGCATCTCAATAAGTCAAACACCTCAAGCTTCCTCTTTTTACCCATTTTACCAGCATTGTGTCTCATCACAACAGCCTTCTCAAAGCAATGCACCCCATCTCCTCCTCCTCCCTCTGGAAAGCTTTCAACTACAACTTCTCCGAAATTGGCCTGAGTTATGTTATGAACCCAACTGCCCATTCTGTGCCTAAACTCACCCCAGTGGAACAAAATCCATCTCGTTGGCTTTGAGCAGTCATTCTTTAAGGACCACCCAACAAAAGGAGCTATTGCATTCACTCCATGCCAGAGATTTTCATAGTTGTAGTATGTATCAGAGACAAAAGTCAAACCCGTTAAGAGTGTTGCCGAGTCAGGAAGACTTTCTGGCCATGCCAGGGCGTATGAATTCTTACCACCATCTCTTCTGTCGTTTCCTTTGATACACAGAAGTCTTCCCTTTGATGACTCTGAAGGGAAAAACAGGTGTTCTGCTTCGCCCTCCTCTTGAGTGTCGTTTAAGGAGCTCATGAACCAAGTGTTCCCTATGGTGGCGGTTTCGACATACCTTAGATCCTTTAGTGGATGGAATGTGACCGAGTCTCGGAGCTTCGACATTAGAACTTTGTCATTAGAAGAAAAGAAAGTGGAAGAAGATTGCATTCGTAGTAGTATGAGAATTGTGATAACTGAAAATATGGAAATGATGAGTTTGGTTGAGGGACGTGCAATACTACTACTCTTTCTTTTGCTAAGTGCTCTGGATTTGGGGCTGCTTTGGATTTCCATAGTTTGACTTTTTGATCATAGGTTGAGCCTTGAGGCCAGAAAAAAACAAGTGGTTAAGTAAATACGAAATTTGCGCAAACAGAATTCACCTCGAGATTGAGGCTTAATTAGAACCTCTACTACAGAGACTGCTGCTAATAAACAATTAAATGGTGTCTGTCTCTTGTTTTCGCGGGTCAAAGATTGGTGAGGTGAGGGTAGTGCACATGGCAAGGCATCATAGGAATATATTTATTTATATGGGATTCTGTCTGGATCTGTGCTTAAGGAAACAAGTAAACAAGTAAACACGTCACGGGTTGTTTATACAAATTTAAATTATATGTAAGAATATTAATTAAACAATAAAATCATATCAAATAATTTCAAATTTAATTTTATGTATAATTTAAAAATATATATTTATTAAGAAAAATAATAAATTCATATAAAAAAACTCTCAAGAATTCTTTAAAAAAGAGTTTATCATACAATTTTTTATATAAAAATAACAGGCAAAAAAATATATTTAAATGTACATTATAGTGAAGAAAAATTAAAAACTGAACAATCTTCACACAAAATAGAGATTTAAAACAAAAAAAAAAAAACAATAAATCTATAATTTTAAAATAATTATTATCACCATATCTCACTTTGTAGTGACCACTATATTTAAAATTTATTCATTACTGTATCTCATATTATTATTAATTAATATCCTTCCTAATATGTTTAATCAATTTTAATATAAATTTTTAATAATAAGAGTACTTATTCTATTTTTTTACATAAAACAATAATAATAATAATAATAATAATAATAATAATATAAAAAATGATCATATCATTTTTTATCAAAAAAAAAAACAAACAAAAAGATATATTCAATTATTATAATAAAAAAAAATAATAAAAATAAAGAATCCTCACACAAAATAAAAATCTAAAAAAAATTAATAAATCTATATAGAAAACACTCATTCCAAAATTATTATTATCGTCGTATCTCACTTGTAGTAGTTATGCTAAATGGAAGATTGTTGTCATATTTATAAAAAATTTATTTAATAATAATTTAGTAATTAAATTGTATCAAAATTAATATTTAATATTTAAAATTTTTATATATTTTTTAATAAATAAATAATGTAACAAACTATTTAACCAAAATTTACTTACTCTTAATAACAAAATAATAATAAATAAATAAAAACTTCGATAACTTCTTTACTTATTTTTTTTCCTCTCTCTTCTCTCTCATTTTTATATGTCTAGAGAGGTTTTTGGAGTTCAATTTATATGTTGCAGTTATAATAATTTTAAGGCTAATTAGGATTTTTACCTCCCGAACTTTGACATGTACCAAATCATGCTCCCTGAACTTTTCTGGTCGTTAAAAATCTCCCTGAACTATTGAGATTGTTAGATTTAAAGACTTTTGTTCAATTTTAGTAAAGAAAGTCTAACATGAATGAAAGTTCAGGGAGCATGATTTGTCACATGTCAAAGTTCGAGAGGCGTAATTTGGTAGATATTAAGTCTGGGGAGCATGATTTAGTACATAAACAATCACTAAATTAGTACAATTGAATGAAATTGGACAAAAATTCTTAAATTCGATAATCTCAATAGTTCAGGAGAAATTTTTAAGGAATTTTTACACTAGGTGACAAATTTGGCTACTTTTTTTTACATTTTTAATGCTTATTAATCTTTTAAATATTTTTACAAAACTATTTTTACCTTTTTAAGTTTCAAAAAGTATTATAATTACAAAAATACTATATTAATGGTTTCACCATACCTTTTTTTTTCCTCTCATTTTTTTTTCTCGCTTCTTCCATTTCTCCAAGTCTCCATAACCATTTTTCTCTTTCTTTTCTTCCCACAATTTTTTTTTTTTGTTGAAGCCGAACTCTCAAGCCCTCACCCTTACTTTTCCACCATTATCGTTCAATTGATGTTTGTAAGATCATCTTCATCTTCTTCTTCTTCCTCCTCCTCTTCTTATTCTTCTTCTTCTTCTTCTCCTTTTGTTAAAATTACAAGAATAAAAGTTTAGATTTGATAGTTTTTATTAGATTTTGTTGTTTATTTGCTTATTAGTTATTAATTTTTCTATTTTGCTCATCGATTTTATAAATTTTATTGTTATTCTGAATGTTGAGTTTATATATATATATATATATATATATATATATAAGTACATATACTAGGTGTTTGGTGAAATTCCAAGAGAATTCAGTCTTCTTCGCTAGTTTTAAGGAATTGGGCATATTCAAATGTGATTTTATTTAAACTTTAAGATAAGCATTTTTGTGATATTATTTTGATATTACTTTTGTTGATCTAAGTTTTATCTTTTATGATTTAGAGATTTTATCTAAATATTTTAAATGGCTATGTTGATTTAATGTTGTTTATAAATTGTTTTATAGTTGTTTTATCTTTTTAATTTATTTTGTTGTTGTTGTTTCACCCAGTCATCCATTGAAGAGGTTTTTTAGGAAAAAATGTGAGATAATGATGATGAGATGCACCTTTAAAGATTAATGTATTAGTTTTTGTTGTCTTTGTCTGGTTTCAAATGCTTGTTTTGTTATGTTTATATTTTTTTCAAATGTATTTAGTTAGAAGAATTGTTCAACCTTAAATGGTTTATGTCTCTAACTTTTTTTGTTTCTAATTAGTTGTTTTTTAGTTTTAATTTAGTTATTATACGATTCTTATTCTAAGGTTCTTAAGTTTTATTTTTATTTTTTAACAAAACTAGATCATTAGGTTAGGTCTTACATTTATCAATTATATTTGAGTTTTAATTGGAATTGTTTTAGTTGCATGTTTATTACGTTTTATAATTACGTTATTTTTTAGTTGTTATATTGTTGTTTTAATGTTGTTCAGTACATGATATACTTGCAATATTGTATAACTATTAATCATATTTTTATCGATTTATTGTTTTATTAATTTTGTTATCCTAATATTTTCAGGTGCGTGATAAGACCTCTGACGTTGTTGACAAGTTGAAGCTTCCAAAGTAAAATATTGTAAAGGTTTATAATTTACTTTTTGGAGATGTCTTGTTTGAAATGTTCTCTGATTGTAGTTTATTCATTTGAAAAAAAAAATCATAGCAGAAAGTTGTTTTATAGTTTATTTAATGTTATTTTGATGTTGTTTTAACTGCTGCAGGACTTGATTTCTAGTGATGATGAACTTTAAAGTTGATTAGAATAGACTTGTTGTTCATTTCTATTCTTTTGGTAGAATGAAGTGAGTTGCATAAATTGAAAGTGTACAAGAAAATATTTCGAAGTCTTTTAAGAAAGTTGACACTATTGTACATGAACTAATGATTGAGAAGTGTGTTTAGTTTTGGTTGTATGCACTGAAGAGCAACATTTTTTAAGAAACTTTACTTTTATGATTATTTAAATATTTTTCTATTTAATTGCACATGTATCTTGCACAGAATATTGCACAGAATATTTTTTAAAATATTCTATTTGTTTATATCTTTTAGTACAATGAGAAACAACTATTATTATATTTTTAATTTCTACATCAAGTATTGGTATAATTATATTTAAAAAAAAACAATAGTTGTTAGTAGCTTTTTAAAATTGTTAACAACCATTTAACAACGTTATAAAAGTATAAAAACAGTTGTATATATAATTTAAGTAATCTACAGATTTTAACCACTGAAACTCAACGTACAAACAACGTGAAAGCAACATGCTCAAAAAGCAACAAAATCAAACAACGTATTTACAACTTTAAAACAACGGTAAAATAACGAACAATGTTATTACTAAATATAAGTAATTTTTCTTTATATTTACAATATCTTCCTATCAATCTCTCACTTTATTCAAAATCAATATATAATGTGTGATCTCTTTTTATTTTATATGTCTTAATGTAAGAGATAAGATAAATTTTGTTTTGACATGAAAAATTCTATTTTTTACTTGTTGAACAACTAGTGTAGTGTGTACTAATTCATAACAAACTTTACAACAACACGAAAACAACTTGATTTTATGTAATATTTTCATGTTGCAAAAACAACACAAAAAAAACTTCACAATAATATGAAACCAACTTAATTATTCTTTTGTAGATATTGTGTAGTTTTTGTTGCTTTCAACCAAAACAATATCGATTAATGAACAAATAATTATAGCAAACGCACAAAACAACTTAAAATCAACTACTAATGTTGTTATTGCATCAGTATATATAAATTTTCTTCATATTTGCAATATCTTCTTCTCACATTCAGTTATATTTGTGTTGTTATTGTATTACCTGTACATTTAAATTTTAATTTTAGGAAGATGAAAAAACAACATAAATGAAACTTAAAAACAACGCAAATGCAACATATTTTGTATAAAAAATTTTAACACGCACTCATTGTTCTTTTTATATTTCCCAGAAATTCAATGTAGTACTTTTCTTCCAGATTTTGGAAAATCATAAAAAATAATACTAAAAATATATGTAAATCAACCAACCAACAACTAATAATTATCAAAATAATTAAGAAAACAAACTAAACAGCATCAATTTTTTTATTAAAAAAAAAATCAAATTTGTTTTTTTTTTTTTTTTTTTTGAAAGAAACCCCAAAACGTGTGGGTATGAAAATCTAAGGAGATCTCCCTCAATCGTTGATATTCAATGATTCCACTAGATCTCCTCCTCAATTATTGATCCTTTCTCGCCGGCTTCATGGAGACAGGGGCGGAGGTACTCTATGGCCTTTGGTGGCCATGGCCCCCCTCAACTTTTGTAATATATGTAGGTAAAATTAAAGAAATTATTAATTATTAATTTTCATTACTTTAATTATAAAATTACTTTTGTAAGATATATATATTATATTATATTTATAAAGATAAATACTATGATTATAATAATGATCTTTTGACACGATAAAATAATGTATTGATAAAAATATATAATTATGAATAATGTATTAATCCTTTTTTAATAGAAATTATAAGTCTTATTTTGTAGTATCATACCAAACCAAATAATTTATAACTCTTACACATATGATTCTTTTATTTTTAAATAATAGAAGAAGATATTTTCTAATTACTTAATAATATATATTGCAAAAAATTTATTGTAATTATATGTGTACTTACTAAATTCTTTTATTTTAAATGCTAATTACAAAATAATATTAATTTTATATGTAAATGTTAATTATTTTGCTAAAAAAAATTATAAGAATTCATATATAATTACTCTCTTTATATTTAAATACACAATGTATTTTTAAAAATATAATAATGTAATTACTACATTGTGTAATATAACTAGTAATTTAACACTTATATTCAAACATAACCTTATAAATTATATTTGTGGTTTTGATTGTACTTTAAAATTTTAATAATTGCCCCCCCCCCCCAAGAATTTAATCCTAGCTCCGCCCCTGCATGGAGATCTCCCCACAGTGATCCTACTACCATGCCAGAATATTGAAGAAAAACTTTTCACCGGCGTTAATGGAGATCAACCCAAAGTTCTTAGTCGGCATTCATGGAGATCACAAAAAAAATTTACATCTCTGGTGGTTGTTAATTTCAGATCTCCATCTCTTGATTGTTTGGTGAAGTGTTGCCTACAATGGAGAGCAACTCACTTTATTTTGACCTGTCAAGAAGAAAAAGTTCTTTGGGGAAGAAAACTCCCGTATTTTTTTTAAAAAAAAAAAACTTTAGTTTTTCTAATTTAGTTTATTTTCTCTTATAGTAATAAAAATGTAAAGTTTGACCTTAATAAGGCTATATATGAAGAAACCCAAATTTTAACGGTCAAAAAAATTCAGGTGCGTGATTTGGTATATGTCAAAATTTAGGGAGTAAAAATTCTAATTAGCCTAATTTTAATTAAATAATTAATTAACTATAAATTAGTATAAATAAAATAAAATAATAGAATAGTAAATAAAGTGGATCATTTATTTAAGTTCAAACTTATATTCCGTATGTATAAATTATATTAGATATTTTTAAATGATATTTATTATAAAATTTAAATTATAGAAATATTTTAAGTTAATTCTATTATAATTCACAAAAATAATTGTATTACAAATTTGGTTAACTCATTTATTTTATTTCTATTACTGACAAATCAAATAAACAAAATCAAACAACATATTTATTAGTAGATTAATAAAAAAAAAACAAATTTCAAATAGCATAATGAGAATAAGAGAAATTTGATCTTTGGAAAAAAAACACTCTCAAATATTAAATAAACTTGTGAATAAGTAGTTGTAAATTATAGTTCTTCAAAAATAAAAAATAAATAATCAATAAGTAAAATTTAATAAATACTATTTTCTAAAATTTATTAATATATCTAAATATAATAAAAGAATATAAAATTAATATAAAAAATGAATTATGTAATTACGAAATTGGTTATCGATATTTTCAAATAAACGTGCAACATAATATATATAAGTATATATATATATGGAATATTTTTTAATGGGTAATAAATAAATTTAACTATAAATATTAATTTTAAAAATATTAAACCATTAGATTTTGGTTTGCCGAAAAAAAAAAAATTCATTATTTTTTTCATCTGATGGACCAATCCCAGTCCATATAATGTAAAAATGAGAAAATTTTCTAATTAAATAGAAAAATTAATCATAAAAACTCAAATTTTCTAATATTACCCATTCATGAGTAATACCCATTAAGAGTGCACCCAAATATGTTTATATCCCACTCCAAGAATGGTTCCATTCTATCCTAAAATAATATAATATGAGTTTTCATTAGGATCCAACAGTGTAATATTAACCTGACTAAATTGAGCAATAAACGAAAACGTCTCAAAATGAGAGATAGTCAAGACTAATATGGTAAATACGAGTTGGACCTTATGATACGACATGAAATCGATATGAGTTTGGAAGGTACGTGTTGGGCTTTATGCCTTAAATAAAACTCTATTTTAATGTAATCTTTTCTATTCAATTATCAATAAAGAAACATATTTATTTTAATTACTTATTTACTATGTCATTTGGTTCATGTGATCATTTATATATTTATTTGATTTATAAATTCATCCAAATCCTTATCACATTGATATTCTTGTTTATTGTATCGTCAACACAGTGGAAATTAATCAAGATTGTGTGATTAAATGTATTCCTATGATTTATCAATACACAGGGTTTAACTGATATGATAATCTACAATGTAGTTTACTTGCACCTTGGATAAGTGTTATGTCCTTTCTATGGCATTGGTTAAAATAAGCTTGGGTTGGATGCATGGAGTATGCATTGGAAGGGACCGATATTGAACTTGAACTAGATATGATAAAGTTACTGTAATATTTATTCAATTCAATATCACCTAATTGATCTTAGATCAAATGATCTCAATCCTGAGATAGTTAGGTTCTAGTTCAGTTGCATTATTTGTGTTCTTGAATCTATAAGTTAAAGTCGACCAAATGGTTCTTCCTGTAACGTATAGGTTAAGAACATGGTAGTTCAATTGAGTGGGAGCGCTAATCATAGATACAGAATCTATAGCTTCTATGCGGATATAGAAGTCAAATGATGATTTTCTTCGAGCTTGGCTTAACAGAGACAAATAGTTGAGTACTCATTCCAGTGATTATATTAGTTCACTGAAATATCATTTATAAGTAGCCAAGTGTTTAAAGGATAAAATACATTGAAGGGTGTAACGGTAAATTAATCCCTATTCAATGTAAATCATCTATAGAGGATCATTGATTATTGGGATAATAACAAATGGATACTCTTATAGCGTATCTATATCTTTGAACATATAGCGCGTTCTATATAATTGAGAGTGCAATTCTAAGTTCTATAGTGGTGCAATGAGGAATCAATAAGTTAGAGAATTTACTTTGTAAGTTCTAAATCTGCTTATTGGAAGCTCGTTTATATAGGCCCATGGTCCCCATACTAGTTGAGACAAACTGCTTGTAAGACTGAGTTAATTGATTTTAGTTAATCAATTATAATTCTAAAATTAGACTATGTCTAGTTTATGAATTTTCACTAAGATATGGCTTGATTGTGAAGAAATAGGATTTTAGGATTTATTTATTAATTAAGAGACTTTATGGAGTCTAATTAATAAATATTATAAATGAAAATTTTATTTGATAATTATTTTAATTATTAAATAAATAGTTTTGCCATTTATAGGGTTGAAAGTGCAAAAAATGGTATTTGTGAAAAATAGATAAATAGTTAAGAAAAATGGCAAAAATCTAACTAGTGTAGGGTTGTAACGTCCCCGCTTCAAGCCTCCATTGGCTCATTATACCCATGGAATAATGGCTCTTATACACGAGTACGCCACTCTGGTAGCTTCTTGGATTGATTACTTACCCTACAGACTAACACGAGTATTTTCAACGTGCTTTGTTTTGTGCCCTAAATAAAACCCTTTACAATCTAATTAGTTATTAGGCCTGCACATGGGTTGGGTTGGGCAGTTTTTGGGCGGTTTGGCGGTTTTTTTATTTGGCGGTTTTTTAAAATCACAACCCATACCTGCCCAATAAAAGTTTGGGTTGGGCGGTTTTTTAAGGGGCGGTTTTATGCGGTTTTTTGGGCGGTTTGGGTTGCTTAAAAATCAAAACTTCCAAAGTATATTGTCACAAGAAAAAAAAAATTAACTAAAAATTTATACCTGTTAATAACAATGCATAAAAGTCCTTAAAAAATTCATATCAATCTTTATAAACTCCATAACAAGGCATAATAATAATCCATGAAAATTTCGTAACAATTCTTATAAAGTCCATAGTACTATTCCATAACAATCTAGAAAAGGTCCTTAAAAAGTCCATACAAGTTCATAACAATCTAAAAAAAAAGTCCATAATTTAAGTCCATAACACAATTTAAGTTCATAATAATTCATAAAGTCTCCATAATTAAAACAAAAGTGACTTCAAAAGTTGGCTCCAAATGAAATGCAACTCTGCAAAATAATAAAAAATTTTAATTACCATATAAATAACAACTTGATATTGATTAAATTACAATACATAATTATAATAACCAACCTTAATCTCTAATGAAACCATTTCAAACTTGCAACAACGCTATATATCATTTAGGATGCTCGCTAGCAATAATATCTGCAAACGAATGAAATATATATCATAAGAAGATAATTTTTTTTAGCGTAACAGTAATAATAAAATTTATGTATAAGGAGTTTTCAAGATCAAATAGTATATTTTACCATTTTCAAGTTGTTCAGAAGTATTTAGTAATTCTTCTTCATCCATGTATTCCTTGACAATAATTGGTTGGTTGCTTTCACTATACCAATTCTTCAAACATATTAGACCCTCCACTGTCTTTGGTAGTAATGAGCTTCGAAATGGATCAAGAATACGCCCCCAATTGAAAATGCAGACTCTGATGGCACAAAGCAACAGAATGGCCAAAACATTCGAGTAATCAAAGATAATACCGTATACCTATTCGATTGTCCCGTCCACCACTTCAAGATATCAAAACGCTGACCCACAACAAAATCTTCAGTATCATCAGCCAAATATTTGTCAATCTCATTTCTATTTCTTTCACCATCATGTTGTCGTTTTTTAGACATAAACTTGGAGACAAGTCCCCCGAGTTTAGTTGTATCTCCTTCAACATTTAAACCCGATAAATTAGAACTTGTAGTTGAACTTGGGCCCACACCAAAGTGCATCTCATTGTAAAAATCAAACAGCTGCGCAAATTCTCTTCAATTTTCTTAATCAACTTTGACCGCAATGATATATCATAGAAAGTTTCATAACAAATAACCACAAATTGTAACTCGTACCTAGGATCAAGAACGTAGCAATGATTAATGCACCATTAGCCGCCTTTGACTCTCCCCAATATTTATCAAATTTTCTCTTCATATTAGCGAGCCATGGAGGATAGCATTCCATCTCTTTCCTTTGACAAAGTTATCAACTCATTCGAATTTCGCGAGATCTCTTGAAAATACAAGTTAGAGGTCACATAAGAAGACCCACTAAATTTCAAAGTGACTTCATAAAACGTTTTTAAAAACTTCACAAAGATCCTTGCATTTTCCCAATCATCTTCATTAGGTGGTCCTTCCTTACTCTTTCCATTATCCTCCTCAGTGAAATAATACCTATAATTTTTGTCAGTCTTTATCCTGTCAAATGCCTTTTGGAACTTAAGAGCACACTCTAACATCAAATAAGTAGAGTTCCATCTTGTAGGCACATCTAAACACAATAGCCCCTTACACTCAATATCTTCAGCTTTGACACATTCTTTAAATGCCAACAACCTTGATGGTGATGATCTTACATATTTCACAAAGATTTCTTATGGCGCAATTGACTCATTTTTCTCCTTTAGCCCATCAGTTACTATCAGATTGACAATATGTGCACAACATCTTAAATGCAAGAACTCTCCATCCAAAATTATAGCATGCCTTTTGCTCTTGAATTTTCTCAAAACATACTCAATCGCAGTGCTATTTGTACTAGCATTATCAACTGTAATTGTGAAAATCTTATGAATCCCCCATTGATTAAGACAACTTTCAATCTCAGTCCCTATTGTCTCCCCTTTATGATCAGTGATTTGACAAAAGTTAATGATCCTTTTTTGTAACTTCCAATCACTATCAATCCAATGTGCAGTGAGACACATATAGTTTATATTTTGGATAGAAGTCCATGTGTCAGTAGTAAGAGAAACCCTTACTTTTTTCAAAACACCTCTAATTACTTCTTTTTCATCCAAGTACAGTTGATAAATGTCTCTAGCAATTGTCATACGGGATATAGTTTCAAGTCTCGGTTTTAACTGACGAATCAATTGCCTAAACCCTTCACTCTCCACATGCCTAAAAGGCAACTCCTCCAACAAAATGTATTTTGCAATAGACTGCCTACACTTTTGTTTATCAAATTGCACTGCAATCAAGTTCGCAGTAGCACCACCCTCTCCCTCTTTCTTAGGTTCGAAACACAAGATCTTTTGTTTGTTCACCCTATTAGGATTCTTTGGACACCGATTCAAGTGATTCCATAAAGTACTAGTTCCGCAATTTTTAGGGTGAGCAGCATAATCCTTCCCACAAAAATTACATGCTGCCCTAGGATCCTCAAGATTACCACCCACAATTCTAGTAAAAAACTGCCAAATATCTGACTTCCCCTTAGGCTTCTTATTTTTCTCATTCCCCATTTCCTCTTTATCATTTTCTACTTCCTCTTCCACTTCAATATTAGGCATATCATTATCTTCTTCTATAACCACATCTTGTATTTCTATATTAATATCCATAACTCCACCTAATAATTAAATTAATTTTAGACTATGACAAAATAAATTTCATACACAAAAATAATCAAAACAAACAAGATCAAAAATAAAAAATAAAAACAAAAATTTCAGTTATTCAAACACAATCTTTGATTAATTCAAGACAAACATGTGATGATCATCCAATTCCATTAAATAAATATAATATTATGGTCTTATGCGTTTTACTAACTTATCAAATTGAAATCCAATTTATTGGTCCTAAATATACATACACATTAACCCTAAGAATAATCAAAATTTATCACTAAACCACATATATATATATACTTTTTCACAAAATAAACAAATAAATAAAAATAATAGCAAAATTTCAAATAATATTAGAAGTGATTTTTAAACATTAATTTATGATTTCTTTTTAAATAATAGGATGTCCTTATAATTATATGGTGTATATATAAAATTCCCCAAATTAATATTGTAAAATAATATTTAAGTTATTATTATTAATGTGTAGTCAATAGTTATCTTGTTTGATTTGGCATTATATTGTATTTGTACCTAAGGAATATATTCACTTAATTATGCATAGCCGGCGAGGAACTATGAAAACATATCAACTTTTGTGTTTGACACACACGGTTTAAACTTTAATGTCTTAATTAATTTGACTTAGACTAGACTACTTGAATAGATATATCTTAATCTCCATATTATGTCTCTCATGTTCTTTCTATAAAACCCAGCTCGTTTTGCTTCTCAAATTAATCCCAACTCAAAAAATTAAACAATTTAGATCTACATTTTAGTGGTTTTTTTTAAAAAAAAAAATTGGTAACTAATTTTGAATTATTAGTTACATCTTGCTTAAGATGGAGGTAGTCTAGCTATTCTCTTTAACATATTACATAACATTACACACCAAATGGGCTAAAAAGCAAGTCCACAATGACTCTATTCTGAATCCATTTTGTCAAGTCAATATATGCAAAAGCTTAAACTCAATAAATTTAAGTACATGAATAAGATTTTATTTGCCAACTCTGAGTATACTGGCATTTCGACAATACGCTGAATCTCACGATTCAAAAACTATATAAAGCACAAAAATTAAAAATTGTACGATTATATATATACAGAGACACCTCTCACATCGATATCGTCTTTTTATTATTACAAAAATAATTAATATCGACCCTTATTAAATAAATGCAAGTTGATAAAGATTAATGTGTGTTCATTAGTATGTATGTATATATGATTACAATATATGTGTTCATTAATGCTTATCAATTCCTCTGTAGTGTTTATTTTTTAATTGAATGTTCAAGAATATGTGGGCAATCAAGAGAGCTACAAATTTATGATAAAATAATTTTCTATGAACTCTCAAGTCTCACTAAAGAAAAATACATCATACTAAACAGAGTGAAGAAAGAAATGAATCTCAAAAGGCACAAACTGAAACAAACACTACAGAGGAATTTTGACATATTTTCAACTGAGATTCCAAATGTTGAATATGCCAAAAAATTCATAAATGTTCCTAAAGACAATTTGAAACAACATAGCAGAATATAACTACTCCAAATAAGTAAGAAAGCTAGGTTAGGATGGTTTTGAATTGAAAAACCTCAAATCGTTAGACACAGACATACATATATTCTCACATATATATTCTGTACAAATAAATATATATATATATAATACCATACCTGAGGAAGTGAGGAGATCGGCTGTGGCTGTGGAGTGTCGACGGTCCGGCGAAGTGGGAGTCGAGGGGGCTGGCGGCTGTGATGGCCTGAGGCTAGGCGGTGGCTCGACGAGCAGAGAAGAAGGGGGGGAGGGGCGACGACGACCGGAGAAGAAGGTGGGGGGGGGGGCGACGACAAGCGGAGAAGAAGGTGGGGGTGGGGGCGATGCTGTTGGCGGCTGTGAAGAAAGAAGGGTCGGGTTTATTTTTTAGTTTTAGGTTTTTTTGTTTTAGTTTTTCAATTTAGGCAGTAGGTAATATAGTATAAATTAAATTTTAAAAAAATAATAATAATATATTACGGGTCGGGTTGAACCCGCCCGTTTTTAGGCTAACCCGTACCCGCCCGCCAAACAGCGGGTTAAAATTCAACCCAATCCAATTTTTGCGGGTTTTTAATGGGCGGTTTCCATACGGGCGGATTCTAATGGGTTAGGCGGTTCCTACGGTTTAGCGGTTTTTATGTTCCGGCCTATTAGTTATCAGTATAAGAAATTTGAAGTGATTTATGTTTGCATGAATTTTACATGTTAATGGTTTAATATGTTTATTACATTTACACACAAAATCTGTTAAGTCCAGATCATATGCTTATTCACAATTACAGTATCGTCAACACAATGGAATGTCATTGTGATTATATGAACCAAAAGACTAAGTCCCTGTTTCATCAGTGTTTTGGATTTACACTTATGTGATAATCAGCGATGATGTGTACTTACACTTGGAGTAAGTCTTATGCTCTTTCCAGGACATTGGTAAAGTATACTAGTTTCGAATGTATGGAGTATACATTGGACTGGACCGATATTGAACTTAGTTAAGATATTATAAACTTACCGTCATATCTTTCCAAGTAAATATAAGTAGTTGATCTTAAGATTAAAAGAATCTAAATCCTGATATGCTTAGGCTCAACTCAGGAGTACTATTCATGTTCTTTGATTTATTAGTTAAGCCTACTTTTGGGTCAGGGTGATACGTATATTTTGGGAAAATGATAGTATGATTGAGTGGGAGTGCTGAACATAAATATGGAATCTATAGCTTCTACTAGTGTATAGAAGTCAAGTGATGATTCCCTTCGAGCTTAGCTAAATAGAAGTAAATGGATGAGGTCTTGTTTAAGTGACTAATTCTTAGATCACTAAACATCATTTACAGGTAGCTAAGTGTTTTAAGGGGCGAAATACGTTGAGGGGTGAGAACAGTAAAATTAACCCATCTCGATGTAAATCATCTATATAGAGGATCTTTGATCACAATAAGATTATAACAATGGTTAAATGAGATAGCATATCTATATCGTGGAACATATAATATGCTCTATATAAGTCTGAGAGTGCAATTCTAAGTTCTAAGAGTGGATTCAACGAAGAATTAATAAGTAGGAATTTACTTGGTAAATTTGGTTCACTTATTGTAAGCTCAGCATATAGATCCATGGGCCCCATTCTAGTTGAGACTATACTGCTTGTAAGACTCAATAATTGATTTGTGATTAATCAATTATAATTCTAAAGTTAGACTATGTCTAATTTGTGAATTTTCACTAAGAAGGGGCGAAATTGTAAAGAAAAGAGATTCTAGGTTTATTTATTAATTAATAGACTTTATATGTCTAATTAATAATTAAATTAAATGACAATATTATTTAATAATCTATTTTAGTTATTAAATAGTTAGTTTTGGCATTTAAAATGTTGGAATTGGAAAATTGGCATTTTTGAGAAAATAGAAATAAAAATTGTGAAAACTGGAAAATCCAAGTAAGGCCCATTAACACCTATGGCCGGCCACTTGGATAGCTTTTTCCAATTAATATTTTCATTATTTTAATGCCAAATAATTACTAACCTAAACCTAGTAGTTGCCTATATATAGAAAGTGATGGCTCAGTCAAACAACAAGTTTTCATAACCTTTTCTCAGAAAATCAACTTTTCAAAAAACTGAGCCTTCCCTCTCTCTCTATAGCCGAACCAACTTCTCTCTCTTTTCCTCTTCTAAATTTCGACCCTCAGTGATAGAGTAGTGCCCACACATAACAAGTGGTACCTCTGTAAAGGCCTTTTTTGGCAAGTTAGTTGAAAAAATATTTTTTCTTTTATGGTAAGATTCTTTTGCATTCATAACCGATTTCTTACCTTATTTATTCGGTTTGTAGTTGCTCTTTTCCTTGTTATGAAAGTTGCACTTTTCAGCTGAACTTTCCTATGTTTGGAAACTTCTTGAAAGAGAAGCAATTCTCTTTTGGAAAGTTGTCTTTTTTAGGGAAACTTTGATTATTGCCTTTTCCTTATTGATTTCAATTGTATCTTGATACAATCAGAATATCTAATCTGTTTTTGGCAGGAATCAAGCATTGATAGAGGATCGAACCCGATTATAGCAAGTTTCCCGTTTCTGGTCTGATATGCTGCGTCAGCATTCGAATCTGATGTTGCAGATCGTGTTTTCTTAGGAAAGTTTTTGTACAGCTGTAGATTCGATCTTGTGACTGTCTCTAAGGTTTCTATGTTCTATAAATAGAGCCTAGAGAGCAGTCATTCGAATTAGCTCTTCCATTAATCATTTTTTGCATTTATCTTTTTGAGAGAAGAGTGTTTCTTTGTTTTGTCAGAGCCTAGTTGTTCATCTAGGTTCTAGTTGTCTATTTCTGTTCTTACTCTGTCCTAGAGGTTGTGAAGAACTACTTGATTGAACAAGAGATTGGTCTTTGGGAGAAGACTTGATAAAGCCTTACTTCGGGAGGAAGTAAGCACTTGGTCTTCGGGAGAAGACTTGTTGAAGCCTTACTTCGGGAGGAAGTAAGCACTCACACTTCAAAGACGAAGGGAGTTCGAGCTTGAAGGTGTTTCAAGAAGTTAGATTCATAAAGTGGATTACAAAGGATTGCGACAATACTTTAGAGGGAGTCTAAACTTGTTTAAGTCAGTTGTCTTTGTAATTTTGATACTTTATTAATTGATTTCATTCTCTGGGCGTGGCCCCGTGGACTAGGAGTGTTCGTGAGAACACTGATACCACGTATAAATCTCTTGTGTCAAGTTATTTATTTTTTTGCAAAATATTTTATATTCTGCCTGTTCTGTTTTGCTGTAGCAGAATTACTTTCTGCTTCTGCAGACGCATACTGTTTTATATTTTCTTATATATAATTGACATTTGCAAAAACACGGTTTTTCAATTGGTATCAGAGCGGGACACTAAACTCTTAGTGTGGTCCTATAACGTTTTTGTGTTAAAATGTCATTTTTTTCAGAAGGAAGTTCTATTTCTAGACCACCGTTGCTTAATGATTCTAACTATCCTTATTGGAAAGTTAGAATGATGGCCTTCATCAAATCTCAAGATGAGAAAGCTTGGAGGATGGTTCTATCAGGTTGGTCTCTTCCAGTTGAGACAGATTCTTCAGGTAATACTACTATAAAATCTGAACTGGAATGGTCTATTGAAGATGATAAACTTTCTGCCTACAATAGCAAAGCCTTGCATGCTATTTTTAACGGTGTAGGTGAAGGTTACATTAAACTTATATCATCTTGTGTTTCTACTAAGGAAGCTTGGGAGATCCTTCAAACTAAGTTTGAGGGAACTTCTGATGTGAAGCGATCTAGATTTATCATGCTTCAAACTAAATTTGATGAGCTTAGAATGTCGGATAATGAAACCTTAACTGAATTCTATGAAAAATTATCTGATCTTGCTAATGAATATTTTGCTCTTGGTGAAAAGCTTGATGATTCTGTTCTTGTGAGAAAAATTGTTAGAGTTCTTCCAAAAAGGTTCGATACTAAACTTTTAGCAATGGAGGAGGCTAAAGACTTTAGCACAATGAAGATGGAAGAATTAATGGGTTCTTTGCGCACTTTTGAATTGAATCAACAAATCAAGCAGAAGGACAAACCCAAGTCCATTGCTGATAGAGGTAAAGGTATTGCTTTTAATGTTGCTGAAAAAGAAACTTCAGATGATGAAGAAGATGATGAGATGGATGTTTTAACTAAAAACTTTCAAAAATACATGAAAAAGATAAGTGACAAAAAGAATTTTCCAAAATTCTCCAAAGGTAATATTTTTTCAAAACCTTCAGTGACTAACAAAAAGGGAATTCAGTGCAGGGAATGTGATGGTACATATTCAATCTGAATGTGCAAATACACTGAAAAAGAATAAGAAAAGTTTCAATGTCACATGGAGTGACGATGAAACTGATAGTGATGAAGATATTTCTAAAAATGTTGCACTAACCTCAGTTTCTTCCAAGTTTGTTTGTGATTCACAGGTGAAAGAAAGATTGGTATGTTTGAATAATACCATTGAAAAAGAAAATTCTAATTCTGATTCTGATGAATCTGACATCTGTGAGGAGTCTCTGGCTGAGTCTTACAAGGTTATGTATGAAAAGTGGATACAGGTTACTTCTGAAAATAGATCATTGTCAAATATAAATAAACAATTGTCTAATCAAATTGAATCTCTTGAATTGAAAATTAAAGAATTTGAGACTGATTTTTGTTTAAAAGATGAAGAAATTATTCTATTAAAGAAGGAACTTGAAAATTTCAAGAAAAGAATTCAAATGCTTAACCCTGGATCTTCTATTTTTGAGGAAGTTCAGAATGCAGGTCAAAAAGGCTTTGCTGGTCTTGGATCAAATGGTACTGAAAGTTCTGGAAAAACAAAATTTGTAAAACCTAGTGTTCCAGCGAATTTACCTGCAGCTGCAAATTTAAGATCTGCTGCAACAAAAATGTCGTTTACAGAAGCAAAGTCTCCAGTAAGTTCAAAAAGGATAAGATCTCAGGTAAAAAGGTTTGTTCCAATCTGACATTTTTGTGGTATTAAAGGACATATCAGGCCTAAATGTTTCACGTTGCAAAATATGTTTAAAACAAATTATTTTGGTGATTTGAAATTTTTTCAAAAGAAACATAGTGCTTTAAAACAAAAATGGATTGAAAAAGAAAAATGTCTAGCTGGTTTTTCTGATAAAAGTGCTACTTCTCAAATGTGGTATTTTGAGAGTGGTTGTTCTAGACATATGACATGTGACAAGGATTTTTTAATGAATATCAGACCAATGCAATGTGGTGAGGTCACGTTTGGTAATGGTTTAACAGGAAATGTCATTGGTATGGGAACTCTCAATTTTGAAGGGTTACCAAGGTTGAAAATTGTTATGTTTGTTGAGGGACTAAAAGCTAATTTACTTAGCATTAGTCAGATTTGTAATCAAGGGTATACTGTCAATTTTGACAATGATCATTATTTTGTTCTTAACAGTGATAAACAATGTATTTTACAAGGGTTTAGATCTGTTGATAATTGCTATACTCTCACATCTATTCTTACTTGTCATTCTGCATGTGAAAATACCAGTGCCATAAATATTTCCAAAAATCATGTTCAACATTCTAGAACAAAGCACATTAATATAAGGCATCACTTTATCAGGGAACTTGTTGAAAATAAATCTTTGCAATTAGAATATGTTGATACTGAAAAACAATTAGCTGATATTTTCACCAAGACCCTAGATTCAAGTCGCTTTTACTCCCTCAGAAAGTCTTTGGGAGTTTGCATTTTCTAATCTCTCTTATTCATATTTTTTTGTACAATATTGTTAAGTTTTTTCTTTTTAGCATTTAATCTTCTTTCATTTTAATTTGACAAATTATGTTTATGCTTTTGGAATATAATTAGTTAGGATCTCATTTTTATCATACTTTTTGAAATTGAGTTAAAAGGTTCATGTTACTTTTTATTTGTTTCTGGGATTAAATAATGTTCTTATACAGAGTTGAGCGATTTTTGTTTCAGTTGCTTGTCAGGCCCCTTGCTGGAATAGAGCTACCCATACTGAGGTGTGAAAGCCATCTTTTAAGTAAGCTGGAACATTGTAATTAGCAACTATGATGAGGATGCACTACCATAGAAAAGGGCTACCTTCAGTATGGTGTGATAGCATCCAGTTGCGGGATCAAATTGAAAAAGGCAAAAATAAAAAATCTTGCCAAGGACAATGATCCTATTTTCACTGCACACACTTATGTCTGACAAGTGTGTTCAATTCTGTAAGTCTCCACTACTAAAATAAATTAAAAATCCTGGTTCACAATTGTTAGTAACATGCATATCTTTTTCCTCAACATCAATTAAGTATGATTTGTTCTTGAGATACTAACTATTTATACTCTTTCGAAAGCATAACATGTATTTTTGTCATTTGTAATGATTTTTGATTAAATTGCTTGGTTTAGAATTTCTTATATTTATTGTACATCTTTTATTTTATTTTCGGTTCTTTAAAATTAAAAAAAAAATATATATATATAAAGAGAGGGAGATGTTGGTGACTTGATTCATGGGCTAAGGAAATTTGTGCTTAATTGGTAAGTATCAATATTTATTCTTTCTTGATTTATTTTGATATGTTTCCATTTAAAGATTGATCTCTTATATGGTAATCTGTTTTAATCTTGAAAGATTGTCTTAAATAGGATATTTTTGGAAATAATGTTGGTATTTATAGTTTCCCTTTATTTTTTTTAAAAAAAAAGGAAAGGAGAAATTTTTTTGCAAGATAGTGGGGCGGTTTCCTTTTGTGTTCTTGGGCTGGTAGTTTCTCTTTTTAAGTTGGTTTCCGCTTTTGATCCTCTCTCACATGATTATATAAACCAACTTCCTTTGTCTTTTATTTTCATAACCTAGCTACCCAATTCCTATTTCTCTATGTTCTTGCTTCTTTGTTTCTCATTCTTACTTTCAGGAATTCATGGCTAAAACTAAGAACCTAGGGCATCCAAGGAAAATGGTGGAATCCAAACAAGCCCCCTCAAATGCTCCTCTTGCTGCTCCAATTGTCTTGCTGCCATGGAGGAGGTTCAGCAAGAGATGTCCAAGCAGCTGTCCTCATTGATCAAGCTTTATGGGGCATAAGTTTTCTTTCTTTTTGTTTTTGTTGGACATATTTCTGTATTTTCATTTCTTTTTGTCTTTGGCCCTTATAGATAAACAAAAAGGGGGAGTAATTGGTTTTTTAATTGTATACTCAACTGTCTAGGGGGAGTTGAGGTTTGTGTTTGTGTTTGTGTTTGTCTTTGTCTTTGGTCAAAGTTAGCTTTTTATTTTGGTTTAATGTTGTGCTTCTTAGGGGGAGTTTTTATGTTTGTTTCGCTAACTTTGTTTTGTAGGTGTTTGTTAATTAATAATATTTTGATTATCTAAAGTGCCAAAGGGGGAGATTGTTAGGTCCTTGTTTGGCAATTTAGTTGTCAAAATATTTTTTAATTAATGTGCATTTTATTGAACATTCAATTTGTTTTTATCAACTCTGGACCCTTTTTCCAGGGGGAGTTGTGTTTGGTACTTGTGAACTTATTTGGATTAAAAGTTAGCATGTTGTTTTGTTGTTTTACAATTTCGAGTGTGTTACTCAGGGGGAGTTGTTATTTGTTCTTGCTAACTTTAATTTGCAGGTACTTTGTGTTGAAAAATATTTTGTTCATCTAAAGTGCTCAGCATATAGTGTTGGAATTTATTTTACCAGGATCTTAGATCTACTCACAAGTATGTTGATTAACACCCTAAATATGAACTTTCTAAAACGATGAAATAAACACGTATAAAGTTAAAGAAACCTTACATTGGGTGTAGCGGAATAATATGACTCCTTCCGTTCAGATATCTAGCCCTTGATTCCTTTTTGTAGCAGAGCATTATCAATATCACTTGCTGTGTGTGGGCACTACTCATACACTAAGGTAATTTCGAAATTTTCAGAAGAAGAAAGAGAGAGTGGGTTCGGCCAAAGATAGGGAGAGAGAAGGCTCAGGTTTTTTTTATTCAGAAGTGTCAGAAGAAAAGTGTAATTTTCCTGAAGCCTTCACTATCTATTTATAGCATTCCACTAGGGTTAGGTTTGAATTATTTGGCACTAAAATAATGAAAATATCAGAAGGAAAACCCTACAAAAGTGGCCGGCCCTATACATGTGGATTTGGGCCTCACTTTTTGTAATTTTGCAGTTTTATCTTTTCTGCATCTGATTTTCTCAAAAACGCCAATTTTCTAATTCAACCATTTAAATGCCAATTCTAACTATTTAATAACTATAAATAATTATTAAATAATATTGTCATTTATCATATTTATTAATTGAACCATACAAAGTATCATAATTAACAAATATGCCCCTAAAACTCTTTCTTTACAATTTCGCCCTTAGTGAAAAATTCACAAATAGATGTAGTCTAATTTGAGAATTATAATTGATTAATCAAAACCAATTACATGAGTCTTACAAGCAATATTATCTCAACTAGTGCGGGGACCATGGGTCTATATAACCGAGCTTCCAATAAGTAGATCAAGAATTTAGCACTAAAATTCACTAACTTATTAATTCTTCGTTGAATCCACGCATAGAACTTAGAATTGCACTCTCAGTATATAGAATGCTCTATATGTTCCACCATATAGACACATTATTAGTTATCCATTGTTATAATCCTAATGTGATCAATGATCCTCTATATGAATGATCTACACTGTAAAGGGATTAAATTACCGTTACACCCTACAATGTATTTTATTCCTTAAAACACTTGACCCCGTATAAATGATATTTCAGCTTATGTGAAATGAGTACTCCACCATTTATGTTCGTTTGGTCAAGCTCGAAGGAGATCATCCTTTGCTTACTATTTGCCAGATAGAAGCTATAGATTCCATGTTTATGCTAGCGCTCCCACTCAATTGCACTACCGTGTTCCCAAAATGGACGTATCACCCTGACCTAAAAGTAGGCTTAACTAACAAATCAAAGAACATGAATAGCCTTTCAAGATTGAGCCTAATCATAACAGGACTAAGAACATTTGATCTAGGATCAACTAGGCGATATTGACTTGAATAGATATTACGGTAAGTTTAATAAATCTAAGTCAAAGTTCAATATCGGTCCCTTCCGATGCATACTCCATGCATCCAACCTGAGCTTTACTTTAACCAATGCTCTGGAAAGAACATAGCACTTCTCTAAATGCAAGTAAACTCTGTTGTAGATTATCATATCAGTAAAACCCTATGTCTGATAAATCTAGGAAACTTTATTCACATAGTCATGTTTACTTTCCAATGTGTTGACGGCACAATAGACAGGATCAAGTATGTGAAAAGGGTTTCAGATGAATTTATACATTATGTACATATAATCATGAAATAAATCATGTGAACCATACAACATTAAATGTTATTTCTGATCTATATTAATAAGTAAATCTGATTATATTGAAATGAGTTTTATTTAGGGCATAAAACCCAACAATTTCTGATCTATATTAATAAGTAAATCTGATTATATTGAAATGAGTTTTATTTAGCGCATAAAACCCAACATATAGATCCATGGTCCCCATTCTAGTTGAGACTATACTGCTTGTAAGACTCAATAATTGATTTGTGATTAATCAATGATAATTCTAAAGATAGACTATGTCTAATTTGTGAATTTTCACTAAGCAAGGGCGAAATTGTAAAGAAAAGAGATTCTAGGTTTATTTATTAATTAATAGACTTTATATGTCTAATTAATAATTAAATTAAATGACAATATTATTTAATAATCTATTTTAGTTATTAAATAGTTAGTTTTGGCATTTAAAATGTTAGAATTGGAAAATTGGCATTTTTGAGAAAATAGAAATAAAAATTGTGAAAACTGCAAAATCCAAGTAAGGCCCATTAACACCTATGGCCGGCCACTTCGATAGCTTTTTCCAATTAATATTTTCATTATTTTAATGCCAAATAATTACTAACCTAAACCTAGTAGTTTCCTATAAATAGAAAGTGATGGCTCAGTCAAACAACAAGTTTTCATAACCTTTTCTCAGAAAATCAACTTTTCAGAAAACTGAGCCTTCCCTCTCTCTCTCTATAGCCGAACCAACTTCTCTCTCTTTTCCTCTTCTAAATTTTGACCCTCAGTGATAGAGTAGTGCCCACACACAACAAGTGGTACCTCAATCATAGATTGGAAGACTGTGAAGGATCACACACAAAGAGAAGGACATTCGGGCTCAGATCTTGATAATACTCTGCGACAGAAAGGATACAAGGGTTAGAGATCTGAGTGGAAGGAGACATTATTCTGCTGCAACCAATGTAAGGTTTTCTTAACTTTATATGTGTTTATTTATCGTTTTAGAAAGTTCATATTTAGGGTGTTAAACAACATACTTGTGAGTAGATCTAAGATCCTGGTAAAATAAATTCTAACAACTGGCCTCAGAGCCATGGTAATTGATTGCTTGCAAGAAATTTGGACTTTAAAACGATTTGTTGGTGATTTGGATGGTTTCATCCCACTTGACCTTCCCCAGGCGGTGTGGGATTACACAGCTTACCTGGTGATTCCCCTTACGGATCTCGAGACTACTGACTGCCACAAGGGCCCACTTCATGGCCGACCACTTAAGGGTATTTTTGCTCTATTTTCATCATTTTTTTATTCTAAATAAATCAACCATAACCCTATGTGAAATTAGTATAAAAGGAAAGCTATGGTCTCATTATCCAACTAATGCTTCAAAAGGCTTTAAACCTAGTTTTCTTTCTCTTTGACAACTAGGTTTATGAGACTTCTTCTTCTAATTTTGTATTCCTATAGCTTTCTTCACTATCAAATTCGAGCCTTAGTGATTGAGTGCATGCCCGCACATAGCAAGTTAGTCCTCAATCATAGTGTGTAAGACTGTGAAGAATCCAAACAACAGATGACTTTCGGGCTCAGATCTTGGTGATACTCTGCTACAGAAAGGATACAAGGGTTAGAAATCTGAGCGAAATGAGTCATTTAATTCCGATGCAACCAATGTAAGGTTTCTCATACCTTTTATGTATTTATTTTATATCATTTTAGAAGTTCATGTTTAGGATGTTAAAAACATACTTGTTAGTAAATCTAGATCCTGGTAAAATATATTCTAACAACTAGCCTCAGAGCCATTGTAATTGATTTACTTTCAAGAAATTTGGACTTAAAACTATGTATGTATGATTTGGATGTGATTCATGTTGATCTATGTGTTTATTAATGATTGTTTGATGTTTGTAAATTTTTTAAGTAAAATAATTAGAATTTTATTCTAGAATTATTTTTATTGGATAGTATAGAAAAAATTAAGCAATTCACTCTTTTACAAAACATAATTTCAATTTTATTTGAATTAGTTATGAATTTTTGAAAATTGGAAAAATCTTAGTGGTGGTGACACCCCATACGCGCACGGACATTTGTGTCACACGGGGTGCACGCGGCTTAGGACACGATTCTGTCTGAGTGTCCTCGCCCATTAGGGCAATTTTTTTCTGAACAGGGGGTCGTGCCCGCGGACAGGCTGCAAACAGCCTCCAGTACCAAATCCAAAATTGTTTCATTTTTCATTTTTTTCATACTTTTCATGAAATTAATTTCAAATTTTTTGTGTAATTTTATATTTAGATTTTTATTTTTCATATTTCAAATCTAATTATCAAAATTAAATTAATTAATTTAAGATATTAGTATTTTTTGAACCTAAAAATAGATAAAATCTATTATTTTGTTTAATTGGTTATCTTATTCTTTTTAAATTTTGATTATCTTATCTTATTTTTAAATTTAAGATCAGATATTTTATATTTGTATTATTTAATTAATTTTATAAAATGACCTTATTTAAAATTTAAAATAAGATTATTTTAATCTAGAAATTTTAAAATTGTAACCAGATATTTTGTTAACTTTCAAAATTTTGTTATTTTATTTAAATGAAATTATAAAATAAAATAAATGATATTTATTTATCATTTTATTTTATTGGATATTTAATTTTATTTTTAAATAACATAAAATTTGAAAAATTGTTAGCATATTTTTGAATAGATATTTAGGTTTGTTGAAAACCTAATTTTTTAAATTTATAGGTTTAATTTTGAAATTAATTATTTAATTTAATTTAATATTTTTCGAAAATAATAATTTATTATTTTGATTTTTTGAAAATAATTTAATTATTTAATTAATTTAAATTAAATAAATCATATATCTATCCATCCAACTTGTTACATGTATGTGTATTTTATATATTATTTATTATCAAAACTTGTTTTACAAAACCTATTATTATTTGATCTAAATTGCTATGGTTAACTTGTTGATAGATCCAATGATCTGATTTTAACCAATAGGCCAAATAAATAATTTGTAACAAGTAAATTTTGCAATCTTCTTTCATCTGTGTACAAACCTAGTAACATGATAGGATCCATCCAAATCAGTGTGCCTGTGTGAGCCTATATGTTTAATTTGGGCTTAGATGCATATAGAAGCTCATTTAATTTTTGTAATTAAAATGGACTAGGTTGCTAAATAAAATGATCACTATTGATAGATTTTATTTAGGCCCAATTAGTATTTGGGCCTATTCAATTAATAACAGTTATTTATTTAAGGTTAAATTCCTCTCCTTTGGGCCTTGTGTGAGAGTAAGGGGGCATTAGTACTGGGTACGACATACTGAACTCAGCCCTCCGTCACATGAACAACCCCAATTGTGAAGGTCCATTTGCCTTATTTGAATAACTGTAATAGGTTAATTAAACTAGTTTAACCTAATAAAATTGATTAGCAACATAATAATTTCAAAATATATGAAATTAATTTTTCATCAGATTATTTTGAAATTAATTTAAGAAAAACACACTTAGTTTAATGAATTTTTTCAAGATAAACCATATGTATTTTTCTGTATTTAATTAAATTAAGAAGTTATAACTAATTAAATTTTTTGAGATACTTAATTATTTACTTTTTCATAAGAATATATTACAGTTGAAAATCAGTTATTATAACTAGTTTTGGATCAACTTAAATTAGAATATTTTTTAAATCAATAGTTAAGTAGATTTTTCTAGAAAATTAGTTATTCAGATATTCCTTAAATATTTTTTTAAGTTAAAAATTTGTTAATTTTGGATCAACTTAAATGAAATATTTTTCAAATTAAGGTGATTAGTTCAAGATACTTAATTTGTTATTTAATTAAATTTTGAAAAATAATATAAGTTGAAAATTTTGTTATTTTAGAACAACTTAAATAAGATACTTTTCAATTATTTATTTTATTATATTTTAATCATTTTCAAAATTTTATATATATTTTATATAATGGATTTTCAAAAATTAATTGGAAAATTAAATTAAATTTTTTAATTAATTTTGGATCAACTTAAATTAAGTAATTTTCATTATTAAAATATATAGACTAAAATAAGTGATTAAATAAAAATATATTTTAAATAATGAGCTTTAATCAAAGAGACATTCGATCTCCATTGTTGGTTCTACATAGTTCTTATTTTAGTGAGTAATCATCCCTAATTTATGAACATTCATTAACAATTTAATGCCGTAGAATCTCGAAAGATAAGTATTATTTGTAAGTGTTTTATTTTTAGTAACGTCCACCATAATGGTGGCTGCTAAGAGTAAGACTTACAAAAGTATGAAACAATGGTGGGAGCTCATGAAATAAGAATGACATTGACTCTCGCCTAAACAGGACAACGTCGGATTCTCTTTTCGATCGAATAAAAGGTTGCTAGAATGTTTATCATTTTAGATGAGTTGACTACTCTATTCAATAGATGATATCTTTGACTCTCTCCTAAACGGGACATTGTATCAGTTTGTTGGAAACCTTAGAAAATAATTAAATAGGTTTTATTTAGGTATTTTTACAAACATGTTTACTTAATTGTTATTTTCTGAACTTGTGTATGAATTTGAGTGAACCAAATGATTTATTTTTGTTTATTGATATTTTTAGTCTCAAAATGGATAACCCACACCCCGAACCTCTCCTTGAACATGCCTTTGTAAATGAACCCTATAGTGTGAAAATGCTTCCTGGTAAGAGCATTAATTCACACCTAATGATGATGAATCTGAAGTTCCAGAAAGCAAATTTGCTGGGAATTGATTTATCAAGAGAACAATGGGTTCAATTCATTCTTAATAGTCTTTCTCTTGAGTATAATGGATTTTTTGTATCTTACATGGTCAACAATTTTAACTCATCCGACGTAGATAAGCTGGAAGTAGAATTGCGTGCTTACGAACGGAGTTTGCCTGCAAGGAGGCCACCCTCCAGCTTTCCAAACTTAAGTAAGAGGAAAATAATTAAGTATGATGCTCTAACAGTGCTGCTTATCAAGTTCAAATAATGAAACAATTGATATTAGTACTCTTCAATGTTCAAATTGTGATGAGAAGGGACATCAGGAAGAAAGATGTCCGAGACTTCTAAACAATTCGAATGAAGGTAACGCTTTTGTTTTTGAATCATGTGTTTTAGAGAATGACAAATCCTTTGGATTGTTGATTCTGGTACTAATCATGTTTGTTCTTCATTCCAGCTGCTTGAAACTTGGGATTATTTAAATCCAGGGGAGTTAAAGCTCAAAGTTGGAAATGGCGAATTAGTATCGGTCCAAGCTAAGGGAAAGCTCGCCTCAAGTTTCAAAAGAAATTTTTAGTTTTAGACAATGTTTTGCTTATTCCGAAATTTAGTAGAAACTTGATTAGTGTTTCATGTTTACAAACACGGTTTTATCAATTGAATTTTTCGAGTTCTATTTGCACTATTTCTCGTAATGGATTTCAATTATGTGTTACTTACACGGAACGAGGGCTTTATGTTTTGAGACCGGATATACGAATTGTGCTTAATAACGAACTTTTTAATATTGCTAAACCTAGAAACCATAAAAGAAAAGAGATTGATAATAATGATGAAACATATCTATGGAATTTACGACTAGGTCATATATGCTATGACAGACTTCACAGGTGAACCAAAGATGGTCCATTGAAAAATGTCGTATTAGGTGAATTACCAGTTTGTGAATCTTGGAAGGAAAAATGACTAAGCGTTCTTTCTCTGCAAAGGCAGAGCGTGCTAAAGAACCTCTTGGGTTAATGCATTCGGATGTCTGTGGACCTCTAAATGTAAAATCTAGAGGAGGTTATAAGTATTTTGTCACTTTCATTGACGATTTCTCTAGATGTAGTTTTCTTTACCTAATGCAAAAGAAATTTGAAACGTTTGAGAAGTTTCAGGATTTTCATGCTTTGGCTCAAAACCAGCTAGGTAAAACATTAAAGATCTTACGAACTGATAGGAGGTGGAGAGTATATGGATATGCAGTTCAAAAATCATTTAATTGAACTTGGAATTAAATCACAGTATACTGCCCCTAGCACTCCACAGCAAAATGGAATAGCAGAAAGAAGAAAATGCACACTTTTAGAAATGGTTAGGTCTATACTGAGCTATTCAACTCTATCAACGTCCTTCTGGGGATATGCAATACAGACGGCTAATGGCATTTTAAATGTTGTTCCATCTAAAGCAGTCCCTAAAACACATGTCGAACTATGGAATGATCGTATACCCAGTTTACGCCATTATAGGATTTGGGGGTGCCCTGCTCATGTCTTAAGAAAGAAAGAAGGCAAACTAGAAGCGCGAACTGAAGTTTGCTTGTTTGTCAAAAATTCTAAAGAGACTAAGGGTGGACTATTTTGTAGTCACAAGGATAACAAAGTGTTTGTTTCTACAAATGCTACTTTCCTTGAAGATGACTATATTAAAGACTTCAAGCCGCAAAGTAAAGTAGTGTTAGAAGAAATGCTTTCAAATATAACTCCTTCTAATGTTCCATTGTAAAGACCGCTTAGTTTAATTTAGAAATTAGCAGTTAATCATGTTTAATTATGAGAATTATTTATAGCTATTTAAATAATTATTTATACTGTTATTATTGAATTCTGAGATGCATTTTATGTCATTCAGTAGTTTTCATAAGTTTGCATTTCCGGTACTCGGTAACATGGAACTCGGTGTTTGGCTCAGTAAAATCACAACTTAGTATGTTAGTAGTTTGGGACGGTTTATTAGACATTGGGAATGTCGAGAATGGCCAGGAATTTAGAATTTCCCAAAAATACCCCCTTTAGTGTTATTTATGTTATTTTAGTGTGGATGGGCAAAATGGTCTTTTTGCCCCAATGATATTTTGTCCTTTAGTGGACTTTATTTAGTTGATTTATGGGTTTTATTTCTTTAAATGTTGGCTGAAATATAAGGGAATTATATTAATTCTTTTCTTTATTCAAAAATCAAAGTTAGAAAAAATAGAAAATTTCTCAAAACTCTCTCTCTTTTCCTCTCTCTTTCGGCCCCCTTTGAGCAGCAAGAAAAGAGGATTTTCCTCTTGGATTTCAAGCCCTCCTTAGCAAGTTTAAGTGTTCATAGTTGTTGGTATGTTTTCTACACCTTTCTTGTATGTTTTCTTGAATTTTTGAAGAGATATGGTAGGTTGCATGCTTAGTTTTAAGTTGTTCTTGTTGCTGGTTTTTGATGATTAATTCTGTAGTTAAAGCATGATAATTTGAAGTTATTTAAGCTGCTAGTAATGCATGATATTTGCTTTGTTTCAAGCTTGGAATTTTTAGCTCAAAACTATTGTTTTCAAAGAGAATTGGTCAAAATCTATTGCTGTGATTTTGTTGATGTTTGTAGTAGTTTTCAGAGATTATTTTATGCATGTTTAAGTAGGTTTGGACTGGTTTGAATGCATGTTAGTAGTGTTTGATCAAGTTTGAGTTTAGAACTCAAAGCTTGAGGCTTTAATGGTGATTTTTGTTGCTGTGCATTCTGGGTGATTTTGTTGCTGTAGAATTGTTATTTGGGTCATATAGAACAGGTCTGGAAGGTCTTGTATGATTTGGGTTGGATTTGATTGAGTTGTGAATTTTTGAAAAGTTCCTGCGAGGAATCGGAATTCCGGTTGTGCAACCGGAATTCCGGATGAGGGTTCAGGAATTCCCAGAACTGGAATTCCGGTTGCAGAACCGGTCTACCGGTTGGGGAATTTTCAGGAACCCTAGATTTCCTCGTTTTTATGTTTTTTGGGGTATTGCCATGCTTTTTATCGATAGGGAAACTTTTAGTTCCTAGTTTAAGTCCCCGGGAAGTGATTTAGCGTATCACTTATAAGTGTTGTGATTTTTATGGTTTAGGAGCCTGTAATCCGCCGCGCAGATAGCTCCAGTCAGGTTGACCGGCACACCTGAATTCGAAATCCAGGTAAGATTAGTATAACAGTATGCATATGTAGATTACAAGTTTAGCGTGCATGTAGGAAGCCTGTTAGATTACATTAGATATGTATGTTGGCTTCGAACCATCCGACTGTGTCACGTCGGTACAGGCTGAAGTATGACCAGCAGCAGGAGTATGACCGGTTCGACCGATTAGGCTGACACTGTATCACGTCGGTACAGGCTGGAGTATGACCAGCAGCCGGAGTATGACCGGTTCGACCGATTAGGCTGATACTTAGGTTGGTGGTTCCGTACTATTTGACGTATCACGTCGGTACAGGCTGGAGTATGACCAACAGCCGGAGTATGACCGGTTTGACCGATTAGGCTGATACTGTAACACGTCGGTACAGTGGAGTATGACCAAGTGGCCGGAGTATGACCGGTTCGACCGATCAGGCTGTTACTTGTCAATAGTACCGTCCCTATGAACGTTCAGAACTCAGTACCGTGTTGGACACGGCAGTTAGGGGGACTCAGTATCGTGTTGGACACGGCAGTTAGGGTTATGGTCAGGGGTATGGGCGTCTGATCATGACCGGGATTTATGTATGAGTATTATTATGCTTTTCTTACTGAGTCTGTCGACTCACAGTGCTATGTTTATGTGTAGGTAAGGGCAAGGCTAGAGCTGATGGACTGTGAGCGAGCCGGTGAAGATTGTACATGTCGGGGCGGTTAGGCCTGGAGTGTACGATCATCGGGACAGCGAGGCTTTTGTTTTGTAATTAGTCGCTAGGCGACAAGTATTTTGTACATACAGTAAACTTTTGTAAATGGTTTTGTAATAGGGATCCCGAGTATTTTGTATAAATATTTTACAAGTTTAATTAAAAAGCAAAAATTTTAATTAATCACGTTTTCCATAAACCTCGTTGATTAGCAACGAGCTGCACAGTATGTTTAAAAATCACGTAATACGCCTATGCTAGTTAGGGTGTTACAATTTGGTATCAGAGCCGCCAGGTTGTCTTCCGAAGATCGTCACGACATGTACAATCATCATCAGCAGTTAGCTCGTTCCACGGTTCAGTAAGCCTTTATTGCTTTAGTAGTTCATTTATTTATTTTATGAATAAGAAAAGCCTGATAGGAAGCATGTTAGTAGCCTGATACTAGAATAGGCGCATGTTTCGTTTTTTAATTTCCAAATTAAGTGGCATTGGTAAGCTCTCCTTGAATACGACCTGATATGCCAGCTCTTGGTTTCGCAGGCGTTTCCGACTAGATGGACGCCAGGCGGACTACCCGGAGCCAGGGAAATTCGGTAGGGTCGAATCAAGGTCAGGGAGCTCAGTTTCCCCCGCCTTCTAGGGGCCGAGGTAGAGGTCCCAGGGGCAGGGCTCGTGGTCGGGGTGATGAAAACCCACCACAGGCTGCCCAGGCTCCCCAAGCCGATTAGGGAGCTTAGAATTGGGAGGTTAGGTTTGCTGAAATGCAAGCCCGGATAGAGGAACAAGACTTAGAGATTCAGAGGTTGAGGCAGCAGGGTTCTCCTACAGTGCCTGTGCCACAAGTTCCAGTGGCATCCGCCCCTGCTGCTCAGGCCGAAATAGTGGTGGCGGCCAACAGATTGGAACCTTTGTATGAACGGTTCCGGAAGCAAGCACCTCCGGTCTTTTTGGGAGGTCCAGATGTGATGAAGGCCGAACAGTGGCTAACGGTGATCACCGAAATTCTGAACTTTATGGGTGTCACCGGTAATAACAGAGTGGTGTGTGCCACTTTCCAGTTCCACGAAGACGCTCTGGTCTGGTGGGACATGGTGTCTAAGATCCATGACGTCACCACCATAACCTGGGAAAGGTTCCAAGAACTCTTCAACGCCAAGTATTATAACGAGGCGGTCAGAAGCGCCAAGAGGAAAGAGTTCGCTCACCTGACCCAGCGAGAGAATATGAGCGTGACAGAGTATACTACTCAGTTCGACCGGTTGGCGAGGTTAGCCTCAGGAATGGTGCCAACCGACTTCAGCAAGAAAGAGAAATACCTGGACGGGTTAAATGCGAAGATTAAACATGACTTGATGATCACCACTAACGACAAGACCACCTACGCTGAGATGGTTGAAAAGGCACTGCGAGCTGAGGGCGCAGTTGGGTGTATGTCGGAGTCAGCTAGTACTCCGGCGAGTGGCGGGGCTCCTACCCCTCCTGCATCAGGCTTTAGCAGGGGGAGTAGTGGTTCGGCCATGGACCAGAAGAGGAGAGCATCCACTGCATCCGGAGGCTCGAGTTAGAACAAGAGGTTCCGGGGGAACCAGAATAGAGGTAGTCGTTCTAGTGGTGCAGAGACCCAGTTCTCCTATACCGAGTGCCCCAGCTGCAAAAGGCACCATCGGGGTGAATGCAAAGGTCAGGGATGCTTTCACTGCGGCATGCCCGGACACTTCAAGAGGGATTGTCCCCAGCTCCGCTCAGAGGCACCGAGGGCTTCGGCGATACCCACTCCAGCTAGGGTGTTCGCCATCACTCAGGCTGACGCAGATGCCAGCCCATCAGTTGTAACAGGTCAGCTTTCTGTTAATAACTCGTATTACTCAGTACTGTTTGATTCTGGGGCTACACATTCTTATGTGGCAGCCAGAGTCTTTAGTAAATTGGATAGACCGTATGATAGATATGAATCAGGGTTTGGAACCCTATTACCTGGCGGAGAGTTAGTTATCTCCAAAAGGTGGATTAGGTCTATGCCGATCAAAATAGATGGTAGAGAGTTAAGTGCTGACTTGATAGAGATGAGCTTAGTAGAGTTCGATATTATTTTAGGAATGGATTTCCTATCTAAATATTCGGCGAGTATTGATTGCAAAAGGAAGATGGTGATCTTCCAACCGGAAAGTGAAGAACCTTTTGTGTTTGTTGGTTCGGTTCGGGGATCTCGGATCCCGGTGATTTCGGCCATGTCAGCTAGAGAATTATTGCATGGCGGTTGTTTAGGGTTTTTGGCCGTGGTGGTGGACACCACTCGGCCAGATACCATTCGGCCAGAGGACATCAAGGTGGTTCGGGAATTTTTAGATGTTTTTCCTGAAGAACTTCCAGGGTTACCACCTCAGCGAGAGATTGACTTCGTGATAGATTTGGCACCAGGGGTGGAACCGGTTTCCAAGGCTCCATATAGAATGGCTCCAGCTGAACTTAAGGAGTTAAAGATTCAGCTCCAGGGGTTGCTTGACATAGGGTTTATTCGGCCTAGTGTCTCACCCTGGGGAGCCCCGGTTTTATTCGTCAAGAAGAAAGATGGAACTATGAGGATGTGCATCGATTACAGAGAATTGAACAAGTTAACAGTGAAGAATAAATATCCATTACCTAGGATCGATGATTTGTTCGATCAGCTTCAGGGGAAGACGGTCTTTTCTAAGATTGATCTCCGCTCGGGTTATCATCAGTTGAGAATCCGAGAGGAGGACATTCCGAAGAAGGCTTTCCGTACTAGGTATGGACATTATGAATTTCTGGTTATGTCGTTTGGACTAACCAATGTGTTGGAATTTATTTTACCAGGATCTTAGATCTACTCACAAGTATGTTTATTAACATCCTAAATATGAACTTTCTAAAACGATAAATTAAACACATATAAAGTTAAAGGAAACCTTACATTGGTTGCAGCGGAATAATATGACTCCTTCCGTTCAGATATCTAGCCCTTGATTCCTTTCTGTAGCAGAGCATTATCAATATCTGAACCTGGATCTCTTTCTCTGAATCTTTGATGTTGAAACCTCCTTCTTGCTGAAAGTCTTTCTTCACGATCTTCCTCACTATGATTCAGGTATCACTTGCTGTGTGTGGGCACTACTCATACACTAAGAATTTCGAAATTTAAGGAAGAAGAAAGAGAGAGTGGGTTCGGCCAAAGATAGGGAGAGAGAGAGGCTCAGTTTTTTCTGAATCAGAAGTGTCAGAAGAAAAGAGTTTTTTTCCTGAAGCCTTCACTATCTATTTATAGCATTCCACTAGGGTTAGGTTTGAATTATTTGGCATTAAAATAATGAAAATATCAGAGGGAAAACCCTACAAAAGTGGTCGGCCATGCAAGGTGGATTTGGGCCTCACTTTTTTGCAATTTTGCAATTTTATCTTTTCTGCATCTGATTTTCTCAAAAATGCCAATTTTCTAATTCAACCATTTAAATGCCAATTCTAACTATTTAATAACTATAAATAATTATTAAATAATATTGTCATTTATCATATTTATTAATTGAACCATACAAAGTATCATAATTAACAAATATGCCCCTAATAACTCTTTCTTTACAATTTCGCCCTTACTTAGTGAAAAATTCACAAATAGACATAGTCTAATTTGGGAATTATAATTGATTAATCAAAACCAATTACATGAGTCTTACAAGCAATATTATCTCAACTAGTGCAGGGACCATGGGTCTCTATAACCGAGCTTCCAATAAGTAGATCAAGAATTTAGCACTAAAATTCACTAACTTATTAATTCTTCGTTGAATCCACGCATAGAACTTAGAATTGCACTCTCAGTATATAGAATGCTCTATATGTTCCACCATATAGATGCATCATTAGTTATCCATTGTTATAATCCTAATGTGATCAATGATCCTCTATATGAATGATCTACACTGTAAAGGGATTAAATTACCGTTACACCCTACAATGTATTTATTCCTTAAAACACTTGACCCCGTATAAATGATATTTCAGCTTATGTGAAATGAGTACTCCACCATTTATGTTCGTTTGGTCAACCTCGAAGGAGATCATCATTTGCTTACTATTCGCCAGATAGAAGCTATAGATTCCATGTTTATGATAGCACTCCCACTCAATTGCACTACCGTGTTCCCAAAATGTACGTTTCACCCTGACCTAAAATTAGGCTTAACTAACAAATCAAAGAACACGAATAGCCTCTCGAGATTGAGCCTAATCATATCAGGATTAAGATCATTTGATCTAGGATCAACTAGGCGATATTGACTTGAATAGATATTACGGTAAGTTTAATAAATCTAAGTCAAAGTTCAATATCGGTCCCTTCCGATGCATACTCCATGCATCCAACCTGAGCTTTACTTTAACCAATGCTCTGGAAAGAACATAGCACTTCTCCAAATGCAAGTAAACTCTGTTGTAGATTATCATATCAGTAAAACCCTATGTCTGATAAATCTGGGAAACTTTATTCACATAGTCATGTTTACTTTCCAATGTGTTGACGGCACAATAAACAGGATCAAGTATGTGAAAAGGGTTTCAGATGAATTTATACATTATGTACATATAATCATGAAATAAATCATGTGAACCATGCAACATTAAATGTTATTTCTGATCTATATTAATAAGTAAATCTGATTATATTGAAATGAGTTTTATTTAGGGCATAAAACCCAACACAATGCTCCTCCAGCGTTTATGGATTTGATGAATAGAGTATTCAAGGATTTCCTCGATATCTGTGTGATTGTGTTTATCGACGACATCCTTGTGTACTCTCAGTCAGAAGAGGAGCATGAGTTACATCTTCAGATGGTTTTGCAACGGCTTCGGGAACACAAACTTTATGCCAAGTTCAAGAAATGCAAATTTTGGCTATCTCAGGTGTCCTTCTTAGGGCATATTGTGAGCAAAGATGGGATCAAGGTGGATCCCGGGAAGATCGAATTCGTCAGGGGTTGGCCGAGACCGAAGACAGTGACAGAGGTTAGAAGCTTCTTGGGTTTAGCTGGGTACTATCGTAGGTTCGTGGAAGGGTTTTCAAAATTTCAATGCCCTTAACCGAACTTACAAAGAAGAATCAGCGGTTTGTCTGGTCAGACAAGTGTGAAGCTAGCTTTTAGGAGCTGAAACAGAGGTTGATTACCGCTCCAGTGCTAGCTTTGCCTTTAGACAACGAGAAATTTGTTGTTTATTGTTATGCATCCAGACAGGGTCTGGGGTGTGTGTTGATGCAAGCCGATCGGGTTATCGCTTATGCCTCCCGTCAGTTAAAGGATTACGAACAGCGATACCCGATGCATGATCTAGAGTTGGTCGCGGTGGTTTTTGCATTGAAGATTTGGCGGCATTACCTTTACAGAGAAAGGTGTGAAATCTATACCGACCATAAAAGTCTCAAGTATTTCTTTACTCAGAAAGATTTGAACATGAGACAGAGACGTTGGTTGGAATTAGTGAAAGATTATGACTGCGAGATTCTTTATCACCCTAGGAAGGCCAATGTAGTGGCTGATGCCCTGAGCAGAAAGGGTCCCGGGCAAGTAGCTAGTATGGTTCAGATCTCGCCTCAGCTAGCAGAGGATATGGTTAGATCCGGCATTGAGTTTGTGGTAGGTCAGCTTCACAACTTAACGCTGCAATCTGATCTGTTGGAAAGAATTAAAGCCGCTCAGATGACCGATCCAGAGTTTATGAAGATCAGAGATGAGGTTTTGGCTGGTCAAGCCAGGGATTTCTCAGTGTCAGACAACGGGATGCTTTTGTATAAAGCTAGGGTTTGTGTTCCGAATAGCGTGGAACTCAGGAATGAGATCTTTGAGGAGGCTCATTCTACCCCTTATTCTCTACATCCCGGCACCACTAAGATGTACCAAGATCTTAAAACGTACTTCTGGTGGAGCGGTATGAAGAAGAATTTGGTAGAATTCGTATCGAGGTGCCTCACTTGTCAGCAGATTAAGGCTGAACATCAGAAACCAGCAGGGTTGTTGCAGCCTCTAACCCTACCTGAATGGAAGTGGGAAGATATCACGATGGATTTCGTGGTCGGGTTACCTAGAACCACGGGTTTGTTTGATTCCATCTGGGTAGTGGTGGATCGATTCACGAAATCTGCTCATTTTCTGCTTGTTAGAACAACATTTACAGTGGATCAGTTGGCAGAATTGTATGTCAGAGAGATTGTAAGACTTCACGGGGTACCGAAGTCTATAGTTTCGGATAGGGATCCGAAGTTCACCTCCAAATTTTGGCAAAGTTTGCAACGAGCAATGGGTACAAAGCTGAAATTCAGTACAGCATTCCATCCTCAGACAGATGGTCAGTCCGAAAGGACCATTCAAATATTGGAGGACATGTTACGAGCCTGTGTTATGGATTTTGAAGGCTCTTGGAATAAATATCTACGGTTGATAGAATTTTCTTACAACAACAGTTATCAGAGTACGATAGGGATGGCTCCCTATGAACTGTTATACGATAGGAAGTGTAGGTCTCCCATCCACTGGGATGAGACAGGGGAGAGGAAGTACTTAGGTCCGGAGTCAGTGCAGCGGACCAATGAGGCAATAGAGAAGATAAAAGCTAGAATGCTTGCCTCACAGAGTAGACAGAAGAGTTACGCAGATCCGAAACGCAGAGATGTTGAGTTCCAAGTAGGGGACCATGTGTTTTTACGGGTATCTCCGATGAAGGGGATCAAATGTTTCGGGAAAAGAGGCAAGTTATGCCCTAGATTTACAGGACCTTTTGAGATTCTCGAGAAGATAGGTCAAGTGGCATACCGGTTAGCATTGCCTCCAGCTTTATCAGTAGTTCACAACGTATTTCATGTTTCGATGTTGAGGAAATACGTTTCAGATCCCTCTCATATACTCAGTTATGAGAGCCTTGAACTGTAGCCAGATATGTCATATGAAGAACAGCCAGTGCAGATCCTGGATAGAAAGGATAAAGTCCTTCGGAATAAGACCATAGCATTGGTCAAAGTTCTCTGGAGAAACAGCAAGGCGGAGGAAGCCACCTGGGAGCTAGAGTCAGATATGAGAGCTCAATATCTAGAGTTATTCAGGTTAGATTTCGGGGACGAAATCCTTTTAAGGGGGGAAAAGTTGTAAAGACCGCTTAGTTTAATTTGGAAATTAGCAGTTCATCATGTTTAATTATGAGAATTATTTATAGCTATTTAAATAATTATTTATATTGTTATTATTGAATTCTGAGATGCATTTTATGTCATAGAGTAGTTTTCAAAAGTTTGCATTTCCGGTGCCCGGTAACATGGAACTCGGTGTTTGGCTCAGTAAAATCACAACTTAGTATGTTACTAGTTTGGGACGGTTTATTAGACATTGGGAATGTCGAGAATGGCCGAGAATTTAGAATTTCCCAAAAATACCCCCTTTAGTGTTATTTATGTTATTTTAGTGTGGAGGGGCAAAATGGTCTTTTTGCCCCAATAATATTTTGTCCTTTAGTGGACTTTATTTAGTTGATTTATGGGTTTTATTTCTTTAAATGTTGGCTGAAATATAAGGGAATTATATTAATTCTTTTCTTTATTCAAAAATCAAAGTTAGAAAAAATAGAAAATTTCTCAAAACTCTCTCTCTTTTCCTCTCTCTTTTGGCCCTCTTTCAGCAGCAAGAAAAGAGGATTTTCCTCTTGGATTTCAAGCCCTCCTTAGCAAGTTTAAGTGTTCATAGTTGTTGGTATGTTTTCTACACCTTTCTTGTATGTTTTCTTGAATTTTTGAAGAGATATGGTAGGTTGCATGCTTAGTTTTAAGTTGTTCTTGCTGCTGGTTTTTGATGATTAATTCTGTAGTTAAAGCATGATAATTTAAAGTTATTTAAGCTGCTAGTAATGCATGATATTTGCTTTGTTTCAAGCTTGGACTTTTTAGCTCAAAACTATGGTTTTCAAAGAGAATTGGTCAAAATCTGTTGCTGTGATTTTGTTGATGTTTGTAGTAGTTTTCAGAGATTATTTTATGCATGTTTAAGTAGGTTTGGACTGGTTTGAATGCATGTTAGTAGTGTTTGATCAAGTTTGAGTTTAGAACTCAAAGCTTGAGGCTTTAATGGTGATTTTTGTTGTTGTGCATTCTGGGTGATTTTGTTGCTGTAGAATTGTTATTTGGGTCATATAGAACAGGTCTGGAAGGTCTTGTATGATTTGGGTTGGATTTGATTGAGTTGTGAATTTTTGAAAAGTTCCTGTGAGGAACCGGAATTCTGGATGAGGGTTCAGGAATTCTCAGAACCGGAATTCCGGTTGCAGAACCGGTCTACCGGTTGGGGAATTTTCAAGAACCCTAGATTTCCTCGTTTTTATGTTTTTTGGGGTATTACCATGCTTTTTATCGATAGGGAAACTTTTAGTTCCTAGTTTAAGTCCCCGGGAAGTGATTTAGCGTATCACTTATAAGTGTTGTGATTTTTATGGTTTAGGAGCCTGTAATCCGCCGCGCAGATAGTTCCAGTCAGGTTGACCGGCACACCTGAATTCGGAATCCAGGTAAGATTAGTATCATAGTATGCATATGTAGATTACATGTTTAGCGTGCATGTAGGAAGCTTGTTAGATTACATTAGATATGTATGTTGGCTTCGAAGCATCTGATTGTGTCACGTCGGTACAGGCTGGAGTATGACCAGCAGCCGGAGTATGACCGGTTCAACTGATTAGGCTGACACTGTATCACGTCGGTACAGGCTGGAGTATGACTAGCAGCCGAAGTATGACCGGTTCGACCGATTAGGCTGATACTTAGGTTGGTGGTTCCGTACTATTTGACGTATCACGTCGGTACAGGCTGAAGTATGACCAGCAGCCAGAGTATGACCGGTTCGACCGATTAGGCTGATACTGTAACACGTCGGTACAAGCTGGAGTATGACCTGCAGCCGGAGTATGACCGGTTCGACTGATCAGGCTGTTACTTGTCAATAGTACCGTCCCTATGAACGTTCAGAACTCAGTACCGTGTTGGACACGGCAGTTATGGGGACTCAGTATCGTGTTGGACACGGCAGTTAGGGTTATGGTCAGGGGTATGGGCGTCTGATCATGACCGGGATTTATGTATGAGTATTATTATGCTTTTCTTACTGAGTCTGTCGACTCACAGTGCTATGTTTATGTGTAGGTAAGGGCAAGGCTAGAGCTGATGGACCGTGAGCGAGCCGGTGAAGATTGTACATGTCGGGGCAGTTAGGCCTGGAGCGTACGATCATCGGGACAGCGAGGCTTTTGTTTTGTAATTAGTCGCTAGGCGACAAGTATTTTGTACAGACAGTAAACTTTTGTAAATGGTTTTGTAATCGGGATCCCGAGTATTTTGTATAAATATTTTACAAGTTTAATTAAAAAGCAAAAATTTTAATTAATCACGTTTTCCATAAACCTCGTTGATTAGCAACGAGCTGCACAGTATGTTTAAAAATCACGTAATACGCCTATGCTAGTTAGGGTGTTACATCCATCCTCCCCTACTCAAGTAGAAGATAATCCCACTCCCTTAGTTGAACCGACACAAGTTGTTACAATTGAAATCTACAACAAATGTTCCTGTTCCAAAAGTCATTGCTCCTCATCGTAGTGGGAGGGTTTCTACAAAACCAGCTCGTTATGACTTGGATGGTGAAATCAATATGGTCGTTGGTGACGGTATTGATGACAATCCATTAACCTATAAAAAGGCAATGGCAAGTCCCGAACAGAAACAATGGTTAGCCAGCATGGATTTAGAAATGGATTCCATGAAAAAGAACAAAGTCTGGGAATACGTAGATGCACCTGATGATTATCGTCCAATTGGATGTAAGTGGGTCTATGTAATGACCGCTCTAGTAATTTAGATTAGTAAGGGCAATTAGCACTAATTTTTATTATTTTATTATTATATGTGACTTTATTTAATTTTGGACCCCAATAATTAGAAATAAATATTAGAGTTATAATTTCTCAATTCCGGAGATTTTATTAAACTCTAGGGGTATTATTTAGCTTATATGTGAAATATGTTATTTTTGTAATTTTTGTTCGGCGACAACGGAAAATGCGATGGATGGCTAGATTGATCACATGGGTAAGTTTAGAACCTTATTTCATAGTGGGAAATATTTTAGAGAAAATAAATTATCGGGATTGAGCGGGGTTATGGAATTGACCATTTTACCCCTAGCTTTAGAAATACCCAAGTTATAACTTTAAGGGTATTTTTGTCATTTGAAAAAAATGAGAGATAGGTGGCTGCCCTAGGTTTTTGACACCTAGCTAAGTTGATTTCAGCAAGGGAAATAGGTTTTCCCAACCATTTATTTCATTTAGTGAAATTAAGAAAAAAACAAAAAGATTGAAGAACAACTCTTGTCTCCCTCTCTCTCTCTTCGAAGGCAGCAAGAACAAGGGGAAGGGGCTGTGATTTTCTTGTGTTTTCAGCCAAAGATTCAAGGGGAAATCAACCTAAGGTAGGCTCTAATGAAACCTTTCTTTAGTTTCAAGATTTTAATTAGGTTGAAATGGTGATTTTGAAATTGAAGGGCTGTTAGATTTAGTTAGGTTTAGGGTTCGAATTTTAGGGTCCATTTAAGTTGATTTCAACTCCTTGCAGCTGGTTTTAATTGGTGTTGATGGTTTTATGCAATTTTAAGTTTAGAGTTCAAAGCTTTGAGCTTTAATGGCAAGTTGAGATTTGTTGATTTGTTCTGTGAAATACTGCCTAGATTTTATTGTTTATGCATTGTATAGGTGCTCTGGAAAGTTTCATGGCAATTGGTGGAAGATTAAGCAACAAATGAGAGGTTTTGGGAAACCTGGTGCAAACCGGCACAAAAACTGGCTAGCCGGTTTTGGCAGGGTTCCCGAACCTTTCATTTTCTCAATTTTTGCCATTTTGATGCCTCGGTTGGGTGTTTCCCCATTTCCAGAGTTAGAATAACCCTTTAAGAGCATAGCAGAACCTAGGGTTTTGGTTTTGGGTTTCCCAGGATTAGGTTTTTAATCATGTGACTTACCCGGTTTCAAAATGTGATTAGGGCATCCATCTAGCACGAGAATTCCGTTCAGGTCGGCCAACACACTTGAATTCAGAAAACAGGTAAGAATTGTGTATAATGTGTGATGTGATTATCTGAATGTGTGTATATGTGTTTATATATGCATGCTTAAATTATGGTTTGCACTACAAACACTTGTATGAATATGTTACAGAGTGCATTGGTATAGTGATTAATGTTATTGTAAATACGATACAGTGATACCAACACGGGCACAAGAAAGTGCTAAGGTGTGTGGTATATCACTCAGTGGTTCTCAGGGTACAGAATAAACCCTACCAACACTCGTACAGTGAGGTACGATGTGTATGTGGTATAGTGATTGTACCCTAGTGTTGAACGTTCATACTCATCTGTTAAGCTCTGTAAATAGGTGTATGGGCGACTATTTACAGGTCGGAAATTATATGATATGTTATATGCATTTCTTACTGAGTTTTTTGACTCACAGTTTCTACTTCCATGTGTAGGTAAAGGAAAGGCGAAGGCTGAACAGGAGTGAACCTGAGCCCGGGTGAGATTGTACATGTCAAGCAGTGCGACCTGGAGTGTTCAGTCTCGGGACATCTGGGAGTTGAATTTTGAAAGTCGCTGTGCGACCAGTAAATTATGTATTTTGGAATGTATATTTTAGAAAGTACATTTTACAAAGTTTGAAAACGGGATCCCGGCACTTGTAAATATTTTATTATATTACAAAGTTTAATATTTAATGCAAAAGTTTTAATTTGACACGTTTTTCGAGAAAATTCTTTGATTAGCAAAGATTGCACTATAATTGAAAAGGCACTGTAGCGTGCCTTAGCATTAGGGCGTTACAGTCTACAAGAAGAAAAGAGGTGCTGGTGGCGAAGTCAAAACTTTTAAAGCTAGACTGGTCGCTAAGGGTTATACCCAAAGAGAAGGTGTGGACTATGAGGAAACTTTTAGTCTGGTCGCCATGCTCATATCCATCAGAATTCCTCTCTCCATAGCAGTTGCTTTTGATTATGAAATTTTGCAAATGGATGTCAAGACAGCTTTCCTTAATGGAATTCTTGAAGAAACCATCTATATGTAGCAACCAAAAGGCTATGTTCTTCCAGGGCAGGAAAAAAAAGTTTACAAACTCAATAGGTCCATTTATGGACTTAAGCAAGCTTCTCGCTCTTGGAATAAAAGGTTTGATGAAATAATCGAGACCTACGGCATTCACCAAAACGATGATGAACCTTGTGTTTACCAACTCAAGGATAATCAAGTGGTAGTATTCCTGATCCTTTATGTTGATGACATTTTGATCATTGGTAACAATGTCAAGAAAATGATTGACATCAAGGAATGGCTTGACACTCAATTCGAAATGAAAGATTCAGATCATCAGAAACCAGAAGAACAGATCCCTTGCTCTCTCTCAAACAACTTACATGGATAAGGTGTTAGAGAGATTCTCAATGACAAATACTAAAGGGGCACATATGCCTTCTAGATTTGGTATCCGTCTATCTAAGGAACAGTCTCCTACTGATCCCTAAGAGATAGAGGACATGGGAAGGGTTCCCCATGCTTCAATAGTTGGGAGTCTAATGTATGCAATGTTATGCACTAGACCTGACATTTGCTATGTAGTAGGAATTGTGAGCAGGTATCAGACAAATCCAGGAGAGGAACATTGGACTACAGTTAAGCATATTTAGAAGTACTTGAAAAGTACAAGGCATTGTGTATTAGTCTCCAAGGGTGGTGCTTTAAATCCCGAAGGCTATACCGACTCAGATTTTCAAGCTTGTACATCTGGGATGGTGTTTACTCTTGGGGGTGGAGCAATTGTTTGGAGAAGTGCTAAACAAACTGCAGCGTCAGACTCTACCATGGAGGCCGAGTACATAGCTGTCGTCGAGGCTGCTAAGGAACTTGTCTGGCTTAGAAAGTTCTTCAAAGGACTTGGTGTTGTTCCTGGAATGGAAAAGCCACTGGTTTTACTTTGTGATAACACTGGAGCCATAGCCAACAGTAAAGAGCCTCGAAGCCACAAGAGAAGCAAACACATAGAGAGGAAATATCACATCATCAGAGAATATGTGGCAAGAGGGGATGTACTTGTTGGAAGTTATTTTACCAGGATCTTAGATCTACTCACAAGTATGTTGATTTAACAACCTAAATATGAACTTCTAAAACGATAGGAAATTAAACACATAAGAGTATCAGAAATCTTACAGTGATTGCAGCGGAATATATGTCTCCTCCCACTCAGATCTCTAACCCTTGATTCCTTTCTGTAGCAGAGTATAATCAAGATCTGAGCCCGATAGTCCTTCTATGTTGTTTCTGAATTCTACACAGCCTTCCTCACTATGATTGAGGTATTACTTGATGTGTGTGGGCACTACTCTAGCACTTATACATTTCGAAACAGTGAAGGAAGAGAGAGAGAGAGGGTGGCGGCTCAGAGAGAATTTTCTGAGAGAAAATTCTTTCAGAATAATGCTGTGAAAAGGTTGTACAGTTGTATGCAACTCTGAAGCCTTTGCCTTCTATTTATAGAAGACCACCAAGGGCTATGATTGACATTTGGAATTGAAAAAATCAAAGAGAAAATGAAGCTAAGTGGCCGGCCTAGGCATTGTGGAAACAAGGCTTGCCACTTTTCCAACTTTCCTTTTCCTATACTGATAGTTTCCTGTTTTGTCAAAAACTGCCAATTCCATTGTTCAACCACATAAATGACAAACCTAATTATTTAATAATTAAAATTAATTATCAAATAATATATTATCATTTATTTTATTAATAATGAAACTAATTAAAGTTTTCTAATTAATAAATATGCCCTTCAAAATCTCTATTTACTGTTTTGCCCTTAATAAGTGATAAATTCTCAAATAGACAAGTCTATCTTGAGAATTTTTAATTGATTAATCAAAACCAATTACATGAGTCTTACAAGCAATATTATCTCAACTAGTGCGGGGACCATGGGTCTATATAACCGAGCTTCCAATAAGTAGATCAAGAATTTACCACTAAAATTCACTAACTTATTAATTCTTCGTTGAATCCACGCATAGAACTTAGAATTGCACTCTCAGTATATAGAATGCTCTATATGTTCCACCATATAGACACATTATTAGTTATCCATTGTTATAATCCTAATGTGATCAATGATCCTCTATATGGATGATTTACACTGTAAAGGGACTAAATTACCGTAACACCCTACAATGTATTTTATCCTTAAAACACTTAACCCTGTATAAATGATATTTCAACTAAGTGAAATGAGTACTCAATCATTTATCTCGTTTGGTTAAGCTCGAAGGAAATCACCCTTTGCTCACTATTCGCCAGATAGAAGCTATAGATTCCATATTTATGTTAGCGCTCCCACTCAATCGCACTACCGTGTTCCCAAAATGTATGTATTGCCCAGACTAAAGATTAGGCTTAACTAACAAATCAAAGAACACGAATAATACTCTTGAAATTAAGCCTAACCATATTAGGATTTCGATCATGTGATCTAGGATCAACTTATGATATTGAATTGAATAGATGTTTACGGTAAGTTTCAAAATCTAATTCAAAGTTCAATATCGGTCCATTCCAATGCATACTCCATGCATCCAACCTGAGCTTTACTTTAACCTATGTTCTAGAAAGAACATAACATTTCTCCAAATGTAAGTAAACTCTTTGTAGATTGTCATATCAGTGAAACCCAGTGTTCTGATAAATCTAGGAATACTTTATTCACATAGTCATGTTTATTTTCCACTGTGTTGACAACACAATAAACATGTTCAAGTATGTGAAAAGGGTTTGGATGAATTTATAAATCAAATAGACAAGCAATTAATTAAGTGAACCAAAACATACACAAGTGAATGAAAAATTACTTCTGTTACTTTATTGATATTGAATAATCTGGATTACATTGAAACAGAGTTTTATTTAGGGCATAAAACCCAACAAACTCCCACTTGCACTAATATAAAACAAATCAGTACATTTCAATTAATCCTAAATTCTGACGGTGCTTTTCGAATGAAGTTACTGCCAAGACTTTGGTGAATGGATCAGCCAAGTTATCCTGCGTATCCACTTTCTCCACCAGTACATCCCCTCTTGCCACATATTCTCTGATAATATGATACTTTCTTTCTATATGCTTACTTCTCTTGTGGCTCCGAGGTTCCTTACTGTTGGCTATAGCTCCAGTGTTACCACAAAGCAGGACTAGAGGCTTTTCCATTCCAGGAACTACACCGAGACTGGTGAAGAACTTCCTAAGCCAGACAACCTCTTTAGCTGCTTCAGCCGCAGCTATGTATTCTGCCTCCATGGTAGAATCCGAAATCGCGGTTTGTTTAGCACTTCTCCAAACCACTGCTCCACCCCCAAGAGTAAACACCATCCCAGATGTAGATTTCCTGTCTTCAAGACATCCCTGGAAATCTGAGTCTGTATAGCCTAAGGGATTTAAAGCACCACCCTTGTAGACTAATACATAATCTCTTGTACTCTTTAAGTATTTCAAAATATACTTAACAGCATTCCAATGTACCCGTCCTGGATTCGACTGATACCTGCTCACGATTCCAACTGCATAGCAGATGTCAGGTCTAGTGCATAGCATAGCATACATTAGACTTCCAACTGCAGAAGCATAAGGAATTTTTGCCATGTCTTCTATCTCTTGAGGATTAGTAGGACACTGTTCCTTAGATAGACGGATACCATGTCTAGAGGGCATGTTTGCCCCTTTGGTATTGGTCATGGAAAATCTCTCTAGAACTTTGTTAATGTAAGCTGTTTGAGAGAGAGCAAGGGATCTGTTCTTCCGGTTTCTGACAATCTGAATACCAAGAACATAGGCTGCCTCACCCAAGTCTTTCATATCGAATTGAGTGTCAAGCCATTCCTTGATGTGAGTCATTTTCTTGACATTGTTTCCAATGATCAAAATGTCATCAACATAAAGGACCAGGAATACTACTACTTGGTTTTCCTTGAGTTGGTAAACACAAGGTTCATCTTCATTCTGATGAAAGTCGTAGGTCTTGATGATCTCATCAAACCTTTTATTCCATGAGCGAGAAGCTTGCTTAAGTCCATATATGGACCTATTTAATTTGCAAACTTTATTCTCCTGCCCAGGAAGAACATAACCTTCTGGTTGCTCCATATAGATGGTTTCTTCAAGAAGCCCATTAAGAAAGGCTGTCTTGACATCCATTTGCCAAATTTCATAATCTAAAGCGGCAGCTATGAAGAGAAGAATTTGGATGGATTTGAGCATGGCAACAGGACTAAAAGTTTCCTCATAGTCCACACCTTCTCTTTGGGTATAACCCTTGGCGACCAGTCTAGCTTTGAAAGTTTCGACTTCGCCTCCAGCACCTCTTTTCTTCTTGTAGACCCATTTACATCCAATTGGATGAAAATCATCAGGTGGTTCTACATATTCCCAGACTTTGTTCTTTTTCATGGAATCCATTTCTGAATCCATACCGGTTGACCATCGCTTCCGTTACGGACTTGCCATTGCCTGTTTATAGGTCAATGGGTCGTCATCAATACCGTCACCAACGACCATATTGATTTCACCATCCAAGCCATAACGAGATGGTTTTGTAGAAACCCTCCCACTACAACGAGGAGCGGTGACCTTCTGAACAGGAGCTTTAGTAGTAGTTTTCTCAGTTGCTACAACTGAGGGAGTGGGATGTTCCTCTTCTTGAGTAGAAGAAGATGGTACATTTGAAGGAACAGTATCTGTGAGCATTTCCTCTAATACAATTTCACTTTTCGGTTTGTTGTCTTTCATATAGTTATCTTCAAGGAAAGTAGCATTTGTAGAAACAAATACTTTGTTATCCTTGTGACTATAGAATAGTCCACCCCTAGTCTCTTTAGAATTTCCGACAAACATGCAAACCTCAGTTCGCGATTCCAGTTTGCCTTCTTTCTTTCTTAAGACGTGAGCAGGGCACCCCCAAATCCTATAATGGCGCAAACTAGGTGTGCGACCATTCCATAGTTCAACGGGTGTCTTAGGGACTGCTTTAGATGGAACAACATTTAAAATGTCGTTTGCCATTTGAATAGCATATCCCTAGAAGGACGTAGACAGAGTTGAATAACTCAGCATAGACCTAACCATTTCTAAGAGAGTGCGATTTCTTCTTTCTGCAACTCCATTCTGTTGTGGAGTGCTTGGGGCAGTATATTGGGATTCAATTCCAAGTTCAATTAAATGATCTTTGAACTGCATATCCATATATTCTCCACCCCTATTAGTTCGCAAGATCTTTAATGTTTTACCTAATTGGTTTTGAGCCAAAGCATGAAATTCCTGAAACTTTTCAAACGTTTCAGATTTCTTTTGCATTAAGTAAAGAAAACTATATCTAGAGAAATCGTCAATGAAAGTGACGAAATACTCATAACCTCCTCTGGCTTTTACATTCAGCGGTCCGCAAACATCTGAATGTACTAACCCTAGGGGTTCTTTGGCACGCTCTCCCTTTGCAGAGAAAGAACGTTTGGTCATTTTTCCTTCTAGGAATGACTCGCAGACTGGCAGTTCTCCTAAGACGACATTTTTCAATGGACCATCTTTGGTTAGCCTATTGAGTCTATCAAAACCTATATGACCTAAACGTAAATGCCATAGATAAGTTTGATCATCATTATCAATCTCTTTTCTCTTAAGGCTTCTAGGTTTAGCTACATTGAAAAGTTCAGTATTTAGTGAGATTTGAGTATCAGGTCTTAAAACATAAAGCCCTTGTTCCATGTTTGCAACACATATATGAAATCCATTACGAGAAATTGAACAATTTGAACTCGAAAAATTCAATATATAAAATTGTGTCTGTAAACATGAAACACTAATCAAGTTTCTACTAAAATTAGGAATATATAAAACATTCTCTAAAAGTAAAAACTTCTTAGAACTAAACTTGATTCGGGCTGTTCCTCTTGCTTTAACTGATACCAACTCGCCATTTCCAACTTTAAGCTTTAACTCATCTGGGTGAAGATTCTCCCAAGTTTCAAGCAGCTGCAATGAAGAACATACATGGTTAGTAGATCCAGAATCAACAATCCAGGAGGATTTGTCGTTCTCTAAAACACATGATTCAAATACAAAAGCATCACCTTCGTTTGAATTGTCTAGAAGCCTGGGACATTGTTATTCTTTATGTCCCTTTCCATTACAATTCGCACATAGAACATGATGTTTGATAATTGTACTTGAAGAAGCAGCTTTGTTAGAGCCCTCATGCTTAATCTTCTTCCTCTGATCAAAGCTTGCAATGCCAGGAGGTCTCATTGCAATCAGATTCCGCTCATGGGCCCTTAACTCAGTCTCGAGTTTGTCCATGTCGGAGGAGTTAGGATTGTTCAATAAGTAATATAGAACAAAACTGTTATACTCCTGAGGAAGACTATAAAGTATGAGTTTTACCCATTGTTCCTTTGATAAATCAATTCCTAGTAGATTTGCCTTTTGGAATTTCAGATTCATCAACAATAGGTGCGAGTTAATGCAACTACCAGGATGCATTTTCACACTATTGAGTTCTTTTGCAAAGATACTAACTAGGAGTGGATCGGGATGAGGGTTATTCATATTGGCACTACAACATATCAATAAACAGAAGTAAGGTTTTGGTTCTATAGATTCATACACAGGTTCAGAAAACAAATAATCACTTATGTTATAAAAATACTAAATCTAACATAGTTTATTTTCCAAGGTTTCCAACGAACTGATACAGTGTCCCGTTTAGGCGAGAGTCAAAGCATCATCCATTGAATAGAGTTGTCAATTCATCTAAAATGTCAAACATTCTAGCAACCTTTTATTCGATCAAGATTGGAATTCAGCGTTGTCCCGTTTAGGCGAGAGTCAAGGCAATTCTATCTTATGAGCTTCTACCATTGTTTCGTATTCTTGTAAGTCTTACATAGTCGCCACCATTAGGGTGGTCATGAACCATATAAATAAACCTATAAGAATACTTATCTTTCGAGATTAAACGGCGCTAACTTGCTAATGAACGTTCCTCCATTAGGGAGGATTACTCACTAAAACAATAGCTATGTAAAACCAACAATGGAGATCGAATTTCTCTTGATTAAAGCTCATTATTTAAACATGTATTTTGTTTAGTCATTTATATTCCATATCTCAATAATGAAATATTACAAATTAAAGTAAAAACTTTAATTAAATTTCAAAATGGAATAATTTTGAAAAATATCTTATTTAAGTTGTTTAGAAAAATCTAAATACCCAACTTAAAATATTCTTCAAACAATGACTTAATTAAATATTACCAATTAAGTAGTAACCACTTAATTTAGAAGATATTCCATTTTAAGTTCCCATATTTAGAAAATATCAACTTAAAAAATATCTAAAGAATCTTAATAACCAATTCCCAAAATTCCTCAACTTAATTTATAATAGGAAATTCAAAAATATTCAAATCTAAGTTGATTTGATAGATTTAACTAAATCTCAACTTAAATAGGAATATTTAATGAAATTATAAAATTAAGATTCAGAAAGAATTTATATGGTTATAATTCCATATTTAATTAAAAACAAGAAAAATACATATAGCTTTCCAGAATATAACTATTCAAACTATGTTTTTCTTAAATTAATTTCAAGGAAGAATGAAATTAATTATGTTGCTAATCAATTTTTTATTAGGTCAAACTAATATAATTAACCTAGCACAGTTATCCAAATCAAGCAAATGGGCCTTCACAATTGGGGTTGTTCATGTGAGGGGGGGTTGGGTCCAGTATGTCGCACCCACTTCTAAGGCTCCCAACTCTCACACAAGGCCCAAAAGAGAGGAATTTAACCTTAAAATGAATAACTGTTATTAATTGAATAGGCTCACTACTAAATGAGCCTAAATAAAATCTATCAGTTATGATATTTTATTTAGCAACAACCACCTATATGTATCTATAATAGAAATTAAACATATAGGCTCACACAGGCATACACATTTGGATGGATCCTATCATGTTGCTAGGTCATACACAGATGAAAGAAGTTTGTAAAACTTACCTGTTACAAATTATTTACTTGATCTATCGTCAATTGAACCTTTGGTTAAAATTAGATCATCGGATCTATCATCAAGTTAACCAAGGCAATTTAGATCAAGCAATAATAGGTTTTAGAAAACTTACAAACAATCTAAAACACATACTCCTGCAACAATGTTAGATTTGGATAGTTGGATGTAGGATTTATTTAATTTTAAACATTTATTTCGAAAATAAAAATTAAAATTAAACCTACCATTTTGAAAAATTAGGTTTTGGGTAACCTAAATGTCATTTCAAAATTAAATTGCTAACTTTCCTTTTAAATTTCATGTTATTTAATAAATTAAATAATAAAATAGAAAATGGTAAATACATACCCTTTTCTTGTTTTACAATTTAATTTAATTAAAAAATAACAAAATTTTAAAAGTTAACAAAAAAATACCTTATTTCCTCTTTTAAAATTATCATGATCATCTTGATCTTATTTTAATTAAGGTCAAGTTACCAAAAAAAAAAATTAATATCTGACCTTAAAAAAAATAAAATAATCAAATTTTAAAGGAAACAAGAAAAATGGTAAGCAAAACTTGATTTTTCCTATTTCAAAATTAAATTACACTAATATCTAAAATTAATTTTTAAAAAAAAATAAAATTAATTTATTTCTGATAATTAGATTTCAAATTTGAAAAATAAAAATCAACATACAAAACTACACAAAAAATCGGAATTTAATTCCATGAAATAGCATGAAAAATCGAAAAAATTGAAAAATTGGATGAACTGTACGGATGGCATGCCATGCATGGCCATCCGCGCGCGTATCCTGGGTGCATGGCCGAGAAATCACGGCGCAAGAAGGCTGCAAGCAGCCATTCCGCGCGCGTGATGAGGTTGCTCGTCACCCAGATTTTTCCAATTTTCAAAAATTCATAACTAATTCAAATTAAATCGAAACCGAGTTCTGTAAAAAAGTAAATTGCTTAGAATTTTCCAAACTATCCAACAAAAATAATTACAGAATAAGAACAGTAACCATTTTTCCCAGAATTCACAAACAAAAATCAAACATCAATATGACACTCCAAGCAACATGATACCATCCAAAAAACAAGCAAATCGTTTTAAGTCCAAATTTCTTGCAAGCAAATCAATTACCATGAATCTGGTGCCAGTTGTTGGAAGTTATTTTACCAGGATCTTAGATCTACTCACAAGTATGTTGATTTAACAACCTAAATATGAACTTCTAAAACGATAGGAAATTAAACACATAAGAGTATGAAAAATCTTACAGTGATTGCAGCGGAATATATGTCTCCTCCCACTCAGATCTCTAACCCTTGATTCCTTTCTGTAGCAGAGTATAATCAAGATCTGAGCCCGATAGTCCTTCTTTGTTGTTTCTGAATTCTACACAGCCTTCCTCACTATGATTGAGGTATTACTTGATGTGTGTGGGCACTACTCTAGCACTTATACATTTCGAAACAGTGAAGGAAGAGAGAGAGAGAGGGTGGCGGCTCAGAGAGAATTTTCTGAGAGAAAATTCTTTCAGAATAATGCTGTGAAAAGGTTGTACAGTTGTATGCAACTCTGAAGCCTTTGCCTTCTATTTATAGAAGACCACCAAGGGCTATGATTGACATTTGGAATTGAAAAAATCAAAGAGAAAAGGAAGCTAAGTGGTCGGCCTAGGCATTGTGGAAACAAGGCTTGCCACTTTTCCAACTTTCCTTTTCCTACACTGATAGTTTCCTGTTTTGTCAAAAACTGCCAATTCCATTGTTCAACCACATAAATGACAAACCTAATTATTTAATAATTAAAATTAATTATCAAATAATATATTATCATTTATTTTATTAATAATGAAACTAATTAAAGTTTTCTAATTAATAAATATGCCCTTCAAAATCTCTATTTACTGTTTTGCCCTTAATAAGTGATAAATTCTCAAATAGACAAGTCTATCTTGAGAATTTTTAATTGATTAATTAAAATCAATTAAATGAGTCTTACAAGTAATATCATCTCAACTAGTGAGGGGACCATGGGTCTATATATCCGAGCTTCCAATAAGCAGATCTAGAATTTACCACTTAAATTCACTGACTTATTAATTCTTCGTTGAATCTACACATAGAACTCAGAATTGCACTCTCAGTATATAGAATGCTCTATATGTTCCACCATATAGACACATTATTAGTTATCCATTGTTATAATCCTAATGTGATCAATGATCCTCTATATGGATGATTTACACTGTAAAGGGACTAAATTACCGTAACACCCTACAATGTATTTTATCCTTAAAACACTTAACCCTGTATAAATGATATTTCAACTAAGTGAAATGAGTACTCAATCATTTATCTCGTTTGGTTAAGCTCGAAGGAAATCACCCTTTGCTTACTATTCGCCAGATAGAAGCTATAGATTCCATATTTATGTTAGCGTCCCACTCAATCGCACTACCGTGTTCTCAAAATGTATTTATTGCCCAGACTAAAGATTAGGCTTAACTAACAAATCAAAGAACACGAATAATACTCTTGAAATTAAGCCTAACCATATCAGGATTTCGATCATGTGATCTAGGATCAACTTATGATATTGAATTGAATAGATGTTTACGGTAAGTTTCAAAATCTAATTCAAAGTTCAATATCGGTCCATTCCAATGCATACTCCATGCATCCAACCTGAGCTTTACTTTAACCTATGTTCTGGAAAGAACATAACATTTCTCCAAATGTAAGTAAACTCTGTTGTAGATTGTCATATCAGTGAAACCCAGTGTTCTGATAAATCTAGGAATACTTTATTCACATAGTCATGTTTATTTTCCACTGTGTTGACAACACAATAAACATGTTCAAGTATGTGAAAAGGGTTTGGATGAATTTATAAATCAAATAGACAAGCAATTGATTAAGTGAACCAAAACATACACAAGTGAATGAAAAATTACTTCTGTTACTTTATTGATATTGAATAATCTGGATTACATTGAAACAGAGTTTTATTTAGGGCATAAAACCCAACAGTACTGGTGAAGGAAGTGGATACTGAAGACAACTTAGTTGATCAATTCACCAAAGTTTTGACTGCAACTACATTTGAAAAGCACAAACTGAATTGAGGATTAATTGAAATATATTGATTGTTTTATGTTAGTGCAAGTGGGAGTTTGATGGGTTTTGTGCCCTAAATAAAACTATATTTCAATGTAATCTTTTCTATTCAATTATTAATAAAGAAAAAGATATATTTTCATTACTTATTTAGTATGTCATCTAGTTCATGTGGTCATTTATATGTTTATTTGATTTATAAATTCATCCAAATCCTTATCACATTGATATTCTTGTTTATTATGTCGTCAGCACAGTGGAAAGTAATTAACATTATGTGATTAAATATATTCCTATGATTTATCAAGACACAGGGCTTAACTAATAAGATAATCTACAATGTAGTTTACTTGCACCTTGGATAAGTGTTATGTCCTTTCCAGGGCATTGGTTGGATGCAAGGAGTATGCATTGGAAGGGATCAATATTGAACTTGAACTAGATATGATAAACTTACCGTAATATCTATTCAATTCAATATCACCTAGTTGATCCTAGATCAAATGATCTCAATCCTGAGATAGTTAGGTTCTAGTTCAGTTGCATTATTCGTGTTCTTGAATCTATTAGTTAAAGTCGACCAAATGGTTCTTCCCGTGACATATAGGTGTTACGAATTTTATGTTTATTACGCAAGTATACGCAATCAAGTAGTATCTCACGCAAGTGAGGTCGAACCACAGGGAATTGGATTAAGTACTATTAAACTATACTTATGATTCTATTTGGTAAAATAATAAGTTTGCAATTCAAAAGTAAATAACTCAGAGAATTAAAGAGAAAATAAACGAAGATTAATCAAGATGAGAGATTAGGGAGGTGAATCATGTTGATAAGTTACCAATGTTAATACCTAATTGCTATCCTTATCTCAATGTGAATGACAGATTATAAATTAACCTAACTCTTTTCAGATCTTTTAGGTTCTAAATAATATGTTCTCTAATTAACTTCTTAATTAAATCAACACAAAATCAGCATGAAGCAATAATCTATTCGTCACTGAGGCTATGTAAATACTTTCGTTTCACATCAAAACCTAGACTATCCAAATTTTAGCATTCTCAATTCTCACTTTTCAGATTTCGAATTGAGATCATTAAACATGTAAAAGGTGATCAAACTTGCACATGGAATTAAACACAAATATAGATAGTATTCACAATCAAGATGGAGGAATGGCAATTATTTATTAACTAGGCGTAAACTTAAACAACATTCATCATCCTCCCTTATTTGGAAATTTAGTTCAACATAACTCTAAAAACATCCATGATTAACTCAGAAACAAAAACAAACATAAAGAAGAATTTAAGGGTAAAAGAAAGAAACTAGAAGGTGATATCGCTCCGGGTCTTCAAGATAGCTTCCTCTCCACTTGCACCCACTATTTAGGTCTATTTCTGCTTGCTTTGACCTTCAGTGTCGTATTCCTTATATAGGGATGAGAAGTGTGCCTCCAATTTGAGAAAAAACCAAAATTAGGTCAAATCTGCGATTTCCGTACCAAGTCGCGACTAGCATTTAAGCTGGTCGCGACTACAGGCAAAACTCAAAAAACCGAGTTTCTGCCAATTCTCGAAGTCGCGACCAGAGTCGCGACCAGGAAAAAGGGTCGCGACCTGGCTCTCTGGAGGTCACGACTACTAACGCGTCAGGAGCCGAATTTTCCAATTTTTTCCAAGTTTGTTCCAGTTTTTTGCCATTTGACTGAATTTGAACTTTAACACCCCGGGAACCTGAAATAATGAAAATCAAGCGTAAAACTGCTCCAAAAGACACCAATAGACGAGATAATGCTAACTTTAAAGACCCGAAACATAGGCTAATTATAACCTAACAAAATCCCCCAAACTAGCTTCTTACTCGCCCCCGAGTAAGGTAAAAAAAAACTAACTACGCTATCAGATAATTACTACGCTGCTGACTCATGCTCTGTTTTCTTCCTTGCATAAACTAGAATTTTGATCATACTAACTCTAACAATTAACTCGGATGCTCAATTAATAACACTATGTACAACTGCAAAAATTTATTCAAATGTGAAACATTGTTATAAAAGTGTTACTCTTTCCAACAGTTCCACAGCCCGATAACTCATAAACTTGCAAGCTTACCTTTCTCCACTAATGTTGACAGTTTTCTTTGGAATCATTAGGTCTTTTCAAGGCTTAGGTAGTATGGCTCAGATATTTAGGGATAGGCAAAAGACAATTTTGGCTCAAGATATCATAAGCACACAAACAGAACCCACAAGCTTTTTACTTCTCCTTTTCAAAATCCCAAAGTGTTCCCACATTTTCCAAGATTGAGAGAAGAGATCTCTATTATTTCCCCAACATCACTGAATTTTTTTTCTTTTCAAACACATTCTTACTTTTTATTGTGTTTTTTTTTTCATCATTCATATTTCATCATCATTTCATTTTTTTTTTTCAGTGACATTGAATTACACATTTTTTTCTCTTCTCAATCTTACAAGTTCTTCTCCCTCTAACTATTTTCCCACACTAAATATTTCCCTCTCCCAAACTAATTACTTAGCTTATGATATCCTGCATATAATGGTGAAGAAAAATCAATAGTATGGTTAAAAAAAATTTCTTTTCGGATCAATGGATGAAAAACATAACAGGTTTAGGCTCAATAGGGTTAACTAGGGATAAACATTATTATGGTAGGCTTGAAAGGCTCAAACTATCCAACAAATGCCTAAGTCATATTCCAATTGAACACTATCAAGGATTTCGTCTCAAAAGAATAAACGTGCAAGTTCTAAGCTATCCTGTCAATCTTACCACAAACCATAGTAAAGCAATTATAACAATTTTCACAAATTGAGTATTTGCAGAAAAACACAGGTTTCTAAACACCCGAACTAATCCAAAGAGTTAACAAAATCAAGCACACAGTTATTTTACAGTTTCAGATCACATCACACTAATCAACAGTATACAACTATCGTCAAGCTTATTGCCATTCCTTATCTAAAACAAAAAAACTAAAATAGAAAATTAAAATGCAGAAAAATAAATTTTTAAATCTCTCCCCCCAAACTAAATATGACATTGTCCCCAATGTAACATTAAAGAAAAAGGAAAGGAAACTTACCTGAGCGCCACATCAACAAGCGGTTGACGCCCGTAATAAGCATCATGCTGGACAACTTGAAAGTTGTTTTTAAAAATGCCCTCAAGCTTGGCATGTAATGAGTTTGAACCAAAAGCCACACCACCAACACAAGACTTTCGATGATGAGCTTGGGGAGAAGCCTTTCGTAGCTCAAAGAGGATATAATATGGTGTTGATGAAATATATGGATCCATTGGTGGTTTGTTTGTCAATATCATTGATGCAGTTGAATCAATGATGTCATGTTCTTTCTCGTCCTCCAATGTCACAGTTTCAACACTTTCATCTAACAACCCTTCTTCTTGTTGCTCACTCTCTACTTGGCTATCCATACCCTCACTTGTGATTTCATATTCAATGATTTCCTCTTCACAAGGATCTTGATCTTCAACTGTAGGCTCATTATCTTCCTTGTATTCAAATAATGACCCTTCTTCATTGTACCAACAACTCTCATAACTTTCATCATTGGAGTTATTACATTCTGAATCATGAGTCATTGAATTATCACATAAGGATCTCACCATGCCAGTTAAGCGGTTAATCTCTCCTGGAAGTGATTGTAGAAGTGATAGTAGTTGCTCCTCTTTTTCAGTTTGTTGGGATGAATTTGGGCAATAAGGTGGGTATTGGTGACTCCAACCCTGAAGTGATGGATTCCAATGCCAATCGTAATCAAATCTGCCATATCATTTAACAGATTTATTACATCATAGCCTCTCATTAATAGAGGCGCTCTAGTGACCTCTGCTCCATAATTAACCCAGCTTCTTGTTTCATCGTTAAGTCCATTATAAAAGAGCCATGTAAAACATTCACTTGAGAAAGTGGGATAACATCTCTCTCCAAGCTCTTTAAATCTCCTCCAAGCAGAATAGAATGGTTCATGTGTTGTTGGACAAAATCCTCAAGATATAGCATCTGGATTTATCTTGCAGGTCAAACTCATAAGTAAAACATTAGTAAAAAAAAATAATAATAAAACTAAATTAGTAATTAAAAGATAAAAATTTGAAACAACAAAATTAACACTAAAACTAAAAAGAAAAACTAAATTAGAACAAAATTTAGTCTAAAAGAAACAGATTAGAAATAAGCAAAAAGAACCAAAGTAGAAGTTAGTATAATTTTATGTAATATTAATCTTTAAACAATTCCCCGGCAACGGCGCCAAAAACTTGTTACGAATTTTATGTTTATTACGCAAGTATACGCAATCAAGTAGTATCTCACGCAAGTGAGGTCGAACCACAGGGAATTGGATTAAGTACTACTAAACTATACTTATGATTCTATTTGGTAAAATAATAAGTTTGCAATTCAAAAGTAAATAACTCAGAGAATTAAAGAGAAAATAAACAAAGATTAATCAAGATGAGAGATTAGGGAGGTGAATCCTGTTGATAAGTTACCAATGTTAATACCTAATTGCTATCCTTATCTCAATGTGAATGACAGATTATAAATTAACCTAACTCTTTTCAGATCTTTTAGGTTCTAAATAATATGTTCTCTAATTAACTTCTTAATTAAATCAACACAAAATCAGCATGAAGCAATAATCTATTCGTCACTGAGGCTATGTAAATACTTTCGTTTCACATCAAAACCTAGACTATCCAAATTTTAGCATTCTCAATTCTCACTTTTCAGATTTCGAATTGAGATCATTAAACATGTAAAAGGTGATCAAACTTGCACATGGAATTAAACACAAATATAGATAGTATTCACAATCAAGATGGAGGAATGGCAATTATTTATTAACTAGGCATAAACTTAAACAACATTCATCATCCTCCCTTATTGGAAAATTTAGTTCAACATAACTCTAAAAACATCCATGATTAACTCAGAAACAAAAACAAACATAAAGAAGAATTTAAGGGTAAAAGAAAGAAACTAGAAGGTGATATCGCTCTGGGTCTTCAAGATAGCTTCCTCTCCACTTGCACCCACTATTTAGGTCTATTTCTGCTTGCTTTGACCTTCAGTGTCGTATTCCTTATATAGGGATGAGAAGTGTGCCTCCAATTTGAGAAAAAACCAAAATTAGGTCAAATCTGCGATTTCCGTACCAAGTCGCGACTAGCATTTAAGCTGGTCGCGACTATAGGCAAAACTCGAAAAATCGAGTTTCTGCCAATTCTCGAAGTCGCGACCAGAGTCGAGACCAGGAAAAAGGGTCGCGATCTGGCTCTCTGGAGGTCGCGACTACTAACGCGTCTGGAGCCGAATTTTCCAATTTTTTCCAAGTTTGGCCCAGTTTTTCGCCATTTGACTGAATTTGAACTTTAACACCCCGAGAACCTGAAATAATAAAAATCAAGCGTAAAACTGCTCCAAAAGACACCAATAGATGAGATAATGCTAACTTTAAAGACCTGAAACATAGGCTAATTATAACCTAACAATAGGTTAAGAACATGGTAGTTCAATTGAGTGGGAGCGCTAATCATAGATACGTATGCGAATATAGAAGTCAAATGATGATTTCCTTCGAGCTTGGCTTAACAGAGATAAATAGTTGAGATCTCATTTTAGTGATTATATTAGTTCACTGAAATATCATTTATAAGTAGCCAAGTGTTTTAAGGATAAAATACATTGAATGGTGTAACGGTAAATTAATCCCTATTCAATGTAAATCATCTATAGAGGATCATTGATTATTGGGATAATAACAAATGGATAATCTTATAGTATCTATATCGTGAAACATATAGAGCGTTCTATATAATTGAGAGTGCAATTCCAAGTTCTATAGTGGTGCAATGAGGAATTAATAAGTTAGAGAATTTACTTGGTAAGTTCTAGATCTGCTTATTGGAAGCTCGGTTATATAGACCCATGGTCCCCATACTAGTTGAGACAAACTGCTTGTAAGACTGAGTTAATTGATTTTAGTTAATCAATTATAATTCTAAAATTAGACTATGTCTAGTTTATGAATTTTCACTAAGATATGGCTTGATTGTGAAGAAATAGGATTTTAGGGTTTATTTGTTAATTAAAAGGCTTTATGGAGTCTAATTAATAAATATTATAAATGATAATTTTATTTTATTTATTTTAATTATTAAATAAATAGTTTTGGCTTTTATAGGGTTGAAAGTACAAAAAGTGGTATATGTTAAAAATATATATAAATGGTTAAGAAAAATGGCAAAAATCTAACTAGTGTAGGGCCCATTTCATGGCCGGCCACTTAAGGGAAATTTTGCTCTATTTTTATCATTTTTTTATTCCAAATAAATCAACCCTAGCCCTATGTTAAATTAGTATAAAAGGAAAGATATGGTCTCATTATCCAATTAATGCTTCAAAAGGCTTTAAACCTAGTTTTCTTTCTCTTTGACAACTAGGTTTATGAGACTTCTTCTTCTTCCTTTCTTCTTCTAATTTCGAGTTCCTATAGCTTTCTTCACTATCAAATTTGAGCCTTAGTGATTAAGTGCATGCCTGTTGAGCTTTTTGCTCTAAATAAAACTCAATTTCAATGTAATCTCTATCATTTAAATATCAATAAAGAGACAGAAGTATTTTCATCACTTATTTAATGTGTCATTTGGTTCATGTTATCATTTATATGTTTATTTCATTTATAAATTCATCCTAAACCCTTATCAAATTAATATTCTTGTTTATTGTGTCGTCAACAAAGTGGAAAGTAATCAAGATTGTGTGATTAAATTTATATTCCTAGATTTATCAGTACAAAGGGTTTAACAGATATGATAATCTACAACATAGTTTGCTTGCGCCTTGGATAAGTGTTATGTCCTTTCCAGGACATTGGTTAAAGTAAAGCTTGGGTTGGATGCATGGAGTATGCATTGGAAGGGACCGATATTGAACTTGGATTAGATATGTTAAATTTACCGTAATATCTATTCAATTCAATATCACCTAGTTGATCCTAGATCAAATGATCTTAATCCTGACATGGTTAGGTTCGATCTCAAGAGTATTATTCATGTTCTTTGATTTGTTAGTTAAGCCTACTTTTTGGTCAAGGTGATGCGTACATTTTGGGAACATGGTAGTGCAGTTGAGTGGGAGCGCTAATCATAGATATGGAATATATAGCTTCTATCTGGACATAGAAGTGAAATGATGATTTCCTTTGAGCTTGGCTAAACAGAGATAAATAGTTGAGTACTCATTTCAGTAATTATGTTAGTTCACTGAAATATCATTTATAGGTGGCTAAGTGTTTTAAGGATAAAATACATTGAAGGGTGTAACGATAAATTAATCCCTATACGATGTAAATCATCTATAGAGGATCATTGATTATTGGGATTATAACAATGGATAATTAATAGTGTATCTATATCGTGGAGCATATAGAGCGTTCTATGTAACTGAGAGTGCAATTCCAAGTTCTATGGTGGATGCAACGAGGAATTAATAAGTTAGTGAATTTACTTGGTAAATTCTAGATGTGCTTATTGGAAGCTCAGATATATAGGCCCATGGTCCCCATACTAGTTGAGACAATACTACTTGTAAGACTCAATTAATTTATTTTAATTAATCAATTATAATTCTAAAATTAGACTATGTCTAGTTTATGAATTTTTCACTAAGCTAGGGCTTAATTGTGAAGAAAAGAGATTCCAGGGTTTATTTGTTAATTAAGAGATTTTGTTGAGTCTAATTAATAAATATGTTAAATGACAATATTATTTAATAATTATTTTTTAGCTATTAAATAATTAGAATTGAAATTTAAGTGGTTAAATTGGAAAAATAATATTTTTGAGAAAATAAGATGAAAAATTTGAAAAGTGGCAAAATTGTAAAGTGGGGCCCAATATCAATCCATGGCCGGCCACTCTATAGTAATTTACCATTTAATTTTTTTATTATTTTAATGTCAAATAAATCTAACCTAACCCTAAGTGGTTTCCTATAAATAGGTAGTGATGGCTAAAGAAAAAAGATGATGCATCTCATTCCTTCAGTAAAAAATTTGAGCCTCCTTTCCTATACAAAACTGAAACCCTATCTCTCTCTTCCTCTCTTCAAAACCGAAGCCTCATAGTAAAGGACTGAGTGCCCACACACATCAAGTGGTACTCAATCATAGTGTGTAAGGCTGTGAAGAATCTAGTTTCAAGAGAACGAGATTCGAACTCAGATCTTGGTGATACTCTGCTACAGAAAGGATACAAGGCTTAGAGATCTGAGTGGAAGGAGACATTATATTCCGCTGCAACCACTGTAAGGTTCCTGATACTTTATATGTGTTTATTTCATATCGTTTTAGAAGTTCATGTTTAGGATGTTAATAACATACTTGTTAGTAAATCTATATCCTGGTAAAATAATTCCAACAATGCCCACACATAGCAAGTTAGTCCTTAATCATAGTGTGTAAGACTATGAAGAATCCAAACAATAGAAGGAGTTTCGGGCTCAGATCTTGGTGATACTCTGCTACAGAAAGGATGCAAGGGTTAGAGATCTAAGCGGAATGAGTCATTTAATTCTACTGCAACCAATGTAAGGTTTCTCATACCTTTTATGTGTTTACTTTATATCGTTTTAGAAGTTCATGTTAAAGATGTTAAAAACATACTTATTAGTAAATCTAGATCCTGGTAAAATATATTCCAACAGTACGAACACGACTTAACATAAAAAAAAATATGGACACGACACGACAAATTCAAAAAACACGATAAGTACTGAATAAACTAGTCTAAAAATACAGTTAAAAACCTTATAATAATAATAATAATAATAATAATAATAATAATAATTTGTGTTGATCAATTATAAATAAATTAAAATGATGATAAAACTCAAATATAACACAAAATATTATAATTCTGTAATTAAAACTATTAGATAATATAAAACTAAAATTATATATTAATATATTTGTAGGGTATAACTTAAAAATTTAAGTATTTATCAGTAAATATTAAAATTTTAATAATTTTTTTTATATGATTGTAAAATATTATTAAAAAACTATATAAAAATAATTAAAACTATAACAAACACATATAGTTTAGTAGTTATCTCATTAATTATATAAAAAAAAATGTGAATAAGTAGAGCACGAATTTAAACCCGTGTAAAAAAATGGGCTGACTTATTTAGAAAAAATGAACCAGCACGAGTAAAGCTTACAAGTTATATCGAGCTTACCTTTCAAAATTGTTGGCACGATACTGCACTATTCATATTTTTATTTTATTTTTTTACATAATATGGTACAACCTATATTTTAAAAAGCACAAAAAAAAAAATATAGGCCAACACAAACTTATTTAAATCAATTTGAGTGTGACTAATGGGACATTAAGCCTTCTATAAAGTTTAAAGATAAAAGAGTATTAGAGACTTAAATACATTTATATCCATATTTTATTTATCAATCGCTATTTTCTTTATAATGTTATACCTGATAGTGGGTTTGTGTTAAAGAAATAGATTTTATTTATGTTAACTGGTAAACTTTGTAAATGTCTATGAAAAAAATAAGGAAATTTACATGGTATACTAACTTTTGTCATTTTTTTACAAAAATACTGTCAGGCGGTATTTTTTACTTTTTTACTGTGTTTTTTTATAAGTTTCATACTGCAGTATACTATGTTAAGTTTTCACTGGTGTTTTTTAGTTGTTCTTCTGTTGTTTTGAGTTGTTCTGTTTTGTGTTTTACTGGTATTTTATAAAAATACAGTATTTTTAAAAACTTTTCCGTATAACAATATTTTTATAAAAGTTAACCCAAATTCTAATATTTTTGTAAATTTCTCAAAAAATAAAAGTGGTCCAATTCCCGTAGATATTAAAGAACATCACCACATTTGCAAGGTCCAAAATAGAAATAGGTGTTTAACTACTAGTAAATTAATTAAAGCTTTGAATTGTTCCAGTAAACCAGAAATAGAAATATCCAATCACTAAGTTTTATTATTAACTAATATTTATACAAATTAGAGGAAAACACTCCATTCTATTTACACAATCTGTACATGGATTCTCTCAGTTTCATTAGGTTAAAACCGTTATTAGATTAAAAGAAGAAGTCATAGTGAATTCGTCAGATTGTTATTACCCTTAACCCTCTGAAAATTCCACTGGGGCAGGCAAAATTCCGTTCCCCAGCTTAAAAGGATTGGAGATCGTGATACTGGTGTTAGTTTGCCGTCAGCAAGATCAAAATGCTTTACAGAGATTGTTAGCATTTAGGTTAGATGAACGTTGCTGCTCAATTGGACCTGCCGGAACACACAATCTGCTCCTTTTTGGCTCAGAGATTCTCACCCGTGAAACTGCAGTGGCCAGTGCATCTACCAGCTCACTATCATCATCCTCATCTGCTGACTTGCAACTATCAGAAGATGAAAATGAACTTGAATTATCATTGAAAGAACCATCATCAATCCTGTTTCGGTCAAATTTTAATCTGGATCTAATAGCAAGCTGATGGGAAGGTGCTCCAAGATGGTTCTTCATTTTTGTCTTTAAAGGAAGTGTCTTTAAGGTACGTGCAGTATAGAATAGTATCCATGGATGTCCTGCATCAATCATATGAACAAATACACTCAAAACAATATCCAAATTTCAACAAATGTTCATAACAAGATAAACCGGTCACAAAGGACAATCATGCGTAGTACCAAAATCAAAATCATATAAAAAGGAAAAGGGGAGAAAATATAGAAAAATAACTTTCATATATCCTGTTTTGGTTGAATAGTCAGATCATCAAAATTAACCCCTTCTAAACCTGTAGATACACAATTTTATAAATGTATTCAACTATGCTGTACTCCAAGAACATTTTAGCATGAACCTTCACAAATGAAATATGTGGATACACTGAAATAGACTAGTCAATAAATTTAAGCAGAACTTCAACTTACTCAAAACTTCATCAGCTGTAATTCTTGCAGAAACATCCCTTGTCAGCATCCTTCCAATAAGATCTCGTGCAGGCTTAGATACTGATTCCCAAATCCCAGTGTGGAAATCAAGCTTCACAGTCTTGATTGCCTCAAAAACTCCTGCAGAGTCTCCTTTAAATGGCAAGGCACCCACCAGAAGAACATGTAGCAGAACACCAGCACTCCATATATCTGCCTTCTCAGAATATTTTCCTGACAAAACTTCTGGTGCAACATAAGCAGGACTTCCAGCTAAACCAGTCAATTGCTGACCTGTAGTGACCACAGAAAAATTTCTAGGTTTTAATATTTCTGAAGAGAGAGAGAGATGCTTATATACACTGAGCCTAGATTTCAACACAAAATCCAACTACTTGAAATTCTAAATTCATGTTAAGGAAATATGTTAGTAGCTGAACCTTTGGCGTTGTTACTAGTAATATATTGGCCATCACACTAGCGTAAAATTTTAATCCCATCAAAGTACTATAAAAATAAGTTCGTGATAGACAAACTTAACCAAAACCTTTCAGATAGGAGTTAGAACAGACGTAGGTCTTAAGTGGGGCTTCATTGGGTACTCATAGTGGCCAACTTAGATAAAGACACACGGGCACCATCCTACATGGCATAGAGGGACAACAAAATAACTTGTCAAGCTTTAAAGATCCATTCAGGAAACGACTTATGAATGCTTAAATTGGCAATCGTTTGTAAACAGCACATACTGGACAGACTTATTACAAATGTTCCAACATACAAGTACCTGGAGAAAGAAAAGCGCCAAATGCAATCAAACATAAGCATCGTGTATGGAGGGAAAAAAAACACATTTTTGTCAATCTACAGAGGAACCTTAGAAGACAACTGATTAACTCTTCTAAATTGATAATTGTTTCCAATATTAGACATATATATTGCGCATTTTTCAACGTAAAAGTAAAAATATGTACAAGTAAAAAGAATAGTTATCAAATGCATAACACAGATATGAATATACGTGTATATGTTACTGACCATCAGTTATTCTCATGGCAAGCCCAAAATCAGCAAGCTTTATCTTTCCCGATGTAGTAAGAAGAATATTCTCAGGCTTTATGTCTCTATGAACAACCCCCATATCATGACAATACTTGACAACTGACATAACTTCCTTGAATACATTAGCAGCACGGTGTTCTGAATATCGACCCTCTCCCAAAATCTGATCAATCAAGCGTCCCCCAGAGCACAACTCCATGACAAGATGAAAAGACTCGGAATCCTCATACACCGCTTGTAATGTGACAACTCCAGGATGACCAGATAAATGCTGCATTATCTCCACCTCTTTATGAACTGTCTCCTCACCCTTCATGAGAGTCTTACATGCAAATTCTGCACCACTAGCCATAGACCGACACCACCGAACTGAACCAAACTTTCCATGACCAATTGTGGCACCTGATACATAGTCATTTTCTATCTTATTCTTCCTACCAGTTTGTGTAGCGACATCGATGCAACCGATTTTCCTCTTAACACCCCTCCCGGGTGTGCCTAAAGATGAAGCCCCGCATGGTGGTGCAGTAGCAACACCTGCAAGCCTGCTTTTATAGGAAAGAACAGGCTTATTACAAGAATCTTCTTTGCACCTCTTCTTCAGCCTAGTATAATCCTCTAATGAATAATGCGAGGTAATGATCGACGATTGTGAATGGTGGGTTGACGATAGAATGTCTGGTACATTAGGACATGGGTCTGTATCACTTCCTTTTCTCTTCTTCCTCATCAATTATGAATTTTTACTAAGAACTGCGCCTAAATTGCTACAAATCCAAAGACACTATTCTGGGTTCTGATTCTAAATAAAGGAAAAAGAAAAAACACAAACATAGTTAAGCGAATTCTGATCTAATAAACTCATAGTTACCCAGTTAGTAGAAGAATAAATGAAAAGCAAAATAAAAGAAAGTTGCTAAAAAGAACCTTTCCCAGCTTTTTTTCAACTAAAACAAGACCGCAAAATTCACTAAGCCAAATCTCACCATTATAACCCAGGAAAATATCAAGATAGCAAGAAAATCAAAACCCATCTAAGAAATCAAATTACTAAATTTATGTTTCTGAACAACTAAACACCAGAACAAATACCAGAAACCCAATCACCCCCATTATCGAATCACTATCAGAAAACGAAAATATGTAGCGGAAGGAAATAGGAAAATACCTTCTGCAATAAACCAATGTCGTTTAGATTTCAACGTTCCAAAAAGAGATAATAGAGATGCAGAGATAAGCGAGTGATGAACAAGTAAAGGATAAAAAAATAAAAATATTCAGACAGCAAAGTGGAAGATCCAGGATGAAACCCTAGAAATGTGATGTTACTGAGTTTGGGGAAGATTTTACGTAACGAAACAAAAAGATCACACTAAAGCTAGAAAAAGAAAGGTAAAGATAAAGAGGATATAAGATAAAGAGTGAAATAAATAAGAGATATTTTCTCTGATAGTGAAAAAAAAAAAAAGGAAAAAAAAAAAAAGAAATAAAGAAAAACTGGCGGTCGGAACAGGAAATGGATCAACGGGTCAACTTTTTTTTGGCTTAATAATCAACGGGTCAACTTGATTCTTGAATTGTATTGCGATTTGCGATAAGTGGAGAGAGAAAGATCGAGTGCGGCGCGGGTACACAAGAGAACCGTGGAGAGCGGGAAGGTGATAAGGTGGAATTTGTTAACCTTGACTATTTGACAGTGGTCTCGGGGATATCGCCTCCTTGTGAGTGAGATGGTTTGGTGTAAAGTAGAAAAGAGTGAGTAAGAGCATGTGGGGCGCGTGGGGACACACAGTAACCGAGGTGCACGTGGGAATCATGTAATCTGCGGTTGGTCGGTTTATGATGAATAAAGAGCGCAGAGGAAAGATAGTAAGAGACCCTAAAAACTTAAATTTAGTGTTAAATCAATATCAAAAAATTACTATTTTAATTAGGGCTGTGCATGGGTTGGGTTAGCCGGGTTAAAGCTATTTTAGTGGGCCAACCCAATGAGATCGGCCTATTAAATTCTAACCCATTCATATCAAGTTTTAATTATAACCCAACCCAAACCAATCCATTATTGATCAGGTTGGGTTAGGTTGGATTGGGTTACAACCCTTAATTTTTTGCAATTAAAATTTCTCAATTAAAAAAATTGAGTTGAATGATTGAATAAATATAAAGTTCAGGGAAAGTCATAAAAAATTCAAACATCAAAAATAAATTATTACAGTTATCCAAATTCAAAAGAAGTATTAAAATTAGTTAAATTGTCTAAAATAATTACCAACTTAAAATAAAATCGATGTTCTTCTACGTATACATCAATTAACAATGTCAATAGTCTTCACTCTTGTTGATGCTTTGACCTTTACTTTATTGCCTACAATTCAAAAACTAAGTTACTCATGTTATAAATATTATTAATTATGTGGATGTCCAAATCTTTTATTTATTGTCATTAATTGTAATCAACATTCCTCTTTTCCTTAGTTTCCCTTTTTCTTAGTTTCTTAATATCTCACTCTTGTATTTGTATAAATAGGGGTTCACCCCATTGGAATAAACAACTCAGAAATTCTCATTCACTTTCTCTTTCTCTCTTCATCTTCTTCTTTCTTCTCATCTACTTTATATTATTTTATATTATTTTATAACACGTTATCAGCACGAGTCTCTGCCCAAGCTTCAAGCATGAGTCTCTGCCTAAGATCCAATGTAAGTATTTTGTTAAAGTTCTTGAATTGTTTCAAAGTCACGATACACTAAATATATATTTATATATATACTCATCTGACTGAAACAATTTCAATGATCTTTTTTTTTTATTTTATTTTTATCTATATATCTATATATTATATATGTATGTATATGTTTCTATATATTTATTATTGATTTCATATATATATAATGTTCTTATCATTCATAATATTTACAATATATGTGTACCTATGATATGATAGAGAAAATCTATATAAATTATACATATATCCAAAAGATTATGTATTATCGATAAAATATTGCATATATCCTAAAGATTATGCATCATCGATAAAATATTGCATATATCCTAAAGATTATGCATCATCGATAAAATATTGCATATATCCTGAAGATTATGCATCATTGATAAAATATTGCATATATCCTGAAGATTATGCATCATCGATAAAAAAATTGTATATATCCCGAAGATTATGCATCCTCGATAAAATATTGCATATATCCTGATGATTATGCGTCCTCAATAAAATCTTGCATATATCCTGAAGATTATGCAAACGTAATATTCATTATATAATTGATGGATATATAATGAAAGAGATGAATACATATTTATATATATGTTCTTGTATTATTTGAGGACAATGAAAAGTAATCTAATATCGATATAGATTTTGACAAACATTTCCTGAAGTAAATGTTTTATATTTGTCAAAAAAAAAATGATTGTATTTATGTGAATACAACTAAAGAATCATTAAAAATGATTATTATTGATGCAATTTTATAGTGGGTTTTGAATACCTAAAAAGAATATTAAGAAAATTGCATTGAAACATCAAAGTATAAGAATAACAGTGAGCATGACTAATGTTATTTAAATACATGAGACATGTATTTATTGTTCATCATTCCCTGCAGAGAATGATACGAATTGAAGTCAACTACTTTTAAAGATTCTTTGTATTAGTCATGTTATTATACACTGTTATTGCTTGCAATGTTGAAAATTATTGCATGTGACATATATTAAAGATCAAATTTTGCATACATCTTGGAGATTATGCAAAAATTGTATTCATATATTCTTTGAAATATTGTTAAAGAAATTATTGAGTAATTTCTTTTTATATATGAACAAGTAATAAATTTTTAAGAAATTTATAATAATGTTCTACTTGTTCAACGTCATTCCCCGAAGTGAATGTAATGATTTTAAATAATTAATGGCATTGTTTGCTACTCAAATATTTCCAGAAGAAATTGGAAATAACCAAAAGATGAGATACCACACACAATCAAAGTGCATGAAATCTATATATCATGTGTGGAATTGAATAATAGTGGTCGCGTACCTGTAGTACGGACACACTTATACCAAGATAAAAGTATACTTGATTATTTAATAGAATGTGAATTGTACAAACTTATTGTACATTTAGAATATTTAAATATCATTACCTAAAGAGAATGAATAGACATGAAATTCTATTTCAAAGAATATAGATTTCACATATATTGGTAATGCCAGAAGCAAATTAATATATACATATTTTATTATTTCTTGAAATCAATAGTTTCAAACTATTGTTAGTACAGGATATGTATATATATAGTTACTATATAATTCAGTTTGCATATTCCCAAAAGTGGATATATAATTTACTAATATTTGTTAGTGATCCAATATAATCAAAGTGATAAAAAATCACAAAATGATTATTTGAAAAGCTTCCTGAAGAAGTACTCTTACATACAATTGCTACTTTGAGTAGTAAAATATCTTGGTATGTCCCTAGATGTATAACTTTTATCTAGTTATGAAAGTAATAAGAGATGACTTATTATATGTACTGGTTGTACATTTAAATATATAATATATCAAGTCATGATAATTAGACTGATGAATAGTCTATTAATAAATTAGACGACTTGTTAAAAAGATACCAGGAAACATGAATGATATATTATGGTTATATCTATTTGACAATTATAACAACATGATGAAGTTGTCATATACATTTTACATTATACACATCATTGAATTGATGATAGTGATTCCTGAAGAAATATAAAGTTTGATAAACATAATAGTGACTCCTGAAGAGTGTATATGTTTTGGAAAATAATATAATTATATTATTCGTGTATATAAAAATGAAACTTGTAATGATTATGTTGTAATGAATTTACATTACATTTTGAAAGTTTCATTGAAATACAAATTATAGTGAACCTGAAGTTCATGAATTGAATTATTTTGACATGATCAATCATATGCAATAAATTGTCAAAGAATTTGACTAAATTTTGTTGAAGAACCAAAAGATTCTTCTCATTGTTATTTATAAGGCTCAAAAGAAGAATGTGCATATATTTGCACATAGAAAATATTTAAATTATATTTTCTTAACAATCTTGAGCCATTGTTAGATTTTTATTGCATAGTTTCTTATCGATGTGATAAGATTATATAATCATGCATTTACAAAATGTGTAAATTTATGTATTTCTAATTATACACGTATGACTCATTCTTATAAATGAATTAAGTTCATAATGATTGAACTTGAAGCGAAGTTTATTGAACACGAAGTTCAATGTCATATAGTATATATGAGTTTAAACAAATATTGATTCATTGTGATATACTTGAAATCCCTACGGGTATATTAATATTATTAGATATCACAATTTTTAAAAATTCTCTCGATCGGGTGAAAGCAGGATGATGATAATTTTTGAAAAATGATCCTTGCACAAAGTATATAAGAACAATATAGTTCAAAATGATATATACCAACTGCAAATCAATATTATTCAAAGTTGAGATAGAATGAGTTGAAAACGCCTAAAGCGTAAATGAACAATGTAGAAATTATTAATAAATGTTCATTTGATTTGCCCTGAAGTTGTTAAATCTAGAGGTACTCATGGAGATACCTTAATGTTATAAAGTATTAAAATGATAACCGTGATGAAAACGGTACTCGAAAAGACTCCCAAGAGAAGTTAGACATAACACATTTGATCATAATTGAATCCCTGAAGTGATTCTATATAGGTACCTATAAATGATAAACATATTTGAAAAATATGTAATTTAAAGAGATCTCTATAAATTATGTCAATATGGGAGGAAATTATCATTTATTGAAATTTTTGTCGGCAATAAATATTGAATGTTTGCATATGCAATAAACTAACATGAGATAGCAAGGATCATGGTATTAGATTTGTCGAGAATCATCGACATACATTTTGATTTTTGGCCAAAATATTATGACGCAATCCAGGCAAATTTACTCACATAAAGTGAAGTAAGACGTAGGGTGTGCAAATAAATATTTCTAATGAGAAATTTGCATATATGTATTTGTACATAATGAATTGTTGTACAAAGTTTGCATAGACATGAGATTGATTGAAGTAAGGCTTAAATATTGAGAAAATATAATCATTATTTGATTATAGCCTGGAATATATTTTATGAGGATTTATAAGCGTCACATAAATGTTGCAACAAAAGATTATTTATTTGGAGCTCCTAATATAGTGAGAATTTGAAATAAGCCTTATCTAAAAATTCTACAAGAATTTAATACATGTCTTAAGTGATATAAATTCAAAGTCGCGCGCACTATATGACAAAGATCTTTGTATGAAATAAAGACATGTAAGTAAATTATTATTTGAAAAATACCTATGGTTGTCTATGCAATATAAATACGTAAAGTATACGTTGTGATAGAACTCTTGAAGAGTTTTGATTAATTGAAGAACAAACTTTTATTTCTTTTGTATTTCGAGAAATATTAATGTATAAAGTTTGTTCATTAGTATTGAAGTCCTGAAGTACTTCATATGTATCGAGAATTATAGATATATGATCATTTGATATGGAAATTAAGATCATAAAACAAGATGGAATAAATATATGGTCTTGGAGTACCATCATTGTCACAAATGAAAATTTGTAGTACCATTAATGTGTTATGTTCATATCTAATTGAAATTTTAAATTTTCGTATGAACAAAGTTGTGTACACACATGAATGATACAATTAGTTGGATAAAGACTAATGTTCCACAAACCCCTCATCTATAATTTAGAAGTCCATGCATACTGGGAAGAGTTATAGAAAATATATGATCAAAGATTATATATGGTGATATTTTAAAAGTGATAACAATAATCTTATGAGATATATTATCACCAAAAGAATTATGGATCATATGTGCATGAGGGGGAGACATATTCATGTTGCACTCTTTTTCCCTTAGTTCAGGTTTTGTCCCAATGGGTTTTCCTGGCAAGGTTTTTAACGAGGCAACTTGCAAATAGTTATGAATATGAAATATATATTGTACTCTTTTTCCTTAGCTCAGATTTTGTCCCACTGGGTTTTTCTGGCAAGGTTTTTAACGAGGCAACTATAAATCATGTTAACATACTTGCATTTTATGAAGCAAGTAGAGAATGTGTGTGAGTGAGATCATTGACATAGCATATTCGGGAAACATATGGATTGCTCTCAATAAAGAAGTATCAACCCAAGCAATTCTCTATGGATAATACTGCTTGCATCGTTCAACTAAAAGGAGGTACATTGAAGGAGATAGAGTTAGAACACATTTCACGAAATTCTTCTTTATACGCTTCAAGAAAAGGCATATTGGTGTTCAACATATTCAATCAAGTGTCAATCTTACAAACTTATTCACAAAGTTATTACCAACATCAACATTTGAGAAGACGACAGACAAGATCGAAATTCGTCGATTAGAAGATCTCCACAAATGCCTAAATGAGGGGGAGGGAGTTAGTTTACACTATACTCTTTTTCCTTTGACCAAGTTTTCAGCAAGATTTTTAATAAGGCAGCTATTATGGACATCCAAGGGGGAGTGTTATAAATATTATTAATTATGTGGATGTCCAAATCTTTTATTTATTGTCATTAATTGTAATCAACATTCCTCTTTTCCTTAGTTTCCCTTTTTCTTAGTTTCTTAATATCTCACTCTTGTATTTGTATAAATAGGGGTTCACCCCATTGGAATAAACAACTCAGAAATTCTCATTCACTTTCTCTTTCTCTCTTCATCTTCTTCTTCTTTCTTCTCATCTACTTTATATTATTTTATATTATTTTATAACAACTCAAAGTATTTAAATTAAATTAGCATAATAAAATAAAATTATTAATTTATAAAACAATCATTATAAAAAAAATTAAAAAATAAAATAAAACTTCAACATACATGTTCATTATATCTATAAATATACCAAAACTTATGTATCTATAAACAAAACCAACAATAAAGCAACTACAGAGATTAAAGAGACACCAAGTAACTAACATTATTACATAGTGTATCAATAAACAAACTTATGTATCACAACATATCATACAATTTTATTTTATCACTCAAATCAAAGAAGCTTTATTACATAGTGTTAGTAACTAAATAAAATCATAATATGGAGAGTAAAACATATGCTATATATGCATTATTATAGTAGCAAATTGCATTAGTCAAAATTTATATTCAAAACAACAGTAGCTGAGAATCAATTTATATTCAAATTTATTTTTATTTAAATTATAATCAACATACTATTTAAATATCATAGTACAAACTTATAGTGGAACCAAATAATATATAAGAAAAAATAAATAAATATGTAAACAATAGCAAAATAAAAATTAAAACTTCATATACACAATCAAATATTATATTTATTAGAAAAAATAAGGTTAAAAAAAGTAAGATCAAGACCTGAGTTTATTGTCACCAAGAGCAACGAACTCCAACACTTGAGAACAATGAACTCCAGCCTTTGATTGACCGCCGAGATGCTTACGAAACAGAAAAAAAAAATAAAGCTCCAAGTTCCTTCCAACATAGAAAAATAAATGAAAAAGATTAGAGAAGAGAAGAGAAAAAAAATCTTACAAGTTGAAACTTAGTAGGTGGGGCTAGTGTGTGGAGAGTTGGACAGTGGTGGTTCTAGGTGCGAATGGCTGGCGAGGATGGAGATCTGAACGATGGTGCTCGTGCGGCTAGGGTAGGAGAACACTGCTGGAGTTAGAGCCTGAATGAGTGGAAAGGAGGCACAGCAAAGGGGTAGGAAGATGAGTGTGAGGGTGACTGAGTGAGAGAGAAGAGAGCTATGGAGGTTTGAGTTTTTTTTTCAAAATAAAAAGAAAAAGGTTGAGTGAGAGAGAGTGACGGCTGGGAGTGGGTTTGTTGTTGGAGAGAGATGAATGAGTTATGTTGTTGTATTAGGTTTAAGGTTTGCATTTCAAAAATACTATATCTATATTATTTTTTTTAAAATTATTTTTAGTTGGGTTGGGCTGGTCGGCCCAGTTTGGGTTGATTGGGTTGAAAAACCATTAGCCCGATTATCAACCCATTTGGTGCGGGTTGGGTTCTTTTCAACCCATATGAGGTTCGACCCACTAAATGTGACCATGTTTCGGCCCATTTCGGGTTGGGTTGGCCGGTTGGTCGGTCCATTTCCAACCCATGCTCACCCCTAATTTTAATACTAATTTTTTTTTCAATTTCAACTACAACACTAAAAATTACACCAAATATTATATTCTTTATTATTCTATTATTTTATTAATATAATAATAATATTTTAATACTAAATATTTATTAAATCCAATAAATTATATTAGTAAATATTAAATTTTTTAATTTACAATAAACATTACAATATTTTTTTTTACTCTTAAAAAATGGTATTTAATTTACTCTAAAAATTAAAACATCTTAAAAATATTAATTAAATTTTATCTTTGAACTGTTCAATTAATACATTTCAAAACTCAATTAATTAATAAATCATTTATTGAATAACTAGGGAATAGATCCGCGCTTCGCGCGGTTTTAATAATTTTTTTAAAATTTTACATGAAAGAAATTAATTTTTAGTTACGAATAAAATCTCAATTCAGTCTAATACTATTTTATATTTTTTTATGAATAATATAAAGGGGAATTACCCCATATACTGTTTTTTTTTAACTTTTTTTCTTTCAAATTTACGGTTTGGGTTTCTAAAGTGGTTGCAACGCTAGTTGCAATAGAGGTTTCTATACGATTTTTTGTTGCGATTTAGGTTGCAGCGCTAGTTGCAATAGGGGTTTCTTTGTAGAATTCTGTAAAAAATGTAAAAAAAATTGTTTTGAAGTGTAAAAATGAAAAAATCGCTAATATAAAATTATATAATATATTTATGTAAAATTTCTTTTATTTGTAATTAGCACAAATATTAATCATATACAATAAAAATAAAAGCACATTTCGAATAAAGTTATTTATAATAATTAACAGGTATTAAAAATATAATTTTTTTTTAAATGAATCAAATATTATAATGGTATAAATTTTTCTGTAATTAAAAAAATGATATTCATTTATAGTAAAACTTAATTTGTTGTTCATATATTTAAATTAAATATTTTTATAGTTTTTTATTTATATAAAAATATTAATTTAAGTATTAATAATTTAAATATTGTAAATTTTTAATGTTTTTATTGAATGAGAGGTAGATATTTTAAAATATTATTTATTTTGTTGCAGCGCTTCATTAAATTAATGAATCATGATTTGTTATCTTTTTTATTACTATTATTATTTATAATATTAATTGTTTGTATCAATTTTTTAAGTTAGAATAATATTATTATTTTAATTGATGAATATTTTTGTCTCTTCTCTTTCCTAGTGCCATATTTTTTAAACTCAATTAAGATGTATATATACATAAACTAATTAAGATGTATATTCAAAGTAATTATGAAATAAAAAAAAAATTACAACTATTATAAGTAAATAGATAAAAAATAATCAAATCTATAGAAAAAAAAAATATTAATTTTTGGATATTTATGTAAAGTTGATCAATTGAATATATATATATATATTTATATATAAATATATAAAATTAATTGAGTAAGGTATTCAATTGCCCCTACAAAGAGAAATATTAATTTTAGACAAATCGATGTGAATGAAAAAATATTTTACTTGTAGTATTTTTTTAATGAAATATAATATATATTGTGTTTACTTGTAGTTAATAAGTATAATACTCACATAGTTTGTAAACAATGTGAGACTCTTACAAAATATATGTATATATACATTACTTAGAAGACATATTATAAAATAAATAAAATATTAATAGATAAATAGTAAAAAAATGTTCATAAGATGACATCTCATTTGATTTATATTTTTCTTTATATATTGAGAAAAAAAAATAACGTTTAGTTTCATTTTAATAATTTAGTTTGAATATGTTTTTGGCTATTAAAAATATAGAATTATATATATAATCTTGAAATAAAATTAACTCATAATAAATTGTATATTATTATTATATATTACATCAAATATAAAAAACTTATAAAACAAATATTTATTAGATAATTACTTTTAAAAATATAAATTATGAAATGTATATTAAATGAAAGATAAAAAACTATAAGACATTAAAAATAAGATAATAAAAACTCATAGGGTAAGAAATTAATCAACCACCCATAAACAAAAATACTTTTGGATGAATTAATATGACATAAAAAGAATAATATTTATAACCTACATGGATGATGCCTACATCATTTATAAACAATGTGGGACATTTAGTTTCATGTGTTTTTGTAGTTGTTTTCTAAATAAAATAGAAAAAATTCACAAAATTTTAAAAATAGAATAAAAAAAATCTAAGATGTCACATAAACTTATTTTGTGCTTTCCTTTATATTATATATAGATAATAATAATTTATTATAGCCAAATATTTATATTAGTAAAAATATTAATATTACTTCATTTGCAATAAATATTCCATTTAATTTTTACTCTTACAAAATAAATTACATTTAATTAACTCCATAAAATAACACACATTAAATATATTAACTAAATTATACTAATTTTAAGAATTAGTATACTCGTCCCATAGGTGCTTAATTAATGCATTTTGAAGTTTAATGTGGCTTCTTTATCTTTAATTTTTCTATGTCGAGCGAGAAATTCTTGGAATCGAACATTGTCATCACCCACCATCTCAACTTTTGGACTAGGCATTTCAACTCGTTCTTCAATAGTTGCATTAACATCACGTTCATCCTCTACTATCATATTATGCATGATAATACACTAAGTCATTACGTCATGTAATATTTTTTTATTCCATAAGCGTGCTGGTCCTGCCACAATTGCAAATCTTGATTGCAATACTCCAAAAGCACGTTCGACATCTTTTCTACATCCTGCTTGTTTCATTGCAAATAATTTTTTTTGGACCCCGTGGCTCATGAATACTTTGAACCAGAGTAGACCATTTTGGAGATATACCATCAGCTAGATAGTAGCCCATATTGTACGATTTTCCTTTAATGACATAATTAGCTGGTGGAGCTATACCTTCAGCAAGATTAGCAAAAAGATGGGATGTCTCCAACACATTAATATCTTTATTAGTGTTGGAATTTATTTTACCAGGATCTTAGATCTACTCACAAGTATGTTGTTTAAACACCCTAAATATGAACTTTCTAAAACGATAAATTAAACACATCTAAAGTTAAGAAAACCTTACATTGATGCAGCAGAATTAATGTCTCCTTCCACTCAGATCTCTAACCCTTGTATCCTTTCTGTAGCAGAGTATAATCAAGATCTGAGCCCGAATGTCCTTCTTCTTCAAGTTTGATCCTTCACAGTCTTCCAATCTATGATTGAGTTACTGCTTGCTGTATGTGGGTACTCACTCTTTCACTAAGGTCGAAATTTGATGAAGGGAAAAGAAGAGAGAGGGTTTCGGCCAGGTATAGAAAGCGGGGAAGGCTCAGTTTTTCTGAAGAGAGAAATTTCTGTCAGAAAGGCTTGTGAAAACTTGTTATTTGACTGAGCCATCACTTTCTATTCATAGGCAACTACTAGGTTTACGTTAGGAATTATTTGGCATTAAAATAATGAAAATATTAATTTGAAAAAACCTCAATAAGTGGCCGGCCATGGTGTTATGGTGGGCCCCACTTGATTTTGCAGTTTTATCAAATTTTACTTCTATTTTCTCAAAAACGCCAATTTTCCAAGGGCATTTTACATAAATGTATACATTTTTTTAAATAATTACAAAAAATGTGCAAAAAAACACAATTTTAAAAATGCACATATTTGAAAACATATTTACAAAATTTCATACAAATTCTTAATTAAATTATAATAGATATATTAATGATTCAACTTTCTATATTTAGATTTGTATAACTATTTGTATAACTATTTTCTTATTATGTTTTGTTGTGTATGGTATTGTAATATTTTTTTAATATTGCTTATATGTTTTTAGTGTTTTTTTTAAATTTATATATGTTTTTGTTAAACTTGATGGGTTGTTTTTGTTTATTTTTTTAATGTATTTTTTTGGTGGAAGAATTATTCATGCTCCATCTATAAAGGTCCTTTTTTCTTTTTGGTATTTTTATCTTTGTTAGTTTTTTTTTTCTTTTGTTTTTTTTTTTGTGGTGTTTCCTATTATGTTTTGTTGTGTATCGCATTGTAATATTTTTTTAATATTGTTTATTTGTTTTTAGTGTTTTTTTTTTAAAAAAAAAATTTATATATGTTTTTGTTAATCTTGATGGGTTGTTTTTGTTTATTTTTTTAATGTATTTTTTCGGTAGAAGAATTATTCATGCTCCATCTATAAATGTCCTTTCTTTGGTATTTTTTATCTTTGTTAGTTGTTTTTTTTCTTTTGTTGTTTTGTGGTTTTTTTATTATGTTTTGTTGTGTATCGTGTTGTAATATTTTTTTAATATTGTTTATTTGTTTTTAGTATTTTTTTTTTTAATTTATATATGTTTTTGTTAAACTTGATGTGTTGTTTTTGTTTATTTTTTAATGTATTTTTTTCACTTTTTATTATTAATTTAAAACTGTTTATTATTTTTAATCGTTAATTATTTTTTTATTTTATATTTAAAATATTACATCTGTATATTTTAAATATTATTGTTTATAATTAGAATCTTATTATGTTTTTTAATTATTAATATATAAATTTTGTTAATTAGTAGGCTTACTCATTAATATCATATCAATTAGTCATAAAAAATAGTTATACAAATCTAAATATAGAAAGTTGAATCATTAATATATCTATTATAATTTAATTAAAAATATGTATGAATTTTTGTAAATATATTTTCAAATGTGTACATTTTTAAAATTGTGTTTTTTTGCACATTTTTTGTAATATAATTGTTTTTGTTGTACACTAATGAAAAAAACCCTATTTTCCAATTCTAACCTTTTAAATGCCAAAATTAATTATTTAATAACTAAAATAGATTATTAAATAATATTGTCATTTAATTTAATTATTAATTAGACATATAAAGTCCATTAATAAGTAAATAAACCTAGAAACTCTTTTCTTTACAATTTCACCCCTGCTTAGTGAAAATTCATAAAATTAGATATAGTCTAACTTTAGAATTATAATTGATCAATCACGAATCAATTAATGAGTCTTACAAGCAGAATGTTCTCAACTAGAATGGGGACCATGGATCTATATGCTGAGCTTCCAATAAGTGAACCAAATTTACCAAGTAAATTCCTACTTATTAATTCTTCGTTGAATCCACTCTTAGAACTTAGAATTGCACTCTCAGACTTATATAAAGCATATTGTATGTTCCACGATATCAATATGCTATCTCATTTAACCATTGTTATAATCTTATTGTGATTTAAAGATCCTCTATATAGATGATCTACATCGAGATGGGATTTCTTTACCGTTCTCACCCCTCAATGTATTTTTTCCCCTTAAAACACTTAGCTACTTGTAAATGGTGTTTAGTGATCTAATGATTAGTCAGTTAAACAAGAGCTCATCCATTTACTTCTATTTGCTAAGCTCAAAGGGAATCATCACTTTACTTCTATACACCATTAGAAGCTATAGATTCCATATTTATGTTCAGGACTCCCACTCAATCATACTATCATGTTCCCAAAATATACGTATCACCCTGACCTAAAAGTAGGCTTAACTAATAAATCAAAGAACATGAATAGCACTCCTGAGTTGAGCCCAAGCATATCAGGATTTAGATTCTTTTAATCTTAAGATCAACTACTGATATTGACTTGAAAAGATATATATAACGGTAAGTTTGTAATATCTTAACTTAGTTGCAATATCGGTCCAGTCCAATGTATACTCCATACATTCGAAACTAGTATACTTTACTAATGTCTTGGAAAGAACATAACACTTACTCCAAGTGTAAGTACACATCATCGCTGATTATCACATTAGTGTAAATCCAATAACACTGATGAAACAGGGACCAATTCTTTTGATTCATATGATCACAATCACATTCCACTGTGTTGACGATACTGTAATTGTGAATAAACATATGATCTGGATTTAACTGATTCTGTGTGTAAATGTAATAAACATATTCAAACCATTAGCATGTAGAATTCATGCAAACATCAATCACTTCAAATTTCTTATATTGATAACTAATCAGATTGTAAAGAGTTTTATTTAGGGCATAAAACCCAACAAACTCCCACTTGCACTAATATAAAACAAACTGTGCAAATAGGTCAATCTGATGTCTTGATCTTCAGATCAAGTGTAGTATATTTGAATCCACCCAAACTTCTGGAAACTAGTTCATAAATACACTTATGAAACATCCTTTACTATATGCTTTACTCATCAAGGGATACTGAAATCTTTACTGATTTAAAAGTACATCTGAATTAACAGAAGACATATCTCTCATATTTTAAAATATGTAATTGAGATAACACAGTGTAGACTTTTCTTCAGCAATATAACTTTTTGGTATTTTCGAATAGACAAAGTTATAATTCTTCTCTGGTAGAGCTTGAATTATTATTCAATTATTCCTCCACCCCCAAAGTAAGCACCATCTCAAGATCTCGAAATTAGATGGTGAGATACAAGGACAACTGATACACAGTTCCTTAATATCTAACATATAGATCACTTTCATAAATCTTTCTTGAATATCTTCTAATGTTCCCTATTTGATTACATCCCAGATAGCTCCCACTCAATAGCATATGTCTGGTTAAATAATACTTTTAACCTCTGATTGTTTAGAGAGTTATCTAGTTGTGACTTTTGTATTAGTCTGAATCATTAAGTTAAGACTAAGTCATCAACATAGCAGACCAGTATTTGAAGTGAAAAAATACATGCCAGAGATAAAGTAATCAAAATTAAGATACCATCAAATTTTATGAGGATTTAGAATTCTAGGTTCAAGTCATTCGAATGGACTGAACTAGAGTTCTTTATCTTATTCTCATAATTCTGATAAGCTATTCCTATCCATGTGAATGGTTAGATTTGCTTTTCAGTAGTGTTCTTAAGTACCTATCACAAGTATCAACCTAATGAAGATGGGTATAGAATTTTAAAATTCTCCCACTCAATTAAGGTAGTGTGAAACTTTAACAAAGAACTTTTATAGGTATCAAAACTTTTACTTACAACTGTAAAAACGAAATGGAACATACAATCAAGATCAAGAATTTATATTGATAATAGCTGACTCATTATATTACTTCCATGTTTAAAGAAGATATGTGTTACATAGGGAATTGTGGAATAGACTTCACCCCTAAGAATATAGAGATTATGATCCACCCCTAAAGGTTGTAAAGATCATGATTCTCTTAGTGTGATAGAGTTTATGTGGAGTTGAATACTATCCAGAGTTCTATTAGATATAAAAGATCGTTGAACTGCACAGTTTTCTTAACTTTTCTCCACCCCTATCAGATCAAAAGATCTCTTTTTTTTTTTTATTAAACAAATTCTTAATAATTGTATTAGAATTAACAATTATTAATAAACATATAAATAGTTTCTAGTGTATTTATTATAACTCTATGAAGAGTTGTAAATATAATAGAATTTGCATCAATAATAAAAACACTTACACATACAAACATATAAATATAATGTGGTAATAATTGATGAAGATAAAATAAATGAAGCTCATTCTCATAGATTGCAAATTTCGAAAATTAAAAACTTTATTAATAATAAAAATAAATGTATTGCAACAATATGAGAAAAACAGGAATAAATATCCCTAACTAAAATTTGAAATCCAAATTGTCTTTAAACTAAAACAATTAATTCAAAAATAAATTGAAGAGCTTCATCTTCATCTGGACGATTTCACCCTTGGTCCAGCTTTCTGATCCAACTCATCTGAGTTCAAGTAGCTTGGCCTATAAGAAGAAGAAAACAAATAAACAAAGTTAGTCCAGAATCATAAATCCAATTGGATAATAATTCACTAAAACTCTTAAAGTTTATAAAGAGAAATACCTTGTTTCTTTGCAAGAAGTTTAGGACATTGGGGTTTCCAATGACCTTTTTCATTGCAGTAGAAACACTTTCCTTTTAGTGTAGCATCAGCAGAAGGAACAGCCTTTTTATTCTTCATGGCTTTTGTTCGCTTCTTGGTGTTCTTCCACTTCTTCTTTGATTTGGGCTTCGAAGCAGAGGCAACCTTTGCTTCAGGTTTCATCGTCCCATTACCATTTCCAGGATTATGAGGTTTACTCCCTTTCTTCATGGGTCCTCCAATCAAATTTTCATAAGTTTGAAGGTCATTGACTAATTCATGAAAGTCAATTTCCTTCTTATTCATGACATAATTTGATGTGTATGGTAGAAATGCTGGAGTCAGGCTATTCAAGATAAGACTTACTTGAGTAGCACTATCCATTTCAGCACCATGATCCTGGGCTTCTTGGAAATAACTTGACATAAGGAGAACATGGTCACACACGTTTTGATGAGGTTCCATCCGTGCATTAATGTACTTCTTAGTCGCGTCAAAGCGTGACTGAAGTGATGCCTTGCCGAATAGCTCATTTAACTTCGTCATAACTTCAGCAGCCTTCTCGGTTTTAGAAAATCGAGTTTTGAGGGTGTCAACCATGCTAGAAAGCATAAAGTATAGAGCTTTATCATTTGCTTTCTGCCAACGCTCATACTTTTCTTTCACAGCTTTGGAAGCATTGTCCCCAGGCACTTCAAGTGACAGCTCAGTTAAAACAAACAAGGCACTTTCTCCTATGAGAGCAATGTTAATGTTCTCATTCCACTTATTAAAGTTAGATCCATTCAACTTGTTTTCAGTAAACAGTGATAACATGGGATTCATTTTGATAATACAAGATACTACAAAATAATAGAAATCAACAAATAGAAATTAATAATGGTTTAACACAAAATCAATTCAGAAATTATAAGCACATAGCAAGTAGGAATGATATGAGAAAATACTTAAAAAATTCAATCCTAAATAATTTCCAAGGTTTTTCAACAAACTGATATCAGTGTTCCGTTTAGGCGAGAGTCAAAGCTATCATCTATTGAATAGAGTTGTCAGCTCATCTAAAATGTTAAACATTCTAGCAACCTTTTATTCGATCAAGATTGGAATCCAGCGTTGTCCCGTTTAGGCGAGAGTCAAGGCTATTCTATCTCGTGAGCTTCTACCATTGTTTCGCAATTTGCAAGTCAAATATGGTCGCCACCATTAGGGTGATCTATACCATATAAAACACTTACAAACTACTTATCATTCGAGATTAAACGGTGCGAAATTGCTAATGAACGTTCCTCCATTAGGGAGGATTACTCACTAAAACAAACGCGATGTAAAACCCACAATGGAGATCGAATATCTTAATAATAATAAAGCTCATTCTTTAAAATGTATTTTCTTTATTATTCTAATAAATAAATTTTCATTAAATTCGAAATTTAGAATTAAAATTCAAAAATAAGAATTTAATATAATATTTATAAAATTATACTTAGATGGTGATTGAAATAAAATTAATTATTTCCATCTTAGTAATAATCTCAAATATAAATATTAAGGAAATTAATTTAAGTTGAATTAAACTTGATTAATTAGCAACTTAAAAATTTCCTTGAGAATATATTTATTGAGTTTGAAAATTTAAAGTATATAAAAAAAATATACAATTTTCGAAAATAATAATAAAAATTAGAAAAGAAATACTTCAAGCAAAAATATCACCTATCTAGATTTTCTTTTGACTAGTTAATTCAATTTCTAATAATATATATATTTTTAAATTTCTTTTATTATAAATTAATCAATACATGAAAAAACCATTGATTTAAGTTGGCCCAAGAATTAATTAAAATAAATAATTAATTTACAACTCAATCTATTTTTCAAGATAAATTCGAAAAATATTGCATAAATAAAAGGCAATTTTTGAAATTGATTAAGAAAATAAAGGAAAAATATATATATTTTGAAAATTATTTAAATTTAAGTTGAAAAATTAAATTTCAACCTAAAAATAATTTTCTATTTAATTAAGTGTCATGAAAAATAAATATTTAAGTATCATGATGAAAATCAACTTAGATATTTAAATTTTCAAGTTAATTAAATGTATTAAATTCAAGAAATAAATAATTAAGTGTAGAGAAGGCTTAATTATTAATTTCTAGTTTAATACTAGGAAAAATATATTTAAATAAAATTGTACCAAAATTAATTATTTAAATAATTAATTTAACAAAGTATATTATTTTCCTATTTAAATATTAGAAATAATAAGTAGTCTAGAAATAACTATCTAGAAAACATCTTATTTGACTAAGTATCTTTTCAACAGAAATTTGAAAAATATCTAATTTAAGTTATATAGAAAAAATCTAAAACTTAAATAATTTCAAATTTAGATTTAATTAAATATCAAAATTAAGTTATAACCACTTAATTTGAAGATATCTTTTTAAGTTAATATTCGAAAAGATATTAACCTAAAAAATATCTAAAAATATTCCATTTTAAGTTAATATTCGAAAAGATATTAACTTAAAAAATATCTTAAGAATCTTTAATAACTAATGCCTAGGATTCCTCAACTTAATTTTAAATTTAAATAAAATATTCAAATTTAAGTTAGATCAGAAAAATCAGTTGATACAACTAATTTATAACTTAAATAGGAATATTTAATTAAATAAGCTTCAGAAAGAATCTAGTTAGTTAAAATTTTTTATTTAATTAAATACAAGAAAAATACAAATAGTTTTGTCTAGAAGTAATATCTAAAACTAAAGGTGTTTTTCTTAAAATTAACTTTAAAATATTAAAATGAAAATAAATTTCATATATTTTAAAAGTAAATTATGTTGCTAATTCAATTTTATTAGGTCAAACTAATATAATTAACCTAGTATAGTTATTCAAATCAGGCAAATGGGCCTTCACAATTGGGGTAGTTCATGTGAGGGGGTGCTGGGTTCAGTATGTCGTACCCACTTCTATGACTCCCAACTCTCACACAAGGCCCAAAAGAGAGGAATTTAACCTTAAAATCAATAACTGTTATTAATTGAATAGGTCCAATAACTAATTGGACCTAAATAAAATCTATCATATTGTGACATTTTATTTAGCAACAACCTATATGCATCTATATAATAAAATAAATACATAGGCTCACACAGGTACACACTTGGATGGATCCTATCATGTTGCTAGGTCATACACAGATGAAAGAAGATTGTAAAATCTACCTGTTACAAATTATTAACTTGACCAAGGGAGCCATCAGATCATTAGATCTGGCAAAAAGTAACCATGGCTATTTGCAATCAAGTAATAATAGGTTTTGAAAACTTACACACAAGCTAAAACCACATACTCCTGCAACAAGGTTAGCTGGATAGTTGGAAGTAGGATTTATTTAATTTTAAATAAATAAATTTCGAAAATTAAAGTAATTAAATAAATAAATAAAATAAATATTTTATTTTGAAAAATAAAATAAATAATAATATTAATTTATTTTTCGAAAAATAAAAATAAAATTAAAATTTAATTTTCAAAAATAAAAAAAAATATTTATTTAAATTTCAAAATTATAAAAAAAATATTTAAAATTAAACCTACAATTTTGAAAAATTAGGTTTCAACCAACCTAAATATCATTTCAAAAAATTTGCTAACTATTTTTAAAAATTAAATGTTATTTTATAAGTAAAAATTAAATAAAAAATTAGAAAAGATAAATTAAATATCTTTTTCAGATTTTAAATTTAATTTAAATAAATAAAATAACAAAATTTAAAAGTTAGCAAAATATCTTACATCTATTTAAAATTACATGATTATAGTTATCTTATTTTAAATTTAAATAAGGTCAAAATATTTAAAAAAGAATTTAATTTAAAAAATTTAATATCTGACCTTAAATTTAAAAATAAGATAAGATATAATCAAATTTAAAAATAAGATAAATAATTAAGCAAAAAGATAGATATTTACTAATTTCAAATTCAAATTACACTAATATCTTGAATTAAATTTAAAAAATATTAAATTAATTCATTATGATAATTAGAGTTGAATTAGGAATAGTAAATCTATAAATACAAAACTACACAGAAAATCGGAAGTTAATTCCATGAAAAAGCATGAAAAAACGAAGAAAAACGAAAATTTTGGGAGCTGTACGGACAGTATGCCAAGCATACTGTCCGCGCGCGCGTCCCAGGGTGACAGCCGAGAAAACTCGGCGGAACAGTGGAACTTGCAGCCTATGTGCGCACGGAATGGGATGTCATCAGACATCCGCGTGCGTGATTCAGACAAAAACCTGTCTGAACACGCGTATGACCGAGAAAATCTAGGTTGCGCGCGCGTGTAGGTGCTTAGTCACCTTATCTTTTTTCGAATCTTCAAAAAATTATAACTAATTCAAATTAAATCGAAATTGAATTCTGTAAAAAAGTAACTTGCTTAATTTTTTCCATACTATCCAATAAAAATAATTCCAGAAACAAAATTTCAATTATTTTTTACGAAAATTCACAAACATCAATCAATCATCATATAACACTCAATACAACATGAAACCATCCAAATAACAAACAATCGTTTTAAAGTCCAAATTTCATGCAAGTAAATCAATTACCATGGCTCTAAAGCCAGTTGTTGGAATTTATTTTACCAGGATCTTAGATCTACTCACAGTTATGTTGTTTAAATACCCTAAATATGAACTTTCTAAAACGATAAATTAAACACATATAAAGTTAAGAAAACCTTACATTCATGCAGCGGAATTAATGTCTCCTTCCCCTCAGATCTCTAACCCTTGTATCCTTTCTGTAGCAGAGTATAATCAAGATCTGAGCCCGAATGTCCTTCTTCTTCAAGTTTGATCCTTCACAGTCTTCCAATCTATGATTGAGTTACTGCTTGCTGTGTGTGGGCACTCACTCTTTCACTAGGGTCGAAATTTGATGAAGGGAAAAGAAGAGAGAGGGTTTCGGCCAGGTATAGAAAGTGGGGAAGGCTCAGTTTTTCTGAAGAGAGAAATTTCTGTTAGAAAGGCTTGTGAAAACTTGTTATTTGACTGAGCCATCACTTTCTATTTATAGGCAACTACTAGGTTTAGGTTAGGAATTATTTGGCATTAAAATAATGAAAATATTAATTTGAAAAAACCTCAATAAGTGGCCGGCCATGGTGTTATAGTGGGCCCCACTTGATTTTGCAGTTTTATCAAATTTTACTTTTATTTTCTCAAAAACGCCAATTTTCCAATTCTAACCTTTTAAATGCCAAAACTAATTATTTAATAACTAAAATAGATTATTAAATAATATTTTCATTTAATTTAATTATTAATTAGACATATAAAGTCCATTAATAAATAAATAAACCTAGAAACTCTTTTCTTTACAATTTCACCCCTGCTTAGTGAAAATTCATAAAATTAGACATAGTCTAACTTTAGAATTATAATTGATCAATCACGAATCAATTAATGAGTCTTACAAGCAGAATGTTCTCAACTAGAATGGGGACCATTGATCTATGTGCTGAGCTTCCAATAAGTGAACCAAATTTACCAAGTAAATTCATACTTATTAATTCTTCGTTGAATCCACTCTTAGAACTTAGAATTGCACTCTCAGACTTATATAGAGCATATTGTATGTTCCACGATATCAATATGCTATCTCATTTAACCATTGTTATTCTTATTGTGATTTAAAGATCCTCTATATAGATGATCTACATCGAGATGGGATTTCTTTACCGTTCTCACCCCTCAATGTATTTTTTCCCCTTAAAACACTTAGCTACTTGTAAATGGTGTTTAGTGATCTAATGATTAGTCAGTTAAACAAGAGCTCATCCATTTACTTCTATTTGCTAAGCTCGAAGGGAATCATCACTTTACTTCTATACACCATTAGAAGCTATAGATTCCATATTTATGTTCAGGACTCCCACTCAATCATACTATCATGTTCCCAAAATATACGTATCACCCTGACCTAAAAGTAGGCTTAACTAATAAATCAAAGAACATGAATAGCACTATTGAGTTGAGCCCAAGCATATCAGGATTTAGATTCTTTTAATCTTAAGATCAACTACTGATATTGACTTGAAAAGATATATATAACGGTAAGTTTGTAATATCTTAACTTAGTTGCAATATCGGTCCAGTCCAGTGTATACTCCATACATTCGAAACTAGTATACTTTACTAATGTCCTGGAAATAACATAACACTACTCCAAGTGTAAGTACACATCATCGCTGATTATCACATTAGTGTAAATCCAATAACACTGATGAAACAGGGACCAATTCTTTTGATTCATATGATCACAATCACATTCCACTGTGTTGACGATACTGTAATTGTGAATAAACATATGATCTGGATTTAACTGATTCTGTGTGTAAATGTAATAAACATATTCAAACCATTAGCATGTAGAATTCATGCAAACATCAATCACTTCAAATTTCTTATATTGATAACTAATCAGATTGTAAAGAGTTTTATTTAGGGCATAAAACCCAACAATTAGATCCCGGTAGACCAAAATATGCATGCCATATCCAAAGATCATAGTCAGCTACAACCTCAAGAATAATAGTTGGTGATCCACTACGACCCGCATATTGTCCTCCCCAAGTTGTTGGGCAATTTTTCCACTTCCAGTGCATACAATCTAAACTACCCAACATTCTTGGAAAACCTCGTCGTTCACCAATGTGGAGTAGCCTTGCAACGTCATCAGCTTCAGGTGATCGAAGATAGCGACTTCCAAACACCTCCACAACAGCACGACAAAATCGTTTCAAACTTTCTAAAACTGTAGATTCGCCTATTTTAATGTATTCATCAGTAGCATCTGCTGGTACATCATATGCCAACATTCGAAATACAGATGTTAGTTTTTGTAAACCCGATAATCTGAGTTTACCAATACCATCCCTTCATTGGACAAAGTAGTCATTGTGCATTGTTATTGCATCGAAAATACGAAGGAATAAAGAACGACCCATCCGAAATCGTTGCCGAAACATCGACTCTAGAAATCAAGGATTCTCTGCAAAATAGTCACTAAAGAGATTGTGATCAGCATTTTCCCGATCACTGTTGATAACTGTATGACCAGGATAGACAACTACTAGGTTTAGGTTAGGAATTATTTGGCATTAAAATAATGAAAATATTAATTTGAAAAACCTATTTAAGTGGTCGGCCATGGTGTGTTATTGGGCCTCACTTAATTTTGCAGTTTTATCAAATTTTATCTCTATTTTCTCAAAAACGCCAATTTTCTAATTCTAACCTTTTAAATGCCAAAACTAATTATTTAATAACTAAAATAGATTATTAAATAATATTGTCATTTAATTTAATTATTAATTAGATATATAAAGTCCATTAATAAATAAATAAACCTAGAAACTCTTTTCTTTACAATTTCACCCCTACTTAGTGAAAATTCATAAAATTAGACATAGTCTAACTTTAGAATTATAATTGATCAATCACGAATCAATTAATGAGTCTTACAAGAAGAATGTTCTCAACTAGAATGGAGACCATGGATCTATATGCTGAGCTTCCAATAAGTGAACCAAATTTACCAAGTAAATTCCTACTTATTAATTCTTCGTTGAATCCACTCTTAGAACTTAGAATTGCACTCTCAGACTTATATAGAGCATATTGTATGTTCCACGATATCAATATGCTATCTCATTTAACCATTGTTATTCTTATTGTGATTTAAAGATCCTCTATATAGATGATCTACATCGAGATGGGATTTCTTTACCGTTCTCACCCCTCAATGTATTTTTTCCCCTTAAAACACTTAGCTACTTGTAAATGGTGTTTAGTGATCTAATAATTAGTCAGTTAAACAAGAGCTCATCCATTTACTTCTATTTGCTAAGCTCGAAGGGAATCATCACTTGACTTCTATACACCAGTAGAAGCTATAGATTCCATATTTATGTTCAGCACTCCCACTCAATCATACGTATAACCCTGACCCAAAAGTAGGCTTAACTAATAAATCAAAGAACATGAATAGCACTCCTGAGTTGAGCCCAAGCATATCAGGATTTAGATTCTTTTAATCTTAAGATCAACTACTGATATTGACTTGGAAAGATATGTATAACGGTAAGTTTGTAATATCTTAACTTAGTTGCAATATCGGTCCAGTCCAATGTATACTCCATACATTCGAAACTAGTATACTTTACTAATGTTCTGGAAAGAACATAACACTTACTCCAAGTGTAAGTACACATCATCGCTGATTATCACATTAGTGTAAATCCAATAACACTGATGAAACAGGGACCAAAACTTTTGATTCATATGATCACAATCACATTTCACTGTGTTGACGATACTGTAATTGTGAATAAACATATGATCTGGATTTAACTGATTTTGTGTTTATGAATGTAATAAACATATTAAACATATTAAACCATTAGCATGAAAAATTCATGCAAACATCAATCACTTCTAATTTCTTATATTGATAACTAATCAGATTGTAAAGAGTTTTATTTAGGGCATAAAACCCAACAAACTCCCACTTGCACTAATATAAAACAAACTGTGCAAATAGGTCAACCTGATGTCTTGATCTTCAGATCAAGTGTAGTATATTTGAATCCACCCAAACTTTTGGAAACTAGTTCATAAATACACTTATGAAACATCCTTTACTATATGCTTTACTCATCAAGGGATACTGAAATCTTTACTGTTTTAAAAGGACATCTGAATTAACAGAAGACATATCTCTCATATTTTAAAATATGTAATTGAGATAATACAGTGTAGACTTTTCTTCAGTGATATAACTTTCTGGTATTTTCGAATAGACCAAGTTATAATTCTTCTCTGGTAGAGCTTGAATTATTATTCAATAATTCCTCCACCCCCAAAGTAAGCACCATCTTATAGAAATCGAAATTAGATGGTGAGATACAAAGACAACTGATACACAGTTCCTTAATATCTGACATATAGATCACTTTCATAAATCTTTCTTGAATATCTTCTAATGTTCCCTATTTGATTACATCTCAGATAGCTCCCACTCAATAGCAGATGTCTGGTTAAATAATACTTTTAACCTCTGATTGTTTAGAGAGTTACCTAGTTGTGACTTTTGTGTTAGTCTGAAACTTTAAGTTAAGACTAAGTCATCAACATAGCAGACTAGTATTTGAAGTGAAAAATACATGCCAGAGATAAAGTAATCAAAATTAAGATACCATCAAATTTTATGAGGATTAAGAATTCTTGGTTTCAGTCATTCGAATGGACTGAACTATATCTTATTCTCATAATTCTGATAACCTATTCCTATCCATGTGAATGGTTAGATTTGCTTTTCAGTAGTGTTCTTAAGTACCTATCACAATTATCAACCTAATGAAGATGGGTATAGAATTTTAAAATTCTCCCACTCAATTAAGGTAGTGTGAAACTTTAACGAAGAACTTTCAAAGGTATCAAACTTTTACTTACAATAGTAAAATCGAAATGGAACATACAATCAAGATCAATAATTTATATTGACAATAGCTGACTCATTATATTACTTCCATGTTTAAACAAGATATGTGTTTCATAGGGAATTGTGGAATAGACTCCACCCCTAAGAATATACATGTAGGGTACTATGGATAACCTCCACCCCTAAGTATATAGAGATTATGATCCACCCCTAAAGGTTGTAAAGATCATGATTCTCTTAGTGTGATAGAGTTTATGTGGAGTTGAATACTATCCAGAGTTCATTAGATATAAAAGATCGTTGAACTGCATAGTTTTCTTAACTTTTCTCCACCCCTATCAGATCAAAAGATCCTTTTATTAAACAAATTCTTAATAATTGTATGAGAATTAACAATTATTGATAAACATAGAAATAATTTCTATTGTTTATTTAATATAACTCTATGAAGAGTTGTAAATATTATAGAATTTGCATCAATAATAAAAACACTTACACATACAAACATATAAATATAATCTGGTAATAATTGATGAAGATAAAATTAAATGAAGCTCAATCTCATGAATTGCAATAGTGAATTTCGAAAAAAAGAAACTTTATTAATAAAAAAAAATGTATTGCAACAATATGAGAAAAATAGGGATAAATATCCCTAACTTAAATTTGAAATCCAAATTGTCTTTAAACTAAAACAATTAATTCAAAAATTGAAGAGCTTCATCTTCATCTGGACGATTTCACCCTTTATTCCAGCTTTCTGATCCAACTCAATTGAGTTCAAGTAGCTTGGCCTATTAGAAGAAGAAAACAAATAAACAAAGTTAGTTCAGAATCATAAATCCAATTGGATAATAATTCACTAAACTCTTAAAGTTTATAATTTGAAATACCTTGTTTCTTTGCAAGAAGTTTAGGACACTGGGGTTTCCAATGACCTTTCTCATTGCAGTAGAAACACTTTCCTTTAAGTGTAGCATCACCAGAAGGAGCAGCCTTTTTCATGGCTTTTGTTCTCTTCTTGGTGTTCTTCCACTTCTTCTTCGATTTGGGCTTTGAAGCAGAGGCAACATTTGCTTCAGGTTTCATCGTCCCATTACCATTCCCAGGATTGTGAGGTTTACTCCCTTTCTTCTTGGGTCCTCCAATCAAATTTTCATAAGTTTGAAGGTCATTGACTAATTCATGAAAGTCAATTTCCTTCTTATTCATGACATAATTTGATGTATATGGTAGAAATGCTGGAGTCAGGCTATTCAAGATAAGACTAACTTGAGTAGCACTGTCCATTTCAACACCATGATCCTGGGCTTCTTGGAAATAACTAGACATGAGGAGAACATGGTCACGCACGTTTTGATGAGGTTCCATCCGTGCATTAATGTACTTCTTAGTCGCGTCAAAGCGTGACTGAAGTGATGCCTTACCGAATAGCTCATTTAACTTCGTCATAACTTCAGCAGCCTTCTCAGTTTTAGAAAACCGAGTTTTGAGGGTGTCAACCATGCTAGAAAGCATAAAGAATAGAGCTTTGTCATTTGCTTTCTGCCAACGCTCATACTTTTCTTTCACAGCTTTGGAAGCATTATCCCTGTGCACTTCGTGTGACGGCTCAGTTAAAACAAACAAGGCACTTTCTCCTATGAGAGCAATATTAATGTTCTCATTCCATTTATTAAAGTTAGATCCATTCAGCTTGTTTTCAGTTAACAGTGATAACATGTGATTCATTTTGATAATACAGGATACTACAATATAATAGAAATCAACAAATAGAAATTAATAATGGTTTAACACACAAAATCAATTCAGAAATTATAAGCATATAGCAAGTAGGAATGATATGAGAAAATACTTAAAAAATTCAATCCTAAATAATTTCCAAGGTTTTCAACAAACTGATATCAGTGTCCCGTTTAGGCGAGAGTCAAAGCTACCATCCATTGAATAGAGTTGTCAGCTCATCTAAAATGTTAAACATTCTAGCAACCTTTTATTCGATCAAGATTGGAATCCAGTGTTGTCCCGTTTAGGCGAGAGTCAAGGCTATTCTATCTCATGAGCTTCTACCATTGTTTCGCAATTTGCAAGTCAAATATGGTCGCCACCATTAGGGTGATCTATACCATATAAAACACTTACAAACCACTTATCATGCGTGATTAAACGGTGCGAAATTGCTAATGAACGTTCTTCCATTAGGGAGGATTACTCACTAAAACAAACGCGGTGTAAAACCCACAATGGAGATCGAATATCTTAATAATAATAAAGCTCATTATTTAAAATGTATTTTCTTTATTATTCTAATAAATAAATCTCATTAAATTCTAAATTAAGAATTAAAATTCAAAAATAAGAATTTAATATAATATTTATAAAATTATACTTAGATGGTAATTGAAATAAAATAAATTATCTCCATCTTAGTAATAATCTTAAATATAAATATTAAGGAAATTAATTTAAGTTGAATTAAATAAATAATTAGCAACTTAAAAAATTTCCTTTGAGAATATATTTATTGGATTCGAAAATTTAAAGTATATAAAAATACAATTTTCGAAAATAATAAAAAATAGAAAAGAAATACTTCAAGCAAAAATATCACCTATCTAGATTTTCTTTTGACTAGTTAATTCAATTTCTAATAATATATATATATTTTAAATTCATTTATTTTAAATTAATCAATTAAATGAAAAAATCATTGATTGTAGTTGGTCCAAGAATTAATTAAAATAAATAATTAATTTACAACTCAATCTATTTTTCAAAATTAAAAATTCGAAAAATATTGCATAAATAAAATGCGATTTTCGAAATTGATTAAGAAAATAAAGAAAAATATATATATTGAAAATTATTTAAATTTAAGTTGAAAAATTAAATTTCAACCTAAAAATAATTTTCTATTTAATTAAGTGTCATGAAAAATCAATAAATATTTAAGTATCATGATGAAAATGTAAAGCCCGCTTAGTTAATTTGGAAATTAGCAGTTGTTTATGATTAATTATGAAATTATTTATAGCTATTTAAATAATTTATTATACTGTTATTTATGTCATTCAGTAGCTTGCCTATTTTGTAATTCTGGTGCCCGGTAATTTGGAACTCGGCGTTTGGCTCAGTAGAAATCACAGCTTAGTATGTTAGTAGTTTGGGGACGGGTTTTAGACATTGGGAATGTCGGGAATGGCCGGGAATTTAGAATTTCCCAAAAATACCCCTTTAGTATGATTTATGTGATTTTAGTGTGGAGGGGCAAAATGGTCTTTTTGCCCCCAATGACTTCTTGTCTTTTGTGATTTTATTAAATTGAAAAATAAATGTTTAAGTGTTTATTTGATGGCTGAAATAATATGGTATATGTGGCATTTATTCTTTTTTTTTTCTCTCATTTCAACACTTAGAAAATAAAATAGAAAATTTTGAAAAGAACTCTCTCATTCTCTCTCTCTATTTCGGCTGGTGCATGGGGTTTCAAAGGCTGGGTTTTTCCATCAATTTCTAGCTAGATTCTTCATAGCTTTGGGTACTCTTGATTGTGGTATGTATTTCCTAATTGTTCTCCTTTGTTTTCTTGAAAAAAAATGGTGAAAAGTTGAGTAAATGCATGCTTTTTGTGGCTGTTGTGATTGCTGTGTTTGATTGTTGATTTCTGAGGTTTAAATCATGTTTAATTGATGTTAATTGAGCTGTTTTGAAGCATGTTAGTTAGGTTGTTCAAAGCTTTGAATTTTCTATACAAAAATGTGATTTTTGGAAGAAAATATAGTGAATCTGTTTCTGAGTTATTGTTGTTGTTGTAAATTGTTTTCAGAGGCTTAGATAAGCTTGATTAAGTAGAATTAAGCTAGTGAAATGCATGATTAGGTGGTTTTGCTCAAGTTTGAGTTTAGAACTCAAAGCTTGAGCTCCAATGGCATTTTTCGGGTTTGAGGTTTCTGGGTTGTTTTGATGCCTTGGATATGTTCTAGGGAAGGTATAGAACAGGTCTGGAAAGTTTGAGGTGATTTGGGGTTGAATTGTGCAAGATATGATTATTTGATGTTGCTGCCTGCGAGGAACCGGAATTCGGTTGTGCATCGGAATTCGGATGGGTGTCCCGAATTTCCCGAACCGGAATTCGGTTGGGCAACCTGGCCTACCGGTTGGGGAATTTTCAGAAACCCTAGTTTTCCTCGTTTTTATGTTTTAGGGGGTATTGCCATGCTTTTTATCGATAGGGAAACTTTTAGTTCCTAGTTTTAGTCCCCGGGAAGTGATTTAGCGTGTCACTTATAGCGTTGTGATTTTTATGGTTTAGGAGCCAGTAATCCGCCGGCTCGCCTTCCGGTCGGGTTGGCCAAGACACACGAATTCGGAATCCGTAAGATTAGTATAACAAGTATGCATATGTAGATTACATGTTTAGCGTGCATGTAGGAAGCCTGTTAGATTACATTAGATATGTATGTTGGCTTCGAACCATCCAACCCTGTCACGTCGGTACAGCCGGAGTATGACCAAGAATCGAGTATGACCGGCTTGACCGATCAGCCGACACCGGTTGGTGGTTCCGTGCTATTGACGTATCCCGTTCTGCAGACAGCCGGAGTATGACCAAGAAATGAGTATGACCGGCTCGACCGATCGGAGGATATAGTAACACGTCGAGACAGCCGGAGTATGACCAAGAAGTGAGTATGACCGGCTCGACCGATCAGTTGTTACGTGTCAATAGTACCGTCCCTATGAACGTTCGTAACTCGCACCATGTTGGACATGGCAGTAGTGGCTCAGTACCATGTTGGACATGGCAGTAGCGGGACTCAGTATCGTGTTGGACACGGCAGTTAGTATTATGTATGAGTATTATTATGCTTTTCTTACTGAGTCTGTCGACTCACAGTTCTACGTTGATGTGTAGGTAAAGGCAAGGCTAGAGCTGATGGACCGTGAGCGAGCTTATGAAGGTTGTACATGTCGGGGCGGTTAGGCCTGGAGCGTACGATCATCGGGACAGCGAGGCTGATTTTTGTAACTGGTCGTTAGACGACTTTTATTTTATGTATCAGTTAAACAGTTAAACTTTTTGTAAATGTTTTTATAATCGGGATCCCGAGCCTTTTGTAATATTGTTTTATAAGTTTAATTAAAAAGCAAAATTTTAATTAATCACGTTTTTCCATAAACCTCGTTGATTAGCAACGAGCTGCACAGTATGTTTGAAAATCACGTAATACGCCTAAGGTAGTTAGGGTGTTACAGAAAATAACTTAGATATTTAGATTCTTCAAGTTAATTAAATGTATTAAATTCAAGAAATAATAATTAAGTGTAGAGAAGGCTTAATTATTTATTTCTAGTTTAATACTAGGAAAAATATACTTAATAAAATTGTACCAAAATTAATTATTTAATTAATTAATTTCACAAAGTATAATATTTTCCTATTTAAATATTAGAAATAATAAGTAATCTAGAAATTACTATCTAGAAAATATCTTATTTGACTAAGTATCTTTTCAAAAATTTGAAAAATATCTAATTTAAGTTATATAGAAAAGATCTAAAACTTAAATAATTTCAAATTTAGATTTAATTAAATATCAAAAATTAAGTTATAACCACTTAATTTGAAGATATCTTTTTAAAGTTAATATTTGAAAAGATATTAGCCAAAAAAAATATCTAAAATATTCCATTTTAAGTTAATATTTGAAAAGATATTAACTTAAAAAATATCTTAAGAACCTTTAATAACTAATGCCTAGGATTCCTCAACTTGATTTAAAATTTAAATCAAATATTCAAATTTAAGTTAGATAAGAAAAATCAGTTGATACAACTAATTTATAATTTAAATAGGAATATTTAATTAAATAAGCTCCAGAAAGAATCTTAGTTAGTTAAAATTCTATATTTAATTAAATACAAGAAAAATACAAATAGTTTGTCTAGAATTAATATCTAAACTAAAAGTGTTTTTCTTAAAATTAACTTTAAAATATTAAAATGAAAATAAATTTCATATATTTTAAAAGTTAATTATGTTGCTAATTCAATTTTATTAGGTCAAACTAATATAATTAACCTAGTACAGTTATTCAAATCAGGCAAATGGGCCTTCACAATTGGGGTAGTTCATGTGAGGGGGTGCTGGGTTCAGTATGTCGTACCCACTTCTATGGCTCCCAACTCTCACACAAGGCCCAAAAGAGAGGAATTTAACCTTAAAATAAATAACTGTTATTAATTGAATAGGTCCAAAAACTAGATGGACCTAAATAAAATCTATCATGGTGTGACATTTTATTTAGCAACAACCTATATGCATCTATATTAAAATAATAAACACATAGGCTCACACAGGCACACTTTGGATGGATCCTATCATGTTGCTAGGTCATACACAGATGAAAGAAGATTGTAAATATACCTGTTACAAATTATTATCTGGACCAAGGGAGCCATCAGATCATTAGATCTGGCAAAAAGTAACCATGACTATTTGCAATCAAGTAATAATAGGTTTTAAAAACTTACACACAAGCTAAAACCACATACTCCTGCAACAAGGTTAGCTGGATAGTTGGAAGTAGGATTTATTTAATTTTAAATAAATAATTTCGAAAAATAAATAATTAAATAAATAATATTTTAATTTTCGAAAAAAAAATAAAATTTTAAAAAAATATATTTAATTTCGGAAATAAAAAAAAAATTTAAATTTCGAAATTATTTAAAAAATAAATATTTAAAATTAAACCTACTTTTTGAAAAATTAGGTTTCAACCAACCTAAATATCATTTCAAAAATTTGCTAACTACTTTTAAAAATTAAATGTTATTTTAAAAATAAAAATTAGAAAAGATAAATGAAATATCTTTTCAGATTTTAAATTTAATTTAAATAAATAAAATAACAAAATTTATAAGTTAGCAAAATATCTTACACCTATTTAAAATTACACGATTATAAATATCTTATTTTAAATTTAAATAAGGTCAAAATATCTAAAAAGATTTAATTTTAAAAAAATATATATATAAAATCTGACCTTAAATTTAAAAATAAGATAAGATATAATCAAATTTAAAAATAAGATAGATTTTTAAGCAAGAAGATAGATACTAATTCTATTCAAATTCAAATTACACTAATATCTTGAATTAAATTTAAAAAATATTAAATTAATTCAAAATGATAATTAGAATTGAATTAGGAATAGAAATAGTATATATACAAAACTATACAAAAAATCGGAAGTTAATTCCATGAAAAATCGAAGAAAAACGAAAAAATTGTGAACTGTACGGACAGTTTTGCGATCGCAGGAAAATTTCAGCACAACCCCGATTTTTTCAAATCTTCAAAAATTCATAACTAATTCAAATAAAATCGAAATTGAGTTCTGTAAAAGGCTAACTTGCTTAATTTTTTCCATACTATCCAATAAAAATAATTCGAGAAACAAAATTGCAATTAATTTTCACGAAAATTTACAAACATCAATCAATCATCAAATAACACTCAATACAACATGATACCATCCAAAAACAAACAAACAATCGTTTTAAAGTCCAAATTTCATGCAAGTAAATCAATTACCATGGCTCTGAGGCCAGTTGTTGGAATTTATTTTACCAGGATCTTAGATCTATATGAACTTTCTAAAACGATAAATTAAACACATATAAAATTAAGAAAACCTTACATTGATGTAGCGGAATTAATTTCTCCTTCCACTCAGATCTCTAACCCTCGAATCCTTTCTGTAGCAGAGTATAATCAAGATCTGAGCCCGAATGTTCTTCTTCTTCAAGTTTGATCCTTCACAGTCTTCCAATCTATGATTGAGTTACTGCTTGCTGTGTGTGGGCACTTACTCTTTCAATAGGGTCACGAAATTGATGAAGGGAAAAGAGAGGGATGATTTCGGCCAGGTATAGAAAGTGGGGAAGGCTCAGTTTTTCTGAAGAGAGAAATTTCTGTCAGAAAAGGTTATTCAAAGATGTGCATTTGACTGAGCCATCACTTTCTATTTATAGGCAACTACTAGGCTTAGGTTAGGAATTATTTGACATTAAAATAATGAAAATATTAATTTGAAAAACCTATTTAAGTGGTCGGCCATGGTGTGTTATTGGGCCTCACTTAATTTTGCAGTTTTATCAAATTTTATCTCTATTTTCTCAAAAACGCCAATTTTCCAATTCTAACCTTTTAAATGCCAAAACTAATTATTTAATAACTAAAATAGATTATTAAATAATATTGTCATTTAATTTAATTATTAATTAGACATATAAAGTCCATTAATAAATAAATAAACCTAGAAACTCTTTTCTTTACAATTTCACCCCTACTTAGTGAAAATTCATAAAATTAGACATAGTCTAACTTTAGAATTATAATTGATCAATCACGAATCAATTAATGAGTCTTACAAGCAGAATGTTCTCAACTAGAATGGGGACCATGGATCTATATGCTGAGCTTCCAATAAGTGAACCAAATTTACCAAGTAAATTCCTACTTATTAATTCTTCGTTGAATCCACTCTTAGAACTTAGAATTGCACTCTCAGACTTATATAGAGCATATTGTATGTTCCACGATATCAATATACTATCTCATTTAACCATTGTTATAATCTTATTGTGATTTAAAGATCCTCTATATAGATGATCTACATCGAGATGGGATTTCTTTACCGTTCTCACCCCTCAATGTATTTTGCCCCTTAAAACACTTAGCTACCTGTAAATGGTGTTTAGTGATCTAATAATTAGTCAGTTAAACAAGAGCTCATCCATTTACTTCTATTTGCTAAGCTCGAAGGGAATCATCACTTGACTTCTATACACCAGTAGAAGCTATAGATTCCATATTTATGTTCAGCACTCCCACTCAATCATACTATCATGTTCCCAAAACATACGTATCACCCTGACCCAAAAGTAGGCTTAACTAATAAATTAAAGAACATGAATAGCACTCCTGAGTTGAGCCCAAGCATATCAGGATTTAGATTCTTTTAATCTTAAGATCAACTACTGATATTGACTTGGAAAGATATGTATAACGGTAAGTTTGTAATATCTTAACTTAGTTGCAATATCGGTCCAGTCCAATGTATACTCCATACATTCGAAACTAGTATACTTTACTAATGTTCTGGAAAGAACATAACACTTACTCCAAGTGTAAGTACACATCATCGCTGATTATCACATTAGTGTAAATCCAATAACACTGATAAAACAGGGACCAAAACTTTTGATTCATATGATCACAATCACATTCTACTGTGTTGACGATACTGTAATTGTGAATAAACATATGATCTGGATTTAACTAATTTTGTGTGTATGAATGTAATAAACATATTAAACATATTAAACCATTAGCATGTAAACTTCATGCAAACATCAATCACTTCTAATTTCTTATATCGATAACTAATCAGATTGTAAAGAGTTTTATTTAGGGCATAAAACCCAACAGTGTCTATATGGTGGAACATATAGAGCATTCTATATACTGAGAGTGCAATTCTAAGTTCTATGGGTGGATTCAACGAAGAATTAATAAGTCAGTGAATTTAGGTTATAAATTCTTGATCTGCTTATTGGAAGCTCGGTTATATAGACCCATGGTCCCCCCACTAGTTGAGATAATATTGCTTGTAAGACTCATATAATTGGTTTTGATTAATCAATTATAATTCTCAATTTAGACTATGTCTATTTGTGAATTTTTCACTAAGTAAGGGCGAAATTGTAAAGAAAGAGTTTTAGGGGTATATTTGTTAATTATGATACTTTGTATGGTTCAATTAATAAATATGATAAATGACAATATTATTTAATAATTATTTATAGTTATTAAATAGTTAGAATTGGCATTTAAATGGTTGAATTAGAAAATTGGCGTTTTTGAGAAAATCAGATGCATAAAAGATAAAATTGCAAAATTGCAAAAAGTGAGGCCCAAATCCACATTACTAGGGCCGGCCACTTTTATAAGAATTATCCTCTGATATTTTCATTATTTTAATGCCAAATAATTCAAACCTAACCCTAGTGGAATGCTATAAATAGATCGTGAAGGCTTCAGGAAAATTACACTTTTCATTCAGAAAAACCTGAGCCTCTCTCTCTCTACCTTGGCCGACCACTCTCTCTCTCTCTCTTCTTCCTTAAGATTTCGAAACACTTAGTGATTAGAGTAGTGCCCACACACAGCAAGTGATACCTCAATCATAGTGAGGAAGATCGTGAAGAAAGACTTTCAGCAAGAAGGAGTTTCAGCACTAAAGAATCAGAGAAAGAGATCCAGGTTCAGATCTTGATAATACTCTGCGACAGAAAGGATACAAGGGTTAGAGATCTGAACGGAAGGAGTCATATTATTCCGCTGCACCCAATGTAAGGTTTACTAAACTTGATATGTGTTTATTTCATCGTTTTAGAAAGTTCATATTTAGGGTGTTAATCAACATACTTGTGAGTAGATCTAAGATCTTGGAAAAATAATTTCCAACATGGACATCAAGTCGTGATTCGAGGTAGAACTGTCAATCAACATTAGTGACCTAAAATTGAAGATACCCTTGATTAGGGTCACATCGGTTTGTCATTCGACGCCTAGGACATGCGTCATCCATCCAGACAAGACTCCAGGTTGAGTGAAGTCTACGTGCGACCAGGAAGGTCCCGCGCAGACTTGGGAGTAAATGTTATCCAGTCTTTTGCACATTGACGTGGCGATAGAATTAGATGACACATGTCCCATACTTCTAATACCTGGGCAAAGGAAGGTACCCCTAACAGCCTGTACAAGATTCGTCAGCATCTACAATTGTCTGTTGCCCGAGCAGGGTTGTAAAGAAGACATCCGACCAGGTAGAAGCGTGTATGCGCTGAGCAACTTACAAGAGATAAAAACTTCAAAATAATCTCGTTGCGTCCAGACACAAAGGCGATCCCTACAATCGTGGGATTGAGTCAGAAAAATATGACAACATGTTCTTGCTTCCTATTCTATATATTGTAATTATAAAATAATTGTAATTTCCTATTTTATGCATTGTAAGCAAAAAGAAAACCATCCCTAATGCATTAAGTCTCTATAAATAGTGACTTAGCCTCACAATGAAAGGGATCGAGAGAATTGCTGCAGAAATATACTCTATAGAGAAAATAGTGATCTAAGAGAGTTACTCAGAGATCAGTTGTAAGAGCTTTCAAGAGGAAAAACACTTTGTTCCTTCTCTTAAGTTAATACAATACAAGGGGAGTAGGCTATCACTACACTCACGGGGTCGAACCTCTTTAAAATCTGGTGTTCACTTTACCTTTATTGTTTTTGTTTTCTTTTAATTATATTATTCAATCGTTTTATTATTTGACTCATTGTCGTCGACTAAAAGTGAGGTCAACAAAGATTGAGTGTAGAATTATCTCTAATTAGAGGTCATTCTTACTATTTTTTTTATTAATTAAGATTACGTGTGTAATAATTTTAAATTATAAAGAGTTTTGTTAAAACTGTTTCAATAACTAAGTGAAAAAAAAATTACTAAAAGATCTTCAGTACGGGTGTGCATAAATCGGTCCAATCCAATGAGAACCGATCGATCAAATTACAACCGACCGCCAAACAATGGATATCTAATCGTGATCTGATCGGATTGGATGTTATACGTAAAATCTAGAAATTATTACATAGAAAATATAAATTGATACTTTATTTACAAAAATACCTCCATAAGGTAAAGACAACATTTATACCTTTTATGTAATTTTAATTACTAAAATACCACTTACACTATCACTTACACAATCAGACGATGGTTGCAGGGTGGGGTTGTTGCGTGGTTGCGCAGTGGTTGCATTAGACGAAGGGTTCAATCAGACAATGGTTGTAGGGTGGTTGCTAGGTGGTTGGCCGAAGGTTGCATCAAATGAATATTTCAATCAGACGAAAGTTTCTGGGTGGTTGGCTAAAGGTTGCATCAGACGAAGGTTTCAATCAGACAAAATAACTGTTAGCAAAATGTTTATGCAACTGTAATGCAGCTGTTGTGAAACATTAAAAATCAGAACAGTATTTCCACATACCTAAATCTATCTACATGTCTCTTTATGTTTTAAAATGAACAAATTCACTATTAGAAATTTAAAAAACAACAAAAATACATCAGAATAAACATTTTACTATAGTATAATAATGTAATTTTTACTAAACATTTTCCCATTATATTATTATTAATAATTTTTTAATTTATTTTATTTTTAAAAAATCGTATCAAATCAATTTCATTTTAAATGTGTCACGTCGTCGTGTTTTATCTCTTTTTATCTCGTGTCTCGTCGTCCGATACTTAATATTCCTGATCCTAATTTGTAAAGGAAAATTTGTTAAAATATACTTAAAAATTTAGACTATTCTTTTAATATACCACCTTTAAATAAATACTTTAAATATTCTCCAAACACCCTAAAACTCCAAAATTACCCTTACAATTCAAAAGCTCTCTTCTCCCACTCTCTATATCTAACTTCCCCCCCCTCTCTCTCTCTGTTATTCCCATCCAGCCCCAAACCTTTCAAGCCCCGACTATCACGAGCTCCGACCGACCAAGATGACCCACGACCGAGAAGACCCATGACGACTCGCGACGACCCACGAGAAGCACCCAAGACAACCCACGACCACCATATTTTTTTTCTCTGGTTTCTGACCCATCTAACGCTTGTTTTTTGCATTTTTTTTTCTGGTTTTTGACGATGTCGCGAAACATCGCGAAATCTTGAAACATCTCTAAATGTCTCCAATTCACAACAATGCTTGTTTTATGCATTTTTTTTTTCTGATTTTTGACGATGTCGCGAAATATCGCGAAATCATGAAAACATTTTTAAATGTCTCCAATTCACAACATCGCGAAACACATCGCGAAACATCGCTAAATATCGCAAATCATCACTAAACTTCATCCCTGACCTCAGATTTGTTCTATCATTGCAAATACATCGTTAAATATCGCAAAAATCTGGTAAACCATAAGAAAAAAATGCAAAAAACGAGAGAAATTTTTTTGAAATATAAGGCGGCCGAACAACACTAGCTCCGGTGATGGGTCGTCCGACTGGTAGAGTGTGTGCATGTGTGTGGTGTGAGTATCCTAGAGAGAGAGAGAGAGATGGATGTTTACTTTTTATTTGTTTAGAGGTAAAATTGGTGTAAGTATATTTTGCATGATGCAAAATAGTGGATAAATTAATTTTAAGCATATAATATCAAATTTTCCTTTGTAAATTTTATGTAGTCTTTGTACACTTACCAAATATAGGGTAAGTGTTAAATAATAGTCCTCTTCGAGACAAGACAAATGTCTTAAAATGCACTCTTCGAGTAACTCTATTTGAGTAAAAGTTCTATTTACTCCTTTTATACCCAACAATAACTACACAATTACATATTTAGAGTATTTCACCTCTTTGCAAATTACTAATAAGCTCTGCACTATTTTATATTGTAAGAGTAAAGTTGCAACCCATATTTTTTTCCCTAGACTGGGCAAATAAACGGCGGCTTGAAGACGTATCCCTTAAACTCTGGTTTAACTTTCTTGGCGCTTCCCCAACTCAAATAAACCTCTCTTATGTAGTCCCTCTTTCCAACAAGACTAGCAACGGCGGAAGGAAACCTTGAAATTGAATCAACCCTTGGTTGTTTATTCTATTTCTTCAGATTTTGACCGGAGTTCATAACTCTCTCTCTCTCTCTCTCTCTCTCTATATATATATATATATATATATATTACTTAGCAGATACTTGTATCTTCACAATGAGCAAACTGAGGTGGCTCAGCCTGGTGAGAATCAAACCTCTAACGATAATCTGTTTTATTTCAAAATGTTCAATAAAGAGCTTTCAGTAATGTTTTGGTTTGGATGCAGTGTCGGCGGCATTTGCTCACGTCTATGGCTGCGGAGCCGCGTAATAAACTAGGAAAACTCGTCTCGTTGCCCCACAATTCGTTTTGTAGTCGAGGTATTGAGTACTGAACTTTTTAATTATTAGTTATTGAATTACTTTTGATACACAGTTTTTGATAATATGCTTTTCTGGATTTCATTTCAGCTCTGCACTGTTCTGGTTCTGCACACGGGGGAACTGTGGATTTGGGCTCTTCATTTCGGAAGCGTTATTTTTATGCTTCAGGTTTTCGTCTGTATTTGTTGGCGCTCCTTTTTATTTGGTTTCATTTGCACTAAGGTTTTTTTTTTTTTTTGTCTATTGCTAGGGTTCTATTGCTCCCCGGAACGAGACTACTACGAAATTCTGGGTGTTCCTCGAAATGCAAGTCGGGATGAGATAAAAAAGGCTTTTCATGCAGTAAGTTTAACAAAGTGAGACTCGTATAGTTGCAGGAAAGGGTTTTATTTTAATGCTCTACAGTAAACCTTTTGCTCGTTTAAATTAGTGATTTGTTCTGTTTCCATATCAGGGACTCGAGGACAATTATCTCATTTATGTATAGTATATACACAAATATTGTTTACTGCAATTATTCATTTATATTTCTAAGGTTCGTTGTGTTAACATTTTGTGTAGCTTGCAAAGAAATACCATCCAGATACCAATGAAAACAATCCTTCTGCAAAGAAAAAATTTCAAGACATAAGAGACGCTTATGAGGTCCGACATTGTGCTTTTCATTCTTCCTATTTATTGCTCTCCTTTGTTCATTCTTGTGCATATTGAAAAAGTAATTCAAGTGATGCAACAGAAGGTTTTATTTGTTTAGACAATTTCCAAATAGAAGGTAGAAATGTTAAACAAGGAGTCGAGCGCAGTTTTTCTTGTTGGATATACATATTTATGTACATGTATATTTATATATATGCATAGTATGTATACCCACACATTGTTATGTGTAATGTAATGATACTTACACTGGAAAATCAATAATAGCTTATTTTAATGTTATCTTTTGTTATTGAAAATCATTCAATATTGGGATGTTTGCTTCTTTGAATGTAAATATGTGTATATGTGCAATCATTTTCCTAAATAATGTGAATGACTGTTTCATTTACTCTTTGGTGAATTCCAGGCTCTGCAAGATTCAGAGAAGAGGGAAAAATATGACGAGGTGAAACTTTTTTTCCTTCTTCTCCCAATCAGAGTTATATTGCTTATGTTCCTTAGTGATATGCATATGTATTTAACTTGTCCCCTTCCCCATTTCGGGTTTTTTTTATCATCTTCTATATCTAAGATTTTGTGATGACTGTTGATGTTAAGCCGATTTGCTGGAGCCGTGCATAATAGAATAATTTCAGGATGCTGAGACTGTCATTACAATTTTTTTTGTTGCAATTGAAAGATTGTTTCGCCTATAACATGCACCAATTAGTTAATTGGACTCTGCATATGCTTGTTTTTAATGAAGATGCACACAAGGGGCTCAGAAAATATGGAAGGTGCTGGTGATACTCGGGGTTTTCGTTACAGTAATCAGAATAATTTCTCCAGTTCATTCCATAAAGTATTCTCTGAGGTATACTTTCTTTCTTATTAAAATTTAGATATTTCCATAAACTCCTCACCTCATTATTATCTTATTAGGTCTTGTTAAAATTTAGATATTTGAAATAATTATACCTTTTGCTTGACATTGCAGATTTTTGAACACGATTTTGATCGTTTTGCATCTGATATTCAGGTTAGCAAAATTTGCCTCTAGTTTCTAGCTGTCAAATTAATTCCATAGCTTGATTGACTGTGATATGTTTCATATGCATCTTCATAGGTGGAGTTATCACTCTCTTTTCTTGAAGCTGCTAAAGGATGCATAAGACATCTCTCCGTTGATGCTTATGTTCCTTGTGATTTTTGCTGTAAGTTGATCTAGATCTTTTGTCCTATTATGTATAAAGTATCAGCTTTCAATGATGATTTATTCACTGTGAAGCAAAGCTGAAACATGCAGATTAACTGCCTAATATACCTTGTTTTGGTGTTACTTTGTGAGGTAAAAAAGATAGCACACTTAAGTGAGATCACATCAAATGTGCAGTCTCCCAAACTTCCTCATCAACAATATACACTATCATGGAACTCCTGAAATTAGGACGGGTGTTCCTTTTCTACACTCCATTTTAGCCCACGTCCTTTTTTTTTTTACAATACTCGCTTTATTCATAGTGTGCCCATATTTATGTAGATTCTTTAGTTGTATGCTGAATATAAGTATTTTTCAAACGGGATATATCTAATTTTATACTTTGTATAACTACTGATGTATTGATCATTTTGGTATAAAGTTCGAAAAATAAACAACCGTTTTATTTGATGTCCAGATTTGGGCATTGTAAAGAGCCCCTAAATATTCTTGTACAAGTGTCGCCTTATATTGCTCTTGCGTTGTAGACAATTTTTTTTACCAATGTTGTTTTCTTGCTTCAGAAGGTTATGTTATGTTTCTTTTCTTCTCTGTCTATGATGACGCAGATGGGCAAGGTTATGCTGTTGATGCCAAGAAAAAAGTTTGCCCTACGTGCAGAGGTATTGGGAGAGTAAGTGCTTGAAGGATATACAGCGGATAATCCTACTTAAATTTGCCACTTCCTAAGGATGATATCTTCTTTCTTTTCTCGTAGTTTCCAAAGTTTGAAAAATTAATAATTCAGAAACTTGTGCCAATTGCTTTTTATCTCTTCTTTAGGTAACCATTCCTCCGTTCACATCTACTTGTAATACTTGCAAAGGATCAGGCCGAGTAATAAAGGTTGAATGTTAATTCCAGTAAAATTTTATGTGTAGCTTTACTGCTACCAAGTAAAATATAATGGCAGTCTACTATTTGTCTTTGCAGGAGTATTGTGTGTCTTGCCAAGGATCAGGAGTAGTTGAAGGTGTTAGAGAGGTTAAAGTCACAATACCTGCAGGTTGGTTGTCATTATGCTTTCTTGAAAACTGTTTGGTATAAAAAGGTTTATTTGTTTATGAAATGAAGTTGCATGAAATCTTTTCACTTGTGGCAGAGTTTGCAATTTCATTAGTGAGTTGTGATGTACTAAATGAGAAAAAATGGAAATGCATCATAGAACTTAAAGAGAAACCAAATCATTGCTGGGTATTGGGAGACCTTTCTCTCCCAAATAGAAAAGCTCATAAAAATTTCCCAATGACGCCATATATGCCTTGACATTTCCTTATATCGCACTCCCTATTCCTTCCTCTAACAACTTTCTAACTACTTCGCAAATCCTATACATACCGTTACAATCTCTGCTTGGTGTAGATAATTCTAATGAGAAGTCTTTCAACTTGCTCACGAAATTTTGTGAATCTTTTTTTGACTATGCACACTTCAATGATGTTTTCTCTAGCTCCATAATTAAATTAGTGATATTTCTCTCTCTTATGTTTACTTTTTTGAAGTTTATAGTACACAAAAAGTAGCTACAATTTGAGTTTGACATTTAAATAAAATCATTTAGAAATTGAGAAGTGATTTCTTATGCATTTGCAAGAGTTTTAGAGGGTGTGAAGGAGGAGAAATATCAATGGCATTGCCAAAATATGATCCCCACCTTCCCTTTTTTATTTTCATGTTGTTATGTGAAATGAAAAGAATGATATTCAACTTATATTTCATTGAAAATTTATGCACTTATATATTTATATTCAAAGCTTAGAATCTATCTTAGGAAACTATACATCTAGGAAATTAGAATTAAGGTGACTAAATAGCTAAATATAACTAATATACATCTAACATCACTCTCCCTCAAATTGTAGCATAGATATTAATCATCCAAACTTGATTTTCAATCCGAATTCTGAACCCCAATCAAGTTTTCTTGAAGTTGCTGATCTCCAGTCTTCACATTTCTTGTAAAAATCAAATCTTGTTGAATTTCGTGAAAAAATAAAATGACAATCAATTTCAATGTGCTTAGTTTGCTCATGAAACATAGGATTAGATGCAATATGAAAAGTAGTTTGGTTATCACACCACAATTTTACTGATATTGAAGTTTTAAGTCCTACTTTAGTCTAATGCTGATTAATCCACATTATCTCACAAAGACTGTGCCATAGCCTTATATTCTAACTCTTCCCTAGATTGTGACATAACATAATGTTTTTTTTACTTTTCCATGAAACCTAATTCTCTCCAACAAAGATACAATAACTTGAAGTAGATTTTCTTTCTTTATTGGAATTTGCCCAATGTGTTCTGAAAAACATTCTATATGAGTGTGCCCATGATTTGTATAGAAAATACCACATCTAACTGCTCCTTTCATGTAACACAAAATTTGCTCTAACATTGCCCAATTACTGGGGATGATACAAACTGGCTAACAAGACTGGCTGAGTATGCAATATTTGGACGAGTCAGAGTAAGGTAATTTAACTTTCCAACCAACCTTCGATATCTTTTCAATTATAAGATGCACATTTGGGGTCATTGGGGCACTACAAGGCTTTGCTCCCAGTTTTTCTGTCTCAAATAATAAGTCAAGGACATTTTCTTTGAGATAGAAAGATCCCTCTATATAAATTCAACATCTAAGAAATACTTTACCACGCCTAAGTTCTTTGTGTGAAACTAAGTATGAATGAACGGTCGAAGATATAAAATTGTAGGAAAATCTTCCATTTATTAGGGAATATTCTAGTATAGTTGCCATATCACTATTCTAAGAAAGTTATGGGTATTTGTTTGCCTATGTGCCGACTCACGTAAAGCTATATATACACTGTTTTGTAGAAAAAATACTTTTACCCTAGTTTACTTGGTATCAGAGCCAGTCGTATTCCTATGCCCTAATCCCTGTTTCTTTTTGTTCAACCCTCATTCTCTTGCATTATTTATGAAACCAATATTATTCCAACCAATTCCACCATTGTTCCGCAACTTGATCCAGCCAACTCCACTTATTTTTTATCCTCCTTCCATCAAAATCACTACCATTCGATTGAATGGTAATAATTTTCTTAGATGGTCGCAATCTGTCCAAATGTACATGAAGGGCTGTGAAAAAATAAGATACTTGACGGGAGAGAAGGAGCTAGCAAAAGGAGACACTGCTTGTGAGGTTTGGGATGCTGAGCATTCCATGGTTATAACATGGCTTGTGAATTCCATGGAAGAAGAAATCGACTCCAACTATATGTGCTATTTTACAGCAAAGGAACTTTGGGAAAAAGTAACTCATATGTACTCTAATTTAGAGAGCCAATTCCAAATATTCGAGATGAATCTCAAACGTGGTGAGATAAGACAAGGTGAGCAGATCGATCATGCATTGCTGAAAACTAACTTGAACTCATTTGGTATTCCTAATGTCTCTATTTGACATACAAGTAATGAAATAAATGCTTTAAATTGTTTTTGGATATAATCTACTCCGTAGATAATAGATTCCAGAGCTTCAGACCATATGACTAGTTCTTCTAACCTTTTTGACTCTTATATACCTTATTCAGGTTCAGGAGATAAAAAAGTTAGAATAGTTGATGGTTATTTCTCATCTATTAAACTTTCCGAGGGGATAGATCTTAAATCTGTTCTCCATGTTCCTAAACTTACCTGTCAGCAAATTATCTAGAGATTATAATTGTTGTGTGGTTTTCTATGAATTCCATTGTCTTTTTTCAAGACTAAATTTCGGGGAAGACGATTGGCAGTGCTAGGATGATTAATGGTCTCTATTATTTTAAAGGTGAATTATCTGGTAATAAAATTGCTCAAGGGCTTCATAGTATCAGTTCTCTTCTGTTCATGATCAAAGGTCATTTGAGTTTTTCTTATCTAAAACATCTATTTCTAGCATTATTTAAACGATTGAATCCCTTATCTTTCCAATGTGAGAGGTACTTATTTGCCATGAGCCAAAGAAAATCTTATATTAAAATTTCTTATCAGCCCTCAAAACTTTTTTTACCTTTTTTCATAGTGATGTTTGGGGGCCTTCACAGGTTACTACTAATTTTGGAAAAATGTGGGTTGTTAGTTTTATAGACAACCACACGTCTTTGTTGGATTTATTTAATGAAAGAAAAATCTGATGTTTTACAAAATTTAATAGACATTTTGTAAAATGATAGAAAATCAATTTCAAACAAAAATAAGTATTTTGAGAACTAATAATGGAACCGAGTATTTTAATTACACTTTGGGAAATTTTTTAAAAGAAAAATGAATTGTGCATCAATCTTCCTGTCCAGAGACTCCTGAACAAAATGGGGTAGCTGAACGAAAAAATAAACACTTGCTTGAAGTTGCTCGTGTTATGATGTTTTATATGAATATTCCAAAATATTTATGTGAGGATGCTGTTCTTACTTCATCTTATTTAATTATAGGATGCCTGCTAAAGTGTTATAATATCTTACTCCCTTAACATGTTTAAGAAAGTTTTTTCTTGAATCAAATTGTCGAGTTACCTGTTAAAGTATTTGGTTGTACTACTTATGGTCACCTACCAAAAAGATCTAGGTCCAAGTTAGATCCTAGGTCTAAGAAATGTATTCTTTTTGGGTTATCCTCCTAATAAAAAAGGTTATAAATGTTTTAATCCTGCCACTTAACATGTTTACACTACTATGGATGTTTCTTTTTTAGAGAATACCCGAAATTTCTCCAAAAATTTAATTCAAGGGGAAAATATAGTAGAACCAAATTTTTGAAAAATTAGTGAGTCTTTAGCAAACACTTATTCTTGATGTTTTGATACAAAAACTTAGCCCTAGCCTGCTGATTCTGAATCTGAGCTTAGTTTGTCAAAAAAAGAAATGTTATGATTGATTAAAAATCGTAATAACCTTGAGTATGTGATTTATTCAAGGAAAAATATCTTTGAGAAAATAAAGATCACCAAATCCCTGCACAAGACCAATCGCAGGCCTTGAATGATGGTTCAACAAGTACTCTGAGTAATTCTCTTTCTATTCCTACTTTTGATTCATCTCCTATTAGCAGTATTAAGCCTTCTTCTCAATCTAATTTAAATGCTATTGTCGTTCACACTAAACCCATTGCTAAATCAATCCTAGTTGCATTTGACTCAGATGATCTTCCTATTGCTCTTAGAAAAGGAACTCGTACTTGTACTAGATATCCTATTGCCAAACACATCTCATACAATCGTCTATCTGAAATATATAAAGCATTTACTACTACTATTTCAGAACTCGTTGTACCTAGAAACATACAAGAAGCATTGGGGGAATCAAGTTGGAACCAAGTAGTATCTGAGGAAATGAATGTTTTGGAGAAAAATGGAACTTGGGAGATTGTTAAGCTACCGTAAGGGATAAAAATTGTTGGTTGTAAGTGGGTGCTTACAATAAAAAGCAAAGCTAATTGAAGTATTAAAAGATACAAAGCTAGATTTTGGCAAAAGGATTCACTCAAATCTATGGGATAGGCTATCAAGAAATGTTTGTTCCTACAGCAAAAATGTCAACCAAACATGTCAATTTTTAATAGGAGAAGAAGTTTTCAGAATAATTTACTTAATAGGTTTGAACATAGCTCTTAGCAACCAGACAAACTTTTAGTCAAGCAAGTCACCTATGTGGATTGACCTTAATTGCGAACATCAATTTGCATCCTATAGAACGTTTTCCTAAAGGTAAATCGACCAAATTCTTGGTGACAATGTTGTATAAAACATTCATCTCTTTCTAACCATTGCATTATGCCAACCATCATTATGGTTTCTTGAATTGTTTTAGGAATAGAGATAGCGTCAATGGAAACAATAAAAGAACAAGAAGAAAATGACAAGTTGTTATAGGAAACAAAAGATGAAATAAGATAAGTACAATGGTGTTTATCTTTGTGCAACACAATAGGAGGATCATGGTTCGATACTTGATTTTGATGATGAAAGAGCAGGTGCAAGACATGAATTACGAGGTGGATGCCTGGAGTAGACTTGAGTAATAGGAGGCTTGTCAAAAGTTGTTTTTATGACAAGTTTAGAAGTTGTGGTAAAATATATCAACAAATCATCTCCCTGGGGAGTAGGAATAGTAGCAAACGAAAAGTACAGTGAGTCCTTTGTGAAGGTAACTGAGACAAGATATTTGTTAAGAACAATAAAATCTACAACCTTTTTGTAGATATTTGTTAAGAACAATAAAATCTACAACCTTTTTGTAGATATTTGTTAAGAACAATAAAATCTATAACCTTTTTGTAGATGAGAATAACGAAGAAAAACACTTCAAAGATTTGAGATTTAATTTAGTTACATGTGGATAAATATCCCGTACAAAATAAGTAATACCAAATATCCTAGGTTCAACAGGAAACTATGATTTATTGGGAAAAAAGGATTTTGTAAGGGATCTCACCATTAAGAACAAAGAATGACATGCAATTAATGAGGAGCATGTTGTAAAAACGACGTCGACCAAAAAAGTTTTAGAAACATGCATTTGAAATGAGAGCTCTTCAGTTTTAAAATGTCTGTTTTTACATTATGCTATACCATTTTCGGATGCAATATCAACACAGGATGCTTCATGAAGCATGCCACTCTAAACAATATTTAGTGAAATAAAGCTAGTGTATATTTTTGACGTTGTCGCTTGACCAAGTAATAATGGGAGTATTAAATTGATTTTTAATTTCAGCACAAAATCTAAAAAAAAAAAAAATGCAGAATGACTTCATTAATTCTATCGTATCTTTTGGTGGACATAGTTAATTCGAAGCATCTATTATGATTGGATTAGTATAAGGCTGTGTTTTACGCAAAACACTTCATGATTTGACATGATAGTGGCGTGAAATTTGTTGTTTTTTTTTTAGGCATTTAAGAATTATTTTTTTTTATATTTTTTGGTCAAAGTGACAGTGTGGTACTGAAGCATGCCTAAAAAGTTTAGGATCATTTGGAGGTGTTTAAGGTTTTTGGACAAGTTGGATAGGCTTTGGGATGATACGATGCCTTCTGGGGGTGACGCGTCACTTGCGTTTAGGAAATATACGATTTTCAGCAGACGATGTGTCACCACAGAGGAAGCGAAACTTTGCTTGTCTGTTCCGTACAATGTACGTTTTTGGCTCCAAAATCTGTTTTAAACAGTTCTCTACTGGTTGGACCTAATGAAGGGATTTTTTAAAGAGTTTTTGGGACTTGATCACTAATTCTCCCTTTAAATTCTCTTGCTGTCAAAACTCTTAAAAAAGAAAAAAACTCTTGCTGTCAAAGATTCTTATTTTTCTCTAGAATTTCTTATGTTTGTTGTATCAAACTCCTTATTCTAAAATTGTAGAAACCTCAGGCAACTCTTTTTTAAAAGTTCTGGACAAAGTTTCTGAACTTATGCAAGTCTTTGTGTTGATATTGTTTGTTGTACTCCTTTGTATTTATAGATTTTGTTCATTGATTTGTTTATCTTCAATTCTTCATTGCTGTTTATAACCACTACCTCCAACAATTAAATTTCCTTTTGATTTTTTATCTTCATTGTTGTTTATAACCACTGCCTCCAACAATTATGTTTTCTTTTGGATCAGGTATAGATTCTGGAGATACTATACGTGTACCAGGGGCTGGAAACACTGGTGGTCAAGGAAGTGAACCTGGTACCTTATACATTAAACTGAAGGTTTGGTTTTATTTCTTTCATTTTCTTACAATTACAAATACTTTAAGACTGTTTGCTGCAGTTTCATCTGCTATTGTTGACTGCCGAATTTATCACTAGGAGATTTCTTTATATTTTTTTTACCTTTATTCATACAATAAAAGGAAAAAGGATCTCTAAGATCTGAAGTCTCGTTGCTGATTTGATTTCAGGTTTTTATTTAAATCCCTGATTTTAAGAGATTATTTAATCATGTAATAGAGGAGAATTGTTGGCAGATTTGCTGTCAAGCGCTCCAATGCTTCTATTAATGGAATCATCATTAGAGAATTTTAACATGCAATTACAAAAATAAAGGGGGAGAAAATGAAAAAGCCAATACAGAGATGCTCGTGCCTCTCTCTTACGTTTAGTGCGGTTCACCTTTTTATTAGCAGATCATATTATAGGTCAAGCAATTAGATCCATCCTTGCTATTTTGACTTGGCTATCCCTCTCTCAACTTTATATGGTTTGAGGGATCAACGAGTAAATATCTAAATTTTGATGCATAAGTGGGTCCAATGCACTGGAAGATGCACTCTTAATTCTTTGCAAACTGCTTTTTATTATTTTCCCTCCAGAGGGTAAATGAGCCTATTGTTCTTGTTCAAAAGAATTCTGCCACATTTAAAATATAAAACTATTTGACAAAATGACCCTTTATGTCACGTTTAAAATATTCTTTTTAAAGTCTACAATCTTTTCCTTATAATTATTTGGAATGCTTATCATTATTTTTCATCCACAATTCCCCAACCCCATCCCTTGAAATGCATAGTATTTTTGGGCTATGTTGAATCTATTATTCAAGCTTGATCAGGAGACTTCCTTGCTTTGGGTCCTGTAGGTTGCCAAAGATCCTATATTTGCTAGAGATGGGGCAGATGTTTATGTGGACTCCAATATCAGCTTTACACAGGTGAGATTTTTGCCTTACATGTAATCTGTAACATTTACCTGCTGCTCCATTTGACTAGACAGATGTGTACTCTTTCGGAACCATTTTGTTGCATCTTCTTTATTTATAATCTGTACGTACAGGAAGTACATTCAAAGTACTGTTAGATACAGTTTTGGTGTAATAATGTCTAAAGTATTGTTGATGCCAATCATTTTGCCTAAGTATTTTTTTAAAGAAAAAAATAGGTTCCTAGATTGAGGTGCTCTGGCCACTTTACGGCGAATATGACTTTACTAGTTTGAAATGGGAAGTCGATGTTCTGCAAGTGGGAACAAATCTCAGTTTGAGACATAGTTACAAAATCATTGCTGACCTGATTTTGTATATATAGTTGAACTCGTTTACCAATATGACTTTACTAGTTTGAAATGGGAAGTCCATGTTCTGCAAGTGGGGACAAATCTCAGTTTGAGACATAACTACAGAACCATTGCTGACCTGATTTTGTATATATAGTTGAATTTGTTTATCAATATAACAAGTCAATCTTGTATAACTAACACAAAGATGTGCATTTGATCAAAAGAATATTTCATACTGTTAGAATATTAGCTGTAAAAATTAGTGTTAATTGTATTTATTAACTTCCTCTTTAGTCTCCTAACTTTGTATATAAATATATATTATTCTATGGAATACAATACACAATTCTATTCACTATTTTCTACATGATATCAGAGTAATACTTAGAATTGTGATTCGAAATTCGAAATTAGGGTTCATGAAAAAAAAGAGATTAGGGTTCCTTTTTCGGAAACCCTAGTTAGAGTGCGAGTTCTTTCTCACCGCCCACATAAACGGATTGCCCAGCCGCTGAATTACAAAACCTTGAAGTCTGACGGCCAAATTCACCGTGCGTGGGCCCCACGCGCTGCCAATTGCCGCCGCCGCGACTCTCACGCGCCGGCGTATGAGGGCGCGTCTGACCTCTTTTTTGGTGAAGGTCAACGTCCGTCACGCTCCTGGCCCTTCCTCGTCCTCCTTGCATCGGGCTCCAATGGTTCTTCTCATTTTGTGGTTTAATACTTTTTTCTTTCTCGTGTTTGTGTTCATTTTTTAGTGTTCGCTTTCTTTCTTTTCTCTTTCAATTGTTTTTCTAGAGATTATGGTAGAAATAAAATCATATTCGAAATCGATAGTTGTTTTCGATGTTATCTCGTGATTTCTAAAATCATGGACCATAAATTGATTGGTTCGAATTATTTGGAATGGAGTAAGACGATTTGACTATATTTGAGGAGTATTGACAAAGATGATCACTTGACTGATGATCCTAAAAAAAAAAAGATGATTCAAGAAAAATATGACTCCATGAGATGCTTGCTTGCTCCTTCAAATTTAAAATTCTATCGATGATGAAATAATTAGTTTGATTAATCATTGTGAATTGGTTAAAGAACTAATGGATTACTTGGAGTTTTTGTATTTTGGAAAAGACAACATATCTCACATATATGATGTTTGCAAAGCCTTTTATCATGCAGAGAAACAAGATTAGTCTCTTATGAGTTACTTTATGGCATTTAAAAAAAATACATGAAGAGTGTAAACAATGTTGAAGAGAATTGTGTATATTATTCCATAGAGTAGTATATATTTATTTACAAAGCTAGGAGACTAAATGTGAAACTACTAAATACAAGTTACCCTAATTTTTACAACTAATATACATTTAATATTCTAACATTGCCCCTCAAGCTGGAGCATAGATGTTACTTATTCCCAGCTTGTTACAAAGATAATCAACTCGCATCCCATTCAAAGCCTTTGTAAAAATATCTCCTAATTGTTCTTCAGTCTTCACATATCTTGTGGAGATCAGACCTTGTTGAATTTTCTCACAAACAAAATGACAATCAATCTCAATGTGCTTAGTTCGCTCGTGGAACACGGGATTTGAGGCAATATGAAGAGCAGCTTGATTATCACACCACAATTTTGCTGGAATAGAAGTCTTAAACTCGAATTCAGTCAAAAGTTGATAAATCCATATTACCTCACACACAGACTGTGCCGTAGCTCTATATTTTGATTCAGCACTGGATCTGAACATAACATTTTGTTTCCTACTCTTTCAAGAGATGAGATTGCCCCTAACAAATACACAATATCCTGGAATGGATCGTTTATCTATCTTGGAGCAAACGCAATCTGCATCAGAGAAACACTCAATCTGGGTATGTCCATGATCCTTGTAAACTATACCTCGTCCTAGTGCTCCTTTCAAGTAACATAAAATTTGCTCCAATGCTGCCCAATGATGAATTGTTGGAGAAGACATAAACTGACTAATGACACTAACTGAGAATGCAATATTTGGATGAGTCACAATTAGATAATTAAACTTTCCAACCAATTTGTGATATTTCTCAAGATGTTCAAATGATTCCCCATCACGTGTAAGATGCACATGTAGATTCATTGGAGCATTATAAGGTTTTGCTCCAAATTTTCCTGTCTCAGTCCCACTTTTATTGTTACTTTAGTTGATGGTTCACTATCTTCTGTTCTTGGATCTGGCTCCCACACCTTTGCTCACTTTGTCATCAGTCTTACATTTACCTAATTTGTCCTTTAATTTGCTTTCTGTTAGTCAACTCACTCGTAATCTAAATTGTTCAATCTCATTCTTTCTTGATAATTGTTTGTTTCATGATCTTATGACAAAGAAGATTATTGGTAAAAGACATGAATCTGGTGGCCTTTATGTTCTTGATCCACATTCAGCAACCTCTATTGCTTGTCCGAGTGTTGCTTCTGCTTTTAAGGCTCATTGTTGTTTGGGCCATTCATCCCTTTCTTTGCTTAAAAAACTCTATCCTCAGTATAGTAAGGTATCTTCATTAGATTGTGAGTCATGACAGTTTGCCAAACATCATCGTGTTAGTTTGAGTCATCGAGTCAATAAATCTGGTAGTATTCCTTTTGAGTTAGTTCATTCTAATGTTTGGGGTCCTTCTCTTATTTTGTCTGAACTTGAATTCAGGTATTTTGTTACTTTTGTGGATGATTATTCTCGTATAACTTGGTTATATTTAATGAAAAATCGTTCTGAGTTGTTTTCTGTATTTGTGCTTTTTGTGCTGAAATTCAAATTCAATTCAATGTGTCTGTTCGTACTTTGCGAAGTGATAATGCCATAGAGTACACATCTGCTCAATTTCAATTTTACAAGACCTCTAATGACATGCTTCATGAAACTTCTTGTGTTGATATTGCACCTCAAAATGGGGTAGCAGAATGTAAAAACAGACATCTTCTTGAAACGGCATGTGTCCTCTTGTTTCAAATGAAAGTTTCTAAATCTTTTTGGGCTGATGCAGTTTCCACAGCATGCTTTCTTATTAATCGCATGCCATCCTCTGTACTTAATGGTGAGATCCCATTTAAAATTCTTTTTCCTTGTAAGTCATTGTTTCCAGTTGCTTCTCGGGCATTTGACAGTGTTTGTTTTGCTCACGATGTCCGTCCACATGTCACCAAATTAGACCCTAAGGCATTAAAGTGTGTCTCTCTTGGTTATTCTCGTATTCAGAAAGGGTATATGTGTTATTGTCCAGATCTCAACAAATATGTTATTTCTATTGATGCTACTTTTGTAGAAAATACACCTTAATTTTCATCTTCACCTACTCCTCGTTAGGTGGAGGATGATGATTTGTTGGTATATTCTGTCACATTCTCTGCGTCTGATACATGTTCTGACGAGTCTCTTGTTCCGTTACCTGCCTCGGTCATAGCTCCCAAAATGCCTACACCTCCACCACCTCCACCACTTCCTAGGCCTCCTATAGTGTACACTAGGCGTCCACCTCCTCCACCTCCCATTTCATGTCTTGTACCTGCATCTTCGTCATCAGATCTAGAACTTAAAGATGATCTTCCCATTGCACTACGTAAAGGTAAATGCCGATGTACATATCTTATTTCTTTTTTTGTTTCTTATAATCATCTCTCCTTTTCTTTATGCTCTTTCATTGCTTCTTTTGATTCTATCACTATTTTTAAAACTATTCGTGAAGCAATGTCTAATAATGGTTGGCTTGCTGCAATGATAGAAGAGATGAATGCTTTAGTTGCAAATAGTTGGGACTTGGGTTAATTTATCTTCAGGAAAGCAAGCTATAGAGTGCAAATGGGTGTATATTGTTAAATTTAATTAAAATGGAACAATTGCTCGCTTAAAGGCCTGTCTTGTTGCCAAGAGTTATGCTCAAACTTATGGAGTGGACTATTGTGACACTTTTTCTCCTGTTGCTAAATTCACATCTGTTCGACTGTTCATTTTCATGGCAGCTACTTATCATTGGTCTGTGCATCAACTTGATATTAAAAATGTTTTTTTTCATGGAGATCTTGAGGAAAAAGTGTATATGGAGCAACCTCCTGGGTTTGTTGCTCAGGGGGAGTTTGTCGTCTTCACAAATCTTTATATGGATTGAAATAAAGTTCTCGAGCTTGGTTTGGTAAATTTAGTTAAACTATTGAGAGATTTGTTTTGTTGAAAAGTAAGTCAGATCATTCTGTGTTCAATAGATCAACTGTTGGTATCATTTTGTTAGTGGTGTATGTTGATGACATCGTTATTACTAGAAATGATACTAAAGGTATCTCATCCCTTAAGTCTTTCATTCATACCCAGTTTCATCCGAAGGATTTAGGGGTGTTCAAGTATTTCTTGGGAGTTGAAGTTACTCATGGTAAACAATGTATTTTTTTTTTCTCAAAGAAAGTATGTACTTGATTTGTTAACTAAGATAGGAAAATTGGAAGCAAAACCTTGTAATGCTCCAATGAATCTAGCTGTGCATCTTACACGTGATGGAGAACCATTTGAAGATCTTGAGAAATATCGATTGTCATTTTGTTTGTGAGAAAATTCAACAAGCCCTGATCTCCACATGATATGTGAAGACCGAAGAACAATTATGAAATATTTTTACAAATGCTTTGAATGGGGTGTAAATTGATTATCTTTGTAACAAGTTGGACTTAACATTTATGCTCCAGCTTCAAAGGGATTGTTATATTAGTTGTAAAAATTAATTTAATTATATTTAGTAGTTATCTGTTTATTCTTCTAGCTATGCATATAAATATATAAGAATATAATACACAATTTTATTTACCATTTTCTACACATTCAGAACTCATAAGAGAATTCAGTTACATCCTTTCATGAACATCCGATAGAATCTGATGAAAGTATAATTAACGCTTAATATGGCTGATTATTGTGCAAACTTCCATATCTTATCCTAAGACGTTTATATGATCTTGTGGAAGTGTCAAGATCAAAGTATTAGGTTTCGTCTGTAGATATACATTCAGTTTTTATTTTGTAGTGCTTGCTTACATATTAACTTTTAGTAAGGTTTTGTTGATAATTATTATTGTAGTTTTGAAAATGATTTATTATATCTATTTTAATTGATTTATTAATATATTTAATTTGGAATTATATTTAATATAATTACAGAAGTTACTCATCTGCATTTATGACTTTTAAGTTGCAATATAATCTGTAGAGATTTTTGTGTTATTTCAGGCAATCCTTGGTGGTAAGGTTGAGGTGCCAACATTGTCAGGGAAGACACAAGTAAAAGTATGATGCTGCCTCTATCCAAGTCTTCTTATTGATTTTCTTGTATATGTATTACATAATATGATGTGTTAAATGTTTAAGCTTTTAATTTTCATGTTTATCATGTTACCATGGCTTTCTTTTTCCATAAGTGAGGCTCCCGAATAAATTTGGGAGGTGGTGTCTAAGACAAGTGATCTTTGTCTTTTTTTTTTTTAAAACACGATGAGTTAAATGAGTGTTTTCACTAGCGAACAAGCAATCTGGATATTTAACAAATTCCCCCTAGTATGAGTACCAAATTTTCTGTATGTGTGCAATTTAATAACATGATTGTGGATGTAGACAAAATTTTTATATTTACTTATTAAGTTCTCCAGCTTTGGAGTCTCTTGCTATTTCTGTATGCCTCTTATGCCTTAACAAGTTAAATTAATGTGTTTCTCCTTTATATCACGAAGATTATATTTCGAAAATTAGGCACATTAGTGCTGTTCCCTGCATCGGTACAGTACCCTAACTTTTCATGTGCTGGTGCTAAAAATACGTGCAAAGCTACTTTTTAAGATCAATTAGTTTTAGAAATTGGTTCGCCATGTATATCTGTGTTAGCTTCTTGTTCCTATATGGTTTTTTTTTGGTCAAGAAGAAAGAAGCTTCATTAAATCAAATTACAATTGAGCTATTGATGTAATCACTCTATGCTCATTCCTAGTGAGCTTTCTATGAGTAACATTTTGCACCCCATTTTTAAGACTATTTAATCTCCTTATCTATGTAAGCAGCAGTGTAAGAAAATTCATTGTAAATACATTTGTTCCTATTATTCCAAATATGTAGACTGTAGCAGCAAACACATTAGCTAGAATGTCTGTCAACAAATCTTGTTCCTATATGTTTTTTTTTTGCTTACTCTTGTTCCTATATGTTGTTATTAAATAAGATTTACTTATATTCAGCTTTTCACTTACTCTTCATTGCTTGTAATTATTGGCTTCTCAGATACCTATGGGAGTTCAGCATGGACATCTTCTAATACTAAGAGGCAAAGGTTACCAAACTAGTCTCCTACTGTGCTTGAAAGCTTGCTACCTTTTTGTTTTTTGTTATCCTTTAATCCTCACATTTTTGTAAATTTGTGATACTGCAGGACTTCCAAAGCCCGGCCTTCTTATTAACCACCATGGAGATCAGTATGTGCGCTTTAGTATCAAATTTCCCACGTAAGGTCTCGAGGTCTCAACGATCAATGAGTTTCTTTCTTTCTTTTCTTCTTTTTACAAAACTGCCTTGTTTAATTGGATAAGAATACAAGGGTGTAGTATAACCACAGGTATCACAGCAATATAAAATGTGGCACGCACAAAAATAAACCAAAAGAACATTAGAAAATAAACTTTCACTCTCATTGAACTAGAGAATGGAAAATAAAATAAACTCACTCTCAATGAACATTAGAAAATAAACTTTCACTCTCAATGAACTAGTGAATGGGAAATCTATTTACATTATACAGCCAAAAAACAACTCAAGGCCTATTCTTCTCCAAAGGCAGTTTGCCTCATTGATGGGTGAAAGAGTAACATTTTTATTGAAACAAAACTGCCTTGTATTAATTTAAAAGAAGTGTACTTCAAAAATCCACAAGTATCATCAACAAAGAAAGTTGATACAAAGAATTAGGAAAACAGAAACTAGAGAGCGGAATGAATAGAAAAAAATAATTACAAAATGTTATGATCCCATATCGACTAAGAGATTGATTGGTGGTATATAACTACTTAAGACTTGTTAGATATTAGATGTATATTAGCTGTAAAAGAATTAGATATTTAGTAGATATTTAGTAGATATTTAGTCTCCTAACTTTGTATATAAATATGTATTATTCTATGAAATCAACACACAATTCGAATCACTATTTTCTACATGGTATCAGAGCATTGTGATTCAAAATTCGAAATTCGAAGTTAGGGTTCTGAATAAAAAAAAAAAAAGAAAAATTAGGATTTGAGTTTAGGGTTGTTTTTTCGAAAATCCTATTTGGAGTGAACATTTTTTCTCACCGCCCACATAGGAGGACTGCCCAGCCGCCGATCTACGAACCCCCGAAGTCCGGTCGCCGGATTCCTCGCGCGTGGGGCTCACGCGCCGCCTGAAGCTTCTGCGCGTGGGGCTCACGCGCCGGCGCGTGGAGGCGCGTGTGACGGCGCCTTCGACGGCGTTCTGTTGCCGATTCTTCACTGGGTTCTTCTAAGCCCACTCGCATCTGTTCTAGGTTGTAATTCGGTATTTGTTTGTTTTCTTCGTGTTTGGGTGTTCATTCTTTGGTGTTCTTTTGTTCTTTTTCTTTGTCCTTTGTGTTTGCTTTTGAGATTATGGCAGAGATAAGATCAGATTCAAAATCAGTTGTTGTTTCTGATGTTGTTCCCGTGATGTCTAAAATTACGGATCATAAGTTGATTGGTTTGAATTATTTGGAATGGAGTAAGACGATTCGATTGTATTTGAGGAGTATTGACAAAGATGATCACTTGACTGATGATCCTCCTGAAGAAACAAACGATTCAAGGAAAATATGGCTCCGTGAGGATGCTCGCTTGTTCCTTCAAATTCGAAATTCTATCGATAATGAGGTAATTAGTTTGATTAATCATTGTGAATTGGTTAAAGAACTAATGGGTTACTTGGAGTTTTTGTATTCTGGCAAAGACAACATATCTCGCATATATGATGTTTGCAAAGCTTTTTATCGCGCGGAGAAACAAGATAAGTCTCTTATGAATTATTTTATGGCTTTCAAGAAAACATATGAAGAACTTAATGTGCTATTACCCTTTAGTCCTGATGTAAAAGTTCAACAGCGCCAACGAGAACAGATGGCTATTATGAGTTTTCTTGCAGGACTCTCATCTGAATTTGACTCTGCAAAGTCACAAGTTCTCTCTGGTTCTGATGTCTCCTCTTTACAAGATGTGTTTACTCGTGTTCTTCGCACAGAGACTACCTCTTCAACTCCTCTTAATAGCGCCTTGGTGAGTCGTAATAATTCTGCACCGGAAAGAAACTCTACTCCCAGTGGATTTAAAGGAGGTAATTCACAAGGACCTGATAACCGCACACCAAATTCTGGGAGCATCATGTGCAATTATTGTAAGAAACCAGGCCACACCAAGTTTGAGTGTAGGAAGTTACAATTTAAGAATCGACAACAACACTCTGCCAATATTGCAAGCACTAGTGATGCATCTGACAAATCGGTCCTTATTTCTGCTGATGAATTTGCCAAGTTCTCAAGGTATCAGGAAACACTTAAGTCTTCATCTTCTTCTGTCACTGCGATTGCTGATTCAGGTAACTCTAATGTATGCCTTCTTTCCAAATCCTCAAAATGGGTCATTGATTCTGGTGCCACAGATCATATGACAGGTAATTCCCGTCTCTTTTCCACTTTTCAGTCTCACAGTCCCACTTCTGTTGTCACCTTAGCTGATGGGTCAACAGCTTCTGTTCTTGGATCTGGCACTATTGTTCCTACACCTATGCTATCTTTGTCATCAGTCTTACATTTACCTGATTTGTCCTTTAATTTGCTTTCTGTTAGTCAACTCACTCGTAATCTAAATTGTTGCATCTCATTCTTTCCTGATCATTGTTTGTTTCAGGATCTTATGACGAAGAAGATTATTGGTAAAGGACATGAATCTAGTGGCTTGTATGTTCTTGACCCACTTCCGCCAACCTCTATTGTTTGTTCGAGTGTTGCTTCCGCTTTTGAGGCTCATTGTCGTTTAGGTCATCCATCCCTTCCTTTGCTCAAGAAACTGTGTCCCCAATATAGTAGTTTATCTTCGTTAGATTGTGAGTCATGTCAGTTTGCCAAACATCATCGTGTTAGTTTGAGTCCACGTGTCAATAAACGTGCTAGTGTTCCTTTTGAGTTAGTTCATTCTGATGTTTGGGGTCCTTCTCCTATTTTGTCTCAACTCGGATTCGTGTATTTTGTTACTTTTGTGGATGATTATTCTCGTGTAACTTGGTTATATTTAATGAAAAATCGTTCTGAGTTGTTTTCTATATTCTGTGCTTTTTGTGCTGAGATTCAAACTCAATTTAATGTATCTATTCGTACTTTGAGAAGTGATAATGCCAAAGAGTACACGTCTGCTCAATTTCAATCTTATATGACCTCTAATGGCATGCTTCATGAAACTTCTTGTGTTGATACGGCACCTCAGAATGGTGTTGCAGAACGTAAAAACAGACATCTTCTTGAAACTGCACGTGCTCTCTTGTTTCATATGAAAGTTCCTAAACCTTTTTGGGCCGATGCAGTTTCCACGGCATGCTTTCTTATTAATCGCATGCCATCCTCTGTTCTTAATGGTGAAATTCCATTTAAAATTCTTTTTCCTAATAAGTCATTATTTCCAGTTGCTCCGCGAGATGGTAGTGTTTGTTTTGCTCGCGATGTCCGTCCATCTGTCACCAAATTAGACCCTAAGGCACTAAAGTGTGTCTTTCTTGGTTATTCTCGTCTTCAGAAAGGGTATAGGTGTTATTGTCCTGATCTCAACAAATATCTTGTTTCTATTGATGTTACCTTTGTAGAAAATACACCTTATTTTTCATCTTCCACTACTTCTACTAGTCCGGGGGAGGATGATGATTTGTTAGTTTATTCTGTCACATCCTATGCGCCTGCTACATGTTCTGGCGGGTCTCTTGTTCCTTCACCTGTCTCGGTCGTCACCCCCGCAATACCACCTCCACCACTCCCTCGGCCTCCACCACCTCCACCACTCCCTCGGCCTCCACCACCTCCACCACCTCTACCACCTCCACCACTCCCTCGGCCTCCTATAGTGTACACCAGGCGCCCCCCTCCTCCACCTCCTGTTTCATGTCCTGCACCTGCATCTTCATCATCAGATCTGGAAATCTCAGATGATCTTCCCATTGCACTACGTAAAGGTAAACGCCAATGTACTTTTCCTATTACTTCTTTTGTGTCTTATAATCATCTCTCTTCTTCTTCTTGTTCTTTTATTGCTTCTCTTGATTCTATCACTATTCCTAAAACTGTTCGAGAAGCGATGTCTCATCCTGGTTGGCTTGCTGCAATGATAGAAGAGATGAATGCTTTGGTTGCGAATGGTACTTGGGTCTTGGTTGATTTACCTTCCGGAAAACAGGCCATCGGGTGTAAATGGGTGTTCACGGTTAAATTCAATCCAGACGGCACAGTTGCTCGCTTAAAGGCCCGTCTTGTTGCCAAGGGTTATGCTCAAACCTATGGAGTGAACTATTGTGATACTTTTTCTCCTGTTGCTAAACTCACATCTGTTCGACTGTTCATTTCCATGGCAGCTACTCATCATTGGCCTTTGCATCAGCTTGATATTAAAAATGCTTTTCTTCATGGAGATCTTGAGGAAGAAGTATATATGGAGCAACCTCCTGGGTTTGTTGCTCAGGGGGAGTTAAGGCGAATTTGTCATCTTCGCAAATCTTTATATGGATTGAAACAAAACCCTCGTGCTTGGTTTGGTAAATTTAGTTAGGCTGTTGAGAAGTTTGGTTTGTTGAAAAGTAAGTCAGATCATTCTGTGTTTTATAAAAGATCAACTGTTGGTATCATTTTGTTAGTGGTGTAAGTTGATGACATCGTTATTACTGGAAATGATACTGAAGGCATCTCATCCCTTAACTCTTTCATTCACACCTAGTTTAACACGAAAGATTTAGGAGAGTTCAAGTATTTCTTGGGGATTGAAGTTACTCGGAGTAAACAAGGTATTTTTCTGTCTCAAAGAAAGTATGTACTTGATTTGCTAACTGAGACATGGAAATTAGGAGCAAAACCTTGCAATGCTCCGATGAATCCAGCTGTGCATCTTACACGTGATGGGAAACCATTTGAAGATCCTGAGAAATATCGCAGGTTAGTTGGAAAGTTGAATTATTTAACTGTGACTCGTCCAGATATTGCATTCCCGGTTAGTGTTATCAGTCAGTTCATGTCTTCTCCAACAATTCATCATTGGGCAGCATTAGAACAAATTTTATGTTACTTAAAAGGAACACCAAGACGAGGTATAGTTTACAAGGATCATGGACATACCCAGATTGGGTGTTTTTCTGATGCAGATTGGGCAGGCTCCAAGGTAGATAGACGATCCACTTCAGGATATTGGGTATTTGTTGGGGGCAATCTGGTCTCTTGGAAGAGTAAGAAACAAAATGTTGTATCTAGATCCGATCTTTGAATCAGAATATAGAGCTATGGCCCAGTCTGTGTGTGAGGTAATATGGATTTATCAGCTTTTGACTGAATTCGGGTTTAAGACTTCTATTCCAGCAAAATTATGGTGTGATAATCAAGCTGCTCTTCATATTGCCTCGAATCCCGTATTCCACGAGCGAACTAAGCACATTGAGATTGATTGTCATTTTGTTCGTGAGAAAATTCAACAAGGTCTGATCTCCACAGGATATGTGAAGACCGGAGAACAACTAGGAGATATTTTTACAAAGGCTTTGCATGGGGTGCGGGTTGATTATCTTTGTAACAAGCTGGGCATGATTAACATCTATGCTCCAGCTTGAGGGGGAGTGTTAGATATTAGATGTATATTAGCTGTAAAAGAATTAGATATTTAGTAGATATTTAGTAGATATTTAGTCTCCTAACTTTGTATATAAATATGTATTATTCTATGAAATCAACACACAATTCGAATCACTATTTTCTACAAGACTGTTGGGATCCCACATTAACTAAGTACGGTTTTGGTTGGTGGTTTATAGCTACTTAGGCACCCTCCTCTCTTATGGTAGCTTTTGGGAGTGAGTTCTACTACCTAAGTATTTCTCGAGTGGTTATAAACCACCAACCAAACCCCTTTCTAGAGAGGACGTCCATGGTGGTCCACTCTATGATGGACTTTTGCAACGTCGATCGATCCCACTTGAGGGTGCATGCCACTGATACCATTTATTACTATCATAGAGGGTGTTCAAGTAGTTATTAACTACCAACCAATCTCATACTTAGTCAATGTGGGATCCTAACAATATACCTTTTCTTAGAGAGGACGTCCATGGTGGCCCACTCTATGGTGAACTTTTGCAATGTCGATCCCACTTGAGGGTGCATGCCGCTGATACCATTTATTACAATCACAAAGGGTGTTCAAGTACTTACTAACCACCAACCAATCTCATACTTAGTGTGGGATCCTAACATAACACTAGAAATTGTGACTTGAGCAAAGGCAGTGAGGATTATTTCAAAAGAACCTGCCTTCATACCACAACTTTTTGGAGAATAGTTCTGATCTCTTCAGTAACCAGAAGGTTGAAGACGGATCTCTTCAGCGCCTCCAACCATGGGTCGTATGCACAGCTGCGGTAAGGGTATCTCCGCCTCAGCTCTTCCATACAAGAGAAGTTCACCAAGTTGGCTCAAGATCTCTTCTCAAGATGTCGAGGACAACATTTGCAAGTTTGCAAAGAAGGGTCTTACACCATCTCAGATTGGTGTGATTCTTCGTGACTCTCACGGTATTGCTCAGGTTAAGAGCGTTACTGGAAGCAAGATTTTGCGTGTTCTCAAGGCTCACGGTCTTGCCCCCAAAATTCCTGAGGATCTGTATCATCTTATTAAGAAGGCAGTCTCTATTAGGAAGCATCTTAAGAGGAACATGAAGGACAAGGATTCTAAGTTTCGATTGATTTTGGTTGAGAGCAGGATACACAGACTTGCACGTTACTACAAAAAGACCAAGAAGCTTCCCCCAGTGTGGAAATACGAGTCAACAACCGCTAGCACCCTTGTTGGTTAGGTTCGCTACATTAATAGTTGCTGCTGTTTTGGTTTAGAATGTACTATAAGAAGATGAATTAAGTTTTGTTTCTAAATGTGGAGCTTTGTAGTTCTTGACTGTATTTGTCTTGGAGTTGTGTATTTGGTTTTTGGCACTACTTATTCTTAGTTGCTAAAAATACACAGGGTATTTATACAGAGGAAAAGATCAGATCTGATCTTTACAAATAGGAAACTAAATCAGCTAAATAAAGACTTGACCTTAGGATATTTAGTGCAATGTGGACGATTAAAATTATCCAAATTCTGTTATACATAATCACAATCTTTGAATTTTAGGAGTCGCATTGACTAGCTTGATTTCCTACCGTTAGAATTGGATCTTGACTTGGTCCTTTATTCTAGGAGTAGGAAGACAAACCTAAACTGGTTGAATAAAATCAAAGGGATTCTTCACCAGTTAACAATCTTACAAACTGATCAAGAAGACGTAAATATTACATACAAATTCTACAGCAAAATATTCAAACATTAAGAGTGCTTTTGGTAATACTTTTTTAATTAGTTTTTTATTTTTTAAATTAAAAAAGCGAAAATATTTTCTAGAAGTATGTTCTATAAAACCGTTTTCACTTTTTAATTTTTAATTGAGAATCAATATTTTAAAAATTTTGAAAACAAAACAAAGTCACTTTTAAAATTTTTTTAAACAATTTTTTTTTCCTTTTAATCAATATTTTAAACTTCGACCAAACCTAGATCTTGGAAACTCGACCCTAACCGGGACCCCGACCTAGACCTCAGACCCAAACCACGACCTGGACCTAGACCCGGATCTGGACCCAGGACCCAAACCCCAGACCTTAACCTAGACCTCAGACCCGACCCGACCCTGAACCTGATGCAGACCCTGGACCCAAACCCTGACCCGACTCGAACTTGGCCCCAGACCCTAGACCTAGACCTAGACCTGGACCTCGGACCCAATGCCGGACCTGGAACTGGCCTCGGTCCCGACCCTGGGGCTAGCCCCGGTCCCAGCCCCGGACCCCGACCCCTAACTCGAATTTGGACTTAGACCCTGGACCCAAACCCTGATCCAGACCCAGACCCCGGATCCCGACCTCGTCCCTGACGCGGACCCCGGATCCAGACACATTTTTGTTTTTAAAAATAAAATTTGAAAATTTTACTTTTATTTTTGTGGTTAAAAAATTCAAAAACAAAAGTGTTACCAAACACCACCTAAACTAACACCCAACTCTGAAATCTCCTTAGCTCCTCCTCAAGCGTTAATCATTTCCAGCTTGAAGAGCTTGTTTATAACCCTAAACCCTAAACTCTAAGTTTGTTTAGGGTCCAAAGTTTGTTTGAATAATAGAACAAAAGTAATATATTCTTTATTTTTTCTACAATACTGAACTGAAGTTTGTCAACTTTAACGTGGAATTAAGATTCTCTTGTCCAAAACAGCTTTCCCAAATTGTGATTAGCCAATAGCTTTAGACAGTATTGAAAATGGGGGAGTATATACATACATATTGAAAATGGGGGAGTATATACATACATATATGTGCTGTTTTTTTTTCTCTTTACCAAAAAAAAAAAAGAAACTTCGCCCCGTTTGCACCTAATCCTACAATTTTTGAGTAACAGGGATTATAGCAATAGCTATGTAGAGTTTAAGAGCAACTCGAATATCAGACTTTGTGGGAGAAACCCACATGCCTGATCATTTGAGTTACCTCTCTTGGTATGTTCATTCTGTTTTCTAACTATTTTAAATGATGTATTTCAATGCTATTAGTTAGTGAATGACATGAAAATTTGAGACGATAATTTTTATCACAGTAAATTTTTTTGTTGGTTGACTTGTAAGAGTATCTTTTGTTCTTTGAGTAACAACTTTGGCCGTAGTGACTCTCGAATCCCATGAGCTATATGTCTTTGTTCACCCTCAACATTAGCTGCCATTATGGTTGAGTTTTTATCCCAAGTCACAATACTATTAGCCTAAGGCATTCCTGAAATCTTCAGTCAATTTTTCTTATGTTTATAATGTTTGCTAATGCTGTGTCAGCCACTTATTTTATAAGATTTAGTTGCTGGTTCTCTAACATAAGATGAAAACCAGTCGCTTTTACTGGGCTTTGAATTGTCAACTGTGCTTTAAAATTGTAATTTATTAAACTATTGGTGATGGACTAAATGCATTTACCTCCATTTTCATATTTGTTGCCCCGTCTTCAGAAAATTAAATGAACGGCAACATGCTCTTTTGGAGGAATTTGCAAAGGAGGAAATAAATCAAGGAGAAAATAGTTTGAACGAGGGAAACTGGTAAGCCAATGCCTGTCTATAATACTTGTTTTTCTTATTATCTGTGAGAATGATAACATGGTAAGGTCTACTAAATTTAAATTTTATGGTTTGTGGTAGGCATGAATAAGAACATTATATTTGTGATGCTTTGCTTTCTTGTTTGTATTGTTATTGCTGTGTCTTTATGTGAGAAAGGAGGGAAAACATGGTATATACATAGGGGCCATCTACAATGGGGCACACAAAATGTCCTTATAGCGGGGTACGATATAATTGAGGCACTTAAATTATTTTTATGACAGTTGTTTTTTCTTTTTGATGAAATGACAGTTGTTAATTAGTCATAGCAGGCCTTCTACAAGTTTTCGAGAATTTCATGATAACTTACACTGTCCAAATTAGAGTTAAAATAGTTTATTGCCCCAGTACCTTTTTTTTTTATTTTAATGAACTGGAATTTCTTAAAAATTTGGGAAAGGGTTTATGCTATGACTATATAAACATCATTATTAAAAAATTGGGAAAAAACTATTAAAAGTGCTTCAATTAGACCGTGTGTTACTGTTGCGTATCCTAATGTAATGGCTTCCTACATATACTTTATACATGTTTTTTTTTTTTAAAAAAAAATAATAAGGTTAAGGTTCTTAGTATTTTTCTTACCTTATATATTTGGTTGGAAGTAATGAAATGAAATATAAAGGATATATTTTTATTTCATTTTTTTGTTTGGTTGTATTTTTAAGTATTAGAATGTTATTTCAATGGAATGATTTTCTATTATTTTGGTGGAACGATTATTCTATTTTGAAATGGAAAAAAAATCATTCCAATGCAAGATGAGAAAAAACTTAATAATTATTTTATCAATTTTTTTTTATACATTTTAAATTTGATTCTATTCCATTTGTATTCCTATTCTCATTCTCATTCATATTTCTATGTTTTTATTCCTCCAACCAAGCCCTATGTTTAATGTAGGAGAAGGAAAGAAAAATTTGAATTGACAAGTGGATAGACGTTAAAAAAATGTTGGGTTGGAGAGAATTTTGAGTGGGAGAAAAAATGGGTGGAAAATAAAATAGTGGGACTCACCTATTTGTTAATAACTTATATAGTAACAGATTTTTGGGAAAGAATCAAATTCTGGACTGTCACTTGGATCTTCAGAACGAAACATTTTGAAGATCTCTCCTTTTTAGACTTAAGCAGAGATTGGAGTGTGCTGTTGTAATAACCTTGGGTTTCTGTGACTGCTGTCACAAACTTTTCTACAGCTTTTTGGTTTTCTTCAAACAAAAATTATTTGAATCATACTTAAACTCATGTAACCACGGTTTTCCTCCGCCACAAGTGAGGGTCTTCAGTATTTATCGGCTAGGGGCCAGTCTAAGACATTGGCCTGTCTCCTTTTCAAAAAAAAATATAGTAACAGAATTATATATTTACCCTTATTTTGAAATTCATACAAAATTATTGATTGTAATTGTAATTGTATTTTTCATTTTATTTTATTTCATTCCATCGCACCAAATGACATAAGAAAAATACCTTAGGGTTAGTGTAGAAATTGCTAACTCAATCTTCCCATACATTGTAGTGGAATCTTTGAGAGATCTCCATTCAATCCTTTGTTCTCTCATCTGACTGTAATAAAGGTTTTTAAATGGATAACAGGCTTTACCAGCAGCTCTGTACTGGTTGAACTTACAGGTTGCAGAAGTTTTTTGAACATTTGGCGGGTCCTAAGTTTGTGCTTGAACTATCCATGTTCATTTTGATTCTTTTCTTCCTGAGCAAAAATGTCGGATGAAGGCAATTCTAATGGAGACTTCTGGGGCCAATGGTCAATGATAGGAGGATTGCTTCTTGTTCCTACTTTGGAATTGCACTGACACAAGGTATCATTGTTTTATCTTTCTTGCTTTAAATTCATCAGCAATTTGTTGTCTGCTTATAAGCGCTCTTTCTTTTGGTTTCTGATATAGTCCTCTCTAGACACATCAAGTTCTGGTTACTTAAATGTTTCAAGTGACAGTTGATTCAGTATTTTTTACCCTTTCTCTTTTAGTCTTAACCTAACATAGAAGTGTAAATTATATTTATTCCATACTTTATGATGAAGTTTATGATTGGTTTAGACATGCTTCTCGGACTCTTTCATGCGCACATCCGCTTATTCTCTCAGTGTCATGTTATTGGTAGTAGATCATATGGTGTTGTGGCTTTATTTAGCACCAAGTTAAGACAGTTTTGCATACATTGATAACTTTGTTGTATGGTTTTGCAGGGTCCATTTATCAGAAGTATTGTCTCTGTCTGAGAGAGGGAAAGGATGCTTGAGGAATTTTTAGTCGAATCATTATTTTTGCCGAAAGCATATTGATTTTCAGATAGATAGGTGACAGATTGAGATCTAGTAAATAATAATAGGTGATAAATACAGGTTTGGAGTGTGATATTTGATGAAGAGATCTCAGGTCTCGTTTAATGTTTTGGAAGGAGACCATTTGTTATTCAATTTTTGTAGTGGCCAATTCAGTTTCACAGGAAACCATTTTGGGAGCTCAAGAAATCCATGTCGTCCATTTCCAAACAGTGTCCACTTTTGTCCAAGGTGCTGCCAAATTTGAATCACCATATAAAAGCCGCTCGTACACTTCTTGGGAACCGCAGCACAGCAACTTGATATTATAGTTTCTTTATCTGTCGCTGCGTTTTATCTCGACATCTTTCATTAACATTTTGGTTTCTCTGTTTAGCATGTTTGTATTTGAAATTGTTGTGATCTGCAAGCTCAGCAGTCAAGTCTTAATTGGCAAAGTAATTTTGTTATAAACTTTTACACTTTTCTTACTTCGATTTTTTTTGTCATATATTAGCATGTTTACCCCTTCAAAGTGATTGTAACAGTAAAGTTTATTGCTACTTTTGCGAACTCAGTGACATTGCTAAACCCATTAATATTTGGTGCCACACCTTTCGGATGTCAAATGTCTAGACCTGGCTGATTGGAGATGCTTGTACTTCAAACTTTCCCAAGTGGAAATTAACAAAAAGAAAATTATTTCATGAAGTATCTAAAATGCCATGAATTTCTGATTCTTGGGGGGCCGGCATCTTCTTATTTTTATTGGTGTGTTTTATCTCACCATAAAAATAGGAGACAAAGCCCCAGAGAGAGAGTGCAAGTGAGACTCCTTTTTCGGCTTTGAAATTTTCACGGTAAAAAATAACAGCCAAAACCTCAGTCACCGGCAGGAGAGATGCAATTACAATCGCAGATACCAAAGATGAGGCGCAGAAGATGATTCCGATTGCTCCCAAGAAAAATGCTTGCCAAACTATTGCACTCCATACCAGCACCACATAGTATTCCGTTTCACCCATACCGAACTTTTTTGCTTCTCTTGGAATAACCTATCATTAATTAAATAAATGTATCATAATATATATATATATATAACTTTTCTAGTTGATTGAATCTGATAGAGAGAAAAAAAGAAAGAAGAAAAAAGAATATGATAGTTATAGCCACTTGAATGGGCAGCGTCCAAACTAAAAAGCAGCTTCCACTCCCAGCCGTCTTTTATTACTTTTTTTCATGATGGAATTTGATATCTTTATTTAGTTGGCAAAATTTGTACGATTCAGTGATAAGAACTTGGAAAACAACGTAAAGCCAAAAGCCATAGACTTTTCAAACTCAGCTATACCTTTCAGAATTTTGGATTTATCATAACCAATGTACAATTATTTTTTGACATGCAATATACAATTTTTTGAATAGGAAAAAAGAAAAAATATAAAATCTCAAAATCTAATTGCATATATTAAGGCAAGGAATTTTTTTTTTTTTTTTTTTTTTTGAAATTAGCGTAAGTATAAGGCAAGGAAAATGATTACTCATAATTACACCAACAAATTATACACATTGAAATATCATTAATTTTAATATAATTGTAAATAAAAAATATTAAGAAATTGCATAAATGGTCCACACTATTAGACTAATATAAACAATAACGAGTATTGGTAGGTGCACAATAAATGTAATCAGTATATACTAAATGATATGACTACTTAGACTTTTGTATATATTTGTTTTAAGTGTAAGTTTGCTATATGTCTTAGAGTGACGCTACACATATACACTTTTTGTATATATTAGAATAAAAAATTAGAATATTATTAAAGTAGAATCTCTATTTAAGAGATTATAACCAAATAGAATTATACTTGAAAAACAAATTCTAAACACCAAAAAATATCAATATAACAATAATAACAATAAACAATCCTTAATGCTACATTATAATAAAATTATTTTTGAGTAAATATAATATTTATTACAATTTAAAATAAATTATAAATTTTACATAAATAAATTTATAAAATAAAAAATATATGTATATATTTTATTGAGATGTAATTATTCTTATATAGAGGCCTATTTTGTTAATATTGGACTTGAATAATGTATAACTAATTACAATTTATAAATTATTCTTATTTATAATTGTCTCAAAGTGATATTTAATTTTTTTTTTATAATAAATTAGAAGTTATTTTTTAATAAAGTATTTTTAGATGGAGGTTATATTGTATTTACTAATAGTCTTTTAACTTGTTGAAATTGTAATTCAAAGAAAATCATGATGCCTTTCTTTAACACACAAAAGCAATAAGCACCGTCCGTTATATTTTACTTTCAAAGTTCATTCTATCTTATCGATCGATAATCAACTATTTTACTTTCCTTTCTTCTCGAAAAAAAAAAAAAAAACTTGTTTCTTTTTCTTACTAATTAGTCCTTATGTTTGTTCATTGTTTTAATTAAAATATTGATATTGTTTCATTCTAAACTCGTAGTGTAGTAAAATAAACTCCACCAACCAAATGAAATGATCATCAGTGAAAATAAAAATAAAAGAGGAAATATGAATAAAACTAACCTTGAAATCATTGTTAATAAGCATGCCGATGGTGCAAAAAACAGTGGCGAAAAAACACATGACCAACTGAACCTCCAAGACCAAGGAGTAAGTAATCCTCTGCTTCGATTTCTTGTACATCAACTCTACAAGCGGCAACACAAAGCCGTACAGAGCGGCCGCCGAGAGTGTCATAAAGAACCCCACTATGTACTCCTTCTCCGACTCTCCCTTGGGCCGGTCACCGCTCGTGTGGAGGGCCAGCACGGCCCCACCCATCGTCAGCAAAACGACAGCGTTTACCGAATACGACGTGAACTTCTGTTTCACTAGCAGATAAGCGAATGCGGCCGTGAATCCCAGGTGGGACGCTATTATTAGTGACAGAGTCGAGACCGGTAGCCGAGCCACGCCTTCCGCGTACAGGTAGTCGTCTAAGCCGGTCAGCAAGCCGATTAAGGCTGAGCTGAAGAACAAGAATGGCTTCATCTGGATGGGCTTAGCGGTTCTTGTGCAGCGGCGGCGGCGTTGGTAGTAAGCGGCGGCTAAGGGGAGTAGAATGATGGGCCAGCCACCGGTCTCGAGCCAGCTGGAGAGCCAGACTCGTTTGCCGCCGTGGATGAAGTAGAGCCGCATGACTAGTGGCCCCCCGCAGTTGCCGAGGGTTAGTAAGATGCAGCTTAGTATTAAAAGGCTTCTTTTTTGTTTGATTTTGGTGTTTTGATCTTCTTCCATTTCCATGGTAATAATATGGATTATGGATTTCGGACTACCATATCCCTTTTTATTTCTTGAAGTTTTTCTTTTAATATTATTATTTATCTTTTGATAATGATAAAGGATATTTTCAAGACATCAAATTATCAGTAAGAAAATGTTTTAGACTTTTTTTTTTTTGGAACATTGAAAATGTTTTAAATTGATGTATCTATTACAAAAAATGTTATAAATTTATATTTATATTTATCTATATAAATGGACACTTTTTAATGGGTATTAGCTATGAATGATCAGTAAATAAATTTAACTATAAATATTAATTTTAAAAATATTAAATCATCAAATTTTAATCTAATAACAACTAATGAAAGAGAAATTTAAATGTCTATACTTAGTTTAACTACTTAATTAAAAAAATATCTCTTTTTATAATATATCAAAAATATATTCATATAAAAATATTGTTGTAAATTCAGCAACAATAACATCAAGAATTCAATCTAAAACCTGCATTAAATCAACAACTTGAATAGCAATAACACACACAAATAAACCAGTTAACAACATAAAGTAACAAAACTGAATTGAACTAGAAGGAGACAACAAGATTTATCCTGGTTCCGGTCCTAGAGATCAATTCGGTCCCTGGCCATACTCCAGCTGAGAAAACATCACCAATTCTTTCATTAACATAGAGAACAAGAGAGTAGAGATACAAGCACCAATACAAGAGCAATCACAACTCTGCAACACTCGAGAAACACACCAGAGAAACAATCTCAGTTTCTCATCTCCTACCCGAGTACACCCTCTGTTCTTGACCCCTTCAAAAACATGGTTTCACAGCTTAGAAAACTAAGCACTCACTCGCTAAACTCTCTCTCAATTCTCTCCTTACAAAAGTGAAAAGAGTAGTCTATTTATAGGTATAACTCACAACTAGAAAATAGGTGTATAACAGTACCAACTAACTAACTAACATAACAAAAAGTTAGTTAAGTTAGTTAGTGTAGGTGAGTTAGTTTTTAGGCTGGTTTAGAGGATCAACTTCCACAAATTTCCACCTTGATTCTCTAAAGCAAACTACCAGCAATCTTTTCACAGAAGCCTTAATGATGTTGATATCTCAAATTTGTTCAGCAAGTACCAATGTTCAGCAAACTGAGACAATGCATCAGTTTACTGAAAGTGAGAACCTTAGTTCCCATGTCTGTAGGTTGTCACTTGTGTGTGTTGGGGATTATTTTACCAGGATATAGATTTACTACCATGTATGTTGTTTAACATCCTAAATATGAATTTCTAAAACAATGGAATTTAAACACATATAAAGTTCAAGAAACCTTATATTGGTTGCAGCAGAATTAAATGACTCTTTCCACTCAGATCTGTAACCCTTGTATCCTTTCTGTAGCAGAGTATCACCAAGATCTGAATCCAATCCTCCTTCAGTTGATTGGATTCTTGACTTCACAGTCTTACACACTATGATTGAGTACCAACTTGCTATACATGGGCATGTACTCTATCACTACAGGGTTCAAATTTAGAAGAGAGAAAGAGAGAAAGAAGGATTCGAAATAGAGAGAAGAAGAGAAGGCTCAAATTTGACTGAAAGGCTTAAGTGCATCAATACTATCATCTTTCAATTTGAGTCCATCACTATCTATTTATAAGAATCCTTCTAGGTTTAGGTTTGAGTTATTTGACATTAAAAAATTGATAAATAAATGGTAAAATCATGCAATAGTGGTTGGCCATAGGATGTGGGCCCACCACTTGCAATTTTGCTATTTTTCAACTATTTATCCTATTCTTTCACAAATGTCATATTTTCCTATTCAACCACTTAAATGCCAAAACTATTTATTTAATAATTAAAATTAATTATCGAATAAAATTGTCATTTAATATATTTATTAATTAGACTCAATAAAGTCTCTTAATTAACAAATAAACCCTAGAATCTCTTTTCTTCATAATTAAGCCCTAGCTTAGTGAAAATTCATAAATATTATATAGTCTAATTTTAGAATTATAATTGATTAATTAAAATCAATTAACTGAGTCTTACAAGCAATATTGGCTCAACTAGTATGGGGGCCATGGGCCTATATAACCGAACTTTCGATAAGCAGATCTAGAATTTACCAAGTAAATTCTCTAACTTATTAATTCCTCCTTGCACCACTATAGATTTGGAATTGAATACACTCTCAATTATATAGAACACTCTATATGTTCCACGATATAGATACGCTATGAAATTTTTTAACCATCGTTCTAATCCCAATAATCAAAGATCCTCTATAGATGATTTACACCGAGTAGGGACAAATTTATCGTTTTACCCCTCAATGTATTTTATCCTTAAAACACTTAGCTTTCTATAAATGATAATTCAGTAAACTAATATAATCACTGAAATAAGAGCTCTTCCATTTATCTCTATTAAGCCAAGCTCGAAGGAAATTATCATTTCACTTCTATGTCCAGATAAAAGCTATAGATTCCATATCTATGTTTAGCACTCCCACTTAATTGTACTATCATGTTCTCAAACTATACGTTCAACCCGAACCAAATGGTAGGCTTTAACTAACAACTCAAAAAATACAAATAACACTCTTGAGATCGAACCTAACCATGTCAGGGTTAAGATATTTTGATCTAAGATCAACCAGTGATATTGATTTAGAAAAATACAACAGTAAGATTATAATATATTTACTAAGATCAATATCGGTCCCAGTCCAATGTATACTCCATACATCCGATGCTAGCATACTTTGCCAATCTTCTGGAAAGAACATAACACTTATCCAAGGTGTAAGTAAGCTTTATCACTAACTATCACATCAGTGTAAATCCAGTGCACTGATGAATCATGGACATTATCTTTTGAAGCATATAATTACAATTACCTTCCACTGTGTTGACATCACTGTAATTGTGAATAACTATATGTTTTGGACTTAATAAAAATTGTATACATTAAACCATAAACATGAAAACTACATGTAAACATAAATGACTTCTAATCTTCTATTGATAACAAATCAGATTATATTGAAATGGGTTTTATTTAAGGCATAAAATCCCAATAGTGTGCACCTTTTCCAATCCAGAACCCTGTCCTCAATCTTCTCTTGAATCTAGTATAGTCTAATGTCAATGTGCTTGCTCTTCTCATAGTATACAGGGTTCTTACATAGGTGAATTGATGACAGAATATCAGAATAGACTGTCCCTTTGTCTTTGAGTAGTTGCAACTCTTGTAGTATTCCCTGTAACCAAATAGCTTCCTTGAAAGTTTCAATGGTGGCCATGAATTCAGATTTTGTAGTTGATAGTGCCACCACTAGTTGTTGTTGTGATTTCCAACATATGCAGCTTCTGTTGACCATGAACACATAGGCAGTAGTAGATCTTCTGTTATCCCTGTTTGATGCATAATCAGCATCAACATAGCCTTCTAATCTCACATTTGATGTGTCTTTTTGATAAATGAGACCATACTTGATTGTACCTTTCAAGTATCTAATCAGCCACTTCACTACATTCCAGTGTTCTAACCCATGGTTTGCCATAAACCTGCTTAATACACTCAGAGAATGAGCTATATGAGGTCTAGTACTAACCATGATATACATTCGACATCCAACAGCCATAGCGTAGGGTACACCTTTCATGTTTTTTCTCTATGTTTCAGTTTTAGGACAATATTCATTCGACAATTTAAAATGCCACGCAAGTGGCACAGCAGTGGCCTTAGATGAATCCAAGTTTAATTTCTTGATTACTTTCTCAATGTAGCTTCTCTGAGTCAGTGTCATCTTCCCTTCTTGCCTACTTCTTATGACTTCTATTCTCAGAATTTTCTTGACAGCTCCCAAGTCCTTCATTTCAAATTTAGAATTAAGTTTGTTTTTAATGGCTTGACTTTCAGTCTTTTCTTTGCTAATGATCGTCATATCATCAACATATAGTAATAGGTACACAACCTTAGGTGTCCCTATTTCCTTGTAGTAGAGACAAGAGTCAAATTTTGATCTTGAAAAGCCAATACTTTGAACAAACTGATTGAACCTTTGAGTCCACTGTCTGGGTGATTGTTTCAACCCATACAAAGATCTTTTAAGCAAGCAAACCAGATCTGTTTTGCCATTTTCCACTTGAAAACTAGGTGGTTGCTCCATGAAAATCTCTTCATCCAGAAAACCATTTAAGAAAGCAATTTTGACATCTAACTGCTCAACCTCCAAGTCATTGTGTGCATCAATGGCTAGCATCATTCTTATGGTTTTGTACTTTACAATGGGTGAGAAGATGTTTGTGTAATCTACCCCCTCAACCTGTGTGAACCCCTTAGCTACCAATCTAGCTTGTATCTAGGTGGCTCTCCCTTTGTCATTCCCTCTTTCTCTTTAAACAACCATCTGCAGGAGACAACTTTCTTATCTTGTGGCCTAGGCACCAAAATCCAAGTTTTGTTCTTCTTCAAGGAGTGCATTTTTTCACCCAGAGCAGCAAGCCACTTTTTCTTTGATTTGCAAGCAGTGGTTTCTTCATAGGTAGTAGGTTCAGGATCACTTTCAGATTGAACCACAGCTAAGGCATAGACTATCAAATCAGCCTCAGCATGCATGCTAGGGGTTAGATCCTCTCTCCTGGTCCTGTCTCAAAGATTTTCAACCTGCTGCTACTTGCACATGTGGTGCTATGAAAAACCTCTTGGATTACTACAACCAGAACCAAGTTCTTCAATTCTCGATTGGTTTAAATGAATCTTATGGCTCTGTCCAAGCTCAGATCTTTTCAACCAACATATTCCCTCAATTTCCAAGGTCTTTTCCATGATCGTTCAAGAAGAACGACAAAGAACCCTTGGATCCTCTCTTTCTTTAGACGCTACCACCCGCCCATCCACAAACCATCCTACTCAATCTCGCACAAAGAAACCACGACCATCTTGCTCCAATTGTGGCAAACCGGGGCATCTTGTGGAAAAATTCTATTTCATCCATGGATTTCCCCTGGATATGGTGACAAGATAAAGCAGACAAAGGCAAATCTGCTGTTAATTTGGCCACTTCCAACGAGTAACTCACTGATTCAAATGAGGCTTCTACCTCCAACATTAATCTTTATTTTTAGTGTCAGCAACTAATCTCTTTGCTTAGTCAACAACTCAACAATCAAGCTCCTCGAGTTGACCCTACACCTGCACCCGCATCTAATATGTCTGGTAACACTCCTTCCCCTTTTTTCTCTTGGATTGTTGACTACGGTGCTACACACCACATGTGTTGCAATAAACTATGTTTTGCATCTTTTTCAAATACTTCTTTCCCTAAAATTGTTCTGTTACCAAATAGAACATCTATTCCTATTGAAAATATTGGCACAGTTTACATCTCACCGCACATTTCTCTCCATAATATTCAATCATTTAGGTTCAATCTTTTTTTAGTCAATGATTATCTCAACAACAATGCTCATGATGTGGTTTTTCGCACAAATTGTTGTTATATTTAGGATCCATCTCAGACTTTGTTGATTGGGACAACTAGAAAGCAAGGAAATCTATACCAGCTTCTTCAAAGCTGTTCCATCGCAACTGCCTCTTGTCAATCTTCTCTTATAGTTCATAAGAATGTAATTGAAAGGCCAAATCGCCTTATTTTCTGTTATGTAGACCAATGGGACAATCGCCTTAGTCACCCTTCCATGTATATTTCCAACATGATCAATAAAAAGATTGATAGTTCTTTTTCTTCACAACTAAATCCTCATTGTTCCATTCTCCATTTAGCCATGGAAAAAAAGCTACCATTTATTTTTCAAAATAACTTTGCTGCTGCTATTTTTGACCTCATTCACATTGATATATGGGTGCCTTTTAATATAATCAGTGTGGTAGGTTACAAATATTTTTTAATAATTGTTGATGAACACTCAAGGTATACTTGGACATACATGCTAAAAACTAAGTCTGAAGTTCAGACCATTATTTCGTCCTTTCATAGCATGATATGTACTCAATTTTCTACCTCTATTAAAATACTTAGACATACATGCTAAAAACTAAGTCTGAAGTTCAGACCATTATTCCTGCCTTTCATAGCATGATATGTACTCAATTTTCTACCTCTATTAAAACTATTCATTCAGATAATGCTAAAGAGTTCAATTTGACAACTTTTTTTTGCCTCTAAAGGCATTATACATCATCATTCGTGTGTGGACAAACCACAACAAAACTCAGTTGTGGAAAGAAAACACCAACACCCATTGAATGTGGCCCGGGCATTGAGTTTCCAATCCAATGTTCCTTTAGTATATTGGCCCTACAACATTCAAACAACCACCTACTTAATCAATAGGATCCCATCAGTCCTATTCAAAGGCAAAACACCTTTCTTTCTTCTACACAACAAAGAACCAAATTATGATCACTTAAGAACATTTAGGTGTTTAGCTTATGCTTCCACCCTTGATTCTCAAAGGCATAAATTCTCCCCTAAAACCAGAGCTTCTGTTTTTCTAGGATACCCTGACGGTATGAAGGCATACACTCTTCTTGACCTTTAAACCAATCAATTATATCACTCCCAAGATGTGGTATTTCATGAAACTATATTTCTTTTCCAAAATCATACTTCAGAAAATGATATACATAACCACTTCACACCCCATATTTTACATGTTCATAGTCCCATTACCTCTTCTCTTCAACCTTTCCCTTCTCCTAAGGATCCTCCTGAGAAGAAAATAACATATGGCCGGACTATCAAAACTCCAAATAACCTTGTGACTACATTTGTCATGCTACATCTACATCCTTTCCACTCTCAAACTTTTTGTCATATTACAATCTATCTCCATCATTCAAAATAGCCATCCTTACAACCTATACTGCTATAGAACCAAAAAGCTATAAAGAAGCTTCTAAATTCTCCAAATGGCTCAATGCTATGGATATTGAAATCGATGCTCTTAAAAGAATAATACTTGGATAATTACAAAACTCCCACCCGGCCACAAGGCTATTGGGTACAAATGGGTGTATAAGATCAAATACAACTCTCGTGGAGAATATAAAGCTCGTCTTGTTGCCAAAAGCTTCTCCCAACAACAAGGTGTCGATTCAAACATATGCCCCAGTCGCAAAGTTCAACACGTTAAAAGTGCTCCTTGCACTTGCAACCATGAATGACTGGACTTTTCACCAATTAGATGTCAATAACGCCTTCTTACATAGTGACCTCCATGAAAAAGTATACATGAAAGTTCCCCGGCTATCCATGTCCTGCCAACTTTGTCTGCAAATTGCAAAAGAGTATATATGGCCTCAAACAAGCCTCTCACCAATGGTATGAAAAACTTTGTACAACACTTCTCAATGATGGTTTCAAACAGTCTCTATCAGATCATTCTCTCTTCATAAGACAAACATTAACATCTTTTATTGTCGTTCTCATTTATGTTGACGATATATTAATTTCTAGCAATAACACAATTGTCATTACCTCATTTAAAAAGTCCTTGGACAGAAAATTCAAACTTAAGGACATTGGTTCCTTACGATTCTTGGCTTAGAGATCAACCGTTCCAAAGAAGGCATAAATATATCACAATGGCCATTCACACTTCAACTCCTCACCAATACAGGTTATACTGGTGTAAAACCAGCCTCCACACTTATGGATCCAAATTTAAATCTCACCAAAGATCAAGGCGAGCTCCTGTCCGATCCTACTTCATATCAGAGTCTCATTGGTAAACTTATCTACTTAACCATTACTCAACCTGACATTACTTATGTTGTCAATAGGTTAAGTCAATTTTTAACTCCCCCCAAGTACCCCATTTAAATCTCACCAAAGATCAAGGTGAGCTCCTGTCCGATCCTACTTCATATCAGAGCTTGATTGGTAAACTTATTTACTTAACCATTACTCAACCTGACATTACTTATGTTGTCAATAGGTTTAAGTCAATTTTTAACTCCCCCCAAGTACCTCATTTACATCCTACACAAAGGATCCTACAATACCTTTAAGCTACTTCGTGTCAAGGCATTTGTTTTCTCATCCAAAACTACTACAAAACGCCCTGCTTATGTAGAAACCAGCCTTTCCCCCCAGATTGTCCCCTGTCTTTTTTCTCAGATGCAAACTGGGGTGGCTGCTAGGATACAAGGCATTCAATTTCTGGCTATTGTGTTTTTTTAGGCTCTTCTCTTATCTCCTGGAAGTTCAAAAAGCAGCCAACTGTTTCTCGTTCATCAGTTGAAGCCGAGTATCGGGTAATGGCCAATGGCCCTTGTGAAGTAACTTGGATCCTTGCTCTCCTCAAAGATCTCGAGGTCAACCATACTCCTCCTGCCAATCTCTACTACGGCAACACTGCTGCAATTTATATAAGTGAAAACCCTGTCTTTCATGAGCACACAAAGTATGTGGAGATAGATTGCCATTTTGTCCGCAAGAAAGTTCATCAAGGAGTCCTCAAGTTACTACATGTTTCTTCTCGGAACAACTTATATAGCTGATATATTTACCAAGGATTTGTTTCTTTTTATTTTTTTTGAAATTGTTTCCAAGATGGGTGTCATATATTTAATTTTATACACACCATCATGAGGGAGGCTATTAGAATTTGTAATAAGCTTTACCTTAATTGTAATTAGTTGTTAATTAGTTGAGTTTGTTATAACGGATTTGAGCTTAACTCTGTCTACTACAACCCTATATAAACTCTTCCTTGCTCTGTAATAAAACAATTTTTTCCAGATATAATAATCAATAAAAAGAGTTTTTGTAACGCCCTAATGCTAAGGCACGCTACAGTGCTTTTTCAATTACAGTGTAATCTTCGCTAATCGAAGAGTTTTCTTGAAAAACGTGTCAAATTAAAAATTTTGTATTAATTAATAAACTTTATAATATATTAAAATATTTACAAGTACCGGGATCTCGTTTTCAAACTTTTAAAGGTAATATTTCAAAATACACATTGTTCAGGTCGCACAGCGACTATCAAAATACAATTTCCAAATGTCCCGAGACCGAACACTCCAGGTCGCGCTGCTTTGACATGTACAATCCCATCCGAACTCAAGTTCACTCCAGTTCAGTTATCGCCTTTCCTTTACCTACACATGAAAGTAGAACTGTGAGTCAAAAGACTCAGTAAGAAAAGCATATAACATATCATACAACTTTTGACTTGTAACTAGGCGCCCATACACCTATTTACAAGGCTTAACAAATGATTAAGAACGTTCTTAATGGTTGGTGCTAATGACCATGATATCACCCACTACCAGCACTATGATCGCACTGCGGGACCGGCACTATGTTCGTGCCGCCATGATAGCATCAATAGCACCCAAGAGTACAATTGGCCATGATATCACTCTTAACCAGTACTATGCCCGTACTGCTGAACCGACACAATTGTTGTGCCGCTATGATAGCGCCAATTAATACTCTCTGGGGTGAATATCACTCTTAACCAGTACGATGCCTGTATTGTCGAACCGACACAATTGTTGTGCCGCTATGATATCACCCAAAACATGTACAGTCATACATACATCATGCATGCATCTCATATAACACGCTATATACAGTTCTTACCTGTTTTCCGAATTCAAGTGTGCTGGCCGACCTGAACGGAAATTCTCGCGCTAGATGGATGCCCTAATCACATTAATTGTAACACTGATGAGTGACTCACTAAATCACTCTCCGGGGACTTAGAATTGAACGTAAAAGTTTCCCTATCGATAAACAACAAGGCAATACTCTAAATATCTCAAAATTGGGAAAAACTAGGGTTCGGAAAATTCTCCCAACCGGCAGACCGGTCCCAACCGGAAGTCCAAAAACTGGACACCAACCGGTCGACCGGTTGGTACAGGTCCCCCAGAATCGGTCGACCGGTTCTGTGCTGGGAACACAAAAACCAACACCCTAAACTCAATTCAATCCCAAACTTAACCAAACTCTCTAGGGTACCTATACAATGCATAACCAACCATTTCCAACCAGAATTTCACAGAATAAACCAAAGAAACTCAACTTGCCATTAAAGCTCAAAGCTTGAGTTTCAAAACTCAAGCTTGCTTAAAACTAACACCAAGCATTAAAATCAACTACCAGAACCCTTAATTAACCAATATTGAGCATAAAAACCTAACCCTAACCATTTCTAAACTTAACAACCACCATAATTCAAAATCATGCTTGAAACCAAAGTAAATTCAACTAAAAACTCATAACTCAAAAGATAAAGGTTTCTAGGGTTTACCTCACTTACTACAACCTTGAATCCTTGATAAATTCCAGAGAAATGGAAGAGGAAAAATTGAACCTTGCCCTTGCTTGGTCCCAGCCGAAAGAAAGAGAGAGAGAGAGTTAAAGAAACAAGTCTCTTTTCCTTATTTTTCTTTCTTTTTCTTGATTTTTCTTTAAATGGAAAAAGGGTTTAATTAACTAATTCATGCTGAGTATTCACTTGCTAGGTGTCATTCACCTAGGGCAGCCACCTATCTCTTAACCAAATAAAATGACTAAAATGCCCCTTAACTTAAAACTAGGGTATTTCTAAAACTAGGGGTAAAATGGTCAAATCCCATAACCCCGATCAATCCCGATAATTATTTTCTCTACAATATTCCCCGCTAAGAAATAAAGTTCTAAACTTACCCATGTGTTCAATCTAGCCATCCATCGCATTTTCCGTTGTCGCCGAGCAAAAATTACAAATATTGCTTTCACATATTAATCAAACAATACCCCTAGAGTTTAATAAAATCTCCGAAATTGAGAATTACAACTCGAATATTTATTTTTAAATATTGGGGTCCAAAATAATTAAATTCATAAATAATAATAAAATAATAGAAATTAGTGCTAATTGTCTTTTCTAATCCAATTTACTAAGGCGGTCATTACAATTATCCCCCCGTTAAAAGGATTTCGTCCTCGAAATCTAACTTGAATAACTCTGGATATGCTGAGTCCTCATATCAGACTCCAATTCACCGATCCTCCAGAGCACTTAATTAGAACAATAGTCTTGTTCCGAATTTGAATAGGTTGTTCTTTATAGGATAAGTCTAATTGCAGTTCAAGGGCTTCATAACTCAAGATATGAGTCGGGTCTGACACGTATTTTCTTAACATGGAAATATGAAATATGTCATGAACAGCCGACAATGCTGGTGGTAAGGCTAGCCGATACGCTACCTGCCCGACCTTCTCAAGTATCTGAATTGGCCCAATGAACCTAGGGCCTAACTTACCCTTCTTCCCGAAGCACCTAATACCCTTCATTATAGTGAAACCCGCAGAAAACATGTTCCCCTGTCCAAAATGTAACATCTCTGCACCTCAGGTCAGCATAACTTTCTGCCTGCTTTGAGAAGCAAGCATCCAAATTTTTGATTTTATCAATAGCCTCAGTGGTCCTCTGCATTAACTCTGGACCCAAGTACTTTCTTTCTCCAATCTCGTCCCAATGAATAGGGAAACGACATTTTCTACCATATAACATCTCATAGGAAGCCATTCCTATAGTACTATGGTAGCTATTATTGTAGGAGAACTCAATTAAAGGAAAGTACTTACTCCATGAACTCTCAAGTCCATGACACAGGCTCGCAGTAAATCTTCCAATATTTGAATTGTTCTTTCTGACTAGCCCTCAGCCTGAGGGTGAAAGGTTGTACTAAACTTTAACTTGATACCCATAGCCTTCTGAAGACTCACCCAAAACTTCGATGTGAACTTTGGATTCCTGTCTGACACAATAAATTTAGGGGCTCTATGGAGACGAATGATCCCCTTACATACAACTCAGCATACTGATCCACTGAATATGTAGCTTTCACTGGTAGAAAGGGAGCTGATTCTGTGAATTCGTCCACTATGTCCCTTACTGAATCATACATTCCCGTAGTTCTAGGTATTCCAGTTACAAAATCCATTGCAATGTCCTCCCACTTCCACTCAGGAAGGACTAAAGATTGTAGTAACCCTGTCGGCCTCTGGTGTTCAGCTTTAATTTGCTGGCAGGTTAAACACTTGGACACATAATCCACCACTTCTCTTTTCATCCCAAATCACCAAAAATAGGGTTTTAAATTCTGATACATTTTGGTTGTTCCTGGATGCAATAAGTAAGTGTGGAATGAGCTTCATCAAGTACCTCCTTCTTGATCTCTTCAGCATTAGAAGTATAAACTCAAGCTTTAAATAACAATATTCCACTGCTCGAGACTAAAAAGTCTTTAGGCCGACCGACCATTACATCGTCTCGAACCTCAACTAATTCAAGATATTCCAATTGCGCTTTTCTGATTCTTTCTAATCGATCAGATTGAAGTGTTAAACTGTGTAACTTTCCAACTACGAATTCAATCTCTGCGTTAACCATTCCAAAGGCTAGTTAAGGGGCTAACAGAACAGTAGTACAAACTTGCCCGGAACCCTTTCTATTCAAAGCATCAGCCACAACATTCGCATTCCCGGGGTGATATAAAATCTCATAATTGTAGTCCTTAACCAACTCTAGCCATCTTCTCTGTCTCACTATTAAATTCTTCTGGGTGACAACGTACTTGAAACTCTTATGATCAGTATAAATATCACACTTTTACCGTAAAGATGATGTCGCCATATCTTTAAAGCAAAACCACCGCAGCATGACCTAACTCATGAGTTGAATAGTATTGCTCATAATCTTTTAGTTGACAAAAAGCATAAACTATGACTCTGTTAGCTTGCATCAGAACACATCCCAAACCTTGTCTGGATTCATCACAATAAACCACAAATTTCTTTGGATCTGATGACAAAGCTAACACCGGAGCTGTTATCAAACGTTGCTTCAACTTCTGGAAACTTGTTTCACACTTATCTGACCACATAAATCTCTGATTTTTCTTGGTCAATTCGGTTAGGGGCATAAATTTTTTAAAGAATCCTTCGACAAAACGTCGATAATACCCTGCTAAGCCAAGAAAACTTCGAATTTCCGTCACAAACTTGGGCCTCGGCCAATACTTCACTTACTCCACCTTGTTTGGATCAATCATAATCCCATTCTACCCAACAATATGACCCAGAAAGGACACTTCAGACAACCAAAATTCGCACTTTAAAACTCCGCATACAATTTGTGGTCCCTAAGTCGCTGTAATACCATCCGAAGATGATGCTCGTGCTTCCCTTCTGATTGAGAGTATGCAAGAATATCATCGATAAACACTATAACGTAGTTATCGAGGAAATCCTTGAATACTCTATTCATAAGATCCATAAAGGCCGCAGGAGCATTAATCAATCCGAATGATATTACCAGAAACTCATAGTGCCCATATCTGGTTCTAAAAGCAGTCTTCGGTATGTCTTCCTCTCGGATTCTGAGTTGACGATAACCAAATCATAGATCAATCTTTGAAAATACTGCCTTTCCCTGAAGCTGTTCAAACAGATCATTGATTCTGGGCAACGGGTACTTATTCTTAATCATCAGCTTGTTTAGTTCCCAATAATCAATACACATTCTGAGGGAACCACCTTTCTTTTTCACAAACAGAATCGGAGCTCCCGAGGGCGATACACTAGGTCGAATAAACCCAATGTCAAGCATCCCCTGAAGTTGTAACTTAAACTCCTTGAGTCTCGCTGGAGCCATTCTATATGGAGCTTTAGAAACAGGTTCGACTCCAGATGCCATATCAATTACGAAATCAATTTCTCGTTGTGGCGGCGCGACAACTCCGGCAACTACTCGAAAAATATGTCGAGAAAATCTTCCACCGCCCTGACTGCCTCAGGCCCAAATGTTTCAGGTCTGCAGAAATCAATTACCATTGCTAGAAATTCTACACAGTCACTGCATGGTAAATCTCTAACCCTTAATACAAAGATAACCAAGATCCAAGACCCCAGGACTGATCCATCCTAAACAAATGGATCTTCACCTTCGGCTGAAAAGTCACCATTTTCTGCTTACAATCTATACTGGCCGAACACTTAAACAGAAAATCCATTCCCAGTATAATGTCAAACTCAATAAATTCCAATTTTATAAGGTCAGCGCTCAACTTCCTATCTTCGATCCTAACCAGCATAGACTTAAAGCGCCTATTAGAGATAACCAACGCCCCACTAGGCATTAGGGTTCCAAACCCTATTTCTAAAATATCACAAGGCCTTATCCAAAAATATTAATTATTCACATAACTATGTATGAACGTATAGCTCCCGAATCAAACAACACAAAATAAAAGAAGTCATTTACAGGGAGCTGACCTGCCACCACAGAAGAGCTCGCTGCGTCATCAGCTTGAACATTAGCATACACTGGAGTAGGAACAAATATCGCTTCTTACTCTTGCTCTACTTTCTCCACATGTGAGAAATTTCTCTTAAAATGCCCAACCATACCACATTGAAAACATACTTTTCGGTTACATTCTCCGGGATGGTGTTTCATGCAACGTGGGCACTCAGGGTAAGAATACCCCTGGCGTCCTCCTTTGGCTTGAAACCTTCGAAACCGCTTATTCTGTCTTAAACTCACCACTGATGACGTAGGTTTCCTCTTCCGCTCAATCATGGAGTTCCTACCACTTCCACCATAATCTGGATTCAGGCAGGTAATATCCTAACCCTCTGCCATAATCTCCTGAGGTCTCGGAATAATTTTCTCAGGGCTTTCAGCCCAAAAAACATTCTTCATATTTGAATCTCCCTGAAGGACTGAAGGTTCATGGATCCAATTCTTTCCATGCAATGATTCCACTTGATTACCAGCCATTCCATGCTTCGCTGGTAATACCGAATAAAAAATGATTGGCATTTGTGGTAAAGATACTATAGGAGACCTTTGTTGCTTCAACCTCTGAATCTCTTCTTCATGTCGTTGAATCACAGCTTCCATTTTTGCAAACCTTTGCTCCAAATCCAACGGAGCCTGTGATTGATAACCATCACTCCTGTCGAAAACCCTCCAAGGACTTTCACCTTGGTTACAGGGACAACTTGGACTCCATTCTCTCCAACCGTTACTAGCCCTGGCCACTTTATTCTGACTTTCCATATTGCACCAGGTGTCCATTCTATAAGACTAACCTGTCAGTTAGTAAGTCAGTCTGGTCAGGCAACAGCCTATTTACATACTTACTACCGCACTTACGGATTTTAAGGCAATGCACTTTAAAATAATTAATTAGTTAAAATCTATTATGCTTCCTAACATGCTTTCACATTCACAATTATTTAAAATACTAGACAAGTACGGGCTTACTGAACCGTGAACCGAGCTTTCTCTGATGAAGATTGTACATGTCTTAGCAAGCTTCGGTAGACAAACCTGGCGGTTCTGATACCAAAATTGTAACGCCCTAATGCTAAGGCACGCTACAGTGCTTTTTCAATTACAGTGTAATCTTCGCTAATCGAAGAGTTTTCTTGAAAAACGTGTCAAATTAAAAATTTTGTATTAATTAATAAACTTTATAATATATTAAAATATGTACAAGTACCGGAATCTCGTTTTCAAACTTTTAAAGGTAATATTTCAAAATACACATTGTTCAGGTCGCACAGCGACTATCAAAATACAATTCCCAAATGTCCCGAGACCGAACACTCCAGGTCGCGCTGCTTTGACATGTACAATCCCATCCGAACTCAAGTTCACTCCAGTTCAGTTATCGCCTTTCCTTTACCTACACATGAAAGTAGAACTGTGAGTCAAAAGACTCAGTAAGAAAAGCATATAACATATCATACAACTTTTGACTTGTAACTAGGCGCCCATACACCTATTTACAATGCTTAACAAATGATTAAGAACGTTCTTCATGGTTGGTGCTAATGACCATGATATCACCCACTACCAGCACTATGATCGCACTGCGGGACCGGCACTATGTTCGTGCCGCCATGATAGCATCAATAGCACCCAAGAGTACAATTGGCCATGATATCACTCTTAACCAGTACTGTGCCCGTACTGCTGAACCGACACAATTGTTGTGCCGCTATGATAGCGCCAATTAATACTCTCTGGGGTGAATATCACTCTTAACCAGTACGATGCCTGTATTGTCGAACCGACACAATTGTTGTGCCGCTATGATATCACCCAAAACATGTACAGTCATACATACATCATGCATGCATCTCATATAACACGCTATATACAGTTCTTACCTGTTTTCCGAATTCAAGTGTGCTGGCCGACCTGAACGAAAATTCTCGCGCTAGATGGATGCCCTAATCACATTAATTGTAACACTGATGAGTGACTCACTAAATCACTCTCCGGGGACTTAGAATTGAACGTAAAAGTTTTCCTATCGATAAACAACAAGGCAATACTCTAAATATCTCAAAATTGGGAAAAACTAGGGTTCGGAAAATTCTCCCAACCGGCAGACCGGTCCCAACCGGAAGTCCAAAAACTGGACACCAACCGGTCGACCGGTTGGTACAGGTCCCCCAGAATTGGTCGACCGGTTCTGTGCTGGGAACACAAAAACCAACACCCTAAACTCAATTCAATACCAAACTTAACCAAACTCTCCAGGGTACCTATACAATGCATAACCAACCATTTCCAACCAGAATTTCACAGAATAAACCAAAGAAACTCAACTTGCCATTAAAGCTCAAAGCTTGAGTTTCAAAACTCAAGCTTGCTTAAAACTAACACCAAGCATTAAAATCAACTACCAGAACCCTTAATTAACCAATATTGAGCATAAAAACCTAACCCTAACCATTTCTAAACTTAACAACCACCATAATTCAAAATCATGCTTGAAACCAAAGTAAATTCAACTAAAAACTCATAACTCAAAAGATAAAGGTTTCTAAGGTTTACCTCACTTACTACAACCTTGAATCCTTGATAAATTCCAGAGAAATGGAAGAGGAAAAATTGAACCTTGCCCTTGCTTGGTCCCAGCCGAAAGAAAGAGAGAGAGAGAGTTAAAGAAACAAGTCTCTTTTCCTTATTTTTCTTTCTTTTTCTTGATTCTTCTTTAAATGGAAAAAGGGTTTAATTAACTAATTCATGCTGAGTATTCACTTGCTAGGTGTCATTCACCTAGGGCAGCCACCTATCTCTTAACCAAATAAAATGACTAAAATGCCCCTTAACTTAAAACTAGGGTATTTCTAAAACTAGGGGTAAAATGGTCAAATCCCATAACCCCGATCAATCCCGATAATTATTTTCTCTACAATATTCCCCGCTAAGAAATAAAGTTCTAAACTTATCCATGTGTTCAATCTAGCCATCCATCGCATTTTCCGTTGTCGCCGAGCAAAAATCACAAAAATTGCATATTTCACATATTAATCAAACAATACCCCTAGAGTTTAATAAAATCTCTGAAATTGAGAATTACAACTCTAATATTTATTTTTAAATATTGGGGTCCAAAATAATTAAATTCTTTTTACACTAAAAATACAAAAAGGCTAACTTTATTACATATATACTACAACACGGTGAAAGCAACTTTTATATACTTTTGCTTAAGTTTTTTACATTTTTACCACATGCACACACAGATCATGCATTTTGACACGTGAGTGACATATATCATCACATCAATCACTCTATACATCATTTCCCTCTTTTTCTCTTCTTTTTCCTATTATTTTATATTTCTTTTCAATTTTTTTTTTTTAAAATATCAACCTCCATAGTTGAACACTTCCCCCTCCACAATCCCAACTCCATTTTTCATTTTTTTTTTGTTCTTCAAATTTTTTTTCAACTCCTATTAACTAAATTCCATAACCGTTTTCTCTCTTTTTATTTTTCTCTTAATCCATATATAAATATGGCTGTAACTTGTTTTTCATTAACTTCTTCCCCTGTTCAAAAGAAAAGCTCTAAAATTGGGTTGAAATCTTTAGCTAATAGAAACAAGGGTAAACGTCTTGTTGTTGATCAGGAGGATGACTCTGATTTTGCTCCTCCATTGTCGAAACATGGGCGAGCTCCTCCAAAGAAGAAATCGAAGGTGGCTGCCCAGAAAAAAATTCGTCAAGATGATGCTCAAAAAAATAATCAAGTTGATGGTGGTCTTCTATCTCAGGTTTGTTTTCGGTTTCTTTTTGGTTTTCCCCCATTTTTGAAATTTTTTCATATTCAACTTTTGTGGGTTTTGTGTTTATTGATTTCTCATTTTGTAATAGTTTTTTCATAGTTTTTTAATAGTGTAAACACCTTCTGTATGTATTTTTTTTTAATATGTTTTTTTATCTAGTTGTTTCCTGTCCATTTTTATATCATCAATGGGTAACAATGAGATTTATCATGGATGTTGATGTTCAAAGAGTTTTTCCTGTATTTTAGTTTGTATACAGTTGTTTTGTAGTTTTATTATAGTTTTGCTACTTGCATATGTTATTTCATTATAAAACTAATATGCAACTATTTTGCACAAAATTTACTATGTATAACTACTATTTCTTAGTCCCCGTCAAATTAAATTCCTGCATAATATATAAACTATCATAAAACGATAATGCAACTATAAGGCAACCAAAACAAAAAATAAACAGACTTATACGTAACTGGTTGTACCTTAATTCGAATTTACTCTTCTTATTGTGTTTCTAAAAAAATATATTTATATTGGAAACCAGTAATCAATCAAAATGCAATTGTATATAACGTAGATGTATTATTCATGAGGTTTTTTTTTTAAATTTTTCACATCATACATTGTTTTGGATTTGGTGGGAGCTCCAGATCTATTTGTTACAGATCTACATTTCATGAATATAGATTTCGATATTAGGGGGAGTTATTTTGATCGAATAAAACAAAAAACAAATGTGTAATTTTAGTTTCTTCACAGTTTTTTTGATTTTTTTTCGTCATTTTCTGTTTAGATCATTGCAGGTCTTCTTTTCCAGTTGATTTCGCCAGAATTAATAGTTGTATTTTTATCGTTTTGGTTTCATTTTGGTTGTTTTGCGGTTTTGAAACGATCACGGTATTTTCACCTTCATGGTTCGCTCTGTACAGTTGAAGGCTTAGTGCATGTGGTGTTTTTGTAAATATTTGTATGTGGACTGTATAAATGTTTAATGGGCCGGCCCAAAGTATTCTTGTAATTTTTTTGGGCTATTTACAAAAATATGGGAAAATAAAGATAAGTTTTGATATATATGGCATAAAAACTTAATTACACTAAATATGACATTTTTTTAAAAAACTTACAAATATGGGAAAAAGTCTTGAGGAATGCCATAAAAAACTTTAAATTTGTGTTTTTTTTATTTATTTTTTATTTTTTTAAAAAATAAAATACTAAAATAAATAAAAAATGATCTCAACTATAGATATTATTTTTTTTTACAGAAATTAAACTTGTTTTTTTTTTTTTAATTTAAACTACTATTTTTTTCTTTGTTTTTTTGTTAAAAACTAATTATTTCATTAAAAGCAGCAGAAAAAAAAAACCAGTTTCATCAACATCATCCTGAAGAAAAAACAATATAAAAAATTATAATCTGAAGATAATATAAACTTTAAAAATCAGTTTCATCAACATTGAAAGAAACTATTAATTTCATTAAAAGAATAAAAAAATAGTTTCATTATGTTATTAGAATTTTTTTTCAAGTTACTTTTTTATTATTTTGTTTCTAGGTTGGAAACTTACACTTATATTTTGTTATTAAATTATTGGTAGGCATTATGTGTTGTTTTGATTATATTTGTGATTAGTATTTTTTTTTTGTATATTTGTGTGTGTGTATGTTTTTATTTGATTGTCTGATGAAACTGGTTTCAATTAACTTTATTATTAACATTTGTATTTTGTTATGATTTTTTATAACGTCAAAACTGGTTTCACATGTCGAAACTGGTTTAACAGGTTTTAACTGTTCTGTAATGGGGTTGCTCAATTTTTATGATATTATTATATATTTTTTAGTTTGTATAAAACCAGTTTTATTATTGTATGATATTTGAACAACAATTTTTAATTTATTTTAATTAATCAGTTTCTGACACACATATTATTTTATTATTTTCATAACTGGTTTTTTTAAGTAACTAGTTTTTATAACTATTTTTTTAATTGTTGTTCATAATTGAGTTTTATTCAATTTTTTATTAATTTATTTCAAGAAACTGGTTTTTATTTGTTTGTTTTTATTTTAGTTGTTTTATTAACTGGTTTCTCACATTCCACTGTTTTTTTTTTGTTATTCTTTTATGGTTTTTATTGCACTTTTGTCTCTTTAATTTTCTTTGTTTCTTTTTTTTTTCTCTTTGATTTTAATTTATGATTCTCTTTGTTATATTTGTTGCATATTGTATGTTTAAATTAACTTTAATTTTTGAGCAAGCAAATAAAAAATTAAATGTCAAAATAAAGAATGAAGTTAGTTTGATTATTAGGTATTGATATAAAATTTATATGTTCGAAACTGGTTTTTAAATTTAGTATCGTTAATTTGTAAAAGTTTATTAGTTATTAGGCATTGTGTATTTTTTATTATGTTATTGATGAAACTATTTTTTTTTGTCTCTTTTAATGAAATAATTCGTTTCTTTTAATATTGATGAAACTGGTTTTTAAAGTTAGTATCGTCTTTAGATTGTAATTTTTTTTCATTATCTTGTTGATGAAACTATTTTTTGTATTCTTTAAATGAAATTATTAGTTTCTTTCAATGTTGATGAAACTAGTTTTTAAAGTTTAGATTCTTTTTAGATTATAATTTTTTATATTGTTTTTTTTTTCCAGGATGATGTTGATGAAACTGGTTTTTTTTTCTGTTGTTTTTAATGGAATAATTAGTTTTTAACAAAAAAAAAAAACAAATAGTAGTTTAAATAAAAAACAAGTTTAATTTTTGTAAAAAAAAATGAAATATAAAAATGTACACTTATTATATATATTAAGAGAAAAAAATTAGGTTGAGAAAAAAAATTAAAAAAAAGAGAGAGAGACACAAACAGAAATTAAAAAAAAAAATAGAGAGAGATAAGCGAAAGAAAGAAAAAAAAAAGTAGGACTTAAAAGTTGAAAAGAAAAAAGAGAGCCAAAATTGACTAAAAAATATATAAAAAAGACAAAAAAAAAAAAAAAACTTTTTGAAGTTTCAATTGTTAGAGATTTTATAACAATGGAAGAAAATCAAGATTTATTACAACTCTATTGTAAAATAATACAAGGACTAAACTAAGAAATTGATTAAATATATGTTACAATACATATATATATATACACTTTATATTATATATATATGAAAGGTAGAAGAGAAGATTACAACACATGTAATATAAAATATGTATATATATAACAAGAGAATAATATATATATATATATACACTCACTCACAACCTTGAGTGTAGATTAGTGGGGATCACCATGACTTGAACAAGGTATTACACCTTTGTCCAAAAGCTTATTTCCCCCTATCTCTAAGCACTAAGGGAACTCTCTAGGAAATAGCTTTGGGAATTATCAAGCCTTTTAGGGTTTTCTAGCAAAGTGCTTTCTTGATAGAAAACTTCTTCTCCAAAATGAGCATCTTAGACCTCTTTATATAGTGTTTAGGATATCACAATTTGAAATTCAAACTCATAACCTCCATAGGTGTTATGGACTCAAATGTAACTCTTACATACACCACAACTCCTATGGCATTAAGAATTTCAAATTAAGATGTGTAACATCTTTTTACACTCTTAATGTTGGTGATAATGGTGGAGGTTACTCATAGTAACAAGTAACTCCCCAAATATTACAAAAAGATGACAACTAATATATTGTCATATGTTACATACTATTAGTTTATTACACATATTTAATCTATATATTATATTATTATAAATAATATAACAATCCCCCACTAGATTAAATATTATCTCTTTAGTAACAAACTTGTAACTTTTGTAACATTTATTTAATCAATCAAAAATATTATATCAAAATATAACATTCCCCCACTTTGATTGACTAAATACACATTTTTAAGAAGTTTTGCTTAGGTGCATTAGATAAAATGTCTTTCGACTTGAATTTTATTTTAGTGTAATTACCACAAAGTTTGATGAAATTTTGGTTGTCGTAGCATTGAACCATTATTCCTTTAATACAAACCGGTGATAACACACACACCCTCGCTAATGCTCACTTGAGACCGCATGTCTCGCTCTTGCACCGTTAATGGCCATGTGCAAATTCCAATTCATGGACTCTCTAGAGAATACTCCCAATTCTCATAAGAGGCGGCACCACCTCTAGTCCATATAGGTGGAGTTTTAGTGTCTCACCACTCTTTAGACACTTCTTAAGCTTAAGTGAGTTTTCTTAAGCTTAAGCTCCATTAAAAAACCTTTCGGTTTTAACCCTCAATTTTCACCACATGTACTCATTCATAGATGAGACAATTGAGTACCATATTCACTCTATTGACTTGTTATTACCTATTGAACTTAAGACTAGATGTTTACTAGTGTTAAGATAGGTTACCATCAATGAGCAAAACACTAAGGAAGTTTAGGTCCCATCCCTCGAAAATTCTTGCTTTAATCTTGTACGGAGATTAAGCGATTTGTTATAACCTCTCACTATTGATTCCATGTGAATCATGCATGCCAAAATATAGTGTTCACTTTGTGACCACTTTTCTCCTTAAGTACTTAAGCTTTGAAAATTCAATCATAAAAGATTAATTTTCACACAACTCAAATTCTCAATAATTTTGATACCAAGCATATCAAAATTAAACATTAATTTAGACACCAAACATGTCTAAATTACGCTTTATTTTGAGACACCAAACATGTCTTAAACTTTTCACATTAGAGTATCACTCCCACACTTTCACATTTCACTATCAAGATAATATCTTGATTTTAAAATATAGAATACCACTTTGTCTCTATAATTTCTCTTAAATTTAATTTCCTTCTTGAAATTATTTTCACCAAAATTTGACACCAAATATGTTAATCTTTTCACATATGCACATAGCCAAACTTGATTTAGAATTTGAATTCAAAATCAAAAATATCAACAATGTCTCATCACGTACATTTTGATTAAATTTGTGGTACACCCCCACATTTCTACCATAAAGTATATAAAATATCACTTTTGTGTATTTTCCTCTTCAAATGACTCTTTAAGGCCACTTTAAAAATACCATTTGACATTTTTAGTTTTCTCAACAAAACTAAAATATCAAACTCACATTACTACTCATAAAATAATGTGATTATTTTTACTCATAATTTTAAGGTTATCTCCTTATTGAGATTAGCCCAAAATTATACCAAAATTAACAAAATTCTCATCAATTTTGTTCACAACTTTGATCATTTAAGATTCAAAATTGCTTCTCCAATTTTGTTATCTTTTCACTATTTTTGAATCCACATTGATTCATTTACTTTTGAGTCCAAAATTGCTCTTCCAATTTATGGCTCATTTCACAAGTTTGGATTCACTTTTAATCCATTTGTTCTTGCTTATGACAATGCAAGTCCAATAAAAGTGTAACTCTCATAGTCCACTTTTTCTTATCTCAAATATGAGATGCTTATCTCTTATAACCCAATAAAAGATGTAACTTCTCAAAAGCCATCTTTTATTATCTCATAAAGTGAGATGTTCACTACTAAATTGAAAAAGAATTTAAAATATTCTTTATTCACAAAATAGATGATAATAATTTCCACATTAATAGCAATAAACAATATTATATTATTACTATCAATATTATTATCATATTATATAACTCATACATTAATATAATATGTATGTTACTAATCAACATCTTATGTGTAACATACACATGAGATCAATATTAAATTCACAATATATATATTACATATCTCATATATATAACATATATACTATAATATACATATATATCATATACACATAATATATACATTAATTACACAACTATATATGTTACATACCTCACACATATATAACATATATATACACATTAATATACATGATATATATTATATACACATATATAACATATATTATGTATGCATGTCTTATATAAATACATAAAAATAATTATTTCTACATATTTAATCTCACTAATATATATTATATCACATGCTCTACATATATATAATATATATTACTCATATATACATGTTATATATTATATATCTCACATATATACATAAAATAACATGATATAAATTTCAAATATCATATATATAATATGATATAAACACATGATCACATATATATAACTCATATATATATAATATATATTACTATTATATAAAATATAGTAAATCACATAATATACACCACCATGCTCACCCATGAATGGTTTTTACATAAAATCTCTTATCCTTGTATTCTCACAATCTTGATTTATCACCTCTTCCATTGAAAATGAATAAGCTTTTGATTGTTAGAGATTTTATAACAATGGAAGAAAATCAAGATTTATTACAATTCTATTGTAAAATAATACAAGGACTAAACTAAGAAATTGATTAAATATATGTTACAATACATATATATACACTTTATATTATATATATATATATATGAAAGGTAGAAGAGAAGATTACAACACATGTAATATAAAATATGTATATATATAACAAGAGAATAATATATATATACACTCACTCACAACCTTGAGTGTATATTAGTGGGGATCACCATGACTTGAACAAGGTATTACACCTTTGTCCAAAAGCTTATTTCCCCTATCTCTAAGCACTAAGGGAACTCTCTAGGAAATAGCTTTGGGAATTATCAAGCCTTTTAGGGTTTTCTAGCAAAGTGCTTTCTTGATAGAAAACTTCTTCTCCAAAATGAGCACCTTAGACCTCTTTATATAGTGTTTAGGATATCACCATTTGAAATTCAAACTCATAACCTCCATAGGTGTTATGGACTCAAATGTAACTCTTACATACACCATAACTCCTATGGCATTAAGAATTTCAAATTAAGATGTGTAACATCTTTTTACACTCTTAATGTTGGTGATAATGGTGGAGGTTACTCATAGTAACAAGTAACTCCCCAAATATTACAAAAAGATGACAACTAATATATTGTCATATGTTACATACTATTAGTTTATTACACATATTTAATCTATATATTATATTATTATAAATAATATAACAGTTTCAATAAGTAAAAAAGAAAAAAAAAATTAATAAAAGTATAAAAGTAAAATGTTCTTGTCAAATTAAAAATGTAATGTTTGAAAAAAAATGTAGTATTTGGTGTAAATTTTTCAAATAAAAAGAAACCCTAAAATGTAAGTGTAAAATAAATTAAAAAATAAATAAAACTAATTAAGCTAAAAACAAAAACATAAAATATGGGATTGGATAATAAGTTTATAAAAATATGGCATATCAAATACCATAAAAAATCTTAAATGTGAAAAAATGCCATAGAAGAGTGGCAAACCTAAAAATGCCATATTTTTCTAACTTTATTATGAAATCTCATATTTCATGTAATTTTCATTTTTTTTTTCTTTTTTTTGTATTTTTCTGTTTTATTCCCTAAATAATAATAAAATAATAGAAATTAGTGCTAATTGCTTTTTCTAATTCAATTTACTAAGGCGGTCATTACAGCTTCACTCTCTCTCTCTCTATTATGGTATTTTCAGTGCTATTGATGTTATCTCCATTAGAGATCAAAGAAGCTGCCGTGGCTCGTGGTTGTATATTCCTCATATTAGGTTGGGATTGAGTATCCATTGTAGAGTCAATAACATTGAGCCAAGTAGCGTATGCCAGATAGCGATTGACCAGGCCATCATCCATCATAGTGGGGAGGTAAGTGTCTAGGCTCTTAATTTAAAGTGATGCCTTATTATTGTGTGGCCATATGGCAAGTGTCCCATTATTAATTATTTTGATATAAAGGTTGTAGGACATGGTTTTCGGACGGAGAACTTGCCTAGTAAACTGCCGCTAGAGTTAAGACACATTTGATTTGATTAACTGAAGGTTCTCCTACACAAAAATGATTTGGACCGAACCATTTTCAAATTTAAATTTACTAAAATATTGAATTTTCTTCAATATTTATTACTTAATCTCTCCCATAAGTGATGGTATTTATTGCCGATTTGCCGTTTAATGTAAGATATATTAATCTCTCCACTCCACAATTTGTCTTCTCCCTATAATATTTTACATTATCATTATTGCTATTGATTTTTTTTTTAATAATTAGGTTTCACATTAAATTAATGACAACTAACTACTCAAAACATCCAATATTTATTGCTTGTATACAACAGATATATATATATATATTTATATAATTTGACTTTTTCATATTGCAGATAAAGAATATATATAATAATGGAAAGATTTAAAATTAGGTTGATGAAGATTTTTCTTTTTACAAATTTTCTATCTAAATTTTTAAGGTCACTTTAAAGTTTTTCTTAAATGATTGAAATTGTTGAATTTAGAAATTTTATCTAATTTTATTAAATTTTACTAATATGACGATTATTTTTGTACCAAATTATATGTTCGAACTTTTATATATATTAAGTCGTGCTCTCGAATTTTTACATGTATTAAATTATACACCTTAAACTTTTATCCGGTCAGACTTCCGTTAGTAAAATTAAAAGAAAATTTTGAATCCAATAATCTTAATAGTTTAAGAAAATTTTTGAATGTGTTAAAAAATTCCGAAGACATAATTAAATACATACAAAATTTTTAAAAATAAAAATCTTAATTAACGCTTAAATTTTTTATATATATATATTTTTATATATATGTACATGGTTCGTGACTTACGTACCTTCTAATTTATTCATAAACCACCACCAAATATAATTAAATTAATGAGACAAAATTTGAAGACAAATATATCGAATTAAATTTTAAACCTATATATATTAGATATTTATAATATGACTTAATTATTAATTTATAATATTAATAAAAAAATAAATCTAATACAGTACTTCTTATATATATATTTAAATATTTAAAATATAATTTTAAATTTATTTATAAAACATATATATATTTAACTAATTTTATTAAATAATAATAAAAAAATAAATATAATTATTTTAAATAATATAATTAATAAATTTTTTATAAAGTATTAATTGATTAAATTAACGTCTAATTCAAATTAAAATTAAAATTTATATAAAAAAATAATTATCAAATTTTGTTAATATTTTTAAATAATTGTCTAAATTATATTTTAATAAATAAATTAAATTTAGATTTTTAAAATTATTTTTCTTTTTTAAAAATAATTAATTGATTGCTAATGGATTAACAAAAATTGAAGAAATAATATTTTAAACTAACAATTTTTGTGGAATATTTACATTTAATATAAAATAGATGTAATATAATAAAGATAAGATTAAAAATAATAATAATAATAATAATAATAATAATAATAATAATATATTTTTAAATATGTGTAATAAATTTAAATTTAAAGCATAATATTAAATATTTTTAGATGTATAAAAAGATTTAAATTTAAATTACAATATTTAAAAAATAAAAAAAAAATCATCACATTTAATATGATATATATATTTATACCATCCCCTCATGGCCAATTATTCATGCATATATATATACTAGCAAAAATTACGTGCGAGGCACGTATACTAAATTTTATGCTAGTTTTTTTCTATGTTATTTAAAAATGATACAATTAAAAATTAAAGAAAAAATATTATTAGTTATTAGGTGAGATTATTATTATGTGTATTTAAATATTATAGTTTATAATGTTGTCAATTAAAAATAATATATTTAGTGTTTAAGAAAGCTTGATGATTTAAATATGTTCTTAAGTTAATCCAAAAATAAATTAAAAGGTGATGTTCTAATACTTAAAGAAACATTACTTAAATGGGTGTAAGATAGAAAGAAAATTAAAAATCAATCTCTAAATTGTTGATAATTGAAGATAGCATTTGTCTGAAAATTGTAGATAAGAAAACTAATGATAGTCATTGGTGGATTTCAATCTTCATTTGCTTCGATAGAGACAATAGTGTAATTTTTGTATTTTGCACTTTTCATTCTAGCCGGGTCCGCATATATCTGGATTGTCCATTTTTTCATTGATAAATTAAATATGGTAGTGTCGACAAAGCGGCGGTGTTCCTACAAATCGTGATGTATTTTCATTTAAAATGATTAGACATGGTGTGCATAGCTTATTTAATTAAAAAAATCAACTTATGAAAGGCATGTAAAACTATTTTATTTTTTTTAAAATTACACCTTTGCGGTATATTTCATTAGTTGGGCAGCAGTACATGGAAATATTTTTTCCACAATATCTGCGAACATGACAGCAGATAGGCTCTTTGTATTGTCATCAATTTCAACATATGCTATAGCACTGTAAAATGCATAATAAGATTGTTAGTATCTTTTTTTTTATTATTATTTTAACTTAATTTCAATAACATCATATGTTTTTTGTAATATACCGTGGTGTAAGAAATCCTTCCTGGCTGCATGATGGCTTCTCACATATAATTTTTTCATTGCGATTGTATAAATCTATTTTTTTATGACATGCGTCACATAACATGTAATAAAAACTCTGGACAGTATCAATTATTTTTATTGCCGCCTCAATCCAAAAATATTTTTTCTACATCCAAATTAAATGGTGTTAATAATAGTAAGATATTGAAACAAAAGTTTTATAAAGTAAATATAAAACTTTAATATTCTAAAGTTCTACATCAACTCTGAAATTTGGATGTTAGTCACTATTTCGCTAATATATTTAATTGTGCTTCTAATTTATGAGCACGTGATCAAAAACAGTGCTGTAATGTACTCTTCTCGATTTGTTTTTTTTTTTTTTTTTTTTTTTTTTTGCATCTAATGCCTCAAGTTTAATTATGATAAGTTTTGGCGGGTTTTAGTAAATGTTTTTCTTTTTCTGGTTTGCATTAATAGCTAGAACATGGAGAAATTAATAAGATTGATATTCCTTTTTGTCGCAACATGTACAAAGCAGCATAATTATAATAATGCTTCAAGTTGCTATTATTTTTATTTAACAGAAGACAAAATTATAAATTTTATGACTTCTTAGTTATACTGTATGTGCTAAAATATAACTTTTTCTTTTAGTGAGTGTTTTTATAGGAAAATGGTAATTCTAGAAGAAAAGAAGAGAAGAAGAAGAGAAAAATCATAAATGTACAACAACAAAAACTCAATCGTATTTTTTTTTTTAGATTTAATGGGATTTATTTTATTTATTTTATTATATATAAATAAAAAGTGACCCATGAATTTCTCATAAATTATTTTATTTTTAATAATAAATTATTTTATTTTTAATATAAATAAAAAGTGACCCATGAATTTCTCATAAATTATTTTATTTTTAATAGTAAATCATTTTATTTTTAATATAAATAAAAAGTCTTCCACGAATTTCTCATAAACCAAGAATTCGGTTATATAGGCATACTTTATATAGAATAGATATATAACATCATTACTAACCCTAACAATGTCTGTATAAATGTAAGTACGACAAGGAGACATTTTGTCTTAACACTCTATTTTGCCATATATAGTCATTACCCTAATTAATGCAATTTAATATATGGATAACTCAACATATTATTATATTTTAAATTTAAAATGAGATATCCCATATGAAATTGTCGTAGGTATATATATAGTGATCTCAGGCTGATGGGGTGTGAATATGAGGCATCTCTAAATGTAGTTGGGGGGAAGTGGTGGACCTATTCTTCAATATCTGCGCCTGGGCTTCTGCCTCTTTTTTAAGTTTCTTGGTTTGTTTGATTTCCCCATAGAAATATGAAACGAAGCCCCACAACGAAAGTGCAAGTGCCACACCTTTCTCGGCTTGGAAGTTTTCTTTGTAGAAAATAACAGCTAATATCTCTGTCACAGGAAGAAGAACCGCAATAACAATTCCAGAGAGTAACGACGACGAACAGAATATTATTCCTATTGCTCCCAAGAAAAACCCTTGCCAAATTATTGCACTCCATACTAGCACCACGTAATACGTTTTTTCTCCTAATTCAAATTTTTTAGATTCTTTAGAAATAGCCTGAAATAGAGTTAATAAACCAAATAATTATTAATTAAAATTATTCCAAAATTTAAACACTTATATTAATGAATATTATCTATTGATTGTTATTAAAAAAATTTAATTATAAATATTAAACTATTACCATCCAATAATCAATAATAAAAAATGAATTTAAATTTTTATGTTTAATTAAAAAAATTATATTGAAAGGTATCTCTTTTAATGCTAAATAAAAAATGTATTCATATAAAAATATTTAAGTTCAACTTAATTTTTTTATAATCTTATTTTTTTTTTTGCTAAATCAATTTATTTTTACTAATTATTTTCAACTAGTGAACAAAGTGATCAAGCCTATGCAATCTAAAATTGAACAAAAAAAAATTAATTAGGTAGAAAAATTAATAGGAAATCACCTCATATGTTATTTTTTAATTTCTTCTTTCTATTTTTATGATTTTTTTTTTTGTTTTATTATTTTTACTATTTAAATTGTTATGTTAGCTGTAATTTAAGTTGCTGCATCATTGAGACTGAGAGTTTTACCAAACAAGCAAGAGAAAGAGATAGAGAAAACAGAACTCTGTGTATTGATCAATGAATGAATATTAACAGAGTACAAAGAGAATGAACTTATATACAGTGATGAATTGAGAGACTTAGCCAACTGTAACTAACTAATTTCTAACAAACTCTAACTAACTACACCAGCTGTCATAACAACCTTCAGCTGTCATAACAACCTTCCTAACCAACCAAGGACACAACTAACTCATCTTGATACTCCCCCTCAAGATGGATGGTATATATTTACCAATCCCATCTTGCCTTTTAACACCTTGAACTGATTAGGAAGTAGAGCTTTTGTTAGAATGTCTGCCACTTGTTCTTTTGAGGAAACATGATCTGTCTTGACAATTCCTTGCTGAACTTTCTCTCTTACTAAGTGGCAATCGATCTCAATATGCTTCGTTCTCTCATGGAAAACTGGATTAGCCGCAATGTGTCGGCCGCCTCGTTGTCACGGTACATGATGGCCGGTCCTTTGTGTTCGACTCCTTAACTCTTTAAGCAATGAAAGTACTAAACCAATTCACTTGTAGTATTAGCCATAGCCCTATACTCAGCTTCTGCAGAAGATCTTGAAACGGTTTGTTGTTTTTTACTTTTCCAAGATATGATTGAATCTCCAAGGAAAACACAAAAACCACTTGTAGATCTCCTAGTATCAACACAAGCACCAATACGCATATATGCTCTCAATTGTATCTCGGATGCGGCAGAACAGGAAAATTCCTTGTCCAGAGTGGATTTCGTATATTGCGTAATCCTTTGAGTGCCTTGTAAATGTTTGGCTTTAGGCAAAGCAAGAAACCGACTTAGCTTATCGACCGAATAAGCTAGGTCTCGGTCTAAAGGATCACCAAGTATTGCGGCTTGCCAATTATCCTTCTATATAGTGTAGCCTACTTTAATTTGTCGGCAAGAAGTTTGTCATTCTCGATTTGTGACAGCTTCAAATTCGTTTCCATAGGTGTATCTACTGGTTTACTTCCAAGATAGCCAAGGTCTTCTAGTAATTGGAGAGCATAGGCTCTTTGAGAAATGAAGATGCCTCTGTTAGACCTTGCTACTTCAAGACCAAGGAAGTATTTAAGATCTCCAAGATCTTTAAGCTTAAACCTGTTATGCAACCGGTTTTTAGCTTGTCGAGGTCAATAATGTTATCGCTTGCAACAATGACATCATCAACATAAACCAATAGAATAATGAAGCTTGTTGGAGAGTGTCTCATAAACATGGAATGATCTGTTGCAGAATGTGAGAACCCCTTCTTCCAACAATGCAAGAGAAAACTTTTCAAACCACCGTGCAGATGCTTGCTTTAATCCATATAGTGATTTCTTAAGTTTGCATACCGCATTTCGTGGTAATGGTGTCTCCCTTATGACAATACCCCGGAGGTAGAGTCATATAAACATCCTCATGCAAATCTCCATGGAGAAAAGCATTGTTCACATCAAGTTGATGTAAGAACCACCCTTTAATGGCAAAGAAGAGCTAAAACCAACTTGACTGACAAGCTTGGCAACAAAGTGCAAAAGTGTCAAAGTAATCTACTCCTTCTTGTTGGCTATATCCTTTAGCAACAAGTCTAGCCTTGTGCCTTTCACCGCATCCATCGGCATTCGGCGCCTTTTCTTTATAAACCCATTTGCATCCTATAACATGTTGCCCTTGGGGAAGAGGAACCACAACCCAAGTGTCATTTTTCTCTAAAGCTTCAATCTTCTAATCCATAGCCTTGTCCCAAACAAGGATACCTTTTGCTTGTTCAAAAGAAGTAGGTTCTTGGAGGGTGGAACTAGCAAAAGCCATTGATCTGAACTTGGGAGAGAGCTTGGAATAATCAAGAACCTGGTGCAAAGGATATGCAAAGGATCGGCATACCGTCCCGAGAAGCAACGTAAAGATTGTTAGATGATAAAAAACGGTGATAATCACTCAAATATGATGGCCTTGTTGTGGTTCTAACAGTCTTTTGAGGGGCAAAGAAACACCAGAAGAACTGGTGTGTTGAGAATGGTTCTGTGATGCAGAACTTGCACCAGATGGTGTGAAATGAGTAGGAGCATCAGGTATTTCAGCAGATTCAGGCAAAGAAAAGAAATTATGATATTCAGCAGGGCAGAGCTTGAATCAACAAAAGGGAAAATGGTTTCATGAAAAGTGACATCCCTAGAGTGAAATATTCGTTTGTATTAAGGTCTAAAAGCTTGTAAGCTTTCATACCAATCGGGTACCCCAAGAAAACACAAGGCACAAACATGGAGAGAACTTAGATCTAACTAAGCAATGTGGAAGCATAGGCAAGGCAACCAAATGCTTTCAAATGTTCATAATCCGGTTTGGTAGAGTTTAGAACTTCAAAAGGAGTTCTAAATTTGATTGGGTGTAGAGTTCGTTAATCAAATAGGCACTCGTACCTACACAATGATCCCAATAGGCAAGAGGAACATAAGATTGAAAAAGCAATGCCCTAGCAACATTAAGAAGGTGTTGGTGTTTTCTTTCTACTACAGAGTTTTGTTGGGGTCTTTGAACACAAGAGTGATAGTGAACAATACCTAAAGAGCTAAACAATTCAAAGAATTGTAACTCTTTAGCATTGTCAGATCTAACACCCTTAATTTGAACACCATATTGAGTCTTAACAAGCCGTAAAATCTAGGTATAACCTGTTTGAGCTTGTATTTGGTTTTGATAAAGCTAACCCAAGTATACCTAGAGTTGTCATCAACAATGGTGATAAAGTACCTACAACCAGCAAGAGTAGGTGTATTGAAAGGCCCCCATATATCTATATGAATGAGATCAAAAATATGAGTAGCAATGTTATGGTGAGAGACAAAAGGAAGCCTTCTTTGTTTAGCATAATGGCACACAGAACAGTGAAAGTTATGAGACAAATCACTGTAAAAACTCAAAGCTTTATTCATGGAATGGTTTTTGATATGCCAGGGGTGGCCCATTCTATACAAATAGTTTGCTCACTTATTCTAGAATCGAAAAAGAAAAAACAAATGGTACACTCGTTTTTAGGATCCGAATGCAAGTAATAAAGCTTCCCAATCTTTTCACCCATCCCAATCATTTGCCTTTGCTACTCGAATATCACAATTTTTATCATGAAACAAAAAGGAGTAAGCATCATTATACTTTAGAGTAGATACGTATAATAAGTCGTGTTGAAAAGTGGGAACATACAATACATTGTACAGAGGCAGATTTGGAAAAACATTCACAGTTCCAATACCTTCAACTCTAGCACTACCACCATGTGGTAATTTAACATGAGTGACAGAATTGTCACTGTGAATATCATGAAACAGATCTTTATCAAAACAAACATGGTGCGTAGCACCAAGATATCAATAATCCATTTAGATTTAGAAAACAATAAATTCTCACCGAGAAAATGAGAGATCATAGGTGCTTCCTTTGGGAAATTTGGAGAGTCTCACGTCTTTGGGACAAGTAATGCCATCAATTTCGACAATCGCATAAAGACTTAAACTTGAAACCAGGATCTTGATCTCCTTAACAACATCACCACCATTATTTTCGTTTCCTTCGAATTGGTCTCAATATTTGCGAGATGGCTTCACATTTCCATTCCCAACAGTTCAAAGATTTCTATTAGGAAATTTACCATATAACTTGTGTCCAGGATAGCCATGCAACTCCGTAGCACTTCGACATAACGTGGCCCCACCACCACTACGTTGATGACAAATTGTCTTAGGTTTAAAAGGCCGGATAAAGACCACAGAATCGTGAGTGGACTCGTAAATGATTTATCATGATCGAAGAATTAGATCGAGATTGAGAAATGTTACTCAAAGATATGATCTCTTGTCTTTCCTCCCCGAATGATAGATGCATAGGCTTTGTTGATATTTGGAAGCTGGCTCTTGCATTAGAATCCGAGATCTAGCAAAGACTTTGTAAGACTCATTCAAACCAAATCAGAATTCAAGAACACGATCTTCCTCCTGATGATCTTGATAGGTCTTTATGGCTCCACAAGTGCAGGCTGGAGGAGGTCGATATTCTTGAATGAGATCCCATAGAGTTTCGAGACGAGTAAAATAGCCAAGGATGACGGTATTAGTTCCCCGAGCCAACGATTGCGTTGTATCCGATAGCTTCAAAAACACGAGGAGCATTTTTCCGGTTAAAACGTTCTTCAAGATTTGTCCAAATCACGTTGCATTCTCCATATACATGATGCTCTCGCCTATTTCATTCGACACGCATGAAGGATCCAAGAAATTACCGTACTATTACATCGATGCCATACCAAAGTCATCATCGTCTTCATCGAGCTCCTCGGAAGTTTGCTATCGACGAACTTCACTGTTCCTCGCGATTAAAGCTACGCTCATGGCCCTCCGCCATGAACTATAATTTTCACAACCCGTAAGAATCTTAGGAACGGCCGGCTCCCTGGATGATCACCGTTGGACAAAAAATAAGGATTTCTAAGATCATCGAATAAGATCTACCACGGGATCCAATGCAGAGAATCGATTCGAATTTTCAGTCGAGCTTCGAGTTTGAGCTCCTCCACCCCGAGCCATGATGAAGAAGAAGAAGAAACAGAAGGAAACGAAAATGGATCTTACACAGAGTCTGGCTCTGATACCATTTTACCAAACAAGCAAGAGAAAGAGATAGAGAAAACAGAACTCTGTGTATTGATCAATGAATGAATATTAACAGAGTACAAAGAGAATGAACTTATATACAGTGATGAATTGAGAGACTTAGCCAACTGTAACTAACTAATTTCTAACAAACTCTAACTAACTACACCAGCTGTCATAACAACCTTCACCTGTCATAACAACCTTCCTAACCAACCAAGGACACAACTAACTCATCTTGATAGAGAGTGCATATTTCTTTTTTACCATTAAGAATATGGAGGACAGTAGTCAATCCAAATGAAAATATACTTTTATTCTTTTATTTTTTTGTCAATACAAGATAGAAATATAGAATATAATAGGGTAGGTTAGAATACGGAAAGAGAGCAATTAATAAAGGAACAAAGATATGAGTGGTGTAACAATATATACCATTGTTATAATCGAATCCTAGTCAAGAAGAAGGAAACGAAAAAGACTATCATTTCACAAACTTTTTTTTGGCCAGGTCAAATAATTATAAAGAATCTTTCCAAAAGTTGTCATATTAATTATTTTTTGAAAACTTGTCAAAAATCTTTGAAAATTGAGGAAAAGCACACACAATAATAATAATAATAAAAATAATGTTTGGTGTAAATGAAATAAAAATTGCACACTCGAGTACGAGGATTGATTTGTGATCGTATTTCTTGAGTGTTTATAATTCTGGAGGTGTGTGAAAAGTTATAGTGCAATTGAATTTGAGTGTTGTTAGAGTTAATTATATAATTTGACATTTTTATTTCACGTATAATTATACTAATTGTGTAATTGGAGGTAATAGAGAGTTCCAATTACATAATTGAAGGTAAATGGTATTAACAAATGATATAGTTACAATTTTTATTAAAATAATATCTCTAAATATCAATTTTGAATTAGATAGGTGTTTTGACACCTTTAGCTTCTCTTTTTAAAATAAATTATAGAAAAAATAATTTCTAAAATTCCTTTTTGTAGTAGTGTACTCTCTTCAATTCTCATGCCCCATAAGAATTAAGAGTAATTATATTCTGTAATTATTTAAAATTTTTCTATTTTAAATATTTACTACTAAAAAATATTATTTTTCTTTATAAATACTAAAATATTAAGAATTCATGTATAATTACTATTTCATATCCAAACCCATCTTATATTTTTAGAAGAGTACGCCTTATTATTAAAAAAATAAACTTAATAATTTTTAAAAAATACTCTTAATTTTTTTTAAAAAAATTTCCTCACATTATTTTATATTAATTTCAACACTTATTTTGATTTTATTTTTGTATTTTTTAAATCATTTATAAAAATTTATATAATCTTTTATTTATTTTTATTGTCATAATATTTAAAATATAATAATAGGTATATTTTTTTTTTAAGAATATAAATTAAAAGAAAAAAATTTAAAAATTTTAATTTAATTAAAAATATAAATTTTTTATAAAGTAAAAATTATTGAAGTAGAGTGCTTTTAAAAATTTGTTAAATGTAAATAAAGTTTCCCTATTCTTAAATACGGTGTAATTACACTTATTTCCAAACTTACCCTAACAGATGGAGCAATCAAAATAGGGGTTATTTTACAACAAAAAAATTACAAAAATATGGTTTCACAAAATTTGAAATAATTTTATGATTTTTTTGATTTTATTTATAGAAAATACGGTATTTTCATGTTGTATTCTTATTAATTTGTTGTTTATTTTTTGTTATTTGTATATTATTTTTTTGTTATTGTTTTGATGTTATTTTTATGTTACCGTAATTTTTTTTTTTGTTATTTTCGTATTATTTTTATAAAATATTATAAAATAAAAATTCAAAAGAAATTTAAATGTAAAAATATAATTTTTTTTTTTTAAAAAAATAGTGCATCAAAATATGTATCATACAGGCCGGATAGAGAGTCGGGATGTTATATCGAGATCTCCGAATCCGAAACGATGAAGATAGAATAATTAATTAATCAAGTATTACCTCAACCTAACCTTTTGTTATTTGGTTCCAAGTAAATAAGTTACGCAAATATCAATATACCGTACTATTATTAATATTGTCAATTGTTAAAGTCAATGTTTTACTGGCAGATGGAGTAGTGGTTATACTTTATAATTTTATTTCTCATATTAAATATTTATATGGTATATATATATAAATAAATTGTAGAGCTAGCACTCCCAAGATACTTCGAGAAAAATGAGATACATACAACAAAAATGAGATACATACAACTATATATATAATATTTAAATAGTTATAAAAAATAATATTTTAACAACATACTTTGAAAAATTGGCTAAAGAAGTTATTGATGAGTGTGCTCTAAGAAGAGACTAAGACGTACTAATAATAATATATATATATAATTAATAAATATGTGCTAAATTATATTAAAAATTAGTAACAAAATGAGTTGTTAGTAACACTAAGAAGAAAAGATCTTTTACTCAAAAAAAAAAAAAATAAGAAAAAAAGAAAAGATCTTGAGCCACCTTCGTCAGCGGATCATGATCGATCATCAGTCAGATTAATTATAACAATAATAATAAATAAGTGAAAGATCAAACCTTGAAATCTCTGTTAATAAGCATGCCGACTGTGCAAAAAGCAGTTGCGAAGAAACACATGACCAATTGAATCTCCAAGACCAAGGAGTATGTAATCCTCTGCTTCGACTTCTTGTACATCAACTCTACCAGCGGCAATATGAGGCCGTACAGAACCGCCGCGGCTACCGTCATCAGAAACCCAATCACGTAAGATTTCTCCGACTCTCCGTTGGGCCGGTCACTGCTCGTGTGGAGAGCCAGCACGGCCGCACCGGTAGTCAGCAAAACGACAGAGTTTACAGAATACGACGTGAACTTCTGCTTAACAAGAAGGTAAGCGAATACGGCTGTGAAAGCCAACTGAGATGCGATTATAAGGGACGATGTCGATATCGGGAGACGAGCCACGCCGTAGGCGTACATGTAGTCGTCGAAGCCGGTCAGCAACCCTATCACGGCTGAGCCGATGAACAAAAACGGCTTCATCTGGATGATCTTGTTGGATGGGTTGTGACTGCGCCGGCGTTGGTAGTAGGCGGCGGCTAAGGGGACAAGGATGATGGGCCAGCCACCTGTCTCGAGCCAGCTTGAGAGCCAGACTCGTTTGCCGCCGCGGAGGAAGTAGAGCCGCATGATTAGTGGTCCCCCACAGTTTCCTATTGTTAATAATATGCAGTTAACTATAAGCAGGATCCTTCTTTGTTTGGTCTTTCTGTTCTCATCTTCCTCCATTTCTTTGAAGCTAATTTGTTTTGGACTTGGAGTTTGCTCCATTTAATTTGACAAGTATTGTTAGTGTGGGGACTTATTTATAATGATATGAAACTGCCACCTTTGACATAACATTTATTTTTCTACAAACATAAATAGACATAAATATGCCTAAATAATTATAATAATGAGTATTGCTATTAGGCACTAGTGGTGCCTAGCACTTCTCGACATGTCACGTTGCGATTGGCTAGCGATGTTAGATAAATTAACAATTAACCCAAGATCTATTTGTATATAACATAGAACACAATAATAAGATATAATAATTAGGTATGTGTACCTGATTGATCCATAGCAATTATCTCTGTTTGATCCACAGCAGTTACTCCACTTTGATAGTGCAATACTATCAACTAAGTCTTCCTCCCTAGATCTCTAAATCAGAAGCAGTTTATTTATCTGATTATCAAAAAGTATACAATTGTGATGAGACAATATGTATTTATAGAGTTAGGGAGGGGACTTAGCTACAAAACCCTAGTTGGGCTGAGCCTCCTCATCAAAGGCTTCAGTCAACTAGAAAAGCCCACACTTCTGCTTCACCTAGACTTTACACACAGATGCTAAGCCCATTAACAATTGATCACCAACAACATGGGCTAACACAGCAAAGAACTATCCAATCAACCCAAGTTTTAATAAAACCAATAAAACTTAATGTAAGCCCAAATAAAAAGTCTAACATTCTCCCACTTGGGCTACATTAATTTTAATACATATATATTATATATCAAAATAATTTTATTTGAAAACGACTCATGGATTGAACAACAAGAAAACATTTGTGGCCACTTTAAAAAATGATAGTTCTCTGATAGCATCTCAACATACCGGTCCAATTTAACCTTTGGTAATGAACTATGACAATCATATTGTTTTTAACTCAACAAAAGACATTAATAATCACAAATACCAAAGTATTAAATCGACATGGTCAATAAGTCTAGTAGTGTGGTAAGGAATTATATTCAACATGTGATCAATTCAAAATAACATAATATCCTTATCAGTCCTCAATTTCACTGATACCGTGATGCTTAATAAATAAGCCAGTGAAATTAAACATACAATACTTAATAAATAAGTAAGTGTCACTAAACTTGCTTAAAACATTAAGCCAACAAAATATCATTGTCATTTAGTAAATATACTTAAAATACAATGATCACAACAAGATATGAACTACATGCTTTCAATTCAATCATTCTCGAGAATACAACAAAACATAACTGAAAGCATAAACATCAAATAATCAAAAAAGTATTAGCCCACAAAGTAGTTCATAGCATCAACAAGTAAATTACATATAAATGTAATCTCAAAAGATAAAACAAGAAACTCCCACTAACCCAAAGGAACAAAAGATTATAAAATGCTCATATCAACAACATGTTATCAAACAATATGGCACTTAATCCTTCGGTTAGAGGATCTACAAACATCAACTCGGTCTTTCAATATTCTATCACAATGTCTCCTTTCTTGACCAAGTCTCTAATAGTGAGATACTTTATTTCCATATGTTTGGAAGCACTACTAATCTCATTATTCTTTGAAAAGAAAATAACAATATTATTATCACAATAGATTAGTATAGGAGAGGAAATAGAATCAACTAGTCGTATCTCTAAAATCAAATTCTTTAACCATAAAGCTTACAAAGATGCCCCATAACATACGACAAATTCAACATATATAGTAGATTATGTGATTAAAGTCTATTTAACACTTTTTCAATAAATAACAGCATCAACAAAAGTGAAAATATAGCCAGAAGTTGACTTTAAATCATCTGCACAACCACCAAATTTGAATGTGAATAACTAACAACTCGAAGATTGTCAACATGCTTATACACAAGCATAAAACTCTTCGTTCTTTGCAAACATCTTAAAACTTTCTTGGCTGCAACCCAATGATCATGGCCAGGATCAGATAAATATCTCCCAAAAACATCGACCATGAAAGCAATGTCAGGTCTAGTGCAAACCTAAGGATACATCAAACTCCCTACTGCATTTTCATATGGGATATTCTTCATTGCTTCTCTATTTAAGTCGTTCTTGGGACAATGTTGCTTAGTAAATTTGTCCCTTTCAGAATAGGAACGAATCAGCTTTATACAAATCCATGTTGAACCTTTTGAGCACACGATTAATGTAAGCTTCTTGAGGTAAGCCAAGAAATTTTCAATTCTTATCATGATGAATCTCAATCTCCAAAACTAAAGATGCCTTTCCAAGATCTTTCATATCAAAATTGGTAGACAGAAAACTTTTGGTCTCATTTAGTAATGATAAATCACTGCTGGCAAGTAAAATATCGTCTACATAAAGAACAAGAAAAATATGATGACTCCCACTGATCTTTATATAATTACACTAGTCAAACTTGTTCTCGATGAAACCCAACAGTGTCACAACCTTATTAAACTTCAAGTACCACTGGTGAGATGCCTGTTTGAGACTATAAATGGATCATTTCAATTTGCAAACCAAATTGTCATTTCCATTTTCCTCGAAGCCTTCAGGTTGAGACATATAGACTTGCTCACTCAATTCTCCATTCAGAACAACAGTTTTAACAATCATTTGATGTAACTCTAAATCAAAATGCGCAACTAAGGCCATAATAATTCTGAATGAATCTTTAGTGGAAACAGGTGAGAAAGTTTCAGTGTAATCAATACCTTCTCTTTGAGTAAAGCCTTTAGCCACTAAACGGGCTTTAAACCTTTCAATCTGTCCCTTTTTATCCCTTTTTAGCCTTTAAAATCCACTTAAAACCTATTAGTTTAAAACCATCAAGTAATAAAACTAACTTCCACATATACATTATTTTTTTGTCCATGAACTTAATCTCATCATCCATAGCTTCTATCCATTTTGAAGAATGTGGATAATTAGGTGCTTCACTATAAGTGAGAGGTTCCACAAAATGACCAAGATTACATTCACCTTCTCCAAGGTAAATAAAATTATCATCACACCTTATTGACATCTTTTGTCTTTGAGATCTCCATATAGGAGGTACTTCTGGAATAACCTCTATTTATTGACCATCATTTTGAATGACATATTCCACAATTAGATTTCTCTGATAACATGACCCTCATCAACAACAAAACCTTCTTCAATAATAGGTTCCTCATCAATAATAGGACCCTCGTCATCTTAGATATTAGGAGCAATATATTCATCAGTAATGGGAGTGTTATCAACTAGAGTAAGAATAAGACTGCTATTATTATCATCTCTTGAAAAAGACATAGGAATAAAAATTCCTTTAGATGACTCCCTCGTTTCAAGAGATGTTGAAGGAATATTTTTAGCAACATCAAATTCTAAAAATTTAGCAGTCTGAGATTCAACAATTCGCGTACCACGAGTAGGATAGAAAAAGCGATAGCGTTTTGAGTGCATTGGATAACCAATGAAATAACAGCGATTGGTTCTCGAATCTAACTTTTTCAAATTAGGATCATAAATCCGTACTTCAGCTGGACAACCCCATACATGAAGATGATTAAGACTAGGCTTCCTTTCAATCCACAACGCAAAAGGATTTTGAGAACAGATTTACTGGGAACACGATTTAAAATATAAGTTGCAGTCATGAATGCTTCACCCCATAAAAACTCTAGAAGATTTGATCTACTCATCTTGCTTCTAACCATATCCATGAGAGTGTGATTTCTCCTTTCAGCAACGCCATTTTGTTCAGGTGAACCTAACATAGTGTATTGAGAAACTACACCATTTTTGAGAAAATATGCAGCAAAAGGCCTCATGCGTAGTCCATATTCTGAATAACAACCATAATTTCTCCTCCACGATCTGAAAGAACAACTTTGATGACTCTTCCTAATTGTTTCTGAAGAACATTTCGAAAGATTTTAACTTTATCAAGAGCGTTGAATTTTTCTTGAATCAAGTGAAGCCATATAGAGAAAAATCATTTTTGAAAGTTATGACATACTTGTATCCTTAACGTAGTAGTCAATTTTGTACAAGTATAATCAGCACAAGTATCCCAGCCAGAAGCATCAACAGGAGGAAGAATTTTAGCTAGAAGTAATTGATCAACTCTTTCTTTAGAAATATGACCCAATCTATCGTTCCATAATAATAAGTATGTTATCGTAATATAAGATTTCTTATCCACAATATTCACAGCATTGAAAAAGGAAGCTAAGGAAGTCAATGATAATTTGAAAAGAATATCAGAGTAAAAACAGTTTCCAATTATTCAGAGTCAAACATATTGTCAACACTATAATTGGCAAAAAGAAAAGAAAATTATTGTTTAACTAAAAGCGGAAGCGAAACTGAATTACTTTAAAAGCAGGAATCAAGAAAGTACTGTTCAAAACAATCTGAACACTAAGCGGTAATTCAAGAATTAATGTGCCAATATAAATAACGTCAACTCCAATATAAGTGCCCACTGTAAGCATTGACTCCCTCTCACTTGGCTTTCTGAGATCCCTTAGCCCCTGGCTGTGGTTGCTTATTTTCATATTTTCTTTATCCTTTGTTGGGCTTGAGTTGAGAAACAAAGTGAGAAGAATCATTCTTCTCATTTTGTTAGCTTGCTTGTTTCAGCTATATACTGAGAAATAAGGTTACTAACACTCCATATTTTACTATAAGTGTTTAGGTTGTCTTGGTAAAGCTAAAAGAAGTAAGAAGTTCATGAAGAACTTGAAGAATGGTGTAAAAGTCAGGAAGAGGAATATTATGATCTTTCAACTTGGACTGAACATTAAAAATTTTAGAATAAAATCTCGCACTCCTTTTAATTCATCATACTTAATGGTTGTCATTTCATCCATAAGATGTCCAGCTTCAGCGTTTTCACCAGTGTCATATAGTTTTTCTACAACATTGAAAAACGCTTTTGTATTTGAGGTGTTTGGCAAAGCATTAAATGAATGTTATGGAATTGAACTTTCATAGCAATGAGACTAAGATGATTTGAATTTTTCCAATGTGCATGAAGAATTTTTGGGCAACAATTCTGATATTAGAATAAGATCAGCAGATTTTTCTTCTCGAAAGCATGAGTCCAAATCTATTATGCCTAAAGTAATTTTCACATCTCGTTTCCATGTCTTAAAGTTGGAAGCATTCAGAATTCAGATGAAAACGTTATTGTTGTTCTTAGAAAGGAGACCAAGAAAAGTCCAAAAATTAAAACTTGATCAAGCTATATGAGCCAAGCAATTAGAAAATATTGTAGAGTCAACTGGTCATTATAAACTCTCCTTTGGGGTGAGAATATAACACACACATGATCTACCTTCATGAAGTTAACAATAAAGAAAAAATACATATCAATTAAGAATTTATTACCTTTGGGCAAATAAATTTCTTAAATAATATATATTAATTCAATCAAAAAATAGTAAGAAATATATATATTTAAATTATTACCTTTGGGCAAATAATTAAAATATACACATTTAATATTAACTCACTTCATGGAATGTGAACTAATATGTATAACTACTACCTTTGGGCAAGTAATTACACATATAGCCAACCAAAATAAATATTTTCTATAACATATGAAATTTGGTGATAAAATAATCATTAAAAATTTAATAATTTTCAACCAAATTTCCAAAAAGTTATATATAAATTGCTTGTAATATATTGATAATAAAAAAAATAAAGTGTCCACCATAACACATTATTTTTACATCAAACAATCAAGTTTTAAAATTTTATAACAACAAATAATGGAAAAATGTGAAAGAAAGAATATTGGTGGAGATTACATAGTCAAGATAAATCAAATAAGAGAGTGACTATGTCATATGTAACCAGAAGAAACCCAAAAAATTTTCTATGATCGACAGATTTCGAAAAATCATCAAAAAATATTTTTAATAATTTTTTAACTACATAATTATCATAAAAATAATAATAATTATTAAACGGAGTCAAAATATTATTTAAAAATCATAGAAAAATCAGAAATTAAATTCTTAAAACGCTAGAAAAAATAATCGTCAAAAAACGACGTCGGACGGCGGCGCACGCGCCCCCACGCGCCGCTGCCGAGAGTGGGCTTCGCTGGCAGGACTTCATCTTCAACCTTGGGCGGGTCTGAAACCGGGTCGCGCGACCCAGTTATCTCCATTCGGGTCGGGACGAAAGAAAACGGCCAGAAACTCGACGAAAATGACGGAAAATTGAGGGGTTTGGGTAGGTTTTGTAAATCTAATCTACCTAAGGATTCAATTTGGGATGAAACATCCAAAATAATGGTAGATCAAGAAATTGAATCCGAAAATTTCAAACCAAAAAAAAATAAAATCTTGAAACCTACGGGTTTTGGACTAAATCGTTAATGGAAATAGGTAGTTGTATTAGAAAACAATGTACAATCATTTATGCATAATCAATTTCAGTCAATTATAATCATAATCAAAAAATCCAAATATAATTTTATCATTCAAAAATACAACAACCCTAAAATTTTAATCTTGAAATTCTCTTAATTTACTCAACAATTTTATGCAAATAATATATCAAAAGAAAGAGAATTTAATGAGGAATAAAACCCCTAAACTTTTAAGATTGAAAAACAAAAAATTCAACATAAAATAATAGCGAAATTAATATGTAATTATGGATAATTAACATATACAAATTAATTATACTAATTATAGGTTCTAAATCATATACAATAGGCTATCTGATACCACATGTTAGATAAATTAACAATTAACCCAAGATCTATTTGTATATAACATAGAACACAATAGTAAGATATAATAATTAGGTATGTGTACCTGATTGATCCATAGCAATTATCTCTGTTTGATCCACAACAGTTACTCCACTTTGATAGTGCAATACTATCAACTAAGTCTTCCTCCCTAGATCTATAAATCAGAAGGAGTTTATTTATCTGATTATCAAAAAGTATACAATTGTGATGAGACAATATGTATTTATAGAGTTAGGGAGGGGACTTAGCTACAAAACCCTAGTTGGGCTGGGCCTGCTCATCAAAGGCTTCAGTCAACTAGAAAAGCCCACACTTCTGCTTCACCTAGACTTTACACACAGATGCTAAGCCAATTAACAATTGATCACCAACAACATGGGCTAACACAGCAAAGAACTATCCAATCAACCCAAGTTTTAATAAAACCAATAAAACTTAATGTAAGCCCAAATAAAAAGTCTAACAAGCGATACTTCTTAAAAATTATTATATTAAACTATGTGGGACCCGATACTTAATTGGACGAATACCGATACTGACACATAAGAGGGTGCTAGATACCACTGGTGCCTTTAACATTTCTCTTATAATTATACACATTTTATAGTAATTCACCCAAAACCATATTAAATGTTATTATTTTAAAACTAGTTAACGAAGCCGTAGCAACTGCGGTATCTATAATAATGTTAAAAATTTCACACTAAAATATATATTTTTTTATTACACATAAAACATAATAAAATTATAAGTTACTATCGAAAATATTAAAAAATACATATAAATAGCAAAAATATTTATTCTTGTTTCTTCAATGTGTTTTTTATTCTTCATGAATCTCCATATTTATTTTCATAGAAAAACTTCAAATTAAATAAAAATATATTTAAACAATATATAATAGAGAATTACTCATGTTGACCGAGGTTTTCGGCAACCAATAAAATAATAATAGATTAAAGAGCTGTAAGAAATTAAGAGAAGGATTTTTACGTGGTTGGGGCGTTAATGAGCCTTAGTCCACGAGTCTGTATATTTATGAGTGTATTTAATACAGAGTATGTTCCTGGTGAGTCTTTACTCTTCTTGCACTTATGCAACCCAAAATTCTCGACCCCCATTAATGAGCTTTGAGGGGGTATTTATAGTGTTTTTGTGGGGTGATTACCAGAAATATAGTACAAGTATTTCTGTGACTATCAATAAAGTTGGGTATTCCCAATGAATATACCATGGGTAATGCATGGTCAAATCCCTAGGTGCTGTAGGGATTTTATGTGGAATGTCCTTATTGCCTTTTGACTGATGTGACTCTTCACAGTGTAGCCGTCATTAGACTTAAGTGATCATAGCTTTGTAGGTGCAGATCGGGGGTTGTGTCGTCAGACTTTATTGCGTGTGGCAGTTCCAACACGTTTCCTCCCATGCGGCATTAAATGCGAGATGAATGCTCAGAGGAAGCCTGACATCTCCCGGAGGTGCTTGGATATCACTTAGGCCTCCGGGAGCATAGGAGGCTTTGTATGCCTTCTCCGAGAGGTAACTGCCGGATAACATCTTTCTTCACAAAGACTTAGCCATTAATTTGAATGTTTAAGACCTTCGTGTCCACGTGTCCCTGTCTGATTGGTCTACGTATATTGGGCAAAATCGGGGGCAACATTTACCCCCAAGCCTTGTTTAATTGAAAAATGAACAAGGCTTGTTTAGATGCCTCCGGTTGGCTCCTCGGTTTCCTGGCACGTGCTTCGGGCGTGTGAAGGTGTATTTAATGATCATCATTACTGCAGCGATTCACTTTTGCAGGCGTTGATTCGTTTCATGCCCATTAATTGATACAGTGCATTAATGGGTGTCAGACGGATACTCAAACTTGTCCACCGCCTTAATTACAAATCAATCTAGCCGTTGGATCTTGGAATTCGAATCGTGCGCCTCCCTGGACGTTCGATTGGTAGGTGATTGCGCCTGTTCCACATGCACCTTGGCCTATAAAAGCCACCATCCTTCCTTCATTTGGTTACTTTCATCCTTTCACCAAATTTCTTTGAATTTTCCAGAGAGAAAGAAAACCCTCAAACCAGAAAACCTTCAAACACTATAGGTTTCTTACTAACCTTCATTCGTTACTGTCAGTCAACATTTCTTCGTCGATCAACAACAACTCCCAGTTCTAACACTTTATGTAAGTTTCTTCGCATCCCTTACTCTATCGTTTGTGTTCATGGCATGCTTTACTGTTCATCTGTTTGTTTTCTGGGTTTAATGTTCAAAGCTTCTGGCAATTTTTCGCCTTGAGTTTCTGTGTAACACGTTTAGATTTCTCTCTTCTGGTGTTTGAGTCACTCTTATTTTCCACATTATGTTTTTCCAAAGGCCCATCTGTTCTTTACGTGATGACCTTCAATGGTACAAAGAAGACTTTGTCTTTCTCGATTTTTACCCTTTCTCTTTCTTTTCCTTTCTTTGCTTACGTGTAATGGTACTATCTGTAAGATTCTTGCACCCGACTTTTATCCAGGAAAACCTTCTAAGGCTTTCTTGTTGACATCGGTCCGGAGGGGGCCTCTTTCCAGCGGTTAGGGGACCAACATTCCCTTTTTTGATTTAGGGTTTGGTATGGGGCCTGACTGCTGGAATTTTAACTCTTTTTCAGAACCACAATGTCTACATCTGGTTCCAAATCTTCCAAGAAAGCAGGAAAACGCCTGGCCACCCTGGAAGAGGTGATGGTGGGTCCCGTCGCCCAGGAGGGGTATAGGCCTCGTGCCATGGGATGGGAAGCGGTCGAGCTTCACTCTACCTTAACTTGCCCTCACCAGCTGGAGCACATCGTAGTGGTGGCCGGCATCAAGCCTGCGACTTCCGGGACGTACCACCGGCCGCCCCGTGACGCGGAGACGCCCAATCACAATTACGGAGGCTTTGGAGCTTGGAGCCAGACGCATTTGATGATCGGGGCTATGCTTCCCCTTCATGATTATTTCATTAATTTCCTTGTATTTGTCGGCCTTGCGCCATACCAACTTATTCCACAAGCTTACCACCTGCTTTCAGGCTTATTTATTTTTTACTCTGCCCGGGGATGGGGCTCTCCCAGTCCGGCAGAGATATTGTACTTTTATGAACTCGTTTCTGTCCCAAGAAGGGGGACAAACTTAAGGACGACTTTTACGGCTTCCGGGCCCACCCTTTGAATGAGGGCTCAGTCCCTTTCAACCACCAAAAACACGTCAAGGAGTATCGTCACCGCTTCTTCTTCTCCTCCGGGTTCCGAGCTGTGGAACACCCGGAGCTTCTCATGGAGTGGGTTAGGATCCCTCCGTATGAGCGGACCGCGCCTACTCAGCTCTTCCTCCAACGGGCCAAGACCTTCGCCACTTATGACAAGAAGGATCTTGATGTCGGGGGATTGGTCACGACGGAGAATTGCCGGAAGGCCAAGATGATCCTAGGGCATCAGTCGGTGGAGGATTCCAACCTTTCTAAGGTTATCTGCCCGAACGTAAGGGTTCCGGCCGCGGAGAAGACCTTTCGGGAGGAGATCATTGCCACCACAGAAGATAAGTACCGAGAGTACCTCTACCGGAAGGCCCAGGAGAAGGCTTATACTAAGGCCCAGGCGGATACTGGGAGGCCCCTTCGCGTGGGGAGCCCGGTTGAAAGGAGGGCCCAGGCGGATGCTGGGAGGCCCCTTCGCATTGGGAGCCCGGTTGAGAAGAGGGCCCCCAGACCAAGGCCTACCGTCCAGGTGCCGAATACGGGGGCTCCTGATGCCAGCACTTCCGGCTCTGGTAAGTCCTCTTTAACAATACATTACGTCCCTCCTGTTCGCGAATATGCTAGCCTTAGGCCTGTAGGGTTTGATGAACATCTCCTTAGGTTTAGGATGCCCTCTACCCGGTGGGGGGGATCATGCAAAGGAGTATTATTTCTCCAACTTAAGAGATTATTTAGGTCGGTCACGGATGGGTTCTGGACCTCCGGTGCCCGTTCCCTTGGATCCTTCGGCCTATCTTTCTTCTAGCTGGTTCCGTCCCTTAGACATCTATCTCGGGGATGATGCAGCCAGTGTTAAGATTCGGAACGTTGATGGGGCCGAATTAGAGAGTCAGGGTAGGACTAGCTTGATTGCTTTTTAAGTGTTTACTGCTTTCACAGATATTCTAACACTTAACTCTTTTCTCTTGTTGCAGTAGCTAATCCCATGGAGGCGATCTTGGCCACTCTTGCTGGAGCCCACAGTCCTGATGCTGCTTCCCTTCCTCCCACTTCTTCCCAGATGGTCACACCCCGTGAAGGCTTCTTCCAGTGCCCCTCCAAACACTATTGACTTAGTGGATGAGGAGGAGGTACTTCTTGAGGAAGCTAAAGAAGGTCAAGAAGAGCAATGGGATCATCCTGGGGAAGTTGAAGAAAGTGAAGAAGAGCAAGAGGTTGCTCTCGTGCGCAAGCGCAAAGGCAAGATGGTTGCAGAGGAACCATCCAAACGGCTGCGGAGGGTGGACACTCCGGCCCCGAGTCATGATTTTGGGATCCCTTCCGAGGCAGAGGAGTTTACAGTGCCTCACGACATTGTGTTAACTCCGGTCCCCGGAGATGAGGCGAGGCAAGTGTTGGAATTATTTTACTAGGATCTTAGATCTACTCACAAGTATGTTGTTTAAACACCCTAAATATGAACTTTCTAAAACGATAAATTAAACACATATAAAGTTAAGAAAACCTTACATTGATGCAGCAGAATTAATGTCTCCTTCCACTCAGATCTCTAACCCTTGAATCCTTTCTGTAGCAGAGTATAATCAAGATCTGAGCCCGAATGTCCTTCTTCTTCAAGTTTGATCCTTCACAGTCTTCCAATCTATGATTGAGTTACTGCTTGCTGTATGTGGGCCCTCACTCTTTCACTAGGGTCACGAAATTGATGAAGGGAAAAGAGAGGGATGATTTCGGCCAGGTATAGAAAGTGGGGAAGACTCAGTTTTTCTGAAGAGAGAAATTTCTGTCAGAAAAGGTTATTGAAAAACTTGTGATTTGACTGAGCCATCACTTTCTATTTATAGGCAACTACTAGGTTTAGGTTAGGAATTATTTGGCATTAAAATAATGAAAATATTAATTTGAAAAACCTATTTAAGTGGCCGGCCATGGTGTAGTATTGGGCCTCACTTGATTTTGCAGTTTTATCAAATTTTATCTATATTTTCTCAAAAATGCCAATTTTCCAATTCTAACCTTTTAAATGCCAAAACTAATTATTTAATAACTAAAATACATTATTAAATAATATTGTCATTTATTTTAATTATTAATTAGACATATAAAGTCTATTAATAAATAAATAAACCTAGAAACTCTTTTCTTTACAATTTCACCCCTGCTTAGTGAAAATTCATAAAATTAGACATAGTCTAACTTTAGAATTATAATTGATCAATCACGAATCAATTAATGAGTCTTACAAGCAGATTGTTCTCAACTAGAATGGGGACCATGGATCTATATGCTGAGCTTCCAAAAAGTGAACCAAATTTACCAAGTAAATTCCTACTTATTAATTCTTCGTTGAATCCACTCTTAGAACTTAGAATTGCACTCTCAGACTTATATAGAGCATATTGTATGTTCCACGATATCAATATACTATCTCATTTAACCATTGTTATAATCTTATTGTGATTTAAAGATCCTCTATATAGATGATCTACATCGAGATGGGATTTCTTTACCGTTCTCACCCCTCAATGTATTTTGCCCCTTAAAACACTTAGCTACCTGTAAATGGTGTTTAGTAATCTAATAATTAGCTAGTTAAATAAGAGCTCATCCATTTACTTCTATTTGCTAAGCTCGAAGGGAATCATCACTTGACTTCTATACACCAGTAGAAGCTATAGATTCCATATTTATGTTCAGCACTCCCACTCAATCATACTATCATGTTCCCAAAATATACGTATCACCCTGACCCAAAAGTAGGCTTAACTAATAAATCAAAGAACATGAATAGCACTCCTGAGTTGAGCCTAAGCATATCAGGATTTAGATTCTTTTAATCTTAAGATCAACTACTGATATTGACTTGGAAAGATATGTATAACGGTAAGTTTGTAATATCTTAACTTAGTTGCAATATCAGTCCAGCCCAATGTATACTCCATACATTCGAAACTAGTATACTTTACTAATGTCCTGGAAAGAACATAACACTTACTCCAAGTGTAAGTATACATCATCGCTGATTATCACATTAGTGTAAATCCAATAACACTGATGAAACAGGGACCAAAACTTTTTGATTCATATGATCACAATCACATTCCACTGTGTTGACGATACTGTAATTGTGAATAAACATATGATCTGGATTTAACTAATTTTGTGTGTATGAATGTAATAAACATATCAAACATATTAAACCATTAGCATGTAAAATTCATGCAAACATCAATCACTTCAAATTTCTTATATTGATAACTAATCAGATTGTAAAGAGTTTTATTTAGGGCATATAACCCAACAAACTTCCACTTGCACTAATATAAAACAAACTGTGCAAATAGGTCAATCTGATGTCTTGATCTTCAGATCAAGTGTAGTGAATCCACCCAAACTTCTGGAAACTAGTTCATAAATTCACTTATGAAACATCCTTTACTATATGCTTTACTCATCAAGGGATACAGAAATCTTTACTGTTTTAAAAGTACATCTGAACTAACAGAAGACATATCTCTCATATTTTAAAATATGTAATTGAGATAATACAGTGTAGACTTTTCTTCAGTGATATAACTTTCTGGTATTTTCGAATAGCCAAAGTTATAATTCTTCTCTGGTAGAGCTTGAATTATTATACAATAATTCCTCCATCCCCAAAGTAAGCACTATCGCATAGAATTTCGAAATTAGATGGTGAGATACAAGGACAACTGATACACAGTTCCTTAATATATATCGTATAGATCACTTTCATAAATCTTTCTTGAATATCTTCTAATCATCCCTATTTGATTACATCTCAGATAGCTCCCACTCAATAGCAGATGTCTGGTTAAATAATACTTTTATCCTCTGATTGTTTAGAGAGTTACCTAGTTGTGACTTTTGTATTAGTCTGAAACTTTAAGTTAAGACTAAGTCATCAACATAGCAGACTAGTATTTTGAAGTGAAAAATACATGCCAGAGATAAAGTAATCAAAATTAAGATACCATCAAATTTTATGAGGATTAAGAATTCTTGGTTCAAATCATTCGAATGGACTGAACTAGAGTTCTTTATCTTATTCTCATAATTCTGATAAGCTATACCTATCCATGTGAATGGTTAGATTTGCTTTTCAGTAGTGTTCTTAAGTACCTATCACAATTATCAACCTAATGAAGATGGGTATAGAATTTTAAAATTCTCCCACTCAATTAAGGTAGTGTGAAACTTTAACAAAGAACTTTCAAAGGTATCAAACTTTTACTTACAACAGTAAAACGAAATGGAACATACAATCAAGATCAAGAATTTATATTGACAATAGCTGACTCATTATATTACTTCCATGTTTAAACAAGATATGTGTTTCATAGGGAATTGTGGAATGGACTCCACCCCTAAGAATATACATATAGGGTACTATGGATAACCTCCACCCCTAAGTATATAGAGATTATGATCCACCCCTAAAGGTTGTAAAGATCATGATTCTCTTTGTGTGATAGAGTTTATGTGGAGTTGAATACTATCCAGAGTTCATTAGATATAAAAGATCGTTGAACTGCATAGTTTTCTTAACTTTTCTCCACCCCTATCAGATCATAAGATCCTTTTATTAAACAAATTCTTAATAATTGTATGAGAATTAACAATTATTGATAAACATAGAAATAATTTCTAGTGTTTATTTAATATAACTCTATGAAGAGTTGTAAATATTATAGAATTTGCATCAATAATAAAAACACTTACACATACAAACATACAAATATAATGTGGTAATCATGATGAAGGTAAAATAAATGAAGCTCAATCTCATAATTTGCAATATTGAATTTCGAAAATAAAAGAAACTTTATTAAAAAAAAATGTATTGCAACAATATGAGAAAAACAGGGATAAATATCCCTAAACTAAAATTTGAAATCCAAATTGTCTTTAAACTAAAACAATTAATTCAAAAATAATTGAAGAGCTTCATCTTCATCTGGACGATTTCACCCTTTGGTCCAGCTTTCTGATCCAACTCAATTGAGTTCAAGTAGCTGGGCCTATAAGAAGAAGAAAACAAATAAACAAAGTTTAGTCCAGAATCATAAATCCAATTGGATAATAATTCACTAAAACTCTTAAAGTTTATTAATGGAAATACCTTGTTTCTTTGCAAGAAGTTTAGGACACTGGGATTTCCAATGACCTTTCTCATTGCAGTAGAAACACTTTCCTTTAAGTGTAGCATCACCAGAAGGAACAACCTTTTTATTCTTCATGGCTTTTGTTCGCTTCTTGGTGTTCTTCCACTTCTTCTTGGATTTGGGCTTCGAAGCAAAGGCAACATTTGCTTCAGGTTTCATCGTCCCATTACCATTCCCAGGATTGTGAGGTTTACTCCCTTTCTTCTTGGGTCCTCCAATCAAATTTTCATAAGTTTGAAGGTCATTGACTAATTCATGAAAGTCAATTTCCTTCTTATTCATGACATAATTTGATGTATATGGTAGAAATGCTGGAGTCAGGCTATTCAAGATAAGACTAACTTGAGTAGCACTGTCCATTTCAGCACCATGATCCTGGGCTTCTTGGAAATAACTAGACATGAGGAGAACATGGTCACGCACGTTTTTAATGAGGTTCCATCCGTGCATTAATGTACTTCTTAGTCGCGTCAAAGCGTGACTGAAGTGATGCCTTACCGAATAGCTCATTTAACTTCGTCATAACTTTAGCAGCCTTCTCGGTTTTAGAAAACCGAGTTTTGAGGGTGTCAACCATGCTAGAAAGCATATAGTATAGAGCTTTGTCATTTGCTTTCTGCCAACGCTCATACTTTTCTTTCACAGCTTTGGAAGCATTGTCCCCGGGCACTTTAGGTGACGGCTCAGTTAAAACAAACAAGGCACTTTCTCCTATGAGAGCAATATTAATGTTCTCATTCCATTTATTAAAGTTAGATCCATTCAGCTTGTTTTCAGTCAACAGTGATAACATGGGATTCATTTTGACAAAACAGGATACTACAAAATAATAGAAATCAACAAATAGAAATTAATAATGGTTTAACACAAAATCAATTCAGAAATTATAAGCACATAGCAAGTAGGAATGATATGAGAAAATACTTAAAAAATTCAATCCGAAATAATTTCTAAGGTTTTCAACAAACTGATATCAGTGTCCCGTTTAGGCGAGAGTCAAAGCTACCATCCATTGAATAGAGTTGTCAGCTCATCTAAAATGTTAAATATTCTAGCAACCTTTTATTCGATCAAGATTGGAATCCAGCGTTGTCCCGTTTAGGCGAGAGTCAAGGCTATTCTATCTCATGAGCTTCTACCATTGTTTCGCAATTTGCAAGTCAAATATGGTCGCCACCATTAGGGTGATCTATACCATATAAAACACTTACAAATCACTTATCATGCGAGATTAAACGGTGCGAAATTGCTAATGAACGTTCCTCCATTAGGGAGGATTACTCACTAAAACAAACGCGGTGTAAAACCCACAATGGAGATCGAATATCTCAATAATAATAAAGCTCATTCTTTAAAATGTATTTTCTTTATTATTCTAATAAATAAATTCTCATTAAATTCAAAATTAAGAATTAAAATTCAAAAAATAAGAATTTAATATAATATTTATAAAATTATATTTAGATGGTGATTGAAATAAAATTAATTATTTCCATCTTAGTAATAATCTTAAATATAAATATTAAGGAAATTAATTTAAGTTGAATTAAATTAAATAATTAGCAACTTAAAAATTTTCTTTGAGAATATATTTATTGAATTCGAAAATTTAAAGTATATAAAAAATACAATTTTCGAAAATAATAAAAATAGAAAAGAAATACTTCAAGCAAAAATATCACCTATCTAGATTTTCTTTTGACCAATTAATTCAATTTCTAATAATATATATATATTTTAAATAAATTTATTTTAAATTAATCAATTAAATGAAAAAATCATTGATTGTAGTTGGTCCAAGAATTAATTAAAATAAATAATTAATTTACAACTCAATCTATTTTTCAAAATAAAAAATTTGAAAATATTGCATAAATAAAATGCAATTTTCGAAATTGATTAATAAAATAAAGAAATATATATATTTTGAAAATTATTTAAATTTAAGTTGAAAAATTAAATTTCAACTTAAAAATAATTTTCTATTTAATTAAGTGTCATGAAAAATCAATAAATATTTAAGTATCATGATAAAAATCAACTTATATATTTAGATTTTTCAAGTTAATTAAATGTATTAAATTCAAGAAATAATAATTAAGTGTAGAGAAGGCTTAATTATTTATTTCTAGTTTAATACTAGGAAAAATATACTTAATAAAATTGTACCAAAATTAATTATTTAAATAATTAATTTCACAAAGTATAATATTTTCCTATTTAAATATTAGAAATAATAAGTAGTCTAGAAATTACTATCTAGAAAATATCTTATTTGACTAAGTATCTTTTCAACAAAAATTTGAAAAATATCTAATTTAAGTTATATAGAAAAAAATCTAAAACTTAAATAATTTCAAATTTAGATTTAATTAAATATCAAAATTAAGTTATAACCACTTAATTTGAAGATATCTTTTTAAGTTAATATTTGAAAAGATATTAACCAAAAAAATATCTAAAATATTCCATTTTAAGTTAATATTTGAAAAGATATTAACTTAAAAAATATCTTAAGAATCTTTAATAACTAATGCCTAGGATTCCTCAACTTTATTTAAAAATTAAATCAAATATTCAAATTTAAGTTAGATAAGAAAAATTAGTTGATACAACTAATTTATAACTTAAATAGGAATATTTAATTAAATAAGCTCCAGAAGGAATCTAGTTAGTTAAAATTCTATATTTAATTAAATACAAGAAAAATACAAATAGTTTTTCTAGAATTAATATGTAAACTAAAAGTGTTTTTATTAAAATTAACTTTAAAATATTAAAATGAAAATAAATTTCATATATTTTAAAAGTTAATTATGTTGCTAATTCAATTTTATTAGGTCAAACTAATATAATTAACCTAGTACGATTATTCAAATCGAGGCAAATGGGCCTTCACAATTGGGGTAGTTCATGTGAGGGGTGCTTTGAGTTCAGTATGTCATACCCACTTCTATGGCTCCCAACTCTCACACAAGGCCCAAAAAGAGAGGAATTTAACCTTAAAATGAATAACTGTTATTAATTGAATAGGTCCAATAACTAAATGGACCTAAATAAAATCTATCATGGTGTGACATTTTATTTAGCAACAACCTATATGCATCTATATAATAAAATAAACACATAGGCTCACACAGGCACACTTTGGATGGATGCTATCATGTTGGTAGGTCATACACAGATGAAAGAAGATTGTAAAATTTACCTGTTACAAATTATTAACTTGACCAAGGGAGCCATCAGATCATTAGATCTGGCAAAAAAGTAACCATGGCTATTTGCAATCAAGTAATAATAGGTTTTGAAAACTTACACACAAGCTAAAAGCACATACTCCTGCAACAAGGTTAGCTGGATAGTTGGAAGTAGGATTTATTTAATTTTAAATAAATAGATTTCGAAATTAATAATTAAATAAAAAAAAATTAATTTTCAAAAAAAAAAAAATATTTATTTTCGAAAATAAAAAAAAAATTAAATTTCGAAATATTTTTTAAAAAAAATTTAAAATTAAACCTACAATTTTGAAAAATTAGGTTTCAACCAACCTAAATATCATTTCAAAAATTTGCTAACTACTTTTAAAAATTAAATGTTATTTTATAAATAAAAATTAAATAAAAATTACAAAAGATAAATGAAATATCTTATCAGATTTTAAATTTAATTTAAATAAATAAAATAACAAAATTTAAAAGTTAGCAAAATATCTTACATCTATTTAAAATTACATGATTATAATTATCTTATTTTAAATTTAAATAAGGTCAAAATATCTTAAAAAAAATTTAATTTAAAAATATATATAAAATCTGGCCTTCAATTTAAAAATAAGATAAGATATAATCAAATTTAAAAATAAGATAGATTTTTAAGCAAGAAGATAGATACTAATTCTATTCAAATTCAAATTACACTAATATCTTGAATTAAATTTAAAAAATATTAAATTAATTCAAAATGTTAATTAGAATTGAATTAGGAATAGTAATAGTATATATACAAAACTATACAAAAAATCGAAAGTTAATTCCATGAAAAAGCATGAAAAATCGAAGAAAAACGAAAAAATTGTGAGCTCTACGGACAGTTTTCGCGATCGCAGGAAAATTTCAGCACAGCTCCGATTTTTTTTGAATCTTCAAAAAATCATAACTAATTCAAATAAAATCGAAATTGAGTTCTGTAAAAGGCTAACTTGCTTAATTTTTTCCATACGATCCAATAAAAATAATTCCAGAAACAGAATCGCAATTAGTTTTCACGAATATTTACAAACATCAATCAATCATCAAATAACACTCAATACAACATGATACCATCCAAAAACAAACAAACAATCGTTTTAAAGTCCAAATTTCATGCAAGTAAATCAATTACCATGGCTCTGAGGCCAGTTGTTGGAATTATTTTACCAGGATCTTAGATCTACTCACAAGTATGTTGTTTAAACACCCTAAATATGAACTTTCTAAAACGATGCAGCGGAAGTAATGTCTCCTTTCACTCAGATCTCTAACCCTTGAATCCTTTCTGTAGCAGAGTATAATCAAGATCTGAGCCCGAATGTCCTTCTTCTTCAAGTTTGATCCTTCACAGTCTTCCAATCTATGATTGAGTTACTGCTTGCTGTGTGTGGGCACTCACTCTTTCACTAGGGTCACGAAATTGATGAAGGGAAAAGAGAGGAATGATTTCGGCCAGGTATAGAAAGTGGGGAAGGCTCAGTTTTTCTGAAGAGAGAAATTTCTTTCAGAAAAGGTTATTGAAAAACTTGTGATTTGACTGAGCCATCACTTTCTATTTATAGGCAACTACTAGGTTTAGGTTAGGAATTATTTGGCATTAAAATAATGAAAATATTAATTTGAAAAACCTATTTAAGTGGCCGGCCATGGTGTAGTATTGGGCCTCACTTGATTTTGCAGTTTTATCAAATTTTATCTCTATTTTCTCAAAAACGCCAATTTTCCAATCAAATTTTATCTCTATTTTCTCAAAAACCATTAGCATGTAAAATTCATGCAAACATCAATCACTTCAAATTTCTTATATTGATAACTAATCAGATTGTAAAGAGTTTTATTTAGGGCATATAACCCAACAGCAAGAGCTTCGGATAGCCAAGTACAATTACGCCCTTGACGAGTACTCCCGGGGGCATGCCGAGGTGGAGGCCTTGAGGAGGGTTTTGCGAGCGGAGGTGTAAAATTCCCTCAACGAGGAGAACTATCTGAATCCGTGGGATCTAAACTTGGACCCCTTGACGGACTGGTTTAACCGTTTCCTCGGGCCTACCTTGGATCCTTTTGCCGCTGAGATGACCGGCGAGTACGTCTCCCAGCTGACTCGGTGTGCGCCCAAGAGGTACGCTGCTTGTGCATCCTTGAACTCTGTCTTCCAAGTTCAGGATCTCAGCCACGCCTTGGCCGCGGTAAGTACTTTGTGATTTACTTCTTTTCTCATTATTTTACTTAAGGCCTTCACTCACTTTTGCTTCCCTTTTCAGATTACTGCCGAGGCTAGCCGCCTTTCCAAGACCATCATTAATTAAGGCTTCGTCTTGTCCGAATTTGGGGGCATAGACGAAGTCGTGAAGATCCTGCAAGACCTGTCTGCTGAAAGGCAAGCGTTTCGGGAGGAAACTGCGCGGCAGGAGGCTCTGGCTAAGGCCAAGTTCGAGGAAGAGGCCAAGCAAAGGGACGCCCAAGTGGAGGCGATGATCCGAGAGGAGGTCCTTCAGAGGGATAGGCTGGAGGCGAAGCACCGGGAAGCGTTGAGGGCAGAGGGCGAGGCTACTGCTAAGGCGAAGCGGGAGCTTCGGGAGGCCAAGGAGGCCTTAGACGAGATGGCCGCCAAGGTGAGGTCCCTAGAGGAATTGCACCAGGCGGACTTGGAGTTCAGGGCTAACTTGGCTGTGGAGCTGAAGGAGCTCAAGGACTTTAAAGACCAAGCCTTGAAGAAGGCTAAGAAAGATGAGCTCCTCTCTCCTATCTCCTGGAGCCGTTGCATCAAGCGCTTCGATGACGGCGTCTACATGGCCTGGTCAATGAATGGCCAGAGTATCAAGCTTGACTTCTACCCAAAACCTGCGGAGATGATTGCCAAATTCCGGGAGAAGAAGAAGAAGCTGGACGCCATGCTTGGGGTGCGCATTGGCCCTCGCCTTCCTCCTCGCATTGATTAAGCCATTCCGAATCCAGCCCATTTCAACCAAGATTTTTCTTATCTTTTTTTTTATTTACAACTATTTTGCTTTTATTTAAGACAATCTTTATTTAATAGCTGTTTTATTTTCTAAGGGGAAACATGTTGGAAATTATTTTACCAGGATCTAGATTTACTAACAAGTATGTTTGATTAACAACCTAATATGAATTCTAAAACAATGAAAATAAACACATATAAAGTTAAGAAAACCTTACAGTGGGTGCAGCGGAATAATATGACTCCTTCCATTCAGATCTCTAGCCCTTGATTCCTTTCTGTAGCAGAGCATAATCAAGATCTGAATCTGGATCTTCTTTTCTCCTTCTTTGATGCAGAATTTCCATAGTCTTACATACTATGATTGAGATACCACTTGATGTGTGTGGGCACTTCTCACGCACAAGGAATTCGAAATTTCTCTCTTATTTTCGTGATCTATATTGCATACAAAGACACACCAAGAGTAAAGAGAGGGGGCGGCTATATATAGGAAAAGGGAATAGCTCAACTTTCCAAATAAACAGTTTCCTCTTTTACTGTGTAATTGATTAACTGCCTTATTTAGTGTGATCCACCACTTTCCTATTATTGCTAGGCTTTGATTAGCAATTACATGGCAATTAAAATTGAAAATAATATTTGGGAAACAAGCAAAGGGGTGGCCGGCCATGGTGTGTTATGGGCCTCACTTGGATTTTGCAGTTTTCTCAATTTTATTTCTATTTCTCCAAAAATGCCATTTTTCCAATTCTAACCATTTAGATTATTAAATAATATTGTCATTTAAAATAATTATTAATTAGACATGCAAAGTCTCTTAATTAATAATTAAACCTAGAAACCCTTTTATTTAAAATTTCATCCTTAAACTGTGAGAATTCACAAATTAGACATAGTCTAACTTTTAGAATTATAATTGATTAATCATAAATCAATTATAGAGTCTTACAAGCATTATGGTCTCAACTAGTATGGGGACCATGGGTCTATATAACCGAGCTTCCAATAAGTCGAACTGAATTTACCAAGTAAATTCCCTAACTTATTAATTCCTCATTGAATCCACACTTAGAACTTGGAATTGCACTCTCAGTCATATAGAACGCTCTATATGTTCCATGATATAGATACGTCATTAGTTATCCATTGTTATAACCCTAATGTGATCAATGATCCTCTATATAGATGATTTACATTGAAAAGGCACTACTGTTACCGCTACACCTTCAATGTATTTTATCCTTAAAACACTTAACCCTGTATAAATGATATTTCAGCTAAGTGAAATGAGATCTCCACCATTTATTTTCGTTTGGTTAAGCTCGAAGGAAATCATCCTTTACTTTCTATTCGCCAGATAGAAGTTATAGATTTCATATTTATGTTAGCGCTCCCACTCAATTGCACTACCGTGTTCCCAAAATGTACGTATCACCCTGACCCAAAAGTAGGCTTAACTAACAAATCAAAGAACACGGATAACAACAACGAGATTGAACCTAACCATATCGGGATTAAGATCATTTGATCTAGGATCAACAAGTGATATTGAATTGAATAGATATTACGGTAAGTTTTTAATATATCTAATCAAAGTTCAATATCGGTCCCTTAGATGTATACTCCATACATCAGATGCGAAGTAAACTTTGCCAATGTCCTGGAAAGAACATAACACTTTTCCAAGGTGTAAGAATACCTATCGCTGATTATACCATGTTAGTCTAAATCCAGTGTTCTGACAAATCAGGGAATAAACTTTTGAACATATAATTAAGATTATATTCCACTGTGCTGACAACACTACAATCTTTAACAAACTCATATGTTCTGGACTTAAAAAAAAAATTCATACATTACATACATATAATCATAAAATAAATCATGTGAACCATGCAACATAAAATGTTATTTTTGATCTTTATTAATAAGTAAATCTGATTATATGAAATGAGTTTTATTTAGGGCATAAAACCCAACAAAACAATGATTAAGGCCTGTCTCCGGACCCTTTGTATATATTTTTTTTGACCTGCCCTTATCTTGGAAATTATCTTACCAGGATCTTAGATCTACTCACAAGTATGTTGATTAACACCCTAAATATGAACTTTCTAAAACGATGAAATGAACACATATAAAGTTTAGTAAACCTTACATTGGGTGCAGCGGAATAATATGACTCCTTCTGTTCAGATATCTAGCCCTTGATTCCTTTATGTAGCAGAGCATTATCAATATCTGAACCTGGATCTCTTTCTCTGATTCTTTAGCGCTGAAACTCCTTCTTGCTGAAACTCTTTCTTCACGATCTTCCTCATTATGATTGATGTATCACTTGCTGTGTGTGGGCACTACTCTCACACTAAGAATTTCGAAATTCAAGAGGGAGGAAAGAGAGAGGGAGTGGTCGGCCAGATAGGGAGAGAGAAGGCTCAGGTTTTTCTCTGAAGGAAAAATAAAAAATTTAAGTGTAATTTTCCTGAAGCCTTCACTATCTGTTTATAGCATTCCACTAGGGTTAGGTTTGAATTATTTGGCATTAAAATAATGAAAATATCAGTTTAAATTCCCTACAAAAGTGGCCGGCCATGCTTAGTGGATTTGGGCCTCACTTTTTGCAATTTTGCAGTTTTATCTTTTCTGCATCTGATTTTCTCAAAAACGGCAATTTTCTAATTCAACCATTTAAATGCCAATTCTAACTATTTAATAACTATAAATAATTATTAAATAATATTGTCATTTATCATATTTATTAATTGAACCATACAAAGTATCATAATTAACAAAATTGCTAATGAACGTTCCTCTATTAGGGAGGATTACTCACTAAAACAAGCGCGATGTAAAACCAACAATGGAGATCGAATATCTTAATAATAAAGCTCATTATTTAAAGAGAGTTGTATTTTCTTTGATTCTCTTTATTTAATCTATTTATTTTAAATATATATTTATTAAAATTTCCAATTTAGAATGAAAAATTCTAAATATAAATTTTAATTTAATATTTATAAATTTTACTTAGATGGATATGAAAATAACATGAATTATTTCCATCTTAGTAATAATTTCCAATAAATATTTAGAAAAATATTCAATTTAAGTTGTTACAAAATTAATTTAAATTAATTTACAACTCAAATTTAATTTTCTATAAATATATATTGCATTTCGAAAAATTAAAGTATTCAAGGACTCAATTTTCGAAAATGCATGTTAAAATAAAAAATTAATCCTGGAAAAATTATTCTAATTTAATGTTGGCCCAAAATTAATTAATAAAATTAATTTACAACAAAAAATATAATTTTCCTATTTAATTAAATATATAAGAAAAATTTCAAATATTTAAGTATGATGATGAAAATCAACTTAAATATTAATTTTCTATTTAATTAAATACTCTAGAAAAATACTTCAAGCAAAAATATCATCTATCTTGATTTTCCTTTGACAAATTAATTCAATTTCTAATAATATACTTTAATTCAATTTATTTTAAATTAATCAATAAATGAAAAAAATCATTGATTTAAGTTGATCCAAGAATTAATTAAAATAAATAATTAATTTACAACTTAATCTATTTTCAAGATAAATTCAAAATCATCTTGCATTATGAAATGCAATTTCAAAAATTGATTAATAAAATAAAGAAAAATATATTTTACTTCATTTATTTTAATTAATCATTAAGTGAAAAAATCATTGATTTAAGTTGGTTCAAAATTAAAATAAATAATTTACAACTTTAATCTATTTTTCAAATAAAATTCAAAATTCCAGCATTTAAGAAATGCAATTTCGAAATTTGATTAATAAAATAAAGAAAAAATATATTTTGAAAATTATTTAAATTTAGTTGAAAAAATAAATTTCAACTAAAAATAATTTTCTATTTAATTAAGTGTCATGAAAAAGAACTTAGATATTTAATTTTCAAATTAATTAAATGTATTAAATTCAAGAAATAAATAATTAAGTGTAGAGAAGGCTTAATTATTAATCTCTAGTTTAATACTAGGAAAAAAATATACTTAAAATAAATTATTTAAATAATTAATTTCACAATGTGTAATATTTTCCTATTTAATATTACAAATAATAAGTAGTCTAGAAATAACTATCTAGAAAATATCTTATTTGACTAAGTATCTTTTCCACAAAATTTGAAAAAATATCTAATTAAAGTTGTATTAGAAAAAAAAAACATAGAACTTAAATATTTTCAAATTTAAATTTAATTAAATATCAAAAATTAAGTTATAACAACTTAATTTAAAAATATTCTCTTTTAAGTTAATATTCGAAAAGATATTAACTTAAAAAAATATCTAAAATATTCCATTTTTTTAAGTTAATATTTGAAAAGATATTAACTTAAAAAATATCTAAAGAATCTTAATAACAAATGCCTAAAATTTCTCAACTTAATTTTGAAATTTTAAATCCAAAAGATATTCAGATTTAAGTTGGTTAGTTGTAGATAACTAAATATCAACTAAAATAGGAATATTTAATGAAAAATTTAAATTAAGCTTCAGAAAGAATCTAGATGGTTATAATTCTATATTTAATTAAATACAAGAAAATACATATAGTTTAGCTTAGAATAAAAATTCTTTAAACTATATTTTTCTTAAATTAATTTCAAAATAAATGAAATTAATTATGTTGCTAATCAATTTTATTAGGTTAAACTAGTTTAATTAACCTAGTACAGTTATTCAAATCAGGCAAATGGGCCTTCACAATTGGGGTAGTTCATGTGAGGGGGTGCTGGGTTCAGTATGTCGTACCCACAACTATGGGTCCCAACTCTCACACAAGGCCCAAAAGAGAAGAATTTAACCTTAAAATGAACAACTGTTATTAATTGAATAGGCCCCAAAACTAAATGGGCCTAAATAAAATCTATCAAGAACTATGACATTTTATTTAGCAACAACAACCTATATGCATCTATAATGAAATTAAACACATAGGCTCACACAGGCACACTTTGGATGGGTCCTATCATGTTGCTAGGTCATACACAGATGAAAGAAGATTGTAAATATACCTGTTGCAAATTATTTACTTGACCAAGGGAGCCATGAGTTAAAATCAAATCATTGGATCTGTCAACAAGTTAACCATGGCTATTTGCAATCAAGCAATAATAGGTTTTAAAAACTTACAAACAAGCTAAAACACATACTCCTGCAACAAGGTTAGCTGGATAGTTGGATGTATGATTTATTTAATTTTAAATAATTAATTTCGAAAAAATAAATAATTGATTAAATAAATAAAATATTTTCGAAAATTTAAAAAATTTGAAAAATTTTGAAATTTTAAAAAAAATATTTAAAATTAAACCTACAATTTTGAAAAATTACGTTTCAACCAACCTAAATATCATTTCAAAATTTGCTAACTACTTTTAAAATTTAATGTTATTTTATAAATAAAAATTAAATAAAAAATTAAAAAAAGATAAATGAATATCTTTTTCAGATTTTAAATGTAATTTAAATAAATAAAATAACAAAATTTAAAAGTTAGCAAAATATCTTACATCTATTTAAAATTACATGATTATAGTTATCTTATTTTAAATTTAAATAAGGTCAAATTATTTACAAAAAAAAAAATTAATTTAAAAATTTAAAATCTGACCTTAAATTTAAAATAAGATAAGATATTATCAAATTTAAAAATAAGATAGATAATTAAGCGAAAAAGATAGATATTGACTATTTCAAATTCAAATTACACTAATATCATGAATTAAATTTAAAAAATATTAAATAAATTAATTAGGATAATTAGAATTGAATTAGGAATAGTAAATATATAAATACAGAACTACACAAAAAATCGGAAGTTAATTCCATGAAAAAGCATGAAAAAACGAAGAAAAACGAAAAATTTGCGAGCTGTACGGACAGTATGCAAAGCATACTGCCCGCGCGCGCAGAGAAGGGTGCATAGCCGAGGAATCTCGGCGCTGGAGGAGCCCAGCAGCATTTCTGCGCGCGGAATGGGGTTTCAGACACCCCATGCGCATTTTCTCGGACAAAAAATTGTCCTAACACGCGTCTGGCCGAGGATTTAGGCCATCCGCGCGCGCATGTCTTAGTAATGTCACCCTGATATTTTCTGAAACTTCAAAAAATCATAACTAATTCAAATTAAATCGAAATTGAGTTCTGTAATAAAGTGACTTGCTTAATTTTTTTTCATACTATCCAATAAAAATAATTCCAGAAACAGATATTCAATTATTTTTCACAAAAATTCAAAAACATCAATCAATCATCAAATAACACTCAATGCAACATGATACCATCCAAAACATCAAACAATCGTTTTAAAGTCCGAATTTCTTGCAAGAAAATCAATTACCATGGCTCTGAGGCCAGTTGTTGGAAATTATTTTACCAGGATCTTAGATCTACTCACATGTATGTTGATTAACACCCTAAATATGAACTTTCTAAAACGACGAAATAAACACATATAAAGTTTAGTAAACCTTACATTGGGTGCAGCAGAATAATATGACTCCTTCCATTCAGATATCTAGCCCTTGATTCCTTTCTGTAACAGAGCATTATCAATATCTGAACCTGGATTTCTTTCTCTGATTCTTTAGTGCTGAAACTCCGTCTTACTGAAAGTCTTTCTTCACGATCTTCCTCACTATGATTGAGGTATCACTTGTTGTGTGTGGGCACTACTCTCACACTAAGAATTTCGAAATTCAAGAGGGAAAAAAGAGAGAGGGAGTGGTCGGCCAGATAGGGAGAGAGAAGGCTCAGGTTTTTCTCTGAAGGAAAAATAGAAAATTTAAGTGTAATTTTCCTGAAGCCTTCACTATCTATTTATAGCATTCCACTAGGGTTAGGTTTGAATTATTTGGCATTAAAATAATGAAAATATCAGTTTAAATTCCCTACAAAAGTGGCCGGCCATGCTTAGTGGATTTGGGCCTCACTTTTTGCAATTTTGCAGTTTTATCTTTTCTGCATCTGATTTTCTCAAAAACGCCAATTTTCTAATTCAACCATTTAAATGCCAATTCTAACTATTTAATAACTATAAATAATTATTAAATAATATTTTCATTTATCATATTTATTAATTGAACCATACAAAGTATCATAATTAACAAATATGCCCCTAAAACTCTTTCTTTACAATTTCGCCCTTACTTAGTGAAAAATTCATAAATAGACATAGTCTAATTTGAGAATTATAATTGACTAATCAAAACCAATTATATGAGTCTTACAAGAAATATTATCTCAACTAGTGCGGGGACCATGGGTCTATATAACCGAGCTTCCAATAAGTAGATCAAGAATTTATTACTAAAATTCACTAACTTATTAATTCTTCGTTGAATCCACGCATAGAACTTAGAATTGCACTCTCAGTATATAGAATGCTCTATATGTTCCACCATATAGACACATCATTATTTATCAATTGTTATAATCCTAATTTGATCAATGATCCTCTATATGAATGATCTACACTGTAAAGGGATTAGATTACCGTTACACCCTACAATGTATTTAATCCTTATAACACTTAACCCCGTATAAATGATATTTCAGCTTATGTGAAATGAGATCTCCACCATTTATTTTCGTTTGGTCAAGCTCGAAGGAGATCATCCTTTACTTACTATTCGCCAGATAGAAGCTATAGATTCCATGTTTATGTTAGCGCTCCCACTCAATTGCACTACCGTGTTCCCAAAATATACGTATCACCCTGACCTAAAAGTAGGCTTAACTAACAAATCAAAGAACACGAATAGCCTCTCGAGATCGAGCCTAATCATAACAGGATTAAGATCATTTGATCTAGGATCAACTAGGCGATATTGACTTGAATAGATATTACGATAAGTTTAATAATTTATGTTAGCGCTCCCACTCAATTGCACTACTGTGTTCCCAAAATATACGTATCACCCTGACCTAAACGTAGGCTTAACTAACAAATCAAAGAACACGAATAGCCTCTCGAGATCGAGCCTAATCATAACAGGATTAAGATCATTTGATCTAGGATCAACTAGGCGATATTGACTTGAATAGATATTACGGTAAGTTTAATAAATCTAAGTCAAAGTTCAATATCGGTCCCTTCCGATGCATACTCCATGCATCCAACCTGAGCTTTACTTTAACCAATGCTCTGGAAAGAACGTAGCACTTCTCCAAATGCAAGTAAACTCTGTTGTAGATTATCATATCAGTAAAACCCTGTGTCTCATAAATCTAGGAAGCTTTATTCACATAGTCATGTTTATTTTCCAATGTGTTGACAGCACAATAAACAAGATCAGGTATGTGAAAAGGGTTTCAGATGAATTCATACATTATGTACATATAATCATGAAATAAATCATGTGAACCATGCAACCTTAAATGTTATTTCTGATCTATATTAATAAGTAAATTTGATTATATTGAAATGAGTTTTATTTAGGGCATAAAACCCAACACCTTAGGGCCAGGATTTTTATATATATATATATACGATCCTTTTTTATGCACATATTTTCCTTTTTGGACCTGCCCTTTGGGTCAGGATGTTTATGCATATGCTCTTTTTTGATGCATACTTTTTTTTTCTTTTTGGACCTACCCTTTGGGTCAGGATGTTTTACTTTTGGTGTGTTTTTCGTCTGTCCATGTGGTATGCCTTAGTACCCCCCTGAGTGGCATGAAAACTTAGTTTTTAAGGCACTCAATTTTATTTAGACTACAAAGGTTGCATACACTTAGATGGTACAAACTCTTTAAACAAAGCCTAAGTTACATATTTGGACTATTGGTAATATTTTCGGAGGTGATCGGCGTTCCAGGCTCTTGGCACAATGGTTCCATCCATCCTTTTTAGCTTATAAGTTCCTGAACCGATTTCGTCCTCGATTTCATATGGCCCTTCCCAGTTTGGCCCAAGTACCCCCACTCCGGGTTCTTGGGTGGCTGGGAAGACTCTTCTTAAGACCATATCCCCAATAGTGAATTTTCTGTTTTTGACTTTGGAGTTAAAATATTTGGTCACCTTCTTTTGATAAGCTGCCATTCGTATTTGTGACTCGTCCCGGAGTTCTTCAACTTGATCCAGCGCTTCTTGTAATAAAGCTTGGTTTGTAGCTGGATCGTAAGTCGTTCTCCTGTGTGACGGGAATAACGTTTCTACCGGGACCATCGCTTCACAACCGTACGCCATGGAGAAAGGCGAGTGCCCGGTCGTTGTTCTGGGGGTCGTCCGGTAGGCCCATAACACTCTTGGCAACTCTTCGGGGCAGTTGTTTTGGCAGGCCAGCAGCTTTTTGTTTAGGGTGACCTTTAGAATTTTGTTGACTGCTTCTTCTTGTCCGTTTGTTTGCGGCCTTGCCACTGCGGAGAAGCTTTTTACGACTCCGTGTTGGTTGCAGAAGTCAGTGAACTCTTCGCAATCAAATTGTTTTCCATTGTCAGAGACTATTTTGTGAGGCAAGCCATATCGACACACTATGTTTTTGATAACAAAGTCTAGTGCTTTTTTAGCAGTTATAGTCTTCATGGGCTCAGCCTCCGTCCATTTGGTGAAGTAGTCTACTGCTACTATTGCATACTTTACTCCTCCCTTTCTTGTTGGTAGGGACCCAATAAGATCTATCCCCTAGACCGCAAAGGGCCAGGGGCTAGTCATTAGGGTAATCTCATTGGGAGGAGCTCTCGGTATGTTCGCGAACCTTTGGCACGAATCACATTTTCAGACGTAATCTATGCAATCTTTTTTCATTGTTGGCCAGAAGTATCCCTGTCTCAATATTTTCTTTGAGAGACTGGGTCCTTTTGTATGATCTCCACAGAACCCTTCGTGGACCTCTAGCATAATTTGCCTAGCTTCAGGGTCCGATACACACCTTAAATAAGGCATGTTGAGTCCTCTTCGGTAGAGAATTTTATCCATCATTACATAACGATGAGCCTGATACCGGACCTTTCTGGACAGTGCCCTTTCTTGGGGCAACTCACCTTTTGTTATGTATTCTATGATGGGGACCATCCAGTTGGGTTCTAGCCCAACCGTTACTATGGCCTCCTTTATTTTGATGCTTGGCTCTGCCAAGCGTTCCACGGGTACTACCCCCAGTCCTTCAATTTCACTGTCTGAAGCTAACTTAACCAGGCAGTATGCGTGAGCATTCTTTTCCCGGGGGATTCTTTCTACTTTGTAGTCCGTGAACTCGTGGAGCAGTTCCCGGACTATGGTTACATACGCGGCCATTCGTTCACCGCGCGTTTGATACTCTCCCGATATCTGGTTTACGACCAGTTGGGAGTTGCTGTAGACTTCTACTCTTTTGGCCCCCACGGCCTTTGCTAATCTCAGCCCTGCTATCAGGGCTTCATACTCGGCTTCGTTGTTTGAAGCTGAGAAGTCGAACCGTAGGGCTGCCTGGAGTCGAAGTCTGGTCAGGGATATCATTGCAACCCCCGCTCCGGATCCGTTTTCGTTGGAGGCTCTGTCCACGAATACTCTCCATGTGGGGACCGATGGTACTGGTGCGTTCGCAGTTGCCTCGGCTTCATTACATTCAGTGATGAAGTCCGCCAACGCTTGTCCCTTTATAGAGATGCGGGGTATGTAGTGTAAGTCGAATTGACTTAACTCCATCGCCCATTTGAGGAGCCTTCCGGACGCCTCTGGCTTTTGCAGGACTTGCCGGAGTGGGTGATTGGTCAACACCTTGATTGGGTGCGCTTGGAAGTACGACCTTAATTTTCTTGAGGCCATTAGGAGGCAAAAAACTAATTTTTCGATGATGGGGTACCGTGTCTCCGCCCCTATCATGCGCTTGCTAACGTAGTACACGGGATGTTGAGTTTTCTCTTCTTCCCGGACTAAGGCCGCGCTGACTGCGTGCTCGGAGACGGCCAGATATAGGAACAGGTCCTCTCCGAGGACGGGTTTTGACAGGATTGGAGGCTCGGCCATGTGCTCTTTCAGTTTTTTGAATGCCTCCTCGCACTCATCAGACCATTCAAACTTCTGGCACTTCTTTAGTATGTTGAAGAAGGGGATGCACTTGTCTGTAGACCGGGAGATGAAACGGCTCAGGGCAGCAACCTTTCCGGTTAGGCTCTGCACATCTTTATGCTTCTTGGGGGATGGCATGCTCAGGAGAGCCTGAATTTTTTCTGGGTTTGCCTCAATCCCCCTCTGGCTAACGATGAAGCCCAGGAACTTTCCTGATTTGACCCTGAAGGTGCACTTCTTTGGGTTGAGCTTCATTCTGTATCTCCGGACTACTTTGAAACATTCTTCTAAGTCGTCCGCATGGCTATTGCACGCTTTAGACTTGACCAGCATGTCGTCCACGTACACCTCCATGTTTCGCCCCAAGAGGCCTTTGAACATCTGGTTGACCATTCTTTGGTAGGTCGCACCAACGTTCTTCAGTCCGAAAGGCATGAACAGGTAGCAGTATACCCCTTTATCGATTCTGAAGCTAGTGCACTCTTGGTCCGCCGTGTGCATCTTTATCTGGTTGTACCTAACGTATGCGTCCATGAAGGATAGTAGCTTGAATCTGGAAGTGGCGTCTACCATCTGATCGATCCTGGGCAAAGGGAAACAGTCCTTCGGACAAGGACCGGATTGGCTAACCATTCCGGATAGTATATGTCGCGGATCATGCTGTTTGTTAAAAGCTTATCCACCTCTTTCTCTAAGGCCTCGGCCTTTACTGAATCGAGGGGGCGTCACTTTTGCTGGACTGGTGGCATGCCCGGGTTGACATTGAGGACATGGGTGATCACATGGGGACTTATGCTAGTCATGTCCTCTTGGCGCCATGCAAAAATGTTGATGGCGCCCTTCAGTGTCTTTATTATTTTCTCTTTTTCCTCCGGTTCTAGGCTTTTTCCTAGCCGGAGTACCTTGGTGGAGTCAAGGTCGCACACTGATACCTCCTCAACATTCTCCATCGGTTCTACAATTTTCTCGGACCCCACGCGGGGATCCAACTCATCTTCTTCAGCCATTTCTGGCTCAATGGTTTCCCGGACCATCAATACGGGCAGGTGGGTTGCAACGTTGTAACATTGCCTCGCCTCCCCTTGATTTCCTCTCACCGTTCCTATTCCAGCTTCCTGGGTTGGGAACTTTAAGCACAAGTGTCGTATGGACGTGACTGCGCCGAAATCTACCAAGGCCGGTCGGTCGAGGATCGCGTTGTAAGCGGTTGGGCAGTTTACCACCACGAAAGTACAGTACTTGAACGTGCTCTGAGGGGTGTCCGGGCACAAGGTGACGGGAAGTCTCACTTTCCCCATTGGGATAAGTGTCGTTCCGTTAAACCCCGTGAGTTGGGAACCACTTGGTCAGAGGTCTCGGTCCGTCAGGCCTATTGCAGTAAAGGCCTCTTTGAAAAGTAGATTCACGGAACTTCCGTTGTCAATCAAGACTCTGGCCACCACTTTGTTGGCGATGGGGGTCTCTATGACCAACGGGTCATGGTGGGGAAAACGCACACTCTTGGCGTCTTCTTCCATTAATGTGATGGGTTGATCCATCAGCCAGGGCCTTTGAGCTGGGAGCTGAGTAACCTCCCAAACCTCATTGTGCTTCACGGCCCTCGCGTACCGCTTTAGTTCTTTGCGGGTTGTTCCTCCGATATGGGGTCCTCCTGAGATCATGGCCACTCTCCCATTAGGTCTGGGTGGCAGACCAGGGATATGCTGGGCATCTCCGGTGGGAGCAACTAGAGCCAATATTCCTGTCGCACTCCCTGGTGTTCCCTGTGGCAAAACTCCAGTCGCCGGACTTGGGTTGAGATGAGGCAACCGATTCTTGATCCACTCGTAGAGGTGTCCCAATCGGATTAGGTTTTCGATCTCATCTTTGAGATTCTTGCATTCATTGGTGCTATGCCCAATGTCGTTATGATACTCGCATCTTTTGTTGGGGTCCCTCCGGGAACTATCCTTGTACAGAGGAGGTGGTCTCCGGTAGTGTGTATTTTGCCTAGTAGCAAAGTACACACACTCTTGGGAGTCCGTCAACTCCGTGTACTAGGTGTATGGGCGAGTGTACCCCCTCTTTTGTCGCTTCTCCTCCGTCCGGGTGCTGCCTTTGGAGGATTTTTTACTCCTCGAGCCATGAGAAGGGCCTGCCAGGCTGGCAGTCGGAGTGGAGTGCGAGGGGGCTTGTCCATTCATACCCGAGGGATTTCCAAAATGGGACGATGCAGGGGCCAAGGCCTGGCCTTGACTGTATCTGGGAGTAACAGAGAATTGTATGCCGCTCATCGGTGGAGCCGCGGTCGGGACAGTACTCGACGGCTAGGCTCCGGGCATATACCCTGCTATCCCGGTGGGATAATATCCTCCATAGGCCACTATTTGGGCCTCTTCAAGATTGATGTATTTTTGGACTCTCTTTTGGAAGTCCTGAAGGTTTGCAACTCCTTCTTGTTGTAGTTCGTTCCAGAATGGAGTCCCTGTACGGATGCCTGCCTGGAGAAGGGCAAGCTGTTGTCCGTCATCAACTTTCTTGGTCTTTGAGGCTTCCTCTCGGAACCTCTTTATATAGTTCTTTAAGGTCTCCGTAGGCAGCTGCTTGATGTTAGTCAAGGCACTGACCTCCAGGTTAACCTTTCTTGTGGCGACAAAGTGTCTCCGGAAGTTGGTCTGTAACTTATTCCAATAGCCCACGGATCCTGGCTCCAGTTTCTTGAACCATTCCTCTACGGACCCGCTTAGAGTAAGCGGGAAGCACAGACATTTTGCGTCATTGCTGACTCTCATGACCGTCATGACACGGTTGAACCGCGACAGGTGGTCGCTTGGATCGGAGTTCCCGGTATAAGCTGCCATTTCGGGTATCTTAAAGTTCTTGGGGAGCTCTGCTTCCAAGATGTGCTTGGCACATCGCTCCCGGTCCTCACAGTTGGAGTGAGAGTCGTCGCCTTTCTGTCTCAGGGAGACTCGGGCGATATCTTTTCGGAGTATAGCGAGTTCCGCCATTATTCCTTCATTTAACGTTCCCGTGGAGACTGCAGGTCCGTATCTCTTTTGGTCAAGGTGATCCCGGAGGTCACCTTGATTCCCATTGTTTTGATCTCTCAGATCGACGGGGGGACATTTCTGTCGTCTCCTTCCTCTACCTCCGGGCTCCTAGTGCACGGAAACGCTTTTTCGGTCCTCTCGATCCTGAGGGCCAAGACTCCATTGTTGGAGTTTGCCCCTCTGCGGACCATTCCCTTTCGGGAAATCTGAGCGGACCTTTCGCGGATCCAGCGCCTTTTTCTTTTTCCCGGGGGTAGAAGTAGGGTTTTTCTTTTGGTTCCCTTCAGCGGAATACCTTATAGGGCTTGGTTCCCTAGATTTTTGCCGTTGGATACTTGGTGAGGATTCCTCTGGTTCCTTTCCAAGTCCGGCAGACATGGCTTTGGGATGCACGTGGATGCCAGCTGCCTCCATGGCTTTTTGCATGGCCAGCATTACCTCTTGCATCTTTTGGTTTTGTGCTTTTTGGGCTGCGATCTCAGCTTCATGATCGATAGCCTTTTGTCTTAGAAGCACCAACTCTGAGTAGCTACCGTCATCGTAGGCGTACTCATCGAGGTTTCCCTCGTAATCATCATCAGGAATTCCTTCTTCTTCCTCGGAGCCCTCAGCTGCTCTTGAGGCTACGTCTTCCTCATTTGGATCTTGAGCATCTTCTAGAAGGCGAGGTTGGCGAGTGCTTCGAGTCTCCACCATTGTTGTAACGTGTTGTGGGTTTACAGAAGCTTTCTTCAGCTCTCAATGAAAGCACCAAAATGTTGACCGAGGTTTTCGGCAACCAATAAAATAATAATAGATTAAAGAGTTGTAAGAAATTAAGAGAAGGATTTTTACGTGGTTGGGGCGTTAATGAGCCTTAGTCCACGAGTTTGTATATTTATGAGTGTATTTAATACAGAGTATGTTCTTGGTGAGTCTTTACTCTTCTTGCACTTATGCAACCCAAAATTCTCGACCCCCATTAATGAGCTTTGAGGGGGTATTTATAGTGTTTTTGTGGGGTGATTCCAAAAATTATAGTACAAGTATTTCTGTGACTATCAATAAAGTTGGGTATTCCCAATGAATATACCATGAGTAATGCATGGTCAAATCCCTAGGTGCTGTAGGGATTTTATGTGGAATGTCCTTATTGCCTTTTGACTGATGTGACTCTTCACAGTGTAGCCGTCATTAGACTTAAGTGATCATAGCTTTGTAGGTGCAGATCGGGGGTTGTGTCGTCAGACTTTATTGCGTGTGGCAGTTCCAACACGTTTCCTCCCATGCGGCATTAAATGCGAGATGACTTCTCAGAGGAAGCCTGACATCTCCCGGAGGTGCTTGGATATCACTTAGGCCTCCGGGAGCATAGGAGGCTTTGTATGCCTTCTCCGGGAGGTAACTCCCGGATAACATATTTCTTCACAAAGACTTAGCCATTAATTTGAATGTTTAAGACCTTCGTGTCCACGTGTCCCTGTCTGGTTGGTCCACGTATATTGGGCAAAATCAGGGGCAACAACTCATATATATAAATATTTACATATATAACATATAAAAAATAGTATTTCAAGAATACTTACTCTTAATATAAAATTAATTTGTGTTGTTAATTGATCCAATAATATTGACCAATATTCAGTATGATTTTCTCTATTTATATACATATCACTTTGAATGATTAGCAATTATAAAGTATTTATTAATTATATTAATTAATCAAAAAATAAAAAATTAGGAGAATGAAAAAATTGTAGGAACTCAATAGATAAAAAAAAATATAAATAGTAGTTAATAAATTTTTCATTAATTTTGATGGAAGTAGAATATGTATAGGATATTAATTTAGTTAACTGTATAAGTGAGGTTTGAGTGTATATTTAATTCAGATATTACAAATTTTTTATTAATATTATTAAATGAAAAAATTATAGAAAAACTACAAAATAAAGTAGAAAATTAGAAAGAGATGAAGTCACCTCACTTATTTTTGTTTCAGGATTATATGTAGATATAAAAATTTATAAATAGAGATAACTCAAAGTGTGTTTTTGCAAGGCCGGTTGATCTCGGGCAACATCATGATTGCTTATGAGATTATGCATCACTTAAAGAGGAAATGAAGAGGGAGAGATGGTTATATTGCACTCAAACTAGATGTTAGTAAAGCCTATGACAAGCTTGAGTGGGGTTATCTCCGAGCTATGATGGTAAGGATGGGCTTTGATGGTCGTTGAATTAATTTAGTTATGCAATGTGTATGTTCTGTTTCCTATACCATTTCACATGGTGGGAAGGAGTTGGGGCCCATTGTTGGTCAAAGAGGGTTGCGCCAAGGCGATCCTTTATCACTGTATCTGTTTATTCTTTGTGATGAAGGTTTCTCTAGTTTGTTGCAGAGTTATGAACAAAGTGGCATACTCACGGGGTGTAAAATTGCTCGATGTGCGCCGGTAATCTCTCAAAATGAATGAAACTTGCTAAAACCAATCGAAGAATTGGAAGAGGTTATTCTCGACCCAGAAAATCCCTTAAAATGTGTATACATTGGGAAGAACCTGGATGAGCAGCTCAAATAGCAACTAATAAGCTTTTTGAAGGCGAACCGGGATCAATTTACCTGGAGTCATGGGGATATGATAGGGATCGACCCTAAGATTATCTGCCATCACTTAAATGTTGATCCAAACTACCCGACAAAGAGACAAAAAAGGAGGCCCCTAGATTCCGAGAGGTAAGGGGCACTAAAACAAGTTGTTGACGAGTTGTTAGTCAATAATTTTATACGTGAGGTGTTTTATCCCTCGTGGATAGCCAATCCTGTTCTCGTCCCGAAATCTAACGGAAGTTGAAGAACTTGTATTGACTTCTTTGATCTGAATAAAGCGTGTCTAAAAGATTTTTCCCACTTCCCCGGATCGACTAGTTAATAGATGCAACTGCTGGGCACGAGCTCATGTCATTTATGGACGCATATTCTGGATATAACCAGATAAAGATGTACGTCCCAGATCAAGAACATACAAGCTTCGTAACCAACATGGGACTCTATTGTTATAAAGTCATGCTGTTCTAACTAAAGAACGCTTGGGCAACGTATCAGCAATTGGTAAACAAAATGTTCGCAAACCAAATAGGGCGAAACGTGGAGGTTTACGTCGATGATGTGTTGGTAAAATCAATAAAAAAGTAAAGATCATACCTCAGACCTCGCGAAATGCTTTAAAATATTAAAAAAGTATAACATGAAGCTAAACCCGAAAAAATGTTCCTTTGGAGTCTCCTCGGAAAGTTTTTGGGATTCATAGTTAACGCGAGGGGTATTGAGGCAAATCCTGAAAAAATTAAGGCATTAATAGTTATGCCATCACCCACAAAGCCTAAGGAAGTACAGGCCCTAACAGGAAGAATGACGGCACTTAACAGGTTCATTTCGAAGTCAACTAATAAGTGTGTGCCGTTCTTCAACATATTGCGAGGCAACAAAAAGTTCGAGTGGAAAAAAGAGTGCAAAGAGGCCTTTCAAAACATAAAAAGGCATCTAGTAACGCCTCTAGTTTTGGCAAAACCAATAACTGGAGAGACGTTATTTCTCTGTTTAGCCATCTCGAAAGATGCGATTAGTGCAGCTATAGTGCGAGAAGAGGGCAAGCACCAGCAACTTGTTTACTATGTAAGTAAAAGGTTACTAGGGGAAGAATCCAGATATCCCCCTCTAGAAAAACTTGCGTTGTGCCTAGTCCATGCATCTTGTAAACTACGACCATACTTCTAGGCTCACCCTATAAAAGTTTTAACCGATCAGCCCTTGAGACAAGTTTTATCAAAACCAGATGCTTTTGGAAGATTGATTAAATGGTCGATTGAACTGGGGCAATTCGTCCATCAAGGGCCAAGCTTTAGATGACTTCTTGATAAAAGGTATAACTCCAGAAGAAATTCCACCTGATCAGCGAGACGCGGAAGCCTGGAAGTTATATGTGGATGGCTCATACAACAAATAGGGTTTGGGTGCAGGGGTAATATTAATATCACCAAAGGCTTTAAGTTTCACTATGCTCTGAGATTCCAATTGGAAGCATCTAATAACGAGACTGAATATGAAGCCTTGATCGTCGGCTTAAAGATAGCAGAGGCATTGAAAGTCAAAAATCTCATTTGTCATAGTGATTCGCAGTTGATCGTGAACTAGGTCCTCGGGGAATACCAGGCCAAGTATGGCAAAGTATTTAGAGAAAGTTCAAAAGAACTCGAAAAGGTTTGATTACTTTAAAATCAAAAAAATTCTAAGAGAACAAAACTCCAACGCCAATGCCTTAGCAAAACTGGGCTCGCAGAATGACCTGGATGAATTGAATCTAGTCCCAGTGGAGATGCTGAGCGAGCCAAGTATATGTGAAACTGAAGAGGTCGAGATGAAGATAGCTCTCCAACATGGATGACACCTATTATCAATTATTTACTCAATGGACAACTTCCAAATGACAAAAACAAGGCGCAAAAACTATTGTATTTCGTGCCTCCCTACACAATGATCGAAGGCAAACTATGTAGAAGAGGATATTCAATGCCCCTGCTTCGGTGTGTTCTCCTCACAGAAGTAAACTAAATCATTAGAGAAATTCATGAAGGCTTCCGTGGGGATCATGCAGGTTGGCAAAGTCTGTCTAAAAAGATCATTAGACAAGGATATTACTGGCCAACGATCAATAAGGACACACACGATTTTTTCAAGAAATGTGATAAGTGTCAGAGTTTTTCACATATATTCCTCGCGTACCGCCAACAAAACTTAGAATGATGACCTCACCCTACACATTGGCTAAATGGGGGATTAACCTAATTGGGGCATTACCCACTGGGCGAGGAGGAGCTAAGTATGCGGTAGTAGCAATCGACTTCTTCACTAAATGGATAGAGGTCGAGCCCCTTGTTTCCATAACCTGCAAGAAATTCATTGACTTTGTTGTTTAGAACATTATCTGCAGGTTCGGAATCCCCATGAAGATAGTATCCGATAATGGAACCAAATTTGATGGCGACTTGTTCACTAAATTCTGCGAGAGGAATAAAATAATTAAAAACTTCTCGTCAGTATCTAGGCCTCAGGCAAACGGACAAGTGGAAGCCGTTAATAAAACCCTAAAGGATACTATAAAGAACAAGCTAGTGTTGGAAATTATTTTACTAGGATCTTAGATCTACTCACAAGTATGTTGATTAACACCCTAAATATGAACTTCTAAAACGATTATAAATAAACACATATAAAGTATGAGAAACCTTACATTGGGTGCAGCAGAATAATATGTCTTCTTCCACTCAGATGTCTAACCCTTGTATCCTTTCTGTCGCAGAGTATTATCAAGATCTGAGCCCGAATGTCCTTCTTGTTGAATTTCTTTCTTCACGATCTTCCACACTATGATTGAGGTACTACTTGCTGTGTGTGGGCACTACTCTATCACTAAGAGGGTTCGAAACAATCAATGAAGAAGAAGAAAGGAGAGTGGCGGCTAGGTTTAGTGTGATGGCTCGGGTTTTTCTCTGAAAGGAATAAGATGCAAAAGTTACTTTTTCCTGAAGCCATCACTATCTATTTATAGCATGCCACATAGGGTTAAGTTTGAATTATTTGGCATTAAAATAATGAAAATATTAAATGATAAAGCTTACATAAGTGGCCGGCCATGGCTTAGTGGATTTGGGCCTCACTTTTCCAATTTTGATGTTTTATCATTTCTGCATCTCATTTTCTCAAAATTGCCAATTTTCAAATTCAACCATTTAAATGTCAATTTCAACTGTTTAATAACTATAAATAATTATTAAATAATATTGTCATTTATCATATTTATTAATTAGACCAAAAAAAGTATCTTAATTAACAAATATACCCTAAAAACTCTTTCTTTACAGTTTCACCCTTGCTTAGTGAAAAATTCACAAATAGACATAGTCTAATTTGAGAATTACAATTGATTAATCAAAACCAATTAAATGAGTCTTACAAGTAGTATTGTCTCAACTAGTGTGGGGACCATGGGTCTATATATCCGAGCTTCCAATAAGCAGATAAAGAATTTACATCCTAAATTCACTGACTTATTAATTCTTCGTTGAATCCACGCATAGAACTTAGAATTACACTCTTAGTATATAGAACGCTCTATATGTTCCACCATATAGACACGTCATTTGTTATCCATTTTTATAATCCTAATTTTATCAATGATCCTCTATATAGATGATCTACACTGTAAAGGGATTAGATTACCGTAACACCCTACAATGTATTTTATCCTTAAAACACTTAACCCCGTATAAATGATATTTCAGCTAAGTGAAATGAGTACTCCACCATTTATTTTTGTAAAGTCCTTTTTTGGCAAGTTAGTTGACAAAATAATTTTTCCATTTATGGTAAGATTGTTGAGCATTCATATTCGATTTCTTGCCTTATAAATTCGGATTGTAGTTGCCTTTTTCCTTGTTTGAAAAGTTGCACTTTCAGCTGAACTTTCCTTTGTTGAAAAACTTCTCAAAAGAGAAGGAATTCTCTTTTGGAAAGTTGTCTTTTTTAGGGAAACTTTGATTATTGACTTTTCCTTATTGATTTCGATTGTATCTTGATACAATCAGAATATCTAATCTGTTTTTGGCAGGAATCAAGCATTGATAGAAGATCGGACCCGATTTTAGCAACTTTCCCGTTTCTGGTCAGATCTGCTGCGTCAGCAACTGAAGCTGATGTAGCAGATCGTGTTTCTTTAGGAAAGTTCTTGTACAACTGTAGATTCAAACTTGTGGTTGCCTCTTTGGTTTCTATGTTCTATAAATAGAGCCTAGAGAGCAACCATTCGAATTACCTCTTCCATTATTCATTTTTTGCATTTATCTTTCGAGAGAAGAGAGTGTTTCTTTGTTTTGTGAGAGCCTAGTTGTTCATCTAGGTTCTAGTTGTTCTATTTCTGTTCTTACTCTGTCCTAGAGGTTGTGAAGAACTAATTGACTGAACAAGAGATTGGTCTTCGGGAGAAGACTTAATAAAGCCTTACTTCGGGAGGAAGTAAGCACTTGGTCTTCGGGAGAAGACTTGTTGAAGCCTTACTTCGGGAGGAAGTAAGCACTCACACTTCAAAGACGAAGGGAGTTCGGGCTTGAAGGTGTTTCAAGAAGTCAGATTCATAAAGTGGATTACAAAGGATTGCGGCAATACTTTAGAGGGAGTCTAAACTTGTTTAAGTCAATTGTCTTTGTAATTTTGATACTTTATTAATTGATTTCATTCTCTGGGCGTGGCCCCGTGGAGTAGGAGTGTTCGAGAGAACACTGATACAACGTATAAATCTCTTGTGTCAAGTTATTTATTTTTCTGCAAATATTTTATATTCTGTTTGTTCAGTTTTGCTGTAGCAGAATTACTTTCTGCTGGTGCAAACGCTTACAGTTTTTATATTTTCTTATATACAACTGACATTTGCAAAAATAGGGTTTTTCATTTGGTATCAGAGCGGGACACTAAACTCTTAGTGTGGTCCTATAACGTTTTTGTGTTAAAATGTCATTTTTTTGCAGAAGGAAGTTCTATTTCTAGACCACCGTTGCTTAATGACTCTAACTATCCTTATTGGAAAGTTAGAATGAGGGCCTTCATCAAATCTCAAGATGAGAAAGCTTGGAGAATGGTTCTATCAGGTTGGTCTCTTCCAGTTGAGACAGATTCTTCAGGTAATACTACTATAAAATCTGAACTGGAATGGTCTATTGAAGATGATAAACTTTCTACCTACAATAGCAAAGCCTTCCATGTTATTTTTAACGGTGTAGGTGAGGGTTACATTAAACTTATATCATCTTGTGTTTCTGCTAAGGAAGCTTGGGAGATCCTTCAAACTCAGTTTGAGGGAACTTATAATGTGAAAAGATCTAGATTTATCATGCTTCAAACTAAATTTGATGAGCTTACAATGTCTGATAATGAAACTTTAACTGAATTCTATGAAAAATCATCTGACATTGCTAATGAATATTTTGCTCTTGGTGAAAAGCTTGATGACTCTGTTCTTGTGAGAAAAATAGTTAGAGTACTTCCAGAATGGTTTGATATTAAACTTTTGGCAATGGAGGAAGCTAAAGATTTTAGCACAATGAAGGTGGAAGAATTGATGGGTTCCTTACGTACTTTTGACTTAAATCAACAGATTAAACAAAAGGACAAACCCAAATCCATTGCTGATAAAGGTAAAAGTATTGCTTTGAAAGTTGCTGATAATGAAAATTCTGATAGTGAATGTGATGATGAGATTGCTTTATTAACAAAGAATTTTCAGAAATATATGAAAAAGATGGGAAATAAAAAGAATATTTCGAAAGTTTCAAAAGGTAATACTTTTATTAAACCATCTGTCTCTAACAAAAAGGGAATTCAGTGCAGGGAATGTGAAGGTTTTGGGCATATTCAAGCTGAGTGTGCAAACACCTTGAAAAAGAATAAGAAAAGTTTCAATGTCACTTGGAGTGATGATGAAACCGAAAGTGATGAAGATAATTCTGAAAATGTTGCCCTAACCTCTGTTATGACTAATGTGTTGTGTGATTCACAGGTGAAAGCTAGATTGGTATGTTTGAATAATACCACCGAACAAGAGGAATCAGATTCAAATGAGTCTGAAATCTGTGAAGAGTCTATTGCTGAATCATACAAAGTCATGTATGAAAAATGGATTCAGGTTGCTTCTGAAAATAGAGAGTTGAATAAATTGAATAAAAAATTGTCTCATCAAATTGAAATGTGTGAATTGAAAATAAAAGAGTATGAGACAAGTGTTTGTGATAAAGATGAAAAAATCACTCTCTTAAAAAAGGAACTTGAAAATTTTAATAAAAATGTTCAAATGCTTAACCCTGGATCTTCTATTTTTGAAAAAGCTCAGAATGCAGGTCAAAGAGGTTTCGCAGGCATTGGATCAAATGGGATGGAAAGTTCTGGAGTCACGAAGTTTGTAAAATCTAGTGTTCCAACGAACCACTCTGAGGCTACAAAGTCTGCTGCAACAGTTTCACAGCCTGTTGTAGCAAGAGCTGTTTCTGATGTCGCAAAATATCCAGGATTTTCGAAAAGAGTAAGATCTCAGGTAAAAAGATTTGTTCCCACCTGTCATTTTTGTGGTAGAAAAGGACATATCAGACCTAAATGTTTCACGTTGAAAAATATGTTTAAAACAAATTATTTTGATAATTTGGAAAAATCTCAAAAGAAACATAAAGGTTTGAAACAAATATGGGTGAAAAAGAATTGTCTAGCTGGTTTTTTTGATAAAACTGCTGCATCTCAAATGTGGTATTTTGACAGTGGTTGTTCTAGACATATGACAGGTGACAAGGACTTTTTGACTAACATTCGTCCTATGCAATGTGGAGAAGTCACTTTTGGTAATGGCTTATCTGGAAAAGTTGTTGGTATGGGTACTCTAAATTTTGAAGGGTTACCTAGACTGAAAAATGTGATGTTAGTTGAAGGATTGAGGGCTAATTTACTTAGCATTAGTCAAATTTGTGACCAAGGGTTTACTGTGTCATTTGATAGTGATCATTGCTATGTTCTTAATGATGATAATGAATGTATCTTGCAAGGATTTCGATCCAATGATAACTGTTATACCCTAACCCCTGTGTTTACTTGTCATTCAGCTATCAACAACACCACAGATTTGTGGCATGCCAAGCTTGGGCATATTAATTATAAAAACCTGAAAAAATTGTCAAATGCAGGTATTGTTCGAGGACTTCCCAAGCTTGGTAAGGAAAGTGTTGGTAAGTGTCAACCGTGTCAACTTGGGAAGCAATTAAAAATCACTCACAAGCCTGTGTCTGATATCAATACCTCAAAAGTATTGGAATTGCTTCACATGGATCTTATGGGTCCAATCCAAGTTGAAAGTTTGAATGGTAAACGATATATCTTTGTTTGTGTTGATGATTTCTCTCGTTTTACTTGGGTAGATTTCTTAAGAGAAAAGTCTGACACTTTTGATGCCTTTAAAACTGTTTGTTTGAGATTAAGAGTTGAGAAAGGTTGTAATATTGGGAAAATTGTTCGAATTCGAAGTGATCATGGTAAGGAGTTTGAAAATTCTGTGTATGATGATTTTTGCAAGTCTACAGGTATAACTCATGAATTTTCAGCTCCCAAAACTCCTCAGCAAAATGGAGTTGTTGAGAGGAAGAATCGAACATTGCAGGAAATGGCAAGAGTGATGTTAAATAGCAAGAAGTTGACAAAGCGCTTATGGGATGAAGCTATTAACACAAGTTGTTATATTATAAACAGAGTGTTTATTCGTCCAGGTACCTCAAAAACATCTTATGAAATCTGGAAAGGTAAACGCCCCAACGTAAGTCATTTTCATGTTTTTGGATGTGTGTGTTATGTTTATAGAGATCGTGAGCATATTGGTAAATTTGATGCTAAAAGTGATGTTGGTGTGTTCATTGGATATTCCTTAAACAGTAGAGCTTATCGTGTTTATAACATGAGAACTCAAACTGTTTTGGAATCAGCTAATGTGGTTGTTGAAGATTTTAAAGATTTTTCAGAATTTTCCACAGAAGCCAAGATAGATAGTCTCATGGATGCTCCTCCAGAAGCAGCAAAAGCAGATCCTGATGCAGCAGAACCCATTTCTGATACTGCGAATGACGAATTTGCTGCTGCAACTGAGACTGGAGAACCAGAACCGTCTATCTTGACTCATCCAAACACCATCACTGACTCTATTCAGAAAGAACCAAGCACCAGAGTCAAATTGAATCATCCAAAAGATCTCATTCTTGGAAATCCTGAAGAAAGCATGGTAACTCGCAGAAGGTATGTTAATCTGATCAGCTTTCTTTGTTTTGTTTCTCAATATGAACCGAAAAATGTGAAGGAAGCCATGACCTTCGAGGAATGTCTGAATGCAATGCAAGAGGAACTCAACCAATTTGTTCGCAACAAGGTATGGATTTTGGTCTGAAGACCAAAAGGTATAAATATAATTGGAACAAAGTGGTTATTTAAAAATAAAAGTGATGAGTTCGGTACAATTGTGAGAAACAAGGCTCGTTTGGTGGCACAAGGGTACACACAGGTAGAAGGTATTGATTTTGATGAAACTTTTGCTCCTGTTGCAAGATTAGAATCTATTCGTTTACTTTTGTGTATTGCTTGTATTTTGAATATTAAATTGTTTCAAATGGATGTAAAATCTGCCTTCCTAAATGGTATTTTGAATGAGGAAGTTTATGTTGAGCAACCAAAAGGATTTGAAGATCCTCAATTTCCAGACCATGTGTACAAGCTTGTGAGAAAAAGCTTTGTATGGTCTGAAACAAGCTCCTCGAGCTTGGTATGAAAGGTTAACTCAATTTTTACTTTCTCATGATTATCAAAGAGGTAGTGTGGATAAAACTCTTTTCATCAAGCATATAAAATCTGATTTTATCATTGCTCAAATTTATGTTGATGATATAGTTTTTGGTTCTACATCTAACCATGAAGTGCAGGTTTTTGTTGATCAAATGAAAAGTGAATTTGAAATGAGCATGGTTGGTGAGCTTACTTTCTTTTTGGGTTTTCAAGTGAGACAAATGGAGGGAGGTACATTTGTATCTCAAAGTAAGTATGCTAAGAACCTTGTCAAGAAATTTGGTCTTGAATTGGCTAAGCAGGTAAGTACTCCAATGAGCACCACATTAAAATTGACAAAAGATGAGAATGGAGTAAAGGTAGACACTACACTTTATCGTAGCATGATTGGAAGTCTTTTGTATTTAACTGCTAGTTGTCCTGATATTTGTTACAGTGTGGGAGTTTGTCCTAGATAGCAAAGTAATCCTATGGAATCTCATGTATCAGCTGTAAAAAGGATTATTCGATATGTTAATAGCACTCTTGATTATGGAATTTGGTACTCGAAAGATACTAATTCTAATCTTGCTTGTTTTAGTGATGCAGATTGGGTAGGCAATGCTGATGATCGAAAGAGCACAAGTGGAGGGTGTTTCTTTCTTGGGAATAATCTAGTATCTTGGCATAGCAAGAAACAAAATTCCATTTCTTTGTCCACTGCCGAAGCTGAGTACATAGTTGGCAGTTGTTGTACTCAACTGTTATGGTTGAAACAAATGTTGATTGATTATGGATTTGAATTGGGTGTTTTGACTATCTTCTATGATAACACTAGTGCCATAAATATTTCCAAAAATCCTGTTCAACATTCCAGAACAAAGCACATTGATATAAGGCATCACTTTATCAGGGAACTTGTTGAAAATAAATCTTTGCAATTAGAATATGTTGATACTGAAAAACAATTAGCTGATATTTTCACAAAGGCCTAGATTCAAGTCGCTTTGACTCCGTCAGAAAGTCTTTGGGAGTTTGCATTGTTTAAATCTCTCTTGTTCATATTTTTGTACAATATTGTTAAGTGATTCTTTTCTAGCATTTAATCTTCTTTCATTGTAATTTGCAAATCATGTTTATGCGTTTGGATTATAATTAGTTAGGATCTCATTCTTATCATACTTTGTGATGTTGTGTTAAAAGGTTCGTGTTACTCTTTATTTGTGTCTAGGATTAAATAATGTACTTATACAGAGTTGAGCAATTTTTGTTTCAGACTTGTCAGGCCCCTTGCTGGAATAGAGCTACCCATACTGAGGTGTGAAAGCCATCTTTTGAGTAAGCTGGAACATTGTAATTAGCAACTATGATGAGGATGCACTACCATAGAAAAGGGCTACCTTCAGTATGGTGTGATAGCATCCAGTTGCGGGATCAAACTGAAAAAGGCGAAAATGAAAAATCTTGCCAAGGACAATGATCCTATTTTCACTGCACACACTTATGTCTGACAAGTGTGTTCAAATTTGTAAGTCTCCTGTAATGACCGCTCTAGTAATTTTTGATTAGTAAAGGCAATTAGCATTAATTTTTATGATTTTATTATTATTTGTAAATTAATTTAATTGTGGACCCTTATATTTAGAAATAAATATTAGAGTTATAATTTCTCAATTCCGGAGATTTTATTAAACTCTAGGGGTATTATTTAGCTTATATGTGTAATATGTTATTTTTGTAATTTTTGCTCGGCGACAACGGAAAATGCGATGGATGGCTAGATTGATCACATGGGTAAGTTTAGAACCTTATTTTATGGTGGGAAATATTTTAGAGAAAATAAATTATCGGGGTTGAGCGGGGTTATGGATTTTGACCATTTTACCGCTAGCTTTAGAAAAACCTTAGTATTGGGATAAAGGGCATTTTAGACATTTAATTAAATGGTGGGATAGGTGGCAGCCAAGTTTTGTGACACCTAGTATACTAAATATTCAGCAAAGAATAGAAAATCCTTTATGCATTTTAGGAAAAAGAAAGAAAATAAAGAAAAGTCATAAAATCAAGAACTCTCCTTTCCCTCCCTCTCTCTCTTCGAACCCAGCAGAAGCAAAGGAATTTTGGAGCTAAAATTCTGTGTTTTCTTCAAGGAATTCAAAGGAAATCAAGCTAAGATAAGCCCTAGTCTTATCCCTCTCTAGCTCTTGAATTTTATGGAAGGTTGAATATGAGATTTCTAGGTTTAATGGCTGTTAGGCTTTTATGTGCTTAGGGTTCAATTTCTAGGGATAGTTTGAGTTAATTTAAGTCCCTAGCAGCTGGTTTTGATGCTTGATATTAGTTTTAAGCAAGCTTGAGTTTTGAAACTCAAGCTTTGAGATTTAATGGCAACTTGAGTATTGGTGATTTATTCTGTGAAATACTGGCTGGGTTTTATTGTTTATGCATTGAATAGGTGCTCTGGAAGGTTTCATGGCAATTGGTGGAAGATTGAGCAACAAATGAAATGCTTTGGGGAAACTGGTGCAAACCGGCTAGCCGGTTTGCAGTGCCACAAAAACTGGCTAGCCAGTTTTGGCAGGGTTCCCCGGGCCTTTCATTTTCTCAATTTTTGCCATTTCGATGCCTCGGTTGGGTGTTTCCCCATTTCCAGAGTTAGAATAACCCTTTAAGAGCATAGCAGAACCTAAGGTTTTGGTTTTGGATGTCCCGGGATTAGGGTTCTAATCGTGTGACTTACCCGGTTTCAATATGTGATTAGGGCATCCATCTAGCACGAGAATTCCGTCCAGATCGGCCAACACACTTGAATTCGAAAAACAGGTAAGAACTGTGTATAATGTATGATGTGATTATCTGAATGTATGTATGTGTTAATATGTATACATGCTTATTTGTTGTGATTCATACACTACCAACACTTGTACGGTTGCGGTACGGAGTGCATTGGTAAGGTGTATGATGTTTGGAAGTACAACATAGTGTTACTAGCACTTGTACGGGAAGGTACAAGGTGTCTGTGGTACAACACTAGATAGTACTCAAGGTGCGGTCATACCTTACCCACACTAATACGAGGGTATACCGAGTGCATGTGGTACATGGTACATGGTCGTATCTTAGTTAGAACGTTCATACTCATCTGTTAAGCTCTGTAAATAGGTGTATGGGCGCCTATTTACAGGTCGGAAATTATATGATATGTTATATGCATTTTTTACTGAGTCTGTTGACTCACAGTTTCTGCTTCCATGTGTAGGTAAAGGAAAGGCGAAGGCTGAACAAGAGTGAACCTGAGCTCGGGTGAGATTGTACATGTCATGCAGCGCGACCTGGAGTGTTCGGTCTCGGGACATCTGGGAGTTGTATTTTGAAAATCGCTGTGCGACTAGTAAATTTGTGTATTTTGGAATGTATATTTTGAAAAGTAAATTTCACAAAGTTTGAAAACGGGATCCCGGAATTTGTAAATATATTATTATATTACAAAGTTTAGTATTTAATGCAAAAGTTTTAATTTGTCACGTTTTTTGAGAAATTTCTTTGATTAGCAAAGATTGCACAATAATTGAAAAAGCACTGTAGCGTGCCTTGGCATTCGGGCGTTACAATTTTGGTATCAGAGCCGCCAGATTTGTCTACCGAAGCTTGCTATGACATGTACAATCTTCATCAGAGAAAGCTCGGTTCACGGTTCAGTAAGCCCGTACTTGTTTAGTACTTTATATAAATGTAAATGTGAAAGTATGTTAGGAAGCATATTAGATTTCAATTAAATATATTTCTTTAAAAAGAAAAGAAAGTGTGATGCCTTTTAAGTTATTAAGAGCGGTGTTAAGTTTTGATCGCTGTCTAACCTGCCTGGCTTATGGATTCGCAGGCTAAGTCCTATTAAATGGACGCCCCGCGAAATACAAGTCAGGGTGATATGGTTGAGACCGGAGGCGGTCAGAGCAATCCCCAAAATCCTCGTGGCCGCGGCCGTGGCCGTGGCAGAGTTCAGGGTGGTCGCCCTGTAAATCCATCTCAAGCTCCTCCTGATTGGGAGCAAAGATTTGCGAAGATGCAAGATAGAATCCGCCAACAAGATGAAGAGATCCAAAGATTGAGGCAGCAGGGTCCTCCTGCTGTGCCTCCTCAAGTGGTTCAGGCCGTTGCAGTTCCTGCGGTGCCAGCAGAACAACCTGTTGTTGGTAACCGTATGGAGCCGTTGTATGAAAGATTCCGGAAACAGGCACCTCCAGTGTTTCCGGGAGGTCCTGATGTGATGAAGGCCGAGCAGTGGCTTTCAGTGATTGAACACATCCTCAATTTTATGGGAGTGGTTGGAAATGACCGGGTGACCTGCGCCACTTTTCAGTTTCAGGAAGACGCTCTCGTGTGGTGGGAGTTGATAACTCTCACTCGAGACGTCACGCTGATGACCTGGGAAGAATTCAAGGAGTTGTTTAACTCCAAGTATTATAACGAAGCAGTCCGCAGTGCAAAGCGGAAAGAGTTCACCAAATTGGTTCAAACTGAGGGAATGTCGGTTACTGAATATACGACAAAGTTTGACCGGTTGGCCAAGTTGGCAGCGGGAATTGTGCCAACTGATTTTAGCAAGAAAGAAAATTATTTGGCGGGTTTGAGTGCAAAGATTCGGCATGATCTAGTGATTACTACCACTGAAGCAACCACGTATGCAGAGATGGTTGAAAAGGCTTTGAGAGCCGAGGGTGCAGTGAAATTCCTTCAGGAGCCCCGGGTGACTCCGAGTGTTGGTGGAACCCCCACTGTTCCTACTCCTGTTTATGGTAGGGATGGTGGTGACTCCACCACCGAGCAGAAAAGAAAAGTTGTTCTAGCTTCTGGTGGCTCAGGGCAAAGTAAGCGGTTCCGTGGGAACCAAGGCAGAGGAGGACGCCAGGGTTACTCTTACCCTGAGTGTCCACGGTGCAAGAAACATCATCCGGGAGAGTGTAACTGGAAGACATGCTTCCTGTGTGGCATGGTGGGGTATTTCAAGAAAGATTGCCCCCAGGCAAAGAAAGAGGAGCCGAAAGCTGAGGTGAAACTGGTTCCGGCTCGAGTGTTTGCCATCACCCAAGCTGATGCTGCAGCCAGTCCTTCTGTTGTGACAGGTCAGCTTCCCGTCAACAACTTATTGTTTACAGTATTATTTGACTCGGGAGCTACACGTTCATATGTAGCTACAAGAGTAATTGATCTTTTGGGTAGGCCTTGTGATATTTTAGAAAGAGGGTTTGGAACCCTAATGCCTAGCGGGGAATTGGTTATCTCTAATAGGCGTATTAGGTCTATGCCAATTAGGATCGAAGATAGAGAATTGAGTACTGACCTCATAGAATTGAAATTAACTGAGTTTGATATTATACTGGGAATGGATTTTCTATCCAAGTATTCGGCCAGTATAGATTGTAAGCGGAAAATGGTAACTTTTCAGCCAGAAGGTGAAGATCAATTTGTTTATGTTGGATCAGTTCAGGGGTCTCGGATCCCGGTTATTTCTGTATTAAGGGCTAGGGATTTACTATGCAGTGGCTGTGTAGGATTTCTAGCGGTGGTTTTTGACTCCAGCAGACCTGAAACATTTGGGCCTGAGGTAGTCAGAGTGGTGAAAGATTTTCTTGACGTGTTTCCCGAGGAGTTGCCGGGATTGCCTCCATAGTGAGATATTGACTTTGTAATTGATCTGGCACCTGGAGTCGAACCTGTTTCTAAAGCTCCATATAGGATGGCTCCAGCAGAACTCAAGGAGCTTAAGTTGCAGCTTCAGGGGATGCTTGATATTGGGTTTATTCGACCCAGTGTATCGCCCTGGGGAGCTCCGGTTCTCTTTGTGAAAAAGAAGGATGGTTCCCTCAGAATGTGTATCGATTATCGGGAACTTAATAAGTTGACGATTAAGAACAAGTACCCGTTGCCCAGAATCGACGATTTGTTCGATCAGCTTCGGGGAAAGACAGTGTTTTCGAAGATTGATTTACGGTCTGGTTATCATCAACTCAGAATTCGGGAGGAGGACATACCAAAGACTGCTTTTAGAACCAGATATGGGCACTAAGAGTTTCTGGTAATGTCATTCGGATTGACTAATGCTCTTGCAGCCTGTATGGATCTTATGAATAGGGTATTCAATGATTTCCTCGATAACTGCGTTATAGTGTTTATCGATGACATTCTTGTATACTCTCAGTCAAAAGAGGAGCACGAGTATCATCTCTGAATGGTATTGCAGCGACTTAGGAATCACAAGTTGTATGCAAAGTTTAAAAAGTGCAAATTCTGGTTGTCCGAGGTGTCCTTTCTAGGTCATATTGCTGGAAAGAATGGAATTATGGTTGATCCAAACAAGGTAGAATCAGTGAAGAATTGGCCGAGGCCCTCTGTGACGGAAGTTCGAAGTTTTCTCGGGTTAGCAGGGTATTATCGACGTTTCGTCGAAGGATTTTCTAAACTTTCTATGCCCCTAACCGAATTGACCAAGAAAAATCAGAGATTTGTATGGTCAGATAAGTGTGAAACAAGTTTTCAGGAGTTGAAGCAACGTTTGATAACAGCTCCGATGTTAGCTTTGCCATCAGATCAAGAAAAATTTGTGGTTTATTGTGATGCTTCCAGACAGGGTCTGGGATGTGTTCTGATGCAAGCTGACAGAGTCATAGCCTATGCCTCTCGTCAATTGAAAGATTATGAGCAGCGTTATCCAACTCATGATTTAGAGCTCGCTGCTATGGTTTTTGCTTTAAAGATATGGCGACATTATCTTTACGGTGAAACGTGTGAAATTTATACAGATCATAAGAGTCTCAAATACTTTTTTACCCAGAAAGATCTGAATATGAGGCAGAGAAGGTGGTTGGAGTTGGTTAAAGATTATGATTGTGAAATACTGTACCACCCCGGGAAAGCCAATGTTGTGGCCGATGCTTTAAGCAGAAAAGGTCCCGGGCAAGTTTGTACTACAGTTATGATAGCCCCTCAACTAGCCTCGGAAATGGTTAGTGCAGGGATTGAGTTTGTGGTCGGGAAATTACATAATTTAACACTCCAATCTGATCTGTTGGAGAGAATCAGAAAGGCACAGCTGGAAGATCTCGAGCTAGTCAAGGTTCGAGACGAAGTAATGGCTGGTCGGCCTAGAGGCTTTTCAGTCTCGAACAGTGGAATGTTGTTATATAAAGCTCGAGTTTGTGTTCCTAGTGTTGATGAGCTTAAGAAAGAAATACTGGATGAAGCTCACACCACGCCTTATTCGTTGCATCCGGGAACCACCAAAATGTATCAGGATTTGAAACCCTACTTCTGGTGGTATGGGATGAAAAGAGATGTGGTGGACTACGTGTCCAAGTGTTTAACCTGCCAGCAAATTAAAGCTGAACATCAGAGGCCGGCAGGGTTATTGCAACCTTTAGTCCTTCCAAAATGGAAGTGGGAGGACATTGCAATGGACTTTGTAACTGGTTTGCCTAGAACTACGGGGATGTATGATTCAGTATGGGTCATCGTAGACAGATTCACAAAGTCGGCTCACTTTCTACCAGTGAAAGTTACATATTCAGTGGATCAGTACGCTGAATTGTATGTGAAGGAGATAGTTCGTCTCCATGGAGCTCCTAAATCTATTGTGTCAGATAGGGATCCAAAGTTCACATCGAAGTTTTGGGTGAGTCTTCAGAAGGCTATGGGTACCAAGTTAAAGTTTAGCACAGCCTTTCACCCTCAGACCGATGGTCAGTCAGAAAGAACTATACAGATTTTAGAAGACTTACTGCGAGCCTGTGTCATGGACTTTGAGGGTTCATGGAGTAAGTACTTGCCTTTAATTGAATTCTCCTACAACAATAGCTACCAGAGTACAATAGGGATGGCTCCCTATGAGATGTTATATGGTAGAAAATGTCGTTCTCCTATTCATTGGGACGAGACGGGAGAAAGGAAATACTTGGGTCCAGAATTAGTGCAGAGGACCAATGAGGCTATTGATAAGATCAAGGCTCGGATGCTTGCAGCTCAAAGCAGGCAGAAAAGTTATGCTGATCCGAAGCGTAGAGATGTTACATTTAAGGCAGGGGAACATGTTTTCCTGCGGGTTTCACCAATGAAGGGTATTAGACGCTTCGGGAAGAAGGGTAAGTTAAGCCCTAGGTTCATTGGGCCATTTCAGATACTCGAGAAGGTCGGGCAGGTAGCGTATCGGCTAGCCTTACCACCAGCATTATCGGCTGTTCATGACGTATTTCACATTTCCATGTTAAGGAAATACGTGTCGGACCCGACTCATGTCTTGAGTTATGAAACCCTTGAATTGCAGCCAGACTTAACCTATGAAGAACAACCTGTACAGATTTTGGATAAAAAGGAAAAATTTCTTCGGAACAAGACTATTGCACTGGTTAAGGTGCTCTGGAGGAACAGTAAGGTGGAAGAAGCCACCTGGGAATTGGAGTCAGATATGAGGACTCAACATCCAGAGCTATTTAGGTTAGATTTCGAGGACGAAATCCTATTAACGGGGGGGATAATTCTAATGACCGCTCTAGTAATTTTTGATTAGTAAAGGCAATTAGCATTAATTTTTATTATTTTATTATTATTTGTAAATTAATTTAATTGTGGACCCCAATATTTAGAAATAAATATTAGAGTAATAATTTCTCAATTCCGGAGATTTTATTAAACTCTAGGGGTATTATTTAGCTTATATGTGTAATATGTTATGTAAAGCCCGCTTAGTTAATTTGGAAATTAGCAGTTGTTTATGTTTAATTATGAAATTATTTATAGATATTTAAATAATTTATTATTGTTATTTACGGAATTCAGAAATGCATGATTATGTCATCAGTAGTTTTTATATTTCGCATTTCCGGTGTCCGGTATTTTGGAACTCGGCGTTTGGCTCAGTAGAAATCACAACTTAGTATGTTAGTAGTTTGGGGACGGGTTTTAGACATTGGGAATGTTGGGAATGGCCGGGAATTTAGAATTTCCCAAAAATACCCCTTTAGTATGATTTATGTGATTTTATGGTTGAGGGGCAAAATGGTCTTTTTGCCCCAATGACTTTTTGTCTTTTAGTGACTTTTATTTGGAAATTAAATGTTTATTTTAATTGTTTTGTGGCTGAAATAAATGAGATAAATGACTTTGTTTTATTCTCCAATTTTTACAAAATTTGGCTAAGTGTTGAAAAGAAAGAAAATTTCAAAGAAACACTCCCTTTTCTCTCTCTTTTTCGGCTGAAACTTGGGGTTCAAGAGCTGGAATTTTTGTGGTGATTCAAGCTTGGATTGCAAGCTCTAGTAATCCTTTGTTGAGGTATTTCTTTATATAATTTCTCTACCTTGTTTTCTTGAGTTTGTTTGATGAAAAAGTTGAGAAAATGCATGTTAATTTGAAGTTCTTGCTGCTGTGTTTAATTGTTGTTTCCAGTAGCTTAATTAGGTTTTAAATGGTTGGATTATATAGGTTTTAATGCATGCTAGTGGTGTTGTTTAAAGCTTTGAATTTCCTATGCAAATATGTGATTTTTGAGTGAAATGGTTCATTTTGTTTCTGTGAAATTCTTTGAGTGTTCTTGTATGTTTTCAGAAGCTTATTCATGCTTATTTGAGTAGAATTAAATAGGTTTGGATGCATGTTAGTGGATTTAACCAAGTTTGAGTTTTGGAACTCAAAGCTTGGTCTTTAATGGTGAATTTTGCCTCTGTGTTTTCTGGGTGGTTTTGAGGCCTTAGATTTGTTCTTTGGGGTGTTTAGAACAGTGCGGAAAGTTTGGTACCAATTGGGGTTGAATTGGTCGAGTTATGAGAATTTTAGTTGGCTGCACAGGAACCGGGCTCGGTTGTACATCCGGAATTCGGATGAGGGTTACGAATTTTCCCGAGCAGATTCCGATTGGGCAATTGGAGCAGCCTGTGCCGGTTGGGGAAAATTTAGGGACCCTAGTTTTCCTCGTTTTTATGTTTTTAGGGGTATTGCCATGCTTTTTATCGATAGGGAAACTTTTAGTTCCAAGTTTTAGTCCCCGGGAAGTGATTTAGCGTGTCACTTATAGCGTTGTGATTTTTATAGTTTAGGAGCCGATGTCCGCCGCTCGGCTTCGGTTCCGATCGGGTTGTTGGCACACACGAAATCGGAATCCAGGTAAGATTAGTATAACAGTATGCATATGTAGATTACATGTTTAGCATGCATGTAGGAAGCCTATTAGATTACATTAGATATGTATGTTGGCTTCGAACCATCCAACCCTATCACGTCGGTACAAATTTGGAGTATGACCAACGGCTGGAGTATGACCGAGTTCGGCCGTCAGTCGACATTTGGTTGGTGGTTCCGTACTATTGACGTATCCGTCGGTACAGTGAGTATGACCAACGGCGGAGGAGTATGGTAGTTCGACCGATCAGGAGGATATAGTAACACGTCGGTACAGGCTGGAGTATGACCAGCAGCCAGAGTATGACGGGTTCGACCGATCAGGTTGTTACGTGTCAATAGTACCGTCCCTGTAAAGCCCGCTTAGTTAATTTGGAAATTAGCAGTTGTTTATGTTTAATTATGAAATTATTTATAGCTATTTAAATAATTTATGATACTGTTATTTATGTTATTCAGTAGCTTGCATATTTTGCATTTCCGGTGTCCGGTATTTTGGAACTCGGCGTTTGGCTCGGTAGAAATCACAACTTAGTATGTTAGTAATTTGGGGACGGGTTTTAGACATTGGGAATGTCGGGAATGGCCGGGAATTTAGAATTTCCCAAAAATACCCCCTTAGTATGATTTATGTGAATTTATGGTGGAGGGGCAAAATGGTCTTTTTGCCCCATTAGTATTTTGTCTTCTAGTGAAATTATTAATGGAAAATAAATGTTAATTGTTTATTTTAATGGCTGAAGTAAAATGGTTTAAGTGGCTTATTCTTTTATTTTTCTCTCATTTCACACTTAGCAAAAATAGAATTTTCAAGAAAAAAGGAAACTCTCTCTTTCTTTCCCTTCCATTTTCGGCCAAGCTTTGAGCAGCAAGGAGGGGGTTTTCTCCTTTGATTTTGGCTTGTTTTTCATCATCTCTTAAGGTCCATTGCAAGCTAGGTTGGTTCTTGTCTTTCCCTCTTTAATTTCTTGAAAAAAATGTGTAAAAAGTGATAATGCATGCATGATTTTGGTATATGTTGCTGCTGTGATTTTGTTGTTGATATATGTGGTTTAAAGCATGATAATTGATATTAATTGAGCTATGTTGAAAGCATGTAGGTTAGATTGTTAAAGCTTTGAGTTTTCTTTGCAAAAGTTATAAATTTTTGAAGGAAATGGTTCATTTTGTTCTGTGATGTTGCTGTTGTTTCTAAATGTTTTCAGAGGTGATATTATGCTAGTTTAAGTAGATATAAGCTAGTGGAATGCATGTTTAGGTGGATTTGCTCAAGCTTGAGTTTGGAACTCAAAGCTTGAGCTCCAATGGTGATTTTGTGTATGTGCTTTCTGGGTGGTTTTGAGGCTTTAGATTTGTTCTTTGGGGTGTTTAGAACAGGTCTGGAAAGTTTGGTACCAATTGGGGTTGAATTGGTCGAGTTATGAGAATTTTAGTTGGCTGCTGCCGAGGCAGGAATTCCGGTTGTGCATCCGGAATTCGGATGAGGGTTCTGAATTTTCCGGAACCGGAATTCGAGCAGGGCAACCAGGTCTGGAGACAGGGAAAATTCGGGGACCCTAGTTTTCCTCGTTTTTATGTTTTTAGGGGTATTGCCATGCTTTTTATCGATAGGGAAACTTTTAGTTCCAAGTTTTAGTCCCCGGGAAGTGATTTAGCGTGTCACTTATAGCGTTGTGATTTTTATGGTTTAGGAGCGTAATCCGTAGCTCGGCTTCGGTTCCGGTCGAGTTGGCCAAGCACACCTGAAATCGGAATCCAGGTAAGATTAGTATAACAGTATGCATATGTAGATTACATGTTTAGCGTGCATGTAGGAAGCCTGCTAGATTACATTAGTTATGTATTTAGGCTTCGAACCATCCAACCCTGTCACGTCGGTCTGCAGTGGAGTATGACCGGCATTGTGGGAGTATGACCGGCAGTTCGACCGATCAGGGCCGACATTTGGTTGGTGGTTCGGTGCTATTGACCTATCCCGTCGGTACGATAGGAGTATGACCGGCGGAGTATGACCGGTTCGACCGATCAGGGAGGATACTTGTCAATAGTACCGTCCCTATGAACATTCAAAACTCGGTACCATGTTGGACATGGCAAGTAGTGGCTCATGTACCATGTTGGACATGGCGGTAGGCGGGACTCGATATCGTGTTGGACACGGCGGTTAGTTTTATGTATGATATTATTATGCTTTTCTTGCGAGTACGTCGACTCACAGTTTATGTTCATGTGTAGGTAAAGGCAAGGCTATAGCTGATGGACCGTGAGCGAGCTTATGAGATTGTACATGTCGGGCGGTTAGGCCTGGAGCGTACGATCCTCGGGACAGCAAGGCTGAGTTTTTTGTAACTGGTCGTTAGACGACCTTATTTTGATGTAAAAGTTAAACAGTTAAAACGTTTGTAAATGATTTTATAAATCGGGATCCCGAGACTTTTATAATATGGTTTATAAGTTTAATTAAAAAGCAAAATTTTAATTAATCACGTTTTCCATAAACCTCGTTGATTAGCAACGAGCTGCACAGTACGTTTAAAAATCACGTAATACGCCTAAGATAGTTAGGGTGTTACAGTCCCTATGAACGTTCAAAACTCAGTACCATGTTGGACATGGCAGTAGTGGCTCAGTACCATGTTGGACATGGCAGTAGCGGGACTCAGTATCGTGTTGGACACGGCAGTCAGTTTTATGTATGATATTATTATGCTTTTCTTGCCGAGTACGTCGACTCACGGTTTATGTTCATGTGTAGGTAAAGGCAAGGCTATAGCCGATGGACGTGAGCGAGCTTATGAGATTGTACATGTCGGGGCGGTTAGGGCACAGGAGCGTACGATCCTCGGGACAGCAAGGCTGAGATTTTTGTAACTGTCGTTAGACGACTTTTATTTTGATGTAATAGTTAAACAGTGAAACTTTTTGTAAATATTTTTATAATCGGGATCCCGAGTCTTTTATAATATATTTTACAAGTTTAATCAAAAAGCAAAATTTTAATTAATCACGTTTTTCCATAAACCTCGTTGATTAGCAACGAGCAGTACACGATACGTTTAAAAATCACGTAATACGCCTAAGGTAGTTAGGGTGTTACAATTTGGTATCAGAGCCGCCAGGTTGTCTTCCGAAGATCGTCACGACATGTACAATCATCATCAGCAGTTAGCTCGGTTCACGGTTCAGTAAGCCTTTATTGCTTTAGTAGTTTATTTTATTCAGTTATGAAAAAGAAAAGCCTGTTAGGAAGCATGTTAGTAGCCTGATAGTAGAATAGGCGCATGTTTCATTTCTAATTTCCAAATTAAGCGGCATTAGTAAGCTCGCCTTGAATACGACCTGATATGCCAACTCTTGGTTTCGCAGGCGGTTCTAATCGAGATGGACGCCGGGCGGACTACCGAGTCGGGGCAACTCCGGAGGGTCGAATCAGGGACAGGGAGCTCAGTTTCCCCCGCCACCGGGGGCGGGGGTAGAGGTCCCAGGCGGGCTCGTGGCCGGGGTGATGAGAACCCGCCACGGGCTGCCCGAGGCTCCCGCGGCCGATCGTGGAGCCCGGCCGGGAGTTACGGTTTGCGGAGATGCAAGCCGGATCGAAGAACAAGACCTCGAGATTCGAGAGGTTGAGACGGCAGTCTTTCCCGCGGTTCTGTGCCCGTAGTTCCGGTGGCACCTGCCCCCGCGCCTGGTGAGATAGTGGTGGCGGCCCATAGATTGGAACCATTGTATGAGCGGTTCCGAAAGCAAGCACCTCCGGTATTCCTGGGAGGTCCGGATGTAATGAAAGCCGAGCAGGTGGTGACGGTGATTACCGAATCTGAATTTCATGGGTGTCACGCAGATAACGACGAGTGGTGTGCGCCACGTTTCGGTTCAGGAGGACGCCACAGTATGGTGGGACATGGTGTCTCAGATCGATGACGTCACCACCATGACTTGGGAAAGGTTCCAAGAACTCTTCAACGCAAAGTATTACAATGAGGCGGTCAGAAGCGCCAAGAGGAAAGAGTTCGTTCACCTGACCCAGCGGGAGAACATGAGCGTCACTGAGTATACTACTCAGTTTGATCGGTGTGCGAGGTTAGCCTCGGGAATTGTGCCGACCGACTTCAGCAAGAAGGAGAAGTACTTGGACGGGTTGAATCCCAAGATCAGGCATGACCTGATGATCACCACCGACGACAGCACCACCTATGCTCAGATGGTGGAGAAGGCACTGCGAGCGGGGGCGCGGTGGGGTGCATGTCGAGAATCGGCTAGTACTCCGATTAGTGGCGGAGCTCCCTACCCCTCTGCATCAGGAGCTATAGCAGGGGAGTAGTGGTTCGGCCATTGATCGGAGGAAGAGGGCACCCAGCTGGCTTCGAGGCGGCTCGAGTCGAAACGAGAGGTTCGGGGGAACCGAACGAGAGGAGTCGTCCGGTGGTAATGAGACCCGATTCTCCTATCCCGAGTGCCCTAGCCGCAAGAGGCACCATCGGGGCGAGTGCAAAGGTCGGGGATGCTTTCATTGTGGCATGCCCGGACACTGAGGGAATGTCCCCGGCTCGGAGCCCGCAGGCACCAAGAGCTCGGCCGATACCCACTCCGGCCCGGGGTGTTCGCTATCACGCGGTGATACCGATGATGCTAGCCCATCGGTTGTTACGAATCGGCTTTTTATTAACAACTCGCTTTATTCAAGGTCTTTGTTTGATTACGGGGCTACACATTCTTATGTGGCGGCCAGGGTCTTTAGTAAGTTGGGTAGACCCTTTGATAGATATGAATCAGGGTTTGGAACCCCGTTACACAGCGGAGAATTGGTTATCTCCAATAGGTGGATTAGGTCTATGCCGAATCGGGATAGATGGTGTAGAGAGTTAAGCGGCGATCGATAGAGATGAGCTTAGTCGAATTTGATATTATTTTAGGAATGGATTTCCTATCTAAATATTCGGCGAGCATTATTGTAAGAGGAAGATGGTGGTCTTCCAACCGGAAAGTGAAGAACCGTTTGTATTTGTGGGTTCGGTTCAGGGATCTCGGATCCCGGTGATCTCGGCTATGTCAGCGAGAGAATTATTGCACGGCGGGTGCTTAGGGTTTTCGGCGCGTGGTGGTGGACACCACTCGGCCGGACACCGTTCGGCCGAAGGACATCGAGTGGTTCGGGAATTTTTGGACGTTTTCCCGAAGAACTTCCGGGGGTTACCACCTCGGCGGGAGATTGACTTCGTGATTGACTTGGCACCGGGGGTGGATCCGGTTTCCAAAGCCCCGTATAGGATGGCTCCGGCTGAACTTAAGGAATTAAAGATTCAGCTCAAGGGTTGCTTGACATAGGGTTCATTCGGCCCGGTGTGTCACCCCCGGGAGCCGGTTTTGTTCGTCGAAGAAGAAGGATTGGTCTATGAGGATGTGCATCGACTACAGAGAGTTGAACAAGTTGACGGTGAAGAATAAATATCCATTACCTAGGATCGATGACTTGTTCGATCAGCTTCAGGGGAAGACGGTCTTTTCTAAAATTGATCTCCGTTCGGGTTACCATCAGTTGAGAATCCGAGAGGAGGACATTCCGAAGACGGCTTTCCGCACTAGGTATGGACACTACGAGTTTCTGGTTATGTCATTCGGACTAACCAATGCTCCTGCAGCATTCATGGACCTGATGAATAGAGTATTCAACGATTTCCTCGATATCTGTGTGATTGTGTTTATCGACGACATCCTTGTGTACTCTCAATCAGAAGAGGAGCACGAGTTACATCTTCAGATGGTACTGCAACGGCTTCGAGAACATAGACTTTATGCCAAGTTCAAGAAATGTGAGTTCTGGTTGTCTCAGGTGTCCTTCCTAGGGCACATTGTAAGTAAAGATGGGATCAAGGTGGATCCCGGGAAGATTGAATCCGTCAGGGATTGGCGAGACCGAAGACGATGTGAGAGATCGAAGCTTCTTGGGATTAGGCGGTACTCTAGTAGGTTCATGGAGGGGTTCTCCAAAATTTCAATGCCCCTAACCGAGCTTACAAAGAAGAATCAGCGGTTTATCTGGTCAGATAAATGCGAAGCTAGTTTTCAGGAGCTGAAACAGAGATTGATTACTGCTCCGGTGTTAGCTTTGCCTTCGGACAAGGAGAAGTTCGTAGTCTACTGTGATGCATCCAAACAGGGTTTGGGGTGCGTATTGATGCAAGCCGATCGGGTTATCGCTTATGCCTCCCGTCAGTTAAAGGATTATGAACAGCGATACCCGACTCATGATTTAGAATTAGCCGCAGTGGTTTTTGCACTGAAGATTTGGCGGCATTACCTGTATGGAGAGAAGTGTGAGATCTATACCGACCATAAGAGCCTCAAGTATTTCTTTACTCAGAAAGATTTGAACATGAGACAAAGGCGTTGGTTGGAATTAGTGAAGGACTACGATTGCGAGATCCTCTATCATCCCGGAAAAGCCAATGTAGTTGCGATGCCACGAGCGAAAGGGTCCGGGCAAGTAGCTAGCATGGTTCGAGATCTCACCCCGGCTAGGCCGAGGATATGGTTAGATCCAGCATTGAGTTTGTGGTAGGTCAGCTTCACAACTTGACGCTGCAATCTGATCTATTAGAAAGAATAAAAGTCGCTCAGATGACAGATCCGGAGTTAGTGAAGATCCGAGATGAGGTACTGGCTGGTCAAGCCAAAGACTTTTCAGTGTCAGACAGTGGGATGCTTTTGTATAAAGCCAGGGTTTGTGTCCCGAGCAGTGTGGAACTTAGAAATGAGATCTTTGAGGAGGCTCATTCTACTCCATATTCTCTGCATCCCGGCACCACCAAGATGTACCAAGATTTGAAACCGTACTTCTGGTGGAGCGGTATGAAGAAGAATTTGGTAGAATTCGTATCGAGATGCCTCACTTGTCAGCAGATCAAGGCTGAACATCGAGAGACCGGCGGGGTTGTTGCGGCCTCTAACCCTACCGGAATGGAAATGGGAGGATATTACGATGGATTTTGTGGTCGGGTTACCCGGGACCACGGGTTTGCATGATTCCATGCAGGGTAGTGGTGGGCCGATTTACGAAATCCGCTCATTTCTCGCCGGTCGAACAACATTTACGAGTGGATCGGTTGGCGGAGTTATATGTCGGGGAGATAGTGAGACTTCACGGGAGTACCGAAAGTCTATAGTTTCGGACGAGGGATCGAAATTCACCTCCAAATTTTGGCAAAGTTTGCAACGGGCAATGGGTACGAAGCTGAAATTCAGTACAGCATTTCATCCTCAGACAGATGGTCAGTCCGAAAGGACAATTCAGATATTGGAGGATATGTTGAGAGCCTGTGTTATGGACTTTGAGGGTTCATGGAGTAAATATCTACCGTTAATAGAATTTTCATACAACAATAGTTATCAGAGTACGATAGGGATGGCACCCTATGAACTGTTGTACGGTAGGAAATGTAGATCCCCTATCCACTGGGATGAGACAGGGGAGACGAAATACCTAGGTCCAGAGTCAGTTCAGCGGACCAATGAGGCAATAGAAAAGATAAAAGCTAGAATGCTTGCCTCACAGAGCAGACAGAAGAGTTACGCAGATCCGAAGCGTAGAGATGTTACATTTAAGGCAGGGGAACATGTTTTCTTGCGGGTTTCACCAATGAAGGGTATTAGACGCTTCGGGAAGAAGGGTAAGTTAAGCCCTAGGTTCATTGGGCCATTTCAGATACTCGAGAAGGTCGGGCAGGTAGCGTATCGGCTAGCCTTACCACCAGCATTATCGGCTGTTCATGACGTATTTCACATTTCCATGTTAAGGAAATACGTGTCAGACCCGACTCATGTCTTGAGTTATGAAACCCTTGAATTGCAGCCAGACTTAACCTATGAAGAACAACCTGTACAGATTTTGGATAAAAAGGAAAAATTTCTTCGGAACAAGACTATTGCACTGGTTAAGGTGCTCTGGAGGAACAGTAAGGTGGAAGAACCCACCTGGGAATTGGAGTCAGATATGAGGACTCAACATCCAGAGCTATTTAGGTTAGATTTCGAGGACGAAATCCTATTAACGGGGGGGATAATTCTAATGACCGCTCTAGTAATTTTTGATTAGTAAAGGCAATTAGCATTAATTTTTATTATTTTATTATTATTTGTAAATTAATTTAATTGTGGACCCCAATATTTAGAAATAAATATTAGAGTAATAATTTCTCAATTCCGGAGATTTTATTAAACTCTAGGGGTATTATTTAGCTTATATGTGTAATATGTTATGTAAAGCCCGCTTAGTTAATTTGGAAATTAGCAGTTGTTTATGTTTAATTATGAAATTATTTATAGATATTTAAATAATTTATTATTGTTATTTACGGAATTCAGAAATGCATGATTATGTCATCAGTAGTTTTTATATTTCGCATTTCGTTAATAGGTATTTTGGAACTCGGCGTTTGGCTCGGTAGGAAATCACAACTTAGTATGTTAGTAGTTTGGGGACGGGTTTTAGACATTGGGAATGTTGGGAATGGCCGGGAATTTAGAATTTCCCAAAAATACCCCTTTAGTATGATTTATGTGATTTTATGGTGGAGGGGCAAAATGGTCTTTTTGCCCCAATGACTTTTTGTCTTTTAGTGACTTTTATTTGGAAATTAAATGTTTATTTTAATTGTTTTGTGGCTGAAATAAATGAGATAAATGACTTTGTTTTATTCTCCAATTTTTACAAAATTTGGCTAAGTGTTGAAAAGAAAGAAAATTTCAAAGAAACACTCCCTTTTCTCTCTCTTTTTCGGCTGAAACTTGGGGTTCAAGAGCTGGAATTTTTGTGGTGATTCAAGCTTGGATTGCAAGCTCTAGTAATCCTTTGTTGAGGTATTTCTTTATATAATTTCTCTACCTTGTTTTCTTGAGTTTGTTTGATGAAAAAGTTGAGAAAATGCATGTTAATTTGAAGTTCTTGCTGCTGTGTTTAATTGTTGTTTCCAGTAGCTTAATTAGGTTTTAAATGGTTGGATTATATAGGTTTTAATGCATGCTAGTGGTGTTGTTTAAAGCTTTGAATTTCCTATGCAAATATGTGATTTTTGAGTGAAATGGTTCATTTTGTTTCTGTGAAATTGCTGGGTGTTCTTGTATGTTTTCAGAAGCTTATTCATGCTTATTTGAGTAGAATTAAATAGGTTTGGATGCATGTTAGTGGATTTAACCAAGTTTGAGTTTTGGAACTCAAAGCTTGGTCTTTAATGGTGAATTTTGCCTCTGTGTTTTCTGGGTGGTTTTGAGGCCTTAGATTTGTTCTTTGGGGTGTTTAGAACGTGCGGAAAGTTTGGTACCAATTGGGGTTGAATTGGTCGAGTTATGAGAATTTTAGTTGGCTGCTGCGAGCCGGAATTCCGATTGTACATCGGAATTCGGATGAAAATTCGAATTTTCCGAACGGAATTCGGATTGGGCAATAGGTCTACGGTTGGGGAAAAATTCAGGGACCCTAGTTTTCCTCGTTTTTATGTTTTTAGGGGTATTGCCATGCTTTTTATCGATAGGGAAACTTTTAGTTCCAAGTTTTAGTCCCCGGGAAGTGATTTAGCGTGTCACTTATAGCGTTGTGATTTTTATGGTTTAGGAGCCGATGTCCGTAAGCTCGGCTTCGGTTCGGGTTGACGACACCTGAAATCGGAATCCAGGTAAGATTAGTATAACAGTATGCATATGTAGATTACATGTTTAGCATGCATGTAGGAAGCCTATTAGATTACATTAGATATGTATGTTGGCTTCGAACCATCCAACCCTGTCACGTCGGTACAGGCTGGAGTATGACCAGCAGCCGGAGTATGACCGGTTCGGCCGGTGACATTTGGTTGGTGGTTCCGTACTATTGACGTATCCCGTCGGTACAGGCTGGAGTATGACCAGCAGCCGAGTATGGCCGGTTCGGCCGTCGGGATGATATAGTAACACGTCGGTACAGGTGGAGTATGACCAGCGGCGAGTATGACCGGTTCGACCGATCAGGTTGTTACGTGTCAATAGTACCGTCCCTATGAACGTTCAAAACTCAGTACCATGTTGGACATGGCAGTAGTGGCTCAGTACCATGTTGGACATGGCAGTAGCGGGACTCAGTATCGTGTTGGACACGGCAGTCAGTTTTATGTATGATATTATTATGCTTTTCTTACTGAGTCTGTCGACTCACAGTTTATGTTCATGTGTAGGTAAAGGCAAGGCTATAGCTGATGGACCGTGAGCGAGCTTATGAGATTGTACATGTCGGGGCGGTTAGGCCTGGAGCGTACGATCCTCGGGACAGCAAGGCTGAGATTTTTGTAACTGTCGTTAGACGACTTTTATTTTGATGTAATAGTTAAACAGTGAAACTTTTTGTAAATATTTTTATAATCGGGATCCCGAGTCTTTTATAATATGTTTTACAAGTTTAATCAAAAAGCAAAATTTTAATTAATCACGTTTTTCCATAAACCTCGTTGATTAGCAACGAGCTGCACAGTACGTTTAAAAATCACGTAATACGCCTAAGGTAGTTAGGGTGTTACATGTTATTTTTGTAATTTTTGCTCGGCGACAACGGAAAATGCGATGGATGGCTAGATTGATCATTAGAACCTTATTTTATGGTGGGGAATATTTTAGAGAAAATAAATTATCGGGGTTGAGTGGGGTTATGGATTTTGACCATTTTACCCCTAGCTTTAGAAAAACCTTAGTATTGGGATAAAGGGCATTTTAGACATTTGGTTAAATGGTGGGATAGGTGGCAGCCAAGTTTTGTGACACCTAGTATACTAAATATTCAGCAAAGAATAGAAAATCCTTTATGCATTTTAGGAAAAAGAAAGAAAATAAAGAAAAGTCATAAAATCAAGAATTCTCCTTTCCTTCCCTCTCTCTCTTCGAACCCAGCAGAAGCAAAGGAATTTTGGAGCTAAAATTCTGTGTTTTCTTCAAGGAATTCAAAGGAAATCAAGCTAAGATAAGCCCTAGTCTTATCCCTCTCTTGTTCTTGAATTTTATGGAAGGTTGAATATGAGATTTCTAGGTTTAGTGGCTGTTAGGTTTTCATGTGCTTAGGGTTCAATTTCTAGGGTTAGTTTGAGTTAATTTATGTCCCTAGCAGCTGGTTTTGATGCTTGATATTAGTTTTAAGCAAGCTTGAGTTTTGAAATTCAAGCTTTGAGCTTTAATGGCAACTTGAGTATTGGTGATTTATTCTGTGAAATACTGGCTGGGTTTTATTGTTTATGCATTGAATAGGTGCTCTGGAAGGTTTCATGGCAATTGGTGGAAGATTGAGCAACAAATGAAATGCTTTGGGGAAACTGGTGAAAACCGGCTAGCCGGTTTGCAGTGCCACAAAAACTGGCTAGCCGGTTTTGGCAGGGTTCCCCGGGCCTTTCATTTTCTCAATTTTTGCCATTTCGATGCCTCGGTTGGGTGTTTCCCCATTTCCAGAGTTAGAATAACCCTTTAAGAGCATAGCAGAACCTAGGGTTTTGGTTTTGGATTTCCCGGGATTAGGGTTTTAATCGTGTGACTTACCCGGTTTCAATATGTGATTAGGGCATCCAGCTAGCACGAGAATTCCATTCAGGTCGGCCAACACACTTGAATTCGGAAAACAGGTACGAACTGTGTATAATGTATGATTTGATTATCTGAATGTATGTATGTGTTAATATGTATACATGCTTATTTGTTGTGATTCATACACTACCAACACTTGTACGGTTGCGGTACGGAGTGCATTGGTAAGGTGTATGATGTTTGGAAGTACATCATAGTGTTACCAGCACTTGTACGGGAAGGTACAAGGTGTCTGTGGTACAACACTAGATAGTACTCAAGGTGCGGTCATACCTTACCTACACTAATACGAGGGTATACCGAGTGCATGTGGTACATGGTACATGGTCGTATCTTGTTAGAACGTTCATACTCATCTGTTAAGCTCTGTAAATAGGTGTATGGGCGCCTATTTACAGGTCGGAAATTATATGATATGTTATATGCATTTCTTACTGAGTCTATTGACTCACAGTTTCTGCTTCCATGTGTAGGTAAAGGAAAGGCGAAGGCTGAACAGGAGTGAACCTGCGGGTGAGATTGTACATGTCATGCAGCGCGACCTGGAGTGTTCGGTCTCGGGACATCTGGGAGTTGTATTTTGAAAGTCGCTGTGCGACCAGTAAATTTGTGTATTTTGGAATGTATATTTTGAAAAGTAAATTTTACAAAGTTTTAAAACGGGATCCCTGAATTTGTAAATATATTATTATATTACAAAGTTTAGTATTTAATGCAAAAGTTTTAATTTGTCACGTTTTTCGAGAAATTTCTTTGATTAGAAAAGATTGCACAATAATTGAAAAAGCACTGTAGCGTGCCTTAGCATTAGGGCGTTACATCTCCTCTACTAAATTAAATTGATAATCCTTGTTCACAATCTTTAGTAACATGCATATCTTTTTCCTCAACATCAATTAAGTATGATTTGTTCCTGAGATACTAATTAGTTATTTTCTTTAAAAGCATAACATGTATTTTATTTTGTCAATTTTCAATGATATTTGATTACATTGCTTGTTTAGAATTTCATATATGTATTGTACACATTTTATTTTATTTTCGGTTTCTTAAAAATAAAAAGGAGAGGGAGGCGTGTGACTTGATTCATGGGCTAAGGAAATTTTGTGCTTAATTGGTAAGTATCAATATTTATTCTTCCTTGATTTATTTTTGATATGTTTCCATTTAAAGATTGATCTTTTATATGGTAATGTGTCTTTAATCTTGAAAGATTGACTTATTTTTGGAAATATTGTTGGTAATTCTAGTTTCCTTTTGTTTTTTTTTTTAAAAAAAAAGGAAAGGAGTTGCAAGAGAATGGGCGGTTTCCTTTTGTGTTCTTGGGCTGGTAGTTTATCTTTTTAAGTTGGTTTCCTCTTTTGATCCTCTCTCACATGATAATATAAACCAACTTCCTTTGTTTTTTATAACCTAGCTACCCGATCCCTATTTTTTGTGTTCTTGCTTCTTTGTTTCTCATTCTTACTTTTAGAAATTCATTGCTTCAACTAAGAACCTAGGGCATCCAAGGAAAATAGTGGAATCCGAACAAGCCCCCTCAAATGCTCTTCTTGCTGCTCCAATCGTCTTGCTGCCATGGAGGAGGTTCAACAAGAGATGTCCAAGCAGCTGTCCTCATTGATCAAGCTTTATAGGGCATAAGTTTTCTTTCTTTTTGTTTTTGTTGGACATATTTCTATATTTTCATTTCTTTTTGTCTTTGGCTCTTATAGATAAACAAAAAGGGGGAGTAATTGGGTTTTTAATTGTATACTCAACTGTCTAGGGGGAGTTGAGGTTTGTGTTTGTGTTTGTGTTTGTGTTCGTCTTTGGTCAAAGTTAGCTTTTTATTTTGGTTTAATGTTGTGCTTCTCAGGGGGAGATTTTATGTTTGTTTCGCTAACTTTGTTTTGTAGGTGTTTGTTAATTAATAATATTTTGATTATCTAAAGTGCCAAAGGGGGAGATTGTTAGGTCTTTTTTTTGGCAATTTAGTTGTCAAAATATTTTTTAATTAATGTGCATTTTATTGAGCATTCAATTTATTTTTATCAACTCTGGACCCTTTTTCCAGGGGGAGTTGTGTTTGGTACTTGTGAACTTATTTGGATTAAAAGTTAGCATGTTGTTTTGTTGTTTTACAATTTCGAGTGTGTTACTCAGGGGGAGTTGTTATTTGCTCTTGCTAACTTTAACTTGCAGGTACTTTGTGTTAAAAATTATTTTGTTCATCTAAAGTGCCAAAGGGGGAGATTGTAAAGTCCTTTTTTGGCAAGTTAGTTGACAAAATAATTTTTCCATTTATGGTAAGATTGTTGAGCATTCATATTCGATTTCTTACCTTATAAATTCGGATTGTAGTTACCCTTTTCCTTGTTTGGAAAGTTGCACTTTTAGCTGAACTTTCCTTTGTTGAAAAACTTCTCAAAAGAAGGAATTCTCTTTTGGAAAGTTGTCTTTTTTAGGGAAACTTTGATTATTGACTTTTCCTTATTGATTTTGATTGTATCTTGATACAATCAGAATATCTAATCTGTTTTTGGCAGGAATCAAGCATTGATAGAAGATCGGACCCGATTTTAGCAAGTTTCCTGTTTCTGGTCAGATCTGCTGCGTCAACAACCGAATCTGATGTAGCAGATCGTGTTTCTTTAGGAAAGTTCTTGTACAGCTGTAGATTCGAACTTGTGGTTGCCTCTTTGGTTTCTATGTTCTATAAATAGAGCCTAGAGAGCAACCATTCGAATTACCTCTTCCATTATTCATTTTTTGCATTTATCTTCTGAGAGAAGAGAGTGTTTCTTTGTTTTGTGAGAGCCTAGTTGTTCATCTAGGTTCTAGTTGTTCTATTTCTGTTCTTACTCTGTCCTAGAGGTTGTGAAGAACTACTTGACTGAACAAGAGATTGGTCTTCGGGAGAAGACTTGATAAAGCCTTACTTCGGGAGGAAGTAAGCACTTGGTCTTCGGGAGAAGACTTGTTGAGGCCTTACTTCGGGAGGAAGTAAGCACTCGCACTTCAAAGACGAAGGGAGTTCGGGCTTGAAGGTGTTTCAAGAAGTCAGATTCATAAAGTGGATTACAAAGGATTGCGGCAATACTTTAGAGGGAGTCTAAACTTGTTTAAGTCAATTGTCTTTGTAATTTTGATACTTTATTAATTGATTTCATTCTCTGGGCGTGGCCCCGTGGACTAGGAGTGTTCGAGAGAACACTGATACCACGTATAAATCTCTTGTGTCAAGTTATTTATTTTTCTGCAAATATTTTATATTCTGTGTGTTCAGTTTTGCTGTAGTAGAATTACTTTCTGCTGCTGCAAACGCTTACAGTTTTTATATTTTCTTATATACAACTGACATTTGCAAAAACAGGGTTTTTCAATTTTCATTTGGTCAAGCTCGAAGGAAATCATCCTTTACTTTCTATTTTCCAGATAGAAGCTATAGATTCCATATTTATGTTAGCGCTCCCACTCAATTGCACTACCGTGTTCCCAAAATGTACGTATCACCCTAACCCAAAAGTAGGCTTAACTAACAAATCAAAGAACACGAGTAACACTCTTGAGATTGAACCTAATCATATCAGGATTAAGATCGTTTGATCTAGGATCAACTAGGTGATATTGACTTGAATAGATATTACGGTAAGTTTAATAAATCTATGTCAAAGTTCAATATCGGTCCCTTCTGATGCATACTCCATGCATCCAACCCAAGCTTTACTTTAACCAATGCTCTGGAAAGAGCATAGCATTTCTCCAAATGCAAGTAAACTTTGTTGTAGATTGTCATATCAATAAAACTCCAGTGTTCTGATAAATCTAGGAATCTTTAATCACATAGTCATGTTTACTTTCCACTGTGTTGACAACACAATAAACAGGATCAAGTATGTGAAAAGGGTTTGGATGAATTTATAAATCAAGTAGACAAACAATTGATAAGATGAACCAAAACATACAAATGAATGAAAAATACTTCTGTTTCTTTATTGATATTGAATAAAATGGATTACATTGAAATGGAACCCAACAGCTAGACGCTGCCAAAGGCAGATGGGTTGACGAGCTATCTCAGGTGCTTTGGGCCCACAGAATTACCGAGAAGACAGCTACGGGACACACTCCTTTCTCGCTAGCATTTGGCTCGGAAGCAATGCTGCCTGTTGAAGTGAACATATCGACTCACATAAGAGAGATTTATAATCAAGTAGAAAACCAGGAACTTTTAAAATTGTCCTTTGATCTTCTTGAGGAAAAACGAACTGTCGCAAATCACCAACTCCGCATACCAACACCGAGTTACAAGATACTTCAACAAGAAAGTCAAGAAAAGACTATTCAATGTTGGAGACTTGGTGCTAAGACGAGTCTTTACAAATACAAGAGACGCATCTACTGAAGTGTTCAACCCGAATTGGGAGGGTCCATATGTCATCGAAGCAGTAGTTGGAGTCGAAGTTTATAAATTGGCTCGACTTGATGGCTCGCTAATAAAGAACTACTGGAACGTAGAACATTTAGGACCCTACTACCAATAAATAAATGATGTAACTCGCATTACTGATGTAAACTTTAAACTTCAGCTATGAATAAAGAGAATCATTTATATTAAGTAATTACAAAGTTTCCTTCTTTAAAAATTACTTAAGGGGCATTTATGTATGATTAACCAGAATTTATCTGGAAATACATTGTATAATGCAAACCCATCATTTCAATTTTTTTTTTTTTGAAATTCAAAGGTTCTCGACTAAACTTCTTTGACAAAAGTGGAGTCAAACTGTTATAACTCTCTGACCAAACTTTTTTGACGAGAGAGGGGTCGAATCGTTATAACATCTTGATCAAAACTTTTTCACAAAGAAAGAATTAAACAACTATAATTTTTGATTTATAACCTATCCGACAGGAAAGGAAAATCAAAAGTTATAACTCACGTATAAAACTGAATGCTACCGGTTCTCACGAGCTAGGAAAGTACAAAACGAGACATCACGATGCCTTGATAAAAGTACTTAAATCTAGAAAATGGATAGATCATATAACTATTTATACGAGCAAATTAAAAATATACAAAGTGATAAAATCCTTAAAGTGTATTTAAGTTTTCTTAAGGCAGATTATAACTGCTATAGCGAGGCAGAATTGACAACTGCTCGAAAATCAAAAAGTTTGGTAGATTACTGCAATGGAGAAACCCAAAAGTAATGTATATTTAATCAAAATATAGTTGTTTACATTGTGAATAAAAATGCAAGCAAACACAATTGTATTAAGTTCAAATGAAAACAGTACAAGACATTTAAGATAAGGAAAAACCTAAAACCAGTTACAACTTTGTCTTTACAAAAATGCCACTAGGGGCAAACCATTAAGTCATCTTCCTAAACCAAGGATGAGAGGGGAAGCCGATGAACTCGAGAAAGACCGTCTGCACATAGCTTGAAAAAGACCATCTACACGTAGCTCAGAGAAACACCGACTACACATAGCTTGAGAAAGACCGGCTACATGTAGAGAGCCTTAATCTCTGCACAGACCTCATTCCCCTCATCATCACAAGATCCCATTTCCTGAAGCCGAGATCTTTTTCCCAGCCTCAGGAAATTCCTCGATCCCAGAAAGAGGTTGGTACAAAGATCTTCTGGCGCAGGTTTGGGTCTTGGGTTGGTCGGATTCTCTGATAGAAACCAAGCTAGCTTCCTTCCCAAATTCATCTGCAACCATGCCAACCTTCCTCTGGAATTCTTTATCAGCCTGGGGTGGACCTTTTAAATCGCCCACAAGATCTATGATCACTTGTGAGGATTGCCCATGGCAGGCTATGGGGTTCCCATAGTTTGGATTGGTTGGAAGCTCCTCAGCCTTGGAACCCATCGTTTCCAGCTCCGATTGAGGCTTGAAGTCTGTAGGAATACATGGAAAATGGTTGGAGCATCTAGGTATTATGAGTTTGAAAGAATGAACTTCTGAACTCAGAAGGGACATTTTGGCAGGAAAGAAATGATCCATTATGAAAATGGATCTCACTAAAGAGCCAGAAGGTTTGTGAAAAATGACAAGCTTGAGCCGCCCTTTTATACACGAAGTCCAGTGACAAGAAAGCCAAATATTAAGAAATCTAACGGTTGGAAGTTGTGCAAAATATGAAGAGACGATTCATAATGACTCTCGAAATTGTACAACCGCCAGAGTTGAAGGATGCATTTTTCCAAGAAAAGATCTTGACAAAAATGCCCTCTATAATTATTAAAAAGCTCTTTTTACTAAAAAAGAAATTTTTAAGAGGCAGTTGTTATACTCGAAATTCGGATGGAGGACACGTGTCAAGATTAAGGGAATGAGAATCGGTGCAATATCTTTTTATGGAATAACTCATTACTTACGTAAGTATCAGAGTATATTTGTAACCCGCTGATTGTAAGGTCTTAGGCGAGGAATCAATGTACCAACTGGTACTTAGTGTATTAGCGAGAAACCATATGTCGCTGAATATGAATAGCGAAGCACCGAAGAAAGTGACACATACCAACTATAAAAGTCCTTAGCTTGCAATGAACAAACTAATTGTAAAAGTCGGATTGGCTCGAAGAGCAAGTAAGCGAGATGACCATCTCGCTATGAGAAGACTTCCTATAGCTTCATCCAACTAACAGGAGCGAGGCTTACAACCCTAGCGAGTTAGAATGACCTCTTCATAAATAACCGCAATCGACACAAGACATACATTGTTGACCTCGGAAGGAAGAATGGCCCTAGCTCGCTATTGAGATCACTATAATCAAGTTTCTGTCGAGACATCTCCAGATTCAACAGTTAAAGACGTGTTTAATACATGATAGTGTTAACCCAATAAAAGCTGTTGAATCACAACTATACGGTTTTCAAATCATAAACCGCATTTACACTACATAATATGTAATCAAATCCCACAATTTTAGGGATGATTGCTGTAAAATTATTTCGGTCAACTTTGTAATTAACGGCCCACTATGTAATTATATATAGTGGCAGAAAAATTTAAAAAAGGGACGAAAAAATTCATATGAAAGAGGCCCTGAAAAATACTCCGAAATTTGAATAAGATTGACTCGTGGATAATGCAGAATTTTAACTGCAAAACCACATAAAAAACCATGTGTTCATATTCTTTATTTTGATAGCTTTAATTTTTTCTGTGTGAAATCAATATTGTGAGGCTCAAATTTGGTTAACGAAAATCCGCGTTAACAATAACGACAAAAAAAAAAATCCCCACTCATATCGATAATCTATCGAAAACACGTTGATAATTAATCAATAATAACTAAATTCCAAGCTTTTTTTTAAAACTTGAACTATCGATAACTTATCGAGAACATATTGAAAAACTGTCGATAAATGTCTTCCCTGACCTTAAGATATTTGGATCGAGAATGTATCGATAAAGCATCGAGAAAATTACGCACACACTGAATACTCAAGAAAACTAGATCTCACGATTTCAACGAAGAATACATCAAAACTAAATAAATAAAAACAACACTATATAAATCTACTGAAAATAGAGTATACTTTTATAATTATTTTAAAAAAATATTTTATAAAACACTTACCCATTAAGTCACGAGCTCTGACCTCTGAACTTTGTGGTGGGACGTTTTGGGTCTTTGACGGGCTTCCATGGATGACCGGAGACCGAGGATGCTTCCATGACAGACATTTGGGCATCCACAGAGGACCGGGCGAGTTGAGGGCGGCGAGATCTTTGGGCGGATGAGAGGGATCTAGAGGAAGAAATAGAGGGAGAAGGTGGTGGCTCCTTTTGGATGGGATGATGAGAGAGACGTAGAGAGAGAAAAAACTTTTTTAGGTTTTTTAAGTTTTTGAAATAAAATAAATGAGAAGGGTTTTTTTTTGGATATAATGTATAATTATTAGAATAAAATGGTATAAATTTATTAGGAAAGTAATCTTTGTAAATGAGACTTTTTTTTTTTTTTTTTTTTTTTTTATGAATAGTAAATAAAATTTCCCTTTTAGAAATGTTAATAGCGGGAGCTCACTTCTCTGTTCGGCGAGTCAAGGGGGTCATCAAACTTAGAAAATGATAGAAGAAGAAGAAGTCCCTTTGCTTAAGTACCAGCAAGAACCACGAAGTGAGTATCTGGTTACACGAACATGGCTGGAATCAAAAAAGATATGGCAAATAGCTGGACCCTCCATCTTCAGCCGCCTTGCCATGTTCTCCGTCACTATAGTTACCCAATCATTCGCCGGACACTTCAGTGACGTGGATCTCGCTGCCATCTCCATCGTTACCACCGTCATCGTCGGCATCACATTCGGATTCCTGGTAATCTTCACTCATCAGTATGTTACTACGCGTTTACCCGTCTGTTGGTGTGCATATATTTGTTCTTAATTCTGGAACTGATCGATTATCGCCACGGGAATGGGAGTTTTGTTTTATTTAGTTAGGCATGGCGAGCGCGCTCGAGACTCTTTGTGGACAGGCTTATGGAGGGAAAAAGTACCATATGATGGGAATTTACATGCAACGTTCTTGGATTGTGCTCTTTATAAGTTCGGTTTTATTAGTGCCCATGTTTATATTTCCAGCTCCGATCATGAAGCTCATCGGTCAGACCGAGGCGGTTGCGGAGAAGACTGGTCTGGTGGCTAAATGGCTTATTCCGTTTCATCTGAGCTTTCCGTTTCAGTTTTCGTTGCAGAGATTCTTGCAGAGCCAGCTGAAGATGGCTCCGATTGCTTGGATTTCCGGTGGCGTTCTAGGGCTTCATGTTATTTTAAGTTGGGTTTTTGTGTATAAGATGAGGGTAGGTCTTGTTGGCGCTGCTTTGACTATTGACTTTGCCTGGTGGCTCTCGGTCTTGGGAATGCTTGGATACACTGTTTATGGAGGTTGCCCTGAAACATGGACTGGTTTATCAAGTCAAGCTTTTGTTGGGCTCTGGGACTTTATTAAGCTCTCTTTGGCTTCTGGGATCATGCTCTCGTATGTGTTTGCTCTATCTCTCAATCTCTTTTACTCATATTCTCTTATGGTGGATGAAATGTAAGCAAAGTGTTTGTAATATGTCAGGTTGGAGAATTTCTATTACAGGATGTTGGTCATTGTATCTGGTTATTTCCAAAACACTCACATTGCAGTCGATGCCCTTTCAATCTGGTTCGTTCAAATTCACAACCTTGTCCTTAACTATATTTTTTTAAATTAGTACTCTAATGCACCTCCTCTGTTTTTATGTAGTGTAACAATTTATGGTTGGGAGTCTATGATTCCTCTTGGATTTTTGGCTGCAACAGGGTAAGTTTCACTTACTTGTACGTTTCTATCTTTCATTTTGTGCATGAAGTACTATCATTGGTTAACCGGGCTGTTGAAGCTCTTCAAGATTTTCAAATGAAGGGTGGACCACTCCAATTTTTACTAACAATCATGAAGCGGTACCACATGGATGCACGAACATCAGTCATTCGCTCAATTGATGTTTCTCCCCTTTTTAATCTTCTTAGACTTTTATAGGAGAAACCATACACACAAATACGCAGCATCGCTTCCCTTGGTCTTTCTCCCATGGGAGAAATATAATTCAAATTCAGTTCGACATTGTCCTTTTTTGGCCCAACCTGTATTTTGTTCAAATGTCATCTTAAGAACTAGCAAATTTTGCTTTCTTGTTTATTGTCCTTTTTCGGTAGATCATTTAGGAAACCTATATATCAAGAGTATAATAAAAAAGGAACAATAGTCCTTATACCTTGTGAATTTGGTTGAGTTTACTGGATCATATTTTTTCACCGAGTTAGGGTGCGGGTGGCAAATGAGCTTGGTGCAGGAAATGCAAAAGGTGCAAAGTTTGCCACAATGATTTCAGTATTTACTTCCATATGCGTGGGACTTGGGTTTTGTTTAATAGTCGTGCTACTCCATGAAAAGCTGGCCATGATCTTTATGTCAACTCTTCCTGTTATTAAAATGGTCAATGAGTTAGCAATCATGTTGGTCTTCTCCATTCTTTTCAATTGTATTCAGCCAGTTCTCTCAGGTCAGAAAGTACATATCATTATTACACTAGTTTAATTTGCAAAATCTGAAATATAGTCTCATGTAGGGATTTAGGGCCTTGTATTTGTGAATTCCAGGGGTTGCTGTGGGATCTGGTTGGCAATCAAAAGCTGCTTTCGTAAACATGGGTAGCTACTACCTTGTGGGGGTACCACTTGGTGTATTTTTCGGGTGGTATCTGTCGTTGGGTATTATGGTATGCATGGTTGCCTCTTTCTGTGGAGTCTTTCCAATAAAAATGAACATGAAACTAATGCTAAAAGCCAACAGTTCTGAATGGGTTATCCAATTATTACGAGTTCTCTACATAAATTCCCTTGAGTTTCCATGAGCAGGGAATATGGGCCGGAATGCTTGGTGGAACCATTGTTCAAACCGTACTTCTCATAATCATCACTATGAGATGCGAATGGGAAAAAGAGGTAACAGAACTTCTGATATTAGGAAAGTTTATAGGAAAGTTTTGAAAATAATATCAAATTGTGGGGGTCATGTCATGTCACTAAAATGTGGATGTAGCAGTATACTGACATTCTCATGAATTAGAACACTGTTTAGACATTTAATATATTTGGAATTTGACTCGCAGGTGCAGAAAGCTTGGATGAATATCATCAAGGAAGCTGCGTCCAATTGTAACAATTAATTGGAGTTCAGAATAATGTTTGAGCATCATCATTTCATGTACATTCCAACCAAATTTGTCACATTGTCTTGAAAATTCATTTAGATGATTCACATCTTCCCTGATAATACCTCTGTCAAGCTAAGAGTAAAATGAACCTACATTTGGCTTCAGGTCGTTGCCTAGCCAGTACATACCAGGCCCCTGGGAAGGAAATATGAAGATTCATTTTGGTGGCCTATATATTGTTAATATGGTTCCTTCTATATTTTCATCTCTAATAAACTCATTTTGTTTTGTTTTTGTTAATATTTATTTTTGAAGGATAATATGTCATTTATTGAAATAAATTCTTCAGCATGAAGCAGATGATTATTACTCGAGCCTTAACATGGTAATTAATAATAATATCATAGACGTCTAATTTCGTATTTATAACTTTTGTTCAATTATAAAATCTTAATACAAGCTTAACTGCACCAGAATGTAAGTTTGATGCATTTACTTGCGGGATAGGTTGTGAAATTTAATATTGAAACAATTGTCTCGTTCCACTAACGTAGCTAAACAATTTATATGATAAGTCAATGTCATACATATGAAATAGTGCATTTAAATTGGGCGTCCTGAACTTGATTTATATTTTTTCATTTTTAGACTTTAAAATAGTATTTTTTTTTTTTTTTTTTTTTTTTTTTTTGTGTATTTTTACAGAATTCTATATAGAAACTCCTATTGCAACTAGCGTTACAACCACTTTAGAAACACAAACCGTAAATTAATTAAAATACTAGTTAAAAAAAAAAACAGTATATGGGGTAATTCCCCTTTACAAAATAAGTCGTGCTATGTTGTGCCTTAGAAAAACGTCCTAGTGCGACTATTTTTAAAGAGCAGGTCCAATATTTTTGTATCGTGTTCGAATTCGTGTTGTGCTTTGTTTGTGGTGATCTGTTTTTCCTAAACAAGCTAGATGGTTTTCATATCCATACTTAAATTCATGCTTTACTTTATATATACAGTAGAACCTCTATTCAAGAATACACTTGGGACTAAGTAAATTATATTCTAATTGAGAGGTTATAACTAAATAGAGATACACTAGAAAAAAAAATTAAAATACTAAAAAATATCAATGTAACAATAATAACAATAAATAATTATTAATACTATATTATAATAGAATTGTTTTAAAGTAAATATAATGTTAATACATATATTACAATTTGGAATAAAATTATTAATTTTATGTAAATAAATTTACAAAATATATGTATATATTTTATAAAGATATAATTATTCTTATATAGAGGTATACTTTGTTAATACGGGACTTAGAAAATGTTTAACTAATTACAATTTAGAGGTTATTCTTATTTATAACTGACCCAAATTGGGACTTGATTTTTTTATAACAAATTAGAGGTTATTCTTGAATAAAGTATTCTTAAATAGAAGTTCTACTGTAGTTAAAAAAAAAAAAAACAGTATATGGGGTAATTCCCCTTTACAAAATGAGTCGTGCTATGTTGTGCCTTAGAAAAACGTCCTAGTGCGACTATTTTTAAAGAAAAGGTCCAATATTTTTGTATCGTGTTCGAATTCGTGTTGTGCTTTGTTTGTGGTGATCTGTTTTTCTTAAACAAGCTAGATCGATTTCATATCCATACTTAAATTCATGCTTTACTTTATATATATATATATATATATATATATTTTATAATTAATAAGTTAATTACGTAACTATATGCATATTTAATAGTTTCAATTATATTCATATAATTTTTTAACAATATTTTATAGATAATCATATAAAAAAAATAATTAAATTATTAAAATTTAAATATTTACTTATAAAATCTCAAATTTTTATCACACTATAAATAAATTAATATAAATTTTAAATTATACTTTTAATAATTTTAATTATAGAATTACAATATTCAGTGTTATATTTAAGTTTTATTATTATTTTAATAAGTTAATTACTTAACTATATGTATATTTTATAGTTTCAATTATATTCATATAATTTTTCAACAATATTTTATAGATAATCATATAAAAAAATAATTAAATTATTAAAATTTAAATATTACTTATAAAATCTCAAATTTTTATCACACTATAAATAAATTAATATAAAATTTAAATTATACTTTTAATAATTTTAAGGGGAATTACCCCATATACTATTTTTCTAACTTTTCTTTTTTGAAATTTACAGTTTGGGTTTCTAAAGTGGTTGCAGCGCTAGTTACAATAAGGGTTTTTATATAATTTTTTTGTTGCAATTTAGGTTGCAGCGCTAGTTGCAATAAGGGTTTCTATGTAGAATTTCGTAAAAATGCAAAAAAAAAAAAAAAAAAAAAAAAAAAAAACTGTTTAAAGTGTAAAAATGAAAAAACTCCAAAAATTATAGAATTACAATATTTAGTGTTATATTTAAGTTTTATTATTATTTTAACTTGTTTATAATTGACAAGTACATATTATTATTAAATTATCAGCTGTTTTAATATTTCGTGTCGTGCTTTTTGGGTTTGTTGCATGTTGTGTCTTTTGAGCTAGTCTATTTATACTTACGTGTTGTGCCTTTCGTGCCGTGTCGTGCTTAATTACATACTTTCCATGCGGTGTTGTGCCAATTTATAGTATTGTATTGTGTTGTACCCAAGTCCATATTTTTCATGCCTAATTGTGCCCGTGCCTTCCGGGCTTGTAATGTGTCGAAAGTTCTACCCTTATTTACAACACTAATCTAAAATACTAACCAACTCTGGACGTCCAACCATTTGAATTTTATTGACCTTTATAAATGTCTCCCTTTTGAAAAAATATAGTCTAAGCATCCATGTCCATGGTGTCCATTTTATATTCCTTTCGACCTCATTAATCTCTTCTTGTTCTCAATACACTAAAATTGGCTTTTTATCGTCACTTTATGGATGTTGTGTTGGAATGCATGCCTTTTTATTTTCAATACTTTTTGCTTTTAAATCAGTCTTAGTGCAAATAGCTCAAACCTTTTTACTTAGACATGAATAAGACCTGACACGAACATGTTAGAGGCATCAAAATCAGAATCATAACACTTTCTGTTTGGGGCACCCGGGCCCCAGGCCATTTGGTGATGCACCTAATGCGCTTCCAACCATAATATTGACGAAGTATCCCGAGCATTTTCTTTGTATCCATAAAAAACGTGGAATCAAGTACTTTTGGAATAGAAACAGATCAACCTGGAGACCGAAACTGGGACCTAGCGACCAGGTTGACATATTGTCAACCTGGCCCATTTCCAACAATAGTTCAGATGAAAATCTTTTGAGCATATTCTCCGTTCTCGTCAACAATTAACATTTTGGTGCTTTCGGGAAACAAAAGGAGCCATCTAGGAACCAGAACTGGGACCCAACGCCCATGTTGATCTGGTGCTTAGTCTAGTGCCCAGGTTGACATATTGTCAACTTGAGCCATTTCTAAACATTCTCCCGAGAAGTCTTCCAGGCATATTCTCTGTTTTCACCAATAATTGAGATACTAGTGTTTCTAGGAATCAAACGTAAGCATATGATGGGAAATATTGGAACCAAGCGCCAAGGTTAACATTTTGTGAAACTGAGCCAGTTCCAAGTGTTTTCATCGAAAGTGTTCCGAGCATGTTTTTTGTTTTAAAAAATAACGAAAATACAAGAGATCTCGGGGGGCAAACAAGATTCTTTGAGAGCCAAAATAGGGCCCCACCACCTTGGTTGACATGGGCACTAGGCCCTGCACCCAAGTTGACATGCAACTTGGTTCGCATGTTTTCGGTCCTCAAATACAAATTCTACTATGGGCATTCTTCTTATTTTGGTAAAAAATGGGGTAGGAGACCTCATTTGCAATCTCAAATGCCATATAAGTATCAAAACAAGCCCCGAGAAACCCCCCAAAGAGCACCCAGTGCCTAGGTTGACGTATAGCTTGGTGCGCTTGTTGGTTTTGTGGAACTAAATCTAGTACACAGTAGAATAATATTTTCTGATTATCATCGTACCGCTATTGGTTTTATGGTACTAACTCAGGTACGCAATGGAATAATAATTTTCTGAATATCATTGTACCATAGTTCTAAGGATCTCTAGATGTATATACATTAAATCTAAAATATAAATTTGATGAAAGAAATAAATACCCCTTAATGGGTATCAGAGTATTCTTGAAACTTCTCGTAAGTTGGATCCAATAAATCTCACACCGTAGTCTTCCAGATCGATCCACCACATACAAGGAGTAGTGTGGGCTACTAGGATAAATAAAGTGTATATAAAGTTCTTGTATAAATCTTAACACATGAGCAAGAACAATTTCTTATGTGATAAAGAGAAAAATATTTACTGGTAAAACTCTTTTTAGGCTTTCAAAAAAGTTACCTACAAAATCTTTTGTCAGATCTTTGTTATGTGGTATATTTAAATAAACCCGTTGATCTCAAATTTGGCCAACCAATACTGAAGTCATATATATGATCAAAATCAAAAAGTGTAAACAATTAGAACAAGTAAATAAAAAGGGCCAACCAATGGTATATTTTTTTGTAGAGGTTCGACCTCCTTAGTTAGCAAGTAATGACCTACTCCCGTTTTGGTTGTATTGATATGAGAGATAATACAACACAGATCACAAGTGTTGTGTGTTTTAGAGTGGCTCTCTTTGTATTAAAATAGTGAGAATATGAGGCAAATCTTAAAGAAGAGAGATGAGGGAGACTTAGTCTCTACTACATTTCTAATGGCGTGTAGGAGAGAGGGTGAGCTAGGATTTTGAGTGCTTGAACTCAATAGCTTAAGGATGAGAACTTAGGAATCAGAATTTAAGGTTTAGAGCCTTTAGGTTTAGTTTAGTGCTCTTTATATAGGAGAGAGGTTACAAGAGATAGTAGGTTGATATCCCTTAAAATGAGGAGATATCACCTATTTATTACACATTAAATAAATAACAAAATAACTTATTAATTATACCTAAAGAATAGGTAAATAACTGAAGTTAAACCCCTATTTTTGTGGGTTGTTTGAGGCCAATTCGTAACTAAAAGTGTTGTTTAGGTTGAAAGGTGTAGAGGCACCAAAAGTGCCTACCAGAAGAGAGACTGGCCGGGCTACCCTTTGCTGGAGGCTGGCCAGCCTATGTTGGCACTAGGGCTGGCCAGTGGTGATTCGGCGAGACCCCTTTGGTTGGCCAATTCGTTGTCTCTTTGTCCTGATTAAGTATTTGGACTCTTCGTCAACTGGTACATTGTGCATGGTGACTTGAGCTTCTTATTGACAAGATGTACTCCATGTTGCATCAATCTTGCCTATATGGACATGCCACGTCACGTGGATAGAAATTTGGGATAACATTTTACCCCGAAGTCCCTGTGCGGACGTTTGTACGGATAAGGACTTTCAAACTTCAGTGAAAGCGATATCTAAGATTGGACTAAACAATTAGAGCTCGGGACTTGAGAGCTTAGGATCATCTTTTTGGACAACGTTTAACAACTTGAGAGAGGTGAGAACTCAACTTGATTATTGGACTTGATTTTATGTGTTGAAAAACATTATCCATATTCCAATTTTTATGATTTGTAAATTATTTGAAAAATTAAAAACTTAATCTGCATATTTTTCTGGACTTTTCTGGGGCACTTAGTGCCAAATATATTTTTGTACAAATATTTATGCAGGTTATAATTTTTGGGTTGATTCAAAATATAGTCGTTATGCTGCCGAATTTTCTAGAAAATAAAAAGGAAATATGCTCTTTTGTTTTCTTATTATTTTCCTGCTTTTGGTTATACTGATGAGAGTCATGTTGATTATGATTTGTGCATATTTTTGTTTCAAAACAAAATGAGGTAAAAAGTGATTCCTTGTCAAATGTACCTTTTTTCAAATACTATTAGAGTTTTACTAATTGTAGCTTTTATATAGTTAGACATAAATAATTATATAGAATATGATGATTAAATTATATAAATGTGTATATAATTATTTGTGTTATGTCACCTAATTTCTTACAACTAGCTAGTAATTAATTACTTATTTGTGCTATGTACTTTTCCTTTAATATTTATTTATTTTTAGTAAAATTTATCTTAATTCTACAGAAATTTTGGTAGCATAACGCATGTAATTGAACGTTCCCAAATTTTTTAAAAATATATAAAATAACAAATAAAACAAGTAAAACAATAAAAAACAAACAAAATAACATTAACAATACAAAATTTATCCACCCATCTAACCGCAGTACATGTTTTCGCAGAACCTACTTCGCTATGATTGGATATTTAAGATATTCAAACTCAACTGCCATGCATATTATTACACTCATCTGACTGTAGTATAATATATCACAGAACCTACTTCACTACAAATGAATATCTAAGATATTCAAACTCCACTAAGCATGCATTGATAATAAATTATAATAACAAAAAGTTAGTGAATGTATATACTTATAGCAAGTTAAAATCCGATCAACACTAAATTATTTGAAACCTTAAAAATTAGCTCACAACATACAATATAATGTGTTGCCCCTGATTTTGCCCAAAATACGTGGACCAACCGGATGATGACACGTAGATGGAAAGGGTTTAGCGTTAAATAAATCAGCTAAGTCTCTTTAACCAAAGGGATCAGCTTTAGACTTGCCTCTTGGAGAAGGCATGTAAGTCTCACATGCTCCCGGAGAGCAAGGCTGCAACAAAGCTTCTCCGGGAGGTGTCAAATCCTATCTGAACAGTCATCTCGCATTTAATGCCGCATGGGAGGAGGCGTATTGAAACTGCCATATGTCTTAAAGTCTGATGACACAACCCCCTCTCTGCAGCTACTATGCTATGATTAATGAGCCTAGTGACGGCTACTTTATGAGGACTCACTTCAGTCAAAAAGGATAAAGGACTACATCCATAAAACCCCTACAAAGCCTAGGGATTAGACCATGCATTTCCTATAATATATTCATTGAGAATGTGTGGCTTTACTGATAATTACAGATTGACATGTACCTCAATTCTAGGGATCACCCCACAAAAACTCTATAAATACCCCCCAAACTCATTAAAGCGGGGGTCGAGAATTCTAGGTTTCATAAGAACTAGAAGAGGAAAAATCCACCAAGAACATTCTCTCTAATAAATACTATCATAAATACACAGACTCGTGGACTAAGGCTCATTAACGCCCTAACCACGTAAAAATCTCTCTCTTAATTCCCTATAGCTCTCTTAACTACTATTATTATATTAGTTGTCGAAAACCTCGGTCAACATTTTGGTGCTTTCATTGAGAGCTGAAGGAAGCGTCTGAAAGTAGATCATACATTACAACGAAACAAAAATGGTGGAGACTCGAAGCACACGTCAACCTCGCCCTCTTCAAGATGCTCAAGATCCAAATGATGAGGACGTGGCCTCAAGAGCAAATGTGGGCTCTGAGGATGAAGAAGGAACCCCTGATGACGAGTATGAGGGAAACTTCGACAAGTCCCACGCCTACGATGAAGGCAGCTACTTAGAGTTGGTACTCTTAAGGCAAAAGGCTGCCGATCATGAGGCTGAAATCGCAGCCCAAAAAGAGCAAAACCAAAAAATGCAAGAGGTGATGCTGGCCATGAAAAAAGCCATGGAGGCCGCAGGAATCCACTTGCATCCTAAAGCCATCCCTGCTGAACTTGGAAAGGAACTAGAGGAATCCTCGCCAAGTACCCAAAAGCAGAGGTCTAGGGAACCTAGCCCTATAAGGTATCCCTCCGAAGGGAACCAAAAGAAAAACCCTACTTCCACTCCCAGGAAAAAGAAAAAGGTGCAGGATCCGCGAAAGGTCCGCTCAGATTTCCCGAAAGGGAAAGGTCCGCAGAGGGGCAAACTCCAAAAAGGGAGTCTTGGCCCTTAGGATCGAGAGGACCGAAAGAGCGTTTCCGTGCACCAAGAGCCCGGAGGGAGAGGAAGAAGGGGCCAAAGATGTCCTCCCATTGATCTGAGAAATCAGATTAACGGAAACCATGGTGATTTTTTGGGATCACCTGAACAAAAAGAAATACGGACCCGCAGTCTCTACGGGAGCGTTAAACGAAAGAATCATGACAGAGCTTGCCATACTCCGAAAAGACATCGCCCGAGTCTCCTGGAGACAGAAAGGCGACGACTCTGACTCTGACTGTGAGGATCGGGAGCCTTGTGCCAAGCACATCCTAGAAGCAGAGCTCCCCAAAAATTTTAAGATGCCCGAAATGGCAGCTTACACTGGGAACTCGGATCCAAGCGATCACCTGTCACGGTTCAACCGAGTCATGACAGTCATGAGGGTCAGCAATGACGCCAAGTGTTTGTGCTTCCCACTTACTCTAAGCAGATCCGTGGAAGAGTGGTTCAAGAAACTGGAACCAGGATCTGTGGATCGCTGGAATAAATTGCAAACTAGCTTCCGGAGACAATTCGTCACCGCAAGAAAAGTCAATCTGGAGGTCAGCGCCTTGACTAACATCAAGCAGCTGCCTATGGAGACATTGAAGAATTTCATAAAGAGGTTCAAGGAAGAAGCCTCAAAAACCAAGAAAGTCGATGACGGACAGTAGCTCGCTCTTCTTCAGGCGGGCATCCGTACAAGAACTCCATTCTGGAACGAGTTACAGCAAGAAGGAGCTTCCAACCTTCAAGATTTACAGAAGAGAGTCCAAAAGTATATCAATCTGGAAGAGGCCCAAATAGTGGCCTATGGGGGATACTATCCCACCGGGATTGCAGGATATGTACCCGGAGCCCAGCTCCCAGATACTTTGCCAGCAGTAGCTCCACCCATGAGCAGTATACAATTTTGCGCTACTCCCGGATATAGTCCAGGCCAGGCCTTGGCCCCCGCATCTTCCTACTTTGGGAATCCCTCGGGGATGAATGGACAGGCCCCGTTGCACTCCACTCCCGCCGTAAGTCTAGCCGGTCCTTCTCAAGGCTCTCGGAGCAAAAGGTCCTCTAAAGGCAGCAACTGGACGGAGGACAAGCGGCAGAAAAGGGGGTATACCCCCCAATATACTCAATACACGGAGTTAACGGACTCCCAAGAACGTGTATATTTTGCTACTAGGCAAAATACACACTACCAGAGATCGCCTCCTCTGTATAAGGACAACTCCCGCAGGGACCCCAGTAAGAGATGCGAGTACCATAACGACATTGGGCACAACACCAACGAATGCAAAAATCTCAAGGACGAGATCGAGAACTTGATCCGATTGGGACATCTCTACGAGTGGATTAAGAACTGGCTGCCCCATCTCAATCCGGTTCCGGCAGCAGGAACTCTGCCTCAAGGGGCGCCAGAGGTGCAGCAGGAGCTTTGGCCCCAATTGCTCCCCTCGGAGATGCCCAACATATTCTTGGCCTACCGCCAAGACCCAACGAGAGAGTGGCCATGATCTCGGGAGGACCTTACATCGGAGGAACTACCCGTAAGGAGCTCAAGCGATACGCAGGGGCCGTAAAACACGATGAGATTTGGGAGGTTACTCAACTCCCAGCTCAAAGGCCCCGGCTAATGGACCAGCCCATTACATTCATGGAAGAAGACGCTAAAACAGTGTGTTTCGCTCACCATGACCCTTTGGTCATAGAGACTCCCATCACCAATAAGATCGTGGCTAGAGTCTTGATCGACAACGGGAGTTCTGTGAATCTATTATTCAAAGAGGCCTTCACTGCAATAGGCTTAATGGACCGAGACCTTTCACCAAGTGGTTCCCAGCTCACAGGGTTTAACGGAACTACACTTATCCCGATTGGAAAAGTGAGGCTCCCAGTCACCTTGTGGGCGGACACCCCCCAAAGCACCTTCAAATACTGCACGTTTGTGGTGGTGGACTGCCCAACAGCTTATAATGCAATCCTCGACCGATCGACCCTGGTAGATTTCAGTGCAGTCATGTCAATAAGGCATTTATGCTTGAAATTCCCCACCCTGGAAGCTGGGATAGGGACCGTGAGAGGAAACCAAGGGGAGGCCAGGCAGTGTTACAGCGTTGCTGCCCACCTACCCGTCTTGATGGTCCGAGAAGTTATTGAGCCAGAAATGGCGGAAGAAGATGAGTTGGATCCCCGCGTGGGATTCGAAAAAATTGTAGAACCAATGGAGGACGTCGAGGAAGTGTCGGTGTGCGACTTGACTCCACCAAAGTCCTCCGGCTGGGAAAGAGCCTAGAACCAGAGGAAAAAGAAAAAATAATAAAGACGCTAAGGGGCGCCACGGACATTTTCGCGTGGTGCCAAGAAGACATGACCGGCATAAGTCCCCACGTCATCACCCATGTCCTTAATGTCAACCCAGACGTGCCACCAGTCTAGCAGAAGCGACGTCCCCTTGACTCAATAAAGGCTGAGGCCTTAGAAAAAGAGGTGGACAAGCTACTAACGAATGGCATGATTCGAGATGTCTACTACCCAGAGTGGTTAGCCAATCCTGTACTGGTGCCAAAGCCCAACGAAACATGGCGGGTTTGTATAGACTTTACCGATCTAAACAAAGCCTCCCCAAAGGATTGTTTCCCTTTGCCAAGGATCGACCAGATGGTGGATGCCACCTCCGGATTCAAGCTATTATCCTTCATGGATGCATACGCCGGTCACAACCAAATTAAGATGCACGTAGCGGATCAAGAGTGCACTAGCTTCAGGACCGATAAGGGGGTATACTGCTACCTAGTCATGCCTTTCGGACTGAAGAATGCTGGTGCAACTTATCAAAGGATGGTGAACCGGATGTTCAAAGGCCTCCTGGGGCGAAATATGGAGGTATACGTGGACGACATGCTAGTAAAGTCAAAAGCGTGCACTAGCCACGCGGACGACCTAGAAGAATGCTTCGAAGTGGTCCAGAGATACGGAATGAAACTCAACCCAAAGAAGTGCACTTTCGGGGTTAAGTCAGGGAAGTTTCTGGGCTTCATCGTCAGTCAGAGGGGAATTGAGGCAAATCCAGAAAAAATTCAAGCTCTCCTGAGCATGCCTTCCCCAAAGAAACACAAAGATGTCCAGAGCCTAACCGGAAAGGTTGCTGCCCTGAGCCGTTTTATCTCCCGGTCCACAGACAAATGCATTCCCTTCTTCAACATCTTGAAGAAGTGTCAGAAATTTGAATGGTCCGACGAGTGCGAGGAGGCATTCAAAAAACTGAAAGAGCACATGGCCAAGCCACAAATTCTATCAAAGCCCGTTCTCGGAGAGGACTTGTTCCTATACTTGGCCGTCTCCGAGAATGCGGTCAGCGCAGCTGTTGCGAAAATTATTAATTACTACGCAAGTGCACGCAATCAAGTAGTATACTCACGCAAGTGAGGTCGAACCACAGGGAATTGGATTAATTACTACTAAACTATACTTATAATTCTATTTGGCAAATCAAAAGTATTTATGATTGAAAAAGGAAGAAAGAAATTCAAGAAACTTAAAGAAACAAGTGAATATTAATCAAGATGAGAGAATAGGGAGACGAATCCTGCTGTTAAGTTACCAATGTTAATGTCTAATTGCTATCCTTCTCTTGAAGTGAATGACAGATTATAAATTAACCTAGGTCTTTTCAGATCTTCTAGGTTCTAAATCTCATGTTCTCTAATTAATCTCTTAATTAAACTAACATGAAATCAGCATTAAGCAATAATCTAATTGTCACAAAGGCTATGTAAATACTTTCGTTTCACATCAAAACCTAGACTATCCAATTTTAGCATTCTCAATTCTCACTTTTCAGATTTCGAATTGAGATCATAAAACATGTAAAAGGTGATCAATCTTGCACATGAAAATTAAACACAAATATGAATAGTGTTCACAATCAAGATGGAGGAATGACAATTATTTATTAACTAGGAAAAACTTAAACAACATTCATCATTCTCCCTAAATAGGAGTTTAGTTCAAAACATCCATAATCAAATCCATAATTAACATTGAAACAGAAAATAGCATAGAAAAATTAAAGAGAAGAGAAAGAACTAGTTGAAGCAATTGATCCGGGTCGCCACAAGCCGCTCTTCTAGCCTCCTCCTTTGTTTCTAGGGCTCCAATTCTGAATGAACCCTAATTTCCACGAACTCCATCTATTTAAACCAAGTCTCATCCTTAAAATTCGTGAAATTACAAAACTGCCCAAAAATCCCGTCACTGGGTCCCCGTCGCGACTGGCAAAGCTCCCGTCGCGACGGGATTAAACTTTGAAACTTCAAGATCCTCTTTGCCAGTTCCCGTCGCGACTAGCAAATTCCCCGTCGCGACTGGAACAGGCAGCGACACCAATCTTGGATTTTCTTCTCGATTCTTTCACAACTTTTCCTCAATTCTTGAACATACTTTCTTTAAATGCCCGAGGACCTGAAACCAAAGAATCAAGCGTAATATAGCCCTAAAACTAGAAACAAAGAGTGAAAACTAACCGAAAATATGACCCAAAACTTAGACTAATTTTAGCCTAACAAATTCCCCCAAACTAGATTCTTACTCGCCCTCGAGTAAGATAAATACTACTAACTAGTAATCTACTAACTACGCTAAGAGATAATCACAATACTACTGCTCATGTGTTGTTCTCTTTCATTGCCCAAACTAGAATTTCAATTCCACCAACTCTAACAATTAATTTCGATGCTCAGTTTATCACATACTGCACAAACACAAGATGACTTCACAATCGAAACAGTGTTATAATGGTTTTACTTTTTCCATCCATTCCACTACCCGATAACTCATATGCTTGCATCCTTACCTCTCTCCACTAATGTTGACAACATCCTTTCGGAATCAATAGGACGTTTTGAGGTTTAGAGAGTATGGTTTAGATCTTTGGAAAATGAAAACAATTTTGGCTAAAGATATCATAAGCACAAAAATAACCCCCAAGCTTCTTCTAATTTCAAATTTCCCAAAGTATTCCCACAACTCGCCATGATTGAGAAAAATTATTTTCCTTCTTATCCTCAACGTCACTGAATTTTATTATTTTTCCTGAATCATATTTTTTTTCCTTTTTTTTTTCTTTTCTTTTTCTTTTTTTTTTTCTTTTCTTTTTTTTCAGTGATATTGATCTTACAACTTATATTTTTTTTCTCAATCTTGCACGTTTTTTTTTCTATCTTCTCTCACACCATGCATTTTGCTCCCCCAAACTAATTATATAGCTTATGATATCATTGATAAAATAGTGAGGACAAAATTTAACAGGGTGGATACATATTTCGGTTCAACAGGTGAAGAACAAAACAAGTTTAGGCTCAAGAGGGTTAACTAAGGATAATCATTTCATGGTAGGCTTGAAAGGCTCAAACTATCCAACAAATGCCTAAATCATATTCCTATTGAATGTTGTCAAGGATTTCGCCTCAAAAGAATAGGACATGCAAGTTCTAAGCTATTCAGTCAATCTTACCACAAACCATAGTAAAACAATTATAACATATTTCACAGATCATCAATTGCATTCTTACACATGTTATACAAGCATCCAAACTAATCCAAAGAGTTAAGAGAATTAAGCACACAGTTATTTTGTAATTTCAGAGCACATTATATTAAACAGCAGCACACAATTATCCTTTAGCTTATTGCCCATTCCTAACTAAAACAAAAAAAAAACTAAAACAGATAATTAAAATGCAAAAATTAAAGTGCAGAATTTAAAAATTTTAAGTCTCTCCCCCCAAACTAAATATGACATTGTCCCCAATGTGCTATTATACTCAAGGTGAGAAGGACTTACCTGAACCCCCATCAGAAGGGGTTGGGCGGACCCTTTTCATCCAAAAGAGCCCTCGTACTAAATGAAGAAAATTTACCACCAATCGTGTTGATTTCAGAGTTTCGCACAAGAGTAAGCTCACCTTCAAAACTACCACACATCAATATTTTCCAATGACGCCGAATCGTTCGAAGTCGCTCTTTAGGCTTTGCTTTCTTCTTATCAGCTTTAACAAAAGAACCCTTCACCACCTCAATCTTGCAACAGGTAGGAATGTCGGTTGGGGCAAAAACATTAAAATTGACCTCTTCATCTTGCACTCTCAACTTTAACTCTCCCTTTTGAACATCTATTAATGCTCGGCCTGTGGCTAAGAATGGTCTTCCCAAAATAATGGGAATAGTTGAATCTTCCTCCATATCAAGAATTAGGAAATCAGTAGGGAAGATAAACTTACCAACCTTCACCAGTACATCTTCAATTATCCCACGAGGATGAGTCAAAGAACGATCCGCTAGTTGTAAAGTCACTGTTGTGGGCTTTGCTTTTCCCAATCCTAGCCTTTTGAAGACAGACAAGGGCATTAGATTAATGCTTGCTCCCAGATCACATAGAGCTTTAGTTTCCACCGAACCCCCTACAGAGCATGGAATATTGAAACTACCCGGATCTTTAAGCTTGGGCGGTAGTTTCTTTTGCAAAATGGCGCTACACTCTTCAGTTAATGCCACTGTTTCATAGTCCTCCAATTTTCTCTTCTTAGACAATGTCTCCTTCATGAACTTCACATAACGTGACATTTGTTCCAAGGCTTCAGCAAAAGGAATGTTGATGTGTAGTCTTTTAAAGACCTCTAGAAATTTTGTGAACTGCTTGTATAGATTGGTCTTTCGGAGTCTCTGAGGATAGGGTATTTTTACATGATGATCAATACTGATTGGTGGAGACTGCTGTGATGGTGCTGGACTATCAGTAATCTTCTTATCTGATGATGCTTGAGTTGATGTTCTTTGATCTTTAATCTCTTCATCCACTGGTTGTATCATCTCAGGCCCATCATATTTCTTTCCACTCCTTAAGGAAATTGCTTTACATTGCTCTTTTCCTTTTGCATCATTAGTGCTAGGAGAATTTCCTTGAGCTTGTTTTTCCACTTGAGTAGCCAATTGTTCCATTTGAGTTTCGAGAGTTTTAATAGAGGCTCTAGTTTCCATCATGAATTGGAGCAATAAATCAGCTTGGATAGTGGAGCCTCCACTAGAACTTTGTTGTTGCAGCTGTTGTTGGTTTTATTGGGGCTGGTTTCTCTGCTGGTAGAACCCCTGTTGGTTGTGCCCATAATTATTGTTTTGGGAATAGTTTCCAATGGCTTTTGCTTGATCCATTGGTAAATCATCCACATCTGCCTGACACTCAGAAAAGTGATGGGGACCTCCACATATCTCACAAACCACTTGAGCTTGTTTGGCTTGCACTGCGATCAGCTTTGTTAGGGCCTCAACCTTAGCTGTCAGCTTTGTAATGGCATCCACCTCTAGCACACCAGCTACCTTCTTAGTTTGACTCCTTTCAGTTGGCCACTGCTCATTGTTTAGAGCCATCTCCTCCAATAGATCATAAGCCTCATTAGCACTCTTTCTCATAAAGGCTCCACCAGCTGCTGCATCTATCAGGGTTCTAGTGTTACCAACCAACCCGTTATAGAAATTATGAACCAACATCCACTTCTCAATACCATGATGAGGACACTTTCTGATTAAGTCCTTGAACCTCTCCCAAGACTCATAGAGAGACTCATTCTCTTGTTGACAAAAATTGTTGATCTCTCCTCGCAGCTTAGTAGACTTTGCTGGGGGAAAGAACTTAGATAGAAATTTAGTTGCTAAGTCTGTCCATGTTGCTATGGAATTTGGTGGCAAGGAGATTAACCAGCCCTTGGCTCTTTCTCTAAGTGAGAATGGAAACAGTCTCAAACGAATGGCATCATCACTAACTCCATTGACTTTAAAAGTCTCACAAAGTTCCATGAAGTTCGAGAGATGCAGATTAGGATCTTCAGAAGGGAGGCCACCAAACTGAACTGAAGACTGCACCATTTGAAGTATGGGAGGTTTGATCTCAAAGTTATTCGCATCCACTGCCGGTGGCCTGATACATGACTATACTCCCGTCAGAGTAGGGAGAATGTAATCTCTCAAGCTACGACCATTAGCTTGGTCTTCCATGGCACAGCCATTATTGCCGTTATTTGCAGCATTCACATTCACATTAGTAGCAATGATTTTTGTTGTTTCAGCAGTTGCTGAAACTCCTTCTTGCCTCATGTTCCTTCGGTTTCTCCTACAAGTTTTCTCAATTTCAGGGTCGATGGGTAGTATAACTGCTTGCCCTTGGCGGCGCATGCACTCAAAATACCTGAAATAGATAAGAACAGTTTTTTTTTTTTTTTTGCAAGAGAAAGGTTAGAAAATCAGCAAGAGAAAATATACCAAAGTAGAAATTAGTATAATTTTGTGTAATATTAATCTTTAAACAATTCCCCGGCAACAACGCCAAAAACTTGTTGCGAAAATTATTAATTACTACGCAAGTGCACGCAATCAAGTAGTATACTCACGCAAGTGAGGTCGAACCACAGGGAATTGGATTAATTACTACTAAACTATACTTATAATTCTATTTGGCAAATCAAAAGTATTTATGATTGAAAAAGGAAGAAAGAAATTCAAGAAACTTAAAGAAACAAGTGAATATTAATCAAGATGAGAGAATAGGGAGATGAATCATGTTGTTAAGTTACCAATGTTAATGTCTAATTGCTATCCTTCTCTTGAAGTGAATGACAGATTATAAATTAACCTAGGTCTTTTCCGATCTTCTAGGTTCTAAATCTCATGTTCTCTTATTAATCTCTTAATTAAACTAACATGAAATCAGCATTAAGCAATAATCTAATTGTTACAAAGGCTACGTAAATACTTTCGTTTCACATCAAAACCTAGACTATCCAATTTTAGCATTCTCAATTCTCACTTTTCAGATTTCGAATTGAGATCATAAAACATGTAAAAGGTGATCAATCTTGCACATGGAAATTAAACACAAATATGAATAGTGTTCACAATCAAGATGGAGGAATGACAATTATTTATTAACTAGGAAAAACTTAAACAACATTCATCATTCTCCCTAAATAGGAGTTTAGTTCAAAACATCAATAATCAAATCCATAATTAACATTGAAACAGAAAATAGCATAGAAAAATTAAAGAGAAGAGAAAGATCTAGTTGAAGCAATTGATCCGGGTCGCCACAAGCCGCTCTTCTAGCCTCCTCCTTTGTTTCTAGGGCTCCAATTCTGAATGAACCCTAATTTCCACGAACTCTATCTATTTAAACCAAGTCTCATCCTTAAAATTCGTAAAATTACAAAACTGCCCAAAAATCCCTTCATTGGGTCCCCGTTGCGACTGGCAAAGCTCCCGTCGCGACGGGATTAAACTTTGAAACTTCAAGATCCTCTCTGCCAGTTCCCGTCGCGACTGGCAAATTCCCCGTCGCGACTGGAACAGGCAGCGACACCAATCTTGGATTTTCTTCTCGATTCTTTCGCAACTTTTCCTCAATTCTTGACATACTTTCTTTAAATGCCCGAGGACCTGAAACCAAAGAATTAAGTGTAATATAGCCCTAAAACTAGAAACAAAGAGTGAAAACTAACCGAAATTATGACCCGAAACTTAGACTAATTTTAGCCTAACAGCAGCCTTAGTTCGGGAAGAGGAGAAAACTCAGCATCCCGTGTACTATGTCAGCAAGCGCAAGATAGGAGCGAAGACTCGATACCCAGTGATTGAAAAACTAGTTTTTTTGCCTCCTTATGGCCTCGAGAAAGTTGAGACCCTACTTCCAAGCTCACCCAATCAAGGTATTGACCAACCATCCGCTCTGGCAAGTCTTGCAAAAGCCAGAGGCATCCGAAAGACTCCTAAAGTGGGCAATAGAGTTAAGCCAATTTGACTTGCACTACATTCCACGCATTTCCATAAAGGGGCAGGCGCTAGCAGACTTCATCACGGAGTGCAATGAAGCTGAAGCTACCGCAAACATACCCACACCATCAGTCCCAGCGTGGAAGGTATTTGTAGACGGAGCCTCCAACGAGAATGGATCCGGAGCCAGGGTCGCAATGATATCCCCGAATGGACTTCGACTCCAAGCAGCCCTACGGTTTGACTTCTCAGCTTCTAACAAGGAGGCTGATTACGAAGCCTTGATAGCAGGGCTGAGATTAGCAAAAACTGTGGGGACTAAAAGAGTAGAAGTCTACAGCGATTCCCAACTGGTAGTGAACCAGGTGTTGGGAGAATATCAGACACGCGGAGAAAGAATGGCCGCGTATGTAGCAATAGTCCGTGAACTGCTCCATGAGTTCGCGGACTATAAAGTGGAAAGAATCCCCAGAGAAAAGAATGCTCACGCGGACTGTGTGTCTAAGTTAGCTTCAGACAGCGAAATTGAGAAACTAAGAGTTGTACCTGTGGAACGCTTGGAATAGCCAAGCATAAAAATAAAAGAAGCCATAACAACGGTTGGGCAAGAACCCAGCTGGATGGTCCCCATCATCGACTACATAACAAAAGGTGAGTTGCCCCAAGAAAAGGCACTGTCCAGAAGGATTCAGTATCAAGCTCACCGTTATGTGATGATGGACAAAATTCTCTATCGAAGAGGACTCAGCATGCCTTATTTAAGGTGTGTATCGGACCCTGAAGCTAAGAAAAACGTGCTGGAGGTCCATGAAGGGTTCTGTGGAGATCATACAGGAGGACCAAGTCTCTCAAAGAAAATATTGAGACAAGGGTACTTCTGGCCAACCATGAAAAGAGATTGCGTAGACTACGTCTAGAAATGTGATTCGTGCCAAAGGTTCGCGAACATACCGAGAGCTCCTCCCAATGAGATTACCCTGATGACTAGTTCCTGGCCCTTTGTGGTCTGGGGAATAGATCTTATTGGGTCCCTGCCAACGGGAAAGGGAGGAGTAAAGTATGCAATAGTAGCTGTAGACTACTTCACCAAATGGACGGAGGCTGAGCTGATGAAGACTATAACTGCTAAAAAAGCACTAGACTTTGTTATTAAAAACATAGTGTGTCGATACGACTTGCCTCACAAAATAGTCTCTGACAATGGAAAGCAATTCGATTGCGAAGAATTCACTGACTTTTGCAACCAACACGGAGTCATTAAAAGCTTCTCTGCGGTGGCAAAGTCGCAAACAAACGGAAAAGCAGAAGCAGTCAACAAAATCCTAAAGGTCACCCTAAAGAAAAAGCTACTGGCCTGCAAAAAGAATTGGCCTGAAGAATTTCCAAGAGTGTTATGGGCCTACCGGACGACCCCAAGAACTACGACCGGCCACTCGCCTTTTTCAATGGCATACGGTTGTGAAGCAATGGTCCCGGTGGAAACGTGATTCCCATCCCACAGGAGAACAACCTATGATCCAGCTACAAACCAAGCTTTATTACAGGAAGCGTTGGATCAAGTTGAAGAGCTCCGGAACGAGTCTTAAATACGAATGGCAGCTTATCAAAAGAAGGTGACTAAGTACTTTAACTCTAAAGTTAAAAATAGAAAATTCACTATTGGGGATATGATCTTAAGAAGAGTCTTCCCAGCCACCCAAGAACCCGGAGTGGGGGTACTTGGGCCAAATTTGGAAAGGCCATATGAAATTGAGGATGAGATCGGCTCTGGAACCTATAAGCAAAAAAGGATGGACGAAACAATTGTGCCAAGGGCTTGGAATGTCGATCATCTCCGGAAGTATTACCAATAGTCCAAAATGTAAACTTAGGCCTTGTTAAAAGAATTTGTACCGTAAAAGTGTATGTAACCTCTAAATTTCAAATAAAAACTGAGTGCCTTAAAAACAAAGTTTTCATGCCACTCAGGGGGGTACTAAGACATATCACACGGACAGACATAAAGCAGGCTAAAAGTAAAAGCAAAGTCAAAAAGAATATGTATCAAAGTGATCATATATATATTTAAAATATCCTGACCCAAAGGGCAGGTCCAAAAAGAAAAAATATATAAAGGGCCTGGGGACGGGCCATAATAACTGTCTCCCCTTAGAAAATAAATAACTAAATTAAAATTTTCTTAAAGGAAAGAAAAATGGCTGTAAATAAAAAAAAAAAAGAGACATGATTATAATGCTGAAATGGGTTGGACTCCGCAACCTAGTCAATACGAGGAGGAAGACGAGGGCCCCGACGCGCTTCAAGCAAAGCATCAAGCCTTTTCTTCTTCTCCCGAAATTTAGCAAGAGCCTCTTCAGGCTTGGGATAGAATTCAAGCTTAATACTTTGGCCATTTGACTGCCAGGCCATGTAGACGTCGTCGTCAAAGCGCTTGGCGCAATGCTTGCAGGAGACGGGGTTCAGGAGCTCATCTCTTTTAGCCTTCTTCAAGGCCTGGTCTCTGAAGTCCCTTAGCTCCTTCAACTCCACGGTCAGGTTGGCCTTAGACTGCAAGTCTGCCTGGTGCAACTCCTCTAGGGACTTCACCTTGGCAGCCATTTCGTCCATGGCTTCCATGGCCTCCCGAAGCTCGCGTCTAGCCATAGCCACGACCTCGCCCTCCACCTTGAGCACCTCCTGGTGCCTCGCCTCCACTTCAGCCTCCCTCTGCTTGGCCTCCTCTCGAAGCTTTGCCTCTGCAAGGGCCTCCCTCCGTTGAGCCTCCTCCTGGAATGCTCCCCTTTCGGTAGACAAGTCTCGAAGGATCCTCACGGCCTCGTCTATGGCCCCAAATTCGGACATGACGAAGCCATGGTCAATAAGAGTCTTGGAAAGGTGGCCGGTCTCAGCAGTAATCTGAAAAAGAGACAAGGATGAGATCAGATGCCTTAGACGAAATATCAAGGGATGGAATAAATTACAAAGTACTCACCGCGGCCATGGCAGAGCTAATGTGTTGGACCTGGTAGATAGAGTTCAGAGAGGCGCAAGCAGCATATCTCTTAGGCGGGAATTGCGTCATGTGGGAGACGAACTGGCTAGTCATCTCCGAGGCAAAGGGAGCCAAGGTGGGCCCGACGAAGCGGTTGAACCAGTCCGTCAGCGGATCCATGTTTAGGTCCCACAGATTCTGGAAGGATCCTCGTTAAGAGTGTTTTGCTGCTCCTCCCACAAAATTCTCTTCAAGGCCTCCACCTCAGCATGCCCCCGACTGTACTCGTCAAGGGCGTAGTTGTGTTTGGCCACTCAGAGATTCTACCTCTCCTCATCTGCAGGAACCGGGGTTAACACTATGCCGTATGGCACAGTGTATTCCTCCGCCTCGGAAGGTATCCCGGAGTCGTTGCTTGGTGCCGGAGTGTCCCCCCTCTGAGTCCGCTTAGAAGGTTCCGCCTCTACCATTTTGCCCTTTCGCTTACGCTCCAGGGCGGTCGCGTCTGCCACTTTACCTTCTTCAACTTCCTCCTCCTCGTCCACCAAGATGATCGTGCCTGAAGGGGAGTTGGAGGAGGACCTCCTGGGAGTAACCAACTCGGAGGCAGCCGGAGGCAGAGAAGCATCGGGGCTGTAAGCCTCAGCAAGAGTAGCCAAGAGATCGTCCATGGGCCTGGCTGCTGCAACAAAGAAATAAGTTAAGCGTTAGGACATTCATGAGAACAGCATACACTTAGCAAAAAAGCAATAAAACTAGTCCTACCCTGACTCTCTAATTCGGCCCTAGCAAAGTCTCGAATCATGACGCTAGCTTCATCATCCCCGAGATAACTGTCCGAGGGAAGAAACCAGCTGGAAGATACGTAGGCTGAATGATCCAAAGGAATAGGCGCCAGAGGTCCAGAATCCATCCGGGACCGACCTAAATAATAGCCTAAGTGGGAAAAATAATACTCTTTTGCATGATTCCCCCACCGGGTAGAAGGCATTCTAAACCTACGGAGACTCTCATCGAAGCCTATAGGCCTAAGGCTGGTATACTCACGGACGGGAGGAACATAATGTATTGTTAAAGGGGACTTACCAGAACCCGAAGTGCTGGCATTGGGAGCTTCGGTATTTAGAACCGGGACCACAGGCTTGGGCCTACGGGTCCTCCGCTCCGCTAGAGCTTCCAAACGAAGAGTCCTCCCGACGGCCGTCTGGGCCTTGAAATAGGCCAGCTCCTGTTCCCTCTTAAAGAGGTACTTCTGGTACTTGAGATGTACCAGAATTTAGGATTAATTGAGATGTACTGATTAGTTTTATATTAGTGCAAGTGGGAGTTTGTTGGGTTTTATGCCCAAAATAAAACTCTGTTTCAATGTAATCCAGATTATTCAATATCAATAAAATAACAGAAGTATTTTTCATTCATTTGTGTATGTTTTGGTTCACCTTCTCAATTGTTTGTCTATTTGATTTATAAATTCATTCAAACCCTTTTCACATACTTAATCATGTTTATTGTGTTATCAACACAGTGGAAAGTAAACATGACTATGTGATTAAAGATTCCTAGATTTATCAAAACACTAGGGTTTTACTGATATGACAATCTACAACAGAGTTTACTTGCATTTGGTGAAATGCTATGTTCTTTCCAGAGCATTGGTTAAAGTAAAGCTTGGGTTGGATGCATGGAGTATGCATTGGAATGGACCGATATTGATTTTGATATAGATTTATTAAACTTACCGTAATATCTATTCAATTCCATATCACTTAATTGATCATATATCAAATGATCTTAATCCTGATATGATTAGGTTCAATCTCAAGAGTATTATTCCTGTTCTTTGATTTGTTAGTTAAGCCTACTTTTGGGTCAGGGTGATACGTACATTTTGGGAATACGGTAGTGCAATTGAGTGGGAGCGCTAACATAAATATGGAATCTATAGCTTCTATTTGGCGAATAGAAAGTAAAGGATGATTTCCTTCGAGCTTAACCAAACGAAAAATAAATGGTGGAGTACTCATTTCACTTAGCTGAAATATCATTTATACAGGGTTAAGTGTTTTAAGGATAAAATACATTGTAGGGTGTTACGGTAATTTGATCCTTTTACAGTGTAAATCATCTATATAGAGGATCATTGATCAAATTAGGATTATAGCAATGGATAATTAATGACGTGTCTATATGGTGGAACATATAGAGCGTTCTATATAGCTGAGAGTGCAATTCTAAGTTCTATGAGTGGATTCAACGAAGAATTAATAAGTCAGTGAATTTAAGATGTAAATTCTTGATCTGCTTATTGGAAGCTCGGATATATAGACCCATGGTCCCCACACTAGTTGAGACAATATTACTTGTAAGACTCATTAAATTGGTTTTAATTAATCAATTATAATTCTGAAGTTAGACTATGTCTATTTGTGAAGTTATCACTTATTAAGGGCGAAATAGTAAATAGAGAGTTTATAGGGTATATTTATTAATTTGGTAACTTTTATTAGTTTAATTAATAAATAAAATAAATGACAATATATTATTTAATAATTAATTATAGTTATTAAATAATTAGATTTGACATTTATGTGGTTGAATGAGAAAATTGGCAATTTTAGAGAATGTGAAACTAGAAATGATAAAATAGGAAAATTGCAAAAGTGAAAGGCTTGTTTCCACATTGCTATGGTCGGCCACTTTACTTGCCTTTTTGTCATTTATTTTTTCAATTTTAATGCCAAATAATTCAATCCTAACCCTATGTGGTATTCTATAAATAGAAGGTGAAGGCTCCAGGATTCAATGACACATTACTGCATTCTTTTCTTTCACACAAACACTCCTGAGCCGCCACTCACTCTCTCTCTCTCTCTCTCTCTCTCTCTCTCTCTCTCTCTCTCTCTCTTTTCTCTGTTTTCGAAATCCCTCTAAGTGATAGAGTAGTGCCACACACATCAAGTAATACCTCAATCATAGTAAGGAAGGTTGTGTAGAATTCAGAGTCAACAAAGAAGGACATTCGGGCTCAGATCTTGATTATACTCTACGACAGAAAGGACTCAAAGGTTAGAGATCTGAGTGGGAGGAGACATATTATTCCTCTGCACCCAATGTAAGGTTTATCAAACTTTATATGTGTTTAATTATATTCGTTTTAGAAGTTCATATTTAGGTTGTTAATCAACATACTTGTGAGTAGATCTAAGATCCTGGTAAAATAATTCCAACAACTGGCACCAGAGCCATGGCAATTGATTTGCTTGCAAGAAATTTGGACTTAAAACGATTTGTTTGTGATTTGGATGGTATCATGTTGCTTTGTATGTCATATTGATGTTTGATTGTTGTTTGTGAATTCTGGGAAATATAATTGATTTTCTGTTTCTGGAATTAATTTTATTGGATAGTATGGAAAAAATTAAGCAATTTACTTTTTTATAGAACTCGATTTCGATTTAATTTGAATTAGTTATGAATTTTTAAAAATCGGAAAAATTAGGATGGTGAGCCCTCTTCCCACGCACGCGGAATGGTATGCTATGCATACCATCCGTACTGTTCATCAATTTTTTTTCGTTTTCTTCGATTTTTCATGCTATTTCATGGAATTAACTTTCGATTTTTTGTGTAGTTTTGTATTTTGATTTTTAATTTTCATATTTCTAATCTAATTATCAGAAATAAATTAATTTATTTTTAAATTAATTTTAGATATTAGTGTAATTTGAATTTGAAAATAGGTAAGAATCATTTTTTGCTTACCTCTTTTCTTATTTTCTTTAAAATTTGATTATTTTAATCTTATTTTTAAGATCTAAGGTCAGATATTAAATTCTTTTTATAAAATATTTTTTTTAAGTATTTTGACCTTATTTAGATTTAAATAAGATACTATAATCATGAAATTTTAAAAAGGGAAATAAGATATTTTTGTTAACTTTTAAATTTTGTTATTTTTAGTTAAATTAAATTATAAAATTAGAAAAAGGGTATGCATTTATCTTTTTTTTTTTTTTATTGGATATTTAATTTTTTAAAATAACATGAAATTTAAAAGGTAAGTTAGCAATTTTTTTTGAAATGATATTTAGGTTACTTGAAACCTAATTTTTTAAAATTGTAGGTTTAATTTTAAATATTATTTTATTTCTTTTTTAAATCCGAAAATTTTTTTTTTACCATTTTCGAAATCAATATTTTAAATTAAATAAATCCTACATCCAACTATCCAAATCTAACTTGTTGAGGAGTATGTGTTTTAGATTGTTTGTAAGTTTTTCTAAAACCTATTATTGCTTGATCTAAATTGCCATGGTTAACTTGTTGATAGATCCAATGATCTGATTTTAACCCATGGTTCAATTGTCAATAGGTCAAGTAAATAATTTATAAAAGGTAAATTTTACATTCTTCTTTCATCTGTGTATGACCTAGTAACATGATAGGATCCATCCAAATTTGTGTGCCTGTGTGAGCCTATATGTTTAATTTCTGTTATAGACACATATAGGTTGTTGTTGCTAAATAAAATGTCATAACTTGATAGATTTTATTTAGGCTCATTTAGTTAATGGGCCTATTCAATTAATAATAGTTATTCATTTTAAGGTTAAATTCCTCTCTTTTGGGCCTTGTGTGAGAGATGGGAGCCATAGAAGTGGGTACGACATACTGAACCCAGCCCCCCCCTCACATGAACAACCCTAATTGTGAAGGCCCATTTGCCTGATTTGGATAATTGTGCTAGGTTAATTAAATTAGTTTAACCTAATAAAATTAATTAGCAACATAATCAATTTCATTTTTCCTTGAAATTAATTTAAGAAAAACATAGTTTGATGAATAATATTCCAGAAAACTATATGTATTTTTCTTGTATTTAATTAAATATAGAATTATAACCAACTAGATTCTTTCTGAAGCTTAATTTCATAATTTCATTAAATATTCCTATTTAAGTTGAAAATTTGTTATTTCTAACAAATCAACTTAGATTTGAATATCTTTTGAATTTCCTATTATAAAATGAAGTTGAGAAATTTTAGGAATTGGTTATTAAGATTCTTTGGGTATTTTTAAGTTGATATTTTTTTTTAAATATGGAAAAACTTAAAATAGAATATCTTCTAAATTAAGTGGTTACAACTTAATTGTTAATATTTAATTAAGTCATTGATTGAAGAATATTTAAGTTGGATATTTTAGATTTCTCTAAATAACTTAAAAATGATATTTTTCAATTTTTTATTCCATTTTTGAAATTTAATTAAAGTTGGATTTTTTTTATATATAATATTTTTTTTACTAAACAAACTTTAATTTGTAATGTTTCATTATTAAAATATGGAATAAAATAAATGATTAAATAAAATACATATTTTAAATAATGAGCTTTAATTAAGAGACATTCGATCTCCGTTGTTGGTTTTACATAGCTATTGTTTTAGTGAGTAATCCTCCCTAATGGAGGAACGTTCATTAGAAAGTTAGCGCCGTTTAATCTCGAAAGATAAGTATTCTTGTAAGTTTTTTATATTAGTATTGATCACCCTAATGGTGACGACTGTATAAGAGTTACAAGAGTATGAAACAATGGTGGAAGCTCATAAGATAGAATAGCCTTGACTCTCGCCTAAACGGGACAACGCTGGATTCCAATCTTGATCGAATAAAAGGTTGCTAGAATGTTTATCATTTTAGATGAATTGACAACTCTATTCAATGGATGATGCTTTGACTCTCGCCTAAACGGGACACTGTATCAGTTTGTTGAAAACCTTGGAAAATAAACTATGTTAGATTTAGTATTTTTATAACATATGTGATTATTTGTTATCTTTTGAACTTGTGTATATATTTATAGAACCAAGACCTTACTTCTGTTTATTGATATATTGTAGTGCCAAAATGAATAACCTCACCCCGATCCACTCTTAGTTAATATCTTAGCAAAAGAACTCAATAGTGTGAAAATGCATCCTGGTAGTTGCATTAACTCGCACCTATTGTTCATGAATCTGAAATTCCAAAAGGCAAATCTACTTGGAATTGAATTATCAAAGGAACAATGGGTACGACTCATTCTTAATAGTCTTCCTCCGGAGTATAATGGTTTTGTTTTATCTTACATGATCAACAATCCTCACTCCTCCGACATGGACAAACTCGAAGCTGAATTACGAGCCAATGAACGGAATTTGATTGCAATGGGACCTCCTGGTATTGCAAACTTTAATCAGAGGAAGAGGATTAAGCATGAAGGCTCTAACAAAGCTGCTTCTTCAAATACAATTATCAGACATCATGTTCTATGTGCGAATTGTAATGGAATGGGACATAAAGAAGAACAATGTCCCAGGCTTTTAAACAATTCAAACGAAGGTGATGCTTTTGTCTTTGAATCATGTGTTTTATAGAATGACAAATCCACTTGGAATGTTGATTCTGGATCTACTAACCATGTATGTGTTGGGTTTTATGCCCTAAATATAACTCATTTCAATATAATCAGATTTACTTATTAATATAGATCAGAAATAACATTTAATGTTGCATGGTTTACATGATTTATTTCATGATTATATGTACATAACGTATGAATTCATCTGAAACCTTTTTCACATACTTGGTCCTGTTTATTGTGTTGTCAACAAATTGGAAAGTAAACATGACTATGTGAATAAAGTTTCCTAGATTTATCAGACACAAGGTTTTACTGATATGATAATCTACAACAGAGTTTACTTGCATTTGGAGAAATGCTATGTTCTTTCCAGAGCATTGGTTAAAGTAAAGCTCAGGTTGGATGCATGGAGTATGCATCAGTAGGAACCGATATTGAACTTTGACTTAGATTTATTAAACTTACCTTAATATCTATTCAAGTCAATATCGCTTAGTTGATCCTAGATCAAATGATCTTAATCCTGTTATGATTAGGCTCAATCTCAAGAGGCTATTCGTGTTCTTTGATTTGTTAGTTAAGCCTACTTTTAGGTCAGGGTGATACGTACATTTTGGGAACACGGTAGTGCAATTGAGTGGGAGCGCTAACATAAACATGGAATCTATAGCTTCTATCTGGCGAATAGTAAGTAAAGGATGATCTCCTTCGAGCTTGACCAAATGAAAATAAATGGTAGAGTACTCATTTCACATAAGCTGAAATATCATTTATACGGGGTTAGTGTTTTAAGGATAAAATACATTGTAGGGTGTAACGGTAATATAATCCCTTTACAGTGTAGATCATTCATATAGAGGATCATTGATCAAATTAGGATTATAACAATGGATAACTAATGATGTGTCTATATGGTGGAACATATAGAGCATTCTACATACTGAGAGTGCAATTCTAAGTTCTATGCGTGGATTCAACGAAGAATTAATAAGTCAGTGAATTTAGGTTATAAATTATTGATCTGCTTATTGGAAGCTCGGTTATATAGACCCATGGTCCCCCCACTAGTTGAGATAATATTGCTTGTAAGACTCATATAATTGGTTTTGATTAATCAATTATAATTCTCAAATTAGACTATGTCTATTTGTGAATTTTTCACTAAGTAAGGGCGAAATTGTAAAGAAAGAGTTTTAGGGGCATATTTGTTAATTATGATACTGTGTATGGTTCAATTAATAAATATGATAAATGACAATATTATTTAATAATTATTTATAGTTATTAAATAGTTAGAATTGGCATTTAAATGGTTGAATTTGAAAATTGGCGTTTTTGAGAAAATGAGATGCAGAAATGATAAAACTGCAAAATTGTAAAAAGTGAGGCCCAAATCCATACTGTATAGGGCCGGCCACTTTTATAGGGTTTTTGATCTCATATTTTCATTATTTTAATGCCAAATAATTCAAACCTAACCCTAGTGGAATGTTATAAATAGATAGTGAAGGCTTCAAGAAATTTACAATTAACTTTCACACTTTTCCTTCAGAGAAAAACCTGAGCCTTCTCTCTCTATATCTAGCCGCCACTCCTTGCTCTTCTTCTTCCTTGAGATTTCAAAACACTTAGTGATTAGAGTAGTGCCCACACACAGCAAGTGATACCTCAATCATAGTGAGGAAGATCGTGAAGAAAGACTTTCAACAAGAAGGAGTTTCAGCACTAAAGAAGGAGAGAAAGAGAACCAGGTTCAGATCTTGATAATACTCTGCGACAGAAAGGATACAAGGGTTAGAGATCTGAATGGAAGGAGACATTTAATTCCGCTGCACCCAATGTAAGGTTTCTAATACTTTATATGTGTTTATTTCATAATCGTTTTAGAAGTTCATATTTAGGGTGTTAATCAACATACTTGTGAGTAGATCTAAGATCCTGGTAAAATAATTTCCATCAACTGGCCTCAGAGCCATGGTAATTGATTTGCTTACAAGAAATTTGGACTTAAAACGATTTGTTTGATGTTTGGATGGTATCATGTTGTTTTGAGTGTTGTTTGATGATTGATTGATGTTTGTGAATTTTCGTGAAAAATAATTGAATATCTATTTCTGGAATTATTTTTATTGGATAGTATGGAAAAAATTAAGCAAGCTACTGTTTTACAGAACTCAATTTCGATTTAATTTGAATTAGTTATGATTTTTTGAAGTTTCGAAAAATATCGGGATGGTGTCACTGCACCACGCGCGTGCGGAAATCATGCAGGACCCTTGCTACGCCGTGTTTCCTCGCCCAAGCACTCCCTTTCGCGCCCAAGCACTGTCCGTACAGCTCGCATTTTTTTTTCGTTTTTCTTCGATTTTTCATGCTATTTCATGGATTTAACTTCCGATTTTTTGTGTAGTTTTGTATTTAGACATTTACTATTCCTAATTCAATTCTAAATATCATAATTAAATTAATTAATTTTTTTTTTAAAATTAATTCATGATATTAGTGTAATTTGAATTTGAAAATAGTAAATATCTATATTTTTTGCTTAATTATCTATCTTATTTTTAAATTTGATTATATCTTATCTTATTTTCAAATTTAAGGTCAGATTTTAATTTTTTTTAAATTAATTTTTTTTAAATAATTTGACCTTATTTAAATTTAAAATAAGATAACTATAATCATGATATTTTAAATAGATGTAAGATATTTTGGTAACTTTTAAATTTTGTTATTTTATTTACTTAAATTAAATTATAAAATCTGAAAAAGATATTTATTTATCCTTTTTTTAATTTTTTATTTAATTTTTATCTATAAAATAACATTTAATTTTTTAAAAGTAGTTAGCAAATTTTGAAATGATATTTAGGTTAGTTGAAACCTAATTTTTCAAAATTGTAGGTTTAAGTTTAAATATTATTTTATTAATTTCGAAAATATATAATTTTATTATTTTAAAAAAAAATTTCGAAAATAATTTTTTTTTATTTTATTTAATTATTTTTTCGAAATTTAATTATTTAAAATTAAATAAATGCTACATCCAACTATCCAGCTAACCTTGTTGCAGGATATGTGTTTTAGCTTGTTTGTAAGTTTTTAAAACCTATTATTGCTTGATTGCAAATAGCCATGGTTAACTTGTTGACAGATCCAATGATCTGATTTTAACTCATGGCTCCCTTAGTCAAGTAAATAATTTGTAACAGGTAATTTTAACAATCTTCTTTCATCTGTGTATGACCTAGCAACATGATAGGATCCATCCAAATTGTGTGCATGTGTGAGCCTATATGTTTAATCTTGTTATAGATTTTTTTTTTTGAGATAATTAATTTTGTTATAGATGCATATAGGTTGTTGTTGCTAAATAAAATATCATAGTTTTTGATAGATTTTGTTTAGGCCCATTTAGTTTTTGGGCTTATTCAAATAATAGCAGTTGTTCATTTTAAGGTTAAATTCCTCTCTTTTGGGCCTTGTGTGGGGAACCATAGTAGTGGGTACGACATACTGAACCGAGCCCCCCCTCACATGAACTACCCCAATTGTGAATGCCCATTTGCCTGATTTGGATAACTGTACTAGGTTAATTAAATTAGTTTAACCTAATAAAATTGATTAGCAACATAATTAATTTCATTTATTTTGAAATTAATTTAAGAAAACCATAGTTTAAAGAATTTTTATTCTAAGCTAAACTATATGTATTTTCTTGTATTTAATTAAATATAGAATTATAACCATCTAGATTCTTTCTGAAGCTTAATTTAAATTTTTCATTAAATATTCCTATTTAAGTTGATATTTAGTTATCTATAACTAATCAGCTTAAATCCGAATATCTTTTGGATTTAAAATTTCAAAATTAAGTTGAGGAATTTTAGGAATTGGTTATTAAGATTCTTTAGATATTTTTTAAGTTGATATTTTTTCGAATATTAACTTAAAATGAAATATTTTCAAATTAAATGGTTACAACTTAATTTTTGATATTTAGTTAAATTTAAATTTGAAAAATATTTAAGTTCTAGATTTTTTCTAATACAACTTAAATTAGATATTTTTTCAAATTTTGTGGAAAAGATACTTAGTCAAATAAGATATTTTCTAGATATTTATTTCTAGACTAATTATTTATTTCTTTAATTTAATACATTTAATTAAATTGAAAATTAAATATCTAAGTTGATTTTCATCATGATACTTAAATATTTCTTTTTCATGACACTTAATTAAATAGAAAATTATTTTTAGTTGAAATTTATTTTTTCAACTAAATTTAAATAATTTTCAAAATATATTTTTTCTTAATTTTATTAATCAATTTTCGAAATTGTATTTCATAATGCAAGATGATTTTGAATTTATCTTGAAAAATAGATTAAGTTGTAAATTAATTATTTCTTTTTCAATGATTTTGAATTTATCTTGAAAAATAGTATGTTCTTCACTGCAGCTGCTTGAAACTTGGGAGAATCTTAACCCAGATGAGTTAAAGCTGAAAGTTGGAAATGGAAAGTTAGTATCAGTTAAAGCTAGAGGAACGGCCCGTATCAAGTTTCATACAAAAAGATTTTTACTTTTACAAAATATTTTATATATTCCAAACTTTAGTAGAAACTTGATTAGTGTTTCATGTTTACAAACACAATTTTATATATTGAATTTTTCAAGTTCAAATTGTTCAATTTCTCGTAATGGATTTCATATATGTGTTGCTAACATGGAACAAGGGCTTTATGTTCTAAGACCTAATACGCAAATCTCACTAAATACTGAACTTTTTAAGGTAGCTAGACCTAGAAGCCTTAAGAGAAAAGAGATTGATAATGATGATCAAACTTATCTATGGCATTAACGTTTAGGTCATATAGGTTTTGATAGACTCAATAGGCTAACCAAGGACGGTCCATAGAAAAATGTCGTCTTAGGTGAACTGCCAGTATGTGAGTCATGCCTAGAAGGAAAAATGACTAAACGTTCTTTCTCTGCAAAGGGAGAGCGTGCCAAACAACCCCTAGGGTTAGTGCATTCAGATGTTTGCGGACCTCTGAATGTAAAAGCCCGAGGTGGTTATGAGTATTTCGTCACTTTCATTGACGATTTCTCAAGATACAGTTTTCTTTACCTAATGCAAAAGAAATCTGAAACATTTGAAAAGTTTCAGGAATTTCATGCTCTGGCTCAAAACCAATTAGGTAAAACATTAAACATTTGAAAAGTTTCAGGAGTTTCATGCTCTGGCTCAAAACCAATTAGGTAAAACATTAAAGATCTTGCGAACTGATAGGGGTGGAGTATATATGGATATGCAGTTCAAAGATCATTTAATTGAACTTGGAATTTAATCACAATACACTGCCCCAAGCACTCCACAGCAAAATGGAGTTGCAGAAAGAAGAAATCGCACTCTCTTGGAAATGGTTAGGTCCATGCTAAGTTATTCAACTCTGTCTACTTCCTTCTGAGGATATGCTATTCAGATGGCAAATGACATTTTAAATGTTGTTCCATCTAAAGCAGTCCCTAAGACACCCGTCGAGCTATGGAATGGTCGTACACCTAGTTTACGCCATTATAGGATTTGGGGGTGCCCTGCTCACGTCTTGAGAAAGAAAGAAGGAAAAACTGGAATCGCGAACTGAAGTTTGCATGTTTGTCGAAAATTCTAAAGATACTAGGGGTGGACTATTTTATAGTCACAAGAATAGCAAAGTGTTTGCTTCTACAAATGCTACTTTTCTTGAAGGTAACTATATTAAAGACAACAAACCGAAAAGTAAAGTTGTATTAGAGGAAATGCTTACAGATATAGTTCCTTCCAATATTCCATCATCTTCCACTCAAGAAGAGGATAATCCCACTCCCTCAGTCGTAGCAACTGAGAAAACTACTACCAAAGCTCCTGTTGAGAAGATCACCACTCCTCGTCGTAGTGGGAGGGTTTCTACAAAACCGTCTCGTTATGGCTTGGATGGTGAAATCAATATGGTCGTTGGTGACGGTATTGAAGACGACCCATTAACCTATAAACAGGCAATGGCAAGTCCGCAACGGAAGCGATGGTCAGCCGGCATGGATTCAGAAATGGATTCCATGAAAAAGAACAAAGTCTGGGAATATGTAGATCCACCCGATGACTGTCGTCCAATCAGATGCAAATGGGTCTACAAGAAGAAAAGAGGCGCTGGAGGCAAAGTCGAAACTTTTAAAGCTAGACTGGTCGCCAAGGGTTATACCCAAAGAGAAGTGTGGACTATGAGGAAACTTTTAGTCCTATCACCATGCTCAAATCCATCTGAATTCTTCTCTCCATCGCATCTGCTTTCGACTATGAAATCTGGCAAATGGATGTCAAGACAACCTTCCTTAATGGGCTTCTTGAAGAAACAATCTACATGGAGCAACCAGAAGGCTATGTTCTTCCAGGGCAAGAAAATAAAGTTTGCAAATTACATTGGTCTCTTTATGGACTTAAGCAAGCTTCTCGCTGATTGAATAAAAGGTTTGATGAAATCATAAAAACCTACGGCTTTCATCAGAATGAAGGTGAACCTTGTGTTTACCAACTCAAGGAAGACCAAGTAGTAGTATTCCTGGTCCTTTATGTTGACGACATTTTGATCATTGGCAACAATATCAAGAAAATGACTCACATCAAGGAATGGCTAGACACTCAATTCGATATGAAAGATTTGGGTGAGGCTGCCTATGTTCTCGGTATTCAGATTATCAGAAACCGGAAGAACAAATCCCTTGCTCTCTCTCAAACAACTTACATTGACAAAGTTTTAGAGAGATTTTTCCATGACCAACACCAACGGGGCAAATATGCCTTCTAGATATGGTATCCGTCTATTTAAGAAACAGTGTCCTACTGATCCTCAAGAGATAGAGGACATGGAAAAAGTTCCTTATGCTTCTGCAGTTGGAAGTCTAATGTATGCAATGTTATGCACTAGACCTGACATCTGCTATGCAGTTGGAATCGTGAGAAGGTATCAGTCAAATCCAGGACAGGAACATTGGAATGCTGTTAAGTATATTCTGAAATACTAGAAGATTACAAGAGATTACGTGTTAGTCTATAAGGGTGGTGCTCTAAATCCCATAGGCTATACCGACTCAGATTTCTAGGCATGTCTTGAAGACAGGAAATCTACATCTGGGATGGTGTTTACTCTTGGGGGTGGAACAGTGGTTTGGAGAAGTGTGAAACAGACCTCGATTTCAGATTCTATCATGGAGGCAGAATACATAGTTGCAGCAGAAGCTGCTAAAGAGGTTGTCTGGCTAAGAAAATTCTTCACCAGTCTTGGTGTAGTGCCAGGAATGGAAAAGCCTCTAGTCCTACTTTGTGATAACAATGGAGCAATAGCCAACAGTAAGGAACCTCGAAGCCACAAGAGAAGCAAACATATAGAAAGAAAATATCACATCATCAGAGAATATGTGGCAAGAGGGGATGTACTGGTGGAAATAGTGGACACACAAGACAACTTAGCTGATCCATTCACCAAAGTGTTGGCAGTGACTGCATTTGAAAAGCACCGTCAGAATTTAGGATTAATTGAGATGTACTGATTAGTTTTATATTAGTGCAAGTGGGAGTTTGTTGGGTCTTATGCCCTAAATAAAACTCTGTTTCAATGTAATCCAGATTATTTAATATCAATAAAATAACAGAAGTATTTTTCATTCATTTGTGTATGTTTTGGTTCACCTTATCAATTGTTTGTCTATTTGATTTATAAATTCATTCAAACCCTTTTCACATACTTAATCATGTTTATTGTGTTGTCAACACAGTGGAAAGTAAACATGACTATGTGATTAAAGATTCCTAGATTTATCAGAACACTAGGGTTTTACTGATATGACAATCTACAACAGAGTTTACTTGCATTTGGTGAAATGCTATGTTCTTTCCAGAGCATTGGTTAAAGTAAAGCTTGGGTTGGATGCATGGAGTATGCATTGGAATGGACCGATATTGATTTTGATATAGATTTATTAAACTTACCGTAATATCTATTCAATTCCATATCACTTAATTGATCCTATATCAAATGATCTTAATCCTGATATGATTAGGTTCAATCTCAAGAGTATTATTCGTGTTCTTTGATTTGTTAGTTAAGTCTACTTTTTGGTCAGGGTGATACGTACATTTTGGGAATACGGTAGTGCAATTGAGTGGGAGCGCTAACATAAATATGGAATCTATAGCTTCTATTTGGCGAATAGAAAGTAAAGGATGATTTTCTACGAGCTTAACCAAACGAAAAATAAATGGTGGAGTACTCATTTAACTTAGCTGAAATATCATTTATACAGGGTAAAGTGTTTTAAGGATAAAATACATTGTAGGGTGTTACGGTAATTTGATCCTTTTACAGTGTAAATAATCTATATAGAGGATCATTGATCAAATTAGGATTATAACAATGTATAATTAATGACGTGTCTATATGGTGGAACATATAGAGAGTTCTATATAGCTGAGAGTGCAATTCTAAGTTCTATGCGTGGATTCAACGAAGAATTAATAAGTCAGTGAATTTAAGATGTAAATTCTTGATCTGCTTATTGGAAGCTCGGATATATAGACCCATGGTCCCCACACTAGTTAAGACAATATTACTTGTAAGACTCATTTAGTTGGTTTTAATTAATCAATTATAATTCTCAAGTTAGACTATGTCTATTTGTGAATTTATCACTTATTAAGGGCGAAACAGTAAATAGAGAGTTTATGGGGTATATTTATTAATTAGGAAACTTTGATTAGTTTAATTAATAAATAAAAGAAATGATAATATATTATTTAATAATTAATTATAGTTAATAAATAATTAGATTTGACATTTATGTGGTTGAATGAGAAAATTGGCAATTTTAGAGAATGGGAAACTAGAAATGATAAAATAGGAAAGTTGCAAAAGTGATTCCACATTGCTATGGCCGACCACTTTACTTGCATTTTTGTCATTTATTTTTTCAATTTTAATGCCAAATAATTCAATCCTAACCCTATGTGGTATTCTATAAATAGAAGGTAAATGCTCCAGGATTCAATGACACATTACTGCATTCTTTTCTTTCACACAAACACTCCTGAGCCGCCACTCTCTCTCTCTCTCTCTCTCTCTCTCTCTCTCTCTCTCTCTCTCTCTCTCTTCTCTGTTTTCAAAATTCCTCTAAGTGATAGAGTAGTGCCCACACACATCAAGTAATACCTCAATCATAGTGAGGAAGGCTGTGTAGAATTCAGAGTCAACAAAGAAGGACATTCGGGCTAAGATCTTGATTATACTCTGCGATAGAAAGGAATCAAAGGTTAGAGATTTGAGTGAGAGGAGACATATTATTCCGCTGCACCCAATGTAAGGTTTCTTATACTTTATATGTGTTTAATTATATTCGTTTTAGAAGTTCATATTTAGGTTGTTAATCAACATACTTGTGAGTAGATCTAAGATCCTGGTAAAATAATTCCAACACGTAAATCAGCTAAGTCTCTTTAACCAAAGGGATCAGCTTTAGACTTGCCTCCCGGAGAAGGCATGTAAGTCTCACATGCTCCCAGAGAGCAAGGCTACAACAAAGCTTCTCCGGGAGGTGTCAGATCCTATCTGAACAGTCATCTCGCATTAATGCCGCATGGGAGGAGGCGTATTGAAACTGCCATATGTCTTAAAGTCTGATGGCGCAACCCCCTCTCTGCAGCTACTATGCTATGATTAATGAGCCTAGTGACGACTACTTTATGAGGACTCACACCAGTCAAAAAGAATAAAGGACTACATCCATAAAACCCCTACAAAGCCTAGGGATTAGACCATGCATTTCCTATAATATATCCATTAGGAATGTGTGGCTTTACTGATAATTACAGAAAGACATGTACCTCAATTCTAGGGATCACCCCACAAAAACACTATAAATACCCCCGAAACTCATTAAAGCAGGAGTCGAGAATTCTGGGTTTCATAAGAACTAGAAGAGGAAAAATCCACCAAGAACATTCTCTGTAATAAATACTATCATAAATACACAGACTCGTGGACTAAGGCTCATTAACGCCTCAACCACGTAAAAATCTCTCTCTTAATTCCCTATAGCTCTCTTAACTACTATTATTATATTGGTTGCCGAAAACCTCGGTCAACATAATGAAATACAATAAAATTAGAATTTTAATTATTTAATTACCTACTAGTTATAAAAAAAATGTAACAAGTGGCTAGTTACTATACTATATACATTAACTTTTAAAAATTTTATATGTAGATACATATATAATAAATTATATCTCACACTAACAAAATTTTAAAAACTTTATTTCTAAACTAATTAAATCTCTCCTATCTCATTCTCGTTCACAATACATATCTATACATACATATATATTACTTAGAATATATACAATACAATTACAATATTTACATAAATAATATATACAAAATATGTACACACAATATTACTCATTAAGAAATCATCCATATATATATAAACACATGTTCAATAAAATACAAAATACATATGTGTATATATATTCTATATATTACGGTTTATATTTTTACCTTATAAGCACAATCCGATGACCAATTCATCAAAAAGTCCGGCCACTATGCACATACACAACAATAATGTTAATAATATGAAAAATCTTAAAAAAATTATAGAAAGAAAAAATAAACAATGTATGTTACTAAAATGAATAGAAATCATATTTATACATTAATGGACGTTGATATTCAACGTTTTCTCCACTAAAATTGGTGACCAGAGTTATAACTGCCACTTTCTATGTATGGGTTCAGTTTACAGTGAAATAGTGGAAAAATCAAAACTTTTTTCGTGTATGTGTTTAGGTATCAAAAATTGAAGATTTTTTTTTTTTTAAATAGGCTCAAATGGTGTAAAAATGAGGGAGATATTGGCTGTGGGAGAAGTGGTTGGGGAAGGTGGAGATGGTTTGGGGTTTGAAGGTTTGATGCTATGGTTTTGTGAGGAAGAAGGAGATGAAGAAGACTAAGCTAAAAAGGGTATTTTATATAACCTTATCCCGTTAGTTATTAGGAAATAACCGACGACATAGGGTACACATGTCAATTATCGCGTGTACCCTATGTCGTTGGTTATTTCCTAATAACCGACGGGATAAGGTTATTAAACCACTCCCAGAAATAAAAATCCGCCAACCAATGGTATAGTCTAATTATATACCTACAGTTTTTATAAAAAAAACTGCCTCTAAATATCCATTTTCAATACGTTGCTATTTTTACACCCTTTAGCTTCCCTTGTTATAAAACTTGTGGAAAGACCAACCTCTAAAAAGTTGTTTTGTAGTAGTGTGACCTTGTCTCTGTTGGGAATATTTTACCAGGGTCTAGATTTACTAACAAGTACGTTGATTAACATCCTAAATATGAATTCTCTAAAATAATGAAATAAACACATAAGGGTTTAAAGAAAACCTTACATTGATTGCAACGAAATATAATGACTCCTTCCGTTTAACATCTCTAGCCCTCAGGGCCGGCCCTGAAAATATATGGGCCCAAGACGAATTAAATTTTGGGGCCCTAAAAAATATCTAAAAAAAAATGTTATGGGATTTGAACCCATGACCTCGAACATTATGCCATCCACCTCAACCAACTAAGTTATGAATATTTGTTACTTATAATACACTTAAATTTTACTTAAATAAAAGACTAATAATTATTTTTTTATTTTTTATTTTTTTTTTTATTTTGGACTGCCAGAAAGTGGGGGCCCTAGGCACGGGCCTAGCCCGCCTATGCCTAGGGCCGGCCCTGCTAGCCCTTGATTCCTTTCTGTAGCAGAGCATTATCAAGATCTGAATCTGGATCTCTTTCTTTCCTACGAGTTTGGTTACCACAGTCTTACTCACTATGATTGAGTACTTGACTTGCTATGTGTGGGCACGACACTCTTTCACTGTGGGTTTCGAATGTGAAGAACAATGAAGGATGTGAAATCACTTAGGAAGGAACTCTCTCATCTAGGTTGGCTGAATAGTCAGGTTGACATTAGTTGGATGAGTGAGAGTATCGTGTTCCTTTTATAGTATTTCAACTAGGGCTTAGGGCTGAATTATATAGATTAAAAAAGAATAAAATATTGAGCAAAAATTCACTTATGGTCGTACACTATAATGGACCATTCTCTAGTTAGATTTTTGCCACTTTATTTCAATCACTTATTCTTCTTTTCAATAATACCATATTTTTTAATTCAATCCGATAAATGCCAAAACTATTTATTTAATAATTATAATTAATTATCAAATAAAAATTGTCATTTATGTAACCATACCAAGTCTCTTAAATAACATTGACCCCAAAACATATTTTCTTCACAATTAAGCCCTTGCTTAGTGAAAATTCATAAATAAGACATAGTCTAATTTTAGAATTATAATCAATTAAAATCAATTGACTGAGTTTGCAAGCAGTATTATCTCAACTAGTGAGGGGACCATGGGCCTATATAATCAAGCTTTCAATAAGTAGATCTAGAATTCACCAAGTAAATTTTCTAACTTATTAGTTCTGCCTTGCGCCACTATAGATTTGGAATTGAATAGCACTCTCGATTATATAGAACGCTCTATATGTACCACGATATAGATACGTTATGATTATCCATTGTTACAATCCTAATAGTCAAAGATCCTCTACAGATGATCTACACTAAATAGGGACAAATTTACCGTTCTACCCTTCAATGTATTTTATCCTTAAAACACCTAGCTAGCAACCTATAAATGATACTTCACTAAACTAATATAATTATTGAAATGAGGCCTCAATCATTTATCTTTATTCAGCTTACCTCGAAGGAAATCATCGTTTCACTTCTAAAGAATTATAGAAGCTATAGATTCTATATCTATGATCAGCGCTCCCACTAAATTGAACTACCATGTTCTTAATCTGTATGTCACGAGAAGATCCAATTGGTCGACTTTAACGAACAAATTAAAAAACATAAATAATACAACTAAGTTGAACCTAACAAAATTAGGATTAAGATCCATAGACCTAAGATCAACCATTGATATTGACTTAGAAAGATATAACGGTAAGTTTATAATATCTTATCTAAGATCAATATCGGTCCCTTCCAATGTATACTCCATACATCCGATACTGGTAAACTTTACCAATGCCCTGGAAAGGACATAACACTTATCCAAGGTGTAAGTATACCTTATCGCCGATTATCATGCCAGTCTAAATCCAGTGAATTGACAAATCACAGGAATTACACTTTTGAACATATAATCATGATTATATTCCACTGTGCTGACGACACTATAATCATGAACAAATATATACATATTTATATATATGTTCTGGACTTAATAGAATTTATATATTAAACATAATTATAAAATAAATCATGTAAACCATGCAACATAAAATACAATTTCTGATCTTTATTAATTAGTAAATTTGATTATATTGAAATGGGTTTTATTTAGGGTACAAAACCCAACAGTCTCTGTGTCATCACAGGTAGATCAGTTGTGCACTCACCTGTAAGTGAAAGACCTAAAATCTATACATGGAGTGAATTAAATTTCAACCCCGCTATTATGGTGGCTATCGGGTTCGACTACCCAGTTTTTGGATGTCGCTTTCTATGATTGGTATTGAGAGCTAGGGGTTTAGTGAACAGTGTGATTCGCATTTGAAGCTTGATTTTGTGATTAGTTGTGGTCTCTCTATTTTGTTTATACACTTTGACAATGGTGATGAGATATTTTATTTTTAAAACCTAAGGATGCAGAAATTTTTATTAAACCAAGGATTCTTTGATATTATATTAGTTGATTTCTTACTAGGCTTTATAAGCTCACCCGCTATTTTTTCCCAATCTAGGAACTCAGTTTGATGCTAGTGGATGAGGATAGTACCGTTGAGGAAGAAAGTTGTTATTAGTTTAGTCTTATTCTACTTATCAAACTTTCTAATGAAACTGATTTTGTATTTAACCTTGAACGAATGGTCTAGATGACTTAAATTAACTATGTACTAGTTACAAATGAGGAATGACCGATACTAGATATTATTTTAGTACTTTACTGAATTATTAAATCTATCTATTCAATGACTAAACTGTAGGAATATTATTATTTTACAACTAATAATATTTTTTTATCGATATAGAAGTTAATTCACTTATTTTTAAATAAGTACTTTGTGATATAAGTTAAAAGATCATTTATAAGAGTTATTTTCTTATAAGAGTTAAAGTGTGACTTTTGACCACATTACATATCTATCATGGCTTAAAAATAAATAAATGAATAGATGTTATGAGTTTAAAATGACATTTGATAAACCAGATATAAGTTTTTGTTATGTATTGCTACAACAACAAAAACTAAATGTCGTGCAACCAGCTAAAACGAATCTAGGATTTTTTTATTTTCTTTTAAAAAAAGAAAGAAAATAAGTTACAACGAACAATACGACAATTTGCTTAATTAGCATCCAAATCTTAAAATCCCATACCGGCTAGCTCTCAAGCAAAGTTCTTATTGCGTTGCATTACTCATCCAAGAATCTTAGAATTTAGCTCTAGGTCGGCCTTGCCCACTTCTTACTCTCAAGTCAACCCCACTAATAACTCCAAAATAACTCTCATTTACTCGCGCGTCCTTCCACATTCCTTGCGTTTAGTTTTTTTTCGAAGGACAATATAATATTCTGAGGAAGACTTATTCCGGTGTTTGTTCTATAATTTTGTATTTATTTTATTTTATCCATCCTATTTAGTAGAATATATATATATTCAAAATCTTATCATATACTAATACAGCAACCAGCAAATACGACATCAAATATTTTAATATAGCTTTACAATTTCGCTACTTTTTTTTGAGTCGCCCACTATCCAAAGTCCAAACTAATATAATTATCAGCTTTGAGTCCCTTCAAAACTCATGAGCTTCTTATATATTTTTTTTTTATTTGCTCTTTTTTCATTTGGAATTTTGACAACCAAGACATATGATTACTAACAGAAAGTACGGAACATGGATTTTTGGATTCCAAAGATCGATTCATTATGGCCACGGAGGCAGCAAAAGGGCGGCGCTGGTCTTCCTCTTATTTCTAATCCTCACGTTCGTGTTTCCACGCGCCGCCGCACAGACCGGAGATCCTCCGCCTCCGTATTTATACGGCCCGACCCGACCTCAAAAAGTTGACCTCAAGATGGCAATCGTAATGGTTCTTCTAGTCACGGTCTTCTTCGTACTGGGCTTCCTCTCCGTTTACACCCGTCAATGCACTCAAGACCGGTTTCGAGGCAGCGACGAAATCACGCTCGGTTATGTCGGGAACTCGTCGAGGGGGCGTGGACTTGAACCAGAAATCATAGAGACATTTCCCACCTTCGTGTACTCCACCGTTAAAGGTCTGAAACTCGGGAAGGGATCATTGGAGTGCGCGGTTTGCCTCAACGAGTTCGAGGACAACGAAACGCTGCGTTTGATTCCAAAGTGCGATCATGTGTTCCACCCTGATTGTATCGACGCTTGGCTCGTATCTCACTCCACGTGTCCCGTCTGCCGTGCCAACCTTGTTCCCCAACCGGGCGAGACCCCACGACTAGGCTACACAACCCTCGCAGATGTCCTCAGCCCAGGCAACGAAGCGGGTCGATCCGAACCTAGACCAACACCCGATGAGCCTACACCGAATCCTCAAGTCTCAATACGGATTGTCACAGAATCACCAGAGATTACTTTGACTAATCCAACCCAAGATAGGGAGACGACTGAGGACCGTGCGCCGAGATCAAGATCAACCGGGTTCGGGGATCCGAGATCAAAGTCTAACGGTTGGGGGCTCGGCGGGATATTTCAAAGGTCGCACTCGACCAGCCGGTTGCTGGTTCCGCCGGGTGTGAGTCAGGAACGGTTCACCCTAAGGTTACCAGAGGAGATAAGGACCCAGCTTGTTAATTCGACACTAAACCGGACCAAGAGTACCAGCGGAACGGTGCTTCCAAGGGTCTGCAGTGCCAGGAAGGGTTATCGGAGTGTGAGCGCAGGGTTTGGTCGCTGGAAAGATAACGCTACATCTTACGAACGGTTTGAAAGTAGTGGGCGGCCGGAGCGGTGGGTTTTCTCGGTAGTACCGCCATTTTTTTCACGCTCGGGTTCAGCTACGTCATCCATGAAGGGTTCGTTGATAGAAGGAGGAGATGATATGGCAGCCCATTTGAAGGCGGCTTCGTCAAAATCGAAAGAACCACCGTCCGATCAGTTGTACAGAGGGAGGGACGACGTGGGTGAAAGGTCATCGGATCCGCTCCGGCGGTATGATTAAATTTAAGATTACGCATAAGGTACGTGAGCGTACGTACGCCACACTTGATTTATTAGTTCCAGGCTTTGTGTACAAAACAAGAAAAAAAAACAATTATATTTCAATTTAAATTATTCTTTTTTTACTCCTTATTTGTAATAAAAATCATCAGATTTGAAATTTTAGCACTTTTGTAATTTGGTATGAATTTAGTTTTGAGATGAGATCAGAAACCAGAAAGACAAAAGAAATACAATATCACATGGATTTGCAATTCAACTCCGCTGTCCTTTTCATCTTTCCCTCAATCTTTGTAATATTAATTAGAAAAAGAAGAATCATTTTTATTGATGAAAGAAACTGGAATGAATAATTAAACAGTAGAGGAGGTGAGCCTTTAAATAGGAGAACCTCAGTTTATAACCGAAAAAAAAAAGCTAACCAAAATAATAGAAAACTGTCTCAACAACAAAATAATTGATCCAACTAATTTGCCTTAAACTAGCTAACTAACTTACAAGGAAAAATAGAGAATCTTAATAGCTCTCCTCAAGATGAAGCTTATATGTGATAGACTGACATCTTGAATACATGAGAAGTATAGGAGAAGTGAGTGGTTTGGTGAAGGCATCCGCTAGTTGAAGTGAGCTGAAAATGGAAATGAGCCTTATTGAGCTGTTGTTAATTTTATCCCTGATGAAGTGACAGTCTAGTTCGATATGTTTCGTTCTTTCATGAAATGGTGGGTTGTTAGCAATATGTAAGGTTGAGTCATTATCACAGTAAATGAAAGCAGGATGAGATTGTGGTATGTGAAAATGATGGAGGAGATATTGTATAATCATGTAATTTCGCTTGTTGTGGCTGCTAAGGCTCGGTATTCAGCTTCGACTAAACTTTTGTAGATGGTTGGTTGCTTCTTTGTGTGACGGTAGATGAGGCAATCTCTCAGAAATATGCAAAAGCCAGTTGTAGAACATCTTGTAACAGGACACGACGCCCAATCAGAATCAGAGAACCCACAAAGGTGTAATGATGAAAACTTTGAATAGAGAAGCCCCTATCCAGGGCTTCCTTTGATGTATCGAAGTAGATGATTAATAGCTTGAGATGTGTAGTGTGTGGACTTGCCATGAATTGACTGAAGGAGTTCACGGCAAAATACTACTATAAAATTGGTTTTTCTTGAAGTTTTTAAACAGTTGTTTATAGTATTCCCGTCGGTTTTTATAACTGTCGCCTATACGATCGTCGCAAAATGGGAAAAATTGGCGACGGTTACAAAACTATCGCGAATGTGAACTTTCCGACGGTTTAAATAGTATAGGGCACGATTTAAAACCGTCGGGAATGTAAAAAAAGAAAAAAAAATACATATTTTCCCCCATTTTTTTCCTGCATTAGTTTTCTAATTTTACCTATATTAAAAGAAAACAACTAATAAATTTTATTACAATAACAACTAACTTTAAAACACAATAAATTTATACAATAACAAAATAAATATATATAGTAAATAAAAAAGTATATAAATAAATAAATGTATTTATACCGAGCTAGGAGAGAGAGGGAGACGAATGGTAGGTGGTGGTGGTCCGACGTATGAGACGGAGATGAGAGGGACATCGATAGGAGGTGGTGGTGGTCCAACGTATGCGATAGAGAGGAGAGGGAGACCGACGGGAGGAGGGGTGGGTGGAGATCGATGGACGAGAGAGACGAGAAGAAAGAGAGATCGAGAGGGGGAGGAAGACGGCGAGAGAGGAGAGCGATGGTGCAGAGGCATGGGTGGGGTTTTGGAGAGTTAAGATTTTTATTTTAGGGTGTGAGAAATGGAGAAGAAATAGGTGATAAGAAATAGGTGGGCATGTGGGAAATAGAAAAAAAGTAGGTGGGCACGTGGAAAATGTTGCGAGAAGTAGGTGACGATTTTTTAATGGGCCCTTATTCTCCTAAAAATTCGCATTTTATTAAAAAACGTCGCCTATTTTGTTCACTACGATTTTAAACCGTTGCGAATACTAAATTTTTCCTGACCGTTTAAAATAGTTACTTTATTCTTTTGGCGACGGTCCCGGAAAAAATTCATTTTTAGGACTGTTTCGAATTTCGATATTTGTAGTAGTGAAAGTTATGTCTGGCTTGGAAAATGTGAGATAAGGAAGCTTGGCAACAAGCTGTCGATAATGAGATGGGTTTTCCAATACTTCTCCATGTTTATTGTCGAGCTTGAGCTTAGGGTCCTAGGAATTTTACTGGGTTTACTGCCTACGTAACCAGAATCCTCAAGTAGTTGTAAGGTGTATTTTCTTTGAGAAAGAAATAAACCATCTTTGGCATGAGCTATCTCAAAACTGAGGAAATCTTTGAGGTTTTCAAGGGGGTTGAGTTTGAACTTGTGATGCAGTGAGTCTTGTAACTAGTGTAGAATAGAGATGTTGGGACCGGTGATGATGATGTCGTCGACATAGACAAGTAGGGAAATGAAGGTGTCTGCGGATCCTCTGGTGAACAGAGTGTAGTCAGCCTGTGATTGCTTGAATCCTTCTTGAAGTAGAGCATCTGAAAGTTTCCTGTACCATTGCCTGAAAGATTGCTTCAACCCATAAATAGACTTGTGTAGTTTGCACACTTGGTTAGTTTCTGCATTAAGAGAAGAAGGCAGAGTAAGTCCTTGGGGAAGTGACATATAAACTTCTTCATTAAAGTCTCGATTAAGAAAAGCATTATTAATATCAAGTTGTAAAGTGAGCCAGTTTTTGATAGTTGAAATAACAAGTAACAATTTAAGTGTAACCATCTTGGCAGCAGGGGAGAATGTATCAAAGAAATCTAGCCCTTCTTGTTGCATGTATCCTTGTGCAACAAGGCAAGCCTTGAATCGTTCTTTGTTGCCATCACTATTATACTAGATTTTGTAAACCCATTGACACCCTATGGTTCTTTTGTTTGATGGCAGGGGAACAATCGTCCAAGTTTTATTATCTGTGAGGGCTTTCAGTTCAAATTGCATGGCATTCAACCATGCTATGGTCTGTATAGCTTCAAAGTATGTTCGTGGTTCTTTGGCTAATGAAACTTCAAGAATAAAAGCCTTATGAGAACCAGATAACTTGTAGGAAGAAATAAATTTATCAATATTATGAGGTGTTGAAGAATTATCCTGGATGAGTGAATAACACTCAAAATCTCTTAAGAAGCTTGGTGGTTTAGATTGTCTATTTGATCTTCTTGGTGCATCTTGCATTGTTGTGGAGGTGCTGCAGATGCCATCGATGTTTCTGCAGGTGTAGGTAATTCCTGTTCTTGAGTGTCTCTTGCATCTGTTTCATGAACCTAAATTGAAGGATTTATTGTGGCAACAGGATCTGTGGGATACTCACAAATAGGAGTGTTAGTTATAATGGAATGAGGGAGAACAGTTTGAGTAAAGAGGTCTATGTCATTATCATCAATATTTAATTTTTAAAAAGGAAAAATATTTTCATGAAACACAACATTTCGTGAGATAAAAAATTGTTTGTTATTGATGTCATAGAGTTTATACCCTATAATCCCTTGGGATATCCCATGAAAACACAAGTACGAGCTCTTGGAGAGAATTTACTTCTATGAGTAGTTATGGTTGAAGCAAACACAAGGCATCCAAAGGAACGAAGATGGTAATACTCAGGCTGTTTGCCGAAGAGTAATTCGTAAGGAGTTTTGTTTTTTAACAAGGGAGTTGGAATTCTATTTATTAAATATGCAGCAGCCAAGTTGCATTCAATCCAGAATTTTATGGGAATCTTTGCTTGAAAGAATAATGATCGACAAACATTGAGCAAGTGCTGATGTTTTCTTTCAGTAATAGCATTTTCCTCAGGTTTTTCAACACAAGTGAACTCATGCATAATATCATGCTTGTAAAACAATTCCTTGAACACAAGTTCTGGAGCATTATCCGTTCTAAAGATTTTAAAAGTTTGATTGAACTGAGTTTGTATGTAAGTCAAGAATTGAGGGATAATGAAACTAACATCAGATTTTTGCTGCATTAAGAAAATCCATGTGAATCTAGAATGGTCATCAACCAAAGTAAGAAAGTATTTGTGATTTGTGTGTGAAACAATGTGATATGTGTTGGAATATCTTTTAGCAAGATCTAGATTTACTAACAAGTATATTTTTAACATCCTAAATATGAATTTCTAAAACAATAAAAAATAAACTCATAAAATGTATGAGAAACCTTACATTGGTTGCAGCTGAATTAAATGACTCATTCTGCTCAGATCTCTAACCCTTGTATCCTTTCTGTCGCAGAGTATCACCAAGATCTGAGCCCGACACTCCTTCAGTTGTTTGGATTCTTCACAGTCTTACACACTATGATTGAGGACTAACTTGCTATGGGTGGGCACACACTCCATCACTAATGGCTTGAAATTTGACAGTGAAGAAAGCTATAGAATTCGAAATTAGAAGAAGAAAGGAAGAAGAAGAAGTCTCATAAACCTAGTTGTCAAAGAGAAAGAAAACTAGGTTTTTAGCTTTTTAAGCATTTGTTGGATAATGAGACCATAACTTTCCTTTTATACTAATTTCTCTTAGGGTTAGGGTTGATTTATTTAGAATAAAAAATAATAAAAATGGAGAAAAAATACCCTTAAGTGGCCGGCCATTAGTGGGCCTAACACTAGTTAGATTTTTACCATTTTTCTCAACCATTTATCTTTTTTTCACAAATACCACTTTTTGCACTTTCAACCCTATAAATGCCAAAACTATTTATTTAATAATTAAAATATTCATCAAATAAAATTATCACTTAAAATATTTATTAATTAGACTCCACAAAGTCTCTTAATTAATAAATTAACCCTAAAATCCTATTTCTTCACAATCAAGCCATATCTTAGTGAAAATTCATAAACTAGACATAGTCTAATTTTAGAATTATAATTAATTAACTAAAATCAATTAACTGAGTCTTACAAGCAGTTTGTCTCAACTAGTATGGGGACCATGGGCCTATATAACCGAACTCCCAATAAGCAGGTCTAGAACTTACCAAGTAAATTCTCTAATTTATTAATTCCTTCTTGCACCACTATTGAATTTAGAATTACACTCTCAGTTATATAGAACGCTCTATATGTTCCAAGATATAGATACGCTATTAGTTATCCATTGTTATAATCCTAATAATGAATGATCCTCTATAGACGATTTACATTGAGTAAGGACAAAATTACCGTTACACCGTTCAATGTATTTTATCCTTAAAACACTTAGCAACCTATAAATGATATTTCGGTGAACTAATATAATCACTAAAATGAGCGCTCTATCATTTATCTCTATTTAGCCAAGCTCGAAGGAAATCATCGTTTCACTTCTATGTCCGGATAGAAGCTATAGATTCCGTATCTATGATTAGCGCTCCCACTCAATTGAACTACCATGTTCTTAACCTATACGTCACCGGAAGAACCATTTGGTCGACTTTAACTAATAGATTAAAGAACACAAATAATGGAACTGGACTAGAACCTAACTATCTCAAGATTGAGATCATTTGATCTAGGATCAACTAGGTGCTATTGATTTGAATAGAGATTAAGGTAAGTTTATCATATCTAGTTCAAGTTCAATATCGGTCCCTTCTGATGCATACTCCATACATCCAATCTAAGCTTACTTTAACCAATGCCCTAGAAAGGACATAACACTTATCCAAGGTGCAAGTAAACTACGTTGTAGATTACCATATCAGTTAAACCCTGTGATAAATCATAGGAATACATTTAATCACACAATCTTGATTACTTTCCACTATGTTGACAACACAATAAACAAGAATATCAGTGTGATAAGGATTTGGATGAAGTTATAAATCAAATAAGTAAATAAATGACCACATGAACCAAATAAAATATTAAACAAGTAATGAAATTAAATCTGTTTCTTTATTGATAATTGAATAGAAAAGTGTTGGGTTTTATGCCCTAAATAAAACTCATTTCAATATAATCAGATTTACTTATTAATAAAGATCAGAAATAACATTTAATATTGCATGGTTCACATGATTTATTTCATGATTATTTACATAATGTATGAATTCTATTTAAGTCCAGAACATATCAATTTGTTAATGATTATAGTGTTGTCAACAGAGTGGAATATAATCTTAATTATATGTTCGAAAGTTTATTCCCTAATTTGTCAGTTCACTGGATTTAGACTGACATGATAATCAGCGATAGGTATTCTTACACCTTGGATAAGTGTTATGTCCTTTCCAGGACATTGGCAAAGTTTACCAGCATCGGATGTATGGAGTATACATCGGAAGGGACCGATATTGAACTTTGATTAGATATATTAAAATTTACCGTAATATTTATTCAATTCAATATCACCCGTTGATCCTAGATCAAATGATCTTAATCCTGATATATTTAGGTTCGATCTCAAGAGTATTATACATGTTCTTTGATTTGTTAGTTAAGCCTACTTTTGAGTCAGGGTGATACGTACATTTTGGGAACATGATAGTATTATTGAGTGGGAACGCTAACATAAATATGGAATCTACAACTTCTGTAGGAATTTAGAAGTGAAACGATGATATCCTTCGAGCTTGGCTAAACAGAGATAAATGGTGGAGATCTCATTTCACTTCGCTGAAATATCATTTATACAGAGCTAAGTGTTTTAAGGATAAAATACATTGAAGGTGTAACGGTAACTTAGTGCCTTTTCAATGTAGATCATCTATTAGAGGGTCATTGATCACATTAGGATTATAACAATGGATAACTAATGACGTATCTATATCGTGGAACATATAGAGCGTTCTATATACTGAGAGTGCAATTCTAAGTTCTATGCGTGGATTCAACAAAGAATTAATAAGTCAGTGAATTTAAGATATAAATTCTTGATCTCCTTATTGGAAGCTCGGAAATATAGACCCATGGTCCCCATACTAGTTGAGACCATACTGCTTGTAAGACTCAGTTAATTGATTTTGATTAATCAATTATAATTCTAAAGTTAGACTATGTCTAGTTTATGAATTTTCACTAAGCAAGGGCGAAATTGTAAAGAAAAGAGATTCTAGGTTTATTTATTAATTAAGAGACTTTATATGTCTAATTAATAAATATATTAAATGACAATATTATTTAATAATTAATTTTTAGTTATTAAATAATTAGAATTGACCTTTAAATGGTTGAATTTGAAAATTGGCGTTTTTGAGAAAATGAGATGCAGAAATGATAAAACAGCAAAATTGCATAAGTGAGGCCCAATATCCAAAGCCCAGGCCGAACACTATTGTAGGCTTTTATCATTTATTTTTTCATTATTTTAATGCCAAATAAATCTAACATAAACCTAAGTGGTTACCTATAAATAGGTAGTGATGGCTTCAGGAAAAGATGATACAAAATCATTCCTTCAGAGAAAAATTTCTAGCCACCACCTTCTCTCTTCTTTTCTTCTCTAAATTTCGAAATCCTTGAGTGAATGAGTGAGTGCCCACACACATCAAGTGGTATCTCAATCATAGTGTGTAAGACTGTGGAAAATCAACCAACAAGAAGGAGAATCAGCATGAAAGGAAGGAGAGAAAGAGATCCAGGTTCAGATCTTGGTGATGCTCTGCTACAGAAAGGAATCAAGGGCTAGAGATCTGAACGGAAGGAGTCATTATATTCCGTTGCACCCAATGTAACGTTTACTAAACTTTATATGTGTTTATTTCATTGTTTTAGAATTCATATTAGGATGTTAATGAAACATACTTGTTAGTAAATCTAGATCCTGGTAAAATATATCCAATAACTGGCCTCAGAGCCATGGTAATGATTTACTTTCATGAAATATGAATTAAAACGATGTTTTGCATTGATTTGGATGGTTTCATGTGGTTTATGTGCTTATTTGATGATAGTTTAGAAATCGCAATATATGTTACTGAAATATTTTTTATTTCGATCTGGAATGATTTTTTTTAGAAAGTAGACGGAAAATTAATAAATTTAGGCTTTTACAAAACCGAATTTGGATTTTTTATGAAGTAGTTATGATGTTTTGAAGTTGAACGAAAATATCAAGATTTGAATCACTCACGCGCGCACACGGTGCTTGGGCTCGCTCGGACAAAAGCGCTTCAGACAACAAGCGTGTCCGAGCATCCTCGGTCAAATGGGGCTGCTTGCAGCCTCTATCCTCGGTGCTTCCCTTGCATCCGCTCGCGCAGGGGTATGCATTGCATACCCCTATGCCTCAAACTTGTTTTCGTCATAACTTTTGATTCAAAAATCGTTTTTCATTAAAACAAAAGCTAATTTTTGGTAGAATTTTGTGTAGAATCTGAATTTTCAATTAAAAACTAATTTTCAGAATAAAATTAATTTTTATTAATTTTTTAATTAATTAAAATTAGTTTCTGATATTAGTAGGCTTTGAATTTTGAAAATTTGATTTCTCACAAAGAAGTCTTATGGTTATTTTTGAAATTTTAGATTATTTTATTTATTTTAATTATAAGATCAGATATTATTATTTTTTAAATCTTAAATGATCTTACTTTGATATTAAAATATTATCTTTTAAAAATAATCTTGTACTAATTTCAAATTTTGTTAACCATAACATATCTTTTTTCAAATTAGTTATTTTTTGAAATATATTTTATTAATTAAAATTATAAGATTAGGAATATGTTAGGTTTAACATTTTATCTTATTAGACATTTTTTTATTAAAATTATATTTTGGCAAAAATAACATGAAGATTTGAAAAATTGGTTAGTTTAGTTTGAATAGATATTTTAGGGTTTCAAACCATAAATTTTTCAAAATTATTATTTTTTTATATTCTAACCATATAAAATATCTTATTTTTCAATTAGTTTATTTATGTAATATTTAAATTTATTAAATTATAAGACTTAGAATATAATAATGAAATATCTAAATTTTAAAATTCAAGATATTTTATTATATTATCTTATTAGAAATTTTAAATAAATTTAAATTTTGAATAAACTTGATATTTGAAAATTTGGTTAGATATTTTTGATTTTGTGTTAGACTTTAAGAAATTTAGGAGTTTGTTGAATTTTGAATTTTTTCAAATATTCTCTAACAACCTAAATTTGAATTCTAGTAAAGATATTTATTTTAAAATTTAATTTTATTTTAAGTTTTAAAATTGAGATATTTTAGCTTACTTTCCAGATATTCCAGATCAGTTATTATTGTTTGTATTGTTTGATTATATTATTATGTATTCAAAATTTTTTTTACAAACCTATTATTTATTTGATCTAAATTGTTATGATTAACTTGTTTACAGATCCAATGATCTGATTTTAATCATAGTCCAATTGTCAATAGATCTTATAAATAATTTGTAACAGGTAAATTTTTGCAATTTCTTTCATCTGTGTAAACCTAGTAACATGATAGGGCCCATCCAAATCATTTGACCTGTGTGAGCCTATATGTTTGCTATTGGGCTTAGATGCATATAGGAAGCCCATTTAAGTTTTACTAAGTAAATGGACTAGGTTGCTAAAATAAATTTTGACATAAGTAAATTTATTTAGGCCCAATTAGATTTGGGCTTATTCAATGAATAACAATGGTTTATTTAAATGTTAAATTCCTCTCTTTTGGGCCTTGTGTGAGAGTTGGTGGCCAATAGAAGTGGGTACGACATACTGAACCCAGCTCCCTGTTGGATTTTATGCCCTAAATAAACTCATTTCAATATAATCAGATTTACTTATTAATATAGATCAGAAATAACATTTAATGTTGCATGGTTCACATGATTTATTTCATGATTATATGTACATAATGTATGAATTCTATTTAAGTCCAGAACATATCAATTTGTTAATGATTATAGTGTTGTCAACACAGTGCAATATAATCTTAATTATATGTTCGAAAGTTTATTCCCTGATTTGTCAGAACACTGGATTTAGACTGACATGGTATAATCTGCGATAGGTATTCTTACACCTTGGATAAGTGTTATGTCCTTTCCAAGACATTGGCAAAGTTTACCAGCATCGGATGTATGGAGTATACATCGGAAGGGACCGATATTGAACTTTGATTAAATATATTAGAATTTACCGTAATATCTATTCAATTCAATATCACCTGTTGATCCTAGATCAAATGATCTTAATCCTGATATGATTAGGTTCAATCTCAAGAGTGTTATTCGTATTCTTTGATTTGTTAGTTAAGCCTACTTTTGGGTCAGGGTGATACGTACATTTTGGGAACACGGTAGTGCAATGGAGTGGGAGCGCGAACATAAATATGGAATCTATAGCTTCTATCTGGCGAATAGAAAGTAAAGGATGATTTCCTTCGAGCTTAACCAAACAAAAATAAATGGTGGAGATCTCATTTTGCTTAGCTGAAATATCATTTATACATGGTTAAGTGTTTTAAGGATAAAATACATTGTAGGGCGTTAAGGTAATTTAATCCCTTTACAGTGTAAATCATCTATATAGAGGATCATTGATCACATTAGGATTATAACAATGGATAACTAATGACGTGTCTATATCGTGGAACAGATAGAGCGTTCTATATACTGAGAGTGCAATTCTAAGTTCTATGCATGGATTCAACGAAGAATTAATAAGTCAGTGAATTTAATATTTAAATTCTTGATCTACTTATTGGAAGCTCGGATATATAGACCCATGGTCCCCATACTAGTTGAGACCATACTGCTTGTAAGACTCAGTTAATTGATTTTGATTAATCAATTATAATTCTAAAGTTAGACTATGTCTACTTTGTGAATTTTCACTAAGCAAGGGTGAAATTGTAAAGAAAAGAGATTCTAGGTTTATTTATTAATTAAGAGACTTTATATTTCTAATTAATAAATAAATTAAATGAAAATATTATTTAATAATTAATTTTAGTTATTAAATAATTAGAATTGGCATTTAAATGGTTGAATTTGAAAATTGGCGTTTTTGAGAAAATGAGATGCAGAAATGATAAAATAGCAAAATTGCATAAGTGAGGCCTATTATCCAAGGCCCATGGCCGGCCACACTTATAGGCTTTTATCATTTATTTTTTCAATATTTTAATGCCAAATAATTCTAACCTAAACCTCGGTGGTTACCTATAAATAGATAGTGATGTCTCTCATTCACACTTAACTTTGTCAGATGAGATTTGAGCCTCCTATTCTTTTCTCTATCGGCCGAACCTCTTCCCTTCTCTTTTCTTCTCTAAATTTCGAATTCCTTGAGTGAATGAGTGAGTTCCCACACACATCAAGTGGTATCTCAATCATAGTGTGTAAGACTGTGGAAAATCATCCAACAAGAAGGAGATTCAGCATCAAAGGAAGGAGAGAAAGAGATCCAGGTTCAGATATTGATAATGCTATGCTACAGAAAGGAATCAAGGGCTAGATATCTGAACGGAAGGAATCATTATATTCCGCTGCACCCAATATAAGGTTTTCTTAAACTTTATATGTGTTTATTTCATTGTTTTAGAATTCATATTAGGATGTTAATGAAAAATACTTGTTAGTAAATCTATATCCTGGTAAAATATATCCAACAACTGGCCTCAGAGCCATGGTAATGATTTACTTTCATGAAATATGAATTAAAACGATGTTATATGTTGATTTCGATGGTTCATATGGTTTATGTGCTTATTTGATGATAGTTTAGAAATCGCAATATATGTTACTAAAATATTTTTTATTTCGATCTGGGAGTATGTTTTCTGGAAAGTAGACGAAAAATTAATAAATTTAGGCTTTTACAGAACCTAATTTGGATTTTTTATCAATTAGTTATGATTTTTTGAAGTTGGACTAAAATATCAGGATTTGAATCCACACACGCGCGCGCGGACGCTTGGACAACTCCTTGTCTGAAGGGCAGCTCACGCCCACGTCCCAAGGTCAAATGAGGCTGCTTGCAGCCTCTTTGCTGGGCCAGACATCCCATTCCGCGCGCGCAGGGGTATGCAATGCATACCCCTGTGCCTCAAAGTTGTTTTCGTCATAACTTTTGATTCAAAAATCGTTTTTCATTGAAACAAAAGCCAAATTTTGGTTTAATTTTGTGTAGAATCTAAATTTTCAATTAAAAATCTAATTTTCAGAATAAAATTAATTTTTATTAATTTTTAATTAATTAATATTAGTTTCTGATATTAGTAGGCTTTGAATTCTGAAAATTTGATTTCTCACAAAATGAGCCTTATGGTTAATTTTGAAACTTTAGATTATTTTATTTATTTTAATTATAAGATCAGATATTATTTTTAATTAAATTTTAAATGATCTTACTTTGATATTAAAATATCATCTTTTTAAAATTATCTTGTACTAATTTCAAAATTTGCTAACCATATCATATCTTTTTTCAAATTTGTTATTTTCAAAATATATTTTATTAATTAAAATTATAAGATTAGGAATATGTTAGGTTTAACATTTTATCTTATTAGACAAATTTTTTTTAATAAAATTATATTTTTGCAAAAATAACATGTAAATTTGAAAAATTGGTTAGTTTAGTTTGACTAGATTTTTTAGGTTTTCAAACAATAAATTTTTCAAACTTATTATTTTATTATTATTTTTAAATATTCCAACCATATAAAATATCTTATTTTTTAATTAGTTTATTTATGTAATATTTAAATTTATTAAATTATAAGACTCAGAATATAATAAAATATCTAAATTTAAAATTCAAGATATTATATTATATTATCTTATTAGAAATTTTAAATAAATTAAAATTTTGAATAAACTTGATATTTGAAAAATTGGTTAGATATTTTTTGATTTTTTGTTAGAATTTAAGAAATTTAGGAGTTTCTTGAATTTTGAATTTTTCAATATTCTCTAACAACCTAAATTTGAATTCTAGTTAAGATATTTATTTTAAAATTTATTTTTATTTTTAAATTTTAAAATTGAAGATATTTTAGGTTACTTTCCAGATATTCCAGATCAGTTATTTGTTTGTAATGTTTGATTATATTATTATGTATTCAATTTTTTTTTTTACAAACCTATTATTTATTTGATCTAAATTGCTATGATTAACTTGTTCACAGATCCAATGATCTGATTTTAATCATAGTACAATAGATCTTATAAATAATTTGTAACAGGTAAATTTTTGCAATTTCTTTCATCTATGTAAACCTAGTAACATGATAGGGCCCATCCAAATCATTTGACCTGTGTGAGCCTATATGTTTGCTATTGGGCTTAGATGCATATAGGAAGCCCATTTAAGTTTTACTAAGTAAATGGACTAGGTTGCTAAAATAAATTTTGACATAAGTAAATTTATTTAGGCCCAGTTACATTTGGGCTTATTCAATGAATAACAATGGTTTATTTAAAGGTTAAATTCCTCTCTTTTGGGCCTTGTGTGAGAGTTGGTGGCCAATAGAAGTGGGTACGACATACTGAACCCAGCTCCCCCTCACATGAACTACCCCAATTGTGAAGGCCCATTTGCCTTATTTAAATAATTGTATTAGGTTAATATATTAGTCTAAACTAATTAAAATTGAATTAGCAACATAATTAACTTTTAAAATATATGAAATTTATTTTTTCATTCAATATTTTAAAGTTAATTTTAGAAAAACACTTAGTAAATGAAATTATTCTAGATAGTTATTTCTAGAACTAGTTATTTTTTCTAATATTTAATTAGGAAAATATCATAGATTGTGAAATTAATTGTTTAATAATTAATTTTGGTACAATCTAAGTTAAGTATATTTTTCCTAGTATTAAATTAGAATTAATAATTAAGTCTTCTCTATACTTAATAATTTATTTCTTGAATTTAATACATTTAATTAAATTGAAAATTTAAATATTTAAGTTGATTTTCATATTATTTTCATGTTATTTAATTAAAATTGAAAATTAGTTTAAGTTTTGAAATCTTATTTCATATAACTTAAATTTGAATAATTTTTAAAACATATTTTATTTTATTTTATTAATCTTTTTCCACAATTTCGAAATTGCATTTCTTAAATGCAGAAATTTCGAATTTTATTTGAAAAATAGATTAAAGTTGTAAATTATTTATTTTAATTTTGGACCAACTTAAATCAATGATTTTTTCATGTAATGATTAATTAAAGTAAATGAAGTAAAATATATTTAATTAGAAAATGAATTAATTAGTCCATGAAAATCTAGATAGATATTATCTGTTTTTGCTTGAAGTATTTTTCTAGTGTATTTAATTAAATAGAAAATTAGTATTTAAGTTGATTTTCATCATCATACTTAAATATTTGAAATTTTTCTTATATATTTAATTAAATAGGGAAATTATATTTTTTGTTGTAAATTAATTTTATTAATTAATTTTGGGCCAACATTAAATTAGAATAATTTTTCTAGGATTTATTTTTATTTTATTTTAACAAGCAATTTCGAAAATTGTATTATTAAATAATTCAATTTTTCGAAATGCAATATATATTTATAGAAAATTAAATTTGAGTTGTAAATTAATTTAAATTAATTTTGTAACAACTTAAATTAAATATTTTTCTAAATATTTATTGGAAATTATTACTAAGATGGAAATAATTCATGTTATTTTCATATCCATCTAAGTAAAATTTATAAATATTAAATTAAAATTTATATTTAGAATTTTTCATTCTAAATTGGAAATTTTAATTCAATAAATATATATTTAAAATAAATAGATTAAAATAAGTATCAAAGAAAATACAACTCTCTTTAAATAATGAGCTTTATTATAAGGACATTCGATCTCCATTGTTGGTTTTACATAGCTTTTGATTTAGTGAGTAATCCTCCCTAATGGAGGAACGTTCATTAGCAAGTTAGCACCGTTTAATCTCGAAAGATAAGTAGCTTTGTAAGTGTTTTATATGGTATGGATCACCCTAATGGTGGCGACTGTATTTGACTTACAAAATATGAAACAATGGTGGAAGCTCATAAGATAGAATAGCCTTGACTCTCGCCTAAACGGGTCAATGCTGGATTCCAATCTTGATCGAATAAAAGGTTGCTAGAATGTTTAACATTTTAGATGAGCTGACAACTCTATTCAATGGATGGTAGGTTTGACTCTCGCCTAAACGGGACACTGATATCAGTTTGTTGAATTGTATGTTTTAGTATTTTCACTTGTCATTCCTACTTGCTATATGTTTAATAATTTCTGAATTGTGTATAAATTTATATTGAACCATGTTATTTTCTGTTATTAAATTGTAGTTTAATTTCGAATCTTCATTGTTGGTCTAACTTGGTTTGTTTATCTAATAAGATAAATCCATAATGGATTTTCACCATAAGACATACATAATAGTGTTAGATCTCAAAAGATAAATATTGTATATGCAACATCTAGCTGTTCATCAATTGATGACACCTTAGACTAGTATTTTTACGATATGAAACAAGAAGATTGTATAAATAAGATTACTTTGACTTTCGCTAATCGAAGCATCTTTGGATTCTTATTTAAACAAAGAAATTATCCTAATTCCTCTTAGCTTATTCATTTCGAATTAGCTCAATAACATATCATTGGATGAATGGTCTATAAATTATTTTATGTCATTCTATTTTTTCTCTTCAGAAATTAAATGACGCATATGATTATAATCCTGAAATTCTATTTCAAAATGATATAAGTCCTCAATCTTAGAAATCTCCTACTTGTATGGGCAAATTTGACTTAGAGTTTAAACTAGTAGTGGTGGTTCAAAAAGAATTACTCATTATATTTGGTATAAATTTAAGTCTTTGACTTTAATTTTAGATTCCAAACAGAAATTTTCTTATATTTCTAATTCCAGAATACAATACAGTTACAATTTCACAAGTGTTTAATAACCATTTTCTATCAATGGATTCAAACTGTATGGAATGTGAGTTTAGTATTCTGTGACCAGGATCCACTTGCACTATTCTAAGAACTCTTTGATGTAACTAAACCTAAGTCATCAAAAAGACACAACCACATTTTTTTTAATCTATGGCATTTGTATCTTATTCATAGTGGTTTTTACAAGATCAATCTCTGCAAAGAGTTAATATGCCTATATCCACTGAAAGTTGTTCATCTCATTCGAAGATGAATGTACATTCAAGGGTGGATATGAGTTTTTCGTTGTATTCTTAAAACGATAACTCTAGATTATACCTTATGCAAAGAAATTTGAAATGTTTGAAAAATTTCTGATTTCTAGCAATGGTGATTAACCATTAAGGTAAGTGGTTAAAGATCTTGCGAACTGATAGGGGTGGAGAAATAGTTAGTAGATATGCAGTTCAAAGATCATTAAATTGACTTTTGAATTATATCCAAACTTACCTCCCCAGAAATTTCGATTTGCATATTGATGATTAGTTACTAGTTGTTGCCTAAGACCTTCTATGGTAATACAATTTCAGAATGATGTAATGGTTGTATACTTAATGTAAATCATTACTAGATTCATGGATGACCTAATCAAAATCTTAAGAAAAGCTAGAACTATTAACCATGGTTTGTTAGCTATTCTAAGTGATTAGGGCTGGACCATCCCATAGTCAATAGATAAGAAAATTTTCTGTTTAAACAAATACTACTTTTCTAAGAAAGTGACTAAGTCTGAAAATAAAGTACCAAATAAAGGAGATATTTATGATTCCAAAAGTGTTCTATCATCTTATTTGACATATGATGATCCCACTACCTCTGTTGTCTTGTCACAACCAAAGAGGTTAATACCATTTAGTTTTCTTAGACATAATTCACGGTACCTTGTCGTAGTGGGAGAGTTTCTAGGAACTTCACTTCTTATGACTTGGAAGACACTAGTGATTAAAATCCATTGTGAGTTTAAACAAGTAATGGATTGTCAAGATAAGAAACTAAGAAGAAAAGCCAATAGAACTATGGTTTGATCCATTCAGATGGAGTAACCTTAAATTTTTTTATTACAAGGACATAAAAGGAAATTTTCATTTATAAGTCTATTCAATGGACTTAACAAAACTTCCTGTTCCTAGTATTATAGGTTTGAGTTTATCTAAACCTATGGCTTATGGTATACTTGGTAATTAGTTACTCTAATGCAAGAAACTTACTTTAGTAAGATGCTGAAGCATTTTCTTTCTAATGGCAATCTATAGAAGCTTCACAACTTCTTAGACATAGATTTTATTTATCTAAGGAAAAGTCTCAACTATTCCAGAAAAGATAAAGTCATGAAAGAATTTCTTAAATCAACAGTAAGAGGTCTCAGATATGCTTTAGTATGCCTTAGACTAGACACCTACTGTTGAGTGGGAGTAATGAGTAGGTATCAGATTAAACCAGGAGAAGAACATTGGAAGACAATCAAGTAAATCTTAAGATTAAGAAGAGGAACTATATGTTAGTCAATAAGATTGTGTTTAAAACTCTTAGACTACACCACATCAGATTTCAAGACTTGCCTTTGTGTTAGAAAGTCTGCTGATAAGATGGTGATTACTCTGGGGGTGGAATAGTGATTTTGGAGAAGTGTAAAAACCTATCTGAAGTCTCTAGGTCTACCAGAAAGGGACTGAATGTTAAAGTTGCAGGAAAGGTACTTATTCAGTCTAAGGAAAGTTCTATACATTTGTGGCACCATTCCAAATTGCCTTAACTACTAGTGTTACTTCCTGAATAACCAAGAAGTAGTTGCCAAAGGTATAGAATCCAGTATCCCAAGAGAGTAGACATATAGAGAGGAATTTCACATTATTAATGATTTTGTGATTAAGGAAGAGTAATGGTGGAGAAAAGGTTGTGTTTAATTCAACCTTTCAGATCCTATTACGAGGAGTTTACTACTACTACACTTGGTTTGTATATGAAGGTGTTGAGATTATTTGAAATGCACATTTTGTTTTATATTAGTGCAAGTGGGAGTTTGTTGGGTTTTATGCCCTAAATAAAACTCATTTCAATATAATCAGATTTACTTATTAATATAGATCAGAAATAACATTTAATGTTGCATGGTTCACATGATTTATTTCATGATTATATGTACATAATGTATGAATTCTATTTAAGTCCAGAACATATCAATTTGTTAATGATTATAGTGTTGTCAACACAGTGGAATATAATCTTAATTATATGTTCGAAAGTTTATTCCCTGATTTGTCAGAACACTGGATTTAGACTGACATGGTATAATCAGCAATAGGTATTCTTACACCTTGGATAAGTGTTATGTCCTTTCCAGGTCATTGGCAAAGTTTACTAGCATCGGATGTATGGAGTATACATCGGAAGGGACCGATATTGAACTTTGAGTAGATATATTAGAATTTACCGTAATATCTATTCAATTCAATATCACCTGTTGATCCTATATCAAATGATCTTAATCCTGATATGATTAGGTTCAATCTCAAAAGTGTTATTCGTATTCTTTGATTTGTTAGTTAAGCCTACTTTTGGGTCAGGGTGATACGTACATTTTGGGAACACGGTAGTGCAATTGAGTGGGAACGCTAACATAAATATGGAATCTATAGCTTCTATCTGGCGAATAGAAAGTAAAGGATGATTTCCTTCGAGCTTAACCAAACGAAAATAAATGGTGGAGATCTAATTTCACTTAGCTGAAATATCATTTATACAGGGTTAAGTGTTTTAAGGATAAAATACATTGTAGGGTGTTACGGTAATTTAATCCCTTTACAGTGTAAATCATCTCTATAGAGGATCATTGATCACATTAGGGTTATAATAATGGATACTAATGACGTGTCTATATCGTGGAACACATAGAGCATTCTATATACTGAGAGTGCAATTCTAAGTTCTATGCGTGGATTCAACGAAGAATTAATAAGTCAGTGAATTTAAGATTTAATTCTTGATCTACTTATTGGAAGCTCGGATATATAGACCCATGGTCCCCATACTAGTTGTGACCATACTGCTGTAAGACTCAGTTAATTGATTTTGATTAATCAATTATAATTCTAAAGTTAGACTACGTCTACTTTGTGAATTTTCACTAAGCAAGGGCGAAATTGTAAAGAAAAGAGATTCTAGGTTCATTTATTAATTAAGAGACTTTATATGTCTAATTAATAAATATATTAAATGACAATATTATTTAATAATTAATTTTAGTTATTAAAAAATTAGAATTGGCATTCAAATGGTTGAATTTGAAAATTGGCGTTTTTGAGAAAATGAGATGCAGAAATGATAAAACAGCAAAATTGCATAAGTTAGGCCCATTATCCAAGGCCCATGGCCGGCCACACTTATAGACATTTATCATTTATTTTTTCATTATTTTAATGCCAAATAATTCTAACCTAAACCTAGGTGGTTACCTATAAATAGATAGTGATGACTCTCATTCACACTTAACTTTGTTAGATGAGATTTGAGCCTCCTATTCTTTTCTCTATAGGCCGAACCTCTTCCCTTCTCTTTTCTTCTCCAAATTTCGAATTCCTTGAGTGAATGAGTGAGTGCCCACACACATCAAGTGGTATCTCAATCATAGTGTGTAAGACTGTTGAAAATCATCCAACAAGAAGGAGATTCAGCATCAAAGGAAGGAGAGAAAGAGATCCAGGTTCAGATATTGATAATGCTATGCTACAGAAAGGAATCAAGGGTTAGATATCTGAACAGAATGAGTCATTATATTCCGCTGCACCCAATGTAAGGTTTTCTTAAACTTTATATGTGTTTATTTCATTGTTTTAGAATTCATATTAGGATGTTAATGAAACATACTTGTTAGTAAATCTAGATCCTGGTAAAATATATCCAACACTCCCCTCACATGAACTACCCCAATTGTGAAGGCCCATTTGCCTTATTTACATAATTGTATTAGGTTAATTATATTAGTCTAACCTAATTAAAATTGAATTAACAACATAAATAACTTTTAAAATATATGAAATTTAATTTTTCATTTAATATTTTAAAATTAATTTTAGAAAAACACTTAGTAAATGAAATTGTTCTAGATAGTTATTTCTAGAACTAGTTATTTTTTTTTTCTAATATTTAATTAGGAAAATATCATAGATTGTGAAATTAATTGTTTAATAATTAATTTTGGTACAATCTAAGTTAAGTATATTTTTCCTAGTATTAAACTAGAATTAATAACTAAGTCTCATCTATACTTAATTATTTATTTCTTGAATTTATTACCTTTAATTAAATTGAATATTTAAATATTTAAGTTGATTTTCATCATGATACTTAAATATTATTATTTTCATGTTATTTAATTAAAATTGAAAATTATTTTAAGTTTGAAATCTTATTTAAGAATAACTTAAATTTGAATAATTTTCAAAATATATTTTATTTTATTTTATTAATCTTTTTCCCACAATTTCGAAATTGCATTTCTTAAATGCAGAAATTTCGAATTTTATTTGAAAAATAGATTAAAGTTGAAAATTATTTATTTTAATTTTGGACCAACTTAAATCAATGATTTTCTCATTTAATGATTAATTAAAATAAATGAAGTAACATATATTTAATTAGAAAATGAATTAATTAGTCAATGAAAGTCTAGATAGACATTAGATGTTTTGCTTGAAGTATTTTTCTAGTGTATTTAATGTTGGGTTTTATGCCCTAAATAAAACTCATTTCAATATAATCAGATTTACTTATTAATATAGATCAGAAATAACATTTAATGTTGCATGGTTCACATGATTTATTTCATGATTATATGTACATAATGTATAAATTCATCTGAAACCCTTTTCAAATACTTGATCCTGTTTATTGTGCCGTCAACACATTGGAAAGTAAACATGACTATGTGAATAAAGTTTCCTAGATTTATCAGACATAGGGTTTTACTGATATGATAATCTACACCAGAGTTTACTTGCATTTGGAGAAGTGCTATGTTCTTTCCAGAGCATTGGTTAAAGTAAAGCTCAGGTTGGATGCATGGAGTATGCATCGGAAGGGACCGATATTGAACTTTGACTTAGATTTATTAAACTTACCGTAAAATCTATTCAAGTCAATATCGCCTAGTTGATCCTAGATCAAATGTTCTTAATCCTGTTATGATTAGGCTCAATCTTGAAAGGCTATTCGTGTTCTTTGATTTGTTAGTTAAGCCTACTTTTAGGTCAGGGTGATACGTACATTTTGGGAACACGGTAGTGCAATTGAGTGGGAGCGCTAGCATAAACATGGAATCTATAGCTTCTATCTGGCGAATAGTAAGCAAAGGATGATCTCCTTCGAGCTTGACCAAACGAAAATAAATGGTGGAGATCTCATTTCACATAAGCTGAAATATCATTTATACGAGGTCAAGTGTTTTAAGGATAAAATACATAGTAGGGTGTTACGGTAATCTAATCCCTTTACAGTTTAGATCATTCATATAGAGGATCATTGATCACATTAGGATTATAACAATGGATAACTAATGATGTGTCTATATGGTGGAACATATAGAGCATTCTATATACTGAGAGTGCAATTCTAAGTTCTATGCGTGGATTCAACGAAGAATTAATAAGTCAGTGAATTTTAGTCCTAAATTCTTGATCTACTTATTGGAAGCTCGGTTATATAGACCCATGGTCCCCCCACTAGTTGAGATAATATTGCTTGTAAGACTCATGTAATTGATTTTGATTAATCTATTATAATTCACAAATTAGACTATGTCTATTTGTGAAATTTTCACTAAGTAAGGGCGAAATTGTAAAGAAAGAGTTAATAGGGGCATATTTGTTAATTATGATACTTTGTATGGTTCAATTAATAAATATGATAAATGACAATATTATTTAATAATTATTTATAGTTATTAAATAGTTAGAATTGGCATTTAAATGGTTGAATTAGGAAATTGACATTTTTGAGAAAATCAGATACAAAAGGTGTTAAAATTGCAAAATTGCAAAAAGCAAGGCCCAATCCACTAAGCCATGGCCGACCACCTTTGTAGGCTTTTTAAGTTGATATTTTCATTATTTTAATGCCAAATAATTCAAACCTAACCCTAGTGGAATGCTATAAATAGATAGTGAAGGCTTCAGGAAAACACACTTCTTATTCAGAAAACCTGAGCCTCTCTCTCTACCTTGGCCGCCACCCTCACTCTCTCTTCTTCCTTGATAATTTCGACTTACCTTAGTGATTAGAGTAGTGCCCACACACATCAAGCAATACCTCAATCATAGTGAGGAAGATCGTGAAGAAAGATCATCAGCAAAGGAGTTTCAGCATCAAAGATTCAGAGAAAGAGATCCAGGTTCAGATATTGATAATGCTCTGCTACAGAAAGGAATCAAGGGCTAGATATCTGAACGGAAGGAGTCATATTATTCCGCTGCACCCAATGTAAGGTTTCCTAAACTTTATATGTGTTTATTTCATCGTTTTAGAAAGTTCATATTTAGGGTGTTAATCAACATACTTGTGAGTAGATCTAAGATCCTGGTAAAATAATTTTCAACATTTAATTAAATAGAAAATTAATATTTAAGTTGATTTTCATCTTGATACTTAAATATTTGAAATTTTTCTTAAATATTTAATTAAATAGGAAAAATTATTTTTTTTATTGTAAATTAATTTTATTAATTAATTTTGGGCCAACATAAAATTAAGATAATTTTTCCAAGATTCATTTTTATTTTATTTTAAAGCATTTTTTCGAAAATAGTATTTTTAAATACTTCAATTTTTCGAAATGCAATATATATTTATAGAAAATTAAATTTGAGTTGTAAATTAATTTAAATTAATTTTGAAACAACTTAAATTGAATGTTTTTCTAAATATTTATTGGAAATTATTACTAAGATGGAAATAGTTCATGTTATTTTCATATCCATCTAAGTAAAATTTATAAATATTAAATTAAAATTTATATTTAGAATTTTTCATTCTAAATTGAAAATTTTTATTAAATAAATATATATTTCAAATAAATTTATTAAAATAAATATTAAAAGAAAATACACTCTAAATAATGAGCTTTATTATTAGGACATTCGATCTCCATTGTTGGTTTTACATAATTTTTGTTTTAGTGAGTAATCCTCCCTAATGGAGGAACGTTCATTAACAAGTTAGCACCGTTTAATCTCGAAAGATAAGTAGATTTGTAAGTGTTTTATATGGTATTGATCACCCTAATGGTGGCGACTGTATTTGACTTACAAAATATGAAACAATGGTGGAAGCTCATAAGATAGAATAGCCTTGACTCTCGCCTAAACGGGACAACGTTGGATTCCAATCTTGATCGAATAAAAGGTTGCTAGAATGTTTAACATTTTAGATGAGCTGACAACGCTGGATTCCATTGTTGGTTTTACATAACATTTTAGTATTTTCACTTGTCATTCCTACTTGCTATATGTTTAATAATTTCTGAATTGTGTATGAATTTATATTGAACCATGTTATTTTCTGTTATTAAATAGTAGTTTAATTTCGAATCTTCATTGTTGGTCTAACTTGGTTTGTTTTTCTAATGAGATAAATCCCTAATAGATTTTCACCATTAGACATACATAATAGTGTTAGATCTCAAAAGATAAATATTGTATATGAAACATCTAGCTGTTCATCAATTGATGACACCTTAGAGTAGTATTTTACAATATGAAACAAGAAGATTGTATAAATAAGATTACTTTGACTCGCGTTAATCGAATCATCGTTGGATTCTTATTTAAAACAACGAAATTATCCTAATTCCTCTTAGCTTATTCATTTCGAATTAGCTCAATAACATATCATTGGATGAATGGTCTATAAATCATTTCATGTCATTCTATTTTCTCTTAAGAAATTAAATGACGCATATGATTATATTCTTGAAATTCTATCCCAAATGATATAAATCCTCAATCTTAGAAATCTCCTACTTGTATGGGCAAATCAAACTTAGAGTTAAATTAGTAGTGGTGGTCCAAGAAAGAATTACTCATTATATTTCGTATAAATTTAAGTCTTAGACTTTAAATTTTAGATTCCAAAAATTTTTACAATACAGTTTCACTTTCACAAGTGTTTAATAACCATTTTCTATCAATGGATTCAAACTGTATGGAATATGAGTTTAGTATTCTGTGACCAGAATCCACTTACACTATTCTAAGATTTCTTTAAAGTAACAAACCTAAGTCATCAAAAGACACAACCACACATTTTTTTTAATCTATGGCATTTGTATCTTGTTCATATTGATTTTGACAAGATCAATCTCTGCAAAGAGTTAATATGCCTATATCCACTGAAAGTAGTTCATCTCATTCGCAGATGGATGCACATTCAGGGGTGGATATGAGTTTTTCGTTTTATTCTTAAAATGACCACTCTAGATTTTACCTTATTCAAAAGAAATTTGAAATGTTTGAAAAATTTCATGAATTTCTACCAATGGGGATAAACCATTAAGGTAAATGGTTAAAGATCTTGCGAACTGATACGGGTGGAGAAATACTTAGTAGATATGCAGTTCAAAGATCATTAATTTGTTTTTTTGAATTATATCCAAACTTACATCCCCAGAAATTTCGATTTGCATATTGATGATTTGTAAAGCCCGCTTAGTTAATTTGGAAATTAGCAGTTGTTTATGTTTAATCATGAAATTATTTATAGCTATTTAAATAATTTATTACTGTTATTTATGGAATTCAGAAATGCATGGTTATGTCATCAGTAGTTTTTATATTTTGCATTTCCGGTGTCCGGTATTTTGGAACTCGGCGTTTGGCTCAGTAGAAATCACAACTTAGTATGTTAGTAATTTGGGGACGGGTTTTAGACATTGGGAATGTCGGGAATGGCCGGGAATTTAGAATTTCCCAAAAATACCCCTTTAGTATGATTTTCATGATTTTATGGTGGAGGGGCAAAATGGTCTTTTTGCCCCATTAGTGTTTTGTCTTATGTGAGTTATTAATTGGAATAAATGTTTATTTTAATTGTTAATCTTGGCTGAAATAAATGGTTTAAGTGGCTTTATTCATTACTCTTCTCATTTTCCATACTTAGCAAAAATTAAGAAAAAACTTTGAAAAGAAAATTCTCTCAAGCCTTCTCTCTATTTCGGCTGAGGCTTTTGGGTGCATGAAGCTGATTTTTCTCTTTGATTTCCAAGCAACTCTCATCCATTCAAAGCATTCTTCAAGCTAGGTTAGCTTCTCTTGATTTTCCTTCTTTGAAATTATGAAAAAAATGGTGAAAAGTGAGTAAAATGCATGCTTTTGTGGCTGTTATTATTGCTGTGTTTGGTTGTTAATTTCTGAGGTTCAAAGCATGTTTAATTGATGTTATTTGAGTTGTTTGAAGCATGTTAGTTAGGTTGTTCAAAGCTTGAAATTTTCTATGCAAAATGTGTGATTTTGATGAAATATTGTGTAATCTGTTACTATGTTGTTGCTGTTGTTCTTGTGTGTTTTCAGAAGCTTATTCATGCTTAGTTAAGTAGAATTAACCAGGTTTTATTGCATGTTAGTGGATTTAACCAAGTTTGAGTTTTGGAACTCAAAGCTTGGTCTTTAATGGTGAATTTTGTCTCTGTGAGTTCTGGGTGAATTTGTTGCCTTTAAATGGTTATTTGGGGCATATAGAATGTGTCCGGAAGGTTTGGATTGATTTGGGTTTGAATTGATCAAGTTAGGAATTTTTGAAAAATTCTGCGAGGAACCTAATTCCGGTTGTGCAACCGGAATTCCGGATGGGTGTCCGGTAATTCCGAACCGCATGGGTTGGGCAACCTGGTCTACCTATTGGGGAATTTTCAGAAACCCTAGTTTTCCTCGTTTTTATGTTTTTAGGGGTATTGCCATGATTTTTATCGATAGGGAAACTTTTAGTTCCTTGTTTTAGTCCCCGGGAAGTGATTTAGCGTGTCACTTATAGCGTTGTGATTTTTATGGTTTAGGAGCCAGTAATCCGCCACTCAGCTTCAGTTCCGGTAAAGTTGACGCACACCCGAAATCTAATCCGTAAGATTAGTATAACAGTATGCATATGTAGATTACATGTTTAGCGTGCATGTAGGAAGCCTGCTAGATTACATTAGTTATGTATTTAGGCTTCGAACCATCCAACCCTGTCACGTCGGTACAGGCTGGAGTATGACCAAGAATGAGTATGACCGGCTCGACCGATCAGCCGACATTTGGTTGGTGGTTCAAAGGCTATTGACCTATCCGTCGGTACAGGCCGGAGTATGACCAGTAGCCGGAGTATGACCGGTTCGACCGATCAGGAGGATACTTGTCAATAGTACCGTCCCTATGAACGTTCAAAACCCGCACCATGTTGGACATGGCAAGTAGTGGCTCGCACCATGTTGGACATGGCGATGGCGGGACTCAGTATCGTGTTGGACACGGCAGTTAGAATTATGTATGATATTATTATGCTTTTCTTACTGAGTCTGTCGACTCACAGTTTATGTTCATGTGTAGGTAAAGGCAAGGCTATAGGTGATGGACCGTGAGCGAGCTTATGAGATTGTACATGTCGGGGCGGTTAGGCCTGGAGCGTACGATCCTCGGGACAGCAAGGCTGAGTTTTTGTATTTGGTCGTTAGACGACTTTATTTTGATGTAACAGATAAACAGTTAAACTTTTTGTAAATATTTTTATAATCGGGATCCCGAGTCTTTTGTAATATGGTTTTATAAGTTTAATTAAAAAGCAAAATTTTAATTAATCACGTTTTTCCATAAACCTCGTTGATTAGCAACGAGCTGCACAGTACGTTTGAAAATCACGTAATACGCCTAAGATAGTTAGGGTGTTACAATTTGGTATCGTAGCCCGAGTTGTCTTCCGAAGATCGTCACGACATGTACAATCATCATCGGCAGCTAGCTCGGTTCACGGTTCCCGCAAGCCTTTATTGCTTTAGTAGTTTATTTTATTCAGTTATGAAAAAGAAAAGCCTGTTAGGAAGCATGTTAGTAGCCTGATAGTAGAATAGGCGCATGTTTCATTTCTAATTTCCAAATTAAGCGGCATTAGTAAGCTCGCCTTGAATACGACCTGATATGCCAACTCTTGGTTTCGCAGGCGGTTCTAACTAGATGGACGCCAGGCGGACTACCAGGAGTCAGGGCAACTCCGTAGGGTCGAATCAAGGACAGGGAGCTCAGTTTCCCCCACCTGCTAGGGGCCGAGGCAGAGGTCCCCGAGGCAGGGCTCGTGGCCGGGGTGATGAGAACCCGCCACAGGCTGCCCAGGCTCCCCCAGCCGATCAGGGAGTCCCGAACTGGGAGTTACGGTTTGCGGAGATGCAAGCCCGGATCGAAGAACAAGACCTCGAGATTCAGAGGTTGAGACAGCAGGGTGCTCCTGCAGTTCCTGTGCCCATAGTTCCAGTGGCACCTGCCCCTGCTGCCCAGGCCGAGATAGTGGTGGCGGCCCATAGATTGGAACCTTTATATGAGCGGTTCCGGAAGCAAGCACCTCCGGTATTCCTGGGAGGTCCGGATGTAATGAAAGCCGAGCAATGGCTGACGGTGATCACCAAGATACTGAATTTCATGGGTGTCACCGGTAACGACAGAGTGGTGTGCGCCACGTTTCAGTTCCAGGAGGACGCCCTGGTATGGTGGGACATGGTGTCTCAGATCCATGACGTCACCACCATGACCTGGGAAAGGTTCCAAGAACTCTTCAACGCAAAGTACTACAATGAGGCGGTCAGAAGCGCCAAGAGGAAAGAGTTCGTTCACCTGACCCAGCGGGAGAACATGAGTGTCACTGAGTATACTACTCAGTTTGATCGGTTGGCGAGGTTAGCCTCGGGAATTGTGCCGACCGACTTCAGCAAGAAGGAGAAGTATCTGGACGGGTTGAATCCCAAGATCAGGCATGACCTGATGATCACCACCGACGACAGCACCACCTATGCTCAGATGGTGGAGAAGGCACTGCGAGCTGAGGGCGCAGTGGGGTGCATGTCAGAATCAGCCAGTACTCCGGTGAGTGGCGGAGCTCCTACCCCTCCTGCATCAGGTTATAGCAGGGGGAGTAGTGGTTCGGCCATTGATCAGAGGAAGAGGGCACCCACTGCTTCCGGTGGCTCGAGTCAGAACAAGAGGTTCCGGGGGAACCAGAATAGAGGGAGTCGTCCTGGTGGTACTGAGACCCGATTCTCCTATCCCGAGTGCCCTAGCTGTAAAAGGCACCATCGGGGTGAGTGCAAAGGTCAGGGATGCTTTCATTGTGGCATGCCCGGACACTTCAAGAGGGAATGTCCCCAGCTCCGACCAGAGGCACCGCGAGCTCCAGCGATACCCACTCCAGCCAGGGTGTTCGCTATCACGCAGGCTGATGCAGATGCCAGCCCATCAGTAGTCACAGGTCAGCTTTCTATCAACAACTCGCTTTATTCAGTGCTGTTTGATTCTGGGGCTACACATTCTTATGTAGCGGCCAGGGTCTTTAGTAAGTTGGGTAGACCCTTTGATAGATGTGAATCAGGGTTTGGAACCCTGTTACCTGGCGGAGAATTAGTTATCTCCAATAGGTGGATTAGGTCTATGCCGATCAGGATAGATGGTAGAGAGTTAAGCGCTGATCTGATAGAGATGAGCTTAGTCGAATTTGATATTATTTTAGGAATGGATTTCCTATCTAAATATTCGGCGAGCATTGATTGTAAAAGGAAGATGGTGGTCTTCCAACCGGAAAGTGAAGAACCGTTTGTATTTGTGGGTTCGGTTCAGGGATCTCGGATCCCGGTGATCTCGGCTATGTCAGCGAGAGAATTGTTGCACGGCGGGTGCTTAGGGTTTCTGGCCGTGGTGGTGGACACCACTCGGCCAGACACCATTCGGCCAGAGGACATCAGAGTGGTTCGGGAATTTTTGGACGTTTTTCCCGAAGAACTTCCAGGGTTACCACCTCAGCGGGAGATTGACTTCGTGATTGACTTGGCACCAGGGGTGGATCCGGTTTCCAAAGCCCCGTATAGGATGGCTCCAGCTGAACTTAAGGAATTAAAGATTCAGCTCCAAGGGTTGCTTGACATAGGGTTCATTCGGCCCAGTGTGTCACCCTGGGGAGCCCCGGTTTTGTTCGTCAAGAAGAAGGATGGATCTATGAGGATGTGCATCGACTGCAGGGAGTTGAACAAGCTGACGGTGAAGAATAAATATCCATTACCTAGGATCGATGACTTGTTCGATCAGCTTCAGGGGAAGACGGTCTTTTCTAAGATTGATCTCCGTTCGGGTTATCATCAGTTGAGAATCCGAGAGGAGGACATTCCGAAGACGGCTTTCCGCACTAGGTATGGACACTACGAGTTTCTGGTTATGTCATTCAGACTAACCAATGCTCCTGCAGCATTCATGGACCTGATGAATAGAGTATTCAAGGATTTCCTCGAAATCTGTGTGATTGTGTTTATCGACGACATCCTCGTGTACTCTCAATCAGAAGAGGAGCACGAGTTACATCTTCAGATGGTACTGCAACGACTTCGAGAACATAAGCTTTACGCCAAGTTCAAGAAATGTGAGTTCTGGTTGTCTCAGGTGTCCTTCCTAGGGCACATTGTGAGTAAAGATGGGATCAAGGTGGATCCCGGGAAGATTGAATCCGTCAGAGATTGGCCGAGACCGAAGACAGTGACAGAGATCAGAAGCTTCTTGGGTTTAGCTGGGTACTACCGTAGGTTCGTGGAGGGGTTCTCCAAAATTTCAATGCCCCTAACCGAGCTTACAAAGAAAAATCAGAGGTTTATTTGGTCAGATAAGTGCGAAGCTAGCTTTCAGGAGCTAAAGCAGAGATTGATTACTGCTCCGGTGCTAGCTTTGCCTTCGGACAAGGAGAAGTTCGTAGTCTACTGTGACGCATCCAAACAGGGTTTGGGGTGCGTATTGATGCAAGCCGATCGGGTTATCGCTTATGCCTCCCGTCAGTTAAAGGATTATGAACAGCGATACCCGACTCATGATTTAGAATTGGCCGCAGTGGTTTTTGCACTGAAGATTTGGCGGCATTACCTTTATGGGGAGAAGTGTGAGATCTATACCGACCATAAAAGTCTCAAGTATTTCTTTACTCAGAAAGATTTGAACATGAGACAAAGGCGTTGGTTGGAATTAGTGAAGGATTATGATTGTGAGATCCTCTATCATCCCGGAAAAGCCAATGTAGTGGCCGATGCCCTGAGCAGAAAGGGTCCCGGACAAGTAGCTAGCATGGTTCAGATCTCACCTCAGCTAGCAGAGGATATGGTTAGATCCAGCATTGAGTTTGTGGTAGGTCAGCTTCACAACTTGACGCTGTAATCTGATCTATTAGAAAGAATAAAAGTCGCTCAGATGACAGATCCGGAGTTAGTGAAAATCCGAGATGAGATATTGGCTGGTCAAGCCAAAGACTTTTCAGTGTCAGACAGTGGGATGCTTTTGTATAAAGCCAGGGTTTGTGTTCCGAACAGTGTGGAACTTAGAAATGAGATCTTTGAGGAGGCTCATTCTACCCCGTTGCATCCCGGCACCACCAAGATGTACCAAGATTTGAAACCGTACTTCTGGTGGAACGGTATGAAGAAGAATTTGGTAGAATTCGTATCGAGATGCCTCACTTGTCAGCAGATCAAGGCTGAACATCAGAGACCAGCAGGGTTGTTGCAGCCTCTAACCCTACCAGAATGGAAATGGGAGGATATTACGATGGATTTTGTGGTCGGGTTACCTAGGACCACGGGTATGTATGATTCCATCTGGGTAGTGGTGGATCGATTTACGAAATCTGCTCATTTTCCACGGTTAGAACAACATTTTCAGTGGATCACGGGCGTAACCGTACGTCGTAGAGATAGTGAGACTTCACGGGGTACCGAAGTCTATAGTTTCGGACAGGGATCCGAAGTTCACCTCCAAATTTTGGCAAAGTTTGCAACGGGCAATGGGTACAAAGCTAAAATTCAGTACAGCATTCCATCCTCAGACAGATGGTCAGTCCGAAAGGACAATTCAGATATTGGAGGATATGTTGAGAGCCTGTGTTATGGACTTTGAAGGCTCATGGAGTAAGTATCTACCGTTGATAGAATTCTCTTACAACAACAGTTATCAGAGTACGATAGGGATGGCTCCCTATGAACTGTTGTACGGTAGGAAATGTAGATCCCCTATCCACTGGGATGAGACAGGGGAGAGGAAATACCTAGGTCCTGAGTCAGTTCAGCGGACCAATGAGGCGATAGAGAAGATAAAAGCTAGAATGCTTGCCTCACAGAGCAGACAGAAGAGTTACGCAGATCCGAAACGCAGAGATGTTGAGTTCCAAGTAGGGGAACATGTGTTTTTACGGGTATCTCCGATGAAGGGGATTAAACGTTTCGGGAAAAGAGGCAAGTTATGCCCTAGATTTACAGGACCTTTCGAGATTCTCGAGAAGATAGGTCAAGTGGCATATCGGTTAGCATTGCCTCCAGCCTTATCAGCAGTGCACAACGTATTCCATGTCTCAATGTTGAGAAAATACGTTTCAGACCCCTCTCATATACTCAGTTATGAGAGTCTTCAGCTTCAGCCAGACATGTCATATGAGGAACAACCAGTGCAGATCCTGGATAGAAAGGATAAAGTCCTTCGGAATAAGACCATAGCATTGGTCAAGGTTCTCTGGAGAAACAGTAAGGTGGAAGAAGCCACCTGGGAGCTAGAGTCAGATATGCGAGCTCAATATCCAGAGTTATTCAGGTTAGATTTCGGGGACGAAATCCTTTTAAGGGGGGAATAGTTGTAAAGCCCGCTTAGTTAATTTGGAAATTAGCAGTTGTTTATGTTTAATCATGAAATTATTTATAGCTATTTAAATAATTTATTACTGTTATTTATGGAATTCAGAAATGCATGGTTATGTCATCAGTAGTTTTTATATTTTGCATTTCCGGTGTCCGGTATTTTGGAACTCGGCGTTTGGCTCAGTAGAAATCACAACTTAGTATGTTAGTAATTTGGGGACGGGTTTTAGACATTGGGAATGTCGGGAATGGCCGGGAATTTAGAATTTCCCAAAAATACCCCTTTAGTATGATTTTCATGATTTTATGGTGGAGGGGCAAAATGGTCTTTTTGCCCCATTAGTGTTTTGTCTTATGTGAGTTATTAATTGGAATAAATGTTTATTTTAATTGTTAATCTTGGCTGAAATAAATGGTTTAAGTGGCTTTATTCATTACTCTTCTCATTTTCCATACTTAGCAAAAATTAAGAAAAAACTTTGAAAAGAAAATTCTCTCAAGCCTTCTCTCTATTTCGGCTGAGGCTTTTGGGTGCATGAAGCTGATTTTTCTCTTTGATTTCCAAGCAACTCTCATCCATTCAAAGCATTCTTCAAGCTAGGTTAGCTTCTCTTGATTTTCCTTCTTTGAAATTATGAAAAAAATGGTGAAAAGTGAGTAAAATGCATGCTTTTGTGGCTGTTATTATTGCTGTGTTTGGTTGTTAATTTCTGAGGTTCAAAGCATGTTTAATTGATGTTATTTGAGTTGTTTGAAGCATGTTAGTTAGGTTGTTCAAAGCTTGAAATTTTCTATGCAAAATGTGTGATTTTGATGAAATATTGTGTAATCTGTTACTATGTTGTTGCTGTTGTTCTTGTGTGTTTTCAGAAGCTTATTCATGCTTAGTTAAGTAGAATTAACCAGGTTTTATTGCATGTTAGTGGATTTAACCAAGTTTGAGTTTTGGAACTCAAAGCTTGGTCTTTAATGGTGAATTTTGTCTCTGTGAGTTCTGGGTGAATTTGTTGCCTTTAAATGGTTATTTGGGGCATATAGAACAGGTCTGGAAGGTTTGGATTGATTTGGGTTTGAATTGATCAAGTTAGGAATTTTTGAAAAATTCCTGCGAGGAACCGGAATTCCGGTTGTGCAACCGGAATTCCGGATGGGTGTCCAGTAATTCCCAAAACCGGAATTCCGGTTGGGCAACCGGTCTACCGGTTGGGGAATTTTCAGAAACCCTAGTTTTCCTCGTTTTTATGTTTTTAGGGGTATTGCCATGCTTTTTATCGATAGGGAAACTTTTAGTTCCTAGTTTTAGTCCCCGGGAAGTGATTTAGCGTGTCACTTATAGCGTTGTGATTTTTATGGTTTAGGAGCCAGTAATCCGCCACTCAGCTTCAGTTCCAGTCAGGTTGACCGGCACACCTGAAATCGGAATCCAGGTAAGATTAGTATAACAGTATGCATATGTAGATTACATGTTTAGCGTGCATGTAGGAAGCCTGCTAGATTACATTAGTTATGTATTTAGGCTTCGAACCATCCAACCCTGTCACGCTCGGTACGGCCGGAGTATGACCAAGCGGAGTATGACCGGCTCGACCGATCAGCCGACATTTGGTTGGTGGTTCGGTGCTATTGACCTATCCCGTCGGTACAGGTGGAGTATGACCGATGGCCGGAGTATGACCGGTTCGACCGATCAGGAGGATACTTGTCAATAGTACCGTCCCTATGAACGTTCAAAACTCAGTACCATGTTGGACATGGTAGTAGTGGCTCAGTACCATGTTGGACATGGCAGTAGCGGGACTCAGTATCGTGTTGGACACGGCAGTTAGAATTATGTATGATATTATTATGCTTTTCTTACTGAGTCTGTCGACTCACAGTTTATGTTCATGTGTATGTAAAGGCAAGGCTATAGCTGATGGACCGTGAGCGAGCTTATGAGATTGTACATGTCGGGGCGGTTAGGCCTGGAGCGTACGATCCTCGGGACAGCAAGGCTGAGTTTTTGTATTTGGTCGTTAGACGACTTTATTTTGATGTAACAGATAAACAGTTAAACTTTTTGTAAATATTTTTATAATCGGGATCCCGAGTCTTTTGTAATATGGTTTTATAAGTTTAATTAAAAAGCAAAATTTTAATTAATCACGTTTTTCCATAAACCTCGTTGATTAGCAACGAGCTGCACAGTACGTTTGAAAATCACGTAATACGCCTAAGATAGTTAGGGTGTTACATGATTAGTTACTAGTCGTTGCCTAAATCCTTCTATGGTAATACAATTTCAGAATGATGCAATGGTTGGGTACTTAGTGTAAATCATTACTAGATTCATGGATGACCTAATCAAAATATTAAGAAAAGCTAGAACTGTTAACCATGGTTTGTTAGCTATTCTAAGTGATTAGGGGTGGACCATCCCATAGTCAATAGATAAGAAAGTGTTTGTTTAAACAAATACTACTTTTCTAAGAAAATGACTAAGTCTGAAAATAAAGTAGCAAATAAAGGAGATATTTTTCTTGATTCCAAAAGTGTTCTATCATCTTATTCTTTACATGATGATTCAACTGCCTCTGTTGTCTTAACACAACCGAAGAGGTTAGTACCATTTAGTTTTCTTAGACATAATTCACGGTACCTTGTCGTAGTGGGAGAGTTTCAAGGAACTTCACTTCTTATGACTTGGAAGACACTTGCGATTAAAATCCATTGTAAGTTTAAACAAGTAATGGATTGTCAAGATAAGAAACTTAGAAGAAAAGCCAATAGAACTACAGTTTGATCCATTCACATGGAGTAACCTAAAGTTTTCTATTACGAGGACATAAAAGGAAATTTTTGTTTATAAGTCTATTCAATGGACTTAATAAAACTTCCTATTCCTAGTATTATAGGTTTGAGTTTATCTAAACCTGTGGCTTATGGTATACCTGGTAATTACTTACTCTAGTGCAAGCAGCTTACTTAAGTAAGATGCTGAAGCATTTTCTTTCTAATGACAATCTATAGAAGGTTCTCGACTTCTTGGCATAGATTTTATTTATCTAAGGAAAAGTCTCAACTATTCCAGAAAAGATAAATCCATGAAAGAATTTCTTAAATCAACAGTGAGAGGTCTCATATATGCTTTTGTATGCCTTAGACCAGACACCTGCTGTTGAGTGGGAGTAATGAGTAGGTATCATATTAATCCAGGAGAGGAGAATTGGAAGACAATCAAGTAAATTTTCAGATTAAGAAGAGGAACTATATTTTAGTCAATAAGGGTGTGTTTAAAACTCTTAGACTACACCACATCAGATTTCGAGACTTGCCTTTGTGCTAAAAAGTCTGCTGATAAGATGGTGATTACTCTGGGGGTGGAGTAGTGATTTTGGAGAAGTGTAAAAACCTATCTTAAGTCTCTAGGTCTACCAGAGAGAGACTGAATGTTAAAGTTGCAGGAAAGGTACTTATTCAGTCTAAGGAAAGTTCAATACATTTGTGGCACCGTTCCAACTTGTCTTAACTACTAGTCTTATTTCCTGAATAACCAAAAAGTAGTTGCCAAAAGTATAGAATCCAGTATCCCAAGAGAGTAGACATATAGAGAGGAATTTCACATTATCAATGATTTTGTGATTAAGGAAGAGTAATGGTGGAGAAAAGGTTGTGGTTAATTCAACCTTTCAGATCCTATTACGAGGAGTTTACTACTACTACACTTGATTTGTATATCAAGGTGTTGAGATTATTTGAAATGCACATTTTGTTTTATATTAGTGCAAGTGGGAGTTTGTTGGGTTTTATGCCCTAAATAAAACTCATTTCATTAATAAAGATCAGAAATAACATTTAATGTTGCATGGTTCACATGATTTATTTCATGATTATTTACATAATGTATGAATTCTATTTAAGTCCAGAACATATCAATTTGTTAATGATTATAGTGTTGTCAACACAGTGGAATATAATCTTAATTATATGTTCGAAAGTTTATTCCCTGATTTATCAGTTCACTGGATTTAGACTGACATGATAATCAGCGATAGGTATTCTTACACCTTGGATAAGTGTTATGTCCGTTCCAGGACATTGGCAAAGTTTACCAGCATCGGATGTATGGAGTATACATCGAAAGGGACCGATATTGAACTTTGATTAGATATATTAAAATTTACCATAATATTTATTCAATTCAATATCACCCGTTGATCCTAGATCAAATGATCTTAATCCTGATATGTTTAGGTTCGATCTCAATAGTATTATACATGTTCTTTGATTTGTTAGTTAAGCCTACTTTTGGGTCAGGGTGATACGTACATTTTGGGAACATGATAGTATAATTGAGTGGGAGCGCTAACATAAATATGGAATCTATAACTTCTATAGGAATTTAGAAGTGAAACAATGATATCATTCGAGCTTGGCTAAATAGAGATAAATGGTGGAGATCTCATTTCACTTCGCTGAAATATCATTTATACGGATCTAAGTGTTTTAAGGATAAAATACATTGAAGGTGTAACAGTAACTTAGTGCCTTTTCAATGTAGATTATCTATTAGAGGGTCATTGATGACATTAGGATTATAACAGTGGATAACTAATGACGTATCTATATCGTGGAACATATAGAGTGTTCTATATACTGAGAGTGCAATTCTAAGTTCTATGCGTGGATTCAACGAAGAATTAATAAGTCCGTGAATTTAAGATATAAATTCTTCATCTGCTTATTGGAAGCTCGGAAATATAGATCCATGGTCCCCATACTAGTTGAGACCATACTGCTTGTAAGACTCAGTTAATGGAATTTGATTAATCAATTATAATTCTAAAGTTAGACTATGTCTAGTTTATGAATTTTCACTAAGCAAGGGCGAAATTGTAAAGAAAAGAGATTCTAGGTTTATTTATTAATTAAGAGACTTTAGATGTCTAATTAATAAATATATTAAATGATAATATTATTTAATAATTAATTTTTAGTTATTAAATAATTAGAATTGGTATTTAAATGGTTGAATTTGAAAATTGGCATTTTTGAGAAAATGAGATGCAGAAATGATAAAACAGCAAAATTGCATAAGTGAGGCCCAATATCCAAAGCCCAGGCCGGCCACTATTGTAGGCTTTTATCATTTATTTTTTCATTATTTTAATGCCAAATAAATCTAACCTAAACCTAAGTGGTTACCTATAAATAGGTAGTGATGGCTTCAGGAAAAGATGATACAAAATCATTCCTTCAGAGAAAAATTTCTAGCCGCCACCTTCTCTCTTCTTTTCTTCTCTAAATTTCGAAATCCTTGAGTGAATGAGTGAGTGCCCACACACATCAAGTGGTATCTCAATCATAGTGTGTAAGACTGTGGAAAATCATCCAACAAGAAGGAGAATCAGCATCAAAGGAAGGAGAGAAAGAGATACAGATTCAGATCTTGGTGATGCTCTGCTACAGAAAGGAATCAAGGGCTAGAGATCTGAACGGAAGGAGTCATTATATTCCGCTGCACCCAATGTAAGGTTTACTAAACTTTATATGTGTTTATTTCATTGTTTTAGAAATCATATTAGGATTTTAATGAAACATACTTGTTAGTAAATCTAGATCCTGGTAAAATATATCCAACAAAAAGAATACATTGAAATAGAGTTTTATTTAGGGCACAAAGCCCAACAATATGGTCCCCAAACATGACAATGAATAAGATCAAAAAGTTTATCAAAAAATTTGTTATTACTTTGAAAGGGGAGTTTCCTTTATTTAGCAATAGGACAAACATAACATGGTTTATGCTTATGCAAATAAAAAATGTTACAGTTTAAAAGTATCTTTGAGAAAAATCAAGCACTTGTGAGACAAATTTCAAAGACGAGAGTGCCAGGTCTCAGCTGAGATAGAGAAAACTTGAGTGGAATTTGGTGTAGTATGAAGGATGCAAAGATCGTTGACAGTATTACTGTTGGGTTTTATGCCCTAAATAAAACTCATTTCAATATAATCAGATTTACTTATTAATATAGATCAGAAATAACATTTAATGTTGCATGGTTCACATGATTTATTTCATGATTATATGTACATAATGTATAAATTCATCTGAAACCCTTTTCACATACTTGATCCTGTTTATTGTGCCGTCAACACATTGGAAAGTAAACATGACTATGTGAATAAAGCTTTCCTAGATTTATCAGACATAGGGTTTTACTGATATGATAATCTACAACAGAGTTTACTTGCATTTGGAGAAGTGCTATGTTCTTTCCAGAGCATTGGTTAAAGTAAAGCTCAGGTTGGATGCATGGAGTATGCATCGGAAGGGACCGATATTGAATTTTGACTTAGATTTATTAAACTTACCGTAATATCTATTCAAGTCAATATCGCCTAGTTGATCCTAGATCAAATGATCTTAATCCTGTTATGATTAGGCTCAATCTTGAAAGGCTATTCGTGTTCCTTGAATTGTTAGTTAAGCCTACCTTTTGGTCAGGGTGATACGTACTTTTTGGGAACACGGTAGTGCAATTGAGTGGGAGCGCTATCATAAACATGGAATCTATAGCTTCTATCTGGCGAATAGTAAGCAAAGGATGATCTCCTTCGAGCTTGACCAAACGAACATAAATGGTGGAGTACTCATTTCACATAAGCTGAAATATCATTTATACGGGGTCAAGTGTTTTAAGGAATAAATACATTGTAGGGTGTAACGGTAATTTAATCCCTTTACAGTGTAGATCATTCATATAGAGGATCATTGATCAAATTAGGATTATAACAATGGATAACTAATGATGTGTCTATATGGTGGAACATATAGAGCATTCTATATAACTGAGAGTGCAATTCTAAGTTCTATGCGTGGATTCAACGAAGAATTAATAAGTTAGTGAATTTTAGTGCTAAATTCTTGATCTACTTATTGGAAGCTCGGTTATATAGACCCATGGTCCCCCCACTAGTTGAGATAACATTGCTTGTAAGACTCATGTAATTGGTTTTGATTAATCAATTATAATTCTCAAATTAGACTATGTCTTTTTGTGAATTTTTCACTAAGTAAGGGCGAAATTGTAAAGAAAGAGTTTATAGGGGCATATTTGTTAATTATGATACTTTGTATGGTTCAATTAATAAATATGATAAATGACAATATTATTTAATAATTATTTATAGTTATTAAATAGTTAGAATTGGCATTTAAATGATTGAATTAGGAAATTGGTATTTTTGAGAAAATCAGATACAAAAGATGTTAAAATTGCAAAATTGCAAAGCCCAAGGCCCAATCCATTAAAGGCATGGCCGGCCACCTATTGTAGCATTTTAAATTGATTTTTTCATTATTTTAATGCCATATAATTCAAATCTAACCCTAGTGGAATGCTATAAATAGATAGTGAAGGCTTCAGAAAAAATGACACTTTTCTTCTGACTTTTTCTATTCAGAAAAACTGAGCCTTCTCTCTCCCTATCTTTAGCTGACCACTCTCTCTCTTCTTCCTTGAGAATTTCGAAATCCTTAGTGATTAGAGTAGTGCCCACACACATCAAGCAATACCTCAATCATAGTGAGGAAGATCGTGAAGAAAGACATTCAGCAAAGGAGTTTCAGCATCAAGGATTCAGAGAAAGAGATCCAGGTTCATATATTGATAATGCTCTGCTACAGAAAGGAATCAACGGCTAGATATCTGAACGGAAGGAGTCATATTATTTCGCTGCACCCAATGTAAGGTTTCCTAAACTTTATATGTGTTTAATTTATCGTTTTAGAAAGTTCTTATTTAGGATGTTAATAAACATACTTGTGAGTAGATCTAAGATCCTGGTAAAATAATTCCAACAACTGGCCTCAGAGCCATGGTAATTGATTTACTTACATGTAATTTGGACTTTAAAACGATTGTTTGTATGTTCTTTGGATGGTATCATGTTGTATTGAGTGTTATTTGATGAATGATTGATGTTTGTGAAATTTTCGTAAAACGTAATTGTGATTTCGATTCTGGAATTATTTTTATCGGATAGTATGGAAAAAATTAAGCAAGTTAGCCTTTTACAGAACTCAATTTGGATTTTATTTGAATTAGTTATGATTTTTTGAAGATTTGACAAAATCGGGGCTATGCTGATAGTTTCCTGCGATCGCAGAACTGTCCGTACAGTTTCGAATTTTTCATTTTTTCTTCAATTTTTCATACTTTTTCATGGAATTAGCTTCCAATTTTTTGTATGGTTTTGTATATATACTATTACTATTCCTAATTCAATTCTAATTATCATTTTGAATTAATTTAAATTTTTTTTAAATTAATTCAAGATATTAGTGTAATTTGAATTCGAATAGAATTAGTATTTATCTTTTTGCTTAAAAATCTATCTTATTTTTAAATTTGATTATATTTTTTTTTTTAAATTTAAGGTCAGATTTTTTAGATATTTATAATATCTTTTAAGATATTTAAGATATTTTTAAAAATATCTTTTAAGATATTTATAAAATCTTTTAAGATATTTTAAAATATCTTATCCTTTAAGATATTTAAAAATATCTTATCTTTTAAGATTTTTTTTAAATCTTTTTAAGATATTTTGACCTTATTTAAATTTAAAATAGATATTTATAATCATGTAATTTTAAATAGATATAAGATAAAAAGTAGGTTTAATTTTAATTTTTTTTTTTATTTTCGAAATTTAATTTTAAATTCCGAAATTAATTTTTTTTTAAATTATTTTTCGAATATTAATTTTTTTTTAATTTAATTATTTATTTATTCGAAATTATTTATTTAAAATTAAATAAATCCTACTTCCAACTATCCAGCTAATTAACCCTGTTGCAGGAGTATATGTTTTAACTTATGTGTAAGTTTTTCAAAACCTATTATTACTTGATTGCACATAGCCATGGTTACCTTTTGCCAGATTTAATGATCTGATGGCTCCCTTGGTCAAGATAATAATTTGTAACAGGTATAATTTACAATCTTCTTTCATCTGTGTATGACCTAGCAACATGATAGGACCCATCCAAAGTGTGCCTGTGTGAGCCTATGTGTTTAATTTTATTATAGATGCATATAGGTTAATGTTGCTAAAATAAATTATCATAGTTTTTGATAGAATTTATTTAGACCCATTTAGTTTTTGGGCCTATTCAATTAATAACAGTTGTTCTTATTAAGGTTAAATTCCTCTCTTTTGGGCCTTGTGTGAGAGTTGGGAGCCATAGAAGTGGGTACGACATACTGAACCCAGCACCCCCTCACACAAACCACCCCAATTGTGAAGCCCATTTGCCTGATTTGAATGACTGTACTAGGTTAATTACACTAGTTTAACCTAATTAAAATTGATTAGCAACATAATTAATTTCATTTATTTTGAAATTAATTTAAGAAAAATATAGTTTAAAGAATTATTTTTTATTCTAAGCTAAACTATATGTATTTTCTTGTATTTAATTAAATATAGAATTATAACCATCTAGATTCTTTCTGGAACTTAATTTAAATTTTTCATTAAATATTCTTATTTAAGTTGATATTTAGTTATCTACAACTAACCAACTTAAATCTGAATATCTTTTGAATTCAAAATTTCAAAATTATGTTGAGGAATTTTAGGCATTGGTTATTAAGATTCTTTAGATATTTTTTTTAAGTTAATATCTTTTCGAATATTAACTTAAAATGGAATATTTTCAAATTAAGTGGTTACAACTTAATTTTTGATATTTAATTAAATTTAAATTTGAAAAATATTTAAGTTCTAGATTTTTTCTAATACAACTTAAATTAGATATTTTTTCAAATTTTGTGGAAAAGATACTTAGTCAAATAAGATATTTTCTAGATAGTTATTTCTAGACTACTTATTATTTCTAATATTAAATAGGAAAATATTATACATTGTGAAATTAATTATTTAAATAATTAATTTTGGTACAATTTATTTTAAGTATATTTTTCCTAGTATTAAACTAGAAATTAATAATTAAGCCTTCTCTACACTTAATTATTTATTTCTTGAATTTAATACATTTAATTAATTTGAAAATTAAATATCTAAGTTGATTTTATTATCATACTTAAATATTTCTTTTTCATGACATTTAATTAAATAGAAAATTATTTTTAGTTGAAATTTAATTTTTCAACTAAATTTAAATAATTTTCAAAATATATTTTTTCTTTATTTTATTAATCAATTTTCGAAATTGCATTTCTTAAATGCTAGAATTTCGAATTTTATCTTGAAAAATAGATTAAGTTGTAAATTAAATATTTATTTTAATTAATTCTTGGATCAACTTAAATCAATGATTTTTTCATTTATTGATTAATTTAAAATAAATTGAATTAAAGTATATTATTAGAAACTGAATTAATTAGTCAAAGGAAAATCTAGATAGGTGATATTTTTGCTTGAAGTATTTTTCTAGTGTATTTAATTAAATAGAAAATTAATATTTAAGTTGATTTTCATCATCATACTTAAATATTTGAAATTTTTCTTATATATTTAATTAAATAGGAAAATTATATTTTTTGTTGTAAATTAATTAATTAATTTTGGGCCAACATTAAATTAGAATAATTTTTCCAGGATTTATTTTTTATTTTAATATGCACTTTTCGAAAATTGTATTCTTATATACTTTAATTTTTCGAAATGCAATATATATTTATAGAAAATTAAATTTGAGTTGTAAATTAATTTAAATTAATTTTGTAACAACTTAAATATTTTTTTTCTAAATATTTATTGGAAATTATTACTAAGATGGATATAATTCATGTTATTTTCATATCCATCTAAGTAAAATTTATAAATATTAAATTAAAATTTATATTTAGAATTTTTCATTCTAAATTAGAAATTTTAATTAAATAAATATATATTTAAAATAAATAGAATAAATAAAGAGAATCAAAGAAAATACAACTCACTTTAAATAATGAGCTTGATTATTATTAAGATATTCGATCTCCATTGTGGGTTTTACACCGCGTTTGTTTTAGTGAGTAATCCTCCCTAATGGAGGAACGTTCATTAGCAATTTCGCACCGTTTAACCTCGCATGATAAGTAGTTTGTAAGTGTTTTGTATGGTATGGATCACCCTAATGGTGGCGACCATACTTGACTTGCAAATTATGAAACAATGGTGGAAGCTCATAAGATAGAATTGCCCTGACTCTCGTCTAAACGGGACAACGCTGAATTCCAATCTTGATCGAATAAAAGGTTGCTAGAATGGTTATCATTTTAGATGAGCTGACAACTCTATTCAATGGATGATGCTTTGACTCTCGCCTAAACGGGACAATCGTATCGCTTGTTGAAAAACCTTGGAAATTATTTAGGATTGTATGTTTTAGTATTTTCACTTGTCATTCCTACTTGCTATATGCTTATAATTTCTGAATTGTGTATGAATTTATATTGAACCATGTTATTTTCTGTTATTAAGTTGTAGTTTAATTTCGAATCTTCATTGTTGGTCCAACATGTTTGTTTATCTAATGAGATAAATCCCTAGTGGATTTTCACCATTAGACATACATAATAGTGTTAGATCTCGAAAGATAAATATTGTATATGCGACATCTAGCTGTTCATCAATTGATGACACCTTAGACTAGTATTTTTACAATATGAAACAAGAAGATTCATAAATAAGATTACTTTGACTTTCGCTAATCGAAGCATCGTTGGATTCTTATTTATAATCGAAATTATCCTAATTCCTCTTCGCTTATTCATTTCGAATTAGCTCCATAATATATCATTGGATGAATGGTCTATAAATCATTTCATGTCATTATATTTTCTCTTAAGAAATTAAATGACGCTTATGATTATAATCCCGAAATTCTATTCCCAATTGATATAAATCCTCAATCTTAGAAATCTCCTACTTGTATGGGCAAATCAGACTTAGAGTTATATTAGTAAGGCGGGTCCAAGAAAGAATTACTCATTATATTTGGTTGAATTTAAGTCTTTGACTTTAATTTTAGAATCCAAACAGAAATTTTCTTATATTTCTAATTCCAGATACAATACAGTTACACTTTCTCAAGTGTTTAATATCCATCTTTTATTAATGGATTAAAACTGTATGGAATATGAGTTAGGTATTCTGTGACCAGGATCCACTTGCAGTATTCTAAGAACTCTTTGATGTAACTATACCTAAGTCATCAAAACGACACAACCACATTTTTCTTAATCTATGGCATTTGTATCTTGTTCATAGTGGATTTGACAAGATCAATCTCTGCAAAGAGTTAATATGCCTATATCCACTGAAAGTAGTTCATCTCATTCGCAGATGGATGTACATTCAGGGGTGGATATGAGTTTTTCGTTGTATTCTTAAAACGATAACTCTAGATTATACCTTTTAGCAAAGAAATTTGAAATGTTTGAAAAATTTCATTAATTTCTAGCCATGGTTAAAACCATTAAGGTAAGTGGTTAAAGATCTTGCGAACTGATAGGGGTGGAGAAATAGTTAGTAGATATGCAGTTCAAAGATCATTAAATTGATTTTTGAATTATATCCAAACTTACCTCCCGTAAATTTCGAGTTGCATGTTGATGATTAGTTACTAGTCGTTGCCTAATTCCTTCTATGGTAATACAATTTCAGAATGATGTAATGGTTGTATACTTAATGTAAATCATTAGTAGATTCATGGATGACCTAATCAAAATCTTAAGAAAAGCTAGAACTGTTAACCATGGTTTGTTAGCTATTCTAAGTGATTAGGGGTGGACCATCCCATTGTCAATAGATAAGAAAGTGTTTGTTCAAACAAATACTACTTTTCTAAGATAATCACTAAGTCTGAAAACAAGTAGCAAATAAAGGAGATATTTAATTCTTGATTCCAAAAGTGTTCTATCATCTTATATAATATATGATGATCCCACTGCCTCTGTTGTCTTGTCACAACCAAAGAGGTTAATACCATTTAGTTTTCTTCGACATAATTCACGGTACCTCGTCGTAGTGGGAGAGTTTCTAGGAACTCACCTTCTTATGACTTGGGAGACACTAGTGATTAAAATCCATTGTGAGTTTAAACAAGTAATGGATTGTCAAGATAAGAAACTAAGAAGAAAGCCAATAGAACTATGGTTTAATCCATTCACATGGAGTAACCTAAAGTTTTCTATTACAAGGACATAAAAGGAAATTTTCGTTTATAAGTCTATTCAATGGACTTAACAAAACTTCCTGTTCCTAGTATTACAGGTTTGAGTTTATGTAAACCTATGGCTTGTGGTATACCTGGTAATTACTTACTCTAATGCAAGCAACTTACTTTAGTAAGATGCTGAAGCATTTTCTTTCTAATGGCAATCTATAGAAGCTTCACAACTTCTTAGGTATAGATTTTATTTATCTAAGGAAAAGTCTTAACTATTCCAGAAAAGATAAAGCCATGAAAGAATTTCTTATATCAACAATGAAAGGTCTTAGATATGCTTTTGTATGCCTTAGACCAGATACCTGCTGTTGAGTGGGCGTAATGAGTAGGTATCAGATTAATCCAGGAGAAGAACATTGGAAGACAATCAAGTAAATCTTAAGATAAAGAAGAGGAACTATATGTTAGTCTATAAGGGTGTGTTTAAAACTCTTAGACTACACCATATCAGATTTCGAAATTTTCCTTTGTGCTAGTAAATCTTTCTGATAAGATGGTGGTTACTCTGGGGGTGGAATAGTGATTTTGGAGAAGTGTAAAAACCTATCTGAAGTCTCTAGGTCTACTAGAGAGGGACTGAATGTTAAAGCTGCAGGAAAGGTACTTATTCAGTCTAAGGAAAGTTCTATACATCTTTGGCACCATTCCAAATTGCCTTAAACTACTAGTGTTAATTTCCTGATTAACCAAAAGTAGTTGCCAAAGGTATAGAATCCAGTATCCCAAGAGAGTAGACATATAGAGAGGAATTTCACATTGTCAATGATTTTGTGATTAAAGGAAGAGTAATGGTGGAGAAAAGGTTGTGTTTAATTCAACCTTTCAGATCCTATTACGAGGAGATTACTACTACTACACTTGATTTGTATATCAAGGTGTTGAGATTATTTGAAACGCACTTTTTGTTTTATATTAGTGCAAGTGGGAGTTTGTTGTGTTTTATGCCCTAAATAAAACTCATTTCAATATAATCAGATTTACTTATTAATATAGATCAGAAATAACATTTAATGTTGCATGGTTCACATGATTTATTTCATGATTATATGTACATAATGTATAAATTCATCTGAAACCCTTTTCACATACTTGATCCTGTTTATTGTGCCATCAACACATTGGAAAGTAAACATGACTATGTGAATAAAGCTTTCCTAGATTTATCAGACATAGGGTTTTACTGATATGATAATCTACAACAGAGTTTACTTGCATTTGGAGAAGTGCTATGTTCTTTCCAGAGCATTGGTTAAAGTAAAGCTCAGGTTGGATGCATGGAGTATGCATCGGAAGGGACCGATATTGAACTTTGACTTAGATTTATTAAACTTACCGTAATATCTATTCAAGTCAATATCGCCTAGTGATCCTAGATCAAATGATCTTAATCCTGTTATGATTAGGCTCAATCTTGAAAGGCTATTCGTGTTCCTTGAATTGTTAGTTAAGCCTACCTTTTGGTCAGGGTGATACTGTTGGGTTTTATGCCCTAAATAAAACTCATTTCAATATAATCAGATTTACTTATTAATATAGATCAGAAATAACATTTAATGTTGCATGGTTCACATTATTTATTTCATGATTATATGTACATAATGTATAAATTCATCTGAAACCCTTTTCACATACTTGATCCTGTTTATTGTGCCGTCAACACATTGGAAAGTAAACATGACTATGTGAATAAAGTTTCCTAGATTTATCGACACATGTGGTTTTACTGATATGATAATCTACAACAAGAGTTTACTTGTATTTGGAGAAATGCTATGTTCTTTCCAAAGCATTGGTTAAAGTAAAGCTCAGGTTGGATGCATGGAGTATGCATCGGAAGGGACCGATATTGAACTTTGACTTAGATTTATTAAACTTACCGTAATATCTATTCAAGTCAATATCGCCTAGTTGATCCTAGATCAAATGATCTTAATCCTGTCATGATTAGGCTCAATCTTGAAAGGCTATTCGTGTTCTTTGATTTGTTAGTTAAGCCTACTTTTAGGTCAGGGTGATACGTACATTTTGGGAACACGGTAGTGCAATTGAGTGGGAGTGCTATCATAAACATGGAATCTATAGCTTCTATCTGGCGAATAGTAAGCAAAGGATGATCTCCTTCGAGCTTGACCAAACGAACATAAATGGTGGAGTACTCATTTCACATAAGCTGAAATATCATTTATACGGGGTCAAGTGTTTTAAGGAATAAATACATTGTAGGGTGTAACGGTAATTTAATCCCATTACAGGGTAGATCATTCATATAGAGGATCATTGATCACATTAGGATTATAACAATGGATAACTAATGATGCGTCTATATGGTGGAACATATAGAGCATTCTATATACTGAGAGTGCAATTCTAAGTTCTATGCGTGGATTCAACGAAGAATTAATAAGTTAGTGAATTTTAGTAATAAATTCTTGATCTACTTATTGGAAGCTCGGTTATATAGACCCATGGTCCCCGCACTAGTTGAGATAATATTGCTTGTAAGACTCATGTAATTGGTTTTGATTAATCAATTATAATTCTCAAATTAGACTATGTCTATTTGTGAATTTTTCACTAAGTAAGGGCGAAATTGTAAAGAAAGAGTTTTAGGGGCATATTTGTTAATTATGATACTTTGTATGGTTCAATTAATAAATATGATAAATGACAATATTATTTAATAATTATTTATAGTTATTAAATAGTTAGAATTGGCATTTAAATGGTTGAATTAGAAAATTAGCGATTTTGAGAAAATCAAATGCAGAAAAGGTAAAACTGCAAAATTGCAAAAAGTGAGGCCCAAATCCACTAAGCATGGCCAGCCACTTTTGTAGGCAATTTAAACTGATATTTTCATTATTTTAATGCCAAATAATTCAAACCTAACCCTAGTGGAATGCTATAAATAGATAGTGAAGGCTTCAGGAAATTTACACACTAAAATTTTCTATTTTTCCTTCAGAGAAAAACCTGAGCCTTTCTCTCTCCCTATCTTTAGCTGCCACTTCTTCTTTCTCTTCCCTCTTGAAATTTCGAAATTTCTTAGTGTATGAGTAGTGCCCACACACATCAAGTGATACCTCAATCATAGTGAGGAAGATCGTGAAGAAAGATCATCAGCAAAGGAGATTCAGCATCAAAGATTCAGAGAAAGAGATCCAGGTTCAGATATTGATAATGCTCTGCTACAGAAAGGAATCAAGGGCTAGATATCTGAACGGAAGGAGTCATATTATTCCGCTGCACCCAATGTAAGGTTTCCTAAACTTTATATGTGTTTATTTCATCGTTTTAGAAAGTTCATATTTAGGATGTTAATCAACATACTTGTGAGTAGATCTAAGATCCTGGTAAAATAATTTCCAACAACTGGCCTCAGAGCCATGGTAATTGATTTACTTGCAAGAAATTTGGACTTTAAAACGATTGTTTGTATGTTCTTTGGATGGTATCATGTTGTATTGAGTGTTATTTGATGATTGATTGATGTTTGTGAAATTTTCGTGAAAAATAATTGCGATTTTATCTCTGGAATTATTTTTATTGGATAGTATGGAAAAAATTAAGCAAGTTAGCCTTTTACAGAACTTAATTTGGATTTTATTTGAATTAGTTATGATTTTTTGAAGATTTGAAAAAATGGGGGCTGTGCTGATATTTTCCTGCGATCGCAAATCTGTCCGTACAGTTTCGAAATTTTTTGTTTTTCTTCAATTTTTCATGCTTTTTCATGGAATTAACTTCCAATTTTTTGTATAGTTTTGTATTTATACTATTACTATTCCTAATTCAATTCTAATTATCATTTTGAATTAATTTAATATTTTTAAATTTAATTCAAGATATTAGTGTAATTTGAATTTGAATAGAATTAGTATCTATCTTCTTGCTTAAAAATCTATCTTATTTTTAAATTTGATTATATCTTATTTTTTTTTAAATTTAAGGTCAGATTTTATAAGATATTTATAAAATCTTTTAAGATATTTTAAGATATCTTATCTTTTAAGATATTTTTAATTATATCTTATCTTTTAAGATTTTTTTAAATCTTTTTAGATATTTTGACCTTATTTAAATTTAAAATAAGATATTTATAATCATGTAATTTTAAATAGATGTAAGATATTTTGCTAACTTTTAAATTTTGTTATTTTATTTATTTAAATTAAATTTAAAATCTGAAAAGATATTTCATTTATCTTTTCTAATTTTTATTTAATTTTTATTTATAAAATAACATTTAAAATTTAAAAGTAGTTAGCAAATTTTTTTTGAAATGATATTTAGGTTGGTTGAAACCTAATTTTTCAAAAATTGTAGGTTTAATTTTAAATTTTAATATTTTAAAAAAAAAAAAAAAAAAAAAAAAATTTCGAATTTTTCAAATTTTTTTTAAATTTTTCGAAAAATTATTTTTTTTATTTAATTAATTATTTTCGAAATTAAATATTTAATTTAAAATTAAATAAATCCTACATCCAACTATCCAACTAACCTTGTTGCAGGAGTATGTGTTTTAGCTTATGTGTAAGTTTTTAAAACCTATTATTACTTGATTGCAAATAGCCATGGTTACTTTTTGCCAGATCTAATGATCTGATGGCTCCCTTGGTCAAGTTAATAATTTGTAACAGGTAAATTTTACAATCTTCTTTCATCTGTGTATGACCTAGCAACATGATAGGACCCATCCAAAGTGTGCCTGTGTGAGCCTATGTGTTTAATTTTATTATAGATGCATATAGGTTAATGTTGCTAAATAAAATGTCATAGTCATTGATAGATTTTATTTAGGCCCATTTAGTTTTGGGCTTATTCAATTAATAACAGTTGTTCTTATTAAGGTTAAATTCCTCTCTTTTGGGCCTTGTGTGAGAGTTGGGAGCCATAGAAGTGGGTACGACATACTGAACCCAGCACCCCCTCACACAAACCACCCCAATTGTGAAGGCCCATTTGCCTGATTTGAATGAATGTACTAGGTTAATTAAACTAGTTTAACCTAATAAAATTGATTAGCAACATAATTAATTTCATTTATTTTGAAATTAATTTAAGAAAAATATAGTTTAAGGAATTTTATATTCTAAGCTAAACTATATGTATTTTCTTGTATTTAATTAAATATAGAATTATAACCATCTAGATTCTTTCTGGAACTTAATTTAAATTTTTCATTAAATATTCCTATTTAAGTTGATATTTAGTTATCTTCAACTAACCAACTTAAATCTGAATATCTTTTGAATTCAAAATTTCAAAATTAAGTTGAGGAATTTTAGGCATTGGTTATTAAGATTCTTTAGATATTTTTTTTAAGTTAATATCTTTTCAAATATTAACTTAAAATGGAATATTTTCAAATTAAGTGGTTACAACTTAATTTTTGATATTTAATTAAATTTAAATTTGAAAATATTTAAGTTCTAGATTTTTCTAGTACAACTTAAATTAGATATTTTTTCAAATTTTGTGGAAAAGATACTTAGTCAAATAAGATATTTTCTAGATAGTTATTTATAGACTACTTATTATTTCTAATATTAAATAGGAAAATATTATAAATTGTGAAATTAATTATTTATTAATTAATTTTGGTACAATTTATTTTAAATATATTTTTTCCTAGTATTAAACTAGAGATTAATAATTAAGCCTTCTCTACACTTAATTATTTATTTCTTGAATTTAATACATTTAATTAATTTGAAAATTAAATATCTAAGTTGATTTTTATCATCATACTTAAATATTTCTTTTTCATGACATTTAATTAAATAGAAAATTATTTTTAGTTGAAATTTATTTTTTTCAACTAAATTTAAATAATTTTCAAAATATATTTTTTCTTTATTTTATTAATCAATTTTCGAAATTGTATTTCTTAAATGCTAGAATTTCGAATTTTATCTTGAAAAATAGATTAAGTTGTAAATTAATTATTTTAATTAATTCTTGGATCAACTTAAATCAATGATTTTTTCATTTATTGATTAATTTAAAATAAATTGAATTAAAGTATATTATTAGAAATAGAATTAATTAGTCAAAGGAAAATCTAGATAGGTGATATTTTTGCTTGAAGTATTTTTCTAGTGTATTTAATTAAATAGAAAATTAATATTTAAGTTGATTTTCATCATCATACTTAAATATTTGTAATTTTTCTTATATATTTAATTAAATAGGAAAATTATATTTTTTGTTGTAAATTAATTTTATTAATTAATTTTGGGCCAACATTAAATTAGAATAATTTTTCCAGGATTTATTTTTTATTTTAATATGCATTTTTCGAAAATTGTATTCTTATATACTTTAATTTTTCGAAATGCAATATATATTTATAGAAAATTAAATTTGAGTTGTAAATTAATTTAAATTAATTTTGTAACAACTTAAATATTTTTTTTCTAAATATTTATTGGAAATTATTACTAAGATGGAAATAATTCATGTTATTTTCATATCCATCTAAGTAAAATTTATAAATATTAAATTAAAATTTATATTTAGAATTTTTCATTCTAAATTGGAAATTTTAAATAAATAAATATATATTTAAAATAAATAGAATAAATAAAGAGAATAAAAGAAAATACAACTCTTTTTAAATAATGAGCTTGATTATTATTAAGATATTCGATCTCCATTGTTGGTCTTACAAAAGTTAAATGTTTTCAATATAACCTCGAGACGCTAGACTTCGTCCCCCTATGGATGGTTATTCGTTGAACGCATTTAACACCGTAAGATTTCATTTGATAAGTGTTTTGTAAGTTTTCGTCTCTATTAGACTCTCCCCTACGGTGACTACTTAGAGATAAACTTATGAAACATGAAACAATGGTAGAAGCTCATAAAATGAGAATAACCTTGACTCTCGCCTACCGGGACAACGTTGGATTCTTATTTTGATCGAATAAAAGGTTGCTAGAATGGTTTTTATTTTAGATGAGCTGACAACTCTATTCAATAAATGATGCTTTGACTCTCGCCTACCGGGACACTGTATCAGTTTATTGAAAACCTTGGAAATTATTTAGGATTGTATGTTTTAGTATTTTCACTAGTCATTCCTACTTGCTATATGCTTATAATTTCTGAATTGTGTATGAATTTATATTGAACCATGTTATTTTCTGTTATTAAGTTGTAGTTTAATTTCGAATCTTCATTGTTGGTCTAACTTGGCTTGTTTATCTAATGAGATAAATCCCTAGTGGATTTTCACCATTAGACATACATAATAGTGTTAGATCTCGAAAGATAAATATTGTATATGCGACATCTAGCTGTTCATCAATTGATGACACCTTAGACTAGTATTTTTACGATATAAAACAAGAAGATTATATAAATAAGATTACTTTGACTTTCGCTAATCGAAGCATCGTTGGATTCTTATTTTAAACGAAATTATCCTAATTCCTCTTAGCTTATTCATTTCGAATTAGCTTTCAAATATATCATTGGATGAATGGTCTATGAATCATTTCATGTCATTATATTTTCTCTTAAGAAATTAAATGACGCATATGATTATAACCCCGAAATTCTATTCCCAATTGATATAAATCCTCAATCTTAGAAATCTCCTACTTGTATGGGCAAATCTGACTTAGAGTTTGTATTAGTAGTGGTGGTCCAAGAAAGAATTACTCATTAAATTTGGTTGAATTTAAGTCTTTGACTTTAATTTTAGATTCCAAATAGAAATTTTCTTAAATTTCTAATTCCAGAATACAATACAGTTACACTTTCTCAAGTGTTTAATATCCATCTTTTATTAATGGATTAAAACTGTATGGAATGTGAGTTAGGTATTCTGTGACCAGGATCCACTTGAAGTATTCTAAGAACTCTTTGATGTAACTAAACCTATGTCATCATAGACACTACCACATTTTCTTAATCTATGGCATTTGTATCTTGTTCATAGTGGATTTGACAAGATCAATCTCTGCAAAGAGTTAATATGCCTATATCCACTGAAAGTAGTTCATCTCATTCGCAGATGAATGTACATTCAGGGGTGGATATGAGTTTTTCGTTGTATTCTTAAAACGATAACTCTAGATTATACCTTATGCAAAGAAATTTGAAATGTTTGAAAAATTTCATTAATTTCTAGCAATGGTTAAACACCATTAAGGTAAGTGGTTAAAGATCTTGCGAACTGATAGGGGTGGAGAAATAGTTAGTAGATATGCAGTTCAAAGATCATTAAATTGATTTTTGAATTATATCCAAACTTACCTCCCCAGAAATTTCGAGTTGCATGTTGATGATTAGTTACTAGTCGTTGCCTAAATCCTTCTATGGTAATACAATTTCAGAATGATGTAATGGTTTTATACTTAATGTAAATCATTACTAGATTCATGGATGACCTAATCAAAATCTTAAGAAAAGCTAGAACTGTTAACCATGGTTTCTTAGCTATTCTAAGTGATTAGGGGTGGACCATCCCATTGTCAATAGATAAGAAAGTGTTTGTTCAAACAAATACTACTTTTCTAAGAAAATGACTAAGTCCGGAAAAACAAGTAGCAAATAAAGGAGATACTTAATTCTTGATTCCAAAAGTGTTCTATCATCTTATATGACATATGATGATCCCACTGCCTCTGTTGTCTTGTCACAACCGAAGAGATCAATACCATTTAGTTTTCTTAGACATAATTCACGGTACCTTGTCGTAGTGGGAGAGTTTCTAGGAACTCACCTTCTTATGACTTGGGAGACACTAGTGATTAAAATCCATTGTGAGTTTAAACAAGTAATGGATTGTCAAGATAAGAAACTAAGAAGAAAGCCAATAGAACTATGGTTTAATCCATTCACATGGAGTAACCTAAAGTTTTCTATTACAAGGACATAAAAGGAAATTTTCGTTTATAAGTCCATTCAATGGACTTAACAAAACTTCCTGTTCCTAGTATTATAGATTTGAGTTTATCTAAACCTATGGCTTGTGGTATACCTGGTAATTACTTACTCTAATGCAAGCAACTTACTTTAGTAAGATGCTGAAGCATTTTCTTTCTAATGGCAATCTATAGAAGCTTCACAACTTCTTAGGTATAGATTTTATTTATCTAAGGAAAAGTCTCAACTATTCCAGAAAAGATAAAGCCATGGAAAAATTTCTTATATCAACAGTGAGAGGTCTTAGATATGCTTTTGTATGCCTTAGACCAGACACCTGCTGTTGAGTGGGAGTAATGAGTAGGTATCAGATTAATCCAGGAGAAGAACATTGGAAGACAATCAAGTAAATCTTAAGATAAAGAAGAGGAACTATATGTTAGTCTATAAGGGTGTGTTTAAAACTCTTAGACTACACCATATCAGATTTCGAAATTTGCCTATGTGCTAGTAAATCTTTCTGATAAGATGGTGGTTACTCTGGGGGTGGAATAGTGATTTTGGAGAAGTGTAAAAACCTATCTGAAGTCTCTAGGTCTACCAGAAAGGGACTGAATGTTAAAGCTGCAGGAAAGTTACTTATTCAGTCTAAGGAAAGTTCTATACATCTTTGGCACCATTCCAAATTGCCTTAAACTACTAGTGTTAATTTCCTGATTAACCAAAAGTAGTTGCCAAAGGTATAGAATCCAGTATCCCAAGAGAGTAGACATATAGAGAGGAATTTCACATTATCAATGATTTTGTGATTAAGGAAGAGTAATGGTGGAGAAAAGGTTGTGGTTAATTCAACCTTTCAGATCCTATTACGAGGAGTTTACTACTACTACACTTGATTTGTATATCGAGGTGTTGAGATTATTTGAAACGCACTTTTTGTTTTATATTAGTGCAAGTGGGAGTTTGTTGGGTTTTATGCCCTAAATAAAACTCATTTCAATATAATCAGATTTACTTATTAATATAGATCAGAAATAACATTTAATGTTGCATGGTTCACATTATTTATTTCATGATTATATGTACATAATGTATAAATTCATCTGAAACCCTTTTCACATACTTGATCCTGTTTATTGTGCCGTCAACACATTGGAAAGTAAACATGACTATGTGAATAAAGTTTCCTAGATTTATCAGACACAGGGTTTTACTGATATGATAATCTACAACAAGAGTTTACTTGTATTTGGAGAAATACTATGTTCTTTCCAGAGCATTGGTTAAAGTAAAGCTCAGGTTGGATGCATGGAGTATGCATCGGAAGGGACCGATATTGAACTTTGACTTAGATTTATTAAACTTACCGTAATATCTATTCAAGTCAATATCGCCTAGTTGATCCTAGATCAAATGATCTTAATCCTGTCATGATTAGGCTCAATCTTGAAAGGCTATTCGTGTTCTTTGATTTGTTAGTTAAGCCTACTTTTAGGTCAGGGTGATACGTACATTTTGGGAACACGGTAGTGCAATTGAGTGGGAGTGCTATCATAAACATGGAATCTATAGCTTCTATCTGGCGAATAGTAAGCAAAGGATGATCTCCTTCGAGCTTGACCAAACGAACATAAATGGTGGAGTACTCATTTCACATAAGCTGAAATATCATTTATACGGGGTCAAGTGTTTTAAGGAATAAATACATTGTAGGGTGTAACGGTAATTTAATCCCATTACAGGGTAGATCATTCATATAGAGGATCATTGATCACATTAGGATTATAACAATGGATAACTAATGATGCGTCTATATGGTGGAACATATAGAGCATTCTATATACTGAGAGTGCAATTCTAAGTTCTATGCGTGGATTCAACGAAGAATTAATAAGTTAGTGAATTTTAGTAATAAATTCTTGATCTACTTATTGGAAGCTCGGTTATATAGACCCATGGTCCCCGCACTAGTTGAGATAATATTGCTTGTAAGACTCATGTAATTGGTTTTGATTAATCAATTATAATTCTCAAATTAGACTATGTCTATTTGTGAATTTTTCACTAAGTAAGGGCGAAATTGTAAAGAAAGAGTTTTAGGGGCATATTTGTTAATTATGATACTTTGTATGGTTCAATTAATAAATATGATAAATGACAATATTATTTAATAATTATTTATAGTTATTAAATAGTTAGAATTGGCATTTAAATGGTTGAATTAGAAAATTAGCGATTTTGAGAAAATCAAATGCAGAAAAGGTAAAACTGCAAAATTGCAAAAAGTGAGGCCCAAATCCACTAAGCATGGCCAGCCACTTTTGTAGGCAATTTAAACTGATATTTTCATTATTTTAATGCCAAATAATTCAAACCTAACCCTAGTGGAATGCTATAAATAGATAGTGAAGGCTTCAGGAAATTTACACACTAAAATTTTCTATTTTTCCTTCAGAGAAAAACCTGAGCCTTTCTCTCTCCCTATCTTTAGCTGCCACTTCTTCTTTCTCTTCCCTCTTGAAATTTCGAAATTTCTTAGTGTATGAGTAGTGCCCACACACATCAAGTGATACCTCAATCATAGTGAGGAAGATCGTGAAGAAAGATCATCAGCAAAGGAGATTCAGCATCAAAGATTCAGAGAAAGAGATCCAGGTTCAGATATTGATAATGCTCTGCTACAGAAAGGAATCAAGGGCTAGATATCTGAACGGAAGGAGTCATATTATTCCGCTGCACCCAATGTAAGGTTTCCTAAACTTTATATGTGTTTATTTCATCGTTTTAGAAAGTTCATATTTAGGATGTTAATCAACATACTTGTGAGTAGATCTAAGATCCTGGTAAAATAAATTCTAACAGATACGTACTTTTTGGGAACACGGTAGTGCAATTGAGTGGGAGCGCTATCATAAACATGGAATCTATAGCTTCTATCTGGCGAATAGTAAGCAAAGGATGATCTCCTTCGGGCTTGACCAAACGAACAAAAATGGTGGAGTACTCATTTCGCATAAGCTGAAATATCATTTATACGGGGTCAAGTGTTTTAAGGAATAAATACATTGTAGGGTGTAACGGTAATTTAATCCCTTTACAGTGTAGATCATTCATATAGAGGATCATTGATCAAATTAGGATTATAACAATGGATAACTAATGATGTGTCTATATGGTGGAACATATAGAGCATTCTATATAACTGAGAGTGCAATTCTAAGTTCTATGCGTGGATTCAACGAAGAATTAATAAGTTAGTGAATTTTAGTGCTAAATTCTTGATCTACTTATTGGAAGCTCGGTTATATAGACCCATGGTCCCCCCACTAGTTGAGATAATATTGCTTGTAAGACTCATGTAATTGGTTTTGATTAATCAATTATAATTCTCAAATTAGACTATGTCTTTTTGTGAATTTTTCACTAAGTAAGGGCGAAATTGTAAAGAAAGAGTTTATAGGGGCATATTTGTTAATTATGATACTTTGTATGGTTCAATTAATAAATATGATAAATGACAATATTATTTAATAATTATTTATAGTTATTAAATAGTTAGAATTGGCATTTAAATGATTGAATTAGGAAATTGGTATTTTTGAGAAAATCAGATACAAAAGGTGTTAAAATTGCAAAATTGCAAAGCCCAAGGCCCAATCCATTAAAGGCATGGCCGGCCACCTATTGTAGCATTTTAAATTGATTTTTTCATTATTTTAATGCCATATAATTCAAATCTAACCCTAGTGGAATGCTATAAATAGATAGTGAAGGCTTCAGAAAAAATGACACTTTTCTTCTGACTTTTTCTATTCAGAAAAACTGAGCCTTCTCTCTCCCTATCTTTAGCTGACCACTCTCTCTCTTCTTCCTTGAGAATTTCGAAATCCTTAGTGATTAGAGTAGTGCCCACACACATCAAGCAATACCTCAATCATAGTGAGGAAGATCGTGAAGAAAGACATTCAGCAAAGGAGTTTCAGCATCAAGGATTCAGAGAAAGAGATCCAGGTTCATATATTGATAATGCTCTGCTACAGAAAGGAATCAACGGCTAGATATCTGAACGGAAGGAGTCATATTATTCCGCTGCACCCAATGTAAGGTTTCCTAAACTTTATATGTGTTTAATTTATCGTTTTAGAAAGTTCTTATTTAGGATGTTAATAAACATACTTGTGAGTAGATCTAAGATCCTGGTAAAATAATTCCAACAATTACCTCTTCCAATTGTCTTCTTACTGACATTGTTCTGCATAGTGAATCAATTAGAAGTGAAATACATAGAGATAGGTGCACTGTTAGTGAGATAGCTGACAGATACAATGTTGTATTTGAAAGTAGGAGCATACAAAACATTGGTTAGAACAATGTCATTCTTTAAACTAAATTTTCCTCTTTCATTAACGATTAAACAATGATTGTTAGGGAGTATGAGTTTAGTTGAAGGTATCTTACATATACATTGAAAAAGATTGACATTAGAACATATGTGTCTTGTTGCTCCAGTGTCAATAATCCAAGAATTATGTAGGGGAAGTGTAGAATTATGTGACAAGATGATACTTGTGTTATCTATAGAGGTACTAGGATCAGGGGCATTCATACCATTTTGTTGTGAGGTAAGTAAATTCAGTAGTTGTTGATATTGAGCCGTTGACAGTTGAGGATTGCTTTCCTCACCAGTTTGAACCTGATTTGCTGCAACATCTTTAGACTTGTTTTACTTATTAAATCCAAGAGGATAGCCATAGATTTTGTAGCATTTCTTGATTGTATGTTTAAGAATGTTGCAATGAGTGCAAAAAGGTTTGTTTCTCCTTGGAGGGTGTGCGATTTTGTTGCTTGATTGTCATACTTTTGGTTCCTTCTTTTGTCACCTTGAAAAGAAAAGGCCATAGCAGAGTTAGGATTGTTGGAATTGGAAGCAGTACCTCTTTGATGTTATTCTTGAGTAACAAGATGAAACACTCTGTTTACTTCTAGTAAAGGGTCCATAAGAAGAATGCTTCCACGAACTTGTGAGTAAGAATCTAAGAGTCCCATCAAGAAGGATATAATGTACTCTATGTGATGATGATCTTGGAGTTTCTTGACTCCTCCACATGTACATCCGTTACATGTGCATGAAGGCTTGTAATTGGTTAGTTCTTCACATATAGTTTTCACTCTAGTAAAATACATGCTTATGGTTTGGTTTTCTTATTTAAGATTCATAAGATCTTTCCTTGAATTGTATATAAGAGGGTCATTTTTCTGGTGGAATCGAATCTTTAAATCGTTCTAAATTGTAGAAGCACATTCATCATAAAGAATACTAGATGAAATTTCTTTTGAAACAGAATTTAAGATCCAAGAAATAACAATATTATTGTTGCGATTCCAAGCATTATATATTTTGATCAGAAATAGAGAGTTTAGTAATGGAACCGTCGAGAAATCCAATTTTGTTCTTTTCAGAGAGATCACGAGCTGCATTGCTCTGGTCTAAGAGGCGTAATTATCTTGTCCTGTGAGAGGCTGAGACACCAATGCATTCTCACGATTATCTCCATGATGAAGAAAGTACGGACTTGCAGGATCTTCTAGTGGATTCTTGGTTGATGCGATTTGAAGGCCTTGATTAGCTTGAACAGAAGGATTGTAAGGATCTGTAATGGCAGTAGGCACTCTGGTTTGATCATTGTCTGTAGCCATTGGAAGGTCTCAATGGACACAGTAAAGAGAGAAGAGCAGTCGGAGAAGGTGATTGAGAAAAACAAAGCTTCACTGGAGAAGAAGACACAACTTGCTGAAGGATCGGACAGGAAAGCTTATCTTTCTTGCTCTGATACCATATTAAGAAAAAGAAGAATCTTTTTTATTGAAGAAAAATATTGGAATGAATTTATTAAATAGCAGTGGAGGTAAGCCTTTAAAAAGGAGAACCTCAACTTACAACCGAAAAAGAAAAGCTAACCGAAATAACAAAAAACTGTCTCAACAGATACGAAAATCCAAAACACTTTTGATTCAACCCCAAAACCCTAGCAGAGAGGACTTCATCGTCTTCTTCCTTCAAGCTCAATCTTGAGCTTTGTTGACCTCGATTCTAGCCAACGACAGTGAATTACAATAAAATAATTAGATAAAATAAATAATAGAAATCAAAAAACAACAAGGTAGAAAGAGCACCAGATTTTTTTAGAGGTTCGGCCCCGTGAAAATGGTAATAACCTACTCCCTTTTTTGTTTTATTAACTTGAGAAAAAGAGTGAAGTTGTAACACCCTAGGATTATAAAATGGATTAGCGAAACCCTAATTAGATAATTATGTATTTTTGAGAAATTATATTATTATATAATTTAATATATGAGAATTTATATGATTTATGCCATGTTAAGACCCCGTTGGGGAGCTAGGGGCATTTTAGTAATTGTGACCCGAGAAGGGTAAAATAGTGAAATTAATTTATTTGTGTGCTTATGGAGCTATATTATTATATAGTGTGCCTGTGTTATCCATTTTAGGTGTGTTCAGACAGGTTGGCGCGGTATAGTCACAACAGGGTATTTCGGGCCAAACTGGGTTTGGGCCCAAATATAATTTGGGATTGAATGTTGGCATTTTATTTATTGGTGATAATATTAAATATGGGGTTTATTGTTAGATTTTAATGCTTGAAAATGTACTCTAAACTCCCTATATGATTATTAGAAAATCTATTGTTTGACTTTAAGTTTTGGTTGGTTTTTGGCATGATTTGGTTGAGTTTGGATGTTGAAATTCGTGAAAATGCTTGCTGGTTTCTGGGTTTTGAACCCAGGTGCCGCGGCATGGCTTTTGCATGCCGGAGCCCGCCCTCGAGTTTTTGGGCAGATTTGAGTTCCAACTTTGAAAATGCATAACTTTGTGATCCGAACTCCGTTTTGGGAGTTCTATATATCGTTGAAAATCTCGTTCCGAGCTCTATGTGGTTATCTAAATTTTAAATTCCATGAATATATTTTTTATGAATGTGGAATTAGTGGTTAACCCTAGTTGTGTAAAATCCCAATATTGTGACTAGGATTAGCGGCACCTGGTCAGGAGCACTCGAGGATTTGGAATCTCTACTATTGCGGGACATCATGTAAGACAGTAGTTAGCACGTAGAGTTATCTGCGGTGGAGCTTATATTGGAAATGGTATATGTGAGTAATTAGTAACTAGGATTAGGGTTATTACCCTAACATGAACGATTTAATAGCCTAGGGTTATTACCCTAGTGATATATGTTGTATGAATGCTATGCCATGATATATATGAGTATATGAGTATGTTAAGATTTAGGGTTATGTGTTCAAGGCATAACCAGGTTGGACTCGGTAACTAAAACTGAGATGAACCATTCAAAGGCCTTATTGTAAATAGATGTGTGAGCACAACACGTAGGTCTACGCTACGTAGACATAAATAGGCATGTGAGCGTAACATGCAGGTCTGTATCATATAGGCATATGTGAATGGCATTACTGTTTATATAATGTGATAAACATGTTATTGATATATTATACTGTCTTGCTAGGCTTGGCTCACATGTGCTCTACTGTGCAGGAAAGGGTAAAGCTGTTTCTAATCAACCATGAGAAGGAGAGCTGAACGGCGAATGTACATGTTCGGGCCACACTAGACCAAGTGGGTTGGGGTCTACCAGTGATGTATGTTGTACTCTGTTTTGTTGCTTAGGTCGGCTAGAGGAAACGAACTTATAATAATATTTTGTAAAGTACTTTTGGGATCGTGACACATGTAACTTTTATTTTGTAAAGTAAAAAAGTATTACAAGTTTATTTTCATTCCGTTTGTAATTAAAGTTTAATTTCTACGCTAATTTTATTAGTAATCCCCACTAGGGGATTAGGGTTTCATTAGTATATTGGGTAGCGTGCCTAATTAGTTAAGACATTACAATTTGGTATTAGAGCGCTAAGGTTTTTAAACTTCTTGTAGACCGGCTGAACATGTACATTCATCGTTGGAGACAAGCTCGACTCATGGTGCAGTAAGTATTGAGAGTAAATACTTTACTGTTTATGTGATCATCTGTTTACAACTTTCCATTTTAGGCAGTATGCCAACATCTAGAATATTTATGTGTTATGTGATGCCATGCTTTAAATTCTATATGATTAAGTGTTTATTTATATGGGGTAGATAGATGAGTTAGGGTTTAAGGCAACAAGTGCATAAGTGTGGTATTGGTGCTTAACTCGCTGGGGTTGTTGATTACAAAATAACTGACTCCGTAGGTGTTTGTATTAAATTTTACTAATTTGCTGAAAAAAAAACCGCCTCTAAAGGCTTGTTTTGTAATAGTGGTTAAAAGATCCAGTATTTCTATTTTTCTGATTTGCAACTGTTATACCCGAAATTTGGCTGGAGGACACGTGTCAAGATAAAGGGAATGTGAATCGGTGCCATATCTTTTTATGGAATAACTCATTAATTACGTAAGTATTAGAGTATATCTGCAACCCACTGACTGAAAAGTCTTAAGCGAGGAGTCAATGTACGAACTGGTACTTAGAGTATTAACGAGAAACCATATGTCGTTAAGGGATAATAGCGAGGCACCAGAGAAGAGTAACACATACCTCAGCTTGCAATAAGCAGGCTAAGTATAAAAATCAAACCAGCTCAGAATATCAGAATGCGAGATGACCATCTCTCTACGAGTAAACTTCCTATAGTTTCATCCAACTAACGGAAGAGAGACTCACAACCCTGGTATGTCAGCAGATTTCCTTATATATGTGATCGACGCAAGACACACCTTGTCGATCTCGGAAAGAAGAGTGGTTCCAGCTCGCCATTGGGATCACTATAATCAAGTTTCTGTCGAGACATCTCCATAATAAATAATTAAAGACGTGTTTAATACACGATATTCCTAACCCAGTAAAAGTGGGAAAACCACAGCTGTATGACTTTCAAAATCATGCACTGCGTTTACATTTTGTAATATGAATCAGATCCCACGATTTAAGGGATAATAACTGTAATTACATTTTGGTCACCCTTGTAGTTAACTGCCACTATACAATTATAAATAGTGGCAGGCAATCTCAAAAAAGGGGACGAAAAGACTCTTATACAAGAGGCCCTAAAATTAAAAGACTCAAAAATCTAAATAAGATTGACTCGTGGAATATGCAGAATTTTAACTGTAAAATCACGTAAAAACCTGGTGTTCATATTTTATTTTATTGTTTTATTATTTATGTGTTGAATCTAAATCGTGAGACTCAAATTTGGTTAACGAAAATCTGCGTTAATAGCAACCAAGTTGATTTTCCTCCAAAACCAAATGAGTTCCCACAGACGGTGCCAAATGCTGTCGGAGGAATTTGGACAACACCAAATAGAAAATAAACAGTTGATATTTAACTTGAAAACAACGAGTACTCAACCTAAAAAAGTGAGTATTCGAACGAGACTACCCAGACAATAGAAAAGTAATAAGAACAATGAACACAAAGAAGTATAGTGGTCCAGTCCAATCACGGTCTACTTAGTCCACGATTGCAAGGGATTTCTGTCTTGTCTTATTCATGTTGGATCACTCCTTTATATACAAAGCAAGTTTCATTTTAGTTACACAGAACTTAATTGGTTATAGAACCGTTTTACATTAAATTAAAATAAATGTAATGGAATAAATGAAGAACAATTTCAATTTGTTTCACTAAATACAACAACTTATGCGACTTTCATAGCGCGAGTTAGTTGTTCATATTCTCGCACAAGCTCACAAGCTTAGGGTGCACTTTATCATTGAAAAGGAGGTTAACAAACCTCATATTAAGGTATATGTGGACTGGTCGAGTTGCATATGTGGACACCTTATCAGCGTTGATAACATAGGACATGCTAGTCCTTATCGAGTCATCGAGTACGCTAGGTCACTTGGATCAATTTGTTATGTAAAGAAATGATCTTTACTGAGTCACAGGAGAAGACTACTTAGCCATTGCATATATCTCTGTATATGCACGACTTGTATAATCTCTTTTTGGTCCTGCTTATTTCATGTTATGCAAAGTGTTACAATGCAACTAGACTCTGTCACGGTCACATCATCTCGCGAGTTTGATTCAGGCGAGGCTTATTCTCGAGGAATCCCTTCTTGACAGCTCAGCAATCCTCAAGGGATGTGAGTCTACCTGTCTTTCTTATGGGAGCTTGGTCTCGAGTTTCTAGGCAAAAATTCGCACTATAATAGTCAGTTTTCAAGTTGTAATATTAAACTTGATAGGTGAGGCCTTTTGAGTCCCAATATAATCTTAATTATTTTGGTTGCATAAAAATAAATATGTGGCATTGCAACATACGTGAAGCATTTTTTTATGTGTTTTCTATATATTTACTAATAAAAAATATATTCACAATATATTTTTGCATATGTGAATAATTATATTTTTTTAATTAAATATATATTCACGAACTGATATTTTGTTGATATTAGTTAGACTGTTTTTTTAGAAAAAAAAATTTATTCAGGTTCTCAAATATTTGTAACAACTTTGAAATATTTTTTTTCATCTTTTTATCTTCAATTTAGGCTATTAATTAAGAAGAATCAGTTCAGCCGAGCTCTCATGTGGAAATAGTGGTAATTGATTGTCTCTCGTATCTCAAATTTTTTACTAAGGTAGTTATCTACCACTGCTCGTGTGGAGAGATGAAAACTCCCCATAGAGTGGCAAAGGAAAGATTACAGGAGGATCATTCCTAAATTAAATTTTTGGAACACTAATCTTTCTTTTGGTGTTCTGTTACTTATATTTTATTTTTTGTTGTTATGCGTATGCGTCGTTAAAATTTTCAGAGATCATTTATTTGATCTTCTATTTTATTGGCCTGAAGCTTTTTCCTTTTAATCTTTTAATGAAAGTTATTATTTTTTTCAAAAATATATAAGTAAATGCTTTATTATCTATCTGTCTCTATATATCATTCTATCATGCATTCTTTAACTTTTTTTACTAGAAAATATATTTTGTTTGAGTTATAATTTTTTTCCAATTAATAACTAGGCTTGGTGATTTTATTATTTATTTATTTATATTTACATTTTGAAAAAAAAAAAAGAGTTTTTACAAATGCCAATAATAAATAGGAAAATATAAAGTTGTATACGTTTACTGAAGCAGAATGTAATTCTGTTTCTGCAGAAATCAGTTTTGCAGCAACAAAACAGAACAGACAGAATATAAAAATAATTGTAGAAAATTAAAACACTTGACACAAGAGATTTGTACGTGGTATCAGTGTTCTTTCGAACACTCCTAGTCCACGGGGCCACGCCCATAGAATGAAATCAATTAATAAAATATCAACAATTACAAAGACAATTGAGTTAAACAAGTTTACACTCCCTCTAAATTATTGTCGCAATCCTTTGTAATGCACTTTATGAATCTAACTTCTGAAACACCTTCAAACAACAAACTCCCTTCGTCTTTGAAGTGTGTGTGCTTACTTCCTCCTGAAGTAAGGCTTGAACAACTCTTCTCCCGAAGACCTCACTCTTGTTCAATCAAGTGTTCTAACCAACCCTAAGACAGAGTAAGAACATATATAAAAAACACTAGAACCTAGATGAACAACTAGGTTCTCACAAAAATAACTCTCTCTTCACAAATAAGTAAAATGCAAAAAATGAAATCTAGAAGAGTTGATTCGAATGGCTGCTCTCTATGTTCTATTTATAGAACAAAGACACCCTAGAGACAGCCACAAAGTCGAATCTACAGTTGTACCAAACTTTCCTAAGAAAAACTTGATTTGCAGCATCAGAACTAGATTCTGACACAGCAAATCAGACCAGAAAAGGAAATTTGCCAAAAACGATTCTGATCTTGTAGTGGGTCTTAATACCTACCATAAAACGAGTATATGATCTGATCTTATCAAGACACAATCAAACTTACTAAGGAAAATAATAATAGTCAAAGTTTCCTTTAAAAACCAACTTTCTATAAGAGAATTTCTTCTCTTACAAGAAGTTTCCATACAAGAAAAAGCCAACTAAAAAATCAATCTTTCCTAAGATAAAAAAGAGTAATAAAACCGAATAATAAAGGTAATAAAATTGGATTGAAAGCACAAATAAATTTCACCATAAATAAAAAATATTTTGGTATCTAAATTGCCAAGAAAAGACTTTACAATCTCCCCCTTTGACACTTTAGATAATCAATATATTTTTTTAACAAAGAAGTACCTACAAAGAAAAGTTAGCAAGAACAAACAAAAACTCCCCCTGAGAAACACAATCGAAAACCGAAATAACAAAAAAACAAGCTAACTTTTAATCCAAAGTTAATCACAAGTATCAAACGCAACTCCCTCTGGAAAAAGAGTTGAGAAGCAAGAAATTAAAAACATGAGAATATGCCCAACCAAAAAATATGAAAATGAAAGAGAAACTTATGCCCCATAGATCTTGATTAATGAGGACAACTGCTTGGACATCTCTTGCTGAACCTCCTCCATGGCAGCAAGACGATTGTTCACCTGTTGAACCTCATGCTTGACCTCCTGGACATCTGCAGGAGCAGAACTTGAACTTGCACCAGCAGCACCAGCTTTAAGACGCTTGGGAAAAGCTCCATCAAAGTACTTCGAGGGTTGGAAGATGGTGCCAGTGAGGGGAGGCTCAAGTGTCTCATGAGAGTAGGCCACATCTTTATGAGAGGACAGAATTTTATAAATTAAGTTAGGAAAAACAAGCATATGAGTACGCTTTTTACCTCTCCGAAATGAAACAATCTGGTCTAAGATTAAAGAAGCCAGATCAATGGATGCTCCCGAGGTGATACGAAAGAGAAAAGATGCCAAATCTTGAGATACCATAGTTTTGTTGGAATTGGGAAGCCAATTTCTAAGTGCAAACCTCATGAGCGATGCATGAGCATATGTGTGATAAGTAATGCGAAGCCTCTGCCCAAATTTCAATTCAACTCTTGCAATAGTGAGTTCAGTGAGAATTAGATGGCGATCCATAAACATTATAGCATTAGTCACATCTTCTAGCAGTTGCAAAGCCTTAGAAATATCTTTTTGAGAAAAAGAAAACCAATGTCCTTGAACATACACTTTACGAAAGAATTCAGAATTCTCATCAAGAAAATCATCAAACAAGTTAGCATAAAATTCTTTGACAATTCCATCAATATATCCTTCAAAACAAGTAAGAGTATTTTCCCAATGATGATATGGCATAAACTGTACAATACCATAGACACGATGAGCATGCAAATAATAATTCCTCTAACTTTCAAACTTTCGGGTAGCATAAAGATTCCAATCACGCTGATTTTCATGGTAATAAAATCTAGAATTAACAGCTTGAGAGGGAGAAATATTACCAGGAGATGAATTCTTCATAGGTTACTTGCCTTTGGCAGTAGCAGTGGCTTTGGCTGTAGACGAAGCACGAGGAGGTGCTGGAGCAGATTTGGTCAATGGAGGCTCAGGTTCGAGATCAATTTCCTCACTATCAGAGGAGACACCAAAATCTTTTGGAAGCTCTTTTTTAGAAGGAATAGACACGGATTTGGTCTCGGAATCATTAGAGGGGACCTCCATGGGTTCTTCTTCTTCAGAACTTGAAAAAGCCGAAGGGGGATTCAATTTCAGCTTCTTGGCAGGAAGAATTGGTCTGTCATGGCTTCGTTTAGTGCAAAGTTCCTTCTCGACAGACACTTGCTGGGCACGGGTGCGAGAGGATGGGCCTGTTGGAGTGGATGCAGCAACACCCTTACCTATTGCAGCATGAGGCAATGCAGTAGCACGAGGAGGAGAACCCTTCGACGATGAAGACGATGAAGTGCAGAATTTCATGGGTCTCATAGATTTCCTAGCCACTTGTTTCAGAATCTGTTTAGGCTTAGGCTTCACAGTCAGAGATTCACGCTGAGGAAGCGATGAATCTCTTGGGTTTGATAAAGTTGCAACAGCAGGAGGCAATTTCGGAACCACATGAGCAGTACTTGAGGAGGCAGGTTCGGATTCCACCATCTTGCTTAGATGCCCTAGGTTCTTAGTCTTAGCCATGAATTCTTAAAAAGAGGAAGAAGAAAGAAAATACAAAAGAACAAGACACTACTAAAAAATTAGCTTTTCCCAACGGTTTATAAGTGTCATTTATACTATTTCCCATCGGTTCCTAAAACTGTTGGCTATGTGGGTGTCATAAAAATACAAAACTTTAAAAGACGGTTTATAACTGTTGGGAAAAGTTATTTTAAATGACGGTTTACAACTGTTGGAAAAAATCCTTTTAAAGGACTATTTATAACTGTTGGCAAAAGTATTATATAAATTAAAAAAAAATACATTTAAACTAATTTATTATATATAAATTATTATCTAATTACAATAATATAAATAAATTTCAAAAAAAATAATAATATCAATAAAAATTAATGAAATAAGAATCATAAAACATAAATTCATATATTATGTTTACAATATTTTTTAGGATATACAAACTTTCATAGTTCAAACAACAAATTCTCAACTCACAAATATATCCAACTCAAACAATTACATTGAATAGTAAATAAATTATACCCAAACAATTTTATTCAAACTTATATTCACTGAATACATGAGTCTGGAGTACCACGGCAAGACCTATAGTCGAGTGAACCCAGAGAAGGCGCCCATGCCCTGTACAAAAAAACAAAGGGGAATTCAATTCTTAATTCGTAAGGAAACACATACAAAAAGGATGAGAAACCCATACTTTGATGGTTAGTAATTGTCTAACAATTAATATAAGTTTTTAAATGAATGAATTTGATGATTAGGGTTGAATTATTATCATGAATTATATATAGATCTGATGATGAAGTATAGTAATAGTAATAGTAGTGGGAAAGTGGTACTTTGAATCTTCATAACAACCAGCGAATGCCTCTATTTTCTGTCCAGGTTTGTTTGGAATGATTTGTAATATAGTATTATATATATGCATATTTTTCTACACACTTGATTATATGTATATGTATAGATCCGGTTCAGACTAAATAAAAACGAAAAAAAGAGAAGTGAAAAATAGACTTACCCCAAACAGTGAGGCAGTGGCCATGGCGAGCGGGAGAGGTTGGAGATAATCGGCGAGAGAGAAAATCCAACAAATGGCTTCGGCGAGAGAGAAAAATAGAAAATCTTTGAAGTTTGGGTTTTGCGATGGTTGCGAGCACCATGGTGTGGTCCGTTTCGACCACCGTCGCCCAGAGGATGGCCATCGTGGCCTAGCTGTCCATGTGCGATAGTGAATAGAGAGAGAGAGAGAGAGAGAGAGAGGTGAGATCGAGTGGGAGGAAAAGGGAAAGGGATAAGTTTGTGGGTTTCTTAAGATGGAGATCTTCGTGGTGACGTCCATCGGAACCTGGGGTGGCCGGAGCACTTCCGTTCAGCGAGCAGAGCTGCTCACAAAAAAAAAAAAAAAACCATAGAGAGAGGATTAAGAGGCGGAAGGAAGAAGATGAAGGGAAATAGGGTTTGGATAAAACTAATCGGGTAGAAGAGAAGATGGTGAGATTAAATGATAAAAAAAATTGGTTTAAATAAATGTGTGTAAGAGGAGCAAAAAGGAAACTAACCTTATAAAGAAAACTACCAGCCCACAAACACAAAGAAAAACCGCCCCACTAATTTTTTTGAAAAAAATTATTTTTTAAAAAAGTAAAAGGAAACAAGAATAACCAAGATACTTTCTAAAAATAGGCAATTTAAGAAAATCCTTCAAGATCCATGACATAAAACAATGAATATGAAATCAAACTTTAAAAAGGTAACTTATAAAAATAAATTAGTTTAGAATAAATGTTGGTACTTACCAAACAAAGCACAAAATTTCTTAACCCAGAAGTCAAGTCACAAACGTCTCCCTCCTTGAATTTTTATTTTATTTTATTTTTATTTTTGAATAACCGAAAAAAACAAAATATGTACAATAAATATAAGGTATTCTAGAGCAAGCAACTAATCAAGTTTTATAACAACTGATAAATATACATTGTATGCTTTCAAAAGAGAATAACCAATTAGTATCTCAAAAACGAACCATACTTAATAGATGTTGAGAAAAAATAGACATGTTACAAATAATGTGAATCAGGATAATTTTTAGTTGAGTAGAGGAGACTTACACACTTGAATTCACTTGTCAGACATGAGTGTGTGCAGTGAAAATAAGATCATTGTCCTTGGCAAGATTTTTATTTTTCGCCTATTTCAAATGGATCCCACAACGGGATGCTATAACACCATACTTAAGGTAGCCCTTTTCTATGGTATTGCATCCTCATCATAACAATTAATTACAACGTTCTAGCTTACTCAAAAGATGACTTTCACACCTCAGTATGGGTAGCTCTATCTGAGTAAGGGGCCTGACAAGAAACTAAAACAAGAAACGCTCAGCTCTGTATAAGAACATTATGTAATCCCAATCACACATAAAAAGTAACATGAATCATTTAACTCAACCTCAAAAGTATGATAAGTACAAGATACTAAACTAATTATTATCTAAAAACATAAACATGATTTGTCAAATAAACATAAACATAAACATGATTTGTCAAATAAGAATGAAACACGATTAGATGGAAGCAAAGAACAACTCATCAATATTGTAAAAATACAAGAACAAGAAAAATTAGACAATGCAAACTCCCAATGATTTTCAGAGGGAGTCAAAGCTACTTGAGTCTAGGGCCTTGGTGAAAATATCAGCTAATTGGTTCTCAGAATCAGCATATTTTAACTGTAAAGATTTATTTTCAACAAGTTCCCTGATAAAGTGATGCGTTATATCAATGTGTTTTGTTCTAGAATGTTGAACATGATTTTTGAAAATATTTATAGCACTAGTGTTATCACAAAAAATAGTTAAAACACCCAATTCAAATCCATAGTCAATCAACATTTGTTTCAACCATAGCAATTGCGTACAACAACTTGTTGGGATTTTATGCCCTAAATAAAACCGATTTCAATACAATCTGATTTGTTATCAATAGAAAATAAGAAGTCATTTATGTTTACATGTAGTTTTCAAGTTAATAGTTTAATGTGTATAAAATCTGTTAAGTCCAGAACATATAGTTATTCACAATTACAATGATGTCAACACAGTGGAAGGTAATTGTGATTATATGCTTCAAAAGATAGTGTCCCTTTATTAATCAGTGCACTAGATTTACACTAATGTGATTAATCAGCGATAAAGTATACTTAAACCTTGGATAAGTGTTATGTTCTGTCCAGGATATTGGCGAAGTATGCTAGTTTCGGATGTATGGAGTATACATTGGACTCAGACCGATATTGATCTTGGTAAAGATATTATAATCTTACTGTTATATCTTTCTAAGTCAATATCACTTGTTGATCTTGTTGGGTTTTGTGCCCTAAATAAAACCCATTTCAATATAATCAGATTTACTTATTAATAAAGATCAGAAATAAAATTTTATGTTGCATGGTTCACATGATTTATTTCATGATTATATATATAATGTATAAATTCTATTTAGGTCCAGAACATATGAATTTGTTCATGATTATAGTGTTGTCAGCACAGTGGAATATAATCTTAATTATATGTTAGAAATTTTATTCCCTGATTTGTCAGTTCACTAGATTTAGACTGGCATGATATAATCGACGATAGGTATTCTTACACCTTGGATAAGTGTTATATCCTTTCCAGGGCATTGGCAAAGTTTACCAGTATCAGATGTATGGAGTATACATCGGAAAGGACCGATATTGAACTTTGATTAGATTTGTTAAAATTTACCGTAATATCTATTCAATTCAATATCACCTGTTGATCCTAGATCAAATGATCTTATTCCTGATATGATTAGGTTCGATCTCAAGAGTACTATACATGTTCTTTGATTTGTTTGTTAAGCCTACTTTTGGGTCAGGGTGATACGTACATTTTGGGAACATGATAGTATGATTGAGTGAGAGCGCTAACATAAATATGGAGTCTATAACTTCTATAGAAATTTAGAAGTGAAACGATGAAAACCTTCGAGCTTGGCTAAACAGAGATAAATGGTGGAGATCTCATTTCACTTCGTTGAAATATCATTTAGACAGAGCTAAGTGTTTTAAGAATAAAATAAATTGAAGGTGTAACGGTAATTTAGTGCCTATTCAATGTAGATCATCTATTAGAGGGCCATTGATCAAATTAGGATTATAACAATGGATAACTAATAGCGTATCTATATCGTGGAACATATAGAGCGTTCTATATGACAGAGAGTGCAATTCCCAGTTCTAAGTGTGGATTCAATAAGGAATTAATAAGTTGGGGAATTTACTTGGTAAATTCGGTTCGACTTATTGGAAGCTCGGTTTATATAGGCCCATGGTCCCCATACTATGTAATGCCCCGATTTCCCAAGACGTCACACTCGCTAGTCCGTTTAAAATCATTTATAATAAAAACAATAAACTAATTTATTGAAAATAATTAAAGCATGAGATCTCATTATTTTAAAACAAAAACACTTGATTCATTTACAAATTTTTAAACATTAATTTTTTACAAAAGTAATGGAGCCATAATCTTGAAAGAAATATTCTTAAACCAAAACATCGTGACAATCCCCTAACATGTAATCCATGCCTTAAGCTTGCCACCCTCACTGTATAGTTTTACCTTTACCTGCACACAGAGTATCCGTGAGCTAACGCCCAGTAAGAAGAGCTATGTAGGACATAACCCCCCAACTAGATAACATAGTCATAAGTATAACAATATCACAACATCAAATCGATTCATATCATATTTGCATACATATAACAACATGTGATATCACATATTATTCTCACATACAATACAACATCATATCACAGTGTAATCTTAATGCATGCTATACTCACACACATAACACATAGTGTCTTATCGCACATTGTCCTCACATACGATAATCTACTCCCACTCATGTTGATCAGACATGAAGTGTAACTTGCCCTGCCTTGTGCTGCTCTCACACTCGGCATCCAATAGGGCAATCCCTTATCACAAGTTGTACTCACCCATGATAGGATAACCTGCAAGTAAACCCATACAAGCAGCCAAAAACATATCATGCAGTGCTATGCTCACACCAGCAGCATAAAACATATCCTATAAGTGCTATTCTCACACAAACAGTCAAAAACCTTATCACTATCACACACTAATAATATTAGCATAACACAATCCAACATAGAATAAACATGTAAATACAATCCCATAATACAGTTGTATGTTTTAACATGCACCCTGTGCCCAGATGTCCACTCTGCTTACCTCAATTGTTAAGAACACCTTCTTGCTACTCCAAGCACCTCAATGAATTTTCTTGTTGAGGACAAGATCCTCAAATCCCGCTACTTAAGACTTGTTATCTCGTCACTACTACCTATAACAACACATGGTTCAAGGCCCTAATATTAAAATTCGTACTCTTACAATACAGCAGAAAGATTACTACTTTTGACCAACAACTATACTAATCCAGTGAAAGTTGTCGTCATACAAATTATAGAAAATTTCCTTATCTTTCCAATGATATAAAGATCATTAAAAATGGATTCAAACTGAGGGAGTTATGATTGTTTTACTGAAACTATTTCTGAGAAGGAATATGGAGTAACGAATTACACAACTTAGAAAAAATACAAACTTTTGACATTGAATGGTTCAGAACTAAAAGATAACATCTTCATCAAAGTTTTAGGAAATTAAATTCCCTTTCCAATGATACCAAAATCTTTGAAATTGGAATTATATTCAAAGAGATATTACAATTTTACCAAAACAATTTCGCAAGAACAAGATTCTAGAAACGAATCACATGATATTGAAAAAAAAAACTACTTTTTGACATAGTGTGACTTTGAATTAACAAAACATTTCTTCATAAAACTTATGGGAAATTGAATAAGCTTTAAAACCACATATAGATCATTAAAAATTGATGAGAATTGAGAGAGTTATTGTATTTTAAGTAAAAGTATTGTTTCTGGAAATATAAAGAAAACGAATTACAACAATAGTAGAAAGATGATAATTTTCGACATAGAAGAACACCGAATTGGTTATTAGTTTCTTGACAAAAATTTTAGATCATCGAATAAGTTTTCCAACGATATAAAAATCTCTAAAAAGGGATCAATATCAAGAGAGATATCATTACTTTACTGAAACTTATTTTTTCTGAAAACGAAAAATATAATAGGTCCGAACCTTAGATAACATTTAGCATTATTGAGCAAGAAAATATTTCATACCTCTTCACAACTTTCTATTTGATGTCTCAAGCCCGCAAGCCTTGATTATAAATCCAAAACTTTAAGAATGAATGTAGAAAAATAAGAAGAAGTGTGGAAGGTTTGAGAGGAGGAACCATGAAGAAGAATGAGGCTTTGACTAATTGGTTTGGAAAGAAAAACTAAAACTATGATAGTTTAGGGTTTGATAAAAAAATATGTACTGAAGATTATATACCATATTCTAATAGGTTTAGGTTAACTAAAAATAATAATATATAATAAAATGCAAAAATATTATTAAATTAACAAATATCTAATTTTTAAATTTTAAAAATAAGTCATCTATCTCGCAACTTTAGGCTCAGTTTTCATCTAGAAAACTTCCGAATTATGATGTTACTATTTCTACAAAAATTATAGATCCTTGAATTATCTTTCCAACACCGCTGGAATGACCTCAATCGGAGCTCTAAAACTCTAGATATGATCATTTTACTAAAACAGTTTTTAATCCTGCGAATGTATCCAAACCTACGAATTTTTTTAACATTAATTCCATTATAATGTTATTTAATGCACTCATACAATAAATTAAACCCACTAAATAATCTATAAAACTCTAATAGACTTTCATATTGGGCTTTAAATTAATAATTATCCTAATTCTTAAAAACACCAAAATTTTACCTTGACACTTACTATAATTTCAACTATGTTTAGAAATCTATCAATACTATTCTAAGCAATTATCTCTATTCACTATTAGTAGAAATAAATAAAATACTTATTCTCACACAAATTGTATAACAAATAAAATTTAAAATATATGTATATTTTTACTGGGTATTACATTCTATCCTCCTTAAAGAAATTTCGTCCTCGAAATTTAACTACCAAATACACGAGGGACTTCATGTTTGTCACCACTTACTACATGACCTCCTTATCTACCATATGGACCCAACAAATATGTACTTAACTTTTATCTTATTGGTCAAACTACAACACATATAAAATATACAGTCTAATTTAAGTATTGTTATTCCTCTATACATTACTTAAATAACAAAACATACTCCATCACAATAACTTACATATACGTGCTTTAAATACATAAATTTTGCAATAACATGCTCGTAATTTTATAAAAAAAATTCTTCTCTTATGAACATCCTTATATGCCACTTGAGAACACATTATACAATACAAAAATAACAAACAACAAAGAGTAGGGTAGAAGAACTTATGCTAACTTCTCTTTAATTGTTCCCATTCTTTCATTGAATGTTAAATCTTTTTTTTACTTAATTTCCTCCATAAAGCTACAATTCCGTTATTATAGTGTCGTAGCATAATTATTAAAAATGTTGGTCTACACATAACGATCCAATATATCATCAACAAACCGATGTCATTCAAACAGACCATATGTCTTCTATAAATTACATAAACTACATGTAGGCTAAAGATCGTTTAAGGTCTTCTTACACATGCGAGCTAGCCAATATATAGGCTTAGAAGCACACAAGTTAACATACTCTCAAGAATGAGCTACATGCATATCACTATAAAAGAGACATTTACTAATCCATCCAACTAATGAAATAAGAATAAAATTTACTATCAAAATCACTCTTTCTAAGAATAACTCGAGAAAAAAAATCGCTTAATCTAATTCTCATATATATTTTTCTTTTACTCGCATAATCATATACCATTTGTAATGCCCCCGCTTCAAGTCTCCATTGGGCCCTTACACCCACAGAATGAATGACTCTTATACACGAGTACACTACTCTGGCTACTGATAGTACTAATCAATCCATTTAAGCCCTCTTCAACTGTGTAGTCCCATACCTATATAGCCTCAGAATCATCACACTTGACCTTCCCCAAGCGGTGTGGGATTGCACAACTTACCCAGTATATCCCCTTACGAATCACGAGACTACTGACTGTCACAATCTGTTCTTCTATTATAACCTTAATGATTAGATTTCAACTTATTTATTTCTAATAAAAGAGTAGAGCTTAAAATTATCTATCCATTAACACTTAAAAAAATCAAACTTAAGAACGTACTAATAGTTATATATGTCTAATTTATTAAACCTAAAACATACACTCTCGTTAGAAATACTAATATAACAACTAAATTCCTTTTTTTTTTCCTAACATACTCTATTCCAATTTGCTTATAACACAATTCCTTTTGAAAAATACTCCTCTTATGCTCCTTATTTATGAAAATAAGTACAACTTATCGAAAATCAAACTTAAATTATGTAATATAGCAATACCTTGAAACATTTTCTTAAATTTTTTTTTCTTCCAAAAATATCTCATTCATAGAATCCTACCCATAAAATTTTAAGACATATTCTTCTAAACACAAAGAAAACTTCTAGTTACACTGAAGATGTAACGCAACATAAAATATGTAAAACTAACATAAACATATTGACCAAAACTTACAGTACAGTGAGTCGAGCTCGTCTCGTGGCAATGAACTTTACATGTTAGGGTCAACCACATCCTTTAGGACCGTATTGCTCTGATACCATATAGTAACGCCCCGATTTCCCGAGACGTCACACTCGCTAGTCCATTTAAAATCATTTATAATAAAACAATAAACTAATTTATTGAAAATAATTAAAGCATGAGATCTCATTATTTTAAAACAAAAACACTTGATTCATTTACAAATTTTTAAACATTAATTTTTTACAAAAGTAATGGAGCCATAATCTTTAAAGAAATATTCTTAAACCAAAACATCGTGACAATCCCCTAACACGTAATCCATGCCTCGAGCTCGCCACCCTCACTGTATAGTTTTGCCTTTACCTGCACACAGAGTACCCGTGAGCTAACGCCCAGTAAGAAGAGCTATGTAGGACATAACCCCCCAACTAGATAGCATAATCATAAGTATAACAATATCACAACATCAAATTGATTCATACCATAGTTGCATACATATAACAACATGTCATATCACATATTATTCTCACATACAATACAACATCATATCACAGTGTAATCTTAATGCATGCTATACCCACAGACATAACACATAGTATCTTATCGCACATTGTCCTCACATACGATAATCTACTCCCACTCATGTTGATCAGACATGAAGTGTAACTTGCCCTACCTTGTGCTGTTCTCACACTCGGCATCCAATAGGGCAATCCCTTATCACAAGTTGTACTCACCCATGATAGGATTGTTGGGTTTTATGCCCTAAATAAAACTCTTTACAATCTGATTAGTTATCAATATAAGAAATTTGAAGTGATTTATGTTTTCATGAATTTTACATGCTAATGGTTTAATATGTTTATTCCATTTACACACAAAATCAGTTAAATCCAGATCATATGTTTATTCACAATTACAGTATTGTCAACACAGTGGAATGTGATTGTGATCATATGAATCAAAAGACTAAGTCCCTGTTTCATCAGTGTTTGGATTTACACTAATGTGATAATCAGCGATGATGTGTACTTACACTTGGAGTAAGTGTTAAATTCTTTCTAGGACATTAGTAAAGTATACTAGTTTCGAATGTATGGAGTATACATTGGACTGGACCGATATTGCAGCTTAGTTAAGATATTACAAACATACCGTTATATCTTTCCAAGTCAATATCAGTAGTTGATCTTAAGATTAAAAGAATCTAAATCCTGATATGCTTAGGCTCAACTCAGGAGTACTATTCATGTTCTTTGATTTATTAGTTAAGCCTAATTTTGGGTCAGGACGATATGTATATTTTGGGAACATGATAGTATGATTGAGTGGGAGTGCTGAACATAAATATGGAATCTATAGCTTCTACTGGTGTATAGAAGTCAAGTGATGATTCCCTTCGAGCTTAGCAAATAGAAGTAAATGGATGAGCTCTTGTTTAAGTGACTTATTCTTAGATCACTAAACACCATTTACAGGTAGCTAAGTGTTTTAATTGGCAAAATACATTGAGGGGTGAGAACGGTAAAATTATCCCATCTCAATGTAGATCATCTATATAGAGGATCTTTGATCACAATAAGATTATAACAATGGTTAAATGAGATAGCATATCTATATCGTGGAACATATAATATGCTCTATATAAGTCTGAGAGTGCAATTCTAAGTTCTAAGAGTGGATTCAACGAAGAATTAATAAGTAGGAATTTACTTAGTTAATTCGGTTCACTTATTGGAAACTCAGCATATAGATCCATGGTCCCCATTCTAGTTGAGAACATACTGCTTGTAAGACTCAATAATTGATTTGTGATTAATCAATTATAATTCTAACGTTAGACTATGTCTAATTTGTGAATTTTCACTAAGTAGGGGCGAAATTGTAAAGAAAAGAGATTCTAGGTTTATTTATTTATTAATAGACTTTATATGTCTAATTAATAATTAAATTAAATGACAATATTATTTAATAATCTATTTTTGTTATTAAATAATTAGTTTTGGCATTTAAATTGTTAGAATTGAAAATTGGCGTTTTTGAGAAAATAGAAATAAAATTTGTGAAAACTGCAAAATCAAGTGGGGCCCATTCTATACACCTTGGCCGGCCACTTTACGTGGATTTTCAAATTGATATTTTCATTATTTTAATGCCAAATATTTATCTTTGATCCATGTATATAGAGGATCTTTGATCACAATAAGATTATAACAATGGTTAAATGAGATAGCATATCTATATCGTGGAACATATAATATGCTCTATATAAGTCTGAGAGTGCAATTCTAAGTTCTAAGAGTGGATTCAACGAAGAATTAATAAGTAGGAATTTACTTAGTTAATTCGGTTCACTTATTGGAAACTCAGCATATAGATCCATGGTCCCCATTCTAGTTGAGAACATACTGCTTGTAAGACTCAATAATTGATTTGTGATTAATCAATTATAATTCTAACGTTAGACTATGTCTAATTTGTGAATTTTCACTAAGTAGGGGCGAAATTGTAAAGAAAAGAGATTCTAGGTTTATTTATTTATTAATAGACTTTATATGTCTAATTAATAATTAAATTAAATGACAATATTATTTAATAATCTATTTTTGTTATTAAATAATTAGTTTTGGCATTTAAATTGTTAGAATTGAAAATTGGCGTTTTTGAGAAAATAGAAATAAAATTTGTGAAAACTGCAAAATCAAGTGGGGCCCATTCTATACACCTTGGCCGGCCACTTTACGTGGATTTTCAAATTGATATTTTCATTATTTTAATGCCAAATATTTATCTTTGATCCATGTATATAGAGGATCTTTGATCACAATAAGATTATAACAATGGTTAAATGAGATAGCATATCTATATCGTGGAACATATAATATGCTCTATATAAGTCTGAGAGTGCAATTCTAAGTTCTAAGAGTGGATTCAACGAAGAATTAATAAGTAGGAATTTACTTAGTTAATTCGGTTCACTTATTGGAAACTCAGCATATAGATCCATGGTCCCCATTCTAGTTGAGAACATACTGCTTGTAAGACTCAATAATTGATTTGTGATTAATCAATTATAATTCTAACGTTAGACTATGTCTAATTTGTGAATTTTCACTAAGTAGGGGCGAAATTGTAAAGAAAAGAGATTCTAGGTTTATTTATTTATTAATAGACTTTATATGTCTAATTAATAATTAAATTAAATGACAATATTATTTAATAATCTATTTTTGTTATTAAATAATTAGTTTTGGCATTTAAATGGTTAGAATTGAAAATTGGCGTTTTTGAGAAAATAGAAATAAAATTTGTGAAAACTGCAAAATCAAGTGGGGCCCATTCTATACACCTTGGCCGGCCACTTTACGTGGATTTTCAAATTGATATTTTCATTATTTTAATGCCAAATATTTATCTTTTATCCATGTATATAGAGGATCTTTGATCACAATAAGATTATAACAATGGTTAAATGAGATAGCATATCTATATCGTGGAACATATAATATGCTCTATATAAGTCTGAGAGTGCAATTCTAAGTTCTAAGAGTGGATTCAACGAAGAATTAATAAGTAGGAATTTACTTAGTTAATTCGGTTCACTTATTGGAAACTCAGCATATAGATCCATGGTCCCCATTCTAGTTGAGAACATACTGCTTGTAAGACTCAATAATTGATTTGTGATTAATCAATTATAATTCTAACGTTAGACTATGTCTAATTTGTGAATTTTCACTAAGTAGGGGCGAAATTGTAAAGAAAAGAGATTCTAGGTTTATTTATTTATTAATAGACTTTATATGTCTAATTAATAATTAAATTAAATGACAATATTATTTAATAATCTATTTTTGTTAATAAATAATTAGTTTTGGCATTTAAATGGTTAGAATTGAAAATTTGCGTTTTTGAGAAAATAGAAATAAAATTTGTAAAAACTGCAAAATCAAGTGGGGCCCATTCTATACACCTTGGCCGGCCACTTTATGTGGATTTTCAAATTGATATTTTCATTATTTTAATGACAAATAATTCCTAACCTAAACCTAGTAGTTGCCTATAAATAGAAAGTGATGGCTCAATCAAAATCACACATAAGTTTTCATTATTCTTTGACAAAAAATTCTCTCTTCAGAAAAACTGAGCCTTCCCTTTTCTATACCTTGGCCGAAACCCCTCTCTCCCTTTTCCTCTTCTAAATTTCGAACCCTAGTGATAGAGTAAGTGCCCACACACAGCAAGTGGTAACTCAATCATAGATTGGAAGACTGTGAAGGATCAAACTCAAAGAGAAGGACATTCGGGCTCAGATCGTGATTATACTCTACGACAGAAAGGATACAAGGGTTAGAGATCTGAGTGGAAGGAGACATTAATTCCGCTGCATCAATGTAAGGTTTTCTTAACTTTATATGTGTTTATTTTATCGTTTTAGAAAGTTCATATTTAGGGTGTTAAACAACATACTTGTGAGTAGATCTAAGATCCTGGTAAAATAATTTCCAACAACTGGCCTCAGAGCCATGGTAATTGATTTGCTTGCAAGAAATTTGGACTTTAAAACGATTCTTTGTTATTTGGATGGTTTCATGTTGTATTGAGTGTTATATGATGATTGATTGATGTTTGTGAATTTTCGTGAAAAATAATTGAAATTTTGTTTCTAGAATTATTTTTATTGGATAGTATGGAAAAAATTAAGCAAGTTACTTTTTTACAGAACTCAATTTCGATTTAATTTGAATTAGTTATGATTTTTTGAAGATTCGAAAAAAATCAAGGATGCTGCACTTACATACGCGCGCGGACGAGGGTGTCACGCTCGGACAGCACGCGTTCAGACAAGTGCACGTCCGAGCGCCTGTCTGAACACACCCCTTACGCGCGCGGAAATCATTGAAAAATAACAAAATGGCAAAATTTCAAAGTGAGGCCCATTATCCGTTATATGGCCGACCACTTTGTATAGAATTTACCATTTATATTCTTCATTATTTTAATGCCATACAATTCTAACCTAAACCTAGATGGCATTCTACAAATAGAAAGTGATGGCTTCAGGAAACTATGACTTGCACATTGTTCCTTTCAGAGAAAAGCCATAGCCGCCCCTCTCTTCTCTTTTCTTCTCTTGAATTTCGAAATACCTAGAGTGATAGAGTAGTGCCCACACACATCAAGTGGTATCTCAATCATAGTGTGTGAGACTGTGAAGAATCCAACCAACAAGAAGGAGAATCAGCATCAAGGAAGGAGCGAAAGAGATCCAGGTTTAGATCTTGATTATGTTCTACTACAGAAAGGAATCAAGGGCTAGATATCTGGATGGAAGGAGTCATTATATTCCGCTGCACCCAATGTAAGGTTTCTTGAACTTTATATGTGTTTATTTCATTGTTTTAGAATTCATATATGGTTGTTAATAAAACATACATGCTAGTAAATCTAGATCCTGGTAAAATATTTCCAACAACTGGTATCAGAGCCATGGTAATGATTTACTTTCATGAAATATGAATAAAAACGATGATATGTGTTGATTTGGATGGTTTCATGTTGATCTGTGTGTTATATGATGATTGATTGATGCTTGTGAAATTTTATGAAAAATAATTGAATTTTCGTTTCTGGAATTATTTTTATTGGATAGTTCGAAAAAAATTAAGTAATTTCCTATTTTACAGAACTCAATTTCGATTTTATTTGAATTAGTTATGATTTTTTGAAGTTTAAAAAAAATCGGGAGTGGTGACACACCCTTGTGCGCGTGGCTGGCTGCTGGCAGCATCCTTTGTGCGCCCAAGCAGCCCCTTGCGCCCAAGGATGTGCACCTGGATGGTGTGCTTTGCATACCGTCCGTACAGCTCAAAGTTTTTTCGTTTTTCTTCGATTTTTCATGTTATTTCATGGAATTAACTTCCGATTTTCTGTGTAGTTTTGTATTTTGATTTTTACTTTTCATATTTCAAATCTAATTATCAGAAATAAATTAATTTGATTTTTTAAAATTAATTTTAGATATTAGTGTAATTTGAATTTGAAAATAGGTAAAAATCTATTTTTGCTTACTTCTTTTCTTATTTTTTAAAATTTGATTATTTTATCTCATTTTTAAATCTAAGGTCAGATATTAAATTCCTTTTATAAATTATTCTATTTTAAGTAATTTGACCGTATTTAGATTTAAAATAAGATTACTATAATCATGGTATTTTAAATAGAAATAAGATATTTTTGCTAACTTTTAAATTTTGTTATTTTTACTTAAATTAAATTATAAAATCAGAAAAGGGTATGTATTTATCATTTTATTTTATTGAATATTTAATTTATAACATAACATGAAAGTTTAAAAGATGGTAAGCAAATTTTTGAAATGATATTTAGGTTAGTAAATCTAGATCCTGGTAAAATATTTCCAACAGATCTTTGATCAAAAGATCTTAATCCTGACATGCTTAGGTTCAATCTCAAGAGTGTTATTTGTGTTTCTTGATTAGTTAGTTAAGCCTACCTTTTGGTCTGCGTGATACGTACATTTTGGGAACACGATAGTACAATTGAGTGGGAGTGCTAAACATAGATATGAAATTTATAGCTTCGATCTGGACATAGAAGTTAAATGATGATTTACTTCGAGCTTGTCTTAATATAGATAAATGGAAGAGCTCTTATTTCAGTGATTATATTAGTTTACTGAAATATCATTTATAGGAAGCTAAGTGTTTTAAGGATAAAATACATTGAGGGGGTGAAACAGTAAATTTATCCCTAGTCGTGTAAATCATCTATAGAGGATCTTTAGTTATTGGGATTAGAACGATGGTTAAATGTTTATAGCGTATCTATATCATGGAATATATAGGGCATTCTATATAACTGAGAGTGCAATTCCAAGTTCTATGGTGGATTCAATGAGGAATGAATAAGTTAGGGAATTTACTTGGTAAATTCTAGTTCTACTTATTAGAAGCTCGGTTGTATAGGCTCATGGTCCCCATACTAGTTAAGACAATACTACTTGTAAGACTCAGTTAATTGATTTTAATTAATAAATTATAATTCTAAAATTAGACTATGTCTACTTTATGCATTTTCACTAAGCTAGGGCTTAATTGTGAAGAAAAGAGATTCTAGGGTTTATTTGTTAATTAAGAGACTTTATTAAGCCTAATTTCTAAATATGTTAAATGGCAATTTTATTTGATAATTAATTTTTGTTATCCCAAAATTGGCACTCTGACGTGGCATCACAAGAATGGTGACACGTGGCATCAACTTAGAGCACCTGGTCGGATCAACATGCCGAGCAGGATGCCTCGCTGGCATGTCCATAATGGAATACTCAACGAGCCGTGCAGAATGAGCAACACTTAGCGAATTCAACCAAGCGCATTGTGAGTCACCAGCTCAATCCCTATAACTCAGGGATCAACTTGCGTGGATGTGGCATTCACACGATCCCACTATCAGTGTATTCAGTCTCAATCCCACGATCCTAGCATTCAGCATTGATCACACGATCTTTCTGTTTATGCGCATTGTAACGAGAGAGGAAACTCTTCCTCCTCAAGTTTCCTGCCCTATAAATAGTGAGGAATGTTCACTGGGCAAAGGATCGAAAAATAGAAAAGGAGAAAATGTACGCCGAAACGCTATAAGCTAAGGTATCTAAGAATTATATATTCAGAGATATTATTGTAAGAGCTATAAGAAAAGGAATCTTCTTCCTTATTCTTAAGTCAATACAACTAACTAGGATTAGGCTATTACCGAACTGCTCGGGGCTGAACCTCTATAAAATTTATGTGTCTTATTATTTCTTTAATACATATTCATATTACGACATATCGTTTATCGCTTATCAAAAAGACTCATTGTCGTTGGCTAAAAGCGAAGTCAACATTTTGGTGCTTTCATTGAGAGAAGAATCACAGATCGCTCTTTCGACACGATGGTGCAAACTCGTAGAGGCCTGTCCGACCCAGCAAACTCACAGACGCTGGATCCGATGTTGCAGGACCCAGGGAGTTCGAGGGTTCCACCCGCTGTCAATCTTGGACAGACGCGAAGCGTGGTGAATGATGGAACAACTCCTGTTACTGAAACCACACCTGATGTGCAAGAGACCGGAAACAACAGTTCCGCACACAGCCAGGACGTTCATAACATGACTGTTCCACCAGACATCAACGCCCAGACGACCATCGGAGATGCAACCAAATTGCAAAACCTCCGCGCTGCGCTTGGACTCATGCAGGGTCACAACAATACCCTACATCACGATCAGGAGGAATTACGTGCCCCAGTAAACCTCGCGTTTGACGAACAGAGGCGTATGTTCGTCGAGTGGAGGGACAAAGAGATGGAGGCATTAGGGCTCACCATGCAGAGATCGAAGATCGTAGTCGGCAAGCCACTGTGTTAATACGAAGAGCCTACCAGACTGTAGGCCAACAGGCACCGAGCATCATTCCCCTTGGAGAAACCGAGGATGACCCGATGGTGAATGCTTCCCAAACAACCAACGATCAACTGTCCCATCCCCGGTCACGAGTTCCACTCGTGGGCCAAGAGGTAGGCAGACAGACCTTGTCCGGGAATTCATCAGGAGGAGTCATGCTTGACGGATCCGCGCAAAATAATGGAGCCATTCCACCTGCCAACCAAACGAACAAATCGCTAAGGCAGCCAGGTTCTTCTGTGTTCGAAAGGTTGGGAACAATCCGTGACCTAAGGGACAACCTAAACAAAAGGAGGGGAACAGACGAGAAAAAGACTACAACGAACGTGCAATCCGGAGCCCATACTCAAATCCCCGCTCAGAAAGACGCTGACGTAGCCCAACCCGACCAGAATGCCAATCAAGTCAGCCCACCCGTACAGGCCCATCTTGACGAACTGAAGAATATGTTTCATGGCATGGCCGTGCAGTGTAACAACGATCTTGAGTTAGACCGTGCACGCGAAACTCCCTTCTCACCAGAAATCAACCTCCTGGCACTACCTCACAAGTTCAAGATGCCAACGTGGAAGATGTACACTGGGAGAGAAGATCCTCTCTCTCATCTCAAGTATTTCGAGATGCAAATGGATTTACAAGGGGTGCGAGGAGACGTATGTTGCAGAATCTTCCCCGCAACTCTGTCAGAGGGCGCACAGCAATGGTATTTCAAGTTGGCTCCAGGAAAGTTTAGTTCATGGAAAACCTTCTCTTCGAAATTACATGCACAATTCTCTTCCTCACGCCCACTCCCATTGCATATGGGAGATTTGGTCGAAGTAAAACAGCGACCAGGCGAGCCACTCTGGGCATACATCAGCAGATTCATGACGGAAGCGACCAAGGTATCACGGGTAACCGAGGATGGAAAGTTATCCGCGATACTGGGGGGCATTGAAGTCCATGGCGAACTATGGAAGGACATAAGGAAAAACGGACCGGACGACTCAATGAGTGATTCCTAGACCGGGCCGAAGGTTTCATCAAGCTCGAAGAAGCCATTCAGCGAGCAGAAGGTGAGCAAAAGCCGAACAAAATGAAGGCTCCTTCTACTGGAACGTCCGCCCAGCTTCCCCAATATTCCAGCAATTGAAGTGGTAAACGTTCAGGCAACAACCACAAGTAAGGGAACGGGAAGAAGGGAAAGTTCGCCGAAAAACCCAGACAGACTCCCCGTGATCGCGCCAAACACATTGTATTCACTGTCTTAACTGAAGATATAGAAAGTGTGTACATAGCAACTCAGTCGCTAATTCTGTACAAGAAGCCTGGGCCCATGAAGAAAGATACCAGCAAAAGGGACATGACAAAATTTTGTTGGTTCCGTGGAGACTACGGCCACGATACCAACGAATGCTACAACTGTTGGAAGTTATTTTACCAGGAACTTAGATCTACTCACAAGTATGTTGATTTAACAACCTAAATATGAACTTCTAAAACGATATGAAATTAAACACATAAGAGTATCAGAAATCTTACAGTGATTGCAGCGGAATATATGTCTCCTCCCACTCAGATCTCTAACCCTTGATTCCTTTCTGTAGCAGAGTATAATCAAGATCTGAGCCCGATAGTCCTTCTTTGTTGTTTCTGAATTCTACACAACCTTCCTCCCTATGATTGAGGTATTACTTGATGTGTGTGGGCACTACTCTAGCACTTATACATTTCGAAACAGTGAAGGAAGAGAGAGAGAGAGGGTGGCGGCTCAGAGAGAATTTTCTGAGAGAAAATTCTTTCAGAATAATGTTGTGAAAAGGTTGTACAGTTGTATGCAACTCTGAAGCCTTTGCCTTCTATTTATAGAAGACCACCAAGGGCTATGATTGACATTTGGAATTGAAAAAATCAAAGAGAAAAGGAAGCTAAGTGGCCGGCCTAGGCATTGTGGAAACAAGACTTGCCACTTTTCCAACTTTCCTTTTCCTACACTGATAGTTTCCTGTTTTGTGAAAAACTGCCAATTCCATTGTTCAACCACATTAATGACAAATCTAATTATTTAATAATTAAAATTAATTATTAAATAATATATTATCATTTATTTTATTAATAATGAAACTAATTTAAGTTTCCTAATTAATAAATATGCCCTTCAAAATCTCTATTTACTGTTTTGCCCTTAATAAGTGATAAATTCTCAAATAGACAAGTCCATCTTGAGAATTTTTAATTGATTAATTAAAATCAATTAAATGAGTCTTACAAGTAATATCATCTCAACTAGTGAGGGGACCATGGGTCTATATATCCGAGCTTCCAATGCGAGCATCTAGAATTTACCACTTAAATTCACTGACTTATTAATTCTTCGTTGAATCCACACATAGAACTCAGAATTGCACTCTCAGTATATAGAATGCTCTATATGTTCCACCATATAGACACATTATTAGTTATCCATTGTTATAATCCTAATGTGATCAATGATCCTCTATATGGATGATTTACACTGTAAAGGGACTTAAATTACCGTAACACCCTACAATGTATTTTATCCTTAAAACACTTAACCCTGTATAAATGATATTTCAACTAAGTGAAATGAGTACTCAATCATTTATCTCGTTTGGTTAAGCTTCAAGGAAATCACCCTTTGCTTACTATTCGCCAGATAGAAGCTATAGATTCCATATTTATGTTAGCGCTCCCAGTCAATCGCACTACCGTGTTCCCAAAATGTATGTATTGCCCAGACTAAAAATTAGGCTTAACTAACAAATCAAAGAACACGAATGATACTCTTGAAATTAAGCCTAACCATATCAGGATTTCGATCATGTGATCTAGGATCAACTTATGATATTGAATTGAATAGATGTTTACGGTAAGTTTCAAAATCTAATTCAAAGTTCAATATCGGTCCATTCCAATGCATACTCCATGCATCCAACCTGAGCTTTACTTTAACCTATGTTCTGGAATGAACATAACATTTCTCCAAATGTAAGTAAACTCTGTTGTAGATTGTCATATCAGTGAAACCCAGTGTTCTGATAAATCTAGGAATACTTTATTCACATAGTCATGTTTACTTTCCACTGTGTTGACAACACAATAAACATGATCAAGTATGTGAAAAGGGTTTGGATGAATTTATAAATCAAATAGACAAGCAATTGATTAAGTGAACCAAAACATACACAAGTGAATGAAAAATTACTTCTGTTACTTTATTGATATTGAATAATCTGGATTACATTGAAACAGAGTTTTATTTAGGGCATAAAACCCAACAACAACTTGAAGCGGGAAATAGAACTTCTGATCAAGAAAAACAACCCACACTTACAGAAGTATGTCAAGGCCAGTCAAGGTCAGAATAACCAGGATCTGATGCCTCTGCCAATAGATGGACACTTGCAAGTCATCATTGGAGGCCCGCACATCACTGGAGACACAGGCAAAGCTCAAGAACGATATGCCCGCACAGCTCAATACGAGCAAGAAGAAGTAACACCCTAACTAACATAGGCGTATTACGTGATTTTTAAACATGCTGTGCAGCTCGTTGCTAATCAACGAGGTTTATGGAAAACGTGATTAATTAAAATTTTTGCTTTTTAATTAAACTTATAAAATAATATTACAAAAGACTCGGGATCCCGATTATGAAATCATTTACAAAAAGATTTAACTGTTTAACTGATACACAAAATAAATGTCGCCTAGCGACCAGTTACAAAATCAGCCTCGCTGTCCCGATGATCGTACGCTCCAGGCCTAACCGCCCCGACATGTACAATCTTCACAAGCTCGCTCACGGTCCATCAGCTTTAGCCTTGCCTTTACCTACACATAAACGTAGAACTGTGAGTCGACAGACTCAGTAAGAAAAGCATAATAATACTCATACATAATCCCGGTTATGATCAGACGCCCATACCCCTGATCATAACCCTAACTGCCGTGTCCAACACGATACTGAGTCCCGCTACTGCCGTGTCCAACACGAAACTGAGCCACTACTGCCATGTCCAACATGGTGCTGAGTTCTGAACGTTCATAGGGACGGTACTATTGACACGTAACAGCCTGATCGGTCGAACCGGTCATACTCCGGCTGCTGGTCATACTCCAGCCTGTACCGATGTGTTACTATATCCTCCTAATCGGTCGAACCGGTCATACTCCGGCTGCTAGTCATACTCCAGCCTGTACCGACGGGATACGTCAATAGTACAGAACCACCAACCAAGTGTCAGCCTGATCGGTCGAACCGGTCATACTCCGGCTGCTGGTCATACTCCAGCCTGTACCGACGTGACAGGGTTGGATGGTTCGAAGCCAACATACATATCTAATGTAATCTAACAGGCTTCCTACATGCACGCTAAACATGTAATCTACATATGCATACTGTTATACTAATCTTACCTGGATTCCGAATTCAGGTGTGCCGGTCAACCTGACTGGAACTTTAGTTGAGCGGCGGATTACAGGCTCCTAAACCATAAAAATCACAACGCTATAAGTGACACGCTAAATCACTTCCCGGGGACTAAAACTAGGAACTAAAAGTTTCCCTATCGATAAAAAGCATGGCAATACCCCATAAAGCATAAAAACGAGGAAAACACGGGTTCTGAAAATTCCCCAACCGGTAGACCGGTTCTGCAACCGAAATTCCGATTCTGGGAATTACTGGACCCTCATCCGGAATTCCGGTTCCTCGCAAGAATTTTTCAAAAATTCCTAACTCAATCAAATCAAACCCAATTCATACCAAACCTTCCAGACCTGCTCTAAATACCCCAAAGAACATTTTCAAAGCATTAAAATAACCCATAAATCACAGATACGAAAATTGCCATTAAAGCTTCAAGCTTTGAGTTCAAAACTCAAGCTTGGCTAAATCCCTCTATCATCCATTCAAACCTGATCAAACCTACATAATCATGCATAACTAAGCCTCTGAAAATGAAAACAACTAACTACAGCAAGTAATAACATATTCCACATATATTTTCAAAATCAAAGCTTTTGAACAAAATCTCATAAACTTGAACCAAGTAACTAGCATGCATAAAACCTACATAATTCCAATCAATTCAAACATAAAAAAATCAAAGAAAACAACCCTAAACTACAGCAGCAACAACATTCCACAACCATGCATGCATCAACTATTTTCAACATAAATTCAACATTTTTTTAAAGAAACAAAGAGGAGGAGCTAACCTAGCTTGAAGAGTGCTTAGATTGGAAGAGAATTAGCTTGAAAATCAAAGAGAAAATTCAGCTCCTTGCACACACATACCCAACCGAGAGAGAGGAAAAGAGAGAGAGTCTTTGGGAAAAATTTCTATTTTTGGCTAAGTGTTGATTTTTTTGAAAAAGAGTTAAAAGCCACATAACATATATCAATTCCATTTCAGCCAACATTTAATTAAATAAACATTTATTTTTTTCAAATAATAAGTCACAAAAGACAAAACACTAATGGGGAAAAAAGACTATTTTGCCCCTCCACACTAAAACCACATAAAACACACTAAAGGGGTATTTTTGGGAAATTCTAACTTCCCGGCCATTCCCGACATCCGTCCCAAACTACTAACATACTAAGTTGTGATTTCTACTGAGCCAAACGCCGGGTTCCAAAATACCGGGCACCGGAAATGCAAAATATGAAAACTACTGAATGACATAAAAATGCATTTCTGAATTCCATAAATAACAGTATAATAAATTATTTAAATAGCTATAAATAATTTCATAAATAATCATAATTAACTGCTAATTTCCAAATTAAACTAAGCGGGCTTTACAGAAAGCCCAAAGTTCCACCAGCAGGAGAGCCAACCATAACATTCAACGACGAAGATGCTGTCCAGATAAGATTTTCGCACAACGACCCGCTAGTCGTGAAAGTCCACATAGCGAACAAAATGGTGTCCAGAACCATGATCGATAATGGGGCTTCTTCAAATATTTTGTTTAAAACTGCTTACGAGAAGATGGGGCTCCAGCTCAAGGATTTAACTCCATGCCTTCAGCCCGTCTATGGTTTCTTCGGTCAAGGAGTTGCGCCTCTGGGAAAAATCCGCCTACCCATCACAGTTGGACAAGCTCCAACGAGCATAACTATCATGGCACAATTCCTCATATTAGATGTTCCTTCAGCCTTTAACGTAATGCTAGGCCGACCAGCCTTGTATGACTTAAAAGCTGTCACATCAATATTCCACTCGTGCATGAAGTTCCCAACCAAAAACGGGGTAGGGTGTCTTAGAGGGAACCAGCAATCTGCTCGGGAATGTTACAACCTTGTAGTGGCCAAGGCTAAGAATGAACTATCCTCCAGCCAGAGCCCAGACAAGGGAATAAATATTCCCAAGTAGGAAACTGCCCAAGGCGAGGATGAAGATGTGGCTCCTCGACTTGGGGACCCAAGCAGCAATGTTGGACCTGTGGAAGAATTAGACGAGATCGAGATCGATCCAGCTATCCCGGCCAGAAAGCTGAAAATTGGAAAGAGTTTGTTGCTCGAAGTAAAATAGGAATTGATAAAATTTCTGAGAGCAAACCTAGACGTTTTCGCCTGGTCACATGCGGATATGATCGGGATCGATCCTTCTATTATTTTGCATGTCCTGAATATCGATCCTAATATCCAGCCAGTTCAGTAAAAACGAAGACTGCTGGATAAAGAACGAGCAGTAGCCCTGAAAGACGAAGTTGAAAAGCTGCGCAATAACAACTTCATCATTGAAGCCTTTTACCCGACTTGGGTTGCGAACCCCATACTCGTGCCTAAGCCAAACAAGAAATGGCGAGTCTGGATTGACTTCACAAACCTCAACAAAGCATGCCCTAAAGACTATTTCCCACTTCCAAGAATCGATCAGCTCGTCGATGCAACAGCCAGGCACGAAATATTAAGCTTCATAGATGCTTATTTGGGCTACAATCAAATCAAGATGCATCCACCAGACCAAGAACATACAAGTTTCCGGACAGATATGGGTCTCTACTGCTACAAAGTCATGACATTTGGTCTTAAAAACGTCGGAGCTACATACCAAAGACTGGTCAACAAAATGTTTAAAGATCAGATCGGCAGAAGTATGGAAGTGTACATGGATGATATGCTCGTCAAATCCAGAAAGGCTGGGGGCACATAGACGACCTAGACGAATGTTTCAAAGTCCTAAGAAAATACAACATGAAACTGAATCCCCTAAAATGCTCCTTCGGAGTCAGCTCGGGAAAGTTTTTTAGGCTTCATCGTCAACGCTCAAGGAATTGAAGCCAATCCGGAAAAAATCCAAGCCCTCCTAGATATGAACTCGCCAACAAAGACCAAAGAGGTACAAAGCCTAACTGGTCGAATCGCCGCACTTAGCAGATTCGTGTCAAAATCAATGGATAAATGTGTCCCATTCTTCAAGATCCTGCGAGGAAACAAAAAGTTTGAATGGACTAAAGAATGTGAAAGAGCTTTTCAAGACCTAAAGGCACAGCTCGCAAAACCTCATGTCCTCTCTAAACCTCTGGACGGTGAGGAACTGGGAATATACCTAGCAGTAACGGAGCATGCCATAAGCGCCGTACTAATCAGAGAAGAAGATGGCGTACAGCATCCAGTCTATTACATCAGTAAAAGACTCATCGAGGCCGAAGGACGATATCCGTTGATAGAAAAGCTCGCCTACTGCCTCATCTTAGCAACAAGAAAGCGAAGACCTTATTTTCAAGCTCATCCTGTTCGGGTGTACACCGACCAACCACTACGGCATATACTGCAAAAGCCAGATGCCTTTGGGCGATTACTCAAGTGGGCGGTGGAATTGGGGCAGTACGAAATCAACTTCCAACCGCGAACAACTATCAAAGGCCAAGCTTTGGCCGACTTTGTGGTGGAATGCACAGGAAAAACTGAAAGCATCCCAGAAGGCGATCCCGACCCAACACCACAGTCGAACAACACTGAAAACAAGCCGACCTGGAAGCTTCATGTGGATGGATCGGCCACAGATCAACTATCCAGCGCAGGAATTGCCCTTGTCACACCGGGGGGCAACACCTGCATGCAGCGGTCAAATTCGGATTCAAAGCCTCCAAGAATGAGGCTGAATACGAAGCCCTAATCGTTGGACTCAAACTAGCGAAGGAAATGAAATTCGAGCACATCAAGATCTGCAGTGACTCATAACTATTGGTAAATCATAAATCTGGCGAATACGAGGCTCGGGGAGGAAAAATGATAGCATATCTGAGCAAAATACATGATCTGCTCGCACAATTCAAAAGCTATAGCCTCAAGCAGATTCCAAGAGTGGAAAGTACAATAGCAGATGCGCTAGCCCGTTTGGCGAGCAGCAATATAAGTGGCAAGGCGAACATGGTCCCGATCTAGTTTCTTGAAGAGTCTAGCATCACCGGCACGAAAGAAATCGAAATGATAAACACATCTCCGAACTGGATGACGCCAATAGCAGTCTATCTCAACTTTGGGGAACTCCCAAATAACCGAAATGAAGCTCGGAAAATGAGAAGAAAGGCAGCACGGTACATCATCGTAGATGGGATCATGTACATAAGAGGATTCTCAATGCCATTACTCAGGTGTGTCACACCAAATGAAGCTGTACGGCTTCTATATGAAGTTCACAACAAATTCTGCGGAAATCATGCAGCCAGACAGAGCTTATCAAAGAAAATTCTAAGTCAAGGCTACTTCTTGCCGACGATGATTGAAGATTCCAAAGCTTACGTCAAGAAGTGCAACAAATGCCAGAGATTTTCAAAGATACCAAGAGCTCTGCCCAACGAGCTAACACAAATGCAAAGTCCGTGGCCCTTAGCCATCTGGGGAATTGACCTAATCGGACAATTACCTAAAGGTAAAGGCGAAGTGCAGTACGCAGTGGTAGCAGTCGACTACTTTACTAAGTGGACTGAAGCCGAACCACTTGCAACTATCACTTCAAAGAAGGTTCAAGACTTTATAGTGAAGAACATCATATGCCAGTTCGGACTACCGTACAAAATAGTTTCGGACAACGGCAAGCAGTTCGACAGCCAATCTTTCACTGATTTCTGCGCGAACCATGTCATCATCAAAAGCTTCTCCGTAGTGGCACATCCCTAAGCAAATGGTCAAGTTGAAGCAGTCAACAAGACCTTGAAGGACACACTAAAGAAGAAACTTGAAGATGCCAAAGGAAATTGGCCGGAAGAACTCCCCGAAGTTCTATGGTCATACCGTACAACGGAAAAAATAGCAACCGGACAGACACCATTCTCAATGGCGTACGGTTATGAAGCTATGCTGCCCGTCGATATCGAACCACCATCCTGCAGAAGGTTGTCGTACGATCAAGGTACCAATCACATACTCCTTGCAGAATCACTTGATGAAATCGAAGAAAAACAAGCATCTGCAAACTTAAAGTTGGTAGTTCATCAACAAAAAGTAGCTCGATATTTCAACAAACAAGTGAAAGCTCGGAAATTCTTTGTGGGAGATATGTTCCTAAGAAGGGTATTCCTAAACACGAAAGACAACAAGTCAGGCGTACTAGGACCTAACTGGGAAGGACCATATCAGGTGGTCGAAGTTCTCGACTCCGGAGCATACAAACTGGGTAAGTATGACGAAAAAATACAACTCATTTTAGTACCACGATACTGGAATGAAGAACATTTAAGGAAATACTACCAATGAGTACTCAGGTCGAGTAGACCACTTCAAAGTACTCAGGTCAAATAGACCATTTCAAAGTACTCAGGTCGGGTAGACCACGTTAAAGTACTATTGAACATTCGCTTATAAGTGAATGGCCTCTTGGGCGGACTACGCGCAAAGGCTTCAGAAACAAAAGTACTCAGGTTGGATAGACCACTTTAAAGTACAGTTTCTTATTTTTTTTATGTCATGTTAAGCTAAAAAGATCTATTAGATCACTAGTTCTGATGTAAGTTACTACGGTAACAAATACATTTTCGATCAATAAAAGAATAAAGATAGTATTTCCAATTCTATTGAGTCGAAAAAATCAGCATGATTATAATTTACCTAAAGTGCGTACAAAAAGTTCAGTCGAACCCAAAACACCGAACAGAAAAGCAATATATTTGTGAAAGACAAGTGACCAAGAGTCATACGTCTGCTCGGACACTTGGGGGGCACCTATACCTGTACAAAGCCTTTGGTAAACACAAAACAATCACAATTGCACTGCAATTATAAACAGAGAATGAAATTCATTAAGGATAACAAGACCATAAAGTACTGGGATTAAAAGCTTCCCGGTCAGCCTGTTGTCCAAAAAATGAAAAATAATTCCAAGTTTAAAGACCGCTTGGCCGGTCATGATGTCTTAAAGGCCTTAAGGCCATATATAATATATATATCACTACTAGAAAAACGAGTTTTAGTGACACACATTGAGTAACTCTAAAACTATATAGTGACACTTCAACGCGCGTCACTAATGAGGCTGACTAGAAAGATAGTTTTTAGTGACACTTCATACGTGTCACTGAATCCTTTTACATTCATTTTTTGCGCGTCACTATAGGCGTATACAGGTTTTGTCTGACTGAAAAGGTAACAGCCACACACATGAAGTGTCACTATATCTTTTTTTTTTTCTTTTCTTTTTTTTTTATTAATATTTTTGGAGATATAGTGACACACAAAAAGTGCCACTATATTAAATATTTTTCTAAAAAAAATAATATTTAATTATTTTAATATAACTTTTATATATTATAAATAATAATTTATATTAATTATATACAAATACAATAAAATATAACAATAATAATTTTAATTAATTAAACAATATTTTGTATTAATCATTTTGCCAAAATCACCAGAGTTTACAAATGAACAACTTTTTTACCATTACTAATCTTTCTTCATACAAAGAATCTAAATGTATGAACCCAACCAAAATAACACTTGATATCAACACTTCAAACCCAGAAAATAAGAAATAAAATTAAAATTACAACTCAAACCTAGTTACAAAATATATTTCTAAAAATCACATATATAATCCAGGAACATATTGCCCAAAGAAGATGACCAACCCTAAAACCAAACCCAAATACATGAAGAAGCAAACTCATGCACAGCAGTAACCAGCACAAGTTAAACAAGTCACAGTGCCAATTTCGATGTGGAAACCCGCGGGTGCTTGTGCGTGAGAGAGAGAGAGAGGGAGACCCACTATCAAATATATAGAGAAATGCCTGCTTCAACACAATTAAGAGAAGAAGAAAGAAAAAATAAAAATCAAATCTTTGAAGAAGAAGAAAAAGAAGAAATACCACCCCCCCCAAATTCACTATAATAAAAATGCTATCTTATCCATCCACACCAAAAAACATCAACTTGGGAAAATGTATGAGAAAGCCCAATATTAACAAGACAATCACTAGTTAGAGCTTAGAATCAAAGAATTCCAAAGATTCTGGTTTCAAATTCCAAGCAGAATTTAATTTTATCTTGTTAACTACCAACAAAAACCCAGAATAAGGAACGAGCCAAAGTTGCAAACAAAGATTCCCATGTGTTTACTAATCAAAATCACAGAGAAAGAATCTGACAAGAAATCTAGCAGTCGAGATAGAGTTAGTGAGTGAGTGAGAGACCTTGAATTAGAAAGCAAAACAAGGAGGAAACCATATGATGATGATGACGACGACGTTAGTGGTTCGATGATGACGATCACGATGAAACCCTTTCAAGAGCTTGTGTTTTGTATTGGCACCATTCAGACCTTCATTTCAAACCATATGCTTAAGGAAGAAGAACATGTTGGCACCATTCAGACCTCCATACACACCAAATTTTGGACGGCAAAATTTTTTCTGGTGAAGTCTGCCGTCGGGGTGGGTAGAGCGCAGAGAGAGAGAGAGAGTATCGATTGAGAGTGGAGGGTTAGGTTTGGGGCTTTAGGGTTTCATACTATCATTTTTATATCCCATTTATTTATTTAGTTAAATAAATAAAATTAAAGCTTTTTTTAAAAAAAAAAAAAATTAAAGAAATTAATAAATTAAATAACTAATACTCTGCATTTTTTATTAACATATAGTGACGTGCAAGGCATGACTGGGTACACTAGTCCCAACACGCCTAGCGCGTCACTATATCTTAATATTAAATTTATTTAATAATTAAATATATTATTATGATATAGTGACACGCCAGGCATGTCGGGACACGCTTTTGCAGTCCCTCCTGGCATGACTCTATAGGTCAGCAATATTATTTAAAAAAAAAAAAAAAAAACATTAGTGACCCCTTATAGTTTTAGTGACACACATTACATGAGACTAACATTAAAAATTTAGAGTCTCATTATGTGGGTCACTAAAAAACACTCCTAACTCTATAGTGACACGCACTTTTGAGCGAGTCACTGAAGAGTGTCACTAAAAGGCGAAATTGTAGTAGTGTATATAGACAGGAGAGATAAAAAGATCAATGATCAAACGGCTGGAGTCCCGGGCTCTGGGTTTTGTTCTTCTGAGCCGACTGGAGTAGGAGGATCTGTTGTTCGAGCAGGAGAAGCATCAGCAGCATGGTCAAAAGCTTGGCCGGAAGTTGAAGCAGCCACCTCTTTCCCACCATAGGCAACTTGGGTCGCGTAGTACTCGAGGTACATGTCCTTGGCGTCGCCCAAGTAGTCGAAGTTGGCCTGGGGATAAGCCTTCCAAAAATCAAAGAAGAGCTCGACGCTGACAGTCTCCAAAGCATTGACCTTCTCCTTCAAGCGGTCCGCCTCAGTCGCATGAGCGTCCTTATCTTCCTTCAGCCGAAGAAGGACCTGCCGTAGAGAAGTCCTCTCATCCTGAAGACGATCAACTTCAGCAGATAAGGTCTCGCTGGTTTCCTCAAAGCGATCAGCAACCTCGAGGTCCTTGGTCAGCACGGTGATCTTCTTCTCAGCGGCAAACAGCTTCTTGTTGGCCTCACCCAAATCATGACGAATAGCTACAGTCTCCGCCCTGGCCTCCTGAGCTTCCTTCTTGGCCAAGTCTGCCTCCGCCCTCAAGGTGTCGGACAGAGCCGCACTCTTTGAAGTATCAGATTTAGCCCGGGAGTAGGTGTAAGCCAACTTCAAACCGGCCTGCATAAAGGAAAAAGTCAGCATATGGTGCTAAGTATGAAAAGCTAAAAGGGAAGTGTCGAAAAGAAAAGACTAACCCTGGTAAGCTCCTTCAAGACTCCGCCCACCAACACATCCAGAGATGAGTCGTCAGCACCAGCCAGTTGCTCACCAACCTCAGGAACCAGCCGGTTCATGTAGTGAGCCATCACCTCCTTGCCCTTCTTGGCCTCAGGCAGCACGGGCATGGGCGGAGTTGGTGCCTGCACCCGCTCAGGAATCCTCCTGACCAGCTCGAACCCAGATGTCGGTGGCCCAGACTCCTTAGACTTGGCAGATTTGGGATTGGAAGGATTTGCAGTAGTCAGCTCCTCAGAAAGGTCAATGACCTCTCTAGAAGGCCTCTTCTCTGAAGACCCCTCTCCGCCCTTAGACTTCTTGGCGGGAGGGGAGGCGCTAGAGCTTCCGCTCATCCTCTTCCTTAAGGCGTCGATCATCTACCGAGACATGTCTGCACAGAAGAAAAATAGTGTGGTTAGCAAAAACCAGCAAAAAATACAAAGTATGAAAGTCAAGAAGCTGAAAAAGAAGTAAAACGCAGAGTGACTGCCTGCCCAGAAAGTCAGAATTCCATCATCACCTGATATCTCAGCCATAACGGCTTTCCCTTTTCCAGCATAAGGATGAGATGGCCGAACAGGTGAAATGGGCTCCCTTATGCGAATGGCATGTTCAACGGGCTTGGGCGTGGCTGGGAGTTTCTTCTTCCTCTTCAAAGGAGTTACCTGCTCAGCCTCAGCCTCAACCTCGGCTTCATCTTCAAGATTCATAGACTCCTGAGCATACTGCTTTGCCCGGGCACCTCCCTTCAACTTAGCCTCTCGCTTAAGTTGAAGGAGCTCATCCTCCTTATGAGCTCGTTCAGGCCGGACAGCAGCAGATTTCCCCTTCTTCCCCGTCACGAACTTAGAAGAAAAGTCCTCTAGGTAAAGCCCGTAATGCACCAGATTTTCATCAGAGGTCAACTGGATGATATCCCTGTCTTCCGCCGACAACCGGACAAGTTTTTGAGCCCTATCCCTAAGAGTAAGGGTGAGGGGAGGACGGTGATATGTCAAAATCTGCTGAAATCGAGTCCGGGTGATGTTCGGATCCTTCACGATGAAGTACGCTGTTGGGTTTTGTGCCCTAAATAAAACCCATTACAATCTGATTAGATATCAATTTAAGAGATTAGAAGTGGTTTATGTTAACATGTATTTTTCATGTTTATGGTTTAATATATATGCACAAAATCAGTTAAGTCCAGAACATATATTCATTCACAATTACAGTATTGTCAACACAGTGGAATGTGATTGTGATTATATGATTCAAAAGACTAAGTCCCTGTTCATCAGTGTTTTGGATTTACACTGATGTGATAATCAGCGATGAAGTATACTTACACTTTGAGTAATTGTTATGTTCTTTCCAGGACATTGGTAAAGTATACTAGTTTTGAATGTATGGAGTATACATTGGACTGGACCGATATTGAACTTGGTCAAAGATATTATAAACTTACAGTTGTATCTTTCCAAGTCAATATCAGAAGTTGATCTTAGATTAAAAGAATCTAAATCCAGATATGCTTAGGCTCAATCTCAAGAGTGTTATTCATGTTCTTTGATTTATTAGTTAAGCCTACTTTTGGGTCAGGGTGATACGTATATTTTGGGAACATGATAGTATGATTGAGTGGGAGCGTTGAACATAAATATGGAATCTATAGCTTCTACTGGTGTATAGAAGTCAAGTGATGATTCCCTTCGAGCTTAGTTAAATAGAAGTAAATGGATGAGCTCTTGTTTCAGTGACTATATATTAGATCACTAAAACATCATTTACATGTAGCTAAGTGTTTTAAGGGGCCAAATACATTGAGGGGTGGAAAAGGTAAATTTATCCCATCTCGATGTAAATCATCTATATAGAGGATCTTTGATCACATTAAGATTATAACAATGGTTAAATGAGATAGCATATCTATACCGTGAAACATATAGAATGCTCTATATAAGTCTGAAAGTGCAATTCCAAGTTCTAAGAGTGAATTCAACAAGGAATTAATAAGTTAGGGATTTACTTGGTAAATTCAGTTCAACTTATTGGAAGCTCAGCAATATAGATCCATGGTCCCCATTCTAGTTGAGACCATACTGTTTGTAAGACTCAATAATATATTTATGATTAGTCAATTATAATTCTAAAAGTTAGACTATGTCTAATTTGTGAATTCTCACTAAGAAAGGATGAAATCGTAAATAAAAGAGTTTCTAGGTTTATTTATTAATTAAGAGACTTTATATGTCTAATTAATAATTATATTAAATGACAATATTATTTAATGATTTATTTTAGTTAATAAATAATTAGTTTGGCATTTAAATAATTAGAATTGGAAAAATGGCATTTTTGGAAAAATAGAAATAAAATCGTGGAAACTGCAAAACCCAAGTGAGGCCCAAGTCACACCATGGCAGGCAACTACTTTGTGTCTCCCAATTATTATTTTCAATTTTTTAATTGCCAAGTAATTACTAACCTAAACCTAGCAGTTATCTATAATAGGAAAGTAGTGGATCATACTAAATAAGGCAGTTAATCAATTACTCAGTAAATGAGGAAACTGTTTAGTTTGGAAAGTTGATCTTCCGTTTTCCCTATATATAGCAGCCCTCCTCTCTTCCTCTTGCATGTTTTCATCCATACACGAAATACACTGAGAAAAGAGAGAGAGAATTTCGAAATTTTTTGTGAGAGAGAAGTGCCCACACACAGCAAACAGTACCTCAATCATAGATTGGAAGACTGTGAAGGATCACATCCATCTGAAGGACATTCGGGCTCAGATCTTGATTATACTCTGCGACAGACAGGAATCAAGGGTTAGAGATCTGAGTGGAAGGAGACACATTATTTCGCTGCACCCACTGTAAGGTTTCTTAACTTTTTATGTGTTTTATTTATCGTTTTAGAAGTTCATATTTAGGTTGTTAAATCAACATACTTGTGAGTAGATCTAAGATCCTGGTAAAATATATTCAACCATACTAATGAACAAAACGCCCTATTTTGCTGATGGCCTTGTGGTCCGTCCCGCTCAACAACTTGAAGCCTGGCTGAGAGAAGTAAAAATACCCCGACCTGCCTTTCTTGGGGGTAGACTTCAGGTCGAAGAACCAAGCGACCTCGTGGGGAGAAGGAGTATCCCATCCCTGGGAAGCGTAGAGGACGAAGAGAGCGGACAAATACTTAATGCCCTTGTGAGTAATCTGAGCCGACCAGAGGCCGAAGAAGTTCGCCATATCCTGGAAGTACTTGTGCAAGGGCATCAGTGCCCCTTGCTGGCCGTGAGCCCCCGACCAGGCACACATCCCCTTATCAGGGTTTGTGGCATGATTGTCGTGGGCGGGAATGTAGCAGTCCAGCTCGCCCAGGTATCCGTGCTGGTCGAGAGTGCGGAGGCGTGCCTCCGAAATCTTGGACGGAGGACTCACCCACTTGGCGCCCAAGGAACCCTGCCTCCTATGAGGAACCGCCTCAGCAAGCTCCTCAGTGACGTAATCAACGCCCTCAACCAGGACGTCCCCGTCAGCATCAACTGGTTGCTCAGCCTCATTGTACCCCCCATAATTAGGGGGCTCAATCTCTTCCTCTCCCTCAGCAGCGGGAGGGCTGCCCGGACGCGCCTCGTCCAGCTCCTCAACCTCCTGGACTTCGGCGTCCCCCTCACAGTCCTCTTCCATTGGGACCACCAAATCCTGTTCGGTGTCGGGCAGAGTGGCAAGTCGAGCCACTTGGGGGTCAGAAGCGTCAGCCTGACGCGTAGTTTTCTTCGTACGAGCCATCATTCTATGGCTGGGTACGGAATTAGAGGAATATCCTTCTTTTGAAGGAGAATTAGCACGAAGACGAGGACGGAATTCGTGCAGAAGTTAGAGCAGCTCCTGGTCGATTTGATGCTCGGGCTCCCAAGACTCACCTGGGTTCATCTACAAAAGACAACACGCAAGATGAGTGTTGGACGGAGTATCAAGCGAAAAAACAAGCAAATATGCGTACCAGGAGTACCCAACAGATTAAAGAACAATCATGTTCAGAGAAAAGTCTAAACTCAAGAAGTCAGAAAGTTTTTCTTGAGTTAGGGCAAAAAAGTTCATGAAGCTTGAAAAAAGCAGAATGGAAAACAAACGCAATGCAGTTCTAAAATAAGCCTTACGACTGAAAGCTAACACAAGGACATGGAAAAGAAGAGTGGCAGAAGTTTCAAACCCTAGGGTTTCCTACAGTGTTCTTTCTACAACAAAGTTACATTCAAAGCACAAGCATGCAAAGGAAAAACATAAAGGGAATCAGAAACTTACTCAAAGATTCAAGTGTCCAGGTTCAAGCAAGCCAGAAATCATCTGCAAACTCTTCAGCAACTTTGAAGCCAGAAAGCTCTCTCTTTTTGCTCTAAAGTTTGCTTAACAACGAAGGGTGATGAAATGAGGTAATGTGACAGTACTCCAAGTATTTATAGGCAAAAGGGTAACTGTACGTAAAGGAACCTTAGACGCCTCGACTTCCCGCCTTGAAAGGGAATATGGGAAATCAAAATAATCGAGTGCAACCATCAGCCGTGGAGAGAGAAATTTGGATTTTCAAAATATTAATTGTCAGAGCATTAATTAGCCGAAAACCGAAGGGACGCCCAGCCAGCTTCACATCAAGTCTCGAACGGTCATGCTCGACACGTGTCCCCTTTCAAAGGCAGAGCCAGCTCGGAATAAGTCTATACGCAACCTCGGAGGTCCCGTACAGACTTCGGGGGCAAATGTTATCCCAAAATTGGCACTCTGACGTGGCATCACGAGAATGGTGACACATGGCATCTACTTAGAGCACCTGGTTGGATCAACATGCCGAGCAGGATGCCTCGCTGGCATGTCCATAATGGAATACTCAACGAGCCGTGCAGAATGAGCAACACTTAGCGAATTCAATTAAGCGCATCGTGAGTCACCAACTCAATCCCTATAACTCAGGGATCAACTTGCGTGGATGTGGCATACACACGATCCCACTATCAGTGTATTCAGCCTCAATCCCATGATCCTAGCATTCAGCATTGATCACACGATCTCTCTATTTATGCGCATTGTAACGAGAGAGGAAACTCTTCCTCCTCAAGTTTCCTACCCTATAAATAGTGAGCAATGTTCACTGGGCAAAGGATCGAAAAATAGAAACGGAGAAAGTGTACGCCGAAACGCTATAAGCAAAGGCTATCTAAGAATTATATATTCAGAGATATTATTGTAAGAGCTATAAGAAAAGGAATCTTCTTCCTTATTCTTAAGTCAATACAACTAACGAGGATTAGGCTATTACCGAACTGCTCGGGGCTGAACCTCTATAAAATTTCTGTGTCTTATTATTGCTTTACTACATATTCATATTACGACATATCGTTTATCGCTTAACAAAAGACTCATAGTCGTTGGCTAAAAGCGAAGTCAACAATTTTAATTATTGAATAAATAGTTTTGGCATTTAAGTGGTTCAATTGGAAAATATGGCATATTTGAGAAAATAAGATAAATAGTTGAAAAATGGCAAAATTGCAAAGTGGTTGAGCCCACATCCATGGACGCCACTTGTGGTGTATTTTACCATTTATTTATTAATTTTTTAATGCCAAATAATTTAAACCTAAACCTAGTTGGATTCCTATAAATAGATAGTGATGGTCTCAAAATTTGAAGGAGAAGAATTCACTTGCCTTCAGTCAAATTTTGAGACTTCTCTTCTTTCTATTTTCAAATCCTTCTCTCTCTATCTTTCTCTCTTCAATTTTCGAACCCTATAGTGATAGAGTACGCGCCCACACATATCAAGTTGGTACTCAATCATAGTGTATAAGACTGTGAAGAATCCAATTCAAGAGAAGGAGAATCAGGCTCAGGTCCTGGTGATACTCTGATACATAAAGGATACAAGGGTTAGAGGTCTGAGCGGAAGGAGTCCTTTAATTCTGTTGCAACCAATGTAAGGTTTCTCAAACTTTATATGTGTTTAAAATAAATTGTTTTAGAAATTCATATTTCGGATGTTAAATAACATACATGGTAGTACATCTAGATTCTAGTAAAACATAATCCAACAACTGGCCTCAGAGCCATGGTAATAATTTACTTTCATGAATACGTATTTAAAACGATGTTTGTGTTGACATGGATGGTTTGATGATGGTTTATGTGTAAATTTGATGATTGTATGGAAATCACAATGTATGTTATAAAATATTTTTCGATTCGTTCTCGAAATATTTTTACTCGAAAGTAGACAAAAAATTAATGAATTTAGGCTTTTAAAACTCAATTTGGATTTTTTATGAATTAGTTATGATTTTTTGAATTTAGATGAAAATATATGAAACTGGGTTGCACTTGTGCGCACGCACGAGGGGATTCACTTGGCATCCACGCGGTTTCAGACAAGCCCTGTCCGAGGAAGCTCGGACATGGGCTGTCTGAAGCCTATGTCACGCCGAGTTCCCTTGGCCATTGAGGCTGCGTGCAGCCTCCTGTCTCGTTCAAAAGCCCCATTCCGCGCGCGCAGGGGTATGCATTGCATACCCGTGTGCCCAAACTTGTTTTCATCATATCTTTTGATTCAAAAATTATTTTTCATTGAAACAAAATTCAAATTTTGGTAGAATTTTGTGTAGAATCTAAATTTTTAATTAAAAATCTAATTATCAGAATAAAATTAATTTTTATTAATTTTTTAATTAATTAAAATTTGTTTTGGATATTAGTAGCCTTTGAATTTGAAAATTTGATTTTTCCATAAAAATAGCCGTATGGTTAATTTTCAAATTTTTGATTATTTTATTTATTTTAATTATAAGATCAGATATTACTTCTTTTGTTATTAAAATTTGAAATTATCTTATTTTGATATTAAAATGTTAATAAAATTTAGAAATAATCTAGTTTAAATTTCAAAAAATGCTAACCATATTAGTTTTTCAAAATTTGTTATTTTTGAAATATATTTTATTAAATTAAATTATAAGATTAGAAAAATATTTTTGTAACATTTTATCTCATTAAATTTAATTTTGGCAAAATAACATGAAATTTTTGAAAAGTTTGTTAATTTAGGTTTGAATAGAAATTTTAGGGTTTGCTAACCATAAAACTTTTAAACTTAGGATATTTTGTTTTATTAAATTATTAAATAAAATTGATAATATCCTAACAATCAAAATATCTTATTTTTCAAATTGTTTTACTTTGTTGTATTTAATTTATTAAATTATAAGATTAAGAATATAATATTAGAAACATCTAAATTTTAAATTCAAGATATTATATTATATTATCTCATTAGATATTTAATTAATTTAAATTATTTAAATAAACTTAAAATTTGGAAATTGGTTAGATATTTGAATTTAAGTTAGAATTTAAGATATTTGTTAGATCTTAAATATTTTTCAAATATTCTCTAACAACCTAAATTTTAAATTCTAGTTAAGATATATTTTCAATATTTTAATTTTAAAATAGAAATTTCTTAACCTACTTTCCAGTTATCTGTTACATGTTTGTTATGTTTGTTTAATTATTTATTTATTTATTCAATTTCTTTACAAACCTATTATTTATTTGATCTAAATTGCTATGATTAACTTGTTGACAGATCCAATGATCTGATTTTAATCATAGTCCAATTGTCAATAGATCTTATTAATAATTTGTAATAGGTAAATTTTGTAATTTCTTTCATCTGTGTAAACCTAGTGACATGATAGGGCTCATCTAAATCATTTGACCTGTGTGAGTCTATATGTTTGCTTTTGGGTTTAGATGCATATAAGAAGCCCATTTAAGTTTTATTAATTAAATGAACTAGGTTGCTAAAATAAAATTTAACATAAGGTAATTTTATTTAGGCCCAATTAGTATTGGGCTTATTCAATAAATAACAATTATTTATTTAGGGAATTTTACAAAAATACTGTTTTTGGACCAAAACTTTACAAATATACTGGGACACGGCAAAAACAACATTTTTACTGCCCCAGCCCAATTTCTTTACTTTTGTACTGCCCAAGCCCAACAACATAACATTTATACTGTGAACAGTAAAACACACGGGAAAACAACCTGCTTCGTGTGTGGGGAGTCGCCGGAGACGGACATCACCAAGAAAAAACCATTAAATCCGGCAAGAATAAACAAAAGCAGTAAAATCGACGTCAATAAATAATCATGGCAAAACAACGGTAAAACAACACTAAAACAATCAAACAAAACAAAAGAAAAAAATGATTAAAAAAAACAAACAATCTGCTGCACAACCTCAACACCAGATGCAAAATCAACTATATTTACAAGTCTATTCCTAGAAAATTATAAAAAAAAACTACTAAAACAACACTGAAACAACACAAAAACAAATGAAGCAAATATAAATACTTAGAAAAATATAAAAGAAACACACACCTCAAAACTCTCTTGTGAGTGAGCTCGTCAAATATATTTATAGGACAACCAAAAGAAAAAAACCACAAAAATAGCCAAAGAGAACGAAGAATAAATGTATTTATAGCCTCCATCTTCCACACTCACAGACATAACCATCACAACAACACGAGAACACCCAGAAAATACCTATTAATTCCAGCGAGATGGAGCAAGGGCAAGAAATCGCATCAAATAAATAAATCATGAAAAACAACAGTAAAACAATACTAAAACAATACTAAAACAAAAAAAAACAATAAAAGAAAAAAATGATCAAAAATTAACTATGTTGTGCACATTCTCAATACTAAATGCACTATATTTGCAAGAAAAGTTCTAGAAAATTAGAACAAAAAAAAAACCACACTAACTCTTATATTTTCAAAAAAAAAACATAACTAAGAACTTCAAAAATTAAAAAAAAAAAAAAAAAAAAAAAAAAAAAAGAAGAAAAGAAAAGAAGATGAAGAAGAAGAACTGAACATAAAAAAAAAAAAAAAAAAAAAAAAAAAAAAATCATAAAAAACAACAGTAGAACAATACTAAAACAACGGTAAAGATGAAGAAAAAAAAAACTTAAAGAAGAAGATGAAAATTAGAACATGGGGGTGAGATTTATGTGAAAAGCTAGAAGATAAAGATGATGAAGAAGATGAATAGTGAGAAATGGGAGTGGGATTTTTAAATCTATTTAAATAAAAAAAAAAGAGTGAGACATGGGGTGTGATTTTTAAATTTATTTAAATAAAAGAAAAAGTAAAACATGTCACTTTTATGACACATCCCATCAACCTTTTCATCAAAATAATAATTATTAAATTATCTCAAAAAATAATAATTATTAAATATTAAAAATAATAAATAATAACTTTTACATCCATTAAAATAAAAAATTAAATAAATAATTGAGCCCATGTCCCAATCAATCAAAAAAAAAACAAAACAATAACATAAAATTGTTGGCAGCCGGAAAAAAAAAAAAACAAAAAAAATAACAAAAGTTAATTTCGAAAAAAAAAAAAAAAAAAACAAGATAAAAGTTATTTTGGGCATGTAACAGTATAAAAGAAAGAAATTGGGAAAACACAGTTTAAGTAAATTTCCCTTTATTTAATGGTTAAATTTCTCTCTTTTGGGCCTTATGTGAGAGTTAGGGGGCCAATAGTAGTAGGTACTACATACTAAACCCAACTCTCCCTTACATGAACCACCCCAATTGTCAAGGCCCATTTGTCTTATTAAAATAATTGTATTAGGTTAATTATATTAGTCTAACCTAATCAAAATTGAATTAGCAACATAATTAGCTTTAAAATATATGTAATTTATTTTTTATTGGATTATTTTAAAGTTAATTTTAGAAAAAATACTTAATTAATGAGATATATTCTAGATAGTTATTTCTAGTAACTAATTATATTTTCTAATATTTAATTAAGCAGGGAAATATATTTAAGTTGAAAATTAGTTATTTATTAATTAATTTTTGATCAACTTAAATTAGAACATTTTTCGTAGTATTAAACTAGAATTAATAATTAAGTTGATTCAAGATACTTAACTATTTGATTCTTTTATTTAATACATTTAATTAAATTGAAAATTAAATAGTTAAGTTGATTTTATTCTAGACACTTAAATATTAGTTATTTTCATAATATTTAATTAGATAGAAAGTTATATTTAAGTTGGAAATTTTAATTTCAGAACAACTTAAATTAGAATAATTTTCAAAATATATTTTATTTTATTTTATTAATCATTTACCCACCAAAATTTTGAAATTTCATTTATTTAATGCAGATAATTTTTTTTTTAAAAAAAAAAAAAATAGATTAAAGTTTAAAATTAATTATTTTAATTAATTTTAGATCAACTTAAATAAAGTAAATTTTTCATTAATGATTAATTAAGATAAAGGGACTAAACTATATTATATTTTAATTAGAAAATAAAGTAATTAGTTAGTGAAAATATAGATAGTTATTTTCTGTTTGCTTAAAGTATTGTTCCAGTTATATTTAATTAAATAAAAAATTAATATTTAAGTTGATTTTATTCAAGATACTTGAATATTTGATAATTTTCTTAGAAATTTAATTAAATAGAAAAATTATATTTGTGTTGAAAATTAATTTATTAATTAATTTTGGACCAACATAAATTAGAATAATTTTTCAAGATTTATTTTATTTTATTTTAAATAATTTCAAAAATGTATTTATTTTTTAAATACATTGGATTTTCAAATTTTGCTATATATATTTATAGAAAATTAAAGTTGAGTTGAAAATTAATTTTAATTAATTTTGGATCAACTTAAATTGAATAATTTTCATAATATTTATTCAAAATTACTGCTAAGATGGAAAATAATTTTATCTATTTTCAGATCTATCTAAGTATAATTTTATAAATATTAAATTAAAATTTACATTTAGAGTCTTCTAAATTGATAATTTTAATTGAATAAATATGTATTAAAAATAAATAGATTAAAATAAATATTAGATGAAAATACACTTTAAATAATGAGCTTTATTATAAGGATATTCGATCTCCATTGTTGGTTCTACATAGTTCTTGGTTTAGTGAGTAATCATCCCTAACGGATGAACGTTCATTCACTATTTAACGTCTTAGAATCTCGAAAGATAAGTATTATTTGTAAGTGTTTTATTCCTAGTACTGATCACCCTAATGGTGTCTGCTAGGAGTAAGACTTACAAAAGTATGAAACAATGGTGGAAGTTCATAAGATAGAATGGCCTTGACTCTCGCCTAAACCGGACAACGCTGGGTTCTCATCTTGATCGAATAAAAGGTTGCTAGAATGTTTGTCATTTTAGATGAGCTGACTACTCTATTCAATGGATGATATCTATGACTCTCGCCTAAACGGGATACTAGTATCAATTTGTTGGAAACCTTGGAAATTATTTAGGATTATATGTTTTAGTATTTTCACTTGTCATTCCTACTTGCTAAATGCTAATAATTTCTGAATGTGTATGATTTTCTGTTAAACCTTACTTGATTTCTATTTATTGATATTTGTAGTATCCAATATGACTATGAACAACACCATGGTGTCACTGTTGATTGAAAACAAGCTCTCTAGTGCTAACTTTATCAAATGGAGAGAGAACATTAATATTGCTCTCATTGGTGAAAATTCCCTGTTTGTGTTGACTAAAGAGGCTCCTGAGCAGCCAGGTGAGAATGCGACCAAGGCAGTCAAGGAAAAGTTTGAGTGTTGGCAGAATGCTAACAACAAAGCTCGGTACTTTATGCTATCTAGCAAGGTCGACACCTTGAACATAAGGTTTGCCAATACTCTCACGGCTGCAGAAATCATGAACCAGGTAACTGAACTGTGTGGGATGGCGTCAATTCAAACTCGCTTTGAAGCGACCAAGAATTTCATCAATGCACGGATGAAACCGCATCAGAACGTGCGTGATCACCTACTCTAGATGACTAGTTATTTCTAAGGGGCTGAGAATCATAGAGCTGTTATAGATCAGACAACTCAAGTGAGTTTGATGTTGAATAGTTTTACTCCAGCTTTTCTGCCCTTTACATCAAATTATGTCATGAACAAGTTGGAGCTTGACTTCCACGAGTTAATCAACAACCTTCAGACATTTGAAAATTTGATTGGAGGACCACAAAAAGAAGGAACTAAAGCTCCTAGTTCTAGCACTGCTAATGCCAAGGCTGAGGCAAACATTGCCTTTGCTTTGAGACCCAGCAAAAAGAAGAATTGGAAGAATAGAAAGAAGCCTCTAAAAGATTTTAAAACAGTTAAAAAGAAAAAGGCTGCTAATCCAGATGCAAAGCAAAAAGGAAAGTGCTTCTATTTCAACTAAAAGGGCCACTGGAAACCCCAGTGCCCTAAGTTTATAGCAAAGAAACAAGGTATTTCTATCTATGTAATAAACTTATGTGTTTTAGAGAATTATTATCCCCTTGGGTTATTAATTCTAGATCTACAAACCATGTTTGTTTTCTTCTTATTTCAGCTCCAGCTGCTTAAACTTGGATTACTATCCTAGTGAGTTGAGTCGGATGGTTGGACAGGAGGGTGGAGATTGTCCAAGATTGAAGATGAAGCTCAAAATCTACTCTAATTTTTTGAATTAATTGTTTTAGTTTATGAACAATTTAGTTTCAATTATTGGTTTGGGATTTTATTCCCTATTTCATATTTATGCAGACAATTCATTATTTTTTTTGAGAATATTAATAAAGTTTTCTCTTTAAGTTATGAATTGCATTTATGAATTGAGCTTTATATTTTCTTTATCTTGTGTATGCCAATACCAATTATATTTATATGTTGATCATGTTTCGTATGTATTTGTGTTTTATTATTGATACAAAATCTATGGTATGTTCATCTCTGCAAAGAGATAATACCACATAAACATTTCGAATTCAAATTCAATATTCATGAATAATTGTTAATTCTTAAGAAATTATTAAGATTTTGTTTAATAAAAACATATTTTGATCTGATAGGAGTGGAAGAAGTTAATAAGTAATATATCTAGTTCAACGATCTTTTACATCTTTTGAACTCTAGATTATATTCATAACTCCACAAGATCTCTATAACAATTAGGGGTGGAAGAAGCTATTGACATAAGTAGTTCATTTTGAACTCTAGACTATACTCAATACACCACAGTATCTCTATAGCACACATATTTTGATTAGACATGGATATAATATAATGAACAAATTAATAAATTATTAGAACTTATTCTTGATCCTGTATTTTTGTTCCAATTAATATATTACTGTTGTAATGAAAATTGATACCAATAAAGTTCTTGGACATAGTATCACAGTACCTTACTTGAGTGAAAAAATTTTAAAACTCTAAGCTCATCTTTATTTGGATGACACTTGTGATAACTTACTATGTTATGATCATGATAGGAACTACAGAATTCAACTGAGAAAGTAAATCTAACCACTCATATGGATAGAAATAACTTATCAGAATTATGAGGATAGGATAGGAGAATTTTGCATAGTCTATTCAAATGACTTAGGCAAAAATCCCTAGTCCTCAAGGTATCTTTAATGATTACTTATCCTTAAGCAAGTATTTTACATTAATGTTAATACTAGAATGCTATGTTGATGACTTAGTCTAGAAGGAACTTATAGTTTCAGACTAAAATAATATGTCACAACAAGATATCCCTGAGAACCAATAGTAAGAGGTTAAATGTACTTCTATGTATGAATTACCAGACTCCTACAGTTGAGTGGGAGCCATCTAAGATGTAATCAAACAAGAAACATTAGGAGATAGTGAAGGAAGATCTTTGAAAGTGACCTATATGTTAGATGATAGGGGTGTACATTAGAATCCTTATATCTACACCAACTCATAACCGATTAGAGATGGTGGTTACTCTGGGGGTGGAGCAATTATTCTAGAAGGATGTAAAAATCCATCTATGATAATTTAAGCTTCATCAGTGAAGAAGCATAACTTTGTTGCTTTCGAAAAGCACTGGAAAGTTATTCAATTGAAGAAAGTTATTACTGTGTTATGTCTATTCCATATTGGATAGAATTAGAGACAAGTCTTCTATATATATAGATGCACTTTATAAGTAGTAAAGAATTCAGTATCCCTAGATGAGTAAAACATATAGAAAATGATGTTGCATAATGTTTAATGAACACAAAGGGAGTAATGGTGGGGAAAGCATTTGCTTATTACAGACTTACAGTTCCAGTAATTTGGGATTAGTCAAATACACTATACTTGATCTGGATATCAAGACAATAGATTGATTGAAATGCACTACTTGTTTTATGTGAGTGCAAGTGGGAGTTTGTTGGGATTTTATGCCCAAAATAAAACCCATTTCAATACAATCTGATTTGTTATCAATAGAAGATTATAAGTCATTTATCTTGGTAAAGATATTATAATATTATCGTTGTATCTTTCTAAGTCAATATCACTGGTTGATCTTAGATCAAAAGATCTTAATCCTGGCATGCTTAGGTTAATTCTGAAGAGTGTTATTTGTGTTCCTTGATCTGTTAGTTAAGCCTACCTTTTGTTCCGGGTGATACGTACCTTTTCGGAACATGATAGTACAATTGAGTGGGAGCACTAAACATAGATATAGAATCTATAGTTTCTATATGGACATAGAAGTGAAATGATGATTTCCTTCGAGCTTGGCTTAATAGAGATAAATGGAAGAGCTCTTATTCCAATGAATATATTAGTTTACTGAAATATCATTTATAGGAAGCTAAGTGTTTTAAGGATAAAATACATTGCGGGGTGAAACGGTAAATTTATCCATACTCGATGTAAATTATCTATAGAGGATCTTTGATTATTGAGATTAGAATGATGGTTAAATGTTTATAGCGTATCTATATCGTAGAAAATATAGAGCGTTCTATATAACTGAGAGTGCAATTTCAAGTTCTATGGTGGATTCAATGAGGAATTAATAAGTTAGGGAATTTACTTGGTAAATTCTAGTTCTGCTTATTGGAAGCTCGGTTGTATAGGCCCATGGTCCCTATACTAGTTGAGACAATACTGCTTGTAAGACTCATTTAATTGACTTTAATTAATCAATTATAATTCTAAAATTAGACTATGTCTAGTTTATGAATTTTCACTAAGCTAGGGCTTAATTGTGAAGAAAAGAGATTCTAGGGTTTATTTGTTAATTAAGAGACTTTATTAAGTCTAATTAATAAATATGTTAAATAGCATATTTATTTGATAATTAATTTTAATTATTAAATAAATAGTTTTGGCATTTAAGTGGTTGAATTGAAAAATATGGCATTTTTGAGAAAATAAGATAATGAGTTGAAAATGGCAAAATTGCAAAGTGGTAGGGCCCACATCCATGGTCGACCACTTGTGGTGTATTTTACAATTTATTTATTAATTTTTTTGTGCCAAATAATTCAAACCTAAACCTAGTTGGATTCCTATAAATAGATAGTGATGGTCTCAAAATTGGAATGAGAAGAATTCACTTGCCTTTAGTCAAATTTTAAGCCTTCTCTTCTCTCTATTTTCGAATCCTTCTCTCTCTCTCTCTCTTTTTCACTTTAACTTTTGAACCCTATAGTGATAGAGTACGTGCCCACACATATTAAGTTGGTACTCAATCATAGTGTGTAAGACTGTGAAGAATCTAATCAAGAGAAGGAGAATCTGGCTTAGATCTTGATGATACTCTGCTACAGAAAGGATACAAGGGTTAGAGATATGAGCAGAAGGAGTCATTTAATTCCGCTGCAACCAATGTAAGGTTTCTCAAACTTTATATGTATTTAAATTACATTTTTCTAGAATTTCATATTTAGGATGTTAAATAACATACATGGTAGTAAATCTAGATCCTGGTAAAATATAATCCAACACAACTACCAGCAGCAATGTACTCAGCTTCAGCAATGGACAAGGAAATAGAATTCTATTTCTTACTGTGCCAAGAAACCAAATTGTTTCCAAGAAAGAAACAACCTCCACTTCTACTCTTTCGATCATCAGCATTACCTGCCCAATCTGCATCACTAAAATAAGCCAAGTTAGAATTAGTATCTTTAGAATACCAGATTCCAAAGTCGAGAGTACTATTAACATATCGAATAATCCTTTTTACAGTAGATACATGAGATTTCATAGGATTACTTTGATATCGAGCACAAACTCCCACGCTATATCTAATATCAGGATGACTAGCAGTTAAATACAATAGACTACCAATCATACTATGATAAAGAGTATTGTCAACCTTCACTCCATTCTCATCTTTTATAAATTTCAAAGTGATGCTCATAGGAGTACTTACCTGTTTAGCCGACTCAATGCCAAACTTTTTGACAAGGTTCTTGCCATACTTACTTTGTGATACAAATGTACCTCCTTCCATCTGTCTGACTTGAAGACCCAAAAAGAAAGTAAGCTCGCCAACCATGCTCATTTCAAACTCATTTTTCATTTGATCGACAAACACCTGCACTTCATGGTTAGATGTAGATCCAAAAACTATATCATCAACATAAATTCGAGCAATGAAAAAATCAGATTTTTATGAAAAGAGTTTTATCCACACTACCTCTTTGATAATCATGAGAAATTAAAAATTGAGTTACCTTTCATATCAAGCATGAGGAGCTTTTTTCAAAACATACAGCGCTTTTTCAAGTTTGTACACATGGTTTGGAAACTGAGGATCTTCAAATCCTTTTGGTTGCTCAACATAAACTTCCTCACTCAAAATACCATTCAAGAAGGCAGATTTTACATCCATTTGGAATAGTTAAATATCAACAATACAAGCAATACACAAGAGTAAACGAATAGATTCTAATCTTGATACAGGAGCAAAAGTTTCATCAAAATCAATACCTTATACGTCTGTGTATCCTTGTGCCACCAATCGAGCCTTGTTCCTCACAATTGTACTGAATTTATCACTTTTATTTTTAAAAATCCACTTTTTCCAATCACATTGATACCTTTTGGTCTTCGAATCAAAATCCAAACCTTGTTGCGAACAAATTGATTGAGTTCTTCTTGCATTGCATTGAGCCATTCTTCAAAAGTCATGGCTTCCTTCACATTTTTCAGTTCAAATTGTGAGACAAAACAAAGAAAGATAATCAAATTAACATACCTTCTTCGGGTTACCATGCTTTCTTCAAGATTTCTAAGAATGAGATCTTTGGGATGGTTCAGTTTAACTCTGGTGCTTGGTTCCTTCTGGATAGAATCAGTGATGATGTTTGGATGAGTCGAGATAGGCTATTCTGGTTCTCATGTATCAGTTGCAGGAGCAGATTCGTCAATTGCGTCGCCAGAATTGAGTTCTGCTGCATCAGAATCTACTTTTGCTACTTCTGGTGGAGTATCCATAAAGCTATCTATCTCAGCTTCTGTGGAAAATTCTGAAAAATCTTTAAAATCATCAACAACCACATTAGCTGATTCGAAAATAGTTTGACTTCTCATATTGTAAACACGATAAGCTCTACTATTTAAGGAATATCCAATGAAAACACCAACATCACGTTTAGCATCAAATTTTCCAATATGCTCACGATCTCTAGAAACATAACACACACATCCAAAAACATGAAAATGACTTACATTTGGACGCTTACCTTTCCTGATTTCATAAGATGTTTTTGAGGTACCTGGACGAATAAACACTCTGTTTATTATATAACAAGCTATGTTAATAGCTTCTGCCCACAATCGCTTTGTCAGCTTCTTGCTATTTAACATCACTCTTTCCATCTCCTTCAATGTTCAATTCTTCCTCTCAACAACTCCATTTTGTTGAGGAGTTTTGGAAGCAGAGAATTCATGAGTTATACCTGTAGACTTACAAAAGTCATCATAAACTGAGTTCTCAAACTCCTTACCATGATCACTCCGAATTCGAACAATTTTCCCAATATTACATCCTTTTTAAACTCTTAATCACAAACAAAGAGTTTTAAAAGCATCAAAAGTGTCAGACTTTTCTCTTAAAAAATCTACCCAAGTGAAACGAGAGAAATCATCAACACACACAAAAATATATCGCTTACAATTCAGACTTTCAACTTGAATTGGACCCATAAGATCCATGTGAAGCAACTCCAATACTTTTGAGGTATTGATATCATACACACGTTTGTGATTGATTTTTAATTGTTTACCAAGTTGACAAGGTTCACACTTTCCAATGCTTTCTTTACCTAGCTTGGGCAGACCTCGAACAATACCTGCATTCGACAATTTTTTTTAGATTTTTATAATTAATATGTCTGAGTTTAGCATGCCACAAATCCATGGTGTTATTGATGGCTAAATGACAAGTGAACATAGGGGTTAGGGTATAACAATTATTAGTGGATCGAAATCCTTGCAAAGTACATTGATTATCATCATTTAGTACATAACAATGATCAATATCAATTGAGATTGTATACCCTTGGTCACAAATTTGACTAATGCTAAGTAAATTAGCCCTTAGTCCTTCAACTAACATCATATTTTTCAATCTGGGCAACCCTTCAAAGTTGAGAGTTCCCATACCAACAACTTTTCCAGCTAGCCCATTGCCAAAAGTGACTTCCCCACACTCCATGAGCAAAAAATCCTTCTCACCTGTCATATGTCTAGAGCAACCACTATCAAAATACCACATTTGAGATGCAACACTTTTATTAGAAAAACCAGCTAGACCCTTTTTCTTAATCCATTTTTGTTTCATACCTTTATGTTTCTTTTGAGATTTTTCTAAATTACCAAAATAATTTGTTTTAAACATATTTTGCACAGTGAAACATTTAGGTCTGAGATGTCCTTTTATACCACAAAAATGACAAGTAGGAATGAATCTTTTTACCTCAGATCTTACTCTTTTTGCAAATCTTGGAGACTTTGCGTCAGCAGATACAACTTCTGCAACGACAGGTTTTGAATCTATTGCAGCAGACTTCAAATTTGCAGCATCAGGAAAATTCGTTGGAACACTAGATTTTACAAATTTCGTGATTTCGGAACTTTCCATACCATTTGATCCAATGCCAGCAAAGCCTTTTTGACATGCATTCTGAGCTTCTTCAAAAATAGAAGATCCGGGATTAAGTATTTAGATATTTTTCTTAAAATTTTCAAGTTCCTTCTTTAAAAGAGTAATTTTTCATCTTTAACACAAAAATCTGTCTCATAATCTTTTATTTTTAACTCAAAAGTTTCAATTCGATGAGACAATTTTTTATTTATTTTAATCAACACTCTATTTTTAGAAGTAAGGTTAATCCACTTTTCATACATGACTTTGTATGATTCAGCAAGAGATTCTTGACAGATTTCAGAATCATCAGAATCAGATTCTTCTTGTTCAATGGTATTATTTAAACATACCAGTCCGGCTTTCACCTGTGAATCACACAACACATTAGTCACAACAGAAGTTAGAGCAACATTCTCATAATTTTCTTCATCACTCTCAGTCTCATCATATCACTTTATGTTACATTGAAACTTTTCTTATTCTTTTTCAAAGTGTTTGTAAACTCAGATTGAATATGCCCAAATCCTTCACATTCCCTGCATTGAATTCCCTTTTCATTAGTCACAGAAGGTTTAAAAGAAGCATTTCCTTTTGAAAATTTCAAGTTATTCTTTTTATGACCCATCTTTTTCATATATTTTTGAAAATTCTTGGTTAATAAGGCAATTTTATCATCACATTCACTATCAGAATTTTCATTATCAGCAACTTTTAAAGCGATACTTTTACCTTTATCAGCAATGGATTTGGGTTTGTCCTTTTGTTTGATTTGTTGATTCAATTTAAAAGTACACAAGGAACCCATTAATTCTTTCACCTTCATTGTGCTAAAATATTTTGCTTCCTCTATTGCCAAAAGTTTTGTATCGAATCTCTTTGGAAGAACTCTAACAATTTTTCTCACAAGAACGGAATCATTAAGCTTTTCACTAAGAGCAAAATATTCATTAGCTATATCAGATAGCCATTCATAGAATTCAGTTAGGATTTCATTTTCAAACATCCTAAGCTCATCAAATTTTGTTTGAAGCATAATAAATCTAGAGCGCTTAACATCTGATGTTCCTTCAAACTAAGTTTGAAGGATCTGCCAAGCTTCCTTAGCAGATTCACACGATGATATTAGCTTAATAAAACCTTCACCTATACCATTAAATATAGCATGCAATGCTTTGCTATTGTAGGTAGAAAGTTTATTATCTTCAATCGACTATTCCAGTTCATATTTTATTTTAGAATTACCTTCGGAATCTGTCTCAACTGGAGAAGACCAACCTGATAGGACCATCCTCCAAGCTCTCTCATCTTGAGATTTGATGAAGACCCTTATTCTAATTTTCCTATAAGGATGATTAGAATCATTGAGCATCGAACTTCCTTCCGCAAAAAATGACATTTTACACAAAAACACATGAAACCGTTAAAAGGACCACACTAAGAGTTTAGTGTCCCGCTCTGATACCAATTGAAAAACTAAGTTTTTGCAAATTCCAATAATAAATACGAAAATATAAAAATGTATACGTTTGTAGAAGTAGAATGTAATTCTGTTTCTGTAAAAATCAGTTTTGCAGCAACAAAACAGAACAGAGAGAATATACAAATAATTGCAAAAAATTAATACACTTGACATAAGAGATTTGTACGTAGTATCAATGTTCTTTCTAACACTCTTAGTCCACGGGGCCACGCCCAGAGAATGAAATAAATTAATAGAGTATCAACAATTACAAAGACAATTGACTTAAACAAGTTTAGACTCCATCTAAATTATTGATGTAATCCTTTGTAATGCACTTTATAAATCTGACTTCTGAAATACCTTCAAACAGCAAACTCCCTTCGCCTTTGAAGTGTGCGTGCTTACGTGCTCCCAAAGTAAGACTTGAAGAAGTCTTCTCCCGAAGACCTCTCTCTTGTTCAATCGAGTGTTCTAACTAACCTTAAGACAGGGTAAGAACAGATATGAAAAACACAAGAACCTAGATGAACAATTAGGTTCTCACAAAAATAACTCTCTCTTCACAAATAAGAAAAATGCAAAAAATAAAATCTAGATGAGTTGATTCGAATGGCTGTTCTCTAGGTTCTATTTATAGAACATAGAAACCCTAGAGACAACCACAAAGTCGAATCTACAGTTGTACAAAACTTTTCTAAGAAAAACTTGATTTGCAGCATCAGAACGAGATTTTGACACAGCAAATAAGACCAGAAACGGAAACTTGTCAAAAACGAGTTCGATCTTGTATTGGATCTTGATACTTGCCATAAATAGTGTATATGATCTGATCTTATCAAGACACAATCAAACTTATTAAGGAAAATAATAATAGTCAAAGTTTCCTTTAAAAACCAACTTTCCATAAGAGAGTTTCTTCTCTTACAAGAAGTTTCCATACAAGAAAAAGCCAGCTAAAAAATTAATCTTTCCTAAGATAGAAAAGAGCAATAAAACTGAATAATAAAGATAATAAAATCGAATTGAAAGCACAAATAAATTTCACTCCAAATAAAAAATATTTTAGAATCTAAATTGCCAAAAAAGGACTTTACACATTCAGTCCTGCCACTCAATATATTTATTTATTTACCGATTTAAAAATTAGTTAATCAATCATTAGATAAATAATTTATTGTTTATCAAAATAAAACATATGTATTTCTATTAAAATAAGTTGCCCCAAAAAATTTGTTTCATTTAAATTATATTTTGAATATTTAAATTTGAAATGTTATTTTTTTAATTTTTTATTAAAATTAATATAAAAATAAAAGGATATAAGTAATTATTTGTTCTCTCTAAATCTATTTTTCTAATTTTTTTAAGAAATAAGTTAATTATATACGTAGATTTATATAGCTAACTAAATTAATATATTTATATTTATTTATCACTTACGATTAGTTTTTTTTTAAAAAAAAAATAATTATGTAGTACATGTAACAAATAATATGTATGCGTTAATATTTTGAATTAGCTTAAATTTCTAATTTTAAGATAAGTATTAAGAAAATGAGTGAAGGCTCAAATAAAGAGAGACACCACTCAAATTAAGATTAGTGTTAGTAATGTATTTGAATTTGAAAGGAAAGATTCACATACTCATATTTGATGAGGTATTATTAAGAAATTATTATGTGATCAAGATTAAGGAAAAGCTACCAATTTCAGTAAACACATATAAAGTGACAAGTATAAATTGTAATTAAATAAAATAAACCCGCTCTTCTCTTTCTTTCGGTGCTTCACCAGTGCTATGGCAAAAAGGGCAAAAATGGCCGGAAAAGAGAAATCCAAGGGGAAGAAAACAGGGCTGTCTTCAACTAATAGGGTTATCAAAACCAGATCCGTGGATGCTGTGATTGGAATTCAGGAATTGGATATAGCTGAAGATTTGGAAGCATTGGAACAGTGTCAGGGGTCAATGGAACAGTACGCTGAAGGAATGCTTTCGCCTGCAAGCGAGATCTGTTAAGACTTCTCCGATTGGCTCACGGTGGCTAACAGAGTTACTCAGGATGTGAGTACGGGGAAGAACCCTTCTCCTCCAATACTCAGATCTAATGTAGAAAGGAACCTGGAAATGTTTTTTGAAAGATCGGGAGGTGACGTTGCAGATAAAAGATCAGATCGAAAGAAGAATGTCAAGATTGAGTTTGAAGACATTGCTGAGAATGTTAACTATTGGTAGCCATCACTGGTGTGTTATGTTATTGGAGCTAACCCTCTAATAAGCATGCTAGAAGGCTTTGTTCGTCGAATATGGAAGGATGCAATGGTGAAAGTAGGGCTCCTTACTAGAGGAATTTTCATTATCAAATTTTAGAACCTAGAAATGTGAGACAAGGTTCTGGAGCAGGGGTACATATTCTTTGACAGGAAGCCTATGGTGATGAAGCCATGGAACTCTGTGGACGATTTCACCAAGGAAGAGGGCACCAATGTTCCAACATGGATCCAATTGAAAAGATTAGATATCAAATACTGGGGGGAAAATTCTCTGTTCAAGATAGTGAGCCAGTTGGGAGAGCCTCTACAGGTTGACAACATCATTAAGAACAGAGATCGTCTTCCATACCCTAGAATTCTAATCTAGTTGAGTCTATATCTGGAATTCCCTAATAAGATTTCGTTTACTGATGAGTTTAATTGGAAGTGAAGTATGAATGGATACAACTTGTCTATTATAATTGTTCGAGCATTGGGCATGATACTCAATCATGTAGGAAGAAAGACGCTAAAGAAGAACAAGTGAAACAAATTTGGATCCCTAAGAAAACAAAGGAGAAGAAGGAGGATCAGGTTGATGAAGAGGGATTTCAAAGGGTGGTCAAGGAAAAGAGAGTGATGCTTGAACAGGAAACAGGGGAAACAACAGTAAATCACAGATTTGATTCTTTAGAGAATGTGTTGGAGGAAGTGAGTAATATGGGAGGGGGGAGATCCCTCTACTTCCAATGGATAGATTGTTATGTTGGAATGTGAGAGGGATTAACAGCCAATAAAAGCATAAAGAAATCAAGCAATTGATTTTTTCAAAGAATGTTGGTTTTGTTACTGTCCTAGACACTAAGGTTCAAAATAAGAATATGGGGAAGCTTTATAGTAGTTTATTTCAGGGATGGTGTTTCTCTAACAATAATCCCTGGTTAGATAAAGGGAGAATAATTGTAGCTTGGCAACCTTCTGCTTATATTATGGATATGAAGTTTTGTTCTATTCAATTGATTCATTGCCACATCTACTCACTGCAGCAAACTGGGAAGTTTTTTGTAACATTCATTTATGGCTTTAATGATGAGCAAAAAAGAGAAAAAATATGGCGTGATTTGAAGAAATTAGCTATAGGAATACATGAGGCTTGGATACTTATAGGAGACTTCAATGAATATTGAATGCCAATGAGAGAGTGGGAAGGAAAGATCACTGCATTCCTTCCCAAAGGTTTAGGGACTGTATGGAGCAATGTGAGATGACTGATCTGAAGTTTTTAGGCTCTTTTCTTACCTGGAACAATAAGCAAAAGCCAGATGACAAGATTTTTTTCAAGTTTGACAGAGGTAAGGTGAATCCTCAATGGATTAATTCCTTCCCTGATTCCGAGGTAGTGTTTTTACCTGAATTGTCTTTTGATCATAGCCCTATCTTAGTATCTATATACCAAGATAGGAGCTTGGGAAAGAAACCTTTCAGGTATTACAATATGTGGAAGTTGGCTCCTGATTTCGATACTCAAGTGACTCAATGCTGGAATGAAGATGTACAAGGCTCGAAAATGTTTAAAATGGTTACTAAGCTCACAAGACTAAAACTAGTCCTAAAGAAGATCAATCGAGAGGGTTTTTCTGAGATTCAAAAAGTTGATATGGTGGCAAAAGCAGAACTAATAGCAGCTCAAGAGGAATTGAAAAAGAATCCACTATGCCTGCAGTTAATGGAAGCTGAACAGGAAGCAAGTAGAAGATACAATGAAGTCCATAAAGCTTACTCCATGTCCTTGTCTCAGAAAGCTAAAATCACTTGGGCAACTTTTGGGGATGAAAACTCAGCCTATTTTCATGCTTCTCTTAAATCAAGAAGGATTCATAATAAGATTTTCTCGATTGAAGATGAGCAAGGAACTTGGAATGATTCTCCAGAAGGTGTTCAAAAAGCTTTTCTAAGGTACTATGAAGGCTTGCTTGGTACTAGTATGAAAAATAGGAAGAAAGTATTGCAATCAGTGATTAATCTGGGCCCTAAGATTACTGATGTGCATAAAGATATTCTGATGGCAAAATACACAGAACAAGAAGTGAAAGAAGCCTTGTTTTCCATTCCTGGTATTAAAGCACCACGACCAGATGGATTTGGAAGTGCCTTCTATCAGGATAATTGGGCACGTGTGGGAACAGAATTTGTTGAAGCTATCTTATCTTTTCTCAGTATTAGAAAAATGTTGAAGGAAATCAAAACCACCACTATTACTTTAATTCCTAAAGTTACCTGTCCAAAATGTGTGGCTAACTTCAGGCCAATTTCTTGCTGCAATGTACTCTACAAGACTGCCACTAAGGTGATCTGCAATAGGTTAAGAAAGGTTTTTCCTGACCTTATTGTTGACAATAAGGGGGGTTTGTCATGGTAGGTATATTGCTTATAATGTGTTAGTTTGTCAGGATTTGGTGAGGCTTTATGGGAGAAGGAAATGTAAGCCAAGCTGCATGACCAAGATAGATTTAAGGAAGCCATATGACACTGTAGAATTGGGATTCCTAGAAAAAATGCTCACTGGTTTTGGGTTCCCTGCTCAATTCATTGATCTTATAATGATCTGTATTAGGACACCTAAATTCTCTCTTCTCTTTAATGGCTCCATGTGTGGCTTTTTTAATGCAAAGAGAGGGTTAAGATAGGGAGATCCCATGTCTCCCCTCCTTTTTGTGTTAGGGATGGAGTATTTGTCTAGGATCTTTCAAAAGATTGGGGAATGGCTTGGATTTAAATTTCATGAAAGATGCTTATCATTGAACTTGAATCATATGTGTTTTGCTGATGATCTTTTGGCATTTAGTCATGGAGACTTTGTCTCAATTATGTTGATGTTGAAAGGATTGAAATTATTCTCTTCAACTTCTCGTTTAATGCCAAATGAACCGAAGACTGTGATTTACTGCTCTGGCATGTCAGATACTGAAGTTGGAAGAATATTGGAGGCCTCAAACTTTAAAAGGAGCTCTCTAGCATTCAGGTATCTTGGAATACCTATATGTTCAAAGAAACTCTCTAATTCTGACTGTCAGATTTTATTAGAGAAAATGGTCAGTAAGATTAGATTGTTCAGCACTCGAAACTTGTCTTATATGGGGACAGTAACTTTGATCAATGCTGTTCTTATATCCATACATACATACTTGGCTCAGATTATGCTTTTTCCAAAGAAGTTGCTTAAGGATATTGAAGCAATTTACAGATCGCTTTTATGGAAAGAAAATCAGGTTGGGGCTGGCTCTAGTTTGGTGGATTGGGAACATGTTTGTCTTCCCAAAGATGCTGGAGGACTTGGTTTTAGAAATATTTAGAATTGGAACATAGCAGCTTTGGCCAGATATGTATGGGATATAGCTAGCAAGAAAGATCGCTTGTTTGTCAAATGGATACACAATGTGTATTTAAAAGTCAAACAATGGTGGGACTATGAAGCTCCCACTTATTGCAGCTGGTTTTGGAATAAGCTGGTTGGAGTCAAGAATAAACTGAAGCTAAAAACTGACCTAGCTACATTTGTATTGTAGAAATTCAAAATCCCACATAGCTATCAGTTACTATACAACAAACAAGAAAAGAAATCATGGTGTAAATTTGTGTGGGATAGACTTGTTATTCCTAAGAACATATTCATTCTATGGCTGGTGTTGTGGGGCATATTAAATACTAAGGAAAGAGTTGGTAATTATGATAAGAATATAGACATGACATGTCTATTATGTGGGAAGGAAAAAGAAACCACAGAGCATTGTTTTAATTATGAATACAGGAAGAAATGTTATCAAAAGTGAAAAGGAAGCTGCATTGGGGAACAAATGCAGTCAGTTTGCAGAAACTTCTGCAATGTATCAGCAAAATGAAGAAGATCTGAGCAACCAGAAGAAGCATGATGACTACAGTTTTGGCTGCTTTGGTGTATCAGCTATGGGGTCCAAGGAATGATGTGTTTTGTGGAATCAAAAATAATGGCAAGTTAATGTCATAGTCAACAATGTTCAGCAGGATAGTAAAAGGAGAATAGCAGGGCTGATTCCAAGCAAAACAGAGGGAATAGATAAGCAATGGTTGCTAAACTTGTAATTCTTGTAAATTTTATATCTAACTATAGTGTATAGAATACAGTTCTGTACAAAAACAATGGATGTAATTGGTGATTTGAGCAATACAACTTTCCTTATTCATCAAAAAAATATAAAGTGACAAGTTTGATTTTGAATATAGTGACAAACTACAAGTGAGATACGGTGATCATGATAGGTAAGAGAACGAGTGAGATACGACAATGACAACGAGTGGGATACGACAATGACAAAAGAGTGAGATATAGAGAGACAATACGTGAGATACAGTGATGACCAAGCGAGATACAGTAATGATAACAAATAAGATACGATGATAACAACGACTTTATATGATCGAAATATAAAAATAATTCATTATGTATAACACTCAAATTTTTTCTTATACTACCCTATTTATTTATTCTCATAACAATAATTTTTTTAACAAACTAATTTAAAATTCTAATTACATATACATTAAAAGTATAAATGTTAAACTTTGTTGACCTCGCTTTTAGCCAACGATAATGAGTCTTATTTAGTAAGCGATAAGTGATTTATAGCAATCGATATATAGTAAAACAAATATAAAGACTCAAGAATTTTATAGAGGTTCAGCCCTGAGCAGTTCGGTAATAGCCTAATCCTCGTTATTTGTATTGACTCAAGAACAAGGAGAAAGATTCATTTTCTTATAGCTCTTACAACAGTATCTCTGAATAAGAATTCTTAGATAATATATTTAGTGTAAGGTCTCGACTAAACTGTTTGCGACCCTTTGCCCAGTGAGCATGTATCACTATTTTATAAGGCTACAAACTTGGAGAGGAAGTGTTTGCCTTCTCGTTACAATGGATATAAATAGAAAAGAATGTGGGATTAATGTTGAGTACAAAGATCGTGTGATTGACGTAGAATACACTGATCGTGGGATCGTGTGTATGCCATATCCCTGTAATCTGATCCTCGAGATATTGGGATTTCGTTTATGACTCATAATGTGAAAGCTGAATTTGCTAAGTGTTGATTCCTCTACAGGGATCACTGATCGGTTTGCTTCAAGTATGCCAACGAGGCATCCTGCTCGGGCTGTTCCCCCCGAACAAATACTCCAAGTTGATTCCACGTGTCACCATTATGCGATTCCATGTCAGAGTGCGAAAATTGGGATAACATTTGCCCCCCAAGTCTGTGTGGGACTTTCGAAGTTGCCTGTAGACTTTATCTGAGCTGCTTCTGCCTTTGGATGGGGACACGTGTTAGGTGCGTCTGTTCGAGACTCGATGTGAGTCTGACTGGGCATCCCTTTTGTTTTTGGCTAATTAATGATCTCACAATTAATATTTCAAAATCCAATTTTCTCTCACTACGGTTGACGGCTGCACTTGATTATTTTTTATTTCCCATATTCGCTTTAGGGGGGAACCAAGGCGTCTAAGGTTTCTTTAAAATGATTACCCCTTTTTCCTGACTTGCCTATAAATACCAAAGAGCATTGGCACAAAAACTCATTCTCACCACCCTTCTTTGCTAAGTGAGTTCAGAGCGAAAAGAGAGGTTTTCAGCTTCAAGTCTGCTGAAGTGCCTTCATCGGAGCTACTCGTTGGATTGACGTTGCTTGAACCCAGATATCTGATCCTTAAGTAAGTTCTCGAGTTCCTTTATGCTTATTTTTGCATGTTTACATTTTGAATGCACTTTTGGCTTTGCTGTAGAACATTCGTAGGAAACCCTAGGTTTAGAAACTCTGTGATTCTTCTTTGCCATGATTTCAAGCGATTAATAGTTCATAATGCTTGCTTTTTTAACTGCATTGTGACGGTCTATCATCTTGCTTATTCTTAGCTTCATGAAATTTTTTGCCCTAACTCGAGAAAATTTCAAACTTCTTGAGTTCTGACTTTTCTATGAACATTCTTGTTCTTTAATCTATTGAGTACTCCTGGTCGGCATATTTGCTTTGTTTATCGTTCGATATTCCAACCAAACACTCATCTTGTGTGTTGTCTTTTGTAGATGAACCCAGGTGAGTTTTGGGAGAGCGAACATCAAATCGACCAGGACCTGCTTCAACTTCTGCACGAGGACCATTGTCGTCTTCGTTCTAGCCCACCTTCTTCAAATCTTGTACCCAACCATAGAATGATGGCTCGTACAAAGAAAACAATGCGTCTGGCTGACGCATCTGATCCTCAAGTGGCTCGGCACGCCACTTTGCCCAGCGCCGAATAGGATCCAGCCGTCCAGGTAGAGGTGGATTATGATGGGGACGCCGAGGTCCAGGAGATTGAGGGGCAGGACGACATTCGTCCTGGCAGTTCCTCTGAGGCGGAGGAAGAGGAGGAGGTTGAACCCCCAAACTACGGGGAATACAATGAGGCTGGGGAGCCAATCCATGCTGACGGTGACGTCCTGATCGAGGGCGTGGACTACGTCAGTGAGGAACTTAATGCTGCGGTTCCTCATAGGAGGCAAAGTGCCTTGGGCGCCAGGTGGGTGAGTCCTCTATCCAGGGTTACTGAGGTGCGCCTGCGGACTCTCGACCAGGATGGCTACCTGGGCGAGTTGGACTGCTACATTCCTGCCCACAACAATCGAGCCACAAACCCTAAAAGGGGGATGTGCGTTTGGTTGGGCGCTCATGCCCAACAAGGGGCGTTGATGCCTTTGCATCAATACTTTAAGGATGCCTCCCCTCACTCTTGCTCTTAGGGATAGAGCTCAAAAGCTTGCTCGACTTCCGGGGAAAGACCGGAATATAATTCGGTTGACTTCCAAGGATAATTTTGTGAAGTACGGGCTCTATCCAAAGGATTTAATTCCTAAGCCAGTGAGGAAGAGGAAGAAGAAATCTGGTGCTGGACGGGCTGAATGAGCTCCTCAGGAGAATGAACTCATTCAACTTAAGCGTGAAGCTAAGTTGAAGGGAGGTGCAAGGGAAAAGCAATATGCTTAGGAGCCCTTGAATCCTGAAGATGAAGCTGAGGAAGAGCAGGTGACTCTGCTCAAAAGGAGGAAAAAGCTTCCAGCCCGGCCCAGGCCTATCAAACATGCAATTCTCATCAGGGAGCCCATTTCTTCTGCTAGGCCACCTCCTCCCGTACTCGGAAAAGGGAAAGCCATTATGTCCGAAATAAGAGGCATGTCAGGTGATGATGGACTTTTGAGGCTTGTTTGGACAATCACCTTGCACACTACTTCATCTTGTTTTTGAGCTTCTTAACTATTATGCCTCATGTTTGTGATGTCTATTTTCTCTAACCATGTTGCTTTTTGTTCCGTGTAGAAATGTCTCAGAAGATGATCGATGCTCTGAGGAAGAGGATTGGTGGAAGCTCCAGCGCATCTCCCCTGGCCAAGAAGCCTAAAGGCGGTGAGGGAACTTCTTCCAAGGAAAAGACGCATGCTGGGGAGGTCATCGATCTTTCCGAGGAGCTGACAGTTGCAAACCCCTCCACTCCAAAATTTGCCCAGTCGACGGAGTCTCAAGGAGGGAGTTCGGATAGGTTTGACCAAACGAGAAGTGGGTCTGAACTGGTGCGTACCTCTACTCCACCTTTGCCGGTGCTTCCGGAGGCCAAGAAAGGCAAGGAGATGCTCGCTCACTATATGAACTGGTTGGTTCCTGGGGTTAGTGAGCAGCTGGCCGGTGCCGACAAATGACTCTTCTCTGGAGCTGCTGGTGGGATGAGTCTTGAAGGAGTTCACAAGGGTAAGTCTTCCTTGACACTCTTCTTTAAGTCTCTTTACTTGGCTCAAATACTCAAGTTTTTTCTTTGTGCAGGCCGGTCTGAAGTTGGCCTACACCTAATCTCGGGCTAAGTCTGCTTCTTCCAAGAACACGGCTTTGTCCAACACCATGATGGCAGAGGTGGACTTGGCCAGGAAGGATGCTGAAGATGTCAGGGCAGAACTCGGAGTTGTTCGGACGGAGTTGGGTGAAGCCAACAAGAAGCTTTTCTCTGCCCAGAAGAAAATAGTTGAGCTGTCCAAGGATCTTGAGGCTTTTGACCGACTTGAGGTGATCATCGAGACTTTGTCTACTGAAGTCAATAGTCTTCAGGATGAGAGGACATCTCTTCGAGCGGTCCTTTGTCGGGTGAAGGAGGAGAAGGAAGCTAAGGAGGAGGAGCTTACAACCAAGGTGATGAAACTGAAAGAGAAAGTTCATGCCATTGAGACAGCCGATCTTGAGCTTTTCTACGACTTTTGGAAGGCTAATCCTCAAGCAAACTTCGACTACTTGGGAGAAGCTAAGGACATGTACCTTGAGTTCTGCGCTTCCCAAGTGGCTTATGGTGAAACCGAGGCGGCTGCTTCTACCTCCGGCCAAAATGCTGATGTACCTCCCATTCAAACAACAGATCCTCCAGCTCCTGCCGGCCAAGAAGACCCAAATCAAGAGCCTGGGACTCCAGCTGTTTAAACACTTCTTCTTTTATCTTTTTATTTTTATATATCTTATTCGGCCACAGGGCCTTTTCTAAGACATCATGACCGACCAAGCGGTCTTTAAACTTAGAATTATTTTTCATTTTTCAGACAACGGGCTGACCGGGCAGCTTTTAATCCCGGTATTACGTGCCTTTTTTATCTTTAATGAATTTCATTCTCTGTTTTTAATCATCGTGCAATTGTGATTGTTTTATTTTTACCAAATTCTTTGTACAGGTTTAGGTGCCCCCCAAGTGACTAAGCAGACGTATGACTCTTGGTCACTTGTCTTTTACAAGTATCTTGTTCCATGTCTTGGGTTTGACCAAGCCTTTTGTACGCACTGGATGGTAAATTAGAAACATGCTGATTATTTCGACTCAATTTGAATTTTGAAATAACTATCTTTGTTCATTTATTGATCAATAAGTGTATTTGTTACCGTAGTAACTTACATCAGAGCTATTTGATCCAATTTGATCTTTTAGCTTAACATGAAATAAAACAAATTGCAGAAATAAGAAACTGTACTTTAAAATGGTTTTCTGACCTGAGTACTTTGTTTTTTTTTATCGAAACCTTTGAGCGTAGTCCACCCAACAGGCCATTCACTTAAAAGTAAATGTTCATTCAGTACTTAATGTGGTCATCCGACCTGGTACTTTATTGGTAGTATTTTCTTTAATGTTTCCCATTCCAATACCGTGGTACTAGAATGAGTTGCATTTTTTCGTCATACTTACCTAATTTGTATGCTCCGGAGTCGAGAACTTTGACCACTTGATATGGTCCTTCCCAGTTTGGTCCAAGTACACCTTCCGTACTGTCTTTGGTGTTTAGGAATACCCTTCTCAGGACCATATCTCCCACGAAGAATTTATGAGCCTTCACTTGTTTGTTGAAATATTGAGCTACTTTTTGTTGATGGGCCATCAACTTTAAGTTTGCAGTGGCTCGTCTTTCTTCAATTTTATCAAGTGATTCTGCTAGGAGTACGTGATTGGTATCTTGATTCTACATCAATCTTCTGTGAGAAGGTGGCTCGAGTTCTACAGGCAGCATAGCTTCATATCCGTACGCCATTGCGAATGGTGTCTGTCCGGTTGCCGTTTTCTCAGTTGTCCGATATGACCATAGAACTTCAAGAAGCTCTTCTGGCCAATTTCCTTTGGCATCTTCAAGTTTTTTCTTCAGTGTATCCTTTAAGGTTTTGTTGACTGCTTCAACTTGACCATTTGCTTGAGGATGTGCCACTGTGGAGAAACTTTTGATGATACCATGGTTCGCACAAAAGTCAGTAAAGGATTGGTTGTCGAACTGCTTGCCATTATCTGAAACTATCTTGTACGACAGTTTGAACCGGCAGATTATGTTCTTCACAATAAAGTCTTGAACTTTCTTTGATGTAATGGTTGTGAGTGGTTCGGCTTCTGTCCACTTGGTGAAGTAATCAACCGCTACCACTGTGTACTGCACTCCTCCTTTGCCCTTGTGTAATTATCCAATCAGGTCAATTCCCCAAATGGCGAAGGGCCACGAGCTTTGCATCTGAGTCAACTCGCTAGGTGGAGCTCTAGGTATCTTTGAAAATCTCTGGCATTTTTCGCACTTCTTAACATAGGCTTTTGAATCTTCAATCATCGTTGGCTAGAAGTAACCTTGCCTTAGAATTTTCTTAGATAAGCTTTGCCCGGCAGCATGATTTCCACAGAATTCGTCGTGCACTTCAGATAGGAGTCGTGCAGCTTCTTCTTAGGTAACACATCTGAGCAATGGCATTGAGAATCCTCTTCTGTACATAATTGCCTCTACTAAGATGTACCGTCCAGTTTTCCTTCTCATTTTTCGAGCTTCATTTCGATGATCTGGGAGTTTCCCAGAGTTGAGGTAGGCTGCTATTGGTGTCATCCAGTTTGGGGAAGTATCAATCATTTCGATCTCTTTCGTGCCAGTGATGCTAGGTTCTTCGAGGAACTGAATAGGAATAAAGTTTGTCTTGTCACTTACATTGCTGCTTACCAATCGAGCTAACGCGTCTGCAGTTGTGTTTTCTTCCCTTGGAATTTGTCTGAGACCATAGCTTTTGAATTGTGCGAGCAGATCGTGTATTTTGCTCAGATATGCTATCATCTTTTCTCCCCGAGCCTCGTATTCTCCGGATACGTGATGTACCACCAGCTGTGAATCACTACAGATTTTAATGTGTTCGGCTTTCATCTCCCGGGCTAGCTTTAGCCCAGCAATTAGAGCTTCATACTCGGCTTCGTTGTTAGATGCTTTGAATCCAAACTTGACTGTAGTGTGCAGGTGTTGCCCCCAGGTGTGACAAGGGCAATTCCTGCACTAGATAACTGATCTGTAGCTGACCCATCTACATGTAGTTTCTAGGTCGACTTATCTTCACTGTTACTTGGCTGAGGTGTTTGTACCGGCTCAGGGTTGCTTTCTGGTATTCTTGCTTTCTTGCCCGTGCATTCTACCACAAAGTCTGCTAAAGCTTGGCCTTTGATTGCTATTCGGGGATAGAAAGTGATTTCATACTGGCCCAACTCTACCGCCCACTTGAGTAGTCGTCCAGAAGCATCTGGCTTTTGTAATATTTGGCGTAAAGGCTGGTCGGTGTATACCCGAACAGGATGAGCTTGGAATAAGGCCTTAACTTTCTTGTTGCTAGAATAAGGCAGTATGTGAGCTTTTCTATTAATGGATATCAGCCCTTGGCCTCAATAAGTCTTTTACTGATGTAATAGACTGGGTGTTGTACGCTGTTCTCCTTTCTGATTAGCACGGCACTTACGGCATGTTCTGTGACAGCTAAGTATGTTCCCAGTTCTTCTTTGTCTATGGGTTTTGAGAGTACGGGAGGTTTTGCGAGTTGTGGTTTTAGCTCTTGGAAAGCTTTTTCACATTCCTTCGTCCACTCGAACTGCTTGTTTCCTCGCAGGATGTTGAAGAATGGGACACACTTATCTGTTGATTTTGAAACAAATCTGTTGAGCGCGGCGATCCGACCAGTTAGGCTTTGCACTTCTTTGGTTTTTGTTGGCGACTTCATATCCAGGAGGGCTTGAATCTTCTTTGGATTGGCTTCAATTCCTCGGGCATTGACGATGAAGCCTAGAAACTTTCCCAAGCTGACTCCAACGGAACACTTTGAGGGATTCTGTTTCATATCGTACTTTTTGAGGACTTTGAAGCATTCGTCCATTTCGTCTATGTGCCCCCAACCTTTCTAGATTTGACGAGCATATCATCCACGTACACTTCTTTATTTTGCCTGATCTGGTCTTTAAACATTTTGTTTACCAATCTTTGGTATGTCGCTCCAACATTTTTTAGACCAAACGACATTACTTTGTAGCAATATAGACCCATATCTGTTCGGAAACTTGTATGTTCTTGGTCTGGTGGATACATTTTGATTTGATTATAGCCTGAATATGTTGGGTTTTATGCCCTAATTAAAACCCATTACAATCTGATTAGTTATCAATTTAGAATTTTGAAGTGAATTATGATTACATGTATGTTACATGTTTATGGTTTAATATATATACTTGATATATGCACAAAATCAGTTAAATCCAGAACATATAGTTATTCACAATTACAGTATTGTCAATACAGTGGAATGTGATTGTGATTATATGATTCAAAAGATTTGGTCCCTGTTCATCAGTGTTTTGGATTTACACTGATGTGATAATCAGCGATGAAGTATACTTACACTTGGAGTAAGTGTTATGTTCTTTCCAGAACATTGGCAAAGTATACTGGTTTCGAATGTATGGAGTATGCATTGGACTAGACCGATATTGAACTTGGTCAAAGATATTGTAAACTTACCGTTGTATCTTTCCAAGTCAATGTCAGAAGTTGATCTTAGATTAAGAGAATCTAAATCCTGATATGCTTAGGCTCAATCTCAGGAGTGCTATTCTTGTTCTTTGATTTATTAGTTAAGCCTACCTTTGGGTCAGGATAATACATATATTTTGGGAACATGATAGCATAACTGAGTGGGAGTGCTGAACATAAATATGGAAATCTATAGCTTCTACTGGTGTATAGAAGTAAAGTGATGATTCCTTTTGAGCTTAGTTAAATAGAAGTAAATGGATGAGCTCTTGTTTCAGTGACTGTATATCATATCACTAAAACATTATTTACAGGTAACTAAGTGTTCAAAAGGGCAAAATACATTGAGGGGTGTAAATGGTAAATTGGTCCCATCTCGATGTAAATCATCTATATAGAGGATCTCTAAATCACATTAAGATTATAACAATGATTAAATGAGATAGCATATTGATATCGTGAAACATATGATATGCTCTATATAAGTCTGAGAGTGCAATTCCAAGTTCTAAGAGTGGATTCAACGAGGAATTAATAAGTTAGGGATTTACTTGGTAAATCGGTTCAACTTATTGGAAGCTCAGCATATAGATCCATGGTCCCCATTCTAGTTGAGACTATACTGTTTGTAAGACTCTGTAATTGATTAATCAATTATAATTCTAAAAGTTAGACTATGTCTAATTTGTGAATTCTCACAGTTTAAGGATGAAATTGTAAATAGGAGGGTTTCTAGGTTTAATTATTAATTAAGAGACTTTCCATGTCTAATTAATAATTATTTTAAATGGCAATATTATTTAATAATCTATTTTAGTTATTAAATAATTAGTTTTGGCATTTAAAAGATTAGAATTGGAAAAATGGCAATTTTAGAGAAATAGAAATAAAATTGAGGAAACTGTAAAATTTCAGTGAGGCCCATACACACCATGGCCGGCCACCCTTTGCATGTTTCCCAATTATTATTTTCAATTTAAATTGCCATATAATTGCTAATCAAAGCCTAGCCAAAATAGGAAAGTGGTGGATCACACTAAATAAGGCAGTTATTCAATTACACAGTAAAAGAGGAAACTGTTTATTTGGAAAGTTGTGTTCTTCCCTTTTCCTATTTATAGCCGCCCCCTCTCTCTACTCTTGGTATGCTTGGGAAAGCTTTTGCTTTGCATTGTGTCACACGAAATCAAGAGAGAAAAACAAGAGAGAATTTCGAAATTCCTAGTGAGAGAGAAGTGCCCACACACATCACTCAGTACCTCATTATAGTTTGGAAGACTGTGAAGGATCACATCCAACTGAAGAACTTTCGGGCTCAAATCTCTATTATACTCTGCTACAGACAGGAATCAAGGGTTAGAGATCTGAGTGGAAGGAGACATTAATTCCGCTGCCATCACTGTAAGTTATTCTTAACTTTTATGTGTTTAGTTCATCGTTTTAGAAGTTCAATATTAGGTTGTTAAATCAACATACTTGTGAGTAGATCTAAGATCCTGGATAAATATATTTCCAACAACTGGTATCAGAGCCATGGTAATTGATTTGCTTGCAAGAAATTTGGACTTAAAATGATTTGTTTGTGATTTGGATGGTTTCATGATGTGTCATATTGATGTTTGATTGATGTTTGTGAATTCTGGGAAAAATAATTGATTGTCTGTATCTGGAATTATTCTTACTGGATAGTTTTGAAAATTCTAAGCAATTTACTTTTTTACAGAACTCGATTTTGATTTAATTTGAATTAGTTATGAATTTTTGAACATCGGAAAAAATCGGGGTGGTGATCACCCTACCCACGCGCGCGGAAGGGCTGCTGGCAGCCTCCGAGCACCGAGGAAACTCGGCAGATCACCTTCCTTGCGCGCGCGGATGGTATGCAACGCATACCATCCGTACAGTGTGGGATTTTTCTTCGTTTTCTTCAATTTTTCATGTTATTTCATGGAATTCAATTCCGATTTTTTGTGTAGTTTTGTATGTTGATTTTTGTTTTTCAAATTTCAAATCTAATTATCAGAAATAAATTAATTTTAATTTTTTTTAGATATTAGTGTAATTTGAATTTGAAAATAGGATAAAATCAAGTATTGCTTACCTCTTTTCTTATTTCTTTTAAATTTTGATTATTTTATCTTATTTTTGAATAAAAGGTCAGAAATTTTTTTAAAATTTCTTTTGGTAAATTGACCTTATTTAGAATAAGATTACTATAATCATTGTATTTTAAAAGAGGAAATAAGATATTTTTGTTAACTTTTTTATTTTTAAATTTTGTTATTTTACCTAAATTAGATTGTAAAATGAGAAAATGGTATGTATTTACCATTTTCTATTTTATTGAATATTTAATTTATTAAATAACATGAAATTTAAAAGGGAAAGTTAGCAAGTTTATTTTGAAATGATATTTAGGTTACCCAAAACCTAATTTTTTTCAAAGATTGTAGGTTTAATTTTAATTTATTCTTTAAAACCGAAATTTTTTTTAAAATTTCGAAATAAAGATTAATGTCTTAAAATTAAATAAATCCTACATCCAACTATCCAAATCTAACCTTGTTGCAGGAGTATGTGTTTTAGATTGTTTGTAAATTTTCTAAAACCTATTATTGCTTGATCTAAATTGCCAGGGTTAACTTGTTGACAGATCAAATGATCTGATTTTAACCCATGGTTCAATTGATGATAGATCAAGTAAATAATTTGTAACAGGTAATTTTTACAAACTTCTTTCATCTGTGTATGACCTAGTAACATGATAGGATCCATCCAAATCTGTGTGCCTGTGTGAGCCTATATGTTTAATTTCTGTTATAGATACATATAGGTTGTTGTTGCTAAATAAAATGTCATAACATGATAGATTTTATTTAGGCTCATTTAGTTAATGGGCCTATTCAATTAATAACAGTTGTTCATTTCAAGGTTAAATTCCTCTCTTTTGGGCCTTGTGTGAGAGTTGGGAGCCTTAGAAGTGGGTGCGACATACTGGACCCAACCCCCCCTCACATGAACAACCCCAATTGCGAAGGCCCATTTGCCTGATTTGGATAACTGTGCTAGGTTAATTATACTAGTTTGACCTAATAAAATTGAAAAATTCTAGATATAAATTTTAATTTAATATTTATAAATTTTACTTAGATGGTTATGAAAATAACATGAATTATTTCCATCTCAGTAATAATTTTCAATAAATATTTAGAAAAATATTCAATTTAAGTTGTTACAAAATTAATTTAAATTAATTTACAACTCAAATTTTATTTTCTATAAATATATATATTGCATTTCGAAAAATTAAAGTATTTAAGAATTCAATTTTCGAAAAAATGCAAGTTAAAATAAAAAATAAATCCTGGAAAAATTATTCTAATTTAATGTTGGCCCAAAATTAATTAATAAAATTAATTTACAACAAAAAATATAATTTTCCTATTTAATTAAATATATAAGAAAAATTTCAAATATTTAAGTATGATGATGAAAATCAACTTAAATATTAATTTTCTATTTAATTAAATACACTAGAAAAATACTTCAAGCAAAAATATCATCTATCTAGATTTTCCTTTGACTAATTAATTTAATTTCTAATAATATACTTTAATTCAATTTATTTTAAATTAATCAATAAATGAAAAAATCATTGATTTAAGTTGATCCAAGAATTAATTAAAATAAATAATTAATTTACAACTTAATCTATTTTTCAAGATAAAATTTGAAATTCCAGCATTAAAAAAAAATGCAATTTCGAAATTTGATTAATAAAATAAAGAAAAAATATATTTTGAAAATTATTTAAATTTAGTTGAAAAAATAAATTTCAACTAAAAATAATTTTCTATTTAATTAAGTGTCATGAAAAAGAAATATTTAAGTATGATGATAAAAGTCAACTTAGATATTTAATTTTCAAATTAATTAAATGTATTAAATTCAAGAAATAAATAATTAAGTGTAGAGAAGGCTTAATTATTAATCTCTAGTTTAATACTAGGAAAAATATACTTAAAATAAATTGTACCAAAATTAATTAATAAATAATTAATTTCACAATGTATAATATTTCCTATTTAATATTAAGAATAATAAGTAGTCTAGAAATAACTATCTAGAAAAAATCTTATTTGACTAAGTATCTTTTCCACAAAATTTGAAAAAATATCTAATTTAAGTTGTATTAGAAAAAATCTAGAACTTAAATATTTTTCAAATTTAAATTTAATTAAATATCAAAAATTAAGTTGTAACCACTTAATTTGAAAATATTCCATTTTAAGTTAATATTCGAAAAGATATCAACTTAAAAAATATCTAAAATATTCCATTTTAAGTTAATATTCGAAAAGATATTAACTTAAAAAATATCTAAAGAATCTTAATAACCAATGCCTAAAATTCCTCAACTTAATTTTGAAATTTGAAATTCAAAAGATATTCAGATTTAAGTTGGTTAGTTGTAGATAACTAAATATCAACTTAAATAAGAATATTTAATGAAAAATTTAAATTAAGTTCGAGAAAGAATCTAGATGGTTATAATTCTATATTTAATTAAATTCAAGAAAATACATATAGTTTAGCTTAGAATAAAGAATTCTTTAAACTATAATTTTCTTAAATTAATTTCAAAATAAATGAAATTAATTATGTTGCTAATCAATTTTATTAGGTCAAACTAGTGTAATTAACCTAGTACAGTTGTTCAAATCAGGCAAATGGGCCTTCACAATTGGGGTGGTTCATGTGAGGGGTGTCTTGGAGTTCGGTATGTCGTACCCACTTCTATGGCTCCCAACTCTCACACAAGGCCCAAAAGAGAGGAATTTAACCTTAATAAGAACAACTGTTATTAATTGAATAGGCCCAAAAACTAAATGGGCCTAAATAAATTCTATGAAGAACTATGATAATTTATTTTAGCAACAATAACCTATATGCATCTATAATAAAATTAAACACATAGGCTCACACAGGCACACTTTGGATGGGTCCTATCATGTTGCTACGTCATACACAGATGAAAGAAGATTGTAAATGTACCTGTTACAGATTATTATCTTGACCAAGGGAGCCATCAGATCATTAGATCTGGCAAAAAGTAACCATGGCAATTTGCAATCAACTAATAATAGGTTTTGAAAACTTACACATAAGCTAAAACACATACTCCTACAACAAGGTTAGTTGGATAGTTGGATGTAGGATTTATTTAATTTTAAATTAAATATTTAATTTCGAAAATAATTAATTAAATAATAAAAAAAAATCGAAAATTTTAAAAAAAAATTTGAAAAATTCTAAATTTTTAAAAAATTTAAAATTAAACCTACAATTTTTGAAAAATTAGGTTTCAACCAACCTAAATATCATTTCAAAAATTTGCTAACTACTTTTAAATTTTAAATGTTATTTTATAAATAAAAATTAAATAAAAAATTAGAAAAGATAAATAAATATCTTTTTCAAATTTTAAATGTAATTTAAATAAATAAAATAACAAAATTTAAAAAATTAGCAAAATATCTTATATCATTTAAAAATTACATGATTATAAATATCTTATTTTTAAATTTAAAATAAGATAAGATATAATCAAATTTTAAAATAAGATAGATTTTTAAGCAAGAAGATAGATACTAATTCTATTCAAATTCAAATTACACTAATATCTTGAATTAAATTTAAAAAATATTAAATTAATTCAAAATGATAATTAGAATTGAATTAGGAATAGTAATAGTATAAATACAAAACTATACAAAAAATCGGAAGTTAATTCCATGAAAAAGCATGAAAAATCGAAGAAAAACGAAAAAATTGTGAACTGTACGGACAGTTTTCGCGATCGCAGGAAAATTTCAGCACAACTCCGATTTTTTCGAATCTTCAAAAAATCATAACTAATTCAAATAAAATCGAAATTGAGTTCTGTAAAAGGCTAACTTTCTTAATTTATTCCATACTATCCAATAAAAATAATTCCAGAAACAGAATCGCAATTATTTTTCACGAAAATTTACAAACATCAATCAATCATCAAATAACACTCAATACAACATGATACCATCCAAAAACATACAAACAATCGTTTTAAAGTCCAAATTTCTTGCAAGTAAATCAATTACCATGGCTCTGAGGCCAGTTGTTGGAATTATTTTACCAGGATCTTAGATCTACTCACAAGTATGTTTATTAACATCCTAAATATGAACTTTCTAAAACGATGAAATAAACACATATAAAGTTTAGGAAACCTTACATTGGGTGCAGCGGAATAATATGACTCCTTCCGTTCAGATATCTAGCCCTTGATTCCTTTCTGTAGCAGAGCATTATCAATATCTGAACCTGGATCTCTTTCTCTGAATCTTTGATGCTGAAACTCCTTTGTTGATGATCTTTCTTCACGATCTTCCTCACTATGATTGAGGTATTACTTGCTGTGTGTGGGCACTACTCATACACTAAGGATTTAGAAATTCAAGAGGGAAGAGAAAGAAGAAGTGGCAGCTAAAGATAGGGAGAGAGAAAGGCTCAGGTTTTTCTCTGAAGGAAAAATAGAAAATTTAAGTGTAATTTTCCTGAAACCTTCACTATCTATTTATAGCATTCCACTAGGGTTAGGTTTGAATTATTTGGCATTAAAATAATGAAAATATCAGTTTAAATTTCCTACAAAAGTGGCTGGCCCTATACTAGTGGATTTGTGCCTCACTTTTTGCAATTTTGCAGTTTTACCTTTTCTGCATCTGATTTTCTCAAAAATGCCAATTTTCTAATTCAACCATTTAAATGCCAATTCTAACTATTTAATAACTATAAATAATTATTAAATAATATTGTCATTTATCATATTTATTAATTGAACCATACAAAGTATCATAATTAACAAATATGCCCCTATAAACTCTTTCTTTACAATTTCGCCCTTACTTAGTGAAAAATTCACAAATAGACATAGTCTAATTTGAGAATTATAATTGATTAATCAAAACCAATTACATGAGTCTTACAAGCAATATTATCTCAACTAGTGGGGGGACCATGGGTCTATATAACCGAGCTTCCAATAAGTAGATCAAGAATTTAGCACTAAAATTCACTAACTTATTAATTCTTCGTTGAATCCACGCATAGAACTTAGAATTGCACTCTCAGTATACAGAATGCTCTATATGTTCCACCATATAGACACATCATTAGTTATCCATTGTTATAATCCTAATGTGATCAATTATCCTCTATATGAATGATCTACACAGTAAAGGGATTAAATTACCGTAACACCCTACTATGTATTTTATCCTTAAAACACTTGACCCCGTATAAATGATATTTCAGCTTATGTGAAATGAGATCTCCACCATTTATTTTCGTTTGGTCAAGCTCGAAGGAGATCATCCTTTGCTTACTATTCGCCAGATAGAAGCTATAGATTCCATGTTTTTGCTAGCGCTCCCACTCAATTGCACTACCGTGTTCCCAAAATGTACGTATCACCCTGACCTAAAAGTAGGCTTAACTAACAAATCAAAGAACACGAATAGCCTTTCAAGATTGAGCCTAATCATAACAGGATTAAGATCATTTGATCTAGGATCAACTAGGCGATATTGACTTGAATAGATTTTACGGTAAGTTTAATTAAATCTAAATCAAAGTTCAATATCGGTCCCTTCCGATGCATACTCCATGCATCCAACCTGAGCTTTACTTTAACCAATGCTCTGGAAAGAACATAGCACTTCTCCAAATGCAAGTAAACTCTTGTTGTAGATTATCATATCAGTAAAACCCTGTGTCTAATAAATCTAGGAAACTTTATTCACATAGTCATGTTTACTTCCCAATGTGTTGACGACACAATAAACAGGATCAAGTATGTGAAAAGGGTTTCAGATGAATTTATACATTATGTACATATAATCATGAAATAAATCATGTGAACCATGCAACATTAAATGTTATTTCTGATCTATATTAATAAGTAAATCTGATTATATTGAAATGAGTTTTATTTAGGGCATAAAACCCAACAAACTCCCACTTGCACTAATATAAAACAAAAAGTGCGTTTCAAATAATCTCAACACCTTGATATACAAATCAAGTGTAGTAGTAGTAAACTCCTCGTAATAGGATCTGAAAGGTTGAATTAACCACAACCTTTTCTTCGCTATTACTCTTCCTTTAATCACAAAATCATTGATAATGTGAAATTCCTCTCTATATGTCTACTCTCTTGGGATACTGGATTCTATACCTTTGGCAACTACTTTTGGTTAATTAGGAAATTAACACTAGTAGTTTAAGGCAATTTGGAATGATGCCAAAAATGTATAGAACTTTCCTTAGACTGAATAAGTACCTTTCCTGCAGCTTTAACATTCAGTCCCTCTCTGGTAGACCTAGAGACTTCAGATAGGTTTTTACACTTCTCCAAAATCACTATTCCACCCCTAGAGTAACCACCATCTTATCAGAAATATTTACTAGCACATAGGCAAATTTCAAAATCTGATATGGTGTAGTCTAAGAGTTTTAAACACACCCTTATAGACTAACATATAGTTCCTCTTCTTTATCTTAGGATTTACTTGATTGTCTTCCAATGTTCTTCTCCTGGATTAATCTGATACCTACTCATTACTCCCACTCAACAGCAGGTGTCTGGTCTAAGGCATACAAAAGCATATCTAAGACCTCTCACTGTTGATATAAGAAATTCTTTCATGGCTTTATCTTTTCTGGAATAGTTAAGACTTTTCCTTAGATAAATAAAATCTATGCCTAAGAAGTTGTGAAGCTTCTATAGATTGCCATTAGAAAGAAAATGCTTCAGCATCTTACTAAAGTAAGTTGCTTGCATTAGAGTAAGTAATTACCAGGTATACCACAAGCCATAGGTTTAGATAAACTCAAACCTATAATACTAGGAACAAGAAGTTTTGTTAAGTCCATTGAATGGACTTATAAACGAAAATTTCCTTTTATGTCCTTGTAATAGAAAACTTTAGGTTACTCCATGTGAATGGATTAAACCGTAGTTCTATTGGCTTTCTTCTTAGTTTCTTATCTTGACAATCCATTACTTGTTTAAACTCACAATGGATTTTAATCACTAGTGTCTCCCAAGTCATAAGAAGGTGAGTTCCTAGAAACTCTCCCACTACAACAAGGCACCGTGAATTATGTCTAAGAAAACTAAATGGTGTTGATCTCTTCGGTTGTGACAAGACAACAGAGGCAGTGGGATCATCATATGTTATATAAGATGATAGAATACTTTTGGAGTCAAGAAAAATATCTCCTTTATTTGCTACTTGTTTTTCAGACTTAGTCATTTTCTTAGAAAAGTAGTATTTGTTTGAACAAACACTTTCTTATCTATTGACAATGGGATGGTCCACCCCTAATCACTTAGAATAGCTAACAAACCATGGTTAATGGTTCTAGCTTTTCTTAAGATTTTGATTAGGTCATCCATGAATCTAGTAATGATTTACATTAAGTATACAACCATTACATCATTCTGAAATTGTATTAGCATAGAAGGAATTAGGCAACGACTACTAACTAATCATCAATATGCAACTCGAAATTTCTGGGGAGGTAAGTTTGGATATAATTTAAAAATCAATTTAATGATCTTTGAACTGCATATCTACTAACTATTTCTCCACCCCTATCAGTTCGCAAGATCTTTAATTACTTACCTTAATGGTTTTAACCATTGCTAGAAATTAATGAAATTTTTCAAACATTTCAAATTTCTTTGCTAAAAGGTATAATCTTGAGTTATCGTTTTAAGAATACAACGATAAACTCATATCCACCCCTGAATGTACATCCATCTGCGAATGAGATGAACTACTTTCAGTGGATATAGGCATATTAACTCTTTGCAGAGCTTGATCTTGTCAAATCAACTATGAACAAGATACAAATGCCACAGATTAAAAAAAAAATGTGGTTGAGTCTTTTGATGACTTAGGTGTAGTTACATCAATGAGTTCATAGAATACTGCAAGTGGATCCTGGTCACAGAATACCTAACTCATATTCCATACAGTTTTAATCCATTAATAGAAGATGGATATTAAACACTTGAGAAAGTGTAACTGTATTGTATTCTGGAATTAGAAATATAAGAAAATTTCTGTTTGGATTCTAAAATTAAAGTCAAAGACTTAAATTCAACCAAATATAATGAGTAATTCTTTCTTGGACCACCACTACTATTTAAACTCTAAGTCAGATTTGCCCATACAAGTAGGAGATTTCTAAGATTGAGAATTTATATCAATTGGAAATAGAATTTCGGGATTATAATCATATGCGTCATTTAATTTCTTAAGAGAAAATATAGAATGACATGAAATGATTTATAGACCATTCATCCAATGATATGCTATTAAGCTAATTCGAAATGAATAAGCTAAGAGGAATTAGGATAATTTCGTTTAAAATAAGAATCCAACGATGCTTCGATTAGCGAAAGTCAAAGTAATCTTATTTATACAATCTTCTTGTTTCATATCGTAAAAATACTAGTCTAAGGTGTCATCAATTGATGAACAGCTAGATGTCGTATATACAATATTTATCTTTCGAGATCTAACACTATTATGAATGTTTAATGGTGAAAATCCACTAGGGATTTATCTCATTAGATAAACAAGCCAAGTTAGACCAACAATGAAGATTCGAAATTAAACTACAACTTAATAACAGAAAATAACATGGTTCAATATAAATTCATACACAATTCAGAAATTATAAACATATAGCAAGTAGGAATGACAAGTGAAAATACTAAAACTTACAATCCTAAATAATTTCCAAGGTTTTCAACAAACTGATATCAGTGTCCCGTTTAGGCGAGAGTCAAAGCTACCATTCATTGAATAGAGTTGTCAGCTCGTCTAAAATGTTAAACATTCTAGCAACCTTTTATTCGATCAAGATTGGAATTCAGCGTTGTCCCGTTTAGGCGAGAGTCAAGGCAATTCTATCTTATGAGCTTCCACCATTGTTTCATAATTTGCAAGTCAAGTATGGTCGCCACCATTAGGGTGATCCATACCATACAAAACACTTACAAACTACTTATCATGCGAGGTTAAACGGTGCGAAATTGCTAATGAACGTTCCTCCATTAGGGAGGATTACTCACTAAAACAAACGCGGTGTAAAACCCACAATGGAGATCGAATGTCTTAATAATAAAGCTCATTATTTAAAAAGAGTTGTATTTTCTTTGATTCTCTTTAATTATTCTATTTATTTTAAATATATATTTATTTAGTTAAAATTTCCAATTTAGAATGAAAAATTCTAAATATAAATTTTAATTTAATATTTATAAATTTTACTTAGATGGTTATGAAAATAACATGAATTATTTCCATCTTAGTAATAATTTTCAATAAATATTTAGAAAAATATTCAATTTAAGTTGTTACAAAATTAATTTAAATTAATTTACAACTCAAATTTTATTTTCTATAAATATATATATTGCATTTCGAAAAATTAAAGTATTTAAGAATACAATTTTCGAAAAAATGCAAGTTAAAATAAAAAATAAATCCTGGAAAAATTATTCTAATTTAATGTTGGCCCAAAATTAATTAATAAAATTAATTTACAACAAAAAATATAATTTTCCTATTTAATTAAATATATAAGAAAAATTTCAAATATTTAAGTATGATGATGAAAATCAACTTAAATATTAATTTTCTATTTAATTAAATACACTAGAAAAATACTTCAAGCAAAAATATCATCTATCTAGATTTTCCTTTGACTAATTATTTCAATTTCTAATAATATACTTTAATTCAATTTATTTTAAATTAATCAATAAATGAAAAAATCATTGATTTAAGTTGATCCAAGAATTAATTAAAATAAATAATTAATTTACAACTTAATCTATTTTTCAAGATAAAATTCGAAATTCCAACATTAAAAAAAAATACAATTTCGAAATTTGATTAATAAAATAAAGAAAAAATATATTTTGAAAATTATTTAAATTTAGTTGAAAAAATAAATTTCAACTAAAAATAATTTTCTATTTAATTAAGTGTCATGAAAAAGAAATATTTAAGTATGATGATAAAAGTCAACTTAGATATTTAATTTTCAAATTAATTAAATGTATTAAATTCAAGAAATAAATAATTAAGTGTAGAGAAGACGTAATTATTAATCTCTAGTTTAATACTAGGAAAAATATACTTAAAATAAATTGTACCAAAATTAATTAATAAATAATTAATTTCACAATGTATAATATTTCCTATTTAATATTAGAAATAATAAGTAGTCTAGAAATAACTATCTAGAAAATATCTTATTTGACTAAGTATCTTTTCCACAAAATTTGAAAAAATATCTAATTTAAGTTGTATTAGAAAAAATCTAGAACTTAAATATTTTTCAAATTTAAATTTAATTAAATATCAAAAATTAAGTTGCAACCACTTAATTTGAAAATATTCCATTTTAAGTTAATATTCGAAAAGATATCAACTTAAAAAATATCTAAAATATTCCATTTTAAGTTAATATTCGAAAAGATATTAACTTAAAAAATATCTAAAGAATCTTAATAACCAATGCCTAAAATTCCTCAACTTAATTTTAAAATTTGAAATTCAAAAGATATTCAGATTTAAGTTGGTTAGTTGTAGATAACTAAATATCAACTTAAATAAGAATATTTAATGAAAAATTTAAATTAAGTTCCAGAAAGAATCTAGATGGTTATAATTCTATATTTAATTAAATTCAAGAAAATACATATAGTTTAGCTTAGAATAAAGAATTCTTTAAACTATAATTTTCTTAAATTAATTTCAAAATAAATGAAATTAATTATGTTGCTAATCAATTTTATTAGGTCAAACTAGTGTAATTAACCTAGTACAGTTGTTCAAATCAGGCAAATGGGCCTTCACAATTGGGGTGGTTCATGTGAGGGGGTGCTGGGTTCAGTATGTCGTACCCACTTCTATGGCTCCCAACTCTCACACAAGGCCCAAAAGAGAGGAATTTAACCTTAATAAGAACAACTGTTATTAATTGAATAGGCCCAAAAACTAAATGGGCCTAAATAAATTCTATGAAGAACTATGATAATTTATTTTAGCAACAATAACCTATATGCATCTATAATAAAATTAAACACATAGGCTCACACAGGCACACTTTGGATGGGTCCTATCATGTTGCTAGGTCATACACAGATGAAAGAAGATGGTAAATGTACCTGTTACAAATTATTATCTTGACCAAGGGAGCCATCAGATCATTAGATCTGGCAAAAAGTAACCATGGCAATTTGCAATCAAGTAATAATAGGTTTTGAAAACTTACACATAAGCTAAAACACATACTCCTGCAACAAGGTTAGTTGGATAATTGGATGTAGGATTTATTTAATTTTAAATTAAATATTTAATTTCGAAAATAATTAATTAAATAATAAAAAAAAATTCGAAAATTTTAAAAAAAAAAATTGAAAAATTCTAAATTTTTAAAAAATTTAAAATTAAACCTACAATTTTTGAAAAATTAGGTTTCAACCAACCTAAATATCATTTCAAAAATTTGCTAACTACTTTTAAATTTTAAATGTTATTTTATAAATAAAAATTAAATAAAAAATTAGAAAAGATAAATAAATATCTTTTTCAAATTTTAAATGTAATTTAAATAAATAAAATAACAAAATTTAAAAAATTAGCAAAATATCTTATATCATTTAAAAATTACATGATTATAAATATCTTATTTTTAAATTTAAAATAAGATAAGATATAATCAAATTTTAAAATAAGATAGATTTTTAAGCAAGAAGATAGATACTAATTCTATTCAAATTCAAATTACACTAATATCTTGAATTAAATTTAAAAAATATTAAATTAATTCAAAATGATAATTAGAATTGAATTAGGAATAGTAATAGTATAAATACAAAACTATACAAAAAATCGGAAGTTAATTCCATGAAAAAGCATGAAAAATCGAAGAAAAACGAAAAAATTGTGAACTGTACGGACAGTTTTCGCGATCGCAGGAAAATTAATTTCAGCACAGCTCCGATTTTTTTGAATCTTCAAAAAATCATAACTAATTCAAATAAAATCGAAATTGAGTTCTGTAAAAGGCTAACTTTCTTAATGTTTTCCATACTATCCAATAAAAATAATTCCAGAAACAGAATCGCAATTATTTTTCACGAAAATTTACAAACATCAATCAATCATCAAATAACACTCAATACAACATGATACCATCCAAAAACATACAAACAATCGTTTTAAAGTCCAAATTTCTTGCAAGTAAATCAATTACCATGGCTCTGAGGCCAGTTGTTGGAATTATTTTACCAGGATCTTCTACTCACAAGTATGTTTATTAACATCCTAAATATGAACTTTCTAAAACGATGAAATAAACACATATAAAGTTTAGGAAACCTTACATTGGGTGCAGCAGAATAATATGACTCCTTCCGTTCAGATATCTAGCCCTTGATTCCTTTCTGTAGCAGAGCATTATCAATATCTGAACCTGGATCTCTTTCTCTGAATCTTTGATGCTGAAACTCCTTTGCTGATGATCTTTCTTCACGATCTTCCTCACCATGATTGAGGTATTACTTGCTGTGTGTGGGCACTACTCATACACTAAGGATTTCGAAATTCAAGAGGGAAGAGAAAGAAGAAGTGGCAGCTAAAGATAGGGAGAGAGAAAGGCTCAGGTTTTTCTCTGAAGGAAAAATAGAAAATTTAAGTGTAATTTTCCTGAAGCCTTCACTATCTATTTATAGCATTCCACTAGGGTTAGGTTTGAATTATTTGGCATTAAAATAATGAAAATATCAGTTTAAATTTCCTACAAAAGTGGCTGGCCCTATACTAGTGGATTTGGGCCTCACTTTTTGCAATTTTGCAGTTTTACCTTTTCTGCATCTGATTTTCTCAAAAACGTCAATTTTCTAATTCAACCATTTAAATGCCAATTCTAACTATTTAATAACTATAAATAATTATTAAATAATATTGTCATTTATCATATTTATTAATTGAAGCATACAAAGTATCATAATTAACAAATATGCCCCTATAAACTCTTTCTTTACAATTTCGCCCTTACTTAGTGAAAAATTCACAAATAGACATAGTCTAATTTGAGAATTATAATTGATTAATCAAAACCAATTACAGGAGTCTTACAAACAATATTATCTCAACTAGTCGGGGGACCATGGGTCTATATAACCGAGCTTCCAATAAGTAGATCAAGAATTTAGCACTAAAATTCACTAACTTATTAATTCTTCGTTGAATCCACGCATAGAACTTAGAATTGCACTCTCAGTATATAGAATGCTCTATATGTTCCACCATATAGACACATCATTAGTTATCCATTGTTATAATCCTAATGTGATCAATTATCCTCTATATGAATGATCTACACAGTAAAGGGATTAAATTACCGTAACACCCTACTATGTATTTTATCCTTAAAACACTTGACCCCGTATAAATGATATTTCAGCTTATGTGAAATGAGATCTCCACCATTTATTTTCGTTTGGTCAAGCTCGAAGGAGATCATCCTTTGCTTACTATTCGCCAGATAGAAGCTATAGATTCCATGTTTTTGCTAGCGCTCCCACTCAATTGCACTACCGTGTTCCCAAAATGTACGTATCACCCTGACCTAAAAGTAGGCTTAACTAACAAATCAAAGAACACGAATAGCCTTTCAAGATTGAGCCTAATCATAACAGGATTAAGATCATTTGATCTAGGATCAACTAGGCGATATTGACTTGAATAGATTTTACAGTAAGTTTAATTAAATCTAAATCAAAGTTCAATATCGGTCCCTTCCGATGCATACTCCATGCATCCAACCTGAGCTTTACTTTAACCAATGCTCTGGAAAGAACATAGCACTTCTCCAAATGCAAGTAAACTCTTGCTGTAGATTATCATATCAGTAAAACCCTGTGTTTGATAAATCTAGGAAACTTTATTCACATAGTCATGTTTACTTTCCAATGTGTTGACGGCACAATAAACAGGATCAAGTATGTGAAAAGGGTTTCAGATGAATTTATACATTATGTGCATATAATCATTAAATAAATCATGTGAACCGTGCAACATTAAATGTTATTTCTGATCTATATTAATAAGTAAATCTGATTATATTGAAATGAGTTTTATTTAGGGCATAAAACCCAACAGTAAACGGTAAATTGGTCACATCTCGGTGTAAATCATCTATATAGAGGATCTCTAAATCACATTAAGATTATAACAATGGTTAAATGAGATAGCATATTGATATCGTGAAACATATGATATGCTCTATATAAGTCTGAGAGTGCAATTTCAAGTTCTAAGAGTGGATTCAACGAGGAATTAATAAGTTAGGGATTTACTTGGTAAATCGGTTCAACTTATTGGAAGCTCAGCATATAGATCCATGGTCCCCATTCTAGTTGAGACTATACTGTTTGTAAGACTCTGTAATTGATTAATCAATTATAATTCTAAAAGTTAGACTATGTCTAATTTGTGAATTCTCACAGTTTAAGGATGAAATTGTAAATAGGAGGGTTTCTAGGTTTAATTATTAATTAAGAGACTTTCCATGTCTAATTAATAATTATTTTAAATGGCAATATTATTTAATAATCTATTTTAGTTATTAAATAATTAGTTTTGGCATTTAAAAGATTAGAATTGGAAAAATGGCAATTTTGGAGAAATAGAAATAAAATTGAGGAAACTGCAAAATTCCAGTGAGGCCCATACACACCATGGCCGGCCACCCTTTGCATGTTTCCCAATTATTATTTTCAATTTAAATTGTCATATAATTGCTAATCAAAGCCTAGCCTAAATAGGAAAGTGGTGGATCACACTAAATAAGGCAGTTATTCAATTACACAGTAAAAGAGGAAACTGTTTATTTGGAAAGTTGTGTTCTTCCCTTTTCCTATTTATAGCCGCCCCCTCTCTCTACTCTTGGTATGCTTGGGAAAGCTTTTGCTTTGCATTGTGTCACACGAAATCAAGAGAGAAAAACAAGAGAGAATTTTGAAATTCCTAGTGAGAGAGAAGTGCCCACACACATCACTCAGTACCTCATTATAGTTTGGAAGACTGTGAAGGATCACATCCAACTGAAGAACTTTCGGGCTCAGATCTTGATTATACTCTGCTACAGACAGGAATGAAGGGTTAGAGATCTAAGTGGAAGGAGACATTAATTCCGCTGCCATCATTGTAAGTTATTCTTAACTTTTATGTGTTTAGTTCATCGTTTTAGAAGTTCAATATTAGGTTGTTAAATCAACATACTTGTGAGTAGATCTAAGATCCTGGATAAATATATTTCCAACAGAATAAGCGTCCATGAAGCTTAATATTTCATGCCCTGCTATTGCATCTACGAGCTGATCGATCCTTGGAAGTGGAAAATAATCTTTGGGGCACGCTTTGTTGAGGTCTGTGAAGTCAATACAGACTCACCATTTCTTGTTCGGCTTGGGCACCAATACGGGATTTGCGACAAAGCTGGGTAGAAAGCTTCAATTATAAAATTGTTGTTGCGCAGCTTTTCTACTTCTTCCTTCAGGGCTACTGCTCGTTCTTTGTCTAGTAACCTTCATTTTTGTTGGACTAGTCGAAAATTGGGATCAATATTCAGGACGTGCGAAATAATAGAAGGATCAATTGCAACCATATCCGCATGTGACCAGGCAAAAACCTTTAGGTTTTCTCTCAGAAATTTTATCAATTCTGATTTACGTCGAGCCACAAACCCTTTCCGATCTTTAGCTTTCTGGTCGGGATATTTGGATCGATCTCGATCTCTTCTAACTCTTCCACAGATCCAACATTGCTGCTTGGGTCCCCAAGTCGAGGATCCACATCTTCATCCCCGCCTTGGGAAATTCCCTACTTGGGAATGCTTTTCCCCTTGTCTGTGCTCTGGCTGGAAGATACTTCCTTCTTAGCCTTGGCCACTGCAAGGTTATAACATTCCCGAGCAGACTGCTGGTTTCCTCTCAGACACCCTACCCCCTTCTTTGTTGGAAACTTGAAGCATGAGTGGAATATTGATGTGACAGCTTTTAAGTCATACAAGACCGACCGACCTAGCATTACATTAAAAGCTGAAGGAACATCTAATATCAGGAACTATGCCATGATAGTCATGCTCGTCGGAGCTTGTCCAACAATGAGGGGTAGACGAATTTATCCTAAAGATGCAACTCCTTGACCGGAGAAACCATAGACAGGCTGGAGGCATGGGGTTACACCCTTGAGTTGGAGTCCCATCTTCTCATAAGTAGTTTTGAACAAGATATTGGTAGAGGCTCCATTATCTATCATGGTTCTGGCCACCATTTTGTTGACTATCTGGACTTCCACGACCAGCGGGTCGTTGAGCGGAAATTTAATTTTGACAGCGTCTTCATTGTTGAAGGTTATGGTCGGTTCTCCTGCTCGTGGAACTTTGGGCTTCCTTTCTTCCACGGGCAGGATAACTTCTTCTTGTTCGTGCTGCGTTGTTCGGGCATACCACTCCCGAGCTTTGCCCGAATCTCCAGCAACATGCGGTCCTCCAATGATGACTTGCAGATGCCCATCTACCGGTGGAGGTAGTAACTCTTGGTTATTGTCATTCCTCTGACCCTGATCGGTCTTGACATACTTCTGCAAGTGTGGGTTGTTTTTCCTTATTAGGAATTCAATTTCCCGATTCAGGTTCTAGCATTCATTAGTGTCATGGCCATAGTCTCTGTGCAACCGACAAAACTTTGTCATGTCCCTCTTGCTGACATCTTTCTTCATGGGCCCGGGCTTCTTATATGGGGCCAGTGACTGGGTTGACATGTAAATACTTTTTGCATCTTCAGTCAAGATAGTGAACGCAGTGTACTTTGCTTGATTCTCCCGGGGAGCTTGTTCATATTTGCCAGCAAACTTTCTCGTCTTCCCATTCCCTTGCATGTGGTTGTTGTTGGAACGCTTACCACTTGAGCTTGAATTATTTGGGTAATGGGGAAGTTGGGCGTATGTTCAAGTAGAAGGAGCCTTTGGCTTGCCAGGCTTTTGCTCACCTTCTGCTCGTTGAATGGCTTCTTTGAGCTTGATGATGCCTTCGACACGGTCAAGAAAATCACTCATTGAGTCTACCGGCCCATTCTTCCTTATATCCTTCCAAAGTTCACTGAGGACTTCGATGCACCCCAGTATCGTGGATAACTTTCCATCTTCAGTGACCCGTGAAACTTTGGTCACCTCCGTCATGAATCTGTTGAGGTATGACCGGAGAGGCTCGCCTGGTCGATGCTTAACTTCGACCAAGTCTCCTAGATGCAATGGAAGTTGGCGTGAGGAGGAGAATTGTGCATGGAATTCCGAAGAGAAGGCTTTGCATGAACTAAACTTTCCAGGGGCCAACTTGAAATACCATTGCTGAGCGGCTTCCGACAAAGTAGCAGGAAAAATTCTGCAACACACATCCCCTCGTACTCCTTGCAAATCTATTTGCATTTCGAAATACTTGAGGTGGGAGAGAGGATCTTCTCTCCCTGTGTACATCTTCCATGTTGGCATTTTAAACTTGTGGGGCAGCACCAGGAGATTGATCTCGGGATAGAAAGGTGTGCCGCGTGCCCGGTCTAACTCAAGATCATTGTTTCTCTACCCAGCCATGCCATGGAATATATTTTTCAGCTCATCTAGCTGTGCATGTACGGCTTGGCTAACTTGCTCGACATTCTGGTCAATTTGAGTCACGTCTGCATCTTTTTGAGCGGGAATTTAAGCACGGGCTACGGGCTGAATGATCGTCGTGACATTTTGATCGTCTACTCCTCTCCTTCTGTTCAAATCATTCCTTAGGTCATGAGTCGCCCCAACCTTTCGAATACAGAAGCGCCTGGCTGTCTTAGCGATTGATTTGCTTGGTTGACAGGTGGAACGGCACCATTAATTTGGTTGGAACCATCAGGTATGATCTCTCCTAGATGAATTACTAGACAAGGTCTGCCCGCCTATCGCTTGGCCCACAAGTGGAACTCGTGACCAGGGATTGGGCAGCTGACCATTTGTAGTCTGGGATGTATTCATCGCTGGATCTTCGTCCATCTCATTCAGAGGAATGACATTCGGAGGTTGCTAACCTACAGTTTTGTAGGCTTTTTGTATCAGCACGGTAGCTTGCCGATTATGATTTTCAATCTCTGTATGATGAGCCCTTAACGCCTCCATCTCTCTGTCTCTCCACTCAGCAAACATACGCCTTTGTTCTTCGAACGCAAGATTTAATCACTACTACAAAAAGGAGTATTTTCGTCAGTTTTTAAGTGACTAATAAAGATTTTGCGTCGGTTTAAAAAACCGACGTATAAGCCGTAGACGCAAATAGTAATTTATTTGCGTCGGTTATAAAATGACACAAAAAATTTATTTTCGTCATTTTATAACCGACGCAAAACACAAAAAAAATTTGAAGCATTTTGCGTCAGTTTTAAAGTGACGCAACAAGCTATGCGTCAATCTTTAACCGACGCAACAAGTGTTTTTTTCCGTCAGTTTTAATATGACACTTAGGAGGTGTACACAAAATATTTTTTACGATAAAACTTTCCACATATTAAAAAAAATCACAAATAAACTAATATTATTTTGTCCATATATAAAAGATAAGCTAACATCATATATCCATATAAAAACATATACATTATTAACTGAAAGTTCACTATTAAAAAATAATAATATAAAATTTGAATTAATAAAAGATAAATTCAAATTAAGACAATTACATGAGATGAGTGATATTACATAAAGTGTCTACATAACAAATATTTCTAACAATACTTTCAATATACAAACCAAACCTTCATAACTTAGTAAAAATTTGCACTTACAATACACAAGCATATCCTCCATAAGTGTGATTAGAAAATGTTCTCCTACTCCTACTTTACATCAGTGTATACTCACCCTTGGTGTCTCTGAGAAAATCATAGTAAAAGGAAGTTATCAAAATGCAAACAGACTATTAAGTTCGAAATCTATCTAACCCCCTAAAATGGGTGCATAGCAAACAATGTCTTGATAGATGGTCTCTTTGGTTTGTTGCTCTTTTTCTTCAGTTTAGCTGCAGAGATCAATAATTATGGAATCAAAAAGGGAAGAAATTTCAAGCAGAATAACCAATCACTCACATGCTTGAGAAATAGATCTGTTAGAGCTTAAGGAATGGGAATGCATACATCAAATTCAAACAAACAGAGCTACCAGTGGAGGGTGTCACAAGAAAGTGGCTGTATAAAAGTACCTATATTGCTTTTTATAAGCCCTTTACCCTAACCATAATATTATCACTAACTGGTACGTACCAACGCCAGACATATGGTTCTCATTGACAATCTCAAAATTCTTGTATGTGTAGCCAACAAAATTGGTAAACTTTGAAGAAAGCATTTGAAAGAAACAATAACAATATGATCCGTTAATTCTAAGACATTAAAAGTTTTCGGTTTCAACACACCATAAGAGAAACCAATATATATATGTCTAGTATGTCTAAAAACAGCAAATTTAGGACATATCCAGATATAAGCACACTCACACATAGCTTCAAGCCAGGAAAAATACTGAGAAGAAAGTCTATCCAATTACACAGTAACGAGCAGAAACATTCATTATTAAACTTTATACATTTTTGGAGGAAAAAATAAATTTCTCCCATAGCAGATTGCCAAAATAACACATCTTCTGGCCTTGTTTTGTGACCTGGGCTGTTGTTATCAATATCACAGTTAATATGAAATCAAAATTATTGTATGTCTTCATCTTAAAAGAGATTCATACTAAAATTTTCATATTTTTCTTAAAATGAAGTTTCTCATGATTTTACCACAATCCACAATCTAGGCTAATATTAATTCAGAAAAAGACTAATGAAATAAAAAATATAAACAACATTAAAAACCTCAATAAATAACAAAAATACATAATACTAAAATAGATTAGTAGTTAGCACTAGCTAAATCTGATTGTGAATTACCTGAGATTATTGAAGAATTAGTCAGAAGTATGTTTTGATTCTTGACCTTGTTGTTGAGATCGTTGACCTTGTTGTTGAGATCTTTTTTGCATAATTTGCATTTGTTCAAATTTTGTTCTATATTACAACAGAAGCACTAAAGAGATCAAAGATGTATATATATATATCTATATTACTTGTTTTTAAGATTTTGTTCACAAATATAACTTTAACTTTAGTTCAAGACCTACCACCACATGTTGAAGCACTGATTACAATTTTATTCAGTAATATGCATGCCTAGCCCTACATTTATATGAATGCCACTATCATGCCTACATACATAAGGACTCTGCATTCTTTTGAGTAATTCAGATAGAAAGTAATCAAATAGCAATTTGAGTAGAACGGTTACCAGCTACTGATATATCTACAACTTCATCAAGAGCCTTGCATAAAGGTGTTGTCGTTCCTTCTTCACAAAGCGCATCATAGGCAGCAAAAAATGATGTGATAGATTTCCTTCAGGTGTGAAAGGAGAGATTAATCAAAACACATTAATTGACAGACTATTAGATCACATATATTAACACAATTAAGAGACTATTAGATCACATATATTAACACAATTGACAGACTATTAAGGGAAGATTTTTACTTCATTTTCTTGGAAACCAAACAGAAACTCTAAAAATACATTTAGAACAATCTAAATTCAACAGTAACGTAAGCTCCAAACTATCCACACCTTTTTTGCTAAAACACAAACACACATACGAAACAAACTAAAAACAATATTGATTTTCTCAGCAACCAAACCGAAAACCTACAGTCAAAAAGTCAATTACAAGCTTTAGAAGATAGTACGAACAAACACATCTTTCTCGCACTTGAAGGAAAATGCTCAGATCTCAAATCTACTATGTAACATTTGATGCAATTCAATTCAAACCATACATTTAGTATTATTTGCAGCCAAAACAAGTAGAATTCGAAATCGGTACTAACCAGAAATGTAGCAAGCATGAATGTCGAGAAATGAGGAAGAAGCTTAGTAGTGGCTTCAAGTTCAACTTCTTCTTCTCGTCTTAAGTATCGAGTATTCTCTGTTTCAGTTTTCGCCTGTGCCGTCGACGCTAGGAAATGGCCACAAGAGAGCAGAAGAGCTTAGGCGTTATTAGTTTTAGGGGTCAAGAAATCTGGTGGTGAGATCAGATTGGATGGTTGATGATGGAAAAAAGCTCCGCTGGAGCTAAGCTAAAATCGAAGATGGAGGGAACGAAATGGGTAAGAAATGAAATATCTCTATGTTATTAATTTGATACAAAAGCTTTAAAACATGTAAAATTACTAACACCATATCTATATCTCTTAAATAACCTCTATAAACGGCTGAACCAATTAGTTGATTAAGAAATCATACCTTCTAAGAAATCAAAAGACGGAGAATAGAGGAGGAGTCGGGTTGGGCCACCTCTCGATTAATTAGAAGACGAAGAAGAGAGGAGGAGGTCGGGGTTGGGTCACTGCCCGATTAAGAAGAGGAGGAAAGGGTCTTGCATGGCCAGTTTTGAACAGGGTGAAAGGGGCTCGAGTGGTCGCTGGTTTCGCCAGAGAAATTGCGAAGCGGAGAGGGTTAGGGAAGTGTGAACAGTACCATTTGATTGGGTTTAGGAATTTTATTGATGTTGCCTCACATTTTTTGTTTTGCGTCGTTTTCAAAAACTCGCAAATACCATGGTCGACTGTTAACAACAGACGCAAAATAAAAAAGCAAGGTTTTAAATTTTTTTTTGCTTTATTTCGTCAGTTTTGTTTTCATCATCAGTTATAAAAAGACGTAAATTATATATTATTAGCGTCATTTATAAACAGACGGATCAATTATTTAGGTACTATTTACGTCGGTCAACGCTATGAACAGTAGCGTTGACCGACGTAAATAGTGTAATTTGTAGTAGTGAATGCAGCGTGGAGTTCTTCCTGATCATGATGTAGGGTATTGTTATGACCCTGCATGAACCTAAGAGCGTCACGGAGATTTTGTAACTCAGTATCATCTCCAATGGTGGTTTGAACGTTGGTACCGGGCGGAACGGCTGTGTTATGAATGCCCTGGTTGGGTGCGGAACTGTTATTCCCAGTCTCTTACACACTAGGCGTGATTTCATCTATAGCAGTCGTTACACTGTGACCCACGTTTGCCGGCTGTCCAGGATTAACAGCTGGAGGAACCCTTGCGTTTCCTGGGTTCTGCGATGCAGGATCCATTGTTTGTGGATTGGCTGGATCCCCCTGACCCCTACGAGTCTGCACCACCATCGTATTTGTGGTTAGATTTTGAATGAAGAGCGATTCTTGATCCTTCTCTCAATGAAAGCACCAAAATGTTAACCTCGTTTTTAGCCAACGACAATGAGTCTTATTTAGTAAGCGATAAGTTATTTATAATAATCGATATATAGTAAAACAAATATAAAGACACAAGAATTTTATAGAGGTTCAGTCCCGAGCAGTTCGGTAATAGCCTAATCCTCGTTATTTGTATTGACTCAAGAATAAGGAGAAAGATTCCTTTAATATAGCTCTTACAACAGTATCTCTGAATAAGAATTCTTAGATAATATATTTAGGGTAAGGTCTCGACTAAACTGTTTGCGACCCTTTGCCCAGTGAACATGTATCACTATTTATAGGGCTGTAAACTTGGAGAGGAAGTGTTTCCCTTCTCGTTACAATGGATATAAACAGAAAAGATCGTGGGTTTAATGCTGAGTACAAATATCGTGGGATTGACGCAGAATACACTGATCGTGGGATCGTGTGTATGCCATATCCCTGTAATCTGATCCCCAAGTTATTGGGATTTCGTTGATGACTCATAATACGAAAGCTGAATTCGCTAAGTATTGATTCCTCTGCACGGATCGTTGATCGGTTTGCTTCAAGTATGCCAGCGAGGCATCCTGCTCGAGCTGTTCCTCCCGAGCAGATACTCCAAGTGTATTACACGTGTCACCATTATGCGATGCCACGTCAGAGTGCAAAAATTGGGATAACAAACTTCTTAATATACATTAATGTTTTTTCTATTTTACTTTTTTTAGTAAATAAAATTATTAATAATAACATGTAATTAGATAATATAATAATAATTTTTTCAATTAGTGATTTTTTATTTATTATTTTAAAAGTTACTTATTATTAATAATTACTATTTATTAGTTAATATAGTGAGGTTTCTTTATTTTTACATTTTAAAACAGTTTTTTTTTTTTGTATTTTTACGAAATTGATCTACATAGAATCCTTATTGCAATCTAAATTACAACAAAAAAATGGTATAGAAACCCCTATAGCAACTAGCGTTGCAACTACTTTAAAAACCAAAAACATAAACTTAAAAAAGAATTTAAAAAAATAGTATATAAGTTAATTCTCCAAAATTAAATTTGTAGAGCCATTATATTATCTAATATTATCTATTAATAGGTAATACACGTTAAAAAAGTATACCCATATATATACCTACTATCAGTCGTAAATTATTATAATCAATAATGGGAAAACTCCTGAATAATTGTCAATTCATTGATTTATTTTGTACTTATTAATTAGTTATCAAGTCTTAATCTCATAATAAGGTTTTTGTAATTAGATAAATAGTTTGGTGTATCAAATCAAAAAAAAAAGAAATTGTCAATTCATTGCGTTATTACATTACATGTTTGAATTTCTTTCATTGATCGTTCCGTCGAAGAACACGCGTGTAGTACCTACGCATTTTCTAGAAATTCAACGCGCACGGAATTGAAAAAGGAACCATGTCGACAATTAATACAAAATCAACAAGTTAACAATTATTTATGTGTGTAAACGCAAAGAAATATTCCAAATTATGAACCGTGTATGCGTATATATATATATATATATACAAATATCCGTAACATACGTGCATACCAATTAACCAGCACCTCTCACTGAATTTACTAGGCTACTCCCATATGGGAATTATGATAAGGCGAAAGAAATTACGAAACTTGATGGGTATTGTCAAGGACAAAGCCTCAATCATCAAAGCCATTACTCTATCCACAAGCCTCCACGCAACTTCTATGCGCGTAAGCATCATACGCGCCACCACACACGATCCGTCATCTCCTCCTTCCGAGAATCGTATCTCCGCCGTCATGGGCGGCGGCGGCCAAGGATCCCGCACCATCTCCAGTACGTGCATAAACACACTCATGGGTCGACTCCAAGCCACGCGCAGTGCCGCCGTGGCACTCAAGTGCCTCCTCGTCGCTCATAATATTGTTTCAACAGGCTCTTTCATCCTCAAAGACCAGCTCTCCTTCTACCCTTCCACAGGGGGTCAAAATTTTCTCAACCTCTCTAAATTCCGCGACAAATCAGACAACGACACGTGGCAGATGTCTTCGTGGGTTAGGTGGTACGCCGCCGTTGTTGAGCAAAATCTAATGGTTTCTAGGGTTATGGGCTATTATTTGTGTAATAATTTGGATCGAAACAACAACAACAATAAGGTTTCGGCACTTTCAAGCTGGGAAGTTTTATCTGAAGTCGACGCCCTTTTGGACTACGTGGAATGCACGCGCGACGCGCCTGATTCTTTTAAGAATGTGACGAACGGTTTGATACATGACGTTTTGGAGCTGGTGGGTAAGGATTACAGGCTTGTTCAACGTGAACTGTCGATCCGGGTCAAGGAACTTGGAGATAGGATACATGGTTTGAGTTCTGGCGAGTTGACTCGGTTTCTAGAAGGTTTGAACAGGGTTGAAGATGGTAAGGAGAGCTTGTCGTCGTTGTTCAAGAAGAGGAGAAGTGATGATGAGTTCTGGGATTTGATTAGTCAGGTTAAGATGAGGATTTTGGAAATAATAATGGTGAAGAAAAGAGAGAAGGAGACCAGGTTGATGATCACGTGGGTTGGTGGAGAAGATCACGTGCAGAAAAAGTCAACTAGGTTGAGTGAGCCCCCTCAGGCGTTGTTCCGGTTGCCTTCTGGTGGTGGTTGGTCGAGTAGTCTTGGTCTTACGCATGTAATTGTTTGAATATATAATAATGTAATGTGGCCACTTTTAGCCATGTTGGCCTTGCTCTCGTCATGCATGTATATAATTATTGCTGGTTAGAGTTATTTCATTATCGAGTTAACTACTTGTATTATATAATATACATATGTATCATATCTTATCAAACCTTTTGATACATATAAGACATTGTGTTGAGTACTTGCTTTTAATTATGTTTAAATATTGTACATTTTATTAAGAATTAATTGCATCAAAACACGTTGACCGTATTTTATTTACAAAAACTAGCATACTAATCCATATAACATTTTGACGTGCATTATTATAAATAAAGTAATAGTATTAAAATTAAAAACATAATTTGTTATTTTTAAAATATATTGAAAAGTGGTGATTTTGTGACAAATATATTAAAGATTGTGAAATTAATAAAAAAATAGTTAATTTCACAAATGCATAAAAATAACAAAAATACGGTTTCACGGAATTTTAAACATTTTTACGATTTTTTTATTTTATTTGCATAAAATACGGTCTTTTTATGTTGAAATTTTGTTTATTTGTTGTTAATTTTTTGTTATATGTATGTTATTTTTTGTTGTTTTTTTTATTGTTCTTTTGATGTTATTTTCATGTTACTTTTATGTTGTTTTCTTGTTGATTTTATGTTGTTTTCGTGTTATTTTTTAGAAAACCGTAAAAATGTAAAAAAAAATATTTTTTGAACGTAAAAATGTAAATATTTTACAAAAAATGGTGCCTTATGTAATTATTTCATTAAAAAATTACATGTGTTTTTATAATAAAAAAAATGAAAAAGTTAACCATTTCTGCGTTTAATTAACTGATGTTGTGACTAATAATGTAGTTATTTTAAAAGTCTATTTAGACTTTTTTTGTTTAATAAAAATAAATAATTTAACTACTATTTATTAAAGTTTTTATATTTTTTTTTTGTTAAAATGTCTTCTCCACAAAGATGAATGTAGTATAACAGCTACAAAAGGAGTCGTCACAACATTACCTGTTTTTAAAAACTAAAAATTGAGGAATTATATAAAAAATGTTAGGGACAAAATTTTCTATATGAAATGTTTAGATTAGAGGTGATTTTAATAAATTTTGTGAAAGTGAAATTTATACCTTAAATTATAATGATGTAAAAGAAGGTCATGATTCATATGACTAATTATTTCTATAATTAAATATTTATTTGTCTTACTGTTTTGCAATAATTAAAATGATAAGTACCATATGAAATTGGTTGTGCAGTCGCGCGATTATTTTAAATATCATGTGCCTAGCGCGGTCGTTATAATCATTGAAATATAAAATTTAATTTATGTTTTTTTTTTATTTAGAAATTCATATTTTAGGTAGTTATTAATATTTATACTTAATAAGTGAAATAATATAATAATCCATGATGATTGACTATTTTTTAATTATTTTTAAATAAAAAAAATCTTTTAATTCCTATTTTATTACTTTTTTTCTTATTGTTTGATTTAATTATTAGTAGATATTATTATTAGTTACTATAAAAAAAAAAATTGATTACCTATTATTAATTTAAATATATTTATATTTTACTCTATCAATATATCAATATGTATACTTTATTGTGGTATATATATATATGGAACACTTCTTAATGGGTATTACACATGAATAGTTATTAAATAAATTTAACTATAAATATTAATTTTAAAAAGATCAAACTATCGAATTTTGATTTAATAACGAATAATGAAATCACAAATTTGAATTTCTATGCTTAATTTAACCACTTAATTAAAAAAATATCTCTTTTTACACTATATCAAAAATATGTTCATACAAAAATATTTAACTCAAACTCAACTTTTTCTTTTCTTATTTTTCTTGCTAAAAAACTTTTTTCAATTTTTTTTTTTACCGATGGAACAATCTCAGCCCATATGATATAAAAATGAGAGATTTTTTTTAATTAGATACAAAATTAAGCATAAAACTCAAAATTTTCTAATTTTACCCATTCATGGGTAATACCCATCAAGAGTGCACCCATATATATATATATATATATTTTGTATTTAATAAATTTAATACAATGTGAAACGTTTAAGTATACATTTTTTTTTCTTTTTTGAGGAAAATAGAGAAAAAATTTAATACAATATGAAACTTTTAAGTACATACTTTTTTGAAGAAGAAATGATGAATAAAAATCAATGTGAACTTTTAATTTTAGTGTTATGAAAAAAAAAATCATCTTGTGTGTCATGTGTATATAAATTATATATAATTTATTCTTATCTCAAAAAAAAAAAAACTTTATATGTCTTTTTAAAAAAATTAAATACAAAAAAAAAGACTTTTTAATTATATTGATTAATAGAGTTGTGAAAAGTAATTATCTTGAATTATTATATACAATGTGGTTGTGTGTATAACTTATTATTACAAACAGGAGCTTATATATGTGCCCTTTAAAATAAATAACAAGAAAAATGAAAAACAAAAACAAATAAGACCTTTTAAATAAATTAAAAGAATTGTGAAAAAATAATTATCTTGAATTATTAAATACAATGTGGTTGTCTGTATAACTTATTATTAAATAAATAAATAAAAAATCATATATATGTGCTCTTTAAAATAAATAACAAGTAAAAAGAAAAAAAAAATAAGATGTTTGTTTGATTTACATGTTATTATATATTAATGTTTTTCTTTTGAAATAGTAATAAATTTGAATTTATAGATTATTATACACTACAACATATAACACTAATAGCGGCGGACCTCTCCGCCGCTATTAGTATCAAAAGTGGCCGCTAAAGGGTAATAGCGGCGGACCTCGGCCGCTATTGGTCCGCCGCTATTGCTTGGCCGCTATTACTAGTATTAGCGGCCAAAAACATGGTCCGCCGCTAATAATATTAATAGCGGCGGAGCAATAGCGGCGGGACCCCGCCGCTATTGCCCTTTGTCAGTTTCGTGTTTCGAGACTGACAAAGGGCAATAGCGGCGGGGTCCCGCCGCTATTGCTCCGCCGCTATTACCCATTAAAATAAAAAAAAAATAAAAATTTTTTATAAATAATAAATATATATTAAAGTTATATATAAATAAATAATTAATTATTTATACGAATATTTAATAAATAAATCTAATTAATATAATTAGAACAATTTAATAAAATTTATTAATAATTTGAAATTGTCTCCAAAGTAATTAACTTTAACATATTAATACTAATAAAATATTGTCTCAAAATTAAACTAAATTATTACAAAACATAAATAAATTATTCATTAACATCTTCATTCAGGTCTCTAATTATGAAGTCTTGATCTGGATTATTTTCGGTACGAGTCCCCGAAGCCCGTGGCGGAGAAGGCACATACGCTTGGTCTGATGATAAACCCAGCGTTAAATTACCGAGCTCAGCTTGGTTGAAAATGGGAGTTGAAAAAAATTGGTTCTCCTGCGATGAACTCCCAAATAATCCAAAATCAGCAAAGTTTGAGCCGAGCGGAGGAGACTCTGACGGTGTACGGTATAAGAACTGATTTCCCATTGGCGGAGCAGACTGTTGTTGCTGCTGAGGAAACTGCTGAGGAAAAGATTGGGGTTGCTGCTGCAAAAAATTTTCAAATTGCTGCTGTGACTGGAATTGTTGTTGCGAGGAAGGCTGAAATTGTGGTTGCGAAGGAGGTTGTTGTTGCTGTTCCGGAGGAGCGGCATGACTCTGAGAAGACGAACCACTGTGCGACCGCGATCGACTATACGTTTGAATGAAATTGTCAAAGCGTGGGTTAAATATTTGGGCACGTTGTTCAGGCGTCAAATTACCCCCCCAAGTGGCACGCATAGCTGAAAATATATCTGCCACAGTGCTCATCATTTCAGTAGTTGGTTGGGGAGGCGGCACCGTTGATTGAGTTTGAGGGATTGGTTTCTTTCCTTTGCCCTTGAGCCTTTTACCCACGCCTCTTTGATAGTCAGATCTTTGGCCTAGGACTGTTTCCATAACGTCAAACTGATAACCGCATCGGATTCGGATTCGATCCCGCATCGCTCTGGGATTGTCGTTCCAGTCGCTTCCTATCAAGCTCCTTGATCAGTTCCTCCTATTTAAATCAAAATTATTAGAATATGTAATCAATATAAAATATAAATTTCAATAATAAATCATTTTAATCACTTACATAATCTTTTGCAGCTAACTCATTAACGAAAGTTCCAGACGGTTTTTTCACATGGATCTCCTTCCATGCTTCAACTACATGCTCTCCAGGAGGACCCCCCTATACAAATATAAACAATTAAATTAGTTTATTATAAAAAAAAATATATTATTAACTATTAAAGAATTTTTTTTTATGAAACATTTAACAATTAAAGAATTAATACATACCATTCCGTGGCGAATGGACGCCAACGATTTTGTGCCTTGCGTTGTTGGATATTTCATTAGTTGCCGATTCGATTTATTTTTAGTTGAACGATTCAAAAATGCCTCGCTAACGAACAATTCGCAAACCGGTTTCCAAGTCTCGGTATTCAAGTAGTCAGGGGGGAATTTGAGAACTGTGTCCCAATCTTCTGGTTTTTTGTAATGTTGTTTGAAATGCTTGTGTCTGAGTGTCTTTCGCTCACTATACCGCTCCGCCATCACCGAATATAAAGTCCCCATAAGTAGGTCTCGATGGGGATTCCCATCGATATCAAAGTAGTACTATGTGATAAAAGTAATTTAAAGTTATGTTAATTTATAAATGAGGACATAAAATTATTACAACTTTTAATAATTCAAAATTACTCACTCTAATTCGATTGAGCACTTGATCCTTGTATTGTTGGGGTACATCAGAAAAATTAAGATGACCACTCGGGCACAACATGCTTACTTGTTGGCCAAGAAATCGAACATAATTGCTTGCTTCAGCGCCAACAACTTTGCCTGTTTCCAGATTTACCTCCACCGGTAAGGGCTTACCAGCATCTCTCCTTTTTTTTTCGAGATTAGCGTTTGTCGTTATACCTTCTTATGAAACCACGGACGGAAAGTTTGCCTATGCAAGACATCGTGATTACCATTAGGATATTCATGCTTGATCTTGTCCAAATGTTCAATGTGAAGTATGATAATGTCAAGATACAATAGAGGGAGATAGAAAATAAAAACTACAAATTTAATAAAATAATTTATAAAAACGTAACAAACTTACTCTAAGTAAGCTTGGATTTCAGGAGAATTTTGAAGAATGTACCACTCAGCTTTTTCACGACTGATATGATCAAGAGGCTTGATAAGTCCGCAAGTTAAAGGACGAGATTGAGAATTAAAAACTGAGAGATAGCGACAAACAGAAGGCGCATCTTCATTTCGATCAAGTCGATTAAATCTTGTTTCACACCCTTTAAAGTACATTGAACAAAAAGTTACTGCCTCATCAGCAACATAACCTTCTGCAATTGACCCTTCAGGACGTGCCTTATTTCTCACATAATTCTTCAATTTTTTCATGTACCTTTCAAAAGGATACATCCATCTCATAAAAGACCGGGCCACCCAATATCGCTTCTTCAGGCAAATGCAATACCAAGTGTATCATTATGTCAAAAAAAGCTGGAGGAAAAATCAATTCCATCTTGCACAATAACAGAATTAAATTATTTTGAGCATCCTCCATATCTTTTACATTTAGAGTTCTAGAGCATAACTGTCGAAAAAAATTACACAGCTGAGTAATAGTTGTTGCAGTGTCACGAGGTAGAAATTTACGGACACCAACCGCTAGTACTCGCTGCATAATGACATGACAATCGTGGGATTTTAACCCAATAATGTTAGACTCATCTGGAGAAACTTTGCTCTTTAAATTTGAACAGAAGCCATCGGGAAACTTTATTCCTTTAACAAACTGACAAAAAAGTTGTCTTTTATCACGAGTTAAAACATAAGGAGCATGCGGTTTCATTAGCCTCCCATTCGCATCTTCATAAATCCACAACGATTCCCTAATACCCATCTTCTTTAAATCATGGCGCGCATTGGTTGTGTCCTTTGATTTATCATTATCCAAGATGGTTCCTAGGAGACTATCACACACATTCTTCTCAACATGCATGACATCAATGTTGTGTTTTAAAATATTCGTGCTCCAATACTCCAACTCGTAGAAAATACTTTTTTTCCTCCAATTACAATTTTCTGCAACTCTTCTACGTTTCACGCCCCCAAATTTTTCATGATTTCCGGGAATTTGGGGTTCGAGAGCATTAACTTGTGATAATATTTCTTCACAAGTAAATCGTCTTGGAGGAGGTCTTCTTTCAGCTTTACCATCAAATCGAGTATCCCTTCTCATTGCATGGTTACTTGGCAAGAACCTTCGATGACCAACATATGATGTCTTCCCGATCACTCGAATGGACGTCGTGTCTTCATTACAAGTAGGGCAAGCTTTATAACCTTGACCACTCCACCCAGACAAGCTACTACGAGCAGGAAAATCATTCACTGTCCACAAAAGCGCAGCACGCATGGTGAACATCGAGTTAGTCGAACTATCTCTTGTTGCTACCCCATTATTCCACAACTCCTTTAATTCATCCACCAAAGGTCTTAAAAATATATCCATGTCTTTACCTGGAGATTTTGCACCAGGAATTAGGGTAGAGAGCAAAAAATAATTATCTTTCATACATAACCAAGGTGGTAGATTATAGTTAGCCAACACCACTGGCCACATGCTGTATGCAAGACTCATGTTGCCAAATGGATTAAATCCATCCGCAGCTAACCCAAGTCGAACATTTCTTGGGTCCCTTGCAAACTCGGGATGTTTTGCATCAAAGTCTTTCCAAGCTAAACCATCGACCGGGTGTCGCAACACCCCATCATCTTTTGATTTTCCAGTATGATGCCATATCATGCTTTTCGCTGTAATCCTCGAACTATATAATCTTTTAAGTCGAGGTGTCAACGGAAAGTATCGCATGACTTTGCAAGGAACTTTTTTTCTTTTCCCGTTTTCGGAAGTAACCCAACGACTAGTTCCGCAAACTGGACAAGCCTCCTTGGATGCATTCTCCTTATAAAATAAGCAGCAATTATACAAACAGACATCGATATTATCATAACCCAAGCCTAATTTCTTCAATCTCTTTTTTGCCTCGTAGTAAGTTGATGGAATATTATTTTCCTTCGAAAACGCAAACTTTAAAAGCTTCAATAATTCTTCAAAGATGTTATTAGGAATTTTTCCCCTAACTTTTAAATGCAATAGCTTTGCTAAAAAGTTAAGAGATGAAATCCAATCACAACCGGAATAAAATTGAGCTTCAATTTCCTCAAATAAGTCATCAAATTGTGGGTTTGTGGTTGGTTGTTCATCTTCTCCTTGTGGTTCCTCAGTTGTCGAAGGAAAGAAGTCTTCTAAAATAGGAATCATTTCATCCTCTGATTCAACATCAGCAACTGCTACATCAACGACGGCATCCTCAGGCTCCCCGTGATAAATCCACTTATCATATCCTTGCATAAAACCTCGATCAAATACGTGTGCTCTAACCCTATCTATTTTTTCAAACCTACTATTTATACATCTCACACAAGGACATCGTATTCGTCCATCACAATCCTTATGTTCTGATGCCATTGCTAAAAAGGCTTGTAGACCATTCCAAAATTCATGGCAACCACGATTTCTGATTTTGGTCCAAGACTTATCGATTGTCGCCATCTACAATTTCGACGACAAATGAAGTATTAAATATTTAAATTTTTGTAAAGTCTTATGAAATTTTATGAGTACAAATTTTATGATATTTTTTTTGTAAATATAATGATAAATATGAATTATTATTGTTCTTTATTATTAATTTTTGAATTTTTGTAAAGTGTTATGAAATTTTATGAGTACAAAAGTTATGATATATTTTTTTAAATATAATTATAAATATGAATTATTATTGTTCTTTATTATTAATTTTTAATTTTTTGTAAAATCTTATGAAATTTTATGATATATTTTTAAATATAATTATAAATATGAATTATTATTGTTCTTTATTATTAATTTTTGAATTTTTGTAAAGTCATATGAAATTTTATGAGTACAAATTTTATGATATATTTTTAAATATAATTATAATTATAAATTTTAAATTTTTGTGTTATTTTTATTATTCATAAAAAAATTAATTTATTTTTTAAATATAATTATAAATATGAATTATAATTGTTCTTTATTATTAATTTTTGAATTTTTCTAAAGTCTTATGAAATTTTATGAATACAAATTTTATGTTATATTTTTAAATATAATTATAATTATAAATTTTAAATTTTTGTGTTATTTTTATTATTCATAAAAAAATTAATTTATTTTTTAAATTTAAATAAATATAAAATAATTAAATTTTAAATGAATTATTATTTTTTGAAACTTGAAATTAATTATCAAAATTTAAACTAATTATATTATAAAAAAAATTATTTTACATATTACACTATAAAAATTCATTAAATTACTAAATTTTAAATTTTTAATTTTTAAATTTTTGAATTATTTTTCATTTATATAAAACTAAATTTATTTTTTAAATTAAAATAAATATAAAATAATTAATTTTTACCACCTTAAAAATACATAAAATTCCATTAACATATTTTTTCTTAAAAACTTACATAAAAATTTGATAATTTAATTACAATTATTATTAAAATAAAAAAAATTATTTTTATTTAACTTTTTAATTTTTAATATTCAAATTTTTATGTAATATTATACTTTTTTAATTTTTCTCATTATTTTTATTTTTCTTTATTTAAAAAATAATAAGTTACAAAACTTAACACCTAAAAATTTTAGGCTAAAATTATACCAAATAATTTTTTAACTATCCTAAAAATTTTAGGCTACAATTATACCAAATAAATTAAATCAAATAAAAATTACAATATAACAACAAAAATAACAAAAATATATACTTTCAATTCCAACAAATAAATTAAAAAAGTAAAAAAAATTACAACAATAAAATAAATATATAAATTTTATAAAATATATTTATTTAGTATATACACTCACTAAAATTATATATATTAAATTTACATATATATAAACATAAAAAATATATATTATATATAATATATAAAAAAAAATACATTACATTTTAAAAATATATCTCATTAATATATATATATACAGTGAAAATATATACTAATATAAAACATAAAAAATATATATATACAGTGAATATATATATAGACAAAAATATTTATATACAGATAATATATAAATAAATAAAATAATAAATACCCAAATAAATTATATAAATACACAAAAAATATATATATCAATTAATATATATATATATCAATTAATATATAATACAATATATATACACAGAAAACATAAATAATATATATATACAGAAATATATATATACAGAAATAAAATATATAATACAATATATATATACAAAAAAATAAAAAATTAATACCCAAATGATATATACATATACACATATTATTAATTATACACTCAAATACACAATATACATATACAGATCTATCACAAAAACAAAAAAAAATCCGATGTAAACATAAATATATACCCAGATTTTGAATCAAATATATGCATACAAATACAAATCTAAAACTTAAAACTATATACAAATGTAAAATTTAAAAAGAAAAAACTTACTAAAAAGCCGGTTGTGCGTGGGGATGGTGCTGTTGGTGCGTCGGAGTGCGTCGGGATGGTGGTGCGCCGAGGTGGTGGTGCGCCGATCGGAGTGGGGCTGATGGGGTGGGGCTGATGGTGCTCGGTTTTGGGGGGGAAGACAGGTTGAGGGGATTTTAAATTTTGAAATGGAAACTAAAGTTGGGGAAGTGGGGCTGATGGGGGTATTTATAATACCTGTAGCGGCGGACTATTAGCGGCGGGGGTCCGCCGCTAATAGTCTAAAATTAAAAAAAAAAAAAAAATACTATTAGCGGCGGACCCCCGCCGCTAATAGTCCGCCGCTAATAGTTTGAAATGAATGAGCGGGAATTATCCCGCCCATTTATTAGCGGCGGAGTATTAGCGGCGGGCTCCGCCGCTAATACTAATAGCGGCGGACCAATAGCGGCGGGCCCGCCGCTACTAGTATTAGCGGCGGAGCAATTGCCGCGGACTGCCCGCCGCTAATAGTCTTCGGAAAAAAAAAATACCCCATTATTAGCGGCGGACCCCACTCTCCGACGCTAATACCCCTGTTATTAGTGGCGGAGAGTGCCCGCCGCTAATAATTCCGCCGCTAATAACATAAATTGTTGTAGTGATATATATATATTTAACTTATTGAATAATAAAAACTAAAAATACACTACAACAAATTTCAGTATTACCGGCGGAGACACCCGCCGGTAATAATAGACGAGACCGCCGACATTAATTAATATCGGCAGATTCCGCCGGTAATTATCCGTCGGTATTAATTGGTCGCTATAAGTGACTATTAGTGACGAAAATGGTATTCCACCGGTAATAATATTAATACCGGCGGATTAATAGCGATGGGATCCGCCGGTATTAATATCTGCACTTTTCCACGCAGATGCATTAATACCGGCGGACCACAATCAATTTCCGCCGATATTAATATTTATAAATATTTTAAAAAAACAATATATTATCTTAAATATAATATATATAATAAAATTAATTATAATTAAATTAATATATATAATAATTAATATATTTTATAATTAAATTAATTATAATTATATATAATAATTATTTCATAAATATATTATTCATTAAATATAAAACATTAATATTAAGAAATTAAGCATTAATATTAATTTGTCCATTACAAAATAAACTATATTACCTTAAATGAAATTAGGATATTGTCTTGAGATAAAGTTTAAAACATAAAAATTGACATAATTAAAAAAACCTAACTATCATTGTTCAAATCAGTATATTCTAAAAATTCATCTGCATTCGAGCTAAGTCTTGAACCATCAAGATTATCACAGGATTGAGCTGGCGGGGCAGGATAATAAGGTTGTCCAGTCTGCGGTGTAGGTAAGATCTCCATAAACTGTCGAGGATGCGGGCGAACCAAAATAGGTTGTTGCTGTTGTTGCTGGCTCTGCGCACTGAAAATCTGACCATACATAGGCTGTTGTGGAGATCCTCCCATTTGACCATACACCGGTTGTTGCTGCAACAATGACCCAAATTGACCGTACATAGGGTATTGTTGTTGGGATGAGCCTCCAACAAGAATACCCTATGTACAGTCAATTGACCATATAAGATTTCATGTTATGACACAATTTTATAATATTTTGTATTAAAATATTTTATATCATTTTATGAAATAAATTATTCATCATTTAAGAGTTATTATATTATTAATTATATTTTATTTTTAAGTTATTATTACTTTAATTTTTTATATTTATTTTATTATAAAAAATTAATTAAATAATTATTTTAAAAATATTACTTTAATAATTTATTAAATTTATTTATTATTATTATTATTCATTACTTCAAATTTATGACATATTAAATTTTCAGTATTTTTAATAATACTTATTTAATAATTTAAAAATTATTTTACTATTAATTAATTAAATTAATTTTTCATATATATAGATACTTCTAAGTAACTATTACTTTTATATATATATATATATTACATAATTATTTTAAAATATTATTTTTATTATAATTAACTTTTTAAGTAATTAATATATTCTTATTCTAATTTTTTTAAAAAAAAATTAAAAAATATTACATAATTAATTATTTAACAATCTTATAATTTTGTAACTATTCAAAATTCTAAATATTAAACAAAAATACACATTTATTATTATAAAATACATTTATTACTATATACACTTAAAATCTAAAATTTTACAAATTTACACATTTAAAACTTTTAAGCAATATATATAATATATATTATATTTATTATTATATAAAAATTTACATATTTAAAATTTTTAAACAATACATTATATATATTACTATATATACACACTAAAATCTAAACTTTTATAAATTTACATATTCATAATTTTTAACAATATATTATATATACATATAATATAATATATACAGTGTTTAAAAATTATATATGTATATACATATATACATATAATATATTGTTTAAGAATTATGTATTTGCATATAACACATATATCATACACACATACACAAAATTATATATTTACACATACACAAAAAAATTACTAAACATTTGTATAAAAACTACTAAACACAAAATTATATATTTACACATACATTTGCATAAAAATTTATACATACACAGATATATAAATGTAATATACCAATTACTAAACATTCAAAGATTGAAAAAATAAGAAAAAAACAAACCTGTAAATTTTTCTGCCAAGTTTTTACTCTTCCCGCGTTTTCACTTTCCGTTACTGTTTCGAGTAAAATATCTTCCCCAAAACTTCAAGCATGGAGAAAAAATTAATAACTATCAAAGAAAAATAAAAATAAAACGGAAAAATAAAAAAACCATAGTGAAAAACACATTACCTGTCAAAAAAAATGATGGTGCAATGGCGCTTCACGGTGGCAAACGGGCAGACTATGGCGGAGGAGGACGACTCGGACTATCGGACTATGGCAGAGGAGGGTTGGGCTTAGGGAGGAGGAGGAGGAGAAGGGTCGGAGTGGGGTGGTGTGAAATGGAGTGGGGAAATGGAAAATATTTTCTGAGTTATGGGGGGGATTATATAGAAAATTTATTACTGGCGGGACCCGCCGGTATTAATAGGGGTTCCGCCGGTATTAATAAAACGGTCAGAATCCCCTTACTAATACCGGCGGAACTCGTCGGCAATAATCCGCCGGTATTAGTCTTTTCAAAATTTGGGCAGTCAAAATCCCGCCCAAACTATTAGAGGCGGATTTTTCGCCGGTAATACTAAAATTCCGCCGGGAATACTAAAATTAAATAAATATTTAATTATTTTTCAATTATTCAAAAATAATACCGGCAGGATGCCTTTTTCGTCGGTAATAACCCCATTAATACCGGCGGTTTGGCTCCGCCGGTATTACTTCCGCCGGTAGTGAGTAAAAATGTTGTAGTGATAAAAAAATAGTATTAAGAACAAAAAGACAAAATAACTTAACCAAAACCAAAAAAATCATCACCCATCTTTATATATATATGTTATAGACTAGTTACAATTAATTATTAGTAACCATGTCAATATTTAAAATGAATATTATAATGAAATGATCTAAACTAAAATAAAAATTAGAGTAATATATAAATAGTAACTAGTCGTGAGAAACTAGTTAGTTACCACTGTAACTAGTTACTAGTTATAATTAATTATTAATTGTAAGAAACTAAGTAGTTAATTATAAATTATATAACTAGTTTCAATATTTGAAATGAGTAATATAATAACATAATTAAAACTAAGATAAAAATTAAAGTAATATATAAATATTAACTAATTGTGAGAAACTAGTTAGTTTCAACTTATATAACTAGTAACTAGTTATTATATGGATAAATCATGGATGCTTGAGGAGAGAGACAAACCCCAATTTAAAATTAAATATTAATTGTATTAACATTCTAATATATGAAAAAGGGAAAAAAAGAAAAGAGGTTGATCTATATCACAGGCTTTTTTCTCTCTAGAATGTTCAAGGTCCTTGTGTACGTTTCCTACTCTGGTACCCGAAATGGGTTTTTGGTCCACCCACCGGAGTGGTGTGGTGGTTTCCGGTGCCCCGATCCTTTAATCCAAGATTACTATGATTACTTTCAGAGCATTAAATGCATCTTTAATGCTGTTGATCCTCTAAATCTTTACTTCTTTGTTTTTTCTTTCCCTTCTGACCACATTAATTACTCTTTTAATCAATTAGATCATCTTCAGCCTCCATTTTATCCCTCTTTACTCTCATCTCTCTCCCTAATCTTTGGCTATCAAATCATCCCGTTTCTCAAAGAGCCATTTTACTTCATCTTTATGGCGGCAAGGAAGCATGATGGTCATTGTGCAGCTCAAAGATCTCTACTCATAATGAGATCTACTCCTGGAGAAGTGGTGGCTAGGGTCTGTGATTGGAGAGGTGTCGATTCGTGGACTTTCTGGGTTTTTCTATTTAAGGTGTGTTTGAGGTTACGGATCCAGGTATCTTCTTCCTCACTATCTTTTCTTGCCTACTCTTTCATGCTTTTTCTTTTAGCTATGGCTATGATTCCCACTACAACTCCTATCCCTTTGTCCCTAACTCCTGATGAAAGTGATGTTTTCACTTTGCCTGATATTCCTGATGATTCCCATCCCTCCATTAACCTTCTTCTGCGTTTGTTTACCATCCGTCCTTTCAATCGTCCCTCCCTCATGAAAACTCTCTCGCAAATGTGGACCTCCCAATGCCGATTTCCTGTTGTTGTCTCTGAACATTCTGAAGGATTGTTTCTTATCACGTTTGGGTGCGAAGGTGATAAGAAGAGAATCCTTGATGGGCAGCCTTGGCACTTTGCTCAAAGCTTAACTGTTTTTGCCTCTCCTGACCACTCTTTTCCTCTTACTGCTGACCTCTTGCACTATATTCCTTTCTGGGTGCAAGTGTATGGTATCCCCTTTCGTTGCAAGTCCTATGATCTTGCCAAGCTTATAGCTTCTGGCTTGGGTGATCTCATTCAAGTTGATGAGGATACCATTAAGGAAGGCACTGGGCCTTACTTAAGGGGCAGATTCCTCTTGGATGTTAATAAACCACTTCGGAGGGGTATTAACATTCGTTTCCTTAAGATGGGGCGGGAATTTACTAAATGGTTGGACTTTAAATATGAACGATTGCCAGATTTTTGTTTTTACTGTGGTAGGCTTGATCATACTCGTAGGTTCTGTCAGTCTTATCTGCAAAAATGTGACGAAAATCCTGTTCCACCACCTAGTCCTTATACCATTCTCCTCAGAGGGAAAGAAAAATCGATGGATAAGTCTGGTCCTTTTGATTATCCTCACCCTCCTGCTATTTCCATCTCTGAATTACCTCAGCAGTCTTTTCCTCCTAATCAGGGAATGCTGAATCCGTTCTTGGCCCAGTCTTACACTTTTACCGGTTTGTTGAACTCTACCATTGGCCCAAGCTCTTTTTTGGGGTCGCCTGCTTCCTCGAGCGTTCTTATGGTCCCTACCCCTGTTAATCCGAACCTAAGTACTCATGGTACCTCTAACTTTCCTGAATATGTCACTCCCATGCATTATGGCTCTGTCTCCACACACATGACTATTGCACCAACGGATTCCACTATTGTTTCGGATCATTCTGATTTCCAGCATCCTGAAGTTCTCATGGCTGCTAGATCTCTTGCTGATGCTATTCCTTCCCTTGACCTGGGAACCAATATGGCGAAGCAAACTGCTGCCCCTGATCCTAATGTCAAGGGAAAGGGTCTTGCTTGTGCTTCAGGAGTCAAGAGACCTACTTTCCACTCGCATCAAGTCCAAATTGGTGGCTCTTTGCGTTCTCAACTGAAGCGAGCAAGGTCTGGGGATGCTGACTCTGTTCCTCCTTCCACAACTCCAACTGAACAGGCGGGTGCTGCAGGGCACACCCGCCCAGAAAAATGACTTTACTTAGTTGGAATGCTCGAGGGCTGGGGAACTCTCGAGCATTCAACCAGCTTTCCCTTTTGGTCAAGACTCATAGGCCTTTAGTTCTTTTTTTGATGGAAACCAGACTCAAGCCTCACTCTATCGATCGGTTTAAGACTTCTTTGGGTTTTGATTTTGGCTTAGAAGTCCCTAGATTGTCTTTTGGGGGTGGCTTAATGTTATTATGGAAAGCTGATTGTAATGTAAATATTTTGAACTACTCCCTTAATCATATAGATTGTAATATTTCTTTTAACACTAATGATATTTGGCATCTTACTTGTTTTTACGGTTCTCCTGTGGAAAGTCATAGGCGTTTTACTTGGGAACTTTTGGATAAGCTTTTTTATAATGCTCCTTGCCTTCCTTGGGTTATAATGGGAGATTTTAATAGTTATTTATTTAGTAGTGACAAACATGGGGGTAGTATTAGTTCTAATTCTTGTTCTTCTTTTTTTGCTGATTTTCTAACCAAATTTTCTCTCATTCCTCTTCCTTTTGTTGGCAATAAATTCACCTGGTATAATTCTAGTGTTAAAGAAAGATTAGATTGGGTGGTTGTCTCGGAATCTTGGTGTGATCTTTACCCTAATAATTCTTTACATCATCTCGGTTTTTTTGGCTCGGATCATAGAGCTCTTAAGTTAGTTTTAGATAATAATTCTTATACTGTCCCTAATTTTGTAAATAAAAGGTTTAGATTTGAAAATGTTTGGCTGGAGGACCCTGAATTTTATTCTACTGTTAAAGAAGTTTGGACTGGCCAAGCTCTTCCTTTGTCTACCTCTGGGTTGCAATCTTTTTTTGATAAGCAGCAACACTGTGCCAGCCATCTTAAGTCTTGGGGTAAAAAGCATAATTCTCTTTTTAAGACTAGAATCTCTCGACTCAATTTAGAAATTGATCAACTTCAGAGTAAGATGGCCCTTAGTTCTGAGGAGTCCCGTAGGCTTAGTTCTTTGAAGTCTGCTCTGGATTCTCTGCTGTACAAAGAGGAGATCTATTGGAGGCAACGTGCTAGGATTAAATGGCTGAAAGCTGGGGACAGAAACACAAAATTTTTTCATAAACATGCCTCTTTTAGGAAGAAAACGAATACGATTAAGTTCCTTAGAACTGAGGATGGCTCGGTGGTGAACACTCACGAGGGGATTGTGGGTTTAATCACTGACTATTTCCAAAATCTTTTTTCAACCCAAGGCAGTGATGTGCATGCTGCTTCTACTATCTTTTCTTATCTTAATTCTGGGTTAGATGAAACTGATGTCAGTTTTCTTGATCAGGATTTTACTCCTGAAGAAGTTAGGAGGGCTGTTTTTCAAATCTCTGGTGATAAGGCTGTAGGCCTTGATGGCTTCAATGCCTATTTTTATCAGAAGAATTGGTCGGTCTTGGGATCTGACTTGACTAAGGCTATCTTGGATTGCCTTAATCATGGTGCGGATTTTTCCTCAATTAACTCGTCCCTCATCGTTCTTATTCCTAAAAAGCAACGTGCTCAGTCTCTTAAGGATTTCAGGCCTATTAGCCTTTGTACCACCTTTTATAAAATTATTTCAAAAACTCTTGCCAATCGGCTGAAGGTTGTTTTGGATAAAATAATCTCCCCTAACCAAAGTGCTTTTATCTCGGGGCGTATTATTTTCGATAACATACTTCTTGCGAATGAAGTTGTGCATGCCATTAACAATAGGAAGATTGGGAAAGTAGGTTGGGCGGCCCTTAAGCTTGATATGTCAAAAGCGTTTGATAGGGTTGAATGGGACTTTCTTCAAAGTCTGATGTATCATTTTAACTTTCCTGTAAAGTTTGTTTCTAATATCATGAAATGCCTAACTACTGCGACCATTTCTTTCTCTGTTAATGGGGAGGTTTGTGGTAAAGTCTTTCCTACCAGAGGGCTTAGGCAAGGAGATCCTCTTTCTCCTTACCTTTTTATCCTCTGTTCTGAAGGACTTTCTGCACTCCTTCATCATTCTCAGCGTCAAGGAGTTCTTAAAGGTGTTGCTATCTCTCGCGCTGCCCCTTCTCTCACTCATCTGCTGTTTGCGGATGATAGTCTCCTTTTTTGTATGGCTACACCGTCTTCTTGTGAAGCTTTGAACTCAGCTCTTCATACCTATTCTCAGGCTTCGGGTCAATTAATCAATTTTGATAAATCATCCATTTTGTTTTCTCCCAACACTCAAGACAATGTTCGAGATATGTTTATGCATACTCTCAGAATGGTGGATAAGCCTTTTATCTCTAAGTATCTCGGTCTTCCCCAATGCTTTTCTCGTGCTAAGTATCAATCTTTTGCTTTCCTTAAGGATAAGGTCTTGTCTGTTCTTCAATCCTGGAATCATAAATGGTTTTCAAAAGCTGGCAAGGAAATTTTAGTCAAGGCTGTCCTTCAAGCTATCCCTTCTTATGCTATGGCTTGCTTTCGTATCCCTACCAAAATCTGCAAGGAGCTTGAATCAATGGTATCTAAGTTTTGGTGGGGCTCTTCCCTCAATCGCCCCTCAATTCATTGGAAAAAGTGGTCCATGATCTGCCAATCTAAATTTGTGGGAGGTATAGGTTTTAGGTCCCTGGTTCATTTTAATCAGGCCATGTTAGCAAAACAGGCTTGGAGAATTCTTCAAACACCTAACTCTTTACTTAGTCTTACCCTTCGAGCTAGATATTTCCCACACACCTCTTTTCTTGATGCTGTTCCAGGTCATAGCCCTTCCTTCTCTTGGAGAAGTATCATATGGGGTAGAGATCTTCTTAAGAAAGGCCTTTGTTGGAAGGTTGGTAATGGGCAAACTATTAACACAATTCATGATCGCTGGTTGCCCAATTTTATCATCCAGGATTCTGATTTGATAGCCGCTCTTCCTTCTCCTTCTTTATCCTACTTTATTTCTCCTTCAGGTGCTTGGGACTTAAACAAGCTGCGTGATCATTTTCCTGCTTTCATTATTGATCATATCTTGGAAATTCCTATAGCAGGTCATTCGTGTCCTGACGTTTTAATCTGGGGAAAGGATAATTCTGGGATCTTTAATGTTAAATCTGCATATCATCTTGCGCTTACTTCTAGAGATATCCCCTCCTCTTCATCTCCTTTGGGAAATAAACGTTTTTGGTCTAAACTCTGGTTCTCTCCCATCCCTGCCAAGGTTAAGCATTGTGTTTGGCGTATTCTTCTGAACTCTATCCCTGTAGCTTATAACCTTTATCATAGACACATTATCCCTGCACCTTTATGCCCTCTCTGTTATGTAGATTCAGAAACGGTCACACATGCTTTCCTTGAATGTTCTAGAGTTAAAACTGCCTGGAAAAATTCCTCCTTTAATATTTTTTATGCTGAAAACAAATCTTTGAATATTTATGCCTTTATTTCGAAAGCAGTTGAGACTTTAGATAAACACATGTTATGTATTTTCTTTTGTTTCCTCTGGATGGTGTGGTCACAACGAAACAATTATTTGCATCATCAGAGATGTTTGTCTCCCATGTTTATATTTGATCATGCAGTTGCGTATTTGCAGGAGTTTGAATCTGCTAACCTCAAAGCTGAAGGTTTATGTACTGTGCAACGGTATTCAATCAGCCCAATTTCCTCAGTGGCTCCCTCTAGATACAAGATCAATACTGATGCTGCACTTGACCTTAATTTGAAAAAGCATAGTCTTGGTGTGGTGGTAAGAGATGATCAAGATCTGGTGGTTGCTGGTGTTATTGCTCCTTTGACAGGGACTGTGCCTCCTGATGTTGCAGAAGCCAAGGCTCTTCTTCTTGCATTGGAATGGGCTCAGAGTGTGAATCTTCCAGTGGATGTTGTACAATCTGATTGTAAGGGTTTAGTGGAGAAAGTTAATGGGTCTTTTAGCAACCTTTCTGTTCTGAGTGATTTTGTAATTCGTATTAGACACTTGCTATCGTTCAGTCCTACCTGTATTCTTTCTTTTGTGCCTCGTGAGTTTAATAAACTGGCTCACAGGTGTGCTCGGGCAGGGTTAGGATTAGATGGTGAGTATTGTTGGAATGGTTGTTTGCCTTCCTGGCTTACCTGAGGTTTCTTGTCTTGTTGTTCTCTTTTCTCAGGTTTTAAAGCATCCCCTGTTTCAATAAACAAAAAAAAAACATTCTAATATATACTAATAAAAATATATATATTTTTTTTTACAGTTGGAGGATAAGAAGACATATGATGCAAAAAGTAAATTGTTACTGTTACATCGACATGACAGTGGATAGAAAAATTATTTGCGGTGATTCACGAAGACTTGCAATAATGTTGAATTGTATAAGAATTTTTTCTCATATTTCTCTATGTTTCATTAGATAACTTATAAGCTTTTTTCCCTTTATTTTTCTATGTTTAGTTAAATAATAACTTGTAAATACTTTGATTAATTTTAAAATATTTGTGTGATAGTTTTTTTTAGAATAATGTATATATATATATACATTTAGTTATATGAATAATTTAATTTTTAATTATATGAAATTAATATTTAATTTAAATAAATTAACTAATAAAAAATAAAAGAAAAATATGTTAAAAATAATTAAAAAATATTTAATTTAAATAAAACAAAAATATTTAAAAATCTGAACATCCTACCGCGTCAATTATTTATAAAAATTGACGTTATTAAACTCTTCAGCGTCGATTATTTAAAAATAATCGACGCCATAGAAACATTATTCTAATATGAAAGTTCAATTCTCCCCCTTATGTTGTCGGTTATTTCATAATAACCGATTGCATTGAGTTACAATAACTGACGGTATAGGGTTATTTTACAGCGTCAATTAATATTTTCCTTGAAAACATTGGCTGGAACAACGTCGGTAGCAAATTTTACTAAAATCGACGTGAAAACTTTTAAAAACTGCTTTTAAAGCCCAATTGTCAAGTAGTGGGAAGATAAATAATTAAACAATGGATTGTACAAATTAAAAGAAAACTACAGTATATGGGAAATTATTTAACATATTGTATAAAATGTTGAAGAACATGATTTGATCTAAGTAGGTACATTGTTTAAGTCAATATATTCTCATGTATAGCTCTTCAGATTTTATTCACATGCACATAAAAAACTATTTATGTATATATGTCCTAACAAAATAGATGCTAAATGTGAATTATTGAGATTAAAAACTCATAATAAAAGAGAGTAGTGCGACTGAACTAGATTCTTCGTGCGACCCTCTCTCTCTCTCTATTTAAACGTGGACCAGCAATCTTGTCGGGCTTAGCTCTCAATGTCTGATCGTATCTTTGACCAAAAACTTCACGAGCCAAAGAAAGGGAATTCAACCTCTACATAGAAACTAAATGAAGGGACCGAATCCATGTTAAATTAATCAAGCTCTGTTATTATTATAAGATCTCTTTACTTACATTTTTTTTAATTGTTCTTTTTTCATTTTTTAACCTATACTTAAGTAATTGGAGCTTATATATAGGCAAAGATTATTATAAATATATTTTGTAAAATCATAATTAATAAGTATATTAATTATAATTAATTTTTATTCTTAATCTAAGATTAATTGACTCAATACTCTATTTATGGTCACTGTTATCATTATTAAACTAGTAAATTTTTTTTAAAAAATTAAAAATTATATATGTGAAATAAATTATGTATTTTATTTGATAATAACTAAGTAATAAAATTGTATCAAATTTTAATATTATTAATTATTCATGTAAATCTCTTCAAAAAAAATATAAGAAGTTAGATGTAAAATCAAACCAACCTGACTCAACGATTTAAGATCTAGGCTTTATATATGTGTTATGTTTAAGACAATAATGAAGTCTATACTGATAATAACAGAGTCTGTCACCGCCTCATACTTTAGCTTTATATATACATATAGATAGATAGATAGATAGGTTATTTTTAACTAATATTGTTATTTAGAGATTTTAAAATGTTATGTCAGTGTATCGTATCTCTTATATATATATATATATTTGAGTTCAGAGTAGTATATAAGTATCATTTGTACACACCTAAAATTAATTATATATCATCCACTATAAGTAAAAGTAGGAATTTTTTTTAGGGTAAATAACCCTGTGTTTTGCAAAACTTACAGATTGGACACTGTATTTTGTTAAATGACAAAATGGACTATGTATTTTCTAAAATGGTAAAAATAAGACCTTGAGCTTAATTTTTGACAACTTTTTTTTTTTAATACAACCAACTTGAAGACAATTCCTAATACGAACAAATACAAAAAATGTAAATCGTTTTGTCATAGCACTTTTAGATCGGATTATAATTAAACTTTATTTAGACAAAAAATTAATTCAGGGTCCTATTTGTACTATTTTAGAAAATACAAGGTCCATTTTGTCATTTAACAAAACACAGGGTCCAATTGATAACTTTTGCAAAACACAGAATCTAAAATGGTATATACCATTTTTTTTTATAGGTATATATTAGTTTATTATTAAAGATAAGATATTTATATATGTTTTTTTTTAACAAAAAGTAGTTAAAAGTAACACTTAAAATAATTTTTTTTAAAAAAAGAAATTATATTATTGTTAATGATGACTTTTGTATACAAAATAAAAATAAGTGAAAAATAATAAATAAGCGAGAGTTTTTGAATTATAATTTTTCTATATATTTATTATTATTTATCCAATTTTTTTTAAATATTTAGTATATGTGCACTATATACTTTCTTTACCATATTATTATTATATTTATTATTTAATTAAAATAAAGAAGATGAAAAGTCAAATTTAAATTACATATGTTGTTGTGATATTTTTTTTTGATCTTATTATCTTTAAAAAAGTTAAAAGAAACATAAATTAAAATATATTGTTGTATGTTAAGTTCATAAATAATACAACAAATTATTAAGATATTTTTTTGTAATTTTTTAAAAAGCTAGTGAAACTAATTTCATGTAACACAATATTATCAATACTCTATATCAATTGATAACATTATTTATGGTAAGTTATATATGTCACACTATAATTCTTTTAACATTGTATATCTAACCGTTCATTTTTAACCTTGCAAAACAAAAAAAAAAAAAATATCTAGAAAAATAAAGAAATAAACAAAAAAATTTCAAGTTCAAAAAAGTCTAACAAAGTGCCATAAATATTACAGCATACTCTGAAAAATTACATAAAAATTGACACTTCTTATTCTGAAGGTATATTTTTGTCTTTGTTTATTTGTTCCAATCATTCATTAATTCTCAATTAGTTAACTAGATGAGAATGTATAGTGACAACTATAAAGATTTTTTTCTAATAGTGGTAAATATGTGTAAGCTTAAAGAGTCTACTTACAGATTAAAATAAAATTTTCACAATGAATATTTCATTATGCCATCTTTTTCTTAAGTTTTAAAAAGAGTTAAGGCGTTGTTAAATATACCTGAAGGTCAGTTGGAGCTACATTTTTTTACATGCTCACAATATATTACTTACAATTGATGATAAAAGTTTCCTATATAAGGTGAAATAATTCATATCTCATTTTATTATTGAGATAAAGAATATAAATGATATATATATAATTTTAATTAATTAGATAGTAGCCACATTATCTCTGATTAAATAAAATTATGTATTATTCATCTTGTGTTACTTTTATCTTTAATGGTAATAAATTCAACTCAAACAAGCATCTTTAAAATGATCAAGAATAGGAAGAAATTAAGAACATACATTCCATTTACTTCTATCTTCAGAACCTAACGTAGACTCAAGAGTACACATAAGACTTAGCATTGCATTTGTTTCAGGAATGTTAAGTAGTATCAGAATAATTTATATTAAGACCACTTTATAATTCTATACATAGTGATGAAGTATCTTTCTTGAGAAACATTAGAGATTACATTTATACATATGTTATATTTAGATGAATTGATATTCTAGAACTATAGTTAACCACTTATATTCAAATTTCACTGGTTATATTGATTCATGTAAATCAAGTTTTTATTACATCCTTAAGATTATGAGTAAGTTGTATCGTGGAGAAACTTAATTGTTATTTTTATTATAGAAATTAGATTCATTAATTATTTTTAATTTGAGGATACATCTTGTATGGTGCATTATATAGTTTCATACTACGTATGGAGTTATAATTATATTTTCAAGATATTAAGAAAATTTTGGGTCAAATTCAACTACAATATTTATGGCTAAGAACTACAAGAGTGCTGGTTGAAGCTAGCATATTGACATTAATTATTTAGCAATAAAGAGGCTTGATAAGTGGTCATTAAGCACGTGAAACTGAATTGGATAATCACAATATCCTTAACTAAAGGTATGCCACAATATAAATTCAAGGGTCATAAAATAAACATGGGATTATGTTTTTTTTATATATAATTTTTTCATTGTACAACTGAATTATTCAATGAAACTCTAATTTTGATATTTCTCATATTCACGTGCATTTTAATTTTATACGAGAAAATTATCTACAGAGGACTAGAATAAACATAAGGTTTAAAATTTATTAGCTTAAGTACGTATACATTGTCACATTAATTATATTGTTATATAATAAATATATCGTAATACATAAAGATAATATTCGCCATTTAATGAGGACATATCGTCGTGATTAATTATGTTTGTTATTTAGCAAGGATAATCGTTGGGTGTAAGTGGTACATTGATTTATTAAATGCTGACTAAGTAAGAGAATATAAGAATATTCTGTAATATTATAATTAATAATTATATTAATTATAATTAATTCTTATTAATCTTAGTTTATATTTTGTTAATCGAATCAATATTCTATTGATGGTCATTATTATCATAATCATTAAATTTATTACTCAATTTAATTTCCTCATTAATTATTAATATATTTCGATAATTAATTGTGACTGAGACTTTAATGTAAAATCACTTGTATAAACATATGCAAAGTGTTAATAATAAAGCTTCTGGAACTCTCTCTTAGGGTTTATCCCTCCTTCTCTAGATCTTTCCAGTCCCTCATCCATAGTGATGTTTCTATTGGAATTATTTTACCAGGATCTAGATTTACTACCAAGTATGTTTTATTAACATCCTAATATGAATTCTAAAACAATGAAATAAACACATAAGAGATTAAGAAAACCTTACATTGGGTGCAGCGGAATATTATGACTCCTTTCATTCAGATCTCTAGCCCTTGATTCCTTTATGTAGCAGAGCATAATCAAGATCTGAATCTGGATCTCTTTCTCTCCTTCTTGTTGGTGCTGATTTTCCACAGTCTTACATACTATGATTGAGGTACCACTTGATGTGTGTGGGCACTACTCTATCACTCAAGGGATTTTGAAATTTAAAGAAGAAAAGAGAGAGGAAAGTGGTGGCTCAAGAATTCACTCTGAAAAGAATGAGATGCAATTATGTGTGAAACCTGAAGCCTTTACCTTCTATTTATAGAATACCACATAGGGTTAAGGTTGAATTACTTGGCATTTAAAAATGAAAAATAAAATGATAAAAGGAAAGCAAAGTGGCCGGCCATGGAAACAAGCCTCTCACTTTTGCAAGTTTCCTATTTTATCATTCCTAGTTTCCCATTCTCCAAAATTGCCAATTCTCTCATTCAACCACATAAATGTCAAATCTAATTATTTAATAACTATAATTAATTATTAAATAATATATTGCCATTTATTTTATTTATTAATAAAAACTAATCAAAGTTTCTCAATTAATAAATATACTCTGTAAACTCTCTATTCACTATTTTACCCTTAATAATTGATAAATTCACAAATAGACATAGTCTAATCTTGAGAATTATAATTGACAAATTAAAATCAATTAAATGAGTCTTACAAGCAGTATGGTCTCAACTAGTATGGGGACCATGGGTCTATATAACCGAGCTTCCAATAAGTCGAACCGAATTTACCAAGTAAATTCCCTAACTTATTAATTCCTTATTGAATCCACTCTTAGAACTTGGAATTGCACTCTCAGTCATATAAAACGCTCTATATGTTCCATGATATAGACACATCATTAGTTATCCATTGTTATAATCCTAATGTGATCAATGATCCTCTATATAGATGATTTACACTGTAAAGGGATTAAATTACCGTAACACCCTACAATGTATTTTACCCTTAAAACACTTAACCCTGTATAAATGATATTTCAGCTAAGTGAAATGAGTACTCCACCATTTATTTTCGTTTGGTTAAGATCGAAGGAAATCATCCTTTACTTTCTATTTGCCAGATAGAAGCTATAGATTCCATATTTATGTTAGCGCTCCACTCTATTGCACTACCGTATTCCCAAAATGTATGTATCACCCTGACCTAAAAGTAGGCTTAACTAACAAATCAAAGAACACGAATAACACTCTTGAGATTGAACCTAATCATATCAGGATTAAGATCATTTGATCTAGGATCAACATGTGATGCTGAATTGAATAGATATTACGGTAAATTCTAATATATCTAATCAAAGTTTAATATCGGCCCCTTCCGATGTATACTCCATACATCTGATACTGGTAAACTTTGCCAATGTCCTGGAAAGGACATAACACTTTTCCAAGGTGTAAGAATACCTATCGCTGATTATACCATGTCAGTCTAAATCCAGTGAACTGACAAATCAGGGAATAAACTTTCAAACATATAATTAAGATTATATTCCACTGTGCTGACAACACTATAATCATTAACAAATTCATATGTTCTGAACTTAAATAGAATTCATACACTATATATATAATAATGAAATAAATCATGTGAACCATACAACATAAAATGTTATTTCTGATCTTTATTAATAAGTAAATCTGATTATATTGAAATGGGTTTTATTTAGGGCACAAAACCCAACAGTTTCCCATTCCAACTTTTGTTTGTTTTTCTTTTAATTTTTTAAATAGTCGAAACTCTTTCATCATACCTCTCTATGATAGAAACTTAGTGCATTTATTGTGGTTTTGTTGTTTCCATAAGCATTTAATGTTGTATCAGAAGATATTTAGCTTCAGATGGTATCCCTTTCGTATTCTCTCTCAGTCCGCCGTCTTTGAAGGCATTTGGGGGTTATTTGTGATCATAACCTCTTCTCTCGAGGGATCATGCCAGGAAAACATTAATGTGGTGGGAGATTTGGCCTCTGGTTACTTCTTGCAAAAGATCTTACTTCTCAGGTATAATACTTACGATTCTATATATATTCCCTATTTCTTGCAAGTAATCTATGTTTTATTCCTCTGGTTATGCTTTCTTCTGCTTAGTTGTCCATATCTTCCCTATTTTCCCCTCTATCTTCTCCACTGGTTGTTCTTTTGTTTTTGTTTCCATGGCTCATACTGCTAAAGCTCCTCTCATCACCTTGCTCTCAACGATGAGGAGGCCTTACTTCATGACTTTGATGGGGTCTCTTTGAGGTCTAATCCTATGGAAAATTCATGTTGCCTTGTCGTTAAAATCCTTACCCAAAAGTCTCTCAAACCCGATTGGCTTGACAAAGCTATGAGGGAGGCTTAGACCCTTAGATTTCCTGTCAATTTCACTGAGTATCATTCGGGTCTTTTTTTTAGCCCATTTTGGGTGTGATGGAGATAGGCGTAGGGTTGTAGAAGGGCAGCCTTGGCACTTTGACCATTGCCTTATGGTTTTTGCTAATCCAGAAGGCCTGAATATTCTTGAACCTGATCAGCTCCGGTTTGTTCCTTTCTGGGTTCAAATTCACTCTATCCCTTTCGAATTTAGGTCTCCCCACCTTGCTCAATTCGTAGCTAAAGATCTAGGAGATCTTATTGAGATTCATAAGGCAACTCTTTTGGAAATCTCTGGCCCCTTTCTTCGTATTCGAGTTCTTCTTGACATCACAAAACCAATTCGTAGGGGTATGCAAGTCTTTTTTAGACAGCTAGGTGCTACTAAGTGGCTTAACTTTATGTTCGAGGGGTTACAAAACTACTGTTATTTTTGTGGGAATTTTGAGCATGATTTCTCTAAGTGTGGGAACTTCCTGAAATCTTGATGAAGGGCGTATGCCTCCGGCTCTCCCTTTTAAGGATAACATCAGAGCTTTGCCTAAATCTTTCTTTAAAAGGGACCTGTTTGATATGTCAAATTCCATCCCTTTGGAAGAAATGAATCTACGATCTTCTCAACACAATCAAGACTTGCAAGAAGTTGTTAATCAGTTTCTTCCTCCTGGAAACTTCTCTGAAACCCAAGGTCAGGTGGATGTTCAACCTAGGATTGATATTCCTAACACTACATCTTCCATTTTAACCTCAGTGGGACAATCTGTTGTCTCCTCCACTCCGGTCAGTAACTTTCAAAGTCTTCTTTGTGCAGTTTCTCGAGTTATGATGTCAGATGCTCTTGTTATTGTTCATATGGATAAAGAAAAAGGGGTTCAACTACCTGCAACCTCGATTCCAATTACTTCTGTACCTATTTTTCAACCAAGGCCCCTTACTATTGGTGGTAATTCATGTATTAAGAGGTCTTATACTCGTCAAGATATGCCCAGTAGCACTTCGGTTAGGAGTTTTTTGAAGAAGGCTTGTGTTGGTGACTCTGATGTTGTTGTTCCTAATGTTGAAGAAGATCATGTTGTACCGGCAGGTGTTGCTGAGCAACCCCGTCCAGAAAAATGAGTTTTATGTGTTTGAATGCTCGAGGATTGGGGAGTCCTCGGGCATTCCGAAATCTCTCCCTACTGATTAAGCATCATAGGCCTTGTTTTCTTTTTGTTATGGAAACTGTTAATTCCATTTTTGGCATATTTAATTGACAAAAATATTTTATTATTCTTTGTATATTTCGGCTGGCATTTATTGATATGGTTTCCATATTTGTGTAAATCTAAACTTGGAAGGAAAGTTGACTAGCTTTCCTATTTATGGAAATTGAGGTAAAAATGGTAAGTTTTGATTACACATTGATTCTTTGCTAACCAGCTGTTATTCTGATCTTGTGTTGAGTTTCCCATTTTCTAAGATCAGGTTTCTTGAAGAGAAAACCGGAGCTAAACTTTCCTTTTCTATAAAAGGAAAGTTGTAGTTACTGCCCACGATTCTGTAGGTACAGAAACGGAAATTCCTGGACTGATTGAAGAATTATTTTAGGGAAGTTTCTAGTGGGTTGAGGTCTTGTTCAGACCGAATGTAAGCTGTCTATGAGATGTATATTCATTATAAATACATCTTATAGCTGCTAGGTTTTGGATCTCTTTCATACACTTAGAATTATATTCATATCTTAAGGAAAGAGTGTCTTTGTTATGTTAACTCTTTTATTCACTTTCATATCATAAGAAAAGAGTGTCTTTGTTTTGTAGAGAAGAGTTGTTCTACTCTTACTCTGTTTATTTGTTGTTTGTATTGTCTTGAGTCTGTATTCAAGTCTACAACGAAGAAGAACATCAGTGCACCTTCGGGAGAAGGGTATTTACAAGCTTTCGGGAGATTACTTTTGAAGTCTTGCATCGGGAGGATACAAGCACACAACCTTCGGGAGATGGTTGTATAGGCTTTCGGGAGATAGCCTTTAAGCCTTGAATCGGGAGGATTCAAGCACTCTTCAAGGTGATCGAAGGGAGTTCGAGCTCTTGGAGTTTTATCAAGATTCGGTTAGTAGGTGGAATACATCAAGCTTGCGGCATACAATAAGAGGGAGTCTATTTATGCATAAGTCAATTACTTTGTATTTTTGATACAGATCTAATGAATCTTATCTCTGGGCGTGGCCCCGTGGACTAGTAACAATCTGAAAGGATTGTTGAAACCACGTACAAAAATCTTGTGTGTTTTTACTTTTATGCACTGTTTGTTTTTCTGGGTTTCTCTGGAGTTACAGAGTTGCATTCTGTAACTACAGAAAACTGTTTTCAGTACCAGTTTTATTATTCCGCATTTAATTAATCATTTAATTAAATAATCAAACTGGGAATATTAAAATACGGAATTTCATTTGGTATCAGAGCAAGTCACTAAATTCTTAGTGAGATCTTGAGGTTATTCCGTTTAACTTGTTTTGTGTGAAGATGTCTTTGTTTGCAGAAGGAAGTTCTATCTCTAGACCTCCTCTACTGAATGAGTCGAATTATCCTTATTGGAAGGTCTGGATGAGAGCTTTCATCAAATCGCAAGATGAGAAGGCATGGAGAGCTATTCTTACAGGTTGGTCTCAACCTACTGAAAATGATGAAAAAGGTAATATTCAGGTAAAATCTGAACTCAGTTGGACCACTGAAGATGAAAAACTGTCTGGTTATAATAATAAGGCTTTACATGCTATTTTTAATGGTGTTGGTGAAGGCTTTATTAAATTAATCTCATCTTGTGAATCTGCAAAGGAAGCATGGGAAATCCTTCAAATTCAATTTGAAGGTACTGCTGATGTAAAGAGATCACGGTTTACCATGCTGCAAACTAGATTTGATGAATTAAGAATGTCAGATACTGAAACTTTAAATGATTTTTATGAAAGATTATCTGATATTTCTAATGAGTTTTTTGCCTTGGGAGAAAAACTAGATGAATCTGTCTTGGTTCAAAAAATTGTTCGAGTTTGCTTGCAATAGAAGAGGCAAAGGACTTTGGCAAAATGAAGGTTGAGGAACTCATGGGATCTTTAAGAACCTTTGAGTTGAATCAACAAATCAAGAAAAAGAGTAAGCAAAATCTCTCGAATGAGAAAGGTAAAGGTATTGCCTTTAATGCTTCTGAAAATATTGTTTCTGATGATGAAAATGAGGATGAAATGGTTCTATTGGCAAAAAATTTCCAAAAATTCATGAAATCTGCAGGAAATAAAAAGTTCTTTTTAAAGAACCCAAAAGGTAACATTTCTGGTAATATTCCCTCTAAACCTTTTTCATCTAACAATAAAAAAGGTATTAAATGTAGAGAATGTGAAGGTTTTGGTCACACTCAATCCGAATGTGCTAATACCTTAAAGAAAAATAAAAAGGGATTGAATGTTACTTGGAGTGATGATTCTGAGAGTAGTGAGGATGAAAAAGAAAAAGTTGTCCTAACAAGTGTTTTGTCAAGAAATTTGCAGGAAAAAGGAAAAAGCATTTGCTTGAACAATATCCTGATCAATGACAACAAGGAAGAATCCAGATCCGAATCAGATGAGTCAGAAATTGATGAGGATTCCATGGTTGAATCCTACAAGGTAATGTTTGGTAAGTGGTTGGAAACTTGTGCTGAAAATCGCTCCCTGGTTAAAGATAATAAAATTTTGTGTAACAACATTAATGAGTTGGAAGATAAACTCAAATGTTGTGAATCTGAATTGTCTTTAAAAGAGTCAAAAATTATTTCTTTAACCAAGGAAATTGATAACATTAAAAAGAATGTTAAAATGATAAATCCAGGTTCCACCATCTTTGAAAAAATTCAGAAATCTGGCCAAACCAATCATGTCAGGTGGGTTATGTTCCAAATCAACTCCGTTTCTAATACCACTAATAGTTTTGTTTCTGGAAGAACTGTTTCTACCTCGCAGGTTTCTGTCTCTACAGCAAAGCACTCTGTTGTTACAGAAAAGAAGCAGCACGGTAAGTTTGACAATTTCAAAGGGACGGGAAGACGTTTCATTCCTATTTGCCATTTTTGTGGAGTAAAAGGTCACATTCGACCTAAATGCATAACCATGCATAACATGTTTAAATCTAATTACATTGGAAATAAACATGTTTTACAAAAACAAAAATGGGTTGTCAAAAACAAATGCTTAGTAGGTTCTACTTGTTTTAAAACTGTTGCTTCTAACATGTGGTATTTTGATAGTGGTTGTTCTAGACACATGACAGGTGAAAAGGAATTTCTTGTGAACATAAGACCAATGCACTGTGGAGAAGTTACATTTGGTAACGGTCTTACTGGTAAAGTCATAGGAATGGGAACTCTCAAGTTCGAAGGGCTTCCTAAACTAAAGAATGTCATGTTGGTTGAAGGACTAAAAGCTAATCTACTTAGCATTAGTCAGATTTGTGATCAGAATTATACTGTGAGCTTTGATAGCAATCATTGCTATGTATATAATATTCTTGATGAAATTGTGTTACAAGGGCTGCGATCTAGTGATAATTGTTATACACTCACTACGCATGCCACTTGTCATTCTGTCATTGAAAATGTTACTGACCTATGGCATGAAAAACTTGGTCACATTCACTTTAAAAATCTGAAAAAAATTATCTGTTTCAGGGATTGTTCGAGGATTACCTAAATTAGGTAAAGAGTCATTGGGAAAATGTGGACCATGCCAGTTAGGTAAGCAACTGAAAATTTCTCACAAGAGTGTCCCGGATGTGAACACTTCTAGAGTTCTCGAACTCTTGCACATGGACTTAATGGGTCCAATCCAGGTGGAAAGCTTAAATGGTAAAAGGTATATTTTTGTTTGTGTTAATGATTTTTCTCGATTCTCATGGGTGGATTTTTTGAGAGAAAAATCTGATACTTTTGAAGCTTTCCAATCTCTGTGTTTGAAATTACGAGTTGAAAAAGATTGTAACATTGGCAAAATTGTTAGGATTAGGAGTGATCATGGTAAGGAATTTGAAAATACCGTATATGATGAATTTTGTAAAGCTAACGGTATTTCTCATGAATTTTCTGCTCCTAAAACTCCTCAACAAAATGGAGTGGTTGAAAGAAAGAATCGTACTCTAACAGAAATGGATAGAGTAATGTTGAATAGCAAGAAGCTCACAAAGCGCCTTTGGGCCGAAGCCATTAACACTGCTTGCTATACCATCAACAGAGTATTCTTGCGTCCAGGTACTCACAAAACACCATATGAAATCTGGAAAGGTAAGAAACCAAATGTAAGTCACTTTCATGTGTTTGGATGTATGTGTTATATTTTACGAGATCGTGATTACATTGGTAAATTTGATTCTAAAAGTGATGAAGGTGTTTTCTTAGGATATTCCACAAATAGTAGGGCTTATCGTGTGTATAACATGAGAACCCAAACTGTTATGGAATCTGCTAATGTTGTTGTTGATGATCTAAAAGATTTTTCTGAGTTTTCCACAGAAGAACAGATTGAAGATTTGCTTGAAAAGCCTGCTGCTGAGGAAAAGGAACCTGACGAAGCTTCAGAAGCAGTCGTCGAGGCTACTGTGCAGGAATCTGTTGCTACAGAAAATCCAACAACAAAAGAATCCGAGTATCCTTTAAATTCAATCACTGATCCAATACAGAGGGAACCATCCTCCAGGGTTAAAAAGAATCATCCTTCAGATCTCATTCTCGGAAACTTGGATGAGAGCATGGTTACAAGAAGAAAATATGCCAATATAATTCAATTTTTATGTTTTATTTCTTCTTTAGAACCTAAATCTGTAAAAGAAGCTTTAATGGATGAAGATTGGTTTTAGCTATGCAGGATGAGCTTCATCAGTTTGTTCGAAACAAAGTCTGGAAAATGATTCCAAGACCACCGTTTGTGAACATCATTGGAACCAAATGGATCTTCAAAAATAAGAGTGATGAGTTTGGCACTATCATTCGAAACAAGGCAAGGTTGGTTGCCCAAGGATACACTCAAGTTGAGGGTGTTGATTTTGATGAAACATTTGCTCCAGTAGCTAGACTGGAATCGATCAGGTTACTTCTTTCCATAGCTTGCATTCTTGGTATTAAATTGTATCAAATGGATGTCAAATTCGCTTTTTTGAATGGGCTGTTAAAAGAAGAGGTGTATGTGGAACAACCTAAAGGGTTTGAGGATCCACATTTTCCTGATCATGTTTATAAGTTAGACAAGGCTTTGTATGGTCTAAAACAAGAACCACGTGCTTGGTATGAGCGTCTAACTGAATTCTTGCTTTCTCATGATTACAAGAGAGGAAATGTTGATAAAACACTTTTCATCAAAAACATTAATTCTGATGTGATTGTTGCTCAAATATATGTTGATGATATTGTGTTTGGTTCTACCTCTAACTCTGAAGTGCAGGTTTTTGTTTCCCAAATGCAAAAGGAGTTCGAAATGAGTATGGTAGGTGAACTCACTTATTTTCTCAGTCTTCAAGTGAAGCAATCAGATGAGGGAACTTTTGTCACTCAAAGCAAGTATGCAAAGAACTTGGTGAAAAAGTTTGGTCTTGAGAAAGCCAAACATACCAACACTCCCATGAGCACAACTTTGAAATTAAGCAAAGATGAACAAGGAGTAAAGGTAGATCAAACTTTGTATCGAAGTATGATAGGTAGTTTGCTTTATCTTACTGCTAGTCGTCCTGACATTTGTTATAGTGTTGGTGTTTGTGCGCGTTATCAGGCAAATCCCATGGAATCCCATCTTTCTGCTGTGAAAAGAATCATTCGCTATGTAAATAGCACTATTGATTTTGGGATTTGGTTTTCAAAAGACACTAATTCTAACCTTGTTTGCTTTAGTGATGCTGATTGGGCAGGTAATGCAGATGATAGAAAAAGTACTAGTGGTGGATGTTTCTATCTTGGAAACAATCTGGTTTCATGGCATAGCAAGAAGCAAAACTCAATCTCTCTGTCCACAGTGGAGGCTGGGTACATTGCTGCGGGTAGTTGTTGTACCCAATTGTTATGGATGAAAAAAATGATGGCAGATTATGGGTTTGATTTGAAAACTTTAACCATCTTTTGGGATAACACTAGTGCTATAAACATTTCTAAGAATCCTGTTCAACACTCTCGCACAAAGCACATAGACATTCGTCATCACTTTATTAGAGAGCTTGTGGAAAATAAAATTCTTGTCTTAGAATATGTTGAAACTAGCAAACAAATTGCAGATATTTTTACTAAAGCTCTTGACTCGGTCCGATTTATTTCTCTAAGGAAATCCTTAGGGGTTTGTACTGTTTAATGCTTTTATTTTTTCATAATCCTTGATATTTAAGTTGTCTTAGAGTTCATAATGTCTTGTCTTTGTCCTAGAAGAAAATTTCAACCTTATAAGAATTTCAGTCATTATTTTATTGCTAATGTTGTAATATTATGATGTCATACAGGTTTGTCAGGAAAATTGTTCAGTCCTCACAGGAATATTCAGATTTATCAAACAGTGTTATGTAAGCTACCATTTTCGAATAATGTTGTTCAAAAACTGTGTGTTCAAGCTCCATTGGATGAATAGAGCTACCTATCTCAATGTGTGAAAGCCATCTCTGAGTAAGTTGGAACTATGTAATTAGGAGTTATGTAGAAGATACGCTACCATTGAAAAGGGCTACCATTGAGGTAGTGTGACAGCGTCTCCTATGGGTACAATTTATCAGAAAAAGTCTTTTTGACAAATTGGGCAATGTTCCCTGCTTACACTTTCACACACTAATGCTTGACACAGTTTGTGGTAAAATTTGTTTATTCTCGAAAATGGTGTTATAAAGCTATTAAATACTGTTTGATGTGCTTTAATATTCTTGGTGATGGAGTCAATTTTTCCTGTGAACCGGTATGACCTCATTCTATTACTTCATTAGTTTGATAAAATAATTTCTGATTATTCTTATGAGTTTGATTTTTTCATCAGGGACAAAGACAAATGGACATTGTGAATTCTAGTTGCAAAAATATCAAGGTTATTTTATTTTTCTGTCTTTTAATAAAAAAAAAAAGTAAAATAAAATAAAAAAACAAAAAAAAAGGGGTTCGTGATCGAGTTGTCAAGTGAGCTTTGTTAAAAATTTTTGTTATTCTTTTGTTATGTTTCATTATGTTCTTAGACACAATTTTTACTCTTAAGTGGTGATTAGTGCTTTTTATGTCTTGGTGTGTTCTCTTGTTCTTTATTTGCAATTTTTCTTTGGGGGGCATTTTTTGAAAAAATAAAAGAAAAAGGGGGGCATATTTTTTCTTTTCGATTTTTTTTTTCTTTTCGAATCCTTGTACATTTTTCTTTCTTTTAGTTTTTCATTTTGTGGAAACATGTGTTAATTGTATACTCTATTTTGTGTTTCCTTTATTTATGGAGATTTGGTCTTATTCTAGGAAACTTGTTCTTAAATATTTAATTATTTTTGGTTTCCTTTTTGGTGGCATTTTTGGATTTGGTGGGGTTATTATTTCTTAGATTTTGTGGGAATAATTGGTTTCCTTTTTCCATTTAAGGAAACATTGACTATATTTGAAAAACCTTTTTTTTTGGTTTCCTCTTTTTCTCTCCACACGTGGGTCAAAGGTAAGGAAGTTACCTTCCTTTTCAGTTTTTTTAATTGGGTTTTTAAAATTGAAAGGTTATATATTCTCAACTACCCATAAACCCACGATCACCACTCTCTCTTCTCCTTCTATTTTTTTTCTCAAAGGTCTAACATTGTTCAAACTGTAAGAGGTTTTGTGTTCTAGGGTTTCAAAGAAAAATGGCCAAAACTAAGAATGCCCAACCATCCAAGAAGCCCACTCGTGGATTTGCTTCTGCTTCTCCGGTGACTCCGCCTGCGCCGCCTGCACCAGCAACCGGAGCTTTTGGTTCGTCCTCTGCTCCGACGAAGTCTGCCAAGAAATCGAAGACCCAAGCTCGAAAATCAGTGGCAAATTTCTCATCTCCTCTTGTTGGTGCCTCTCCTATTGCCTCTCCAACACCTGGGCTGGGTGATCATGATGAATCCCATTCATCCGATCACACATTGTCGAAGTCCTCTTCTTCGAATGGTGCTCCTAATGTCGACCAAACTTTGGTGACCTTGCCCACGGTGAGTTCTCGAACTAGGTCCAAGGTTTCCACTCCTAAAAAGCCTGAAGTGGTTAAACCTAAAATTGCATCCAAAGGGAAAAAGGTGGTTTCTTCATCTTCAAAAGGCAAAAATCTCAAGGAGAATCCCCCTTCGGTTTCTTCCTCGGATTCTGAACCAGAAGAAAGTGAGGAGGATCATGATTCAGAGGGCTTGTCCGATTCAAGTGAAGAATTTGTGCCCAAAGATCTTCCTGTTATTGATGATTCTGGATCCGAGAGTGAAGAACCAGAAACTGAACCTGTCACTACAGAATCTGTTCCAGTCCCTCCTGCTGTTCCAAAGAAGGACAAAGGAAAAAGGCCCATTGTCTCTACAAATCCTGTTCTTCCACAGAAAAGAAAGAGGCCCTCTGGTATTTCTCTTGATAACTTCAAGCCCCACTCTCATTATTTTTGTTATAATGATCATGCTAGAGATATGAAATTCTATGAGAATAGGAATTTTAATAGGAATTTTACTGTGGAGAAAATTTTTAATGTTATTGCTCATAAGCCTTTTGGAGTGTATAACATGTTGAAAGAAAGACAATGGGTAGATACCTTGATCGGTTTTGATGGGTATGTGGATAGAATTGTGAAGGAATTTTATGCTAACATCACTGATGAGTTTCTCGATGAGGACTCTTTCATGTTTGGCAAAGTTTTTGTCAGAGGACACTGGTATTCCTTTACTGTGAAGGATGTTGCTGAGGCTCTCAATTTGCCTATGGGAATTGAGCCAACTGATGTGGAGTTTGATCGTCAAAAGGTGTTCGGTTATCTCTCTGGTGATAATGAAATTGAACTCTCCGACACCATGCATATGTCTCAACTCACCTATCAACATGCTGCTCTCATGAGGTTTGCCCTATCCAATTGGTTTCCTTGCTCCAATCCGGTAAATGTTTCAAATGAACTTGCTTTCTTTTTGTATAAAGTTTCAATTGGTGCTAAAATTGATTTGGCTGACATGATTTGGGAGCAAATTGTCTCTCTTCGAAAGGGTAAGAAACCTAGGCTCAATCTCATTTTTCCTCACTTAATCTATAAAATTTTATCTGATCAAGAGGAATTGATTCTTGAGAATGAATCAATTGAGATGCCTGCTGTTGGAACCACTTTCAAAATTCCTGAGAAGCCTCCTCAAGGAAAAGCTACTCAAAGAAAGGCTCGGTCTGCTTCCCCTGGTCTTACAAATGATCCTGCTACTGGATCTGCTTCCACTTCTGCTCCTACAGAAATGGCAGAATTCAACTTGTGTTTGGGAAGAATGGAGACAAGTCAGGCCTTGCTTCTTAGGAAAATGGACAGCATCATGAAATACTTCAGACCCAATGATGATGAATAAGTGGTTCAATCTTTTATCTTTTGCTTTTTATTAATGTTTATTTGAACTTATGACTTTGTCCATGTTTGTTTTTGTTATCTTTGGCTCCTTGATAGACAAAAAGGGGGAGTATTATTATTTTTTGGATTCATTGAACTCTTTGTTACAACTCTGGACCCTTGGTTTTAGGGGGAGTTGCTTGTTTGTGGTTTAACACTTTTCCGTTTAAAAAGTTGTTTGTGGTTTAACACTTTTCCATTTAAAAAGTTGTGTTCTTCGGTTTGCAAGCTTTTCCGTCCAAAAAAAGTTAAGTGTTTTATGTGTTAGAGAGCTTTCATGCAGGGGGAGTATTTTCTATACTCTTGTATCTTTAAAAAGCTATTTGCTTTGGTTTCTAACACTTGATGCAGGTTTTCTCATAATAAAATGTTTTGTCAATCAAAGTGCCAATGGGGGAGATTGTTAATTCCATTTTTGGCATATTTAATTGAAAAAAATATTTTATTATTCTTTGTATATTTCGGCTGGCATTTATTGATATGGTTTCCATATTTGTGTAAATCTAAACTTGGAAGGAAAGTTGACTAGCTTTCCTATTTATGGAAATTGAGGTAAAAATGGTAAGTTTTGATTACACATTGATTCTTTGCTAACCAGCTGTTATTCTGATCTTGTGTTGAGTTTCCCATTTTCTAAGATCAGGTTTCTTGAAGAGAAAACCGGAGCTAAACTTTCCTTTTCTATAAAAGGAAAGTTGTAGTTACTGCCCACGATTATGTAGGTACAGAAACGGAAATTCCTGGACTGATTGAAGAATTATTTTAGGGAAGTTTCTAGTGGGTTGAGGTCTTGTTCAGACCGAATGTAAGCTGTCTATGAGATGTATATTCATTATAAATACATCTTATAGCTGCTAGGTTTTGGATCTCTTTCATACACTTAGAATTATATTCATATCTTAAGGAAAGAGTGTCTTTGCTATGTTAACTCTTTTATTCACTTTCATATCATAAGAAAAGAGTGTCTTTGTTTTGTAGAGAAGAGTTGTTCTACTCTTACTTAGTTTATTTGTTGTTTGTATTGTCTTGAGTCTGTATTCAAGTCTACAACGAAGAAGAACATCAGTGCACCTTCGGGAGAAGGGTATTTACAAGCTTTCGGGAGATTGCTTTTGAAGTCTTGCATCGGGAGGATACAAGCACACAACCTTCGGGAGATGGTTGTATAGGCTTTCGGGAGATAGCCTTTAAGCCTTGAATCGGGAGGATTCAAGCACTCTTCAAGGTGATCGAAGGGAGTTCGAGCTCTTGGAGTTTTATCAAGATTCGGTTAGTAGGTGGAATACATCAAGCTTGCGGCATACAATAAGAGGGAGTCTATTTATGCATAAGTCAATTACTTTGTATTTTTGATACCGATCTAATGAATCTTATCTCTGGGCGTGGCCCCGTGGACTAGTAACAATCTGAAAGGATTGTTGAAACCACGTACAAAAATCTTGTGTGTTTTTACTTTTATGCAATCGTTTGTTTTTCTGGGTTTCTGTGGAGTTACAGAGTTGCATTCTGTAACTACAGAAAACTGTTTTCAGTACCAGTTTTATTATTCCGCATTTAATTAATCATTTAATTAAATAATCAAACTGGGAATATTAAAATACGGAATTTCAAAAACTAAACAAGGACCTAGTTCTAGTTCTTTTCTTAAGTCTAGGCTTCATTTTGATAATGCTTTTGAGGTGCCTAGTATGGGTTTAGGGGGGGGGGTTGTTGCTTTTTTGGAATGCTGTTGTGGATGAAACTATAAATAATTACTCCTCTAATCATATAGATTGTTATGTTAATATTAATGATAATATAAGTTGGCAAGTTTCCTGTTATTATGGTTCTCCTTATGTTTCTGAAAAATTGCATACTTGGACTCTATTGCATTGGCTATATGATGTGGCTCCTTTGTTGCCTTGGCTGATTTTTGGTGACTTTAATGATAATATTTCTCTAAATGATAGGTCTAATGTGAATAATCCTCCTCATTATGCAATGATCAATTTTCAAAATTTTGTTTCCACATGTAATCTATCCCCTTTGCCATATATAGGTAATAAATATACTTGGAAGCATGGTACCTCTTTTGAGCGCCTTGATTGGTGCATTGTTAACCAGAATTGGTTAAGTCTCTATCCGTATGCCTCCTTGTATCACTTAGGTTTTTATGGGTCTGATCATAGGACTTTAAAAGTTTTGATTAAGGACCCTTCTTTTAGTGTTCCTAGAAATAAAAGGTTTATGTGTGAAAGTTTTTGGTTTGTTGAGAATGACTTTAAGAATACTGTTCGTCTAGGCTAGCAGTGAAATATTAACAATCTTCAGTCTAGTTTAGAAAGGATTTTTTCCAAATCTCCCCTTTTGGATGTTGATATTCGGGAGGCTCAAAGAATTCAATCTCAGATTGACTCTCTTCTTTGTAAAGAGGAGGTTTTTTGGAAGCAACGTTCTAGGGTTAATTGGTTAAAAGTTGGGGATAAGATTACTAAATATTTTAATTCTAAAGCTTCTTCTAGAACTCGAAATAACTTTATTCATAGTCTTATTTTAGATGATGGTTCTTCTGTTGTTAATACTGCTGATATCAGTGATCAATTTCTTCTTTTTTACAAAAATCTTTTTGATTCCCAGGGTACTAATATTGAAGCTACTGATCATATTCTTAGTTGTGCTAGTACTTGTCTTGATGAATCTTCTTTTCAGATGCTTGATGAGGCTTGTTGACCTCGCTTTTAGCCAATGACAACGAGTCTATTTTATAAGCGATAAATGATTTATAGTAACAAATATATGATAAAGCAATATAAAGACACATGAATTTTATAGAGGTTTAGCCCCGAGCAGTTCAGTAATAGCCTAATCCTCGTTACTTGTATTGACTTAAGATCAAGGAGAAAGATTCCTTTTCTTATAGCTCTTACAATAGTATCTCTGAATATATAATTCTTAGATAATATATTTAGGGTATAGTCTTAGCTCAACTGCTTTTCGACCGATCTCTTGCCCAGTGAATATGCATCACTATTTATAGGGATAATAAGCTTGGGGAGGAAGAGTTCCCTTCTTGTTACAATGCGTATAAACAGAAAGATCGTGGGATCAATGCTGAATGCAAGGATCGTGGGATTGAGGCTGAATACACTGATAGTGGGATCGTGTGTATGCCATATCCACGTAAATTGATCCCTGAGTTATAGGGATTGTGTTGATGACTCACGATGCGAAAGTTGAATTCCCTAAGTGTTGGTTGCTCTGCGCGGATTGCTGAATACCTTGCTCTGGGCATGCCAGCGAGGCATCCTGCTCTGACTATGCTTCCCGAGCAGATGTTCTAAGTGGATTCCACGTGTCACCATTCATGTGATGCCACGTCTGTTAGAATTATTTTACTAGGATCTTAGATCTACTCACAAGTATGTTGATTTAACAACCTAAATATGAACTTCTAAAACGATAGAAAATTAAACACATAAAAGTAAGAGAAATCTTACATTGGGTGCAGCGGAATATATGTCTCCTCCCACTCAGATCTCTAACCCTTGATTCCTTTCTGTCGCAGAGTATAATCAAGATCTGAGCCCGAATGTCCTTCTTTGTTGACTCTGAATTCTGCACAGCCTTCCTCACTATGATTGAGGTATTACTTGATGTGTGTGGGTACAACTCTATCACTTAGAGGATTTTGAAAAACAGAGAAGGTGGAGAGAGAGAGAGAGTGGCGGCTTTGAACAAGTTTTTGGGTGAGAGAAAATTCTGTCAAAGTGTTACAAAAACTGAAGCCTTTACCTTCTATTTATAGAAGACCACATAAGGCTATGGTTGAATTACTTGGCATTAAAAAATTAAAAAATCAATGGGAAAAGGGAAGCAAAGTGGCCGACCTAGGCATTGTGGAAACAAGGCTTTCCACTTTTCCAGCTTTCTTTTTCCTACATTGCTAGTTTCCTATTTTGTCAAAAACTGCCGATTCCTTTATTCAACCACATAAATTGCAAATCTAATTATTTAATAATTAAAATTAATTATCAAATAATATATTGTCATTTATTTATTAATAATAAAACTAATTAAAGTTTTCCAATTAATAAATATACCCTTCAAATTCTCTATTCACTGTTTTGCCCTTAATAAGTGATAAATTCTCAAATAGACACAGTCTAACTTGAGAATTATAATTGATTAATTAAAATCAATTAAGTGAGTCTTACAAGTAATATTGTCTCAACTAGTGAGGGGACCATGGGTCTATATATCCGAGCTTCCAATAAGCAAATCAAGAATTTACTACTTAAATTCACTGACTTATTAATTCTTTGTTGAATCCACGCATAGAACTTAGAATTGCTCTCTCAGTATATAGAACGCTCTATATGTTCCACCATATAGACACGTCATTAGTTATCCATTGTTATAATTCTAATTTGATCAATGATCCTCTATATGGATGATTTACACTGTAAAGGGATTTAATTACCGTAACACCCTACAATGTATTTTATCCTTAAAACACTTAACCTTGTATAAATGATATTTCAGCTAAGTGAAATGAGTACTCCACCATTTATCTTCGTTTGGTTAAGCTCGAAGGAAATCATCCTTTGCTTACTATTCGCCAGATAGAAGCTATATATTCCATTTTTATGTTAGCGCTCCCACTCAATTGCACTACCGTGTTCCCAAAATGTACGTATCACCTTGACCCAAAAGTAGGCTTAACTAACAAATCAAAGAACACGAATAATACTCTTGAGATTGAACCTAACCATATCAGGATTTAGATCATTTGATCTAGGATCAACTTAGTGATATTGAATTGAATAGATATTACGATAAGTTTTATAAATCTATTTCAAAGTTCAATATCGGTCCATTCCAATGCATCCTCCATGCATCCAACCCGAGCTTTACTTTAACCAATGTTCTGGAAAGAACATAGCATTTCTCCAAATACAAGTAAACTCTGTTGTAGATTGTCATATCAGTAAAACCCAGTGTTCTGATAAATCTAGGAATCCTTTATTCACATAGTCATGTTTACTTTCCACTGTGTTGACAACACAATAAACATGATCAAGTATGTGAAAAGGGTTTGAATGAATTTATAAATCAAATAGACAAAAAATTGATAAGGTGAACCGAAACATACACAAATGAATGAAAAATACTTTTGTTACTTTATTTATATTGAATAATCTGGATTACATTGAAATGAGGTTTTATTTAGGGCATAAAACCCAACAAACTCCCACTTGTACTAATATAAAACTAATCAGTACATTTCAATTAACCCTAAATTCTGACGGTGCTTTTCGAATGCAGTCACTGCAAAGACTTTGGTGAATGGATCAGCTAAGTTGCCTTGTGTGTCCACTTTCTCCACCAGTACATCCCCTCTTGCCACATATTCTCTGATAATATGATAGTTTCTTTCTATATGTTTACTTCTCTTGTGGCTCCGAGGTTCCTTACTGTTGGCTATAGCTCCATTGTTATCACAAAGCAGGACTAGAGGCTTTTCCATTCAAGGTACTACACCAAGATTGGTGAAGAACTTTCTAAGCCAGACAACCTCTTTAACTGCTTCAGCCGCAGCTATGTATTCTGCCTCCATGGTAGAATCCGAAATCGCGGTTTGTTTCGCAGTTCTCCAAACCACTGCTCCACCCCCAAGAGTAAACACCATCCCAGATGTAGATTTCCTGTCTTCAAGACATGCCTGGAAATCTGAGTCTGTATAGCCTATGGGATTTAAAGCACCGCCCTTGTAGACTAATACATAATTTCTTGTACTCTTTAAGTATTTCAAACTATACATAACAGTATTCCAATGTTCCTATCCTGGATTTGATTGATACCTGCTCAAGATTCCAACTGCATAGCAGATGTCAGGTCTAGTGCATAACATTGCATACATTAGACTTCCAACTGCAGAAGCATAAGGAACTTTTGCCATGTCTTCTATCTCTTAAGGATCAGTAGGACACTGTTCCTTAGATAGACGGATACCATATCTAGAAGGCATATTCGCCCCATTGGTATTAGTCATGGAGAATCTCTCTAGAACTTTGTCAATGTAAGTTGTTTGAGAGAGAGCAAGGGATCTGTTCTTCCGGTTTCTGATAATCTGAATACCGAGAACATAGGCTGCCTCACCCAAGTCTTTCATGTCGAATTGAGTGTATAGCCATTCCTTGATGTGAGTCATTTTCTTGACATTGTTGCCAATGATCAAAATGTCATCAACATAAAGGACCAGGAATACTACTACTTGGTCTTCCTTGAGTTGGTAAACACAAGGTTCATCTTCATTCTGATGAAAGCCGTAGGTTTTAATGATCTCATCAAACCTTTTATTCCATGAGCGAGAAGCTTGCTTAAGTCCATAAATGGACCTATTTAATTTGCAAACTTTATTTTCCTACCTAGGAAGAACATAACCTTCTGATTGCTCAATATAGATGGTTTCTTCAAGACGCCCATTAAGGAAGGTTATCTTGACATCCATTTGCCAGATTTCATAATCGAAAGCGGCTGCGATGGAGAGAAGAATTCAGATGGATTTGAGCATGGCAACAGGACTAAAAGTTTCCTCATAGGCCACACCTTCTCTTTGGGTATAACCCTTAGCAACCCGTCTAGCTTTAAAAGTTTCGACTTCGCCTCCAGCGCCTCTTTTCTTCTTGTAGACCCATTTGCATCCGATTGGACAATAATCATCGGGTGGATCTACATATTCCCAGACTTTGTTCTTTTTCATGGAATCCATTTCTGAATCCATGCCGGCTGACCATCGCTTCCGTTGCGGACTTGCCATTGCCTGTTCATAGGTTAATGGGTCGTCATCAATACCGTCACCAATGACCATATTGATTTCACCATCCAAGCCATAACGAGATGGTTTTGTAGAAACCCTCCCACTACGAGGAGGAGAGGTGACCTTCTAAACAGAAGCTTTGGTAGTAGTTTTCTCAGTTGCTACAACTGAGGGAGTGGGATTTTCCTCTTCTTGATTAGAAGAGGATGGAACATTTGAAGGAACAATATCTGTTAGCATTTCTTCTAATACAATTTCACTTTTCGATTTATTGTCTTTCATATAGTTATCTTCAAGAAAAGTAGCATTTGTAGAAACAAATACTTTGTTATCCTTGTGACTATAAAATAGTCCACCCCTAGTCTCTTTAGAATTTCTGACAAACATGCAAACTTCAGTTTGCGATTCCAGTTTCCCTTCTTTCTTTCTCAAGACGTGAGCATGGCACCCCCAAATCCTATAATGGCGTAAACTAGGTGTACGACCATTCCATAGTTCGATGGGTGTCTTAGGGACAACTTTAGATGGTACAACATTTAAAATGTCGTTTGCCATTTGAATAGCATACCCCCAGAAGGACGTAGACAGAGTTGAATAACTCAGTATGGACCTAACCATTTCTAAGAGAGTGTGATTTCTTCTTTCTGCAACTCCATTTTGCTGTGGAGTGCTTGGGGCAGTATATTGGGATTCAATTCCAAGTTCAGTTAAATGATCTTTGAACTGCATATCCATATATTCTCCACCCCTATCAGTTCGCAAGATCTTTAATGTTTTACCTAATTGGTTTTGAGCCAAAGCATGAAATTCCTGAAACTTTTCAAACGTTTCAGATTTCTTTTGCATTAGGTAAAGAAAACTGTATCTAGAGAAATCGTCAATGAAAGTGACAAAATACTCATAACCACCTCGGGCTTTTACATTCAGAGGTCCGCAAACATCTGAATGCACTAACCCTAGGGGTTGTTTGGCACGCTCTCCCTTTGCAGAGAAAGAACGTTTGGTCATTTTTCCTTCTAGGCATGACTCGCATACTGGCAGTTCTCCTAAGACGACATTTTTCAATGGACCGTCCTTGGTTAGCCTATTGAGTCTATCAAAACCTATATGACCTAAACGTAAATGCCATAGACAAGTTTGATCATCATTATCAATCTCTTTTCTCTTAAGGCTTCTAGGTTTAGCTACATTGAAAAGTTCAGTATTTAGTGCGATTTGAGTATCAGGTCTTAGAACATAAAGCCCTTGTTCCATGTTAGCAACACATATATGAACTCCATTACGAGAAATTGAACAATTTGAACTCGAAAAATTCAATATATAAAATTATGTTTGTAAACATGAAACACTAATCAAGTTTCTACTAAAGTTTGGAATATATAAAACATTCTGTAAAAGTAAAAATTTCTTTGTATGAAACTTGATACGGGCTGTTCCTCTAGCTTTAACTGATACCAACTCGCCATTTCCAACTTTTAGCTTTAACTCATCTGGGTGAAGATTCTCCCAAGTTTCAAGCAGCTGCAATGAAGAACATACATGGTTAGTAGATCTAGAATCAACAATCCAAGTGGATTTGTCATTCTCTAAAACACATGATTCAAAGACAAAACCATCACCTTCGTTTGAATTGTCTAGAAGCCTGGGACATTGTTCTTCTTTATGTCCGTTTCCATTACAATTCGCACATAGAACATGATGTCTGATAATTGTATTTGAAGAAGCAGCTTTGTTAGAGCCCTCATGCTTAATCCTCTTCCTCTGATTAAAGTTTGCAATACCAGGAGGTCCCATTGCAATCAAATTTCGCTCATGGGCCCTTAACTCAGTCTCGAGTTTGTCCATGTCAGAGGAGTGAGGATTGTTCAACAAGTAATATAGAACAAAACTATCATACTCCGGAGGAAGACTATTAAGGATGAGTCGTACCCATTGTTCCTTTGATAAATCAATTCCAAGTAGATTTGCCTTTTGGAACTTCAGATTCATCAACAATAGGTGCGAGTTAATGCAACTACCAGGATGCATTTTCACACTATTGAGTTCTTTTGCGAAGATACTAACTAGGAGTGGATCGGGGTGAGGGTTATTCATATTGGCACTACAACATATCAATAAACAGAAGTAAGGTTTTGGTTCTATAAATTCATACACAAGTTCAAAAAATAACAGATAATCACATATGTTATAAAAAAAATACTAAATCTAACATAGTTTATTTTCCAAGGTTTCCAACAAACTGATACAGTGTCCCGTTTAGGCGAGAGTCAAAGCATCATCCATTGAATAGAGTTGTCAATTCATCTAAAATGACAATCATTCTAGCAACCTTTTATTCGATCAAGATTGGAATTCAGCGTTGTCCCGTTTAGGTGAGAGTCAAGGCAATTCTATCTTATGAGCTTCCACCATTGTTTCATATTCTTGTAAGTCTTATAGAGTCGCCACTATTAGGGTGGTAAAAACAATATAAAAAACTTATAAGAATACTTATCTTTCGAGATTAAACGGTACTAACTTGCTAATGAACGTTCCTCCATTAGGGAGGATTACTCACTAAAACAATAGCTATGTAAAACCAACAATGGAGATCAAATTTCTCTTGATTAAAGCTCATTATTTAAAATATGTATTTTGTTTAATCATTTATATTCCATATCTCGATAATGAAACATTACAGATTAAAGTTTTTTTTAAAAAACTTTAATTAAATTTCAAAAATGGAATAAATTTGAAAAATATCTTTTTTAAGTTGTTTAGAGAAATCTAAAATATCCAACTTAAATATTCTTCAATCAATGACTTAATTAAATATTAACAATTAAGTGGTAACCACTTAATTTAGAAGATATTCCATTTTAAGTTTTTCATATTTATAAAATATCAACTTAAAAAATATCCAAAGAATCTTAATAACCAATTCTTAAAATTCCTCAACTTAATTTATAATAGAAAATTCAAAAGATATTTAAATCTAAGTTGATTTGTTAGATATAACTGAATCTCAACTTAAATAGGAATATTTAATGAAATTATGAAATTAAGCTTCAGAAAGAATTTACATGGTTATAATTCTATATTTAATTAAACACAAGAAAAATACATATAGTTTTTCTAGAATATTATTCATCAAACTATGTTTTTCTTAAATTAATTTCAAGGAAGAATGAAATTAATTATGTTGCTAATCAATTTTATTAGGTTAAACTAATATAATTAACCTAGCACAGTTATCCAAATCAGGCAAATGGGCATTCACAATTGGGGTTGTTCATGTGAGGGGGAGCTGGGTTCAGTATGTTGTACCCACTTCTAAGGCTCCCAACTCTCACACAAGGCCCAAAAGAGAGGAATTTAACCTTAAAATGAACAACTGCTATTAATTGAATAGGCCCATTACTAAATGAGCCTAAATAAAATCTATCAAGTTGTAACATTTTATTTAGCAACTACAACCTATATGTATCTATAACGGAAATTAAACATATAGGCTCACACAAGCACACAGATTTGGATGGATCCTATCATGTTACTAGGTCATACACAGATGAAAGAAGAATGGAAAAATTACCTATTCCAAATTATTTACTTGATCTATTGACAATTGAACCATGGGTTAAAATCAGATCATTGGATCTGTCAACAAGTTAACCATGTCAATTTAGATCAAGCAATAATAGGTTTTAGAAAACTTACAAACAATCTAAAACACATACTCCTGCAACAAGTTAGATTTGGATAGTTGGAAGTAGGATTTATTTAATTTTTAAATATATAAAAAAAAACGGTTTTAAAAAAAATATTTAAAAAATTAAGCCTACAATTTTGAAAAATTACGTTTTAAGTAACCTAAATATCATTTCAAAAAAAAATTGCTAACTTTCCTTTTAAATTTCATGTTATTTAACAAATTAAATATTCAATAAAATAGAAAATGGTAAATACATACCCTTTTCTGATTTTACAATTTAATTTAAGAATAACAAAATTTAAAAGTTAACAAAAATATCTTATTTCCTCTTTTAAAATATCATGATTATTTTGATCTTATTCTAAATAAGGTCAAGTTACCAAAAAAAATTAATATCTGACCTTAAAAAAAATAAAATAATCAAATTTTAAAGGAAATAAGAAAAGAGGTAAGCAAAACTTGATTTTAACCTATTTTCAAATTCAAATTACACTAATATCTAAAATTAATTTTGAAAAATCAAATTAATTTATTTCTGATAATTATATTTGAAATTTGAAAAACAAAAATCAATATACAAAACTACACAAAAAATCGGAAGTTAATTCCATGAAATAGCATGAAAAATCGAAAAAAATGAAAAAAATGATGAACAGTACGGATGGTATGCGTAGCATACCCATCCGCGCGCGCATCTGGGTTGCTGGCCCAGCTCTCACGGCGCAGGGAGGCTGCATGCAGCCATTCCACGCGCGTGGGAAGGTGCTCATCATCCCGATTTTTCCAATTTTCAAAAATTCATAACTAATTCAAATTAAATTGAAATCGAGTTCTGTAAAAAGGTAAATTGCTTAGAATTTTCCAAACTATCCAATAAAAATAATTACAGAAACAGGAAAGTAACTATTTTTCCCAGAATTCACAAACAACAATCAAACATCAATATGACACACAAAGCAACATGATACCATCCAAATCACAAACAAATCGTTTTAAGTCCAAATTTCTTGCAACCAAATCAATTTACCATGGCTCTGGTGCCAGTTGTTGGAATTATTTTACCAGGATCTTAGATCTACTCACAAGTATGTTGATTTAACAATCTAAATATGAACTTCTAAAACGATGGAAAGTTAAACACATAAAAGTAAGAGAAATCTTACATTGGGTGCAGCGGAATATATGTCTCCTCCCACTCAGATCTCTAACCCTTGATTCCTTTCTGTCGCAGAGTATAATTAAGATCTGAGCCCGAATGTCCTTCTTTGTTGACTCTGAATTCTGCACAGCCTTCCTCACTATGATTGAGGTATTACTTGATGTGTATGGGTACTACTCTATCACTTAGAGGATTTCGAAAAACAGCGAAGGTAGAGAGAGAGAGAGAGTGGCAGCTTTGAACAAGTTTTTGGGTGAGAGAAAATTCTGTCAAAGTGTTACAAAAACTGAAGCATTTACCTTCTATTTATAGAAGACCACATAGGGCTATGGTTGAATTGCTTGACATTAAAAAATTAAAAAATCAATGGGAAAAGGGAAGCAAAGTGGCCGGCCTAGGCATTGTGAAAACAAGGCTTTCCACTTTTCCAACTTTCCTTTTCCTACATTGCTAGTTTACTATTTTGTCAAAAACTGCCAATTCCTTTATTCAACCACATAAATGTCAAATCTAATTATTTAATAATTAAAATTAATTATCATATAATATATTGTCATTTATTTATTAATAATAAAACTAATTAAAGTTTTCCAATTAATAAATATACCCTTCCAATTCTCTATTTACTGCTTTGCCCTTAATAAGTGATAAATTCTCAAATAGACACAGTCTAACTTGAGAATTATAATTGATTAATTAAAATCAATTAAATGAGTCTTACAAGTACTATTGTCTCAACTAGTGAGGGGACCATGGGTCTATATATCCGAGCTTCCAATAAGCAGATCAAGAATTTACTACTTAAATTCACTGACTTAATAATTCTTCGTTGAATCCACGCATAGAACTTAGAATTACACTCTCAGTTATATAGAACGCTCTATATGTTCCACCATATAGACACGTCATTAGTTATCCATTGTTATAATCCTAATTTGATCAATGATCCTCTATATGGATGATTTACATTGTAAAGGGATTTAATTACCGTAACACCCTACAATGTATTTTATCCTTAAAACACTTAACCCTGTATAAATGATATTTCAGCTAAGTGAAATGAGTACTCCACCATTTATCTTCGTTTGGTAAAGCTCGAAGGAAATCATCCTTTGCTTACTATTCGCCAGATAGAAGCTATAGATTCCATATTTATGTTAGCGCTCCCACTCAATTGCACTACCGTGTTCCCAAAATGTACGTATCACCCTGACCCAAAAGTAGGCTTAACTAACAAATCAAAGAACACAAATAATACTCTTGAGATTGAACCTAACCATATCAGGATTTAGATCATTTGATCTAGGATCAACTTAGTGATATTGAATTGAATAGATATTACGATAAGTTTTATAAATCTATTTCAAAGTTCAATATCGGTCCATTCTAATGCATACTCCATGCATCCAACCCGAGCTTTACTTTAACCAATGTTCTGGAAAGAATATAGCATTTCTCTAAATGCAAGTAAACTCTGTTGTAGATTATCATATCAGTAAAACCCAGTGTTCTGATAAATCTAGTAATCCTTTATTCACATAGTCATGTTTACTTTCCACTGTGTTGACAACACAATAAACATGATCAAGTATGTGAAAAGGGTTTGAATGAATTTATAAATCAAATAGACAAACTATTGATAAGGTGAACCAAAATATACACAAATGAATGAAATGTACTTCTGTTACTTTATTGATATTGAATAATCTGGATTACATTGAAATGGGGTTTTATTTAGGGCATAAAACCCAACAACGTCAGAGTAAAAAAATTGGGATAATAAGGGTTTTACTGCTTATGAAGTCAAGCAGGCCCTCTTTCAGTTGGTTGGGGATAAAGCTCCAGGCTTTGATGGTATGAATGCGCTTTTTTATCAAAAAAATTGGTCTATGTTGGGCCTTGATTTGTGTGCTGTTGTGCTTTCTGTTTTGAATAATAATGCTGATCTTTCTTTAATTAATGAAACTATAGTAGTTTTAATTCCAAAGAAAAAGAATGCAAATAAAGTTAGGAATTTTAGGCCTATTAGTCTTTGTTCTACTCTTTATAAAGTGGTTTCTAAGGTTTTAGCTAATCGTTTGAATGGTGTTCCTAATAGTATCTTTTCTTTGAATCAAAGTGCTTTAATCCAGAATAGAGTTATTTTTGGTAATAATTTTATTGCTAATGAATTCCTTAATGCTACTAATCATAGAAAATCTGGTAAGGTTGGTTGGGCGGCAATAAAGTTGAATATAGAAAAGGCTTTCGATCAAGTTGAGTGGAATTTTGTGCAAAATATTATGCTTCGTTGTTATTTTCCTATTAATTTTGTTTCACTTGTAATTAAATGCATCTCTACTGCTTCTTTTAGATTGCTTGTTAATGGTGTAATGTCTGATTGTTTCAAGTCTAGCTGTGGCATTAGACAAGGAAACCCTCTTTCTCCTTACCTTTTTTTGCTTATTTCTGAAGGTTTGTCTGCTGCTATTAGATATCAGGAATCTCTTAATAATTTTCATGGAATTTCTATTTGTCGTATTGCCCCTTCTATTTCTCATCTTCTTTTTGCAGATGACAGTCTGCTCTTTACTACTACTTCTACCCAATCTTGTTTAGCTATTAAATAAGCTTTAGATCTTTATCATCAAGCCACTGGACAACATGTTAACTTCTCGAAATCCTCTGTTTTATTTTCTCCTAACACCAATCCTGCTAATTCTGACTTTTTTTTTATAACAATTTGGGCCTGGATAATAAACCTTTTGTGAGTAAGTATTTTGGGATTCCACAATGTATTGGTAGGTCTAAAAGCTCTCATTTTAACTTTCTTGTTCAAAAAGTGAGTTCTAAGTTGAACAGTTGGAATAGACGTTTGTTTTCAAAAGATGGGAAAGAAGTCCTCCTTAAAGCAGTGGTCCAAGCTCTCCCTTCTTATGCTATGTCTTGCTTTAAAATCCCAGGGTCTGTCTGTAGAAAGATTGAAAGTCTTATGGCTCAGTTTTGGTGCGGGTCGGTGGGAGATAAAAGGAAGATTCATTGGAAAAATTGGGGTAATATGTGTTAGTCTAAATTTTCTGGTGGGTTGGGTTTTTGTTCTTTTGTTCATCATAACCAAGCTTTGCTTGCTAAACAAGCATGGCGTATTCTTATGATGCCTGATTCTCTTGTGTTCAGACTATTTAGAGCTAAATATTTTAGACACAATTCTTTTCTTAATGCATTCAAAGGTCATTATGCTTCTTTTACATGGTAAAATTTGCTTTGGGGAAGGGATCTTCTTAAAAGAGGTCTTCTGTGGAAAGTAGGCAATGGTGAAACTATCTCCCCTATGCACTCCTATTGGATCCCTGGTTGGAGATTCATCTCTTATAAAGGTAATGTTCAACCCCCAGATCCTTCTCTCTTATTTTATTGATGATAATGGTTGTTGGAATAAGGATTGGTTGTTGGAATTTTTTGATCATGAGTTAGTCTTAGCTATTCTTGTTGTCCCAATTGGTGATCCTACTCTTCCGGATAGCCATATTTGGGAGCGTCATACTTTAGGATCCTTCACTGTGAATTCTGCTTACCATTTAGCTAAGTTCTCTGCTTCTCTTCCTACTTCTTCTGATAATCATTCTTTCATTCGTTGGTGGAAAGCCCTCTAGAATCTTAAGATCCCTCAAAAAGTTAAACATTTTATTTGGAGGGCTTTCTATCATGCTCTTCTTGTTGCCCTTAATCTTTTTCATAGGAAAGTTCTTCCCTCCTCTCATTGTTCCCTTTGTTCTGGACATGCTAAAACAGTTTCCCATGCCCTTATAGAGTGTTCCAGGGCTTCTTTGGAGTGGAGTGAGTCTCGATTTAAATCTTTCTACTTACATAATAAATGTATGTTATGATATAAGAGAGTATATTCTTAGGGGGTTTGATATTTTGTCTAAGGAGGAGCTATGAATTTTCTTATGTATTATTTGGGAAATTTGGAACAGGAGAAATATGGTTTTATTTAATAAGAATAAGTATATCTTGTCTACTGCTGAGTTTCAGGTGAATACATTATTAAATGACTTTTATGAAGCTTAAGATTGTATTGCAGTCCGTGAGGGTTAGAGTGCAACACCAGTTCAGGTTCAAGGCCAAATGGTGGAAAATTCAGTGAGTCAGTCTTTTGCTGAAGGTTTATTTAAATTAAGTGTGGATGCTGCAGTGGACAATAGCAGAAATAAAATTGGGATCAGTGTAGCAGTGTGGAATTCAAGTGGGGAGGTTGTGGCAGCAATCTCTTCTCCTTTGAATGGCAATTTATCACCTATTATGGCTGAGGCAAAGGCGCTGGCTACAGCCCTTAACTGGTGTTTAATTGTTAGATTTCCTCTGTGTATTGTTGAGAGTGATTGTAAGATTTTAATAAGTAAAATTAAACACAGGTGGAATGATAAGTCTTCACTCTCAGACTTAGTTAATCATATTGTATCCTCTCTCTCTAATTTTCCTAATGTTTCTGTCCAGTATATCTATCTAGGAGTTTTAAAGGTGTTCCTCATAAGTTAGATAGGACAGCTTTAAGACTTGAGAGCTAGGTCATTTGGAAGGGTAGTATTCCAAATCTTGATATATTGTAACCTGTACTCTCTTCTTATCTTCTTGTTGCAATATATGGTTTCTTTCAAAAAAAAAAAAAATATAAGGTATTAATCCTTAAGCTCACTGTTGATTTAATTTTTATCAAATCACCATCAAAAAGAATTAGTGAGAACTTGAAAAATCTATACTGTAATTTTTTTTTCTCTTAGTTTTACAGATCTAAACATCTACATTAGTGGGGGCTGACATTAATCAATGGATAGAGGTTACAATATTCGATCATTTTTATTTGTATACGTTCAATATATATTCCTTATTATCGATTCATAGAATTATTTATATACACATATAGTCTCATATTAATCTAACACAATATATATAGGTGTTGAATCATTATTGGATCATGTCAAATTTAGAATCATATCATCTATATATGTAAAGTCCTTTTTTTGGCAAGTTAGTTGACAAAATAATTTTTCCTTTTATGGTAAGATTGTTATACATTCATATTCGATTTCTTACCTTATAAATTCGGATTGTAGTTGCTCTTTTCCTTGTTTGGAAAGTTGCACTTTCAGCTGAACTTTCCTTTGTTGAAAACTTCTTAAAAGAGAAGGAATTCTCTTTTGGAAAGTTGTCTTTTTTAGGGAAACTTTGTTTATTGCCTTTTCCTTATTGATTTCGATTGTATCTTGATACAATCAGAATATCTAATCTGTTTTTGGCAGGAATCAAGCATTGATAGAAGATCGGACCCGATTTTAGAAAGTTTCCCGATTCTGGTGTGATCTGCTGCGTCAGCATCCGATTCTGATGTAGCAGATCGTGTTTTCTTAGGAAAGTTTTTGTACAGCTGTAGATTCGAACTTGTGGTTGCCTCTTTGGTTTTTATGTTCTATAAATAGAGCCTAGAGAGCAACCATTCGAATCACCTCTTCCATTATTCATTTTTTACATTTATCTTTTGAGAGTAGAGAGTGTTTCTTTGTTTTGTGAGAGCCTAGTTGTTCATCTAGGTTCTAGTTGTTCTATTTCTGTTCTTACTCTATCCTAGAGGTTGTGAAGAACTACTTGACTGAACAAGAGATTGGTCTTCGGGAGAAGACTTGATAAAGCCTTACTTCGGGAGGAAGTAAGCACTTGGTCTTCGGGAGAAGACTTGTTGAAGCCTTACTTTGGGAGGAAGTAAGCACTCACACTTCAAAGACGAAGGGAGTTCGGGCTTGAAGGTGTTTCAAGAAGTCAGATTCATAAAGTGGATTTCAAAGGATTGCGACAATTCTTTAGAGGGAGTCTAAACTTGTTTAAGTCAATTGTCTTTGTAATTTTGATACTTTATTAATTGATTTCATTCTCTGGGCGTGGCCCCGTGGACTAGGAGTGTTCGTGAGAACACTGATACCACGTATAAATCTCTTGTGTCAAGTTATTTATTTTTCTGCAAATATTTTATATTCTGCCTGTTCTGTTTTGCTGTAGCAGAATTACTTACAGCTGCTGCAAACGCTTACAGTTTCTATGTTTTTTTTATATACAACTGACATTTGCAAAAACACGGTTTTTCTATTGGTATCAGAGCGGGACACTAAACTCTTAGTGTGTTCCTATAACGTTTTTGTGTTAAAATGTCATTTTTTGCAGAAGGAAGTTCAATTTCTAGACCACCATTGCTTAATGATTCTAAGTATCCTTATTGGAAAGTTAGAATGAGGGCCTTCATCAAATCTCAAGATGAGAAAGCTTGGAGAATGGTTCTTTCAAGTTGGTCTCTTCCAGTTGAGACATATTCTTCAGGTAATACTACTATAAAATCTGAACTGGAATGGTCTATTGAAGATGATAAACTTTCTGCCTACAATAGCAAAGCCTTGCATGCTATCTTTAACGGTGTAGGTGAGGGTTACATTAAACTTATATCATCTTGTGTTTCTGCTAAGGAAGCTTGGGAGATCCTTCAAACTCAGTTTGAGGGAACTTCTGATGTGAAAAGATCTAGATTTATCATGCTTCAGACTAAATTTGATGAGCTTAGAATGTCTGATAATGAAACCTTAACTGAATTCTATGAAAAATTATCTGATATTGCTAATGAATATTTTGCTCTTGGTGAAAAGCTTGATGATTCTATTCTTGTGAGAAAAATTGTTAGAGTACTTCCCGAAAGGTTTGATACTAAACTTTTGGCAATGGAAGAAGCTAAAGATTTTAGCACAATGAAGGTAGAAGAATTGATGGGTTCCTTACGTACTTTTGAATTAAATCAACAGATTAAACAAAAGGACAAACCCAAATCCATTGCTGATAAAGGTAAAAGTATTGCTTTGAAAGTTGCTGATATTGAAAATTCTGATAGTGAATGTGATGATGAGATTGCTTTATTAACTAAGAATTTTCAGAAATATATGAAAAAGATGGGAAATAAAAAGAATATTTCGAAAGGTTCAAAAGGTAATACTTTTATTGAACCATCTGTCTCTAACAAAAAGGGAATTCAGTGCAGGGAATGTGAAGGGTTTGGGCATATTCAAGCTGAGTGTGCAAACACTTTGAAAAAGAATAAGAAAAGTTTCAATGTCACTTGGAGTGATGATGAAACCGAAAGTGATGAAGATAATGCTGAAAATGTTGCCCTAACCTCTGTTATGACTAATGTGCTGTGTGATTCACAGGTGAAAGCTAAATTGGTATGTTTGAATAATACCACCCAACAAGAGGAATCAGATTCAGATGAGTCTGAAATCTGTGAAGAGTCTCTGGCTGAATCATACAAAGTCATGTATGAAAAATGGATTCAGGTTGCTTCTGAAAATAGAGAGTTGAATAAATTGAATAAAAAATTGTCTCATCAAATTGAAATGTGTGAATTGAAAATAAAAGAGTATGAGACAAGTGTTTGTGATAAAGATGAAAAAATTACTCTCTTAAAAAAGGAACTTGAAAATTTTAAGAAAAATGTTCAAATGCTTAACCCTGGATCTTCTATTTTTGAAAAAGCTCAGAATGCAGGTCAAAGAGGTTTCGCAGGTCTTGGTTCAAATGAAATGGAGAGTTCTGGAGTCACGAAGTTTGTAAAATCCAGTGTTCCAACGAACCACTCTGAGGCTACAAAGTCTGTTGTAACAGTTTCACAGCCTGTTGCAGCAAGAGCAGTTTTTGATGCTGCAAAATCTCCAAGATTTTCGAAAAGAGTAAGATCTCGGGTAAAAAGATTTGTTCCCACTTGTCATTTTTGTGGTAAAAAAGGACATATCAGACCTAAATGTTTCACGTTGAAAAATCTGTTTAAAACAAATTATTTTGATAATTTGGAAAAATCTCAAAATAAACATAAAGGTTTGAAACAAATATGGGTGAAAAAGAATTGTCTAGCTGGTTTTTCTGATAAAACTGCTGCATCTCAAATGTGGTGTTTTGACAGTGGTTGCTCTAGACATATGACAGGTGACAAGGACTTTTTGACTAACATTCGGCCTATGCAATGTGGAGAAGTCACTTTTGGTAATGGCCTATCTAGAAAAGTTTTTGGTATGGGAACTCTAAATTTTGAAGGGTTACCTAGACTGAAAAATGTGATGTTAGTTGAAGGACTGAGGGCTAATTTACTTAGCATCAGTCAAATTTGTGATCAAGGGTTTACTGTTTCATTTGATAGTGATCATTGCTATGTTCTAAATGATGATAATGAATGTATCTTGCAAGGATTTCGATCCAATGATAACTGTTACACTCTAACCCCTGTGTTTACTTGTCATTCAGCTATCAACAACACCACAGATCTGTGGCATGCCAAGCTTGGGCATATTAATTTTAAAAACCTGAAAAAATTGTCAAATGCAGGTATTGTTCAAGGACTTCCCAAGCTTGGTAAGGAAAGTGTTGGTAAGTGTGAACCATGTCAACTTGGGAAGCAATTAAAAATCACTCACAAACCTGTGTCTGATATCAATACCTCAAAAGTATTGGAATTGCTTCACATGGATCTTATGTGTCCAATCCAAGTTGAAAGTTTGAATGGGAAACGATATATATTTGTGTGTGTTGATGATTTCTCTCATTTTACTTGTGTAGATTTTTTAAGAGAAAAGCCTGACACTTTCGATGCCTTTAAAACTCTTTGTTTGAGATTAAGAGTTGAGAAAGGTTGTAATATTGGGAAAATTGTTCGAATTCGAAGTGATCATGGTAAGGAGTTTGAAAATTCTGTGTATGATGTTTTTTGCAAGTCTACATGTATAACTCATGAATTTTCAGCTCCCAAAACTCCTCAACAAAATGGAGTTGTTGAGAGGAAGAATCGAACATTACAGGAAATGGCAAGAGTGATGTTAAATAGCAAGAAGTTGACAAAGCGCTTATGGGCTGAAGCTATTAACACAGCTTGCTATATAATAAACAGAGTGTTTATTCGTCCAGGTACCTTAAAAACATCTTATGAAATCTGGAAAGGTAAGCGCCCCAATGTAAGTCATTTTCATGTTTTTGGTTGTGTGTGTTATGTTTATAGAGATCGTGAACATATTGGTAAATTTGATGCTAAAAGTGATGTTGGTGTGTTTATTGGATATTCCTGAAACAGTAGAGCTTATCGTGTTTATAACAGGAGAACTCAAACTGTTTTGGAATCAGCTAATGTGGTTGTTGATGATTTCAAAGATTTTTCAGAGTTTTTAACAGAAGGCAAGATCGATAGTCTCATGGATGCTCCTCCAGAAGCAGCAAAAGCAGATCCTGATGCAGCAGAACCCATTTCTGATGCTGCAAATGACGAATCTGATGCTGCAACTGAGACTGGAGAACCAGAACCGTCTATCTTGACTCATCCAAACATCATCACTGATTCTATTCAGAAAGAACCAAGCACCAGAGTCAAATTAAATCATCCAAAAGATCTCATTCTTGGAAATCCTGAAGAAAGCATGGTAACTCGCAGAAGGTATGTTAATTTAATCAGCTTTCTTTGTTTTGTTTCTCAATATGAACTGAAAAATGTGAAGGAAGCCATGACCTTTGAGGAATGGCTCAATGCAATGCAAGAGGAACTCAACCAATTTGTTCGCAACAAGGTATGGATTTTGGTCCGAAGACCAAAAGGTATAAATGTAATTGGAACAAAATGGTTATTTAAAAATAAAAGTGATGAGTTCAGTACAATTGTGAGAAACAAGGCTCGTTTGGTGGCACAAGGATACACACAGGTAGAAGGTATTGATTTTGATGAAACTTTTGCTCCTGTTGCAAGATTAGAATCAATTCGTTTACTTTTGTGTATTGCTTGTATTTTGAATATTAAATTGTTTCAAATGGATGTGAAATCTTGCCTTCCTAAATGGTATTTTGAATGAGGAAGTTTATGTTGAGCAACCAAAAGGATTCGAAGATCCTCAATTTCCAGACCATGTATACAAGCTTGAAAAAGCTTTGTATGGTCTGAAACAAGCTCCTCGAGCTTGGTATGAAAGGTTAACTCAATTTTTACTTTCTCATGACTATCACAGAGGTAGTGTGGATAAAACTCTTTTCATCAAGCATATAAAATCTGATTTTATCATTGCTCAAATTTATGTTGATGATATAGTTTTTGGTTCTACATCTAACCATGAAGTGCAGGTATTTGTTGATCAAATGAAAAGTGAATTTGAAATGAGCATGGTTGGTGAGCTTACTTTCTTTTTGGGTCTTCAAGTGAGACAAATGGAAGGAGGTACATTTGTATCTCAAAGTAAGTATGCTAAGAATCTTGTCAAGAAATTTGGTCTTGAATCGGCTAAGCAGGTAAGTACTCCAATGAGCACCACATTGAAATTGACAAAAGATGAGAATGGAGTAAAGGTAGATACTACACTTTATCGTAGCATGATTGGAAGTCTTTTGTATTTAACTGCTAGTCGTCCTAATATTAGTTACAGTGTGGGAGTTTGTGCTAGATATCAAAGTAATCCAATGGAATCTCATGTATCAGCTGTGAAAAGGATTATTCGATATGTTAATAGCACTCTTGATTATGGAATTTGGTACTCGAAAGATACTAATTCTAATCTTGCTTGTTTTAGTGATGCACATTGGGCAGGCAATGCTGATGATCGAAAGAGCACAAGTGGAGGGTGTTTCTTTCTTGGGAATAATCTTGTATCTTGGCATAGCAAGAAACAAAATTCCATTTCTTTGTCCACTGCCGAAGCTGAGTACATAGCTGCTGGTAGTTGTTGTACTCAACTCTTATGGTTGAAACAAATGTTGATTGATTATGGATTTGAATTGGGTGTTTTGACTATCTTTTGTGATAACACTAGTGCCATAAATATTTCCAAAAATCCTGTTCAACATTCTAGAACAAAGCACATTGATATAAGGCATCACTTTATCAGGGAACTTGTTGAAAATAAATCTTTGCAATTAGAATATGTTGATACTGAAAAATAATTAGCTGATATTTTCACAAAGGCCCTAGATACAAGTCGCTTTGACTCCCTCAGAAAGTCTTTGGGAGTTTGCATTGTTTAATTTTCTCTTGTTCATAATTTTTGTACAATAGTGTTTTGTGATTCTTCTCTAGCTTTTAATCTTCTATCATTGTATTTTGACAAATCATGTTTATGCTTTTGGATTATAATTAGTTAGGATCTCATTCTTATCATACTTTGTGATGTTGTGTTAAAAGGTTCATGTTACTCTTTGTTTGTGACTAGGATTAAATAATGTACTTTTACAGAGTTGAGCAATTTTTGTTTCAGTCTTGTCAGGCCCCTTGCTGGAATAGAGCTACCCATACTGAAGTGTGAAAGCCATCTTTTGAGTAAGCTGGAACATTGTAATTAGCAACTATGATGAGGATGCACTACCATAGAAAAGGGCTACCTTCAGTATGGTGTGATAGCATCCAGTTGCGGGATCAAATTGAAAAAAGGCGAAAATGAAAAATCTTGCCAAGGACAATGATCCTATTTTCACTGCACACACTTATGTCTGACAAGTGTGTTCAAATCTGTAAGTCTCCTCTATTAAATTAAATTGATAATCCTGGTTCACAATTTTTAGTAACATGCATATCCTTTTCCTCAACATCAATTAAGTATGATTTGTTCTTGAGATACTAACTAGTTATTTTCCTTAAAAGCATAACATGTATTTTATTTTGTCAATTTTCAATGATATTAGATTACATTGCTTGTTTAGAATCTCATATATTTATTGTACACATTGTATTTTATTCTCTAAAAAATAAAAAATAAAAAAAACGGAGTGAGGCGTGTGACTTGCTTCATGGGTTAAGGAAATCTTGTGCTTAAATGGTAAGTATCAACATTCATTCTTCTTTGATTTATTTTGATATTTTTCCAAGTAAAGATTAATCTTTATATGGTAATGTGCCTTTATTCTTGAAAGATTGATTTATTTTTGGAAATATTGTTGGCAATTCTAGTTTCCTTTTATTATTTTTTTTTTTAAAAAAAAAAGGGAAAGGAGTTGAGGAGTGGGCGGTTTCCTTTTATGTGTTCATGGGCTGGCGGTTACCATTTAAATTTTAAAAATTGGTTTCCTTTTCTTGTCTTGCTTCCAAGTTTATATAAACCAATCTTTGTCATTTAACTCACCACCTACCCGAACCCTCTTTCTTGTTTCTTGTGTGTTTCTATTCATCTTCCTTTTCAGATCAAAATGGTGAGAACAAAGAACCTACGGCATCTTAAAAAGTTGGTGGAATCCGAACAAGTCCCCTCAAATGCTCCTCTTGCTGCTCCAATCGATTTGCTGCCATGGAGGAGGTTCAGCAAGAGATGTCCAAGCAGCTGTCCTCATTGATCAAGCTTTATGGGGCATAAGTTTTCTTTCTTTTTGTTTTTGTTGGACATATTTCTATATCTTCATTTCTTTTTGTCTTTGGCCCTTATCGATAAACAAAAAGGGGGAGTAATTGGGTTTTTAATTGTATACTCAACTGTCTAGTGGGAGTTGAGGTTTGTGTTGTGTTTGTGTTAGTGTTCGTCTTTGGTCAAAGTTAGCCTTTTATTTTGGTTTAATGTTGTGCTTCTCAGGGGGAGTTTTTATGTTTGTTTCGCTAATTTTGTTTTGTAGGAGTTTGCTAATTAATAATATTTTGATTATCTAAAGTGCCAAAGGGGGAGATTGTTAGGTCCTTTTTTGGCAATTTAGTTGTCAAAATATTTTTTAATTAATGTGCATTTTATTGAGCATTCAATTTGGTTTTATCAACTCTGGACCCTTTTTCCAAGAGGAGTTGTGTTTGATACTTGTGAACATCTTTGGTTTAAAAGTTAGCTTGGTTGTTTTGTTATTTGTGGTTTTCGATTGTGTTACTCAGGGGGAGTAGTTATTTGCTCTTGCTAACTTTGCCTTGCAGGTACTTTTTGTTAAAAATTATTTTGTTCATCTAAAGTGCCAAAGGGGGAGATTGTAAAGTCCTTTTTTTGGCAAGTTATTTTATATTCTGTCTGTTCTGTTTTGCTGTAGCAGAATTACTTTCTACTGCTGCAAACGCTTACAGTTTCTATATTTTCTTATATACAACTGACATTTGCAAAAACACGGTTTTTCAATATATAAGATTTATACTAATTAGTACAGCATAATACAACGATAATTAATTCTTTATACTTCGGTATATGGTGGTAATGTCGTAGATTCTAAGTTAGGGAGAGGAAAATTGTTAAAATAAGAAACATATATGTTTGGAGAACTTGATGTGGTATCCAAATGTTATAACAACTCATAATGTATCAATATGTAATGAATAAATTTGTTTGCATTTTGAATCATTATTATTAAATAATTATATATATAAATACTACTTGGAAGTATAGTATAGTTTCGATTTAGAGATGATTGATGAATATTGAATATTTAAATAAATCCCTGGTTTTAGCTATATACCACGGTTTCGTATCGCGTCAGCTCTCATAATGGCCAACCCACCACGTGTTCGGCTGCTAATATCCAAATCTTCTCTTTGTCTAGTATAGTCAGAGCGAATAACTGTGTTCAAATTATGAACCAAAACCTTTTTGGCCCTTATTGCTCTTAAAATTATGAATCACTGTAATTCCCCGTCAATTGTACTGTGCGAATATTTTACATCTAAAAAAACTAAGAGACAAAAAAACCATAATATAATTGCAACAGCAACGCAGATATTAAGAGTTGGCTTGATAATTTCTCTACTGCTTCAGTGAATTTTTTTTCTATTGGTGATTTTGATCACTCCCCTGCACTATTATCCTTTTTATCCTAAGAACGATGGAGCAAAACCTTTTAGCTACTTCAATATATGGCATAATCATTCTGATTTTCTGGACAGAGTAAAAGCTTATTGGGTTCTCCAAGGTACCCCATGTTTTAACTATGTAAGAAACTACATTGACTTAAAAATGTATTAAAGGAGATTGATAAAGAAAAATTTTGGGATATTGAAGATGGTGCAGTTAAAGTTGAACTGAAGTTGCAAGATTGTCAAGTAAAGCCTCACCAAGATCCCTTAAACTCTACTTTAATTCAACTAGAAATTAATGCCAGGGAAGAATATCAGAAGATATTATGGTAATGAGGAATGAAATTATGAGAATAGGAATGAGAGTGGGAATAGAAATAAGAATACAATGGAATAAAATCTAAAATATATAAAAAAAAAATTGATAAAAAAATTATTACATTTTTTTTATTATATATTAAAATAGTATTTTTTTTTTTCATTTCAAAATAGAATAGTCATCCCACTAAAATAGAAAAAAGACTATTCCATTAGAATAATATTCTAATACTTTAATATGCAAACAAACAAGTGAATGAAATAAAAATTGTTTCTTTTTCATTTCATTATTTCTAACCAAACACTACCTAAATGATTACATTCCATTATGAAAGCAGAAGTCAAAACTAGTAGCTTGAAATCAAGATGGGGATGCTAACTGAAGGCTTTTTCACTACATCTTAAAGCTCAAAAAAAAAAAAGAAAATCACTGTTTATGCATTAACAAATGACTAAAAAGATTGGAAAGATAACGCAGTTGGAGGTAAAGGCAATTGTTCAGACTTTTATAAGAATTTATTGTGTTCTAAATTGAGTGACAAGAGAAAAGTTATGAGAAAATTGATGCAAGAAGGGCAGTTCTTACTAATAAGTAGAAACAATTTTTTTGTCAACTATACACAGATGAGGAAATTAAGACTACTCTTTTTTCCATCTAAGACACTAAAGCACCTAGACCTAATAGTTTCAATAGTGGTTTTTTTCCAAAAAAAAAAAAAAAAAAAAAAAAAGCTTAGAATATAGTGGGGGAGGACTTCACTATTGTTGCAATGTCTGTCTATTCTCAATTCTGAGAAATTACTTTAGCTAAGTTAACTATTTTAACTTTTATCCCTAAGGTTAATTGCCCCACTCATGTTAGTAACTTTAGGCTCATTGCATGCTATAATGTGACCTACAAGACTATCACAAAAGTTATATCAAATAGACTTAAACATATTCTTCCATGTTTAATTGTAGAAAATCAAAAGAAATTTGTTCAATGGAGATTGATTCCACACAACATTATGATCTGTGAAGATCTAGTGTGTTCTTATGAAAGAAGTTGTAATGCCCCATTTTGTATGATTAAGATGGATTTGAAAAAGCTTACCATACGTTGGAATAGTACTTCATCGAAGATATGCTGATTGCAATGGAGTTTCCAACAAAAGTCATCAAACTGATTATGGTATGTGTCACTTCCCCAAAATTCTCCTTACTAGTCAATGGAAGTATGAATTGTTATTTTGATTCAAACAGAGGTCTTAGAGAAGGAGGCCCAATGTCTCTCCTACCCTTTGTCATAAGCATGGATTAATATCTCTCTAAACTTCTTGTAAACATTGCTTGGAATCCTAATTTCAAATTTCATCCTAGATGTTAAGACCGTACACTGACCCATCTCTGCTTTGCAGATTATGTGCTATTATTTTAGTTATACCCATATTTCGAGCAACAATATGTTTTCGACACGTGCATTAAAGCTGGAAAATGAACCAACTAGAATTATATAATAATAAATATATTCAGACAACTCGCCTCGAGAAGCACAATTGGTATAAATATTCGAACTCACTCTCTTAGAGATAATTGTGAGCTATGAATAATAACTACTGACTAATGAGACCAGTGAGACGAACAAAAAAAGTCTATCTCGAGACACACATAATACACAACAGTATGAATTATCCAAGGATCTCACAGTTCATTGACCCACATACTCATGAGTATATTAGCATGGTTCACCTCGCAATTGTCATGTTGTGACAAATATCTCGCGTATGTCTCACTCAACATTAATAGAAGAACGCAAGAAGTATTACTTGACATATACTTAGACAATTATATATAATAAAGCACTTATAGGAGAATTGTTACATTGCGAGAAGGATGAAGCATAGTCAACATAATTGCCTATGGATAATGTTAAAAGAGTGGTTATGAAAATTTATTTGTCAGTATCCCATGTGTGTAAATGTGAAACGTGGGATTTGTTTACATTTCACGAATGGTTACAAGTGATAATATCCTAAGGGAATAAGTGTCATCCTTAACTTCTATAAATAGGCACAGAATCTAGTGAACAAGGGACGACCAATTTATGAAAGAGAGAAGATTATACCAATCCTTCATTCTATATATAATTTATTGTGTTTGGTATACAATTTGTCAGTCCCTAAATAAGATGGACTCGTAGACTATGAAGAGTTAACTTCAAAACCATGTTAAAAATTCTCTTGTCATTTTTTACTATTATTATTCTCATTGTTCATTTAATTCCTAAGTGTGTTAATTATAAAAAGACTTATTTATTAGTTAACAACATTATGCGTTAACAGGTGATTTCATTGAGAGCCTTGTAATAAAAATTGCAAAAATATCTGCCTTGAAAACTTATTCAAACTTTCCATTTATGGCAGACGATACTCCTCGAAATGAAGAGAATCAACCTGGGGAAACCACGCAGCGTCTAGGGAAAGAGCATTAGAATCCTCATAGGATGAACACAACTGAGAATCCTCGCTCTGGGAGAGGAAATGGTGGAGAATTTGAGCGAAATCGGGATAAAATCCCAGAGAGATGAAATGAGGACGCCTATGTCACTAGACATGTTCCATTAGTGGAACTAGAAAATAGGCAACTTTGATAGCGACTGGCTGAGTCAAATTGAAGAACTGCAGAACTAGAGCGTGAGGCATTGACTAAAAGGGCTGCACACGGTGACGCTCCTCCAAACCTACCTAACACACCAAATAGATGACCACAGGGAAGACCTAAAGGCTATAAAACTAGAAGACATGGGGATACCCCAAGAGGGAATAATCCTGGAAATCCCATGGATATTCAGGATGATCAACCAGGGAACACGAGGGATATCCAGTGGATGAAGAAAACCCCCAAAATCCAAGAAACACTGGAAATAGGGAAACTTGACCCAACGATCCAAGAACTTCTCTAGGAAATAAAACTGTGGGAATGTACAACCTGAAAGCCAAGAATCATCTCACATGAATACGGATGCCAAGATATCGTGACCTTGGAATCAAGGATTCTCGAGTAATTAGTTCTAGTCAAAGATTCAATCAAGACTAAGATTGAAAGGGCTGATTTATGGTATTTGAATTTTAATGTTGCTAGTTTGTACAAGAAAATATTGTCAAATACTCAGTAGAAAGTTTGATAGGCAATGTTGTGGAAGAATGAGCCTTCCTAAACACCAGTTTATTGCTTGGTTAGCAACATGGGGGAGGCTTCAAACTAGAGATAGACTCCATCGATTTAAATTTATTCAAGAGGATCATTGTTTGGTCTGTGGAAGAGAGAGTGAGACACAATCTCATCTATTTTTCACTTGCCACTACAATAAAGTAGTCGTTGCTCAAGTGCTTAGCTAGATTGATATTGGCTCTCAACATTTTAAATTGGAAGAAATGTTAAAGTGGATACAGAGGTTCAATCATTCAAAGCTGAAAAGGGTTATGTATGTTTAGCAATCAATGTTTCTGTGTACCATATCTAGGAAGTTCAGAATCAAGTTTTGTAGAAACAAATTGTATATAGAAATAAGAAAACCTATAGTTGTAAAAAGAATTAAAAGATCAATTGTAGATAAATTTTCTCTTTAATACATAGCAAATAAGTTTTATAGATAGTGATTGGCTTGGCCAAAAGAGAGTTTTAGCAATGGATGCTTAACTTGTATAGTTTTGCCAAATGGTTGTGTAATTGGTTGAGATAGCAATAAAATTTTCTTGCTTACCAAAAAAAAAAATGAAAGATATTAAATAATGTATATCAGTCAAAAGATTTATGGCAAAACTGAAGATAGGAAATAAATTAACTAGCTGATGAAATAATTATCAATAAATTAATTAATAAAACTAGCAATGATGGGAGAAATAAATAGATAAATAAAAGGAATTTTTCATAAATGTACAAAAAAAAAGTAAAATAATTATAAAAAATGTGTCAAAAAAAATTATTTTAAAAACTTATACATTTTTGAAAACATATTACACGAAACCATATATTTTAATCATTAAATAATATAATGCAGACTAAACTAATTCTTATTGTTATCCTAATTTTTACACTCTGACGCGGCATCACATGAATGGGGACACGTGGAATCCACTTGGAACATCTGCTGGGGAAGCATAGTCCGAGCAGGATGCCTCGCTGGCATGCCCAGAGTAAAGTATTCAGCAATCCACGCAGAGCGACCTACCCTTAGCGAATTCAGCTTTCGCATCGTGAGTCATCAGCACAATCCCTATATAACTCAGGGATCAAGTTACGTGGATATGACATACACACGATCCCACTATCAGTGTATTCAGCCTCAATCCCATGATCCTTGCATTCAGCATTGATCCCACGATCTTTCTATTTATATGCATTGTAACGAGAGGGGAAACTCTTCCTCCCCAAGTTACTAGCCCTATAAATAGTGATGCATATTCACTGGGTAAGGGATCGGTTGAAAAGCAGTTGAGCTAAGACTATACCCTAAATATATTATCTAAGAATTATATATTCAGAGATACTTTTGTAAGAGCTATCAGAAAAGGAATCTTTCTCCTTGATCTTAAGTCAATACAAGTAACGAGGATTAGCCTATTACCGAACTGCTCAGGGCTGAACCTCTATAAAATTCTTGTGTCTTTATATTGCTTTATCATATATTTGTTACTATAAATCATTTATCGCTTATAAAATAGACTTGTTGTCGTTGGCTAAAATCGAGGTCAATACTTATAAATATATATATATATTATTATACTTTGTAATAAACGTTTTGCATAATTGTCAACAACATAATAAATGTTCAAATTAATATTAAATATATAAACAAATAATAGTACCCACATTGGAGCTTTCTCTCTCTACGTTCTTGCAGCTCTCTCTCTGAACGGGTGCCATGGTGAAAAGGAGATCTAAGATTCAGGGGAAGTTGAAATCTACTATGAAGAAGAAGAAAAGAGGCCCTGTTTTCTTAGCTGATGCGAAGAAAACCAAGTGAATGGATGAGGTGTTGGGTGTAGAACCAATGGAATTTTTAGAAGAAGAAGAGGATCGATTAACAAGTGCTCCTAAGGTGAATTCTAACTTGCAGGATTGCTTTCAGGAACCTCTCTCACCTAGGTCTTCCCTGAATGGGATATTGCAACATGAATAAGTAAAACGAGATTTCAACTTCTTCCTGGAAGCTAGTCTGGCATGTTCGAAAGAGATTTCGAAAGGTATCAATGGATGACAATGGATGATCTGGAACTTAAATATTGGGAGGAAAAGTCTCTATTCAAAATTATAGGGCAGGTTGGGGAACCAATAATGGTGGATGCAGTGACAAAGGGACGAGATAAGTTTAGTTACCCTAGGGTGCTAATCGAGGTATCTATTCACCAGGATTTTCCTTATACCATTTATTTTGAGAATGAATATGGCTCTAATGTACCTGTTAAGGTCTCTTATGAATGGAAACCAATCCTTTGTAAAAATTGCAAAGGAATGGGACATGAGACAAGTGATTGTAGGAAGAAAGAGGGGAAGCTTCATGGGTGGGTGATAAAAAAAGAAACAAAAAAACAAGCAAGCAACATAGATGTTGGGAAACAAAATACTGAGGCATTCCAACCGGTTATTAAAGGCTGGAAAATTAAGGAGAAGGAGCCTATCAAATTGCCCTAAACATCAAATTCTTTCCAAGCTTTGGTGCAAACAGGGGAAGGTCAAAAGGACAAGGCAATTGAAGGGGAAACTCAATCTGAGATACAAGAGGGGAATACAAGAGAGGGGGGAGATCCCTCTCTTGTAAATAAATAAAATAATTTGTTAGAACGTCTGAGAAATCAACAAGCAGCATAAGCAACACAGTGTAAAGCAATTTATTGCGTCTCAAAAAGCTGATTTGGTTGGTCTCCTCGAGATGAGGGTTAAGCCTCCAAAACTTGGAGACTTATACCAAAGAATGTTTATAGGCTGGTGTTTCACGTCAAATTCAACATGGTATAAAGGTTGTAGAATAATAATTGCTTGGAATCCTCTCTTATTCAATACTAGTATCCTTAAATGTACTAGTCAATTGATACATCTTCATGTTGAGACTGTAAACAAAAGGTATAATTTCTTTATCTCTTTTGTTTATGGTTTTAATGATGAACATGGGAGGAAAGTTCTATGGAATGATCTTCGAAGCATAGCAAGACAAGATCCTTGGATAGTTTTTAGGGATTTTAATGATATCATTTATAAAGAAGAGAGAATTGGTGAAAGACCTAAGGTTGGCACATCTACTGCTTTTTTAGATTGTGTAAATGATTGCCAAATTTTAGATATCAAAAGCTGTGGCTGTTTCTTCATGTGGTGCAACAAGCAGCAAGCAAGGGATAGAATTTTCTCCAAGATTAATCAAGTATTGGCTAATCAATCGTGGTTGGACATGTTTACGATGGCTGAAGCTATATTTCTCAATGAAGGCACTTTTGATCATACTCCAGCTATGTTAAACATTTATCCTGATTTCCATAGTGGAAAAAAACCCTTTAAATACTTTTGAATGTGGACTTCGCACCCAAGATATCATCAGGAAGTAAAGAGAATTTGGGAGCAACAAGTTGTTGGAATAAAAATGCATCAAGTCGTCTTGAAATTGAAGGCCTTGAAATCTTTCTTTAGAGAATTGAATAAAGACTCTTATTCTGATATTCAGGCAGCAGAGATGAATGCTAAGAAAGAATTAGTGGAGATTCAAGGGTTGCTTCACCAAAACCCTTTAGACATTAAAATGCAGAATAAGGAACTGGAGGCCAAGGAGCTGTATGTTAAAGTCCATAAAGACTCCTGTTCGTTTCTACAACAGAAGTCTAGGATCAATTGGTTAAAGGATGGGGATGAAAATACAGCTTTGTTCCATTCTGGCATCAGAGAGAGGCAGTGTCAAAACAGAATTTTATCCATTTCAGATGCAGATGGAAAAAGATTAGAAGATCCTGAGGGTATAACAAAGGCGTTCCTTGGGTTTTTATCAAAACATACTGAGTACTAAGATGGTTAATAGGAGAACTGTAGACCCCAAATTAATTAGAAGAGGCCCATGTATTACAGAGCAACATGTTCGGCTGCTTACGGCTACTTATGCACTGGAATAAGTTAAAACAGCCGTATTTACATCCCAGCAGGCAAGGCACCATGACCGGACGGGTATCACAGCTCATTTTATCAAGACAATTGGGATTTGATTGGGAACGATGTGTTTGAAGCTATCATCACATTCCTCTGCATAGGCCATCTGCTCAAGGAAATAAACTCGACAATCATCACACTTGTGCCCAAGAGAAAGTTCCCAAATGTAGTAAGTGATTACAGACCCATGGGTTGTTGCAATGTCTTATACCAAGTTGCAACTAAACTGATAGGCGGTAGATTGAAGCTCATACTTCCAAATATTGTAGCTCAAAATCAGGGGGATTCATAGCCCAAAATATTATGATTTGCCAAGACTTGATTAGGCATTATGGGAGGAAGAATGCTAAGGCTAATTGCATGATTAAATTAGACCTACAAAAGGCATATGGTTACGCATTATGGAGTGGAGATTTTTAGAAGAAATTTTATATGCTTTTCAGTTCCCAGTTCATTTCATTAAGAAAATTATGATCTACATCACTACTCCTAAATTTTCTCTGCTTTTCAATGGATCCTTGCATGGATTCTTCGAGGCTAAGAGGGGCCTCAGGCAGGGAGATCATATGTCACCCCTTCTATTTGTGTTGGGTATGGAATACCTCAGTAGAATTATGAAGACAATAGGTGATAAAGAAGAATTTCATTTTCATGAAATGTGTGGGGGATTAAAGATTAACCACTTTAGTTTTGCAGACGATGTCCTTCTCTTTTGTAAAGGTAATTTTAAGAGCATCTATTTGTTACTAAAGAGCCTCAAGTTATTCTCAATGACCTCGGGTCTTCACCCTAATAAACATAAAAATGCAATTTATTGCAGTGGAATGGGAGAAGAGGAAATAAGAAGGATAATGGATGCTTCAGGTTTTCCAAGAAGCAACATTACATTTAAATACCTCGGAGTACCTATTTGTGCCAAAAAAATATCATCCACTGAATGTTTAATCCTAGTAGAGAAGATGAAAACTAGAATTAGGGTGTGGAGCACAAGGAATTTGTCCGTTGCTGGAAGAACAATGCTAATTCAGTCGGTACTATTGATAATTCACACTTATTGGAGCCAGATTCTTATCCTTCCAAAAAAAGTAATAAAAGAATTAGAAAGTATATGCAGAAGCTTCTTATGGACAGGGAAAAACAACATGAATGGGCCAAATAATATTGCTTGGGAGAAGCTATGCAAGACTAAAAAAGCTGGAGGAATTGGGTTTCTAGACATTGGAAAGTGGAATCAAGCTATTGTGCCGAAACATGTTTGGGCAGTAGCTACAAAGAAGGACAACCTATAGGTGAAGTGGGTACATAGTGTGTATATTGATCATGAAGATTGGTGGGGCATAAGGCCCCTACTCAAAGATGCTGGTACTAGAGAAGAATAGTGAGCATCAAAGAGGTTGTTAAGCTAATTATGTCACTTGATCAGTTTGCAGCTAAGGATTTTAAAATTGCTTCTGCCTACAAGCTGCTTAATCATGAATAAAGAGATTTCCATGTTGGTAATCAGCTCTGGAGTAGGCTTAATGTTCCAAAACACAGTTTTGTACTTTGGATTGCAGTACACAACAAGCTGAGAATAAGAGATAGGCTCCTGCACTTTCACATCACAAATGAAGCTGCCTATTTGCTATGCAATAATGCAGAGGAATTTATCCAACATTTAATTTTTGTGTGCAAATTTTCACAGCCATGCTTACAAAGATAAAAGATTGGCTAGGTTGGAGAGTCAGATCTAACAACCTGCAGGGTATTCTAAGATGGATCAATTGAGCTAAAATGAGTAAATTCAAAAAGAGTTGCTACACTGTTGTGGTTGCACCTTGGTTTATAAAGTATGGCAGGCTCAAAATACTTTATTCTAGAGCAAGGAATGCACTGATCTCAAGGTGCTGGTCCAAGAAGCAAAATGGCTAGTGAAAAATATAATTACTTGTATAATGCCAAAGTGTATAGATCAAAGAGATATAGAATGGTTTAGATTGTTATAAGGTGATATATGTATAGAAAAATATGCTCCATGGAGAGTCGTAGCTTGTATAAAAGATGTTTGTATGCAATGAAATTTTTGATTCATCAAAAAAAAAATTAATATTAAATATGTAAGCATAATTGTAATTTTCAATCATATAAATGATATTTAAATTAATTTCTTATCTAATTATTAGTTTTTTAGCTAAACAATATTACTATTATTTATTATATACTAATCTAATTAATATTCTTGATATTTTGTTTATTATATAAATATTTTAAAAAATATTAATAATATAATATTTTTATTAAAACACATAATAAACAATTCTTGAAATTAATTAAATAAATAATAAATAGTTTTATAAAAATAAATAAATTAAATATCTTTTTTTATTAAAGAGTATTATCTATTTGTATGGATTATTATAATTTAAGAATTTTTTTAGTAAAATACAATATCCAAATTATAAATAATAATGTATATAAATTTTAAAAGTGTGTTTATTAAAAATTAAATAACATACAAATAAATAAAATATAAATATATGTTTATTATATTATTATAATCAATGTTTACAATTTTAAAGGATTATAGTAGTCGTTTATAATTATGAATATTTTTTAATAAACTACTAGATGTTATCAATATTATAAACATTAATATATATAAATTAGTTTTTTTTTCTTTTAGACATTATTTATAATATCACGTATTTATAAAAGATAAAATAAATAATTTTATAAAATTAATTTAAAGTTAGAATAAGTTTATATAAAAATAAACATACTAAATATTTTTTCTATTATAAAATAAATATTTATCATCTATCGTATTATGATTTATTATAAATTAGACAAAATAATAAAATATTAAAATAAAAATTATAAACAGTAATATATAAAAAAATTCATATGTAACTTTATTAAAACTAATCTTTTAAATTTTTACTATTATCCATAATTATGTTATAATATGTTTTAGTGAAAAAAATACAAAAAAATATGAAGTTAAAGCCTGAAATTGTAATACTATAAAAGCTAGAAATGATAAAATTATAACTAGATGAGTCAATTAGTAATGATAGTAACAAAATTGAATTAGTAATAACATTAATTATATACAAAGTTATTACTATATATATTTTTTTTATATAAAGATGAGAATATTTTTTTAATGGTTAAAAAAATGTATAATAAATTATAAATAAGTTTTTTTTTACATATATTGTAATTAGTTAACTAAATGTACATAAACTTGAAAATTTTCTTAAATATGATAAATATATACATATATAAATGTTAAAAGGAGTGTTTCACGTATTATTACTGGTGTAACAATTACAATACGTCATTTTGTAAAGTTTTTATATTGTAATATTTTATATGTCATTATTAATGTAGTATTAATATTTTTAATATGTGGTTATCAGTATTTCGTTTAATTAATTTTTTAGGTGATTATATTACTTTTTTATCATCATTACTTATATTATATATTTTTTCTTTTTTAATGCTTGATTGTTTTCAACTTTAATTTTTAATTTTATTTAATATTAATTATAAATAATTCTCATTAAATTACATTAATTGAAATTTATCTTACACTCTCGTTATTAAGTTATTTTAATCATCCTTACTATTTATATTTACATGTAATATTTTAGATCTTCATACTACTGTTTTTCACTTAAAATTTTATTATTTTTTTCTTAAAGTCTAATGTTATTATTTATCATATCTTTTACCATTTATTATCCATTATTTATTTAGCTCCATAATTTTTAAATTTGTTATATATTTGTTTTTATATTAAGTTTTAATAGCTTTTATTAAATATTTTATTATTAACTTTAGATTTTTTTTATATGTGAATTATTGGGAGATGTGATTTGAGTAATTGCTGGATATTTATGGTAAATATTTTTTATAATATTTATACTTGTTTAGTAAATTAATTTTCATAATCAAAATATAATTTTCCCCATTTCAAGCATGTTTTATTGTTATTTGCCCATTGATATAGTGGGTGTTTCTAGTTTTATTACAATTTAATGCAGTTTTATTATGATTAAGTAAAACTTATTATTGTGAGATTTTATATATAATGTATTAAAAGTGTGATAAAGTCAAATAATTTCTTTGAGGATTTTTTTATTTTATTTAATATTTTACTAGCATTATATATTCATATATTCATTGTATTAGTTTTTGAGCTTATAAGGACATTGGTCCTATTATTTTTGTATATTCATTTAGTATTAATTTTTATTTTTGTATATTCATTTAATTAATTTTTTGAAATGTCTGATTCTATTTCTTATAATTTATTATTATTAGGCATACTTAGGATTATTATTTTAATTGAAAGTATAATATTTTATTATGCATTTTTTAGGCCTTATTTAATTTCGCCAGCTCATTTTTTGGTAATTTTATTCTTTATGTTTTCAATATTTTATTTATGGTTTTTCCTTTTTAGTTACATATTAATTTATTACAGCCTTTATTTTAATTATATTTAGGTATTAATGTAAATTTATTTCATAATTTCTTTATTATCATTTATTTTCTTTTAAGAATTCAGTAACCTTAATTCTATTTTTTCTACTTATTTTATACCTATTTTGTTTAATTTTATGTCTTATATCAAATTTAAAACTTCTATTTTATTATATATATTATTAAAGACATTTTTTATAATTTATTTAGTCTTACTGTGAAATCTTTTCTTATATTTTGTTTCGCTTATAGCATCAATTTTGAATTTCACAAAGTACATTTAATTTGTTTCCCTCATATGTTATATTGATTGTTTTTGAAGTATTAATGATAGTATTTTATTATTATATGTTTAAAGTATTTGTGAGACTACACAGGTTTTTGCACTATTTTTTAATAGTTTTGTTGCCCTTTACAGTTTATGTGCCTTTTATGGCGTTTTGTGCCATTTTTTATGGTTTGTCCCTATTTGTTTAGGGTAGTTTTGTATTATAGTTAATGGGCAAGAGAAGTAATACATTTTGTGCTCATGATTTCAACTAACGACCTTTCACTTATAACAGATAAGTATTTCAAATCTCATAACTCTTTATAAATTAAGAGAGGTTTATTTACCATCATTCTTGCACATTACCTTTTTTTCTTTATATTGTGTGGTAATAGAGTTTATTTTTCTTATTTGTAGATTATTTTGTGAAGGGCCTACACTTAAAGAGCATTACTGATAAATTTATTTTTAAATATAATCTGTTTTGACATTGATTTTTAGCAGTTTTAAATTAGGGTGCTAGTATGTTATTACTAGCCAAAGGGTAATACCTTTGACTAGTTTTACTTAGAAATTTTGTTGGTGTTTTAGTTTTTGTAATGTTGAACTAATGACATGGGTTGTGTGTTAATTCTATTTTTGTTTTTTAATTTTATTTTGAAGATAGTTATTCTAATATAAATGTGTTTTTTTGTTTGGTGTTGCGATGTTTTTTCAGATTTGCTAGCTCTAGCGACAACTTTTAATTATGAGAAGGTGTTTGCTGTTTGAAGACGTTATAGCTTTATTGTCTATATTTCCGGGGGCAGTTTTGTCCCATGTGGCTCGCGATTTGTATTCTACAGCTCATGGTTGGCAAAACATGCCCTTCGGTTAGACGATGAGCTATCCTAGTTCGAGGAGGCCGATTGTGGTTTGCTGCTTTGTTAATCATGTGTGACTCTGTTCACCACGTCAAAAAAAAAAACAAAAAAAATACCACTAGTACTTAATAGCAATACTATATATAAAATTATTTAAAATTAGTAAAATGGGACCAGATTTTCATTGAAAAGGTGAGATCCCAGATAGTTGGACACAAAAATATAAATACTTGGCTCTTTGAAAGTAAATAATAAATTAATTTAAAATAGTGACTATCATATAATGTTTTTCTTAAAATTTTTAAATTACTTTAAATTAATTTATATTTTTATATATAAATATGTTTTCAGAAAAAATGAGAGTATACATAAATATACATCATATTTTTAAGGGAAATTTTCACAATTACACTAAAAGAGGAAAAACTTAACAAAAATACGGTTACACCCCAAAATACAACTTATATACAGTAAGTGTAATTTAAATTACATAAAATACGGTTTTAGTTTCTTTAACACCATTGATGCTCGTCCGACTGAAAAAAAAAAAAACAAAGCAGCCACTGATGCTCGACTAAGCTTGCTGAAACAACAATCCAACAACATTTCAATGAAAAATCAACACAGAACTTACCTACTCTAACAATCAGACTGACAGAAGCAAAAAACAAACATTAATAGAGGTGAATTCATCAAGAGCAATTACTCATTGATCAAATTTGCTTACAGAGAGGTATGAACGATTCTATACTATAATCTCATAAAGAACTTAGGTATCATCACTCCTTCTTCTAAAATTGTAATTTGAATGTTGCAGATCATTCAATAAATATACGAGACATTGTTGATCGGAGCTCTCTACTGAATTCAAATTCAAATTGAAACAACTATTAAACAACCAATCCACAAAATTAAAAATAGATGTATTCGCATAACAAAACATATAATTGTTGTTTGATTGTTGCAATTCGTAGTACAAATGAGATGACAAATTGATGATCGCAGCTCCATATTAAATCCAAGAGATATGAAAAAACAGAGTAATGAAACACACTATTAACAGACAAATCTTTATACTAAAAAACATAAACTTGTTTTTAAATTGTTGCAGATCATATAAGGATGAGTTTAAAATTGTTGATTGGAGCTCCCAATCAAATCCAAACATACAATAACAAGGTATTGCATTACTTCTGATGATTGCATATTAATGATTGAAACATTTGATTCAAAAAATTTAAAAAAATCAAAATAAATAACAGTGAATAATTATTGTTATTTTTTTGTTTAATTTATGTAAATCATTTAAATAATCAAAATGTTGAAGAATAAAACAAAAAATGAAAATAAATAGTTACATTTATCTTGAAATTAAAAGTAAAATGTTGATTTATTGTTAATAATTTGGAATGAAAATTATTTTCTTCACTACCTGTTTGTTATGATAAATTCTATTTTAATAAAAACATAATATTGCATTTAAAAAAATGACTAAAAATTATTGTTCATTTATTGGTTAAAACATATAATTTAGATATTTTTTTATATGAAAAAAACAATAAAAATACATAAAAAAAAAACCCATAATTTGGTAAATGATTCTTTAATGTTTCCATTATTCATGAATTAAACAACAAATAAAAAATAAAGTTTCATATATATTCAAATAAATAGAAATTGTTGGTTTAATGTTAATAATACAAAAAAAAAAATGTTTATCTTAAGAGCCTTTTAGTAATTTTAAAACCTGGTTTGAAAAAAAAAATATTTCATTTTTTAAAAAAAAAAAAGTTGATTTATTGTTTAATTATTGTTGTTTAAATGTTTTCCTACATGAAAAATACAATTTAATGGGCATACTGTTGAATTGCAGGCAAAATGGCATCAATACTTGTACTAGTTCAAAGCAATGGACATTGGGATGAGAACAACCAGTACATGCAATAGGTTTCAAATAAATGAAATGTCATGTGCGCATGCCTTAGCAGTGATGAAAGAGATGTATCTTGACCCACAAAATTACTGTTCAGATTATTACAACACAAAGAACTGGCTGGAAACCTATGAAGCAACTGTATATCCAGTAAGAAATCAAAGCAGTTGGGACATTCCACAAGAAATCAAGGATAATGAAATATTGCCACCACTTGAAAGTGTGAAAGCGGGAAGGCCAAAGAAGAAAAGAACAAGACCTAGTTGGGAGACAAAGACACAAATCAAATGCACAAAATGTGGAAGAAAATGACACAATAGGAGGACATGCAACAACCCAAGTATAGACTGAAAAACAACAGCAGCTACTGAACATTACAGCAACATAAATACAACATTTTTACAGATACAAAAAGGAAAAAAATAAGGAATTTTAAATAATAATTGCTATTGAGATGATTAACTTTGAATTTGGTTTCTATTGAATAAATGAACTCTGAAATACATTTTAACTGAATTGATTTGATAATGAAGGGTTTAGTTTTGAATTTCATAGAATGGCAAAATTAAAGTCGTAAACTATTAAAACATATAGAAATTGATTGATGTATAAAAATACATTTGAAAGCGGATGTACATGTTAATTTTTTTGTCTTACCATTGTATAAAAAATGTTTAAAAATCATTTGAAATACAAAGAAAAAAATAATAATAATAAATTAAGATCACAACGGTATATACTATCAATATTATATAGAATATAAAGATTCAGTAATGAACCAACATTATGTGTAGTTTAGGCTAACAACACAAAAAAACATAAAAATAGCCATAAGCAATACACGAACAATTGCTTTAAGTTCTGGCTAAACAACATAAAAAAAAAACAAAAACATACAAAAGTCTACAGCAAAATATCAACGTATTATATCATATCCTGGCTAAACAACAAAAGATAAACATAGAGTATTTTTCTTGAATTCAAATCACTTCGCTTTTGCTCTCGCTTTCCCTTTAGCTTTTGCCTTCGTCTTCTTTGGAGATTTAGGTCGGCTTTCTAGCTCATTTTCAACATTATCAATCTGTTTCAAAAGTCCAAACTTGTATAGCAACACAGAAAGCCTAAGGCGATACTCCTCAACATCAAAATCAGCTGGAATATTCTTCCCCTCAATGAAATACTCAGCAAAAACAGCAACAAACGCACCACAATCACTAGAAACAACAAAAAACAAAGAATCAATGTTAGAGATGTTAAATAAACATAAAAATAATAAAAATAAAACAGAACAAAAAAAATTAACATTCATACTTATCCACTTGTTCAGGAAGTACTTCAACATTGACAATAGGGAAATGTGCAACATATCACATTGACCCGAACAATCAAGGCCTGAAACCAAAGTGAACTCCTCAATGCTAAACCTTAGCATCCGCAAAGCAACATTAAACCACATCCCATTTTCATTTGGCTGGACAACCTCCCTAAAAGACAAACTATGGAACAACTAGTGTTGCATAACATAAGAAGGAGTTCTTAAAAAGAACTCAAAAACAGTTTGTCCAAACAATTCATTATGTTCGGGGATCAAAATAGAAATGATAGTTTCAATGATTTTAAACGAGCAAGTAAAAGTCACTCGTGTGGTATGAAAATCTTCATTACCAAATTTATTATCCCATAACTGAAAAAACAAAATAGTAAGATCAATTAAACATAAAAAACTATAACAACTATGAAAATAAACATAAATAAACAATGCATAAACAACAAAAATAAACAAATTATAAACTCAAGAAAACAACAATAACTAAAAAAAAAAATAACAGATGATATGCTTTGAAATTCCGTATTTTAATATTCCCAGTTTAATTATTTAATTAAGTGATTAATTAAATACGAAATAATAAAACTGATACTGAAAACAGTTTTTTCGTAGTTACAGAATACAACTCTGTAACTCAAGAGAAACCCAGAAAAACAAACAGCGCATAAAAGTAAAAACACACAAGATTTTTGTACGTGGTTTCGACAATCCTTTCAGATTGTTACTAGTCCACGAGGCCACGCCCAGAGATAAGATTCATTAGATCGGTAACAAAAATACAAAGTAATTGACTTATGCATAAATAGACTCGCTCTTATTGTATGCCGCAAGCTTGATGCATTCCACCTACTAACCGAATCTTGATAAAACTCCAAGAGCTCGAAATACCTTCGATCACCTTGAATAGTGCTTGAATCCTCCCAATTCAAGACTTAAAGGCTATCTCCTGAAAGCCATTCCACCTACTAACCGAATCTTGATAAAATTCCAAGAGCTCGAAATCCCTTCGATCACCTTGAATAGTGCTTGAATCCTCCTGATTCAAGACTTAAAGGCTATCTCCCGAAAGCCTATACCACCATCTCCCGAAGGTTGTGTGCTTGTATCATCCCGATGCAAGACTTCAAAAGCAATCTCTCGAAATCTTGTAAACACCTTCTCCCGAAGGTTGTGTGCTTGTATCCTCCCGATGCAAGACTTCAAAAGCAATCTCTCGAAAACTTGTAAACACTTTCTCCCGAAGGTTGCACTGATGTTCTTCTTCGAGGTAGACTTGAATACAGACTCAAGACAATACAACTACAAATAAACAGAGTAAGAGTAGAACAACTCTTCTCTACATAACAAAGACTCTCTTTTTTAAAGATATTAATGAAATTTAAAGATACAAGAGAGATACCAAGAGAGGCACTAAACAAAGACATTCTTTCCTTAAGATATGAAAGTGAATGAAAGAGATACTAAACCTAGTTGCTATAAGGTGTATTTATAATCAATATACACCTTATTGACAGCTTACACATGGTCTGAACCATACCCCAGCCCACTAGAAACTTCCCTAAAATAATTCTTCAATCAGCCCAGGAATTTCCATTTTTGTACCTAAAGAATCGTTGGCACTAAGTACAACTTTCCTTTTATAGAAAAGGAAAGTTTAGCTCCGGTTTTCTCTTCAAGAAATCTGATCTAAGAAAATGGGAAATTCACACAAGATCAGAATAAACAGCTAGTTATATAAGAATAAATGTGTAATCAAAACTTACCATTTTTACCTCAATTTCCATAAATAGGAAAGCTAGACAACTTTCCTTTCAAGTTTAGATACAGAGAATATGGTAACCAAATTTAAACAATCCAACCGAAATATACAATAAATAATAAAATATTTTTGTCAATTAAATATGTCAAAAATAGAATTAACATACTTTAATTTTTTAAAAATGGAAATGGAACCTGTAACATCAAATGAACAACGGAAGTACAAAATAAAAACAGACAAATCTAAAAAACAAAAAACAATCAAAAAACATATAATTAAATAAAAAAATAACAAAATTATATGAAAACTATCACAATATATGTAAAAACAAATTTCCAGCAAAAATTGAACAAAAACACATTGAAAAAAACTTAATATAACAAAAAAATCTCTACGTTTAAACAGAAACACTATATCAACAAAAAAGCAACAAAAAAAAATACATATAGAACCTAGAATAGAATTGAAGAAATATGAACAAAATAAAAAATGAATAAACAAAAAAACTAAGAACATAGAACAATAAGTTGAAAAACAATCAGATTGAAACCCACAACATAAAAAGAACATAGAAAAAATCCTAAACCCAAAAAATTAAAGAAATAAACAAACAAAATAACAATCAAATAAAAAATAATCAACAACATGAAAACAGCAGATCAACAAGAAAAATATAAAAAAAAAAAATTAAAATACCTTTCTAGGACGAACAGAAACAAAATCATCATCATTATCAATCCTCTTCCTCTTAGCTTTCCTAGCATCACCAGATGAAGGCTCACCCACAGCAACCACAACTTTGGATTTCTGCGGGTTTTGAAGAAGTTTGAGCAACTGGTTTGGATTTAGATTCTTTAATAGACTTTTTTTTTTGGTTTCTTAGGAGAAGGGGACAATGAACTCGAACGAGATCTAGTAACATCCATTACTCAAAAACAAGGAAAAATCATAGAAACAACAAGCAGAAAAAAAAAAGAAAGAGTAAGAACTCGATGATTAGAAAGAAGAAGAAGAGGAAGATGAGAATGATGTATAATATGAAATTCAAAATATAATGATAATATCGAGGGACAGGGTTAGATAATGGTAACTGCAGGGAAGTGATTGAAATTTGACATATTAGAGGGAAACATGTAAGCAGTTAAATGATAAAAACCAAAACCGTACATGATGTAATTTTTTAATAAGTAACCGTATAAAAGTTTTAAAAAAATGGTAAAATTGAAAACTGAAATTATGGTACCGTATAAATGTTGAAATACAGAAAAAAATGGTATTTTATGTAAAAATTGCTATTTTTAATTTATTATAAATGTTTTTAAAATACCATAACTAGTTGGGGGCAGCATTAAACAAGTCTTTAATTATTCATAATGCAGTGCAACTTGGTATCACAACATTTTTATAAGAAAACCATAGATACTTTGAAAAATCTATTTAAAAAAAAAACTAACCTATATGAGAAACAGAAATCCAAATAAGGATTTTATGATTATGTACCATGCAACAGAGGGGCTCGTGAAGCAAGTATTAATAATCCTTTCCAATTTGTAGTATTTTTCAATATTTTTGAAACAGAGAAACGACAAATTTGATAAATTGACTGAAAAAAAAAAAAAACAGAAAGGACAAGGCTATACTTTATTAAATTAATCTAATTATTTTGCACCATAATAATTATTTTTATTAAGATATTCTTTCAAGAGAAAAAAAAATATTTTGAGCGATGACCATGTATACAAATCACAACATGTGGAAAAGAAATTAATAGTGATAAAGTGGGATTACTTTTTTATGAAAATTGGAATCATTAATTTGGACATACACAATTGGAACACCTAAAAACCTATAATCGTGATCCATTTTATTATTTTTCATCAACAAAAGAAAAACAATATATTATTAATTATAATGATACTCAAAATCTATATCTTCCAACCAATTTGGATATGTCGATTATTTCAAAATCTAACCTTGTATTTTCTTTTTATTTGTATATTTATTGTGATATTTATAAGGACTAATTATTTTATATCAATAAATATATGTATTGTATTTTAAATGTCCACCAGGGTGATCAGCCTGAATATTTGCATAAAGGTTTTTCTTTTAAGAATTCATAATTAAAAAGGATTCTGAAAATGTTAACATGGCTATTACATTTTTCCCTTTAATACAAAGTTTAATCTGATTATTTATAGTACTAGCTGAACTGAACTACAAGTTGCTTATGTGGCATAATTTACCGGGACTAATATAATATTTTGATATAAACTTGATGATAAAATACAAATAATATACTTCTATTAATATGTTTAAATAAACACTATATAATTTATAGAGATAAAGAAAATTAAACGCAATTCTAATTGGAGAATATCTGATGCCTGTGTAGCACACAGTTTCCTTAAAACATATTCGCCTTCTCCCGTTGGTGCTAGAGAATTTCAACAGCGTCTGTCTCCTAGGATACAACAGAATAAAGTAACAAGGCGCACCACCTTTTACTTTTGGCGAACTAAATATGCCCGAACTCTATAACCTAATTACTCTAAAGAGTATTTAAGAAAATTTTATAGCAATAACAATTATCTTCAAAGGAAGATTTAATTGTTTATGTTATAACTTGTTTATTAAAACAAGATTTGATGTAATTTAAAACAAAGCAAAAAGGCTCATATATATAGCCTTGGAATTGCCAACAATTTTACTTCAAAAAGATGTGGGATACATTTCCATTAATTCTTTCATTCATTAAAAAATAGTTGACTAAGTCAACTTTTTCAACAATCCCCCACATGAATGAAAAATGACTCGAGAATAACCAACAGATGGTTAGACCTTATAATAGAGTTCAACGTTTGAAACCTGCATAGGATAGGTAGGTTTTATCCTTTGAACCTTCCCTTGTGTGAGTACATTTACTTTACTAGCTGCTCAGTAGACGCGATGTCCTTGAACTGTTCTGCCGTTCATGTAAACGATGATATACCACACACAGGAATCTCTCCTGGCATACTTTAGTTCTCACTAATATGTTCGTTTTGGCCCTGAACATTTCCCTGGTTCTGCAAGAGATATTCTAGAAATTAAGCCTTAATCAATTCCTATAGAAGCGGCCCATCTTCTCTCTCACATAGGTAATTACTTATTTAAGAGTAACTCGTATTACTCTGCTCGACGTTTCGACGCATAAGAATCATTAAAAGCATAGCTTAACCTTTCCTTACGAGTATCACTGTTGCATCATAGGAATGGACTTGAGGATAACCCCCACAGTGATCCATCATAGTCTTTACAGTTTTAGTTGTCCCTTTGAACCTAGATCTTGGGATCTCCAGTCAACTAGGTTGGGTATCAACTGTATTGACTTATTCATTCATAGGCTTTAGCCCCATTCCCCTTGATGATTTTTCAACTAACTCTCTATTTAACCCTTTGGTTAGTGGATCCGCAATATTATCTTTTGACTTTACATAGTCAACAGAGATAATTCCAGTTGAGAGTAGTCGTCTAATGGTATTATGTCTACGACGAATATGTCTAGACTTGCCATTATATAAATTACTCTGTGCTCTACCAATTGCAGATTGACTATCACAATGTATACTAATTGGAGGCACAGGTTTTGGCCATTTTGGAATATCTTCTAAAAATTGACGAAGCCATTCTGCTTCTTCGCCACATTTATCTAACGCTATAAACTCAGATTCCATCGTGGATCTAGCTATGACCGTTTGTTTAGAAGATTTCCATGACACCGCTGCACCACCGAGTGTGAACACATATCCACTCGTAGACTTAGAGTCTTTTATATCAGATATCCAGTTAGCATCACAATACCCTTCAAGTACTGCTGGATATTTTGTATAATGCAGCCCATAGCTTCGAGTAAAACGTAAGTACCTCAATACTCTTGTTATTCCTTTCCAATGGTCAGGACCTGGATTACTCGTGTATCTACTCAGTTTACTAACTGTGTAGGCTATGTCAGGTCTTGTACAACTCATTAAGTACATTAGACTTCCAATAATTCTTGAGTAATCTACCTGAGAGACACTCTCACCTTTGTTTTTAAACAAATGTAGAGTTAAATCAATAGGAGTTCTGGAAACACCAGTATCTTCCTTGTTGAATTTCTCAAGAATTTTGTCCACATAATGTGACTGACTTAGAATGAGTCCATCAGATGTTCTAGAGATTTGAATTCCCAAAATAACATCTGCTAGGCCCATATCTTTCATGTCAAATTTGGATTTCAGCAAATTTTTAATAGATTTGATCATCTTATCATTGCTTCCTATAATGAGCATGTCATCAACATAAAGACATAGGATGACATAGTCATTATCTATTTCTTTGACATAAACACATTTGTCACATTCGTTGATTTTGAATCCATTTGCCATCATAGTGTGGTCAAATTTCTCATGCCATTGTTTTGGTGCTTGCTTTAATCCATATAAAGATTTCACCAATTTACAAACTTTTCCATGTTCTGGGTTGGAAAAACCCTCGGGTTGTTCTATATAAATTTCCTCATTTAAATCCCCATTTAGAAAAGCTGTTTTCACATCCATTTGATGTACTTCGAGATTGCGTATAGCTGCAATAGCAAGTATCATTCTAATGGAATTTATTCTCGTCACAGGAGAATATGTATCAAAGTAATCAAGGCCTTCTCGTTGCTTATAACCTTTAATTACAAGTCGTGCCTTATACTTTTCAATTGATCCATCTGCTCTCATTTTCTTCTTGAAAATCCACTTAGTCCCTAACGTCTTACATCCTGGAGGAAGATTTACTACCTCCCAAGTGTGATTTTGCAGTATAGATTCAATTTCATTATCTATGGCTTCTTTCCATAGATAACCTTCAGAAGAATTTATAGCTTCTTCATAACTTTGAGGTTCACCATCTAGCAAATAGGTCAGAAAATCTAGACCAAAAGATTTTTCTGTTCTAATTCTTTTGCTACGTCTAGGTTCATCCTCAGATTCATGGTTTTGATCCTGACTATTTTCAGTAATAGCCTTATGTGTTCGTTTTAATGAACTTGATTCCTCTTTGGATCTACATGGAAATACATCTTCAAAGAAAGATGCATTCCTAGATTCCATTATCGTGTTTTTGTGTATATCAAAGATTTGTGACTCATGCACAAGAAACCGATAAGCAGTACTATTAAGTGCATAACCAATGAAAATGCAATCAACAGTTTTTGGACCAATCTTTACCATTTTAGGTAAAGGTACAACCACTTTGGCAAGACACCCCCACACTCTTAAGTATTTGAAAGAAGGCTTAGTTCCTTTCCATAACTCATGAGGGGTCTTATCCTCTTTCTTTTTGGGTACCTTATTTAGAAGGTGATTAGCTGACAGGACAGCTTCTCCCCACATGTTCTGAGGCAATCCAGAACTAATTAACATCGCATTCATCATTTCTTTTAATGTGCGATTTTTCCGTTCTGCAACTCCATTTTGCTGAGGCGAATAAGGTGCCGTGGTTTCATGAATTATTCCATGTTTAGCACAAACTTCACCAAACGGTGATTCATACTCACCACCTCGGTCACTTCTTAACACCTTAATCTTTTTGTTTAGTTGATTCTCAACTTCACTTTTATAGAGTATAATTTTCTCTATAGCCTCGTCTTTGCTTTTCAGCAAATATACATAGCAGTATTTCGTGCTATCATCGACAAAAGTAATAAAATACTTATTGCCTCCCCTTGTTTGAACAAATTTTAAATCACATATATCACTATGTATTAAATCAAGGGGTTCATTATTCCTTTCAACATTTTTGAAGGAAGACCTTGTTAGTTTTGCCTCAACACAGGTTTCACATTTATGATTTAAATCAATGTGGAAATTAGGTATATGATTTAAGTTAATTAATCTCCGTAGAGTGTTATAATTAACATGTCCTAGTCTACCATACCAAATATTGGAAGACTCAAGAAAATAAGTAGAAGCGTTATTAACTTTATTGATAACTGGTTTAACAACCATTACATTGAGTTTAAACAACCCATCAGTTACATAACCCCTTCCTACATACATTCCACTTTTAGACAACACTACCTTATCTGACTCAATTACCATACGAAATCCATGTTTACTCAAAAGTGAACCAGATACAAGATTCTTACGGATTTCTGGTACATACAACACGTTGTTGAGAGTCAGTTCCTTTCCAGAAGTCATTTTCAGGATCACTTTACCTTGACCCATTATCTCAGACGTGGCAGAGTTTCCCATAAAGAGTTTCTCTCCATTATTCACTTGTTCAAGAGATTTGAACATACTCTTGTCTGAGCATATATGGCGAGTAGAACCAGTGTCAATCAACCATTCTCTTGGATTAGACTTCACTAGGTTTACTTCTGAGACCATTGCCGATAGATGTATATCATCATCTTTAGACATGTCTTTTACCATATTGGCTTCATGATTGTTATTCTTTTTTGGCAGTCTACAGTCTACAGACTTGTGACCCAACTTATTACAGTTAAAGCACTTACCAAGGAATTTGGACTGCTTCTTGGTGATACCACCTTTTGGTCCCAACTTTACCCCTTTATTATTGGGTTTAAAGTTTTTCTTCCCTTTGGAGTTTTGACCTTGCTCCATCAGATTGGCTTTAGCCACCTCCTGACTATAACTTTTGTTCTCAGAGTTCTTGTTACCTTCTTCGATACGAAGTCGAATAATCAACTCTTCAATAGTCATCTGTTTTCGCTTGTGTTTAAGATAGCTTTTGTACTCCTTCCACGAAGGGGGTAGCTTCTCAATCATCACAGCCACTTGGAAGGTCTCACTAAGAATCATTCCCTCAGAATGTATCTCATGTAAGATCACTTGAAATTCCTGAACTTGACTAATCACAGTTTTGGAATCTACCATTTTAAAATCAAGGAAACGACCAACAACAAATTTCTTTGTGCCAGCATCCTCAGTTTTATATTTTCGATCTAAAGACTCCCACAGTTCCTTAGCCGTATTCTTTGTAAGATATACTTCATACAGATTATTTTCTAAGCTATTCATAATATAATTACGACATAGAAAAATCATCGTTCTTCCAAGCTTTAACAGCGTTGATGACGTTAGTGTCTTTTTCATCTTCTTTGAGCACTTGTTCGTCATCAGTGACTAATTTTGCAAGATTCATGGTAGTCAGATAGAAGAGCATCTTCTGCTGCCACCTCTTGAAATTTGGTCCTGTGAATTTTTCCGGTTTTTCCCCAACACTCAGAAGTTGGTTCATTGGAACAGATTCCGGAACTCTTTGTGTATGAGTTTGAGCTGCCAGACCATGAGTCTCAGCCATTACTTCATTACCTCTACTATCTTGATCCTTTTCAGTAGTCATTCTTTACTGAAATCAAGTAACCAAAAATAGTGTTAGTTTCCTCACAACGGAAACAAATTTATACTCTAAAGATAATTCTCAGGAAAAACTTGGAAGGGTTTTAAACCCAACCAGTCGTGGTTTAACCTCTCGTCGAATATTTCTTTGAGTTTGTTCAATCCCCAGGCCAATTGGGAAGGTTGCCAAGGTATCTCTCGTCCCACACTTGTTTGAACTCCCCGGGGTTCTTTAAACAAGTAATGGAGGATACTCTATCACAGACCTTAAAGCCAATCTTTCTAGACAGGATATCACAATCCGTAATAATTTACCACCATATATCACATATTAATAGATATATTTATATCATCAAAACTTTAGATATTTCTAACATTTATGATAAAACATATATCACAAAACTATATCTAATTATCAAATATTATATTAAAGATAATCTATTTTAAGATTGTTGCACAATTTACCGGGACTAATATAATATTTTGATATAAACTTGATGATAAAATACAAATAATATACTTCTATTAATATGCTTAAATAAACACTATATAATTTATAGAGATAAAGAAAATTAACCGTGAACGCAATTCCAATTGGAGAATATCTAAGGCCTGTGTAGCACACAGTTTCCTTAAAACAGATTCGCCTTCTCCCGTTGGTGCTAGAGAATTTCAACAGCGTCTGTCTCCCAGGATACAACAGAATAAAGTAACAAGGCGCACCACCTTTTACTTTTGGCGAACTAAATATGCCTGAACTCTATAACCTAATTACTCTAAAGAGTATTTAAGAAAATTTTATAGCAATAACAATTATCTTCAAAGGAAGATTTAATTGTTTATGTTATAACTTGTTTATTAAAACAAGATTTGATGTAATTTAAAACAAAGAAAAAAGGCTCATATATATAGCCTTGGAATTGCCAACAATTTTACTTCAAAAAGATGTGGGTTACATTTCCATTAATTCTTTCATTCATTAAAAAATAGTTGACTAAGTCAACTTTTTCAACAGCTTCAAACACATATATATTGTGATTACACCAAATGGAGTACACAACCACACCTAAAACAGCAGAAGAAATTGCAGCCACCAAATCATTCAAAGGATCACAGTAATTTCCCAACCAATCCTCAATACTAACCAGCCAAACAAAATGGCAAAACCTACTTGAGATTTCTGAGAGAACCCTCTTCGAGAAGATATAGTTAAAAAAAATGTGAGAGTGAGATTCAAATGTTACCACGCAAACAGGGAACGAAAGAAACTCAACCTGAATAAGTTAGGCAATTAGATCCCGAGTTAAAAACTTCTCATTAACGGCCTGCCAAAGGATAAATCAATGCTTCAAAACTTTTAACTTATGCCAAACTACCTTGTCATAGTTGATTTTCTTAGCTGAAATAAAGGACAAGTAAAAACTTTTTATTACCTTAAACTTGCCCGAACTCCCAGCAGCCACCAAAGCTTGTTTATCAATGACATGATGAAGCTTGATAAGTTTTCTAGAATACCAGTTATTGTCCAAGCTCAGGGTAAAAAGCCAAAAGTCATGATTTTTCACATAGATGTTACTAATCCATCAAATCCAAAGATAGTCCTTTTTAGTGGAAATAGCCTAAATATGTTTGGCCATTAATGTTGGATTAAAATCCTATGTGGGCACATATATATAATGTATATACTATTATAAAGTGTGATACAAAATTAAGTGACCAATTATGTTATGGGTATTAAAAGGGTATTAAATTGTCATGGAAATTGTAAAGCCTGCTTAGTTTAATTTGGAAATTAGCAGTTAATTATGTTTAATTATGAAAATTATTTATAGCTATTTAAATAATTTATTATACTGTTATTTATGGAATTCAGAAATGCATTGCTATGTCATTCAGTAGTTTTCATATTTTGCATTTCCGGTGCCCGGTATTTTGGAACCCGGCGTTTGGCTCAGTAGAAATCACAACTTAGTATGTTAGTAGTTTGGGACGGGTTATTAGACATTGGGAATGTCGGGAATGGTCGGGAATTTAGAATTTCCCAAAAATACCCCTTTAGTGTGTTTTATGTGGTTTTAGTGTGGAGGAGCAAAATGGTCTTTTTGCCCCATTAGTGTTTTGTCTTTTGTGACTTATTATTTGAAAATAAATGTTTATTTATTTGTTATTTGGGCTGAAATGGTTTAATGTTTAAAGTTTTCTTTTTATTCTTTTTTTTCATTCAAAACTTAGAATAATAGAAAAATTGCAAAAACTCTCTCTCTCTTTTCCTCTCTTTCTCTCTCGGCTGAAGGGTGATTCTAGGGCTGGAAAATTCTGATTTCAAGCTACTTTCTTTCATTCTAAGTGTTCTTCATCCTTGGTAAAGTTTCTAAACTTTTCTTTTTGTAATTTTAGAAAAAATGTGTGAAAAGATGAGTAAATGCATGATGAGTTTGAGTTGTTGCTGCTGTAGTTTTAGGTTACTTTTCTATGTTTTTCTATGCTTGGATTGAAGGAATTTAAGTAGGTTTCATGCATGCTAGTTGCTTGGTTTAAGTTTGTGAAATTTTGTATAAAACTATGATTTTTGAAGAAATATGTGAATCTGTAATTTGTTTGCTGTAGTGGATAGATTTCATTTTCAGAGGGTTATTTATGCTTCATTAAGTGGTCCTAAGCTAGTTTGATTGCATGCTAGCTAGGTTTGCTCAAGTTTGAGTTTAGAACTCAAAGCTTGAGCTCCAATGGTGTTTTTCATTTCTGTGCATTCTGGGTAGGTTTGATGCTTTAGAAATGTTATTTGGGATATATGGAGTAGGTCTGGAAAGTTTGAATCAATTTGGGGTTGATTTGGTTGAGATATGAATTTTTGAAATTCTGTCTGCGAGGAACCGGAATTCCGGTTGTGCATCCGGAATTCCGGATGGGCTTCGAAAATTCCCAGAACCGGAATTCCGGTTGGGCAAGCGGTCTACCGGTTGGGGAAATTTCAGAAACCCGTGTTTTCCTCGTTTTTATGTTTTAGGGGGTATTGCCATGCTTTTTATCGATAGGGAAACTTTTAGTTCCTAGTTTAAGTCCCCGGAAAGTGATTTAGCGTGTCACTTATAGTGTTGTGATTTTTATTGGTTTAGGAGCACATGTCCGCCGCTCGGCTAAAGTTCCGGTCGGGTTGGCGGCACCTGAATTCGTAATCCAGGTAAGATTAGTATAACAGTATGCATATGTAGATTACATGTTTAGCGTGCATGTAGGAAGCCTGTTAGATTACATTAGTTATGTATGTTGGCTTCGAACCATCCAACCCTGTCACGTCGATACAGGCTGGAGTATGACCAGCAGCCAGAGTATGACCGGTTCGACCGATCAGGTTGACACTTGGTTGGTGGTTCCGTACTATTGACGTATCCCGTCGGTACAGGCTGGAGTATGACCAGCAGCCGGAGTATGACCGGTTCGACCGATCAGGAGGATATAGTAACACGTCGGTACAGGCTGGAGTATGACCAGCAGCCGGAGTATGACAGGTTCGACCGATCAGGTTGTTACGTGTCAATAGTACCGTCCCTATGAACGTTCAGAACTCAGTACCATGTTGGACATGGCAGTAGTGGCTCAGTACCGTGTTGGACACGGCAGTAGCGGGACTCAATATCGTGTTGGACACGGCAGTTAGGGTTATGATCAGAGGTATGGGCGTCTGATCATGACCGGGATTTATGTATGAGTATTATTATGCTTTTCTTACTGAGTCTGTCGACTCACAGTTCTACGTTTATGTGTAGGTAAAGGCAAGGCTAAAGCTGATGGACCGTGAGCGAGCTTGTGAAGATTGTACATGTCGAGGCGGTTAGGCCTGGAGCGTACGATCATCGGGACAGCGAGGCTGATTTTGTAACTGGTCGCTAGGCGACATTTATTTTGTGTATCAGTTAAACAGTTAAATCTTTTTGTAAATGATTTTAAAATCGGGATCCCGAGTCTTTTGTAATATTATTTTATAAGTTTAATTCAAAAGCAAAAATTTTAATTAATCACGTTTTTCCATAAACCTCGTTGATTAGCAACGAGCTGCACAACATGTTTAAAAATCACGCAATACACCTATGTTAGTTAGGGTGTTACAATTTGGTATCAGAGCCGCCAGGTTGTCTTCCGAAGATCGTCACGACATGTACAATCATCATCAGCAGTTAGCTCATTTCACGGTTCAGTAAGCCTTTACTGCTTTAGTAGTTTATTTTATTCAGTTATGAAAAAGAAAAGCCTGTTAGGAAGTATGTTAGTAGCCTGATAGTAGAATAGGCGCATGTTTCGTTTTTAATTTCCAAATTAAGCGGCATTAGTAAGCTCTCCTTGAATACGACCTGATATGCCAACTCTTGGTTTCGCAGGCGGTTCTAATCAGATGGACGCCAGGCAGACTACCAGGAGTCAGGGCAACTCAGTGGGGTCGAACCAAGGACAAGGAGCTCAGTTTCCCCCACCTGTTAGGGGCCGAGGTAGAGGTCCCCGAGGCAGGGCTCGTGGTCGGGGTGATGAGAACCCGCCACAGGCTGCCCCGAGCTCCCCAGGCTCGATCGGGGAGCCCGAGGTGGGAGTTACGGTTTGCGGAAATGCAAGCCGGATTGAAGAGAAAGACCTCGAGATTCAGAGGTTGAGACGGCGGGGTGCTCCTACGGTTCCGGTGCCGTAGTTCCAAAGTGGCACCTCGCCCTTGTCGCCTGTGCCGAGATAGTGGTGGCGGCCCATAGATTGGAACCTTTGTACGAACGGTTCCGGAAGCAAGCACCTCCGGTTTTCCTGGGAGGTCCGGACGTGATGAAAGCCGAGCAGTGGCTGACGGTGATTACCAAGATCCTGAATTTCATGGGTGTCACCGGTAACGACAGACTGGTGTGTGCCACTTTCCAATTCCAGGAGGACGCTCTGGTCTGGTGGGACATGGTGTCTCAGATACATGACGTCACCACCATGACCTGGGAAAGGTTCCAGGAACTCTTCAACGCAAAGTACTACAACGAGGCGGTCAGAAGCGCCAAGAGGAAAGAGTTCGCTCACCTGACCCAGTGTGAGAATATGAGCGTCACCGAGTATACTACTCAGTTTGATCGGTTGGCGAGGTTAGCCTCGGGAATTGTGCCGACCGACTTCAGTAAGAAGGAGAAGTACTTGGACGGGTTGAATGCCAAGATCAAGCATGATCTGATGATTACAACGGACGACAGCACCACCTATGCTCAGAGGGTGGAGAAGGCACTGCGAGCTGAGGGCGCAGTTGGGTGTATGTCGGAGTCAGCTAGTACTTCGGCGAGTGGCGGGGCTCCTACCCCTCCTGCATCAGGCTTTAGCAGGGGGAGTAGCGGTTCGGCCATTGATCAAAAGAGAGCACCCACTGCTTCCGGTGGCTCGAGTCAGAACAAGAGGTTCCGCGGGAACCATAACAGAGGGAGTCGTCCTGGTGGTACTGAGACCCAATTCTCCTATCCCGAGTACCCTAGCTCCAAGAGGCACCATCGGGGTGAGTGCAAAGGTCAGGGATGCTTTCACTGTGGCATGCCTGGGCACTTCAAGAGGGACTGTCCCGAGCTCCGATCAGAGGCACCGAGAGCTCTGGCGATACCCACTCCAGCCAGGGTGTTCGCCATCACTCAGGCTGATGCAGATGCCAGCCCATCAGTTGTCACAGGTCAGCTTTCTATTAATAACTCGCTATATTCAGTGCTGTTTGATTCTGGGGCTACACATTCTTATGTGGCGGCCAGAGTCTTTAGTAAATTGGGTAGACCGTACGATAGATTTGAGTCAGGGTTTGGAACCCTATTACCTGGCGGAGAGTTGGTTATCTCCAACAGATGGATTAGGTCTATGCCGATCAGGATAGATGGTAGAGAGTTAAGTGCTGATCTGATAGAGATGAGTTTAGTCGAATTCGATATTATTTTAGGAATGGATTTCCTATCTAAATATTCGGCGAGTTTAGATTGTAAAAGGAAGATGGTGATCTTCCAACCGGAAAGTGAAGAACCATTTGTGTTTGTTGGTTCAGTTCAGGGATCCCGGATCCCGGTGATTTCGGCCATGTCAGCTAGAGATTTATTGCATGGCGGTTGTTTAGGGTTTTTGGCCGTGGTGGTGGACACCACTCGGCCAGACACCATTCGGCCAGAGGACATCAAAGTGGTTTGGGAATTTTTGGATGTTTTTCCCGAAGAACTTCCAGGGTTACCACCTCAACGAGAGATTGACTTCGTGATAGACTTGGCGCCAGGGGTGGAACTGGTTTCCAAAGCCCCGTATAGAATGGCTCCAGCTGAACTTAAGGAATTAAAGATTCAGCTCCAAGGGTTGCTTGACATAGGGTTCATTCGGCCCAGTGTGTCACCCTGGGGAGCCCCGGTTTTATTCGTCAAGAAGAAAGATGGATCTATGAGGATGTGCATTGACTACAGAGAATTGAACAAGCTGACGGTGAAGAATAAGTATCCATTACCTAGGATCGATGATTTGTTCGATCAGCTTCAGGGGAAGACGGTCTTTTCTAAGATTGATCTCCGTTCGGGTTATCATTAGTTGAGAATCCGAGAGGAGGACATTCAGAAGACGGCTTTCCGCACTAGGTATGGACATTACGAATTTCTGGTTATGTCATTCGGGCTAACCAATGCTCCTGCAGCATTCATGGACTTGATGAATAGAGTATTCAAGGATTTCCTCGATATCTGTGTGATTGTGTTTATCGACGACATCCTCGTGTACTCTCAATCAGAAGAGGAGCATGAGTTACATCTTCAGATGGTACTGCAACGGCTTCGAGAACATAAGCTTTATGCCAAGTTCAAGAAATGTGAGTTCTGGCTATCTCAGGTGTCCTTCCTAGGGCACATTGTGAGCAAAGATGGGATCAAGGTGGATCCCGGGAAGATTGAATCCGTCAGGGATTGGCCGAGACCGAAGACAGTGACAGAGATCAGAAGCTTCTTAGGTTTAGCTGGGTACTACCGTAGGTTCGTCGAAGGGTTCTCTAAAATTTCAATGCCCCTAACCGAACTTACAAAGAAAAATCAGCGGTTTATCTGGTCAGATAAGTGCGAAGCTAGTTTTCAGGAGCTAAAACAGAGGTTGATTACCGCTCCAGTGCTAGCTTTGCCTTCGTACGACGAGAAGTTCGTAGTTTATTGTGACGCATCCAAACAGGGTTTGGGGTGTGTATTGATGCAAGCCGATCGGGTCATCGCTTATGCCTCCCGTCAGTTAAAGGATTATGAACAGCGATACCCGACTCATGACCTAGAGTTGGCCGCGGTGGTTTTCGCATTGAAGATTTGGCGGCATTACCTTTACGGGGAAAAGTGTGAAATCTATACCGACCATAAAAGTCTCAAGTATTTCTTTACTCAGAAGGATTTGAATATGAGACAAAGGCGTTGGTTGGAATTAGTGAAAGATTACGATTGTGAGATCCTCTATCACCCCGGAAAAGCCAATGTGGTGGCCGATGCCCTGAGCAGAAAGATTCCCGGGCAAGTAGCCAGTATGGTTCAAATCTCACCTCAACTAGCAGAGGATATGGTTAGATTCAACATTGAGTTTGTGGTAGGTCAGCTTCACAACTTAACGCTGCAATCTGATCTGTTGGAAAGAATAAAAGTCGCTCAGATGACAGATCCAGAGTTAGTGAAGATCCGAGATGAGGTGTTGGCTAGTCAAGCCAAGGACTTTTCAGTGTCAGACAGTGGGATGCTTTTGTATAAAGCCAGGGTTTGTGTTCCGAATAGTGTGGAACTTAGGAATGAGATCTTTGAGGAGGCTCATTCTACCCCGTATTCTCTGCATCCCGGCACCACTAAGATGTACCAAGATTTGAAACCGTACTTCTGGTGGAGCGGTATGAAGAAGAATTTGGTAGAATTCGTATCGAGATGCCTCACTTGTCAGCAGATTAAGGCTGAACATCAGAGACCAGCAGGGTTGTTGCAGCCTCTAACCCTACCAGAATGGAAATGGGAAGATATCACGATGGATTTTGTGGTCGGGTTGCCTAGGACCACGGGTTTGTTTGATTCCATCTGGGTAGTGGTGGATCGATTTACGAAATCTGCTCATTTTTTGCCGGTTAGAACAACATTTACAGTGGATCAGTTGGCAGAGTTGTATGTCACAGAGATAGTAAGACTTCACGGGGTACCGAAGTCTATAGTTTCGGACAGGGATCCGAAGTTCACCTCCAAATTTTGGCAAAGTTTGCAAAGAGCAATGGGTACCAAGCTGAAATTTACTACAGCATTCCATCCTCAGACAGATGGTCAGTCCAAAAGGACAATTCAGATATTGGAGGACATGTTGAGAGCCTGTGTTATGGACTTTGAAGGCTCATGGAATAAGTATCTACCGTTGATAGAATTTTCTTACAACAACAGTTACCAGAGTACGATAGGGATGGCTCCCTATGAACTGTTATACGGTAGGAAATGTAGATCTCCCATCCACTGGGATGAGACAGGGGAGAGGAAATACCTAGGTCCAGAGTCAGTGCAGCGGACCAATGAGGCAATAGAGAAGATTAAAGCTAAGAGTTACGCAGATCCGAAACGCAGAGATGTTGAGTTCCAAGTAGGGGACCATGTGTTTTTACGGGTATCTCGGATGAAGGGGATTAAACGTTTCGGGAAAAGAGGCAAGTTATGCCATAGATTTACAGGACCTTTCGAGATTCTCGAGAAGATAGGTCAAGTGGCATATCGGTTAGCATTGCCTCCAGCCTTATCAGCAGTTCACAACGTATTCCGTGTCTCGATGTTGAGGAAATACGTTTCAGATCCCTCTCATATACTCAGTTATTAGAGTCTTCAGCTACAGCCAGACATGACTTATGAGGAACAGCCAGTGCAGATCCTGGATAGAAAGGATAAAGTCCATCGAAATAAGACCATAGCTTTGGTCAAAGTTCTCTGGAGAAACAGCAAGGTGGAGGAAGCCACCTGGGAGCTAGAGTCAGATATGAGAGCTCAATATCCAGAGTTGTTCAGGTTAGATTTCGGGGACGAAATCCTTTTAAGGGGGGGATAGTTGTAAAGCCCGCTTAGTTTAATTTGGAAATAGCAGTTAATTATGTTTAATTATGAAAATTATTTATAGCTATTTAAATAATTTATTATACTGTTATTTATGGAATTCAGAAATGCATTGCTATGTCATTCAGTAGTTTTCATATTTTGCATTTTCGGTGCCCGGTATTTTGGAACCCGGCGTTTGGCTCAGTAGAAATCACAACTTAGTATGTTAGTAGTTTGGGACGGGTTATTAGACATTGGGAATGTCAGGAATGGCCAGGAATTTAGAATTTCCCAAAAATACCCCTTTAGTGTGTTTTATGTGGTTTTAGTGTGGAGGGGAAAATGGTCTTTTTGCCCCATTAGTGTTTTGTCTTTTGTGACTTATTATTTGAAAATAAATGTTTATTTATTTGTTATTTGGGATGAAATGGTTTAATGTTTAAAGTTTTCCTTTTATTCTTTTTTTTCATTCAAAACTTAGAAAAATAGAAAAATTGCAAAAACTCTCTCTCTCTTTTCCTCTCTTTCTCTCTCGGCTGAAGGGTGTTTCTAGGGCTGGAAAATTCTGATTTCAAGCTACTTTCTTTCATTCTAAGTGTTCTTCATCCTTGGTAAAGTTTCTAAACTTTTCTTTTTGTAATTTTAGAAAAAATGTGTGAAAAGATGAGTAAATGCATGATGAGTTTGAGTTGTTGCTGCTGTAGTTTTAGGTTACTTTTCTATGTTTTTCTATGCTTGGATTGAAGGAATTTAAGTAGGTTTCATGCATGCTAGTTGCTTGGTTTAAGTTTGTGAAATTTTGTAGAAAACTATGATTTTTGAAGAAATATGTGAATCTGTAATTTGTTTGCTGTAGTGGATAGATTTCCTTTTCAGAGGGTTATTTATGCTTGATTAAGTGGTTCTAAGCTAGTTTGATTGCATGCTAGCTAGGTTTGCTCAAGTTTGAGTTTAGAACTCAAAGCTTGAGCTCCAATGGTGTTTTTCATTTCTGTGCATTCTGGGTAGGTTTGATGCTTTAGAAATGTTATTTGGGATATATGGAGTAGGTCTGGAAAGTTTGAATCAATTTGGGGTTGATTTGGTTGAGATATGAATTTTTGAAATTCTGTCTGCGAGGAACCGAAATTTCGGTTGTGCATCCGGAATTCCGGATGGGCTTCGAAAATTCCCAGAACTGGAATTCGGTTGGGCAAGCGGTCTGGGTTGGGGAAATTTCAGAAACCCGTGTTTTTCTCGTTTTTATGTTTTAGGGGGTATTGCCATGCTTTTTATCGATAGGAAAACTTTTAGTTCCTAGTTTAAGTCCCCGGAAAGTGATTTAGCGTGTCACTTATAGTGTTGTGATTTTTATTGGTTTAGGAGCACATGTCCGCTCAGCTAAAGTTCCAGTCAGGTTGACCGGCACACCTGAATTCGGAATCCAGGTAAGATTAATATAACAGTATGCATATGTAGATTACATGTTTAGCGTGCATGTAGGAAGCCTGTTAGATTACATTAGTTATGTATGTTGGCTTCGAACCATCCAACCCTGTCACCTCGGTACAAGCTGGAGTATGACCAGCAGCCGGAGTATGACCGGTTCGACCGATCAGGCTGACACTTGGTTGGTGGTTCCGTACTATTGACGTATCCTGTTGGTACAGGCTGGAGTATGACCAGCAGCCGGAGTATGACCGGTTCGATCGATCAGGAGGATATAGTAACACGTCAGTACAGGCTGGAGTATGACCAGCAGCAGGAGTATGACCGGTTCGACCGATCAGGTTGTTACGTTTCAATAGTACTGTCCCTATGAACGTTTAGAACTCAGTACTATGTTGGACATGGCAGTAGTGGCTCAGTACCGTGTTGGACACGGCAGTAGCGGGACTCAGTATCGTGTTGGACACGACAGTTAGGGTTATGATCAGGGGTATGGGCGTCTCATCATGACCGGGATTTATGTATGAGTATTATTATGCTTTTCTTACTGAGTCTGTCGACTCACAGTTCTACGTTTATGTGTAGGTAAAGGCAAGGCTAAAGCTGATGGACCGTGAGCGAGCTTGTGAAGATTGTACATGTCGGGGCGGTTAGGCCTGGAGCGTACGATCATCGGGACAGCGAGACTGATTTTGTAACTGGTCGCTAGGCGACATTTATTTTGTGTATCAGTTAAACAGTTAAATCTTTTTGTAAATGATTTTATAATCGGGATCCCGAGTCTTTTGTAATATTATTTTATAAGTTTAGTTAAAAAACAAAAATTTTAATTAATCACGTTTTTCCATCAACCTCGTTGATTAGCAACGAGCTGCACAGCATGTTTAAAAATCACGCAATACGCCTATGTTAGTTAGGGTGTTACAATTTGGTATCAGAGCCGCCAGCTTGTCTTCCGAAGATCGTCACGACATGTACAATCATCATCAACAGTTAGCTCGTTTCACGGTTCAGTAAGCCTTTACTGCTTTAGTAGTTTATTTTATTCAGTTATGAAAAAGAAAAGCCTGTTAGGAAGTATGTTAGTAGCCTGATAGTGGAATAGGCGCATGTTTCGTTTTTAATTTCCAAATTAAGCGGCATTAGTAAGCTCTCCTTAAATACGACCTGATATGCCAACTCTTGGTTTCGGAGGCGGTTCTAATCAGATGGACGCCAGGCGGACTACAAGGAGTCAGGGCAACTCAGTGGGGTCGAACCAAGGACAAGGAGCTCAGTTGCCCCCACCTGTTAGGGGCCGAGGTAGAGGTCCCCGAGGCAGGGCTCGTGGTCGGGGTGATGAGAACCCGCCACAGGCTGCCCAGGCTCCCCCAGCCGATCAGGGAGCCCGGGGTGGGAGTTACGGTTTGCGGAAATGCAAGCCGGATTGAAGAGCAAGACCTCGAGATTCGAGAGGTTGAGACGAGCGGGGTGCTCTGCGGTTCCGGTGCCGTAGTTCCGGTGGCACACCTCTTTGCCAAGGCCGAGATAGTGGTGGCGGCCCATAGATTGGAACCTTTGTACGAACGGTTCCGAAAGCAAGCACCTCCGGTTTTCCTGGGAGGTCCGGACGTGATGAAAGTCGAGCAGTGGCTGACGGTGATTACCAAGATCCTGTATTTCATGGGTGTCACCGGTAACGACAGAGTGGTGTGTGCCACTTTCCAATTCCAGGAGGACGCTCTGGTCTGGTGGGACATGGTGTCTCAGATCCATGACGTCACCACCATGACCTGGGAAAGGTTCCAGGAACTCTTCAACGCAAAGTACTACAACGAGGCGGTCAGAAGCGCCAAGAGGAAAGAGTTCGCTCACCTGACCCAGCGTGAGAATATGAGCGTCACCGAGTATACTACTCAGTTTGATCGGTTGGCGAGGTTAGCCTCGGGAATTGTGCCGACCGACTTCAGTAAGAAGGAGAAGTACCTGGACGGGTTGAATGCCAAGATCAAGCATGATCTGATGATTACCACGGACGACAGCACCACCTATGCTCAGATGGTGGAGAAGGCACTGCGAGCTGAGGGCGCAGTTGGGTGTATGTCGGAGTCAGCTAGTACTTCGGCGAGTGGCGGGGCTCCTACCCCTCCTGCATCAGGCTTTAGCAGGGGGAGTAGCGGTTCGGCCATTGATCAAAAGAGAGCACCCACTGCTTCCGGTGGCTCGAGTCAGAACAAGAGGTTCCGGGGGAACCATAACAGAGGGAGTCGTCCTGGTGGTACTGAGACCCAATTCTCCTATCCCGAGTGCCCTAGCTCCAAGAGGCACCATCGGGGTGAGTGCAAAGGTCAGGGATGCTTTCACTGTGGCATGCCTGGGCACTTCAAGAGGGACTGTCCCGAGCTCCGATCAGAGGCACCGAGAGCTCTGGCGATACCCACTCCAGCCAGGGTGTTCGCCATCACTCAGGTTGATGCAGATGCCAGCCCATCAGTTGTCACAGGTCAGCTTTCTATTAATAACTCGCTATATTCAGTGCTGTTTGATTCTGGGGCTACACATTCTTATGTGGCGGCCAGAGTCTTTAGTAAATTGGGTAGACCGTACGATAGATTTGAATCAGGGTTTGGAACCCTATTACCTGGCGGAGAGTTGGTTATCTCCAACAGATGGATTAGGTCTATGCCGATCAGGATAGATGGTAGAGAGTTAAGTGATGATCTGATAGAGATGAGTTTAGTCGAATTCGATATTATTTTAGGAATGGATTTCCTATCTAAATATCCGGCGAGTATAGATTGTAAAAGGAAGATGGTGATCTTCCAACCGGAAAGTGAAGAACCATTTGTGTTTGTTGGTTCAGTTCAGGGATCCCGGATCCCGGTGATTTCGGCCATGTCAGCTAGAGATTTATTGCATGGCGGTTGTTTAGGGTTTTTGGCCGTGGTGGTGGACACCACTCGGCCAGACACCATTCGGCCAGTGGACATCAAAGTGGTTCGGGAATTTTTGGATGTTTTTCCCGAAGAACTTCCAGGGTTACCACCTCAACGAGAGATTGACTTCGTGATAGACTTGGCGCCAGGGGTGGAACTGGTTTCCAAAGCCCCGTATAGAATGGCTCCAGCTGAACTTAAGGAATTAAAGATTCAGCTCCAAGGGTTGCTTGACATAGGGTTCATTCGGCCCAGTGTGTCACCCTGGGGAGCCCCGGTTTTATTCGTCAAGAAGAAAGATGGATCTATGAGGATGTGCATTGACTACAGAGAATTGAACAAGCTGACGGTGAAGAATAAGTATCCATTACCTAGGATCGATGATTTGTTCTATCAGCTTCAGGGGAAGACGGTCTTTTCTAAGATTGATCTCCGTTCGGGTTATCATCAGTTGAGAATCCGAGAGGAGGACATTCAGAAGACGGCTTTTCGCACTAGGTATGGACATTACGAATTTCTGGTTATGTCATTCGGGCTAACCAATGCTCCTGCAGCATTCATGGACTTGATGAATAGAGTATTCAAGGATTTCCTCGATATCTTTGTGATTGTGTTTATCGAGGACATCCTCGTGTACTCTCAATCAGAAGAGGAGCATGAGTTACATCTTTAGATGGTACTGCAACGGCTTCGAGAACATAAGCTTTATGCCAAGTTCAAGAAATGTGAGTTCTGGCTATCTCAGGTGTCCTTCCTAGGGCACATTGTGGGCAAAGATGGGATCAAGGTGGATCCCGGGAAGATTGAATCCGTCAGGGATTGGCCGAGACCGAAGACAGTGACAGAGATCAGAAGCTTCTTAGGTTTAGCTGGGTACTACCGTAGGTTCGTCGAAGGGTTCTCTAAAATTTCAATTTCCTTAACCGAACTTACAAAGAAAAATCAGCGGTTTATCTGGTCAGATAAATGCGAAGCTAGTTTTCAGGAGCTAAAACAGAGGTTGATTACCGCTCCAGTGCTAGCTTTGCCTTCAGACAGCGAGAAGTTCGTAGTTTATTGTGACGCATCCAAACAGGGTTTGGGGTGTGTATTGATGCAAGCCGATCGGGTCATCGCTTATGCCTCCCGTCAGTTAAAGGATTATGAACAGCGATACCCGACTCATGACCTAGAGTTGGCCGCGGTGGTTTTCGCATTGAAGATTTGGCGGCATTACCTTTACGGGGAAAAGTGTGAAATCTATACCGACCATAAAAGTCTCAAGTATTTCTTTACTCAGAAGGATTTGAATATGAGACAAAGGCGTTGGTTGGAATTAGTGAAAGATTACGATTGTGAGATCCTCTATCACCCCGGAAAAGCCAATGTGGTGGCCGATGCCCTGAGCAGAAAGGGTCCCGGGCAAGTAGCCAGTATGGTTCAGATCTCACCTCAGCTAGCAGAGGATATGGTTAGATTCAACATTGAGTTTGTGGTAGGTCAGCTTCACAACTTAACGCTGCAATCTGATCTGTTGGAAAGAATAAAAGTCGCTCAGATGACAGATCCAAAGTTAGTGAAGATCCGAGATGAGGTGTTGGCTAGTCAAGCCAAGGACTTTTCAGTGTCAGACAGTGGGATGCTTTTGTATAAAGCCAGGGTTTGTGTTCCGAATAGTGTGGAACTTAGGAATGAGATCTTTGAGGAGGCTCATTCTACCCCGTATTCTCTGCATCCCGGCACCACTAAGATGTACCAAGATTTGAAACCGTGCTTCAGGTGGAGCGGTATGAAGAAGAATTTGGTAGAATTCGTATCGAGATGCCTCACTTGTCAGCAGATTAAGGCTGAACATCAGAGACCAGCAGGGTTGTTGCAGCCTCTAACCCTACCAGAATGGAAATGGGAAGATATCACGATGGATTTCGTGGTCGGGTTGCCTAGGACCACGGGTTTGTTTGATTCCATCTGGGTAGTGGTGGATCGATTTACGAAATCTGCTCATTTTCTGCCGGTTAGAACAACATTTACAGTGGATCAGTTGGCAGAGTTGTATGTCAGAGAGATAGTAAGACTTCGCGGGTTACCGAAATCTATAGTTTCGGACAGGGATCCGAAGTTCACCTCCAAATTTTGGCAAAGTTTGCAAAGAGCAATGGGTACCAAGCTGAAATTTAGTACAGCATTCCATCCTCAGACAGATGGTCAGTCCGAAAGGACAATTCAGATATTGGAGGACATGTTGAGAGCCTGTGTTATGGACTTTGAAGGCTCATGGAATAAGTATCTACCGTTGATAGAATTTTCTTACAACAACGATTACCGAGTACGATAGGGATGGCTCCCTATGAACTGTTATACGGTAGGAAATGTAGATCTCCCATCCACTGGGATGAGACAGGGGAGAGGAAATACCTAGGTCCAGAGTCAGTGCAGCGGACCAATGAGGCAATAGAGAAGATTAAAGCTAGAATGCTTGCCTCACAGAGCAGACAGAAGAGTTACGCAGATCCGAAACGCAGAGATGTTGAGTTCCAAGTAGGGGACCATGTGTTTTTACGGGTATCTCCGATGAAGGGGATTAAACGTTTCGGGAAAAGAGGCAAGTTATGCCCTAGATTTACAGGACCTTTCGAGATTCTCGAGAAGATAGGTCAAGTGGAATATCGGTTAGCATTGCCTCCAGCCTTATCAGCAGTTCACAACGTATTCCATGTCTCGATGTTGAGGAAATACGTTTCAGATCCCTCTCATATACTCAGTTATGAGAGTCTTGAGCTACAGCCAGACATGACTTATGAGGAACAGCCAGTGTAGATCCTGGATAGAAAGGATAAAGTCCTTCAAAATAAGACCATAGCTTTGGTCAAAGTTCTCTGGAGAAACAGCAAGGTGGAGGAAGCCACCTGGGAGCTAGAGTCAGATATGAGAGCTCAATATCCAGAGTTGTTCAGGTTAGATTTCGGGGACGAAATCCTTTTTAAGGGGGGGATAGTTGTAAAGCCCGCTTAGTTTAATTTGGAAATTAGCAGTTAATTATGTTTAATTATGAAAATTATTTATAGCTATTTAAATAATTTATTATACTGTTATTTATGGAATTCAGAAATGCATTGCTATGTCAGTCAGTAATTTTCATATTTTGCATTTCCGGTGCCCGGTATTTTAGAACCCGGCGTTTGGCGAAGTAGAAATCACAACTTAGTATGTTAGTAGTTTGGGACGGGTTATTAGACATTGGGAATGTCGGGAATGGCCGGGAATTTAGAATTTCCCAAAAATACCCCTTTAGTGTGTTTTATGTGGTTTTAGTGTGGAGGGGCAAAATGGTCTTTTTGCCCCATTAGTGTTTTGTCTTTTGTGACTTATTATTTGAAAATAAATGTTTATTTATTTGTTATTTGGGATGAAATGGTTTAATGTTTAAAGTTTTCCTTTTATTCTTTTTTTTCATTCAAAACTTAGAAAAATAGAAAAATTGCAAAAACTCTCTCTCTCTTTTCCTCTCTTTCTCTCTCGGCTGAAGGGTGTTTCTAGGGCTGGAAAATTCTGATTTCAAGCTACTTTCTTTCATACTAAGTGTTCTTCATCCTTGGTAAAGTTTCTAAACTTTTCTTTTTGTAATTTTAGAAAAAATGTGTGAAAAGATGAGTAAATGCATGATGAGTTTGAGTTGTTGCTGCTGTAGTTTTAGGTTACTTTTCTATGTTTTTCTATGCTTGGATTGAAGGAATTTAAGTAGGTTTCATGAATGCTAGTTGCTTGGTTTAAGTTTGTGAAATTTTGTATAAAACTATGATTTTTGAAGAAATATGTGAATTTGTAATTTGTTTGCTGTAGTGGATAGATTTCCTTTTCAGAGGGTTATTTATGCTTGATTAAGTGGTTCTAAGCTAGTTTGATTGCATGCTAGCTAGGTTTGCTCAAGTTTGAGTTTAGAACTCAAAGCTTGAGCCCCAATGGTGTTTTTCATTTCTGTGCATTCTGGGTAGGTTTGATGCTTTAGAAATGTTATTTGGGATATATGGAGTAGGTCTGGAAAGTTTGAATCAATTTGGGGTTGATTTGGTTGAGATATGAATTTTTGAAATTCTGTCTGCGAGGAACCGAAATTCCGGTTGTGCATCCGGAATTCCGGATGGGCTTCGAAAATTCCCAGAACCGGAATTCCGGTTGGGCAACCGGTCTACCGGTTGGGGAAATTTCAGAAACCCGTGTTTTCCTCGTTTTTATGTTTTAGGGGGTATTGCCATGCTTTTTATCGATAGGGAAACTTTTAGTTCCTAGTTTAAGTCCCCGGAAAGTGATTTAGCGTGTCACTTATAGTGTTGTGATTTTTATTGGTTTAGGAGCCTGTAATCCGCCGCTCAGCTAAAGTTTCGATCGGGTTGACGGCACAGAATTCAGAATCCAGGTAAGATTAGTATAACAGTATGCATATTTAGATTACATGTTTAGCGTGCATGTAGGAAGCCTGTTAGATTACATTATTTATGTATGTTGGCTTCGAAACCATCCAACCCTGTCACGTCGGTACAGGCTGGAGTATGACCAGCAGCCGGAGTATGACCGGTTCGACCGATCAGGCTGACACTTGGTTGGTGGTTCCGTACTATTGACGTATCCCGTCGGTACAGGCTGGAGTATGACCAGCAGCCGGAGTATGACCGGTTCGACCGATCAGGAGGATATAGTAACACGTCGGTACAGGCTGGAGTATGACCCGCAGCCGGAGTATGACCGGTTCGACCGATCAGGTTGTTACGTGTCAATAGTACCGTCCCTATGAACGTTCAGAACTCAGTACCATGTTGGACATGGCAGTAGTGGCTCAGTACCGTGTTGGACACGGCAGTAGCGGGACTCAGTATCGTGTTGGACACGGCAGTTAGGGTTATGATCAGGGGTATGGGCGTCTGATCATGACCGGGATTTATGTATGAGTATTATTATGCTTTTCTTACTGAGTCTGTCGACTCACAGTTCTACGTTTATGTGTAGGTAAAGGCAAGGCTAAAGCTGATGGACCGTGAGCGAGCTTGTGAAGATTGTACATGTCGGGGCGGTTAGGCCTGGAGCGTACGATCATCGGGACAGCGAGGCTGATTTTGTAACTGGTCGCTAGGCGACATTTATTTTGTGTATCAGTTAAACAGTTAAATCTTTTTGTAAATGATTTTATAATCGGGATCCCGAGTCTTTTGTAATATTATTTTATAAGTTTAATTAAAAAGCAAAAATTTAAATTAATCACGTTTTTCCATAAACCTCGTTGATTAGCAACGAGCTGCACAACATGTTTAAAAATCACGTAATACGCCTATGTTAGTTAGGGTGTTACAGAAATAATGTGTTGATACCATAAGTTAATTTATAATTTGTTGAGGGGCCAAATTATAAATACCCAAAACTCATTCTAAGATGAGTCTATAAATAGGTAGTGGTTCCCAAGAAACACTAGGGTTTCTGTATTCTCTTCTTCCCCATCAGAGAAAATACTTTAGAAAATAGTGTACAGGTCGAAAGCCTAGTCTAAAGCATTTCCACATTTGGTGATGTCCAGCTGAGGCAAGGCCTTATAGGCCACATGAAAATAAATTGGACTCCAGAACAGTTAGCAGGGACTTTATTGGTTATTCTGAGCGATCTAGGGGCTATAAGTTTTATGATCCCACTGTCAGAAATATTTTTGAGACGGGAACTGCAACATTTTTTGAGGATGTTGAATTTGGGGGGAGAAATAAGGTTAGAGACATTGTTTTCGAGGAGGAATTGAATTCAAACTCAGTTCCTACTATCATTTTAGACAATGTTCAGGCTTCCACACCTGTCATTGATCAAGAAATGAATCCGGAACCTCAACAAGACAATGTTGAACAACTCCCAAATCAAGATGAGGCTATTGTTCTAGAAGAACAAATTCAACACCCTCAAGAACAAGATCCATTAAAGAAGTCCACAAGAGAGAGAAGAAATACTATTTTAGATGACTATTTTGTATTTCTTCAAGAACATGAGGATGAAATTGGAATGATGGAAGATGATCCAATCAACTTGCATCAGGCCATGAAAAGTTCTAACTCTCAAAAGTGGATTGATGCCATGAATGAAGAGAATAAGTCTATGCAAGACAATAAAGTTTGGGAAGTTGTCCCATTACCAGAAGGTGTAAAACCAATTAGTTGTAAGTGGATACTTAAAACCAAGAAGGATGAATATGGTAATGTGGTGAGATCTAAGGCACGTCTTGTAGCAAAAGGCTATACTCAGAAACAAGGCATTGATTATCCAGAGACTTTCTCTCCGATTTCATCGAAAGACTCTTTTAGGATAATATTGGCACTTGTTGCTCATTTTGACCTTGAGTTACATCAGATGGATGTTAAAACAGCATTTTTCAATGTTGACATTGATGAGACAATTTATATGGAGCAAGCAGAAAACTTTGTGGTTGGTGACCCAATGAATATGGTTTGCAAATTAAAGAAATCCATCTATGGGCTCAAGCAAGCTTCTCGTCAATGGTATCACAAGTTTCATCAAGTAATTATCTCATTTGGTTTTGAGATGAATATTATTGATGATTGTGTATATCACAAGTTCAGTGGGAGTAAATACATATTTCTGGTTCTATATGTCGATGATATATTGCTTGCCACTAATGATATAGGTTTATTGCATGAAACCAAGAGATTTTTATCTAAGCAATTTGAGATGAAAGATCTTGGTGACTCCTTTTTTGTTTTAGGAATTCAAATACGTCGAGATCGTTCTCAGGGTATTCTTGGATTATCACAAAAGAGTTATATCGATAAAGTACTCAAAAGGTTTGGCATGCAATATTGTAGACCAGGTGATACCCCTGTTGCTAAAGGAGACAAATTCAGTCTTGGTCAATGCCCTAATAGCAGCCTTGAAATTCAGGAAATGAAAAAGATTCCCTATGCATCAGTTGTAGGGAGTTTAATGTATCTTCAGGTATGTACGCGTCCAGATATTGCGTACATTGTTGGGATGTTAGGCAGATATTTAAGCAACCCTGGTATGGACCATTGGATAGCAGCCAAGAGGGTTATGAGGTATCTTCAGAGAACAAAAGATTACATGCTCACATACAGGAAATCAGATCATTTAAAGGTCGTAGGGTATTCTGATTCTGATTTCACTGGATGCCAAGATAGCAGAAGGTCTACATCAGGCTACATTTTTCTGTTAGCTGGAGGAGCTATATCCTTGAAAAGTGTCAAACAAACACTTATAGCTTCTTCCACTATGGCAGCAGAATTCGTAGCGTGTTATGAGGCATTAAATCAGGGACTATGGCTGAGAAACTTTGTCACTAGGCTGCGTATTTTGGAGAATGTTGAAAGACCACTTAAGGTATTTTGTGACAATAAATCAGCAGTGATGTATTCCAATAACAATAGGAGCTCATCCAAGTCAAAGCATATTGACATAAAATTCCTAGTTGTGAAAGAAAGAGTGCAGAGTGGACAGATATCCATAGAGCACATTGGGACAAACTCCATGATAGCGGATCTGCTCACAAAAGAATTACCGCCCAAGGTCTTTCATGAGCACACTACTCATATGGGTGTAGTATTACTTGAGGATATCATGATTGAGTGGGAGTTTGTATTTTCCTTGCTTTATGTTTATTTAAGACATTTATGGATTTGGTTAGTTTCTGATCAGAAATAAAGGTTTCAGTTTATTCACTCTGTTTTGTTATATTTAAGTCTGACCTCACTTTGGTTTAAGGAGGACCAGTTGGAAATAGGCATGTTCGGTCCACATTGCATGTAATTTCCATGCTACACATCCATGATTGATCTATGTCATTTGGCTATATTTGTATATGTGACCATTGATGGGTTTAGTCATGATTGATATGACGAAAATCGCTTTGATCCTATATGGGTATAGTTGATGGACGAGATTGTTGTAAATATCTTTACATAATAGCAAATTTTGAGCTCATAAGGTTATACATTTAACAGATAACATATGTTGCCCAAGTGGGAGATTGTTGGATTAAAATCCTATGTGGGCACATATGTATAATGTATATGCTATTATAATGTGTGATACAAAATTAAGTGACCAATTATGTTATGGGTATTAAAAGGGTATTAAATTGTCAGGGAAATAATGTGTAGATACCATAAGTTAATTTATAATTTGTTGAGGGGCCAAATTATAAATACCCAAAACTCATTCTAAGATCAGTCTATAAATAGGTAGTGGTCCCCAAGAAACACTTCTGTATTCTCTTCTTCCCTATCAGAGAAAATACTTTAGAAAATAGTGTATTCTTGGAAGATCAAAACCTTCTCTGCAATCTCTAATAATGGCTTCAGGTTAGTGCTTCCGCTCGTATTTTATCATCTTCTTCTTCTTTAATTTAGCAAAGGTTATTTATGATTTAGGGTTTTCTATATTGAAGCACTTTAGGAATATGTTCAGATCTGTGATTTATATATTTCTTAAGTGTTTTATAAATCCTAATAATTAAAACTATATTCCACTTCTTATACCTTTCCTAAAATAAATTCTACCATAATTCTTAGGCAAGCAAACATGGCTCCAAGAAGAGAAATGCATCTTACTTCTATTTCCCAACTTATCCTAAAAAAAATCTCTACACATTTTATCAATTTCAACAGTTACTTTTTGAGGCAAAATAAAAATGTTCATCCAGTAATTCTTGATACCCAATAGAACAAAATGCACTAACAGAGATCTACTTGTAAAAGATAAACGGTGGCTGGCCCAACCATGTAACTTCCTTTAAATATTATCCACAATACCATTCCAATCTGAAGCCTTCCACTTGGTAGGTCGTAAGTTAACCCGTCGAGATTGATCTAAAAAACAATAAACCTAGCCCTAGTTTGTCTCGTGTCGCCCCATTAACCAAATGCAATACCCCAATCACTGCAGGCTCATTAAAGCCTGCTGAGATTGGTCATTACAGTTTAAAATTTTTATTAAACGTCCCAATTTTTTTCCCATTCTCTTCTTCTTCCCAAAATATTTTCCCTTTTCTGCTCTCAAAACCAGTTTGAGAACGCCGAAAAGTTTCATCCAAAAATTCCTAAAATTTCATCCAAAATCTAGCTTTCTTATCTCCATTTAATTACTACTACACTACAAAGAAAATGTAAGTTTAAATAATTTTTATTGGTGTATATTTCTTTATATTTGTACCCTAAATTTGTAGCTTTTTTTAGTTTAAAAGGTTGAGTAAATTTACAAAATGCTAAATTATATTTGGATGTTATAGATTCAAACTCATTTGGGTAAGCTTCGTACAACACTAAGGACGCTTGGAAATTTGTTGGAGCTTAATTTGTGTAAGATTTTAATTTTTTTGTTCTTTTTTTTTTTTGTTTGTCGAAAATGGCGGTGGTTATGTTTTGTTATCTTTTTCTATATTTTTGAGGTTAATATAGTGGGTACTCTTTAAAGTTTAAACAACCCTATAATAACTTGAAAAATCATTTACATATATTTTAGGGTAATTTTTTATATTATTTTTGGCCGAAAATTTAATAATAATATATTGAGTGTGTATTTTTTAAAATGATGTTGAGATATATACTATGACTTATACTTAATAAATATTTTTTTAGAAAATTGTAAAATTTATTTTTTGTCACATCCATTATTTTTTTCTAATTTTGTAAGTTTAGATCAAAATAATAACTTTTGTTTTGTGTGTATTTAATTAAAATATTACTTATATAAATATATTTCAATCTAGTTATTTTGGTGGAATCTTGAAAAATTTATCTTTCTCAAACAGTATTTTTACAAATATGTATATGATTTTTTTTGTTGTATATAGTATATATTGTATTACAATTGTGTAGTTGTTACTTTAATATAGTTTTTATTTTATAAGTTTCTATTTTCTTAGTTTATAAGCTCTATAAATATGATATGATTTAAAAACTTTTTTTAATATTTTTTGTGTGGTGTAGGGTTAAACTATGGCTAATTTTTTAATAATTTATTTTCTAGATATAGTAAATGTAATTTATTAATTAAATTTTATTTTTTTTTTGTTTAATTTATTAGAATTGACAAGTTTCATTTTGGATATGCACATTAGTTGTTAGAACGTAGAAAAGTTTGGCTTAAAAAGTTTAGAATATATATCACCTCAACAAAACTGTACAACTTTACAAAGTGAAATCAAATTTTCTTGATGGTTCATTATTAGAGATATTTAGAATTACTCATTTCTTTGTTCAATGATATAATAATAATGTTAGAGATTAAATGTGTGTTGTGATGATAACGGAAGGTTAAAACTTCTATTTTTTAGTGAAGTTCTAGAAAATTTGTGTATTTTGGAGATATAAGAAAAAAACTTATTGTGTGTTGTGGGTTGTGTTTATTAGCAAAGACTAATTATACTTATTGTCAAAATTTATGAACTAATTACAACATATATTACGATATAATACTTTATTATATTATGAGATGCATTAGATATATCTTCTTATAGTGTACTAAAATTATATCTTATAAATTTGCATATATAATTAATTAATAGCAAGGGAAATTAAAAAAAATTACAGCATTAGCATATCTCGGTGGGTTGTTTGAAGACTATCGAGATCGACCAATCTCAAGGGGTCGGGCCAGCCAAGATAAGTGTGTCAAAGTGCTAAATTGTGTTCAAAATGTACCTAATTTGACGGGCGAAGATTGTCAAGATTGCATAATCAATAACGGCGAGCATGGACCCCCGAGATTGCTAAAAGCAACAACGGGCTTGGACCGCTGAGAGAGCGCTACTATAAAAAAAAAAATTTGTTTCGGTTTTTAAGTGACATATAAAGATTTTGCATGGGTTGGTGTACCCGACGCTATAAGCGTAAGCGCAAATAGTGATTTTTTTTACTTCATTTATGAACCTACGCTAATTGATTATTTCTTCAGTTACGAACCATAGAAAAAAAAATGTTTTTGCTTTGGTTCATAGCTGAAGCAAAAAATTAGTGGATTGACGCTACTTCAGTTATAAACTGAAGCAAAAAATTTCTTTTAAAAAATTAAAAAAAAAAAAAAAACTGGTAATTATAACCAGATCGATGCCACACGAATTTTTTCAATTTCACACAATTTTTTCAGTTTCACATAAACAAATTTAACATCTCAAATTTACAACAATCTCAAATTTTTTCAGAGAAGGGAGAGCACACCACCGCACGCCACGACACCACCACCACCACCCCTACCACCGCAAACCTAAAAAAAAAGGAAATATATATTTGATTCAAAATTGAGAGATCGAAAGAGGGAAAGATACATATATATATATATATAGAGAGAGAGAGAGAGAGAGAGAGAGAGAGAGAGAGAGAGAGAGAGTAAAGTGACTGAAGTGGTGGTTATGCGATGGCTCTTGTTTAGGCGGTTGGCGATGGGCATCTCGGCAGTCTCCGATAGGCACTTCGGCTGGGCAATATGGGGGTGTGGCTGATATGGAGAGAGAGAGAGAGAGAGAGAGAGAGAGAGAGAGAGAGAGAGAGAGAGAGAGAGAGAGAGAGAGAGAGAGAGAGAGAGGGGTTGGTGCGGCTGGGTGTGATATTTAGGTTAAATTTTTTTAAGTTAGGATTTTTTAATTGGGCCTGAAGCCTATTGTATATTATATATAGGAATAATTACATAAGGCACTATTTTTTGTAAAATATTTACATTTTTACGTTCAAAGAATATTTTTTTACATTTTTACGGTTTTCTAAAAAATAACAAGAAAACAACATAAAATCAACAAGAAAACTACATAAAAGTAACATGAAAATAGCATCAAAATAACAACAAAAAATAACATACAGCTAACAAAAAAATAACAACAAATTAACAAGATTACAACATAAAAAGACCGTATTTTCTGTAAATAAAATAAAAAAAAATCGTAAAAATTTTTAAAATTCTGTGAAACCGTATTTTTGTAATTTTTTTTGTTGTTTTTGTTAAATAATCCCTTATATATATATATAAAAAAAAATATATATTTTTGCTTCCGCGAATAACAGTCGCAAATTTTTTAACCTCGGTTTACAACTGAAGCCAAAGAAATTTGTATCTTTTTTCCACTGAAACAAAAAGTAAAAGACAATTTTTAAATTTTTCACTTTTTTTTCTCGGTTCCTCTTTTAGCTTTACTATACTAGCTGACAATAGTTGTTTTCTTTTAGCTTGGGTTATGTACAAAAGCATAAAATCTTGACCTATTTTTTACCTCGGTCAATGATTTTGATGAGACGCGTTAACTGACGTATATTATGTATTTTGTAGTAGTGTAGGTCCATATTAAATCTCGACGCTTAAATAATCAGCCGGTACAAAATAGGGAGCCGTGCCCGCGGTAATAGGCCTATTTTTTTATTGTGTAATAAAATAATATTTTTCATTACTGATATATTCCTTGATACACGAGAACCAATAAGTTTGAAAAACCCCTTGGAGAATGTCTCATCGGAATTGGGTTAATGAGTTTTGGGTTAATGAGTTTCTAAAGATGCTTGTTGTTAGGTAAATAGTACTTGAGTTAAATTTAAAAAAAAAATAGAAAAAGAGTAAAGAAGGAAAACAGAAATAGCTCATTATCTACGAACCTGGTGTTGGAAGTAGAACAACCATACTTGGCGCGCGCGCACACACATATATATTATATTATATGTTATAGTACTGTGTTCTGTGTTCAATATTGATGACTATAATCAGAGTGGCTGTTTGCGAAGTCAGTCACATGGATTCCTCTGACCACATCCGACACCTGAACAAAAGGCTGTGAATTTCGCTGTTTGTTTTTTTCGTTTTCTCTCTAATTTCCTCTTTCATTGTTATAGATCTTCACTAGAATCTCTGGCTTTTCACCAGCTTTTCGTCATCTTTCTCTTTTTCACGTCCAAGTGTCCGACCACATTATTACCAAATGAACACATAGTCACGTCTTCAACTAAGATTCTTCCATCTCTCCTTTTTTTCTTTTTAGCCAAAACATACAATTTATAACTTAATTTCTCGTTGGTTTTAGAGTGCACTCATACACCTCTTTTGGGCTGCCGCATAAGAGTGGTATTATATTACATAATAAATAACACTATATTTTGATAAAGTAATGTATTGTATTAATTATTACGACCAAAAATTTTATACAATGTATGTTGTATTATTTAATACATAACAAATAGTTCCTATAAGTTTCTATTATAATATTTACAAAGGATTCACAGTCAACACGAATCTCCAATCCAGACCTGGGACCCAGACCCGTACCCGGACCCGGACCCGGACCCCGGCCGGACCCGAACCCCGGACCCAGGACCTGGGACTCGGACCCTAGACCCCGAACCCCGAACCTGGACCCTTACCCGATCCCAGACCCCGGCACCGGACCCCGGACCCAGATCCCAACCCGGACCCCGACCCCGACTTGGACCCATACTCTGACCCGGACCCAGACTCGGACCCGAACCCAAACTCGAGACCCGAACCTGGACTCGGAATCCGATCCGGACCTGAACCCGGACACAGACCTAGACCTAGACCCCGCCCCGGACCCAGACCCCGACCCAGTACCTGGACCCGGGACCGAGAGCCGGACCGGGACTGGGACCGGGACCAGGACCCGAATTAAATAATACTAATACAATTCAATATATTAATACAAGTCAATACCAAGCATATTATTATATTAAACAATGCTAATACAATATACTACAACATAATCCAACACAATACAATACAATACGTCATACTAAACGATCCCATCATGTATTCTACATTTCAATAATACTTGCTCATTTTATAGAAAGGGGTTACTATAGGGATATTTTTGTACATCCTTCAAAATTTTGATAAGTATAAAATAATTTATATGTCAAAGAAAAAGTATTACTATAAAACATTAGTAGTATCTAGTACTATTTAAAGGTAGTATCTTTTAAATAGTTAACAATATTTTATATTAGTTATTACATAATTGACTTAATACTTAATTATAATATTATACACCATTAATATCTTTTAGCAATTTTTTTAAAGAAAATAGTGTTCAAATTATATATATTTCACAAACGTATAAAATATAAACAGTATGTATATAATAAAGTGTTTAAATTTTATTTTCGACGCGTTTGATTATTTTGAATTTCTTAAAAATTTAAAGTATATCTTAGATAATTATAATATATATTGTCATATAAAAAAAAAAAAACTTAAAATTAAAACTATCTAAACATCGAAAACACAAATAAATACATCAATACACAAATGTTTAGGAGATGCAAAATAGATTTCTCTTAAGGTACAATAATGTTTATTGTAATAACAACTAAAGTACTTCTTTCAAACACTACTACAAATATCTAAATTCGCGACGGTCTTGAGAACGATTTTTTTTGTGGACTCTCGCTAAAAAAAATTAAGTAACTATTTAAAACCGTCGGGAAAAATGAGTATTCTCGAAAGTTTTTAACAGTAGCTAAAAAAATAGGCGACGTTTATTATTAAAAACGAGATTTTTTTAAAAATTATTTAACCCCTATACCCGGCGGTGTAAAACCGTCGGATATAGTATAGCCGAAGGTATACTATACCCAACGGTTTTAAATTGTCGGGTATACCCCATTTAATTTTTCTTTTCTTATATATACTACAAAAAGGGGAATTCCCGACAGTTCAAAACCGTCAGGTATAAAATATCACTTACTTCTTGCTACATTTTCCACGTGCCAACCTACTTCTTTTCTATTTCCCACAGGCCCAAACCCATACATTTCTTCTCTATTTCCACACCCTAAAACGAAAATCTGAACCCTCCAAAACCCCACCCACGCCTCTGCACCATCGCCCTCCTCTCTTGTCCTCTTTCTCCCTCTCTCGATCTCCCTTTCTTCTCGTCTCTCTCGTCCATCGATCTCCGCCCACCCCTCCTCTTGTCAGTCTCCCTCTCCTCTCTGTCGCATACGTCAGACCACTACCATCTCCCGTCGGTGTCCCTCTCATCTTCATCTCATACGTCGGACTACCACCACTTCCCGTCCATCTCCCTCTCTCTCTTTCTCTCTCTCTGAGCTCGATATAAATGCATTTATTTATTTATATACTTTTTTATTTATTATATATATTTATTTTGTTATTGCATAAATTTAATATGTTTTAAAGTTAATTGTTATTGTAATGAAATTAATTAGTTGTTTTATTTTAATTTAGGTAAAATTATAAAACTAGTTCAGGAAAAAAAAAATGGGAGAAAATACAAATTTTTGTATTTTTTTTCTCTTTTTTACATTCTCGACAGTTTAAAACTGTCGCGTATAATAGGGTATAGGCGACGGTTTAAAACCGTCAAGAAGTCCACATTAGCGACGGTTTTTAATTGTCATCTATTTTGCCCGTTTTGCGACAGTCGTATAGGCACCAACGGAAATACTTTAAACGACTGTTTACAAACGTCGGGAAAAACTATTTTTGTAGTAGTGAAAACACTGTACTACAAATTTCATTTTCTTTACTTTGTCTTAAATCATTACATTACCCTATAAAATTAATATTTTTTTTAAAAAAAAAATACCACAAATAAAACCTATACTCTTTATATCTTTTATAAAATACTAGTCGGAGGCACACGTGCTCCGCACGTGTATTCAACACGATTTTTTATTTTGAGGGGACTCATTTATTATAAAAATATGAAAAATTTTATTTGCATCCCACAAATTAACTACAAGAAATGTCATTTTTGTCAGGACATTTTTGTGTTGGCAAAAGTTTAGTATTACGCTGGTAAAATAAAATTTACTCAGATGCATTGGCAAAAGAGATTGGCAAATCAACGTTGGTATTAGAATTTTTACCAGCACAAAATGAAAAGCGCTGGCAAAAATAACTTTTCCCAGTGCGTAAATACACTGAAAAAGTTAGATTTTAGTCACTACAAATATGCACTGGTAAAACTTTGACTTTTTTGCCAGTATAGTTTGCGAGCGCATTAGCGAATTGTGCTGGTAAAAGTGACATTTCTTATAATGTATAATAAGTATATAAAAAATAAACTTAAAATAATTTTTAAAAATCACTCTTAATATTTTTTTGATTTATTTTTCTCACATTATATTGTGTTAATTTTTGTATTTATTTTAAAAAAAGTCATAATTATTTTTCAAATTTATATAATTTTTTTTTATATTTTTCTAATAGAATTTCGTATAATTTTTTATTATAATATTTAATTTTTTTTGATAGATTTATTTTTTAACAATTTGAATTGAAGGAATTTTGATTAAAAAAAAACTACTATAAATACAGATATAAATTTTATTTAAAATAAAAATTATTAAAATATAGTGCATTTATAAATTTTTTAAAGTGTAAATAAAATTCCCCTAAAGATATTTGTGCTCACTGCCCACATTAAACAAAAATTATAATCATTTATACTAAATTAATTTTGTGGAGCTTTCTTACTATTTTACTTTACAATTATGAAATTAGAAAATACATATATTTTTTAAGTGTGATATTTTTTTAGTAAAGGTTATGGCTCTCACACATCAATAAATGGGTTTATAAATCTATTATTTTAATAATCTAAAGTGACGGAGAGAAAAGTAATTATCACATATATATATATATATGTATTTATATAACTAAAATTGTGTTTCTTTATTATTTTTTATTTAATAAAATAATAAGTAAATTATTTCCATTAATTGAAATAATTTTTTAAATTTTTTGTATAAAATAATATACTTTTAAGTTATTTTGTACAAAGATAAATTATTATTCATTAATTAAATGTGGGATATTAAAAGATTTCAAAAATAATTTTTTTAAAAAAAAAGATTACAATATGTATGGTTGTTTGATTTAGATTTTTTTTTTTTGAGTTATAAAAGAACAATTTATTATTTTTTGTAGTTTAATATTTAATAAAAGTTAATTAAGTTTACTTAGTGGAACTCAAAAACATTCTTTTTTTTATAAAGGTTATAGATAGAAAAAAAAAAAAAAAAGAAGAAGGAGAATTTGGTAATTTACTTTTGGGAAGCCCAAAACCACATTCTCCTTTTTATATAGTTATAGATATTTATTTCAAAGATATAATATCAATATATACATACACATAAAAAAAAAAGTTAAAATTATTAGTTTTATTTTTGGCATTTTTTAATTTGACAACAATATTTTATTTTATTTATTATAATCGATAGTATATATATATTTATATCTTTTTTATATATTGTGATTGATTTATACATTAAAAAAAATAGATATGTTAAACGTTTCTATGAAAAGTTTGACAATATATTAGATTTTTAATGTTATAAAATTAATTTAATTGTGGTTTCCCTTGATTGATTAATTAGGTATTAAATGGTGAATTTTGAAATTGAAGTCTTTTTTTTTTAAAGAAAATGTCCATTCATAAGACAATAAACCTCACGGTCATTACAACAAATATTCTTAGGAATAGTATCAACATCAATACAACCATAGTAGTTATGGGTAAAAGCCCAGTTGGCCACGTTATGCGCCATAAAATTACACGATCTGGCCGTAAAATAAAATAAACATGTAATGAAGGAAGGAGCGATTCTTTTACAAAATAAGAGTAGATTTCAATTTTCCATCGAGGGCCCAAGTCGTTGAGAGTGTTGATCACTATCTTTGAATCGCTTTCCACAAGGATAAATTGGCGTACTTTGTCATTTGTGACCTCAAGCGCCAAGCAAACTGCAACAGCTTCTCCACACAGGGCATTGAAAAATTCCATTTTGCCCGTAAACACCCAAATCAGCCTGCTTAGGTGATCTCTAGCAACCACTGCTACGCACATATGCTCCCTATCAACCTTAGCATCGCAATTTATTTTTATCCAATCTTGGGGGAGGGTTCCAGTTAGTGGTGGGGGGGGGGTGTCGGGGAAGATATAGGAATAGTAGAATCTTTATAATCTGCATAAGAGTGAGCAATATAGTCAATACATTGATTCACACTATCCATTCTATTAGTGTGTACCTTATCATTCTGGACCTGCCAAATCGTGTCAATTACAATAGAGGCATAAAGGAAAAACTCATATGTATTTATATTCCTGCCTTTTAGATTCCACAAAAATTTCACCCAATCCCACATACGAATTCATGTTCCTGTAACGGGAAAAATGCCCCAGGGAAAAGATCGTCATAAATGAAAAGCCAGGTTGCAATGAAGAAATACGTGCTTAATGGATTCTTCATCAACACCACAAATTGGGCACATACTATCCACTATATGAAATCGCTTAAGTAAAGCTTCCTTAACCGGAAGGGCATTTGAGAGGATGCTCCACCACAGCACTTTATGGCGTTCCATGATCTTGCTGTTCCACAATTTATTCCAGAGAGAAGGGGCAACCTCACAGTGAGGGAATCATTGAAGTGCTTGGATTAAGTAGGCCGTTTTGCAAGAGAAACGACCAGATCCTTCCTTCGTCCAAATCTAATGGTCTTTTCCTTGACCCGAAGGGTTACCCCCTTTTTAGAATGACAACCACTGTCTCACGAGTAAATAAGTTATTCAGTTTAATTATGTCCCAACTACTTGGTTTCGTCAAAAGCTCTGTCACCAAAGTGTATGAGCATGAGTGATTATTAGAAACTTGTGGGTAGAATACGTTGCCATGTGTGATCCAGAGGTCCTCCCAAATGTTCGTGTCCCTACCATCAGTGATAGCTTTACAGGCCCCTCTCCTAAGGATATCATTAGCCTTCACCACACTCTTCCAGAACCAGGAGTCTGAGGTTTTAGCCTTGCATCTGAGGATATTCTGTCCCTTGAGGTATTTAGGTTCGAGAATTCTACAACATAACAATTGGCACCCTGTAAGCAGCTTCCAGCCCTATTTAGCCAGGAAGGTCTGGTTCATCTCTCTTGTTTCCTAAACCCAAGTCTGCCCCGAGATTTAGGGAGGCACAGCTTGTCCCCAAAATTGAAGTCAATCAATATAAAAAGAAGTAAACTTGCCTTATATAGGTATGATTATGTAGCTATAGAATTGAAAAAACTGTCAAGATTAATCAAATCGTTTAGGTAAGTTTCCCTATGAGATTTGGATGATTGAGTCCGTCTATGAGCTACAAAATATAAGTATATTGTCTATCAATACTTATACTAGCTTCTAGGTTAGTTATATTTTTCACTGCTTTGTATTTTAATTCATATTTTATAGCAAGTAGTGTTTGTTTTATAAAGGAGAATGTGTTCAACTCTACCTCTATTTTTATGTCTTTGTAATTATTTTGTGTAATCAAACAAGTCAGCAAATGAGAAGAAAAAAAGTGCAAGCCGTCAAGAAAAGGTTGTTCAAGTCTTGTATCAAGTGGAAGTAAACACTCTTCAAGTTGATCGAATGGAATTCGAACACTGAAAGTTTTAGTAAGGTTTATTTGTCAAGGTAGAATCACTACTACAAGAAAGGACTTTTAATCCCAATTTTTACGGGTATTTATCTCGATTCTTGCTAAAATAAGAATTGGGATATATGCTAGTGGGATAAAAAGTAGGGGTGTTCATTAAACCGCTCAAACCGCCCGCACCACACCGCACCGCAAAAAAAATACGACTTGAAATTCTTTGCAGTGCAGTCGCAGTTTGAATTTTTCCCAAACCGCGCAGTGCGGTGCGGTTTGCGGTTTTGAATTTTTAATATGCGGTTCAAATCGCACCGTACCACACATGATAAAAATACCAACATTTATATTAATTTAGTCTAATATGTGAATGTCCAACCTAAACCCCACTAATTATTGTATTGTTGAAACTTAAATTTTTTTTTCATATTTATTGTCAAGCCTTATGGCATTTTTGACAAGTGTTGCTCAAGCTTTATTATATATGTGATAGTTTAATTATTTGGTGATAGTCTAAACTGCAGAAACTGCAAAAATCGCACCGCACCTCACTATTTTTTTAGGAGCGGTTTTTGCAGTTTTTTAGTTTCGCGGTGCAGGTGAAGTTTGGGAAATTCAAAAAAATTATGTGCAGGTTGGTTTGAAAAAATGGTCAAAAACCGCACCACCCGCACCACGAACACCCCTAATAAAAAGTATAAATAATAACCGGGATAAAAAGTTACTTTTTATCCTAGTATAAGAGAGTACCTTTTATCTCAGTTTTTTTATCCCACTTTTTTCATTTCATTCAGATTTATTACATTTCAAATTTTAATATATTTTTTTTCTTTTTAATACATTTATTTTTATCATACTTTTTAATATATTCTTTTTCTTTTAAAGTTATTACATTTTCTTTGATTGCAATAATTAATAAATTTAATTTTTATTTTTATAATTATATAGAGTATGTATTACAAAAATTTAACTTAAAAAAGATTATTTATATAGTTTCTAAAAATAACGGTAATAATTACTGACTTCAATTAATAAATAAACACTTTACATTGTTTATAAATCTCTTAAATACTACACATAATTAAATACTAGTGTTTTAAAAAAATAAAATAAAATACTATTGCTGAATGATTATAAATCAAAGGAAGCAATTGACTTAGGGTTGAGATGTAAAATGACTCTAAATTTGGAAACTATATTAGTAAATGTCATTTTTTTAAAAAAAATTAATAAAATAGCCAAATATAATAAATTAGTTAATAAAAATTATAAAAATACATTTACTATATATTAATTTTTTTAGAAAAAGTATATAATAATTAAATTAAGTTATATATTTTTTTAGTATTGCATAATAGTATATTGTAAAAAACGAATAAATATATTAGATCATTAAATATATACAACATTATTTGATATATTATATAACTAAAAATTAATATAGCGTAGTATAAAAATTATATACCACAAAAAAATTATAATAATACTAAATTAATATTAAAAAATAAATATCTTGCTAGCAAAATTATATATACCACTATTAAAATATGTATACATACCAAAAAATTTATACATAATACTTAAATATAATAAAATATAAATTAAATATCATCTTTAATAAATGATATACTATACACAACAAAAATCATATATCATACAACAAAAGATATATAACTACAATAAAACATAAAACAAAATAATATAATATTATTAAAAAATTATGTATACCATATTAACAAAATTATATACAACCATAAAATAGTTATACCATACTTATAAAAAATACACATACTATTCACCAAAAGATATATACTAACAATAATAATAAAAAATATATATTATTAAATACTAATATATATATATGTATACTACACTAATCGAATTATATACCATGATTAAAATATATATAACATGACAACCAAATTATATATTATCATTGTATATAATAAAATAAAAACTAATTAGATATTATTTAAAACAAATAATATATTATACAATTAAAATATTTAAAAATAATAATTAAACATATGTAGCATACAAATAAAATGATATACTCTTAACGCAAATATATTAGTCTTTTTGTAATTAATGCACTACAGAATTAATTACAGTATTTTAAATATTTTTTACGTGATTTTATAGTTAAAATCAACATATTCTACGAGTGTATTTTATTAGAGATAATAATTAGAATATAGAATACAATAATCTCATAAATAATATTTTTTTACTTTTTCTCTCTCAAATTTGTTGTCTCTTTTACTTTGGATTCTTTTCCTATTTATAGGTGTATAGGGTGACCGTTATTCTATTTAGATCCAATCATTTGTAACTGTTCATGAAACATGGATATTTCTCACGTTTTATTTTTATGCACATGGGATAATATTTAATAACCACCCAACCGCCCTTTCGTCATTATCCTTAAGTAGTTATGCTGACTATGTCGATAGCTCCTCGCTAAGTGTGAGTTGTCCTTCTTTACTGTTTTTGTAGGAAAAATGCTAAGTATAGATACAACGCTCCTCGCAGTCTTCTTTTATAATAATGTATTATTAAGGTGGCTACTTCGATATATAAAGAGCGAGATGAATGAATGTATTTATTCTATCCACACACAAATATGTGGATCAATTAGTTTCAAGCTCATATTCTCATGTATGTGGGTCCATGAGCTACAAGCTCTTATTCCTAAGTATGTGGGGCAATGAGCTACAATTTTTTGGTTCTCTCATCTTAAACAACTTTTATTATGTACTCTGTTTATCCCGAGATGGACTTATTGTCTTGCCAATCTCAACCGATAATAGTTATTACTCTCATCTCACATCTTCTTATGTGGGAACGAGTTTTAATATTTCTATCAACCATAATTCTTTAGGCGATTTATTTAAATTGCATTTAATAATACAATTATTAAGCTGATTCATATTCCTTTTGAGGTACATGTGTCAGCTTCTGATTGTTAACCGAATTTCAGGTATGACAATTACTCCCTAAAAAGTATTTTTTAATAAAAAAAAGATTTTTTAAATGTCTTCAAGGGTACTATTGTATTTTATTCCATTTAAAATTTTAATGCTTAGATTCGACAGTTCAAAACTTCAAGGCACGTTATTTCTTTATTTAATGCTCCATATGTTCTTTTCTTGTACAATTCCCATCCGTTTGATTAGATCTCTTTTGATCGAGCAGTTTCCACCTTTTAGGTGTAAATTTTAAACTTTACACTATTTTCGCTATTTTCAACCCACGAACCTTCAAGCTTCAAAAAATTCTCAACCATCTTCTCACCTGAACTTGCATGCCTTCTCTGTCTTTCACATTTTTTCTGCGAGTTTCATCTGATTGCATTCATCTTACTCAAAATCCAGTTTTTTTATTATTGGAATTTCCATCGCGAAGCTCTTCATTACCCAGAATATCTCATCAAAACACTAAGTGACACTCTCTCTTGTTGATTTTTCCTCTGTGCTTTTGATTTTAATTTCTTGGTATATGTTTTCTTTTCTGCATCGTTTTGTTGTTTTCGGTTTGAATGTTTGAGTAATTTAGGGCTCAAAAATTTAAGGTTATGTGATTCGCAGATTATGGGCTTTGTTTGTACTCTATTTTTCCAAGAATCGGGCATTATTATCTATAATCATGTCCCAATTTATCCTAGAATTTACAATCCCAGAGCTCTTAAAATCAGTTTCTCCTCAATTTTCTGCCATTGAATTTAAACTCAAGGCTAGAGGACCTCAAACCATACTTGAAATAAATGATGCGAAAATTAGGAACTACCTCATTAAATCTGGTCAAGAAGAAACCTCTTACCATTATAGGCAATTATTACAAGAGGTTATTGAGAGTATGCGTTATTATTTGCGAGAAGCATCTTAGCTTGAATCTTCCAATTTAGTTGATATCCCCTTAGCGAGGTCCATGTTTTTACCTCCAGTCATTGTTACTTTTTCACTAGGTGACTTAGACTTTGAACTTGTGGCTCAGAAAGTTCATAAATCAAAGACCCCTAGGATCCCACTGTCACCTTTGAATCCAAGTTGATAGAATCCAAAGTCAGTCCATTGGACCTTATGTTGGGGATTTCTTAAGGTCATGCAGCATTAAGAATGAGCAGGGGTGTTGCACTAGGTCTTTTGCTCAGGGGGGATTCAGGTATTATCCCCCTGAATTTCTAGTCAGAGATGAAAGCCTTCCAGAATAGGCCCTTGGAGCCTTGAACATATAAGAGTTGGAGCAGTCCTTCCTCTCAAGGAGTACTTTAAAGACTTCTGCAACTACCTTGGCATTGACTCGTTTCAGTTGGCATCAAATTCATATAGGATCCTGGCCTGTTTAAAATCTCTCTACCATATTATGAAGTGAGAATGTCCGACCCCACTTGAAATTCTCTACTTTTATTATGTCAAAGCTTGTCTTACGAGGAAGCGCAGTGCAGGAGGCTTATATTACCACAGGACCCACACCAATGATCACAAGATTATTGTGAGGTTATCCAACAAAAAGGAGTTCAACGATGACTTCTTTTGGACCTATGGTCTTTTCCCAATCAACACAACCAAGTTTCAAATTATAAGTAAGTTAAAAACCCTTCTCAAATTCTTGGTTATGAGTTTTTCTTCTTGTTTTTTATACACTTTCTAATTCTGCTATTTGTTGTGTTTCCAGCGATCACTAGGAGACCTATCCATACTCCTGAGATCGAGAAGAGGCACGTGATTCTTCTTGGTGTTCCCTATGGTCTGTGAGCGGTAAATTTTTTGCTGCATGATAATAATTTGAAGGCTTGCGCCCTTCTCGGCAGAGATCAGTCTACCAATGACTTCAAGATCCCCAAAATTTTAGACAGGCAGCAAGTCCCAATGCCTACTGATGAGGAGGATCGAGACTACGTGGCTCACAACCATCATCTGAGGAATATATCCCCTTTGGGAAGCAGAAGATGATGCTTCCCGAGGTAATAAATTTAGTGCTTGTGGAAGGTCCCCAATTATTCTTAGGCCTGAGCGAACAACATAAGTTCAATTTAGAGATAGCCAATATAACTTCTATATCTGGAACCGTGAAGATCTCATCACTCATAGGTTTGATAGTTGGTACCCTAAACATCATGTCCAGTCGAGTTGTAACAGTTCTTATTTTGGGATCGCTAGTCAATGCGGCACTAATTTTGATAGGGTTGGATGTTCAGATTGGAACTTGTCTCCACTTAATCCCTTTGGCCTTTAATGATTATTGGTTCTAGGAAATTTATAGTAATTATTATAGGTCTTCTTCCTCGTCTGATGATTATGGTAATACTCTTAAGTGGGAGATTAACTCACAATATTTTTCCTTTAGTTATATAAGTTTTGATTTTTTATTTTATCTCGCAGATATGGACTTCGAAAATCTTTTGTCCAACCCCTCAAGTTCTAACAAGAAAAACAAAAAAACATACTGTCACGTCAGACATTGCCTCTGCTTCAAAACAAGAGCCTTTGAAAAGGATTAAAAAGTCTAATAATAAGAAACGTGCCTCGACTCAGCTTGTAATTGAGTAAGAGGAGACCTCTGCGACTTCCTCAGCACCTGCTACTATGAGCACTGGTGAACAGGCTTTAGGGTCTATTGATCAGGTTAAATTCTTAGGATCTCAACCTGAGATGGTACTCTTGGAGCCTTCTTGCCCCTGCCATCTTTTACAGGTATTGAAGGTTCACAAGTTTGGTCGTAGTACGCTACCACCTGTTGGTGCCATTATAAGTCTTTCAGCAAGATGATTGGAATCCGATCAACAGAGCCGACTTCCAAAGTCTAACAGCGAGGAGTGCTGATCTTTTACTCTTATGTGGCTCAGCAAAGGGGCCTCCATAGTATCAACCAGCTAAGCACTAAAATTTTTATGTCCAATGAATAACACGAAGTCGTTGCAAAGTAATGCAACGACTCTCAGTTAGAGATTTCTTGATTAAAAAAGAAGGATGAAGAACAAGGCACTGTTCGAGAGTCGAATGGAGACAGACGAGGTTGTTGCTTATCGAGAGGGGTCATCATCAGGGATACACTTGGATGACTAGTGGCACTATCCTCATTAGGATTGGGGTAAGACTCCCCACTATGAGGCCTACTTTGGTCTTGCCTTAGCGGGACATTGTCCCTTCTCTCTTTTTCTCTGGGCAGGCCTTGAAACTGGTCAGCCTTGCCATATGCTCTTTCAAGCACAATTTGACTGTCATTGGATTGATAGGATGGCGACCTTATTTCAGACGCATTTGGTCCCCCTGGCCCTGAGGTTACCCATGATCCCTAGGGCATTGAGTTCCCTCCGGGACATAGGGACCTTTTCCTCGAAGGGGATCCCATATGAGGGGTGGCTCTTCAACCTAAGATTCAACTCTCTCATTGAACCGTCTGATCTGGTCATTAGCCTCCTTATTTTGGTTGTTCAGCTCTGCATGATGGGCTTGGAGGATTGCGTCTTGCTGATCCATCCACTCTTAGAATTCGCATCTCTGCTGGGAAAAGGCATCTCCCATAGCATCATGTGTTTCTTGTTGAACCTGATGAAGGAAATCCGTGTGACCCTATACTCACGTGAGGTTCGTCAATACTAGGGTTGCCAACCACAGGTCTAGTCTCACCAGCATAAACATGAGGTCCAACCCCCGTGTCAGGAACTTTAGTAGTCAGCTCGACAGTGGGTCCAGTAGGAGGTTGGTCCCCTGGTCGGAACACTATGGTAGAGGTGTCAGTCGGCTGGCCAGAACGTGGTGGCTGGGTAGCCATGTTTGGGTTGGTCACAGTAGGTGGCACTTGGACATCGGGATCCGTGGCGATAGTGTCCTGTTGTTTAGTAGAATTTCCACGTCTCGTGACAGCCATGCAGAATGGAAATTAAGAAAAAAGGTGAAAGCTTTTTGAATAAGAATTTTTGGCTCTCAAAGAAAATACCAAAATATTGATTGTGAATTAGGCCAATTGACGCGAAGTTTGACTATGATCTAATTTCCATTATGACTATCCCATGTGGAATGACAATATATGTAAAAGACTAAAAAAAATTATATAGGTTCAGCCCCTTTGATTAGGTAATGATCTACTCTCCTTTTGTTGTATTCAGTCTTGAGATAATACCATGCAGATTACAGGCTGAATGAGAATGTGTGTTAGAGACTTGCAAAGTGATTAGAAGAAAATAGAGAGTTTAATGCCTTAGTACTTTTGAGCTCTTAAGTGCATTATAGAATGGATGAATTCAGGTCTCTCTCACTTAGGGTTAAGACATTTTATATAGTGTTAGGGTTTTACAAGTTATTGTTCAAAATACATAACAGATGGAAAATATTTGTGTAAAATAAGACATTTACACTCTGACGAAACTTTCCTACTGTTGTGGGCAATTCAAGACGTTTCGAAGTTGTAGGAGTGATGTGGACGATTTAGAATCTTCTAGAAGGCCGATGGGAAAAACAAGTTGTTAGGGCGTAATATATGTATTGGGTGGCTTGCCATATCTAGAGGCTGCATGGCACATGGGTTGTCCTTTTTGACCGACCAGCTACAAGTTCGACTAGGATATTGCTAATACTTGTGTATCTCTATCTTTGCTGAAGATTCTAATATCACGATGAACTTGCTTCAGAACCTTGAAGATGTAGATTTTGTAAGTTTCCATTCTCTTCGTGTTTGAGACCATCTTACAACCCTGAGATCTTGAGGGGTTGCACGACACTAACTTGGTCGGTTAGTACTGACCTGTCTCCCATGTGTCTTTCGCTTTTGGCCACGTGGAGGTGCCACATCAGATAAGTAAAAATTGGGATAATAATTATATTTTCAAAATTTGATTGATGAGTTATAAATCTATATTCAGATTTAAAACTTCCTTATGTTAAAACATGCTTATGTAATTAAACTTGTAACTCCTCTTAACTTACGAAATACACTTTATCTCATAAAATATAACTTATGCACATAATATATAAGGAAATTTGAATTTATTTGCTTACACTTAGGGTATATAAAAATTTTGAACACAAACTTACTAAAATTAAATCAATAAGCACACTTTATATTCATACCCATTATACCCTTCTCTCTTCTCTTGTCTTCTAACTTCACCATCCATACTTCATATTGCCATCTATACTGATGGTGGTCTAATGGTGGCCCGATGCTACCCATTTTTTTTTTAATTTTTTTTTATGTTTTTGTACATAAAAAAAGTAGCATCAGGTGACCATCAGACCACCATCGAATCATATCTACTACCCTTTTTTTTTTAATGTTTTTGTACATAAAAAAAGTAGCATCAGGTGACCATCGGACCACTATCAGATAACCATCGGACCATATCTACATTTATAGATGTTAAGCTCTACCATCGGACCACCATCGAACCATATCATCGGGCTACCATCGGACCACCATCGGACCTCCATCTTCAACCTTTATTCATTTTAACAACAGGAAGGTATCGGACCACCATCGGGCCTGACAAAAAACCAGTTTTTTGTCCAAAAATCAAATATGGTCATTTTCGACCCTAAATCTAACATCTACTCACAGATTACAAACATTAATCATACAATTTATTCCCTTGACAACATTGCCGATAGTGAAACTGTGGTTGATGGAGAAGTCATTGGGTCCACGGTGGTCATTGAATTCGCGGGTCCTTGGTTTGTGGTCATGGTGGTCGTGGAGAGAAGGAACCAAGGTTGTGGGTGGTGAGTTGTGGGTCGATTGTGTACTTCTCCGTGTGCGTGTTTACATAGAGCGAGAGAGAGAAGGAGGAAAGAGAGAGAGAAAATTGTTCAAATGAGAGGGGTAGAATGGATTTTAGGAAAAAATGAGATATTCTACCAATATTAAATATTTTAAGTTTAAAAAAAATAGTATAACAAATGCATAATCAATCAAATTTCCCAATATACATTACACTCTCAATAATATAATATAATGTATGACAATTTCATGTTAATATTATATTACTTATTTATTTATAAATAATATAACAATAATATTTAAAACCAACTATGATACATGAAATTTGAAAGTCCTATTCACCTTTATCGATCGAGAACCTACTATTAACCCAATAGAGAGCTAGTTAGATCAATCGGTATATTATATATATAAACATTCTGTTACACAAATGCTGATTGTTACTGTTCCTCGCATAAAATAAGGATAGTATATATGATTATGGCGGGCCCCGCACCCAACCAAACGTTTTCTTCTTATGGGGCCGTACGTATTATACAAGGGCCCCACCCGTTAGATTTGATTCATTTGTTTAGTTTATGTAGCATTTCTTTCTTCATTGGAAGGTGTTTTGGTAGAGATTAGAGAGTTTGTTCCTCGTTAGTTTTGAGGACTTGATATTATTGAAATGAGAATCATTATAGTATTATATACTCACTATGTTCCACAAGAGAACCAAGAGAATCTGCTTGTCTCACCTCTCTCTTTCTCTCTCTCCCCCTCTCCTCTGGTCTACGATAGTAACTGTTCTACAGTGAAATCTCACGTGCAACATGCTGTAGGCAGCTTCGCTTTCTTATTATTATTGGGTTGAGTTAATTAATTTATTTTATTTATAAGAAAAAGGTTTAGGACTATATCAAGGGAGAGGTGTATGAAAGATAAAAGGGTCACTTTGTTTGATATTAAGGATATATATCATAAATGCCTTGTGCTTTGGGTTTTATTTCTGTCTTGTAATTAAGCTATTTCAACATATCTTTTCCTCTATATATAGCTCACTTATTGGGTTTCTATAAAGGAAGCACAACAACACATCTCCTCATCAGCTTTCACCTCTTTCTCTTTCTTACTCTCTCTCTCTCTTTAAGCCTCCTTCTCAACAAAAGCCAAACACCCTTTATGCATTTCTGAACCATTATTAGAAAGAAAGGAAACTTTTAGCTGAAAAAAGTCGAGAAATCATCGTCATCATTATTAACATGGCTTTAGAAACTGTGGTGTATAATTCTCAAGACACATTCAACTATGTCTTCAAGGACTTCTATTCCTCTATGGTATCTCCTAATAATACTAATAATCTTTGGTACGAATTTTGCCTCCAAGAAGAAGATGAAGAACGCAAATCCCTTGTTGGGATTTTCGATAATAATCCTATAATGGACCAAACAATTCATGCAAATTTAAACTACCACCACCAATACTCTACCCCTCCTGCTATTTTTCATCAGAGCTTAACGGAGCAATTAGAATCCTCAATCTCGTCTCCTGAAGTCAGCTGTCGACCACCTCAGCCTCCGAGTTCGACTCCTCCACCAGAACCACTACCACTTGATCAATCTCCTCCCTCGTCATTCCCCTGCCATCTTATGGACCCCATTGCTGACCCTCCGGCCACAGAAAACGGGCGCAGAAAACGACGCCGTACAAGAGGCAGCAAGAACAAAGAAGAGCTCGAAATCCAGAGGATGACCCACATTGCTGTAGAGCGAAACCGCCGCAAACAGATGAACGAGTACCTTGCTGTACTCCGATCTTTAATGCCCTCGTCTTATGTTCAGAGGGTCAGTTTAATATTATTCTACCATTTTGGCTTGTATAATATAAATATTTCTGCATCCAAGTGTTAATTCTAAATTTCAAAACAGGGTGACCAAGCTTCAATTATTGGGGGAGCCATTAATTTCGTGAAGGAGCTAGAACAGTCGTTGCAGTCAATGGAGGGCCACAAGGTCAGAACAAAAGTAGAGCACGACGATCATGAAGATGATATCAGAAATTGTGGAAGATTTTCATCTAATATTTCTCATTCTTCATCTTCTTTACCTTTACCTTTGACATCTCCATCTCCACCATCGTCTTCCTCTTCATCAACTTCCACTTCTCCTAGTCCTAATTATTCCCAATCTTCTTCTCCATTTGCCGACTTCTTCACTTTCCCACAATACTCCACACGTGCGAACCACTACTACTTCAGCAACAACTCATCTGAAAATGGCCAAAGGGCTGCGGCGGACATAGAAGTGACCATGGTCGATTGCCATGCCAATATTAAAATATTGTCAAAGAAAAAGCCGAGACAGCTCTTAAAGATGGTCGCAGGTCTCGGAGCACTTCGCCTCTCTGTTCTTCACCTTAATGTCATCACTGTTCAGCAAATGGTACTCTACTCCTTTAGCGTCAAGGTTAGTCTAAATGTTTCCTTCTTTTTCTTTCTTAAAATCATTTGTGTGTATATATACATTTATATAACAGAGTATTAATTTGGCTAACTAATTTGTTTGTGGTAATTGGAATTATATAGGTTGAAGAAGGGTGCCAGATGAATACTGTGGATCAAATTGCAGCATCCGTTAATCAAATGATGCACAGAATTAATGCAGAGCTTGCTTTGATCATCTGATTATGGGAAACATTTTATTTTATATTTAAACTTTGTAATTCAGCTTTATCGGCCTCTGCCCTTTGTAATGCAATCCATTTTCATCGGCCCCTGCTTTTCTTCTTTGTCTTTTTCCTCTTTAAGTTTTACGGATAAATAGCATTTGGTACCTGTAATATGTTGCCAAACTTAACTTTTAATTTTATCAATTTTTGATCAATCTTTTTTTTTTTAACATAATTAACCTAAATCGGTATTATGTGAAGAAAAAAAAAATAGGGCTATTTACAAAAATATGAAAAAAAAAAAAATATAAGTTATGATATATATGGCATAAAAATTTAATTATACTAAATATAAATATGACATTCTTCTAAAAGAAAATTTTAAAATATGAGAAAAAATAAGGAGGAATGCCATACAAAAACTTTAAAGGGCTATTTTCAAAAATATGGGAAAAATTATTAAGGTTATGATAAATATGACATAAAAAGTAAATGCCACTAAATATGGCATTATCTAACCAATCAAACTAAAAATATAGTTTTTTTTCTAAAAAAAACCATATAAAACATTAAAAAGAAATCTGAATTTAAAATTCATAAAAAATAAAAACTTAATTAAATTACCATAAAAAATATTAAAATTCCCTTCATATCTATTTTTTTGAAAAAAATAAAACAAATAAAACTATAGTGATTGCCGAAGTTGTCACTCGTGCTGGAAAAGTCACCGAAGTTTACTGTCGGTACCGAAAAAGTCGTCGGAGTAGCCGCCGGTGCCGAAAAAGTCGCCGGAGTTGCTGCCGGCGCTGAAAAAGTCGCCAGAGTTGCTGCCGGCGCTGAAAAAGTCGGCAGAATTAGCATTGTTGCTGGAAAAATCACCAAGAGACTGGTTTCTTGATGTTAGAAACCGGTTTCTTGGTGATTTTTCCGGTAATTTTACCGGTGACAATGCCAAGTCCGACAACTATTCTGGAGTTTGATGTCGATGCCGAAAAAGTTGCCAGAGTAGTTCCTGGTGTTGGAAAAATTGCCAGAGTTATTGCTGGCGTAAAAAAAGTCGTCAGAATTGGCATTGTCGCCAGCAAAATCATTAGAAAAATCACCAAGAAAGTGGTTTTTTCATCAAGAAACTGGTTTCTTCACCAAGAAAGTGGTTTCTTCATCAAGGAACTAATTTTGTTACACAACAATAATAAAGATTATGAAAACAAAACAAAAATGATATACACTGAAAATAATTGAAACCAGTTTCATCAATCAACCAAATAGAGAAAAAAAAAATACAAAAAGATTACCAAGAAACTGGTTTCTTCATCAAGAAACCGAAAAAAAAAACTAGTTTCTTGGTGATTTTTCCGATAATTTTTCCGGTGACAATGCCAATTTTGACGAATTTCCCAGAGTTTACTGTCAGTACTGAAAAGGTCACCGGAGTACCTGTCGGTGTATTAGTCATCACAGTTGCTACCAACGCTAGAAAATTCGTCAGAATTGCCATTGTCGTCAGAAAAATTACCGAAAAAATTATCAAAAAACTGGGTTCTTCATCAAGAAACCAGAAACCAGTTTCTTGGTAATTTTTCCGGCGACTATGCCAATTCTGATGACTTTTCTGAAGTTTACTGTCGGTGTCGGAAAAGTCGTCGGAGTAGCTACTAGCGTCAGAAAAGTCGTCAGAATTGGCATTGTCAACGGAAAAATCACCAAGAAAACAGTTTCTTAGACTTCAAGAAACCTGTTTCTTGGTATTTTTCAGTGATTTTTCCGGCGAAAATGCCAATTCCGACGAATTTTCTGGCGCCGGCAGCAACTCCGATGACTTTTCCGGCACCAACCGCTACTCCGGTGACTTTTTCGGCACCGGCAGCAAACTCCGGTGACTTTTTCGACATCAATGACAAATAAAACTTCCTAAACAAATAAAAACATTAAATATGGGATTTAGAAGCCTAATTACATATATATGGCATATCAAATACCATAAAAAAACCTAAAAACAAAAAAATACCATATAAATTGGCCAAACTTAAATGTGCCATATTTATTATAAGAAGTTTCAAAATCTCATACTAAGTGTAATTTCCTCAACTTTAAATTGTGTTTCTCTTTTTTTTATTTATTTAATTTTTTCTTTTCTTTCAAAAAAAAAAATAAAACACTGTAATAAAGAAAAAAATTATCTCACCTAAGGTTTTTTTTTTTTTTTATAGAAACTCAAATAATATTAAAATAATTTTATTAAGACATTAAATTAATTAACTAACTAGTTCTATGTAATTAAAAATTAATTTTTGAACGAAAAAAACTAGTTACAAATACCAAAAGTCATATATAAATTTTACATGTTTCTTAGAAGCTCTAAGACTTCCTCCAAGCCACTACCAAAACTAAAATCAATACAAGACCAAATTTAAAACCAATTACAAGTTTTCGAGAAACTCCAAGACTCGACCATCCAGGGGCGGACCCACATTGTAGCGAGGGGGGGCAGTCGCCCTCCCTGGAAAAAAAAATCGAGAAAAAAATGTATATGTATTTTAATTAGTCACAACATATATTTGTATTATAAGATGATATTAATAGACATAATAGTAACCTTGGTGTAATGGTTAAGTAGTTGTTAAATAGGTTAGAGGGTAAAGGTTCAAATCCCACTAACTACACTTTATATTTTCTTTTTAAATTTATTTACGCCCCCCCTCACTTTAAATTCTGGGTCCGCCACTGCGACCATCAACCCACTACACGAAACAATTACTGTCTACTAAAACAAAATATTTGCCACAATAAAAGTAGAAAATAAAATGAGAACATTCGACAAAATTTCTATCATCGTCGGAAAAGTCATCGCTACCAAAAAGTCATAAGTTATGATATATATGGCATAAAAAAACTTAATTATACTAAATATGGCATTCTTCTAAAAAAAAACTTTAAAATATAGGAAAAAATAAAGAGGAATGCCATACAAAAATTTTAAATTGTGTTTCTCTTTTTTTATTTATTTTTTTTCTTTTCTTTCAAAAAAAAAAAATAAAGCACTGTAATAAAGAAAAAAATTATCTCACCTGAGGTTTTTTTTTATAAAAATAATTTTATTAAGACATTAAATTAATTAACTAATTAATTCTATGTAATTAAAAATTAATTTTTGAACGAAAAAAACTAGTTACAAATACCAAAAGTCATATATAAATTTTACATGTTTCTTAGAAGCTCTAAGACTTGACCTCCAAGCCACTACCAAAACTAAAATCAATACAAGACCAAATTTAAAACCAATTACAAGTTTTCGAGAAACTCCAAGACTCGACCATCAACCCACTACACAAAATAATCACTGTCTACTAAAACAAAATATTTGCCACAATAAAAGTAGAAAATAAAATGAGAACATTCGACAAAATTGATATCATCGTCGGAAAAGTCATCGCTACCAAAAAGTCATCGTAGTTAGACATCGAAGTTGTCACTAATGTTAGACGTTTGAGTTGTCACCGGAGTTGGACCTTTGAATTTGACAATGAAAAATCAATAATATTTATCAGCTAATTAAAAATATGGCACCGAGAAATTAGTTATGTAGATTAACCAAATTAAAAACTAAACCTTAGAACGAGTCATGTATTATAACAAAAATAATAATAATTTAATACAGAAACCAATTTCATATTACAATTAAATAAAAAGTGAACAAATATATGAAGCCTAAAGTAATAAAAAGATATATCAATTATAAAAATCAGTTTCTTAAAAAAGAAAAAATACATACCATAAAATAATTTTTAACGATAACTTATAAACTAAATAACAAAAATCTGTTACAATAAACAACTTAGCAAAAATCCAATATAGAGAAACCAGTTACGTAAAATAATTAAATTAAAATTAATTCACATCAACCAATTACCTAAATAACTAAAATCAAAATTAAATATAGAAACCAGTTACTTAAAAGTACGCTAATAAAAAAAAATAAACAATACAAAATACAAAAGCTCCAAATGATTACACAAAACAAAAATAACTTAGGAACGATAAAACTATAAACAGAAAACCTAAAAACAAGAAAAATCATAAAGGAAGAAACCCGTTTCTTTTGATAAGAAAAATTACTAAGGGAGCAGCATCAACATGAGTCTCACTCTTCTTCTTGCAATGGGATTTAGAAACTAGTTTCTTTTTATCTTTCTTAATGACATTAACCAATTTCTTATCATCAACAACATTAGATTCGTACACTTTTTCCTAACAAATATAAAACACAATTCAATTAAAGGAAAATGAAAAAAAAAAAAACTATTAAAACAAACAAAGAGATCAAAATTCATACAACTAAAAAATAAAATTTATTTAAACAATACAATACACATATCAACCAAAAAATATAAGAAAACAACAAGACATACCGAATTAGAATTTTTCACAGCGGCCTTAGTTTTACTCTTCTTTGACGCACTAGCGTCATCACTAACAGACTTTCTTTTTTTGGTTGTGTTGCCCCTGATTTCGCCCAATATACGTGGACCAACCAGATAAGGACACGTGGATCAAGCAATTTACAATATTTGCTAAGTCTTTATGCCATAAGGTAGCGTCCAGGACGTAGCCCCCGGAGAAGGCACATGGAACTCTATATGCTCCCGGAAGCTCGAATAACGCTAAGGCATCTCCGCGAGGTGTCAGGCTTCTCCTGAGCAATCAAGTCGCATTAAATGCCGCATGGGAGGAAGCGTGTTGGGACTGCTACACGCAATAAAGTCTGACGGCACAACCTCCAACCAGCAGCGGCACAGTAATGATCATTTAAGTCTAGCGACGGCTACACTGTGAAGAGTCACGTCAGTCAAAAGGCAATAAGGACATTCCACATAAAAACCCTACAGCACCTAGGGATTTGACCATGCATTACCCATGGTATATTCATTGGGAATACCCAACTTTATGGATACTTACAGATACACTTGTAAGGATAATTCTAGGGATCACCCCACCAAAAACACTATAAATACCCCCTCAAAGCTCATTAAATGGGAGGGAGAATCTTGGGCTGCATATGAGCAAGTAGACTAAATACTCACCAAGAACATTCTCTGTATTTATAAGGGTGAAACACTCCCCAAATACATTCTCTGTATTAAAGACATCCATAAATAACAAAGACTCGTGGACTAAGGCTCATTAACGCCCCAACCACGTAAAAATCCTTCTCTCACTTTCTTACAGCTCAGTAACTTTATAATATTTTATTAGTTGCCGAAAACCTCGGTCAACATTTTGGTGCTTTCATTGAGAGCTGAAGAAAGCCACTGTAAACGAACACTTAACTTCACAAACATGGTGGAGACTAGAAGTACTCGTCAGCCTCGCCCTCTTGAAGATGCTCAAGACCCGAATGAGGAAGATGTAGCCTCAAGAGCAGCTGAGGGTTCCGAGGAAGAGGAAGGAATTCCAGATGATGACTACGAGGGAAACCTCGATGAGTATGCCTACGACGAAGGTAGTTACTCGGAATTGGTGCTTCTCAGACAAAAAGCTATCGATCACGAAGCCGAGATCGAAGCTCAGAAAGCGCAAAACCAGAAAATGCAAGAAGTGATGCTGGCCATGCAAAAAGCCATGGAGGCGGCTGGCATTCACGTGCACCCCAAGGCAATGACCGCTGGACTTGGCAAGGAGCCAGCGACGTCTTCACCTAGTTCCCAACAGCAGAAATCTAGGGAGCCTAGCCCTATAAGGTATCCTGCTGAAGGGAACCAAACAAAAAACCCTACCTCTACCCCAGGGCGAAAGAAAAAGGCACAGGATCCGCGAAACGTCCGCTCAGATTTCCCTAAAGGGAAAGGTCCGCAGAGGGGCAAGCCCCAAAAAGGGAGCTTTGGCCCTCAGGATCGAGAGGACCGAAAAAGCGTTTCCGTGCACCAAGAACCCGGGGGTAGAGGGAGAAGAGGACAGAGGTGTCCTCCCGTTGATCTGAGAAATCAAATCAATGGGAACCAAGGTGATCTCCGAGATCACCTTGACCAAAAAAGATACGGACCCGCGGTCTCCACGGGTACGTTAAATGAAGGAATTATGGCAGAACTCGCCATACTTCGGAAAGACATTGCCCGAGTCTCCCGGAGACAGAAAGGAGACGACTCCGACTCAGACAGCGAGGATCGGGAGCCATGTGCTAAGCACATCTTAGAGGCGGAGCTCCCTAAGAACTTCAAGATGCCCGAAATGGCAGCTTATACCGGGAACTCCGATCCTAGCGACCACTTGTCACGGTTCAACCGTGTCATGACGGTCATGAGGGTCAGCAATGACGCCAAATGTCTGTGCTTCCCGCTTACTCTAAGTGGGTCCGCGGAGGAATGGTTCAAAAAATTGGAACCGGGATCTGTGGGCTGTTGGAACAAGCTACAGACCAACTTCCGGAGACAGTTTGTCGCCGCAAGAAAGGTCAACCTGGAGGTCAGTGCCTTGACTAATATCAAGCAACTGCCCACCAAGACCTTGAAGAACTATATAAAGAGGTTCCGAGAGGAAGCCTCGAAAACCAAGAAAGTTGATGACGGACAACAGCTTGCGCTACTCCAAGCAGGCATCCGCACTGGGACTCCTTTCTGGAATGAACTACAGCAAGAAGGGGCCGCTAGCCTTCAGGACTTCCAGAAGAGAGTCCAAAAATATATCAACCTCGAAGAAGCCCAAATCGTGGCTTACGGAAGATACTATCCCACTGGGATAGCAGGCTATACGCACGGAGTATCGCCCTCAGGTATTACCCCGACCGCAACTCCACAAGCAAGCGACATACAATTCTCTGCTACCCCCGGATATAGTCAGGGCCAGGCCTTGGCACCAGCATCATCCCATTTCGGCAACCCATCCGGAATAAATGGACAAACTCCTTCGCACTCTACTCCGGCTGTCAGCCTGGCAGGCCCTTCCCAGGGCTCGAGGAGTAAAAGGTCCTCCAAGGGTAGCACCCGGACGGGGGAGAAGCGCCAGAAAAGGGGGTACACCCCCAGTACACTCAATACACGGAGCTGTCAGACTCCCAAGAGCGTGTGTACTTTGCTACTAGGCAAAATACACACTACCGGAGGCCACAACCGTTGTACAAGGATAGCTCCCGGAGATATCCGAGCAAAAGATGCGAGTACCACAACGACATTGGTCATAGCACCAATGAATGCAAGAATCTCAAGGACGAGATTGAGAACCTAATCCGGTTGGGCCACCTCTATGAGTGGATCAAAAATAGGTTGCCCCACCTTAATCCGGGCTAGGCGACTGTGGGTATGCCTCAGGGAACGGCGGGGGGTACAGCAGGGGCATTAGCTCCAGCTGCTCCCACGGGCGACGCCCAGCACATCCCCGGTCTGCCGCCCAGGCCTAATGGGAGGGTAGCCATGATCTCCGGAGGTCCCCATATCGGAGGAACTACTCGCAAGGAGCTTAAACGATACGCAGGGGCCGCGAAACACAATGAGGTTTGGGAAGTTACTCAACTCCCAGCTCAAAGGCCCCGGCTGATGGACCAACCCATCACATTCACGGAAGAAGACGCCAAGACAGTGCGCTTCCCTCATCATGACCCATTGGTCATAGAGACCCCCATCGCGAATAAAGTGGTGGCCAGAGTCTTAATTGACAATGGAAGTTCCGTGAACTTACTCTTCAAGGAAGCCTTCACCGCAATAGGCTTGACGGACCGAGACCTCTCGCCTAGTGGGTCCCAGCTCACAGGGTTTAACGGGACGACACTTATCCCAATGGGAAAAGTAAGGCTCCCAGTCACCTTGTGCCCGGACACCCCCCAGAGCACATTTAAATACTGCACTTTCGTAGTGGTGGACTGTCCGACAGCTTACAACGCGATCCTTGGCCGACCAGCCTTGGTAGACTTTGGCGCAGTCACATCGATTCGGCACCTGTGCCTGAAGTTCCCTACCCGGGAAGCCGGGATCGGAACGGTGAGGGGAAACCAGGGGGAAGCAAGACAATGTTACAATGTCGCAACCCACCTGCCCGTACTAATGGTCCGGGAATCAGTTGAGCCAGAAGTGGCTGAAGAAGATGAGTTAGACCCCCGTGTGGGGGCCGAAAGAATTGTGGAACCGATGGAGGATGTCGAGGAATTATCAGTGTGCGACCTCGACTCCACCAAAGTACTCCGGCTAGGGAAGAACCTAGATCCGAAGGAAAAAGAAAAAATAATAAAAACACTGAAGGGCGCCATCGACATCTTTGCATGGCGCCAAGAGGACATGACTGGCATAAGCCCTCATGTCATCACCCACGTACTCAACGTCAATTCGGACATGCCCCCCGTCCAGCAAAAGCGACGCCCGCTCGACTCGGTGAAAGCCGAGGCTCTTGAGAGAGAGGTGGACAAACTTTTGACTAACGACATGATCCGTGACGTATATTATCCGGAGTGGCTAGCCAATCCGGTCCTGGTGCCCAAGCCGAACGGAACTTGGCGAGTTTGTATAGATTTCACTGATCTAAACAAGGCTTGTCCGAAGGACTGCTTCCCGCTGCCCAGGATCAACCAGATGGTAGACGCCACTTCTGGGTTCAAACTGCTATCCTTCATGGACGCCTATGCTGGGTACAATCAAATAAAGATGCATACGGCAGACCAGGAGTGCACTAGCTTCAGGACCGATAAGGGGGTATACTGTTACTTAGTCATGCCCTTCGGACTGAAAAACGCCAGAGTAACCTACCAGAGAATGGTTAACCGGATGTTTAAAGGCCTCCTGGGACAAAATATGGAGGTTTATGTAGACGACATGCTCGTCAAGTCCAAAGAAGGCAACAGCCATGCAAGCGACTTAGAGGAATGCTTCGAAGTGGTCCGGAGATACGGCATGAAGCTCAACCCAAAGAAATGCACCTTTGGGGTCAAGTCAGGAAAGTTTCTTGGCTTCATCGTCAGTCAAAGAGGGATTGAGGCAAATCCGGAAAAAATCTAGGCTCTCCTGAGCATGCCATCCCCCAAAAAGCATAAAGATGTGCAGAGCCTAACTAGAAAGGTAGCTGCCTTAAGTCGCTTCATCTCACGGTCCACGGACAAGTGCATACCCTTCTTCAACATATTGAAGAAGTGCCAAAAATTTGAATGGTCGGACGAGTGCGAGGAGGCATTCAAAAAACTAAAAGAGCACATGGCCAAGCCTCCTATCCTATCAAAACCAGTTCTCGGAGAAGACCTATTTCTATATTTGGCTGTCTCCGAACACGCGATCAGTGCTGCCCTAGTCCGGGAAGAAGAGAAAACTCAGCATCATGTGTACTACGTCAGTAAGCGCATGATAGGAGCCGAAGTAAGATACCCAGTCATTGAAAAGCTGGTTTTCTGCCTCCTGATGGCGTCAAGGAAATTGAGGCCATACTTCCAAGCACATCCGATCAAGGTACTGACCAACCACCCGCTCCGGGAAGTCCTCCAAAAACCTGAAGCATCCGGAAGGCTCCTCAAGTGGGCAATGGAGCTAAGTCAATTCGACTTGCACTACATACCCCGAATTTCTATAAAAGGCCAAGCCTTGGCGGACTTCATTACTGAATGCAACGAAGCCGAGGCTACCGCGAATATGCCGGTACCGCCAATCCCCACATGGAGAGTATTTGTAGACGGAGCCTCCAATGAAAATGGGTCCGGAGCCGGAGTAGCAATGATATCACCAACCGGACTGCGACTCCAGGCGGCCCTACGGTTCGACTTCGCAGCTTCAAACAATGAGGCCGAATATGAAGCCCTAATAGCAGGATTGAAATTAGCAAAAGCCGTAGGAGCCAAAAGAGTGGAAGTCTATAGTGATTCCCAACTGGTCGTAAACCAGATATCCGGAGAATACCAAACACGTGGCGAGCGAATGGCCGCGTACGTAACAATAGTCCGGGAACTACTCCACGAGTTCACGGACTACAAGATAGAAAGAATCCCCCGGGAAAAGAACACTCACGCGGACTGTCTGGCTAAGTTAGCCTCAGATAGCGAAATCGAAGAGTTGGGGGTAGTACCAGTGGAACGCTTGGCAGAGCCAAGCATCAAAATAAAAGAGACCACGATAACGGTTGGGCAAGAACCCAGCTAGATGGTCCCCATCATAAAATACATAACAAAAGGTGAGTTGCCCCAAGAAAGGGAACTGTCTCGGAAGATTCAGTATCAGGCTCATCGTTATGTAATGATGGATCAAACTCTCTACCGAAGAGGACTCAGCATGCCTTATTTAAGGTGTGTATCGGACCCTGAAGCTAGACAAATCATGCTAGAGGTCCACGAAGGGTTATGTGGAGATCATACGGGAGGACCCAGTCTCTCGAAGAAAATATTGAGACAAGGGTACTTCTAGCCAACAATGAAAAAAGATTGCATAGCCTACGTCCAAAAGTGTGATTCGTGTCAAAGGTTCGCGAACATACCGAGAGCTCCTCCAAATGAAATCACCCTGATGACTAGTCCCTGGCCTTTCTCGGTATGGGGAATAGATCTTATTGGGTCCCTGCCAATAGGAAAAGGAGGAGTAAAGTATGCAATAGTAGCAGTAGACTACTTCACCAAATGGACGGAGGCTGAGCCCATGAAGACCATAACTGCTAAAAAGCACTGGACTTTGTTATCAAAAACATAGTGTGTCGATATGGCTTGGCTCACAAAATAGTCTCTGACAATGGAAAGCAATTCGATTGCGAGGAATTTACTGACTTCTGCAACCAACACGGAGTAGTGAAAAGCTTCTCCGCGGTGGCCAGACCTCAAACAAACGGTCAAGCGGAAGCAGTCAATAAAATCCTAAAGGTCACCTTGAAGAAAAAGCTGCTGGCCTGCAAAAACAACTGGCCTGAAGAGTTGCCTAGAGTGTTATGGGCCTACCGGACGACCCCCAGAACCACGGTCGGTCACTCACCTTTTTCAATGGCGTACGGTTGCGAAGCGATGGTCCCGGTAGAAATGTTATTCCTGTTAGGTTTTATGCCCTAAATAAAACTCTTTACAATCTGATTAGTTATCAATAAAAGAAATTAGAAGTGATTGATGTTTGCATGAATTCTACATGCTAGTGGTTTAACATGTTTAATATGTTTATTACATTCATACACACAAAATCAGTTAAATCCAGATCATATGTTTATTCACAATTACAGTATCGTCAACACAGTGGAATGTGATTGTGATCATATGAATCAAAAGTTTTGGTCCCTGTTTCATCAGTGTTATTGGATTTACACTAATGTGATAATCAGCGATGATGTGTACTTACACTTGGAGTAAGTGTTATGTTCTTTCCAGGACATTAGTAAAGTATACTAGTTTCGAATGTATGGAGTATACATTGGACTGGACCGATATTGCAACTAAGTTAAGATATTACAAACTTACCGTTATACATATCTTTCCAAGTCAATATCAGTAGTTGATCTTAAGATTAAAAAGAATCTAAATCCTGATATGCTTGGGCTCAACTCAGGAGTGCTATTCATGTTCTTTGATTTATTAGTTAAGCCTACTTTTGGGTCAGGGTGATACGTATATTTTGGGAACATGATAGTATGATTGAGTGGGAGTGCTAAACATAAATATGGAATCTATAGCTTCTACTGGTGTATAGAAGTTAAGTGATGATTCCCTTCGAGCTTAGCAAATAGAAGTAAATGGATGAGCTCTTGTTTAACTGACTAATTATTAGATCACTAAACACCATTTACAGGTAGCTAAGTGTTTTAAGGGGCAAAATACATTGAGGGGTGAGAACGGTAAAAGAAATCCCATCTCGATGTAAATCATCTATATAGAGGATCTTTAAATCACAATAAGATTATAACAATGGTTAAATGAGATAGTATATTGGTATCGTGAAACATACAATATGCTCTATATAAGTCTGAGAGTGCAATTCTAAGTTCTAAGAGTGGATTCAACGAAGAATTAATAAGTAGGAATTTACTTGGTAAATTTGGTTCACTTATTGGAAGCTCAGCATATAGATCCATGGTCCCCATTCTAGTTGAGAACATTCTGCTTGTAAGACTCATTAATTGATTCGTGATTGATCAATTATAATTCTAAAGTTAGACTATGTCTGATTTTATGAATTTTCACTAAGCAGGGGTGAAATTGTAAGGAAAAGAGTTTTCTAGGTTTATTTATTTATTAATAGACTTTATATGTCTAATTAATAATTAAATTAAATGACAATATTATTTAATAATGTATTTTAGTTATTAAATAATTAGTTTTGGCATTTAAAAGGTTAGAATTGGAAAATTGGCATTTTTGAGAAAATAGAGATAAAATTTGATAAAATTGCAAAATTAAGTGAGGCCCATTACAACACCTAGGCCGGCCACTTAATTAGATTTTTCAAATTATTATTTTCATTATTTTAATGCCAAATAATTCTAAACCTAGACCTAGTAGTTGCCTATAAATAGAAAGTGATGGCTCAGTCAAATCACAAGTTTTCAAAAAGCCTTTCTGACAGAAATTTCTCTCTTCAGAAAACTGAGCCTTCCTCACCCTCTACCTTGGCCGAAATACCTCTCTCTCTCTTTTCCCTTCATCTTTTTCGTGACCCTAGTGAAAGAGTAAGTGCCCACACACAGCAAGCAGTAACTCAATCATACATTGGAAGACTGTGAAGGATCAAAGCTTGAAGAAGAAGGAGATTCGGGCTCAGATCTTGATTATACTCTGCTACAGAAAGGAATCAAGGGTTAGAGATCTGAGTGGAAGGAGACATTTATTCCGCTGCATCAATGTAAGGTTTTCTTAACTTTATATGTGTTTATTTTATCGTTTTAGAAAGTTCATATTTAGGATGTTAATAAACATACTTGTGAGTAGATCTAAGATCCTGGTAAAATAATTCCCAACAATTCCCGTCCCACAGGAGAACGACTTACGATCGAGCCACGAATCAGGCTTTGCTTCAAGAAGCCTTGGATCAAGTTGAAGAACTCCGGGATGAGTCTCAAATACGGATGGCAGCTTATCAAAAGAAGGTGACCAAGTATTTTAACTCTAAAGTTAAAAACGGAAAATTTGCTATTGGGGATATGGTCCTAAGAAGAGTCTTCCCAGCCACCCAAGAACCCGGAGTGGGGGTACTTGGGACAAATTGGGAAGGACCATATGAAATCGAGGACGAAATCGGCTCAAGCACTTACAAGCTAAAAAGAATGGATGGAACCATTGTGCCAAGAGCTTGGAATGCCGATCACCTCAGAAAATATTACCAATAGCCCAGAATGTAACTTAGACTTTGTTTAAAGGGTTTGTACCGTCTAAATGTATACATCCTCCACATGTTGAATAAAACTGAGTGCCTTAAAAACAAAGTTTCTATGCCACTGAGGGGGGTACTAGGGTATACCGCACGGACAGACAGAAAACAAACTAAGTAAAATATCCTGACCCAAAGGGCAGGTCAAAAAGAGTATGCACAAAAATAAAAAGCATAAGTATAAAAATCCTGATCCAAAGGACAGGTCAAAAAGAGAAATATGTGCATCAAAAAAGATCACTTATAAATATCCTAGCCCTAAAGGGCAGGTCAAAATATATACAAATGGCCCGGGGACAGGCCTTAGAAATTGTCTACCCTCTAAATAAAAACAGCTATATAAATATTGTCTCAAAATAGCTGTATATAAACAAATATATATAAAGGAAAAAAAAAAAGAGAAGTGGGTGAAATCCAGGTTGTACTGGGTTAATCTCGAGCGGCCTAATCAATGCGCGGAGGGAGACGAGGTCCGATACGTGCCTCCACCATGGCATCAAGCTTTTTCTTCTTCTCCCGAAATTTGGCAATCATCTCCTCAGGTTTGGGGTAGAAGGTAAGCTTGATATTTTGGTCATTGGTAGACCAAGCCATGAAGACGCCATCGTCGAAGCGCTTAGGGCACCGGCCGCAGGAAACGGGAGAAAGAAGCTCAGCCCTTTTTGCCTTCTTTGAGGCTTGTTCCTTGAAGTCCCTGAGCTCCTTCAGCTCCGCGGCCAGAGTGGCCCTGGACTCTAAGTTTGCCTGGTGAGTTTCCTCTAAGGATCTCACCTTGGCAACCATCTCGTCCAAGGCTTCCCTGGCCTCCCGAAGCTCCTGCCTGGCCTTTGCAGTAGCCTCACCTTCCGCCCTCAGCTCCTCTTGGTGCTTGGCCTCCAACCAGTCTCTCCGCAGGGCCTCCTCCCGGATCATCGCCTCCGCCTGGGCTTCCCTCCGCTTAGCCTCTTCCTCATTAGCTTTGGCAGCGGCCTCCCGGCGCTCAGCAGCCTCTTGGTAAAGCTGCCTCTCAGCAGTAAGATCCTGAAGAACCTTCCTGACTTCGTTCATGTCCCCAAAATCAGACAGGACGAAGCCATGGTTGATTATGTTCTTGGAGAGGCGGCCAGCTTCGGCAGCAAGCTAAAAAAGAAAGAAAAAAAAAATACAAGTATAAGAAAGAATCTCCAAAAAAGAATAAGGGGAAAAAACAAAATTACTAAACACTTACCACAGTGAGGGAGTGGCTGAGATCCTGGACTTGGAAGATGGAGTTCAAGGATGCACAAGCAGCGAACCGCTTAGGCGCGCACCGGGTAAGCTGAGACGCAAACTTGCCGGTCATCTCCGCAGCAAAGGGAGCTAAGGTAGGCCCAAGGAGGCGACCAAACCAGTCCGATAGGGGGTCCAAATTTAGGTCCCACGGATTCTGGTACTCCGGGTTATTGATGGTGTTTTGCACCTCAACCCGCAAAACCCTCCTAAGGGCTTCCACCTCAGCATACCCCCGGGAGTATTCATCCATGGCGTAGTTGTGTTTAGCTATCCGGAGCTCCTGTCTCGCCTCGTCTCCAGGAACCGGAGTCAGCACAATGTTGGGAGGGGCAGTATGTTCTTCCATGGGAGAGACCCCACCATCAAGACCGTGGGCCGGAGTATCAGCCCTCCGAGGCCGCTTGGGCTCCTCCTGGGCAATCATTTTGCCTTTACGCTTGCGAATTAGAGCAATTTCTTGCTCTTCTTCACTTTTTTCAACTTCCTCAGGAAGAGCCCGGAGTCCTCCTGCACCTTCTTCAACTTCCTCAGAAAAGCCCCATTGCTTTTCTTGACCTTCTCCCGGCAGCACCTACTCGTCATACACTAAATCAATAGTATCTGGAGGAGCACTGGAAGAAATCTTTAAAGCGGGGGCCATCGGGGAAGAAATAAAGGGAGGAGGAGCCTCAGGAGTGTGAACCCCAGCAAGTTCGGCCAGAATGGCATCCATAGAAGCACCTGCTACAACAAAAGAAAGCAAGTGTTAGAACATCCGTGGGAAACCACCAACACAAGATATGACAAGCAAGCTAGTCCTACCCTGACTCTCTAATTCGGCCCTAGCAAAGTTCCGAATTTTGATGCTGGCAGCATCATCTCCGAGATAGCTGTCCGAAGGCCGGAACCAGCTGGATGTAATGTAAGCTGAAGGGCCTAAGGGAACGGGCTCCGGAGGACCAGAACCCATCCGGGACCGACCTAGGAAATCTCCTAAGTTTGAAAAATAAAATTCCTTCAAGTGATCTCCCCACCGGGTCGAGGGCATCCTAAACCTATAAAGACGCTCGTCGAACCCTACGGGCCTAAGACTGGCATACTCGCCAACAGAAGAAACATAATGAATTACCAAAGGAGACTTACCGCCGGCGCCGGAAGTGCTGGCACCAGGAGCCCCAGTGTTCGGCTCCTGAGCCGAAGGCTGTGGCCTGGGAGCCCTTCTTTCCGCTGAGTCCCCAATGTGAAGGGGCTTCCCGGCGATCGCCTGACTCCTTCTCTCCACCGGGCTCCCCACGCGAAGTGACTTTCCGGAAGCCGCCTGGGCCTTAGAGTACGCCTTCTCCCGAGCCTTCCGGTAGAGATACTCCTGGTACTTCTTCTCGGCAGTGGCAATGATCTCGTCCTGGAAGGTCTTCTCCGCGACCGGCGCCCTCACATTGGGACAAATAACCCGGGAAAGGTTAGAGTCCTCCACGGATTGGTGCGGAAGGATGAGTTTTGCCTTCCTGCAGTTCTCCGTAGTGACCAGGCCCCCGACGTCAAGATCAGCCCGGTCGTAAGAGGCAAAGGCCTGGGCTCTCCGAAGAAAGGCCTGAGTAGGTGCAGTCCGTTCATAGGGAGGAATCCTGACCCACTCAGTAAGGAGCTCCGGATGGTCCACTGCCCGGAACCCGGAGGAGAAGAAAAAACGATGGCGATACTCCTTAACGTGAGTTTGCCTGTTATACGGGACCACCCCTTTGTTAGCGGGGTGGGCCCGGAACCCGTAAAAACCATCCTTAAGTTTGTCCCCCTTCTTGGGGACAAAAACAAGTTCGTAAAAGTACAATATTTCCGCCGGGCGGGGAGATCCCCATCCCCGGGCAGAATAAAAAATAAATAAGCCTGAAAGCAGGCGGTATGCTTGGGGAATAAGTTGGTATGGCGCAAGGCTGACAAAAACTAGAAAATTAACAAAATAATCTTGAAGAGGAAGCATGGCCCCAGCCATCAGATGCGTCTGGCTCCAGGCCCCGAAGCCGCCGTAATTGTGATTGGGCGTCTCCATGTCGCGAGGTGGCCGATGGTAGGTCCCTGATGTGGAAGGCTTGATTCCAGCTACCTCCACAATGTTCTCCAACTGATGGGGACAGGTCAAAGTGGAGTGAAGCTCGGCCGCTTCCCATCCGGTCGCCCGAGACTTGTACCCCTCCTAGGCAACAGGCCCCAGGGAGACCTCCTCGAGAGTAGCCAGACGCTTACCACTTTTCTTCGATGACTTTGAGCTAGAAGCAGACATTTTTCGATTCTGTAAAAAGAGTAAGATTCCAGCAGTTAGGCCCCATACCAAACCCTAAAGTAAGAAAAAGGGAATGGGGGTCCCCTAACCGCTGGAAAGAGGCCCCCTCCGGACACCTGTCATACAGGAAACCCTAGGAGGATTCCCCGGACAAGAGTCGGGTGCAATAAATTCACAGAAGATGGCCTTACACGCTAAAAAAAATAGAAAGAAAAAAAGTCTGTCCTATGCCCTAAGCAACCATTATACGAAGAACGTATGGTCTTCTACAAAAAATAACAACAGAGGCGTGACAACAGCAATCCTATCACTAGAGCAGTAAACTCAAACCGATTATATAAAGGATTTAAACACTTGCATGCCCAGAAACTTCGAATGCAAACCCAGAAAAGAACAAACAGATAAGTAACAGCATGCCATTCAATAATAAAGCAAAGGGTGCAAAGAACTTACGATGAAGTGTTGAAACTGGGGGTCCTGCTGTGAATTGAATAGAGACAAGAAGGACTGATAGAAACGAACGAAGAGGAACTGGGGAAAATTGCAAAGTGTTTAAAGGCCTTGTTTTAGGTCTGAGAATTTTCTCTCTGGGAAATTTGAGCAAAGTTGGCAAGAAATGGGAAGTAACCGAAATGAAGAAAAGGTGGTGGCTTTTATAGGCAAAAATGCATGAGGAACAGGCGTCATCACCTACCAATCAAACGGTGGGGGAAGCGCACGATTCGAATGATCAAAGATTAACGGACCAGATCGATTTGCAATAAAGGCGGTGGAAACGTTTGAGTATCCGTCTGACACCATTAATGCGCCGTATCAATCAATGGGCGCGAAACGAATCGACCCCTGCAAAAAGTGAATCGCTGCATTAAAAGCCATCATTAAATACACCCTCACGCGCTCAAAGCTCGTGCCAGGAAACCGAGGAGTCAACCGGAGGCACTTGAACAAGCCTTGTTTCATTTCTCAAATAAACAAGGCTTGGGGGTAAATGTTGCCCCTGATTTCGCCCAATATACGTGGACCAACCAGATAAGGACACGTGGATCAAGCAATTTACAATATTTGCTAAGTCTTTATGCCATAAGGTAGCGTCCAGGACGTAGCCCCCGGAGAAGGCACATGGAACTCTATATGCTCCCGGAAGCTCGAATAACGCTAAGGCATCTCCGCGAGGTGTCAGGCTTCTCCTGAGCAATCAAGTCGCATTAAATGCCGCATGGGAGGAAGCGTGTTGGGACTGCTACACGCAATAAAGTCTGACGGCACAACCTCCAACCAGCAGCGGCACAGTAATGATCATTTAAGTCTAGCGACGGCTACACTGTGAAGAGTCACATCAGTCAAAAGGCAATAAGGACATTCCACATAAAAACCCTACAGCACCTAGGGATTTGACCATGCATTACCCATGGTATATTCATTGGGAATACCCAACTTTATGGATACTTACAGATACACTTGTAAGGATAATTCTAGGGATCACCCCACCAAAAACACTATAAATACCCCTTCAAAGCTCATTAAATGGGAGGGAGAATCTTGGGCTGTATATGAGCAAGTAGACTAAATACTCACCAAGAACATTCTCTGTATTTATAAGGGTGAAACACTCCCCAAATACATTCTCTGTATTAAAGACATCCATAAATAACAAAGACTCGTGGACTAAGGCTCATTAACGCCCCAACCACGTAAAAATCCTTCTCTCACTTTCTTACAGCTCAGTAACTTTATAATATTTTATTAGTTTCCGAAAACCTCGGTCAACAGGTTGCAACAACTTCTGAGACAACCTTCTCAGTTTAAAAATCATCATCATCGTCCGCTTGATGGACATTAGAAGCCTTCTTACTATGGTGTTTCTCAGTAACAAAATCTGGATCATCAACTTTAACTTCTTGTTTATCATCCTGAAAAAATAAACAAAAATAAAATAGAACAAATTAATAAATCGTAAACAAACACAAAGAAAAAGAATAACAAATTACAAAACACAAAAAACTGGTTTCACATAACATACTCAAAAACAGAAACTAACATATAAAAGATAAAAACCAATTTTAGTGGAACAAAGACTTGGAAAATTTAAACAAAATCCAATTAGGAAACAATAATGAAACATTAAAAAAATGCAAAACTGGTTTCAGTAAAAATTTAAAACATACATTAAGTATCCAGAGAGATTTCTTTGTTGCTGCTTTAATGGAAATTTCTTCTTCAACAGTAGCACCCTTAAAACAAAACAAGAAAAAATCAGTTTCATCCAAAAAAAAATCATAAAGGAAAAAATGAATAAACAACAAAAACCAGATTCAATAAACACATAGAACATACTTTAGATTTACGGGGAGATTTCCTCGTTTGAACTTTAACAGTGTTTTCTTCTTCAACAGAAGCATCCTAATAAAAAAAATTAAAACCACGTTTCATGAGAATCATTAAAAAGAAATCAAAATAAAACTTAAGATTAAAAACCAATTTTATTAAAAACATAAAACATACTTTAGCTTGCCGTAAAAAGATTTTCTTGGTCGACCTTTAGCCTTGATAGAAGTACAAAGGAAACTTTGGATTCTGATTTACTTTTCATTTGATAAAGAATCAAAGTACAAAAAAATTATTAGACACAAAGAACTTATCAATCATGATAATAAACATAAAAACCAGTTTCACAAAAAACCGAAACAAATCAAACCAACAAAATCAAAAATAACACATGATTTGGCCACAAAACAAAATGATAAAATAACAAACATTAAAATCAATTTAAAAAATAACCTAAAAAATAAAAATCATAAATATGGGCTAAAGAGGGATACTTATAATAAAGTCTACAAATGAAACTTGAATGAAAAATTAAAATAAAAATAACACATAATGAAAATGCCTAAAAATAAACAAACAATGAACACAAAAAAATTCTAAAAATCGAAACTACATAACTCAACAAATAAAACACAAATTAAAAACCAGTTTCTAGTACTTACTAAAAGTTTATACCTAATGCCAACACAAATCATACCCAAAACAAAAAAAAGTTAAAAAAAAAGACAACAACAACAACAACAACCCGATGCTAAACAAAAATTAAAAAATTAAAACTAAACAACAAAATACTAAAACATAAAACCAAACCCAAAACAAAAAATATTCAAAAAATCCATTATGAACAAATACAACAACACACAACTCACTTCGGATGAAGCATTTTTTTAAAAAAAAACAACAACAAACTAAACACATTGAAATGCTAATCACTTAAAAGACATACAAAAATGAACTAGGGAAAATTGTATAACAACAATGAAAACTTCAAAAAACCAAAAAAATGAAGATGAAAAATAAAACCCTAAAATCAGTGAATATAAAAAGGAAAAGAAAGCATAAATACCTTGAAGAACACACGAGAAATACCCACTCTTACTCGAAGCACAATGCCACCATCAGGGGCGGATGTAGGCTATAATATGAAGAGGTCATGGCCCCCCTAGAATATATTACATGTAATTGGTTTCTTTTGATAATTAGTATAAGATGACTTCTAAAATTATAAATATGATATGTTCTATAAATTTAATTTTACTTATTTGCTTATTTACTTTTTATGAAAATCTATTTGCTTCATTTTTTGTCTTTTAAGATATTAATTTTCTTCTTTAATAATATTAATTTATTTTTCTAAGATATGCCACTTTAGATTTTTCCAATTGTATACAAAGTGATAATTTTTATTCTTATTCTTTCAATTTTTATAGCTACCACAAAGTAATTTTTTTCAATTATGAACATAGTTAAGACTATACTCTCTATAACAAGATAAAATAAATTTTTAAATAATTATTTGTTAGTGTATATTAAAAGAAAAATTGCCAAAAATTTCATAAAAATTCACTCGATGACTTTTATGATATGCAAGAAAGACGTTTTGTATTTTAATTTTAATTATAAATTTAATAAGGGATATTTACGGCAAAACTTCCTAATATTTGCAGTTTTATTACACATATGATCCTAGTTAAAAAATGACGGCAAAAATATCTTATTTTACAATTTGATTGCAGTTGTACCCTTAAGTGCCAACTCAAAAACACATATTAATATATTATTGGATAACATATTAAAAACTATTATTTATCCTATTTTTTAATTAAAAAAAATACAAATTTGAATAGAAAAACGAAATTAATTTTTTTAATTAGCTAAATAAAAGTTTTTTTAGAGAACAGTATAAAGTTTTTTTTATTTAATTTATGACCCAATAATCTGTTATTAGGTATTTTTGAGTTGGTACTTAAGGAGCTTAGTTGATATTTAAAAGTACGACTGCAATAAAAATTATAAAAGAAAGTATTTTTGTTAACATTTTTTTTATTAGAGTCATATGTATAACAATTACAAATGTTAAAGAAATTTTACTGCAAATTTAATAAAGTATTTTTGAAATATTTATCACTTAAATTTATAATATAATTTGGCCTCCCCTAATTTTTCATCCTGGCTACGCCCCTGGCCACCATTGTCGTCCAAAAACCGAGAGCAGAAAAAAAAAAAAAAAACAGAGCAAGAACAAAGATGGAGAAAGAAAGGGAAAAAAAAAAGAAAAAATAATGAAATGAAAATAGAGAGGGAGAGAGAAATATCTTAGACGGTTTAGTATGAAGTGAAAACTGAAAAAGTACGTGTAGAGGGGGAAGCAACTATCAAATCGTAATGATTACATGCAAAACCCAAAAAAAAAAACGGTTATGTAAAAAAAACTGATACAAAAATTTAAAAATATAAAATGACTAAAATAACCTACAGAAACTACAAACAATAAAATATGAACTCTTTAAACATTAATTCTAAATGTATGGGTTTTAAAAACCCATAAAATATGCCCAAAGTTTAAAAAAGCCATAAAAAGTGTCCAAACTAAACTATGCCATATTTATCATAAAACATTTAAAAAAGTCATACTGAAAAATATAATGAATCTGATCATAAGACCTTTAGATTATGATGCTATTAAATTTTAATTTGACTAAAATTAATTTTATAGGATAATTTTGTTCAATTTTCAAAACATAGAGTTTGAATTATCTTTTAAAAAAAAACTGTATAATTTATTACTTTTGCAAAACATGTATTTTATCCATTTTAATTTTAGTAAAAAAATATATTATTAACCTTTATTTCCGTTTTTTTTTTTTTTTTTGAAAGATTGATCAGAATCACAATATGACAATCGTCGACGTAGAGAAATTTCCAGTCAACAAGTTAATTGTCTAGCCAAAGATATACAAAGTCAGAATATGAGTCACTACAAAGCGACTTATATAAGACCAAGTTATCTCGAAAATTTAGACAAAACAACTCGAGACCACCTTCAAGAAACATCTGAAAAAAAAAAAACAATCAATTGGACGAAAACTACATACAAAATAAATAGATATAGAAAGTGGATTAGCTGTTGGAAATATTTTACAAGGATCTTAAATTTACTAACAAGTATGTTATTTAACATCCTAAATATGAACTTCTAAAACGATATGAAATAAACACATATAAAGTATAAGAAATCTTACAGTGGTTGCAGCGAAATATAATGTCTCCTTCCACTCAGATCTCTAACCCTTGTATCCTTTTTTTCGCAGAGTATCACCAAGATCTGAGCCCGAATGTCCTTCTCTTGAATCTGGATTCTTCAGAATCTTCCACACTATGGTTGAGGTACCACTTGATGTGTGTGGGCACTCACTCACTCACTATAGGGTTCGGTTTTCAGAAGAGAGAAAGAGAGAGAAAAGGTGGCGGCTAAATTTAGGAAGAAGGCTTTGAGTTTTCTCTGAAGGAATGAGATGCATCATCTTTTTCCTGAAGTCATCACTACCTATTTATAATCAACCACCTAGGGTTAGGTTAGATTTATTTGGCATTAAAATAATGAAAAAATAAATGATAAATAGCCTACATAAGTGGTCGGCCATGTATAGGATAATAGGCCCCACTTAAGTTTGCTATTTTATCATTTCATTTTCTTAAAAATACTAATTTTCTAATTTAACCATTTAAATGTCAATTTCAATTATTTAATAACTAAAAATTAATTATTAAATAATATTGTCATTTAATATATTTATTAATTAGACTAACCAAAGTCTCTTAATTAACATATAAACCCTAGAAACTCTTTCTTCACAATTTAGCCCTTACTTAGTGAAAATTCATAAACTAGACATAGTCTAATTTTAGAATTATAATTGATTAATCAAAATCAATTAACTGAGTCTTACAAGTAGTATTGTCTCAACTAGTATGGGGACCATGGGCCTATATATCCGAGCTTCCAATAAGCAAACCAAGAACTTACCAGGTAAATTCACTGACTTATAAATTCCTCGTTGCATCCACGCATAAAACTTGGAATTGCACTCTCAGTTATATAGAACGCTCTATATGTTCCACGATATAGATACGCTATCAATTATCCATTGTTATAATCTCAATAATGAATGATCCTCTAAAGGTGGATTACATTGTATAGGGATTAAATTACCGTTACACCCTTCAATGTATTTTATCCTTAAAACACTTAGCCACCTATAAATGATATTTCAGCGAACTGAAATGAGTACTCAACCATTTATCTCTGTTTAGCCAAGCTCGAAGGAAATTATCATTTCACTTCTATTTGTTAGATAGAAGTTATAGATTCCATATCTATGTTTAGCGCTCCCATTCAATTGTACTACCATGGTGCCAAAATGTACGTATCACCCTGACCAAAAAGTAGGCTTAACTAACAAATCAAAGAACATGTATAATACTCCTGAGATCGAACCTAACCATATCAGGATTAAGATCATTTGATCTAGGATCAACTACGTGATATTGAATTGAATAGATATTACGGTAAGTTTAATATATCTGAATCAAAGTTCAATATCAGTCCCTTCCGATGCATACACCATGCATCCAACCCAAGCTTTACTTTAACCAATGCCCTAGAAAGAACATAGCACTTATCCAAGGTGCAAGTAAACTATGTTGTAGTATCACATATCAGTTAAACCCTGTGTACTGATAAATCTAGGAATATATATTTAATCACATAATCTTGATTACTTTCCACTGTGCTGACGACACAATAAACAAGAATATAAATGTGATATGAGTTTGGATGAATTTATAAATCAAATAAACAAGTAAATGATAACATGAACCAAATGACACACAAATAAGTGATGAAAATACTTTTGTTTCTTTATTGATATTTAAAAGATAAAGATTACATTAAAATGGAGTTTTATTTAGGGCATAAAATCTAACATTAGTACACTGTATAACGATAATATTGTGAATTTTTAAATTAAGGAAAAAACTTAATTATTGTTTTAATAAGAAAAAACTTATCTTTTAAGCTTTTTTCACTCAGCATGTGACCATTGTAGAGCTGAGTCTTCTAAAGCAGAAATATACTAGTCAATTAACCTGCACCATACATAAGATTTGAGAGATTAATCAAACTTAGCAAATTAAAACCCAACTAAAACTAACTATTTTGCCACAAAAAAAAAGTAACAAAACTCAATTAACTAACAACAAAAGATAAAAAATAATGATATAAAATAATAGAAAAATTTCTCGAAAATTGTTAAAATATAAATAAAAGCAAGATTTAAAACTTATCTGTAAAAATTGATAATAGCACTCTTTGAGGTTGTATCCATGAGCAAAACGAGTCAACAACATACTGCAAACTAGCCAAAAATATGATACAAAAACCAAACAAAATGGCACAAACTAACCCAAAAATATGGCACCAACTAGCCAAAAAGTGAAACACTATATCCAAAAATACTAGAGATCTTATCTTTTATTTTTTATTTTGATCAAGAAAAAGAAACTTCATTAATCGAACAAACAAATTACAAACTCAAGCACTTCTCACAACAAGATGTAAATATAGATTGTATATGCTTAAAGATAGGAAATGTTCTAAAGTGAAAGTAGAGTTATTACAAAGATTGATTTGTAACCAGAGATCTTATCTTAAAATAAAAAGAAATAGTAAAATCACTAAGATACCTAAATTAATAAACTAAAATAAATTTAAAAAATATTTGATTGATAATTAATATAATTTTGACATCTTTTTGGGAGGTCACTTCCCCTCATTTTATCATGTAGATGATTTCTCAGGTCACCCCCTCGTGGCCTCGCCTTTTCGCTCTTGTACCTCTCGTATTTCGCGTCCAACCGCTGCGACAGATCTGCCGTAGACAAATTATCCCCAGAATCACTAACAAAAGTCATTCCATCTTGATTGACGAAATCACTAGGAAGATCCACTCGTCTTCTAGGCCTAGGAATCTTCATCGCTGGTCCTTTCGGTGCAACCCTATCTCGAGGGTTAGAAGGGCGTCCAAGCTCGAAAGCGTCAGTGGCCTTCTGCATCCTCGAGGGTTGCTCGACTGGTGGCACGTCTTTCGATTGAGGTTTAGGGGCAATTTTTTGCGAGGGTTTGCCTACCTTGCCTTTACCCTTGTCCATACGAGGGTTCGCCTACCTTGCCTTTACCCTTGTCCATTCGAGAGTTATGGGTTCCTGCGTTATTCTGCTCACGGGCTTACCCTTCAGTCATCTCTTCCACAGACGGTTCCCCGTCTGTCCAGGTCAAACCATTGAACTTGTTTTGAAGTTGCTCAATGGTTTCTTTCATCTTAGCAGTAAGCCTTTGTTGTTGCTCTAGGGTCGCCTGTGTTGCCGCTAACTCTTTGGTTACTCGTACCAGACTAGGGTCACGCTCATAATACAAACCATCCTTATAGTATCCATCTTTATAGTAGTCACTATCATCGTCATAATCTTCAGTATTTTGGCCATCTTCATGACCTTCTACAACATTTTCATTGTTCACTTCTTGATTTTTCGCCAGTGGTATTCCTTTTTGGGTTTTCTGTAGCAGCTACGCCCCCTCCATCATTTCCCACCGGTGCATCGGCTGCGCGAGAGGTACCTTCCTCCATAACCGTATCTAACAGAGTTCCTTTGCCAGTATTATTTCGCGTCTTCAACATGATCTAAGGACGATTAACACCACCAAGCTTAATTTCGGCTCTCAATGAAAGCACCAAAATGTATACCGAGTTTTTTAGAAACTAAATAGTTTGAGAGATTAAAGAAGATAGCAAGTAACGAATAATAAATAAGTAGATTTTTATGTGGTACATGCGTTAATGATCCTTAGTCCACAAGTCTATATTATTAGCCTCAATGGGCAAGTGTTTTCAAGATTATGAGATATTACAATGGAGGTTACTTTGTTTCTTTTGTTAGAGAAACTGTATGTAAAGAATTGTCCCCTTGCCTTAAGAAGAATGAGGCTATTTATAGGCAGACATGGGGTAAAGTATAAGAATATTTTTATTTAAAGAAATATATTTCTATTTAAAGAAATAAATTTCTATTTAAGGAAATAAATAAATAAATAATTGATTTTCTGATAAATGAATATTTTATATTCATTGAGACTGGACATAATCAATTATGTAATATTCTATATATGGTCAGATTTCTATATTCATTACCTGATTTGATTTCCTGAATTAATTGTCAAAATATTCTGACAATTAATTTGGCACAGATACTGATGGAGTATCTCACCTATAAATATAGGGTCTCGGTCCCCGAGCTCCTCACTCATTCTGTTCATAACAGCAAAATCCATCTAAAGAGAGTTGAGAGAGCGAGGAAGCCCGATTACCCATGGTAGTCAATTTCCTTTGCAGATCAAAGCTTATGTGGGTTTGAAGCTCAAGATTCAATTGCTGGAGGTATTTTGATCCTTATTCATAATATATATATATGTTTGATTTAATTCCGCATTTTATACATAAACATATATATTTCAGTTTATACATATAAATGTCTAACAGTTGGTATCAGAGCGGATTATATATCTCTGCCTTGATTTATTTTGAGTTTCATATATATATATATATTTACGGGGTTCTTCATTTATAATATAAATTATATATATTTTATATATATATACTTTCATATTATATAATTCCCGATTATATATATATTCATACTCAATTTTTTATATATACATATATATATATATATTCATCTTCATATTTACGTTCATATATATATATATTATATACATTCATTTATACTGTATAATATATATATTTTTGTGTATACACTTTCATATTATATTCATTGATTTCTTTTCATATAATTGATTATCATATTTTTTTATATATCTTTATGATATTTTATATGGTTTAATGTGTATATGCAAGTATATATGTATATATATACATATCCAGTATTGGTTTTTGTTTATATATATATTTTATATACATTTTCTTTTTATTTACGTATATATATTCATATTTATATATATACTTTTATATTAATATTTCATAATCTATATGTTCATATATATATGCACATTCATATTTATATTCATATACTGTGTGTATACATATAATTTTCATGTATATATGTTTATATATAATACTCAATGCTTTCATTTTTTATTGCATAAAATTGTATGTAATACTCTCTTTCATACATTAATGATGATTTTATGCAGTATATATACATTGTATACGAGTATATATATACATGAAAGTTTTATTTTTCGGTCTATAATTTTTTCGTTTTCATTTTCGGTATTTATTTTAAATCCTCTATTCATTACTATATTCATATAATATTTTAGATCAATTTTATGAATGAAAAGGATCTAAAACCCATCTGAAAACTGAAAAAATTCTCTTAAGAACACGATCGGACCCGAAAGAATTTTTTATGAAATTAAAGTCTACATTTTACGTGTTTTCGATGCTTGAAATCAATATGGATCTCTTAATTTATTCATTTAGATCATTTTAGAATTGGTTTCATGAATTTTGGTCATCGGTGTTGTTTTTCATGGCAGTTTTTCAAAAGAAAAAAAAAAGAAAATTAAGAAAAATTTAAGAAAATTCCGAAATTTTGTTACTTTGATTTATTTTTGGAATTTTATTTTATTTCCTTATTTTTGTTGATTTAGTCAATTAAATTACATTTGTTTAACTTTCCATTTTTATTTAACATATATCTTCATATATTATATGTTATTTAGTAATAAATTATTATGGAAAGTTTTTAATTTGGTAAATCAATTACATGCTTTATTTTTTACATGTAATTACAATAATTGTGATATTTTAAGAATGTGAATATTTAATTATTCTACAATTAAGTGCGCAATTATTATATTTATTTACCAATTAAGTAATTTATTGATTAAATTAATTGATAATCTGCCATTAAGTATATTCTTTAATTTTGCATTTAATTGATTTCATATAATTAATTGTACTAATTTGTATATTTACCTTATTTATACAAATTAATTATTAGTACAAATAATTAAGATATTATATGGTTATAAATGCATAATTAATTACATATCATGGAATTAAGCATTTAATATATTATCATACAATAATTGTTTTAATTTGTATTTATTTGGAAAATTTATTTTTAATACAATTAATTTTGATTTGTTTGATTTAAATGCTATACATAAATTCCTTTTATAGTGCTAGATATATTTAGAAATGTTCAAACATTAAGATAGGTTGAATATTTTATCTAGCACATTAAGTTTCATAAAACTTCATAAAATTATTCATAAAATATTCATAAAACTTCCTAAAATGAATAAAATATGAATAAAATGTAAGTAATTTTGTGGTTTGACATAAGAAAACATGAACTTGGGACAAATGCTCATATCTAGAACGGTTTTTAATGATCTTCGGACGACCACACTAGGAGGACTAATCTCAGTGATTGTCTACTATGTTAATAACGAAATTACTTTTAGGTAGAGCCCAATACCTAATATCAAAGTGAAAATATAATTTTATATAATTAGGTAGTAGCCACAGCATCCTTATTTGTATAAAATTATATATTCATTAAAATTCACCTTAATGGACATAACTTGTAATTTATTATATAAGTATAATAATTTTACCCCACAGGGATTTTATTATATTTGTATAATTAATTAGGATAATATGTTAAATTAAATTCTCTTAATTTACCCCACAGGGAGTTATGGGGATTTAATTTAATAGTGTTATCACAAATTTAATTAAAGATAGATAATAAACCTTCATTTTTCAAAACTAATTGTTTAATTAAATCTATCATAAAGTTCATCTAATTTTATTAAATTTAAAATTTAGCCCACAGGTAATTTTGGATTTAGTAAAATTTTAATCTTCAGTTTATACTTTGGTGTCTAGTGAACCACATAATTTTAAATAATTATGGAGTAGCCACAACATCCTTAATTATATAAAATTATATATATTAAGTGGATCAAGATCATATAATGGACATGAATTATGTGAACATAATAATCTTACCCTACAGGAATTTTATTATATTTACATAATTAATATGTTAAATTAAATTCTCTTAATTTATCCCACAGGAAATTATGTAGACTTAATTTAATAATTTTATCATAAAGTATAAAATTTTGAAACATTTATAAATAATTAAGTGTTTCATACCTTTCATTGAGATAGAAATATTAAACTTTAAGTTTTTCATAAATTGTGTAAATCTATCATAATCTACATCTAAATCTAATCTTATTAAATTAAAAATTTAGCCCACAGGCAATTTTTGTTTAATAAGATTTCATATTTAAGCATGTTTATTCATTGGTAAAAACATGATTCATTTAAACCTCAAAACTATATATGTAATTTTATTACATCACTATTCATAAATTTCTTCCATACTAGTAGAAATTTTCAAAATTTATTCTGATAACTTCATCTAGCATATACAGTTTTTACTGTATAATTAAGAAAAATAAATCACACTTTATCACCAATAAATTTTAATTTATTGTGTATGAATTCATTCTAATATAGTTAATGTGATTATTAACACATAGTGGATTATTTTAGATTGTTATTCCACATTCATAATTTCTTGCAAGGTTTACAAATAAACCTAAGAAAGTCAAGAATCGTGAGCAAATCTTATCCACAGACAAGATAAGTTCTCACATTTAGAAGTTTAAGGAACAAGCAATATAGTAGTGGCTTTGTTTTAAAATTGGCAAAGATCTTTATGTTCCAAGATTCTATTGAAACTTGATTTAGACACATTTAGAGGTCTTTACTACAAATGATGTCACTCATAAAGATATGCAAGTTCAATCTGACAATAAGAAATGTGTTATTAATAAGAATTCTTCTACATTATAGCACCAAAAAATATGGAACATATCTCCATAAATAGAATAAATGTTAGTAAATGGTGGGGATCTTCATTACACTTGATTTTACTAACTTTATTTAGAACTTGTGTGAATTTCATTAAGAATATGTATTCCAACAAGTCAAAATCGATGCATACTAGAATTCTATCATATTAGAAATCATAAAAGTCAATTAATTTTGAAGACATGGACTCAAATTTTGCATCTCCTTTTTAACGATTACTCACATAAATAATTTTTCTACAAAAGTATAGATTTATATGTTTCAAAGACATTTAAATCTTAAGTAGAGAAATGGTGCATTTTGCATATTAAGATAGTGAGATCAAATATAAAATGGAGAATACTACATTAAAATTCGTGAGTATGGATAAACTCCCAGTCTATTTGCAAAGTTTCTTTAAAAGTATGGGTCCATTACCCAATACATATGCTTGGTACACCCAAATTATAGTGTGTGACAGATTTAAGAAACTAAGCATTTTTTGGACATGGGGTGGAGCCTACATAGCAAACTCCAATCTTTCCTAAATCTTTGTCTATTGATACTCTTCAATGGGGTGTACATATCGAATCGTGTTCTAACCAAAATTGTTTCTCAAACATATTTTGAGTTGTGATAAGGTTGAAAACCGACTTGATGACATGTACACATTTTATAAATACCCATATATAGTTAGAGTACAATTGTCAAAGAAAAGATCTGGGCCCTAAACCATAAATGAGCATATTTCATTTGAAAAGCTATAAGGTTTAAGGGTTACATATTTTATCATCCATCTCACAACACTAAAATTGTGGAATTAAGAATTGACTTGATCAGTGGGAGTGATCAATCTAGGAACCTAGTTTCCGAGAAAGATCATTCATATTTTCTCAAACTTCCACCTCAAGTGTTAGATTAATTATGATTCACAACAACCCTTAAGATTAATGGTTATTGAGAATTCATAACTAATCATTAATAATATACAAGTCATTGGTAAAATTCTAATAAGTTATGTTATTTAGTAATTGCTTACAATTTCTAAAATAACATGCTATTGAACCATTTGCTCTTTTAAGAGTTTGTTGGTCCATCCTTAAGATGACTTATTAAAGACAAGAAGATCAATGTATTCTAAACCTGATCACATTTTGTACAATAAGAGTTCAACTACAATATTAATTTGAGACACAAATTAAATTATAGAATGATAAAGAATTGAAGTTGTAGTACAATATGCCATGAATGAAGAAATGAATATCTTAAATAGCAATAAAGTTTATCTTTAGTAAAGTTGCCTAATGGGGTGGAGAACATTAATTAAGCATAGGTTTTTTCACCAATAATATTCATTAGGCAACATTGAGAAACATAAAGATATAAAAAGAATATTCATTGCTAAGAAGTTCATTTTGAACTAAGAATCAATAACAAAGGAGATTTACATTCTCAATGGTTTTTATAAAAGATTCTATTATAGACCTTGGCATTTGTTGCTTGTTTTAATTCATTAATCAATTCCAAATAGTGAACTAGAGGAGAAGGTATACAGACTGCCATAAAGATTTTCCTCTAATAGTGGTGAACATATGCAAGCTTAAAGTGTCTACCTATAGATTAAAACAAACATCTCACAAATTGGTATTATATCATCTTTTCCTTTAGGTTTGAAAAGAGAATTATGGAAATAATTATATACCAGAAAGTTAGTGGGAGTAATATTTGTTTTATACGTAGACAATATGTTACTTGCAAATGATGATAAAAGTTTTCTATATAAGTTGAAATAATTCATATCTCAAATTATTATTTTGAGATAAAGAAAATAAATAATATATATAATTTTAATTAATTAGAGAGTAGCCACAGTGTAACGCCCTGACCCTCAGGAACGCCACGTGTGTGCTTTTATAACTTAATATTATTAATCTATAATTTTTAGAAAAGTGTGGTTTAATTTAAATCTTTAATTAAATTCAACATAAAGACCTTTATTTTAAATAATGTCGTAATATAGGGATCCCCTGTTTATAAAATAAAAATATTCTTTTACAATAAATTACATTTCCAAACATAGAAAGGAATTCCCGATCCCCGTTTTCCGGCCAAGACCCCAGTGCCGATATGTACATTGTCGAGACCTCTCGACTCATGGCCGAACACAACTACCAACTTCCATACCCGCACCACGAAGCACCCGTGAGTCACAATGACTCAAAGAAGAAAAGCTACTAATTAGACTTTATGGAAAGTGCAAAAGATTTCATAATAATATAATATACATACCGGTAGGTCTTACATATGTCAATCTACATATACAAAAAAAATAACATAATGCTTATGTAAGCAAATTTAATACATAATAAAGAATATTTATAGCTATTCATAATCAACCATCTCAATGGTTTATTAAATACCTTAATCACACAACATTATAAACACTCACTTTCAGTACCTCATAAATCACTCTAATTCATATATTACAGTAACCACATAATCTCAGTGCTTAATAAAGCACTCAAACACATAATCTTATTGCTTCGTAAAGCACTCAATTCTTACATCCCTACGCATGTATTTTTACCCCGACAGCACAGACTAATTTCATAAATAATATAACGTTCATTCAATCATACCATAACACAATAATTTAGTTACAACTCATCACATAATAACACGCTTGATCGTTCCACAACTTCATAACCACATAATTTAGGTACTTCATAAAGTACCCCTACCACTCGTTAACCACGAGCTGTATATGTCACTATCGTTGTCCGATACAACAAACGATAAGTAAGAAACCTATCCGCGGTTTCAGGAGTAATTACTCATAACGGTAATAACCGTTTCTTTTACTCGATCATAATCGAGCCACAACGATAATAATCGTGTCATAATAATTCCCTCGATCATAATCGAGTCAAACGATAATAATCGTTTCATAATACTTCCCTCGATCATAATCGAGTCAAACGATAATAATCGTTTCCTATTATTTCCCTCGATCATAATCGAGTCACATCCAGTACATATCGTTAACCTCGATTAGAACTAAGTCACAATAACGTTTAACAAGATTTCGATCTCAATCGAATCTGTAACAATCAAAACATTAATCTTTTACAGTATTTAATACTTTTCTTACCTTGGTTCAGAACTTAAGTGTACGGGCCGTCTTGAGTAGAAAACAAGCTAGGCGATCCCATTCCTATGTCACGACAAATCGAAACTTAACAAATACCTTAACTCGAAATTCTGGATTAAAACTCTAGTAAAAATCAAACATAACCTAACTTCCAACAACTCCAAAATAGATCAAGCATTCCATATTAAATTTAAAACGTACGATACACAACTTCCCGGCCAAAACCGAACTCCGAAAGAAACCCGAAAATTCCCCGCAAGCAATCGGTCAACGGCTCGGTACACCAAACCAACCTGGCCGACCGGTTCCTGGCACTGCATTCCCCTTGGGTTCTTTCCTTCAAATTCGAGCCAAAACTCCTCCAAACCTAACCAAACTTTCCAGAACAGTATAATATCATAAATATAGCATATCCCAAGCTGCAAATTACAGTAGTTCAATCTCTAGCTCAAATTCACATGCTCAAGTGAAGAAAACTAAGTTTCTTTAACTTCCTCATTCACAAATCAATCCCAACAGCCATGAATTCAATTAAAACATACACAATTAGACTTAATTCAACTAGAATATCACACTCAAACCTCAACTAAATCTACAAACTCGAAAACTTACAAGAATTATCAAAACCTAGCCTTAGAACCTAGGATTTCACCAACAAAACATAAGGAGGAACTTACCTCAAGATCTAGGTTAGCTTGGGGATTAAGTTTTGCTCTGAAATAGAAGGTTGCTGAAGAGAAATAGTCCCCCTCATGGCTGGTTCCAATGCCGAAGGAAGAGGAGGAGGAAGAGCTTGAAAAAATGAAGTTACTTAACTCACAAGTAACTTAAATAGGAAGAGAAAAGTTTCTTTTCTTTGTTTTTTTTTTTTTTTTAAAAGCTACAGCCCCCTAAATAAAATAAAAGAGGTAACTAAAATTACCCTCAAAAACTAAATAATCTCCAAAATAACCTAGGGACATATTGGTAATTTTGCTAATTCTATTAAACCGACATTCTAATATTTCTAACCTAGTCCGAAATATTTCCAAAATAATTCTTCCATTAATGTCGTGACATTACTAACCACATCGCTAAATTTCCACAATTGTTGGGCCCGAAAATATTTTATTTCGTTAAATAAATTCTCAATAATTATCCCAAGTAAGATCATAATCTTACTTCGTTTCCAAAATAATTACATATTTAATAAAATATGTCTATTTAAACATTATTTATTTTCCGGGATATTACATATGGTATCTACGATACCCACATATTCCAGTACAATCTCCGTAATTAATAAATTACGCTTTATTATTCATTAATTCATATTTTCCTAATCAACTCATGATTAGTTTAAGTAGGATTATAATCCTACTCTAATACCCACTTAATCACATATTTAATAAAATATGGCCAAATAAATATCAATATAATTCTCGGGATATTACACACAGCATCTCTGATTAAATAAAATTATGTATTATTCATCTGATATAACTTTTATCTTTAAGTGTGATAAATTCAACTCGAACCAGCATCTGAAAAATGATCTGGAGTGAGAATAAATTAAGAACATTCATTTGCTTCTATTTTAGAAGCCTAATGTATGCCTAAGAGTCTAAATAAGACTTTGCATTACATTTGTTTCAGGATCGTTAAGTAGTATCAGAATAACTAAAGTTAAGACCACTTTATTTTTCATACAAAGTGATGAGGTATCTTTAAGATACTAAAAATTATATTCATACATATTTTAAGATGAATTGACCATATTGTTATTTCCACTATAAAAGTCAGATTCATTTATTGTTTTGAGGATACATCTCGTATGATGTATTATAGAGTTTCATAGTAGGCCTGTAGTTCGAATTACCATGCTTTCATTAGGCCATTAAGAAAATTTTGCGATAAATTCAACTACAATATTTATGGCTAATAACTCTAAGAGTACTGGTCGAAGCTAGCATATCGACATTAAGTATTTAGCCATAAAAAGGCGTGATAAGTGGTCATTAATCACGCAAACTGAATTGGGTGATCGCATAGATCCTTGACTAAAGGCATGCCGCAACACAAATTCAAGGATCATAAAGTAAATATGGGATTCAGTTAACCCATATGCAGTTTTTTATTTGTACAACCAAAAATTATTTAATGAAACTCTAATTTCGATATTTTCTCATATTTATGTGCACCTCAATTTCATCTGAGAAAATTATCGTAAGAGGACCTGAATAAATATAAGGGTTAGGGTTTATTCGCTTAAGTACATTGCCACATAAAGTACATTGTTATATAATAAATATATCGTAATACATGGAAGATAATACTCGACTTATAATGAGGACATGTCGCTATGATTCGTATGTTTATTATATAATGAGGAACGTTTGGGTTTGAATGTTTTAGTCTAAATGCTGACCAAGTGGGAGAATATAAGAATATTTTTATTTAAAGAAATATATTTCTATTTAAAGAAATAAATTTCTATTTAAGGAAATAAATAAATAATTGATTTTCTGATAAATGAATATTTTATATTCATTGAGACTGGACATAATCAATTATGTAATATTCTATATATGGTCAGATTTCTATATTCATTACCTGATTTAATTTCCTGAATTAATTGTCAAAATATTCTGACAATTAATGTGGCACAGATACTGATGGAGTATCTCACCTATAAATATAGGGTCTCGGTCCCCGAGCTCCTCACTCATTCTGTTCATAACAGCAAAATCCATCTAAAGAGAGTTGAGAGAGCGAGGAAGCCCGATTACCCATGGTAGTCAATTTCCTTTGCAAATCAAAGCTTATGTGGGTTTGAAGCTCAAGATTCAATGGCTGGAGGTATTTCGATCCTTATTCATAATATATATATATATATATATGTTTGATTTAATTCCGCATTTTATACATAAACATATATATTTCAGTTTATACATATAAATGTCTAACATAAAGGGCATACCCTTTACTTACCTAGAGTTTCGTCTTCCACACGCTACTAAGGTTTGTACTACAAAAGGATGATCTGACCATTGGATGGTGGCAACCTTCTTCATCGTGTGGTGTACAACAACTGGTGAGGACTTTCGTACAACCTTGGACATGTGTCGCGCAGAGGTCTGTCCTTTGCGAAATAGTCTCCACCCAGGCAGTTAGGCAAAAGCATACTCGAGGGTGCGTACGCGCACTACCACGATCTGGCACAGTGGACAAGATCTGATTCTGTATCAGAAAAAGGTGTAACCATCTATGGAACGATATTTTGCAAGAAGCTGACGTGTCCAACGTCTCCAAAATCCTTACCGCCTTCTGGGATCCTCACCGAAGGATGTTACTCCCGGAGGCCATCGTCTCTCGTTGCCTCCTAGATCAAGAGTTGTTTCTTTTAGTTACCTCGAATGACTTATGTAGTGACCATGTTCTCCCATTCGATCATGCCACGTGTCTAATTGATGAAAACTTGGATAACAATTTTAATTATAATCAAATTATTGCGGCAATGAATTGTATCAAACAACTCTAGAAAATATACTTGGTCCAACTGTTACTTTTTGGGAATTTTCTCCTACGTTATAGACTTTAAGTGGCAATCTTATTGTCATGGGTATGAAAGCTATAGTTGTGTTAGTTGTATACATGTTATGTTAGTTATGACAGTTATTATAGTTACTTAGAATTTTAGTTGGCTTTAGAGTAATTATCAATCTACATTAATTATCTTGTGTACACCTATATAAATGGGCTATATAGAGGAGAGAGGAGCGTGGTTCCTTAAGAAAAATGGGGAGAATATATATATATATATATTAATTAATTACAATATATATTTATAATTAAATGTGGTGAATATAAATATAATAATAATTTTGACATATATTGGTTAAATTATCTAATACATATTATAGAAATTTAAATCTTAATAAAAATATATACCCCATCAACTTTAGTTCTGGGTTGGTCTCTGTATGCAAGAAACTAAAACTATAAATCTAGTCAAAGAAAATTATGCATTATAGAAAATAAGTAATTCGGTATAAAAGGAAAATGTTTCATTTTCTTTCATTTTATTATCAGCATTGTAATTGTTATATGAGTCGCCATATGACGTGTACGGACAGAAGTGGGGTTGCACTTAGCGTAGCCGCGTCTCTTACAAAGTTGAACTTGAATTTGTTGTTTAATTCTTATATGGAGCGAGTCTGCAATCAATGCTTTTAGTTTTAGTCCGTTTTATTCTTTCCCAGACATATATAAAATAAAAGTATACACCAAAAAATTAATAACTTTACATTTTTTTTTTAAAAAAAAAAAGGAAAAGTTGAAAAAAAAAATCATTGGGGTTGGCGTTGTTCATCTTAGACCCTTATCAAAACAAAAACCAAGGCAAAGTGGTATTAATTAAGTGATTAAACCAAGAATGTAAAAAATAATAAAATTTCTAGGTAACATAATAATTTAAGAAAAAACTTATTCCCTCAATGAGATTTGAGAGACAGTGTGCCACAGTTAACGGTAGATTACGTTGCTAAAATGTCCCCTGTTTTGTTTTGACCCTTTCGATTTTATCCATTCCTTTATATATAGAAGCACACATGGAACACGGAGGTGCTCTTCCTTTTTCCTTCTCATCAACTTCTGTGATGGAATAGTCACATAAAATGGATAAAGTAATATATTAGAAACATATATAGAGACGAACGAGGATATAATTATAGTTTATTAAGATGTAAATTAGATATATATTTGGAAAGTAATCGAGTATCTTACATACATAAATTAAATACATATATATTTTATATATTTATTGGAAAATGAGAAGCAGGGGGAGATGGATGGAGTAGTGGTGATATAAATAAACATGGTTCTTCTTCTTCTTCACGAGAAAAACCTCAAAACTCATAAGAAAGAGTGTAGGAGCTGTGTTAGAGAGAGAAACAGAAGAACATAGATCAGTTAAGACCCTCCACTCCACTCTACTAGCTACTAATATTTACTCACTTGAACAAGATCATGACTGAAAGTATATGTTTCTTCAACAAGGTAATTTGCTTAGATTAAAGTTTTCTTTTGTTTCTTAATGTGTGCTTCTTTTTTGCCCCCTAAGCTAGCTTTCATAATAAAAAAAATAATAAATAACGATGTAGGTCTTGTTATAGATTATTTTCCTTTTATTGTATTTTAAGAAGTGTATTGTGGTATTACAACAAACACAATTATAGGCATATTTTTTGATCTGATTTTTTCAAGAAAGATCCATTCTATTGCCGTTTCTCTCGTCATATATTTCTCCATTTGGACAGACTGCTTTGACAGAGAAAACAGAGAACAATATCAACAACAAACATGTACATCATATCACCTTTTATTTTATTTTTTTAGCTAAAACCTTCTCTTTTTCCCGTTAATGGAGATTTTTAAATGGAAGACACCACAATATGGTCCTTTCTCTCTCTCTCTCTCTCACACACAATTCCTGTGTTCCTGAATTGTTTTATTATCACATTTATTAATTGCTCATGATGAATTACAGGACACACTGGTCATCAAAACCCCAAAGAAATCTCCATTGATATTGAGAATGGTGGTTCTACTCTTTTCCATGGTTTGTGGAGTATATATATGCTCGATCTGTTTGAAGCAATTAAGTCCCCACACTAAGGCTAAGTTCTTAAACATCAAAGTTATTGAGCATGAAAAGTTTTGTCCCTTTTCGGGTGATCTTTACATGCATTATCCAAAACCTCAAACATTCAGAAGGTATAATAATGAAAACTAATTATGTATGTTTTCTCGGCTTCTTTTAATTTCGTCAAATCGAGATTATTATTCTTATTATTGTTATGTGTTTTTTACAGGGAAGAATGTGGCTGCAACCCTGTTGGGTACTTTGCTATACTATCAATGCAGAGATCTGGGAGTGGATGGTTTGAGACTTTGTTGAATAATCACACCAATGTTAGTTCAAATGGGGAGATTTTCTCCGTAAAGGAAAGGAGGAGTAACATCTCTTCGATTCTAAAGACAATGGATAAAGTTTATAACCTTGACTGGTTTACTAGTGCTTCCAAGAATGAGTGTTCTGCTGCTGTTGGGTTCAAATGGATGCTAAATCAGGTAATTTTACCTCCAATGCATCAAGATTTATTCATCTTTTGTTAATAATAATTTATTTAACATATTACAACTCCTAACTATGTATGTGTGGACATTAGATATAAATCGATTATTTTTATTTATTTATTTGGTGGGCTTGTTAAACACAAACATATATGCCAACCATTTTGTAAAGTATGGAAAAGTGGGAAACTTTAACAGGTTGTACCCCAATTACAAATGGAAAGGGAGTTTGTTATGTTGGGCCATGTTTAAAGTTTACGTTATGAATCATATCTACCTGTATTTCAGAGATTAGTAAATTTTGTATTCGAAGAATATTATGTGTGTATGTGGTGTCAGGGTGTGTTGGCCTTAGAAAATTAAGCAAATGTAGCATACAGGAAATTGAAAAGACAATCAACTTTCTTTTCTTTTCTTTTTCCTTTTCTTTCTTTCTTGATGGTGCTTTAGCTTTATATATTTATATATGTCAACAGGGTTTGATGGAGCATCACGAAGAGATAACTGAGTACTTCAAAAAGAAAGGAGTGTCTGCCATATTCCTTTTGAGAAGAAATTTACTCAGGAGAATGATTTCTGTACTCGCAAATTCTTATGATAAAGATGCTAAGCTACTAAATGGAACCCACAAGTCTCACGTGCATTCACCATTGGAGGTCTCTCTCTCTCATATACTGGGTCATGTGTCATCACCATATGCTTGTTTTATATGCATTTTTCTGTGAATATAATTGCAGGCTCAAATACTTGCAAAATACAAGCCAAAGATTAACGACACATTAATGATAAAAGAACTGAACAAAGCAAATGAGACAACAACCAGAGCATTAGAATATTTCAAGACAACTCGTCATATGGTTCTTTACTATGAAGATGTTATCAACAACCGGACCGTACGTAATGCTTATCACTATTAATTAACTTGACTTCCTAAGAACTTGGTTAATTATTACTGACTTTATAAATTAATGCAACTATGGCCATGCAGAAGCTGAAAGACGTTCAGGAGTTTCTAAAGTTACCTTACAAAGAGCTTAAGAGCCGTCAGGTTAGGATACACACCGCCCCTTTGTGGGATCAAGTCCAGAACTGGCATGATATCCGGAATGCACTCAATGGGACATCATTTGAGACATTTCTTCATTAAAATTTACTAAGGCTTAATGCAAGACGGTGTAAATATCAATTTCATTTCAGCATCAATTTTTGCTCAAGAGAGATTCTAGTTACCATTCCCATTTCTGGTGTATTTATATAAAGCAATTTGTGGAAACAGAAAAATATGTTTCCAGACAACTGTTTTTACTTGAGATGTAACTAAACTATCTACCTATGCTGCCAAACAACACGTTCAAATTAATCTCTTTCCAACAGTTTGTCTTAATGACAAAAATTACCAACTTATTTTTTTTTTTTTGTGGTAACCGATAAAGGTTAAAATAATAAGGGTAACAAAGTTACACAAAAGGTGGGGAGGTTTCTTTCATCCAAGAAAGTTCATTGTCTATCCTAAAGGCATGCTTAGCCAATCTATGAGCCTCAACAATAAAGTTGTTGCACATGAGAGAGTGATGCCCCAGGAAAACTAGACAATAAAACTTTAATATCAGAAAAGATAACCCTCAATTCATGCAAATACAATGTCAGACCCTCCAAAGTTGAGACCAAAGAAAGTGAATCAGAAAAAACCCTCTCCACGGGAAGTCCCACATCTTGAGTCCAACGCAAAACTACTAGTAACGCAACTGCTACTGCCTGGAAAACTGAAAAAGAACCCAGTTAAAACTAGAGAGTTGTCACTTCCGCCCCACTAATAGATCACCAACAAAATAAAGAGAGAAAATTAATACATAATAAATATTTAATAAAATATGAATTCCCTTACAAAAAAATAAAATGAAATAAAATATGAAATTTTTTATAAATAGTCACATAGAATTCTCTTATGTAAATACTAGAACTTATCTAATCTCATCTCACGGTGAATACACTACATTTGATGTGTTATTATTAGACCAAACTAACCTTACAAAATAAAACTAACCATATAATAACTTTACAAAACAAAAAAATTATCCATGTTAGTCTTACAAAACTAAAACTAGTCATACTGACCTTACAAAAATAAAACTATCCATACTGGCCTTACAAAACCAAAAAATAGTCATACTAGCCTTACAAAATCAAAAACTAGTCATACTGACCTTACAAAACCAAAAAACTAGCCACAATGGTCGTACAAAAGAAAACTAACCACGTTGGTCATACAAAAAAACTAGCCACATTGGCCTTACAAATCAAAAAACAAGCCACTTACAAAACTATACATATTACTTTACAAAACCAAAAGGCACATTAGCCATAAAAACTAAAAAGCTATATTATAATTAAATAATTTAAAAATCTATGTAAAATAAAATTATTTAATATAGAAATTACTATATACAAGAACATATACAAACATTAATAAATGAAATAAATATTCAAAAAAGTATTCTATATTATTAATCAAAAAAATCAATAAAAATTTTAAGACAACATAATTACTAGTAAACAAAATCCTTAATGAGAATAAAATTAATTAATACAATTAATAAAATTATATAAAATGGTAATAAATATGCCTTTTAAAATGTAATTTATTTGACTAGATATTAAATTAAAAAATAAATAATAATAAAAGCATTTAATAGCTATTTAATTTGAATTAAAATAAATCTCTATGTAAAAGTCAGAAATAAAAGAGTTACTTAAATTATATTAAATTTAATACCATTCAATCAAAATTAAATGAAAAAATTGATAAATTAATATGACAATAAAATTAAAATTGGAAAGGAACAAAATATTAATTATTACACTGCAATACAAAATACTTCAAAATATCAAAAACAACAAAAAAACGTTTAAAAGGCAATTTAATACTAATTAAATACATATTGAACTAAATCATAGTCATAAAAATTTAAAACAATTAATACAAAAAATTGTCAAATAAAACACAAACTAATTGTAAATGTTATAAATAAAGAAAAAAAAATATGCAATAAATATAAAATACCAACCAATAATAAATGTAATTAATATAATAAATAAAATTATCATAAAAAAAATAAAGTATAGGACAAAACACTAAAAATGCCTCCACTTATTCCGCCACCACCATCGACATCGGAAATTGAACTTCTTCAAGACGGATACCAATCGTTCTTACTCGTCGACCTCACCAAAATGCTGGCGCCACTGATCCCAATCTGGTACTTAAAGATTGATTCAAAGAACCACCGAGTTAAAAAACACAACAACTAAATTTAAATTAAAAGAGAAACAAATAACATAAGTGTACAGGATACACATCACACACCAAAGACAACAAAAGAATACTAAAAGAAATAGCTCAATCACCTAAAAAATCAGTCACTAAAATAAAATAATAATAACAATACAATAAATTAAAATAGGAAAAAAAACTCCCTTTGAAGATAAACAGAGCATTGAATACAGAGGCGTTGGCACTCGTCCTGTCAGTGTGAATATCAGGATGAATCACCTTTCTTGCTAGGATCCACTCGATCAGTACGGTTATCATTTCCCAGAGAACAGCGACCATATCAGAGTCGAAAAACTTATCGGGTCCTTTCTAATTTGATTTCAGATTGCAAAAGCAGACCTGCATAGCTTGAACTTCTTCTCCTTCCGATCCAATTCTCGACGTACTCCTCTTTTTCTTCTTCTCCTTAGAATGTTGCCATCCAGATTGGTACATACATAATTAAAAATATTCTCTTCCAATTATATTTTGAGATCCACATTATATGTATATATACAACGAACCAATCTCTGAAACAGTTATTTTTTTTTAATTTTTTTTTAAATGCTCAAATAATTCAGACCTTTCAAAACTCATCCAACCATTATCAATATTGTCCAGAAAAAAATTACTTTATTTTATCTACATTTTTTTTTTGCTGATATGCAAATTTGCCTTTAGTGATATTTGACATATATAGAGTGTAATTGGAAATTTAAGATGTGTTTATTGTATTAATGATATATGATTATATGATTTTAAAGCAAATAAATGTATATATACAAATTAGTATATTATAAAAAACAGAGGAAAACAAATGATTTAACAGTGTATGTATACATTTTTCATGATGCCTTATTTTTGTACTTAAATATTCAGATCTTCCTTAAAAGAAATGACTATTCAGATCTAGAGAGAGAATAGGATGAGAAAATCAGAAAACTATATATAATTATGAGGTCCAATCCAAAAAGAGTACAACATAATCACAAAGAGTAATAATTATAAATAAGAAAACATATATCCAAGTAAAGAGAGATGAATAAACCCACACCTTTTACTTGCATACATACACATGTTTTTACAAAGTGTGATCATATATTGAAGGAGCTATATAGATGAATGCCAAAATGGATTAACTCAATAATCATATATATTTATTTTTGGCACCAAAACAGCAAAAGAGAGTAGTAGTACATATATATATATCTTTATATATATAAATATGAGTTAGTTAAGTTTTTCAAGTGGTGGACTCAACTGATGAGTTGTGAGAGAGGGAAGTGACAGAGTTATTATTGGTAGGCATAGAGTTGGAACGCTTCATCCAAGCCACCGGAGAGGACGGCCTTGATCGGTGAAACCGGCACCGGAATGAGCCCTGGTGCGCCGTCGGTGAGCACAAGCAGTATCCCCCTTTGGGTGAGCTTGCCGGAGCTTCACCAGTCACACTTTTTGGTGATGAAATTGAGACTTTGATATTCTTTGAACCATTATTGGATGCAGTGTGGAAGTTGTTAAGAGCAGCTCAAGACATGAAATATGTAAAAAAAAAAAAAAATTACCAACTTTGTTTTAATAGCTCTGAGTATAAAATTAATTGTTTCAATAAATAGAATAGACCTGTTGAGAAGTCTTGATCTTAACTCAACTAATGTGGTGAACCCAACTGTGAAGAATAAATGATATATATACTAGCAAAAAACTACGTGTGAGACACGTATATTAAATTTTATGCTAGGTTTTTTCTACGTTATTTATAAGTTATACAATTAAAAGAAAAAATATTATTAATTATTAGGTGAGATTATTATTATGTGTATCTAAATAATATAATTTATAATTTTTTACAATTAAAATTAAATACCGAATGCAATATATTAGTGTTTAAAAGATAGCTTGATAATTTACATATGTTCTTAAGTTAATCCAAAAATAAACTAAAAATTGATGGTCCAATACTTAAGGAAACATAACTTAAATGTGTATAAGATAAAAAAAAAAAATTAAAAATCAATCTCTAAATTGTTGATAATTGAAGATAACATTTGTCTAAAAATTGTAGATAAGAGAACTAATGATACTCGTGGGTGGAGGTTAATCTTTATTTGCTTCGACAGAGACAATAGTGTAATTTTTGTATTTTGCACTTTTCATTCTAGCCGGGTTCGCATATAATTGGATTGTCTATTTTTTCGTTGATAAATTGAATTTGGTAGTTTCGACATAGCAGCAGTGTTCCTACAAATAGTGATGTATTTTCATTTTTTATTATACCTGAAATTTGGCTACCATTTCATTGGAGGACACATGTCAAATTAAGGAGAATATGGATTAATGCGTGTAACAGTAATTACATTTAATGGAATAACTCATTAAATGCATAACTGAAAGAGTATATTTTCAACTTGTAGACTATAAGGTCTTCTGCGAGATAAAGATATACAAACTGTTGCCTTGTGTATTAACGAGAAACCATACGGCATTGGATGCGCGAGGCGAGACCTCAACCTCGTTACGTACGAGTAGACGTAAGCGAGATATAATAACTGTGAAAAGACTTGGCGTATAATATACAATATACAAACTAAATATAAAAGTCGGGTGAACTCAAGCAACTAATAAGCGAGGTGCCTATCTCGCTATAGGAAGGCGCGCTCCTATTACTTTCACCAATCAACTTCAGACATCTTTTAGTGAGATTTATAGTCTTGACGAGTCAGAAGCTGACATTCAAATTATGTTAACTGCTCAAGTACTCTTTGTTATTAAGAACTTCGATTGTCAAATGAAGTGTTGTACCTTCAAGTGAAGAAGCGACGAGGCGTACATTGTCAACCTCGGAGAGATAGGGGAAAAAAGCTCCAGCTCACTATCAAGGTCATTGGTACTGAGTTCCTGTCGAGACATCTTAGAACGTTGTGATTTAAAATGTGTTTAATACACGATTATCTTGACCCAGTAAAAGCGGATTAATCACAACTGTGTTATGTTCAAATAATAACCGCATTTATACTACATGATATGTAATCAAACACCACGATTTCAAGGGAGAATTGTTGTAAAGATTATAGTGAACTCTGTAATTAACTGCCTGACTATGTAATTATAAATAGAAGCAAGTTAGAATGAAAAAAGGACGAAAAAATTCATAAGAGAAAAGACCCTAGAACAATATCAGAAATCTAATTAGATTGACTCGTGGACTATGCAGAATTTTAACTGCAAAACCACATAAAAAATCCTTTGTGTTGATACTTTTTTCTTTACTGTCTTTCGTTATTCTGTGCAAGTTTGTCACTGTTAGGCTCATATCTGGTTAACAAAAATCTGCATTAAGAACTGTCACATCCTCTGCGCCTGATACATGCTCTAACAAGTCTCTTGTTCCTTCACCTACCTCGGTTATAACTCCCATAATGCCTACACCTCCACCACTGCCTTAGCCTCCTATAGTGTACACCAGGCGTCCCCCTCCTCCACCTCTTGTTTCATGTCCTGCACCTGCATCTTCGTCATCAATTTCGGAACTCAAATATGATCTTTCCATTGCACTACGTAAGGGTAAACGCCAATGTACTTTTTTTTATTTTTTCTTTTGTTTCTTATAATCATCTCTCCTCTTCTTCTTGCTCTTTTACTGCTTCTCTTGATTCTATTACTATTCCTAAAACTATTCGTGAAGCAATGTCTCATCTTGGTTGGCTTGCTGCAATGATAGAAGAGATAAATGCTTTAGTTGCAAATTGTACTTGGGTCTTTAATTTACCTTCAAGAAAACGGGCCATAAGGTGCAAATAGGTGTTTACGGTTAAATCAGGATGGACCAATTGCTCGCTTAAAGGCCTATCTTGTTGTCAAGGGTTATGAAACCTATAGAGTGGACTACTATGATACTTTTTCTCCCGTTGCTAAACTTACATCTGTTCAACTGTTCATTTCCATGGAAGCTACTCATCATTGGCCTTTGCATCACATTGATATTAAAAATGCATTTCTTCATGGAGATATTGAGGAAGAAGTGTATATGGAGCAACTTCCTGGGTTTGTTGCTAAGGGGGAGTTAGGGCGAGTTTGTCGTCTTCGCAAATCTTTATATGGATTGAAACAAAGCTCTCGTGCTTGTTTTGGTAAATTTAGTCAGGATGTTGAGAAATTTTGTTTATTGAAAAATAAGTCAGATCATTTTGTGTTCTATAAAAGATCAACTGCTGGTATCATTTTGTTAGTAGTGTATGTTGATCACATCGTTATTACTGGAAATGATACTGAATGCATCTCATCCCATAAGTCTTTCGTTCATACTCAGTTTCACACGAAAGATTTAGGGAAGCTCAAGTATTTCTTAGGTATTGAAGTTACTCAGAGTACACAAGGTATTTTTCTATCTCAAAGGAAGTATGTACTTAATTTGTTAACTGAGACAAGAAAATTAGGAACAAAACCTTGTAGTGCTCTAATGAATCCATCTATGCATCTTACACGTGATGAGAAACTATTTGAAGATCCTAAGAAATATCGCAGATTAGTTGGAAAGTTGAATTATCTAACTGTGACTCGTACATATATTGCGTTCCCAGTTAGTGTCGTTAGTCAGTTTATGTCTTCTCCAACAATTTATCATTGGGCAACACTAAAGCAAATTTTATGTTACTTGAAAGGAGCACCCGGACGAGGTATAGTTTACAACGATCACGGACATACCAAGATTGAGTATTTTTTTAATTGCAGATTGGGCAGGCTCCAAGATATTATATATTTGTTGGGGGCAATCTGATCCCTTGGAACAGTAAGAAACAAAATATTGTCTAGATCCAGTGTTGAATCAGAATATAAAGCTATGACACAGTCTGTGTGTGAGGTAACATGGATTTATTAACTTTTGATTGAATTCGAGTTTAAAACTTCTATTCCAACAAAATTGTGGTGTAATAATCAAGTTATTCTTCATATTACCTCAAATTCTGTATTCCACAAGCGAACTAAGCATGTTGAAATTGATTGTCATTTTGTTGGCGAGAAAATTCAACAAAGTCTGATCTCCACAGAATATGTGAAAACCAGAGAACAATTAAGAGATATTTTTACAAAGGCTTTGAATGGAGTGCGAGTTGATTATCTTTGTAACATCTATGCTCCGGCTTGAGGAGGTGTTAGAATATTAATTGTATATTAGTTGTAAAAATTAAAGTAACTTGTATTTAGTAGTTTCCTATTTGTACTTAGTAGTTTCACATTTAATCTCTTAACTTTGTATATAAATATATACTATTCAATGGAATATAATCCACAATTCTATTCACCATTCTCTGCGAATATATATATACTCTACTCCACCAGTGAAAAAAAAAAAAAAAAACCCTTCATTGCTTTACTTCTATACTCTGTAAAACCTACCACCCTGGGTCCATAATATCAGGCTACTCAAATGTTATAACACTTTTTTTTTCTTCCTCCATTCTATTTACTTCCTAAATCAAAGGAAACTACACTAATAATACAAATTGGAGCAATGAAGTCAGTGAGCAATTGACCCATTGCTGGCAGTTGTACTAGAATCATCTGTTTGTTTAATAACAAAGTGGTCAACAATCTTAACAGTATGAATAGGGTCCTGAAGAGGAACAGCGGCACTCCATTTGCTTGGAAATCTTCTGCTATGGCTCTGCTGCTGTGGCAGCTTTGGCTCTCTGTCCCAGTCTGGGTCCAGCTTCCATTCTTTTGGAACCTGCATGTTAAAATGGCAAATAGTTATCTCTGCTTCTATGTGCTCTGATATCATCTTTAAGCAGGAGCAATTGAATAGAATTGGCCATAAATATATCAAATAGTGCAGGGAAACACAAACCATAAAGTGACTTCTTATATCTTACCTTATCTACTGCAAGCGTATAAACCTCGAGATCACCATCTTTAGTTATGTGGAACCGAGTGAACGACTTATAGTTTGCAATGCGGAGTGAGGAGAAGGCTTCATCAAAGTGTATATGAAGCCAGTTAATGCAGATGTACAAGTAGCTACCAAATACCAAGGAGACGATTGGTGTTGAAAAAACCCAGAAATAAAGGAAGACAGAAGCATAATATATGACAGCACCTCCTCTGGAGAGAGAGGCCATCCCATTCTTACAAATGTTGCTTCGTGTGACAGCCATTACCTAATAAAGTAATCATAGATACAAAATATAACAAAAATAACAGAAGGCAAAACTAAAATAGAAAAGAAAAATCACTGGTTTGTTATACCTCTGGAACGTCAAATGCAGACATAAGATACTTAATACATGCTGGATAAAGACCAAAGGTCCATTGTTCTATACGAGCTCGAAGACCAGTTGGATCTGGAAAGTGCTCACTCTCCACAGTTTGGTACCACTGATATAAAGTGTGATAGCCTAGAATAAAAAGTACAACATCATCAAAAGTCACATACCATAAAACTTAACTAACTTGTAAATCAACAAGTTTTATCAATAGCATTAAGTAACAAATAATTTAGCTGACATGATAGTCACATGGTTAATACAGCATATAGTCAAAACAAGATTTAACATACATTTATATAAAAAATTAACTAAATGCAGTCCACATAGTTTTCTTTTGATAAGGCAGATGTAAACATTGTGTAAAACCTTTTTTATTTTTTTTAAAAAAGAAAAGGGGGCCTATAAATACTGAGAGTTAGTCTTGTGGGAGGGTGGCTAGTTAGGATTATCTGTTAGTCAGCCTATAAATACTGAGAGTTAGTCTTGTGGGAGGGTGTGAATTTTGTGTAAAATATTTAGATTAAAATATTACTCATGGATTTTATCAAGTTTCTCGAATAACTTGGAATTTGTATTTGTTATGGCTCTTAGCAATAAACTACCTTTTCATAGTTCTTTCAAGAACTAAATTGTGCACGAGTGTGCATCAAATGGTATCAGAGCAATGGTACTGGGAGAGACATGGCGTTAAGCAAAAATTTCCCATTTAAAATATTAAAAATAAATGCAAAATATAATTTTACCTGTATCAATTCTATAACATAAAATTTTAATTAATTTAAGTTCGACACATCTAAGATTATAAGAATAATCTCTAAATTACAATCCTTTTGTTTGAAGGAAACACCTTTTAATTCCAATTATGATGATATTAATTAATTTAGATGAACTTAGGGAAAAATGACGAAAATTGAGGTGAGGTTGGAATTGCAACTAAATACCTTCTTTGTGAAGGATCAAGCCATTGCAGTTTAGAATGTAGTATTTTAAGATTTCAATAGAAAAATTCTGATATATGACCATTTTCAAGAATTCCTTATAATTTAAAAATTTAGAAAAATTCCTAGGTGAATGACCTTTTATGGAATTTTGAACTTTTGTGTTTTGTACTATTTTGTGGTATTGGCGACTGCACTTAGTCTTAGCAATTAAGTTGTCTACTTATATTGTATATAAATCAAGTTAAACATAATTCCGAATGAGTTGTCCAAAGATTTTGTTGTAATTTAAAAATTTACAAAAATTCCCAAGTAAATAACATTTTATGCGTTTTATATTGTTTTATTGATTTTGGGGAGGGAAGATAAAACCGATTACATAAGAGTCAACCTGCCTCCTTTAGACAAAAAGGAGCCTTTCCACCCATCCAACCTTTTCGCACAATTCTCTAAAATTGGTTCCCAAAATCTCAACTTCCTAGGTGATCCCCCTAGAGGCATACCGAGGTATGTCATTGGCCAACAACCCACTTCACATCCAACTAAGGAAGCACAATTTGACACTGCTTCATCATTCATACACAATCCCAACAACTGGCTTTAACGCAAATTAACTTTCTGACCAGAAATGGCACAAAAGGCCTCCATTAAACTTACCGACCTTTTTAGAGAGTTTTCATCATTTTAAAAAAAAAAAATTGTATCATCAACAAACTGCAAGTGACTGATTTGAACCTTCTCTTTTCCAACCAGAAACCCAAAATATTTGCCCGAGTTCACTGCCCTATCTACCATCCTGCCTAGAACATCTGCTACTAGAGTAAACAGGAAAGGAGAGAGAGGTCTCCTTGTATAAGTCCTCGTGAACCTTGAAACTTTTCCCTTGGTTTACCATTAATGAGAATCGAGAAAGATGATGAGGAGATGCACCCTCGAATCCATTTCCTCCAAATCTCTCTAAAACTTTTCTTGCGCATAACCAAGTCTAAAAAGCTCCACTCAACCCGGTCGTAGGCTTTCTAAAAATCGATTTTAAAGACTAAGCCACTTTTGCCTCTACTTCTGTAGTGTTCTCCTGTTTCATTTGCAATCAACACCGAATCCAAGATTTGCCTTCCTTCAACAAAGGCTGATTGATTTTTTTGTATAGTCTCCCATAGAAATCCTTTAAGTCTGTTAGCTAGGACCTTTGCAATAATCTTATATACGCTAGTAATAAGACTAATAGATCAGTAATCTCTGACCCTACAACTATTGAGTTTTTTTGGAATTAGACAGATAAATGTCTCGTTGATGCTACCTGGGATATTACCATCTCTTTCAAAAGCCTTGAAAAACTTCCATTAGATCTTCTTTAATTACCTCTCATTGTGATTGAAACAAAGCCAAGCTAAAACCATCAGGACCAGAGGCTTTATTTCCTTCACAACTAAAAACGGCATTGTGAATTTCGTCTTCATCGAAAGGTCTCTCTAAGTGACTTGACGAGAAATCTGAAATTGCTTGTCATTCTATCCCCTCAATACTTGTACCGATTCTTCTCTCAAAAGTATACAGCCTAGCAAAAAAATGCGGAATCTCTTAGACTATGTCTTCCTCATTTTCGATAATCTGGCCATTTTCTCTTTCGATTCTTAAAATTCTATTTCTGGCTTTCCTTGCATTCAACAGATTATGAAAGAATCTAAAGTTTGCATCACCTTCATTAGCCCATTTGCATTTAGCTTTTAATTATACACTTCTTTCTTCTTCAAAGACTAATCTCTGCCATTCTTAGTATTTCTTCTCTCCTCAACTAGTATTGGATTCCACAAGTTGGTTGTCTCCAATCTATCGAGTTCACCCAGTCTTCTTTCCATTGCAATCTTCATCAAATGATTGTTTCCAAAATTTGTTTTGCTCCACACCCTTATGTTTTCCTTTACTGTCTTCGATTTGCTCATGAATTTGGTACCTGACCATCCCAAAGCTACCACAGACCAAAATTCTTGGAGAAAAGACTATGTTCCAGCCATATGTTATCGAAACAGAAGGGGCTGGGACCCCATTTTGGGACTATGATCCGAGACGATCCTTACCAACATCTCTTGTCTGACATAAGGAAGCGCACTGTTCCATGCGTTGGTGAAGAATCTGTCCAATCTGCTACAAATAGACTTTGATCTAAAATTTGACCATGTTAATCTTCTGTTATTTAACAGGGAGTCAATTAAATTAAGTTCTCAGATCAACTCATCAAAAATCTTCGTACTCTTTGTGTTCGAGTTACTATTAAATTTCTCTTGGACCCTCCTAACCACGATCAAATCTCCTCCTAAACACCATGAATCTCCACATATTATACTCAAACCAGCCAATTCCTCCCAGAAGTCTGATCATAATTTGTATGAATACGGGTCGTAGAGCCCTGAAAACCACCCAAGCGTTGATCCCTTCCTCTTGAACCAAGACTGAGATAAAAAAAGTCACCTACCAAGGAGTCTAACACAATGATACTTCTAGTATCCCAGATGAGTAGCGTACCCCCTAATCTCCCCATGGAAGGGATCAATATCCATCCTTTAAAACGAGATCTCCAAATGCTTCAAATGAAGTTCCTATCAGTCACCTCCTTCTTCACTTCTTGTAAAATAACCATATCCGGATTCGCCTTGCAAATCGTCGCTTTTATGGCTCTTCTTTTCTTTTATTCCCGCTGCCTCTTATATTCCAAGTAAGGATCTTCATTGGGGTATTATACTACATCCCTCTTTTGTCTTTCTGCTATCATAATTAATGTTGAAAGTCAAATTTTTAAGTTCTCTGTTATTCCTTCGACCACCTTCAACTTTTGCTTTTTTCTGAGTATCTTCCTCTTCATTCAAGCATAATTCCATACCCATTTCTACTAGCGTCTCCACAGATTCGATTCAGCCTTAGTCAGGGGCACAATCTCAACCACCTCTTCATTACTGGAGACTCTAGTGGCCTTACTCAATGGTTCAATTTGTTTCAGCGATGAATCCTCATCTACACAGATTTTTAATATGATCCAAAATCTCCTCCATCTCAAGTATCTTCTTCAACAAAGTTATCATCTTCCTCTTCTGATAAATTGCTTTCCGAGCTAAAATCAGCAATCTCTCCCTCTTTAGGATCTTCATCCTCTTCCAATATATTCATTGTTTCACCCCCGTGAGGTTCGAAAGTTCTTCAGAGAAGCTTGTGGTAAAAGATTTCCTTTTTCTGGAGTAGATTATTATCTGCATTTTGCTTTCTGCTTCTTCCTCTAAGTCGTGTTCATCATCTACGTTCAAAACAAAGGCCCTTTTCCTCCCTTTTGTTGCCTCAAAATTTTCCCAAAAGCAAATTATTGAAGCTCTAAAATTATCTCTCTGTTTGGGTCTCACAGCTTTGATTACTCCTTCAAAAAATATCCTTGATGACCTGAATTGGATTTTTCTTCTTGAGAAGGCCCTTTTCTTCCGTTCCTTGCCTGACTCGACTTCCTGTCAAGTTATTTAATTTTGGGAACAAAGCAATACTGCTACAGGCCGACAATATGCTATTGGTTGTGCTCAATGTTTCTAAGTTTGTGTCTTCTAATTTGGTTGCCTAGTTAATTATTTGTTAGTCCATACTATAAATAGTGAGAGTTAGTCTTGTGAGAGTGTGAATTTTGTGTGAAGTATTTAGAGTAAATTATTACTCGGGGAGTTTACCAAGTTTCTCACATAACTAGGAATTTTGTATTTGTTTTTGCTCTTATCAATAAACTACCTTTTCATAGTTCTTCCAAGAGCTAAATTGTGCACAAGTGCGCATCACTTTGTAGTTTGTACGATTATTTGATCCATACGCACAGAGATGAAGAAATAATCATCAAAGGAGATAAAAATAGAAAAACTGACCTGAAGTAGCCAGAAGATTGTGCCTTATACATGTCTCCACACCCAGTTCCAACAGTAACATAAGAACTAGAGCTGCAGACAGGTGTGCAGAGACATGAATAATGCCAATCATTACCCTCTTCTTTCGGGAAACTTTGGAGGGAACAAATGTGATTGCAGCAATAAGCAACATCAAAGCACCTACAAAAGACACATAAGAGCGTTCCAACAAGTATATGAAAGCATTCCACACCGTGCCAAAGAAACTCCCCAAGTGACCAGAAAATGAATCATCTTGCAAGATATGGCCAAGCTTACACTACAAAAGGGAAAAGAAGCACATGAATAAACACTTGGGTATAAAGCAATCCCTTACTAAAAAAGTAATAATTACTGCAATAAGTAACTAAGAAAATGAATGATTAAGGCAACAGAAAGTATTAAATCATAATCTATTCAATTACTAAGATTAGTAAGAAAGCAATACCAATTCAGAGAGAGAAAGAGAGAAAGTACGGTAACGATTTTAATTTACTTTTATTTGTCTTAGGCCCCGTTTGGATCTCAGGATTGGACTAGAAAAGATTAAATTGGATTGGACTGGATAAGATTAGATTATGCTGAAAATAATCATGTGTTTAGTTTAAAAATAGACTGGACTATTTTATTTTTTTCCTTTTTAAAAAAGAAAACTTAAATTAAAATAAACATATATAATAATAAATAAAAATAAATAACTCTAAAAAAAATGAATATTAAAAATATTTAAATTCAAAAATAAATTAAAATAATATATCAAACATAATTAAATATATAGCATAAATATATAATAAAATAATTTATGATGTTTTTATCTAATAAATAATTAAAATAATAAAATATAAATACTTGAATAATATAAAATTATTTATGCTAAATAATAATTTAATCACAAATTTAATATAAATATTAGTTTTTTTAAAATATTGATGATATAAATTTTATAGTAATTTGAAAAGAATAGATAATGTTATTATCATATTTTTTCTCTTAGAATCAATTTAAATAACTATTGCTTATTTAATATTATTTTAAATTTTGAAAGCTTATGTATAAAATTATAGGTGCGTTTGGTAGCATTTTTTTAATCAGTTTTTTGTTTTTATAATTAGAAAAGTGAAAATATTTTCTAAAATCATGTTCTATAAAATTGTTTTCACTTTCCAATTTTTTAATTGAAAATCAATTTTAAAAATTTTGAAAAAAAAAATCACTTTCAAAACTTTTTTAAATAATTTTTTTTCTTAATTAATATTTTGTACTCTGACTCCAACCTAGACCTTGGAACCTATCAGACCCTGGCCCCGACCACAGACCCAGGCCCGGCCCCCGATCTCGGCTTTAGACCCAAACCTAACTTAAAAAAAATCAACAAAGGAAAATCAAAATGAAATTTACAGAATACACTTTTGTTTTCTGTTTTTAAAATTGAAAAACAAAAGTGATTATCGAACGTATTTTTGTTTTTGAAAATTAAAATTTTAAAAACAAAAAATTTACTTTAATTTTTGTGATTAAAAAATTTAGAAATAAAAATGTTACCAAACGCCACCTATACATTTTTACTAATTTTAATGAATAAATTTTTGATAAAAAATTCTATAAATAAATTTGTAATAATTCTTTTATTTAAATTCTTATTAAATTTAAAATATATTGACAAAATCGAAATTAAAAAAAGAAACGATAAAAAAAATTCACTTGTATGGGATTATTTATCGCACCCTGCTGGATGGAATAAATAATCCCAGACAAATGGAATTAGTTGGATTAGTTATCTAAACTTCCAGTATGCCCAAACACTGGACTAGACAAATTAGCCTGTCTAATCCAGTCTAGTCTTGCGTACCAAACGGGCCCTTAGTGATCAAACAAAACTTACAAGGACAAATTGCCTGGGTTCGTAGAAACTTCAAAATAAAAAAGATAAACAAGTCTTGAGTTTAGCTAGCATGAATATTGCCAAGTTGGATAATCAACTAACCTGTGGAAACATAGAAAATGCCAGTAAGAAATATATAATGCCACCAATAAAATCAAATTGCCAGTTCTTCTTTCTAAACTTCAAAATATTTCCTAGAGCAATCTGCATTGAATAGAAAACAGCATCCCACCATGGTTAAAAGAAAATTATCATGTTGTGTCTCTATTGAAAATTAGTACGAGGTAAATTACAAACATCAAATATAAATAAAATACCCTGCTTGAATCTTCAAAAGAAGGATAAGCAGCCTTGCAGTCATAGGGAGTGCCATATAACTTGTTAAAACTAGCAAAGACATGAGTTGGATGTAAAAAAGCCCCACCACAACCATTTACAAGTAAATGTTGCACATGGACAGGCCCCAGTCCATCTGATTTAACAAATGAATGGCGCATATAATGATGCAAATCTCCAGACATTCGAAGTTTACACCGTCCTTTCAAATAATCACAAATCAGGTGTGATACATTCTTTCCAGAAACATCATTCCAGTACCAATCAAGAAGCCAGTTCGGTTCATGGGTCATAATGATCACAGAATCATTATCTCCAACCTTAATATCACATGGAGAGATGAAAATGCAAAAGTTGATCAGTACATGTTTCAAGAAGCTACATATCACAAATAAAAGATAAAATATAAATGAAAGCTTAGGTGCAATGCAACGTCAATGGCATAACTATGTGCGCACACATGTATCAAATGTATCAACGTCAATGGCATAACGGGAACATAGGAATCATATCATTATAATCTCTCCAAGTCTTGAGAAAACTATTGCAACAAAATTTGAAGACATCTCCAGTTTTACAAACAACGTAAGATGAAAGTGGCTCATAAAAACAAATAATGTCTTAAGTTGATTTTACTAAGTGTGCTGATTCTTATGACTATGTGGCCTGATCATAAACTCGTAGAATTACAAAAATTATATATTCATCATCACTTCTGCAGATGTACTAATTGACCAGCACATTGAAAGTAATTCCATGAGAATGAGATGGTGCTACACTTGCATAAGGCTAGGAACATACAATAGTGAATCTTTTTTTGTTTTTTGCCTAACTGTATTGGAACATTAAGAAAGCAAAAGAAAATTACCTTTTCCTTAATCAGTTCTGAAAAGAATTTGAATTGGTAGACATCAATATCTCCATGAAGTGCCAAATCGAGACCAAATACCCACCATCCTTTTGGAAGTTGCAAAGCAAAATAACTCTTCTTTTGAGGCATAAACCACCCACCCAACCAGCTTTTATGACATATATACCTCATAAAGGTATGAAGACCATCAAACCAATCTGCAATGCACAAAAGAGTTGTCCAATCGTTGATTCAATTAAAATTATCTCCTGTGATGTAAAAATGAAAAAAAAAAATGAAAAGAAAAAAAAAAAGACGCTGATAACAAAAACTAACCATGATTTCCAGGAATAACAAAACACTGAGGCCCATTGTACTCCTTCAATCCAGACACACCGGGAGGAACCTCAGGCTTATTTACAGCAATGTGTACTTCTTTATACCATGGAGGAGGCTGGAGAGCATACTCAAAAGGACAAAATAAGCGCCTTTCATATGTGAATGCTGATGGATTTGGATATCTGTATATGGTGGCCAGTAAATATTATGATTTATTAATCAATAAACATGCGAAAAGACAATACAAAAATAACACACATGTTTATGCTTATTATATTACTGTTAGCAATGAACAGTAAATTGCACAAAAATTGGTCAAGCTCTCATTAATAACTATATGAAAAGCTGGAAAAGATTAAGAGGAAACTGTTTGTAGCAAAAAACATAATTCTTATAGAAGGCATGATGCATTAAAGAAAGCTCCAGAGTGATTGGTCCATAGACATGCCAAACAAAACTCCATTGAGGCATTCAAAAAGAAAACAACAACAAAATCCAGGAGGGAGAGGGAGGGGAGAGGGGGAGGATCAGAAGTTACAGTAAGAGCAGACAGAAATAGAATCAATGAAGTGTAGTTTGATTCATAAATTGAAAATTATGTACACGGCTATAAATAATACTTCAAAAATTCATACTATTCATTAGAAAAGCAATGTCTACTCACGCAAGATCTCCTCCAATAAGAAGTAAGTCGCCACGTGGTAGGTTGAGCGCTGAATCACCTCTATTGATATTAATAGAAGGCTGAGCAAGTAAACGAGCAACTGAATAAGATGAGTTTCCACCATCACCAGTATCAGCCATGAAATCAAACCATAAGTCATCCTTCTCGCCAAATTGATCGTATAAGAGATCCCCTTGTTGACTTCCATCATTGACCCTACTCATTGCTGCCTAATGGTGCAATTTTTTATTAGAAAATCACTTGTTGCCATTAACTATATTATTCAATTGTTTATTAACAAGATACATGAAAAAGTTATAGCGGGAAAGAACTATCTTTTGTAAAGTTAAAGCAAAAAGAAAATAGAAGTTGTTATGCAAGTAAGCCCATACTGTAGTAAGTTCTAGGATCCTAACAATACAACGCCCTTTAAAGTAAATGTCGCAGCCCACTCCGGTCCTCTCCTAGGACCGACATCACTCATGACCTTGTTGTAGGTACTTCACCAAGGTCGTCACTTCCAAGGTGTCAATCCGACAAGAAGATGTTGTTGGCTTTGATACCAGCAACTAGGTAGAACTCACTCGAAAAATATTAATTGTGCGCAAGTGCCTAAGTGGAAATACACTATCAGGTACCCCTAGCCTACACTTGTCAATGTGGGATCCTGACATTTATCTTAAGAAATTAACTCTGAAATTATAACATACCAAGGACATGATGAAAAGAGATGGATTGTATACATATCAATTCTTCTGTATAACTATTTTGGATGTCTGATGTATCCCCAACAAAATCATTTAAAGAACAATCTGTTAAGATTGTTTGTCTGATGCAACTGTGCCAGAGTTTTCTTTTAAATGTTATAATTTTTTATATTAAAAACCGTAAACATGGAAGTTCCTAGAGCATAACAATTTAATCAAATCACAATAATAATTTAGGTAAAAAAGAGAAAGGTAAATCATACTTGCATCATTCGCATATCAAAACGGCCAACAAAGACAGTTACTGATACAAGAAGATCAAAAACAGTCTTGAACAAATCAGCTGATGTTCTGCAACATATAGTAATTGGTAAGTTGGAATAATAAGCTATACAACCATTTGTAGACAAAAGGGAAAGAAAAAAGAATGAAGGTAAAGATTATACCCTGAATACCAGGGAACCATATCTAGAAAACCAGGCTTCAGTTGCTTCTTCTTTAACTTCTCATACTCTTGAACTGACAAAGGGTGAGTAAGAGCCCACCTTTCAATTTATCATAGGCAGAGAAAGAAAAGCAAAACTCAGATAACAGTATTTTTGTATAATAATAAAGATTTCTTTAAAACCACCAACTCAAATTGAAATCATGCTACAAACTACCACTCACCCTGTGGATCTTTCCACCACATAATTGGCAATGTAAAGGCCAATAAATGTAGCCCATAGTGAGTAAATAGGAGAGATTCCATCTGATGAACCATCACATGAGCCATTGCACGCTAACTAAGATGTCAAAAAGAAACAATAAATATAAAATAAAGACATGAACTGTACATTAACAAAGAAAGAATCTATCAGCTTCAGGTAGTAGTACCTCGCCATAAATAACCCATTTGGACAAAAGGGGATAGTCTTTAGCAGACCCAACTGGAGCAAACCAAGATGAGCAAACTTGGTCTTTCAGTTCATTCATTCGAAGAAATTTTGCCAGCCATGTGTTTCTCTCTTCTTTTTTCCAGAAAGAAAACCAATTCGAGTTCTTGTGCTCAAGGCGTCTCTCTCTTACAATAGCACTGTTACCACAGTGGCTATAAAATACACAGCATGCCATGCTAAGTACCTACATGTCCAAAAAGGAATGAAAACAATCATCAGAATTCAGAAGCAAATGCCAAAAGAATCTGGAGATTTAAGAGATTGTGTTTCGAACTTACAGCACAGTTTTGAAGTATAGTCAAGATTGCAGGCCTTCTTCCAGCAACACGCGAAACTAGACCAATGTACCAAAGCCCAAGAAATATGATGTGAAATACTAGAAGAAATAGAATAGAAGAGACATAAATAGTCAAAAACAATGATAGATTCATTCTCATGTCAACTCCCATTGACTGAAAACTAGGAAGATGATACAGAGCAGCTACTAAAATCCACGCTATGTACCTGCAAAAAGAATAATTTTCTCAGAATTACGAACACCTATTATCTTTTCTAGCTCCCATCAACCAAACCTCTTATAAACATGGAAGCCAGTATTATATGTGTCAGAATAAAGTATGAAAGCAACGGAATAGAATGTGGAAGAAACACTTACCATCTACTAAAATTTGAATAACTCGGCTTGATAGTCTTCCCAATAAATGGAGACGAAAAGAAATAGAAAAAACCAAGCAAACAAGAATACATAGACCACCATTTTACATTCTTGTCCAATTTTTCTACAAGGGTATGAATGTTGTCGGATGAAATAAAAAATAGGCAACCCACAACAACTGCAATTACGGCATGGCGTGAGTGCTCGTGGGGGTAAGGATATCTATGAGTTAAAATCGTTCTAACCCTATCCATTCTGAGGGAATCCAATATACCAACTGATTGTTTATTAGAGCTCATCAACAAACTTGGCACAATTCAGGTTCTCCGGGCAGTCCAACAATTCCAGAGTCCTGTTATTGAACTTAAATAAGTTACTGCAGTACCATGTTATAAACAACAGAACTATATTAACTATAAAATAAAACGAATTGGGATAAGTCACATGTATTCCCCAAGAAATTTTAATACATTATGTCAGAACAAGAAAGCCTCAACTTGAATTTTAACATCTAACATAGATTTATCAATTATGAACCGAAAGAGATATTTAACTATTCACCCTTCCGTCCCGAAAATACAATTTCTATCAAGCAGTAAAATCATACTACGACTCGAACGAACAAATCAGAACCCCGCATTGTTATTAAGTAACATGATAACCATAATCATAACCACTCTATGAAGATGTTCAACTAATTATAACAAAAGATTACCAAATCGAACTAATTTCGACTCAGTTGCATAATTGTGTGTGGCACAATTATTTCAAAGACCAGCGGAACCAAAAAAAATTCGAACAGAAACCAACACACACACACACATTACTCAAATATAATATAATTAAAAAAAAAAATTGGGGGTACGGTATATAAGAAAGAGACACAATCATTACTTTCTTTTCTTTTCTTTTCTTGTTTTCCTTTTTTGTTTCTATTCACAACTAAATTTCAACCACACAGACCCCCTATAATAACACTCAATTAAGTGATAATGAAAGGACATAAGAGCACAAATCCAAAACTTCCCGTAGAGAGCTAGGGTTTGTATCTTCAACTTACCCAAAATAAGAAAAGAAAAGAGAAAGGTCAATGGCAGAAGCATTTGCAGAAAGAAAAAAAAAAAACAGAACCGACGTAGGGAAACCCAATAAAAAAGCAATCAATGTTCAATCAAACTAGACTCCATTGCTTTAAACAAAATCTTCAAAGCAAAAGAGAGAATGAGAAATCAAATGAAGGATGAGGTACCTGAGAGAGAGCAAGAGATGGAACGGGAATGAATAAGGTAATAATTATATTATATTAATATATATAAATAAAAAAAAAAAAACAGAAGGAAGAAAAGAAGAAGAGATGTCTGTGAAGAACATAGCATTACAACAATGGCATATTCTCTTTCATCTTCTCCATCCTCTTATTTTATTTGTTTATTTTTATTATTATTAATTTTTAATTATTTTTTTCTTAACTAACAAGAAAAAAAATACGTGTCAGAATGAAGTGGTTGCCTTGCCTTGCCTTCAATTAAGAAACGAAACTGAAATTTGGGTAACAATTGGGTTGGGGAAGTTGGGCTACAAATGAATGTTGTAATTTGCAAAGTAAAGTAGTACGACCAAACTGCCCTCAAAAGCTTTTGCCAAGTCTACTGTTTTAGTTTTAGACTATTCAACAATTGATTCCTTATTTGTTCAAAGAAAAAGAAAAAAATAAAATAATTTGTATTTACTACCATTTATCCGTTATTGACAGTTGGATTTGGACTTTCTCCATTTGTGAGCTGGGCTTTTTATCGACTTTGATACACATTGGACTTAATGGGCTCAACCCCATACCTCGTCTCTTGTAGCAACTAATCTCTCGCATGTTATGAAAAAGAAAAATATATATATATAATACTAGCAAAAATTAAGTGCGAGGCACGTATACTAAATTTTATGCTAATTTTTTTCTATGTTATTTGAAAATGATACAATTAAAAATTAAAGAAAAAATATTAGTTATTAGGTGAGATTATTATTATGTGTATTTAAATATTATAGTTTATAATGTTGTCAATTAAAAGTGAATACCGAATGTAATATATTAGTGTTTAAGAAAGCTTGATGATTTAAATATGTTCTTAAGTTAATCCAAAAATAAATTAAAAGGTGATGTTCCAATACTTAAAGAAACATTACTTAAATGGGTGTAAGATAGAAAGAAAATTAAAAATCAATCTCTAAATTGTTGATAATTGAAGATAGCATTTGTCTAAAAATTGTAAATAAGAAAACTAATGATAGTCATTGGTGGATTTCAATCTTCATTTGCTTCGATAGAGACAATAGTGTAATTTTTGTATTTTGCACTTTTCATTCTAGCCGGGTCCGCATATATCTGGATTGTCCATTTTTTCATTGATAAATTAAATATGGTAGTGTCGACAAAGCGGCGATATTCCTACAAATCGTGATGTATTTTCATTTAAAATGATTAGACATGGTGTGCATGGCTTATTTAATTAAAAAAATCAACTTATGAAAGGCATGTAAAACTATTTTATTTTTTTAAAATTACACTTTTGCGGTATATTTCATTAGTTGGGCAGCAGTACACGAAAATATTTTTTCCACAATATCTACGAACATGACAACAGATAGGCTCTTTGTATTGTCATCAAATTCAACATATGTTATAGCACTGTAAAATGCATAATAAGATTATTAGTATCTTTTTTTTATTATTATTTTAACTTAATTTCAATAACATCATATGTTTTTTGTAATATACCGTGGTGTAAGAAATCTTTCCTGGCTGCATGATGGCTTGTCACATATAATTTTTTCATTGCGATTGTATAAATCTATTTTTTTATGAGATGTGTCACATAACATGTAATAAAAACTCTAGACAGTATCAATTATTTTTATTGCTGCCTCAATCCAAAAATATTTTTTCTACATCCAAATTAAATGGTGTTAATAATAGTAAGATATTGAAACAAAAGTTTTATAAAGTAAATATTGTAGTAGTCTTTACCTCATTTAGTTGCAGATTTTTCATCAACTCTGAAATTTGGATGTTAGTCACTATTTCGCTAATATATTTAATTGTGCTTCTAATTTATGAGCACGTGATCAAAAACAGTGCTGTAATGTACTCTCTGATTTGGTTTTTTTTTTTTTTTTGCATCTAATGCCTCAAGTTTAATTATGATAAGTTTTGGTGGGTTTTAGTAAATGTTTTTCTTTTTCTGGTTTGCATTAATAGCTAGAACATGAAGAAATTAATAAGATTGACATTCTTTTTTGTCGCAGCATGTACAAAGCAGCATAATTATAATAATGCTTCAAGTTGCTATTATTTTTATTTAACAGAAGACGAAATTATAAATTTTATGACTTCTTAGTTATACTGTATGTGCTAAAATATAACTTTTTCTTTTAATGAGTGTTTTTATAGGAAAATGGCAATTCTAGAAGAGAAGAAGAGAAGAAGAAGAGAAAAATCATAAATGTACAACAACAAAAAGCCAATCGTATTTTTTTTTAGATTTAATGGGATTTATTTTATTTATTTTATTATATATAAATAAAAAGTGACCCATGAATTTCTCATAAACTATTTTATTTTTAATATAAATAAAAAGTGACCCATGAATTTCTCATAAACTATTTTATTTTTAATAATAAATTATTTTATTTTTAATATAAATAAAAAGTCTCCCACGAATTTCTTATAAACCAAGAATTCGGTTATATAAGCACACTTTATATAGAATAGATATATAGGATTTTTACATTATACGACAAATTTAGTATTTTTTTATATTTTTATTTTTGTTTGGTTTTTTAAATTTTTTTTATAAATTTTATTTTTTAAAAATTCTTTAATTACAAAAATACTTTTGTTGTTTATGTCATATTTCCCCTACTTTTTCTTAGGCTATGTTTGGTAGGAGGGATGGAGAATAGAAATGATGGAAAGTTGATGAAGGAGGTAAAATAGGTGGGAGTTAGAGAGAGTGGAGTAACAATCTTTTTAAGAGGGTATAATTGTAATTTTCAACAATTGAAGTAGAAAAGTGTGGATTTTTCCATTAATGGAAGGATTCTAAATGGAGAATTTATAAGGATTTGTTGTCCATCCAATTATCCCTCAATCTCTCTTGCCAAACAAGAAACAAGATGAATTGTTATCCACTCTCATTTCTCTCCCTCCTACCAAACATAGTGTTAGTCTATTTTACGTTAACTCCCTCTCTATCTCTCTTTCTTTCTTTCTTTTTTTCCATTTTCTCTTTCTTCTCTTCATTTCTCTCTCTCTCTCTCTCTCTTTATTTTTCTCTCTCTTTTATATTTTTTTATGACTTATTATTTTTTTATATTATTTTATGATTTATTTTTTATATATATTTTTTTTTTGGAATAACTCCATATATTGTTTTTTTAACTTCTTTTCTTTCAAATTTACGGTTTGGGTTTCTAAAGTGGTTTCTTTGGTGGTTTCTATGTGAGTTGTTATACGATTTTTTGTTGCGATTTAGGTTGCAGCTCTAGTTGCAATAGGGGTTTCTATGTAGAATTTCGTAAAATAACAAAAAAAAACTGTTTTGAAGTGTAAAAATGAAAAGGCCCCTATTTTTTTTGACTTATTATTTTTTTATTTCAAGATAATGATTCTTTTTTTTTTTAATTAAATTATAATGATTGATATTTTCATATACTCATTATTACACTTGTTTTACTTTAAGTCTCTTAATACTACAAATAAATACTTCATATTTTCTAAGATAATTAGTATACATTGCAAATTAGATTAGTTTGTGATATATGTTGGACTCGTTGTTGTGTGATATTATTAATGTGGTAGTTTTTTAGTTATATTAACGTCTCTAACAATCATACATTTAGATGCTAATGTGATATTATTTTTTGTTGTTTTGTAATTTAGTTTCATAATTTGTATAGTGTAGGATTGATGATGTGTTAATTTTTTGTTAGTTTGTAATTTATTATAGGTTGGCGCAAAATAAGATTGATACATGTCGTTTTTGGGTTGTTTGTTGGTTGTTTCATATTGGAATGACACAATGCGGGGGTTGATGTTATGTTGTTTTTAGGTTGTTTACATAGTATATAAATTTTAATTTTTGAGTTGTTATTCAGTTGTAATTTATTAGTTGTTCAATAAAAAAATGAATATATATTTAATTGTTTGTTAGTTATTTGCATGTAAAAACATAAATATATTTGTATTATTGCTACGTTCTTTAATTTATAGTAATATATTTTTATATAATTTTGGATAAATATTTAGTTTTCAAATGTGTATTTTAGGTTGATTTCAAGTTTATTTATATATTTGAAATAATTTTAGGTATATCTTGAACTGTGTGTCATTTTGGATTTAACTCATTATCATAATTTTTCTCAAATTATATTTTTTTTTCATTTTTAATTTAATGAGTTTTTTTTTTTGCTGGGTAAAATGTAATGAGTTTATATTAATGATTTGTACTTTTTTTTTTTTGAAACGTATCACCGTAAATAAATTTTTGTTGTTATTAAATTATTAGTTAGTTGACTTAGAGTTGTTATCAAGTTGTTTGTTAGTTGTTCAACATATATTAAAATAATATATGTTAAATTTTTATGGTGTATTATAAGCAATATTTTGTAGGTATTTTTATTTTATTAAATTATTTTTGTATTTATTAGGTTGTTGACTCAATATATTATGTCTAATTTATTTGCATATTAAAGTTGAACTGTTGTCTTTTTTTTATGATAATTTTGGATTTATATATAGTTGTTCTTGTATATATTTTGAGTTTATTTTTGACACATTTTGTTGCGGTTTTTTTTTTTTTTTGTCGCCGTGTTGTTGGTTTGATGTAGGGTTTTTTTTAAGAAAAAAAAATACAATTAGTTGTTATAAAGGTGATTTTTAGTTGTTTTAAGTTTTTTTTTTTTTAATATTAATGTGTTATTGATTTACATATTTAAATTGGGTTGTTGTCTAGTTGTTTATTTATTGGTATTTATACTCACAAACAATACAAATTAAAAGTATACTTAATTTTTATATGTATATTTTTAGTTGAAGTCTTGCTAATTTATTTTTAATTGAGTAAATTTATTTAATTTTTATATTAAAATAAAGTTGTTATTGTATTGTTTTATTGTTGTTATTTAGTTATCTTGATAATAGAAAAATTAATAATATGTTTAGTTTTTTTCATGAGTATATATGTATTAAAATCTTTGCCACTTAATGACAAGGTGTTTTGTTCACAACTTTAGTGACAAGTTTAAGTTCATCATATTGTATTCCACATGTTATATTTAGTTAATCATAAAAATACAAATGCAGATAACAGTCTTGCGATAACACCACCTTATAATTATAGATAAATATAAGATTTTATGGAAAAGAAAAATGAAGCTGGTTATGAGGTCATTTTTTGTGACTGCATGTGTGTGAAAGAAAAAAAGTAAATTTTGTCCCTATGAAACTTTGAATTGCAAAATAAACTATTGGTGAGTGTATTGTATCTGTGACGTTGTACCTACATTTATTCACGTAAATTATGTGTGCACGAACTCCACATTTAAAAATAAAATAAAATTAGTTATTTTAAAATAAAAATAATCTGCATTAATATTCGTTATTGCCTTATTGGTTACAACACTGAACCAAGTGGGGATGCTTGTTCAAAATGCATCTAAGAAGGCTGAGTATTTTTGTAATTAATAAATTTATAAATAGTATTTTTGTGAATATTAAATAGTATAAATGTTTAATTTTCCTTATGAGAGTATAAATATTTATTTTAGATAATCTTAGCTTAATATAGAAAAAATTCCTACATATATATATATGTTGTGCACTCAAGCACAAACAAGAACACAATGGAAGAAAAAAAAAATAGGCTTAGAACATTAAACCAGAAATGTAAATTGACAGCAAGAAATAACGAGGTTCAGTCACAAGTTTTGGATAGAACTTGGACCTAATCCCCGGGTAGAAACAACTCTATTGGCTGTGATGATTTTATTATTGAATGGCAAAGATTACAACTTACAACAATAGAGAATCAAGAACACAAAGCACACTGATGGTGATTCACACCAGTTACAAAATGAGCTTCACTAAAGGCAGTCAAAATTCGAACATGAACAGCCTTGTAACACCTCCAATCTTGAAGAGAATTCATCTCAATTAAGCTCTCATTTTTCTTTGTGCAGCACTCTCACAAACTTGATCTCTCTCTCTCTCTCTCTCTCTCTCTCTCTCTCTCTCTCTCTCTCTCTCTCTCTCTCTCTCTCTCTCTCTGTTTGTTGCAAAGTTTCTATTTATAACAGTAGGTTAGTTAGGACACACACTAACCGAAATAACTACCAACTATCCAAACATTTGGTTAGTTGTTTAAGTGTTCTAAACCCCACAATATCCACCTGGTTTAGTACACTTTAACAACATGGTAATTCAAGCCATAATAGTAACCAATAGAACTGAATCCAATGTCCAATGAATATGAATCTCAATATGAGACTCTAGTTTGAGTTAATGTTGAGCAAGTCAAGACAAAGTCTAAACTTGTCTTTAGTCAAACTCTTTGTATAAGCATCAGCAAGGTTATCATGAGTATTGATCTTCCTTACAGAGACAATTTTGGATTAAATCACATCTCTAATAAAGTGCATCTTGATGTCAATATGTTTAGTCCTCTCATGAAACATGGGATTTTTCATGAGATGTAGTGCACTTTGATTATCATAGTGCACAGTTACATCCTCTGAGTTAATGTTGAGCTCACATGTCAATCCCTTGAGCCAAATTGCTTCTTTAATGGCCTCTATTGCAGCCATGTATTCTGCCTCTGTAGAAGATAGTGCAACAACCTTTTGTAGGTTAGATTTCCAACTAACACAGCCCCCATAGACAGTGAATACAAACCCTGTTAATGACTTTCTAGTGTCTAAACAACCTACATAATCTGAATCAACATAACCAGTCACCAATTCCTTGAATTTGCTAGTCCCATCATAGGTTAAACCAGTGTTCAGTGTACCTTTTATATACCTCATCACCCATTTCAAAGCAGTCCAGTGAACATTTCTTGGATTAGCAACAAACCTGCTTGTCATGCTCATGGCATGAGCTAAATCAGGCCTTGTACAAACCATTGAGTACATCAAACTCCCTACACAGCTAGCATAGGGAATTTTACTCATTTTCTCTTTCTCTGCATCTGTTGTTGGTGCCTAGGAAATGCTGAGCAAGAGGTGTTGAGACTATTTTGGAGCTGTCCATTCCTAACTTATTTAACACTTTCTGGAGGTAGTCCTTTTGAGACAGAATTATAACATTTGATGAGGGTCTTTGAATGTCAATTCCATGTATTTTCTTTGCATTACCAAGATCTTTCATTTCAAACTCTTGATTGAGTTACAATTTAAGCTTGTTTATCTCTAATTTTTCTTTACCAAATATCAGAATATCATCAACATATAGCAATAGGTAAATTTGATCATTATGATAGATGCATGGATCATAGCTGCTTTTCATATACCCTATTTTCTTCATGTATTCATCAAATCTTAAATTCAATTGCCTAGGTGCTTGTTTTAAACCATAGAGAGATTTCTTAAGTAAATAAACATGATTAAGATCCTTGCTTTCATACCCTTCTGGAAGTTGCATGTAGATTTCCTCATCAAGGTTCCCATGTAAGAAAGCAGTCCTTACATCCATTTGCTCAATATGCAGTTCTTCTTTAGTAGCTTTTTCCATCATGACCCTAATTGAAGTTTGCTTGACAACTGGAGAAAAATTCTCATTGAAATCCACTCCTTCCTGCTGAGTGAACCCTTTTGCTACTAGTCTTGCCTTGAACTTGATTGGTTCAACACCAAGGATGCCTTCCTTCTCTTTAAAAATCCATTTGCAGCCTACCAATTTCTTTCCTTCAGGTTTCTTGACCATTATCCATGTTTTATTCTTCTAAAGTGAAGTCATCTCTTTATCAATAACTTTCAACCATTTCAACCTATTTCTGCCTGTAGTAGCCTCAAGGTAGCTAGTTGGTTTTGAAGATTCTAATTCCTCTGCAATGATCAATGCATATGCGATGAATTAGCATATCCAAACTTGCTCGGTGGTCTGGTTTCTCTTCTCATTCTGTCTCTAGCAAGTTGATAGGTGCTTAAATCAGTTGCACCTTCATGTGTATCCGTTTTTGCACTGGTTTCAGAATTTTTTTCTACAATTTGAGTGTCAGGTTGGTCCACCTCAAGTTGTAGACTTTGAACTGGTATAGCAGGTTGTATATCATTGAGAGCTTTGGTTTTCATTGCCATTTCATCCTCCTTAAAAACAACATCTCTACTTATGATGCATCTCTTGAAACCAGGTTCCAAACACCATAATTTATAGCCTTTAACCCCATCAGGATAACCAAGGAACATGCATTTCAAAGCTCTTGGTTACAGCTTATCCTATTTTATGCGTGCATAGGCAGTGCAACCAAAGGCTCTGAGATGATCAATCTTGGGAACATGCCATGTCCACATTTCATGTGGAGTTTTGAACTTGTTTGTAACTGATGGACATCTGTTAACAAGATAGCAAATAGTTTTGAGTGCTTCACCCCAGAATTTTCTTTCTAAACAAGCATCAAGTAGCAAACACGTCACTCTTTCAAGTAGTGTCGTATTCATCCTCTCAGCCAAGCCATTTTATTGTGGGGTTTTGATCACTTTTTTGTGTCTTATTATCCCTTCTCAGGCACAGAAATCTTTGAACAAATTTGAGGAATATTCTAGGCCATTATCTGTTCTTAGCACCTTCAATTTCTTGCCAGTTTGGTTCTCAAGTAATGTCCTCCAATTGACAAAGGTTTCAAATGCTTGATCTTTGCTTTTGAGTAGATAGACCCACACCTTTCTACTATAGTCATCTATGATGCTTATGAAGTAACTTGCCCCTCCAATTATTTCCACCTTAGAAGGACCCCATAAATCTGAGTGAACATATGCCAGTTTCTCAGTTGTGTGATGTTCCCCTTTTCCAAACTTAACCTTGCAACTCTTACCAAGAACACATTCTTCACAAAATTCAAGTTTTCTCTTCAAGCCACCCTTGAATATACCTTGTCTGTTGAGCTCATCCAAACCCCTTTGACTAACATGTCCTAACCTTAAGTGCCACAACTTTGTACTCACCTCAGAACTTTGACTCACTGCTTGTGATGCATTTCCAACCACTATTTTACCATCAAGGTAATAGAGTCCATTGTTCAAGAGCCCTTTAATCACAACTTTTGAACCTCCAAAAATTTAGAGCATTCCATCTTCAATCTTGACTGCATCCATTCTTGTCAAACATTCCAATGGATAATAGTTGTCTCTTCAATTCTGGCACATATCTCAAATGTTGCACAACCCTGGAAACACCATCATGCATCTGCATTTCTACTGAGCCAATCCCCTTCACTTCACAAGCTCTGTTATTACCAAGTAAAACAGTACCTCCATGATCATCTGAAAAAGAACTAAATAGCTCTTTGTTGGGTGTCATGTGGAAAGAGCATCTTGAATCTAAGATCTAGGCCCCATCTGATGTGCAATTAGACACAACAAGAACTTCAGCTGATTCATAGCCATCTGCTATGTCAGCTTCTCCATTCTTTCCACGATTTTTCTCTCTTTTCAGTTTTGCCTTAAGAGCTAAACAATCATCACGAAAATGTCCCTCTTTCTTACAGTAATAACAGTGTTTACCTACTGTAGCTTTTGATTTGAACTTGTCATTCTTGTCTTTGTTATTACTGTAGGAATTCTTGTGTCCCTTGTAGTCTTTCTTTTGAAATCTTCCCTTTGCAATGAGCAGGCTATCACCACTATTTTTAGCTTGATCATCCTTCCTCTAAATTTCTTTTGAACACAATGCAACCTTGACTTCTGTCATTGTCAAGTTGTCCTTCCCATACAAGATGGTGTTTACAAAGTGTTTATACATTTTTGGCAATGAACTAAGTATGATAATTGCTTGGTCCTCTTCTTCAATCTTTACTCCAAGATTATTCAGATCAAGAATAATCTTGCTGTAATCATCAAGATGTCTTCGAAGCTCCTTGGACTCATCCATTCTAAGAGTATATAGCTTCTTCTTAAGGTACAATTTATTGGCTAGGGATCTTTTCATGTAAATTGCATCCAATTTGTTCAATAATCCAAGAGCCTTTTCTTCACTTGACACTTCTCTCAAGACTTCATCTCCAAGACTAAGAAGTATGGCACTGTGTGCCTTAGTTTCAATCTCAGCTTTCTTCTTCTTGTTATCTATCTCCTTCATAGCTTCATCATCCAAAGCCTCTGAAATCCCGTGATGAACAAGAAAATCTTTCATTTTAATTCTCCACAAAGTGAAGTCATTGGTGCCTGTGAATTTGTCCACCTCGAATCTGGTAGAAGCCATCTTGTATCAATCTTATTTTCTTGCAAAGGATTCTTGAATCTGATCCCTAATCTCCCTAGTGCTCTGATACCATTTGTTGTGCACTCAAGCACAATCAAGAACACAATGCAAGAAAAGAAATAAGCTTAGAACATTAAACCAGAAACTATAAACCAGAAATGTAAATTGACAGCAAGAAATAATGAGGTTCAGTCACAAGTTTTGGATAAAACTTGGACCTAATCCTTGGGTAGAAACAACTTTATTGGTTGTGATGATTTTATTATTGAATGACAAAGATTACAACTTACAACAATAGAGAATCAAGAACACAAAGCACACTACTGGTGATTCACACCAATTACAAAATGAGTTTCACTAAAGGCAGTCAAAATTCAAACACGAACAGCCTTGTAACACCTCTAATCTTGAAGAGAATTCATCTCAATTAAGCTTTAATTTTTCTTTGTGCAACACTCTCACAAACTTGATCTCTCTCTCTCTCTCTCTCTCTCTCTCTCTCTCTCTCTCTCTCTCTCTCTCTCTCTCTCTCTCTCTATTTGTTGCAAAGTTTCTATTTATAACAGTAGGTTAGTTAGGACACACACTAACCGAAATAACTGTCAACTGTCAAAATAGTTGGTTAGTTGTCTAAGTGTTCTAAACCCCACAATATATATATATATATATATATATATATAGCAAATGAACTCAAACCATAGCATTATGTTAGTAGATATGTTCTTTTTTAAAATTTGTAGAGAAATGACTATTTTACATTATTTATTATTTATATTATTTTTTGCCACATAAAAAAATTAATTTTTTAAAATTAGAAGCAAATTACTTAAAGATTATGGTATATCTATATTACTTTTGTTAAAATCCTTTTTATTTAAAGTTATATCAATTTTTTAATTTTTTATGGGTTGTTGTGAGTTATTTGTATATAAATTTTGTTGTACAGTATATTTCTATTTTGTTATATGGTATGTTATTATTCTTAAATGATATTTACTTTTTATTTTGTTATGTATAACTAGTAAATAACCTGCGCATTGCAGCGGATGTTGAAGAAATTTTAAATTGTATTATAAAATAAATTATAACTTTTATTTAATGATAACTAAGTAATAAATTATATCAAATTTTAATCTTAAAAATTATAAAAATATATTAGGCTTGACTCCTATTTTAAGGATGAATTATTATAAGAATACATAAATTTATAGAAAATTTATTATATGATTTTAAAACTTTTGTCATTACTGTATTTCTCTCACTTCTAGGCAATATTACATTTAAAATAGTTAACTATCATTCCTAACATGTTTGTTGTGTATACAAAATAAATCAAACAATAAGTTAACTACTCACTTTTATACATAAATGAATTAATTTTTTTTATAAAAGAAATATACCAAATAAAATCTATTAATTAATAATGAAAAAATAGAAAGAATTATAACTAATCAAATTTAAATTCTAATGGTATATTTTAGATATTAAGGCAGTGGCGGACCCAAAATTTAAAGTGAGGAGCGTAATTTTTTTTTTTGTAAAAGCAGGGAGGGCAAAAATAAATTTAAAAAGAAAAAGTAAAGTGGAGTTAGTGGGATTTAAATATTTACCCTTTAACTTATTTGTAATCTACCTTAACCATTGCACCATGCTTACTATTATGTCTAATAATATCATCTTTTAATACAAATATATGTTGTAACTGACTATAATACATATATATTTTTTCCAATTTTTTTCAGGGGGGGCGACAGCCCCCTCTCGCTACACAACCTCATCTGTGTTCGTCAGATTAGTATTATTGTTATTGTTGTTGTTGTTGTTGTTGTTATCTTCGGATCCGACTGTCTGGTTCTCGAGTATCGAAGACAGACATTTGGGTTTAGATGAGAGAATAGAATTCCCTTTTTTTTTCAAGTGAACGAATTGAGCGTTTTTCTTAGCATATATACGTATATTTATTGATATATAAGTATACACGAACTATTTAAAGAAAACGCTCTCAGCAGAGTCGCCAAAATGTTTAGGGGTTCTAGCTAAACATTGAATTATAAATATATTATTGTTGACCTCGCTTTTAACCAACTACAATTAGTCTTAATTGTACGTGATAAGTAATATACTATAGATATAATATGAAAATATAAACATCTTAGGAATATTTTACCAGGATCTAGATTTACTAACAAATATGTTGAATTAACATCCTAGATATGAATTCTCTAAAACAATGAAATAAACACATAAGGGTTTAAGAAAACCTTACATTGATTGCAGCGGAATATAATGACTCATTCCGTTCAAGATCTCTAGCCCTTGATTCCTTTCTGTAGCAGAGCATTATCAAGATCTGAACCTGGATCTCTTTCTCTCTTTCGAGTTTGGTTACCACCGTCTTACTCACTATGATTGAGTACTTGACTTGCTATGTGTGGGCACGATAATCATTCACTCAAGGTTTTGAATGTGAAGAACAATGAAGGAGGTGAAATCACTAAAGAAGGAAATCTCTCATCGAGGTTGAAGGCAATAGTCAAGATGACATTAGTTTGACAAAGTGTCAAGTGGATGAGATGAGAGCATCATATTCCTTTTATAGTGTTTCAACTAGGGCTTAGAGTTGAATTATATGGATTACAAAAGAATAAAATATTGGGCAAAATTCAACTATGACCGTACACTATAAATGGATCATTCTCTAGTTACAATTTTGCCATTTTATTTCAACCACTTATTCTTCTTTTCAATAATACCATATTTTCCAATTCAATCCTATAAATGCCAAAACGATTTATTTAATAATTATAATTAATTACTAAATAAAATTGTCTTTTATGTAATTTATTAATTAGACCATACAAAGTCTCTTAATTAATAAATTGACCCCAAAACCTCTTTTCTTCACAGTTAAGCCCTTGCTTAGTGAAAATTCATAAATAAGACATAGTCTAATTTTAGAATTATAACTGATTAATTAAAATCAATTGACTGAGTCTGCAAGCAGTATTATCTCAACTAGTGAGGGGACCATGGGCCTATATAACCGAGCTTTCAATAAGTAGATCTAGAATTCACCAAGTAAATTCTCAACTTATTAATTCCGCCTTGCTCCACTATAAATTTGGAATTGAATACACTCTCAGTTATATAGAATGCTCTATATGTACCACGATATAGATACATTATGATTATCCATTGTTACAATCTAATAGTCAAGGATCATTTATAGATGATCTACACTGAACAAGGACAAATTTATCGTTCTACCCTTCAATGTATTTTATCCTTAAAACACTTAGCAACCTATAAATGATACTTCAGTAAACTAATATAATTACTGAAATGAGGCCTCAATCATTTATCTATATTCAGCCAAGCTCAAAGGAAATATTCGTTTCACTTCTAGAAACTTATAGAAGCAATAAATTCCATATATATGTTTAGCGCTCCCACTCAATTGAACTACCATGTTCCCAAGATGTAAGTATCCACCAGAACCAAAAGTTAGCTTCCACGAACAAGTCAATTAACATAAATAATACAACTAAGTTGAACCTAACCATATCAAGATGAAGATCCATAGACCTAAGATCAACCATTTATATTGACTTAGAAAGATATAACGGTAAGTTTATGATATCTTATTTAAGATCAATATCGGTCCCTTCCAATGTATACTCCATACATCCGATACTGGTAAACTTTGCCAATGCCCTGGAAAGGACATAACACTTATCCAAGGTGTAAGTATACATTATCACTGATTATCATGCCAGTCTGAATCCAGTGAACTGACAAATCATGGGAATTAAACTTTTGAACATATAATCATGATTATAGTCCAATGTGCTGACAACTCTATAATCATGAACAAATATATACATATTTATATATGTTATGGACTTAATAGAATTTATACATTAAACATAATCATGAAATAAATCATGTGAACCATGCAGCATAGAATGTGATTTTTGATCTTTATCAACTAGTAAATCTGATTATATTGAAATGGGTTTTATTTAGGGCACAAAACCCAACAAACTCCCACGGGGCTTTGGTTTTCGGCTAATTAATGCCTCGAAACACGGTTGCCTTTGCACATTTTAACGGTTACACTTGATTGTGTTTAATTTCCCAATATTTGCTTTTGGGGGAATCGAAGCGTCTGGGGATATTTCGAAATGATTATCCCTTTTCCCTAAATTGCCTATAAATAAGGCTGGAACTCCTTTAGAATTTTACTTTAACCATTTTCTCTACTAAACAAACTCAAAGCAAAAAAGAAATTTTCTCCAAGTATGTCGTGAGATTTCTACTAGAAGCATCCGAGCAGCTTCATCTAAACTACATTTAGGCTTCAAACAGTGAGTAAGTTTTCAATCTTCTCCTCTTTTAACTTTGTATTTTTAAAATCTGGGTTTCCATTGTAGAAAATGCCATCATTCTTAACTTGTTGTAGAAGATTCATAGAAAATCTAGGCTCGAAACTTTGTAGCTTTCTCTGTAATATTTCGAACAACTTCGCGGTTTACGACATTCTACCTTTAATCTCGCATTGTTCATTTTTCACCTTGCTCATTTGAAGCTTCGTGAAATTTTAACCTTTAACCCAAGAATTTCAAACTTTTGAGTTTTGACTTAATTTTTGTACATTTTTCGTCCTTTTAATTTGTTGAGTACTCCTGGTCGGCATATTTTCCTGTTTATTGTTCGATATCCCGGCCAAACACTCATCTCGTGTGTTGTCTTTTGTAGATGAACCCTGGTGAGTTTTGGGGAGGCAAACACCGAATTGACCAGGATTTGCTTCAACTTCTGTACGAGGATCAACCTCGTCTTTGCGCCAGTCTGTCCTCTTCGAGTGACGGAATTTCTAACTCGAGCTTTGAAGATTGGGAGGTGACTAGTGATCATTCTCCTACTCCAGAACCCGTAGCACAACACCACTATTACTCCGAGCAGATCGCAGGAGAAGGGTACGACCGCTTCCGTTACGGTTGCACGACACACACATCAATATCCGTCGAGGAGAAGGATGATGGCCCGCACATAGCAGACTATGCAGAAAGTCAACGCATCCGATCCTCACGTGGCTCAGCTTGCCACGTTGCCAAGTGCCGAGCAAGATTCGCTCGCCGTTGAGAAGGAGGATTATGAGGGGGACATTGAGGTCCAGGAGATAGAAGAGCAGGACGACGTCTGTCCTGATAGCCCTTCCAAAGCGAAGAAGGAAGGAGTGGCTGAGCCTCTAAATTTTGGAGGGTATAATGAGGCCGGGGAGCCAGTGTCTGCGGAGGGTGAAGTCTTTGTTGGGGGGGAAGACTATGTCACCGAGGAGCTTACTGAGGCAGTTCCCCACAGGAGGCAAAGTGCCTTAGGTGCCAGATGGGTGAGCCCTCCATCCAAAATAAGTGAGGCACGTATGAAGACCTTGGATAAGGCTGGGAACCTGGGCGGACTGGAGTGTTACATCCCCTCTTCGAATCACCGGGCAACAAACCCACAAAAAGGGCTTTGTGCTTGGTCGGGTGCTCACACTAAGCAAGGGGCGATGGTGCCTTTGCACTCGTACTTCAAGAGGGTTGCTGATTATTTTTGCCTTTGTCCAACCCAGTTCACTCCCAAGGGCATTAAGTATTTGTCGGCCCTGTTCGTCCTCTACGCCATTCAAGAATGGGATGTGCCGTCCCCACACGAGGTCAATTGGTTTTTTGACTTGAAGTCTACCCCTAAGCAGAGCCGGTCGGGGTACTTCTACTTCTCTCAGCCAGAGTTCAAGTGGCTGACAAGTACTGTGGACAAGGATGTAAGCAAGATTGGGGGTTTTGTTGACGAGTACTATTTTATGGAAGGCATGGACACCACCTATACTCGGTTTCAATAGATCCCAATATACTGTCGTCCACCCTTCACATTGGCACTTAGGGACAGGGCTCAAAAGATTGTCCAACTGTCGGATCCTGCTCGGAATATCACTTTGTTGACCTCGGAGGACAACTTTGTGAAGTACAAGCTTTATCCAGCAGACTTTATACCCCAACCTGTGAAGGGGAGGAAGAAGAAGTCCAAGGCTGGCCGGGCTGCTCGGCCATCGACCCCTATAGAGGGAAAGGGGAAGGCCGTCCTGGAGGAGCAGGAAGACTCTTCGGATGATGATGCCCCATCTGTACTTGTTCGGGCAAATGTTCCTGCCAGCGTGCAGAGTACTTCATCTTGCATTTATTTTCTTTGATTCTCATGCCTTCATTTATTTTATACTTTTTTCTGACTGTATTGTTTTTATTTCATGCAGAAATGTCCCAAAACATGATTGAGGCACTGAAGAAGAGAGTGGGGGGAAGCTCGGGCTTGTCCCCTCTAACCAAGAAGTCCAAAGGCGGTGAGACTCTACCCAAAGAGAAGGGACCACCTGCAGTAGTCATTGACCTTTCTAAAGAATAAACTGTTGTGGACCCTCCTGCCTTGAAAATCATAAAGTCCAAAAGTTCCCGAGGAGGCAGTTCGGATGGATCTGGGCAGGGGAAAGGTGGACCCGAGCTGATTAGAAGCGGGTCTAAACAAGTTAAGGCTCCTGCCCCACTTTTAACATTGAACATGGAGACCAAAAGAGGCAGAGACATGCTCAATCACTATGTGAGCCGGTCGGTCCCTGAGGTGAACGAACAGCTGGCTGGGGCGGACAATGACTTGTCTTTGGAGCTGGTCATGGGAGAAGTCCTGAAAGAGCTTTCATAGGTATGTCTTTTCTAACGTTTTTCTTTTATCCTTCTTTGTCTAGTTTGGATTTTAATGCCTTTTCTCTGCACAAACTGGTTTGAAAATGGTGTATGCCTTTTCCTGAGCTAAGTCGGTTGCGGTCAAGAATCTTGCCACTTCCAACACACTGCAAAGGGATGTGGACTTGGCAAGAAAGGAAGCTGCAGATGCGCGAACTCAACTTGAGACTGTGCGGACGGAACTCGGAGAAGTCAATAAGAAACTTCTAGCGGCTGAGACCAAAGTTGCCGAGCTGACCAAGGAATTGCACGAGACGCCGTCAATTGAGCAGCTCGAAGCTGATTTTGCTTCTTTGTCTCGGGACGTTACTAGTCTTCAGGATGAAAGAGAGGGTCTCTGGACTCTTCTCCACAGGTTGGAGGATGAGAAGAAAGCTAAGGAGGAGGAACTTGGGGCCGAGGTGGAGAAACAAAAATCCGAGGTGGTGAGGCTCGGGGAGAAGATAAATGCCTTAGAGACAGCTGGTCTCGAGATCTTTTATGACTTTTGGAAGGCCAATCCCAAAGCGAACTTTGATTATATGGGCGCTTCCAAAGACATGTTTCTCGACTACTGCGCTGCTGAGGAAGCCTACGGGGATCCCGAGGCGACCACTTCCACCTCTCCTACCGATCAGAATGTTGAGGCTCCTTTCGCCCAGAATGATGATCCTTCAGCCCCTTCAAATCCAGTCGACCCGTACAAAGAGCCCGGGACTCCTGCCGTCTAATTGATTTCTTTCTAATATCCTTTTTTTATGTCTGTTCGGCCAACAGGCCTTCTTTTGAGACAAGGTGACCGGCCAAGCGGTCTTTAAACTTGGAATATATTTTTCATTTTTTGAACAACTGGCTAACCGGGTAACCTTTAATCTCGGGTTTGAATGCTTTTGTTATTCTTAATGAATTTCCTCCCTTGTTTTTAATCATTGTGCAATTGTGTTCATTTTGTTTTTGTTATTTACCAAATGCTTTGTGCAGGTATAGGTGCCCCAAGTGACCGAGCAGACTTATGACTCTTGGTCACTTATTTTGCACAAGTATTATTTTTTTTTGTTCGAGGTTTTGGGTACGACCTAAACTTTTGTACGCACTGGATGGTAAATTTATAACATGCTAATGAACTCGACACAATTTGAATTTAAATAAACATCTTTATTCATTTATTGGTTAGAAATATGTCTGTTACCGTAGTAACATACATCAAAGCTATTATGTTGATCTGATCTGATCTTTAGCTTAGCATAAACAAAACAACTTGCAGAAAATAAAAAAAATCGTACTTTCAAAGTTGGTCATCCAACCTGAGTACTTGATGATTTTATCCGAACCTTAGGGCGTGGTCCACTCAGAAGGCCATTCACTTAAGAGAAAATGTTCTTTCATTTCGTACTTGATATGGTCATCTGACCTGGTACTTTTACTGGTAGTATTTTCTTAAGTGTTCCCCGTTCCAATACCTTGGTACTAAAACGAGTTGCATCTTTTCATCATACTTGCCCAATTTATATGCCCCTGATTCTAGAACTTCAACCGCTTGATATATCTAGAATAATCAACTTGGTAAAATAATCAACTCCAACCACTACGTACTGCACTCCACATTTGCCTTTGGGTAACTGTCCAATCAGGTCAATTCCCCAAATGGCGATAGGCCAAGGACTTTGCATCTGAGTTAGTTTGTTGGGTGGTGCCCGAGGTATCTTTAAAAATCTCTGGCATTTATCACATTTCTTAATGCAGGCCTTGGAATCTTCAATCATTGTTGGCCAGAAATAACCTTGCCTTAGAATTTTCATGGATAAACTCTGTCTGGCAGCGTGGTTGCCACAAAATCTGTCATGCACTTCTGACAAAAGTCGTACAGCTTCTTCTTGTGTGACACACTTAAGTAATGGCATGGAGAATCCTCTTCAATACATAACTCCCTCTACAATGATGTACCGTGTAGCCTTTCTCCTCATTTTTTGAGCTTTGTTTCTGTTATCTGGGAGTTCCCCAATGTTGAGGTAGGCTGCTATTGGCGTCATCCAGTTTGGGGATGTATCAATCATTTCAATCTCTCCCGTGCCGTTGATACTGGGTTTTTCCAGAAATTGGATGGGGATTAGATTTGCTTTATCATTTATGTTGTTACTCGCAAGTCGGGCTAGTGCATCAACAGTTGTGTTTTCTTCCCTTGGAATTTGCTTGAGAACGTAGCTTTTGAATTGTGTGAGCAGATCATATATTTTGCTCAGATATGCTATCATCTTTTCCCCTTGAGCCTCATACTCTCCAGATACATGATTTACCACCAACTGTGAGTCACTGCAGATCTCAATGTGTTTGGGTTTACCCGTACATTCAACCACAAAATCTATTAAGGCTTGCCCTTTAATCGCTGTTCGGGGCTGAAATATAATTTCGTACTGGCCCAACTCCATTGCCCATTTGAGCAACCGTCTAAAGGCGTCCAATTTTTGTAATACTTGGTGTAATGGCTGGTCAGTGTACACCCAAACAACAAGAGCCTAAAAGTAGGGCCTTAGCTTTCTTGTTGCTAGGATTAGGCAATAAGTGAGCTTTTCTATCAATGGGCACCGACCCTCAGCTTCGATGAGTAGACCGGGTGTTGGATATTGTTCTATTCTCTGATCAGTACGGCACTTATAGCATGTTTCGTGACAGCCAAGTATATTCTTTATTCTTCTCCGTCCAAAGGTTTTGAGAGCATAGGAGGTTTTGCGAGTTGCATTTTTAGCTCTTAAAAGGCTTTTTCGCATTCCCCCGTCCATTCTAATTGCTTATTTCCTCGCAGGATGTTGAAGAATGGGAAACACTTCTCTGTTGACTTTGAAACAAATCTACTGTGTGCGACAATCCGACCAGTCAAACTTTGAACTTCCTTGATTTTTGTTGGCGATTTCATATCCAGGAGGGCTTGAATTTTATCTGGATTGGCTTCAATTCCTCGAGCATTGACGATAAAGCTCAGAAACTTACCTGAGCTGACTCCAAAGGAGCACTTTAGGGGATTGAGTCTTATGTTGTATTTCCTAAGGACTTTGAAGCATTCGTCCAGGTCATATATATGCCCCCCAACCTTCCTGGATTTGACGAGCATTTCATCCACGTACACTTCCATATTTCGTCCAATCTGGTCTTTGAACATTTTATTTACCAATCTTTGTTATGTAGCTCCGGCATTCTTTAGACCAAATGGCATGACCTTATAAAAGTACAGACCCATATCTGTTCGGAAACTTGTATGTTCTTGGTGTGGTTGATGCATCTTGATTTGATTATACCCCGAATAGGTGTCCATGAAGCTTAATATCTCTTGTCCTGCTGTTACATCCACAAGTTGATCTATTCTTGGAAGTGGAAAGCAGTCTTTTGGGCACGCCTTGTTGAGGTCTGTGAAGTCAATACATACTCGCCACTTTTTGTTTGGCTTGGGTACTAGTACGGGATTAGCCACCCAGGTCGGGTAAAAAGCTTCAATTATGAAATTGTTGTTGTGCAGCTTTTCTACCTCTTCTTTTAGTGCTAGGGCTTGTTCCTTGTCCAACAATCTTCTTTTTGTTGGACATGCCAAAAATTAGGATCAATATTCAGGACGTGTGAGATTATAGAAGGATCGATTCCGACCATGTCCTCATGTGACCATGCAAAAATGTCTAGGTTTGCTCTTAGAAATTTTATCAATGCTGATTTTACTTCAAGTAGCAAACCTTTTCCAATTTTGAGTTTCCTGGTCGGAACATTTGTGTAACACCCTAACTATTATAGACGTGTTAGCGTAATTTTTAACGCACTGTGCAGCTCGTTGCTAATCAGCGAAATTATAGGAAATCGTGAATAATTAAAATTTTGCTTATTTAATTAAAACATAATATATTACATTTATAAAGTTCCGGGATTCCATTAACAAAATACAGTTACAAAAGTTTACTATTCATATACAAAATACTTGTCGCCTAGCGACCAAACAGCATAAGCACTAATGTCCCAAAGATCGTACGCTCCAGACCTAACCACCCCGACATGTACAATCTTCACCTGCTCGCTCTCACGGCTCCTCAACGTTAGCTTGCCCTTACCTACACATAGCAATAGCACTGTGAGTCGACAGACTCAGTAAGAAAAGCATAACATATAACATACAAATAACCTGGGTTATAACCTGGCGCCCATACACCGCATCATAACCCTAATCCTCGTGTCCCACACGATACTGAGTCTAGAACGTTCATACGATGATACTATCGACCATAACGTCAACCTATACTCAATATGCTAGTCATACTCTAGCCATATTGATGTGACATCATCGATCAGTATTTCAGCCAACATACATTTATCAGTAATCAGTACAACTCTATGTATACTATTACTGCTATTAATATAATCTAACAGGCATAAACAACATGTACGCTAAACATGTAATAACATATGCATAACATTATACTAATCTTTCCTTGATTCCAAATTCAGGTGTGCCGGCCAACCTGAGTGGAACAACTGCTCGGCAAATTACAAGCTCCTAAATCACATCAATCATAACATAGGTAAGTGACATGCTAAATCACTTTCCGGGGACTTAAACTTGAAACCAAAAGTTTCCCTATCGATGAATAGCATGACAATACCCTAAACATCATAAAAATGGGAAAAACTAAGGTTCCCAAAACTGCCCCAACCGGTAGACCGGTTCCCAACCGGAATTCCGGTTCTGTGGGGTTTCCTGGGGACCAACCAGAATTCTGGTTCCCACAGGTCCCTCTGAACCGGAATTCCAATTCAGTGTAGGAATCCAACAAAAAATTCATAACTCAACCAATTCAACCCCAAACTCAATGAAACTTTCCAGACCTGCTATTTAGACCTCAAAGAACAATATCAAAGCAATAAAACACTTCTACAAGCTCAGAATCACAATCCACCATTAGAGCTCCAAGTTTGAGTTCTAAAACTCAAAACTTGGTTAAACTAATAAACATATATTAAAACATGCTTATATCAACATATCCAAACATAAATAAGCTTCTGAAAACAAATCCAAACACAAACAGCACCTACTTAACTCAATCCCTTAAAATCATGCAAAAATTCCTAACTTCAAACTCAAGAAAACCATGAAGGAGTTACTAGAAGCTTACCTAAAGCTTGAAACCACCAACTCCTTGCTGAATTAAGCTTGAATTTCAGAAAGAAGACCAAACCCTAAATGCTTCTATGGGGTTCGAACAAGAGAGAGAATGGAGAGATAAACTTGATTTTTCCTCTATTTTGATTTTTTTGTAAAAGTGAGATGACATAAGGGTTTTATTTAATGAAAACTATTTCTATAATCAGATTTAAATAACTAAGTTAATATCACAAAGTGACAAAAGACTACGCGGAAAAATGACCATTTTGCCCCTCCCACACTAACACCATAAAGGATCACTTAGGGGTACCTTGGGAAATTCTAAAATCCTGACTATTCCCGACATTTCCAATGTCTAACTATATCACCTCGCTATACTAAAAAAAAATACCAAGATGTGATTCTAATAGCCAAACACCGCGTTCTAATATTGCCGGGCACTGAATATGCAAAATTATAAAATTTCTATATGTGACATAAAAATGCATTCTAAATTCAAATAAATCACCATAAATTAATAAATAATGTCCATAATTAAACCCTAATTAACTGTTAATTTCCAAATTTAAGCTAAGCGGTCTTTATAATTTGGGTCGATTCCGATTTCTTCTAGTTCTTCTACTAGACCAACATTTGTGGTTCCCTAAGGCGGGGATCCACATCTTTATCCCCGCCTTAGGCAGTTTCATATTTGGCAATGTCTTTTCCTTTTTCTGAACTCTGACTAGAGGATACTTCCTTTTAGCCTTAGTCAGTGCAAGGTTATAACATTCCCGTGCAACTTGTTAATTTTCTCTCAGGCACCCGACCCCATTCTTTGTTGGAACCTTAAGGCACAAATGAAATATCGATGTAACAGCCTTTAGGTCATATAGGGCTAGTCGACCTAACATAACATTAAAGGCTGATGGAACATCCAATATTAAAAATTGTGCCATTACAGTTATGCTCTTTGGAACTTGCCCAACAATGAGGGGTAGGCGAATTTGCCCTAGAGGTGCAACATTCTGGCCGAAGAAACCATATACAGTCTGAAGACAGGGGGTTAAATCTTTGAGTTGGAGCCCTATTTTTTCATATGGTGTTTTGAACAAGATATTTGTAGAGGCTCTATTATTTATCATAGTTTGGGCCACCATTTTGTTGGCTATCTGCACTTCCACGACTAACGGGTCTTTGTGCAGGAAATTAATCTTGACAACATCTTCATTATTAAACGTTATGGTGGGTTCCTCTGCCCGTGGTATCTTTTGCTTCCTTTCTTCGACGGCCAAGACCACTTCTTCTTGCTCGTGCTGTAATGTTTGGGCATACCTTTCTCGGGCTTTGCCTGAATCTCCAGCTATGTGCGGACCTCAATTGATGACTTGTAAATGCCCATCTACTGGTGGAGGCAATAAGTCTTGATTATTGTCTGTCTGGGCGGCCCTCTGATTTTGATCGGTCTTGATGTATTTTTGCACGTGCGAGTTATTCTTTCTTATCAAGAATTCAATTTCCCGATTCAAATTGTTACAATCATTGGTGTCATGGCCATAATCCCCATGAAAACGACAAAACTTGGACATGTTCCTCTTACTTATGTCCTTTTTCATAGGAGCAGGTTTCTAGTACGGAGCTACTGACTGAGTAGCCATGTAGATAGTCTTCAAATCCTCTGTTAAGACAAAGAAAGCAGTGAACTTGGAAGGATTCTCTCTAGGGGTCTGTTCGGCTTTGCTGGTGAACTTTCCCTTTTTCCCATTGCCTTGCCTGTTATTTTTGTTAGACCTTTTACCGCCAGAGTTTGAATTGCTTGGGTACTGAGGGAGCTGGACAGATGTTCCAGCGAGGGAGTTTGTGATTGGTTCGATATAAGCTCGACTTCTGCCCGCTGATTGGCTTCTTCAAGTTTGATGAAACCATCTGCGCGGTCGAGGAAGTCACTCAGAATCTACTGGTTCGTCTCTCTTGATATCCTTCCAAAGCTCTCTGAGAACTTTGATGCCCCCCAGTATTCGGTTAATTTCCCTTCTTCAATTAACTATGCAACTTTCGTTGCCTGTGTCATGAACATGCTGATATATGCTCGGAGAGGTTGTCCTGGCCTTTGCTTCACTTTGACCAGGTCCTCTAAATGCAATGGGAGTTGGCGAGAAGAAGAGAATTGTGCGTGGAATTCCGAGGAGAAAGCCTTCCACGAGTTGAACCTTCCTGGTGTCAACTTGAAATACCATTTCGAGGCGGCTTCGGAGAGTGTGGCAGGGAAAACTCTACAACATACATCTCCTCGTACTCCTTGTAGGTCCATTTGCATTTCAAAATATTTGAGATGTCATAAGAGATCTTCTTTCCCAGTATACATCTTCCAGGTCGGCATCTTGAACTTTTGAGGTAACTCTAGGACATTGATCTCTGGAGAAAAAAGGAATCCACGTGCTCAGTCCAACTCTAGATCATTGTTCTTCTGTCCGGCCAGGCCTTGGAACATATTTTTCAGTTCATCCAACTGTGCCTGCACGGATGGATGAACTTGTTCGGCCTCTTGGCTGACCAAGGTCACGTCAGGATCTCTTTGAGGTGGATTTTGAGCACGGGCCCCAGGCTGAGTGGCTGGTGAGACATACTGTTCGTCTAACCCTCTACTTCTGTTTAGATCATCCTAAAGGATCATGAGCTGTTCCCAGTCTATTAATATAGATACACCAGTTTGTCTCAGTGACTGGTTGGTTTGGCCGATCACTTAGCTGGAACCATTAACCTGGGTGGAGTTATTAGGTATAGCCTTTCCTGACGAATTACTAGATAAGGTCTGGCCGCCTACCACTTGGCCCACAGGTGGAACTGTGACCGGGGATTGGGCGGCTGTCCATTCAGAGTCTGAGATGCGTTCTCAGCCGGATCTTCGTCTGACTCACCCAGAGGGATGCTGGTCACAGGTTGCTGATTAGTAGCCTGATAGGCCCTTCGTATCATTATGTTGGCCTGTCTTATTCGGTTGTCAATGGCCGCTTGCTGAGCCCTCAACGTTTCCACCTCTTTATCCCTCCATTCAGCAAACAGACGCCTTTGCTCTTCGAATGCGAGGTTCATTGCAACACAGAGCTCTTCCTGATCGTGATGCAGAGTATTAGTATGGCCTTGCATGAGTCCAAAAGCATCACGAAGGTTTTGGATCTCGGTGTCGTCTCCAACAGTTGTTCAGAAATTTGTTGCTGGCAGAACTCCGGTGTTGGGAATACCCTGATTGCCTGCCGAACTGGTATTTTCAGTCTCTTGCACACTAGGTGCGATTCCATTCAAAGGAGTCATCACACCCTGCCCTACGGTCGGTGGTTGTTCAGGATTCGTGGCTGGTGGAACCCCTGCCTTTCCTGGATTCTGCAATGCAGGATCCACTGCTGGTGGATTCGCTGGATTGACCACACCTCTACGAGTCTGTACCACCATCGTGTTTATGACTAATTTGAAGTAAAGAGCGAGTTTGTGACCCTTGCTCTCAATGAAAGCACCAAAATGTTGACCTTACTTTTAGCCAATGACAATGAGTCTTAATTGTAAGCGATAAGTAATATTCTATAGATATAATATGAAAAGATAAATAAAGAACACAGAGTTTTTAAAGAAGTTCGGCCCCGAGCAGTTCGGTAATAGCCTACTCCCCTTAATTTATATTAACTTAAGAACAAAGAATACAAAGATTCTTCTCTTAAAGCTCTTACAGTAAAATCTCTGAGTATACTTCTCTTAGATCATTCTTTTGACCCCTTACCCATTGAGAATAGATCACTATTTATAGGGCTCTGTGCTTGAGAATGTTTTCCCGTTTTGTCTATAATGTCTATAATTGGTAAGATTACACATTAAATATATAGAATACACTGATTAAGGGATTTGGACAGCTTGCCATATCTCTGTGATACAATCCCAGATTTATAGGGAATGCTTTTATGCTTCATGATGCAAGTGCTGAAGTTGCTAAGTGTTGGCAGACTATTCAAACTTTTCACTGCTCGGCTAGGAGAACTTCGTTCGTGCAGGTATAAGTGATGTTCTGTTCGGAATACTTCTCTCAGGTAGATATGAGAAGTCGATTCCACGTGTCACCAGTGTGTGATGCCACGTCAGAGTGCGAAATGGGATAACAATAATAAATAAATAAATAAATAAATAAGAGGTTATGATGTAATGCATAATAAATAATTATAAACTTAATATAAATTATATAAATAAACGTAATTATAGCATAATTTGTATATATGAAGTATAAGCGAAACTATGTGTATATATTGCTGAATACACATATAAGTATAAATATATATATATATAGAATATGTAACGCACAAATTTAAGTAGTTTGATAAAATATTATTTGCCTACGTTTACGGTAGCATTTAAGCTATAATTATGTTTTATTAATAAAATGGAGATCTACAGATTTTAAGAAATTATTAATAACAACGGTCTTAGCTGTGTGTAAATAGGTGTTTTAGTGAATAGAAGCGGTATTAACGCACACTTTGCTTGTGTAGAGAGAAATAAGATGAAGAAGAAAGGAAAAAATAAAATAAACAAAGAGTGTGCATATAAACACGCTTGTTTGAAGTTTATCTTTCTGAAGGATTTGAGGTCAAAGATTCAATGGAGTTTGTATACAAGCATGATGTTATGCTTTGACGCCTACAACCAGCCTGTGTAGAGAAAAAGAAAGCAAGGATAATTTCTTTCAAGATTGATAAGACAAGCTTGATGGGACTAGACACCTTCTTTTCCTCGTTCCTTCTCTCTATTCGTTCCTCGTTCCTTCTTTTATCGTGCCTCTTCGAGATGAACCTTATCTTCGTAAAAGAATCAAGTGGCAGCTGCTTTTACCTTTATGCATTCACACCTAAATCTAGGTATATATTCATCTCAAGTTTTATGTGGTTACTATTCATGTTTTTTTTTTTTCGTTTTATACATATCTATTTACTATTTTACTTTTTTTACTGTATTTTATTTTATTACACAATCTTTTTTTTTCTTTTTACTCATCAACAGTATTATTTTATTTAAGGGCCTTTTTCACTTTTACACTTTAAAATATATATATATTTTTTTGCAATTTTACAGAATTTTACATAGAAATCCCTATTGCAACTAGCGCTGTAACCTAAATTGCAACAAAAAATCATACAGAAACCCCTATTGCAACTAGCGCTGCAACCACTTTAGAAACTCAAACCGTAAATTTAAAAAAAAAAAAAAGTTAAAAAAATAGTATATGGGATAATTCCCATTTATTTAATCTAATAACTAGATTCTATAATAATAATTTTTAGGATTTGGAGATATTAATTTTTTACTAACATATATAGATTTTTTCCACATATATGTATTTATATGTGAAGGCTCCTTTTAAAAAATAGATTTATTTATGATGCTCAAATACAAATCTCAAGCTGTCGATTACATTTGTGCTTGTTTTTTTTTTTTTATATACATATATAAAATATAAATACATGGCTAATTAGAAATTATGCCTCTGAATATTTTTAGCCATTAAAAATTTCTTTTAAATTATTGAGATTGTTAGATTTAAGGATATTTGTCCAGTTTCATTCAATTTTACTAATTCTGTGATTGTCCATATACTAAATCATGCTCTATAGATTTTGATATCTACCAAATCATGCTCATTTTTGACATGTACCAAATTAAGTCCCCTGAACTTTCATTACTAAAATTGGAGAAAAATTCTTTAATTTAACAATATCAATAATTTAAAGGTATTTTTAACGACCTTAAAATTTTTAAAAGCATAATTTGATACATATTAAAGTTCAGAGATAAAAATTTTAATTAGCCTAAATATATATTACATAATTACACATTATTTTTATAGCGAACATCTCATCAATTTTGATATTCTACACATTCTAAACATGAACATTAAATATCAATTTAGAAAGACAAAAATCATGTCAAACTAATATCCAAGTGAAATATATATCACCAAAATTTTAATCAAAATCATCACAAATTATCGCGAACCATCGTAAGTGCAATTTTAGGCATCTTCTTTGACATTGTTATGGCGTCAAAAACAAAATATATGATACTATCGCAAATGCATTAAGCATTGCAAATACTCTTTTTTGCTCAAAATTTGTTCACGACATCATTGCAAATATATCGTTAAATATCACAAGTACATCATTAAATCAAATTTGCAATTTTTCTTATCCATTATTGACTTCAAAATGTAATCAATTTTATTGGAACCTAAATATCAAAAATAAATTCAAATCATTATTCTAAAGTGTTCGTTGTCATAGATTCATTACATTTGAACTCAAAAAATAGATTTTTTTTTTTGGAGGAAGATATGGTTGTGTGGTGGTTGACAACGACATTTACAAAGAGGAGGCTTTGTGGTGGTCAACAACGTATGCGAGATAGTTAGGATCCCAAATATTAGTGGAGTAGGAGAGAGACAAATCGAGTGAGGCAATGAGAGTAAGTGTGGTTATTTGAAGATAAATTATAGCAAATGGTCTTAAATTAAATATTTTTATTTCAAAATTGAGAAATGATATTTTTTACACTATTTATTATTTATATTGTCTTTTATCACATAAAAAAAATTAATAATTTTTTTTTTTAGAATTAGAAGCAAATTACTTAAAGATTATGGTATATCTATATTAATTTTGTTAATTTTTTTTTTTATTTTAAAGTTATGTCAATTTTTTTTAATCTTTTATGAGTTGTTGTGGGTTGTTGGTGTTAGAGATATTATTACAATGGAAGATAAACCAAGATATATACAATTAAATTGTAAAAATAACATAAGGACAATAAAAAAGATTGATTAAATATGGAGGCTATTATAGTAGGGATTGAGTATTTTACCTATCAATAGGGATAGTAATTTATAGCGCTTAATTTAATCCAATGACTCAAATTAACTCTTCAAAACTACACTATAATTAATATATTTTTTTTATTTATAATTAATCTTGAATATTATTAATTGTAGGTTCAACTAACAAACTCCAAACCTAATTTTTTTTATCTTTTTATTTTAATTCTATTTAAAATTTAGCTTTAATTATATACATTTTTTATTTCAAATTTACATAAAAAAATATTTTAATTAAATTTATTTTTAAAATAATAATTATACTTATAAAAAACTATAGCATATTCAACTTATAATAATTTTATAATAATTACTCTTAAAATAATTAAAATGTCATGAGCTCAATACTTTAGAAGTAATATTTTCTTTTCTTTTCTTTACTTATATTTAATTTAAGATTTCAATTAATTTAATAGTTTTAAAATTCTATCATATTATATTAATTAATTTTATTTTTCAAGGTTATAATGTTCAATGTATTTACAATTTTTAGATATAAAATTAATCATATACATCAATTACATTATTTATAAAATCATGCATTAACTAGTAAATAATATACATTCATAGTATGCTTATTCTTCAACTTAGTTCAAGGTAAATATTCAATGTATTTAAATTTTCTAGATATTGAACTAATTATTTATTTTAATTACACTATCTATATGAAGCATGCATGAACTAGTTAGTAGTACACATTTTTAACATAATTATATTCTCTCCTCAATAACCAAAAAAAAAATATATTTTTGGATCACACCATCAACAACATTAGCAAGATATGTGTTTTTTTATTCATATATGTATATAATATTATTGTATCATTATTATATATATATTTTTTATTTTGTGTACAATTTACTTTTCTTTTGATTTAGATGTCTTCTGATGAAGATTAGATGGCTACACCAAATAAAACATTTGATCTTAATGAAGCAATACAACGTATTGAGAACAATATATTTTCCCTTTAATCTTGATATGATACTCTGTTGTGATTTAACAACTATAGTTTCCTTATTTGTGTGTTGGAATATAAAGAGAAATCGGAAGGACTGGGAACGCACGGTTTTATCTCTCCAGTCTCGTAGTACCGGACATGTCTTCCGGGTACAAATTACTGAAGGCGAAAGGCTTTACGAGTGTGGAACCAATATATGTTAATGGAAGGACATATTCAGGTGGGATTGGCCCACTTCTCCTTAGCTGAGGGTCCCACTGATAGGTCTGCGGTGCTGACCTAGAGTCCACGTGTCCAATACCAAAAACACGAATAATAGTTACAATTTGGTTCGCACGTCATCAAGGCCAAAATTTGAGATAACAATTATATTATGCAATTGTTATATTTTATTGTATACAAAAATTATAAAATTTAAAAAGAAAAATGTATAAGAGTTTCCCATAATAATAAGTTTAATTAATATACTATCATAAAAATTTAAAATAGTTTACTTTGTCAATATATATATACTGATCAAGCATATATTGATTCTTCATATAGACACAACAAGCTTCTCTATCAAGTATTGGTCTTCTTACCGACCAGACGACAACTTGCCCTTAAGGGAAATACTTCTCTATACAATCTTAATGTATCGACGATGTATAATTTTATGATGACATGTCTTGCTACATGTTACAATTTTGATTGCATGTCATACAACCCAAAATTTGGGATAACAATTATATTGTGCAATTATTGATCTTAAAATATAAAAGTAGCAATTCGATCATTCTGTACATCTGAAAAATCTCATAGTTATTCAAAGTTATCATATACTATCTAATTTGAATGAGATCAACGGTAATCGAGATCATTTAAATTTTTTTTAGTGCAAAACTTTTTATCTATTTATTATGCATAATTTTTTTTTTGACAAAGAGCCATAACTTTTCATTTGAATATTATTTATTAATGCATGTATTATTTTATTATTCACTATTATAATTACAACCTTTAAATTTTTATAATATATTCTATATATTGTTTAAAACAAAATTTTTAAATTATTGAATTAATTTAAAAGTTAAATCAATAATAAACAATAAAAAAATAATATCTTTACAAGGGTAGCAATTCGATTGTTTATAGTACGTTTGAAGCACCTTATAATTAAAGTTGTCATAAACTATAAAATTTGGATGAGATTGACGGTAAATCAAAATCGTTCAGATAATTTTTTTGTACAAAATTTTTCATCTGTTTATAATGTATTTTTTTTATTTGATAAAATTTATTATTCAATTTTTTATTTGACAAACTTTTTATTTGATTATTATTATTGCATGTGTTATTTTATTGTTCACTATTATACTTTATATAATACAACCATCAATATATATTAACAAATAAAAGTTTAAGACTTTCCACCACAATAATTACAAACTTTAAAATTTTTATAGTATAAGAATTGTTCCATATTAGTAAATATTAATAAAAAATGAACTATTGTTTAGAAAAAAAAAAAATAAAGCAATTCAAATTATTAAATTAATTTAAAATCTTAAATTAAAAAAAATCATATCTTTTGAAAGGATTGAACTCATGTCATTGTACTTGATATACAATAAGTTTACCACTTACACTATTATTATATTATTGGTTGTATTAATTATTGTAGGATTAAATAACTTGAATATTTTGTACTTTTCTAGATACAATTATTGTGTTAAGTAGAAAATAAAATTAATTAAAAATAAATATATATATATTTCAAATTAAAAAAATAAATAATTAATTAAGAATTATAAATAGTCATAAGATAAATCAGTAAAAAAAAAAAAAATTAGGGGAATTACCCCACATACTATGTTTTTTACTTTTTTTTTTTTCAAATTTACGGTTTGGATTTCTAAAGTGGTTGCAGCGCTAGTTGCAATAGGGGTTTGTATACGATTTTTTGTTGCAATTTAGGTTGCAGCGCTAGTTGCAATAGGGGTTTCTATGTAGAATTTCGTAAAAATACAAAAAAAAAAAATAAATAATTGAGTGTAAAAATGAAAAAGTGTCAAAAAATTTATAGGTTTGGAGTTAGGTTTGGAATTTGTTAGTTGAACTTGTAATTAATAATATTCAAGATTAATTATAAATTAAAAAAATATATTAATTATAGTGTAGTTTTCAAGGGTTAATTTGAGCTATTTGATTAAATCAAAGGCTATAAATTACTATTCCTATTGATAGGTAAAAATCACAATACCTATTGTATTAGCTCCCATTAAATATATGTTACACAATACACATATATACACTATATATATTACAAATATATATGAAAGGTAGAAGGAGAAGATTACAACACATGTAATATAATGTATATATATATATAGCAAGAGAAGAATATATATACACTCACTCACAACCTTGAGTGTAGATTAGTGGGGATCACCATGACTTGAACAAGGTATTGCACCTTTCTCCAAAAGCTTATTTCCCCTTATCTCGAAGCACTAAGGGAACTCTCATGAAAATACCTCTGGGAATTATCAAGCCTTTTAGGGTTTTCTAGCAAAATACTTTCTTGATAGAAAATTTCTGATCTCTTACTCTTAAATGAGCACCAAAGACCTCCTTTTATAATGTGTAGGTGATCACACTTAGAATTCAAATACACAACACCTCATTTATCTCATATAAATGAGTATTAATATAGTTTGTAACAACTATATTTCATAACATTTGAATTCCATCATCAATTATGTAACATCTCTTTTATTACACAAAATATAATTAACCAAAAGAAGTTACAAAAATAATTAATTTTGTAACTCCTCTCCATATTACAAAGTGTAGGTTATAATTTTAGGTTAAATAAATTATATGTTACACAATTTATTTACCAAACACTTAATATATATTATTCACATAATAATATATATTACCACATTTTAATCTACATATTATATTATTAAATAATATAACAGTTGTGTATATAGATTTTGTTGTACAGTATATTTCTGTTTTATTGTATGGTATATAATTATTCTTAGATGATATTTATTTTTTATTTTGCTATGTATAATAGTGGTATATAATTTTATTAGTATAATACAAATATTTTAATGTATGTGTTATCAGTTTTCTCAGATGCTTTATACGTGGTAATCACAGAAGGGTGCCACCTTGGACTATTTATAATTAGCGTGTACCTTTTTCTTATTAGGGTCACGGAAGAAGTTATCTTCCAGGAGTAGTCAGAGGATCCCCATGTTAGCAAGGACGAGAAGGATTCTGGAACTCCTACCATTCATCCACTACGAAGAAGGGATGAAGTCCTCCAAAGCTACATAATTCAAGGAGAGTAACAAGTTCATGTAATCCCGGATGGATGTGGCCACCTGGTCCTGGAACCCACTTGACTATATCCCATTCGGAGCTCGAAGCGACGGTTACATATCTTCTAACACCGAATCAGATCTTGTCCATTGTGTCAGACCATGGTAGTGCTCGTACGTGCCTCTGTAGTCCCATTTTGTCTAATGACTTATCTAGGCAACCACTTTTAAAGGTGAAACCTTTGAGCGACATGTGTACACATTCCCACGAAATGCCTTACAACGGTCGTACACCACACGATGGGAAAGCTTCCTACCAACCAACGATCAGATCCTCATGTTGTAATAATAGCCCTTTGGGTGTGTTGAGTAAGAAACCGTAGGTGGGTAAAGGGTATGCCCTTTCCCACATGTGAGCCTATAAATACCCTTTGTTAATGCAAATTTTTGTTAACCAATAATAAGCCTTTTCGTAATAAATATAACACAGAAATAATAAGAAATAAATAATGTATAAGTAACACCAGATATTTTTATGTGGTTTTGCAGTTAAATCTGCATACTCCACGAGTCTATTTTATTTAAGATATTTTCTGAATACAAGATACAATATACAATTGATCGTATATATTTTCTCTCCAACATTCTCCGTCCCTTTATCTGTAGAATCTGCCCCTATTTACAGGAATATAGGTTTGGCAGTTATTTACATTCAATTCAAAATAACGTGATCAATTTCCACGTTTCATTTAAATTGTATGTGGATAGTACTAGATAATCGCTTAACAGCTGGTAATTCTTATCCTTATAGATGGTTAATGTTGATTTAGACAATGGTATCTCGCTTATCTTTGAGTTATTATCCTTGTCTATTATAATGTGAAAAAAATGCTAAGTGTTAATAGCTGATTCGTCTCGTCAAGTTTCTTTAGAGTAGCGAGGTGGTTTTCTCGCTATTCATAGCTCGAGGTTGCTTTGTATAATTGTATTCACTCCTTTAAATAAATGAATTATCTTCTTGGGCTTATGTACTTCGAGGCAGATATGTGTCTCGTGAATATGGGTTTTAATAGTCTTCTATCCTTGTCTCGCTTAAGACTACATAGTCAGCGATGAATATTTTCTATTAATCCTATATTTAACGAGTTATTCTTTTTTCTTTGCATTAAATGATATAATTTCATTATATCAGGTGGTTCATATTCCACTGTATGACACGTGTCACCTTCTGAAGTGAAGGTGAATTTCGGGTATAACAATTGCCCCTTAAAAAGTTCTTTTTTTAATAAAAATAGTTTTTTTAAATGATTGCAAGGGTATTTTTATCTTAATCCAATTTTGAAAAATTACATGCTTTGAGTTTTGGCAGTTCATGATTTTGAGGCACATCATTAGGATTTATTGTCCATCTTTTTCAATTCTTCCATGTTCTTATCTATTAGATCTTTTTCCTTATGATCTAACGGTGATTACTCTTATAGTATAAAATTCAAGAGAAAACAACCACTTCACCATTTCTGCCTTTCAAATCTTTGAGTTTTTCTGCAAAAATCATTCTCGACTTCTCCATACCTTGCATGCCCTCTCTATCATTGACTTATTTTCTGCGAGTTTCTTCAGATTTAATCTTCAACCTCAGGAGTTCTCAAAATACGCTGATGCACTCATCTCAATCCCAGTTTCAGAACTCTTCCTTGTGCAAAAATCCACATCTAAATAGTAAGTGGTTTATACCTTTCTTTTTGGAATTTCTTTTTCCTGAGTTGGTACTCTTATTTTTGTAATTAATTGCATCATTGCTCATTTTGTTTGGTTTAAGTAACTTCTATTTAGTTTTTTGGATAATTTCTAAGGTTTAAAAGAGACAAAACTTAGGTTTATTTCATTCATAGGCTTCTAGTTTGAGTAAATTTCTTCCAAAAATTGGGATCATTATTGTTGATCGAGGTTTTCGGCAACCAGTTAAATAATATATAAGAAAAGCTGTAGGAAGTTTAATGCATGAGATTTTTACGTGGTTGGGGCATTAACGAGCCTTAGTCCACGAGTCTTTGTTATTAATGAGAGTATTTATTACAGAGAATGTTCTTGATGAATTTCTCTCCTATTTTCTCTCTTTGATTCCTTTTAACCCAGAATCCCTTGACCCCTTTCTCAGTATGTTTGTGGGGGTATTTATAGTATTTTTCTGGGGTGATCCCTAGGAATGGATCATTTGTCTTTCTGTGTAGGCTTCATAGGGGCACATATTCCCAGCAGATACAAAATAGGAAATACATAACCTATACCGTAGGTATCTTAGGAGTTAGGTGGATATAATCATTTATCCCCTCTTGATTGATGTGATTCCTCATAAAGTAGCTGTCACTAGCCTTATTGATCATAGCGTAATAGCTAAAAAAGGGGTTACGCCATCTGTCATGTCGTTTATGGTGATTTCAATACGTCTTCCCCCATACGGCATTAAATGCAAGGTGATCGTTCAATTCCAGTACCTCCCAGAACTGCCTTAGTATGTCCCTGGCCTCCGGGAGCATAAAGATCCTTCTTATGTCTCCTCTGGGAGACACCTTCCCAAAGACGCTCCTCTTTTGTCTAAGACTTAGTTGATTTCTATAAGAGCTGGTCCTCTCAGCTCCACATGTCATCCTTATCCAGGTCCACGTATTTTGAGCAAAATTAAGGCCAACATTTACCCCCAAGCCTCGTTTGGTGGAGAATAAACGAGGCTTGTTTGGTGCCTCCGGTTGGCTCATCAGTTTAGTGGCACGTGCTTCAAGCACGTGGGCTGCATTTATAATAGTCATCATTAACATTTATTTCTTTTTGCAGGCAGCGATTCGCTTCCCGTCCATTAATTATCTGGCGTATTTAATCGGTGTGTCAGAAAGGTACTCAAGCATTTTTAACCGCCTGATGAGCATTTATCATAACCATTGGATATGCAGAATGCGAATCGATTATGATTCCCACCATACGATGGCGCCTGGTCATAGTTGCCTTGCACCCTTTCTGGTATATAAAAGCCAGCCTTTCTGCTTCACTGGGTTACTTTCACCACTTTGCCATTTCACCTCAAAAACACTTTTGAGAGAAAATTCCAGAAACCATAGATTTTTTACTGTTATTCCTCCGTCGCTGTCAATTCGCGTTCTACCGTCGATCAACACCAACCCCCAGTTCTCAACCTTTGTGTAACTTTTTTGGGTACTTTATGTTTTTATTGTTCATTTGCATGCTAGGGTAGAACTTTTGGTTAAGTGCTTGATTTCTGGGAAATGGCTTTGGCGAAGACTGTTGTAAGGTGTATATACCCTCTCTTATTTGTGTTTTGTTACTTATCTTTCTTCTATTTTGCAATCGACCCTTTGTCGAAAGATTGCTTAGGATATGGGACAGTTTTCGTTCCCCGTTCTGTGTCTTTTATTTTTCCTCTGCTTTCGCTGCTTTTGAGATACTTGCACCCGATGTTTACCTAAGAGAATCCTTGGAATTTCCATCTTTGGCAAACATCAGGAGGGGGCCTCTTTCCAGCGGTCAGGGGACCCCCGTTCCCTCTTTTAACATTAGGGTTTGGTTTGGGGGCTAACTGCTGGATTTTCTTTTTACAGAATCTCAACACCTTCTGGAAATGTCTACCCCTATGTCCGGAGCCAAATCTTCCTGCAAGGGGGCGGTTACTCTAGCCACCCTAGAAGAAGTGATGAAGGGCCCTGTCATCTAGGAGAAATACACGTGTCGATCCAACGGTTGGGAGGAGGATCAGCTTCGCTCAACCTTGACTTGTGCCCATCAGTTGGAGAAGATCGTGATCGTGGCTGGTATCAAGCCGTCCGCTTCTGGAGTGTTTCACCGCCTGCCTCGAGACGAAGAGACGCCCAACCACAACTATGGTGGTTTTGGGGCTTGGAGCCAGACCCACCTTATGTCCGGAGCCATGCTTCCACTTCAGGGTTACCTCATAAATTTTTTAGTTTTTGTTGGCCTTGCGCCTTACCAACTCATTCCCCAAGCATACCGCCTGCATTGAGGCTTGTTTATTTTTCATGTAGCCCGAGGTTGGGCTTCACCTAGCCCGGCTGAAATCTTGTATTTTTATGAACTTGTGTCTGTCCCCAAGAAGGGGGATAAACTTAAAGACGGTTTTTTCACACTCTGGGCCCATCCCGCTAATGAAGGTCCGGTCCCTTATAATTTTCAAAAGAATGTCAAGGAGTACCGTCACCGATTTTTCTTTTCTTCCGGTTTCCAAGCCGTAGAGCGCCCTGAACTACTCACGGAGTAGGTCAGGGTTCCTCCGATGCACCGCACCGCTCCTACCCAACTCTTCCTTCAGCACGCCAAGGTCTTTTCCACATACGACAAGGACAGTCTTAATGTGCGGGACTTAGTCACAACGGTGCACTGCAGGAAGGCTAAGCTCATCACGGAGAGCCAATCGGTGGACGACTTCAACCTATCCAAGGTTCTTTACCCCAACATTCGCACTCGGGATGCTGAAAAGGCACTCTGGGCGGACATTATCGCCTCAGCAGAGGAGGGAACAGGAGTTAGCTTACATTAAGGCTCAAGCCGCTGCCGGGAGGGCTCTCTTGGTAGAGGCTGGTAAAGAGCAGGTGCCTTCTCGGCCTAAGCTACTGCTCCCGGTTCCCAACATTGGGGCTCCTGACGCCAGAACTTCCGGATCCGGTAAGTCTCCCTTAGTTGTTCATCATGTCCCTTCTGCTCAAGATTATTCTCGAAGTAGGCCTATAGAATTTGACGGACGTCTCCTTATATTTAGAATGCCCCCTACCCGATGGGGTGATCATGCCAAGGGCTTTTATTTTTCCAACTTAGGTCATTTTCTAGGCCGGTCCCAGATGGGGTTCGGTCCTCCCGCACCTATCCTTCTGGATCATTCAGCCTATTTGTCCTCCAACTGGTTTCTCCCATCAGACAGCTTTCTTGGGGATGACGAAGCTAGTATTATAGTGCAGGACTTTGCTAGGGTCGAATTAGATTTTCTGGGTAGGATTAGTTTTACTTCTTTGTTCTTGTGTGCATAATTTCCCGTGACCGTTCTGACACTTATTTGTTTGTTTCTTGAAGCAGCTAGGCCAATTGACGAGCTTTTGGCAACTCTTGCCCAGATCTACAGTCCCGACCCAACCTTGCCCAGTCACCAACCAGACGGTGACTCCTGGGAGGTCTTCTTCGAGCATTCCCTTAGGCCAAATCTTCTTGATCAACGAGGACGGGGAGGTTGAAGAGGAAGAAGAGGGCGAGATTCTTACCCCTCTGGACCGGAAGCGCAAGGGCAAGGTGGTGGAGGTCGAGGCTACCAAGAAGCTGAGGAGGGTAGATACTCCGACTCCCAGCTCTGATTTAGGGATCCTGCTCGAGGCGGATGAGTACACTGTGCCTCCCGGTATAGTCCTGACTCCCGTTCCTGCCGATGAAGAAAGACAGCAACTCTGAATTGCCAAGCACAACTATGCTATGGAAGAGTACACAAAGGGGAACGCAGAGGGTAGGCCTTGAAAAAGGTCCTAAGGGAGGCCCAGGACAATTCCTCACGCAGTGAGTACTTCAGGAACGCCTGGGATTTAAACATGGACCCCCCGACAGACTGGTTCAATCGCTTCATCGGGCCTACCCTTGCTCCTTTTGCCTCAGAGTTGACAAGCCACTTCGTCTCCAATCTGACCCAACTCCCGGCCAAGAGATATGCAGCATGTGCTTCCACGAACTCAATCTACTAGATTCAGGACATCAGTGCGGCCATGACCGCGGTAAGTCTATCTATTAGTATTCTCGGGCCTTATTTTTTTTTTGGCACCTGGCCTCCCATACTTACACAATTTGCTTATTTTGCATATTTCTGCAGAGATTGGTCGCCTCTCAAAGACTCTAATTGACCATGGGTACATCATGTCCGAGTTTGGAGGGATGGATGAGGCCATGAAGAGTCTAAGGGACTTGGCAGCACAGAGGAAAGCTATCCGGGAGGAGGCTCAGCAGAGGGAGGCTCAGATGGAGCGGAGTCACCAGTAGGCGCTAAAGGCCAAGGCTGAGGAGCTAAAGGCAAAGGACGATGCTCTGAAGACTAGGGATGAGGTTGTTACCAAGGCGAGGCGTGATCTTAGGGAAGCCAAGGAGGCGATGCAAGAACTGATTGCCAAGCTAAAATCTCTAGAGGAGATGCACCAGGCTGACTTGAAAACGACAGCCAACCTCACCGTTCAGGTGAAGGAGCTTCGTGATTTTAGGGAGCAGGCTTAGAAGGAGGCGGCCAAGGCGAAAAGAGATGCTCATCTGGCCCCAGTTACCTGCCAGCACTGCACTAAGCGTTTTGATGACGGCATCTTCATGGCCTGGCAGACCAATGGCTAGAATCTTAAGCTTGACTTCTATCCCAAACCTGAAGAGGTCCTCGTCCACTTCTGGGAGAAGAAGAAAAGACTTGATGCACTATTGGAGGAGCGTAGGGGCCCTCGTCTTCCACCCCTCATTGACTAAGCCGGTTGTTCACCACCACTATCATTATCAATATTTTCTTTATTTTCTTTTTTTTATTACATATTTAATCCTTCTCCCTTCTCGTAGACAATTCACTTAAATTTTCTTAAGGGGAGACACTTAAGGCCCATCCCCAGGCCCCTATCTTTTTGAAGCTTTTCTTTGGTATCCAAACACTTTACATTTACGTTTGAATACATACTTAGCTTTTAACTTTGTTAAATTTGGTCTGTTTTACATTTGTCCGTGTGACATGCTTTACTACCCCCTTGAGTGACATGAAAATTAATTTTAGGTCACTCAGTTTTACAAACTTTAAATTAGAGGTTACATATACTTGTCCACTACAAATTTACTTTACAGAACATAAACTTTATTTTTCACAACTATTGGTAATACTTTCGGAGATGATCGACATTCCAGGCCCTAGGCCCCATGGTTCCGTCCATTCTTTTTAGCTTGTAGGTCCTGAAGCCAATTTCGTCCTCAATTTCGTATGGTCCTTCCCAATTCGGCCCAAGTACCCCCACTCCAGGTTCTTGAGTAGCTGGAATGACCCTTCTTAGGACTAGATCGCCAATAGTGACTTTTCTATTTTTGACTTTCGAGTTGAAGTGTTTAGACACCTTCTTTTGATAAGCTGCCATTCGTATTTGAGACTCATCCTGGAGTTCTTCAATTTGATCCAGTGCTTATTGTAATAAAGCCTTGTTTGTTGCTGGATCGTAAGTCGTCCTCCTATGGGATGGGAACAACGTTTCCACTGGGACCATGGCCTCACAACCATATGCCATTAAGAAGGCGAGTGGCCGGTTGTGGTTCTTGGGGTGGTCCGGTAGGCCCATAACACTCTTGGCAATTCTTCAGGCCAATTACTTTTGCAGGCTAGCAGCTTCTTTTTTAGGGTGACCTTTAGGATTTTATTGATGGTTTCTGCTTGTCCATTTGTTTGTGGCCTTGCCACTACGGAGAAGCTTTTGATGACTCCGTGTTGGTTGCAGAAGTCGGTAAATTCTTCGCAGTCAAACTGCTTCCCGTTGTCTGAGACTATCTTATGAGGCAAACCATATCCACACACTATGTTTTTGATAACAAAGTCTAGTGCCTTTTTAGCAGTTCCAGTCTTCATTGGCTCGACCTCTGTCCATTTTGTGAAGTAGTCTACTGCTACTATAGCATACTTTACCCCTCCCTTTCCTGTTGGTAGCGACCCAATAAGATCTATCCCCCATACCGCAAAGGGCCAGGGGCTAGTCATCAGGGTGATCTCGCTGGGTGGGGCTCTTGGTATGTTCGCGAATCTTTGGCACGAATCACATTTCAGGACATAGTCTATACAATCTTTTTTCATTGTTGGCCAGAAGTATCCTTGTCTCAATATTTTCTTTGAGAGACTCGGACCTCCGGTATGATCTCCATAGAACCCCTCATGGACCTCTATCATAATTTGCCTAGCTTCAAGGTCTGCTACACACCTTAAGTATGACATGCTGAGTCCTCTTCGGTAGAGAATATTATTCATCATCACATATCGATGCGCTTGGTACTGTATCCTTCTAGACAACGCCCTTTCTTGAAGCAACTCGCCTTTGGTTATGTATTTGATGATGGGATTCATCCAGTTTGGTTTCGGCTCGACTGTAGGCACAATATCTTTTATTTTAATGCTTGGTTTCGTGAGGCGTTCAACGGGCACCACCCCCAGTTTCTCAACCTCGCTGTCTGATGCTAACTTAGCCAAACAGTCTGCGTGGGTATTCTTTTCTCTGGGGATTTTTCCACTTTATAATCTGTGAACTCACGGAGTAGCTCCCGGACAATTGCTACATACGCGACCATTTTTTCTCCACGCGTTTCATACTCTCCCGAGACTTGGTTTACCACCAATTACGAATCTATGAAGACTTCTACTCTCGTGGCTCCCACAGTTCTTGCTAATTTTAGCCCTGCAATCAGGGTTTCATATTCAGCTTCATTGTTAGAAGCCGAGAATTTGAAACGCAGAGCCGCCTGGAGTCGTAGCCCGTTCGGAGATATCATAGCTATCCCAGCTCCGGATCCATTTTCGTTTGACGCTCCGTCCACGAATACTTTCCATGCTGGGGTTTGTAGTACTGGTACGTTTGCACTAGCTTCTGCTTCATTGCATTCTGTTATGAAGTCAGCAAGGGCTTGTCCTTTTATAGAAGTGAGTGGTATGTAGTGTATGTTGAACTGGCTTAATTCCATGGCCCACTTGAGGAGTCTTCCGGACGCTTCCGATTTCTGTAGGACTTGTTGAAGCAGATGGTTTGTTAATACCTTGATGGGGTGAGCCTAGAAGTAAAGTCTTAACTTTCTTGAAGCCACCAGGAGGTAGAAAACAAACTTTTCAATCAATGGATACCGTATCTCAGCTCCTATCATACGCTTGCTGACGTAGTACACAGGATATTGGACTTTTTCTTCTTCCCAGACTAAGGCTGCGCTGACAGCGTTCTTGAAGACGGCCAAGTATAATAATAAGTCCTCTCCGTGAACTGGCTTTGATAGAATTAGAGGTTTTACCATGTGTTCTTTTAGTTTTCTGAATGCCTCCTTGCATTCTTTTGTCCACTCAAATTTCTGACACTTCTTTAAAGTTTCACTTGTCTGTTGATCGGGAAATGAATCGGCTTAGGGCGGAAACTTTTTCGGTCAACCTTTGCACATCTTTGTGCTTCTTGGGGGAAGGCATGTTTAGTAAAGCTTGATTTTTTTAGGATTTGCGTCTATTCCCCTTTGGCTGACGATGAATCCCAAAAATTTCCCTGACTTGACCCCGAAAGTGCACTTCTTCGTGTTAAGTTTCATTCCATACCTCCGGACCACTTCAAAGCATTCTGCGAGATCGTCTGCATGGCTCATGCATGCTTAAGACTTGACTAGCATGTCGTCCACGTAAACTTCCATATTTCGTCCTAGAAGGCCCTTGAATATTCGGTCCACCATTCTCTGATATGTTGCACCAGCATTTTTTAGTCCGAATGGCATGACCAAGTAGCAGTATACCCCTTTATCGGTCCTGAAGCTAGTGCATGCTTGATCCGCAATGTGCATCTTAATCTGGTTATAGCCGGAGTAGGCATCCATGAAGGACAATAGCTTGAACCCAGAGGTGGCGTCCACCATCTAATCAATCCGGGGTAAGGGGAAGCAGTCTTTTGGGCAGGCTTTGTTGAGATCGGTGAAGTCTATGCATACCCGCCATGTCCTATTTGGCTTTGGTACCAGTACCGGATTGGCTAGCCACTCCGGGTAATACACATCTCGGATCAGGCCATTGGCTAGTAGCTTGTCCACCTCTTTTTCCTGGGCCTCCTTCTTTATTGGATCAAGGGGACGCCGCTTCTGCTGGACTAGCGGCATATCTAAATTAACGTTCAAGACATGGGTAATCACATGTAGACTTATGCCGATCATATCTCCTTGGCACCACGCAAAAACATCCGTTGCTGTCCTTAATTCTTTAATAATTTTGTCTTTCTCCTCCGGTTCTAGGCTCTTTCCCAGTCGGAGGATCTTGATAGGGTCGAGGTCGCATACTTGCACTTCCTCGACGTCTTTAATGGGTTCTACAATCTTTTTGGATTCCACACGGGGATCCAACTCATCTTCTTTTGCCAACCTTGGCTCAATATTCTCACGGACCATTAACACGGGTAAATGGGTTGCGACATAATAACACTGCCTGGCCTCTCCCTGATTACCCTTTACGGTCCCCACCCCAGCTTCCTGGGTAGGGAATTTCAGACACAAGTGCCGGATGGATGTAATTGCGCCAAAATTAACCAAGGCCGGTCGGCCAAGGATTGCATTGTATGCAGTTGGGAAGTCTACCACCACAAAGGTACAGTACTTGAAAGTACTCTAGGGTGTATCCTGGCACAAGGTGACTGGCAACCTCACTTTTCCCATTGGGATAAGCGTGGTTCCATTGAATCCTGTGAGTTGGGAACCGCTTGGTGATAAATCCCAGTCCGTGAGGCCTATTACCATGAAGGCTTCTTTGAATAACAAGTTCACGGAACTCCCATTGTCGATCAATATTCTAGCCACAATCTTGTTGGTAATGGGAGTCTCTATGACAAGGGGGTCATGATGAGGGAAACGCATCAGTTTTGCGTCTTCCTCCGTGAAAGTAATAGGCTGATCCATGAGTCGGGGCCTTTGAGTTGGAAGCTGGGTGACTTCCCACACTTCATCATGTTTGATGGCCCCAGCGTAGCGCTTTAATTCTTTTTGGGTGGTCCCCCCAATATGGGGCCCACTAGAGATCACGACCACTCTTCCGTTGGGTCTTAGTGGCAGGCTAGGGGTCTATTGAGGGATCGCTCCCCCGGAGGGTACAGCTGGTGCCAACGCTCCGGGTGTACCCCCTGGTGTCCCTTGAGGCAATGGACACCCTACTGGAACCGGGTTGAGATGGGGTAGCCGGTTCTTAATCCACTCATATAGGTGACCCAATCGGATCAAGTTTTCGATCTCGTCTATCAGATTCTTGCACTCATTGGTACTGTGTCCAATGTCGTTGTGGTATTCGCATCTCTTTCTGGGATCCCTTCGCGAACTGTCCCTGTACAGAGGAGGAGGCTTCTGGTAGTGCGTATTTTGCCTTGTGGCGGAATACACTCGCTCCTGCGTGTCCTTCAACTTTGTGTACTGGGTATATTGGGGAGTATACCCCCTTCTTTGGCGCTTGTCCTCCGTGCAGTTGCTGCCTTTTGAGGACCTCTTGCTCCGGGAACTCTGAGAAGGTCCGGATAGGCTTGCAGCAGGAGCGGAGTGAGACGGGACTTGTCCACTGATCCCTGAGGGGTTACTTAGGGGATTCCCATAATGCGAAGATGCAGGAGCCAAAGCTGGGCTCTGATTGTATCCTGGGGTAGCGAAGAATTGTATGCCACTCATTGGTGGAGTAACCGGAGGGAGGGTTCCCGAGAGCTGAGCTCCGGGTGCATATCCTGCCATTCTGGTTGGATAGTATCCTCAGTAAGCCACTATTTGGGTTTCTTCCAAGTTGATGTACTTTTAAACCCTTTTCTGGAAATCCTGGAGGTTAGCGACTCCTTCTTGTTGCAATTATTTACAGAATGAGGTTCCTCTATGGATTCTGGCTAGAAGATGTGCAAGTTGTTGTCCATCATCGACTTTATTGGTTTTCGAGGCTTCTTTCTTGAACCTCTTTATAAAATTCTTCAAGGTTTCCGTGGGTAGTTGCTTAATGTTAGTTAAGGCGCTGACTTCAAGGTTGATCTTTCTCGTCGCAACAAACTGTCTTCGGAAACTAACTTGAACCTTGTTCCAGCAATCCATAGATCCTGGTTCCAATTTTTTGAACCATTCTTCCGCGGAACCGCCCAACATCAGCGGAAAGTATAAACACTTGGCGTCATTACTGACCCTCATAACTGTCATTACTCGGTTGAATCAAGACAAATGATCGTTGGGGTCTGAGTCCCCGGTGTAAGCCGCCATCTCGGGCATCTTAAAATTTTCGAGGAGCTCTGCTTCCAATATGTGCCGAGCGCATGGCTCTCGATCCTCACAGTCATAGTCCGAGTCATCTCCTTTTTGCCTCCGGGAGACCCGAGCGATGTCTTTGCGCAGTGTCACCAATTCTGCTAAAATTCCTTCATTCAGTGTTCCCGCAGAGACTGCTGGTATATGTTTCTTTTTTTTCCAGGTGATCCCGCAAATCACCGTGCTTTTCGTTGATTTGGTGTCTTAAATTAATGGGAAGGTGTCTTCGGTTTCCCCTTCCTCTTTCCCCAGGCTCTTGGTGCACAGAAATGCTCTTTCGGTCATCTTGATCCTGAGGGCCAAGACTCCCCTTTTGAAGTTTGACCCTCTGCGGACCTTTCCATTTCAGGAAATCTGAGCGAACCTTTCGCGGATCCTGCACTTTTTTCTTTCTCCCTGGGATAGAAGTACGGTTTTTTCTTTGATTTTCTTCAAAGGGATACCGTATAGGACTTGGTTCCCTGGACTTGTGTTTTTGAGTGCTTGGAGAGGACTCTTTCAGCGTTTCCTCGAGTCCTGCTGGGATGGCCTTAGGGTGTATATGAATCCCTGCTGTTTCCATGGCTTTTTTCATGGCGACCATCACCTCTTCCATCTTTTTATTTTGTTCTTTTTGGGCTGCAATCTCAGCTTCATGGTCAACAGCCTTTTGCCTTAAGAGTAGCAGCTCTGTATAACTGCCTTCGCGTAGGCGTCATACTCGTCAAAGTTTCCTCGTATTCGTCATCATTGGCCTCATCTCGCTCCTCAGAGTCAACGTTGACTCTTGAGGCCACTTCCTCGTCCTTTGGATTTTGAACATCTTGAGGAGGACGAGGCTGACGTGTGTTGCGAGTTTCCACCATTGCTGCTTCAATTTATAAGATTGTTGTCTGTTTGAAGACGCTTCCTTCAGCTCTCAATGAAAGCACCGAAATGTTGACCGAGGTTTTCGGCAACTAGTTAAATAATATATAAGAAAAGTTGTAGGAAGTTTAATGCATGAGATTTTTACGTGGTTGGGGCATTAACGAGCCTTAGTCCACGAGTCTTTGTTATTAATGAGAGTATTTATTACAGAGAATGTTCTTGGTAAATTTCTCTCCTATTTTCTCTCTTTGATTCCTTTTAACCCAGAATCCCTCGACCCCTTTCTCAGTATGTTTGTGGGGTATTTATAGTATTTTTCTGGGGTGATCCCTAGGAATGGATCATTTGTTTATGCAGGCTTCATAGGGGCACATATTCCAAGTAGATACAAAATAGGAAATACATGACCTATACTGTAGGTATCTTAGGAGTTAGGTGGATATAATCTTTTATCCCCTCTTGATTGATGTGATTCCTCATAAAGTAGTCATCACTACCCTTATTGATCATAGCGTAATAGCTGAAAAAAGGGGGGTTACGCCATCTGTCATGTCGTTTATGATGATTTCAATACGTCTTCCCCCATGCGGCATTAAATGCGAGGTGATCGTTCAATAGATTCCAGTACCTCCCGGAACTGCCTTAGTATGTCCCTGGCCTCCGGGAGCATAAAGATCCTTCTTATGTCTCCTCCGAGAGACACCTTCCCAAATACACTCCTCTTTTGTCTAAGACTTAGTTGATTTCTATAAGAGCTGGTCCTCTCAGCTCCACGTGTCATCCTTATCCAGGTCCACGTATTTTGGGCAAAATCAAGGGCAACAATTATATTTTGTAAAAATGTCTGAGTCTGGTTTTGAAATTTCAACTCCAAGTTTCTTAGGAATAGAATATCCTAAGGAATTAGCCCTTCCATTCAAACCCAAAATCCAAAAACCTTAATCCAAACTTGAGATCAATGATGCCGAAATTAGGGAGCATTTAATAAAAACCAATCAGGATGAAGTTTCCAGTCGCTATAGGCAATTTTTAGAAGAGATAACTGAGGGTAAATGTTGTTATCTGCGAGATGCAACCTGGCTGAACCTCAATATTTATCTTCTAATCCTATAGCGAGACCCTTATTTTTATCTCAAGTCATTGTTGCTTTTTCATTAGGTGACCTTGATTTTGAAATCATGTCCACCAAGCCTCGTAAATCAAAGACCCCCCAAGGTCCTAGTGTCACATTTGAAGCTGAACTTATTGAATCCAAGGTGAGAGCCATTGGAGAATATGTGGGTCGTGTATTAAAGTCTTGCAGTATCAAGCAAAGGCAAGGATGTGGTATACTTCTAGTTATAGCCGACCAAAAGTATAAGAGCAGACTGTTGGTGGATTGGGCCAGCCAGGGCAAGACCAGGTGGCCAGCCGTATTAAGGGAGCATTGCCTAGCCAATTAGATGACGTTATGGCCGACTAGCTTGTGGAGGTAGTGGTTGGCTAGGTTGTTGATTTTATGGCTAGCCCTTTGGAGGCCAGTACGATGTTGTAGTTTGATCCCTTCTGCATTTAGTTGGCTTTGCCCCCGACATGATTGTCGTAGAGCCTTTATGCACTCCTGCCAATAACTATTCAACTTCTTTTTTGGTAACACTTCTTAGAGGTGGCATTGGGATACCACGTCTATGCGTTATGTTGTCTAGGATTGTACACCCATCATCTATCCTCCTTACCCCTACTTTTTGGCAAGGTCTTTGTTTGGAAGTATGCTGCTATAGGTGTATCCATGTTGGTTGTCCAACACGTCTATTTCTTTTGAAATAAGGATGCTTACTTCTTTGAAGAACTGAGTGGGTACCAAGTTTGCCTTGGTTGTTAAGGCACAACTTCCTAGTCGAGCGAGTGCATCGATTTTTGCATCATCTTTGGGGACTTACGTTTTAGTATAGCCTTTGAGTTGACTTAACATGTCATGATATTAGCTCAAATAGGCCATTGAGTTGCATACTCACCTAGGACATGACCTCCAACTAGTTGAGAGTCGTGGTGTATGTCTAGGTGTTCAACTTTCACTTCGTGTGCTAGCCTGAGGCACACATTTGGAGCTTCATGTTCAGTCTCATTGTTAGAAGCTTTGAAACTGACCTTTGTTGCCTCGTGTAGCCATTGCCCCTAAGTGTTCTACGGGCTAGGCCTGCATTGGGCAAGTGGTCAATGCATCTTCTAGGTTGAGTTGTCTTACTCTTACTCTTGCTTCTTCTCTGGCTCTTACTTTTCTCCCAAACTTTGAGAGATTTAGGGAGATATGCTTCTATGTTTAGCCATGAAGCTGGCGAGAGCTTGGCCTTTATGGTCATGCTAGGTTTACAGGTGGCCTTATATTGCCCGAGCCTCAGTGGTTGATTGGTGTGGTGGGCCAGGTGGTTCAGGTTTTGGTGACACCTATTGCCATGGCTGGTTGGCAAGCATTACATTGGGAGTTTTGGTAGGAGAGTGAAGCATGCACAGTTCTCCTCCTTCTCCCTTAGACTTCATAGCGTAAGGGAATCATTGAATTTCTCCTTTTGCCATTATTTTGGTTAGAGCTATTGTTGTTACGCTTGCCTCAAATATTTTCATTGTTGGAGAATTGGCAGAGGTCGTCTATGCTAGTCGGCACGTCAGACAACACTCGGGGCAGTATGATGCCATGTGTCTTGTAACATCCTAACTAACATAGGCGTATTACGTGATTTTTAAACATGCTGTGCAGCTCGTTGCTAATCAACGAGGTTTATGGAAAACGTGATTAATTAAAATTTTTGCTTTTTAATTAAACTTGTAAAATATAATTACAAAAAGACTCGGGATCCTGATTACAAAATCATTTACAAAATTTAACTGTTTATACAAAATAAATGTCTCCTAGCGACTAGTTACAAAATCAGCCTCGCTGTCCCTAGGATCGTACTCTCCAGGCCTAACCGCCCCGACATGTACAACCTTCATAAGCTCGCTCACGGTCCATCAGCTCTAGCCTTGCCTTTACCTACACATAAACGTAGAACTGTGAGTCGACAGACTCAGTAAGAAAAGCATAATAATACTCATACATAAATCCCGGTCATGATCAGACGCCCATACCCCTGATCATAACCCTAACTGCCGTGTCCAACACGATACTGAGTCCCACTAGTGCCGTGTCCAACACGGTACTGAGTCACTACTGCCGTGTCCAACACAGTACTGAGTTCTGAACGTTCATAGGGACGGTACTATTGACACGTAACAGCCTGATCGGTCGAACCGGTCATACTCCGGCTGCTGGTCATACTCCAGCCTGTACCGACGGGATACATCAATAGTACGGAACCACCAACCAAGTGTCAGCCTGATCGGTCGAACCGGTCATACTCCGGCTGCTGGTCATACTCCAGCCTGTACCGACGTGACAGAGTTGGATGGTTCGAAGCCAACATACATAACTAATGTAATCTAACAGGCTTCCTACATGCACGCTAAACATGTAGTCTACATATGCATACTGTTATACTAATCTTACCTGGATTCCGAATTCATGTGTGTCGATCAACCTGACTGGAACTTTAATCGCGCTACGGACATGTGCTCCTAAACCATAAAAATCACAACACTATAAGTGACACGCTAAATCACTTCCCGGGGACTTAAACTAGGAACTAAAAGTTTCCCTATCGATAAAAAGCATGGCAATACCCCCAAAAACATAAAAACGAGGAAAACTAGGGTCCCCGAATTTTCCCCAACCGGTAGACCGGTTGCCCAACCGAAATTCCGGTTCTGGGAAAATTCAGAACCCCATCCGGAATTCCGGATGCACAACCGGAATTCCGGTTCCTCGCAGGCAGCAACAATCAAAAATTCATAACTTGCTCAAATCAACTCCAAATCAATTCAAACCTTCCAGACCTACTCCATATGACCCAAAGAACATTTCTAAGGCACCAAAACCACCCAGATTGCACCCAATCAAAAATCACCATTAAAGCTCAAGCTTTGAGTTCTAAACTCAAACTTGAGCAAACCTAGCTAACATGCAATCAAACCAGCTTGAATCTACTTAAACATGCATATCTAAGCCTCTGGAAACAATTACATACATCAGCAACATCACAGCAACAGATTCATACATTTCTTTGAAAAAATCATAGTTTTAGCATAGAAAAATCATAGCTTGCTCAACCTAAGAATCATGCTTCAAAAACAACTCCAATAACCTTAATTTAACATGCTTAAATTACAGAATCTAACCACAAAACACAGCAGCAACCACAACCAAATAATCATGCATGCATAACACTTAATTCATCAAAATTCAACAATTTTTAAAGAAACAAGGAAGAGGAGCTAACCTAGCTTGAAGAATGCTTAGATTGGAAGAGAAATTGCTTGAAAATCAAAGAAAGAATCCAGCTTCATGCACTCACACACCCAGCCGAAAGAGAGAGAGAGCTTGAGAGAGTTTTTGAAAATTTTCTCTTTTCTTAAACTTGTAATTTTTTTGTAAAGTGAAAAATGAAATAAAAGACACCTATATCATTTCATTTCAGCCAATTATTAATAAAATAAACATTTATTTTCATTTAATAAAATCACTAAAGACAAAATGTCATTGGGGCAAAAAGACCATTTTGCCCCTCCACACCTAAAACCACATAAATAACACTAAAGGGGTATTTTGGGAAATTCTAAATTCCCGGCCATTCCCGACATTCCCAATGTCTAAAAAAAAACCGTCCCAAACTACTAACATACTAAGTTGTGATTTCTACTGAGCCAAACACCGGGTTCCAAAATACCGGGCACCGGAATGCAAAATTATGCAAACTACTACATGACATAAAAATGCATCTCTGAATTCAATAATAACTGTATAATAAATTATTTAAATAGCTATAAATAATTTCATAATTAAACGTGATTAACTGCTAATTTCCAAATTAAACTAAGCGGGCTTTACATGTCTATTCAACGTTGACCTGCCCTCTTGTCTCGGCTTGCCAAACAACTTCTTCCAACTTTATAAAGCCATCAACTCGCTCAAGGAACTCCTTCATGTTTCTAGCTGAGATCCTTTTGTTATCTTTCCAAAATTCACTCAACGATAAGATGCCTCCGAGTATGGCTATATATCGGCCTTCTTTTGTCAGGCCTTTGACCTTGGTGGCCTTAGCCATGAACCTTTGAATATATTCTTTCAAAGGTTCATCTTGTCTTTGCTTTATCTCAACAAGATCCTCTAGCCGTGAAGCTATTTTTCTTGAGGAAGAGAACTTGATACAGAACTCTCGAGACAATTCTTCCCAAGAATTAAACCTTCCTAGGGCCAGCTTGAATACCACTGTTGGGCTATATTAGCCAGAGTTGCCAGAAAGATTTGGCCTTACACATCTCCAAATACTTGTTCGAGATCTGTTTGGATCTCAAAGTATTTCAGGTGTACTAGAGGATCATCTTTCCCCGTGTACATCTTCCAAGTTGGCATCTTGAATTTGGACACAGGCAAGGCATTGATGTATGCCGAGAAAGGTGTATCCCTTGAACTATCTAGCTCAAGGTCCAATGGTTTTTGACTAGCTAAGGCCTTGAGAATGTCTCATATTTGATCCAACTGTGCTTGCATAGAAGGATATGTTGCTGCAGGGGCCTGGTTGATTAGCCCTTCTTGATTGAGCTCCAACCCTAGATTGGCCAAAGCCTGGCTGGCCATATCCTAGGAGAGGGTATGTTCAAGACCGGCCAGCCCCAAGTAAATATTCATGGACGGCCAACCTTGTGTAGGGTAGGGCCTGGCCGCCCATTCTTCTTTGACTAGCTGGTGGAGCCTGTACGTTGACATAGGGCAGTTCACGCCAATTTATGGGGTTAGGTGGATCCATGTATCTAAAGTGATTGGTCTCACTTCTTAAGTTGTTATCATCTTGAGTGTTTCCACCTGTTCCCAGGCCTAGCCTGTTAAAGATTGGACTTTGGGTTACTCGCTCCCCGATGCTCTGGGATAGGAGTTCATCTTATTGGTCGGCCAGAGGTGCGCCACTAAGGTGTTGGCCAGCCAAAGGTTGGCCAATAAAGGGTGTTGCTGTGCTAGAGAACCCTGGTCGGCCCCCAGACAAATGATTGCCAGAGTCTGGCTATTCTCGCCACTAGATCTTCGTGGCAAGGCTTGTCCTCTTTCAGGTTGGGGAGGGTTTGTCCTAGCTCTAGAGGAACTTGGTCAGACAGATTGTCTGTAGAACCTCACCGATTTGTCGATTAGTCTCCATTAAAGAGGATCTCTGACAAGGCCCTGACCTATTCTAGTAGTTTTTTCATTGAACTGTGTTATTAGATCACTAGCTTCTTTGTTAAGACGTCTAATTCTTCCTGATGAGATTAGAGGATGTACTCTTGGTCATCCATCCATATTAGAAATTTGTGTCTCTATTATGCGAATGGATTGTAGCCAACATCACGTGGTTCTTCAGTTTGGCCAACTTGACAGACGACCTCTCTAAGTCTGGCTAACTCGAGATATTTTCCCAAGTCTACATGAGGTTCTCCAATGGCTGGATCACCAATTCATGGCCCCAACTCTTCAACATAATATTGGGGACCAGATCTTGTCATGGCGGAGGTTGCCCCATGTTGGCCATTCCTTCAGTATGAGGTGCCAGTGGAGAGTCCTCCCTGGGCAATAGAGGTTGGCCATTAGGACCAACAAGGTAGGTAGTGTCCACCTGACCAGTCGTGGTGGCCAAGTTTATGATGCCTACTAAGATGGTAGGGTTGGCCACATCCGTCGAGTTCATAGAGATTCCAGTTGTGATTGAAAGACGAACATCAGGATTCTCAATCATATGGTCTTGAGGAAGACACGATGAGAGAGAAGTTTTAGCCAGAGTTCTCCGTTTGTTAACCATGGCATTTGATTAGATAAATTGACAACTTGCTCTCAATGAAAGCACCAAATTTTTGATCTCAGATTTGGCCAACTGACAGTAAGGTTGTATTTAATACTAATGCTTGCCACGTGTTACACAATAAGAATAATAAAGTAAATAAGACAAGAAATTTTATAGAGATTCTGCCCCCTGAGTTAGCGGGTAATGAGCTACTCCCCTTTTGGTTAATACTAAAGATAATTCCACTTAGATACCAATAGTAGTGGGATCTGTAGTGGCTCTCTTAAGATTACGAAGTGAGAACCAAAGTTTGCCAATCTCAAGTGAGAATAATAGATGGGCGTGTGAGAGAGAGAGAGGAGAAGAGAGAAGTGAGTTTTAGACTTAGAGTTTTAGAGCTAGGACTGAGAGACTTCAGACTTAAGGCTTGAGACTTAGTCCATTAGGGTGAGACTAATGCTCTTTATATAGTAGAGCTTACATGAAGATTAACCACTAACACTACTAGAAAAATAAGTTTTAGTGACCCACATTGAGTAACTCTAAAACTATTTAGTGACACTTCACCGCGCGTCACTAATGAAGGTGACTGGAAAGACAATTTTTAGTGACACTTCATATGTGTCACTGAACACTTTTACAGTCACTCTCTGTGCGTCACTATAGACGTTTAGAGTCAAAATTTGTCAGAATCAGCTACTCTTTAGGAGTGTCACTATATCTATTTTTTTAAAAAAAATAAATATTAATTTTTTAAATTCAGATTATATATTATAAAATTTATTAAAATAATTTAATTAATTATATTTTAATAGTAATATACTTAATCATATAATTAATTAATTATATATCAAGAGTTAATGTAAATCAATATAACAAAAATACCAAAAAATATATATACAAACCAAGAAACAAAATATAGTAATAATTAATCAAAATCTATACCCCATTTAAGCAGTGAAACAAATCTCAGAATAAAAAAAAAAAAAAGGGCATTTACATACATTCAAAATAAAACTATAATCCTTAAATCTTTAAACAAAAAAATACAAATATTTTGAAATGCCTAATATCGAATCCCAGTAAAATATCAGCCAGCGGTGACCTTCGTTTAGCTCGTCGACGACGATGCTGGGTTGTTCGTCGTTTGAGAAGAAGACCGGAGACGAATGAGAAACCACCGCTGCCGCTTAGGTTGTAATGAGAAACAAAAGGGGAAACCACCACCGTCTGGGTTTCCAGGTGATGTGAGCATCATCACGTGGTCCATTTAGACCACCACAGTCGGAGAGAGGCCATCGTGGCCTGACAGCACCACCGCGCAAGGGAAGAGGGAAGGAGAGATGTTGGGGCTTCGGGTTTTCTTGGGTTGAGGAAGCCATCGCCGGACCACGACAGCCCAGTCGTGGTCACTCCGAAGCCGCACGCAAAAACAAAGGGAGATGATTAGATAGGAAGAGATAGAGACGGAAGAGAGAGTTTTTTTTTTTTTTTTTTTTGAAAGAACGAAAGAGAGAGGTTGATGAAGATGGTGAATTAGATTTAGGGGTTTCACCATATCCTTTTTATACCCTTATTTATGTTTTATTTTTTTATTTCCTTTAATAAGTAATTAATTAAGAGAGATAAAGGAGGCTTTATTTATTTTTTTTTTTTTTTGAGATAAAGGAGGCTTTATTTTTTGAATCAGCCGCCTCTTTCAATTTTTTTAGTTTTTTTTTTATTTTTTTATTGAGTCTTTAGTGACACGCATTGTATGACTCTGAACACTTTTAGAGTTAGGCAGTACGTGTCACTATATATTTTTATATTTTTTAAATAAATAAATAAGTTATTAGTGACACTTCAAATGTATAGTGACCCGCATTATGAAACATAAATGTGAAATTTTTACTGTCAAGCAATGTGTATCACTAAAAATTGTGCGGGTCACTAAATTATGTCACTAAATGTATAAATTGTAGTAGTATAATTTCCCTTAAAAATAGGAAGATAAGGCCTTATTTACATAAATTGAATAATAAAAAGGATAATTATCCTTCAAAAATAGGGAAGTTGCTTATATTTTCCTCTTATTTTTGTGGGTTGTCAAGGTCCAAACCACCACTTAGCTTGCTGTCCACGGATGAAGGCTGCACACCAAAGGCCTGCCAAGAAAAGGTTGGTCGGCCATGTTCCTGCTAGGGTCTGGCCGACCATATGCATACTAGGGTCTGGCCAGTCATGTGCATACCAGGGTCTAGCCGACCATGTGCCTGCCAGGGTCTGCACATTGCAGATCAAGTGCCTGGCAGCCTACAGGCTGCACATCAAGTGCCTGCCAGCCTTTGCAATTGTTGGCCAACCTTTGTAGGTGATGGCCAACCTTTGTACACCTTTTCCTTGTAAAGGTCAAGCTTTCTTGGTCGAACAAGCCCTTTCTTGGTCTGCTAATTGCCTTTTGGCCATCTAGCTTGTGCTCAAATCCTGACCGGCCATACAAGCTCCTCCTATTCGGCCTATGTACTCAATTTGGCCAGCCAAACATGGTTGTGCAACTTCGTGATGGCTTGCTCAACTCCTCTCGCTTTTTGCTTGACAGTTCTACCATGCCTTGTAAAGAGACTTTGTCTTGCTGTTGACAAGGTTTTATTCCACGTGTACCCTGCACGTGGATATGGGCACCCTCCCAAATAAGCAAGGAAGGGGCATCCTCATCAGAAGACTCCTCTACCTTCTGCTCGACCACAATGGCCTTTCCCTTTCTTGCCACCCAAGCAGAAGAATGAGCAACCTCCTCGGGACAATCTCTGATCCTGATGGGTCGCTCAATAGGTACTTGGTCACCATGGAGGTGTTGTGTTTTATGCCCTAAATAAAACTCATTTCATATAATCAGATTTACTTATTAATAAAGATCAGAAATAACATTTTATGTTGCATGGTTCACATGATTTATTTCATGATTATATGTGTATATAATGTATGAATTCTTTTTAAGTCCAGAACATATGAGTTGGTTAAAGATTATAGTGTTGTCAGCACAGTGGAATATAATCTTTATTATATGTTCAAAAGTAGATTCCCTGATTTGTCAGAACACTGGATTTAGACTGACATGGTATAATCAGCGATAGGTATTCTTACACCTTGGAAAAGTGTTATGTCCTTTCCAGGACATTGGCAAAGTTTACCAGTATCGGATGCATGGAGTATGCATTGGAATGGACCGATATTGAACTTTGAATTAGATTTTGAAACTTACCGTAAACATCTATTCAATTCAATATCATAAGTTGATCCTAGATCACATGATCGAAATCCTGATATGGTTAGGCTCAATTTCAAGAGTATTATTCGTGTTCTTTGATTTGTTAGTTAAGCCTAATCTTTAGTCTGGGCAATACGTACATTTTGGGAACACGGTAGTGCAATTGAGTGGGGGAGCGCTAACATAAATATGGAATCTATAGCTTCTATTTGGCAAATAGAAGTAAAGGATGATTTCCTTCGAGCTTAACCAAACAAAGATAAATGGTGGAGATCTCATTTCACTTAGGTGAAATATCATTTATACAGGGTTAAGTGTTTTAAGGATAAAATACATTGTAGGGTGTTACGGTAATTTAATCCCTGTACAGTGTAAATCATCTATATAGAGGATCATTGATCACATTAGGGTTATAACAATGGATAACTAATGACGTGTCTATATCGTGGAACATATAGAGCGTTTCTATATGACTGAGAGTGCAATTCCAAGTTCTAAGTGTGGATTCAATGAGGAATTAATATGTTAGGGAATTTACTTGGTAAATTTGGTTCGACTTATTGGAAGCTCGGTTATATAGACCCATGGTCCCCATACTAGTTGAGGCCATACTGCTTGTAAGACTCAGTTAATTGATTTTAATTAATCGATTATAATTCTAAAAGTTAGACTATGTCTACTTTATGAATTCTCACAGTTTAAGGATGAAATCGTAAAGAAAAGGGTTTCTAGGTTTAATTATTAATTAAGAGACTTTGTATGTCTAATTAATAATTATTTTAAATGACAATATTATTTAATAATCTATTTTAGTTATTAAATAATTAGTTTTGGCATTTAAATGATTAGAATTGGAAAAATAGCATTTTTGGAGAAATTGAAATAAAATTGAGGAAACTGCAAAATCCAAGTGAGGCCCATTTCCCTCTATGACCGAGCACTCCCTTTGTGTTTCCCAATTTTTATTTTCATTTTTAATTGCCATGTAATTGCTAATCAAAGCCTAGCTATAATAGGAAAGTGGTAGATCAAACTAAATAAGGCAGTTAATCAATTACACAGTAAAAGAGAAAACTGTTTATTTGGAAAGTTGTGCTCTCCCTTTTCCCTATATAAAGCAACCTTGTTCTCTTCTCTTCTATGCATGATAAGCCACGAAATTGAGAGAGAAAAATAGAGAGAAATTTCGAAATCCTTGTGAGATGAGTAGTGCCCACACACATCAAGTGGTATCTCAATCATAGTATGGAAGACTATGGAATTTCTGCATCAAAGAAGGAGAAAAGAAGATCCAGGTTCAGATCTTGGTGATGCTCTGCTACAGAAAGGAATCAAGGGCTAGAGATCTGAACGGAAGGAGTCATATTATTCCGTTGCACCCACTGTAAGGTTTTCTAACTTTATATGTGTTTGTTTTCATTGTTTTAGAATTCATATTAGGTTGTTAATCCAACATACTTGTTAGTAAATCTAGATCCTGGTAAAATAATTTCCAACAACTGGCACCAGAGCCATGGTAATGATTTACTTTCATGTAATATGAATTAAAACGATGATTGCATGTTTCTGTGTTGATTTGGATGGCTTCATGTTGGTTTATGTGTTGTTTGATGAATGTTGATGTTGTGCAGTTTCGTTTTCCATGAAAAATATTTTTTCAATTTTTGAAAATATTTTATTTGGATTCCTTGTGAAAAATTAAGCAATTTTGTTTTTTACGGAACTCGATTCCGATAAAAATTGAGAAAGATATGAATTTTGGAAGATTGGAAATCATGGTTGCTGCATGCAGCCTATCCTCGCCGTTCCCTACAAATTGCGAATTTTTGAGGTTTTTTTTCCCAAAAATCCATTTTTTTCATGGGATTGTTTCCCAAAATTCATTTTTCCAATTTTAAATATTTCTAAATTGAAATGTTTCCAATTTTAAATATTTTCAATTTGGAATTTTTCCAATTTTAAATATTTCTATTTTGGATTGTTTTCAATTTTTAAATATTTCCTATTATGGTCAGATTTAAAAATTTGTTAAGTTCTTTAATATTTATTTATTATTTAATTATAAGATTAGATATTTTGATATTTAAGATATTTTAAATTAAAAGATAACTTTGTCTTTTTATTTGAAATATTATATTAAAATTATCTTATATGACAAATTAAATAATTAATAAATTTGAAATTAACATAGATATTTTTATAGATATACTTACCATAATGTTTTTCAAATTCAAAAATTTGTTATTTTGTTAAATATTTAATTATTTATAAATTATAAGTTTAAAAATGATATTTTTTTTTTCTATATATATCATTTTTTCCTTATTAGAAATTCATAAATCATATCTTAAATATTTAAATAACATAGATATTTTTGAAGAGATTTGAATATTGCTTAATTTGAGATATTTTGACATATAATTATGGTAATTATTATTTAACCAAATCTATTTTAAAATTGGTTTATTTTATTAAATTATAAGATCTGAAAGTGATATTGGAGATTCTTTCCTTTTAAATCATTGATCTTATTAGATATTTAATTTGATTCAAATAAACCTAGATATTTTAAAATTAGTTTCTTTTATTTGGTTAGTTTAAGAATAATAATTTAATTATATTAATATCTTGATTCACATCTGTTACATGGACAATGTTTGTTTATTTATATTGTTTATTCAAAACTTTTTTAACAAACCTATTATTTATCTGATCTAAATTGCTATGATTAACTTGTTGACAGATCATGATCCAATGATCTGATTTTAATCATAGTCCAATTGACGATAGATCTTATAAATAATTTGTAACAGGTAAATTTTGTACTTCTTTCATCTGTGTAAACCTAGTAACATGATAGGGTCCATCCAAATCATTTGACCTGTGTGAGCCTATATGTTTTCTTTTGGGCTTAGATACATATAGGGAGCCCATTTAAGTTTTTACTAAGTAAATGGACTAGGTTGCTAAAATAAATTTTGACATAAGGAAATTTATTTAGGCCCAATTAGATTTGGGCTTATTCAATGAATAACAATTGTTTATTTTAAGGTTAAATTCCTCTCTTTTGGGCCTTGTGTGAGAGTTGGGGGCCATAGAAGTGGGTACGACATACTGAACCCAGCTCCCCCTCACATGAACTACCCCAATTGTGAAGGCCCATTTGCCTTATTTAAATAATTGTATTAGGTTAATTATATTAGTCTAACCTAATTAAAATTGAATTAGCAACATAATTAACTTTTAAAATATATGAAATTTATTTTTCATTGTAATATTTTAAAGTTAATTTTAGAAAAACACTTAGTCAATGATATATTCTAGACAGTTATTTCTAATACTAGTTATTATTTCTAATATTAAATAGGAAAATATCATTGATTGTAAAATTAATTGTCTCATAATTAATTTTGGTACAATCTAAGTTTAGAATATTTTCCTAGTATTAAACTAGAATTAATAATTAAGTTTCCTCTTTACTTAATTATTTGTTTCTTGAATTTAATACATTTAATTAAATTGAAAATTTCAATATCTAAGTTGATTTTCATCATGATACTTAAATATTGTTATTTTCATGTTATTTAATTAAAGTTGAAAATTATTTTAAGTTTGGAATCTTATTTCAGAATAACTTAAGTTTGAATAATTTTCAAAATATATTTTATTTTATTTTATTAATCATTTCCCAAAATTTCGAAATTGCATCACCTTGATGCAGAAATTTCGAATTTTATTTGAAAAATAGATTAAAGTTGAAAATTATTTATTTAATTTTGGACCAACTTAAATCATTGATTTTTTCATTTAATGATTAATTAAAATAAATGAACTAAAATATATTATAATTAGAAATTGGATTAATTAGTCTATGAAAGTCTAGATAGATATTATCTGTTTTGCTTGAAGTATTTTTCTAGTGTATTTAATTAAATAGAAAATTAATATTTAAGTTGATTTTTTAATCATGATACTTAAATATTTGAAATTTTTCTTAGATATTTAATTAAATAGGGAAATTATATTTTTTGTTGAAAATTAATTTTTATTAATTTTGGGCCAACATAAAATTAGAGTAATTTTTCAGGATTTATTTTTATTTTATTTTAAAGCATTTTCGAAAATGCAATATATATTTATAGAAAATTAAATTTGAGTTGTAAATTAATTTAAATTAATTTTGAAACAACTTAAATTGAATAATTTTCTAAATATTTATGGAAATTATTACTAAGATGGAAATAATTCACGTTATTTATCCATCTAAGTATAATTTATAAATATTAAATTAAAATTTATATTTGGAATTTTTCATTCTAAATTGGAAATTTTAATTAAATAAATATATATTTAAAATAAATGGATTAAAGTAAATATTAGAAGAAAATACAACCTTTCATTAAATAATGAGCTTTATTATTATAAGGATATTCGATCTCCATTGTTGGTTTTGCATAGCTATTGTTTTAGTGAGTAATCCTCCCTAATGGAGGAACGTTCATTAGCAAGTTAGCACCGTTTAATCTCGAAATATAAGTAATCTTGTAAGTTTTTTATATAGTTTATGACCACCCTAATGGTGGCGACTGTATAAGACTTGCAAGAATATGAAACAATGGTGGAAGCTCATAAGATAGAATAGCATTGACTCTCGCCTAAACGGGATAACGCGGATTCACATCTTGATTGAATAAAAGGTTGCTAGAATGTTGATCATTTTAGATGAGCTGACAACTCTATTCAATGATTGGTAGCTTTGACTCTCGCCTAAACGGGACACTGATATCAGTTTGTTGAAAACCTTGGAAATTATTTAGGATTGTATGTTTTAGTATTTTCACTTGTCATTCCTACTTGCTATATGCTTCATAATTTCTGAATTGTGTATGAATTTGTATTGAACCATGTTATTTTCTGTTATTAAATTGTAGTTTAATTTCGAATCTTCATTGTTGGTCTAACTTGATTTGTTTTTCTAATGAGATAAATCCCTAATGGATTTTCACCATTAGACTAACATAATAGTGTTAGATCTCGAAAGATAAATATTGTATGTGCAACATCTAGCTGTTCATCAATTGATGACACCTTAGACTAGTGTTTTACAATATGAAACAAGAAGATTGTATAAATAAGATTACTTTGACTCTCGCTAATCGGAGCATCGTTGGATTCTTATTTAAAACGAAATTATCCTAATTCCTCTTAGCTTATTCATTTCGAATTAGCTTAATGACATATCATTGGATGAATGGTCTATAAATCATATAAAGTCATATTTTCTCTTAAGAAATTAGATGACGCATATGATTATATTCCCGGAATTCTATCCCAAAATGATATAAATCCTCAATCTTAGATATCTCCTACTTGTATAGGCAAATCATAGAGTTAGATTAGTAGTGGTGGTCCAAGAAAGAGTTACTAATTATACAGTTACACTTTCACAAGTGTTTCGTGACCATTTTCTTTCAATGGATTTAAACTGTATGAGTTTAGTATTCTGTGACCAGAATCCACTTGTACTATTCTATGAACTCTTTGATGTAACTTAAGTCATCAAAAGATACAACCACATATTTTATAAATCTAAGGCATTTTTATCTTGTTCATAGTGGTTTTGACAAGATCATTCTCTACAAAGAGTTAATATGCCTATATCCACTGAAAGTAATTTCATCTCATTCGCAGATGGATGTACATTCAGGGGTGGATATGAGTTTTCGTTGTATTCTTAAAACGATCACTCTAGATTTTACCTTATGCAAAAGAAATTTGAAATGTTTGAAAATTTTCATGAATTTCTAGCAATGGTAAGTGGTTAAAGATCTTGCGAACTGATAGGGGTGGAGAAAAAGGTAGTAGATATATGCAGTTCAAAGATCATTAATTTGATTTTGAATTATATCCAAACTTACCTTCCCAGAAATTCGAGTTGCATATTGATGATTAGTTACTAAACGTTGCCTAAATCCTTATATGGAAATAAAATTTCAGAATGATGCAATGGTTGTATACTTAATGTAAATCATTACTAGATTCATGGATGACCTAATCGAAATCTTAAGAAAAGCTAGAACTGCTAACCCTGGTTTGCATGTTTGTTAGCTATTCTAAGTGATTAGGGGTGGAGCATCCCATAGTCATTAGATAAGAAAGTGTTTGTTTAAACAAATACTGCTTTTCTAAGAAAATGACTAAGTCTGAAAATAAAGTAGCAAATAAAGGAGATATTTATTTTTTCTTGATTCCATAAGTGTTCTATCATCTTATTTTACAAGATGATCCCACTGCCTCTGTTGTCTTAACACAACTGAAGAGGTCTATACCATTTAGTTTTCTTTGACATAGTTCACGGTACCTTATTGTAGTGGGAGAGTTTCTAGGAACTCACCTTCTTATAACTTGGAAGATACTAGTGATTAAAATCCATTGTGAGTTTAAACAAGTAATGGATTGTCAAGATAAGAAACTAAGAAGAAAGCCAAGAGAACTATGGTTTGATCCATTCACATGGAGTAACCTAAAGTTTTCTATTACAAGGACATGAAAGGAAATTTTCGTTAATGAGTCTATTCAATGGACTTAACAAAAATTCCTGTTCCTAGTATTATAGGTATGAGTTTATCTAAACCTATGACTTGTGGTATACCTGGTAATTACTTACTCTAATGCAAGCATGAGATGCTGATGCATTTTCTTTCCAATGGAAATCTATAGAAGCTTCACAACTTCTTAGATATAGATTTTATTTATCTAAGGAAAAGTTACAACTTTTCCAGAAAAGGTAAAGCCATGAAAGAATTTCTTAAGTCAACAGTGAGAGGTCTCAGATATGGTTTAGTATGCCTTAGACTAGACACCTGCTGTTGAGTGGGAGTAATGAGTAAGTATCAGATTAATCCAGGAGAGGAACATTGGAAGACAATCAAGTAAATCTTAAGATTAAGAAGAGGAACTATATGTTATTCAATAAGGGTGTTTGTTTAAAACTCTTAGACTACACCACATCAGATTTCAAGACTTGCCTTTGTGCTAGAAAGTCTGCTGATGAGATGGTGATTACTTTGGGGGTGGAGTAGCGATTTTGGAGAAGTGTAAAAACCTATCTGAAATCTCTTAGTCTACCAGAAAGAGACTGAATGTTAAAAGTTGCAGGAAAGATACTTTTTCAGTCTAAGGAAAGTTCTATACATTTGTGGCAGTGTTCCAACTTGCCTTAACTACTAGGGTTACTTCCTGTATAACAAAAGAGTAGTTGCCCAAAAGTATAGATTCCAGTATCCCAAATGAGTAGACATATAGAGAGGAATTTCACATTATCAAGGATTTTGTGATTAAGGAAGAGTAATGGTGGAGAAGAGGTTGTGTTTAATTCAACCTGTCAGATCCCATTACGAGGAGTTTACTACTATTACACTTGATTGGTATATCAAGGTGTTAATGATTATTTGAAATGCACTTTTTGTTTTATATTAGTGCAAGTGGGAGTTTGTTGTGTTTTATGCCCTAAATAAAACTCATTTCATATAATCAGATTTACTTATTAATAAAGATCAGAAATAACATTTTATGTTGCATGGTTCACATGATTTATTTCATGATTATATGTGTATATAATGTATGAATTCTTTTTAAGTCCAGAACATATGAGTTGGTTAAAGATTATAGTGTTGTCAGCACAGTGGAATATAATCTTTATTATATGTTCAAAAGTAGATTCCCTGATTTGTCAGAACACTGGATTTAGACTGACATGGTATAATCAGCGATAGGTATTCTTACACCTTGGAAAAGTGTTATGTCCTTTCCAGGACATTGGCAAAGTTTACCAGTATCGGATGCATGGAGATATTGAACTTTGAATTAGATTTTGAAACTTACCGTAAACATCTATTCAATTCAATATCATAAGTTGATCCTAGATCACATGATCAAAATCCTGATATGGTTAGGCTCAATTTCAAGAGTATTATTCGTGTTCTTTGATTTGTTAGTTAAGCCTAATCTTTAGTCTGGGCAATACGTACATTTTGGGAACACGGTAGTGCAATTGAGTGGGGGAGCGCTAACATAAATATGGAATCTATAGCTTCTATTTGGCAAATAGAAGTAAAGGATGATTTCCTTCGAGCTTAACCAAACAAAGATAAATGGTGGAGATCTCATTTCACTTAGGTGAAATATCATTTATACAGGGTTAAGTGTTTTAAGGATAAAATACATTGTAGGGTGTTACGGTAATTTAATCCCTGTACAGTGTAAATCATCTATATAGAGGATCATTGATCACATTAGGGTTATAACAATGGATAACTAATGACGTGTCTATATCGTGGAACATATAGAGCGTTTCTATATGACTGAGAGTGCAATTCCAAGTTCTAAGTGTGGATTCAATGAGGAATAAATAAGTTAGGGAATTTACTTGGTAAATTCGGTTCGACTTATTGGAAGCTCGGTTATATAGACCCATGGTCCCCATACTAGTTGAGGCCATACTGCTTGTAAGACTCAGTTAATTGATTTTAATTAATCGATTATAATTCTAAAAGTTAGACTATGTCTACTTTATGAATTCTCACAGTTTAAGGATGAAATCGTAAAGAAAAGGGTTTCTAGGTTTAATTATTAATTAAGAGACTTTGTATGTCTAATTAATAATTATTTTAAATGACAATATTATTTAATAATCTATTTTAGTTATTAAATAATTAGTTTTGGCATTTAAATGATTAGAATTGGAAAAATGGCATTTTTGGAGAAATTGAAATAAAATTGAAGAAACTGCAAAATCCAAGTGAGGCCCATTTCCCTCTATGACCGAGCACTCCCTTTGTGTTTCCCAATTTTTATTTTCATTTTTAATTGCCATGTAATTGCTAATCAAAGCCTAGCTATAATAGGAAAGTGGTAGATCAAACTAAATAAGGCAGTTAATCAATTACACAGTAAAAGAGAAAACTGTTTATTTGGAAAGTTGTGCTCTCCCTTTTCCCTATATAAAGCAACCTTGTTCTCTTCTCTTCTATGCATGATAAGCCACGAAATTGAGAGAGAAAAATAGAGAGAAATTTCGAAATCCTTGTGAGATGAGTAGTGCCCACACACATCAAGTGGTATCTCAATCATAGTATGGAAGACTATGGAATTTCTGCATCAAAGAAGGAGAAAAGAAGATCCAGGTTCAGATCTTGGTGATGCTCTGCTACAGAAAGGAATCAAGGGCTAGAGATCTGAACTGAAGGAGTCATATTATTCCGCTGCACCCACTGTAAGGTTTTCTAACTTTATATGTGTTTATTTTCATTGTTTTAGAATTCATATTAGGTTGTTAATCCAACATACTTGTTAGTAAATCTAGATCCTGGTAAAATAATTTCCAACAGGAGGGGCCTCCTCTTCTTCTTCTTTCTCAAAGCCTCCTGTTCGAATTTGACCTCTTCTTCTTGGGCTGGCATAAGCTCTCTTGCTACCTGTCTGACCCCTTGTCCATTACATATGGGTAGAGCTTGTACTCAATAAATTTGGCCTCGGTGGCCAAGAGGAAAATATTTCAAGCATCCGAGGGGAGTTGGAGTATCTCTTGGGCTCTTTCTCTAAGTCCCAGAGTGAACGGAGGTCGGCAATAGGAAAGAATGTGTTGAAAACTGGTATGGTTGGTGTCCATGCCCTTGATGAAGTAATAGTCCTCCACATAACACCAATTTTGGTCACCTCATGCCTCTTTGATCTAAGAGAAGTAGAAATACCAAAATCTGTTTTGCTTGGGACTGGACTTCAGGTCAAACAGCCAGTTAGTATCATGGGCGGATGGCTGACCCCATCCTTGAGAAGCATACAACACAAAACAGAGCGGATAAATATTTAATGCCCTTAGGAGTGAGTTGGGTCGGACTGATGTTGTAGTAATTGGCTATCGCCTTGAAATATAGATGCAATGGCAGCATTGCACCCTATTTGGTGTGAGGAACTGACCACGTGCAGTAACCTTCTCTAGGGTCTGTTGCTAGCTACCCAGGAGAGGGAAGGAAGCATTCGACCTGCCCCAGGAGACCATCCTCAAAGAGTTTGGATAATCTCTTGAAAGTCAAAATGGATGGTGGAGAAACCCATCGAGCTCCCCTTGGACCCCTCCTGTTTATGGGATGAGCCTCGGTATACTCCTCCTCTACATAGTCTTGCTAGCTTCCAAGACATCACCGGTCTCAGAGACAGGTTCCCCCTTTTCATTGAAGCCTCCAAAGGGCAGCACCCGGGCTACCCCCTCTTCCTCTTTGCCCCCAGCCTCAGGAGGAGTAGCAGGACGGATCTTGCCCTGGACAAGGCAGCCAACCGAGCAATATGGGGGTCAGAGGATGAAGGCTTTCTAACAATCTACTTGGTCTGCGCCATCATTTCACGACTAAGCAGAGTTTTGTAAGAGGTGTGCCTCCAACAATCATAAAAAATTCATCAATAGAGTTTCCTTTGGCAGTTGGGATTGGACGGCCATCGGGCAGAGTGTCGACCATGCTTGGATGGACCCTGTATGTCCAATTCGTAGGAAGATAATGCCTCCAATCTTTCTTCAGTTCCCAGATGAAACGACTGTATCCTTCACCACGTATTTGGTTGGGATACGAGTGATGTTGCACCTCGAGCTCCGGGGAAGGTGTATGCTTGTTGCTCACTTCCCAGTCTTCAAAACTAGAATTCAAAAGATCATCACCAGACGAAGATGAATTAGCACGAAGATGAGGGCGATCTTTGTACAAAATTTGAAGCAAGTCCTGGTCAATATGATGCTTGCCTCCCTAGAAATCACCAGGCTTCACTACAAAAGGTGGGAGACAAGAGAATAAGAGTTGGTTGGGTAACAAATGAAAAATAGATTTTATATGCCAACCAGGCCTAATCAAGAATCAAAAGAAAAGATTTCACCCAGAGTTGGAATTTCCAATCCCAGTAGTTCAAAACTTCAGTTGGAATCTGGTGTTTTTCAGAACCTTATGAACCAATGGGAATGAACGATTTAAGGTCAAAATTGAATCGCAATCAGATAATTAGACGTTATAGTTAAACGTTGGTTAAACTTCCAAACCCTAAAACTAGTTAATCTACAATTAGCCAAGAACAATTCAAGAATAGGCAAAATCTATAGCAAAGAATTAAAAAAATAATGCATACATGCCATTGCAATTATCTAAAAAAAAGGGATGAATGACTTACTCACTGATTCGAATCTTTCTTGACTTACTTGGAATGTTATCGTCAAAGGTTTTCCAGCGAATTCTTTGAAAAATATGAGGGAAAGCTTAGATGAAAACTTTTGCTCTGGTTCTTTAAGAGTGAAAATGGCTAAAAGGATTACCAAAAGCTTTGATCTCCTTTTATAAGCAATCAGAAAAGGAAAAATCATGTTTGAAAATTTAAATATTTGTGTTTCCCCCCAAAAGTGAACTTTAGTACTCATTACAAGAAGTAAAATCATCACGCATGCAGTCACCCAACCATCAATCCGTGATTTGAGGAACAACTTTCAAGAGGTATTAAATGCTTAGACACTGAAGAGACCGTCAATCGAAGTCATGTAGATTAGTACCAACCATCAAAGACACGCATCACCCATCCGGATAAGACTCCTGACCGAGTGAAGTCCACATGCGACTAGACGGTCCCGCGGAGTCTGGGGGGAAATGTTATCCTATTTTTTGCACGGTGACGTGACAATGAGCTGGATGACACGTGTCTTACGTTTTCCTACTTGGGCAGAAGGAAGTACTCCTAGCAGCCCACAAAGGTTGATATAAATGTCTGTCGTCAGCATATGGCAGGATGTCCGAGCAGAGTAATCAAGGGACATTTGACCCAAGAACAATATCGTGATCACATGCACTGGGCAGGATATGTGAGTTGGCAATTTCAGAGATAAGCCTCGTCGCTTCCAAGACACAAAGATAATCCTTACATTCGTGGGATTAGGTCAGAGAATAAAGGCAATGCACCTTGGTTTCCCATTCTTTGCATTGTAATTATGAAATTAATGCAGTTTTTTATTTTATTTATTATAAATTAAGTGAAACCACTCTTCATGTAATAAGCTCCTATAAATAGTGGCATAATTTTACTATTGAGGGGGACGAAAATTTAGTTCAGAAGAACACTCAAGAGAGAAAAGTTATCTAAGAGAGAATTACTCAGAGATCAATTGTAAGAGTTTTAGAGATTCTTGTTCTCAAGTCAATACAACTGAAAGGGGAGGGGGCTATTACCATTCTCACGGGGCCGAACCTCTAGAAAATGTGGTATTCTTTTTATCTTATTCTTTTTGTTTTTTATTATTTATTTTATCTAATCGCTTTATCTTGACTCACTGTCGTTGGCTACAAGCAAAGTCATCAATTGGGATTAAACCTTTTTGGTTTTTCAACTGTTGGATGCAACACAAGAGCTTCAAAGAAATGGTTTTGGAGAGCTGGAATCTAAACATCAACAAGAAAAATCTAACATGTATCATATGTAAACTTTTTAGGCTTAAACATGTCCTAAAGAGGTTTTCTAGAGTTGAAGTGGGGATACTCCAACCTGTTTTCATAAAGCCAAGGAGGAGTTCAATTTAGCCCAAGATAATCTTTCCAATGATCCTGCTAACAAGGTGTTGCAGCGAGTTGAAAAGGAAAAACATTCTGAGTTTGCAAGTGCCCAACAAAGGTATTCTAGTTTTATTCAGCAATTACGTCGCTTCAATTTGGGTATGAAAACCCCCAGTATTTTCATGCCTTCTTAAAAAACAAAATTTTCACTTGTAAAAGAAAATAAAAAAGTAACAGCAATCGATCAAAAATTTCACTTTTTTTTTATCTATGGGGACTAGTATGGTAGGAATTGAGTATTTTACTATGGATAGATATAACAATTTCTAATCATTGATCTAATCAAATTGTTCAAATTAAACTTTGAAAACTATAACCTAATTAATATTTTTTATTGATAATTAATTTTAAATCCTATTTATTATGTTAAAGCAATAAAATTTCTAAAATTAACTCCAAACCTAATTTTTATTTTATTTACTTATTTAGTTTATGACTAACTAAACTTTTATTTTTCTATTTAATTTCAAATGTATAAGATAATAATTTTTTATTTAATTTTTTTTTCAAAAATAATAATTATATCTAAAAAACTACAATATTTATCAACTTATGTTTATCTATATAATTTTATGTGTAATTGGTAACTACTCTTATCTATTCTATATAAAATGTGACTATATAACAGAATTTTTGGTTTATGAGAAATTATTGGGTGACCTTTTTTTTTAAATAAAAAAAAATAACAAATTATTAGATGTTGCCACGTAAAGGGTCAACATCCATGTAGTTAGTTAAACCTAAATATAATTAATCCACCTAAAGTATTGCAATTAATAATAAATTTGTTCGTATTGTTTATTTTTTTATTAAAAATTATTTTCAAATTTTGATATTTAGAATTAGTTAAATTTTAAATATTATTTTAAATTAAATTTGAATGTTTTGATAGTTTAACCAGATGAGCATTTTCATTAATTCCAAAGATAAATTTAGGACGAATAATAATTTTTTTTAATTACTATTACAAAGTATAATAATAATTTTTATTTTTATTTAAATCACTATTATGCTTTCAAATTTCAATGATTATCACTACATTGAATATTATTAATTTTAAAATTATGATATTAAAAAAAACTAAAATCTAAAATAAAATTAACATACGTGACTTGACACGTAACATCTATCTAGTCTTAATGATAAAAGCGCATGGATTCAATCCTTTGCAATATCATGTTTTCTTTTAATTTTCATATTGTATTTTTAATTATAAATTTTACTTTGTATAATTTTATATTAATTAATCTTATTTTTAAAGATTATAACGTTCAATACATTTAAAATTTGTAGATATAAACTTAATTATTTACTTCACTTACGCTATCTATATAAATTGTGTGAACTAGTAAAATAGTACACATTCTTAATATAATTGTATCTTCTTCTCTCCAATCAACAAATATATTTTTGAATCATCCTATCAACAAAACTTAACAATGTATGTATTTTGTTTTTATTCATAATTATCTAAAGAAATTTTTACATGAAAAATCCATTTTGCACAATTTATTACCTAAATACCTCTACACGCCTATGTCTACATTTTTACTTACAAAGTTGGTTTTATTACACAAATACCACTTAGTCATCATTCCATCCATCATCTATCAAATCCTACTCTCTTCCCTCTTTTTTTTTTTTTTCATTTTCTATCAATCAATCTATCATTTCACTCTTTTTTTTTTCTTCTTTTCTTTTTATTTTTAATTTTATTTCAGTTTTTAATTTTTAATTTTTAATTTTATTTCAGTTTTTAATTTTTTATTTTTATTTTTATTTTCAGTTTTTAATTTTTAATTTTTTTTTCCATAACAATTCTTCTTTTCTTTTTATTTTTAATTTTTAATTGTAAAGCTAGTTTCTTATATATTGTTGCTTAGGTCTAGGATTGACTTCTATCAATCAATCCATCATTTCACTCTCTTTTTTTCTTCTTTTCTTTTTATTTTTAATTTTATTTCAGTTTTTAATTTTTTATTTTTAATTTTATTTCAGTTTTTAATTTTTAATTTTTATTTTTATTTTCAGTTTTTAATTTTTAATTTTTTTTCCATAACAATTCTTCTTTTCTTTTTATTTTTAATTTTTAATTGTAAAGCTAGTTTCTTATATATTGTTGCTTAGGTCTAGGATTGACTTCTATCAATCAATCCATCATTTCACTCTCTTTTTCTTCTTTTCTTTTTATTTTTAATTTTATTTCAGTTTTTAATTAAATCTTTTTAACTTATTAGTTTAACTTTACAACTTCTGAAATACTTTCATGACAAAAGAGAAGACTTTGACTAGGCCATTCAACTGATATAAGCATGTACAAATAAATTCGTACAATTTTAATGTCATTTTCATTCTCGCTGGACTAGCTCAAAGCCACGTCGAAATAATTAGATAACAAAATAAAATAATAAGAAACAATTACCGATGATATTCTATACTTGAAAAGAAAACGATCTAATTCATGCTTATAGTAGTATTGACGTGAGTAGAGTTATAAAATTAATATTAGAAAAGTATTAGGACAAACATGATTAAGATTTATGAGTAAAGGTGGCAAAGCTAATAGATTAGATTAACTCCGGTCGACTCCCATTTTTATATCATCAATGGGTAACAATGAGATTTATCATGGATGTTGATGTTCAAAGAGTTTTTCCTGTATTTTAGTTTGTATACAGTTGTTTTGTAGTTTTATTATAGTTTTGCTACTTGCATATGTTATTTCACTATAAAATTAATATGCAACTATTTGAACAAAACTTACTATGTATAACTACTATTTCTTAGTCCCCATCAAATTAAATTCTTGCATAATATATAAACTATCATAAAACGATAATGCAACTATAAGGCAACTATTTGCACTTGCATACAGTTGTTTTGTAGTTTTGTTATAGTTTTGCTACTTGCATATGTTATTTCACTATAAAATTAATATGCAACTATTTGCACAAAACTTACTATGTATAACTACTATTTCTTAGTTCCCATCAAATTAAATTCTTGCATAATATATAAACTATCATAAAACGATAATGCAACTATAAGGCAACTATTTGCACTTGCATACATTTGTTTTGTAGTTTTATTATAGTTTTGCTACTTGCATATGTTATTTCACTATAAAATTAATATGCAACTATTTGCACAAAACTTACTATGTATAACTACTATTTCTTAGTCCCCATCAAATTAAATTCTTGCATAATATATAAACTATCATAAAACGATAATGCAACTATAAGGCAACTATTTGCACTTGCATACAGCTGTTTTGTAGTTTTATTATAGTTTTGCTACTTGCATATGTTATTTCACTATAAAATTAATATGCAACTATTTGCACAAAACTTACTATGTATAACTACTATTTCTTAGTCCCCATCAAATTAAATTCTTGCATAATATATAAACTATCATAAAACGATAATGCAACTATAAGGCAACTATTTGCACTTGCATACAGTTGTTTTGTAGTTTTGTTATAGTTTTGCTACTTGCATATGTTATTTCACTATAAAATTAATATGCAACTATTTGCACAAAACTTACTATGTATAACTACTATTTCTTAGTCCCCATCAAATTAAATTCTTGCATAATATATAAACTATCATAAAACGATAATGCAACTATAAGGCAACCAAAACAAAAAATAAATCAAAATGCAACTGTATATAACGTAGATGTATTATTCGTGAGGTTTTTTTTTTTAAATTTTTCACATCATACATTGTTTTGGATTTAGTGGGAGCTCCAGATCTGTTTGTTACAGATCTACATTTCATGAATATAGATTTCGATATTAGGGGGAGTTATTTTGATCGAATAAAATAGAAAACAAATGTGTAATTTCAGTTTCTTCACAGTTTTTCTGATTTTTTTTTTTGTCATTTTCAGTTTAGATCATTGCAGGTATTCTTTTCCAGTTGATTTTGCCAGAATTAATAGTTGTATTTTTCTCGTTTTGGTTTCATTTTGGTTGTTTTGCGGTTTTGAAACGAGCGCGTATTTTCATCTTCATGGTTCTATTCGTACATACCGAAGGCTTAGTGCATGTGGTATTTTTGTAAATATTTGTATGTGGACTGTATAAATGTTTAATGGGCCGGCCCAAAGTATTTTTGTAATTTTTTTTCCTTTTTTGTATTTTTTTGTTTTTTTTCCCTTATCTAAACTTATCATAAACTATCACATTTTGACAACACATAATTCATTTTTTATTTAAATTCTTTTTTTCTTTTTAGAATATTCATAATTGGTATTTATATAACTATATTATTGTAGCACATTTGGTAGGTTCTCTTAGTTCTAATTTAGTGACATTAGTTCAATCCTTTACATATTTACTTTAAAGTTTTATTTTATTTATTTATTATTATTTTTCTGTATTTGAATAATTTTTTGTGAAGTTATAATATACATTTTTTTTTATCTTTTTATTTTGTGCATTGTAGAAATTTAAAATTATTTAATAGGCTAAACTTTTCAACTAAACGTGTGATTGTCTTCCCGAACTACATGTTTGGCTTAGTCGCGAGTAAGTGACTATCGAATCTGAACGTTTCATTCAACTTTGCTTATGGGTAGATTGGTCGATCTACTTGGACCCAGTGAATGGGCCCATCATTCTTGATGGGCTTAATTGAATAAAATAACACATGTAGTAATAAATAATAATCAAATAAGCTTTCGTGACTCCCAATCTATTCATAGAATCTCTAAAGACCCAGGTTGTTCACAGCTCCGGATGCGATGACAAATCCAGATGGCGGTTGCAAGCCTCTGTGACTCCTGAGCCCCGAAGGCGAGGGTAATCTGTATTTCTGGTTATTCAAATAAGCCCGTTAAGAATGACGACCCATTCACTGGGTCTAAGTAGATCAACCAGACTGCCCATAAATAAAGTTGGATGAAACGTTCGGGTCTGATAGTCACTTTCTCGCGACTAAGCCAAACATGTGGTTATGTAAGGCAATAACACATTTAGTTAAAAAGTTTAGCTAATTAAATTTAAAAATTTTCCAATGCACAAAATGAAATATATATGTATATATATATATATTATGTATTATAACCTCACAAAAAATATTCAAATACAAAATAAATAAATATATAAATAAAACTATAAAGTGAATATCTAAAAAATTGAACTAATGTCACTTTACTAGAATTAGGAGAATTTACCAAATGTGCTACAATAAGTTAGTTATATAAATAGATTCTTGTAAATTTATATTTTATTGTGTATGACATAGAAATACCAATTATGAAAAATCTAAAAAGAAAAAAGAATTTAAATAAAAATAAATTATGTGTTTTTCAAAATGTGATAGTTTATGACAAGTTCAGGCGTACTTAATAACGAATGAATATTTACTCTAAATATTTTAAGATTAAAAATTACATTGTAACTCAGATTAATGTTTATGTTAACTCTAGCTATCAAAATTTTTCAATTGATCTAAAGATTGAACTCATATGTGGTAGTTCTTACTTACTAAAAGACACTAGTTAGTATTTGGTACAATTTTTTTCTTATTATTTTTAATTTAAGATTTTACTTAATTAAATTATTTCAAAATTTTCCAATACAAAAAAATAAAAAGATAAAATAAAATATGTACCATAAACCTCAGACAAAATGATTTAAAGAAATAAAATAAAATAAAATGCTAAGGATTGACCTCATGTCATCTAACTAGAATTATGAGAACCTACCAAAACTGCTACAATAATCGAATAAAAAATTAGGGCTCTATAAAATTGAAAAAAAAATAAAATTAATTAAATATTTTTATTACTTATTTGTTTTTAACTAATTGAAATTTGCTAAGGATTGACCTCATGTCATCTAACTAGAATTAGGAGAATTTACCAAAATTGCTACAATAATCAAATGAAAAATGGAGGCTCTATAAAATTGAACAAAACATAAAATTAATTAAATATTTTTATTACTTATTTATTTTTAACTAATTAAAAATTTTAATTAAATTATTTTTTTACTTCAAATTTACATAATAAATTTTTAATTAATTTTATCAAAAGGTTCCAAATAATTTAGAAATCGTTATCGGTCGAACACATACATCATTACAAGAAACAAGACTTTTGCCAGCACATTTTTGTGCAAAAGTTAGGTATTATGCTGGTAAAACATAATTTACTTTTGCTAGCATATTTTTGCGCTAGCAGAAGGAATTGGCAAATCCAGGTTGGTATTGGAACTTTTACTGGTACAAAATGAAAAACACTGACAAAAATGACTTTTCTCAGCGCATAAATGTGCTGGTAAAAATTTAACTTTTGCCAACACAAATTTGTACTGGAAAAAGTCTTTTACCAGCGCAAATGTGCTCTAAGAAAAATCTTACTTTTACCAACACATGCACTAAGAAAAGTTTTACTTTTGCCAACGCATTAAGCACTAATAAAAATCACTTTTGATAGATGGATATTTAACTTATGTCAGTGTAATAATACGTCGGTAAAACTGTATAATTTAATTTTTTTATTTAGTATTATTTAATTTAAAAATTTTATCAATTATTTTTTAAATTAAAATAAATAGAAATTAAAAAATAGAACAAGAAAACTTGATTATAAATAATTACAGAATAAAACATAACTTTAAAATTTTCTAATTATACATACATAATATTATTATAATTATATTATTATAATTGTCAAAAAGTTAGTAAATAAATATACGTTTAAAATATCAACATAAATATAATTTTCTCAACTAAAATAAAATAAATACTAGTATACTACTACAAATCGATTTCGTCATCATCAATATCATCATTGCCATGACCATTATTAATTTATTATCTCCCACCTCTGCCCAATTAGATCCAACATAATCAAACTGCAGTGGCGCGAGAGGTCTAGGCAACGACCTTGAGCTTAGGCAACGACCCAAATCCTTTCACATAAAGTGAACGTGTGGTGGACCAAGAACTTCGGCAACTATATCCATATCCTTTCACAGAACTTGCCAATGCAGGTTCCTAGCGAGACAGAGGTAAACTATATAATCCAATAATAGAATAAAGGGCATGGAAATTGAATGGATAGATGAAGAATGATATACAAGGGAAATGAGAAAAATGAGATATATAAATAAATTATGAAAAGTAACATCAAGCGCACCCAAAAGTATTGTACATAAGTAAATAAGGGGATTGGTACCTTTTCTAGCAAGCTGCCTTCCCTTGGATGCATCATCTACTTCCTTCTCAAGAAAGTTGGCCAATTCTCTTGCTTCAGAAGCCTTATCAGTTGTAACAGAAATTATTCTTCTAATCCCTTTAGCAATGCCCTCTTTAGATAAAATTGCAAAAGCCTTGGCTTCTTTTGTATTTGATATATGGGTCCCAAGACACAGCCATAAGGGTAAACTTTAATAGCAAAAACTCCATGGAAAAACTTATCCCAGCTCAAAAACTAATATAAATATATATCTATATCTATATAGATATATATACACAAGATATTAACCTCCGCAAAGTTCTGCAAAAATTGAGGTCCATTCATCATTTTCTGGGTCAGCCAGAAAGTTGTCAATTTTCTTCCCAATTGCTACCACTCTAACTTGATTTGGGTAGACCTACAATTATAATATTTTTATCAAGATCAGATCATTACATAGAACATGTCCAACATGAATTATCAAAAGAAAGAAAAAAAAAAGTGTCAACATAATCAACTTAATTCCCCAAAAACTGCTGGTAAACTATTGATGCGCTCAGCATCTGCCAGATTTACCTCCTTTGAAAAGACATCTAATTTTGCCGCAATTTGATCATTCACAATATTCTGAATTCTTCTCAAATCATTGAGATCTACTGGCTTACCTGCAAAGTGCAAGCAGAGTATTTAAGGGACCAGAAGAGAGAACCAAAGATATACACATGAATCTAATTAGCATTCTTGAGGCTTGCTTTTTTCTAAGTTCTAAGCTGTAATTAGTTTAACCTTGAGTTGGGCTCAATAAAAATGGTCCAAGCGTGTTCTAAGAAGCAGTGTTAAACAAGACCAGAACAAGTTATTTTAATTGGAAAAGAAAAAACTCACTAAGTTATGTCAGTCACAGAACATGTTATCGACACAAAGAAAACTCTTTAAATGATAATAATCAGCTAAAAGAGTAGGTGAAATCTTACATATTGGGCCGAAACAGTATCCTTTGCTCATTTGTACATAGATCTACAACTAGTTGTTTTAGAAACAACCTTCGGTTGAGTTGCTTAGGTGATAACACATCTACATCCAATGATCCACTTTCCTGTTACAACAAAAAATTACCACTGTTTTTGTTACTCAAAACTACTTGTAAATGAAATCACTTTCTATGCAAAGTAAACATATAATAAAATTCCCATGCAAATTACTCTTATTACCTGTAGGAATTTGTTGTACTTTGATATGCTAGATTCGCAACTATCCAATATAAATTGTAGGGTTTCTTCCTCTATATCAGAGTATCTAAATTCTTTGTTGTTATTAACTTTGTTTGATGTTGCGGCAGCCATCTGAGAAAGCCATATATTCAAGATGGTTATTCGATTTGCATAACCATCTATTGCTGTTAGAGTTTATTTTCAAAAAAAAAAAAAATCTACTGTTGTTGACTGAAGATACCATCCACCAACTAATTCATAAATACATTACATATTATACTTAAGAAAATGGTCTTCTTATTATAATTAGTTCGTACAAAACTAGCTAATTGATGACGAATGACATAGTAAGACTAAGAGATAGAAGATGAATTCAATAGTGAATTCAATTAATTCGAACCCATTCAATAGTTATAACAAAATATATCAAAAACATGTAATAACCAGCTAAATTGTTCAATTCAATTGGGTATGCTAAGTTTCTTCAATTACCTCACTAATAAGCACTGAATTTCAAGTATTTATCATCTATACATTAGAAAAAACAAAATCCAAAATTCCATTTCAAAGAAATGAAAAAACTGAGTTTTTCTTGCCAAATTCAGGCACCATTTTGGCTCATATTAAACAATGCCTAGCTTGTTACAAATTCAAGTCCAAATGATCAAACAAGTTAGAAACAAAGCCTAGTTCCAAATACAGATAATGGCATATTTGCTTCTGCAATTGAGTAAAGCATTTCATCCAATCAACAGAATTTAAAGCCTTAGTAGAAACCAGTGAATCTTTCAATGTTGAATCTACAAACAAAGCCTAGTTCCAAATACAGATAATGAACTCAAATAAGCACATTCAGGGATCATCAAGGCAATTCCATATGGTGTAATGAAATCACAAAAGTGAATCAAAAATCAAAAACCACTCTACCTGATATCGAAACGCTGATGTAGTCCTAACCTGCTGCAATCGACCCTCGGCAGTCCAACAGTTTCAACGTTCCAATTGCTGACCCGTTTCAATTTTTTCCCAGCAAATAAAAAAATTAATAAACAAGTTCCTTCCCGATGAATAACACGATTTCATGATAAATAATAGAGTAATTTGCGGCATAAATACCTAACTTTAACTCTCTAAGTTTAAATACCTAAGTTTAAGTTAAACTTACGCAAATCAATCTAAATAATAATAATAATAATAATAATAATAATAATAATAATAATAATAATAATAATAATAATAACCAAACTTTCTTCAATATGGTCCAAGGAAAAAGTAAGATCAATGCAGTAGGTACATCGGCGTTAATTTTTTACCTTTTTGATTTTTGAGTTTTCAAGCTGAAAATAAATTAAAGGGGAAAATAACTAACAGTCCCCGATTAGGTTCGAGAGGGAGATGCCGATCTGCTTTGGGACGGACTGCTGTCCCTGATTTGGTTCGAGAGGGAGATCGAGACCGAGAGAAGGGAGGAGCTGGGTCGAGGTTGGTCCAGTACCTTTGGTAGTAGTTCCTCTAGGTCGGCGGTGGAGTATTCCAGCTGTGGCTGTAGCGGAGCCGAGCCGAGCAACGAGGCCAGGTCGTGAGTTGGGAGATGATGAGGATTGTGACTGAGAGGAGCCTCTCACCATTGTTGCAGAGTGAAAATGAAGAGAGAGAGAGAGAGAGTCTAATTATAATAGATTACAATTTTATAAAATTACAAAATTAAATAATTTTAATTTTTATATATACTAAATAATTTTATATAAAAAAATAATTGTAAAAAATTATAAAACTCAAAAAATTAAAAAAAAAATATTAAAAATTATTTATGTAAAACTATAACTTTTTACCAACGCACTTCGCGATGTGTGAGTAAAAGTGACTTTTGCTAGCGTATTACACATTTAAGTGGCAAAACCAATGCACTTTTTTATTGGTAAAAAATATCAAGGGGAGAATGTTTAAATTGCTTGTTATGCCAACACAAATATAAATTGCGCTCGTAAAAATAGGTTTTGCCATCGCAATTATGTGCTAGTAAAATTTTGGTCTTTTTACCAGCACAGTTACTTTTACCAGCACAATCGCAAACCGTGCTGCAAAAGTGATATTTTTAGTAGTACGTGGTGATTCTTACTCTTGCTCTAGTTGTTTAGAGATTCGAATTAGTATGTACAACTTATTTTTTATATATATTTATTTCAAATATTTGTAATACAAAAAATAAAATAAAATGTGTTCTATATATATAACGTCATAAAAAATAATACAAAGACAACATGATAATGATATAATAATATTATATACATGTATGAATTAAAAACAAAACACATATATTGTTAAATTTTGTTAATAGGATGATTCAAAAATATATTTGTTGATTGGACAGATTAATATATAATTATATTAAGAATGTGTATTATTTTACTAGTTTATATATGATTGATATAGACAGTGTAATTGAAGTAATAATTATTTTATATTTAAAAATTTTAAATATATTGAACATTATAATCTTGAACAATAAGATTAATTAATATAAAATTATAAAAAGTAAAATTTTAAATTAAAAATATAGAATTTTTTTTAAAGAAAACATGTTATTGCCAAGAATTGAACCCATGCACCTTTATCATCAAGATAAGAGTAGTTACCAATTACATAGTAATTATTTTATTGATTGTATTGGTTATTATAAAATTATATAAATAAACATAAGTTGATAGTTGTAGGTCGTGATTATGGGGTGCTATTAGAGTGTAAAGATTGATTTGAGCAATACAATTTTCTCATTTACAAAAAAAAAAAAATAAGGTATTTTTTATTTTTACACTTCAAAATAGTTTTTTTTTTATTATTTTATTTTTACATTTTTTACGGAATTCTACATAGAAACCTCTATTGCAACTAGCGCTGTAACCTAATTTGCAAAAAAAAAAAATTGTATAGAAACTCCTATTGCAATTAGCGCTGCAACTACTTTAGAAACCCAAAAAAATTAAAAAAAATAGTATATGAAGTAATATTCCCCTATAGGTTAATAAATATTATAGTTTTTAAAATATAATTATTATTTTTGAAAAGAAATTAAATAAAAAATTATTATCTTATATATTTAAAATTAAATGAAAAAATAAAAAACTTTAGTCATAAAACTAAATAAAAAAATAAAATAAAAATTAAATTTAGAGTTAGATTTGGAATTTTTGTTACACGAACATTATAAATAGGATTTAAAATTAATTATAAATAAAAAAATATTAATTAAGTTGTCGTTTCCAAAGTTTAATTTGAACCATTTAATTGATCGGTAGAAATTATTATACCTATCCATAAGTATAACACCCAATTCTTACTATACTATTAGTCCCTTTTATATATATGTATAAACATATTAAAATTCAGAAAAGACAGTAAACACAATGAAAAGAAATAATTATTGTGCAACAGTACAAATGAAATAAAATGAAAAACAACAGTGGTGTAAATTTTCCACAATAATACACTTTAAATAATAATAATGATATATGAGACGCAATTTTGCCTCGTGACATACTTTTACGGAATGTATTCCGTGATGTACTGCAGCCGTTAGAAGAGTTATTTGATCTGAGGGTTGGGGTTGATCTAGGGTAATTAGAGTTAAAAAAATGGTAACTTACCGTGAGACCCATCTAATGTACTCTGAGACTCATCTAATATACCACAAAATACATTCCGTGAAAGTACATCATGCAACAAAATCATATGCCAACAATTATAATTCGAGAATAAATTATATAAAGAAATAAATTTTAGTGTTTCAGGCAAGCAATTATGTTATGGGCCTGTGTGAAAAGGAACTAAAAATAAAAATCGTTTCATCTAATCATACCCAGAATAAATATATATATATATATATATAGTACAATATCGATCAATAAAACATCTATGCAATATTGTAAAGAAGCTGATAACAAAATTCCACTTTATTGATTAATGTAGTGCATGGCATGAGGCATATTAAAGACTACAAAATAGAGAGAATTAATATTGCAATATTTATCATACGAAATAATATATAATAATACGTATACTATTACAACTTTACGTAGATCATTAACCATAATTATAATTAATTAACTCGATGGACCATGCCAGCTTAGTAATATATTGAATCATGTAACCTTATTATTTTGAGTTTGGAACGGTTGAGGGTCCATGATTATGACCAGCCCCGGGACTGTGGCCTGGGGCAGTAGGCCTGATATCATCAGTATTCTTTACTGCTTTTGAAACCTTAATCTCATCAGCCTCACCCTGATTATTATTATTATTATTATTAAAATTATTATTATCTAGATCTTCCAAAACTGATCGACGGTCGAGATCCCCAAAGGTACCTTTGATGATCATGAGCTCATGATGACCTTCCACGACGTCGTTTTCGTTCTTCACAAACGTAGTCCTAATTCCTTGGCTAGACATGATCATTCCACAACAAAAAATGATCATCAATACTACTACTACAAGAGACGAAGCACGCATTACCTTGTGTACTGGACCCATATATGTATAATAACTATAGTTAATATATACTATTAATGGGGAAATAACAGAGAAATAGAGAGAGAGAGAGAGAGAGAGAGAGAGATTATAATAGTAGTGTAATTTGGAGTGCGTTTAAGTGAATGCAATCTAAGGTATTTATAGAAAGTTGAAACCTAGCTATATGATTGTATGGATCACTATGAACTGAGAAGTACTTGGGGTAATATTGAATAAGAAAACCATAGTTTATTGACTAATTTTTTTCTCTTTTAAGTCAAAAAAATAATTAATGTGCTGTTTGAATAATTAATATATATATATATATATTAAAATACATGCGGAATGGGATTTTAAACGGTTATATGATTATGTTTCCCAAGATTCCCTTTGCATTGAACTGTTTCCGTATATTCTCTAGGTATTGATAATAGAATCGTTTCTCTATTTTGCATGTCCCATGCAATACTGATCAACTTCTCTTTTCCCCATCTTAGTTGCTATTGGAAATGTTTAGATAAATGCCCAAAAATTTAATATGTATATTAATATTAATATACATGTACACACACAAAGTAAAACTATCATTTTACAAACAAGAGTGCGAAACATTTACACTCCACTAGTAATGGCTCCTAATTGCGAGACGTTTCTGGTACATTTCAACTTTGACTTCGTGTTACATATATTTTTATTATGGAACTCTACCAAATATATAACTATACATATCGGTAGTTAATGTTTTTATAGTAAATCATATCAGATCACGTGAAATAATGAGCAACTATAGCTTAAGAATTGTTTGTCCCTTTCAAAATGATTGCTCAAAATGTATATAATAGTTTCTAAATTATTTTGGGTATCTCTTAATTTGACACATATTATATATTACTATTCCATTGTTAAATATATGTGCTATTGGAACTTTAATTATTATTTTTGTCCATAATTTGTTTATTAATTCGTTTCCATGTTCGGTGGATTTGTACTTCAGTTTGAAGCACCATCAATTTGTCAAGTTGAGGAAATTAAAAAAAGAAAAAGAAAAGAAAGCACAGTCACTAGCTCGACAGAACTATATACCTACCAAAATTAGTATTAATGTTTCAGAAAAACTTTTATTAAAAGGTGCCAGTAGAGTTACATACTTTTTCAAGCTGTACTAAGGAATTTAAACTTTAATTTATTAATTATTATTAGTATTAAGTGACAATGGCCGTCCGCCTAGTTTGTAGGTCCTTAATTAGTTCAGAATAAGGTTTTTCTCTTTCTCTTTTCGGTATACTAAGTTTAACTAAGGTTTTTTATTATTATTATTATTTTTTTTTTGTTTTTTTGAAAGGCCGGGGACTTTAACTAAGTTTAATTACATAACCTTTGAAAAAAACAAAAAAAGTTTACTTACATAATTCTATATAGCAAATCTTAGTTTATAATCAATAACTATAGAGATGGCGCACAAGTGATAGGAAATTGCTAAAAGAGTGTGATCTTTCAAATTTAATATTATATTGGATCTCATCGATCCCATGTTTAATTAATTTAATAATTCATTTTTGAAAAACATGTTTAACTTAATAATTAAGTAATATAACAAATGATAATAATATGTACATAATTAATTAACACACAAATTTAATAAATACTTCCGTTTACGTGATAAGTTATTTTTAATTGTATCAGTTTGTGTGTAATTTATGTGTACACATATTATTGTTTATATGTACTAATAGTTTTAGCAAATTAGTTGTTAAATTATTTTTGATAAATTGATACCTAAATATATAATTTTTGACAAACTAGTTCCTGAAAATTAATTTTTAGCATATTAGCTCTCAAATTTTTACTTTATTGGGAACATTAAATCTCTACTTATAAATAATACTAGTGTTTTTAACTTTTATTTATATATTTTTTATAAATATATATTACTAAATATTAATAATATATTTATTTATAAGTATTTTTTAAAATATACCTGAGAAAAGTTGAATAAAAACATAATTTTGCAAAAACACATATAAATAAGAGTTTTTTTCTTTTTTATTTTAAACTACCTATGTAAATTATATTTTAAAATTTATATTTAACTTATGCTTATTTGCATCATTTTTACCAATAGGAATGCAAAGTTTAATATATATATTTATATATATATATATATATATTTGATAAATGAGAAAAGTATTTGTATTGCTTCAAAACACACTACTACAATGTTGACCTTTAGATGCTGTTTTTTCACCCCTATCTATAAAAAGAGAAGCTAAAGGGTGTGAAAATACCCGCTTTATTCGAAATTGACATTTAGAGGCGGTTTTTTGATAAAAACCGTAGGTATAAAATTGTATTATACCATTTAGAGGCGGTTGGAAAATAATTTTTTTTTTTTTTATGATAAGCCCTATGGCGTCGGTTTCTTTATAGGAACCGGCGGCATAGGATAGATGGTTTGCTGACACGTGTACCCTATGCCGACGCCATAGGGTTATATAAGAAAACCCTCTGCGTTTCATTTCCTCATCTTCCTCACTCGAACCAAACAGCAGCCCAGCCAAACCAGAGAGCTCGAAACCCTCTCGCCGACCACCGCCTTCCCACCCTTTTCTTCCCCATTTCTCAACCATTTGAGCCCATTTTTTTTTAAATCTTCCATTTTCGATACTTAATAACATACACCTAAAAAGTTTTCATTTTTTATCCTCTTTGAGTGTCATCCGAACCCAAATAGAAAAGTTTGGGTTTAAAATCCGGCCACCCTTTTTTCTTGAGAAATCCTTGAATCTCAACCTCGTTTAAGATATATATTTTTTCTATTCATTTTTATAATGTACATTTTTTTATTTTTGGTTTTTGTAAATTATTATTTGAGTTTTTTTATTTTTTAGAAATATTATTGTGTTGTATGTGTGTAGTGCCGGGATTTTTTACAGAAGTGCTCGTCGGATTGCGGTTATTAGGTAATAATTTAAACCTCAATATATAGTATATATATATATGTATTTGTATATTTTATTGAATATTTGTATATAATGTGTGTATATAGTGTGTGTATATTTTTTATGGAAATAAATTTTTTAATTGTATTTTATATATTCTTTGTAATATATATATTTATTGTGAATAGAATGACATTGGAGGGATTTAATTAGTTTAGAAATAAAAATTTTAAAATTGAATTAGTGTGTGATATAATTTTATTTTTTTGAGATTATAGTGTGAGATATAATTGATTATATATATGTATGTATAATTTAGTAACTAAGTAACTTGTTACAATTTTTTATAACTAGTTATAAGTAATGAAATAATTAATTTTGCAATTTCGTTGTATTTCTTTATATTGTAGGTTCGGCATAATTTTGTGTGTAGCGTATTTGAGCTTGCAATTATAGGTATATATTTTAACTAACTTTTTCTTATTATATAATTAATTGTCAATGCATGTTAGTTGAGTTTGAATATCTTAAATATTCATCCGTAGTGAAGTAGGTTCTACGAATACATGTACTGCGGTCGGATGGGTGGATAAATTTTGTATTGTTTATGTTAATTTGCTTGTTCTGTATTGTTTATCAGTTTTGTTTGTTATTTTAGGCACTTGTAAAATTTTTGGGAACGTCCAATTACAGCCATTTTGCTGTCGAAATTTCGGTAGAATTAGGATAAATCTTACTAAAACAATATTAATATTTACATAACACAAATAACTAGTTAATTATAACATAGTGATAAGAAGTTAGGTCACATAAAAAATAATTATATACACATTTATGTAAACTTTTTAATTTTACCAACATTCTAATCAACTAAACAACCTAATAACATGAACTAAACTAAAACGAGAATTTGAGTAATTTATAAATTAATACGAATAAATTGTGAGAAACTTAGTTAGTTACATTGTGTAATTAATTAGTAACTAGCTATAATTAGTTACTAAATACTGAACTTTTTTTGATAGGATTTTTATTATGGATAAATCATCGATGCGTAAGGAGAGAGACACACTGCGATTTCAAGTAGGGTTCGATGCATTTTTAGAGTTTGCCTTAAAGAATTCTAAAAATCACGATCGTATTCATTGTCCGTGTGTAGATTGTTGTAATGTATCTAAATGGAATATTACAATGCTTAAGGACCATGTGTATTTACGAGGTTTCAATAGGAGTTATACTAATTGGTATTACCATGGTGAACATTTACCTGATGATCCATATCCATTAGGAAAGCGTGGGGTAGATGATATCGAGGGTAATGATTTCGATGATTATCCATTGGACTTTCTTAACGAAGCACAGGAGGAATTTCTTAATGATCCTGAGAAATTCGATAATTTTCTTAGTGATGCTGATAAACCCCTGTTCGATGGTTGTAAAAAACTAAGATTACCAACAATGGTAAAGTTTTACAACATAAAAGCAGAAAATGGAGTGAGCAATAAATGGTTTACTCAATTTTTAGCTGCTTTTAAAGATATCTTACCATTTGCCAACTGCTTGCCGGAATCTACTTATGTAGTGAAAAAACGTTAAATTCTATAGGATTGAAGTATGAAAAAATTCATGCATGTCCGAACGATTGCATTTTATATCGTAAGGAATATGCAGACATGAATTATTGCCCGACTTGCGGTTTATCCTGCCATAAAGTAAACAAGAGTAAGGAGAATAGAAAACTTATCCCCCAAAAAATGATGTGGTACATGCCTTTGATTCCGCGACTGAAACGATTATATCGTAGTGCAGAACATTCTGAAAATTCGATTTGGTATGAGACCAAGAGAGTGAAAGATGGAAAACTCAGACATCCTGCAGATTCCCGAGCTTGAAAAAAAGTAAACCTCATAAATCCTGAATTCAAATCTGAACCAAGACACATTCTTCTCGGTCTGTCTGGGGATGGAGTAAATCCACATAGATCTCTAAGTAGTCGTCATAGTTCATGGCCTGTCTTCCTAGTTATGTACAATCTGTTGGGTTTTATGCCTTAAATAAAACTCATTTCAATATAATCAGATTTACTTATTAATAAAGATCAGAAATAACATTTTATGTTGCATGGTTCACATGATTTATTTCATGATTATATATATATAATGTATGAATTCTATTTAAGTCCAGAACATATGAATTTGTTAATGATTATAGTGTTGTCAGCATAGTGGAATATAATCTTAATTATATGTTAGAAAGTTTATTCCCTGATTTGTCAGAACACTGGATTTAGACTGACATGGTATAATCAAGATAGGTATTCTTACACCTTGGAAAAGTGTTATGTCATTTCCAGGACATTGGCAAAGTTTACCAGTATCGGATGTATGGAGTATACATCGGAAGGGACCGATATTGAACTTTGATTAGATATATTAAAATTTACCGCAATATCTATTCAATTCAACATCATCCGTTGATCCTAGATCAAATGATCTTAATCCTAATATGTTTAGGTTCGATCTCAAGAGTATTATACATGTTCTTGGATTTGTTAGTTAAGCCTACTTTTGGGTCAGGGTGATACGTACATTTTGGGAACATGATAGTATAATTGAGTGGGAGCGCTAACATAAATATGGAGTCTATAACTTCTCTAGGAATTTAGAAGTGAAACAATGATATCCTTCGAGCTTGGCTAAACAGAGATAAATGGTTGAGATCTCATTTCACTATGCTGAAATATCATTTATACGGAGCAAAGTATTTTAAGGATAAAATACATTGAAGGTGTAACGGTAATTTAGTGCATATTCAATGTAGATCATCTATTAGAGGGTCATTGATCAAATTAAGATTATAACAATGGATAACTAATGATGTATCTATATCGTGGAACATATAGAGCGTTCTACATGACTTTGCACATTGTTTCTTTCAGAAAAAGCCATGCGCCACCCTCTCTCTCTTTTCCTCTCTTCAATTTCGAAATCCTTGAGTGATAGAGTAGTGCCCACACACATCAAGTGGTATCTCAATCATAGTGTGTAAGACTGTAGGAGAATCCAAACAACAAGAAGGAGAATCAGCATCAAAGGAAGGAGAGAAAGAGATCCAGATTCAGATCTTGATAATGCTCTGCTACAGAAAGGAATCAAGGGCTAGAGATCTGAATGGAAGGAGTCATTATATTCCGCTGCACCCAATGTAAGGTCTACTAAACTCTTATGTGTTTATTTCATTGTTTTAGAATTCATATTAGGATGTTAATGAAACATACTTGGTAGTAAATCTAGATCCTGGTAAAATATTTCCAACACAATCTTCCTCCCTGGTTAGTGATGAAAAGGAAATTTAACATGCTTTCTTTAATGATATCAGGCCCGCAACAACCCGGACATAATATCGATGTATATTTGGAACCATTGATTGACGATTTAATAGAATTGTATGAGAACGGTGTTCAGGCCTATGATGGTTTTAAAAAAGAATTCTTTAATCTGAAAGCTGTGTTATTGTGGACTGTCAGTGATTTCCCTGCTTATAGTAATTTATCAGGCTTAAGCACAAAAGGTTACGAAGGTTGTTCAATTTATTGCACTAACACATCGGCTCGTGGCTTGGAAAATGGACACAAGATGTGTTATATGGGTCATAGACGGTACTTGCCTGCAAATCATCCTGATAGACGGAAGAAGAAAGCATTCGATGGTACTGAAGAGGGAGATGTGGCTCCTTTGCCACTGTTTGGGGAACAAATTCTCCAACAAGTTGAACTTGTAGATTTTAAGTATGGAAAGACGCAAAAAATAAAAAAACTAATGGTTGTTTTCAAAGAAAGTCAATCTTCTTTCGTCTTCCATATTGGAAAAGTTTACTAGTTCGACATTGTTTGGATGTCATGCATATTGAAAAAAATGTGTGTGAGAGTATTATTGGTACCTTACTTGATATTCCCGGCAAAACTAAGGACGGTCTAAATAGTCGTTTAGATCTCGTTGAAGTGGGTATACGACAATCTCTGGCACTTGAGAAGAAAGGTGAACGATTATATTTGCCTCCTGCTTGTTTCACTTTGTCCAAAAAAGAAAAACAAACAGTTTGGAAATCACTTGCAAATATGAAAGTACCCGATGGTTACTCGTCTAACATAAAAAACTTGGTGAATGAGACTGAATTGAAACTAATGGGTCTGAAATCACATGATTGTCATGCGTTAATGCAACATCTACTTCCAATTGCCATTAGATCAGTCTTTCCAAAAAATGTTCGAGAGTGTTTGACACATGTTTGCATTTTCTTTAATAAGTTGTACGGGAAGGAATTAGAATTGGATAAGTTAGATGCATTACATGAACATGTAGTCAAAACATTGTGCAACCTGGAAAAGTTTTTTCCGCAATCTTTTTTCGACATCATGATCCATTTAATGGTTCATCTAGTGAGAGAAGCAAGGTTGTGTGGGCCGGTGGGGGCGAGATGGATGTATCCATTTGAAAGAAATATGAAGGTACTTAAAAGTGATGTGCGTAACCACTATCGGCCAGAAGCATGTATGGTTGAGTTCTACATATCTGAAGAGGCTGTGGAATTTTGTTCAGAGTACATGGCTGGAGTTGAGGCAATAGGAATTAGCAAACCAAGAACTGACCCAGATGATGTTGATAGAGGATTAAGAGGGAAAGGGACAATGGTGACAGTGTCCAAGCTTGAACTAGATCAAGCTCAATTAGTCGTGATGAACAATAATGCAGAGGTTCAACCATATATAACGTAAGTAGCTTTTCTTTGATTAACATTACTTAAGTCACGATGAACAATAACTTGATTTACCTTACTTGTTTTACAGTGACCATATGGAGCTGTTACAATCAATGGTTCCAAGAAATCAAAAAAATAAACAAAAATGGGTTGCAGACCAACATCGTCAAACTTTCATTGGGTGGTTAAGGAATACCATTATAGCAAAGTTGAACGAACCGAATCATGGAGTATCTGATGTGTTGAGTCGTATTGCCCTTGGACCAACTTTTGCGGTAGCAAAGCATGAAGCGTACATTGTAAGGGGTAAAGATTTTCATACAAAGTCAAGAGATGATGCTCAAGAGGTTCAAAATAGTGGCATACGTATCGTCGCAGAAACTATGCACTTTGGAAGTGCAAAAGATAGAAACCCTGTTTTAGGTACTATGACGTATTATGGGGTCATTGAAGAAATATGGGAGCTCAACTATTTTGCGTTCCGAATTCCACTTTTTAAATGTGATACGATGATTCACATGCCCAGATTCTTGTTTCAGAAATCCTGCAAGAGGACGCTGAAATCCCAATCCCAATTGAAGGGTGCAGATATGTTAGGGACGTATCACAGATGTTCCTTCCTTGGCCTAAACATTTAATTCTAACAACCGAGGTAACTTCTCTTATAAATTAATTATTAATGATTAGTGGAGTTTGAATATCTTCAATATTCAACCATAGTGAAGTAGGTTCTGCGAATATATGTGCTGCGGTGGGATGGATGAACAAAATACTGTTATATATGTGTTATTTGTCGTTATACAGGCATGTTTAAAATTTTTGGGGGCATTCAATTACAACCGTTATGCTGACGAAATTTTGGTAGAATTTGGATAAAATTTGATATATTATGTTCTGTTTTGTTTAGGGTCCACTCGCTCAACCGCCTTCAAGACGTGATGCGTCGAAGGGGAAAGCTCCGATGCTTTCTCCACAAGGCGGTGGTGCACGGGAAGATGAATTGTTCTCGGAAGAAAAGATGGCCTTAATCCCTAAATCGCTAAAATGGATGGTTCGTGAATTCCTGAGCCTCAAAGATAAACGTGATATAATCACAATTCTTGTACCCCGAGGATTCATAGCACCGTGTACCCAGATCACGTTATTTGGAGAGGCTTTGCAGCAGGTTGCTACGTGTGACTTCATCGACAACCAGGGAATGCTGTTTGGAATGATGTATACTCTTCTTTAATCTAATTAACCTTATATATCAAATTCTAGTCAAATTATTATAAGACACTAACACTTTTTTTGGTAGGCACATCTGGGAGAGCATCAACGGTATGAGAAAAATTTTCAAGTTTTACGACCGAGAGCTTCTCGTAGTGCATGGGAACACCGATGAACAAAAGAGTTAGTCTTTTGACGATGCGGCAAGACGATTGGATGATTGGTTATCATTAATGAATAACAACCACCAAATGTTCTTTATTCCTTGGAATATCAGGTAAACTCTATTTAATTCTTTAGTGCTAATTGTTCATTTCTAATATTATGACTTCAAATTATTTTTATACTATCTTACTTATATTCCAATATAATTTTCTAGTGCGCATTGGACGCTAGTGGTGGTTACGCCAAGGAAAATTATCTGTTTAAACCCTGTACGTGGCCGCCCAATTCTCGAAGAAATTACTCAAATGATCGGAAGGTAATAATTTAATAACTTCTTATGTAACAAATTTAAATTAACTAACGAATTGAAATGCTAATATAATTTTTCAAAACAGTGCATTCAGATATATAGGGGACGCACATGAGTATCTTGGCCCGTGGCTAGGAATTTCACAAGAAAACTGTCCAAGACAACCTAAAAGCCAAGAATGTGGTTTTTATGTTTTGAAATATATCACTGACATCGTCGCACGTGCAAAACCCAGCCGTTACATACAAGATCAAAAAGCTGCAAGTTTTAATTATTGATTATAGTATTTATTATAATAACAAATATATAATATACATAATATATAAACTAATATAAATTTTTAATTTTTTTAACAGTTTGGGGGTAAGAAGCAATACGATCCAAAAACTGATTTGTTACCATTACAGCGAAAGTGGATAGAACAATTGATGGCGCTGATTCACGTTGACGATTGAGGTTGAAAGGCCCAAGAATTTTTCTTCATTATGTAATTTTTATAGATTAACTTGTAGTTAGATTTATTAACTTATTAATATTTTTGACTAATTTTACATTAGTGTTTGTGTAATATTTAATTACTTTTATGAAATGAAATTATGTATTTTAGCCAATTTTAATTTAAATAATATTTAATTTACATTTTAAAAAATAAATATGTAATTTAAATTAAATAAAATAATATATAAATTAATAAATATATAATTAAAATAAATTACATAATTAAATATTAAAAAACTCAAATCTGCCCACATACGACGTCGGTTGCTACGCCACATACGGCGTCGGTTATTGGCTAGGAACCGACACCATATGTACCCCTATGGCGTCGGTTCCTAGTTAATAACCGACACCATAGGGGTACATATGGCGTCGGTTCCTCAAAACCCTTTAGTGTCGCCCTGATCAGCGTCGGTAGCGAATTTTACAAAAACTGACGCTAAAAGGGCTTAAAAACAATCTCTAAAGGGGGTTTTTGTAGTAGTGACATATTTACAACCTATACAATACTTGTGTTTAATCAAGCTTGAAAGCTACTTTTAAATTTGCAATCCATCTCCTGTCTTCTTGACTAACTTTCTTTTGTAAAAAAAAAAAAAAAACTATAGTTCTATTCTTGACATCTTTTTTTATTCTTTTTATAGGTATATTTATATTGTAAAGTATTTAGAATTTCAAAATATTTTATTTATTTTTTTTTTGATCAAAACCTGTATCCATTGCATAAAATTAAAGTTCAGGATACAAATTACAGATAAAATTTTGATCTTTCCAAAAGACTTCCTGATCTAAGCCTAATGCAAACTTTGCAAGACGATGAGCATCTTCATTGTGCTCTCTAGAAATATGCCTAAAAGTAGCATTAGGAAGAGAAGATAGGAAGCTTTTAATGTCCTTGGCAAACCTGTTCAAAAGTAAATGGTGACTAGCAGAATTACCAATATAATCCACAAGGAATTTACAATCAGAGACAATGTAATCCGGCTGTATGCTTCACTGTTGGCACCAAGAAAGAGCATAGTTTAGGGCATGAGATTCCATTAACAAAGTCGGTTGGGTTCCTTGCCACGGTGTTGCTACAGTCAAGAGTAAATCCCCGTTATTGTTGAAGAGCGCCATACCAAAACCTGTCTTGTTAGTTGTTATATTCTGGGCAGCATCTACAGAAAGTTTTAATTGGAATGCTGAAGGAGTGCCCCAGCTATCAGAGGTTGCATAAGAATGGATGGTCCCCGAGGTGTGTTGATGACTGTTGTTTTGTTGATATAGGTCCATAAAATCTGTAGTTGTTTGGATAATACTGGCTGGTGTTGCTAGCTTCTGGTGGTTGAGAAAATCATTCCTGCAATGCCAAATCTTCCAGAGCAAATAGAGAAAAAATTGGTATTCACTTGTCGTAAGTGTGGAAGCAGCCACATGAAGCATATCCCTGCAAGTTAGTGACATATTTTTGGATATAAAAGTAGAGAATTGAGTTAATTTCCATACCTTCTGGACAGTTGAACACCTGAAAATAACATGCTCTAGGGTCTCCGTTTGGTGTTGACAACAACAGCAATTTGGTGTGGGAATGGTCTTTCTCTTATGCAAATTATAGCTTGTGCGAAGTATGTCATAAAAAGCTCTCCAGATAAAGTGTTTTACTTTAGGTGGGATTGGTTGTGTCCACATCTTTCTCCACCAGGTTTGGTTAGTCATGGTGTCCGATGGGGTGGGATGATCATCTTTGAAAAGTAAGCTGTGAGCTTTATGGTAACCAGAATTGACAGAGTAGTTCCCATGTGATGTGTATGGCCAGTAATAGGTATCAGGGTATGGGGAAGGCAAAAGGGGTATAGATACAATGGCTTGACTAATATCGGAGGGGAAAATAGTTCTAATGCGAGTGGTATCCCAATGATTAGATGGGTTTATAAGATCTGATACTTTTGAACTTCCGTCTGAAAGATGTTTGAGGTAACTTACTTTACCATAACCTGGGATCCAAGTATCATTATAAATCGATGTAGCGGTACCATCACCTATTGATTTCCTAAGGCCAGATATTAGGAGTTCCTTACCCCAAGAGATACTGATCCATACCAGTGAAGGTCGGCGCCCTTTGCTAGCATCAAGAAAGGTGGTGTGTGGAAAGTAACAGGCTTTAAGTATGGTTGCAACAAGGGAGTGGGGTGCCTGAAGTAAGCACCAAGCTTGTTTTGCCAACATTGCTTGGTTGAAGGCCTTCGTTGAGCGAAAACCAAGGCCTCCATGAAATTTTGAGAAGCTAAGTGAAGACCACTTTTTCCAATGAATTTTTCGACTATTTTCAGTTCCTCCCCACCAAAAACAAGCCATCATGGACTCAATCTTAGAATGAAAAGAGGCAGGAAATTTGAAACAAGACATGGCATAAGACGGTATCGCCTGAACCACAGACTTCAAAAGAATTTCTTTTCCCCCTTTTGAGAAGTGCTTTGAGTTCCATTTGTTCAAATGTGACCAGACTCAGTCTTTGAGGTAATTAAAGACCTCTTTTTTAGTTCTCCCAAAGGTTTGGGGCAGGCCTAGGTATTTCTCAATTGAATCTCGAATGGGAATGCCCAAAAAGGAAGTAATGTGGTTTTTGATGTCCTCATTAGTGTTGGGCAAGAAAAAAAGAGATGATTTGCTATAATTAACCATTTGGCCCGAGGCTAAACTATAGTCCTGCAAGATATCCTTGATTGTGGTAGTTGCATTTGGAGAGGCAGGACTGAATAGAGGACTGTCATCCGCGAAGAAAAGATGAGATATGATTGGGGCAGTGCGAGCAATCTTAAGGCCAATGCCATGGTTACGAGAGTTAGAATCCAATGTCTTCTGAGTAATGAGGGAAGAGAGACCTTCAGAGCAAAGGAGGAAAAGATAAGGGGAGAGTGGATCACCTTGACGAATTCCCCTAGATGGTTTGACTCTTCCTAAAACCTGCTGATTGATAGAGAAAGAAAAGGTAACAGTCGAAATGCAAGCCATCACGAGGTTGATAAAGCGATCAGGGAAAGCGAACTTACTCATTATCTTCCGAATGAAACCCCATTCAACTCTATTAAACGCTTTAGCCATGTCCAATTTAATGGCCATCCATCCAGTCCGACCATTTTTACGATGGGTTAGTGCATGGATGATTTCTTGCCCAATAATGATATTATCTGAAATTAATCTATCAGGAAGAAATGCACTCTGAGCAGGGGATATAATGCAACTGAGTATACGCTTAAGACGATTTACCAGTACTCTAGATATGATTTTGTAAAGAGTCGTACAGAGACTGATGGGACGATAGTCAGTGACTTGTTGGGGGTGGGAGTGTTTAGGTATGAGCACAATGACAGTATTGTTAATTACACCAATGTTTGCATCCCCGTTCAAAAAACCTTTTGCAGCCAAAAGAACATCATGCCCAAGTATATGCCAGTTTTTTTTTTTGGAAGAAAGTGCCATTAAAGCCATCAGACCCAGGGGTTTTATCACTTGCAAGTTGGAAAGCAGCTATTTTATTTCATTGTCAGTGTAGGGACAATTGAGGGATTCCACTTCTAACTCAGTAATTCGCTCAGAGATACCAGAAAGAATACGATCAGTGAGCTCTTCATCAGGATTCTGGCTTGCAAAAAGTTGATCAAAGTATTGCTCAATAGTGTTCACAAAGGAGTCAGTGTTTTTGGCAATAGAGCCATCGGGGCGCAAGAGAGAGATAATTTTGTTTTTCGCTCGCCATGAGGAAGCGAAGTGGTGAAAGTATCTTGTATTCTTGTCCCCAAGCCTAAGCCAGTTTACGCGAGATCGGTGCTTCCAATATTCTTATTCTTTGTACAAAAGGCGATCAAGCTCGTTTTCAAGTTTTCACCCAAGCTCAAGCTGATAGTCAGTCAGATGAGTGCAACTTTGCACGTTCTTAAGACTAGATTGGATATCCCGAATTTGTGAAGATATGGAAGGCCCAAGGGACTTCTTCCACTTCACGAGGTGTAAGGAACAATGCTTGAGTTTTCTAGTTATGTTTGTAATTGGGTCACCATCATTACTGTTTTGACACGATGTCCAAGCATGACGCAGACAATCATCAAAACCCGATTCAGACATCCAGAGTTTATCAAAAAAGAACCGCGGGTTAGGATTGTGAAGAGTTGTTGTATGATGAAGGTTCAGAATAAGAGGGAGATGGTCAGAGCCAAAGTAATCGCCATGGAGAAGATTATGTTTTGGAAACGAAGAATCCCAGTCAGAATTTGAAATCCCCCAGTCAATGTGCTATTGAGTATGGATCGCTGCTTTTGTTTATTTGTCCATGTGTAAGGGATGCCAGTAAAATTGATAGCATGAAGGGCGAAGGTGTCAAGAAAATTGCGAAATTGAGTGGAAGGACCTCGTGACGTGTCCCCCCGAATTTTATCTTCCAAATTTAAATAATCATTAAAATTTCCCATTATAAGCCAAGGGGAATTGTGAACATTGGAACCAACTCTATGTAGCACTTTCCAAGAGTGAATTTTATTAGCAGGATTAGGTGCTCCATAAAACCCAGTGAAGTAAAAAGCGGGAAAATTATTAGGCTTGAGATAGCAATGAAAATGACTTATATTATAAGAGAATAGAGTTACATCAACATCATGAGTCTAGAGCAACAAAAGACAACCACTAAGCTCGACTCGGGGAACTTCTAAACCATTAGGAAAATTAAGTTGCATTTTAATTCTACTTAAAGCACCAACTTGGAGTTTAGTCTCCATAATAAACAAAAGTGTTGGCCTATATTTCCTAGTTAGGAGGGAGAGAGATCAGAATGCTCGTTTACTCCCTATTCCACGAGCACTCCAGCTGATGACGATCATGGCGCTTGGCGGGTGCGCTGGGCAGCACCCGCCTCATCAATGTATCCTTCATCAAGAGCACGAGCAAGATCACGAGTACGTTTCAGCATCTTCCGGAATTCAATCTCATTGATGCTTGGTGGACGCTTTGGCTTATATCTACGAACAGTAGGGGAAGCCGTAGCTGGTGAGGATGACGATGTTGGAAATTATTTTACCAGGATCTTAGATCTACTCACAAGTATGTTTATTAGCATCCTAAATAAGAACTTTCTAAAACGATAAATTAAACACATATAAAGTTTAAGAAACCTTACATTGGGTGCAGCGGAATTAAATGACTCCTTCCGTTCAGATATCTAGCCCTTGATTCCTTTCTGTAGCAGAGCATTATCAATATCTGAACCTGGATCTCTTTCTCTGAATCTTTGATGCTGAAACTCCTTTGTTGATGATCTTTCTTCACGATCTTCCTCACTATGATTGAGGTATCACTTGATGTGTGTGGGCACTACTCTAATCACTAAGGATTTCGAAATTCAAAGGAAGAAGAAAGAAGAAGTGGTAGCTAAAGATAGGGAGAGAGAAGGCTCAGTTTTTCTGATTCAGAAAGTGTCAGAAGAAAAGTCTAATTTTCCTGAAGCCTTCACTATCTATTTATAGCATTCCACTAGGGTTAGATTTGAATTATATGGCATTAAAATAATGAAAAAATCAACTTAAAATACTACAATAGGTGGCCGGCCAAGCATTAGCGGATTGGGCCTTGGGTTTTGCAATTTTGCAATTTTAACACCTTTTGTATCTGATTTTCTCAAAAATGCCAATTTCCTAATTCAACAATTTAAATGCCAATTCTAACTATTTAATAACTATAAATAATTATTAAATAATATTGTCATTTATCATATTTATTAATTGAACCATACAAAGTATCATAATTAACAAATATACCCCTATAAACTCTTTCTTTACAATTTCGCCCTTACTTAGTGAAAAATTCACAAATAGACATAGTCTAATTTGAGAATTATAATTGATTAATCAAAACCAATTACATGAGTCTTACAAGCAATATTATCTCAACTAGTGGGGGACCATGGGTCTATATAACCGAGCTTCCAATAAGTAGATCAAGAATTTAGCACTAAAATTCACTAACTTATTAATTCTTCGTTGAATCCACGCATAGAACTTAGAATTGCACTCTCAGTATATAGAATGCTCTATATGTTCCACCATATAGACACATCATTAGTTATCCATTGTTATAATCCTAATTTGATCAATTATCCTCTTTATGAATGATCTACATAGTAAAGGTATTAAATTACCGTAACACCCTACTATGTATTTTATCCTTAAAACACTTGACCCTGTATAAATGATATTTCAGCTTATGTGAAACGAGATCTCCACCATTTATTTTCGTTTGGTCAAGCTCGAAGGTGATCATCCTTTGCTTACTATTCGCCAGATAGAAGCTATAGATTCCATGTTTATGCTAGCGCTCCCACTCAATTGCACTACCGTGTTCCCAAAAAGTACGTTTCACCCTGACCTAAAAGTAGGCTTAACTAACAGTTTAAGGAACACGAATAGCCTTTCAAGATTGAGCCTAATCATAACAGGATTAAGATCATTTGATCTAGGATCAACTAGGCGATATTGACTTGAATAGATTTTACGGTAAGTTTAATTAAATCTAAGTCAAAGTTCAATATCGGTCCCTTCCGATGCATACTCCATGCATCCAACCTGAGCTTTACTTTAACCAATGCTCTGGAAAGAACATAGCACTTCTCCAAATGCAAGTAAACTCTGTTGTAGATTATCATATCAGTAAAACCCTGTGTCTGATAAATCTAGGAAACTTTATTCACATAGTCATGTTTACTTTCCAATGTGTTGACGGCACAATAAACAGGATCAAGTATGTGAAAAGGGTTTCAGATGAATTTATACATTATGTACATATAATCATGAAATAAATCATGTGAACCATGCAAAATTAAATGTTATTTCTGATCTATATTAATAAGTAAATCTGATTATATTAAAATGAGTTTTATTTAGGGCATAAAACCCAACAAACTCCCACTTGCACTAATATAAAACAAAAAGTGTGTTTCAAATAATCTCAACACCTTGATATACAAATCAAGTGTAGTAGTAGTAAACTCCTCGTAATAGGATCTGAAAGGTTGAATTAACCACAACCTTTTCTCCACTATTACTCTTCCTTTAATCACAAAATCATTGATAATGTGAAATTCCTCTCTATATGTCTACTCTCTTGGGATACTGGATTCTATACCTTTGGCAACTACTTTTGGTTAATCCGGAAATTAACACTAGTAGTTTAAGGCAATTTGGAATGATGCCAAATATGTATAGAACTTTCCTTAGACTGAATAAGTACCTTTCCTGCAACCTTAACATTCAGTCTCTCTCTGGTAGACCTAGAAACTTCAGATAGGTTTTTACACTTCTCCAAAATCACTATTCCACCCCCAGAGTAACCACCATCTTATCAGAAAGATTTTCTAGCACAAAGGCAAATTTCGAAATCTGATATGGTGTAGTCTAAGAGTTTTAAACACACCCTTATAGACTAACATATAGTTCCTCTTCTTAATCTTAAAATTTACTTGATTGTCTTCCAATGTTCTTCTCCTGGATTAATCTGATACCTACTCATTACTCCCACTCAACAGCAGGTGTCTGGTCTAAGGCATACAAAAGTATATCTAAGACCTCTCACTGTTGATATAAGAAATTCTTTCATGGCTTTATCTTTTCTGGAATAGTTAAGACTTTTCCTTAGATAAATAAAATCTATACCTAAGAAGTTGTGAAGCTTCTATAGATTGCCATTAGAAAGAAAATGCTTCAGCATCTTACTAAAGTAAGTTGCTTGCATTAGAGTAAGTAATTACCAGGTATACCACAAGCCATAACTAAAATTTCCTTTTATGTCCTTGTAATAGAAAACTTTAGGTTATTCCATGTGAATGGATTAAACCATAGTTCTATTGGCTTTCTTCTTAGTTTCTTATCTTGACAATCCATTACTTGATTAAACTCACAATGGATTTTAATCACTAGTGTCTCCCAAGTCATAAGAAGGTGAGTTCCTAGAAACTCTCCCACTACGACAAGGCTCTGTGAATTATGTCTAAGAAAACTAAATGGTATTGATCTCTTCGGTTGTGACAAGACAACAGAGGCAGTGGGATCATCATATGTTATATAAGATGATAGAACACTTTTGGAATCAAGAATTAAATATCTCCTTTATTTGCTACTTGTTTTTCAGACTTAGTCATTTTCTTAGAAAAGTAGTATTTGTTTGAACAAACACTTTCTTATCTATTGACAATGGGATGGTCCACCCCTAATCACTTAGAATAGCTAACAAACCATGGTTAATGGTTCTAGCTTTTCTTAAGATTTTGATTAGGTCATCCATGAATCTAGTAATGATTTACATTAAGTATACAACCATTACATCATTCTGAAATTGTATTACCATAGAAGGAATTAGGCAACGACTAGTAACTAATCATTAACATGCAACTCGAAATTTCTAGGGAGGTAAGTTTGGATATAATTCAAAAATCAATTTAATGATCTTTGAACTGCATATCTACTAACTATTTCTCCACCCCTATCAGTTCGCAAGATCTTTAACCACTTACCTTAATGGTTTTAACCATTGCTAGAAATTAATGAAATTTTTCAAACATTTCAAATTTCTTTGCATAAGGTATAATCTAGAGTGATCGTTTTAAGAATACAACGAAAAACTCATATCCACCCCTGAATGTACATTCATCTGCGAATGAGATGAACTACTTTCAGTGGATATAGGCATATTAACTCTTTGCAGAGATTGATCTTGTCAAATCCACTATGAACAAGATATAAATGCCATAGATTAAAAAATGTGGTAGTGTCTATGATGACATAGGTTTAGTTACATCAAAGAGTTCTTAGAATAGTGCAAGTGGATCCTGGTCACAGAATACCTAACTCATATTCCATACAGTTTTAATCCATTAATAGAAGATGGATATTAAACACTTGAGAAAGTGTAACTGTATTGTATCTGGAATTAGAAATATAAGAAAATTTCTATTTGGAATCTAAAATTAAAGTCAAAGACTTAAATTTATACCAAATATAATGAGTAATTCTATCTTGGACCACCACTACTAATACAAACTCTAAGTCAGATTTGCCCATACAAGTAAGAGATTTCTAAGATTGAGGATTTATATCAATTGGGTATAGAATTTCAGGATTATAATCATATGCGTCATTTAATTTCTTAAGAGAAAATATAATGACATGAAATGATTTATAGACCATTCATCCAATGATATATTATTGAGCTAATTCGAAATGAATAAGCTAAGAGGAATTAGGATAATTTCGTTTAAAATAAGAATCCAACGATGCTTCGATTAGCGAAAGACAAAGTAATCTTATTTATGTAATCTTCTTGTTTCATATTGTAAAAATACTAGTCTAAGGTGTCATCAATTGATGAACAGTTAGATGTCCCATATACAATACTTATCTTTCGAGATCTTACACTATTATGTATGTCTAATGGTGAAAATCCATTAGGGATTTATCTCATTAGAAAAACAAACATGTTAGACCAACAATGAAGATTCGAAATTAAACTACAACTTAATAATAGAAAATAACATGGTTCAATATAAATTCATACACAATTCAGAAATTATAAACATATAGCAAGTAGGAATGACTAGTGAAAATACTAAAACATACAATCCTAAATAATTTCCAAGGTTTTCAACAAACTGATACAGTGTCCCGATAGGCGAGAGTCAAAGCATCATTTATTGAATAGAGTTGTCAGCTCATCTAAAATAGAAACCATTTTAGCAACCTTTTATTCGATCAAAATAAGAATCCAACGTTGTCCCGGTAGGCGAGAGTCAAGGTTATTCTCATTTTATGAGCTTCCACCATTGTTTCATGTTTCATAAGTTTATTTCTAAGTAGTCACCGTAGGGGAGAGTCTAATAGAGACGAAAACTTACAAAACACTTATCAAATGAAATCTTACGGTGTTAAATGCGTTCAACGAATAACCATCCATAGGGGGACGAAGTCTAGCGTCTCGAGGTTATATTGAAAACATTTAACTTTTGTAAGACCAACAATGGAGATCGAATATCTTAATAATAATCAAGCTCATTATTTAAAGTGAGTTGTATTTTCTTTGATTCTCTTTATTTAATTTATTTATTTTAAATATATATTTATTTAAAATTTCCAATTTAGAATGAAAAATTCTAAATATAAATTTTAATTTAATATTTATAAATTTTACTTAGATGGATATGAAAATAACATTTATTTCTTCCATCTTAGTAATAATTTCCAATAAATATTTAGAAAAATATTCAATTTAAGTTGTTACAAAATTAATATAAATTAATTTACAACTCAAATTTAATTTTCTATAAATATATACTGCATTTCGAAAAATTAAAGTATTTAAGAATACAATTTTCGAAAATGCATGTTAAAATAAAAAATTAATCCTGGAAAAATTATTCTAATTTAATGTTGGCCCAAAATTAATTAATAAAATTAATTTACAACAAAAATATAATTTTCCTATTTAAGTAAATATATAAGAAAAATTTAAAATATTTAAGTATGATGATGAAAATCAACTTAAATATTAATTTTCTATTTAATTAAATACACTAGAAAAATACTTCAAGCAAAAATATCATCTATCTAGATTTTCCTTTGACTAATTAATTCAATTTCTAATAATATACTTTAATTCAATTTATTTTAAATTAATCAATAAATAAAAAAATCATTGATTTAAGTTGATCCAAGAATTAATTAAAATAAATAATTAATTTACAACTTAATCTATTTTTCAAGATAAAATTCGAAATTCTAGCATTTAAGAAATGCAATTTCGAAAATTGATTAATAAAATAAAGAAAAAATATATTTTGAAAATTATTTAAATTTAGTTGAAAAAATAAATTTCAACTAAAAATAATTTTCTATTTAATTAAATGTCATGAAAAAGAAATATTTAAGTATGATGATAAAAATCAACTTAGATATTTAATTTTCAAATTAATTAAATGTATTAAATTCAAGAAATAAATAATTAAGTGTAGAGAGGGCTTAATTAATAATTTCTAGTTTAATACTAGGAAAAAACGATTGATTTACTTGCAAGAAATTTGGACTTTAAAACGATTGTTTGTATGATTTTTGGATGGTATCATGTTGTATTGAGTGTTATTTGATGATTGATTGATGTTTGTAAATTTTCGTGAAAAATAATTGCGATTTTGTTTCTGGAATTATTTTTATTGGATAGTATGGGAAAAATTAAGCAAGTTAGCCTTTTACAGAACTCAATTTCGATTTTATTTGAATTAGTTATGAATTTTTGAAGATTTGAAAAATCGGGGCTGTGCTGAAATTTTCCTGCGATCGCGAAACTGTCCGTACAGTTCACAATTTTTTCATTTTTCTTCGATTTTTCATGCTTTTTCATGGAATTAACTTCCGATTTTTGGTATAGTTTTGTATTTATACTATTACTATTCCTAATTCAATTCTAATTATCTTTTTGAATTAATTTAATATTTTTTTAAATTTAATTCAAGATATTAGTGTAATTTGAATTTGAATAGAATTAGTATCTATCTTCTTGCTTAAAAAAAATATATCTTATTTTAAAATTTGATTATATCTTATCTTATTTTAAATTTAAAAATAAGATATTTATAATCATGTAATTTTTAAATGATATAAGATATTTTGCTAATTGTTTAAATTTTGTTATTTTATTTATTTAAATTACATTTAAAATTTGAAAAAGATATTTATTTATCTTTTCTAATTTTTTATTTAATTTTTATTTATAAAATAACATTTAAAATTTAAAAGTAGTTAGCAAATTTTTGAAATGATATTTAGGTTGGTTGAAACCTAATTCTTCAAAAATTGTAGGTTTAATTTTAAATTTAAATTTTTTTAAAATTTCGAATTTTTCAAATTATTTTTTTAAAATTTTCGAAAAATTATTTTTTAATTAATTAATTATTTCGAAATTAATTATTTAATTTAAAATTAAATAAATCCTACATCCAACTATCCAGCTAACCTTGTTGCAGGAGTATGTGTTTTAGCTTGTTTGTAAGTTTTCAAAACCTATTATTACTTGATTGCAAATAGCCATGGTTACTTTTTGCCAGATCTAATGATCTGATGGCTCCCTTGGTCAAGATAATAATTTGTAACAGGTATATTTACAATCTTCTTTCATCTGTGTATGACCTAGCAACATGATAGGACCCATCCAAAGTGTGCCTGTGTGAGCCTATGTGTTTAATTTTATTATAGATGCATATAGGTTGTTGTTGCTAAAATAAATTATCATAGTTCTTGATAGAATTTATTTAGGCCCATTTAGTTTTTGGGCCTATTCAATTAATAACAGTAGTTCTTATTAAGGTTAAATTCCTCTCTTTTGGGCCTTGTGTGAGAGTTGGGAGCCATAGAAGTGGGTACGACATACTGAACCCAGCACCCCCTCACATGAACCACCCCAATTGTGAAGGCCGATTTGCCTGATTTGAGCAACTGTACTAGGTTAATTACACTAGTTTAACCTAATTAAAATTGATTAGCAACATAATTAATTTCATTTATTTTGAAATTAATTTAAGAAAATTATAGTTTAAAGAATTTTTTATTCTAAGCTAAACTATATGTATTTTCTTGTATTTAATTAAATATAGAATTATAACCATCTAGATACTTTCTGGAACTTAATTTAAATTTTTCCATTAAATATTCTTATTTAATTTGATATTTAGTTATCTACAGCTAACCAACTTAAATCTGAATATCTTTTGAATTTCAAATTTCAAAATTAAGTTGAGGAATTTTAGGCATTGGTTATTAAGATTCTTTAGATATTTTTTAAGTTAATATGTTTTCAAATATTAACTTAAAATGGAATATTTTCAAATTAAGTGGTTACAACTTAATTTTTGATATTTAATTAAATTTAAATTTGAAAAATATTTAAGTTCTAGATTTTTTTTCTAGTACAACTTAAATTAGATATTTTTTCAAATTTTGTGGAAAAGATACTTAGTCAAATAAGATATTTTCTAGATAGTTATTTCTAGACTACTTATTATTTCTAATATTCAATAGGAAAATATTATACATTGTAAAATTAATTATTTATATAATTTATTTTGGTACAATTTATTTTAAGTATATTTTTTCCTAGTATTAAACTAGAAATTATAATTAAGCCTTCTCTACACTTAATTATTTATTTCTTGAATTTAATACATTTAATTAATTTGAAAATTAAATATCTAAGTTGATTTTTATCATCATACTTAAATATTTCTTTTTCATGACATTTAATTAAATAGAAAATTATTTTTAGTTGAAATTTATTTTTTCAACTAAATTTAAATAATTTTCAAAATATATTTTTTCTTTATTTTATTAATCAATTTTCGAAATTGCATTTCTTAAATGCTAGAATTTCGAATTTTATCTTGAAAAATAGATTAAGTTGTAAATTAATTATTTATTTTAATTAATTCTTGGATCAACTTAAATCAATGATTTTTCCATTTATTGATTAAATTTAAAATAAATTGAATTAAAGTATATTATTAGAAATTGAATTAATTAGTCAAAGGAAAATCTAGATAGATGATATTTTTGCTTGAAGTATTTTTCTAGTGTATTTTTTTTTAACGCGGTGATCAAAATCACACATGATTAACAAAGCAGCTATCCATAATCGGCGGCGGCTCCTCCTCGAACCAGGATAGCTCATCGTCTAACCGAAGGGCATGCTTTTCATCATCATACTTAAATATTTTTCTAGTGTATTTAATTAAATAGAAAATTAATATTTAAGTTGATTTTCATCATCATACTTAAATATTTGAAATTTTTCTTATATATTTAATTAAATAGGAAAATTATATTTTTTTGTTGTAAATTAATTTTATTAATTAATTTTGGGCCAACATTAAATTAGAATAATTTTTCCAGGATTAATTTTTTATTTTAACATGCATTTTCGAAAATTGTATTCTTAAATACTTTAATTTTTTCGAAATGCAATATATATATATATTTATAGAAAATTAAATTTGAGTTGTAAATTAATTTATATTAATTTTGTAACAACTTAAATTGAATATTTTTCTAAATATTTATTGGAAATTACTACTAAGATGGAAATAATTCATGTTGTTTTTTATATCCATCTAAGTAAAATTTATAAATATTAAATTAAAATTTATATTTAGAATTTTCATTCTAAATTGGAAATTTTAAATAAATATATATTTAAAATAAATAAATTAAATTAAGAGAATCAAAGAAAATACAACTTACTTTAAATAATGAGCTTGATTATTATTAAGATATTCGATCTCCATTGTTGGTCTTACAAAAGTTAAATGTTTTCAATATAACCTCGAGACGCTAGACTTCGTCCCCCTATGGATTGTTATTCGTTGAACGCATTTAACACCGTAAGATTTCATTTGATAAGTGTTTTGTGAGTTTTCGTCTCTATTTAGACTCTCCCCTACGGTGACTACTTAGAGATAAACTCATAAAACATGAAACAATGGTGGAAGCTCATAAAATGAGAATAACCTTGACTCTCGCCTACCGAGACAACGTTGGATTCTTATTTTGATCGAATAAAAGGTTGCTAGCATGGTTTCTATTTTAGATGAGCTGACAACTCTATTCAATAAATGATGCTTTGACTCTCGCCTACCGGGACAATCGTATCGGTTGTTGAAAACCTTGGAAATTATTTAGGATTGTATGTTTTAGTATTTTCACTAGTCATTCCTACTTGCTATATGTTTATAATTTCTGAATTGTGTATGAATTTATATTGAACCATGTTATTTTCTGTTATTAAGTTGTAGTTTAATTTCGAATCTTCATTGTTGGTCTAACATGTTTGTTTTTCTAATGAGATAAATCCCTAATGGATTTTCACCATTAGACATACATAATAGTGTAAGATCTCGAAAGATAAGTATTGTATATGCGACATCTAACTGTTCATCAATTGATGACACCTTAGACTAGTATTTTTACAATATGAAACAAGTAGATTACATAAATAAGATTACTTTGTCTTTCGCTAATCGAAGCACCGTTGGATTCTTATTTTAAACGAAATTATCCTAATTCCTCTTAGCTTATTCATTTCGAATTAGCTCAATAATATATCATTGGATGAATGGTCTATAAATCATTTCATGTCATTCTATATTTTCTCTTAAGAAATCAAATGACCATATGATTATAATCCCGAAATTCTATTCCCAATTGATATAAAACCTCAATCTTAGAAATCTCCTACTTGTATGGGCAAATCAGACTTAGAATTAAATAGTAGTGGTGGTCCAAGATAGAATTACTCATTATATTTGGTATAAATTTTAAGTCTTTGACTTTAATTTTAGATTCCAAATAGAAATTTTCTTATATTTCTAATTCCAAATACAATACAGTTACACTTTCTCAAGTGTTTAAATCCATCTTTTATTAATGGATTCAAACTGTATGGAATATGAGTTAGGTATTCTGTGACCAGGATCCACTTGCACTATTCTAAGAATTCTTTTATAAACCTAAGTCATCAAAAGACACTACCACATTTTTTAATCTATGGCATTTGTATCTTGTTCATAGTGGATTTGACAAGATCAATCTCTGCAAAGAGTTAATATGCCTATATCCACTGAAAGTAGTTCATCTCATTCGCAGATGGATGTACATTCAGGGGTGGATATGAGTTTTTCGTTGTATTCTTAAAACGATCACTCTAGATTATACCTTATGCAAAGAAATTTAAAATGTTTGAAAAATTTCATCAATTTCTAGCAATTGTTAAAACCATTAAGGTAAGTGGTTAAAGATCTTGCGAACTGATAGGGGTGGAGAAATAGTTAGTAGATATGCAGTTCAAAGATCATTAAATTGATTTTTGAATTATATCCAAACTTACCTCCCCAGAAATTTCGAGTTGCATGTTGATGATTAGTTAGTAGTCGTTGCCTAATTCCTTCTATGGTAATACAATTTCAGAATGATGTAATGGTTGGATACTTAATGTAAATCATTACTAGATTCATGGATGACCTAATCAAAAATCTTAAGAAAAGCTAGAACTGTTAACCATGGTTTGTTAGTTATTCTAAGTGATTAGGGGTGGACCATCCCATTGTCAATAGATAAGAAAGTGTTTGTTCAAACAAATACTACTTTTCTAAGATAATGACTAAGTCTGAAAACAAGTAGCAAATAAAGGAGATATTTTTTCTTGATTCCAAAAGTGTTCTATCATCTTATTTGCCATATGATGATCCCACTGCCTCTGTTGGCTTGTCACAACCAAAGAGGTTAATACCATTTAGTTTTCTTAGACATAATTCACGGTGCCTTGTCGTAGTGGGAGAGTTTCTAGGAACTCACCTTCTTATGACTTGGGAGACACTAGTGATTAAAATTCATTGTGAGTTTAAACAAGTAATGGATTGTCAAGATAAGAAACTAAGAAGAAAGCCAATAGAACTATGGTTTAATCCATTCACATGGAGTAACCTTAAGTTTTCTATTACAAGGACATAAAAGGAAATTTACGTTTATAAGTCTATTCAATGGACTTAACAAAACTTCCTGTTCCTAGTATTATAGGTTTGAGTTTATCTAAACCTATGGCTTGTGGTATACCTGGTAATTACTTACTCTAATGCAAGCAACTTACTTTAGTAAGATGCTGAAGCATTTTCTTTCTAATGGAAATCTATAGAAGCTTCACAACTTCTTAGGTATAGATTTTATTTATCTAAGGAAAAGTCTTAACTATTTCAGAAAAGATAAAGCCATGAAAGAATTTCTTATATCAACAGTGAGAGGTCTTAGATATGCTTTTGTATGCCTTAGACCAGACACCTGCTGTTGAGTGGGAGTAATGAGTAGGTATTATATTAATCCAGGAGAAGAACATTGGAAGACAATCAAGTAAATCTTAAGATTAAGAAGAGGAACTATATTTTAGTCTATAAGGGTATGTTTAAAACTCTTAGACTACACCATATCAGATTTCGAAATTTGCCTTTGTGCTAGTAAATCTTTCTGATAAGATGGTGGATACTCTGGGGGTGGAATAGTGATTTTGGAGAAGTGTAAAAACCTATCTGAAGTCTCTAGGTCTACCAGAGAGGGACTGAATGTTAAAGCTGCAGGAAAGGTACTTATTCAGTCTAAGGAAAGTTCTATACATTTTTTTGGCATCATTCCAAATTGCCTTAAACTACTAGTGTTAATTTCCTGATTAACCAAAAGTAGTTGCCAAAGATATAGAATCCAGTATCCCAAGACAGTAGACATATAGAGAGGAATTTCACATTATCAATGATTTTGTGATTAAAGGAAGAGTAATAGTGGAGAAAAGGTTGTGGTTAATTCAACCTTTCAGATCCTATTACGAGGAGTTTACTACTATTACACTTGATTTGTATATCAAGGTGTTGAGATTATTTGAAACGCACTTTTTGTTTTATATTAGTGCAAGTGGGAGTTTGTTGGGTTTTATGCCCTAAATAAAACTCATTTCAATATAATCAGATTTACTTATTAATATAGATCAGAAATAACATTTAATGTTGCATGGTTCACATGATTTATTTCATGATTATATGTACATAATGTATAGATTCATCTGAAACCCTTTTCACATACTTGATCCTGTTTATTGTGCCGTCAACACATTGGAAAGTAAACATGACTATGTGAATAAAGTTTCCTAGATTTATCAGACACAGGGTTTTACTGATATGATAATCTACAACAAGAGTTTACTTGTATTTGGAGAAATACTATGTTCTTTCCAGAACATTGGTTAAAGTAAAGCTCAGGTTGGATGCATGGAGTATGCACCGGAAGGGACCGATATTGAACTTTGACTTAGATTTATTAAACTTACCGTAAAATCTATTCAAGTCAATATCGCCTAGTTGATCCTAGATCAAATGATCTTAATCCTGTTATGATTAGGCTCAATCTTGAAAGGCTATTCGTGTTCCTTAAACTGTTAGTTAAGCCTACTTTTAGGTCAGGGTGAAACGTACTTTTTGGGAACACGGTAGTGCAATTGAGTGGGAGCGCTAGCATAAACATGGAATCTATAGCTTCTATCTGGCGAATAGTAAGCGAAGGATGATCACCTTCGAGCTTGACCAAACGAAAATAAATGGTGGAGATCTCATTTCACATAAGTTGAAATATCATTTATACGGGGTCAAGTGTTTTAAGGATAAAATACTTAGTAGGGTGTTACGGTAATTTAATCCCTTTACTGTGTAGATCATTCATATAGAGGATAATTGATCAAATTAGGATTATAACAATGGATAACTAATGATGGGTCTATATGGTGGAACATATAGAGCATTCTATATACTGAGAGTGCAATTCTAAGTTCTATGCGTGGATTCAACGAAGAATTAATAAGCTAGTGAATTTTAGTGCTAAATTCTTGATCTACTTATTGGAAGCTCGGTTATATAGACCCATGGTCCCCCCACTAGTTGAGATAATATTGCTTGTAAGAAATAAATAATCGTTTTAAAATAAATTGTACCAAAATTAATTATTTAAATAATTAATTTCACAATTTATAATATTTTCCTATTTAATATTAGAAATAATAAGTAGTCTAGAAATAACTATCTAGAAAATATCTTATTTAACTAAGTATCTTTTCCACAAAATTTGAAAAAATATCTAATTTAAGTTGTACTAGAAAAAATCTAGAACTTAAATATTTCAAATTTAAATTTAATTAAATATCAGAAATTAAGTTGTAACCACTTAATTTGAAAATATTCTATTTTAAGTTAATATTCGAAAAGATATTAACTTAAAAAAAAATATCTAAAATATTCCATTTTAAGTTAATATTCGAAAAGATATTAACTTAAAAAATATATAAAGAATCTTAATAACCAATGCCTAAAATTCCTCAACTTAATTTTGAAATTTGAAATTCAAAAGATATTCAGATTTAAGTTGGTTAGTTGTAGATAACTAAATATCAACTTAAATAAGAATATTTAATGAAAAATTTAAATTAAGTTCCAGAAAGAATTAGATGGTTATAATTCTATATTTAATTAAATACAAGAAAATACATATAGTTTAGCTTAGAATAAAGAATTCTTTAAACTATAATTTTCTTAAATTAATTTCAAAATAAATGAAATTAATTATGTTGCTAATCAATTTTATTATGTTAAACTAGTGTAATTAACCTAGTACAGTTGTTCAAATCAGGCAAATGGGCCTTCACAATTGGGGTGGTTCATGTGAGGGGGTGCTGGATTCAGTATGTCGTACCCACTTCTATGGCTCCCAACTCTCACACAAGGCCCAAAAGAGAGGAATTTAACCTTAATAAGAACAACTGTTATTAATTGAATAAGCCCAATAACTAAATGGGCCTAAATAAATTCTATCAAGAACTATGATAATTTATTTTAGCAACAACAACCTATATGCATCTATAATAAAATTAAACACATAGGCTCACACAGGCACACTTTGGATGGGTCCTATCATGTTGCTAGGTCATACACAGATGAAAGAAGATTGTAAATAATACCTATTACAAATTATTATCTTGACCAAGGGAGCCATCAGATCATTAGATCTGGCAAAAAGTAACCATGGCTATTTGCAATCAAGTAATAATAGGTTTTTAAAACTTACACACAAGTTAAAACACATACTCCTGCAACAAGGTTAGTTGGATAGTTGGATGTAGGATTTATTTAATTTTTAAATTAAATATTTAATTTCGAAAATAATTAATTAAATAAAAAAAAATATTTCGAAAAATTTTAAAAAAATTTGAAAAAAAAATTCGAAATTTTTTAAATAAAAAAAATTTAAAAATTAAACCTACAATTTTTGAAAAATTAGGTTTCAACCAACCTAAATATCATTTCAAAAATTTGCTAATACTTTTAAATTTTAAATGTTATTTTATAAATAAAAATTAAATAAAAAATTAGAAAAGATAAATAAATATCTTTTTCAAATTTTAAATGTAATTCAAATAAATAAAATAACAAAATTTAAAAAATTAGCAAAATATCTTATATCATTTAAAAATTACATGATTATAAATATCTTATTTTTAAATTTAAAATAAGATAAGATATAATATAATTTTAAAATAAGATAGATATTTTAAGCAAGAAGATAGATACTAATTCTATTCAAATTCAAATTACACTAATATCTTGAATTAAATTTAAAAAATATTAAATTAATTCAAAATGATAATTAGAATTGAATTAGGAATAGTGATAGTATAAATACAAAACTATACCAAAAATCGGAAGTTAATTCCATGAAAAAGCATGAAAAATCGAAGAAAAACAAAAAAATTCGAAACTGTACGGACAGATTTGCGATCGCAGGAAAATATCAGCACAACCCCGATTTTTTCAAATCTTCAAAAAATCATAACTAATTCAAATAAAATCCAAATTAAGTTCTGTAAAAGGCTAACTTGCTTAATTTTGTTCATACTATCCAATAAAAATAATTCCAGAGATGAAATCGCAATTATTTTTCACGAAAATTTCACAAACATCAATCAATCATCAAATAACACTCAATACAACATGATACCATCCAAAGAACATACAAACAATCATTTTAAAGTCCAAATTTCTTTTAAGTAAATCAATTACCATGGCTCAGAGGCCAGTTGTTGGAAATTATTTTACCATGATCTTAGATCTACTCACAAGTATGTTTATTAACATCCTAAATAAGAACTTTCTAAAACGATAAATTAAACACATATAAAGTTTAAGAAACCTTACATTGGGTGCAGCGGAATTAAATGACTCCTTCCGTTCAGATATCTAGCCCTTGATTCCTTTCTGTAGCAGAGCATTATCAATATCTGAACCTGGATCTCTTTCTCTGAATCTTTGATGCTGAAACTCCTTTGCTGATGATCTTTCTTCACGATCTTCCTCACTATGATTGAGGTATCACTTGATGTGTGTGGGCACTACTCTAATCACTAAGGATTTCGAAATTCAAAGGAAGAAGAAAGAAGAAGTGGTAGCTAAAGATAGGGAGAGAGAAGGCTCAGTTTTTCTCATTCAGAAAGTGTGAGAAGAAAAGTCTAATTTTCCTGAAGCCTTCACTATCTATTTATAGCATTCCACTAGCGTTAGATTTGAATTATATGGCATTAAAATAATGAAAAAATCAACTTAAAATACTACAATAGGTGGCCGGCCAAGCATTAGTGGATTGGGCCTTGGGTTTTGCAATTTCGCAATTTTAACACCTTTTGTATCTGATTTTCACAAAAATGCCAATTTCCTAATTCAACCATTTAAATGCCAATTCTAACTATTTAATAACTATAAATAATTATTAAATAATATTGTCATTTATCATATTTATTAATTGAACCATACCAAGTATCATAATTAACAAATATGCCCCTATAAACTCTTTCTTTACAATTTCGCCCTTACTTAGTGAAAAATTCACAAATAGACATAGTCTAATTTGAGAATTATAATTGATTAATCAAAACCAATTACATGAGTCTTACAAGCAATATTATCTCAACTAGTGGGGGGACCATGGGTCTATATAACCGAGCTTCCAATAAGTAGATCAAGAATTTAGCACTAAAATTCACTAACTTATTAATTCTTCGTTGAATCCACGCATAGAACTTAGAATTGCACTCTCAGTATATAGAATGCTCTATATGTTCCACCATATAGACACATCATTAGTTATCCATTGTTATAATCCTAATTAGATCAATTATCCTCTATATGAATGATCTACACAGTAATTACCGTAACACCCTACTATGTATTTTATCCTTAAAACACTTGACCCCGTATAAATGATATTTCAGCTTATGTGAAATGAGATCTCCACCATTTATTTTCGTTTGGTCAAGCTCGAAGGTGATCATCCTTTGCTTACTATTCGCCAGATAGAAGCTATAGATTCCATGTTTATGCTAGCGCTCCCACTCAATTGCACTACCGTGTTCCCAAAAAGTACGTTTCACCCTGACCTAAAAGTAGGCTTAACTAACAGTTTAAGGAACACGAATAGCCTTTCAAGATTGAGCCTAATCATAACAGGATTAAGATCATTTGATCTAGGATCAACTAGGCGATATTGACTTGAATAGATTTTACGGTAAGTTTAATTAAATCTAAGTCAAAGTTCAATATCGGTCCCTTCCGATGCATACTCCATGCATCCAACCTGAGCTTTACTTTAACCAATGCTCTGGAAAGAACATAGCACTTCTCCAAATGCAAGTAAACTCTGTTGTAGATTATCATATCAGTAAAACCCTGTGTCTGATAAATCTAGGAAACTTTATTCACATAGTAATGTTACTTTCCAATGTGTTGACGGCACAATAAACAGGATCAACTATGTGAAAAGGGTTTCAGATGAATTTATACATTATGTACATATAATTATGAAATAAATCATGTGAACCATGCAACATTAAATGTTATTTCTGATCTATATTAATAAGTAAATCTGATTATATTGAAATGAGTTTTATTTAGGGCATAAAACCCAACAGACGATCCAATGGCAAAATGGAGAGGTTGGTTTGCATTGAGATCTGCCATGATTGTAGCAAAATCTTGAGAGACAGGAACCATGTATCCGGTTGTCTCAATAGTAGCCATTGTGCTAGCAATAACAGGGGGGATCGTAATAGGAGTGGATGTTGCAATTGTTCAGGAAGAGACATGACATTATTGATGTGAGTATTTGGATCAGAGATGATCGGGTATGGCAAAGAGGGGGATGGCTAATGAGAAGGGTTGTCAAGATCCACAACATTTCCATTATTTGGCCAAGCCGAGAAGGATGGAGGGGAACTAGATCCAATATGGCCACAGGTAAAAGAGCTATTATGGGGGTGTATGTGCCATGTAACATCCCAACGGTGTGGTTCTTGGCTGATGAAAATGTTGAATCCCAAAATCAGATGTTGGTTCATTATAAGGTTGTTCGGAGATGATTTGGTGTGTACGAGCACGAGGATTTTGAGGGGGAGCCAGGGATATGGGATTGGTAACATGAGGGCGAAGACGAGTTCGAGTACTAGCAATATAAAAGGGGTTTGAGGTTATGCGAATTTTTGCTCCTAAGGTGTGATCATATTGAAGCAAGGGTGGGGCAGAGGAAGAGTCACACTTAGCCAAAAAATCAGGGCAATGATTCACAATGTGACTAAGGGACCCACAGAAATGACAAAAGTCAGGGAGATTTTCAAAACGCAATTCCAACCAAACAGGGGCAGCCATGCCTTGGAAAGGGAACCGGTTCCATGGCGAAGAGGTTGAGTGACATCAATTTCAATACGGACCCCAAGTTTCCTTGAGAGAGGCAGTGTCAACCTCAATGAAACGTCCCAAAACTTCCCCAAGTTTCCTAGCAAGAGCTCTAGAACGTTTAAGAAAGGGGATACTCGAAACTTGGATCCCGAAGGGAGTTGAAGTGAGCATATCGGCTGTGATAACAGAACCAGCTTCGAGAGGTGACATTACAATAAGCTTATAGTCAAAGTGCCATGGCTGTATAATGAGAACACGCCTACGGTCACCGAAACACTCGAATTCGACCGTGAAAAAATTCGGTTCTTTTTCAAGGATATTGATAGAAAAACGCTCAGGCCACATTTCACTTAGATGCTTTTTTAAAGCCTAGGGATTTAAATGACGAGTGGTCAGAAGCTTGACAGCGAGAAAAGCAGAAGGCTCTTCTCGATTTTCATATTCAGGCAACTCAGAGGGTTCAGAGAAAGAGTGGATTTTTGTTTCAATTTTAGTAAGGTTGAGATTTGTAGAAAGTGTATTGGTCAGGTCTTCCATGCTAGCAATTGATAGTGACCAAGCAAAGTGGGATACTGAAAGGGGATCAGGAGGATATGCTATTTGAGGATGATGTTCGTGTAAAATTAGTACCTGATGTAAAGCCACACTTTGCCTTTTATAGTAGGGACAAGCATTGATCAGTATCTCCAAGAGGGAACTCCCAGAAGGGAATAAATTCCTCATGTCAGACAGGGTAATGATATAAAAGAAAATAGCAGTGGCTCCTAATTCGAATCTAGGGGTTCTAGGGCGAGTATAGAGGTCACCTAAAGGGGTAGGACTAATGATTTCCCAAGGAGGCGCAGAGGGGGGTGGATTTCCTAATTTAGTATCAACTAAGGCAAAGTGGAGGAGTAAATAGGGATGTTTAATGTAGAGGGATAAATGCAGAAATGATGATAAACCCAAGTGGTAATGAACAGATGGGACACAAAGTGAGAAGTAATGGTTGAGGTGAGAGTTACCTGTTTTAGGGAAGAAAGATGCAATGAAAGCTTTGTTGGGTTTTATGCCCTAAATAAAACTCATTTCATATAATCAGATTTACTTATTAATAAAGATCAGAAATAACATTTTATGTTGTATGATTCACATGATTTATTTCATGATTATATGTATATATTGTATGAATTCCTTTTAATTCCAGAACATATGAGTTTGTTAAGATTATAGTGTTGTCAGCACAGTGGAATATAATCTTAATAATATGTTCAAAAGTTTGTTCCATGATTTGTCAGAACACTGGATTTAGACTGACATGGTATAATCAGCGATAGGTATTCTTGTTGGGTTTTATGCCCTAAATAAAACTCATTTCAATATAATCAGATTTACTTATTAATATAGATCAGAAATAACATTTAATGTTGCATGGTTCACATGATTTATTTCATGATTATATAATGTATAAATTCATCTGAAACCCTTTTCACATACTTGATCCTGTTTATTGTGCCGTCAACACATTGGAAAGTAAACAGGACTATGTGAATAAAGTTTCCTAGATTTATCAGACATAGGGTTTTACTGATATGATAATCTACAACAGAGTTTACTTGCATTTGGAGAAGTGCTATGTTCTTTCCAGAGCATTGGTTAAAGTAAAGCTCAGGTTGGATGCATGGAGTATGCATCGGAAGGGACCGATATTGAACTTTGACTTAGATTTAATTAAACTTACCGTAAAATCTATTCAAGTCAATATCGCCTAGTTGATCCTAGATCAAATGATCTTAATCCTGTTATGATTAGGCTCAATCTTGAAAGGCTATTCGTGTTCCTTGAATTGTTAGTTAAGCCTACTTTTAGGTCAGGGTGATACGTACTTTTTGGGAACACGGTAGTGCAATTGAGTGGGAGCGCTAGCATAAACATGGAATCTATAGCTTCTATCTGGCGAATAGTAAGCGAAGGATGATCACCTTCGAGCTTGACCAAACGAAAATAAATGGTGGAGATCTCATTTCACATAAGCTGAAATGTCATTTATACGGGGTCAAGTGTTTTAAGGATAAAATACATAGTAGGGTGTTACGGTAATTTAATCCCTTTACTGTGTAGATCATTCATATAGAGGATAATTGATCACATTAGGATTATAACAATGGATAAATAATGATGTGTCTATATGGTGGAACATATAGAGCATTCTATATACTGAGAGTGCAATTCTAAGTTCTATGCGTGGATTCTACGAAGAATTAATAAGTTAGATAATTTTAGTCCTAAATTCTTGATCTACTTATTGGAAGCTCGGTTATATAGACCCATGGTCCCCCCACTAGTTGAGATAATATTGCTTGTAAGACTCGTGTAATTGGTTTTGATTAATCAATTATAATTCTCAAATTAGACTATGTCTATTTGTGAATTTTTCACTAAGTAAGGGCGAAATTGTAAATAAAGAGTTTATAGGGGCATATTTGTTAATTATGATACTTCGTATGGTTCAATTAATAAATATGATAAATGACAATATTATTTAATAATTATTTATAGTTATTAAATAGTTAGAATTGGCATTTAAATGGTTGAATTAGGAAATTGGCGTTTTTGAGAAAATCAGATACAAAAGGTGTTAAAATTGCAAAATTGCAAAAAGCAAGGCCCAATCCACTAAGTGCATGGCCGGCCACCTTAGTAGGTATTTTAAGTTGATTTTTTCATTATTTTAATGCCAAATAATTCAAACCTAACCCTAGTGGAATGCTATAAATAGATAGTGAAGGCTTCAGGAAAATTACACTAAATTTTCTACACTTCTGATTCAGAAAAACTGAGCCTTTCTCTCTCCCTATCTTTAGCTGCCACTTCTTCTTTCTCTTCCCTCTTGAATTTCGAAATCCTTAGTGTATGAGTAGTGCCCACACACAGCAAGTGATACCTCAATCATAGTGAGGAAGATCGTGAAGAAAGATCATCAGCAAAGGAGTTTCAGTATCAAAGATTCAGAGAAAGAGATCCAGGTTCAGATATTGATAATGCTCTGCTACAGAAAGGAATCACGGGCTAGATATCTGAACGGAAGGAGTCATATTATTCCGCTGCACCCAATGTAAGGTTTCCTAAACTTTATATGTGTTTAATTTATCGTTTTAGAAAGTTCATATTTAGGATGTTAATAAACATACTTGTGAGTAGATCTAAGATCCTGGTAAAATAATTTCCAACAATTCTTACACCTTGGAAAAGTGTTATGTCCTTTCTAGGACATTGGCAAAGTTTACCAGTATCGGATGTATAGAGTATACATCGGAAGGGACCGATATTGAACTTTGATTAGATATATTACAATTTACCGTAATATGTATTCAATTCAATATCACCTGTTGATCCTAGATCAAATGATCTTAATCCTGATATGGTTAGGTTCAATCTCAAGAGTGTTATTCGTGTTCTTTGATTTGTTAAGTTAAGCCTACTTTTGGGTCAGGGTGATACTTACATTTTGGGAACACGGTAATGCAATTGAGTGGGAGCGCTAACATAAATATGGAATCTATAGCTTCTATTTGGTAAATAGAAGTAAAGGATGATTTCCTTCGAGCTTAACCAAACGAAGATAAATGGTGGAGATCTCATTTCACTTAGGTGAAATATCATTTATACAGGGTTAAGTGTTTTAAGGATAAAATACATTGAAGGTGTAGCGGTAACAGTAGTGCTTTTTCAATGTAGATCATCTATATAGAGGATCATTTTTCACATTAGGGTTATAACAATGGATAACTAATGAGGTGTCTATATCATGGAACATATAGAGCGTTCTATATGACTGAGAGTGCAATTCCAAGTTCTAAGTGTGGATTCAATGAGGAATTAATAAGTTAGGGAATTTACTTGGTAAATTCGGTTCGACTTATTGGAAGCTCGGTTATATAGACCCATGGTCCCCATACTAGTTGAGACCATACTGCTTGTAAGACTCAGTTAATTGATTTTAATTAATCAATTATAATTCTAAAAGTTAGACTATGTCTACTTTATAAATTCTCACAGTTTAAGGATGAAATTGTAAAGAAAAGGGTTTCTAGGTTTAATTATTAATTAAGAGACCTTGCATGTCTAATTAATAATTATTTTAAATGACAATATTATTTAATAATCTATTTTAGTTACTAAATAATTAGTTTTGGCATTTAAATGATTAGAATTGGAAAAATAGCATTTTTGGAGAAATAGAAATAAAATTGAGGAAACTGCAAAATCCAAGTGACGCCCATGAAACCCTATGGCCGGCCACATGGTTTGCTTGTTTCCCAATTCTTATTTTCAATTTTAATTGCCATGTAATTGCTAATCAAAGCCTAGCAAAAATAGGAAAGTGGTGGATCACACTAAATAAGGCAGTTAATTGATTACACAGTAATTAAGGAAACTGTTTTATTTGGAAAGTTGTGCTCTCCCTTTTCCCTATATAAAGCAACCCTTGTTCTCTTCTCTTGCATGTCTTTGTATGCTTCATAAGCCACGAAATTAAGAGAGAAAAATAGAGAGAAATTTCGAAATCCTTGTGAGACGAGTAGTGCCCACACACATCAAGTGGTATCTCAATCATAGTATGTAAGACTATGGAATTTCTGCATCAAAGAAGGAGAAAAGAAGATCCAGGTTCAGATCTTGGTGATGCTCTGCTACAGAAAGGAATCAAGGGCTAGAGATCTGAACGGAAGGAGTCATATTATTCCGCTGCACCCACTGTAAGGTTTTCTAACTTTATATGTGTTTAATTTCATTGTTTTAGAATTCGTTGTTAATCCAACATACTTGTTAGTAAATCTAAATCCTGGTAAAATAATTTCCAACAAGCTTCCCCCGTGAGATAACTTTCAGCTTCACCATTAATTCTGGAAGGGCTGACTCCTTCCCACCGCCACTAGGAATGGAAAACCTTGGACGGACAAAAACGCCGATGAACGGCAACAACGACAACAGGCAACGAAACATCAAGAACCCTAGAGAAGCTTCTTTCAAAGAGAGAAGGGAAGAACTATCCAGAAGTTTTTCATATTATTTTATTTATATTCATCCAGATTTTGTACACAAGGGCTGCCATAGCAGCGACCATCACCTTCTACTTGATTTTATTTAACTTCAATTAGGTTAGCCACTTGATGAGCTTGGCCAAGTCTGCAATATTTGTTCTTCGAGCTAACCAATCTTTAATTTCAATTAAACATCTTAGACTAAATTGACAATCAAAACATAAATGTTCAATAGTTTCATCATGATTGCCATAATCTTGCCTTCGTTGGAAGTTTTTGTAAAACTGCTAGCCACTTAATAAAATATTTTTTAGGCATTAACCGGTTCCATACTGTTGAGGTCCAATGAACTTTATTCTGCTCCCCAACTAGTATAATGTATTCTTATTTGATGTTATGTATCCACCTCATCCATAGGTTATCTTGTTTGGATGCAATTGCCCATACATACTTTCCAATTACAGTCATGCTCCATAAAATAATTCTTCTAAAACTACGATCCTTTTTTTTTTTTTTTCGATTTGCACATTTCCTCCCATGATACATATCTTGGCCCCAAGTAATCAAATATTCCTTTCCATAAAAATACTCTACACGCTAAGTTAACTCTTTTTAGGATCTTTTTTGACAAGATCATAATTTCAGCCCAATAATTAAGTATGTTTAGAAATCATCACAGAGTTAATCAATGTCACCCTACCAATAAAGAAAAGATTTTTAGAGCTCTATTTGTTGAATCTTTTAGTCCTTTTTTCGATCAAAACTTCAGCTCTAGCACTCGTGAAACACCTGGTTACTGTGGGAATGCCCAACTATTTGAATGGAAGATATATTCTTGTGAATCCTGATACATTCAATACTCGTTGAATTTCAAAATATTGCTTCCCACAAAAAAAGAAGGCAAATTTTGCCTCACTCGGTTGGAGGCCAGAGGTTTTGGAAAATAACTTCAGTCCTTGAAATAACATGTATATGGCCTTATAATCACTGTGGCAATATAATAACACATCATCTGCGAAGCTTAATTAATTTAGTTACAAGTCCTTATATCTTTCATGGTATTGAAATCCCTCCTTCCTTCCTATTTTTATCATTATTCTTGAGAGGTATTCCATTCCAAGAATAATTAATAAAGGAGAAATTGGTTCACCTTGTCATAGACAACGCTTAGCCTCAAAAAATCCATGTAGAGAACCATTAAAAAATAAGCTAAACCTCGGGGTTCAGAGACATGGCATAACCATTCGGATGAACTCAGGAGAGAAGTGTAAAGCATCCAATATCTCAGTACTAATACAACTAAAAGGAAGGTATGTCATTACTCGCTATCACAAGGGGCCAAACCTCTATAACAAATTTGTGTCACTACTACAATGTGGGCCTTTAGAGGCTTTTTTTTTTCAACCAAATTTATAAAAAGGAAAACTAAAGGGTGTGAAAATACCCGCCTAGTTCGAAATTGACATTTAGAGGCGGTATTTTGATAAAAATTGTAGGTATAGAAATTAATAATACTTATGCCGTCAGTTGGGGGATGAGAATTTTTTAGCTGGTATTATTACACATATGACATCGATTATTAGGGAAATAACCGACGCCATAGGTGCACACGTGTCAGTAAACTGGGCACCTATGGCATCAGTTATTTCCTAATAACCGACGCTGTAGGTAGTATATATACACTATCAAGGCTTCGTCTTCCCCACTTCGACCTTCTTCCTCATACACAATAAACAGTAGCCATAGCAGCCACCATACCCACGAAAAAACCCTCACCAACCACCCATAAAAAACCCTCATTCTCCCTCATTTCTTTACTATTTTTCCCATTTTTATTTTAAAATCTTCTATTTTCAATACCTAAACCTATACTATAAAAAAGTTTGGTTTTTTCCCCTCTATCACTATAACTGAACCTATTAAAAAAAGGTGGCAGTATAACTCCGGCCACCGATTTTGGTGGAGAAAACGTTGAATCTCAACGTCTATTAAGGTATAAATATGATTTCTATTTATTTTATTAATGTACATTGCTTTATTTTTTCGTTTTTGTAAATTTTTATTGGGATTTTTCTATTTTATTAATATTATGTTGTTGTGTGTGCATGGTGGCCGATTTTTTGTCGCAATTTTTCGCCGAATTGCGTTTATAAGGTAAATATTTATTAACTTAATATATAATATAAACGTATATATTTTGTATTTTATTGAATATGTGTTTATATATATATTGTGCGTATATATATTGTGTATATATTATATGTGTAAATTGTGTAATTGTATTGTATATATATTTATTATTAATAAGAATGAGGTAGTAGGGATTTAATTAGTTTAGAAATAAAGTTTTTAAAATTATGTTAGTGTGATATATAATTGATTATATATGTATATGTATATGTTATTTTTTTCAAAAATTAAGCTATAGAATTTAGTAACTAGTATTTTGTTATATTTTTTAATAACTAGTAAGTAATTAAATAATTAAAATTCTAATTTCGTTGTATTTCATTATATTGTAGGTTGTGAGCTAATTTTTGAGGTTCGACATATTTCGATATTGATCGGATTTTAACTTGCTATAGGTATATACATTCACTAACTTTTTTGTTATTATAATTAATTATCAATGCATGCTTAGTGGAGTTTGAATATCTTAAATATTCATTCGTAGTGAAGTAGGTTCTGTGAATACATGTACTGCAGTCGAATGGGTGGATAAATTTTGTATTGCTAATATTATTTTGTTTGTTTTGTATTATTTTATTTGTTTTGTTTGTTACTTTAGGAATTTTTAAAATTTTTAGGAATGTTTAATTACAGTCATTATGCTTTCAAAATTTTGGTAGAATTAGAATTAATTTTACAAAAAAAAATAATAATAAATATTGAAGGAAAAATATATAACACAAATAACTAGTTAATTACTCGCTAGTTGTAAGAAACTAGGTGACAAAACACATTTATATAAAATTTTCAATTATAAATGAAAAACCAACCAAATGAATGGATTCACTTTAGGAAAAGTCATTCCAATTCTACCTCTATTCCAATCAACTAAACACTACCCTAGTTAGTTAATTACAACTTATACAACTTAATAAAAAAACAAACTAAAATAAGCATTATAGTAATATATAAATTAATATGAATTAATTGTGAAAAACTTAGTTAGTAACATTGTGTAAGTAGTAACTAGTTATAATTAGTTACTAAATACTGATTTTTTTTTGTTAGGATATTTGTTATGGATAAATCATGGATGTGTGAGGAGAGAGACACACTACGATTTCAAGTAGGGTTCGATGTATTTTTAGAGTTTACCTTAAAGAATTCTAAAAATCCTGAACGTATTCATTGTCCGTGTATAGATTGTTGTAATGGATCTAAAGAAAATATTACAATGATTAAGGACCATGTGTATTTACGAGATTTTAATAGAAATTATACTACTTGATATTGGTATGGCGAATATTTAGCTGATGATCCATATCCATTAATTAGGAAAGCAGGGGGTAGATAATATGGAGGGTAATGATTTCGATGTTCATCCATTTGACTTGCTTAATGAAGCACATGAGGAATTTCTTAATGATCCTAAAAATTCAATAATTTTCTAAGTGATGTAGATAAACCCCTGTTCGATGGTTGTAAAAACTAAGATTACCAACAATGGTAAAGTTTTACAACAACAAAGCAGAAAATAGAGTGAGTGATAAATATTTTACTCAATTTTTAGTCGCTTTTAAAGATATCTTTCTATTTAACAACTGCTTCCCAAAATCTACATATGAAGTGAAAAAAACTTTAAATTCCATAGGATTGAAGTATGAAAAAATTCATGCATATCTGAACAATTGCATTTTATATCGTAAGGAATATACAGACATGGATTATTGATTGACTTGTGGTTTATCCCGTCATAAAGTAAACAAGAGTAAGGAGAATAGGAAACTTATCCCCCAAAAAGTGATGTGGTACATGCCTTTGATTCTGCGACTGAAACGATTATATCGTAGTGCAGAATATTCTGAAAATTTGATTTGGCATGAGAACAAGAGAGTTAAAGATGGAAAACTAAGACATCCTGCAGATTCCCAAGCTTGAAAAAAAGTAAACTACATAAATCCTGAATTCAAATCTGAACCAAGACATATTCGTCTCAGTCTGTCTGCGGATGGAGTAAATCCATATAGTTCTCTAAGTAGTCGTCATAGTTCTTGGCATGTCTTCCTTGTTATGTACAATCTTCCTCCCTAGTTAGTGATGAAGAGGAAATTTAATAGGCTTTCTTTAATTATATCAGGCCCGCAACATCCCGCAGATAATATCGATGTATATTTGGAACCATTGATTGATGATTTAATAAAATTGTATGAGAATGGTGTTCAGGCTTGTGATAGTTTTTAAAAAGAATTCTTTAATCTGAAAGCAATGTTATTGTGGACTGTCAGTGATTTTCCAGCTTACAATAATTTATCAGGCTTAAGCACAAAAGGTTACGAAGGTTGTCTGATTTATTGCACTAACACATGGGCTCGTCGCTTGGCAAATGGACACATGATGCGTTATATGGATCACAAACGGTACTTGCCTACAAATCATCCTGATAGACGAAAGAAGAAAGCATTCGATGGTACTGAAGATGAAGATATGGCTCCTTTGTCACTGTCAGGGGAACGAATTCTCCAACAAGTAGAACTTGTAGATTTTAAGTATGGAAAGATGCAAAAAAATAAGAAACAAATGTTTGTTTTTAAAGAAATTCAATCTTTTTTCATCTATCATATTGGAAAAGTTTACTGGTTCGATATTGTTTGGATGTCATGCATATTGAAAAAAATGTGTGCGAGAGTATTATCGGTACGTTACTTGATATTCCTGGCAAAACTAAGGATGGTTTTTATACTCGTTTAGATCTTGTTAAAATGGGTATATGACAATCTCTAGCACCTAAGAAGAAAGGTGAACGATTATATTTGCCTCCTGCTTGTTTCACTTTGTCCAAAAAGGAAAAATAAATAGTTTGCAAATCATTTTCAAATATGAAAGTACCTGATGGTTACTCGTCTAACATCAAAAACTTAGTAAATGAGGCTGAATTGAAACTAATGGGTATGAATACACATGATTGCCATGCATTAATGCAACATCTACTTCCAATCGCCATTAGATCAGTCTTGCCAATAAATGTTCGAGAGTGTTTGATACATGTTTGCATTTTCTTTAATAAGTTATGCGAGAAGGAAGTAGAACTAGATAAGTTAGATGTATTACATGAACATGTAGTCAAAATATTGTGCAACCTCGAAAGTTTTTCCGCCATCTTTTTTCGACATCATGATACATTTAATAGTTCATCTAGTGAGAGAAGCAAGGTTGTGTGGGCTGGTTTGAGCGAGATGGATGTATCCATTTGAAAGAAATATGAAGGTACTTAAAAGTTATGTGCATAACCATTATCGGGCAGAAGCCTCTATGGTTGAGTGTGTTGGAAATTATTCTACCAGGATCTAGATTTACTAACAAGTATGTTGGATTAACAACCTAATATGAATTCTAAAACAATGAAAATAAACACTTATAAAGTTAGAAAACCTTACAGTGGGTGCAGCGGAATAATATGACTCCTTCCGTTCAGATCTCTAGCCCTTGATTCCTTTCTGTAGCAGAGCATCACCAAGATCTGAACCTGGATCTTCTTTTCTCCTTCTTTGATGCAGAAATTCCATAGTCTTCCATACTATGATTGAGATACCACTTGATGTGTGTGGGCACTACTCATCTCACAAGGATTTCGAAATTTCTCTCTATTTTTCTCTCTTAATTTCGTGGCTTTTCTTCCATACAAGAGAAGAGAGCAAGGTTCCTTTATATAGGGAAAAAGGAGAGCACAACTTTCCAAATAAAACAGTTTCCTTAATTACTGTGTAATCAATTAACTGCCTTATTTAGTGTGATCCACCACTTTCCTATTATAGCTAGGCTTTGATTAGCAATTACATGACAATTAAAAAATAAAAATAATAATTGGGAAACACAAAGGGAGTGCTCGGCCCATAGAGGGAAATGGGCCTCACTTGGATTTTGCTGTTTCCTCAATTTTATTTCAATTTCTCCAAAAAAGCTATTTTTCCAATTCTAATCATTTAAATGCCAAAACTAATTATTTAATAACTAAAATAGATTATTAAATAATATTGTCATTTAAAATAATTATTAATTAGACATACAAAGTTTCTTAATTAATAATTAAACCTAGAAACCCTTTTCTTTACGATTTCATCCTTAAACTGTGAGAATTCATAAAGTAGACATAGTCTAACTTTTAAAATTATAATTGATTAATTAAAATCAATTAACTGAGTCTTACAAGCAGTATGGCCTCAACTACTATGGGGACCATGGGTCTATATAACCGAGCTTCCAATAAGTCGAACTGAATTTACCAAGTAAATTCCCTAACTTATTAATTCCTCATTGAATCCACACTTAGAACTTGGAATTGCACTCTCAGTCATATAGAAACGCTCTATATGTTCCACGATATAGACACGCCATTAGTTATCCATTGTTATGACCCTAATGTGATCAATGATCCTCTATATAGATGATTTACACTGTACAGGGATTAAATTACCGTAACACCCTACAATGTATTTTATCCTTAAAACACTTAACCCTGTATAAATGATATTTCACCTAAGTGAAATGAGATCTCCACCATTTATCTTCGTTTGGTTAAGCTCGAAGGAAATCATCCTTTACTTCTATTTGCCAAATAGAAGCTATAGATTCCATATTTATGTTAGCGCTCCCCCACTCAATTGCATTACCGTGTTCCCAAAATGTACGTATTGCCCAGACTAAAAATTAGGCTTAACTAACAAATCAAAGAACACGAATAATACTATTGAAATTGAGCCTAACCATATCAGGATTTCGATCATGTGATCTAGGATCAACTTATGATATTGAATTGAATAGATGTTTACGGTAAGTTTCAAAATCTAATTCAAAGTTCAATATCGGTCCATTCCAATGTATACTCCATACATCTGATACTGGTAAACTTTGCCAATGTCCTGGAAAGGACATAACACTTTTCCAAGGTGTAAGAATACCTATCGCTGATTATACCATGTCAGTCTAAATCCAGTGTTCTGACAAATCAGGGAATCAACTTTTGAACATATAATAAAGATTATATTCCACTGTGCTGACAACACTATAATCTTTAACCAACTCATATGTTCTGGACTTAAAAAAGAATTCATACATTATATACACATATAATCATGAAATAAATCATGTGAACCATGCAACATAAAATGTTATTTCTGATCTTTATTAATAAGTAAATCTGATTATATGAAATGAGTTTTATTTAGGGCATAAAACCCAACAAACTCCCACTTGCACTAATATAAAACAAAAAGTGCATTTCAAATAATCATTAACACCTTGATATACCAATCAAGTGTAATAGTAGTAAACTCCTCGTAATGGGATCTGACAGGTTGAATTAAACACAACCTCTTCTCCACCATTACTCTTCCTTAATCACAAAATCCTTGATAATGTGAAATTCCTCTCTATATGTTTACTCTTTTGGGATACTGGATTCTATACATTTGGGCAACTACTCTTTTGTTATACAGGAAGTAACCCTGGTAGTTAAGGCAAGTTGGAACACTGCCACAAATGTATAGAACTTTCCTTAGACTGAAAAAGTATCTTTCCTGCAACTTTTAACATTCAGTCTCTTTCTGGTAGACCAAGAGATTTCAGATAGGTTTTTACACTTCTCCAAAATCACTACTCCACCCCCAAAGTAATCACCATCTCATCAGCAGACTTTCTAGCACACAAGCAAGTCTCAAAATCTGATGTGGTGTAGTCTAAGAGTTTCAAAACCACCCTTATTGACTAACATAGAGTTCCTCTTCTTAATCTTAAAATTTACTTGATTGTCTTCCAATGTTCCTCTCCTGGATTAATCTGATACCTACTCATTACTCCCACTCAACAGTAGGTGTCTGGTCTAAGGCATACTAAAGCATATCTGAGACCTCTTACTGTTGATTTAAGAAATTCTTTCATGGCTTTATCTTCTCTGGAATAGTTGAGACTTTTCCTTAGATAAATAAAATCTATATCTAAGAAGTTGTGAAGCTTCTATAGATTTCCATTGGAAAGAAAATGCATCAACATCTCATGCTTGCATTAGAGTAAGTAATTTCCAGGTATACCACAAGCCATAGGTTTAGATAAACTCAAACCTACAATACTAGGAACAGGAAGTTTTGTTAAGTCCATTGAATAGACTTATGAACGAAAATTTCCTTTCATGTCCTTGTAATAGAAAACTTTAGGTTACTCCATGTGAATGGATCAAACCATAGTTCTATTGGCTTTCTTCTTAGTTTCTTATCTTGACAATCCATTACTTGTTTAAACTCACAATGGATTTTAATCACTAGTGTCTTCCAAGTTATAAGAAGGTGAGTTCCTAGAAACTCTCCCACTACAACAAGGTACCGTGAACTATGTCAAAGAAAACTAAATGGTATAGACCTCTTCAGTTGTGTTAAGACAACAGAGGCAATGGGATCATCTTGTAAAATAAGATGATAGAACACTTTTGGAATCAAGAAAAAATTATCTCCTTTATTTGCTACTTTATTTTCAGACTTAGTCATTTTCTTAGAAAATTAGTATTTGTTTAAACAAACACTTTCTTATCTAATGACTATGGGATGCTCCACCCCTAATCACTTAGAATAGCTAACAAACATGCAAACCAAGGTTAGCAGTTCTAGCTTTTCTTAAGATTTCGATTAGGTCATCCATGAATCTAGTAATGATTTACATTAAGTATACAATCATTACATCATTCTGAAATTTTATTTCCATAGAAGGATTTTGGCAACGACTAGTAACTAATCATCAATATGCAACTCGAATTTCTGGGGAGGTAAGTTTGGATATTATTCAAAATCAAATTAATGATCTTTGAACTGCATATCTACTAACTTTTTCTCCACCCCTATCAGTTCGCAAGATCTTTAACCACTTACCTTCACCATTGCTAGAAATTCATGAAATTTTTCAAACATTTCAAATTTCTTTTGCATAAGGTAAAATCTAGAGTGATCGTTTTAAAAATAAAACGAAAACTCATATCCACCCCTGAATGTACATCCATCTGCGAATGAGATGAAATTACTTTCAGTGGATATAGGCATATTAACTCTTTGCAGAGAATGATCTTGTCAAAACCACTATGAACAAGATACAAATGCCTTAGATTTATAAAATATGTGGTTGTATCTTTTGATGACTTAAGTTTAGTTACATCAAAGAGTTCTTAGAATAGTGCAAGTGGATTCTGGTCACAGAATACTAAACTCATACAGTTTAAATCCATTGAGAGAAAATGGTTATGAAACACTTGTGAAAGTGTAACTGTGTAATTAGTAATTCTTTCTTGGACCACCACTACTAATCTAACTCTATGATTTGCCTATACAAGTAGGAGATATCTAAGATTGAGAATTTATATCATTTAGGGATAGAATTCCGGGAATATAATCATATGCGTCATCTAATTTCTTAAGAGAAAATAAGACTTTATATGATTTATAGACCATTCATCCAATGATATGTCATTAAGCTAATTCGAAATGAATAAGCTAAGAGGAATTAGGATAATTTCGTTTTAAATAAGAATCCAACGATGCTCCGATTAGCGAGAGTCAAAGTAATCTTATTTATACAATCTTCTTGTTTCATATTGTAAAACACTAGTCTAAGGTGTCATCAATTGATGAACAGCTAGATGTTGCATATACAATATTTATCTTTCGAGATCTAACACTATTATGTTAGTCTAATGGTGAAAATCCATTAGGGATTTATCTCATTAGAAAAACAAATCAAGTTAGACCAACAATGAAGATTCGAAATTAAACTACAATTTAATAACAGAAAATAACATGGTTCAATACAAATTCATACACAATTCAGAAATTATGAAGCACATAGCAAGTAGGAATGACAAGTGAAAATACTAAAACATACAATCCTAAATAATTTCCAAGGTTTTCAACAAACTGATATCAGTGTCCCGTTTAGGCGAGAGTCAAAGCTACCATTCATTGAATAGAGTTGTCAGCTCATCTAAAATGATCAACATTCTAGCAACCTTTTATTCGATCAAGATTGGAATCCGCGTTGTCCCGTTTAGGCGAGAGTCAAGGCTATTCTATCTTATGAGCTTCCACCATTGTTTCATATTCTTGCAAGTCTTATACAGTCGCCACCATTAGGGTGGTCATAAACTATATAAAAAACTTACAAGATTACTTATCTTTCGAGATTAAACGGTGCTAACTTGCTAATGAACGTTCCTCCATTAGGGAGGATTACTCACTAAAACAATAGCTATGTAAAACCAACAATGGAGATCGAATATCCTTATAATAAAGCTCATTATTTAATGAAGGGTTGTATTTTCTTCTAATATTTATTTTAATCCATTTATTTTAAATATATATTTATTTAATTAAAATTTCCAATTTAGAATGAAAAATTCTAAATATAAATTTTAATTTAATATTTATAAATTATACTTAGATGGATATGAATAACGTGAATTATTTTCATCTTAGTAATAATTTCCATAAATATTTAGAAAATTATTCAATTTAAGTTGTTTCAAAATTAATTTAAATTAATTTACAACTCAAATTTAATTTTCTATAAATATATATTGCATTTCGAAAATGCTTTAAAATAAAATAAAAATAAATCCTGGAAAATTACTCTAATTTTATGTTGCCCAAAATTAATAAAATTAATTTTCAACAAAAAAATATAATTTTCCTATTTAATTAAATATCTAAGAAAAATTTCAAATATTTAAGTATCATGATTAAAAAATCAACTTAAATATTAATTTTCTATTTAATTAAATACACTAGAAAAATACTTCAAGCAAAACAGATAATAACTATCTAGACTTTTCATAGACTAATTAATTCAATTTCTAATTATTATATATTTTAGTTCATTTATTTTAATTAACCATCAAATGAAAAAGTCACTGATTTAAGTTGGTCCAAAATTAAATAAATAATTTTCAACTTTAATCTATTTTTCAAGTAAAATTCGAAATTTCTACATTAAAGAAATGTAATTTCGAAATTTTGGGAAATGATTAATAAAATAAAATAAAATATATTCTGAAAATTATTCAAACTTAAGTTATTCTGAAATAAGATTCCAAACTTAAAATAATTTTCAACTTTAATTAAATAACATGAAAATAACAATATCAAAGTATCATGATGAAAATCAACTTAGATATTGAATTTTCAATTTAATTAAATGTATTAAATTCAAGAAACAAATAATTAAGTAAAGAGGAAACTTAATTATTAATTCTAGTTTAATACTAGGAAAATATTCTAAACTTAGATTGTACCAAAATTAATTATGAGACAATTAATTTCACAATCAATGATATTTTCCTATTTAATATTAGAAATAATAACTAGTACTAGAAATAACTGTCTAGAATATATCATTGACTAAGTGTTTTTCTAAAATTAACTTTAAAATATTACAATGAAAAATAAATTTCATATATTTTAAAAGTTAATTATGTTGCTAATTCAATTTTAATTAGGTTAGACTAATATAATTAACCTAATACAATTATTTAAATAAGGCAAATGGGCCTTCACAATTGGGGTAGTTCATGTGAGGGGGAGCTGGGTTCAGTATGTCGTACCCACTTCTAAGGCCCCCAACTCTCACACAAGGCCCAAAAGAGAGGAATTTAACCTTAAAATAAACAATTGTTATTCATTGAATAAGCCCAAATCTAATTGGGCCTAAATAAATTTCCTTATGTCAAAATTTATTTTAGCAACCTAGTCCATTTACTTAGTAAAAACTTAAATGGGCTCCCTATATGTATCTAAGCCCAAAAGCAAACATATAGGCTCACACAGGTCAAATGATTTGGATGGACCCTATCATGTTACTAGGTTTACACAGATGAAAGAAGTACAAAATTTACCTGTTACAAATTATTTATAAGATCTATCGTCAATTGGACTATGATTAAAATCAGATCAATGGATCATGATCTGTCACCAAGTTAATCATAGCAATTTAGATCAGATAAATAATAGGTTTGTTAAAAAGTTTTGAATAAACAATATTAAATAAACAAACATTGTCCATGTAACAGATGTGAAAACAAGATATTAATATAATTAAATTATTATTCTTAAACTAACCAAATAAAGGAAACTAATTTTAAAATATCTAGGTTTATTTGAATCAAATTAAATATCTAATAAGATCAATGATTTGAAAGGAAAGAATCTCCAATATCACTTTCAGATCTTATAATTTAATAAAATAAACCAATTTTAAAATAGATTTGGTTAAATAATAATTACCATAATTATATGTCAAAATATCTCAAATTAAGCAATATTCAAATCTCTACAAAAATATCTATGTTATTTAAATATTTAAGATATGATTTATAAATTTCTAATCAAGAAAAAATGATATAAAAAAAATATCATTTTTATACTTATAATTTATAAATAATTAAATATTTAACAAAATAACAAATTTTTGAATTTGAAAAAACATTATGGTAAGTATATCTATAAAAATATCTATGTTAATTTCAAATTTATTAATTATTTAATTTGCCATATAAGATAATTTTAATATAATATTTTAAATAAAAAGACAAAGCTATCTTTTAATTTAAAATATCTTAAATATCAAAATATCCAATCTTATAATTAAATAACAAATAAATATTAAAGAAGTTAACAAATTTTTAAATCTTACCATAATAGGAAATATTTAAAAATTGGAAACAATCCAAAATAGAAATATTTAAAATTGGAAAAAATTCCAAATTGAAAATATTTAAAATTGGAAACATTTCAATTTAGAAATATTTAAAATAGGAAAAATAAATTTTGGGATACAATCCCATGAAAAAATTAGATTTTTTGGGAAAAAATCCCAAAAATCGCAATTTTGGGAAAGTGGCTGCATGCAGCAGCCCAGGAGGCTGCAAGCATCCTGTCTACGCGCGCGGACGAGGGAGGGGCGCCGAGAAAACTCGGCGCTTGCAGGGTCTTCGACCGAGAAGCCTCGGTCAGCTGCAGGGTGCACACCGGCGTGAGGCTCGTCACACGCGCACTCATGGGGGGCTGATCCGAGTGCCTGGTGCTCACGATTGAGCACCCTTGCATACCCGAAATCCCGATTTTCGAAAATTCATAACTTTCTCAATTTTTATCGGAATCGAGTTCCGTAAAAAACAAAATTGCTTAATTTTTCACAAGGAATCCAAATAAAATATTTTCAAAAATTGAAAAAATATTTTTCATGGAAAAGGAAACTGTACAACATCAACATTCATCAAACAACACATAAACCAACATGAAACCATCCAAATCAACACAGAAACATGCATTCATCGTTTTAATTCATATTACATGAAAGTAAATCATTACCATGGCTCTGGTGCCAGTTGTTGGAAATTATTTTACCAGGATCTAGATTTACTAACAAGTATGTTGGATTAACAACCTAATATGAATTCTAAAACAATGAAAATAAACACTTATAAAGTTAGAAAACCTTACAGTGGGTGCAGCGGAATAATATGACTCCTTCCGTTCAGATCTCTAGCCCTTGATTCCTTTCTGTAGCAGAGCATCACCAAGATCTGAACCTGGATCTTCTTTTCTCCTTCTTTGATGCAGAAATTCCATAGTCTTCCATACTATGATTGAGATACCACTTGATGTGTGTGGGCACTACTCATCTCACAAGGATTTCGAAATTTCTCTCTATTTTTCTCTCTTAATTTCGTGGCTTTTCTTCCATACAAGAGAAGAGAGCAAGGTTCATTTATATAGGGAAAAAGGAGAGCACAACTTTCCATATAAAACAGTTTCCTTAATTACTGTGTAATCAATTAACTGCCTTATTTAGTGTGATCCACCACTTTCCTATTATAGCTAGGCTTTGATTAGCAATTACATGACAATTAAAAAATAAAAATAATAATTGGGAAACACAAAGGGAGTGCTCGGCCCATAGAGGGAAATGGGCCTCACTTGGATTTTGCTGTTTCCTCAATTTTATTTCAATTTCTCCGAAAAAGCCATTTTTCCAATTCTAATCATTTAAATGCCAAAACTAATTATTTAATAACTAAAATAGATTATTAAATAATATTGTCATTTAAAATAATTATTAATTAGACATACAAAGTCTCTTAATTAATAATTAAACCTAGAAACCCTTTTCTTTACGATTTCATCCTTAAACTGTGAGAATTCATAAAGTAGACATAGTCTAACTTTTAGAATTATAATTGATTAATTAAAATCAATTAACTGAGTCTTACAAGCAGTATGGCCTCTACTAGTATGGGGACCATGGGTCTATATAACCGAGCTTCCAATAAGTCGAACCGAATTTATCAAGTAAATTCCCTAACTTAATAATTCCTCATTGAATCCACACTTAGAACTTGGAATTGCACTCTCAGTCATATAGAAACGCTCTATATGTTCCACGATATAGACACGTCATTAGTTATCCATTGTTATAACCCTAATGTGATCAATGATCCTCTATATAGATGATTTACACTGTACAAGGATTAAATTACCGTAACACCCTACAATGTATTTTATCCTTAAAACACTTAACCCTGTATAAATGATATTTCACCTAAGTGAAATGAGATCTCCACCATTTATCTTCGTTTGGTTAAGCTCGAAGGAAATCATCCTTTACTTCTATTTGCCAAATAGAAGTTAAAGATTCCATATTTATGTTAGCGCTCCCCCACTCAATTGCATTACCGTGTTCCCAAAATGTACGTATTGCCCAGACTAAAAATTAGGCTTAACTAACAAATCAAAGAACACGAATAATACTCTTGAAATTGAGCCTAACCATATCAGGATTTCGATCATGTGATCTAGGATCAACTTATGATATTGAATTGAATAGATGTTTACGGTAAGTTTCAAAATCTAATTCAAAGTTCAATATCGGTCCATTCCAATGTATACTCCATACATCCGATACTGGTAAACTTTGCCAATGTCCTGGAAAGGACATAACACTTTTCCAAGGTGTAAGAATACCTATCGCTGATTATACCATGTCAGTCTAAATCCAGTGTTCTGACAAATCAGGGAATCAACTTTTGAACATATAATAAAGATTATATTCCACTGTGCTGACAACACTATAATCTTTAACCAACTCATATGTTCTGGACTTAAAAAAGAATTCATACATTATATACACATATAATCATGAAATAAATCATGTGAACCATGCAACATAAAATGTTATTTCTGATCTTTATTAATAAGTAAATCTGATTATATGAAATGAGTTTTATTTACGGCATAAAACCCAACAGAGTGCTACATATCTGAAGAGACTGTGGAATTTTGTTCAGAGTACATGGCCAGAGTTGAGGCGAAAGGAATTAGCAAACCAAGAACTGATCCAGATGAGGTTGATAGAGGATTAAGGGGGAAAGGGACAATGGTGTCAGTGTCCAAGTTTGAACTAGATCAAGCTCAATTAATCGTGTGGAACAATAATGCAGAGGTTCAGCCATATATAATGTAAGTAGCTTTTCCTTTGATTAACATTTCTTAAGTCACGATGAACAATAACTTGATTAACCTTACATGTTTTGCAGTGACCATATGGAGATGTTACAATCAATGGTTCCAAGAAATCATAAAATTAAACAAAAATGGGTTGTAGACCAGCATTGTCAAACTTTCATTGGGTGGTTAAGGAATACCATTATAGCAAAGTTGAACGAATCGAATCATGGAGTATCTGATGTGTTGAGTTGGATTTCCCTTGGACCAACTTTTGCGGTAGCAAAGCATGAAGTGTACATTGTAAGTGGTAAACGTTTCCATACAATGTCAAGAGATGATGCTCGAGAGGTTCAAAATAGTGGCATACGTATCGTCGTAGAAACCATGCATTTTGCATGTGCAAAAGATAGAAACCCTGTTTAAGGTACTATGAGGTATTATGGGGTTATTGAAGAAATTTGGGAGCTAAATTATTTTGCGTTTTGAATTCCACTTTTTAAATGTTCTTGGGTTGACAACAATGTTGGAGTAAAAACTGACGAGCTTGGTTTTACTTTGGCTAATTTAAGTAAGAGAGGAAGCAAGAATGATCCATTCATCATGGCTAGCCAAGGAGTACAAGTTTTTTACATTTCTGACTTGGCTATTGATTAATGGTCTGTTGTTTTATCAACACCAGAGAGGAGGTTCTTAGAGAATGAAGAGGATGAGGAGAATGCTGATTTATGTTATGATGATTTCATAGTTGGGCAACCAATTCATGAACAAGTTGTGAGGATTGATTGTAACCTTGAGGAAGACGATACTGAATACATTATAAATGATATCAATGACAGAATATGGATTAATTATGATTCAGGAAAACATAAACAAAAAAAGAAAAGAAAACGTATCTAATTGGTTACTTACTTGCAATAGCTTACTTGTGATAATGCTTTTTTATGTAGTTAGTATTGTTTTAATAGATTACTTGTGGCTTTTTTTTTTTTTTTTTTTATTTACGTAGTTACTCTGTTATAGCTAACTTTATATTTTGTTTGTTAATGGTGTAGATATGGCTAACTCAGGTTCAGGCTCAGATTCAAACCCAGAAGTAGAGTGTTCTAGGGCAATACCTGCATGAGGAGCTACTCAGATGAATGAAGTATCCAAGCTGATGGACCAAGGAAAAAGAATGACACTCGAAGTAAATGATAAAGGACAGTACTATGGCAAAAACTACTCCAATCTAGTATTGACTTTAGGATTTAGATGCACCAGACGATAGGGTTGTCCTATGAAAATTGGAAGCAAGTCAACCCTACACTAAAAAATAAAGTTGTGAAAGATATACAGGTAAGCAGTTATTTGTTAGAATTTTGATCTATTTTTAATTAATTTAGATGTTAACCCTAATCATGTATGTTTTCCTTAAAACCAGAGGGGTTTATAGTGCGAGATGATTTCAAACATGATTTTCTGATCCTTGATGGGAAGTTAATGAAAGACTTCAAGAACAGAATGACAAAATATATTATTAGGCACGCATTAGAAGAAAATTATGTGCAACGAATGACACAAGTCCTTGAAAAGCATCTAAAAATTGACCTTACTGATTGGTTAAAATTTGTTGAAAGTCTACTAACTCCTAAATTTGAGGTGCTAATTATATTTGTACTAAGATAAACTTTTAAATACAAGTACTAGTATCTAATGTATTTTTTTGGCATTGTAGGAATTGAGTAAGGTGCAAAGGAAACGTTCAGCAAAAATCCAATCCAGACATTGAAGTGGTCGGAGTGGAATGGTGAACGTAAGGGAAGATGTGGTAAGTAATCAATAATTTCTAATAATGTTCTTCAAAATGTAATTGTACTCATTTAATTGTTATAAAATAATGTAGAAAAAGGTCCTCGAGGTTCAAGATCCCCCATGCCACCGTGTTTGGATCAAATCTCGGACTAAGAGAATGAAACTTGTCACAGATTAGGACAAGGAAATTTCCAAAAAAGATAGTAAGTATATATTAATCCTTAATTGAGTACTAATAATGAGTTAATTGTTGGGTTTTGTGTCCTAAATAAAACCCATTTCAATGTAATTAGTTTTACTTATTAATAAAGATCAGAAATAACATTTTATGTTGCATGGTTCACATGATTTATTTCATGATTATATACATATAATGTATGAATTCTATTTAAGTCCAGAACATATGAATTTGTTAATGATTATAGTGTTGTCAGCACAGTGGAATATAATCTTAATTATATGTTTGAAAGTTTATTCCCTGATTTGTCAGTTCACTGGATTTAGACTGACATGATAATCAGCGATAGGTATTCTTACACCTTGGATAAGTGTTATGTCCTTTCCAGGGCATTGGCAAAGTTTACCAATATCGGATGTATGGAGTATACATCGGAAGGGACCGATATTGAACTTTGATTAGATTTGTTAAAATTTACCGTAATATCTATTCAATTCAATATCACCTGTTGATCCTTGATCAAATGATCTTAATCCTGATATGGTTAGGTTCGATCTCAAGAGTATTATACATGTTCTTTGATTTGTTAGTTAAGCCTACTTTTGGGTCAGGGTGATACGTACATTTCAGAAACATGATAGTATAATTGAGTGGGAGCGCTAACATAAATATGGAGTCTATAACTTCTATAGGAATTTAGAAGTGAAACGATGATATCCTTCGAGCTTGGCTAAACAGAGATAAATGGTTGAGATCTCATTTCACTTCGCTGAAATATCATTTATACGGAGCTAAGTGTTTTAAGGATAAAATACATTGAAGGTGTAACGGTAATTTAGTGCCTATTCAATGTAGATCATTTATTAGAGTGTCATTGATCAAATTAGGATTATAACAATGGATAACTAATAGCGTATCTATATCGTGGAACATATAGAGCGTTCTATATGACTGAGAGTGCAATTTCGAGTTCTAAGTGTGGATTCAATAAGGAATTAATAAGTTAGGGAATTTACTTGGTAAATTCGGTTCGACTTATTGGAAGCTCGGTTATATAGGCCCATGGTCCCCATACTAGTTGAGACCATACTACTTGTAAGACTCAGTTAATTGATTTTAATTAATCAATTATAATTCTAAAGTTAGACTATGTCTACTTTATGAATATTCACTAAGTAAGGGCGAAATTGCAAAGAAAAGAGATTCTAGGTTTATTTATTAATTAAGAGACTTTATATGTCTAAATTAATAAATATATTAAATAACAATATTATTTAATAATTAATTTTTAGTTATTAAATAATTAGAATTGGCATTTAAATGGTTAAATTGGAAAATTGACATTTTTGAGAAAATGAGATTGAGAAATGATAAAACAACAAATTGCAAAAAGTGAGGCCCATTATCCACTTATATGGCCGGCTACTTTGTATAGGGTTTATCATTTATATTTTCATTATTTTAATGCCATAGAATTCTAACCTAAACCTAGATGGCTATTCTATAAATAGAAAGTGATGGCTTCAGGAAACTTTTGACTTGCATCTTATTTTCTCTCAGAGAAAAACCTGAGCCTCCTAGCCGCCCTTCTCTTCTCTTTTCTTCTCTTCAATTTCGAAATACCTTAGTGAATAAGAGTAGTGCCCACACACATCAAGTGGTATCTCAATCATAGTGTGGAAGATTGTGTAGAATCCAACCATCAAAGAAGGAGAGAAAGAGATCCAGGTTCAGATCTTGGTGATGCTCTGCTACAGAAAGGAATCAAGGGCTAGAGATCTTAACGGAAGGAGTCATTATATTCCTGTGCACCCAATGTAAGGTTTCCTAAACTTTATATGTGTTTATTTTATTGTTTTAGAATTCATATTAGGATGTTAATGAAACATACATGGTAGTAAATCTAGATCCTGGTAAAATATTTCCAACATTAATATATATAATTCATATACTAATTGCTTGAATATATGCATTAGGCTCAATTATAAGAGCAAGTTACTCAGGGACAAGTTCAAGTCCATGGCCAAAAGGACATCCTAACGCAGGTGCTCAGGACACCAGAGCATCCTGGACGTGTCAGGGCTACTGGGTATGCTAGTACTTGAGAAATGTTGTTTCCTTAGTTATACAAAATAAATCATAGATAATTTTATTTAATAATTTGCAAGTTCCTTACCAGGACATCTAAATTGTTTGGCAGGAAGAAAAGGGAAGTTTCTAATGCTATGGCTTAGAAACAGAAGGAGATTGATAAATTAAAAGCAGAATTCAAATCCCTTAAATAGAAGAAAAACATTGCCCAACAAGAGGAAGAAGGAGAGGTGGCTGATCAGGCATATATTCCACAATAATACGCTCATGAGGATGAGGGTCGACCACAAATTTATGCTGAGGAGTTTGTTTCCCTCAACGAGCCACCTCTCCTGTACAATTTTGATGAACAGAGGGCCCTTGATCAGCTAGTATATCTCTGCTCTGACAATATCGACAATGTTGTGGCCTGAGCGTATCTGTACAAAGATGAGGGTCAAATCAAAGTTCACTGCAAGGACTACGATGATTCACATGCCCGGGTTCTGATTTCAGAAATGCTGCTAGAGGATGCTGAAATCCCAATCTCAATTAACGGGTGTAGATATGTTAAGGAAGTAGCAAACATGTTCCTTCCTTGGCCTAAATACCTAATTGCAACACCCGAGGTAAATTTTGTTATAAATTAATTATTAATGATTAGCGGAGTTTGAATATCTTAAATATTCAACCATAGTGAAGTAGGTTATGCGAATATATGTGTTGCGATGGGATGGATGAATAAACAATTGTTATATCTGTGTTATTTGTCATAATATAGGCATATTTAAAATTTTTGGGGGCATTCAATTACATCTGTTATGCTGCCAAAAATTTGGTAGAATTAAGATGAAATTTGATATATTATGGTATGTTTTGTATAGGTTCCACTCACTTAATCACCATCAAGACATGATGTGTCGAAGGGGAAAGGTCCCATGGCTTCTCCACAAGGCGGTGGTGATGAAGAAGATTAATTATTCTCACCAAAGGTTATGGCTTTAATCCCTAAGTCATTGAAATAGATGGCTGTTAAATTTCTAAGAATCAAAGATAAATGTGATATAATCACAATTCGGGTGCCCCAAGGATTCACAGCACCGCGTCTCCAGATCACGTTATCTGGAGAGGATTTGCAGTAGGTGGCATTGTGTGACTTCATCGGCAGCCAGTGAATGCTATTTGAAATGATGTATACTCTTCTTTAATTCAATTAACCTTGTATATCGAATTCTAGTGAAATTATTATAAGACACTAATACTTAACAATTTAATGCAGGCACATCTGGGAGAGCATAAACGATTTGAGAAAATTTTTCAAGTTTTATGACCCAAAGCTTCTCGCGATGAATGGTATCAATGATAAAGAGAAGAGTCAGTCTTTTGAGAATGCAACAAAATGATTGACTGCTTGGTTATCATTGATGAATAACAGCCACCAACTATTCTTTATTCCCTGGAATATCGGGTAAATACTATTTAATTTTTTAGTGCTAATTATTTATTTCGATGTTATAACTTGAAATTATTTGTATACTATCTTACTTATATTCTAATATAATTTTCTAGTGCGCATTTGATGCTAGAAGACGTTGGCCAGGGGAAATTATCCATTTAGACCCTATACGTGGACACAAAGTTCCCCAACAAATTATTGAAATGTTGGAAAGGTAATAATTTAATGACTATTTATGTAACAAATTATTTAATTAACTAATGAATTGAAATGTTAATATAATTTTTCAAACAGAGCATACGAATATATAGAGGCATCAAATGCGTATCTTGGGCCGTGGCCAGGAATTTCACTAGCAAATTGTCCAAGACAACCTAAAAACCAAGAATGTGGTTTTTATATTTTGAAATACATGACTGACATCGTCGCATGTGCAAACTCCAAACGTTATATACAAGATAAAAAGCTGTAATTTTTAATTATTAATTATAGTATTTATTATAATAACAAATAATAATATATAAACTAATATAAAGGTTTACTTTTTTTTTTACAGTTTAGAGAAAAACAAGCATACAATCGAAAAACCAAATTATTACCATTACAACGACTGTGGATGAAACGATTGATGGCGGTGATTCACGAAGGCTTGGACGAATGATGCTGAAAGGCCTAAGAATTTTTTCCATAGCTTATTTTTTTAGGTTCTTGTAGTTAGATTTATTAACTTGTTAATACTTGGACTAATTTTACAATATTTGTGTAATATAGAATTGTAATTTATTTAATTGTTTCTATGAAATGAAATTAGGTATATTGGCTAATCATAAAATTAATTTAAATAATATTTAATTTACCTTTTAAGAAAATAAATATTTAATTTAAATTTAAATTAAATAATATAATATATAAATTAATAAAAAATATAATTAAAATAAATTAAATTAACTGAAAAAAATAATTATTACATATTTGGCGTCGGTTGTTAGGGTATATGGCATCGATTATGTGGGTATATGGCGTCGATTATATACTATGAACCGACGCCATATGTACCCTATGGCGTCAGTTACTATAAAATAACTAATGCCATAGGGTACCATTCAGGGTCAGTTGTTTTAGACCCTATAGCGTCACCTAGATCAGCGTTGGTAGCGAATTTCACCAAAACTAACGCTGAAAGGCCTTAAAAACTGCCTCTAAAGCCCAGATTTGTAGTAGTGTTTCTTTACTACTTCTTCGTTCTGTTTGTATAACACGTGGCAAGCATCAAATTCATATGACCCCGCTGTCATTTGATCTCTTTTTGAGGTCAACACTGCCCAATAGAGAAAAGGGAAATGAAATGTAATTCTCAAACTACTATAAATACCCATCGGATCCTATGGATTAAGGGTTAAATTCTCTTGCAACACTTGCTCAGGCAAACTTGAGAACGCATATTCTTTGTATTCCAAAAGGCTTTTTCAAGCTAAGAACTATTGAATAATACTGACTCGTGGACTAATGCTAATGAACGCTCCAACCACATAAAAAACTATGTGTCTCTTTTTACTCTTTATTTTTTAATTATTTGTTTTTCAGTTCTTATCATTTATAATCAGTTTCCAGAAATCTCGATAAACAATCATAAATCTAGACTTTTTAACATTTGTAGTTCCTTCAAAATGAGTTTGAAGAATAGTCCAAGCATTTTTAGCAAAGATGCAAGTAGATACAAGTTTAATAAAACTTTCTCTAACATCATTGAAAATAGCATGAAGAGCTTTATGGTTATAACTAGATAACTTTTCTTCTTCTTCTTCTATATTCCACAAAAGTTAAGATTTTACCTTTGTACTACCATCCTCATTTTTCTCTGTAGGAAGAAACCATCCAAATAAAATTTCTTTCCATGTCTTTTTATCTTGTGCTCTAATGAAGACCCTCATCCTCACTTTCCAGTTGGGATAGTTTGTCATTAAGAAGTAGGGGACGAGATACCGAACTACCTTCTGGAAAGAAAGAAATTTCACACAAACTTGATTAGACAAAAAATAACCACATGATCTCACTAAGAGTTTAGTTAACTACTTTGATATCAATTGAATTGTCGTTTCTATGATTACTAAATTAATTAATTAAATACTATACTATTATCCAGATGTTTAAACAGACATAGTGATTATTTGAGCAAAATAGAGATATATTTAAACAAATAGCCAACAAAGAGTAAAAATGAACATTAAGTAAAGAACACACGAGAGTATACGTTATATCAACAATCCTTTAGAATTGCTACTAGTCAATATGGGGCCTCGCCAAGAGAATGAAATTTATTAGAAGTGTTGACATCGCTTTTAGCCAACGACACTGAGTCAATTAATAAGCGATTAATAAATGTAATTAAGACGGAGCAAAAATCAATAAGCAATAAAGAATATAGGATTTTAAAGAGGTTTTGCCCCTTTGGTTCGGTAATTGCCTACTCCTCTTAGATTGTATTGACTTGAGAACAAATAATACAGTGTTCCCTCTCTCAAAGCTCTCACAATGAAATCTCTGAGTGTTTTCTCTTAGATCTCTCTAAAGCAATTCTTTCGATCCCTTTCTCAGTGAAGCTAGATCACTATTTATAGGGCTAAATGCATGAGGAAAGGTTTCCCTTTTGCTTACAATATCTATAATAGGTAAGAACATACATTACATATTTAGAATACATGAAATGAGGGATTCAGACAGCTTGCCATATCCCTTTGATACGATCCCATGATTGTAGGGATTGCTTTTGTGCAAGGGCTTCATGATATCAACCTTGAGGTAGCTAAGTCTTGATGCACGGCTCAGAGAAATGACTTCATTTCTTGTCCGGATCAAATTTCTCTTTCTCTGATCGGTCAAGTAAACTTTGTGCGTGCAGATGTATTACTCGATGTCTGTTCAGAACTTTTCTTCTATCAAGCAGAAGGAATAACAGACACGTGCCACTAGTACATATTTCCACGTCGTGGTGAAAAAATGGGATAACATTTGCCCCCAAGTCTGCACGGGACTTTTGAAGTCACGCGTAGACTTCACTTATTTTGACTACATGTCTGAACGGGTGGCACATGTTCGATGTGCCTGTTGGTGATCTAATGTGATTCCGACCAAAGGTCTCTTCGATATTCGGCTAATAAATGCTGGTTAATTCGTACCTCAAAATATTCCAACGATTGCATGCTTTGATGGTTGCTCTTCCTCAGGTACTTGATTACTTGATTTCCCAATGTTTACTTTTGGGGGGAAATTGAGGCATTTAAATTTCAAAATGATTACAACCCTTCACTAACTTGCTTATAAATAGAGCAAAAAGTCCTAGTAAACCACTTTTAGCAATTTCTTACTTGGTGATTTCAGAACAAGAACACATTTTTCTCTCAAATCCTTCAAAGAATTTCTAGAAAGTGCCAATCAGAGTCATCCGAGCAACCTCAAAGCTTCGAACAGTGAGTAAGTTTTTCATCCTTTTTCCACTTTAATACTTGAATCTCTAATTTTCTGGGTTTCCATTGTTGAAAATTCAATAGTCTTGAACTTGTTCTAGGAAACCTATAGAGAATCTAGGTTTAGAAATAGGAGATTTTGATTGTGATTGACCATATATCTTAACTGCTGTGGCATTCTGACTTTATTTTCACGATATTCGGTTCTCACTTGCCCATTCGGTGTTTAGTGAAGATTAACCCTTAATTTGAAGTTTTGAAATTCTGGGTTATGAACCTAAATCACGCGAAATTTCCCTTTTTTAATCTTTTGATTGGACCTAGTCGGTATACTTTGTTTTTTTATGTTCGATATCCCGGCCAAAAACTCATCTTGTGTCTTATCTTTTGTAGATGAACCCTGGTGAGTTTTGGGGAGGAGAACATCATATTGACCAGGATCTTCTTCAAATTTTATACGAGGACCAACCTCATCTCTGTCCCAGTCCGTCCTCATCGAGTGACAGGCTTTCTAATTCAAGTTTCGAGGACTGGGAGATAAGCAGTGAAGGTACACCTTCCCCAAAAACTGAGGTGCAACATCATTTCTATCCCGACCAGATCACGGGTGAAGGCTACGAACGCTTCATTTGGGAACTCATGAAGGGGTGGAGACGATACTTGCCATCCAGCTAGACATACATTGTCCGTCCAAACATAGTTGATACTATCCCCGTGGGCTGACCAAGTACCGTTGCCTTTGGCATTCCTATCGCCACTTTTACTGTAACTGTTGCTAGGCATACTAACCAAACATCGCCCAGGGATAGGATGATGGCCCACACTAAATAAACAATGTGGAGAATTGCCTCTACTGATCCTCACGTGGCACGCCTTGCCACGATGTCGAGCACTGAACAGACCCAGCCTACTACTGAGGAGGAGGATAATGAAGGGACGTTGAAGTCCAAGAGATGGAGGACCAAGGCAAGGTCTATCCTGATAGTCCATCTAAAGCCGAGGAAGAGGGAGCTACTTGGCCATTGTGCTTCGGAGGCTACCATGAAGTAGGGGAACCGGTGTTCGAGGTCAGTGATGTCTTGGTAGAGGGTGATGACTACGTCACTGAGGAGTACACCGAAGTGGTTCCTCAAAGAAGGCAAGGTACCTTAGGGGCTCGCTGGGTGTCTCCTCCATCTATAGTAACCCAAGCTAAGATGAGGAGTTTGGAGAAGGATGGATACCTGGGAGGTGTGGAGTGCTTTTTCCCTTCTCCAAATAACTGGGCAAACTCATCCAAGACTGGGATACTGTGCTTGGTCGGGTGCCCATACTAAGCAGGGTGCAATGCTGCCCTTGCTTCCGTACTTCAAGAGGATTACGGATTACTACCATCTCTGACCGACCCAGTTCACACCAAAGTGCATCAAATACTTATCTGCCATGTTCATCCTCTATGCTTCCCAAGGATGGGGTGAGCCATCTCTGCATGACACCAATTGGCTCTTCGACCTGAAGTCAACTCCTAAGCAAAGCAGGCCGGGGTACTTCTACTTCTCCTAATTGGACGAGAAATGGCTGAAGGGTACTGTGGACTCCGACGTAAAAAAAATAGGGCATTTTATGGACGAGTACTACTTCATGCAGGGCATGGATACCGTTCACACTCAGTTCCAGCAGATTCCCTCGTACTGTCGCCCTCCTTTCACATTGGGGCTCAGGGACAGGGCACAAAGAATTCTTCAACTGCCAAAGGCTGCTCAAAATATCACTTTGTTGACCACTGAGGCTAACTTTGTGAAGTACAGGCTCTTCCCAGATGATTTTGTACCAAAGCCCGTGAAGGAGAAGAAGAAGAAGAAGGTGAAGCCAAGCCGAGCTGGAGAAAGAGCTCATTCAACTCAAGCATGAGGCTAAGTTGAGGGGAGGCAATGGAGTCAAGCAGTGTGCTCAAGAATATTCAGAGCAGGAGTAGTATGCTCAAGAATATTCAGAGCAGGAGAAGTATGCTCAAGAATATTCAGAGCAGGAGAAGCCGAGCAAGAATAAGAGGAAAGTTCCCCCGACCGACCAAGCACCAGTGGAACATGCTATCAGGATTAGGGAACCTGATTTGCCTACTCGGCCATATACCCCTAATAGAGAGAAAAGGAAAAGCCATCCTGGCGGAGCAAGAAGACTCTTCAGATGATGACGTCCCCTAATAGTAGGGTATTTTAAGTTGCATTTACTTCTCTTATATTATGCTTTCACATATATTATATCTGCTTCTAACTGCATTGTATTATCCGTGTAGAAATGTCTCAAAAGATGCTCCGGGCCTTTAATAAGAGAGTGGGAGACAACTCGGGTCTGTCTCCCCCCGCCAAGAAGTCTAAAGACAGCGAGACTCCATCCAAGGAGAGGGCACCAATTGATGAGGTCATTGACCTTTATGAGGAGCGACCTGTTGCGGACCTTCCGGCTCAGAAGGTCTCGAAGTTAAAGAGTTCCAGAGGGGGGAGCTCAGACGGGTCTGATAAAGCCAGGACCCCTTAAACAATCGTGGTACTGAGCACAGAGGCCAACAGGGGTAAAGACATGTTCCAGTACTATTAAATCGATCACTTCTTGAAGTGAGTGATCAGCTGTCTGGGGCGGACAATGAATTATCCTTGGAGCTGGTTCTAGGAGGAGTCTTGAAGGAAGGTACTCAGGTATATATCTCCTCTTTTTATCTCATTCTCTTTTGTGTAGCTCAGACTCTAACATTTTTTCCGTACAGGTCAATGTGAAGGTGGCTTATGCCTATTCCCGAGCCAAATCAACTGCTGCCAAGAGCCTTGCTACCACCAACACACTGCAGAGGGAGGTGGATATGGCCAGAAAGGAAACTTAAGAGGTGAGAAGCCAGCTCACGGAAGTGAGGAATGAGCTTGGGAAGGTGAATAAGAAGCTTCTTGCATCTAACACCAAGATTGAGGAGCTAACCAAAGAGCTGCAAGATATGCCTTCGACCGAGCAACTGTAGGCTGATAATATCTCTTTGTCCAAGGAGGTCAATAATCTCAAGGATGAGAGGGAGAGTCTCCGGACTCTTCTTTCCAAACTAGAGGAGGATGTCAAGGATAAGCAAACCAGGGAGGAGGAGCTCGTGAAGGAGATAGAGTCCCTGGAGATAGCTGCTCTTAAGGTTTTCTACGATTTTTGGAATGCCAATCCTGAAGGAAACTTTGACTACCTTGGTGATTCCAAGAGCATGTATCTTGATTTCTGCGCGGCTAAGATGGCCAAAGGAAACCCCGAGGCGACTACCTCTACAGCTCCAGCTGATCAAAGCAACGAAATCTCTGCTGCTCAGAGTGTTGATCCTCTGGCCCCATTAGACCAAGGCGATCCGTACCAAGAGCCTGTGACTCCTGCCGTTTGAATATTTGTTTCTTCCTTTTTTTTAGTATATGTCTGTTTGGCCTATAGGCCTTCTTTTGAGACAAAATGTCCAGCCAAGAGGTTTTTAAACTTGGATTATGTTTTTCATTTTTAAGACAACTGGCTAACTGGGCAGCCTTTAATCCCAGATTTACCGTGCTTCATTATCTTTTTTCAATGAATATCATTCCGTGTTGTTATAATTGTTTGTGCAACTATGTTTGTTTTCTTTTTTGAGGTTGTTATTTACTTTTACCAATGCTTTTTATGCGTGTAGTTGCCCCCAAGTGACCGAGCAGACTTCTGACTCTTGGTCACTTGCATTTCACAAGTATGGTTTTTGTCTGTTCGGTTCTTTGGATTCAAGCAGACCTTTGTACGCATTTTATGGTAAATGTATAACTTGCTAATAAAATTGACACAATGTTAATTTAAATAGACATCTCTATTCATTCATTGGTCGTAACATTTTTGTTACCGTAGTAACTTACATGAAAGCTATTATATTGATCTAATCCAATCTTTAGCTAAATTTAAACAAAAGAAATTGCAAAAAGAAATTATACTTTCTGAGGTGGTCGTTCGACCTGAGTACTTAGTCATTTCACTCGAACCTCCAGGCGGGGTCCGCTCGGAAGGCCATTTACTTAAGAGTAAATGTTCTTAGATCTTGTATTTAGAGTGGTCATCCAACCTGGTACTTTTACTGGTAGTATTTTCTTAAATGTTTCCCATTCCAATACCTTTTACTAGAATGAGTTTCATATTTTTGTCATACCATCCAAGTTTGTATGCTTTTGAGTCTAGTACTTCAACCTCTTGATATGGTCCTTCCCAGTTCGGTCTGAGCACACTTGCCTTGCTGTCTTTGGTGTTCAGAAAACACTCTTCTGAGGACAATATCTCCCACAAAAAACTTCCGTGCCTTTACTTGCTTATTGAAGTAATGAGCCAACTTTTGTTGATGGGCCACCAACTTTAGGTTTGCCGCAACTCATTTTTCTTCGATTTCGTCAAGTGATTCTGCGAGGAGGGCACGGTTAGCTTCTTGATCATATGTGAATCTTCTGTGGGACGGAGGTTCTAATTCTACAGGCAACATTGCTTCATAACCATTGGCCATAATGAATTGAGTCTGTCCGGTTACTATTTTTTCAGTTGTGCGGTAAGACCATAGTACTTCTTGTAGTTCTTCTGGCCAATTCCCCTTAGCATCTTCGAGCCATTTTTTAAAGTATCTTTAAGTGTCTTATTGACTGCTTCAACTTGACCATTTTCTTGAGGGTGTGCTACTGTAGAAAAACTTTTTATGATTCCATGGTTCGCTAAAAAATTGGTGAATAATTGGCTGTCAAACTGTGTGCCATTGTCTGAGACTATCTTGTATGGGAGTCTGAACTGGCATATTATGTTTTTCACCACGAAGTCTATCACTTTCATAGATGTAATTGTTGGCAATGGTTCGACTTTTGTCCATTTGGTGAAATAATCCACTACAACCACTACATAATGTACTCCCCCTTTACCTTTAGGTAATTGTCAGATTAGATAAATTCCCCAAATAGCAAAAGGGCAAGGACTTTGCATCTGAGTTAGTTCTTTGGGCGGTGCACGGGGTATCTTTGAAAATCTTTGGCATTTATCACATTTCTTAACATAGGCTTTTGAATCTTCAATCATAGTTGGCCAGAAATATCCTTGCCTTAGTATTTTCTTTGATAAGCTTTGCCCGGCTGCGTGGTTGCCACAGAATCCATCATGTACTTCAGACAAAAGTCGAACAGCTTCTTCTTGTGTGACACATCTAAGTAGTGGCATAGAGAACCCTCTTCTATACATGACTCCTTCTACGATGATATGCCGTGCAGCCTTTCTCCTCATCTTTTGAGCTTCATTTCCGTTATTTGGAAGTTCCCCAGTATTGAGGTAGGTTGCTATTGGTGTCATCCAGTTCGGAGATGCGTCAATCATTTCAATTTCTTCTACACAGGTGATACTGGGTTCTTATTAAGGAATTAAATTGGGATTATATTAGCCTTATCAGCTATGTTGCTACTTGTAAGTTGGGCTAAGGCATAAGCGATTGTATTTTCTTCTATTAGAATTTGCTTGAGGACGTAGCTCTTGAATTGTGGAAGTAGATCATGTATTTTGCTTAAATAGGCTATCATTTTTTCCATGGGCCTCGTACTCTCCAGACACGTGATTTACTAACAACTGTGAGTCACTGTAGATCTCAATGTGTTCAACATGTGACTCCCGAGCAATTTTTAGACCGACTATGAGGGCTTCATACTCTGCTTCATTATTTGAGGCTCTAAACCCAAATTTGACCGCCCCGTGCAAGTGTTGCCCCCCAGGCGTGATAAGGTCGATCCCTGCACCGGACAGTTGATCTATAGCCAACCCATCCACATGTAATTTCCAGGTAGGTTTGTCTTCATTGTTGCTTGGCTGAGGTTCTTGTACTGGCTCTGGGTTTCCCTTTGAAATGCTTTCTTCTTTGCCTGTGCACTCAACTACGAATTCTGCTAAATCCTGTCCTTTGATTGCTGTTCAGGGTTGAAAGATTATCTCGTATTGACCCAATTCCACTACCCATTTGAGTAACCGTCCAAAAGCGTCGGGTTTTTGTAATATTTGGCGTAATGGTTGGTCAGTGTATAGCCAAACAAGATGAGCTTTAAAATAAGGCCTTAACTTCCTTGTTGATAAGATTAGGGAGTAAGTAAGCTTTTCTATCAGCGGATATCATCCTTCAGCCTCAACTAGTCTTTTGCTGATGTAGTATACCGGATGTTGGACGTTTTCTTCTTCTTTGATCACCACTGCACTTACAGCATGCTCTATAATAGCTAGGTATATTCCTAATTCTTCTTTGTCTATAGGTTTTCAGAGTACAAGAGGTTTTGCAAGTTGTCTTTTTAACTCCTGAAAGGCATTCTCGCATTCCTCTGTCCATTCAAATTTCTTATTTCCTCGAAGGATGTTGAAGAAAGGAACACACTTGTATATTGATTTTGAAACAAATCTACTGAGTGCGGCTATCCGACGCTTTGGACTTCTTTAGTTTTTGTTGGCGATTTCATATCGAGGAGGGCTTGAATTTTCTCTGGATTGGCTTTGATTCCTCGAGCATTGACAATAAAACCAAGAAACTTACTCGAGCCGACTCCAAAGGAGCACTTTAAGGGATTAAGTTTCATGTTGTATTTTCCGAGAACTTTGAAGCATTCATCTAGGTCATCTATATGCCCCCCAATCTTCCTGGATTTGACAAGCATGTCATCCACCTATACCTCCATATTTCGTCTGATTTGATCTTTGAAAATTTTGTTTACTAATCTTTGGTAGGTAGCTCCAGCATTCTTTAGACCAAATGGCATGACCTTATAATAGTATAGACAAATATTTGTTTGGAAACTTGTATGCTCGTTGTCTAGTGGATGCATTTTGATTTGATTATACCCCGAATAGGCGTCCATAAAGCTTAGGATCTCGTGGCCAATTGTTGTATCCACGAGCTGATCTATTCATGGAAGTAGAAAATAGTCTTTGGGGTACACCTTGTTGAGGTCGGTGAAATCGATACATACTTGCCATTTTTTGTTGGGCTTCGGTACCAGTACGAGGTTAGCTACCCAGGCCGGGTAGAAAGCCTCAATGATGAAGTTATTATTGCGTAGCTTGTCTACCTCTTCTTTTAATGCTTGTGTCTGTCCTTTGTCCAACAATCTTCTTTTTTGTTGAACAAGATGGAAGTTCGGATCAATATTTAGGGCGTGGGATATTGTAGAAGGATCGATGCCGACCGTGTCTTCATGTGACCTGGCAAAAATATTTAGGTTTGCTCTTAGAAATTTTATCAAAGCTGATTTTACTTCAAGCAGCAAACCTTTGCCAATTTTGAGTTTCCTGGTCAGGACATTTGGGTCAATTTCTATCTCTTCCAATTCTTCCACTAGCCCAACATTTGTACTTGGTTCCCCAAGTCGGGGATCCACATCCTCGTCCCCGCCTTGGGCGGCTCCTTATTTGGCAATGCTTTTCTCCCTATCCAAACTCTGGAGAGAGGAATATTCCTTTTTAGCCTTGGTCAGGGTAAGGTTATAGCATATCTGTGCAACTTGCTAATTTCCTTTTAGGCATCCTACCCCATTCTTTGTTGGGAACTTGATGCACAAATGGAAAATTGATGTGACAACCTTTAAGTCATATAAGGCTGGTCGGCCTAACATAACATTAAAAGCTGATGGAACATCAATTATTAGAAATTGTGCAATCACACTTATGCTCTTCAGAGCTTGTGCAACAGTGAGGGGTAGGCGAATTTTCCCCAAAGGTGCAACACTCTGGCCAGAGAAACCATACACCGGTTGGGTACAGGGGATTAGATCTTTGAGTTGGAGTCCCATCTTTTCATATGGTGTTTTGAACATAATATTTGTAGAAGCTCCATTGTCTATCATAGTCCGGGCCACTATTTTATTTGCTATATGTACTTCCACGACTAAGGGATCATTGTGCGGGAAGCAGACATGGATAACATCTTCTTCAGTGAAGGTTATAGTGGGTTCCCCTACCCGTGGCATTTTTGGCTTCCTTTCTTCTACGGCCAAAACTAATTCCTTTTCTTAGTGTTGTAAAGTTCACGAATACCTCTCCCGAGCTTTGCCCGAATCTCCAGCAATGTGTGGGCCCCCAATGATGACTTGTAAATGCCCATCTAATGGTGGAGGCATTAATAGGTCTTGGTTGTTATTTGTTAGAGCGGCCTGTTGATTCTGGTCGGCCTGGACGTACTTTTGCATGTGCAGGTTATTTTTCCTTATCAGAAATTCAATTTCCCGCTTCAGGTTATTGCACTCATTTGTGTCATGGCCATAGTCTCCATGAAAACGAAAATTTTTGGACATGTCCCTTTTACTTATGTCCTTTTTCATGGAGTAGATTTTTTGTATGGGACCATAGACTAGGTTGCCATGTAGATTGTCTCTAGGTCTTCAGTTAGGACAGAAAAGACAGTAAATTTGGAGACATTCTCTCTAGGGGTTTGTTCGGCTTTCCCTACGAACTTTCCCTTCTTCCCATTTCCTTGCCTGCCATTATTGTTGGATCTTTTATCGCTCAGAGTTTAGTTGCTAGTATATTGCAGGCTTTGAGTGGTTGCTCCTGTTGAGGGGACCTGTGGTTGGCCCGACCTAGGTTCGACATCCGCCCGTTGAATGGCCTCTTCAAGCTTGATAAAGCCATCTGCTCAGTCTAGAAACTCTACCATAGAGCCTATATGGCCCCTTTTCTTAATGTCTTTCCACAGTTCTCCTAGTACTTCAATGCCCCCCAGTATGGCGGCCAGCCTCCCCTCTTCGTTAACCTTGCTACTTTCATAGCTTCTGTTATGAATCTAATTATATAGGCTTCGAGAGGCTCTCTTGGTCTTTGTTTCACGTCGACCAGGTCTTGTAAATGTAACGAAAGTTTGCGAGAAGAAGAGAAATGTACATGGAACTCCGAGGAGAAAGCTTTCCATGAATTAAGCCTTCCTGGTGGTAACTTAAAATACCATTGATGTGCGGCTACTGAGAGTGTACCAGGGCATACTCTACATCGCACATCACCTCATACCCCTTGTAGATCCATTTGCATTTCAAAATATTTAAGATGTGACAAGGGATCCTCCTTCCCTGTGTACATCTTCCAGGTCGGCATTTTGAACTTGAGGGGTAGCTTCAGGACATTGATCTCGGGAGTGAAGGGTGATCCGCATGCTCAGTCCAACTCAAGATTAGTGAGTTTTTGACCGGCTAGGCCTTGGAACATATTTTTTTAATTCATCTAACTATGCTTGCACAGATGGTGAACTAGTTCAGCCTCTTGGCCGACTTGCGTCACATCAGGATCTCTTAGAGTTGGGTCTTGGATGCAGATACTGGGCTGAGCGGCTGGTTGAACATATTGTCGTCCAAACCCCTCCTTCTATTCAAATCATCCCTGAGATCATTGGCTGTACCCAGTCTGTTGAATACTGAGAGACCAGGTTGGCTCAGTGATTGGTTGGTTTGGCGGGTCTGTTGGCCAAAACTGTCAGTTTGGATGGAGTTATTAGGTATAACTCCACCTAAAGAATTCTCGGATAAGGTCTGGCTGCCTACCACTTGGCCCACAGGTGGAACGTGTGACCGGGGATTGGACGACTAACCATTATGAGTTTGGGTGGTATGCCCAGCAGGAAATTCTTCTGTGCTGCACAGTGGGACATTGGACGTAGCAACTGGTTGCTAATTAGCAACTTGATAGGCTTTCCATATCAGTACGGTGGCCTGTCTTATTCGGCCATCGATGGCTGCCTATTGAGCCTTCAATATTTCCATCTCCCTATCCATCCACTCAATGAACTGACTCTTCTGCTCTTCAAACGCAAGGTTCATTGCAGCATGGAGCTCTTCTTGATCATGATGCAAAGTATTAGAGTGACCTTGCATGAGTCCAAGGGCATTACGGAAGTTCTGAATCTCATTATCATCTCCAATTATTGTCTGAGCATTGGTTGTGGATGGGATTTAGTGCTGGTAGTGCTCTAATTGGCTGCCAAACTGATGTTCCCAGTCTCTTGCACACCGGGTGTGATCCTAGCCAGAGGGGATGTCACACCTTTGCCTACAGTAGGTGGCTGCGTGTCTATTTTCCCTGGATTGGTTCTTGGTGGGACCTTGTATTTCCAGGAGTCTACAATGTAGGATCTATTAACAGTGGGTCACTCTGGTCAACCACGCCTCTGCGAGTTTGTACCACCATTCTGTGTGTCTGATAAAACTTAAGGCAAAGAGCAAACTTAGATTTTTGCTCTCTATGAAAGCACCAAAATGTTGACCTCGCTTTTAGCCAATGACAGTGAGTCAATTAATAAGCGATTAATAAATGTAATTAAGACGGAGCAAAAATCAATACGCAATAAAGAACACAGGATTTTAAAGAGGTTCGGCCCCTTGGGTTCAGTAATAACCTACTCCCCTTAGATTGTATTGACTTGAGAACAAAGAATGCAGTGTTCCCTCTCTCAAAGCTCTCACAATGGAATCTCTGAGTGTTTACTCTTAGATCTCTCTGATGCAATTCTTTCGATCCTTTTCTCAGTGAAGCTAGATCACTATTTATAGGGCTAAATGCATATGAGGGAAGGTATCCTTTTGCTTACAATATCTATAATAAGTAAGAACATACATTATATATTTAGAATACATGAAATGAGGGATTCGGACAACTTGCCATATGCCTTTGATACGATCAATGCTGAAGTAGCTAAGTCTTGATGCACGGCTCAGAGAAATGACTTCATTTCTTGTTCAGATCATCTGCTCTTGCTCTGCTCGGTCAAGCAAACTTTGTGCGTGCAGAAGTATTACTCGAAGTCTGTTTAGAACATTTCGCAGAAGGAATAACAGACACGTGCCACTAGTACATATTCCCACGTCGTGGTGCGAAAAATGGGATAACAAGAAGAATCTCAAGTAATTACAAAATCGAATTGACTTATACAAATAAAGACTCCCATTTTGAAATTTTCACAATTGTTGTAGTCTATACTCCTAATCAAATTTTGAAAGTGTCGAGATCTCAAACTCCCTTCAAATCGTAGCACTTCCACTCTTCCTTCCAAAAAGTAACTCACTTGCACTTTTCCTACCAAAATGTATCTCACGAATGAGTCTTCTCCTGAAGCTCGATGATCAATATCCAATGTGTTCAACTTGCACATTTCAATAAGAAACAATACAGAAATAAGCAGTAATATACAATACTAAGAACTTGTTGGAATTAAGTTCTTCAAACAACAAAAAAATTCTCTCTAAACTTGAAAGTAATTTAGAATTTGATATACCAAGAGGGTTAATCAAAACCAACGATCTAAGGGCGTCTTTATACAATTTAGAAACCCTTTACGTCGTAGAAGATGAATCATGAAGCAAACAACTATTAAATGGAAAATTTTCTCAAAGAGGAAACTCAAATTTTGTTCTAATAAGTTGTTAATTTATTCAAATAGATACATTGAACATGGACAATTCTTTTAGAAAAATTGTCTTATATAAATAAAAAAACATGATAAACAATAAACATCCAACATGTACACGATTTCTTCAAGAAATCAGATCAAATACAAACAATGAATATTGATTTTTTTCCTTAAATATAAAAAGTAAAATAATAATAATTTTAAATAAAGAAACTCCAAATTCATTCAATCAAAATCAATTACAATCTCATTTCAAAACTTTTTTCACACACAAAAATAGAAAAATAATTTTAGAAAATAATAATTAAAAAATATAAACAATTTCGAAAATACGATTAGCATTATTTTTATCTATTAATAAATGATTTTACAATAACTGTATTTATCTGATTATCAATAAAACAGATATATTCACTTCTTCATTGTGTTTTAAACTCATATAATTGCTTATTCTGCCGTCTCATATAAATTTGCCAATGTTTATGTATAAATATATTTATTTATATATTGAAGAGGCACTAATTATTATCTGATGTGTTGTCATGATTATATATTGATATTACCAATAAAATATATTTGTTTGAACTAGTACATCACCTAGTAGTATAAGTAGTAGTAGTACAATAACCTAATTATTGTCTGCCATGATTGAGAGAAGCTAATGACATTATTCATAAGAGAATAGCTAATTAAAAAGTATAGTTTGCACCCAACAAGTGTTGGTGGGTGTGAATATTGCTTTTTTGGTCTTATATATTTTTAATAATTAATATAAATTTTTAATTTTATAATTAATACGAGATAATAAAATTGGCTAACCATTTCTATATTCATCACTCATTTGCATATTATAGAGCTTCCCTCCTTCCTACTCCTACTTCGATTATGGTGGAAGCCTGGTGTCCTCACCCTCGTGATTAGATTAAACTGAATTGCAACTTAAAAGTGGATTTAAAAAGCATGAATATTGCGGTAGTAGCTAGAAACACATAAACGCGTGGTGGCTTGGGTAAGCACGACCAAATTGGATTTTTTTGATGCCCTTTGTGGAGAAATGGCTGCGTGTTGTTCGGTCCTAGATAAGGCCAAGGAAAAATGATTCAGGTTCATTCTTGTGGAGTGCGACTCAAGGGTAGTGATCAATTCTCTCAATGGCAAGGAGACTCGATGGGAAGTTGAGAATTACTCTGCATTTTGTAATAGTATTTCTCCTTATTTTGTGGGTTGTTTATTTTCATGTATTGGTCGATCATGTAATTTTGTTGTCCATAATGTGGCAAAGTGGGTCTTTACCCACAATCAGTATGGTTGCTTATCTGTATTCTCTATCCCGATAAATATTTTGTGTAATGACCGCGAGATCTAACTTTTTATCTATCCACGAACTATTTTCTTTAAAAAAAAAAACATTTCTAAACGGTGAATTAGTATATTGGATAACTTATAGTGCGTAACTTATAGTGCGTAGCTAGCAATGGTGATCTATTAAAAGAATTTTAATTACTGATAGCAATTGCAATCACTTTCCATTCCATGTAGAGATGTATCCCTTCTCGATTTGGGTTTTCTCGAAAGAAGATCAGTTCGTTATGATGATACGAATCAATGTGGGGATATCCTTTTTGACTGGAATATTTTTTCTTTGTGAGGAACTGGTTTACCACTTATGTAAAGCTTTATGTGAACCCCCATATATTTGTTATTATATGATCCCCCATGACTCAACTTAGTACGGAGAACTTTTATATTTTTTTTTATTATTTTTCTTTTAATTCTATTCAAATTTTAGCATATACCTAGTACTATAATTAAATTAATTATAATTGCCTGTGCACGTTGCGAAAGAGACCGTTAAAACACCACCCACCTCTAGCTATACTCATCATAAAGAGTACTAATAACTTGTACTGACTTTCTCTAAAATATATATCTAGAATCAAGTGTAGACATGATATATCTCTATATTATTTTTCTTTCATGAATTTGACATGTATATATAGTTTGTTAGATTAGTTTATACGTATATATAGCTGACTTAGAACTCAATAATTATATTATTATTAAAGCATTCGCATGGATAACCAAAAGGATTAGGAGGTCATTTCAATAAAAGATCAACTGGTATTAAATTTATCTCAATTAGGCCAGCTGTATTAGTTGCCGAAACCCACTTAGCTACAAGATAGGCTATTGAATTACACACATAAGAAACCCACTCAAAAGAATAACCCTTATGATTAGAACGAAATGTAACACATGACTTAACAAAACTAGAAATATCCCACCTAGCTGAAGTTTACCAAGTTAAGCATAAATCATAGTGAGGGAGTCATACTCAATCCACAACAAAATCCTTCGAGAAGGCTGTGACCATCTCTAACACATGTTCACAGGCAGCGACTTCGCCTAGTGTAACGTGCGTGCCAAGATGGCACGTTACAAGCTAAGTGATGCCCACAAGTTAGCCAAGTGGTGGTCAAATGGTGGCGCATGTTGAGGTGCATGCTGGTAGCATGATGATGTTTAGTTTGTACGGCAGTGACATTTTTGTAAATATCTTCAATATTGCCCGGATTGGGATGGGACTTAGTATTCACTATTTATTTGGGTCTACGAATACAATGGTGCAATTGGATTTGAGAAACTCTGTGGTTTGGTATATGGTCTGGCCATATGTCTACAGAGCCAAAATCATATATGTTCCCGGTAGAAGGCTAAAAGCTCAGAATTCTCTTTAAGGGGGGACCTGGTGTCAGCTCTCCACCAGCCCCTGACACCTTGGTGCTAAGTGAGCTACTACTAGTCAGCGGGACTAGTAGGGCAGGCATATGAGGACCACGAGGGGACTCGTATGTCTCCATGAGTTGGATTACTCATGGACATTATCAGGCCGACCCGGTAGTGCGTCTAAGAAGCTGCCGGAGGTTAATGGATACGTTTCCATTGACTTGCCGGTATGCCGCTTGCACGGAACGTGGATCAAACTTCCAAGAGACGTTGTGGTGCGTCTTGGCCACGAGTCTCAACACGAGATGACACAGGTAGTCATTCGTGGGCTAGTTAGCATACGTGCATGGGACGGATGCACCATGTTGGAAATGGACAAAGGTCTAATGTATGCAACTAGTTTGGCAACTTGTCTCGAGGGCTTGCCAACATGCGTGGAGGCATGGCACCTTGAGGATTGGTCCATAGATGTATGGGGGTCGTTGGGCGACGAGGGAGAATGTTCAGACAGTATCGAATGGGGCATGATAGAAGCATTGACACATGAGCTTGGTGTTGGCACACTACTACAAAAGTGAGTTTTCCCAACGATTTATAACTGTCTTTTATACTATTTCTCAACGGTTTTTAAAACCGTTGGCTATGTGGGTGTCATAAAAATGCGGAACTTGAAAAGACGGTTTATAACTGTTGGAAAAAGTTACATTAAATGATGGTTTACAACTGTTGGGAAAAATCTTTTTAAATGACTGTTTATAACTGTTGGCAAAAGTATTATGTAAATTAAATTAAATATAAATGAAATTATTTTTTAAATATTAAATATATATATAATAATATTATTTTTCATAAATAAAATATTAATTAAAATAAATAAAATTAATATATATTCAATTTTTTTAGAATAATATATATTCATATTTAACAATATACATTATATACAATTCAGAAAAAAATACAAAAATAAATATTAAATATAAATATTACAACAATATTTTTTACAGTGACCAAACAGAATAGAATCCTCAACAACACAATCAAAAATTGTCTAAATCAGAACACTAATTGGTATGTAAATCTATAAAATTTGCCCCAATTTCATGAATAAATCACACAACGTATAATCCAACCCCAATTCAAATAATCTCTCTTCAGTGAATTAGGTATGTCAATACCAAAGCCACCAACATCAACAGGCATGCAATCCCTTGATCTATCGTTGCCCCTGAAAATTCACAAAAAAAAAAAAAATCAAATCTTTATTACATACAGTACCCAATTTGATTAAAGAAAACCCTAATATTCAATTAGAGAGAAATCAACAATGCATCATCATATTTTGAAGACCCATTTTTCTTTAACCCTAATTCGTCATTGACCATGGCTGCATTGACATATATAATCAAAATTAATAATTCAAATCTGTTAAAAAAAACTGAAAGAACTCACTGTCGCTGGTGGGAGCCGGAGCCGGAGCCGGGGCAGACGATTGAGCCGTAATAGTCAAAAATAGAGAAGCAACCCCCAGAACGAACTCTCACTGCGACGAATCAAAAAGGGTGGAAATCCTTATGAACCTCCACAATCTCCATTGTCGTTGTTTTTGTCATTATCATCCTCCTCGTCGTCATCAGATAACGGCACCAGCCAGCAAGCTCCATGGAGGTGATCGTTAATGTAGACGAAATACGACATCACACAAGAGAAAACAGAGAGAGAGAGAGAGAGAGAGAGAGAGAGAGAGAGAGAGAGAGAGAGAGAGAGAGAGAGAGAGAGAGAGAGAGAGAGAGAGAGAGAGAGAGAGAGAGGCGGAATGGCAGAGTGAAAGAGAAAGGATTAGGGTTTTCATAGTTAGGTTTTTTTCTTATCATTTTCTATTTATATTTTTCAAATTTTACCCACAAAATTATTTTATTTTAATAAATAAAAATCTGATATAATTTTTTTTTTTAAATGTTAAATCTTATATTATATTAAGGATCCTAAATTAAAGACCATAAATGCCACAATTTTTAATTAAAGATCCTAAATTACGTCTCTAATCACATTTTAATTAAAAATAATTATCCAATAATATTTTTGTCCTCTTTCACAATAATATTTTTTAAATAACTTTCACAATAAATTTTTAAATACAACTAATTTCTAAAATTATCCTTTTATTGAAAATATATAAATTCTAAATTTTCCAATTTTATAAATTCTCAAATTATAAATTTATTAAAAAAATTTCTTTTTTATTTTTTAAATTTGAAGTTTTTTTTTTTGGTATTTTATTTTATTAAATACAAATTTTTTTTAGGAAAAGAAAAAAGTACAAATTTCTTTATTTTTTTTTTTAATTTAAAACTTTTTTAAAGTATTTTCTTTTATTAAATACAAATTTTTTTATTAAGTAAAAAAACATTCATTTTCTTTTTAAATTTGAAACTTTTTTTTTTTTTTTGGTAAACTAAAAAGAATATTTTCCTACAGTTTATAACTGTTGGGAATGCTAAGTATAGCCAACGGTTGTACTTAGTATTCCCAGCAGTTATAAACTATTGGCATTTACTATTTTTTTTTTAAATTTCATTTAGTATTGCCCACGGTTCTTCACTGGTGGCATTTGTTTTTCCCAACAGTTTTTTTGCTTCAGTTTTAAACCGTTGGGAAAAATCTCTGCTTACCTTTTCCAACGGTTTTGAAAATTGACTCCCTTATAAACCGTTGGGAAAAGCCACTTTTGTAGTACTGGCATCTTGCCACACATGCTACCTTGGTCACGAGTGACTAGGTGAGCGTCGGTGTAAGGATTTGTCGTATCATAGTGGGAACCTATGGATAGTGCGAGTATCTTGGCTAGAGAGCCTCGATGCATAGATGCACTCATGGATGCTTGCGAGCATGATTCGACGGGAGTTGTTCGAGAGACGGACGTGTACACGAGGGACACAGTCGTGTGAAAAATGAGCCCATTGTTACTCGGATTGTTAAAAGGCGGACCCTGGCTTAGAGAAGTCAAGGTGCCGCATGGGTGTTTTGCTTCCTGAAAAGGTGAGCCCGTGACAGTTGGTATCACAACCAAGTTCATCTTTGTGGGAGGTGAACCTGGTTGGCCTATCCTAGAGAGGATGTAGGCATGTGGTTGGATCGAGAGGGTCCAAAAGTTAGAACAAGACATCGTTGAGCCAGTTAGTCTTTTAAAGGGGATCAGTAGACTGAGATAGAGTTGAGATTGGGTTCTTTTTCTTCATGGGAATACTGGACATCCTAGAGAGGAGACGATGATGGTTGCTTCGAGTTAAGTTCAGAGATGCTAGAAAGACAACTACCATGTGCAATTGTAGAAAGGCGCAACAGAATGTTTGAAACTTGTTGGCATAATACAAGGTTGATTGGGTAGTCCATACTGTATACTTGGTACGCTAGGCCAAGTTTGCCTGAGTGACATTGTAAGCCACAGGAGGCACTTTTGTCGAAAAGGAAGCTTCTTGGCAGGGGTGTGGAAGTAGTGCAGGGGCTGCCAAATTCTTGTTACTCACTATAGTGGTCGAGAGTTGGTGACCGAGATGGTTCAAATTGGGACAGACATGGAATGCTTCAGTTGCTACATGGGTGTGTCAAGAGGGACGCACATGAAGACCAAGGGAAGCAGATGCCGTAATCGTCAGAGGATTGTTGTACTTGGAGGTGTTCGCATGTGACTTTTATTTGATCTCTATGGAAGCGTAGAGGCAGTTGAGTGAGATGTGTTGGCTTGTTAAAGCGCTAGTGGGCGTAAGTCACACAAAGGCATTGATAGAGATGCATAGTTGTGGAATGAAAGCATCAAAGAAGCCAGCAGGGCTAAGAAGACCGAGCGCAAGTGTTAAGATGGCGCTAGAGTTGGAGTGGAGGCCAGAGGGCTGTGCTAGTGAGACTTAATAGTCATGTGAGCATATAAAGGTCAAGAAGGGTGTTAGAGTTTGCATGAAGGCCAGAGGGCTGCATCATTGGAACTTAGTACATCATGGGAGCCAGAAGGGCATGATGCAAGTGTGAATTAGTTGGAAGGTTGAGCAGACATTGCATGCATATGGAAATCGATAGGGGTACTATATGAGATAGTTGACTTGAGAGTCACATCCTACGGGATGTACTTTTAGATGGCATGGTGTGCATGAAGAGTTGGGCGGTCAGGCATTCGCATGTGGGCATGTTGTCGAGGACACCAATAGATGAAGTGGGGGAGAGACCTTCACGGTTCACTCAACAGACTAGTTATTCGTTACAAGCATCGAGATGAATACCATGGAGAGTGATTATTGTTTAGGTTGTAAAGTCAAGAAGACTCGGGACACAGGCACTGCCGGTTATCTAGGGTGAAAGTCTGCAAGACTCAGGTACTAAGATAACACCATGGCAATGTTTGCCTAAGGTGAAAGTCAGCAAGATTAAGGTACTAAGGCAACATAGAAATGTCGAGGGGCGAAGAGTCAAAATGATTGAGGCATTAGTTTAGCATCTTCATCAAAGTGACATTTGGAATGGATGGACCATATACAAGTATGCGTTTAGCTTGCGAGCTATATCTTGAGGGGTAGTCCTCTAAGAGAGAAGTTCTTCCCAAGTTGAAGTGGGGGAGCCCACTAATTCATATGTTTGAAGAATCAGGGTACTTGTTTAGTTTTGATGTGTGAATCCCGGGGGAAACACTACAACAGATGGGTTGTTCAGTGCGAAGACTTGCATGGTTGCTGCAAGCTGTAGATAGAAAATATGTTGCGGCGTAGGCTGGGATCAAGACTGAGCTAGTTTGTGACATGTTATGGGCATGTTTTGTGTTTATGTGGGACATTGGTGTTGTATGTGACACTGTAAGTCGAATGATTCAGAGAGCATATGCCGATGGGAGATAGCGGATTGCGATGACTTCAAGTCTTAAGAGTAAGACTTTGTGTTATCAAGTTTGTCAAAAGTTAACGTGTCATTAGAGGATGCAGCGTTGATTTTGGGAGATGGACTTGTGACATAGTTTTGGGAGCCGATACAAGCAAGAGACAGAGGGAAAATTCGTGGTTTTGGGTGATTGTTAGATCATTGACTACGTGAAAGAAGCTCGGAGGAGCATGTATGCAGTGGGACAGAGGGGCCTTTTGCATGAAGTCGTGGGTGTGCGGTAGGGCTGGAGGACCAATGTTCAGAACTTCATGAAGAGATTTTGTGAAAGAGTGCACTTGGTGCTGCATTGGGTGCAATTGGCTTGCGAGCCTCGTCCAGGTGGGACGCACCAACTTTTATCCTGCAATAGGAGTGTCTTGCTCAATTGCCATTAGGAGGATGGTGCGCCATGGAGTTGGCGTGTGAAGTTTCTAGAGGGACTTGTCTAGAGGGGCTTGGCTTCAGTAGAAGCATGTTCTTTCAGTGTCGTTGGGTACGGTTGGTTTGCAAACCTCACCCCGAGGGGTGCACCATACTTAGTCCTTGTCGAAAGGAGTATGCATTGGATGATTGGCGAGTGAGCTACTATCAGAGGATGTGTTAGCTTCAGGATCAGTGTTGCAAGGGCTACTTGGTTGACTGGAGGGACGTTGTGAGGGACTTGGAGGAGTTCATATTGGGGAAAGTATTCTAGTGCAGAGGCACTACTCCGTGGGTGGTTCTGAATAGCGAGAGTGGCACAAGTTCTTTGATCGAGTCGAAGAGTGGGTGAGGGAGATCGTCACCAAGAGGGTGGTTCTATGGAGGTAAAGGGACAAGTGCAGACTTAGGATTCAGGAGAAGGTTGGAGTAAGCTTAGGAGTCGAGATCAGGAAGATTTGCCTGCGGTCCGTCGATGAAGGCATCGACATGTTGAAGTGGGGGAGAATGTAACCTGCATGCTAAGATGGCACGTTACAAGCTAAGTGATGCCCACAAGTTGGCAAAGTGGTGGTCAAGTGGTGGCGCATGTTGAGGTGCATGCTGATGCTTAGTTTGTACGGCAGTGGCATTTTCGTAAATATCATCAATATTGCCTGGATTAGGACAGGACTTGGTATTCGCCCTTTATTTGGGTCTACGAATACAATGGTGCAATTGGATTTGAGAAACTCTGTGGTTTGGTATATGGTTTAGCCACATGTCTACAAAGCCAAAATCATGTATGTTCTCGGTACAAAGCTAAAAGCTCAGAATGCTCTTTAAGGGGGGACCCTGGTATCAGCTCTCCACCATCCCCTAACACCTTGGTGCTAAGTGAGCTACTACTAGTCAGTAGGACTAGTCGGGCAGGCATATGAGGACCATGAGGGGACTCATATGTCTCCATGAGTTGGAGTATTCATGGACATTATCGGGCCGACCCATTAGTGCGTCTAAGAAGATGCCAGAGATTAACGGGTATGTTTCCATTGGCTTGCTGGTATGCCACTTGCACAAGACGTGGCCCAAACTTCCAAGAGACATTGTGGTGCGCCTTGGCCACAAGTCTCAACACGTGATGACACGGGTAGTCATTCGTGGGCTAGTTAGCATACGCGCATGGGACGGATGCACCATGTTTGAAAGGAACAGAGGTCTAATGTATGCAACTAATTTTGCAGCTTGTCTCGAGGGTCTGCCAACATGCGTGGAGGCATAGCACCTTGAGGATTGGTCCATGGATGTATGGGGATCCTTGAAGATGAGGGAGACTGTTCGGACAATATCGAGTGGGGCACGATAGAAGCGTTGGCATGTCAGCTTGGTGTTGGAATCTTGCCACACATGCTACCTTGGTCACGAGTGACTAGGTGAGCATCGATGTTGGGATTTGTCGTATCATAATGGGAACCTATGGACAGTGCGAGTATCTTGGCTAGAGAGCCTCGATGCGTGGATGCACTCATGGATGCTTGCGAGTATGACTTGGCAAGAGTTGTACGAGAGACGGATGTGTGGACGTGGCACACAGCTGCGCGAAAAATGAGCCCATTGTTACTCAAATGGTTGGAAGGCTGACCTTGGCTGTAAGGTGCCGCACGGGTGTTCCGCTGCCTGAAAGGGTGAGCCCGTAAAACCCAGCAGAGGATTGACGAAAGCAAGTCTACGTGTCGCGATCCAAAATATCTGTGCACTGATTAAAATCATCATGTCCTCAATCCCAACAACCACATCACAATTAATTTTTATCCATCCCTTTTGAAGAGGGCACAAGCTAGTTGCAAGGAGCTCATTATTATCTTGTGAAAAAAGAAATTAGGCATATCAATTAAAGTAAGACAGGACATAATTATTAAGTTGAGGAATATTACAGGTTAAGTTGTTATGAAACTTATCATTTTGAGCCTTCCATATTGTATCCACAAGGATTGAACATACAAAAACACCTCTTTGGTATTTACCCCTTGGCGATGAAGACTCCAAAGGAACTTCACCCAGTTCCAGCACCTAGCTCAATTATACCTAATAAGAATATTAGGAACAGAGCATTTAGAGAAGAAGAGTTTTATTGAAATGTATCTTATGAATTATATATAGAGAAAATTTACATATATGTAGGCAAAATCCAGTAGCAGCTAAGTAACTGAAATAACAGAAAAACCAGAAAAATAACTAACTTATCTCTAAGTCTAATAGACCCCTTCAAGTTGGAGCGTAGAAGTTTCGAACACCCAATTTGGACAGAATATCTTTGAATTGAGTAGGGAAAAGTGGCTTTGTGAGTATGTCTGCTAAGTTGGCTTTTGAGGGAACATGATTCATTTGAAAAACTCCTTTAGTGACTTTTTCTCGGACAGTATGACAATCTATTTCAACATATTTTGTTCTTTCATGATATACTAAATTCTTAGATATGTGGATAGCAACATTGTTGTCACAGTGTAGAGTTGAAGGTAGTGTGATGTTGATGTTAAAATCGCTTATGATTGAAGTGAGCCAAGTGAGTTCACAAGTGGCATGCACTATTGCTTGATACTCTACTTCAGCTGAGGATCGTGATAAGGTTTGTTGTTTCTTTGACTTTTAGGAGATGAGTGATTGGCCAAGGAAGACACAGCAGCATGTTATGGATCATCTTGTATCGAGGCATGCTCCCCAATCAGCGTCTGCAAAGGCTTATAGTTGGATTTATTTTGTTGAGGAAGCATAGAAGAAAAGGCCTTATCCTGGATAGTTCTTTAGGTAGTGCAGGATTCTAGTTACAGCTTGCATGTGAGGGAGTCATGGGGATTGGAGATACTGACTGAGTTTGTTCACGGCAAGGCTGATGTCAGGCCGTGTGATTGTCAAGTAAAGGAGCTTCCCTATAAGACTCCTATATTGTGTTGGGTTTGGAAGCGATTCCCCTGTGTCATTACTGAGTTTGTTGTTTGGTTCCATGGGGGTGGAAGGCTGTTTTGAGCCAAGCAACTTGAATCTGGCAAGAGTTGTATGGGTGAAGGGTCTCTGTGAGACGGATATGCCTTTTGAACAACGAGCTATCTCGAGACCAAGAAAAAAACGAAGGGGACCAAGGTCTTTTAATTTGAACCTGGTATCGAGTGTGGTGATGAATTTTTGTAATTTAGTTGTGTTGTTGGTGGCTACAACAATATCATCAACGTATATAAGTAAAGCCATAAAAATACCTGATTGGTGTCTTATGAACAGAGAGTGGTCAATATTAAATAATATATAAACTAGATAATATTAAGTATATAGAAATGTAAATAAAAGTGTAAATAAATGAGCTTATTCATCTTGCTATATGTTTATACATATAATACTAGTTATATGTTTCTACATATAATATATGTATGCTAATCTACTTTGATTTATTATTTCCGTTGAGTGAAATTTTGTTGTATCACTGCGGAACTCAATTTAGCATACCATTGGTGTGAGGATGTTGGAAATTATTTTACCAGGATCTTAGATCTACTCACAAGTATGTTTATTAACATCCTAAATATGAACTTTCTAAAACGATAAAATAAACACATATAAAGTTTAAGAAACCTTACATTGGGTGCAGCGGAATAATATGACTCCTTCCGTTCAGATATCTAGCCCTTGATTCCTTTCGTGTGAGCATTATCAATATCTGAACCTGGATCTCTTTCTCTGAATCTTTGATGCTGAATCTCCTTTGCTGATGATCTTTCTTCACGATCTTCCTCACTATGATTGAGGTATCACTTGATGTGTGTGGGCACTACTCTAATCACTAAGAGAGGTTCGAAATATTGAGGAAGAAAAGAGAGAGAGAGTGGCGGCTAGAGAAGAGAGTGGAGGCTCAGGTTTTTCTGATTCAGAAAGTGTGTTATTTTCCTGAAGCCTTCACTATCTATTTATAGCATTCCTCTAGGGTTTGATTTGAATTATATGGCATTAAAATAATGAAAAAATCATTTAAAAAAGCTACAAAGGTGGCCGACCATACACTTAATGGATTGGGCCTTGGGCTTTGCAATTTTGCAATTTTAACACCTTTTGTATCTGATTTTCTCAAAAATGCCAATTTCCTAATTCAATCATTTAAATGCCAATTCTAACTATTTAATAACTATAAATAATTATTAAATAATATTGTCATTTATCATATTTATTAATTGAACCATACAAAGTATCATAATTAACAAATATGCCCCTATAAACTCTTTCTTTACAATTTCGCCATTACTTAGTGAAAATTTCACAAATAGACATAGTCTAATTCGTGAATTATAATTGATTAATCAAAACCAATTACATGAGTCTTACAAGCAATATTATCTCAACTAGTGGGGGGACCATGGGTCTATATAACCGAGCTTCCAATAAGTAGATCAAGAATTTAGCACTAAAATTCACTAACTTATTAATTCTTCGTTGAATCCACGCATAGAACTTAGAATTGCACTCTCAGTTATATAGAATGCTCTATATGTTCCACCATATAGACACATCATTAGTTATCCATTGTTATAATCCTAATGTGATCAATGATCCTCTATATGAATGATCTACACTTGTAAAGGGATTAAATTACCGTTACACCCTACACTGTATTTATTCCTTAAAACACTTGACCCCGTATAAATGATATTTCAGCTTATGTGAAATGAGTACTCCACCATTTATGTTCGTTTGGTCAAGCTCGAAGGAGATCATCCTTTGCTTACTATTCGCCGTAGAAGCTATAGATTCCATGTTTATGATAGCGCTCCCACTCAATTGCACTACCGAGTGTTCCCAAAATGTACGTATCACCCCGACCTAAAAGTAGGCTTAACTAACAAATCAAAGAACACGAATAGCCTTTCAAGATTGAGCCTAATCATATCAGGATTAAGATCATTTGATCTAGGATCAACTAGGCGATATTGACTTGAATAGATATTACGGTAAGTTTAATAAATCTAAGTCAAAGTTCAATATCGGTCCCTTCCGATGCATACTCCATGCATCCAACACGAGCTTTACTTTAACCAATGTTCGGAAAGAACATAGTATTTCTCCAAATACAAGTAAACTCTTGTTGTAGATTATCATATCGTAAAACCCCGTGTCGATAAATCTAGGAAACTTTATTCACATAGTCATGTTTACTTTCCAATGTGTTGACGACACAATAAACAAGGGATCAAGTATGTGAAAAGGGTTTCGATGAATTTATACATTATGTACATATAATCATGAAATAAATCATGTGAACCATGCAACATTAAATGTTATTTCGATCTATATTAATAAACAAATACGATTATATTGAAATGAGTTTTATTTAGGGCATAAAACCCAACAAACTCCCACTTGCACTAATATAAAACAAAAAGTGCGTTTCAAATAATCTCAACACCTTGATATGCAAATCAAGTGTAGTAGTAGTAAACTCCTCGTAATAGGATCCGAAAGGTTGAATTAACCACAACCTTTTCTCCACCATTACTCTTCCTTTAATCACAAAATCATTGATAATGTGAAATTCCTCTCTATATGTCTACTCTCTTGGGATATTTGGATTCTATACCTTTGGCAACTACTTTTGGTTAATCGGGGAATTAACACTTTAGTAGTTTAAGGCAATTTGGAATGGTGCCAAAGATGTATAGAACTTTCCTTAGACCGAATAAGTAACTTTCCCGCAGCTTTAACATTCGGTCTCTCGGTAGACTTAGAGAATTCGGATAGGTTTTTACACTTCTCCAAAATCACTATTCCACCCCAGGAGTAATCACCATCTTATCGAAATATTTACTAGCACATAGGCAAATTTCGAAATCCGATATGGTGTAGTCTAAGAGTTTTAAACACACCCTTATAGACTAACATATAGTTCCTCTTCTTTATCTTAAGATTTACTTGATTGTCTTCCAATGTTCTTCTTCTGGATTAATCTGATACCTACTCATTACTCCCACTCCAACGGTGTGTGCGGTCTAAGGCATACAAAAGCATATCTAAGACCTCTCACTTGTTGATATAAGAAATTCTTTCATGGCTTTATCTTTTCCGGAATAGTTAAGACTTTTCCTTAGATAAAATCTATGCCTAAGAAGTTGTGAAGCTTCTATAGATTGCCATTAGAAAGAAAATGCTTGACATCTTACTAAAGTAAGTTGCTTGCATTAGAGTAAGTAATTACCAGGTATACCACAAGCCATAGGTTTAGATAAACTCAAACCTATAATACTAGGAACAAGAAGTTTTGTTAAGTCCATTGAATGGACTTATTAACTAAAATTTCCTTTTATGTCCTTGTAATAGAAAACTTTAGGTTACTCCATGTGAATGGATTAAACCATAGTTCTATTGGCTTTCTTCTTAGTTTCCTATCTTGACAATCCATTACTTGTTTAAACTCACAATGGATTTTTAATCACTAGTGTCTCCCAAGTCATAAGAAGGTGAGTTCCTAGAAACTCTCCCACTTTACGACGAGGTACCGTGAATTATGTCGAAGAAAACTAAATGGTATTAACCTCTTTGGTTGTGACAAGACAACAGAGGCGAGTGGGATCATCATATATTATATAAGATGATAGAACACTTTTGGAATCAAGAATTAAATATCTCCTTTATTTGCTACTTGTTTTCGGACTTAGTCATTATCTTAGAAAAGTAGTATTTGTTTGAACAAACACTTTCTTATCTATTGACTATGGGATGGTCCACCCCTAATCACTTAGAATAGCTAAGAAACCATGGTTAACGATTCTAGCTTTTCTTAAGAGTTTGATTAGGTCATCCATGAATCTAGTAATGATTTACATTAAGTATACAACCATTACATCATTCGAAATTGTATTACCATAGAAGGATTTAGGCAACGACTAGTAACTAATCATCAACATGCAACTCGAAATTTACGGGGAGGTAAGTTTGGATATAATTCAAAAATCAATGTAATGATCTTTGAACCGCATATCTACTAACTATTTCTCCACCCCTATCAGTTCGCAAGATCTTTAACCACATACCTTAATGGTGTTTAATCATTGCTAGAAATTGATGAAATTTTTCAAACATTTCAAATTTCTTTGCATAAGGTATAATCTAGAGTTATCGTTTTAAGAATACAACGAAAAACTCATATCCACCTTTGAATGTACATTCATCTGCGAATGAGATGAACTACTTTCAGTGGATATAGGCATATTAACTCTTTGCAGAGATTGATCTTGTCAAATCCACTATGAACAAGATATAAATGCCATAGATTAAGAAAATGTGGTAGTGTCTATGATGACATAGGTTTAGTTACATCAAAGAGTTCTTAGAATACTTAAGTGGATCCCGGGTCACGTAATACCTAACTCACATTCCATACAGTTTAATCCATTAATAAAAGATGGATATTAAACACTTGAGAAAGTGTAACTGTATTGTATTCTGGAATTAGAAATTTAAGAAAATTTCTATTTGGAATCTAAAATTAAAGTCAAAGATTAAATTCAACCAAATTTAATGAGTAATTCTTTCTTGGACCACCACTACTAATACAAACTCTAAGTCAGATTTGCCCATACAAGTAGGAGATTTCTAAGATTGAGGATTTATATCAATTGGGAATAGAATTTCGGGGTTATAATCATATGCGTCATTTAATTTCTTAAGAGAAAATATAATGACATGAAATGATTCATAGACCATTCATCCAATGATATATTTGAAAGCTAATTCGAAATGAATAAGCTAAGAGGAATTAGGATAATTTCGTTTAAAATAAGAATCCAACGATGCTTCGATTAGCGAAAGTCAAAGTAATCTTATTTATATAATCTTCTTGTTTTATATCGTAAAAATACTAGTCTAAGGTGTCATCAATTGATGAACAGCTAGATGTCGCATATACAATATTTATCTTTCGAGATCTAACACTATTATGTATGTCTAATGGTGAAAATCCACTAGGGATTTATCTCATTAGATAAACAAGCCAAGTTAGACCAACAATGAAGATTCGAAATTAAACTACAACTTAATAACAGAAAATAACATGGTTCAATATAAATTCATACACAATTCAGAAATTATAAACATATAGTAAGTAGGAATGACAAGTGAAAATACTAAAACTTACAATCCTAAATAATTTCCAAGGTTTTCAACAAACTGATATCAGTGTCCCGTTTAGGCGAGAGTCAAAGCTACCATTCATTGAATAGAGTTGTCAGCTCGTCTAAAATGTTAAACATTCTAGCAACCTTTTATTCGATCAAGATTGGAATTCAGCGTTGTCCCGTTTAGGCGAGAGTCAAGGCAATTCTATCTTATGAGCTTCCACCATTGTTTCATAATTTGCAAGTCAAGTATGGTCGCCACCATTAGGGTGATCCATACCATACAAAACACTTACAAACTACTTATCATGCGAGGTTAAATCTGCGAAATTGCTAATGAACGTTCCTCCATTAGGGAGGATTACTCACTAAAACAAACGCGGTGTAAAACCCACAATGGAGATCGAATGTCTCTTGATAATAAAGCTCATTATTTAAAAAAAGTTGTATTTTCTTTTATTCTTTTTATTTATTCTATTTATTTTAAATATATATATTTATTTAATTAAAATTTCCAATTTAGAATGAAAAATTCTAAATATAAATTTTAATTTAATATTTATAAATTTTACTTAGATGGATATGAAAATAACATGAATTATTTCCATCTTAGTAATAATTTCCAATAAATATTTAGAAAAAAATATTTAAGTTGTTACAAAATTAATTTAAATTAATTTACAACTCAAATTTAATTTTCTATAAATATATATATTGCATTTCGAAAAATTAAAGTATATAAGAATACAATTTTCGAAAAATGCATATTAAAATAAAAAATAAATCCTGGAAAAATTATTCTAATTTAATGTTGGCCCAAAATTAATTAATAAAATTAATTTACAACAAAAAATATAATTTTCCTATTTAATTAAATATATATAAGAAAAATTTCAAATATTTAAGTATGATGATGAAAATCAACTTAAATATTAATTTTCTATTTAATTAAATACACTAGAAAAATACTTCAAGCAAAAATATCACCTATCTAGATTTTCCTTTGACTAATTAATTCAATTTCTAATAATATATTTTAATTCAATTTATTTTTAAATTAATCAATAAATGAAAAAATCATTGATTTAAGTTGATCCAAGAATTAATTAAAAGAAATAATTAATTTACAACTTAATCTATTTTTCAAGATAAAATTCGAAATTCTAGCATTTAAGAAATGCAATTTCGAAAATTGATTAATAAAATAAAGAAAAAATATATATTTTGAAAATTATTTAAATTTAGTTGAAAAAATAAATTTCAACTAAAAATAATTTTCTATTTAATTAAATGTCATGAAAAAGAAATATTTAAGTATGATGATAAAAATCAACTTAGATATTTAATTTTCAAATTAATTAAATGTATTAAATTCAAGAAATAAATAATTAAGTGTAGAGAATGCTTAATTATTAATCTCTAGTTTAATACTAGGAAAAATATACTTAAAATAAATTGTACCAAAATTAATTAATAAATAATTAATTTCACAATTTATAATATTTTCCTATTTAATATTAGAAATAATAAGTAGTCTAGTAATAACTATCTAGAAAATATCTTATTTGACTAAGTATCTTTTCCACAAAATTTGAAAAAATATCTAATTTAAGTTGTACTAGAAAAATCTAGAACTTAAATATTTTCAAATTTAAATTTAATTAAATATCAAAAATTAAGTTGTAACCACTTAATTTGAAAATATTCCATTTTAAGTTAATATTTGAAAAGATATTAACTTAAAAAAATATCTAAAGAATCTTAATAACCAATGCCTAAAATTCCTCAACTTAATTTTGAAATTTTGAATTCAAAAGATATTCAGATTTAAGTTGGTTAGTTGAAAGATAACTAAATATCAACTTAAATAGGAATATTTAATGAAAAATTTAAATTAAGTTCCAGAAAGAATCTAGATGGTTATAATTCTATATTTAATTAAATACAAGAAAATACATATAGTTTAGCTTAGAATATAAAATTCCTTAAACTATATTTTTCTTAAATTAATTTCAAAATAAATGAAATTAATTATATTGCTAATCAATTTTATTAGGTTAAACTAGTTTAATTAACCTAGTACGTCATTCAAATCGTGCAAATGGGCCTTCACAATGGGGTGGTTTGTGTGAGGTGCCGGGTTCGGTATGTCGTACCCACTTCTATGGCTCCCAACTCTCACACAAGGCCCAAAAGAGAGGAATTTAACCTTAATAAGAACAAGTTATTAATTGAATAAGCCCAAACCTAAATGGGCCTAAATAAAATCTATCAATGACTATGACATTTTATTTAGCAACATTAACCTATATGCATCTATAATAAAATTAAACACATAGGCTCACACAGTAATACTTTGGATGGGTCCCATCGTATTCTTTAGGTCATACACGGATGAAAGAAGATTGTAAAATTTACCGTTACAAATTATTAACTTGACCAAGGGAGCCATCAGGATCATTAGATGCGGCAAAAAGTAACCATGGCTATTTGCAATCAAGTAATAATAGGTTTTAAAAACTTACACATAAGCTAAAACACATACCCGCAACAAGGTTAGTTGGATAGTTGGATGTAGGATTTATTTAATTTTAAATTAAATATTTAATTTCGAAAATAATTAATTAAATAAAAAAAAATAATTTTTCGAAAAATTTTAAAAAAAAATTTGAAAAATTCGAATTTTTTTTTTTTAATTTAAATTTAAAATTAAACCTACAATTTTTGAAAAATTAGGTTTCAACCAACCTAAATATCATTTCAAAAATTTGCTAGCTACTTTTAAATTTTAAATGTTATTTTATAAATAAAAATTAAATAAAAAATTAGAAAAGATATAAATATCTTTTTCAAATTTTAAATGTAATTTAAATAAATAAAATAACAAAATTTAAAAAATTAGCAAAATATCTTATATCATTTAAAAATTACATGATTATAAATATCTTATTTTTAAAATTTAAAATAAGATAAGATATAATCAAATTTTAAAATAAGATAGATTTTTAAGCAAAAAGATAAATACTAATACTATTCAAATTCAAATTACACTAATATCTTGAATTAAATTAAAAAAAATTTAAATTAATTCAAAATGATAATTAGAATTGAATTAGGAATAGTAATAGTATATATACAAAACCATACAAAAAATTGGAAGCTAATTCCATGAAAAAGTATGAAAAATTGAAGAAAATAGGAAAAATTGAAACTGTACGGACAGTTACGCGATCAAAGAAACTATCAAGATTTCCGATTTTGTCAAATCTTCAAAAATTCATAACTAATTCAAATAAAATCCAAATTGAGTTCTGTAAAAGGCTAACTTGCTTAATTTTTTCCATACTATCCAATAAAAATAATGCCAGAACCGAAATAATAATTATTTTTCACGAAAATTTCACAATCATCAATCAATCATCAAATAACACTCAATACAACATGATACCATCCAAAGAACATACAAACAATCGTTTTAAAGTCCAAATTACATGTAAGTAAATCAATTACCATGGCTGCGAGGCCGGTTGTTGGAAATTATTTTACCAGGATCTTAGATCTACTCACAAGTATGTTTATTAACATCCTAAATATGAACTTTCTAAAACGATAAAATAAACACATATAAAGTTTAAGAAACCTTACATTGGGTGCAGCGGAATAATATGACTCCTTCTGTTCGAGATATCTAGCCCTTGATTCCTTTCGTAGCGGAGCATTATCAATATACGAACCCGGATCTCTTTCTCCGAATCTTTGATGCCGAATCTCCTTTCTTGATGATCTTTCTTCACGATCTTCCTCACTATGATTGAGGTATCACTTGATGTGTGTGGGCACTACTCTAATCACTAAGAGAGGTTCGAAATATTGAGGAAGAAAAGAGAGAGAGAGTGGCGGCTAGAGAAGAGAGTGGAGGCTAGGTTTTTCTGATTCAGAAAAGTGTGTTATTTTCTGAAGCCTTCACTATCTATTTATAGCATTCCTCTAGGGTTTGATTTGAATTATATGGCATTAAAATAATGAAAAAATCATTTAAAAAAGCTACAAAGGTGGCCGACCATACACTTAATGGATTGGGCCTTGGGCTTTGCAATTTTGCAATTTTAACACCTTTTGTATACGATTTTCTCAAAAATGCCAATTTCCTAATTCAATCATTTAAATGCCAATTCTAACTATTTAATAACTATAAATAATTATTAAATAATATTGTCATTTATCATATTTATTAATTGAACCATACAAAGTATCATAATTAACAAATATGCCCCTATAAACTCTTCTTTACAATTTCGCCATTACTTAGTGAAAATTTCACAAATAGACATAGTCTAATTCGTGAATTATAATTGATTAATCAAAACCAATTACATGAGTCTTACAAGCAATATTATCTCAACTAGTGGGGGGACCATGGGTCTATATAACCGAGCTTCCAATAAGTAGATCAAGAATTTAGCACTAAAATTCACTAACTTATTAATTCTTCGTTGAATCCACGCATAGAACTTAGAATTGCACTCTCAGTTATATAGAATGCTCTATATGTTCCACCATATAGACACATCATTAGTTATCCATTGTTATAATCCTAATGTGATCAATGATCCTCTATATGAATGATCTACACTGTAAAGGGATTAAATTACCGTTACACCCTACAATGTATTTATTCCTTAAAACACTTGACCCCGTATAAATGATATTTCAGCTTATGTGAAATGAGTACTCCACCATTTATGTTCGTTTGGTCAAGCTCGAAGGAGATCATCCTTTGCTTACTATTCGCCAGATAGAAGCTATAGATTCCATGTTTATGATAGCGCTCCCACTCAATTGCACTACCGTGTTCCCAAAATGTACGTATCACCCTGACCTAAAAGTAGGCTTAACTAACAAATCAAAGAACACGAATAGCCTTTCAAGATTGAGCCTAATCATATCAGGATTAAGATCATTTGATCTAGGATCAACTAGGCGATATTGACTTGAATAGATATTACGGTAAGTTTAATAAATCTAAGTCAAAGTTCAATATCGGTCCCTTCCGATGCATACTCCATGCATCCAACCTGAGCTTTACTTTAACCAATGTTCTGGAAAGAACATAGTATTTCTCCAAATACAAGTAAACTCTTGTTGTAGATTATCATATCAGTAAAACCCTGTGTCTGATAAATCTAGGAAACTTTATTCACATAGTCATGTTTACTTTCCAATGTGTTGACGACACAATAAACAGGATCAAGTATGTGAAAAGGGTTTCAGATGAATTTATACATTATGTACATATAATCATGAAATAAATCATGTGAACCATGCAACATTAAATGTTATTTCTGATCTATATTAATAAACAAATCTGATTATATTGAAATGAGTTTTATTTAGGGCATAAAACCCAACAGAGGATTGTTTGAGACCATATATGCTTTTCTGTAATTTGCAGACAACATTATATGGAATAGGGAGTTTGGGTTTGTAACCTTGGAGAAGTTTCATGTAAACTTCTTCATTCAAGTCCCCATGTAGAAACACAATGTTTATATCCATGTGATGTAAGTGCTATTCATGGATGGAAACTAAGGAAAAGATGAGTTTTAAGGTATTGAATATAGCCACTAGGGCATAGGTATCGAAGCAGTCGATACCAGGTAATTGTGTGTAACCTTTGGTGACTAAACGTGCTTAGCAACGTTGGATAGAGCCATCGGGGTTGAGTTTCTTTTTGTATACCCATTTATTGCCACTCACATGCTGGTTTGGTGGTAATGGAACGACAATCCAAGTATGATTTTTTTTGAGGGCATCGATTTTGACATCCATAGCATGGTTCTAGATTTTGTATTTGGAAGCTTGTTTGTAAGATGTGGGTTCAAGTATTAAGCTTAGGGATAGAATAGCCGCTCGAAATTCTCGTGAGAATTTGTGGTATGATAAATAGTTAATGAAGGGATGGTCTAACTATTTTTTGTTGTCACTAAGTCACACTAATAATCGTGTAGATAAGCTGGATTTTGTTGTACACGGCCTGATTTGGTAGTGCATGATTTTCCATTTTGGTGGGTTGAATCTGTGTGCTGAGGGTGATGGAGTTCAGTAATGGGGAATTGGTGTGATGAACTTGCCTCAGAGACATTAGGTTGAGATTGTTGTTTGCCTTGATTATTCAACGGACTGGTCTCAGTGTTAATTGGTGGAATTTGATATGTTTGAGATGGATGAGTCTCAGTAATGTTTAGGAAAAAAATTTCTATGTGGTGTGTTTGAGAGACTTTGCCAAATGGATAAATATTTTCATAGAAGAGAACATCTCTTGAATGGAATATTTTCATGGTTTGAAGGTCTAGGAGAGTGTAGGCCTTCATGTTGGGAGGGTAACCAATGAAGGCACGTGCTCTAGCTCGAGGGGAGAACTTGGTTGTTGTGGTAACATGTGAGGCGTATGCTAGACAACCAAAGTTTCGAAGGTGAGAATATTGAGGTGGTTTGTTATGGAGTAGTTGGTAGGATGTGTTATCTTTTAGTAGGACAGATGGGGTCCTATTTAAAAGGTAGACAGCAGTAGATACCATGAAACACCAATATTGCAAAGGTAAATTGGATTAGAATGCAAGAGCTCGAGCAACATTGAGTATGTGCTGATGTTTTCTTTCAACCACAACATTTTTTTGTGGTCTCCCTACACATGAAGTGTAATGTATTACTCCCTTTGTAGCATAGAAAGTAGTGAGAGTGAGTTCTTTAGCATTGTTGGTACGAATTGCTTTGATGTTTGTTTTATATTGAGTGTTTATGAATTGAAAAAAATTCTTTATTGCCAAAATGGCATCTGACTTTACTTTTAAAAAATATAATCAAATGTGTCTTGAGTGATCATCCAATATGGTTAACAAATATTTATAACCTTCAATAGAGGTAATAGATTATGGCCCCCAAATGTCCATATGGACAAGATCAAAGATAGTCGAGGCAATGTTATTGCTTGATTAGAATGGTAATTTCTTTTGCTTTGAAATATGACAAGTATGACAATTAAAAGGAATTGAAATTACAGGAACTTGTAATTGCTTATTGAGTTTATTTGAAATCATTATCGAAGGATGTCCAAGACGTGTATGCCATTGGATATTATTCAAGTGAACATTACAAGTTTGTACTGAAATATTATCCTCAAGATTGGTTTGTTGCAGGTAGTAAAGGTTGCCAAGTCTTTTAGCTATCCCAATCCTCGATGTTAGAGAAGGGTACTGGATATAGTAGCCGTTAGTATTGAACAAAATTGTGGATTTGGTGTTATGTGTGAGTGCACTGATAAAAAGTAGGTTATATTTGAAGTCAGGCACAAACAAAACATTGGTGAGTGTTATGTGTGAGTTAATAGTAATAGTGCCAATCGTATGAATGTTAAATTTTGCACCAGTATGTAATTGAACAGAAAAACAAGTAGGAGTATATTGAATGGAAGAAAAACAATCAAGATTGCAACACACATGGTGTGTGGCACCACTATCTATAATCCATGAGAAAGGGTTAGAGATACCTGAAAAATTGTTCACAACAGCCTTGTCAGTAGATGTTGATGAATTTGTGGGCTGCAATTGTTGTGCCAACATTGAAATAAGTTGTTGGCAATGAGCTGGTGTGAGTTGTGAGTTGGAAAGATCAGGTGTAGATGAAGTGACTTGTTGGTGGAGTCAGCTGGTTTTCGAGTGCCATAGCTAGGGGGAAACCCAATTAGGAAGTAGATTTATCCTTGTAATGACTAGGTTTTTGGAAATTTGTATAGTGAGGTCTTGGCCTCTTATTTTTGGATGCTGCAATTGCTATAGGGGCAGGTTGTTGAGGAGTAGAAGAACTTGAGGCAGCCATTGGGGGAATCATGCGATGGCCTAGTGATCTTTGTCTTTCTTGGTTGATTACCTTTTAAAAGACTTTATTCAGAGGAGGACATGGATCAAGAAGTAAGATTTGATCACGCACAACCTTGTATGAGTCATTCAGACCCTTTAGAAATTGAAGCACTTGATCATGATTTTGATGATCCAAGTGTTGTGCAACAGCAGCACACGTGCTTGGAATTCGAGGCCTTAATTTGTTGATCTTGTCCCACGTAGCTGTGAGTTTTGTGAAGTATGGACTAATAGAATCATCTCTTTGATTGAGATAGGTTAGTGTTTCATTTAGTTCAAAAATGCATGGACTATTTCCTTTGTTAAACCGATTGTTTAACACAGTCCACATTTCAGATGCAGTATCAAAATACATGATACTACTCATGATTTCAGGAGAAACCGAGTGTAGTATCCATGACATTACCAGCTGATTACAACGAATCCAAAAATCCAGAAGGGGATCATTATCAGGGGCTGAGGAAAAGTACCTTCAAGAAAGGGGGTCTTGTTTCTTGCTAGGGGTGAGCATCGGTCGGTTTGGTCGATTTTTTTTTATATAAAAATCCAAAATTCGGTTTTCGTTTGGATTGGTGCAATCTGAAAACCGACCGACCAATCTAGAACCTATCTTAAAACCGACCGTTTTGAACCTCAGTTTGGTCGGTTTAAACCGCCCAAACTGAACTTTTTTTTTTAAAAAAAATAATCCTATTTATTCTATAAATATATTATTCTACATTTTACAACTAGAAACATACAAATTAATTGTTCAAAAACTAATTATTTTATTCTTTTAACTTTAATATTAATAAAAAAAATATAGTATTTTTTTTTTATATTATTAGTAACTATAATACATGCAAAAAAACTTAATAAATTTATATATATATATATGTATAACGGTCGGTTTCAGTTTTTTTGGTCAGTTTATTACCAAAAAAAAACCAACCGTTTAATGGCGGTTTTAACCGATAGCGGTTTTTTCGGTTTTTGGTTTTGTCGGTTTCGGTTCTAACGGTGTTCGGTAGGTCGGTTTAAACGGTTTTTTCGGTTTTCTGGATTTTATGATTACCCCTATTTCTTGGTCCCATGGAGAGCTTGAAGTCTCTTTTCCATGGTTGGAAATTTTTGTCAGAAAGGACCAGAGTAATAAGAGATAAACTGGGATGATCAGCCGTGGTGATGTAGTATAGAGATCAAACATCTTCATAGGCTGGTCTGTTGACTGGATTTGGATGATGAAGAACAGAAAGAGGAGGAAGATTTGTTCGAGAAGGGTTGTCAGCAGAATGGTTTGATGGTGGAGGAGCAATGGGAGCTTCGACTCTGGAAGGATAATCAGAAGTGGTAGCAGAACTGGTGGCCCGTGTGCGCACCATGATTGTGGAGGGAAGATCTTGAATTATGAAGCTGGAAGTTGACTACTGGAAGCTTCAAATTATTTTATCTGATATTATATTAGGAACAGAGCATTTTGAGAAGAAGAGTTTTATTGAAATGTATCTTACGAATTGTACAGAGAGAAAATGTACATATATATAGGCAAAAGTGAGTAGCAACTAAGTAACCAAAATAACAGAAAAACCAGAAAAATAACTAACTTATCCCTAACTGGAATAAAGAAAAATAACTCATAGGTAGGACCTCCATAGGTTGTACACAATAGGACAGTTCAGATTCAGGTGCTCCATCAATATATTTTCTACTCCATACAACGGGCGAAAGAGATCTCCAATATTAAATGTTAATCAAATAACTATTTTAATAAGGAGTAAAATTTATAAAATTCACCACCAAAAATTATGTATTTTGTGAATTTTAAAATTTTAGAGCTTATACCAAAGGGAAGGGGAGATTGACCTTCGGTACTATTTTTAGAGCTTGAACAAAATAGGCCGACTTTGTTGTAAACTTTTCATGATTCTCCTTAGTCTAAAATGACTTATCAGTATCCCCGCCACTACGTTTAACCCGATTAACAATATTTTGAACAATCTCACTATCATACAACAAGTTTAGCTTGTATAGGTCCTACCCCCCATTAGGAAGGATGAGATCCATCATAAAGAGGAAGCCCTCTCGCTGTGAACCAGACAACATAGGTAGGAGGTTATTTCCAGAAGGGACCCCAAGATCCTCCCAAATGTTTATCGTGGTCCCAGCACCCAGCTTCAAGCACACGCTTTCTTTCATTATGTTAATTTAGTTATATAAGTTTTAATTGTTAGATCTCTATTTAATTTAAATATTTATGTATATGTATATGTATATATTTTTAGTCAATTTAAAAAAAAGAAAACTAATAACCTATGTCAACTATGTCAACTTACTATATTTTTAGTACAGTTTGTTACAGAATATTTATTCCTTGTGTACTTTTCTAATAATTTTTTTTTTTGAATCAGGTGTTGGATTGGATGAGTATTGGCACTCATAATTTTTATTTATGTGGTTTTATAAACTAGATTAGGTTTTGTAGGCATTCCAAAACCTGATTAGATATCTACAACTGTGCTTTAAGTGCTAGTTTCTGTTGATCCCAAAAAGTGATCAACCGGCAGCAGGGTTGAATAGATCTGATGATTGCCACGTGCTTGCACAAATAAGAATGAAAAACAATAAATAACAAATTTGTTATAGAGGTTGGGCCCCCTTTTGATAGCAGGTAATTACCTACTCCCTTTTTAGTTGTATTAATACCGAGGGTTATTACTATCCAAATCACTATAGGTAAAATTTGCTATAGCACCCTTAGGAAAACAAGGTATGAATCAATAATGGCAAAGCTCAAGTGTTGAGATGATGCTAGGGTAGAAGTGTGAGAGAGGGAGTAAGGAAGAGATAGTTTATCAAAAACTTAGAGCTTGGAGGCAGGTTTCAGGCTTAGATTCAACTTAGGTTTCTAGGCTACAAGTTAAGGCCTTTATATAGGGGGCCTAAAACCCTAGGTTAAAGTTTAAATCCCTAGATGTTTGTGCTGGAAATTATTTTACCAGGATCTTAGATCTACTCACAAGTATCTTGATTAACACCCTAAACATGAACTTTCTAAAACGATGAAATAAACACATATAAAGTTTAGTAAACCTTACATTGGGTGGAGCGGAATATAATGACTCCTTCCGTTCAGATATCTAGCCATTGATTCCTTTCTGTAGCAGAGCATTATCAATATCTGAACCTGGATCTCTTTCTCTGATTCTTTAGTGGTGGAACTCGTTCTTGCTGAAAGTCTTTCTTCACGATCTTCCTCACTATGATAGAGGTATCACTTGCTGCGTGTGGGCACCACTCTCACACTAAGAATTTCGAAATTCAAGAGGGAAGAGAAAGAAGAAGTGGTGGCTAAAGATAGGGAGAGAGAAAGGCTTAGGTTTTTCTCTGAAGGAAAAATAGAAAATTTAAGTGTAATTTTCCTGAAGCCTTCACTATCTATTTATAGCATTCCACTAGGGTTAGGTTTGAATTATTTGGCATTAAAATAATTAAAATATCAGTTTAAGTTCCCTACAATAGTGGCCGGCCCTATACAAGTGGATTTGGGCCTCACTTTTGCAATTTTGCAGTTTTATCTTTTCTGCATCTGATTTTCTCAAAAACGCCAATTTTCTAATTCCACCATTTAAATGCCAATTCTAGCTATTTAATAACTATAAATAATTGTTAAATAATATTGTCATTTATCATATTCATTAATTGAACCATACAAAGTATCATAATTAACAAATATGCCCCTAAAATTCTTTCTTTACAATTTCGCCCTTACCTAGTGAAAAATTCACAAATAGACATAGTCTAATTCGAGAATTATAATTGATTAATCAAACCCAATTATATGAGTCTTACAAGCAATATTATCTCAAGTAGTGCGGGGACCATGGGTCTATATAACCGAGCTTCCAATAAGCAGATCAAGAATTTATTACTAAAATTCACTAACTTATTAATTCTTCGTTGAATCCACGCATAGAACTTAGAATTGCACTCTCAGTATATAGAATGCTCTATATGTTCCACCATATAGACACATCATTAGTTATCCATTTTTATAATCCTAATTTGATCAATGATCCTCTATATGAATGATCTACACTGTAAAGGGATTAGATTACCGTTACACCCTACAATGTATTTAATCCTTAAAACACTTAACCCCGTATAAATGATATTTCAGCTTATGTGAAATGAGATCTCCACCATTTATTTTCGTTTGGTCAAGCTCGAAGGAGATCATCCTTTACTTACTATTCGTCAGATAGAAGCTATAGATTCCATGTTTATGTTAGCGCTCCCACTCAATTGCACTACCGTGTTCCCAAAATGTACGTATCACCCTGACCCAAAAGTAGGCTTAACTAACAAATCAAAGAACACGAATAGCCTCTTGAGATTGAGCCTAATCATAACAGGATTAAGATCATTTGATCTAGGATCAACTAGGCGATATTGACTTGAGTAGATATTACGGTAAGTTTAATAAATCTAAGTCAAAGTTCAATATCGGTCCCTTTCGATGCATACTCCATGCAGCCAACCTGAGCTTTACTTTAACCAATGCTCTGGAAAGAACATAGCACTTCTCCAAATGCAAGTAAACTCTGTTGTAGATTATCATATCAGTAAAACCCTGTGTCTGATAAATCTAGGAAACTTTATTCACATAGTCATGTTTACTTTCCAATGTGTTGACAGCACAATAAACAGGATCAAGTATGTGAAAAGGGTTTCAGACGAATTCATACATTATGTACATATAATCATGAAATAAATCATGTGAACCATGCAACATTAAATGTTATTTCTGATCTATATTAATAAGCAAATCTGATTATATTTAAATGAGTTTTATTTAGGGCATAAAACCCAACAAACTCCCACTTGCACTAATATAAAACAAAATGTGCATTTCAAATAATCTCAACACCTTGATATACAAATCAAGTGTAGTAGTAGTAAACTCCTCGTAATAGGATCTGAAAGGTTGAATTAAACACAACCTTTTCTCCACCATTACTCTTCCTTAATCACAAAATCATTGATAATGTGAAATTCCTCTCTATATGTCTACTCTCTTGGGATACTGGATTCTATACCTTTGGCAACTACTTTTGGTTTATCAGGAAATAACACTAGTAGTTTAAGGCAATTTGGAATGGTGCCAAAAATGTATAGAACTTTCCTTAGACTGAATAAGTACCTTTCCTGCAACTTTAACATTCAGTCCCTTCCTGGTAGACCTAGAGACTTCAGATAGGTTTTTACACTTCTCCAAAATCACTATTCCACCCCCAGAGTAATCACCATTTTATCAGAAAGATTTTCTAGCACAAAGGCAAATTTCGAAATCTGATATGGTGTAGTCTAAGAGTTTTAAACACACCCTTATAGACTAACATATAGTTCATCTTCTTAATCTTAAGATTTACTAGATTGTCTTCCAATGTTCTTCTCCTTTATTAATCTGATACCTACTCATTACTCCCACTCAACAGCAACTGTCTGGTCTAAGGCATACAAAAGCATATCTAAGACCTCTCATTGTTGATTTAAGGAATTCTTTCATGGCTTTATCTTTTCTGGAATAGTTGAGACTTTTCCTTAGATAAATAAAATCTATGCCTAAGAAGTTGAGAAGCTTCTATAGATTGCCATTAGAAAGAAAATGCTTCAGCATCTTACTAAAGTAAATTGCTTTCATTAGAGTAAGTAATTACCAGGTATACCACAAGCCATAGGTTTAGATAAACTCAAACCTATAATACTAGGAACAAGAAGTTTTGTTGAGTCCATTGAATAGACTTATTAACAAAAATTTCCTTTTATGTCCTTGTAATAGAAAAATTCAGGTTACTCCATGTGAATGGATTAAACCATAGTTCTCTTGGCTTTTCTTCTTAGTTTCTTATCTTGACAATCCATTACTTGTTTAAACTCACAATGGATTTTAATCACTATTGTCTCCCAAGTCATAAGAAGGTGAGTTCCTAGAAACTCTCCCACTACGACAAGGTACCGTGAATTATGTCGAAGAAAACTAAATGGTATTGATCTCTTCGGTTTTGACAAGACAACAGAGCCAGTGGGATCATCATATGTCAAATAAGATGATAGAACACTTTTGGAATCAAGAAATAAATATCTCCTTTATTTACTACTTTATTTTCAGACTTAGTCATTTTCTTAGAAAAGTAGTATTTGTTTGAACAAACACTTTCTTATCCATTGACAATGGGATGGTGTTAGGCTAAAATTAGTTTAAGATTCGGGTCATATTTCGGTTAGTTTTCACTCTTTGTTTCTAGTTTTAGGGCTATATTACACTTGATTCTTTTGTTTCAGGTCCTCGGGCATTTAAAGAAAGTATGTACAAGAATTGAGGAAAAATGGTGAAAGAATCGAGAAGAAAAACCAAAATTGGTGTCGCTGCCTATTCCCGTCGCGACGGGGAATTTGCCAGTCGCGACGGGAACTGACAGAAAGTTTCAAAAATTCGAAGTTGAACTCCCGTCGCGACGGGGGCTTTGCCAGTCGCGACGGGGACCCTTTTGACGGGATTTTTGGGCAATTTCATAATTTCACGAATTTTAAAGATGAGAATTGGTTTAAATAGCAAGGGTTCGTGAAAATTAGAGAGTATTCAGAATTGGAACCCTAGAAACAAAGGAGGAGGCTAGAAGAGCGGCTTGTGGCGACCCGGATCAATTACTTCAACTAGTTCTTTCTCTTCTCTTTAATTTTTCTATGTTCTTTTCTATTTCAATGTTAATTATGGATTTGATTATGGATGTTTTGAACTAAACTCCTATTTAGGGAGAATGATGAATGTTGTTTAAGTTTTTTCATAGTTAATGATTAATTGCCATTCCTCCATCTTGATTGTGAATACTATTCATATTTGTGTTTAATTTCCATGTGCAAGATTGATCACCTTTTACATGTTTTATGATCTCAATTCAAAATCTGAAAAGTGAGAATTGAGAATGCTAAAATTGGATAGTCTAGGTTTTGATGTGAAACGAAAGTATTTACATAGCCTTTGTGACATTTAGATTATTGCTTAATGCTGATTTCATGTTAGTTTAATTAAGAGATTAATTAGAGAGCATGAGATTTAGAACCTAGAAGATCTGAAAAGAGCTAGGTTAATTCTTAATCTGTCATTCACTTCAAGAGAAGGATAGCATTTAAACATTAACATTGGTAACTTAACAACAGGATTCGTCTCCCTATTTCCTTATCTTGATTAATCTTCCTTTTGTTAGTTTTAATTTTCTGAATTGTTTTATTTAATTCATAAAAGGTATTCTTTTACCAGATAGAATCAATAGTATAATTTAGTAGTAATTAGTCCAATTCCCTGTGGTTCGACCTCACCTGTGTGAGTGTACTACTTGATTGCGTATACTTGCGTAGTGATTATAAATATAGCAACAAGTTTTTGGCGCCGTTGCCGGGGAATTGTTTAAAGATTAATATTACACAAAATTATACTAACTTCTACTTTGGTATATTTTCTCTTGCTGATTTTCTAACCTTTTTCTTGCAATATTTTCTTGATCTATTTCAGGAATCCTAAGTGTATGCGCCGTCAAGGACAAGCAGTCATATTACCAGTTGATCCTGAAATCGAGAAAACTTGCAGGAGGAATCGAAAGAACAAAAGGCAAGAAAGAGTTTCAGCAACTGCTGAAACATCAGAAATCATGGCTGCCAATGTGAACAATAATGTTGGAAACAATGGGGGTAATAACGGTAATAATGGAGGCGCTGTGGAAGATCAAGCTAATGGCCGTAGCTTGAGAGATTACATTCTCCCTACTCTGATGGGAGTGCAGTCATGTATTAGGCCACCGGCAGTGGATGCAAACAACTTCGAGATTAAACCTGCCATCCTTCAAATGGTGCAGTCTTCAGTTCAGTTTGGTGGCCTCCCTTCTGAAGATCCTAATCTGCATCTCTCTAACTTCATGGAACTTTGTGAAACTTTTAAAGTTAATGGAGTTAGCGATGATGCCATTCGACTGAGATTGTTTCCATTCTCACTCAGAGAACGAGCCAAGAGTTGGTTGAACTCTTTGCCACCCAACTCTATTGCCACCTGGAATGATCTGGCAACAAAATTCTGGTCAAAGTTCTTTCCTCCAGCGAAGTCTGCAAAGCTGAGAGGAGAAATCAATAACTTCTGCCAACAAGATAATGAATCTCTCCATGAGGCTTGGGAGAGGCTTAAAGATCTGATCAGGAGGTGTCCTCATCACGGTATAGAGAAATGGATGCTGGTTCACAACTTCTACAACGGGTTGGTTGGTAATACTAGAACTCTAATAGATGCAGCAGCGGGCGGAGCTTTTATGAGAAAGAGTGCTAATGAGGCGTATGATCTATTGGAGGAAATGGCTCTAAACAACCAGCAGTGGCCAACTGAAAGGAGTCAATCTAAGAAGGTAGCTGGTGTGTTAGAAGTTGATGCCATCACAAAGTTAACAGCTGAGGTTGAGGCATTGACAAAGCTAATTGCAGGGCAAGCTAAACAAGCCCAAATTGTTTGTGAGTTATGTGGAGGAAGTCATCACTTTTCGGAGTGTCAAGCAGATGTGGATGATTTCCCAATGGATGAAGCTAAGGCCATTGGGAACTTTTCACAGAACAACAACAACAACAATTATGGGTTCAACCAGAATAACAACCGAAGAAACAGTGGGTTCTATCAGCAACGCAATCAGAACCAACAGTTTAATCAGCAACAAGCCTCTAGTGGAAATTCTAGTTTGCAAACAGATTTACTGCTCCAGTTTATGACTGAAACTAGATCTTCAATTAAAGACCAGCAGACTCAGATGGGCCAGCTAGCAACTCAGGTAGCAACCCGCCCTCAAGGAAATTTGCCTAGCACAACTGAAGTTAATCCTAAAGAAAACTGCAAGGCAATTACCCTGAGGAGCGGTAAGAAGTATGATGGGCCTGAGTTACCACAACCAGTTGAGGTAGATGAAGAAATAAATGGTCAACCAGTGCAAACACCAACACCAACAACAGAGAAAGCTACTGAAAGCTCAGCACTACCACAACAGTCTCCACCTATTAGCATTGATCATCATGTGAAAATACCCTATCCTCAGAGGCTCAGAAAGTCAAGCTTAGACAAGCAGTTCACCAAGTTTCTAGAAGTCTTCAAAAGACTTCACATTAACATTCCTTTTCTTTGAAGCTCTAGAGCGGATGCCAAGTTATGTGAAGTTTATGAAGGAAATTTTGTCAAAGAAAAGGAAGATGGAAGATTATGAGACAGTGGCTCTAACTGAAGAGTGTAGCGCTATTCTACAGAAGAAACTCCCTCCAAAGCTCAGAGATCCAGGGAGCTTCACTATTCCTTGTACTATTGGAAAAATTGAAGGAATAAATGCACTATGTGATTTGGGAGCCAGTATAAACTTAATGCCTTTGTCAGTGTTTAAAAGACTGCAGCTGGGTGAAGCAAAGCCAACCACGGTAACTCTTCAATTGGCGGATCGATCACTAGCTCATCCTAGAGGAGTCATTGAGGATGTGTTAGTAAAAGTTGACAAGTTCATCTTTCCAGCTGACTTCATTGTTCTGGATATGGAAGAAGACAGCAATGTTCCTATCATCCTGGGGAGACCTTTCTTGGCAACAGGGAAAGCACTGATTGATGTTCAGAAAGGAGAGTTAAAGCTGAGGGTGCAAGGAGATGAAGTTGTATTTAATGTGCTCAAAGCAATGACCTACCCTACGGCTAGTGACAATTGTTTTGCAATTGATGTGGCGGACCAGTTGGTGGAGACAAAGACGCACATTGAAGACCCTCTTAATCTGACTTTGGTACAAGAGGAGGTGGTGGAACAAGACGGTAAGGAAGCTTATGAGTATGCTATGTGGCTCGACTCTTATGGACCGTTGAATAGAAGATACTATGAAGAGTTAGGAGTCATACCAACAAAGCCTACCCCATCTACTGAAAAGCCTCCTCAACTAGAGTTAAAAGTCCTACCAGATCATCTCAGGTATGAATATTTGGGAGAAAGTAAGACACTTCCTGTCATTGTGGCATCTTCCCTATCTTCTGTAGAGACAGACAAGCTATTACGTGTTCTAAGGAAGCATAAGAAAGCCATTGGATGGACTCTAGCAGATATTAAAGGGATCAGCCCCTCAACTGTAATGCACAAAATATTAATGGAGGAAGGAGTGAAGCCTACCATTGATGCACAACGAAGATTAAATCCACCAATGAAGGAGGTTGTCAGAAAAGAAGTCTTAAAGTGGTTAGATGCCGGGGTAGCGTATCCTATTTCAGATAGTAAATGGGTAAGTCCAGTCCAGGTTGTTCCAAAGAAAGGAGGGATGACGGTGGTGAAGAATGAAAAGAATGAACTCATCCCAACCAGAACTGTCACAGGATGGAGAATTTGTATAGACTACCGGAAACTCAACAAGGCCACAAGAAAAGATCACTTTCCACTCCCATTCATTGATCAGATGTTAGACAAGTTGGCAGGTCAAGAGTACTATTGTTTCCTTGATGGGTACTCAGGGTATCACCAAATAGCTATAGCACCGGAAGATCAAGAGAAAACGACATTCACATGTCCATATGGTACTTTTGCTTTTCGACGAATGCCATTTGGGCTGTGTAATGCTCCAGCAACATTTCAGAGGTGTATGATGGCCATATTTTCAGATCTAATAGAAAAATGCATCGAGGTGTTCATGGATGATTTTTCAGTGTTTGGTTCATCGTTTGACCAATGTTTAAGCAACTTGGAATTGGTCTTAACAAGGTGTGAAGATTCTAATTTGGTGTTGAACTGGGAAAAATGCCATTTCATGGTTACGGAAGGAATAGTGCTGGGACACAAAATCTCGAAAGAAGGTATTGAGGTTGATAGAGCCAAAGTATCTACAATTGAGAACTTGCCTCCTCCAGTTTCAGTTAAGGGAGTTCGAAGCTTTTTGGGTCATGCCGGGTTCTACAGAAGATTCATCAAAGACTTCTCCAAAGTTGCCAAACCGCTATCTAATCTTCTTGCTAGTGGAGTGCCTTTTGAATTTGGGAAAGATTGTCTTGAAGCATTCCAGATTCTCAAGGATAAGTTAATCTCAGCACCGATCGTGACTACACCAAACTGGGAATTACCTTTTGAAATCATGTGCGATGCAAGTGATTATGCGATTGGAGCAGTGTTGGGGCAACGGGTTGACAAGGTATTCAGAACCATTTACTATGCAAGCAAAACCTTGAATGATGCCCAACTGAATTACGCTACTACAGAAAAAGAGATGCTGGCTATAGTGTTTGCATGCGACAAATTTCGACCCTACTTGATTGGCAATAAAGTGATAGTGTATACAGATCATTCAGCAATCAAGTACTTGATGACTAAGAAGGATGCCAAACCAAGACTAATTCGATGGGTTCTTCTTTTGCAAGAATTTGATCTAGACATAAAAGATAAGAAGGGTACAGAGAACCTGGTAGCAGATCACTTGTCAAGACTAGAGCTGGAAGAAAGTCAGAATACAAAAGAGGTACAAATAAATGAACAATTTCCCAATGAACAACTCTTTAGTGTGAGGGAAAGTCTGATGGTACCATGGTATGCTGATTATGTTAACTTCTTAGCTGCCAATATCACTCCTCCTGAGCTATCTCGACAACAACTAAAGAAATTCTTTTCTGAGGTGAAACACTACTACTGGGAAGAGCCAATCCTCTACAAGCACTGTGCAGATCAGATAATAAGAAGGTGTGTGCCTGAAGAGGAGATGTACTCTATTCTTAATCACTGTCATGCTCTACCATGTGGGGGACACTTTAGTGGAACTAGAACAGCTGCCAAGGTGTTGCAGAGCGGATTCTTTTGGCCAACACTTTTCAAGGACGCTAGTACTTTTGTGAAGGCATGTGATCGTTGTCAGCGTACAGGAAACATCTCAAGGAGAAACGAAATGCCTTTGACAGGAATCTTGGAAGTAGAATTGTTTGATGTATGGGGGATAGACTTCATGGGTCCTTTTCCTTCATCGTTTAGCAATCTATACATCCTATTAGCTGTGGATTATGTGTCAAAATGGGTGGAAGCTGCAGCCACACCAGCCAATGATGGTAAAACAGTTCTTCAGTTTCTTCAAAAGAACATATTCACGCGGTTTGGTACTCCCCGAGCAATCATAAGCGATGAAGGGAGTCACTTTTGCAACAAACAATTCGAAGCACTCATTTCGAGTTATGGTGTTCGTCATAGAACAACTCTACCTTATCATCCGCAAAGTAATGGCCAAGCTGAAATTTCTAACCAGGAAATAAAGACGATTCTGGAGAAAACGGTGCAGAGATCAAGGAAAGATTGGTCAAGAAAGTTGGATGATGCATTGTGGGCTTATAGAACAGCGTTCAAGACGCCAATCGGGATGTCACCATATCGGTTGGTGTTTGGAAAGGCTTGTCATCTACCGGTGGAGCTAGAACACAAAGCGTACTGGGCAATGAAAACTTTGAACATGGATTTAAAGGCTGCTGGTCAGAAAAGATTACTGCAGTTGGATGAGTTGGAAGAATTCCGGAATGAGGCTTACGAGAATGCTAAGATCTATAAGGAGAGAACTAAAAGGTGGCATGACCGAAATTTAGTTAGGAAGGAGTTTCAACCTGGGCAACAAGTTCTACTTTTTAATTCAAGGCTGAAGTTGTTTCCTGGTAAATTGAAGTCAAGGTGGTCAGGGCCATTTACAGTGGTCAAAGTGTTTCCTTATGGAGCGGTGGAACTGAAAGGTGAAGGCCCTAATACTTTCAAAGTTAACGGGCAGCGGTTAAACCTCTACTTGGGAGGTCAATTCGACCAAGCCAAGTCCGCCATGATTCTGGCGCTACTATGAAGATCTCGGTCAACGTCTAGCTGAGCGACGATAAAGCAGCGCTATTGGGAGGCAACCCAATCTTTTATTTAATTTTACGTTATTTTTCTTTTAATTCTTTTTTAGAAGACATTTACAAGTGTTTTGTGGCATTTTAATTCGTTTCATTGCACTTAGGATAGATTGCATTTGTAATTTTACAGTAAAACCGTGAAAATCGTGAAAAAAAAAAAGCCACTTCTACAGAAGTCGCGACTAGGGAATTCCCAGTCACGACTATGCCTTCTGCGAAAAAAAAAAAAGAGGTTCAGAAGTCACGACTGGGCCATTGCCCGTCGCGACGGGGAAGGCTAAACGAATTTTCAACTATTTCTGCCAACTCCCGTCGCGACGGGACACATAGCCCGTCGCGACGAGACACGATTTTTCAGCCTTTTAAATCCCAAATCGCACATAACCCTACAAATCAATCAAACACCATACAACCCGAGTTCTTCCCCTTTTCTCAGCCTTCCCAACCTCATTCCACCATTAATCCTCAAATTTCTTCTCATTCTCTTCAAATCTTCCATCCAAATCCCCAAAAACACAAATTTCTCTCATAAATCTTCTCTTTTCTTCCAAAAATCACACCACAAATCACCCTTTTCACCCAAATCCGAATTTTCTACTATTCATCATCTTCAACCTTGAGTTCTCCATGGATGTGCAACAATGGTGGTGGATGAACGACATTCTCGCTTAGTAAGTCTCTTTCTTGTCAAAACTTTGATTAGTTAAGTGAGTTTTCCGAAAGTTTGAATAATTATCTAGAGTATTTGGGGATTGTGGATTTATTTTGGAGAAATTGTTGAATATTTGTGAAATATTATTTTTGTGGATTATTGTGGAACTTTTGTGATTTTTGGGAAGTGAAGAAATTAAGGGGAAGTGCTGCCGAATTTTTCCCAAAATTTTTGTGTGGTAACTTTGAAGTGTGTTATGGGTTCTAAGCGTACTAGAACAGGGCAATCAGGTGCTTCATCGTCGAAACCGCCAACACCGGCGTCAAAGTCTAATTATGAAAAAGATAGATTTGTGAGTTTGAAAGCGCAAGAAAGATACTTCGAATTGCAAAAGAGAGCTTTCATCATGGATCGAGGTATCGAATATGATGGAAATCCCACTCCGAATAGCCCATTATTCAAGACCATGAGGCAACAAATTCAGACCCGCCAATGGGAGCAATTAGTGAAGATTCCTGAGAGAATCAATCAGACTCTGGCTCTTGAATTTTTAGCCAATTGGCCGGAAGCAGAGAACGATAGGGTACGGGTCCGCAAAACAAATGTGCCTACAACTTATACTTCTATCCATAAACTGTTTAACATGGACATGGTGAATAGACACTACTACAAAACGTTTATGGAGAAAACGTTTGATCCTGTGGACTTGGCAGAAACAGTTGGTTTTCCGGGGTTAAGATTGCATGAGGTGGATGATGAGAACCAAATGCTTTATCGCTGTGAATTGAATCAAGTTGCTCGCGCTTGGATGTTTTTTGTGAGTGCTAGGCTTATGCCTAGTAAGCATTTATCAGATTTTCCATTGGAAAGACTCAAAGTTGTTTATGCAATAATGAAAGGGATTACGGTGCCGGCTGGGGGTATCATTCTGAATAGTTTAGATAACATGGTTGCAGGATCAACACATGTAGGGATTGGCCTAGCGGGAATTATAACTGAATTGTGTGAAGCCCATAATGTGCCACAATATCCTTATGATAATCTAGTGCAGCCACAACGGAATATTGATTGGACAATGGTGCGAAACCTTAAACCCCCGCATCCCTATGGCCAACCGCCTCCTCCACGTCGTACTCCGCAGCAAGAAATTCATGTCCCCGAGGAAGAGAACATTCCAAATGAAGAAATGCCTCAAGCGGTTCCCACTTCCACTCCCCTTGATGCGGGGATGCAACATATCCATGCTCAACTCAACTACATTATTCAGCAAAACAATCATATCCAGAGTTACATGGTGCGAAGAAGTGAATTTGATGAAAATCAAGTGAGGCAGTTCAATCATTTGATTGATTCGTGGAGTCTTGGGGTTGAGGACCCGAATTACTTGGCATATCCTCCGCGTTTTCAGCCTTATGATCAGCCACCACCACCAAACCCCTTCTGATGGGGGTTCAGGTAAGTCCTTCTCACCTTGAGTATAATAGTACATTGGGGACAATGTCATATTTAGTTTGGGGGGAGAGACTTAAAATTTTTAAATTCTGCACTTTAATTTCTGCATTTTAATTTTCTGTTTTAGTTTTTCTGTTTTAGTTAAGGAATGGCAATAAGTTTGACGATAGTTGTATACTGCTGATTAGTGTGATGTGTTCTGGAATTGTAAAATAACTGTGTGCTTGATTCTGTTAACTCTTTGGATTAGTTTGGATGCTTAGAAACCTGTGTTTATCTGAAAAAAAAAATATTCAATCTGTGAAATATGTTATAATTGTTTTACTATGGTTTGTGGTAAGATTGACAGGATAGCTTAGAACTTGCATGTTTATTCTTTTGAGACGAAATCCTTGATAGTGTTCAATTGGAATATGATTTAGGCATTTGTTGGATAGTTTGAGCCTTTCAAGCCTACCGTAATAAGATGTATCCATAGTTAACCTGTTGAGCCTAAACCTGTTATGTTTTTCACCCATCGATTTGAAAAATTGCAACCACACTATTAATTTTCCTTCACCATGTTATCCATGATATCATAAGTGACATAATTAGTTTGGGGGAGGAGAAACATGTAGTGTGAGGAAATAGTGAGAGGGAGAAAAACTTGTAAGATTGAGAAGAAAAAAATTGTGTAATTCAATGTCACTGGAAAAAAATGAAATATGAAAAAAAAAACACAATAAAAAAAAAAAAAGTAAAAATATGTGTGAAGAAAAAAAAAAGAAGAAAAAAATTTCAGTGATGTTGAAAAATAATAGAGACGTCTTCTATCAATCTTGGTAAACCTGGGAATATTATGGGATCTTAGAAAAAGAAAAGTAAGAAGCTTGTGGGTTCTGTTTGTGTGCTTATGATATCTTGAGCCAAAATTGACTTTTGCCTATCCCTGAATATCTGAGCCATATTACCTAAGCCTTGAAAAGACCTAATGATTCCAAAGAATACTGTCAACATTAGTGGAGAAAGGTAAGCATGCAAGCTTATGAGTTATCGGGCTGTGGAACTGTTGGAAAGAGTAAAGCTTTTATAACAATGTTTCACATTTGAATAAATTTTTGCAGTTGTACATAGTGTTATAAACCGAGCATCTAAATTAATTGTTAGAGTTGGTAGAATTGAAATTCTAGTTTGAGCAATAGAAGAGAACAACACATGAGGCAGTAGTATTATGATTATCTGATAGCGTAGTTAATAGATTAGTAGTTAGTAGTATTTATCTTAATCGAGGGCGAGTAAGAATCTAGTTTGGGGAAATTTGTTAGGCTAAAATTAGTTTAAGATTCGGGTCATATTTCGGTTAGTTTTCACTCTTTGTTTCTAGTTTTAGGGCTATATTACGCTTGATTCTTTTGTTTCAGGTCCTCGGGCATTTAAAGAAAGTATGTATAAGAATTGAGGAAAAATGGTGAAAGAATCGAGAAGAAAAACCAAAATTGGTGTCGCTGCCTATTCCCGTCGCGACGGGGAATTTGCCAGTCGCGACGGGAACTGACAGAAAGTTTCAAAAATTCGAAGTTGAACTCCCGTCGCGACGGGGGCTTTGCCAGTCGCGACGGGGACCCTTTTGACGGGATTTTTGGGCAATTTCGTAATTTCACGAATTTTAAAGATGAGAATTGGTTTAAATAGCAAGGGTTCGTGAAAATTAGAGAGTATTCAGAATTGGAACCCTAGAAACAAAGGAGGAGGCTAGAAGAGCGGCTTGTGGCGACCCGGATCAATTGCTTCAACTAGTTCTTTCTCTTCTCTTTAATTTTTCTATGTTCTTTTCTATTTCAATGTTAATTATGGATTTGATTATGGATGTTTTGAACTAAACACCTATTTAGGGAGAATGATGAATGTTGTTTAAGTTTTTTCATAGTTAATGATTAATTGCCATTCCTCCATCTTGATTGTGAATACTATTCATATTTGTGTTTAATTTCCATGTGCAAGATTGATCACCTTTTACATGTTTTATGATCTCAATTCAAAATCTGAAAAGTGAGAATTGCGAATGCTAAAATTGGATAGTCTAGGTTTTGATGTGAAACGAAAGTATTTACATAGCCTTTGTGACATTTAGATTATTGCTTAATGCTGATTTCATGTTAGTTTAATTAAGAGATTAATTAGAGAGCATGAGATTTAGAACCTAGAAGATCTGAAAAGAGCTAGGTTAATTCTTAATCTGTCATTCACTTCAAGAGAAGGATAGCATTTAAACATTAACATTGTTAACTTAACAACAGGACTCGTCTCCCTATTTCCTTATCTTGATTAATCTTCCTTTTGTTAGTTTTAATTTTCTGAATTGTTTTATTTAATTCATAAAAAGTATTCTTTTACCAGATAGAATCAATAGTATAATTTAGTAGTAATTAGTCCAATTCCCTGTGGTTCGACCTCACCTGTGTGAGTGTACTACTTGATTGCGTATACTTGCGTAGTGATTATAAATATAGCAACAGATTGTCCACCCCTAATCACTTAGAATAGCTAACAAACCATGGTTAACAGTTCTAGCTTTTCTTAAGATTTTGATTAGGTCATCCATGAATCTAGTAATGATTTACATTAAGTATACAACCATTACATCATTCTGAAATTGTATTAGCATAGAAGGACTTAGGCAACGACTAGTAACTAATCATCAATATGCAAATCGAAATTTCTGGGGAGGTAAGTTTGGATACAATTCAAAAATCAATTTAATGATCTTTGAACTGCAGATCAACTAACTATTTCTCCACCCCTATCAGTTTGCAAGATCTTTAACCACTTACCTTAATGGTTTTAACCATTGCTAGAAATTAATGAAAATTTTCAAACATTCCAAATTTCTTGCTGAAAGGTATAATCTAAAGTTATCGTTTTAAGAATACAACGAAAAACTCATATCCACCCCTGAATGTACATCCATCTGCGAATGAGATGAACTACTTTCAGTGGATATAGGCATATTAACTCTTTGCAGAGATTGATCTTGTCAAATCCACTATGAATAAGATACTAATGCCATAGATTAAAAAAAATGTGGTAGTGTTTATTGATGACCTAGGTTTGGTTACATCAAAGAATTCTTAGAATAGTGCAAGTGGATCCTGGTCACAGAATACCTAACTCATATTCCATATAGTTTGAATCCATTAATAGAAGATGGATATTAAACACTTGGAAAGTGTAACTGTATTGCTTCCTTGAAATAGAAACATAAGAAAATTTCTGTTTGCATTCTAAAATTAAAGTCAAAGACTTAAATTCAACCAAATACAATGAGTAATTCTATCTTGGACCACCACTACTAATAGAACTCTAAGTCTCATTTGCTTATACAAGTAGGAGATATCTAAGATTGAGGTTTTATATCAATTGGGAATAGATTTTCGGGATTATAATCATATGCCTCATTTAATTTCTTAAGAGAAAATATAGAATGACATGAAATGATTTATAGACCATTCATCCAATGATATGTTATTGAGCTAATTCGCAATGAATAAGCTAAGAGGAATTAGGATAATTTCGTTGTTTAAATAAGAATCCAACGATGCTTCGATTAGCGAAAGTCAAAGTAATCTTATTTATATAATCTTCTTGTTTCATATCGTAAAAATACTAGCCTAAGGTGTCATCTATTGATGAACAACTAGATGTCGCATATAAAATATTTATCTTTCGAGATCTAACACTATTATGTATGTCTAATGGTGAAAATCCACTAGGGATTTATCTCATTAGATAAACAAACCAAGTTAGACCAACAATGAAGATTCGAAATTAAACTACAACTTAATAATAGAAAATAACATGGTTCAATATAAATTCATACACAATTCAGAAATATTAAACATATAGCAAGTAGGAATGACAAGGGAAAATACTAAAACATACAATCCTAAATAATTTCTAATGTTTTCAACAAACTGATATCAGTGTCCCTTTTAGGCGAGAGTCAAAGCTACCATCCATTGAATACAGTTGTCAGCTCATCTAAAATGTTAAACATTCTAGCAACCTTTTATTCGATCAAGATTGGAATTCAGCGTTGTCCCGTTTAGGCGAGAGTCAAGGCAATTCTATCTTATGATCGCTTCCACCATTATTTCGCAATTTGCAAGTCAAATATGGTCGCCACCATTAGGGTGATCCATACCATATAAAACACTTACAAACTACTTATCTTTCGAGATTAAACGGTGCGAAATTGCTAATTAACGTTCCTCCATTAGGGAGGATTACTCACTAAAACAAACACGATGTAAAACCAACAATGGAGATCGAATATCTTAATAATAAAGCTCATTATTTAAAGAGAGTTGTATTTTCTTTGATTCTCTTTATTTAATCTATTTATTTTAAATATATATTTATTAATTAAAATTTCCAATTTAGAATGAAAAATTCTAAATATAAATTTTAATTTAATATTTATAAATTTTACTTAGATGGATATGAAAATAACATGAATTATTTCCATCTTAGTAATAATTTCCAATAAATATTTAGAAAAATATTCAATTTAAGTTGATACAAAATTAATTTAAATTAATTTACAACTCAAATTTAATTTTCTATAAATATATATTGCATTTCGAAAAATTAAAGTATTCAAGGGCACAATTTTCGAAAATGCATGTTAAAATAAAAATTAATCCTGGAAAAATTATTCTAATTTAATGTTGGCCCAAAATTGATTAATAAAATTAATTTACAACAAAAAATATAATTTTCCTATTTAATTAAATATATAAGAAAAATTTAAAATATTTAAGTATGATGATGAAAATCAACTTAAATATTAATTTTCTATTTAATTAAATACACTAGAAAAATACTTCAAGCAAAAACAGATAATATCTATCTAGATTTTCTTTTGACTAATTAATTAAATTTCTAATAAAATATATTTTACTTCATTTATTTTAATTAATCATTAACTGAAAAAATCATTGATTTAAGTTGGTCCAAAATTAAAATAAATAATTTACAACTTTAATCTATTTTCAAATAAAATTCGAAATTCCAGCATTTAAGAAATGCAATTTCGAAATTTGAATAATAAAATAAAGAAAAAATATATTTTGAAAATTATTTAAATTTAGTTGAAAAAATAAATTTCAACGAAAAATAATTTTCTATTTAATTAAGTGTCATGAAAAAGAAATATTTAAGTATCATGATGAAAATCAACTTACATATTTAATTTTCAAATTAATTAAATGTATTAAATTCAAGAAATAAATAATTAAGTGTAGAGAAGGCTTAATTATTAATCTCTAGTTTAATACTAGGAAAAATATACTTAAAATAAATTGTACCAAAATTAATTATTTAAATAATTAATTTCACAATGTATAATATTTTCCTATTTAATATTAGAAATAATAAGTAGTCTAGAAATAACTATCTAGAAAATATCTTATTTGACTAAGTATCTTTTACACAAAATTTGAAAAAATATCTAATTTAAGTTGTATTAGAAAAAATCTAGAACTTAAATATTTTCAAATTTAAACTTAATTAAATATCAAAAATTAAGTTGTAACCACTTAATTTGAAAATATTCCATTTTAAGTTAATATTCGAAAAGATATTAACTTAAAAATATGTAAAATATTCCATTTTAAGTTAATATTCGAAAAGATATTAACTTAAAAAATATCTAAAGAATCTTAATAACCAATGCCTAAAATTTCTCAACTTAATTTTGAAATTTTAAATCCAAAAGATTTTCAGATTTAAGTTGGTTAGTTGTAGATAACTAAATATCAACTTAAATAGGAATATTTAATGAAAAATTTAAATTAAGCTTGAGAAAGAATCTAGAGGGTTATAATTCTATATTTAATTAAATACAAGAAAATACATATAGTTTAGCTTAGAATAAAAAATTCTTTAAACTATGATTTTCTTAAATTAATTTCAAAATAAATGAAATTAATTATGTTGCTAATCAATTTTATTAGGTTAAACTAGTTTAATTAACCTAGTACAGTTATTCAAATCAGGCAAATGGGCCTTCACAATTGGGGTGGTTCATGTGAAGGGGTGTTGGGTTCAGTATGTCGTACCCACTACTATGGCTCCCAACTCTCACACAAGGCCCAAAAGAGAGGAATTTAACCTTAAAATGAACAACTGTTATTAATTGAATAGGCCCAAAAACTAAATGGACCTAAATAAAATCTATCAAGAACTATGACATTTTATTTAGCAACAACAACCTATATGCATCTATAATGAAATTAAACACATGGGCTCACACAGGCACACTTTGGATGGGTCCTATCATGTTGCTAGGTCATACACAGATGAAAGAAGATTGTAAATATACCTGTTACAAATTATTTACTTGACCAAGGGAGCTATGAGTGAAAATCAGATCATTGGATCTGTCAACAAGTTAACCATGGCTATTTGCAATCAAGCAATAATAGGTTTTAAAAACTTACAAATAAGCTAAAACACATACTCCTGCAACAAGGTTAGCTGGATAGTTGGATGTAGGATTTATTTAATTTTAAATAAAAAATTTTAAAAAAAATAATTAATTAAATAAAAAAAATTATTTTCGAAAATTTTAAAAAAATTTGAAAAAATTTCGAAATTAAAAAAAATTTAAAATTAAAATTAAACCTACAATTTTGAAAAATTAGGTTTCAACCAACCTAAATATCATTTCAAAATTTGCTAACTACTTTTAAAAATTAAATGTTATTTTATAAATAAAAATTAAATAAAAAATTAAAAAAGATAAATGAATATCTTTTTCAGATTTTAAATGTAATTTCAATAAATAAAATAACAAAATTTAAAAGTTAGCAAAATATCTTACATCTATTTAAAATTACATGATTATAGTTATCTTATTTTAAATTTAAATAAGGTCAAATTATTTAAAAAAAGATTTAATTTAAAAATTTAAAATCTCACCTTAAATTTAAAAATAAGATAAGATATAATCAAATTTAAAAATAAGATAGATAATTAAGCAAAAAAGATAGATATTTACTATTTCAAATTCAAATTACACTAATATCATGAATTAAACTTAAAAAATATTAAATAAATTAATTATGATAATTAGAATTGAATTAGGAATAGTAAATGTATAAATACAGAACTACACAAAAAATCAGAAGTTAATTCCATGAAAAAGCATGAAAAAATGAAGAAAAATGAAAAAATTGCGAGCTGTACGGACAGTATGCATGGGCGCGCATGGGGCTGCATGGGTGCGCATGGGACTGCATGGGCGTGAAAACTAGGCTTAGGGGCTTGCTAGCAGCCTCTTCGCGCGCGCACGTGGTGCAGCTGCTCAACCCCGATTTTTTCGAAACTTCTAAAAATCATAACTAATTCAAATTAAATCGAAATTGAGTTCTGTAAAAAAGTAAATTGCTTAATTTTTTCCATACTATCCAATAAAAATAATTCCAGAAAAAGATATTCAATTAGTTTTTACGCAAAATTCACAAACATCAATCAATCATCAAATAACACGCAATACAACATGATACCATCCAAAACATCAAACAATCGTTTTAAAGTCCAAATTTCTTGCAAGCAAATCAATTACCATGGCTCTGAGGCCAGTTGTTGGAAATTATTTTACCAGGATATTAGATCTACTCACAAGTATGTTGATTAACACCCTAAATATGAACTTTCTAAAACGATGAAATAAATACATATAAAGTTTAGTAAACCTTACATTGGGTGCAGCGGAATATAATGACTCCTTCCATTCAGATATCTAGCCCTTGATTCCTTTCTGTAGCAGAGCATTACCAATATCTGAACCTGGATATCTTTCACTGATTCTTTAGTGCTGAAACTCCTTCTTGCTGAAAGTCTTTCTTCACGATCTTCCTCACTATGATTGAGGTATCACTTGCTGTGTGTGGGCACTACTCTCACACTAAGAATTTCAAAATTCAAGAGGGAAGAGAAAGAAGAAGTGGCGGCTAAAGATAGGGAGAGAGAAAGGCTCAGGTTTTTCTCTGAAGGAAAAATAGAAAATTTAAGTGTAATTTTCCTGAACCCTTCACTATCTATTTATAGCATTCCACTAGGGTTAGGTTTGAATTATTTGGCATTAAAATAATGAAAATATCAGTTTAAATTCCCTAAAAAAGTGGTCGGCCATATACAAGTGGATTTGGGCCTCACTTATGCAATTTTGCAGTTTTATCTTTTCTGCATCTGATTTTCTCAAAAACGCAAATTTTCTAATTCAACCATTTAAATGCCAATTCTAACTATTTAATAACTATAAATAATTATTAAATAATATTGTCATTTATCATATTCATTAATTGAACCATACAAAGTATCATAATTAACAAATATGCCCCTAAAACTCTTTCTTTACAATTTCGCCCTTACTTAGTGAAAAATTCACAAATAGACATAGTGTAATTCGAGAATTATAATTGATTAATCAAAACCAATTATATGAGTCTTACAAGCAATATTATCTCATGTAGTGCGGGGACCATGGGTCTATATAATCGAGCTTCCAATAAGCAGATCAAGAATTTATTACTAAAATTCACTAACTTATTAATTCTTCGTTGAATCCACGCATAGAACTTAGAATTGCACTCAGTATATAGAATGCTCTATATGTTCCACCATATGGACACATCATTATTTATCCATTGTTATAATCCTAATTTGATCAATGATCCTCTATATGAATGATCTACACTGTAAAGGGATTAGATTACCGTTACACCCTACAATGTATTTAATCCTTAAAACACTTAACCCCGTATAAATGATATTTCAGCTTATGTGAAATGAGATCTCTACCATTTATTTTTGTTTGGTCAAGCTCGAAGGAGATCATCCTTTACTTACTATTCGCCAGATAGAAGCTATAGATTCCATGTTTATGTTAGCGCTCCCACTCAATTGCACTACCGTGTTCCCAAAATGTACGTATCACCCTGACCCAAAAGTAGGCTTAACTAACAAATCAAAGAACACGAATAGCCTCTTGAGATTGAGCCTAATCATAACAGGATTAAGATCATTTGATCTAGGATCAACTAGGCGATATTGACTTGAATAGATATTACGGTAAGTTTAATAAATCTAAGTCAAAGTTCAATATCGGTCCCTTCCGATGCATACTCCATGCATCCAACCTGAGCTTTACTTTAACCAATGCTCTGGAAAGAACATAGCACTTCTCCAAATGCAAGTAAACTCTGTTGTAGATTATCATATCAGTAAAACCCTGTGTCTAATAAATCTTGGAAACTCTATTCACATAGTCATGTTTACTTTCCAATGTGTTGATAGCACAATAAATAGGATCATGTATGTGAAAAGGGTTTCAGACGAATTCATACATTATGTACATATAATCATGAAATAAATCATGTGAACCATGTAACATTAAATGTTATTTCTGATCTATATTAATAAGCAAATCTTATTATATTGAAATGAGTTTTATTTAGGGCATAAAACCCAACAGTTTGCATAGTTTGTTTGATAATTACAAAAGACCAAAGTGCCCTTGAATCTAAATATTATTCAGCCATTCTGTTGGGCTTTTAGGGCCCAATTTGCAGCCAATGACTTGTTGTTCATGTGTAAAAGTGCACAGGGAACCCTACAGAGCACCTCTTGGTTGTCCATGCCTTTGTGGAGGCCAGGCTAGCCAACCATAGGGCCGGCCAACTCCTGAGAGGGAGCTGGTTTGTCACTTGATGCCTGTTTCAGTGTTGGGGTCTCCATTTGTTCAGGTTCTGACTTGGCCTTCCTATTGGTGAGCTGTACTGCCACGTGGCACTGATTTTATCCATGTAAGCATGCCACGTTGTTTACCGAGTTTTTTAAAAACTAAATATTTTGAGAGCTTAAAGAAGATAAATGATAATAGATAATAAATAGATAGATTTTTAAGTGGTTCGCACATTAATAATCCTTAGTCCACAAGTCCATATTATTAGCCTCTTTGGGCAGATATTATAGAGATTACAAGGTATTATAGTAGAGACTACTCTGCTTCTCTGTGTGAGAGAGCTTGCTTGGAATTTTTGCAGAGTGACTATAAGTAAAAAATAGTTCTCCTCCTTACCTGAAGAAAACTGAGACTATTTATAGGCAAACATGGGGTAAAGGGGATACCCTTGACCTACCTAGGATTTCGTACCCCATACATTTTTAAGGTCTATAGCACGAGAGGACAATTTGACCATTGGCTGGTAGGAACCTTCTTCATCATGCGGTGCACAACAAATGGTGAGGACTTTCGTATGACCCTGGACACATGCTGCGCAAAGGTCTCTTCTTTGCAAAATACACTCTACTAAAGATGTTAGGCAACAAGCATGCTCAAGGGTGCATCTGCGCACTACCATGGTCTGGCACAGGGGACAAGATCTAATCCTGTGTCAGAAAAAGGTGGAACCATCTGTGGAGTGATATTTTGTAAGATGCTGATGTGGCCAACGTCTCCAAACCTTTACCGCTTTGCAGGTTCCTCATCGAAGGAAGTTACTCCTGAAGGAATTTGCCTCTCGTTGCCTTCTAGGTTCGGGAGTGATTCGTTTTCTTGGTTGCTTTGAATAACTCGGGTTACGACCATATCCTTCCCTCTTCTTGTGCCACGTCTTTGACTAACGAAAACTTGGATAACATTTACCCCCAAGCTTTCGAGATTCTTTGGATCACAAAAGCTTGTTATTGCCACTGGTATTAACCGTTGATACGTGTTGCAAATTTAAGTCATGGACCCTCCTACATGAGCTGTATTCTACTGACGGTAAATACGACATTTGCATCCTCTTGCGTTGTAACCATGCGACATATCAGGAAGTATTCCTTGCCCTTTTCTGTGTGTGGCAAGGTCTGCCTAGCAAAAAAGGTAGAGTGCAAATGACGGTTGAGTGACTGCAGAAAGGGACCTCGACACTTTGGTGGGCCCCAAGCCAATCGTACGGGACTTCTCATCTCCCTAGTCGTTGGTTCTATTGCGATCATTTTGAACCGCTGATCTTTCATAGCCCTGTCTTCCTTTTGAAATGTAAACTGCCTTTGGTGGTGTCATTTTAACTCTTTTTATTCAAAACTCCATAACTTCTCTACAACTTCTTTTTTCCTTTTCCTACCATTTTTGCATGCAAGAAGTGTTAGAAAATCTGATCCAGCAATTACTCGTCATCCGCATGGAACTCTTCTTACACGCCGCTTCCCTTCGACTGAACCAACGAAGTTCTTCCTTCGAGGAACATTTGATTTTCAGGTTAACTATGACTGCTGTATTGACTGGCTCTAGAGCTTTCAGGCAGGTTTTTTGGACACACAATTTACCTCTTCTGATTCGACAAGTAAGTATACTAACCCCCTGTCTGAATTTGGGCATTTCACGTTTAGGGCAAGAAGGTTCTTGCTTAGATTAGGACTAGAACTATTCACATGCCATAAAGCAGAATAGTTTGGGTAAAAGAGAGCCCGTCTTCATACCCGTTTGTTGTCTTAAAGGATTCTCCTTTTCCTTCATAACCATGGATTTGAACAAAAAACCCCTCTCAGGCAGAGACGTATCTGTCAAAGTTGAACCTACTTCGTCTGTCGAAAGGTCTTCTATGGGATAGGACCAAATTGTGGCCCCCATCGGACAATCTAAGCTTTAAAGGGCCTTGGAAAACATTCCAAAAAATAAGCTTATCGCCGAGAGAGACGTCTCAACTGATACCAGGAGATGCAAAGGGGCTGAAAGTCCTTCGCCGATGTAGGTTCGTCCTGAGTCCATATAGGAAATGGATTAGAAAAGACAACTACTTTCGATCTTATGGGATGCTGCAAGCGTATACTGAGGTTTCCAGCCTCCATAATGTCCCTAGACTGATGTGGAACATGCTTTTCGTCGTGGGAGAATCTGTGTCCATTAGTGATAATGGGTTTAGTGCATGGAGTTGGTCCCATATTTCTAGTGGCGCTCACCTTCCCTTGAGAACCTACTTCGCAAACCTGATTGCAAAAATTGGGATTGCACCTTTCCAATTGATTCCTTCATCATATAGCCTCTTGGCTGGGTGGTACGTGTTCTACAAAATCAACAAACTGGAAGTTCCTTCCTCGGAGGAAATCCCTTACTTCTATAGTGTCAAGGCCAATCCTATGAGGATAGATAGGTCCAAGCTGGGGTTCTTCCGACTGGATAAATGCCTGGACTCCTATTGCTTATTTGCTGAATGGATCGCACCCATGACCTCCGGGAGTATTGTCTCTTTTCCTCTAGATTTCCTACCAGCAGGATGCCATCTCTTTAGTTGAGTTTCCAACTCTCAGGTATTCTAACAATTTACCTTGAGTTTCGTTAGTTTTTAAGCTTTGCCAATTTCTGTGCTTGGACTAACATTTTTCGACTTGCAGCAGTGCTTCTATCTCAAAGTGTTAGGACAGAGGAGATAATCAAGAAAGAAGCTCGATATAGGGTCTTCTTGGAAGATCAATTAAAGGTTAAAGACCTGGTGATAACTGAACTTCTTCGTCTGACTTGATCACAAAATTTCAGAGTATTGACACAGTTAGCATCTGCAGGTAGCGCCAACCTCCCAAGGAAGTGAAAGAGGCAATTTCCACAATTTTGGCCGTTATAATCACAAATGCGGCCAAAAATGATAGTGCCTTGAACTTTGATTTGGTGTCACGCCATCCCGATCCTCTGCTTGAGGAAGAAGAAATCTCAGTGAGATTTGCCACTGCTTACCCTGATGTGGGGACACCCAGTGCCAGCACTTTGGGAAGAGGTAATGCCAATGTTCAAATACCATAAGTTTCCCAACAACATACGGACAACACTCAAAAAACAATATTTGTAAGGCAAGAGGAAAACCTAACAACCTATAATACCCACAATCCATTTCCTACATCATAACCTTCCTAATACTTGCATCTATCTTACCCGTCAACGATTCAACCGCCATCTTAAAACACTCTTTACCCCACCTATACTCATTGTAGCGACCACTGTCCACAAGATCAAGCTCCTCAATCAAGATAACCTTACCAGAAGGATCACCAATCAAGTAACACTGAACAAAATACAAAATAGCCCACTTGACTACAAGATCATCATTTCCCTTTAAATTATTAGCCGTAAATACAACTTGGACAAAAATCTTGGTTATTTTTTTATTCACCTTTAAACAATGTTTAACAAGCATATTTTTATCCTCTTTATACTGGAAAATATCAAAATCCAAATGGCAATCTAGACCCATAACTAACACAAACTCCTCGACACTGAATCTAAGTAATTTTCCTGCCATAGAAATAAAAGTCATAGCAGGTAGACCTAGGAGGGGTCCCTAGCCTTGCACCCAGGTTGACATCGAGAACTTTGGAATGGAAGTTTGAACATAAATAACTTGAATCCCACTCACTATTTTTAGTATTTTGTACCATAAAGATAAGGAGCAACCTATTCTAATCCCTAGGAGCTCAAATTACATGAACCTGCAGCGTAGAAGAAAACCTGGGAACCTAGGGTTTCACAAGTGCCCAAGTTGAGAACCTTAACTAAGGCTTCAGTTTTTTGGACTGTCTTAGTGCAAATGAGTCAAAACATGCATTTGGACATCAACTCGACATACCATAGGCATATTTGAGGCATCAAAATTAGAATCAGAATATGTTCATTTTTTAGCACCCGGGCCCCCGATTACCTAATGCTCAGGTTGAAAATGTGTTAATCTGGGCGCCTTCCAAGTATCAGATCAGAGATCTGACTTTGGCATCTTGTTCATCTTAATATAAAATGAGGAAATAGTTCCTTTTGAAGAAGAAACAAAACTTCTTCGGTGCCAAAAATAGGGCCCAGTGCCTAGGTTAACACTTGAGGCTGGCCCTGCGCCCAGGTTGACATTTTGTAAACTAGTGCAATTTTAAATGGAGATTTTCAAGAATTTTTTTCGAGCATCTTCTCTGTTTTCCAAAAATATTGAGATGCAACTATTTCCTAGGACCAAACAAAATATTTGAAGGGCTAGAATTAGGACCCAACTCCTAGGTTGACACCTGGGGCTAGGCCCAACACCCAGATTGATATATTGTCAAACTGTGTCATTTTTGATCAAGTTCACTAAAAAGTGTTCCTGAAATTTTTTCCATCATCAAAAATAATGAATACTCAAGCAAACTTGGGGAGAAAACTATAAACTCGAGCCCCTAGAAATAGGGCCCATCGCCCAGGTTAATCTAGTGATAGGCTAGTGCCCAAGTTGACAATTAACTTGGGACGCTACCTTCAATTGCTCAAATGCCAAATCTGATGCGACCATTGGAAGTAACAAAAATAAGATCCCACAAGCTCGGGAGTAAGTACCCAACTTCCATGTTGGCAAAAGCCCCAGTGCGCTTGGTTCTGCTTATACAATTTTGATGTCGTTTTGACCATCAATCTTTTATTTCACAATAACAATGATCCATGAAGTTTGGATAAGTCAAATTCACAACTTTTCATTTCTCATATTCGGCTCACTAGGAAATGAATAGTTTCGAGTCTCTCATTTCCGTAGAACAGTAACATCTCTGGGAACTGGTGACCAGCTTTGCCAGAACACAAAAATTGACAAAGTGATGTCAAAATATCACTTAGAAACCTTAAGGTACAATCCTTGGATGTTTCAACACTAACCAAGTGTCCTGGTTGACGTCATTTGTCAACTTGGGCGTTGGGTCATGAACTGCTTTCAGTAAAACAACCATAAGATACTCCATTTTGATCTGATCAACTTTCATTTTGAAGCTAATTTAGTGCTATATCAAGTCATGTCTTACACTTCAATCATAATATAAAGCTATCGTTGTCAAAATTTACCCCCAATGGAGTTATGAAAATAAGCTTCGAGTTACCCACATCGGGACAGATTAAGCTCCAAAAAATAGCCATCACTACAAAGAGCTAATTTTCACAATAAGATCATCATCAACGGTCAAAAGCATCTTATTTGAATTTTTCTCTATTTTTGTGGGCGTCCTTCACCTATAAAAGGATATCTCCCTTACCTCATTTTTCACATTCAGAAAATTACCCACAAGATCAAAGCTTCTCTCTCTAGAAACTTGAGCTTAAACACTTAGCCTTTTTCTATAATTCTTATGGGAAATGAAAAATCGAAGTAGACATAGCTGATGTTGGATACTTTTTAGCGTCAATATTTTGGTGCTTTCATTTAGAGACACAATTTGAGTTCCCCATCTACAGTTCAACTTTTTTTGCTCGGAGCTTTGTTCCAAAAGGAATTCATAAGTTCAAGCAAGCAATACATGATGAACATGCAAAGAAACACTACCACTCCTATTAGCCACACCACTACTCAATAAGAAGTAGGCACTGCGATTTCCCATATAAAGTACAATACGAGCGAGCATCCAAAATGACTAAAACTCAAATATATGGATGTATGGGACCTTTGCCTGATACGGTGCAATCAATTGTTAGGGAAAAAAGCTATGAGCGAGCATCCAAAAGGACTCAAACTCGAGATTGTAGGCCTACAGGTTCACCACATGCAGCTGATAGGACCAACCATAATTATTTGAAGAAATTCAAATAATGCGAGAAACCAATCTCCTCCTAGGGATATTCCTCACAAGTCGGGATGGAAATTAGGGCCATTTTCGTGGGCCAGGTCCGGCCCTTGGCCCGACGGGGTGACTTTGGCCCAAATTATTTGGGCTTTTATCGGGCTCCTAGCCCGGCCCAGTATATATTATTTCGGGTCCGACCTGACCCGACCCGATTTCAGATCTTAAAAAAAAAACCCTAAATTCCTAAATTAATTTTACTCTTCCACCATTCCCTTTTTCTTCTTCATCCCAACTGGCCCGAATTTTGTTTAAACCCATTGTCAATATCATATGCTCAAGCCTCAAAAACGACAACACGAGTCTTTCGCTTCTTCAAAATAGCATTAAAGGCCTTCTTCCACATCTCACTACCCGTGAAACTGGTCTAGTTATGGAGATATCAATAACTTGTTGATTGGGACGAGAGGAACTTATATGAAGTACAAGGTTTGTTATATTCATTGTGAGCTATAAAGGAATCGAAAGACTATAACAATTGCGATTTCACTCTTATGTGTCATTTGTGTAGGATTTATAGCAAGTTTTGGTTTGAGGAAAAGGGGTGACTTGGATAGTCAGTTGCTTAGATACTAATGTGTTGTTGGCAAAGACTTTGGCGAGCGAATGATTTATTCACTTGGGTGATTTGATTGATCACTTATGGTACACGACTTTGTTGCCTGATTCGGGGTGAGTTTCTTTCTCTTTTGTATTACGCCTTTGCTTTTATAGTTTCTAACATTGCCCGTGTTCCATATGGTACAACACTTGATATCGAATCTTTTTCGTATTGAAATGATTTGTTTACATACTTCTTGATCATGAATAGTAATGGGGTTTTCAGGCCAATTTTTTTTCATTACACAACTGTCAGTATCCTAAAATACACATCAAGACAATAGCCTTTTAATTATCATAGATTTATGCTGATCATTCTAGAAAAACTAGGATCCCCGCCTAACCCTACAGAGTACTAGCTCTCGGAGAAAAACTACGTCTCTAAAACTTTTATGTTCCTATTTCAATAAAATCATACTCTGATTCTCTATCATCTTGTTTACTACTTTATTTGTGCTACTCTGGTGTATTAGATATTTCATTTCATGCTTTATAATTTTGATGCACTACACTAAATTTGGTTTCTCTCTACATCATAATTTTTTGTATACTTCTAAGGATGAGAATTTTGAGTTGAAAGCCATCGACTTTGGTTTATCAGATTTTGTGAAAATCAGGTTTGTTTCCAACCTTTTGTCACAACTATGAAGTCTTGGATCAACTTGTGACACTTTTAATTGTTGACAGATGAAAAGCTAAATGATAATGTTGGAAGTGTATTCTTCTTAATTAGGTGTGAGCAGAAACAAGTAATCTGGTGTGATCCCATCAGAGATTGGTAACTTGTCAAATTTAGAGTACTTTAAACTTTATGAGAATTCTTTCTATGGAGAAATACTACCCAAAATAGACTTTTGTAAGAAGCTTATTTTTCTTGAACTAAACACAAATAACTTAAGTGGATCCATTCCTTCAGAGCATGGTGAGTTAGTTCATCTAGAGAAATTACAGCTGTAACAATTTTTATTTGTCTAAGTTAGAAAATCAAAAAAGTAAAAATCCATTCAGGGACGACCTCTATGCCTTGGGAACTAAATGTGACTTTATGTTTAAATGGTAATTTAACTTGAATTTATGTTTCAAGTTGTATATGTACCGATGTAGTTTGATTACTTAAAGTTAATTATTGTATATTGAAATGTGTTTATATTTTATAGGTTTTGATGTTTTGCAAGTGTTTGAAAAGAATTTGAGTCAAGTGGGAATTTCAATCTCGATTCATCGGAGGTATATATATTTTTTGTAATTCCTTTATTATATTACATATAATTCATAGAAGAGTTTTAATATCTTATATATTGATTCATAGCAAAGTAGGTTCTGCGAAATTTGTGTGCTGCGGTGATATAAGGATGAAAATTGGTGTGTTATCTAATTATTTATAGTTGAAATTGAGAGATGGTTAGGTTAATAAAAGAGGAAAAATGTTGTCCGATTTTTTGTAGATATGTTTATCATATTTTTAAAGCAATTGCAAGGATTATGATAGATATGAGAATATGGTGTTAATGTAGGTTAAAATAGAATGTCTAATCAAGTCGATTATAATTTTGAGGATGATGTTGATTTTGTGCCATCAACTCCAAATGAAGTACAATCTGTTAGTAGTACAGTAGATGAAACTCAGACTACAGGGACACAGAGAAAAAGAACCTCTCGTGCATGGGATCATTTCACACAACAAAATATTGATGGAAAAATTAAAGCAGTTTGCAAGTATTGCGAGCGTAAGCTGGTGGGAGAACGTTCTAAAGGGACCATACATTTAAATTCTCACGTAGAGAGGTGTCTGGTAAGAAAGGCCCAACTTGCCGCTAATCCCAGTGCAACTGCAAGCCCTTCAGTTACTTTTAATTTTGATCCTAATTTACGAAGGATCAAGTTGGCTCAAATGATTGTAAAGCACAAATATCCCTTGTCTACGGTTGAGCATAGTGGGTTTATAGAATATTCAAGCACTTTATGTCCCATATTTAAAATGGTGTCAAGGAATACGGTTAGGTCTGACATTATGAAAATGTATAAACCTGAGAAAGAAAAGTGCAGGAAAAATTTGGAAAAAAGTAGGAGAAAAATAGCCATAACCATTGACATGTGGACTGCAAATCATCAGAAGAGGGGATATATGGCTGTAACAGCTCATTTTATTAATGATTCTTAAAAATTATATAGTCAGATATTAAGTTTTAAGTATGTTCCGTGGCCTCACGATGCTCTAGCACTACTTGAGGCCCTAAGATCTTGTCTTAATGAATGGAAAATAGAAGACAAGATCAGTATAGTTACTCTCAATAACTGTACTTCAAATGACGCTATGATTGAGCTTTTGAAAGGACAATTTGAGCTAGGTAGTTTTATTTTGAAGGGAAAGTTGCTACATGTGCGTTGTTGTGCACATATTTTAAATCTAATTGTCAAAGATGGCTTATCTCTCATTGGTGATAGTGTTGATAAAATTCGAGACAGTGTTTCTTATTGGTCAGACACACCAAAAAGACATGAAAAATTTGACGACACTGCTCGTTAACTTAGAGTACCTTACACCAAAAAAATATCACTTGATTGTGTAACGAGGTGGAATTCAACTTTTCTGATGCTTAGAACAGCTTTATCATACAAGATAGTATTTAAACGTGTAAGGCTATGTGAGTTGCGTTTGAGGTGTGCCCCTTCGAAAGTTGATTGGCAAAATGCTTAACAATTGTGTGATAAGTTAGAGTTGTTTCTTGAAGTAACAGAATTATTTTTTGGAGCAAAGTACCCTACCGCCAATATTTTTTTCCCAAAAATATGTGAAATTAAGACAAACATTGAATAATGGATGTCATCAGATGTGCCTTTTATTAAGGACATGGCAACTCAAATGATGTCCAAGTTCCAGAAATATTGCGGAAAGATTCACGGGCTTATATGTGTGGCGGTTGTTTTAGATCTGAGGTACAAGTTCATATTTCTCGAATATTATTTTCTTGTAATCTAAGAAGATGAGTAATATGTAACTGAAATTGCAAAGGTTTGTGAGCTTTGTTGTGAGCTACTGGAGGAGTACGGGTCTAAGTTTCCTCATTTGAGAGAAAGAAGGGTTCACGAAGAAAATGTATCAACATTGTCTTCAATACGGTGATTGGATGCCCTTTCTAACTTTGAGAGATTTGTTAAAGCTTCCAATCGAGTAGAGAATATGAAGTCCGAACTAGATTTATATTTAGAGGAGAACTGGGTAACTAGGACTGAAGAGTTATTTGATATATGCAACTATTGGAAGGTGAAGGGCCTCAAATACTTATTGTTGAGTATGATTGCTAAGGATGTATATGTTGTGCCTGTTAGAACTGTTGCTTCGGAATCTACATTAAGCAGTCGTGGTAGGCACATGAGTCTACATCGATCAAGGCTTCATCCTTCTACATTAGAAGCATTAGTATGTACACAAAATTGGTTGAAGACTGACAAAAAAGGTAGATATCATTTAACAATTGTAAATATATATTTATATACATTTTTTCATTTATTTATTAGAATTAATATTTGTTTTGTTTTTTTACAACAACAGTGAATGATGAAGATAATGATGTTGATCCAACAATGGTAATTAGTTAAGTTTTTCCAATTTATCAAATAAATTATTTGTTTTTATTATTAATACTTTTTTCTATTTTTTATTTTTTTTGAAGGAGCCTTACGTAGTTGATCTTGATGATTAGAAAGTATATTGGTCTTTTTAGTAGATGAGTGAGGACATGGATGAGAACAAAATGTAGTATTTATGGTTGCTAGTTATTATATTTGAGTTTATGGTTGGTAGTTATTATTGATGTATTAAATATGTTAGGAATAAAAGTACAATCTCAAACTTTCCTCTATTATGCATAATTGAATGATTGATTTTCATACAAAAAAAAGAGATTTTTACCTAATTAATGAATTTTACTAACAAATGAATCCAACTATTTATCTTTAAAAAAAATACTTAAAACAATTATCCTCCACAATACAAAAATTAATAAATTGTTAAACATGTCTTCTATTTTTATTAACAATTTTTTTACCTAATGAATAAAACTATTTATCTAAAAAACAATATGGAGAGATTATTTGTTTGCTCTCTAATTTTCTCATTAATTAAACAATATAATGAGATTATTAATTCCTTTAAAAAAAACCTAATATCTTTTTCTTGAGAACATTGATGTTATAAGACATCATCAATAATATATATGGTTATTATTTTTACTTATGCATATTTATGTAATATACATACATATTACAATTGTTTATTATGTAATTTTTTATTAAGTATAAAATGGTGACATTATTTTTCTTTTAAAATAAATAAACTGATTTTTTAAAAATATATATATGCGTCGGGCCTAACTTGGCCCGATTATCTTAGGTCGGGCCTGACCCACTAGGCAAAAAGGAGTCAGGCCGGGCCAAATTGATATCGGGCCGAGTCGGGGTTGTGGCGGGTCGGGCCCAGCCCGGTCTGGCCCGATTGATATTCTTATTTAAAAGTCTAATGACTTTAGACCACCCCGTGACCTTCAAAGGGAAAGGGACCAGCAGCTAGTCTTAGGGGAAGACCTCGCAAGCTCTACCAGAAAAGTGAAGAATATGAGATTCAGAGGGTGAAGATCAATGAACTACTCCACACTCGAACATACTTATGTGAAGAATGAGGTGCTTGGTGTAGGTAGTTCGCCTGAGGTCCCGACGAACAACAGTACGAATACTTCCTTTGGGTGCCTGGAGACATGTTGAACTTGAAAAATTTGTCCAATTCCCTCCACACATGTGTCTCTGAGGAAGACTATTTCAAAGAAAATAGTTTGTATAGTACTACGAACAGTTGCTCATGAAGGAAACACTCAAGATACAATTTTATCATCATAGAGGAGAAATCCTCACGGTTGTCATCAAGGCCACATCACCAGACAATAACCACAAGGCCCAGGTCAATAAATGCCTTTGATCAACTTGGAAGACAAAAGAACCTACATAACGACATCAAAAATAAGTAGCTAGCTGATACACACATCACCACAATGTATAAGGCTGAATTTGACACCTTTGTCGCTCTGGTTAAGAGTATCACTACTCCAAAGACAACAAAGTATGTATTAGATTGGGAGTGGTGTTATCCTCTCTCAGATTTAATCAAGGCTTTAGAGATCCCTTCAAAGTTCATATATCCAATGTGGTATCCATACAGTGGCAAAGAAGACGCTCTCTCTCACATCCACAACTTTGAAGTACAAATAAGTAGCAAGGTACTCTAGACAATTCTCATTGTCGAGTCTTTCTAGTGATGATATTAGAAGCAACATAACAGTGGTATCTCAAACTTTCCCCTAGATCTATTGATTTTTGGGAGAAGCTCAAGAAAGCATTATATGACCAATTCTTTCAATCAAGGCATAGACCAATTAAGCTAACCGATTTGGTCTGCATCAAGCAACAAGGAGAGAAACCTTTAAAGGGTTACTTACAATGATTCTTAGAGGCAACAACATAGACAAAGACACTCAGTGAAGATGCCAAGGTCATGGCAATCACAGTTGGAATAACAGTAATGAGTCCATTCTAGAAAGATTTGAAGTTCAAATAAGTATACACCATTAAAGAGCTTCTAGACACAGTTGATAGTTTCATCAAGCTTGAAGAAGCCGTTAAGAAGGTTAAAGGAGTTGCTCAACCAGAAGCAACCGATTACAATGCTTATTTATTTCTTGATTCTCAAACAGACATTGACCAAGAAAGTGAAGAAGAAATAACAACTAATGCCTCCACGAAAATAGACTCCTCTTTTATTTCCCATGATGAACTCGAGCAGGAGATAGTGATGATGAATCCCCTGCTACTTATCAAGAAGACGTCGAATAAGAAAGCAGTGATAAAGAATCTCCCCCTACTTCCCAAGATGACTCAAGAGAGGGGGGAGGGATGAAGATTCTCCCTCTATTTCTAACAATTATAAAGAACAAGGGAGCAACAGTGAAGATGTGTGTTATTAGTCTTCGAAAGATAGTGACCAAGAAAGCAAAACTGAAGACTCCAATTGAGAGAGGGGAGGCACCTTAAATTGCCACAGAAGCGTTTGAACCTCGAATGGATCTGAAATGATAATAAACAGGTTAGTGTTTGCTATGACTGCCACTTGAATCCAGTGACAGTACGAAGGCACTGGAATGGGGACCATTTGAAATGATAATAAAATAGTTGTTCCCTAAAAAGTTCGCTTCACAGTGATATTTACTTTACCTTGTGCAAGTAAATCGATCACCTCTCAAACCATAAAGATGAGACAAAGTCATCTTCAGTTAGGGAGGTATTTTGCTAAGGTATGGCCTCTACACTATTTTTCGAATATGACATTAGTGTAGTGGGCTATGATAAAAAATTAAAGTCTACAACTACGACTTCTTTTTCTTTCAACTTAGCTCACAGTGATGTAATTCAATTTAATATCTAATGAATAAGACCGTTGAGTAAAGCTTATTTAACCTTCATTGTCATTAATCAATTACAGCTCACAAACCTGACAATGCTCTTAGGCGCTGAACAAAGCTTGTAGAGTTGGTATTGATGTAACCACGATTATTTCTTTAGTGTGTTAAACACTACTAACCCACAAATCTTTGCATAAGTCGACGAGTGCGCACATATGTAACAACTCCATGAGATACATGATCAAGAAAGCCCAACAAGATTTGGTATGGCAAGTGACCAATGAAATGTTGGGCTTTGTGCCCTAAATAAAACACTATTTTAATGTAATCTTTGCCATTCAATTATCAATAAAGAAACATAACTACTCTCATTACATATTTAGTATGTCATTTGGTTCATGTGATCATTTATATGTTTATTTGTTTAGAAATTCATCCAAATCCTTATCACATTGATATTCTTGTTTATTGTGTCGTCAACATAGAGGAAAGTAATCAAGATTATGTGATTAAATGTATTCCTAGATTTATCAGTGCACAGGGTTTGACTGATATGATAATCTACAACGTAGTTTACCTGCACCTTGGATAAGTGCTATGTCCTTTCCAGGGCATTGGTTAAAGTAAAGCTTGGGTTGGATGCATGAAGTATGCATTGGAAGGGACCGATATTGAACTTGGATTAGATATGATAAATGTACCGTAATATCTATTCAATTCAATATCACCTAGTTGATCCTAGATCAAATTATTTGAATCCTGACATGGTTAGGTTCGATCTCAAGAGTGTTATTTGTGTTCTTTGATTTGTTCGTTAAGCCTACCTTTTGGTTTGGGTGATACGTACATTTGGGGAACATGGTAGTAATATTGAGTGGGAGCGCTAATCATAGATATGGAATCTATAGCTTCTATCTGGACATAGAAGTGAAACGATGGTTTCTTTCGAGTTTGGCTAAACAGAGATAAATGGTTGAGTACTCATTTCAGTGATTAAATTAGTTCACTGAATTATCATTTGTAAGTGGCTAAGTGTTTTCAGGATAAAATACATTGAAGGGTGTAACGGTAAATTAATCCCTATCCAATGTAGATCATCTATAGAGGCTCATTGATTATTGGGATTATAACAATGGATAATTAATAGCGTATCTATATCATGGAACATATAGAGCGTTTTATGTAACTGAGAGTGCAATTCCAAGTTCTATGGTGGATGCAATGAGGAATTAATAAGTTGGTGGATTAACTTTGTAAATTCTAGATCTACTTATTGGAAGCTCGGTTATATAGGCGCATGGTCCCCATACTAGTTGAGACAAACTGCTTGTAAGACTCAGCTAATTGATTTTAGTTAATCAATTATAATTCGAAAATTAGACTATGTCTAGTTTATGAATTTTTCACTAAGATATGACTTGATTGTGAAGAAATAGTATTTTAGGGTTTATTTGTTAATTAAGAGACTTTATGGACTCTAATTCATAAATATTATAAATGACAATTTTATTTGATAATTATTTTAATTATTAAATAAATAGTTTTGGCATTTATAGGGTTGAAAGTGCAAAAAGTGGTATTTGTGAAAAATAGATAAAATAGTTGAGAAAAGTGACAAAAACCAAACAAGTGTAGGGCCACCTATGTGGCCGGCCACTAGATGGATTTTTCACTCTATTTTTATCATTTTTTTATTCCTAATAATTCAACCCTAACCCTATTCGAAAATAGTATAAAAGGAAGGCTATGGTCTCATTATCCAACTAATGCCTCCAAAGCTAAAAACCTATTTTTCTCTCTAGGTTTGATTAGACCTCTTCCTTCTTCCTTTTCAATTTTCCAAACACTATAGCCTCTCTTCACAAATAATTTCAAGCCTTAGTGATTGAGTACATGCCCACACGTATCAAGCAAGTCCTCAATCATAGTGTGTAAGACTGTGAAGAATCCAAACACAAAGGAAGTAGTTTCGGGCTCAGATCTTGGTGATACTCTGCTATAGAAAGGATACAAGGGTTAGAGATCTGAGCGGGAGGAGTCATTTAATTCTGCTGCAACTATTGTAAGGTTTCTCATACCTTTTATGTGTTTATTTTATATCATTTCAGAAGTTCATGTTTAGGATGTTAAAAACATACTTGTTGGTAAATCTATATCCTGGTAAAATATATTCCAACATGAAATCATTTCTTCGATCACTCGGGGGTAAATAAGACATAGTATACAGGAGCTATGCACGTTACATGAGAATTCACAACACGGTACACGAGAGCCATGTATGTCACATACAACTTGGTATACAAGAGCCATGGGTTGTAGTGGCAATTCACACACCTTGGTTAGTATTTCTATAGTTTAATAAAATGTTGACGTTATCCCTAGTAATTGAGTTTCTTAATCCTGAAGTGCTATTGCGAGTGCTAGTAAGTTCATTAAGTTGAATAACCGCACGTACAAACTATTTGCACAACAAAGTTAAGAACTATTATGATATAAACTCTTGAGGTCTAACAAGAACATAACGACCGAGTTTATAAATCTAAAGTGTTGGTGCAAGTGTTCCTACTCGAATCACAAAAAAAAAGCATCATCAATTATAGAAAGCTCTCTAGAAGTAGGACGCTGGATCTAGAAGGGATTTTCTAATTGATTGAAGGAAACCCTCTAAGAGTGGGATGCTGCCCCAGTTGTGGTATTCTTTTAGTGGCTAAGCTCCTCCTAAGTATGGGATGTTGTACTTCTCAAGGGTTTAACCCAATCTTTCTTTTTTATTTTTCCTCCCTTGGAGTTTTTCCTTTCTACGTATCAAAATCATCAAACCAGGTTCTTTAAAAACAAGTGCTTTTCCCCTATATAGAAGATCTGGAGGGTTTTTCTACACTACTTATCGACAGTGATTCATCTCACTTATGATCATGAAGTGAGCTCATGCTTAAGCACCAATCACATAGGCAATAACCCACTACACCTCAACAATAGTTTATCTCACTCACAATAGATAGCTTTAACACACAAACTTCCAAGTTTTTCACCCTAGTCACAAAGAGATCAATGTTGGGGGCCAAGAGCAGTCAAGCTTAGATAGGGTCAATGAAATTTCAAACATCATGGCACTAAAGGTAATAATTAATAGTTATGCATCACCCAATGTTCTAACAAAATAGACCTTGAAAAGAGTGGGTCACTCCCTAAGAGATCTTAAGCCATGCAAGTAGGTCATGTATGTTTTCATGCGAGCTGACATTGCTCCTCATGGTAAAACTAGATTACCAATAATAGTCGAAACTACCCCATGACAAACATCACTATGACTACCTTTATAGTGATTCACACCAAGTCTCCTTGGAAGGTCAAGAACCAACAACCTCCAAGCCATCTCACTTATCTACCACATTTCTGGCAACTTCTCGACATCAGCTGGTATAGATTGTCTCCTTGGCAACCAAAGAGTTGAATGCAAGTGTTACAACACATCTTTGATATTCGCCAATAGGACCTCCTCAATTGTTCCGAGGGGATGAGGAAGGCCTCCTTTGCTATGATTATAGCTAAGGGGAAGTGGATGACCTCTTTCATTCGTAAGATAACCAAGGGGATGTAGAAGGCCCCTTCTGTTGTGAATACAACAGAAGGGACAATGAAGAGCTTTAAGGTTTAAGACCAAGGAAAAAATAGAGATTGCACCTACAATCACTCTATGGTTCACCCAAGATGAGGAAGACATCACTCCATCTTGGGTACATTACCTTGAGAGTTAGTCACATCCTTAATTGACCAAAGAATATCCAGCGACTCCAATAACACATTGTTGACAATCATCAAGAAGATCTCCTCCACTGTAAAGCTTAAGAGATAATGAATACCTCCTCTGCTACAATGCCGAGGGGATGTTGAAGGCCTCCTCCACTACAAAGTTGAGGGGATGTTAAAGGCCTCGTCTACTGTAAAGCTACAAGGATGTTGAAGGCCTCCTACGCTGTAAAGCTAAGGAGTTGACGAAGGCGTCCTCTACTACCAAACCAAGGAGATGAACAAGACTACCTTCACTAAAACATAGTTGAGGGAAAGCTAAATAACTTCAAGGCTACAACCTAGCAGAAGACAAAGAATACATCAATATTCACATAAAAGAACAGTATGACAATAGAGTCATTACTAAAACAAGAGCCAAAGATTAGAGAAAGTGTTGACAGTCCAATGTTGACACATTTAAGAAGTATCTCAAATCAAAGAAAATCACTCAAAGGGTCATCAACTTGAAATTTTAAATCCTTCTACTCAACAGGGAATGAAATTTTGAAATCCTACTCTCAATTGGAGTGCTTGAAAAATCAAAAAAAAAAAAAAATTCCAAGATTTTTAAAATTGATGCCCACCTGGTAATTTTAAGATAAACGGGCTTAGTTCACATCATTTAGTTAATCTCACACAAATGTAAAGTTGAATTGGGGGGGGGGGGAATGTTTACAAAAAAAGTAGCCTTGATGATGTGGACATCAATGTTTGACATGTGGCAAGAAAGATGACATCTAGGAGTTCAGTAGTCCTGAGTCATAGCAGGCTAACCTAGGAGGGGTCCCTAGCCCTACGCCCAGGTTGACATTAGGAACTCTAGAATGGAAGTTCAAATTTCAATAACTTGAATCCAACTAACAATATTTTAGTATTTTGTACCATATATACATGGATCCACCTAATCCAAGCTCCAGTAGCTAAAATTAGATGAACTTGCAACTCGAAGGCCAACTTGAGCACCTAGGATTTCACCCAGTGCCCAAGTTGACAACCTCAACTATGCTTTCAGTTTTCAGGACCATCTTAGCATAAATGGGTCAAAACATTCATTGGGACATCAATTAGACATACCACAGACATATTTGAGGCATCAGAATCAAAGTAGGAGCAATTTCATTTTTGAGCACCCACGACCTTGGGACCTCGAGCACCCAATGCCCAGCGCCCAGGTTGACAATCTATTAATCTGAGCGCCTTACAAGTATCAAATCAAAGATCTGACTTTTTCAACTTCTTCTTATTCATCAAAAATAGGGAAAGAGATACATTCAAAGAAGAAATAACACCTCCTGAGTGCTAAAAATAGGGCTCAGCGCCTAGGTTGACACCTGGGGTTGGCCCTGCGCACAGGTTGACATTTTGTCAACTTGGGCAATTTTAAATGGATTTTTCAAGAGTTCTCTTGAGCATCTTCTCTATTTTTAGAAAATATTGAGATTAAACTGTTTCCAGGGACAAAACAAAAGGGCAAAAATTGGGACCCAGCGCCCAAGTAGACTTATTGTCAATCTTGGTTGTTTTTTATCAAGTTCACCAAAAAGTGTTCCAAGATTTATTCTACCATCAGAAATAATGATTATTCAAGTAAAATTTGGGAGAAAACCACAAACTCGAGCCCTTAGAAATGGGGCCCAATGCCCAGGTTGACCTAGTGTTGGGCACAACACCCAAGTTGACAATAAACCTGGGATGCTACCTACAATTTCTTAAATGCCAAATCTAATACGACCATTGAATGTGACATTATCAAAAATGGGGTAGGAGACCTTGTCATCATGTTTAGAAGGCTTAGAAGTATTAAAAATGAGGTCCTTGGAGATCAAGAGTAAGTACCCAACGCCCAGGTTGAAAAAAGACCTAGTGCGCTGGGTCTTGCTTATCTAATTCTGATACCGTTTTGACCATCTATCTATTTTTTCACAATAACAAAGATCCATGAAGTCACAAAAGATAAATTCACAACTTTGCATTTCTCATTTCTAGCTCTCTAAGAAATGAAGAGTTTTGGGTCTCTCATTTTGAAAAATAGCAACATCTCTTAGAACTGGTGACCAGCTTTGCCAAAACACAGAAACTGACTAAGTGATGTCAAAATATCAACTTGAGTGCTGGGTCATGAACTTCCTTCAATAAAATAGCCATAATTCACTTAATTTTGATTTAATTGACAAAACTAATTCAATGCTCTATCAAGTCATGTCTCACATTTTAATCGTAATTCTGAAGCTATCATCATCAAAATTCACTCCCAAGGGAGTTACAAAAAAAAGCTCAGAGTTAACCGTAACAGGCCCCCAGTCTCCGAAAAATGGCAAACACCACCAATACCTAATTATCACCGTTAGATCATGATCAATAGTAAAAAATATCCTATTTGTATTTTTTTCCTATTTTTGTGGGCCTCCTTCACCTATAAAAGGAGAGCTCCCTTAGCTCGTTTTTCACATTCAGAAAACTACCCACAAGTTCAGAGCATTTGTCTCTAGCTTCTCTCTCTAGAAACAAGAGCTTAAACACTTAGCCTTTTTCTATAATTCTCGTACAAAATAAAAACTCGAAGTAGACGTAGTTCGAAAACTATCGCGACATGGGGAGTGAGCTACTATAAATTTTGTGTGTTTTGCAAAACCATCGATTGTTAAAATTTTGTGATGTAACATCAAGGTTAAGAAGGCGACTTCGAGGAATTGTGTTCTGAGTTGTGTAAATAAATTTTGAGGACGAAATTTCTATAAGGAAGGGATAGTTGTAATATTTCAAAAATCTAATGATGATTAATTAAGGCATATTTATAAAATATGGATTGATAAGAGTATAATGGGTAAGATTATGATATTACTAATCTAATTCTGTGGAAATTAGGGAATTTTTTCATAAATGATTTACATAGTTTAATTTATTAATTATGAAGATTTTATTAGAACATTTCGGTAACATACATGCTATTATTAAATATAAAAAATTTCAGCTCCGGCAACTCGAGAGACCAATTGGGCCAGAAATATCACAACGATTTTAGTTGATAATTCTTATGGAATTTTTAAGATAAGTGTGTTGGAAGTTATTTTACCAGGAACTTAGATCTACTCACAAGTATGTTGATTTAACAACCTAAATATGAACTTCTAAAACGATATGAAATTAAACACATAAGAGTATCAGAAATCTTACAATGATTGCAGCGGAATATATGTCTCCTCCCACTCAGATCTCTAACCCTTGATTCCTTTCTGTAGCAGAGTATAATCAAGATCTGAGCCCGAAAGTCCTTCTTTGTTGTTTCTGAATTCTACACAGCCTTCCTCACTATGATTGAGGTATTACTTGATGTGTGTGGGCACTACTCTAGCACTCATACATTTCGAAACAGTGAAGGAATAGAGAGAGAGAGGGTGGCGGCTCAGAGAGAATTTTCTGAGAGAAAATTCTTTCAGAATAATGCTGTGAAAAGCTTTTTCAGTTGTTTTGAACTCTGAACCCTTTGCCTTCTATTTATAGAAGACCACCAAGGGCTATGATTGACATTTGGAATTGAAAAAATCAAAGGGAAAAGGAAGCTAAGTGGCCGGCCTAGGCAATGTGGAAACAAGGCTTGCCACTTTTCCAACTTTCCTTTTCCTACACTGATAGTTTCCTGTTTTGGGAAAAACTGCCAATTCCATTGTTCAACCATATTAATGATAAATCTAATTATTTAATAATTAAAAATAATTATCAAATAATATATTATCATTTATTTTATTAATAATGAAACTAATTAAAGTTTCCTAATTAATAAATATGCCCTTCAAAATCTCTATTTACTGTTTTGCCCTTAATAAGTGCTAAATTCTCAAATAGACAAGTCCATCTTGAGAATTTTTAATTGATTAATTAAAATCAATTAAATGAGTCTTACAAGTAATATCATCTCAACTAGTGAGGGGACCATGGATCTATATATTCGAGCTTCCAATAAGCAGATCTAGAATTTACCACTTAAATTCACTGACTTATTAATTCTTCGTTGAATCCACACATAGAACTCAGAATTGCACTCTCAGTATATAGAATGCTCTATATGTTCCACCATATAGACACATTATTAGTTATCCATTGTTATAATCCTAATGTGATCAATGATCCTCTATATGGATGATCTACACTGTAAAGGGACTTAAATTACCGTAACACCCTACAATGTATTTTATCCTTAAAACACTTAACCCTGTATAAATGATATTTCAACTAAGTGAAATGAGTACGCAATCATTTATCTCGTTTGGTTAAGCTCGAAGGAAATCACCCTTTGCTTACTATTCGCCAGATAGAAGCTATAGATTCCATATTTATGTTAGCGCTCCCACTCAATCGCACTACCGTGTTCCCAAAATGTATGTATTGCCCAGACTAAAGTTTTAGGCTTAACTAACAAATCAAAGAACACGAATAACACTCTTGAAATTAAGCCTAACCATATCAGGATTTAGATCATGTGATCTAGGATCAACTTATGATATTGAATTGAATAGATGTTTACGGTAAGTTTCAAAATCTAATTCAAAGTTCAATATCGGTCCATTCCAATCCATACTCCATGCATCCAACCTGAGCTTTACTTTAACCTATGTTCTGGAAAGAACGTAACATTTCTCCAAATGTAAGTAAACTCTGTTGTAGATTGTCATATCAGTGAAACCCAGTGTTCTGATAAATCTAGGAATACTTTATTCACATAGTCATGTTTATTTTCCACTGTGTTGACAACACAATAAACATGATCAAGTATGTGAAAGGGGTTTGGATGAATTTATAAATCAAATAGACAAGCAATTGATTAAGTGAACCAAAACATACACAAGTGAATGAAAAAATTACTTCTGTTACTTTATTGATATTGAATAATCTGGATTACATTGAAACAGAGTTTTATTTAGGGCATAAAACCCAACAAACTCCCACTTGCACTAATATAAAACAAATCAGTACATTTCAATTAATCCTAAATTCAGACGGTGCTTTTCGAATGAAGTTACTGCCAAGACTTTGGTGAATGGATCAGCCAAGTTATCCTGCGTATCCACTTTTTCCACAAGTACATCCCCTCTTGCCACATATTCTCTGATAATATGATACTTTCTTTCTATGTGCTTACTTCTCTTGTGGCTCCGAGGTTCCTTACTGTTGGCTATAGCTCCAGTGTTATCACAAAGCAGGACTAGAGGCCTTTCCATTCCAGGAACTACACCAAGACTGGTGAAGAACTTCCTAAGCCAGACAACCTCTTTAGCTGCTTCAGCCGCAGCTATGTATTCTGCCTCCATGGTAGAATCCGAAATCGCAGTTTGTTTAGCACTTCTCCAAACCACTGCTCCACCCCCAAGAGTAAACACCATCCCAGATGTAGATTTCCTGTCTTCAAGATATCCCTGGAAATCTGAGTCTGTATAGCCTAAGGGATTTAAAGCACCACCCTTGTAGACTAATACATAATCTCTTGTACTCTTTAAGTATTTCAAAATATACTTAACAACATTCCAATGTACCCTTCCTGGATTTGACTGATACCTGCTCACGATTCCAACTGCATAGCAGATGTAAGGTCTAGTGCATAGCATAGCATACACTAGACTTCCAACTGCAGAAGCATAAGGAATTTTTGCCATGTCTTCTATCTCTTGAGGATCAGTAGGACACTGTTCCTTAGATAGACGGATACCATGTCTAGAGGACATGTTTGCCCCTTTGGTATTGGTCATGGAAAATCTCTCTAGAACTTTGTCAATGTAAGCTGTTTGAGAGAGAGCAAGGGATCTGTTCTTCCTGTTTCTGACAATCTGAATACCATGAACATAGGCTGCCTCACCCAAGTCTTTCATGTCGAATTGAGTGTCAAGCCATTCCTTGATGTGAGTCATTTTCTTGATATTGTTTGCAATGATCAAAATGTCATCAACATAAAGGACCAGGAATACTACCACTTGGTTTTCCTTGAGTTGGTAAACACAAGGTTCATCTTCATTCTGATGAAAGACGCAGGTCTTGATGATCTCATCAAACCTTTTGTTCCATGAGCGAGAAGCTTGCTTAAGCCCATATATGGACCTATTTAATTTGCAAACTTTATTCTCCTGCCCAGGAAGAACATAACCTTCTGGTTGCTCCATATAGATGGTTTCTTCAAGAAGCCCATTAAGAAAGGCTATCTTGACATCCATTTGCCAAATTTCATAATCTAAAGCGGCAGCTATGGAGAGAAGAATTCGGATGGATTTGAGCATGGCAACAGGACTAAAAGTTTCCTCATAGTCCACACCTTCTCTTTGGGTATAACCCTTGGCGACCAGTCTAGCTTTGAAAGTTTCGACTTCGCCTCCAGCACCTCTTTTCTTCTTGTAGACCCATTTACATCCAATTGGACGAAAATCTTCAGGTGGTTCTACATATTCCCAGACTTTGTTCTTTTTCATGGAATCCATTTCTGAATCCATACCGGCTGACCATCGCTTCCGTTGCAGACTTGCCATTGCCTGTTTATAGGTCAATGGGTCGTCATCAATACCGTCACCAACGACCATATTGATTTCACCATCCAAGCCATAACGAGATGGTTTTGTAGAAACCCTCCCACTACGACAAGGAGCGGTGACCTTCTGAACAGGAGCTTTAGTAGTAGTTTTCTCAGTTGCTACAACTGAGGGAGTGGGATGTTCCTCTTCTTGAGTAGAAGAAGATGGTACATTTGAAGGAACAGTATCTGTGAGCATTTCCTCTAATACAATTTCACTTTTCGGTTTGTTGTCTTTCATATAGTTATCTTCAAGGAAAGTTGCATTTGTAGAGACAAACACTTTCTTATCCTTGTGACTATAGAATAGTCCACCCCTAGTCTCTTTAGAATTTCCGACAAACATGCAAACCTCAGTTCGCGATTGCAGTTTGCCTTCTTTCTTTCTTAAGACGTGAGCAGGGCACCCCCAAATCCTATAATGGCGCAAACTAGGTGTGCGACCATTCCATAGTTCGACGGGTGTCTTAGGGACTGCTTTAGATGGAACAACATTTAAAATGTCGTTTGCCATTTGAATAGCATATCCCCAGAAGGACGTAGACAGAGTTGAGTAACTCAGCATAGACCTAACCATTTCTAAGAGAGTGCGATTTCTTCTTTCTGCAACTCCATTTTGCTGTGGAGTGCTAGGGGCAGTATATTGGGATTCAATTCCAAGTTCAATTAAATGATCTTTGAACTGCATATCCATATATTCTCCACCCCTATCAGTTCGCAAGATCTTTAATGTTTTACCTAATTGGTTTTGATCCAAAGCATGAAATTCCTGAAACTTTTCAAACGTTTCAGATTTCTTTTGCATTAGGTAAAGAAAACTATATCTAGAGAAATCATCAATGAAAGTGACGAAATACTCATAACCTCCTCTGGCTTTTACATTCAGCAGTCCGCAAACATCTGAATGTACTAACCCTAGGGGTTCTTTGGCACGCTCTCCCTTTGCAGAGAAAGAACGTTTGGCCATTTTTCCTTCTAGGCAAGACTCGCAGACTGGCAATTCTCCTAAGACGACATTTTTCAATGGACCGTCTTTGGTTAGCCTATTGAGTGTATCAAAGCCTATATGACCTAAACGTAAATGCCATAGATAAGTTTGATCATCATTATCAATCTCTTTTCTCTTAAGGCTTCTAGGTTTAGCTACATTGAAAAGTTCAGTATTTAGTGAGATTTGAGTATCAGGTCTTAAAACATAAAGCCCTCGTTCCATGTTTGCAACACATATATGAAATCCATTACGAGAAATTGAACAATTTGAACTCGAAAAATTCAATATATAAAATTGTGTCTGTAAACATGAAACACTAATCAAGTTTCTACTAAAATTAGGAATATATAAAACATTCTCTAAAAGTAAAAACTTCTTAGAATTAAACTTGATTCGGGTTGTTCCTCTTGCTTTAACTGATACCAACTCGCCATTTCCAACTTTAAGCTTTAACTCATCTGGGTGAAGATTCTCCCAAGTTTCAAGCAGCTACAATGAAGAACATACATGGTTAGTAGATCCAGAATCAACAATCCAGGAGGATTTGTCGTTCTCTAAAACACATGATTCAAATACAAAAGCATCACCTTCGTTTGAATTGTCTAGAAGCCTGGGACATTGTTCTTCTTTATGTCCCTTTCCATTACAATTCGCACATAGAACATGATGTCTGATAATTGTACTTGAAGAAGCAGCTTTGTTAGAGCCCTCATGCTTAATCTTCTTCCTCTGATTAAAGTTTGCAATGCTAGGAGGTCTCATTGCAATCAGATCCCGCTCATGGGCCCTCAACTCAGACTCGAGTTTGTCCATGTCGGAGGAGTTAGGATTGTTCAATAAATAATATAGAACAAAACTGTTATACTCCTGAGGAAGACTATAAAGTATGAGTTTTACCCATTGGTCCTTTGATAAATCAATTCCTAGTAGATTTGCCTTTTGGAATTTCAGATTCATCAACAATAGGTGCGAGTTAATGCAACTACCAGGATGCATTTTCACACTATTGAGTTCTTTTGCAAAGATACTAACTAGGAGTGGATCGGGATGAGGGTTATTCATATTGGCACTACAACATATCAATAAACAGAAGTAAGGTTTTGGTTCTATAAATTCATACACAGGTTCAGAAAACAAATAATCACTTATGTTATAAAAATACTAAATCTAACATAGTTTATTTTCCAAGGTTTCCAACGAACTAATACAGTGTCCCGTTTAGGCGAGAGTCAAAGCATCATCCATTGAATAGAGTTGTCAATTCATCTAAAATGTCAAACATTCTAGCAACCTTTTATTCGATCAAGATTGGAATTCAGCGTTGTCCCGTTTAGGCGAGAGTCAAGGCAATTCTATCTTATGAGCTTCTACCATTGTTTCGTATTCTTGTAAGTCTTACACAGTCGCCACCATTAGGGTGGACATGAACCATATAAATAAACCTATAAGAATACTTATCTTTCGAGATTAAACGGCGCTAACTTGCTAATGAACGTTCCTCCATTAGGGAGGATTACTCACTAAAACAATAGCTATGTAAAACCAACAATGGAGATCGAATTTCTCTTAATTAAAGCTCATTATTTAAACATGTATTTTGTTTAATCATTTATATTCCATATCTCAATTATGAAATATTACAAATTAAAGTTAAAACTTTAATTAAATTTCAAAAATGGAATAATTTTGAAAAATATCTTATTTAAGTTGTTTAGAAAATCTAAATACCCAACTTAAAATATTCTTCAAACAATGACTTAATTAAATATTACCAATTAAGTAGTAACCACTTAATTTAGAAGATATTCCATTTTAAGTTCCCACATTTGGAAAATATCAACTTAAAAAATATCTAAAGAATCTTAATAACCAATTTCCAAAATTCCTCAACTTAATTTATAATAGGAAACTCAAAAAATATTCAAATCTAAGTTGATTTGATAGATTTAACTAAATCTCAACTTAAATAGGAATATTTAATGAAATTATAAAATTAAGATTCAGAAAGAATTTATATGGTTATAATTCCATATTTAATTAAAAACAAGAAAATTACATATAGCTTTCCAGAATATAACTATTCAAACTATGTTTTTCTTAAATTAATTTCAAGGAAGAATGAAATTAATTATGTTGCTAATCAATTTTTTATTAGGTCAAACTAATATAATTAACCTAGCACAGTTATCCAAATCAGGCAAATGGGCCTTCACAATTGGGGTTGTTCATGTGAGGGGGGGCTGGGTCCAGTATGTCGCACCCACTTCTAAGGCTCCCAACTCTCACACAAGGCCCAAAAGAGAGGAATTTAACCTTAAAATGAATAACTGTTATTAATTGAATAGGCTCACAATTAAATGAGCCTAAATAAAATCTATCATTTATGATATTTTATTTAGCAACAACCACCTATATGTATCTATAATAGAAATTAAACATATAGGCTCACACAGGCATACACATTTGGATGGATCCTATCATGTTGCTAGGTCATACACAGATGAAAGAAGTTTGTAAAAATTACCTGTTACAAATTATTTACTTGATCTATCGTCAATTGAACCTTTGGTTAAAACTAGATCATCAAATCTATCATCAAGTTAACCAAGGCAATTTAGATCAAGCAATAATAGGTTTTAGAAAACTTACAAACAATCTAAAACACATACTCCTGCAACAAGGTTAGATTTGGATAGTTGGATGTAGGATTTATTTAATTTTAATCATTTATTTCGAAAAATAAAAATAAAATTAAACCTACCATTTTGAAAAATTAGGTTTTGGGTAACCTAAATGTCATTTCAAAATAAATTGCTAACTTTCCTTTTAAATTTCATGTCATTTAATAAATTAAATAATAAAATAGAAAATGGTAAATACATACCATTTTCTTGTTTTACAATTTAATTTAATTAAAAAATAACAAAATTTAAAAGTTAACAAAAATACCTTATTTCCTCTTTTAAAATTATCATGATTATTATGATCTTATTTTAATTAAGGTCAAGTTACCAAAAAAAATTAATATCTGACCTTAAAAAAATAAAATAATCAAATTTTAAAGGAAATAAGAAAAAGGTAAGCAAAACTTGATTTTTTCCTATTTTCAAAATTAAATTACACTAATATCTAAAATTAATTTTAAAAAATAAAATTTATTTATTTCTGATAATTAGATTTGAAATTTGAAAAACAAAAATCAACATACAAAACCACACAAAAAATCGGAATTTAATTCCATGAAATAGCATGAAAAATCGAAAAAATTGGAAAATTGGATCAACTGTACGGATGGCATGCAGTGCATGGCCATCCGCGCGCGGATCCAGGGTGCTTGACCGAGAGATCACGGCGCAGGGAGGCTGCAAGCAGCCATCCCGCGCGCGTGATGAGTTGCTCGTCACCCCGATTTTTCCAATTTTCAAAAATTCATAACCAATTCAAATTAAATCGAAATCGAGTTCTTTAAAAAGGTAAATTGCTTAGAATTTTCCAAACTATCCAACAAAAATAATTACAGAATAAGAACAGTAACCATTTTTCCCAGAATTCACAAACAACAATCAAACATCAATATGACACTCAAAGCAACATGATGCCATCCAAAAAACAAGCAAATCGTTTTAAGTCCAAATTTCTTGCAAGCAAATCAATTACCATGGCTCTGGTGCCAGTTGTTGGAAGTTATTTTACCAGGAACTTAGATCTACTCACAAGTATGTTGATTTAACAACCTAAATATGAACTTCTAAAACGATATGAAATTAAACACATAAGAGTATCAGAAATCTTACAATGATTGCAGCGGAATATATGTCTCCTCCCACTCAGATCTCTAACCCTTGATTCCTTTCTGTAGCAGAGTATAATCAAGATCTGAGCCCGAAAGTCCTTCTTTGTTGTTTCTGAATTCTACACAGCCTTCCTCACTATGATTGAGGTATTACTTGATGTGTGTGGGCACTACTCTAGCACTCATACATTTCGAAACAGTGAAGGAATAGAGAGAGAGAGGGTGGCGGCTCAGAGAGAATTTTCTGAGAGAAAATTCTTTCAGAATAATGCTGTGAAAAGCTTTTTCAGTTGTTTTGAACTCTGAACCCTTTGCCTTCTATTTATAGAAGACCACCAAGGGCTATGATTGACATTTGGAATTGAAAAAATCAAAGGGAAAAGGAAGCTAAGTGGCCGGCCTAGGCAATGTGGAAACAAGGCTTGCCACTTTTCCAACTTTCCTTTTCCTACACTGATAGTTTCCTGTTTTGGGAAAAACTGTCAATTCCATTGTTCAACCATATTAATGATAAATCTAATTATTTAATAATTAAAAATAATTATCAAATAATATATTATCATTTATTTTATTAATAATGAAACTAATTAAAGTTTCCTAATTAATAAATATGCCCTTCAAAATCTCTATTTACTGTTTTGCCCTTAATAAGTGCTAAATTCTCAAATAGACAAGTCCATCTTGAGAATTTTTAATTGATTAATTAAAATCAATTAAATGAGTCTTACAAGTAATATCATCTCAAGTAGTGAGGGGACCATGGATCTATATATTCGAGCTTCCAATAAGCAGATCTAGAATTTACCACTTAAATTCACTGACTTATTAATTCTTCGTTGAATCCACACATAGAACTCAGAATTGCACTCTCAGTATATAGAATGCTCTATATGTTCCACCATATAGACACATTATTAGTTATCCATTGTTATAATCCTAATGTGATCAATGATCCTCTATATGGATGATCTACACTGTAAAGGGACTTAAATTACCGTAACACCCTACAATGTATTTTATCCTTAAAACACTTAACCCTGTATAAATGATATTTCAACTAAGTGAAATGAGTACTCAATCATTTATCTCGTTTGGTTAAGCTCGAAGGAAATCACCCTTTGCTTACTATTCGCCAGATAGAAGCTATAGATTCCATATTTATGTTAGCGCTCCCACTCAATCGCACTACCGTGTTCCCAAAATGTATGTATTGCCCAGACTAAAGTTTTAGGCTTAACTAACAAATCAAAGAACACGAATAACACTCTTGAAATTAAGCCTAACCATATCAGGATTTAGATCATGTGATCTAGGATCAACTTATGATATTGAATTGAATAGATGTTTACGGTAAGTTTCAAAATCTAATTCAAAGTTCAATATCGGTCCATTCCAATGCATACTCCATGCATCCAACCTGAGCTTTACTTTAACCTATGTTCTGGAAAGAACATAACATTTCTCCAAATGTAAGTAAACTCTGTTGTAGATTGTCATATCAGTGAAACCCAGTGTTCTGATAAATCTAGGAATACTTTATTCACATAGTCATGTTTATTTTCCACTGTGTTGACAACACAATAAACATGATCAAGTATGTGAAAGGGGTTTGGATGAATTTATAAATCAAATAGACAAGCAATTGATTAAGTGAACCAAAACATACACAAGTGAATGAAAAAATTACTTCTGTTACTTTATTGATATTGAATAATCTGGATTACATTGAAACAGAGTTTTATTTAGGGCATAAAACCCAACAAAGTGGGTTTTTGAATTATTGGAGTATTTTGGGGAATTTGGTTTTGAGAAAAATGCCCTAGGTTTTGAGATTTCTCAATGGTTTAGAAATGGTCATTTTGATTTAACTAAGTTAATTTTTTTAAGGTTACAAGCTTTTAGTAGCTAACAGAAAATAATTGAAGTTAGAAGTCAAGCCTCCATTCTCCATCTGATTCTCAGCTAGGAGTAGATTCAAACTAGTTATGAAGAGTTGGGTGTGATTCATGATTCTTATCTTCTCATAATTTATGGGAAGAGATTGAGTTTTGTTTTGAATTTTGTATAACCGCTATTGTGAGTTTAAAGAAAGGTTAGAATGTGTTTCTGGGATTAGTTAAAAGGTTTTGAGGGTTCCGAAGCTTAGTTAATAGCTGAAAGAATGGTAGAACCAAGCATGAGTTCTTGGAACTCAAAACTTGGTCATTAATGACACTTTTTTTATTTTTGATTTGGTTTTGGTTTTTCTAACTTGGGTTATGTTCTATTGGTAGTATAAAACTGTTCAATGGAGTTTGAGCTAATTTTGTTAGGTTTGGTGGCTTTCAAAGACAAGAGAAACTTGGACTTCATTTTCTGCAAAAAAAATGGCAGAATACTTTTGGAAAACTGATCAACTGTGTTTTCTGGGAAAGAACATTCATGAAATGTTCTGCCATTTCGGGTGTTGTTCGGGACCTGCACTTTTTAAGTTTTCTTGATATTTATAGTATTTCAATGCTGTCTATCAAATAGGGAAACTTTTGGTTACGAATTTAAGACCTAAAATGGTATAGGTCATGTGGTTTAATAATTTACTATTGTTGTGATTTAGGGCCAAGATCGTTAGGCTTTTCTCCATCTGAGTTGCGTGACATGCATGAATCTGGAATTAAAGGTCAAGAAAAGTACTTTGGTACTGCATAGCATTTTACGTTAGAATGCAATTATTATCGCTTGTGAATCTATTGTTATCCAAACTAAGATACAATGATAACCTTCATATGGCAAAAAAGGTTATCTTATTAAGCAATGATGAAAATGTTGTCTTATTAGGCAATGATACAAAAAAGGTTGTCTTATCACGCAATGATGAAAAGTCATGACTACAAACTGAAATTGTTGTTAGGTTTCTCATATCAAGGATATTGGTTGCCACGTATCAAAATTGTCTTATTAGACAAAGATGATGACATTGGGATACAAAAAAATAGGTATCAGGATTGTCTTATTAGACAATGATGATGATGTATGGATATAGATGATAGGTATCAGGGTTGTCTTATTAGACAATGAGGATGATGTTTGGATACAGATGTTAGATATCAAGGCTGTCTTATTAGATAAAGACAAAGATATTTGGATACTGGTTATAGGTATCAGAGTTGTCTTATTAGAAAACAAAAGAGAGTTTGGATGCCCGGTTAGGCATCAAGGTCGTTTTGTTAGATAACAATGAAAAATGGTTTCTTTTTTTAGTATTGGGTATGGATTGTAATATTTAACACGTAATTTTATATTGCTAAATATGGTTACATTGATGTTTATTTATGACTAGGCATTTATATTAATTTGGATTGAATTATATGGACAACGTATGAGTATTTAAATTTTCTTTTTGAGTTTAATTATGGATACCTGAGTGATGACTTATAATGTTGTATCACTGCTTTTCTTGCTGAGTCTTTGTGACTCGTGGGTGCTATGTGATCGATGTATAAAGTAGAAATGTTTGGACAATCATAAGTCAGGGAATGTCTCCAGCTAATGTACACATCATCTTATCCGACAAGTGGTGCTGAGTTGCTAGGAATTGTATTATTTCAATTATTCTGAACTTAATTCTTTATTTTGTAACATTACTATAATGGCTTGCCTTGTAATGTTTTAAAAAAGGAATCGACAATTGTAAAATTTATTATGCCATGATTTTATAATTCGGATTGGTTTGTAAAATTTTATTAACACTCGTTTTAATCTCAACTGCTAGTTTATTTTCATAAACTAGTTTATAAAAGGACACACATGTCATCCCTAAGGGTTAGGGCATTACATGTCTACACTCACAGATAAGAGAATGGAAAACATTCGTTCCAGTGGCCTTTTTTAAAATGCCACCATCTTTTGTGCAGGTACTAGATAGTTGGCTAATGATCCTATTCCCGACCTTTGTGCTTGGTCACAACCACATGTCGAGTAGGGGCCATACTTCCCCATCATCCTTATATTAGGTGCGTCACTTATTATTACAACATATGACTGACACATATTAGTCTGAAGGGATTCTAGTAATTATCTGTGTTGTACGTATTGTACACACAACAAGGCTGGTTGAAGCCTTCGAATCCAACTAGCGCTGTTGCAATGAAAGGTATTTTTATTTCTCCTTCCTTAACTACAATTTGCTGGATTATACATCAGAGATCATAAATATTGTGGTGTACTTGAGGACTATTTATCACTAAGGATGTATCAGCCAAACACCTCTCCTTCTATCATGTTGGACTATTCATCTGTCCTACCTAGACCTTGAGGCTTAGAAAAAGGGTGCGCCAGATACTCAAAATCCCAACAAAGGAAGGGAACATATCAAGCCTAGCTACTGAGGAAAACTTTTGTAAGTATGACTTGTACCCATCTAACTCCAATTCCACAAATGGGCATGAACTTACCAAGCCCAAAGAGAAGGTGCCATCTGCCTACTACCGATATAGATAGGAAAATGCAGCCCACGAGGTCCTCCTCATCGTAGAGATCCCTTTGTCCATCCAACTCATATTAGTGTCAAGGATAACATAGAAAAGTTGATGCGCTCCCCTTCACTTGAAGTTGAAGGCAAGGGTAAACTTGTTGTTAAAGATAACTTTAGGGAAGTATCTAATGACGATGAACCATAAATCATTCTATATGAGGATGGATACCAAGTAGTCAAGGGTGTACATAGTATGAATGTCATCTTGCAAATATTTTATTTTTCTTTTTATACTTGTATATTTTTGAATATTTGTTTCTAAATTTTTATTTCCCTTTGAAGTTATGTATTTTTTCCATGTACAAGGAGATTAACAAGAGGAAGAGTGACGCAGTGCCTCAAGTGTCCCCACCAAAGGTGCCATGAGGTGACTCTTTGACTCAGAGAGAACAAATGACTTTGCTTTCGTCAGTTGTCTCATCCAAAACTAATGAGAAGGCATCTCTAAGCCCTACGACTCCCTCTGCCTCCAGACTTAGGTTGCATAGAAAGTTGTAGAGAAGACTGTTCTGCTGAAACCAACAAAACACGCCACTGCTGGGGTTACCATCCAATAACCTTCAAACTCTCATCCTCCCATTGTCCAAATGACCTAACTAGAAAGACGAGTACTACCCTGGTCACCATAACTGTAATGACCGCTTTAGTAATTTGGATTAGTAAAGGCAATTAGCACTAATTTATATTATTTTATTATTATTTATGAATTTATTTAATTGTGGACCCCAATATTTAGAAATAAATATTAGAGTTATAATTTCTCAATTTCGGAGATTTTATTAAACTTTAGGGGTATTATTTAACTTATATGTGAAATATGTTATTTTTATAATTTTTGCTCAGCGACAACGGAAAATGCGATGGATGGCTAGATTGATCACATGGGTAAGTTTAGAACCTTATTTCTTAATGGGAAATATTTTAAAAAAAAATAAATTATCGGGATTGAGCGGGGTTATGGAAATTGACCATTTTACCCCTAGCTTTAGAAATGCTTAGGTTATAACCTCAAGGGCATTTTAGTACTTTTGTTTGGGGTTGGGTGGCTGCCTAGGAGTGTGGCACGTGGCCACTTATGTTCAGCCAAGGGAAATTGATTTTCCCTACTTTTGATTTATCCCATTTTGTAAAAAAGAAATTTAAGAAAGAAATACCAAAAAAAAAAAAAGAAGAACTCTCTCTCCTTCCTTCTTCTCTCTTCGAAACCAGCAAGGCCAAGGGGATTTGCTGCTGAATTTTGGAGTTTTCAGCTAAGGATTCAAGCTAGGTTCAAGTGAGGTAAAACCCTAGATTATTGGTTTCATGTTTTAAAGCTTTTTCTTTGGTTGAGTTTATGAAATTGTAAATCAGGGGCTGTTAGGGTTAGAGTTGTTTAGATGTCGAATTCTAGGGTTAGTTTGGAATGATTTTAGTTCCTAGCTACTGGTTTTGTTGATTGGGTTAAGTTTTATGTAACTTTGAACATTGAGTTCAAAGCTTTGAGCTTTAATGGCATAAATTGATTTGGTGTGTTTTTCTAGGAATTACTGGTTGGATTATGTTGTGAATACATTGGGTAGGTACTCTGGAAAGTTTGGTAACATTTGGTGGAAAATTGAGCAAAGAATGAAGTGTTTTGGGAATACTGGTGCAAACAGGCTAGCCGGTTTGCAGTGCCACAAAAACCGGCTAGCCAGTTTTGGCAGGATTCCCGAACACTTTGTTTTCTCAATTTTTGTCCATTTTTGTGCCTCGAATGGGTGTTTCCCCATTTCTAGAGTTAGAATAATCCATTAAGAGCATAGCAGAACCTAGGGTTTTGGTTTTGGGTTTCCCGGGAATAGGTTTTGAATCATGTAACTTACCCGGTTTCAAATGTGATTAGGGCATCCATCTAGCACGAGATTTCCGTTCAGGTCAGCCAACACATTTGAATTCGGAAATCAGGTAAGAACTGTGTATAATGTGTGATATGGATATTCGAGTGTATGTATGTGCTAATGTATATACATGCTTTTTTGTTGTGATTCATACACTACCAACACTTGTACGGTTGCGGTACAGAGTGCATTGGTAAGGTGTATGATGTTTGGAAGTACATCATGGTGTTGCCAGCACTTGTACGGGAAGGTACAAGGTGTCTGTGGTATAACACTTGACGGTACTCAAGGTGCGGTCCATACCCTACCAACACTAGTACGATGGTAAACTGAGTGCATGTGGTACATGGTACATGGTCGTATCCTAGTTAGAACGTTCATACTCATCTGTTAAGCTCTGTAAATAGGTGTATGGGCGCCTATTTACAGGTCGAAAATTATATGATATGTTATATGCATTTCTTACTGAGTCTGTCGACTCACAGTTCTGCTTTCATGCGTAGGTAAAGGAAAGGCGAAGGCTGAACAGGAGTGAACCTGAGCTCGGGTGAGATTGTACATGTCAAAGCGGCGCGACCTGGAGTGTTCGGTCTCGGGACATCTGGGGATTGTATTTTGATAGTCGCTGTGCGACCTATAATAAATGTATATTTTGAAATGTTAACTTTTAAAAGTTTAAAAACGGGATCCTGATATATGTAAATCTTTAATTACATTACAAAGTTTAATAATTAATATAAAAGTTTTAAATTGACACGTTTTTCGAGAAAATTCTTTGATTAGCAAAGACTGCATTGTAATTGAAAAAGTACTGTAGCATGCCTTAGCATTAGGGCGTTACAATTTTTGTATCAGAGCCGCCAGGTTTGTCTACTGAAGCTTGCTAAGACATGTACAATCTTCATCAAAGAAAGCTCGGTTTACGGTTCAGTAAGCCTATACTTGTTTAGTATTTTAAATAATTGTGAATGTGAGAGCATGTTAGGAAGCATATTAGATTTTAATTAATTATTTTAAAGTGCGTTGCCTTAGAATCCATAAGTGCGGTAGAAAGTTTGTAATGGGGTCGTTGCCTGACCAGACTGACGTACTAATTGGCAGGTTTGTCCTATAGTATGGACACCTGGTGCAATATGGGGAGTCAGGATAGTGTGGTCAGGGCTAGTAACGGTTGGAGAGAATGGAGTCTAAGTTCTCCCCGTAACCAAGGTGAAAGCCTTTGGAGGGCTTCGGATGGGAGTGATCCTCGTTCGTCACAGGTTCCGTGGGAGTTGGAGCAAAGGTTCGCAGAAATGGAAGCTATGATTCAACGACGCGATGAGGAGATTCAGAGGTTGAAACAGCAAAGGTTTCCTGCACTACCTTTACCTCATATGCCAGTCATTCTCAATTCGAGATTACCAGCAGAGCATAGTATGGCTGATAACCAAGTGGGATCATTGCATGAGAAAATTTGGATACATGAACCTACAGTTCTTCAGGGGGATTAAGATACGAAGAATGCCCACTGGACTAGAAGCCATAAAGAATTTATTATAGGACCTCAAGAGGTTATGACACGAAATCGGGATACCGCTTGCCATATTTCTAGTTATGGCAGAGGTGGTAGGGGCTCCATGGTTGAGCAGAAGAATAAACTTACGTCGTCAGTGGTGGGTTTAAAACGGAACAAGCGGTTCCGAGGAAATCAAGGCAAGGGTGTACGCAAGGATTATTTTTACCCTGAGTGCCCCTGATGCAAGAAACATCATCCCGGAGAGTGGAACCGAAAAGCATGCTTCCTGTGTGGCATGGTTGGGCACTTACTCAGATATTTGTTATCACCCAGGCTGATGTTGCATCCAGTCCTTCTATGGTGAAAGGTTAGCTTCTTATCAACAACTCCCATTTTAATGTACTATTTGACTTTGGGACTATATACTCGTATGTGGTATCGAGAGTATTTAATCTGTTGGATAGACTTTATGATTTTCTTGTAAGAGGGTTTGGAACCCTAATGCCTACTAGGGAATCGGTTATCTCTAATAGACGCATTAGGTCTATGCCGGTTAGGATCGAAGATAGGGAGTTGAGCGTTGACCTTATAGAATTGGAATTAACTGAGTTTGATATTATACTGGGAATGGATTATCTGTCCAAGTATTCGGCCAGTATAGATTGTAGGCGGAAAATGGTGATTTTCCAGCCAGAAGGTGAAGATCCATTTGTTTATGTTGGATCAGTTCAGTGTTGGGAATTATTTTACCAGGATCTTAGATCTACTCACAAGTATGTTGTTTAAACATCCTAAATAAGAACTTTCTAAAACGATAAAATAAACACATATAAAGTTAAGAAAACCTTACATTGATGCAGCGGAATTAATGTCTCCTTCCACTCAGATCTCTAACCCTTGAATCCTTTCTGTAGCAGAGTATAATCAAGATCTGAGCCCGAATGTCCTTCTTCTTCAAGTTTGATCCTTCACAGTCTTCCAATCTATGATTGAGTTACTACTTGCTGTGTGTGGGCACTTACTCTTTCACTAGGGTCACGAAAAAGATGAAGGGAAAAAAGAGAGAGAGATTTCGGCCAAGGTAGAGAGTGATGAAGGCTCAGTTTTTCTGAAGAGAGAAATTTCTGTCAGAAAGCTAATGAAAGCATGTGATTTGACTGAGCCATCACTTTCTATTTATAGGGAACTACTAGGTCTAGGTTTAGAATTATTTGGCATTAAAATAATGAAAATATTAATTTGAAAAAGCTAATTAAGTGGCCGGCCTAGGTGTTGTAATGGGCCTCACTTAATTTTGCAATTTTATCAAATTTTATCTCTATTTTCTCAAAAATGCCAATTTTCCAATTCTAACCTTTTAAATGCCAAAACTAATTATTTAATAACTAAAATAGATTATTAAATAATATTGTCATTTAATTTAATTATTAATTAGACATAAAAAGTCCATTAATAAATAAATAAACCTAGAAAACTCTTTTCCTTACAATTTCACCCCTGCTTAGTGAAAATTCATAAAATTAGACATAGTCTAACTTTAGAATTATAATTGATCAATCACGAATCAATTTATGAGTCTTACAAGCAGAATGTTCTCAACTAGAATGGGGACCATGGATCTATATGCTGAGCTTCCAATAAGTGAACCAAATTTACCAAGTAAATTTCTACTTATTAATTCTTCGTTGAATCCACTTTTAGAACTTAGAATTGCACTCTCAGACTTATATAGAGCATATTGTATGTTTCACGATACCAATATACTATCTCATTTAACCATTGTTATAATCTTATTGTGATTTAAAGATCCTCTATATAGATGATTTACATCGAGATGAGATTTCTTTACCGTTCTCACCCCTCAATGTATTTTGCCCCTTAAAACACTTAGCTACCTGTAAATGGTGTTTAGTGATCTAATAATTAGTCAGTTAAACAAGAGCTCATCCATTTACTTCTATTTGCTAAGCTCGAAGGGAATCATCACTTGACTTCTATACACCAGTATAAGCTATAGATTCCATATTTATGTTCAGCACTCCCACTCAATCATACTATCATGTTCTCGAAATATACATATCACCCTGACCCAAAAGTAGGCTTAACTAATAAATCTAAGAACATGAATAGCACTCCTGAGTTGAGCCCAAGCATATAAGGATTTAGATTCTTTTAATCTTAAGATCAACTACTGATATTGACTTGGAAAGATATGTATAACGGTAAGTTTGTAATATCTTAACTTAGTTGCAATATCGGTCCAGTCCAATGTATACTCCATACATTCGAAACTAGTATACTTTACTAATGTCCTGGAAAGAACATAACACTTACTCCAAGTGTAAGTACACATCATCGTTGATTATCACATTAGTGTAAATCCAATAACACTGATGAAACAGGGACCAAAACTTTTGATTCATATGATCACAATCACATTCCACTGTGTTGACGATACTGTAATTGTGAATAAACATATGATCTGGATTTAACTGATTTTGTGTGTATGAATGTAATAAACATATTAAACATGTTAAACCATTAGCATGTAAAATTCATGCAAACATCAATCACTTCAAATTTCTTATATTGATAACTAATCAGATTGTAAAGAGTTTTATTTAGGGCATAAAACCCAACAAACTCCCACTTGCACTAATATAAAACAAACTGCGCAAATAGGTCAATCTGATGTCTTGATCTTCAGATCAAGTGTAGTATATTTGAATCCACCCAAACTTCTGGAAACTAGTTCATAAATACTCTTATGAAACATCCTTTACTATATGCTTTACTCATCAAGGGATACTGAAATCTTTACTGTTTTAAAAGTACATCTGAATTAACAGAAGACATATCTCTCATATTTTAAAATATGTAATTGAGATAATACAGTGTAGACTTTTCTTCAGTGATATAACTTTCTGGTATTTTCGAATAGACCAAGTTATAGTTCTTCTCTGGTAGAGCTTGAATTATTATACAATAATTCCTCCACCCCCAAAGTAAGCACCATCTTATAGAATTTCGAAATTAGATGGTGAGATACAAAGACAACTGATACACAGTTCCTCAATATCTGACATATAGATCACTTTCATAAATCCTTCTTGAATATCTTCTAATGTTCCCTATTTGATTACATCTCAGATAGCTCCCACTCAATAGCAGATGTCTGGTTAAATAATACTTTTAACCTCTGATTGTTTAGAGAGTTACCTAGTTGTGACTTTTGTATTATTCTTAAAACTTTAAGTTAAGACTAAGTCATCAACATAGCAGACTAGTATTTGAAGTGAAAAATACATGCCAGAGATAAAGTAATCAAAATTAAGATACCATAAAATTTTATGAGGATTAAGAATTCTTGGTTCAAGTCATTCGAGTGGACTGAACTAGAGTTCTTTATCTTATTCTCATAATTCTGATAAGCTATACCTATCCATGTGAATGGTTAGATTTGCTTTTCAGTAGTGTTCTTAAGTACCTATCACAATTATCAACCTAATGAAGATGGGTATAGAACTTTAAAATTCTCCCACTCAATTAAGGTAGTGTGAAACTTTAACAAAGAACTTTCAAAGGTATCAAACTTTTACTTATTACAGTAAAATCGAAATGGAACATACAATCAAGATCAAGAATTTATATTGACAGTAGCTGACTCATTATATAACTTCTATGTTTAAACAAGATATGTGTTTCATAGGGAATTGTGGAATGGACTCCACCCCTAAGAATATACATATAGGGTACTATGGATAACCTCCACCCCTAAGTATATAGAGACTATGATCCACCCCTAAAGGTTGTATAGATCATGATTCTCTTAGTGTGATAGAGTTTATGTGGAGTTGAATACTATCCAGAGTTCATTAGATATAAAAGATCGTTGAACTGCATAGTTTTCTTAACTTTTCTCCACCCCTATCAGATCATAAGATCCTTTTATTAAACAAATTCTTAATAATTGTATGAGAATTAACAATTATTGATAAACATAGAAATAATTTCTAATGTTTATATAATATAACTCTATGAAGAGTTGTAAATATTATAGAATTTGCATCAATAATAAAATCACTTACACATACAAACATACAAATATAATGTGGTAATAATTGATGAAGATAAATTAAATGAAGCTCAATCTCATAAATTGCAATACGGAATTTCGAAAATAAAACTTTATTAATATTAAAAAAAAAATATTGCAACAATATGAGAGAAACAGGGATAAATATCCCTAACTAAAATTTGAAATCCAAATTGTCTTTAAACTAAAACAATTAATTCAAAAATAAATTGAAGAGCTTCATCTTCATCTGGACGATTTCACCCTTGGTCCAGCTTGCTGATCCAACTCAATTGAGTTCAAGTAGCTTGGCCTATAAGAAGAAGAAAACAAATAAACAAAGTTAGTCCAGAATCATAAATCCAATTGGATAATAATTCACTAAAACTCTTAAAGTTTATAAAAGGAAATACCTTGTTTCTTTGCAAGAAGTTTAGGACACTGGGGTTTCCAATGACCTTTTTCATTGCAGTGGAAACACTTTCCTTTAAGTGTAGCATCACCAGAAGGAGCAGCCTTTTTCATGACTTTTGTTCGCTTCTTGGTGTTCTTCCACTTCTTCTTCGATTTGGGCTTTGAAGCAGAGGCAACATTTGCTTCAGGTTTTATCGTCCCATTACCATTACCAGGATGAGGTTTACTCCCTTTCTTCTTGGGTCCTCCAATCAAATTTTCATAAGTTTGAAGGTCATTGACTAATTCATGAAAGTCAATTTCCTTTTTATTCATGACATAATTTGATGTATATGGTAGAAATGCTGGAGTCAGGCTATTCAAGATAAGACTTACTTGAGTAGCACTGTCCATTTCAGCACCATGATCCTGGGCTTCTTGGAAATAACTGGACATGAGGAGAACATGATCACGCACGTTTTGATGAGGTTCCATCCGTGCATTGATGTACTTCTTAGTCGCGTCAAAGCGTGACTGAAGTGATGCCTTACCGAATAGCTCATTTAACTTCGTCATAACTTCAGCAGCCTTCTCAGTTTTAGAAAACCGAGTTTTGAGGGTGTCAACCATGCTAGAAAGCATAAAGTATAGAGCTTTGTCATTTGCCTTCTGCCAACGCTCATACTTTTCTTTCACAGCTTTGGATGCATTGTCCCTGTGCACTTCAGGTGACGGCTCAGTTAAAACAAACAAGGCACTTTCTCCTATGAGAGCAATATTAATGTTCTCATTCCATTTATTAAAGTTAGATCCATTCAGCTTATTTTCAGTCAACAGTGATAACATGGGATTCATTTTGGTAAACAGGATACTACAAAATAATAGAAATCAACAAATAGAAATTAAATAATGGTTTAGCACACAAAATCAATTCAGAAATTATAAGCACATAGCAAGTAGGAATGATATGAGAAAATACTTAAAAAATTCAATCCTAAATAATTTCCAAGGTTTTCAACAAGGCGATATCGTTGTCCCGTTTAGGCGAGAGTCAAAGCTACCATCCATTGAATAGAGTTGTCAGCTCATCTAAAATGTTAAACATTCTAGCAACCTTTTATTCGATCAAGATCAGAATCCAGCGTTGTCCCGTTTAGGCGAGAGTCAAGGCTATTCTATCTCATGAGCTTCTACCATTGTTTCGCAATTTGCAAGTCAAATATGGTCGCCACCATTAGGGTGATCTATACCATATAAAACACTTACAAACCACTTATCATGCGAGATTAAACGGTGCGAAATTGCTAATGAACGTTCCTCCATTAGGGAGGATTACTCACTAAAACAAACGCGGTGTAAAACCCACAATGGAGATCGAATATCTTAATAATAATAAAGCTCATTGTTTAAAATGTATTTTATTTATTATTCTAATAAATAAATCTCATTAAATTCTAAATTAAGAATTAAAATTCAAAAAATAAGAATTTAATATAATATTTATAAAATTATACTTAGATGGTGATTGAAATAAAATTAATTATTTCCATCTTAGTAATAATCTTAAATATAAATATTAAGGAAATTAATTTAAGTTGAATTAAATAAATAATTAGCAACTTAAAAATTTCCTTTGAGAATATATTTATTGGGTTCGAAAATTTAAAGTATATAAAAATACAATTTTCGAAAATAATAAAAATAGAAAAGTAATACTTCAAGCAAAAATATCACCTATCTAGATTTTCTTTTGACTAGTTAATTCAATTTCTAATAATATATATATTTTAAATTCATTTATTTAAATTAATCAATTAAATGAAAAAATCATTGATTGTAGTTGGTCCAAGAATTAATTAAAATAAATAATTAATTTACAACTCAATCTATTTTTCAAAAAAAATTCGAAAATATTGCATAATTAAAATGAAAATTTCGAAATTGATTAATAAAATAAAGAAAAATATATATATTGAAAATTATTTAAATTTAAGTTGAAAAATTAAATTTCAACCTAAAAATAATTTTCTATTTAATTAAGTGTCATGAAAAATCAATAAATATTTAAGTATCATGATGAAAATCAACTTATATATTTAGATTTTTCAAGTTAATTAAATGTATTAAATTCAAGAAATAAATAATTAAGTGTAGAGAAGGCTTAATTATTAATTTCTATTTAATACTAGGAAAAATATACTTAATAAAATTGTACCAAAATTAATTATTTAAATAATTAATTTCACAAAGTATGATTTTTCTATTTAAATATTAGAAATAATAAGTAGTCTAGAAATTACTATCTAGAAAATATCTTATTTGACTAAGTATCTTTTCAAAAATTTGAAAAAATATCTAATTTAAGTTATATAGAAAAAATCTAAAACTTAAATAATTTCAAATTTAGATTTAATTAAATATCAAAATTAAGTTGTAACCACTTAATTTGAAGATATCTTTTTAAAGTCAATATTTGAAAAGATATTAACCAAAAAAATATCTAAAATATTCCATTTTAAGTTGATATTTGAAAAAATATTAACTTAAAAAATATCTTAAGAATCTTTAATAACTAATGCCTAGGATTCCTCAACTTGATTTAAAATTTAAATCAAATATTCAAATTTAAGTTAGATAAGAAAAATCAGTTGTTACAACTAATTTATAACTTAAATAGGAATATTTAATTAAATAAGCTCCAGAAAGAATCTTAGTTAGTTAAAATTCTATGTTTAATTAAATACAAGAAAAATACAAATAGTTTGTCTAGAAATAATATCTAAACTAAAAGTGTTTTTCTTAAAATTAACTTTAAAATATTAAAATGAAAATAAATTTCATATATTTTAAAAGTTAATTATGTTGCTAATTCAATTTTATTAGGTCAAACTAATATAATTAACCTAGTACAGTTATTCAAATCAGGCAAATGGGCCTTCACAATTGGGGTAGTTCATGTGAGGGGGTGCTGGGTTCAGTATGTCGTACCCACTTCTATGGCTCCCAACTCTCACACAAGGCCCAAAAGAGAGGAATTTAACCTTAAAATGAATAACTGTTATTAATTGAATAGGTCCAATAACTAAATGGACCTAAATAAAATCTATCATGGTGTGACATTTTATTTAGCAACAACCTATATGCATCTATATATAATAAAATAAACATATAGGCTCACACAGGCACACTTTGGATGGATCCTATCATGTTGCTAGGTCATACACAGATGAAAGAAGATTGTAAAATTTACCTGTTACAAATTATTAACTTGACCAAGGGAGCCATCAGATCATTAGATCTGGCAAAAAGTAACCATGGCTATTTGCAATCAAGTAATAATAGGTTTTTAAAAACTTACACACAAGCTAAAAACACATACTCCTGCAACAAGGTTAGCTGGATAGTTGGAAGTAGGATTTATTTAATTTTAAATAAATAATTTCGAAAAAATAAATAATTAAATAATAAAAAAAATTTAATTAATTTCGAAAAATAAAATTTAAAAAAAAAATTAATTAATTTCGAAAATAAAATAAAAAAAATAAATTTAAATTTCGAAATTATTTAAAAATTAAATATTTAAAATTAAACCTACTATTTTGAAAAATTAGGTTTCAACCAACCTAAATATCATTTCAAAAATTTACTAACTACTTTTAAATATTAAATGTTATTTTAAAAAATAAAAATTAAATAAAAAATTAGAAAAGATAAAAGAAATATCTTTTCAGATTTTAAATTTAATTTGAATAAATAAAATAACAAAATTTAAAAGTTAGTAAAATATCTTATATCTATTTAAAATTACATGATTATAAATATCTTATTTAAATTTAAATAAGGTCAAAATATCTAAAAATATTTGATTTTTTTAAAAAAAAATCTTAAAAGATAAGATATTATTAAAATATCTTAAAAGATAAGATATTTTTAAAATATCTTAAAAGATATTACAAATATCTTCAAAGATATTATAAATATCTTATAAAATCTGACCTTAAATTTAAAATATATATAATCAAATTTAAAAATAAGATAGTTTTTTAAGCAAAAAGATAAATACTAATTCTATTCAAATTCAAATTACACTAATATCTTGAATTAAATTAAAAAAAAATTAAATTAATTCAAAATGATAATTAGAATTGAATTAGGAATAGTAATAGTATATATACAAAACCATACAAAAAATTGGAAGTTAATTCCATGAAAAAGTAAGAAAAATTGAAGAAAAAAGAAAAAATTCGAAACTGTACGAACAGTTCTGCGATCGCAGGAAAATATCAGCACAGCCCCGATTTTGTCAAATCTTCAAAAAATCATAACTAATTCAAATAAAATCCAAATTGAGTTCTGTAAAAGGATAACTTGCTTAATTTTTTTCCATACTATCCAATAAAAATAATTCCAGAAACGAAATCACAATTATTTTTCATGAAAATTTCACAAACATCAATCAATCATCAAATAATACTCAATACAACATGATACCATCCAAAGAACATACAAACAATCGTTTTAAAGTCCAAATTACATGTAAGTAAATCAATTACCATGGCTCTGATACCAGTTGTTGGGAATTATTTTACCAGGATCTTAGATCTACTCACAAGTATGTTGTTTAAACATCCTAAATAAGAACTTTCTAAAACGATAAAATAAACACATATAAAGTTAAGAAAACCTTACATTGATGCAGCGGAATTAATGTCTCCTTCCACTCAGATCTCTAACCCTTGAATCCTTTCTGTAGCAGAGTATAATCAAGATCTGAGCCCGAATGTCCTTCTTCTTCAAGTTTGATCCTTCACAGTCTTCCAATCTATGATTGAGTTACTGCTTGCTGTGTGTGGGCACTTACTCTTTCACTAGGGTCACGAAAAAGATGAAGGGAAAAAAGAGAGAGAGATTTCGGCCAAGGTAGAGAGTGAGGAAGGCTCAGCTTTTCTGAAGAGAGAAATTTCTGTCAGAAAGCTAATGAAAGCATGTGATTTGACTGAGCCATCACTTTCTATTTATAGGCAACTACTAGGTCTAGGTTTAGAATTATTTGGCATTAAAATAATGAAAATATTAATTTGAAAAAGCTAATTAAGTGGCCGGCCTAGGTGTTGTAATGGGCCTCACTTAATTTTGTAATTTTATCAAATTTTATCTCTATTTTCTCAAAAATGCCAATTTTCCAATTCTAACCTTTTAAATGCCAAAACTAATTATTTAATAACTAAAATAGATTATTAAATAATATTGTCATTTAATTTAATTATTAATTAGACATAAAAAGTCCATTAATAAATAAATAAACCTAGAAAACTCTTTTCCTTACAATTTCACCCCTGCTTAGTGAAAATTCATAAAATTAGACATAGTCTAACTTTAGAATTATAATTGATCAATCACGAATCAATTAATGAGTCTTACAAGCAGAATGTTCTCAACTAGAATGGGGACCATGGATCTATATGCTGAGCTTCCAATAAGTGAACCAAATTTACCAAGTAAATTCCTACTTATTAATTCTTTGTTGAATCCACTTTTAGAACTTAGAATTGCACTCTCAGACTTATATAGAGCATATTGTATGTTTCACGATACCAATATACTATCTCATTTAACCATTGTTATAATCTTATTGTGATTTAAAGATCCTCTATATAGATGATTTACATCGAGATGGGATTTCTTTACCGTTCTCACCCCTCAATGTATTTTGCCCCTTAAAACACTTAGCTACCTGTAAATGGTGTTTAGTGATCTAATAATTAGTCAGTTAAACAAGAGCTCATCCATTTACTTCTATTTGCTAAGCTCGAAGGGAATCATCACTTGACTTCTATACACAGTAGAAGCTATAGATTCCATATTTATGTTCAGCACTCCCACTCAATCATACTATCATGTTCTCGAAATATACGTATCACCCTGACCCAAAAGTAGGCTTAACTAATAAATCTAAGAACATGAATAACACTCCTGAGTTGAGCCCAAGCATATCAGGATTTAGATTCTTTTAATCTTAAGATCAACTACTGATATTGACTTGGAAAGATATGTATAACGGTAAGTTTGTAATATCTTAACTTAGTTGCAATATCGGTCCAGTCCAATGTATACTCCATACATTCAAAACTAGTATACTTTACTAATGTCCTGGAAAGAACATAACACTTACTCCAAGTGTAAGTACACATCATCGCTGATTATCACATTAGTGTAAATCCAATAACACTGATGAAACAGGGACCAAAACTTTTGATTCATATGATCACAATCACATTCCACTGTGTTGACGATACTGTAATTGTGAATAAACATATGATCTGGATTTAACTGATTTTGTGTGTATGAATGTAATAAACATATTAAACATGTTAAACCATTAGCATGTAAAATTCATGCAAACATCAATCACTTCAAATTTCTTATATTGATAACTAATTAGATTGTAAAGAGTTTTATTTAGGGCATAAAACCCAACATTCAGGGGTCTCAGATCCCGGTTATTTCTGTATTAAGGGCTAGGCATTTACTATGCAATGGCTATGTAGGATTTCTAGCGGTGGTATTTGACTCCAGCATACCTGATACATTTGGGCCTGAGGCAGTCAGGGTGGTGAAAGATATTATTGATGTGTTTCCCGAGGAGTTGCCGGGATTGCCACCACAACGAGAGATGGATTTTGTAATTGATCTGGCACCTGGAGTCGAACCTGTTTCTAAAGCTCCGTATAGGATGGCTCCAGCAAAACTCAAGGAGCTTAAGTTACAACTTCAGGGGATGCTTGACATTGAGTTTATCCGACCCAGTGTATCGCCCTGGGGAGCTCCGGTTCTGTTTGTGAAAAAGAAGGATGGTTCCCTCAGAATGTGTATCGATTATCGGGAACTAAACAAGCTGACGATTAAGAATAAGTACCCGTTGCCCAAAATCGACGATCTGTTCGATCAGCTTCAGGGAAAGACAGTGTTTTCAAAGATTGATTTACGGTCTGGTTATCATTAACTTAGAATTCGAGAGGAGGACATACCGAAGACTGCTTTTAGAAGCAGATAGGGGCACTATGAGTTTCTGGTAATGTCATTCAGATTGACTAATGCTCCTGCGGCCTTTATGGATCTTATGAATAGGGTATTCAAGGATTTCCTCGATAACTGCGTTATAGTGTTTATCAATGACATTCTTGTATACTCTCAGTCAGAAGAGGAGCACGAGCATCATCTTCGAATGGTATTACAGTGACTTAGGGATCACAAGTTGTATGCAAAGTTCAAAAAGTGCAAATTCTGGTTGTCTGAGGTGTCCTTTCTGGGACATATTGTTGGAAAGAATGGAATTATGGTTGATCCCAACAAGGTAGAATCAGTGAAGAACTGGCCGAGGCCCAAGTCTGTGACGAAAGTTCGAAGTTTTCTCGGATTAGAAGGGTATTATTGGCGTTTCGTCGAAGGATTTTCTAAACTTTCTATGCCCCTAACCGAATTGACCAAGAAAAATCAGAGATTTGTGTGGTCAGATAAGTGTGAAACAAGTTTTCAGGAGTTGAAGCAACGTTTGATAACAGCTCCGGTGCTAGCTTTGCCATCAGATCAAGAGAAATTTGTGGTGTACTGTGATGCATCCAGACAGGGTCTGGGATGTGTTATGATGCAAGCTGACAGAGTCATAGTATGCCTCTCGTCAATTGAAAGATTATGAGCAGCGTTATTCAACTCATGATTTAGAGCTCGCTGCTGTGGTTTTTGCTCTAAAGATATGGCGACATTATCTTCATGATGAGAAATGCGAGATTTATACTGATCACAAGAATCTCAAATACTTTTTCATCCAGAAAAAAAATTTTAATATGAGGCAGAGAAGGTGGTTGGAGTTGGTTAAGGACTACGATTGTGAAATTCTGTATCACCCCGGGAAATCCAATGTTGTGGCCGATGCTTTAAGCAGAAAAGATCCCGCGCAGGTTTGTACTAAGGTTATGATAGCACCTCAACTAGCCTCTGAAATGATTAGTGCAGGGATTGAGTTCGTAGTTGGGAAATTACATAATTGGACACTTGAATCTGATCTGTTGGAGAGAATCAGAAAGGCACAACTAGAAGATCCTGAGCTAGTTAAGGTTTGAGATGAAGTAATGGTTGATCGGCCTAGAGGCTTTTCAGTTTCAAATAGTGGAATGTTGTTATACAAAGCTCAAGTTTGTGTTCCTAGTGTTGATGAGCTTAAGAAAGAGATACTTGATGAAGCTCACACCACACCTTTTTCATTGCATCCGGGAACCACCAAAATGTACCAGGATTCTAAACCTTACTTCTGGTGGTACGGAATGAAAAGAGATGTGGTGAACTACGTGTCCAAAGGTTTAACCTGTCAGCAAATCAAGGCTGAACATCAGAGGCAGGCAGGGTTACTGCAACCTTTAGTCCTTCCTGAATGGAAGTGGGAGGACATTACAATGGATTTTTTAACTGGATTGCCTAGAACTACGGGAATGTATGATTCAGTGTGGGTCATAGTGGACAGATTCACAAATCAGCTCACTTTCTACCAGTGAAAGTTACATATTCCGTGGATCAGTACGCTGCATTGTGTGTGAAGGAGATAGTTCGTCTCCATGGAGTCCCTAAGACTATTGTGTCAGGTAGGGATCCAAAGTTTATATTAAAGTTTTGGGTGAGTTTTCAAAATGCTATGGGTACCAAGTTAAAATTTAGTACAGCCTTTCACCCTCAGACTGATGGTCAGTCACAAAGAACAATTTAGATATTGGAAGACTTACTACGAGCCTGTGTCATGGACTTTGAAGGTTCATGGAGTAAGTACTTGCCTTTAATTGCATTCTCCTACAACAATAGCTACCAGAGTACAATAGGGATGGCTCCCTATGAGATGTTATATGGTAGAAAATGTCGTTCTCCTATTCATTGGGACGAGACGGGAGAAAGGAAGTACTTGGGTTCAGAGTTAGTACAGAGGACCAATGAGACAGTTGATAAGATCAAGGCTCGGATGCTTGCTACTCAAAGCAGGCAGAAAAGTTATGCTGATCCAAAGCGCAGAGATGTTACAATTTTGGGAACATGTTTTCCTGCGGGTTTCACCAATGAAGGGTATTAGGCGCTTCGGGAAGAAAGGAAAGTTAAGCCCTAGGTTCATTGGGCAATTTCAGATACTCGAGAAGGTCGGGCAGGTAGCATATTGGCTAGCCTTACCACCAGCGTTATCGGCTGTTCATGACGTATTTCACATTTCTATGTTAAGGAAATACGTGTCAGACCCGACTCATGTCTTGAGTTATGAAGCTCTTGAACTACAACAAGACTTAACCTATGAAGAACAACCTGTATAGATTTTGGATAGAAAGGAAAAAGTTCTTCGAAACAAGATTATTGTATTGGTTAAAGTGCTTTGGAGGAACAGTAAGGTGGAAGAAGCCACCTGGGAATTGGAGACGGATATGAGGACTCAACATCCAGAGCTATTCGAGTTAGATTTCGAGGACGAAATCCTATTAACGGGGGGAAAATTGTAATGACCGCTTTAGTAATTTGGATTAGTAAAGGCAATTAGCACTAATTTATATTATTTTATTATTATTTATGAATTTATTTAATTGTGGACCCCAATATTTAGAAATAAATATTAGAGTTATAATTTCTCAATTTCGGAGATTTTATTAAACTCTAGGGGTATTATTTAACTTATATGTGAAATATGTTATTTTTGTAATTTTTGCTCGGCGACAACAGAAAATGCGATGGATGGCTAGATTGATAACATGGGTAAGTTTAGAACCTTATTTCTTAGGGGGAAATATTTTTAAAAAAAAATTATCGGGATTGAGTGGGGTTATAGAAATTGACCATTTTACCCCTAGCTTTAGAAATGCTTAGGTTATAACCTCAAGGGCATTTTAGTAATTTTCTTTGGGTTGGGTGGCTGCCTAGGAGTGTGGCACGTGGCCACTTATGTTCAGCCAAGGGAAATTGATTTTCCCTACTTTTGATTTATCCCATTTTGTAAAAAGGAAATTTAAGAAAGAAATCCCCCAAAAAAAAAAAGAACTCTCTCTCCTTCCTTCTTCTCTCTTTGAAACCAGCAAGGCCAAGGCGATTTGCTGCTGAATTTTGGAGTTTTCAGCTAAGGATTCAAGTGAGGTAAAACCCTAGATTATTGGTTTCATGTGTTAAAGCTTTTTCTTTGGTTGAGTTTATGAAATTGTAAATCAGGGGCTGTTAGGGTTAGAGTTGTTTGGATGTCGAATTCTAGGGTTAGTTTGGATTGATTTAAGTTCCTAGCTACTGGTTTTGTTGATTGGGTTAAGTTTTATGTAACTTTGAACATTGAGTTCAAAGCTTTGAGCTTTAATGGCATAAATTGATTTGGTGTGTTTTTTTGTGAATTACTGGTTGGATTATGTTTTGAATACGTTGGGTAGGTACTCTGGTAACATTTGGTGGAAAATTGAGCAAAGGATGAAGTATTTTGGGAATACTGGTGCAAACAGGCGAGCCGGTTTGCAGTGCCTCGGATGGGTGTTTCCCCATTTCCAGAGTTAGAATAATCCATTATGAGCATAGCAGAACCTAGGGTTTCGGTTTTGGGTTTCCCGGGAATAGGTTTTAAATCATGTAACTTACCCGGTTTCAAATGTGATTAGGGCATCCATCTAGCACGAGATTTCCGTTCAGGTCGGCCAACACATTTGAATTCGAAAATCAGCTAAGAACTGTGTATAATGTGTGATATGGATATTCGAGTGTATGTATGTGCTAATGTATATACATGCTTTTTTGTTGTGATTCATAAACTACCAACACTTGTACGGTTGCGGTACAGAGTGCATTGGTAAGGTGTATGATGTTTGGAAGTACATCATGGTGTTGCCAGCACTTGTACGGGAAGGTACAAGGTGTCTGTGGTACAACACTTGACGGTACTCAAGGTGCGGTCCATACCCTACCTACACTAGTACGATGGTATACTGAGTGCATGTGGTACATGGTACATGGTCGTATCCTAGTTAGAACGTTCATACTCATCTGTTAAGCTCTATAAATAGGTGTATGGGCGCCTATTTACAGGTCGAAAATTATATGATATGTTATATGCATTTCTTACTGAGTCTGTCGACTCACAGTTCTGCTTTCATGCGTAGGTAAAGGAAAGGCGAAGGCTGAACAGGAGTGAACCTGAGCTCGGGTGAGATTGTACATGTCAAAGCGACGCGACCTGGAGTGTTCGGTCTCGGGACATCTGGGGATTGTATTTTGATAGTCGCTGTGCGACCTGTAATAAATGTATATTTTGAAATGTTAACTTTTAAAAGTTTAAAAACGGGATCCCGATATATGTAAATATTTTATTACATTACAAAGTTTAATAATTAATATAAAAGTTTTAAATTGACACGTTTTTCGAGAAAATTCTTTGATTAGCAAAGACTGCACTGTAATTGAAGAAGCACTATAGCGTGCCTTAGCATTAGGGCGTTACAATAACTTCCACTCCCCAGGCCTCTATGGCTAATTATGGCGCCCTATGTCTCAAGGTGAAAAAGGGTAAGGAGATGGTGAAAGTGTATCAAGACCGTGTCATGTATGATGTTAATGAGGGGATGAGGAATGCTCAATCGGCTTGGTTGGACATGTTTAAGAGCGGTTTTTTCTACGATACTAATAAGGTAAAGGGATTAATAATTTTGTTCAGCAAATATATTGACTATTTTGTTTTGACTCTTTATTGTCCTTCTTTCAGCTTAACATCAAGTTCTCCCACTTTTATAGTCAAATTAATTCAGCTACTTCTCAACTGGATGACCTCTCCAAGGAACTAAAAATAGCCATTTATGATGCTGGCGAGGCAAACAAAGCTGCCAAGGAGGCCAAAGAGGTGATCTCGTTGAAGAAGTAACTGCTCGACCAGGAAAAAGTGGAGGACTTAGAGAAGGAGTTGGAAAAGCTAACTAAGTCACTGAGCTGGTAGATGAGAGGTAGGGCCTTCAAACTTTGCTTAACTCAGTGGATGGTTAGAACAAAGATTTAACCAATTCTTTAGCTGCAGTGTAGGAAGACTGAGGAGGCAACCCATAAGGCTGAGAAGGAAGCGCACCATATTGACAACATAAGAAAGGAGAACTGCGGCAACTTAGTTTTAACGACCTACTAGTTTAGACGTGCTACAATATTTTCTTAACCACTTCGCACTCTTTTACTAATCAAAGGGTTTACTAAAAAATATGATTAAATTAAAACTTTTTAAATAAACTTAAACTTTAATAATTAAACATAATTCACAAAATTACAGGATCTTGTGAAAATTTCACAACTCTTTTCAAAATATGTTTTGTACAAAAACAGTAGCCCAAAGACTAACAAAATGTGAGCCTAAATAGCCCCGAAGACATAAACACTCTAGGTCTTTACATGTACAATCTTCATAAAGCTCTTGACTCGCTACGATTTAGTTTTGGCTCTTACCTGCAAATAAAAATAATAATTGTGAGTCGACAGACTCGTAAGAAAAGCTTAAAACATAAAAACATATAATCGAACTGGAGCTATGCTACCATAAACCTATATACAAGTCTTAACAGATGAATCAAGAACGCTCTTACGTTTGGTAAGATTTACCATTATATTAGTCTTAACAAGCACTAAGACCATATCACTATGATTCCATCAATCTATACCCAAAAGTACATTTTACCATAATATCACTCTTAACCAATACTATGCTCATACTTCTGACTCGGTACTATGATCGTAAAAAAATGATAGCATCAATTAATACTTTATGGAATTAAATATAAGTCATAATCAGTACTATGCTCATGTTGGAAATATTTTACCAGGATCTAGATTTACTACCATGTATATTTAATTAACATCCTCATATGAATTCTAAAACAATGAAGTAAACACATATAAAGTTTAGGAAACCTTACATTGGGTACAGCAGAATATAATGACTCCTTCCGTTCAGATCTCTAGCCCTTGATTCCTTTCTGTAGCAGAGCATCACCAAGATCTGAACCTGGATCTCTTTCTCTCCTTCCTTTGATGCTGATTCTCCTTCCTGTTGATTGGATTCTTCACAATCTTCCACACTATGATTGAGTACCACTTGATGTGTGTGGGCACTCACTCATTCACTCAAGGTTCGAAATTGAAGAGAAGAAAAGAGAAGAAGAGTGGCGGCTATATAGAAAGAATAGGAGGCTCAGGTTTTTCTCTTAAAGGAATAAGATGCATGTCATTATTTCCTAAGCCATCACTATCTATTTATAGTAAGCCGCATAGGGTTAGGTTTGAATTATATGGCATTAAAATAATGAAAATATTAAATGATAAACCCTATACAAGTGGCCGGCCATATTAGTGGATAATGGGCCTCACTTTTGCAATTTGCTGTTTTATCATTTCTGCATCTCATTTTCTCGAAAAATGCCAATTTTCAAATTCAACCATTTAAATGCCAATTCTAATTATTTAACAACTAAAAATTAATTATTAAATAATATTGTCATTTAATATATTTATTAATTAGACATATAAAGTCTCTGAATTAATAAATAAAACCTAGAATCTCTTTTCTTCACAATTTTGCCCTTGCTTAGTGAAAATTCATAAATTAGACATAGTCTAACTTTAGAATTATAATTGATTAATTAAAATCAATTAACTGAGTCTTACAAGCAGCATGGTCTCAACTAGTATGGGGACCATGGGCCTATATAACCGAGCTTGCAATAAGCCGAACCGAATTTACCAAGTAAATTCCCTAACTTATTAATTCCTTATTGAATCCACACTTAGAACTTTGAATTGCACTCTCAGTCATATAGAACGCTCTATATGTTCCACGATATAGATACGCTATTAATTATCCATTGTTATAATCCTAATTTGATCAATGACCCTCTAATAGATGATCTACATTGAATAGGGACTAAATTACCGTTAAACCTTCAAAGTAATTTATCTTAAAAACACTTAGCTCCGTATAAATGATATTTCAGCGAAGTGAAATGAGATCTCAACCATTTATCTCTGTTTAGCCAAGCTCGAAGGATATCATCGTTTCACTTCTAAATTCCTATAGAAGTTATAGACTCCACATTTATGTTAGCTCTCCCACTCAATTATACTATCATGTTCCCAAAATGTACGTATCACCCTGACTGTCAAAAGTAGGCTTAACTAACAAATCAAAGAACATGTATAATACTCTTGAGATCGAACTTAACCATATCAGGATTAAGATCATTTGATATAGGATCAACAGGTGATATTGAATTGAATAGATATTACGGTAAATTTTAATATATCTAATCAAAGTTCAATATCGGTCCCTTCCGATGTATACTCCATACATCCGATACTGGTAAACTTTGCCAATGCCCTGGAAAGGACATAACACTTATCGAAGGTGTAAGAATACTTATCACTGATTATCATGTCGGTCTAAATCCAGTGAACTGATAAATCAGGGAATAAACTTTCGAACATATAATTAAGATTATATTCCACTGTGCTGACAACACTATAATCATTAACAAATTCATATGTTCTTGACTTAACTAGAATTCATACATTATATGCATATAATCATGAAATAAATCATGTGAACCATGCAACATAAAAATTTTATTTCTGATCTTTATTAATAAGCAAATCTGATTATATTGAAATGAGTTTTATTTAGGGCACAAAACCCAACAGCTCATACTACTGACCCAAAACTATGAAATTTGAGCTAATTTTGTTAGGTTTGCTGGGTGTAGGATTCAATAAAAACTTGGAGTTCATTTTCTACAGAAAAATAGCAGAATGTTTTTGAAAAACCGGTCAACAATTTTTTTGGGCAAGAACATTCATAAAACGGTCTACCGTTTTGGGTATTGTTCGGGACCCACACTTTTCAAGTTTCTCGATATTTAGAGTATTTTCATGCTATCTATTTATAGGGAAACTTTTGGTTATGAAAAGATCTAAAATGGTATAGGTCATGTGGTTAGGGCTAGGATCGTCAAGCTTTTCTCCATCTGGGTTGACTGGCATGCATTAAAATGAAATTAAAAGTAACATAAGTACTTCAGTAATACATAGAATTTTTTGTTTGGATACGATTAATATCATTTGTGAATCTATCGTTATCCAAACTAAGATCGGTGATTACCGTTATATGATGAAAAATATTGTTTTAATAGAAAATGATGAAAAAATTATCTTATTATGCAATGATTAAAAAAAGGTTGTCTTATTAGGCAATGATTAAAAATCGTGATTATAAACCGAAACTGTTGTTAGTTTTCTCATATCAAGGATACTGGTGGCCAGGTATTAGGGTTGTCTTATTTGATAATGATGATAATATTTGGATACAGGAAATAAGTATTAGGATTGTCTTATTGGAAAATGATGATGTATGGATATCAATGATAGGTATTAGGGTTGTCTTATTACACAATGAGGATGATGTTTTGATACCGATGTTAGGTATCAGGGTTGTCTTATTAGACAACAACAGAGATATTTGGATAGTGGTGATAGGTATCAAAGCTGTCTTATTAGACAACAATAGAGATATTGGATGCCCGATAAGGCATCAAGGTCGCCTTGTTAGATAATAATGAAAATTGGTTTCTTTAAGAAGTATTGGGTATGGATTGTACTATTTAACATGTAATTGTATATTTCTAAATATGGTTCTATTGATGTTTATTTATGACTAGCCATTTACATTAATTTTTATTTAATTATATGGGCAATGTGTGAGCATTTTAATCTTCTTTTGAGTTTTATTGTTGATACTTGAGTGATGACTTGTAAGTTGTATTACTACTTTTCTCACTGAGTCTTTGTGACGCATGTGTGCTATGTGGTGTAGGTATTAAGTAGAAACATTTGGACAATTAGGAGTTAGTGATCATCTCAAGCTAATGTTCATATAATCTTAACCGACAAGTGGTGTTGTGTTGTATATTTTTAATTGTTCTAAACTTAATTATATATTTTGTAACATTACTATAATGACATGTCATGTAATATTTTAATAAGGGGATTTCCCAATAGTAAAATTTATTATGCCATGATTTTATATTTCGGATTAGTTTGCAAGAATTTAATTACTCATTTTTATCTAAACTTTTATTTTCATAAAATAGTTTATAAAACACGCATGTTGCGTCCCTAGGGGTTAGAGTATTACATGTCTACACTCACAGATAAGAGAATGGAAAACATTCGTGTCAGTGGCCTTTTTCAAAATGCAACCATCTTCTGTGTAGGTACTAGACAGTTGGCCAATGATCATGTTCTCGACTTTTATGCTTAGTCACAACCACATGCCGAGCAGGGGGCCATACTTTCCTTTCATCCTTACATTAGGAGGGTTGCTTATTATTACAACAAATCACTTACATAGATTGGTCTGAAGGTGTTTAAGTAATTATCTGTGTTGTACATCTTGTATGCGCAACAAGGCTGGTTGGAGCCTTCAAGTCACGAGATCAATTTTTTCTATGATCTGAAGTCCAAACATTGTAGTGTACTTGAAGGACTATTTTATCACTAGGGATGTATTAGCCAAACAGATCTCCTTCTGTCATGTTGGACCATTCATCCGTCCTACCTAGACACTGAGGCTTAGAAAGAGGGTTCGCCAAATACTCCAAATCCTAGCAAAGGAGAAGAACATATCAAGCGTAGCTACTGAGGACAACTTTCGTAAGTACTTTTTGGGGTGATTTGTGTTGGACACATCCCGAAATAAGCAGTGATGTCTCTAAAGTAAGGGTGGAGCGGCAACACTGCCCCCTGCTGTATATGACGCTCTAACCATGCCATCCAACCAAGGGCAAGTCGATGCACCCTCTGATCTCTAGTGGGTATCTCACAATGAATGCCCTCACCAGACTACTGGCTAGTATCTCATCAAAAGTATCAATAGAGAGGACAGATATGGGAGAGACCCACCTGTCTCCCTGTGATCTAGCATCCAAAATCTAAGGCTCTAAAGATTGGATCAAGACATGGTCTAGACCCATCACTGAAGGCTAACCAAGCCTATTCAACGGCTCCCCGTTAGCATCTTATCCACCAAGAGGGCTATTAGGGAGGACAGAACAAGTTTTGTAAGAACTTCTCGTAACAGATGTAGCCTCCTCCACTTCAGATTTAGAGTCAGAACTCTCGACCCCCTGGTCGACCTCAGGTGTCTCTGCCTAGCCAACTTCAATACCAAGCATAGGCCAGCCAATCCATAGGGTACTACCCTTGGCCAATCAGACCCCATGGTGACCACTCTTGGCTAGCCAGGTCTTGAATACATGATCCAAGCATGTGCTTTTTCAAGAACTCAAACACATTCTTCATGTTCTTCCTGACTTAAAGAGCCAAGAATCACAAAGAAGGTCAGAATTAGATCTTTTTCATCTAGAAACTACACATCACAAATCCTAAGACTTCCATGCAGATCAAAATACCAAAAGGATTATAATCTAACGTGGGAATCTAAAGACATTCAAAGAAAAGAACAAGGCTCATGCATTCATGACAAAATCAACTAAATCAAGTGAATAGCGAGAATACTGAGCTTACCCACAACAAGAAACTGTTGATAAAGAAGATGGGAAGCTTAGATTGTCAAACAACACAAAAATCCAAGGAGAATAAAGCTTTGTGGGTTTCGCTTCTACAGAGAAGGAGGAGCTTCTTCAAGTTTCTATTTCTAGTGAGAGAATGAAAAGTGTAAAGTGACGAGAGTTTCCCCCCAAAAGACATAAATACTTTCTGTGGGACTACTCCTTCACTTGCCACACAGTACTCAACCAAAAAAACATGTAGAAGTGCAAAGCAGTCAAGTTACTGCAACAAATGAGATCAGACAGTCAAGAACAGGTATTTGGAAGACTAAATTGTAGCAACATCTATTTAGTAAAGTCTACATCAGTTCTAACTTAGCTAGTAAGTCTTTATCCGCGTAGGGACTTAGGGGGTAAATGTTATCCCAATTTTTTCCCACCTGATGTGGCATGCTTACGTGGAAAATATTAGTGTCATGTGGCAGTACAGCTCACCAACAAGGAGATCAAGTCAGCATCCCGACCAATAGGGGTCCTGCACTCAAACGGGATGATGAGTGACAAACCAACCACCTCAAGGGGGCTGGCAAGCCAGCTTCTGGATAGCATCAGGACGACTAGCCTGCTTCTACAGGTGCCTAGCCAGCCAGGATTAGACCTGGTAGGATTTTGGTGCACTGCCTTACACGTGGACTGTAAGCTAAACTGCGAATTAGGCCTTAACAACCTAATAAAGTAGATGGAAAATACTTATATTTAAGGGATATTTTAGTCTTTTTGTATTTTACCAATTTAACATGTAAATATCTACTTATTTTATTTGTTAATTAGGATTTAAACTCTCCTATATAAAGAGCCTTAACTCAACCCTGAAAACCTTAAGTAATTAAGTCTCATTTAAGTTGTCAAGCTCAAAGTCTGATAACAATCTCTCTCTCTATCACACGCCTACTATAACTTCTCTCAACCCTTAAAATTTTCCTTTTTTTAATTCCTACTTTGTAACTTTAAGAGAGCTATATCAGATCCCACCTATAGTGATGTGAATAGTGTTATCTCTCTGTATCAATACAACTAAAAGAGGAGTAGGTCATTACCTGATAACTAAGGGGGCAAAACCTCTATAAAAATCATTGCGTTCTTTACTTTCTAGTTCTAATTGTGTAACACGTGACAAACATCAGATTAATACGACCTCGCTGTCGGTTGGAAAATTTCCGAGGTCAACATATATAATTTTGTTAATATGGATATACAATTTTGTTAATAATATTATATGACTTTATTTGATTTTATTATTGTAGGCATATATGTTTTATTGTATGATATATAGTTTTTATTGTGTACAGTATAGCATTTATTTAAGATTGTATTTAGTTTCTATTTGACTGTATATAATGATTATATATAAACATTTTTGTATGTATGCATATTTTAATAATGGTAGATATAATTCTGTTAGTATGATGTATATATTTTGAGCATGAATTTAATATTGTTATAATTTCTTTGTGCGGTATATAATTTTATTACATTGGTATATTAATTTTTAGTAATACGATATATCAAATACTGTTGTATATATTTAATGATGTAATATATTTATTTGTTTTTATTACAATATATTTATATGCAATATATTTTTACATTGGTATATTTGTTTTTATGTATTTTTACGGAATTCTACATAAAAACTCCTATTGCAACTAGCTCTGTAATCTAAATTGCTACCAAAAATTGTATAGAAACCCCTATTGCAACTAGCGTTGCAACCACTTTAGAAACTCAAACAGTAAATTTGAAAAAAAAAATTAAAAAAAAATAATATATGGGGTAATTCCCTAAAATTATATGACTTAATTTAATTATTATGTTTTTTAAAAGAAAATAATATATAGTAAATGTATTTTTATAATTTTTATTAGTTAATTATTAAATTTAACTATTTTGCTAATTTTTTAAAAACAAATTAACACTTACTAAATTAGTTTCTAGATTTGGGATATTTTATATCTCAGTCAATAAAAAATTGAAAATTATACCATAAAGAGATTAGAGAAATTAAAGTTAAATAATTAATTAATTATATAACACTTATATGAATTTACAATTAATTATTTAATATTTTATTCCTACAAACCATGATTACCAAATCAAGAATTTCCAATACCAAATAAAGAGATTTGGTGAACCTCACATTCCGTATCAATAATAATAAAAAGAATATATATATATATATATATATATATATATATATATGGGTGCACTCTTAATAGGTATTACCTATTAATGAGTAAAATTAAAAAAATTTAAGTTTTTATACTTAATTTTTTTAACTAATTAAAAAAAATCTCTCATTTTTATATCATATGGGCTGAGATTGTTCCATTGGTAAAAAATAATTAAAAAAAAAGTTTTTAGCAAAAAAAATAAGAAAAGAAAAAGTTGAGTTTGAGTTAAATATTTTTGTATGAACATATTTTTGATATAATACAAAAAGAGACATTTTCTTATATTTTTTTTTAATTAAGTAGTTAAATTTAGCATAGAAATGCAAATTTGTGATTTAATTATTCGTTATTAGATCCAAATTCGATGGTTTGATATTTTTAAAATTAATATTTATAGTCAAATTTTTTTTGTAACCATTCATGGGTAATACCAATTAAGAAGTGCTCCATATATATATATATATTCTATATAAAGTGTGCTTATGTAACAAAATTTTTGGTTTAACGATATTTTTTTGGTTTCTACATTAACTTGAACAGAATATCCTATTACTTAACAGAATATTCTTTATTAATTTTATAATATTATTATATATAATTAAAAATAAAAATTATATAGATGTTTTATATGAATAATTTTTATTTTAATTTAAAATACCTAAAATATTATTGATATATTTAATCTTGTTTTTAAATTTATTAGTTTAACTTTAAATTAAAATAAAATGAAAAATTAGTTCAAAAAAAAAAAATAAAATGAAAAATTATTTAAATATTTTATATAAAGAAATTTAAATTTAAAATATTGTAAATATTTTTAACTTTATTATTAATTATTTTATATTTTAAATTGAATTCACACACCATATTTTTCGTAAAGTTTGGAAATAAAAAACTTTTATATCAAATTTACTAATTCAACCTATAAATAGACACACTCAAATTTGGTTATGTGAGTTTTTGTTAAGAATAAGTAAATTAAAATATATGTATTATCAGATACGTTACCTAATTAAAAAAATTATTTTTTTTAAAAAAAAAATACATATATATTTAATCACATTTAAATGACACACCAATGTAGCAATAGCTAAAAAAAATTCTTAAAGATCAAAATCTCAAACTTTATTTCAAAAATTAAGAAAAAAAATACATTACCTAATTAAAAAAATTAAATATACATGTATTGCACTTAACATCACCTTATTGAACTTAATTAGAAAAATTAATTATATGTGCATTGCACGTAACATCAACCTAGTATATATATATATATATATATATATATATATTTAATGAATACACTTTTTAATAAGTATTGAGTGACTATTCAATGATTATATTTTTATTGTAACCATCATGGTTATAATTTTCTTTGACATGTAATAGTAGGTTACTAATATGTAAGCATTCTTTTTTTAGAATTAATTAATTATTTTCTTAAAACGATTAATTAAATATTTAACAAGACCTCTTTTAGCAATTAATATGTATAAATAATTTTTTGTTATTTATATTTAAATCACTACTCAAATTATTTTAACAATTAATCCACTTAATTATAATATTTACAATAAAATTTTATTTTTTTAGAAAAATTAAACTTCTTTTTACACAAATTAATTCTCATCTTATAATTAATTTTAAATAATTAATTATTTTTAAATGGTATTTAATTATTTTGTTACAATTAAATGAATTAAATATGAGGCCTCAAGCTAGTCAATCGATAACAAAATTTGTGTATCTATCTATTGATATATCTATATATCGATATAATTTTAATTTTCTAACATCTCATTTTTTTCTCCTTTAAACTTAATACATACATTTATTGTCTAATTTATCATTAATAGTTAATCTATTATTTAGTCTAATCTCCCTAGCTAGATGTTATCCTTACTAAATCTTTTACAATTTGAAAGATTTGTCAAGTTTTTACTTGACCATAATTTACAAAAGTTTGAAATGATATTACTTTGAATTTATTTAAAGATTATTAAGCATTTTTCTTTCTCACATCATATGTCTAGACAAAATCTCTTCTAAGCACAATGTAGATTGAACTATTACTCTCATATTATTTTCTTCATGCTTTATGCTAACTTTAAGATTAACTCAAATATATAGTGAAATACATAATCTTATTATAAATAAATTTTCTCAATATAGTGTACTTGATTTGATTCATAATTTGCACCTTGCGAGAAAAGTTTGTTAGTTATTTTTTTAAATACTACTTACTGACATATTCTAGGGTAAAACTTTTGTGAAGCTGTGGTTGATTTTTTTCAAGTATAATATATGCGTAAAGGCTTCAATTCTCAAAGGATTTTGCCGGACAACTCAAGGCACATACAAGTCTCAAAGGACTTTGCCCAACAACAAACTATGCTCTCTACAACACTATGAGAACACTCTAAAAAAAGTGACCACTTTTAATAGAGTTCAAATACTCATTTGAATATTTGAAAATTATCCACCAACTCCATGGCTATCACAAAATATTTTATTAGATGTTTATGAACACAAATAAAAAGATCATACGACCAATTAGAACAAGCAATAAGTTACAAAAAAACTCCAAAATAGAGTTGTTATGTGCTTAATGACGACACATCGTGTGATGCACACTACAGGCGCTTTTGTAGATTTTGAGAAAAGGGAAGAAGTTGCGAGCTACTTTAAATATGAAATTCTTCAACGAGTGTAACCAACTTTTTTCCAAAAAATCATTTAACTTATTTCACTTTTAACTTTTTAAATATTTTAATAAAAAATTAAATAATTACGTGTAATAATTTAAAATTAAGATTACATGTATAATAAAATTTAAATTATGAAATTATATGTGTATAATTTTAAATTATAAAAAGTTTTACTATAAAATTTTAAATAATTTAAATGCAAAAAAATAAATTGCTAAAAGATCCTTATATAGTAATAAATTGCAAAAAATGAATTAATAATTATAATTAATTTAATTTTAAAATATAATTACTCTTAATTAAAATTTTATAAGGATATAAATTATAAGGTTACTTTCAGGTTACAAGTTATTTATTATTTAATTTTTAAATTAATCACAACCATTTAATAGTAATTCAATAACTTAAAAAAATATAACCATGATGGTTACAATAAAAATGTAACCATTGAAACCTCCTCCAATAAGTATTATATATGAATTGATAGCGTTAAGAAAATTTGAGTTTTTATATTTAATTTTCTATCTAATTAAAAAAAATCTTTTATTTATATGTTATAGTGAGATTACTCTCACCTCGAAACTCGAGACCAGACCCTTATTTAGAAGACACGTGTACTCAGATTTTCCAATGAAAGCTGAGACGTCTGTAAGAGACTCCTCGAAGTTTTATACCTCGCTCAAGATAGAGACAGCGAGATACAGCGAGCATGACCAAAGTCTAATCGCATGATTATAACTCGTATTATGCGGGACAAGAGAATAACTCGCATGTATCAAGGTATGTGCGAGTATCCTCTCTATGTTCTTGCATAAGCATAGAGATCGATTCTCTATAATGCGAGTTGGTCCCAATGACCCAAACAACCTTGATAAACCATTATAGACTCGTATGTCTAGGTTTTATCAGCTCGCCATACGATGTCCACAAAAGCGACTACATAAGAACGCACACATCCTAAACGGAATTAAGTGTAAGGCCCGCGAGGTTAACATTAGAATATGAACAGTCAACTCGCTGTTGGAAATTATTTTACCAGGATCTTAGATCTACTCACAAGTATGTTTATTAACATCCTAAATATGAACTTTCTAAAACGATGAAATAAACACATATAAAGTTTAGGAAACCTTACACTGGGTGCAGCGGAATATAATGACTCCTTCTGTTCAGATATCTAGCCCTTGATTCCTTTCTGTAGCAGAGCATTATCAATATCTGAACCTGGATCTCTTTCTCTGAATCTTTGATGCTGAAACTCCTTCTACTGAATGTCTTTCTTCACGATCTTCCTCACTATGATTGAGGTATCACTTGCTGTGTGTGGGCACTACTCATACACTAAGTATTTCGAAATCTCAATGGGGAAGAGAGAGAGAGGGTTCAGCCAAAGATAGGGAGAGAGAAGGCTCAGGTTTTTCTCTGAAGGAAAAATAGAAAATTTAAGTGGGTAATTTTCCTGAAGCCTTCACTATCTATTTATAGCATTCCACTAGGGTTAGGTTTGAATTATTTGGCATTAAAATAATGAAAATATCAGAGGGAAAACCCTATAAAAGTGGCCGGCCCTATACTAGTGGATTTGGGCCTCACTTTTTGCAATTTTGCAGTTTTATCTTTTCTGCATCTGATTTTCTCAAAAACGCCAATTTTCTAATTCAACCATTTAAATGTCAATTCTAACTATTTAATAACTATAAATAATTATTAAATAATATTGTCATTTATCATATTTATTAATTGAACCATACAAAGTATCATAATTAACAAATATGCCCCTAAAACTCTTTCTTTACAATTTCGCCCTTACTTAGTGAAAAATTCACAAATAGACATAGTCTAATTTGAGAATTATAATTAATTAATCAAAACCAATTACATGAGTCTTACAAGCAATATTATCTCAACTAGTGCGGGGACCATGGGTCTATATAACCGAGCTTCCAATAAGTAGATCAAGAATTTAGCACTAAAATTCACTAACTTATTAATTCTTCGTTGAATCCACGCATAGAACTTAGAATTGCACTCTCAGTTATATAGAATGCTCTATATGTTCCACCATATAGACACATCATTAGTCATCCATTGTTATAATCCTAATTTGATCAATGATCCTCTATATGAATGATCTACACTGTAAAGGGATTAAATTACCGTTACACCCTACAATGTATTTATTCCTTAAAACACTTGACCCCGTATAAATGATATTTCAGCTTATGTGAAATGAGTACTCCACCATTTATGTTCGTTTGGTCAAGCTCGAAGGAGATCATCCTTTGCTTACTATTCGCCAGATAGAAGCTATAGATTCCATGTTTATGATAGCGCTCCCACTCAATTGCACTACCGTGTTCCCAAAATGTACGTATCACCCTAACCTAAAAGTAGGCTTAACTAACAAATCAAAGAACACGAATAGCCTCTCAAGATTGAGCCTAATCATATCAGGATTAAGATCATTTGATCTAGGATCAACTAGGCGATATTGACTTGAATAGATATTACGGTAAATTTAATAAATCTAAGTCAAAGTTCAATATCGGTCCCTTCCGATGCATACTCCATGCATCCAACCTGAGCTTTACTTTAACCAATGCTTTGGAAAGAACATAGCACTTCTCCAAATGCAAGTAAACTCTGTTGTAGATTATCATATCAGTAAAACCCTATGTCTGATAAATCTAGGAAACTTTATTCACATAGTCATGTTTACTTTCCAATGTGTTGACGGCACAATAAAGAGGATCAAGTATGTGAAAATGGTTTCAGATGAATTTATACATTATGTATATATAATCATGAAATAAATCATGTGAACCATGCAACATTAAATGTTATTTCTGATCTATATTAATTAGTAAATCTGATTATATTGAAATGACTTTTATTTAGGGCATAAAACCCAACACTCGTGTCATAGAAAACGCATACGTTGGTGCATTTAGTTAATAGAAATTGTTATCCATTTATTAATGTTTACGTTTTTAGTTTAATTATTATGAATCAATGTACAAACAGATTGACAATGAATAACAATCCTGGTGTAATTAATTGGACACCTGCTTTGTATATAAAGGGGTGATCCACCGTGAAATGGGACCTACGAAACTCTTGCTACAGTGGACTAAGCAGACTGTGATCTGACTGAACCACTATAATCCTCTGTTTCTTTGTTATTTCCAGTTTTCTATTAAGCAATCATATTCTCAACTCGAGTACTCGCCGTTCTAGGTTGAATACTCGCATCTGTTCTTCAAGCAATTTTCTTCTTGTCATTAATATTATTACATATATTTGGTGTTGTCAAATTTTACTCGACAACATTTGGCGCCGTCTATGGGAAATCGAGAATTAAAGTTTCATTCAGTTCAAGTAAGAAAATTATCATGGCTGGAAACCAAACGAATGGAGGTGCTAACAACGAGTCCATCAACATCGGAATGGTGAATGTGCCATTATCTGGAGCTAGGACACCACCTGTGGATGTCGTTAATGGCGAAGTAGGGAGAGGTAATATTAGACCTCTCAATCTATTCCCTGAAACAACTGTCCCTTAAGTCGGGGAAACATCCACGCCACCAGCCACAATGCACTTTCCGCCTGTTACTCCGGCGGTGGTATCCAAGGGAATCGTCCAACTCACCACCGACCAATATACTGCGATTCAGGATCAACTACGCGCGCTGCAGGCCGAGGTGGATGGACAGAACAGGGCCTGAAGCCCCCCTCGATCCCCTACTACTCGCACTGATAACCCTCAGGTAACGAACTCTAGACGTCGTAATAATCGTGTTTGCTGGGAACGAAGAACCAATCCTGAAGGTCTGGACCTAAACCAGCCAACCTATAGAGACCAATCTGTGAGGTATCCTAATCAGGAAGCACAGGTTGATGAAGACCCTGAGCGACGTAATCCTCGCAGTCGGCCTTCAAGAGACAATGATGCAGAATCTGCCTCTTCATCCTCGCATGGTCGTACACCTAGCAGATACACAAGGTCCGGTTCTATGGAAATGCAACAGGGAGGACGATATCAAGTCCATAGGGGCATCTGCGTGATCACCTCAACGCGGTTTTCAGAGCGCGCTCCCGCGCCCCTCGCGACGAGGAAACACCCCGTGATCCCCCCGTGGGCGATCAAGGTGTAAACACTCGCACTAACCCGCCTAACGCACCGGCAGCGACTACTGGAGTTAATATCCCAGCAAACCTCGCCGCAGTAGTCACGACTCCTGCAGTCGCTGCAGTCTCGACTCCAGTAGCTGGAGGAATTGACCAAAGCATGCTTTTGCAAGCTTTGACAATGCTCAAGCAGCAGAGAAAGCCCATATACAAGCTGCATGGGACCTCTCCTTTTACTGCGGAAGTGCGACAGGCTCAACTTCCCAAGGGATTTCGATTGTCCGAATCCCTAAAATATAAAGGTACCTCTAATCCATAGATTATTTAGAAAAGTTTAACACTATAATGGAAGTGGATCAGGTACCTTAGCTCGCGAAATGTCGCATTCTTGCGGCAACGCTGGAGGAAAACGCCCACAATTGGTTCACCCAATTGCCTGAGGCCTCAATATCGACATGGGAAACCTTTTTCGATTTATTCCTCACGCATTTTCAGGCCACGATGACTTATAGGCATCCCTATACTACTCTGGCCAACATCAAACAAGAACCCGGTGAGTCTTTACAAGACTATTTTAAACGATTTAATGCGAAAGTAACAAAAGTCGAGAAGGCTCCTGAGTCTTCGCTTGTTTGTATGTTTATAACAGGTGTCCTGCCGAGAACCGATTTTTGGAAGGAATTACAAGCTTGAAGACCAGAATCACTAGTCGAGTTCTTCGCTATGGCCGAACCTCATAGAGAATTGAGAATTCTCTAGCAGAGTTGGAAAAGGGCAAGGACAAGCGTAAGTCACCAGTGTCGCGATCACGATCTCGCAGTCCCCGAGGGGAAAATTCCAGAGGTCGAAGTCCAAGAAGATGCAGCCCACGGAGACAGCGAAGCCCGAAGTTGGCCAAATCTCCTCCAAAGAAGGAGTCTTCGCCGAAAAGGCAAGGTGCACCGCGCTTCGTGAACTATACCGAACTCGCGGTGCCACGAGACCACATCTATGTAATTGAGGAAAGGAACGGAGTCTTCAAGAAGCCGCCCCCGATCAGGGGAAACCGCGACAAAAGAGACCCTAAGAAATTCTGTAAGTACCATAAAGATATTGGTCACACTACTCTGGAATGTTGGGTCTTGCAGGATGAAATCGAAGAGCTGATTCGGAGGGAAAAGTTCAACAAATATAAAAAGAATGAGGAAGGTCATCCCTGAGCGGATGACATAGAAGAAAAACAGAACGCGAGTGGTTCGAGAACGCCTCACAATATATTAACAATCATTAGAGGACCCCATATCGCAGGAGACTCCCGGAAATCTCAAGAGCGATATGCCAAGGAAGCTAAAGAGAAGCCGTTCACCAATGTAAACAATCTCAGTGAGCGGCCAGAGAAATTATTTAAAAGAGAATGCAACGACATCACGTTTATGGAGAGTGACGCGAGATGGGTCCATCACCCGTATTCCGACGCACTAGTCATTGTCGCCAATATTGGCGGAGACAATGTCCACCGTATACTCGTGGACAACGAAAGTTCAGTGAATCTCTTGAACTTCCAAGCCTTTAAACAAATGGGGTTGCATGAGAAGGATCTGCGACCTGTAACGTCGAGTATATACGGTTTCACCGGCGACGTCATCGCACTGAAAGGGATGATTAAACTCCCGATTACCTTGGGAACTGCCACTGTAACAGCCAAGTCAATGGCTGACTTCGCAGTAATTGACCAGTATTCGGCATATAATGCCGTGATTGGTCGACCAATCTTGAAGGAGATGAATATCGTAACATCAATCTATCATCTCACGATGAAGTTCCCTACTCCCGCTGGAGTAGGCTTTGTGCGAGGAATCCAGTCAGACTCGCGAGAATGCTACAATGCAGCAGTCAAGCTCGCGGAAAAGAAGTCAATAAATGTCATCTATTTATTGGAGGCACCACCTCCTCGCCAGGAGGTTCTTAGGATCGAAGAGGTGCCACATAAGGAAGGACCAGATCTGGATCCAAGGATCCTGGATCATGCCACAGCGGCCGAAGCCGCGGAAGACACTATTGAGATATGGTCGGAATATCTCCGCAGGTCATGTGTCATCGCTTGAACATTGACCCCAAAGTGCGAGGTGTCCGACAGAAGCGCCGCAAAATGGACACCGCGAGGTACCAAGCGCTAAAAGAAGAAGTCGACCGCCTCCTAGCCTGCGGCTTTATACGGCAGTCGTTCTACCCCGATTGGTTAGCAAATCCCGTACTTGTGCCCAAGCCTAACGGCTCATGGCGCACATGCGTTGACTTTACAGATTTAAATAAAGCATGTCCCAAAGATAGCTTCCCACTTCCTAGCATTGACCAACTTGTTGATGCCACTGCAGGTCACGAACTTCTTAGCTTTATGGACGCATACTCGGGATATAATCAAATCCCGATGTATGAACCAGACCAGCAGCATACCTCGTTCATTACTGATCGAGGCCTATATTGTGATAAACTAATGCCTTTTGGTTTGATAAACGCAGGTGCGACATACCAAAGACTTGTAAATATGATGTTCGCAGATCTTATTGGGAACACCATGGAAGTATATGTTGACGATATGCTAGTAAAATCTCAGCATGCAAAAGACCATGTCACCCATTTACAGGCAATGTTTGATATACTGCGACAATATAAAATGCGAATAAACCCTTTAAAGTGCGTCTTTGGAGTTGGCTCCGAGAAATTCCTCGGATTCATGGTTAATCAACGAGGAATAGAGGCAAACCCCGCGAAGGTCAGAGCGTTGGTGGAGATGCCATCACCAACTAAGCCAAAAGAAGTCCAAAGCCTTACAGGTAAAGTCGCCGCTTTAAATCGCTTTATATCGCGATCTTTTGGTAAATGCAAAGAGTTTTTTCAGATTTTAAAAGGCAATAAGAAGTTCCAATGGACCAAAAAATGCGAGGAGACTTTTCAAGCCTTAAAAACACATTTGTGGCAACTCCCAATCCTATCAAAGCCCATGACCGGCGAGGTCCTATCCATTTACCTAGCGGTGTCCGAGTATGCGATTAGTTCGCTACTAATACGCGAAGATTAAGGACGACAATACCCGGTGTACTATGTCAATAAACGCTTACTAGATGCTGAGACCCGCTATCCTCACATGGAAAAATTGGCATTCGCCTTGGTAATATCGTCGGGAAAGTTGCGACCTTATTTTCAAGCTCACAGTATTGAAGTTTTAACAAACTACCCTTTGAGGCAAGTCTTAGCAAAACCAAAGACGTCGGGGAGGTTGTTGAAATGGGTAGTGGAGTTAGGCCAGTTCGACATCAGGTATAAACCGAGGACTGCGATTAAGGGGCAAGCCTTGGCAGATTTTATCCTCGAGTTTCCAAGCACTGAAGTGGCACTCATAGACGACAAGGTTGACACTACTGTGCCCAATGGAGAAGTATGGACGTTGTACGTCGATGGGGCTTCAAATAGCGAAGGTTCTGGTGGCGGAATCCTATTAATCAGTCCCAGCAATTTTAAGGTACACGCTGCTTTACGTTTTGAATTTTCTGCATCTAACAATGAAGCCGAATATGAGGCTTTAATCGCAGGATTGAAGCTTGCTCTCGAGATGAGAATCGAGTATCTACAGGCTTTCAGTGATTCTCAAATCGTAGTATGCTAGGTGAATGGAGAATACCTGGCCAGAGGAGGGAGACTGGTTAAGTATCTAGCCATAGTATGCGAACTGATGCAAAAATTCAAGAAAGTAGTCATGTCTCGAGTACCGCGTGCTCATAATTCATACGCAGACGCATTGGCCCGTTTGGCCTCGACTAGAGAAGCCGAATTGCTCGATGTAATTCCGGTGGATGTATTGGCTCACCCAACAATAAATCAAGAAGCAATTATGGAAATAGATACCGCCCACAAAGTCACCTGGATGACTCCAATAGTCGCATATCTAGAAAGGGGTATCTTACCTGACGACAAGATGGAAGCAAGAAAGCTGCGACATCGAGCTGCCCGATATGTTATATATGACGGAAGGTTATATCGCAGAAGTTTTAGTTAGCCGTTACTCAAGTGTATCGACGGAGAAGACTGCGACTATATACTACAAGAGGTACCATGGGGGTATTTGTGGCAATCATACAAGAGGTGATTCCCTTGCTCTAAAAATCATGCGACAAGGGTATTACTGGCATACCTTGCGACAAGATGCTTTCACTTTGGGAAAGAAATGCGACAAATGTCAGCGAATAGCCACATATGTCCATCAACCTCCAAGCAACTTGCATTCTATCACAAGTCTTTGGCCTTTCGAAGTGTGGTGGATTGACTTAATCGGTGAACTACCTAAAGGAAAAGGCGGAGTCAAGTATGCTGTAGTCGCAGTAGACTATTTTACAAAATGGGCTGAAGCCAAGGCACTCGCAACCATTACAACGACTACGTTACGCGAGTTTGTCTACAACTCCATAATTTGTCGATTCGGCATCCCTTACAAGCTCATCTCAGATAACTGAAAGCAATTCTATTGTAAGGAGATGCGACAATTATGCGACGACTTGGGAATTAAAAGAGCATTTTCTGTAGTTGCTTACCCGCAAAGCAATGGACAAACCGAAGCAGTCAATAAAATAATAAAGCACATCATCAAAGGAAAACTCGAAGAGCGTAAGGGGGTATGGCCAGACGAGCTTCCGCAAGTTCTATGGTCATACAACACGACTCCTCGATACACGACTGGCGAGACTCCTTTCTCGCTCTCCTATGGATGCGAGGCCATGGTACCAGTCGAGATTGTGGAAGGTTCCTTACGCCGAGACGTTTTCAACATTTCACAAAACGAAAAAAAACAGTCGCTCTACCTCGACCTCCTGGAAGAAAAGCGCGATCAGCTCACCTGAAAAACGCGACTTACCAGCGACGAACCGCAAGATATTTCAATTCCAAGGTTAAGGCAAGAGTCCTGCGAGTAGGAGACTTGGTCCTTCGAAGAGTAATGCCAAATACCAAGAACCCAGGACATGGGGTCTTCAGGGATAATTGGGAGGGACCATATATCATCGCAGAAAAGATTGGTGACGCTACGTACCGACTCGTAGAACTCGATGGTACTGCGATTCAAAGGGCTTGGAATGGCGAGAGCCTAAAAATCTATTATCAATAGTACTCGCATTTTCTAGTTTGTACTCACCTTGTGTTTATACTTAGTGATTTTTTATAAAAAAATCCTAAGTGTAGGGGGTATATACCATGATGTACTAGTGATTATATAAAGGAAACTTTTTCAAGGTTGTAATTAAAGTCGCAATTTTCTACTTATTACACCAAGTTGTAATTAATGTCGCGATCAGAATATAATAAACGCGAGTACCCATGTACTGCGAAAATACTGTAAATAGATATCCCCGAGAGGATATAAAGTCATTCAAAATTAAACATAAAGGTAAATTTGTCTAAGTACAAGGCGCGAGTACCCTTGTACCGCATAAAAAAAAGAGAGATAAAGTTTAACACAAGCAAATATTAGGAAAAGTCAAGCATTGGGAGCAGTAGGGGCAGATCCATCCGCGACTTTGCTGACGGCTTCGTTCTCGACTTCCTCGACATCCGCAGCCTCAGCCTCCTCGGGAAACAGATTCCCTCCGCCGCCTTTAGTCTGTGTGGGCAACATGGCGCGAAAAGCCTCACCCATTTCACCGGCTTCTGCTGCGAGGATTGAAAAGTCGAAGTCTGGAATTTTGGAGAAAGTGGTGTATATGTAGTCCGAGAGCGCCTGGTCATACTGCTTTTTCCCATTCTCCTTCTCGGCCTCCACATCGCGAGACATCTCCTCGATTTTTGTCTGCGCGTTCTTAGCCTCGAGCTCAACTTTCTCCTTGGCCTTGCGAAGTTCCTCGAGCTCTTTATCCTTAGAAGTCGCATCTTCCTTCAGCTTCTTAATGTCTTCTTGAAGCTGAACGTTCTGTCTCTTCGCAATTTCGACCTCCTTGGATCCAGTAACAAAAGCCTTTGAGAACATGGCGATGAACTTCGAAGCTAACTCCGCAGAGTGAGGCAACAACTCCTCAGCAGGAGTCTTGTCAATCTTTGACTGGAATTCGTCGCTCACAAACTTCTCTTGGAGAGTCAGTATATTGCGGGCTCGAACTGCTGGGTCAATCGCGACCTTCTTCCCTTTCTCTTGTATGCCCTTAGCTGGCCTTTTGGAAGAATCCGTGACAGGGGTAACCACCACATTGCTCTTCCTCTTCTGAGGAACGATAGGGGAAGTTTTTGCTGTTCCAGATTTTGGTTTGTGATTAAGACTGGGTGCGGACTTCAAGAAAGTCATGTCTGCGACAATAACAACAAAGGATAACGATTAGTGCTAATAAGAATAAGAGTCTAACCCACTAATTTATGCATATGCTACCTCATGATGGTCGAGAAGTTTGCTTAGAGAGACGTTTATCTATTCGCTCTTGTTGCTTCTCAGAAGGTTTCTTGTACACCGGCTCTCTTTGAAGACTGGAGTTCTCTGGAATCAGCTTATATTCCCGTAGTTTGGCAGTCGTACACAGTAATCGCCAGTCGCGATCTTGTACAGGAAGGTTCCCGAGAACTTCAGCTGTCTCTCTGCGAGTCGCGTCGAGTGTAGGTCGAGCTGGTCTATCTGCGAAAATAAAAAGAGCGAGTTAGCATGAAATCTCAAAATAACTCAAAAAATAACTAAGTCAGGAAACATGCGACATACTAGGTCGACGGTTAAAGTCAGTCCTAATCCCAGGGACTTTGAATATATAAAACCACTTCAATTTCCAATCTCCCATAATTGAAACCATGCCTTCTACCCCATTAATCTCAGAGGTGGCCCACTTGTTGAAGCAATAGAAACCGTTGTGGAGGCCTATACTCTTTATATCGTAGAAGTAATTAAACTCTTCTACTGTGGGTGCCCTATGTACATACTCCATATACATCGCATAGAAGGCTAGGGCTATGCGATAGCTGTTGGGAGTTAATTGAAAAGGAGACACGTCGTAACGCTTGAGAATGGCCTCAATGAAGGGATGAAAAGGGATCGATACCCCACAGCGAAGAATGGGTATTAAGACTACCACATCCTCTGTGGGAATGATCGCAGGATTGGTAAAGGAAAGGTGCGCCCTCTGAGTAGGTTTAGGTCGTAAAGAAGCTAGTCGCAGAAGGTTCAGCCTCATGAAAGTGGTAAGATCTGATTTGGTGACCCTCGAGACCAAGTCCTCGCATGAAAAGGGCTCGTTCAACTGAGTGTTGTCCACCGAATCGGTCCCACTTCCTTCTGCATCTTCTTCTTCCTCGCCTGATTCTCGAGCTGGGGCCGCCCAATCATCGTCCATCTCCTCGACCTCGACGTCAGGGTCATGCCTAGAGTGGACGAGATAATCACGCGCTGACACCGTAGATTCACTGTCTCGAATCTCAATGGTTCCTGGTTCAGCGAGCATCCTGCACCATCCTCTCAATGTTTGGGGAAGACATCGGGCCTAATTCTGCACCTCCTGCGATTGCGATCTCCTCTTCTGATATTGAAGTCGGTATAAAACTGTCCTCTCGTTGGTCCTCGTCTCCATCAAACGCGTTGCCTCCTGAGCCAAGCATCTGGCTATCCGATAAGTCGCGCATCTAAAAGATAGAAGATCTTTTCAACGTGGTGAATGTGCGAAAAAACAAAGTAAGTGATCTCACCCACATATAAACTATAAAATCGTCTTGGGAGGATGATTTGAATCCTCGCGAAAACTAACCACCCCACCAAGACGCAGAAAGTCAGGTGTGCGAGTAGAAGGATATCTCAAAAAACGGCTGGGTGTATCCCAGTAACCTAAGCGACATGCGTTTTTCGAGCATGACCCTGAAGTGACTGGGAAACACCCACCGTTTTGAGGAACCTAACTAATCACAACCTGCGAGTATGCCACGCGTCCCCAACTAGCGATGTACCTCGAAAAACGGCTGGGTGTATCCCAGTGACTCAAGGGGCATGCATTCCCAAGCATGACCCTGAAGTTACTGGGATACCCCCACCGTTTCGAGCAAATCTGCCAGCCGAAAAATGCGCTTATCAGAACATTAGCGCATGCCGCAAATGGATGGGCGTTTAACAGTACTTCAAGGAACATATAATCGCGTATATGAGCATTAGAATACTGTGACACGCCCACCATTTGAAAGGCTTAACAAATGTTCCCACAATAAAACATACAGAGTACAAAATCCTAAAGTTTTAAGCAACGACTAGGAATGACAAAATCTCTGTGAAACCTAGGATGAACGGACATGCGAGCATTCGAAGTTTTCATCCGAATACCCGCGTGTATTCAAAAAATATAGTTGCGACTAGTCAAACATTCTTCCTAAAGTCCACGGTTATACGAATTTCAGGTCATTTTCCCTAAGATTACCCAGTTCCATACCAAAAAGCATAGTCCTATATGTATTTCCTACAAACATACATTCCTAAAAACCCTCAAAATACCCAAAACCCAGAAAAAGCATTTTTCTTCAAAACAAAAAATGAAAATGCAATAAAACTCGAAACTAACCTTTAGTTTTGGAAAAATTGTTCCTGCGATTACTCTCGATAACTCCTAAGGTTGAGAAAATTTTGGAGAGAAAGGTAGAAATCTGGGCAAGGTGTGAAAATCTCTTTGAAGTCTCTGAGAAGGAGGGAAGAGGGAAGTTAAGAAAATGAGGGAAAATGAGGAATTTTGATTCGAATCAAAGGGTTTAATTACCCATATCCCTCATTAATTGGGATCACGACACGTGGCAACCATAATGCCTAAGGTCACCCAATCTAACGGCCAATAATGGCCACGCCTACACGAAAACCGAGGAGTTTTTTGACGTGGTATCATTATGCAATAAAAAGTGATAATTATAGTCGTCATTTTTTGAAACCCTCGAAGGGACAACCAAAGGTCACCTCCTCGTGACAACCTTTCACCTGTCTCTCGCATATAGTTTCCCTTGTGACCGCACCTGTCACATCGCGAAACGAGGGGCATGTGTTATAGTGAGATTACTCTCACCTAAAAAATCGAGACCATACTCCTATTTAGAAGACACGTATACTCAGATTTTCCAATGAAAGCTGAGACGTCTGTAAGAGACTCCTCGAAGTTTTATACCTCGCTCAAGATAGAGTCAGCGAGATACAGCGAGCATGACCAAAGTCTAATCGCATGATTATAACTCGTATTATGCGGGACAAGAGAATAACTCGCATGTATCAAGGTATGTGCGAGCATCCTCTCTATGTTCTTGCATAAGCATAGAGATCGATTCTCTATAATGCGAGTTGGTCCCAATGACCCAAATAACCTTGATAAACCGTTATAGACTCGTATGTCTAGGTTCTATCAGCTCGCCATACGATGTCCACAAAAGCGACTACATAAGAACGCACACATCCTAAACGGAATTAAGTGTAAGGCTCACGAGCTTAACATTAGAATATGAACAGTCAACTCGCGTCATAGAAAACGCATACGTTGGTGCATTTAGTTAATAGAAACTGTTATCCATTTATTAATGTTTACGTTTTAGTTTAATTATTATGAATCAATGTACAAACGGATTGACAATGAATAACAATCCTGGTGTAATTAACTGGACACCTGCTTTGTGTATAAAGGGGTGATCCACCGTGAAATGGGACCTACGAAACTCTTGCTACAGTGGACTAAGCAGACCGTGATCTGACTGAACCACTATAATCCTCTGTTTCCTTGTTATTTCCAGTTTTCTATTAAGCATTCATATTCTCAACTCGAGTACTCGCCGTTCTAGGTTGAATACTCGCATCTGTTCTTCAAGCAATTTTCTTCTTATCATTAATATTATTACATATATTTGGTGTTGTCAAATTTTACTCGACAACATTATATATTATATCGCCTGGAATAAAATTAGAAAAAAAAAATCCACATAAAAAGAGTACAGTTTCACTTAAATATTATTTATATAAATATATTGTAAAAAAATATATTTTTTAGGGTAAATACCATTTTGGACCCTCTGTTTTACAAAAGTTACCAATTGGACCCTGTGTTTTGTTAAATGACAAAATGGACCCTGTATTTTTTAAAATAGTACAAATAGGACCCTGAATTGATTTTTTGTCAAAATAAAGTTTAATTATAATCCGATCTAAAAGTGTTATGACAAAACTATTTACATTTTTTGTATCTGTTCTTATTAAGCATTGTCTTCAAGTTGGTTGTATTAAAAAAAAAAGTTGTCAAAAATTAAGCTCAGGGTCCTATTTTTACTATTTTAGAAAATACAGGGTCCATTTTGTCATTTAACAAAATACAGGGTCCAATCTGTAACTTTTGCAAAACACAGGGTCCAAAATAGTATTTACTCTATTTTTTATATGTATTTTTTTTTTTGATTAAATAGCTAAATTAAGTATAAAAATTTAAAATTCTCTTTTATTATTCGTCATTGGATCAAAATCTAATGATTTTATATTTTTAAAGTTAATATTTATCGTTAAAGTTGTTTAATAAACATTGTCCATCATTGATTAAATTTAAAAGTATTAAATCATATATAAGAAAATGGGCTCCTCCACTCATCACCAATTGGTTTGAGATGGAATCCCATGTTTATTGAAGATGGGTAATAAGAAGCGGTATTCCATATATATTTTTATGTATATATTGGTATGATCCATGAATGAGTATTATTAGAATAATTTGTTTTCCTATATTTAATTTTGTAACGTAAGTAAAAAGATATTTCTTATTTTTACAATGTACTATTATTATGATAGGGGTGTTCATTCAGGTTGAGAGAGATAAAAAAAATTGATTTTAATTAGTTTATTTTTTTAAATAAATAAATTTCTGATAAAATATAAAATAGATATTTATTTAATTAAGCAGCTAAATTAATAATAAAATCTTAAATTTTTTTTGTTATTATTTATTATTGAATTAAAACCTAATAATTTAATATTTTTGAAATTAATATTTGTAATTATTTTTTTAAATAACAGTTGATGTTTACTATCCATAGAAGTGTTATACAGTGCTTATATATATATATATTGAAATTCATAGATATTTATATATTTATATTTAAAACTTAGGGGTGTTAATCAAACCGTCTGCACCACACCACATCGCAAAAAAAAATTCGGTTTGAAAATTCTTTGCAGTTAGGTCGCAGTTTGAATTTTTCTTCAATCGTGCGGTGCGGTACGGTTTGCGGTTTTGAATTGTTAATATGCGGTTTAAACCGCACTACATTGCACATTATAAAAAAGGAAACTTACAAGAATACTGTTTTTTTACCAAATGTTTTCAAAAATACTAGGACATGGCAAACTTTACATTTTTACTGTCCAAGCCCATTTTTATTTCTTTTATACTGCCCAGGCCCAATATATTTACTTTTATACTATAAACAGTAACAAAACACAAACAGCACCTCCCCTTCGTGGTTGGGGACGGATAAATCAACACCGAAATCATAGAAACACCAAGAAAAAACTATAAAATTTGGAAAAGAGAAAAAGTTACTAAATCAACAACAAATTACTATTTTGTAGTGTTATTTTACTGTTGTTTTAATATAAAAAAAATGCCACGTAAATGAAATATTGTGGAAAATGACAGGACATGGAATCTATACCAGTTCTCATAAAGAGCAATGTACAATGGGAAAAAGAACATAATTATTTCAAGAGAATGTGACAATGCTCGAAAACAACACAACAATACTTGAAAATAACATAGCAACAACAGAATCATACACATTGGAACACCAATTAGAGGAAGGAGGAGAGTCAAAAACAAGAGAATTAGAAAACGACCAATTCGACATAGTTGACTATGCGAAGCTGGTTGCTAAAAAAATGGTAAAAAGAACATGAAAACAACAGTAAAAAACTAGATCCAGAAATTGACATCAACAACGCGAAGCTAATAACAGACAAACAACAACCAGAAGTTGAAAAAGGTCAGGCATACAAAGACAAGAAAACACTGAAGAAAGTTTACAGCTACTACGCAATCAAAAACAACTTCCAATACTGTTTTTGAAAACATATTTAATTGGGTTTCAGTAAGAAGTTTTTTAATATCTTCAATAACAGAGTAATAACCAGAGTTTATAACTCTGGAATGGTAGTATTCCGATCGGGTGTACTTGAATTTTTAATCCTATAACAAACATAATAAAACACTACTAAAACAAAAAAAATAAATAAAGAACATAAAAACAAGCATAAAAAAACTCAGGAATTGTAGTATTCCGATCGAGTGTACTTGGATTCCCAATCCTATAAAAAAATATAAGAAAACACTACTAAAACAAAACTAAAACAACACAAAAAAAAATAAAGAATATAAAAAACAAGCATAAAAAAAACAATAACAAAATAAGCCATAAGAGTCATCAAACGATACAACACCATCACTCACAAAATTAGAGCTAAACTACAACCCCAAAAAAAAACTGAATTAGTGAAAACAACAAAAACCAAGTAAAGTTTATGTTGTTCTAGAAAATATAAATAAAGAAAAACAAAATTTTTTTACTTGGAAAGTTTGAGTTGTCTGTTGTTCTTCTTCTTCATCTGTATTGTTCTTCTTGCTTTTCTCTCTCAAAACCCAAATAAAAAATGAATGAAATGAGTGAGTTTTGGAAGTTTTTGAAATAGTGAAGAGTGAGGAGAAAGGTTTTATGTAAAGTCTTTGTTGATGGTCTTTATCTTAAACACCAATCTCAAGAAATTTTCTATAGATTTTAACCCACAAAAAGAGATAGAGACAGAGAGAAATAAAATACATATATAAATTCTTGTGAATGAGGATCACGTGGGTGGATTGTGCCCACTTTCAAATTAAGTAAAAAATGTGAGTTGAAATTAAATTTCAAATTTAAATAAAAAAAAATTGACATGAAATGAAAGTGACATGAGAGTCATCAATCAATTCTTGTAAACTTTTTATATATACAAATAGAACCAAGACCAAGGCAGTATACTGCCGAAATAAACAAAAAAAATAAAAACAGTAAAAAAGTTAACTTTGCTGTGTCACAGTATATTTGAAAGGAAATTGGAAAAATTAGTAAAGTATGTAAATTTCCCTTATAAAAATACTAATTTTTATATTTAGTTAGGTCTTATATGTGAATGTCCAACCCAAAGCTCACTAATTATTGTATTATTAAAACTTAATTTTTTTTTCATATTTATTTTCAAGCCTTATGGTATTTTTGACAAGTGTTGCTCAAGTTTTGTTGTATTTGGGATAGTTTAATTATTGGTGATAGTCTAAACCGCAAAAACTGCACCGTACCACACCATTTTCGCAGTGCGGTTTCTGCGGTTTTTTAGTTTCGCGGTGCGAGTATGATTTAAGAAATTGGAAAAACTGCATGTACGGGTTATTTTAAAATAATGGTCAACAACCACACCACCCGCACTGCAAACACCCTTAATAAAACTGCATTATTAATAAGCTAGTGATTTTGACCAAATTGCGAATGCACTAATTAACATTATATATAATATTGAAAACAATTACCCTTAAAAGAAAGGTGTACAACTTTTTGAACCCCACACATATCCCCTATCTTTGTCTTTTAAGCGTATCTAGTCCAAGGAAGGAAGCTAGTCAAATGTGAGACTATAATATTTGTAATGATCATGTTCCCAATTTCTTAAATTTGATTAATCTCTCCCTCTTTTGAACCACCACAAACATTCATGACACACACACCTATACATATATATATTTTCACTAGGTTATACAATTTTCCTTCACAAATAATGAATATATTACAGTTTTAAAGTTGAAATTAAAGTGTTGGGGTGTGTATGGCCGGACCTAATTGGCTCCTCAAGTCAGGGAATCGAAGTTGGTTGCGTTGATGTTGCCAGTTTCCAGTCAGTGCAGTTGGACCCTAGAATGTGGACTTGTTAAAAAATTTCAGTCACTTTCAATAGTGATTTACTTTTTTTTTTTTATTCTCTTGGTTGCAAAATGTGGGGTGAGGAAGGTTAAATGGTTAATTAACCAACGCCGTATATATTTTATATAAAACTTATTTATCATTAACTTCTAGACATGAAACAGAAAAGCATTGGAAAAAAATTAATGAGCCGTCAAATCGAACCTAGAATATACTACTTTAGAGATGATCAGTTGAGTTTCTTACAAGAACTACTTTATTATATATTACGATACACATGAATCTTTTCCACCACCATTTGAAAAAGGTCACCCACATTTTGTACCGATGAGCTGTTATTTTTTACTTTTAATATTCTTTTAAGTGGGATCTTTCAGTACGCAATTTTGTCCTGAGGCTGCCACAAAAAGCCACTCTATTGTTAAGCAGTCAGTACTAGCTACTATGCAAATTATATAATAGTAAGGAAAATTTGTTGCAAAAGTTCACTAATATTATCTACAGTCTCAATTTTTGTTTGTGCGTTCATACCCAATTTAACAACACAATTAAATGCTAACAAAAAAACCACGTGTTGAGAATTTATTGGTACACATATATAAAAACAATTAAAAATTATAAAACATTTAATTATTTAAAATAAAAATTATTTTAAATTTTAAATAATGATAAAAAATATGAATTATTAAATAAAACAAAAACAAAAGTCTCAATCGTTCTCTCCCTCCCTCGCTCGTCTCTTCTCCTTCTTTGCCATTTTTTTGTTCAGAAGCATTCAAAAGCAATTAAAAAGATTCAATCTATTATTAAATTGATTGAATAAAAATTAATAAACTTTAAAATATTTTTTTTCTTCAATCACTTCTCCTCCTCCTTCCCAGATCTGGTATATTTGTTCACTTGAAACGTTAACACCCCTACTCCGATGTCAACCTCCCTCAGTGTCAAGAGAGTCGGCGAACACCCAAGCCGATGAACGACCCCCTCGCACTTTGAAACCTCTTAAATTCTGGATCTCGAGCCTCGATCTGCTTCTCTCTCCTAGATCTTGACGTTTATGGCGCCCCAGAGCCTAGATCTGGTTGTTTTCCTCTCTTTGGCGAAGTTCTCTCCTTTGCATTTCTGCTCAAGCTCTGATGAACATGGCTGATGGGTTGATTCTTTTTTTTGAAAGAAACAAGTCTATTTTTTTTTTTTTGTAATGAATTTCCTGATTTTTTTTTTAATAGATATGGCTTTGGTTTGGTTGGGAAAAGAAGGTGAAATAGAGGGATAATTAGATGGATTTATTTTTCAGCATAATAAGCACTTAATTGGTTGTTGTTCTGGTGTTGATTTTTCAAAAAATTGGGTAGAAAAAAAAGAAGGAAGAAAGAAGGGGAAGAGAAGCGAGGAGGAGAACGATTGATAATTTTTTTTGTTTTTATTTTTTTTAATGAATCAATTTTTTTATTATTTTAAGTTTAAAAAAATTATTTTAAATAATTATATGTTTTATAATTTTTAATTATTATTATATATGTGTAGCAATAAAATCTCAACACATGGCTTTTTTGTCAGCATTTAACTGTGCTATTAAATTCGGTATGAACGGACAAATAAGTATTGAGACTTTAGGGATTATTACTGCTATTTTTTGAGGTTAAGGACTTTAGGGATTATTACTGCTAATGGTTATGGAAAATTTGTGTTATGTGGTAAAACTAATTAGAATTTTCTTCTTCTTGAACTTTGACATGTTTAAAATTGTACTCCCTTACTTTATCAAACCGTTAAAAATTCATTCCAAATTATTGAGATTATTGAATTTGAGAACTTCTGTCAAATTCCGGCATGATATACTGATATATAAATTAGCAACTAAAGTGACGATTGTTTGAAATTCTTTATTTTAACATTACCAATTTATTATTTAATTAAATACATGTGGAATAATGAAACTGGTACTGAAACAGTTTTTCTGTAGTTACAAAAAACAATTCTGTAACTCCAGAATAAACTAGAAAAATAAATAGTGCATAAAAGTAAAAACACACAAGGTTTTTGTACGTTGTTTCAACAATTCTTTCAGATTGTTACTAATCCACGGGGCTACGTCCAGAGATAAGATTCATTAGATAGATCTCAAAAATACAAAGTAATTGACTTATGCATAAATAGACTCCCTCTTATTATATGTCGCAAGCTTGATGTATTCCACCTTCTAATCGAATCTTGTTGAAACATCAAGTACTCGAACACCCTTCAATCTCTTTGAAGAGTGCTTGCTTCCTCCCAAGGGAACACTTAAAAAACAATCTCCCGAAAGCTTGTAAAACCTTCTCCCAGAGGTAGCACTGTTGTTCTTCTTCTTTTGGAGACAGACTCAAGATAATACAAAATATATATAAACAGAGTAAGAGACAAACACTCTCTTCTATACAAAATAAAGACTCTCTTTTCTAAAGATATGAGTGAAATACAAATATGTAAAAGAGATACATGACCTATCTGCTATAAGGTGTATTTATAATCAATATACACCTTATTGACAGCTCACACACGGTCTGAACAAGACCCTAGCTCACTAGAAAATTCCCTAAAATAGATCTTCAATCAGCCGAGGAATTTTCGTTTCTGTACCTACAGAATCGTGAGCAGTAAGTGCGACTTTTATTTTATAGAAAAGGAAAGTTTTGCTTCGGTTTTCTCCTCAAGAAATCTGATCAATCATAATAAGAAACTCACACAATATCAGATTAACACAGTTGGATAGATAAAGAGAGGATGAGTCACCAAACTTACCATTTATAAATTATTTTCCATAAATCGAAAAGTAGGCAACTTTCCTTACAAAAATTAATTAATTAATATAAAAGTCAAATACACAAAATATAAAAACTAATTTAAATACCTCAGTCGAATTTAAATAAGAAATTATAAAATATTTTTTTCACATTAAAGATGCCAAAAATAGAATTAACAATCTCCCCCTTTGGCACTTTGATTGACAAAACATTTTATAAGAAGAAAACCTACATCAAGTGTTAGAAATAAAAACAAAAGAATATAGAAAATACTCTCCCTACATGAAAGCATACTAACACATCAAACAAATAACTTTTTAAATAGAAAAGTTCACAGACCACAAACAAAACAACTCCCCATAAAACAAGGGTCAAGAGTTGTAACCAACAATCCAAAAATATAAATACTACTCCCCCCTTTTGTCTATTAAGGAGCCAAAGACAACAACCAAAATTAGAAAAAGTCATAATAGTTCAACAAAAACATAGATAAAAATCATAAAGATAACAACCAAAATTAGAAAAAGTCATAATAGTTCAACAAAAACATAGATAAAAATCATAAAGATAAAAAAGGACCACTTAAGCATCATCATTGGATCAGAAAAATTTCATGATGTTGTCTATCATCCCGAGAAGTATGGCTTGACTTGTCTCCATTCTTCCCAAACGCATGTTGAATTCTACCAATTCTGTTGGAGCAGAAGTGGAGGGAGATGCTACAGTAGGTTCATTAGTAGCACCAGGGGAAGCAGATCGAGCCTTTTTCTTAGCAAATTTTCCTTGAGGAGGTTTTTTTGGGACTTTAAAAGTGGTACCAACAGCAGGCATTTCAATAGATTCATTCTCAAGAATCAACTCCTCTTAAATAGACAAAATCTTACAAATCAAGGAAAAATAAGATTAAGCCTAGGTTTTTTGCCCTTTCGAAGAGAGACAATTTGCTCCCAAATCATGTCAACCAAATCAATTTTTGCACCCGTAGAAACTTTATACAAAAAGAAAGCAAGTTCATTTGAAACATTTACTGGATTGGAGCAAGGAAACAAATTGGATAGGGCAAACCTCATAAGAGCAGTATGATGATAGATAAGTTGAGACATGTGCACAGTGTCGGAGAGTTCCATATCATTGTCACCAGTGAGAAACCCGAACATTTTTTGATGATCAAATTCCAGTTTAGTTGGGTCAATTCCCATAGGCAAATTGAGAGCTTCAGCCACATCCTTCATAGTAAAGAAATACCAGTGTTCCCTGACAAAAACTTTGCCAAACATAAAGGAGTCCTCATCGAGACTCTCATCGGTTATACTAGGATAAAACTCCTTGACAATTCGATCAACATACCCATCAAACCCAATCAATGTATCCATCCATTGTCTTTATTTCAACAAATTATGTACCCCAAATGGCTTATGAGCAATGACTTTGAAATTTTTCTCCACAGTAAAATTCTTATTCTCATAAAATTTCATTATCATTGTAACAAAAATAATGAGAATGAGGCTTGAAGTTTTCAAGAGTAATGCCAGAGGGCCTTTCCCTTTTCTGAGGAGGAATAGGGCTTGGAGAAACCATGGGTCTTTTTCCTTTGCTTTCTGTTGAACAGCAGGAGGAACAGTAACTGGTTCTGTAGTGATAGGATCATCTTCAAGGACTTCACTTTCAGATCTAGAATCATCAACAGATGATTGTTCTTTTGGAACAAATTCTTTACTATAATTAGTCTCGCCCTCTAATTCTCGATTAACATTCTCAATCTCTTCTTTTGGTTCAGACTCTGATGAGGAAAGGGAAGGTGGATGCTCTTTGACACGTTTTGCCTTTACAGATGAAGACACCACTTTCTTCCCTTTTGAAACTTCTTTGGGCTAAACCACTACTGGTTTCTTTGGTGTAGACACCTTGGACCTTGTACAAGAGCTCACCATTGGCAAAGGAGCAATAACTCTCTTGGCATTGGGAACACCATTTGAAGAAGATGACTTCGAGAAGGTGTGATCAGATGAATGGGATTCATCATGATGCCCAGGAGTTGGGGTTACAATTGGAGAAGCAATGGTCAAAGGAGAGCTCAGATTGTAGGTCGATTTTTGAGCTTGGGATTTTGGCTTCGTGACTGTTTCCGATGGAGGAGACGACAACCCAAGAGCTTTGACCACTAGAACAGGCAGCCCAGGTGGCAAGGGTGGCAAAGTAGAGGACGAAGCACGAACAAGCCTCTTGGACGGTTGAGCATCCTTGGTCTTGGCCATTTTTCCTTTGAAACCCTAAACAAAATGTCTTCTCAAACTAAAAAAGATTAAACTTCTTACCTTGATCACCACGTGTTGATAAAAAGGAAACACAAAGATTTTTTTTCAAATTTCGGTCAATGGTTACAAAAAGTTGAAAAAGGAAAATATAACTTAATCCCACAAAATCTAAATAAACGAAAGAAACAAAGCACTTACCCAAAATCTTTGCCTTATACAAAAATGCCACAAAAAAGGAAACTAACAACATACATATATTTTTTAAAAAATACTTCCAAAAATCACACAAAAAAATAAAAACAAATCCCCAAACAATAAAAAATAATAAAAGGAAACACAATAAATAAGATGCAATAAAAGTATATTTCCATAAATGAGAAAATAAAAGAAAAAACTACTCAAAAAGAACAAAAACCCACGAAAATATGCCCCCCTTTTTTCTTCAATTTTTTCAATATAAGCCCCATTTTTTATATATATATTTTTTTTATTTTTTAAAAAAATGGAAATCAAAAAAAAGAAACAACACAAGAACACATTAGCACCAATCAACTCTCTTGAGCAAAAAATAGTGGCTAAGAAAATAGTGAAACATAACAAAGAAAATGACAAGAATGTTTAAGAAAGCTGAATTGAAAAACTGTTAGCCATAAAATTCAAGATTCTGGTAATCACTGTTAGCCATTGCTCGAATTTCATGACATCAGGACCTCCCAAAAAAACTGGAGGTGCTTGCTTGCGGAACCTTTCATACAGGGGTTACATCCGGTTCATTGTAACCCCAGGTTCGGCCTGCACAGCAGGGGCAGGTGCCTCTGGTATTTCTGGAGCAGGCAGTGCAGGAGCACCCTGCTATCTCAAACGTCGAATCTCATCATCTTGTTCATTGATCTTGGCTTGCATTGCTGCAAACCTGTTTTCCAAATTTTGGGCATCTTGAGTCGCTTGGGCAGCTTGGGCAGCCTGTGGCGAGTTAACATCACCCCGGCCACGTGCCCTGCCCCTGGGACCTCTACCTCAGCCACGGATATTAAAAGAATTTGAGCTCCCTGACCACCACTGGATCCAACCGAATTACCCTAGCTCCTAGTACTTCGGCTGGCGTCCATACTAATTAAGAACAGCCTGCGTAACCAAGAGCTAGTTTGGTCAGACCATGGTCAAAGAAAACTTACTAAAACCGCTTATTTGGAAATTAAAAACATGCGCCTATTATACTATCAGGCTACTAACATGCTTCCTAACAGGGTTTTGTTAAATCATACTATTAAAATAAACTACTAAAGCAATAAAAGCTTACTAAACCGTGAAACGAGCTGACTACTGATGATGATTGTACATGTCGTGACGATCTTCGGAAGATAACTTGGCGATTCTGATACCAAATTGTAACACCCTAACTAGCATAGGCATGTTAGCGTGATTTTAAACATACTGTGCAGCTCGTTGCTAATCAACGAGGTTATTGAAAATCGTGTATAATTAAAATTTTCTTTTTTAATTAGAAACTTAAAGTATTACACATATAAAATCCCGGGATCCTGTTTACAAAATACATTTATAAAAGTTTGCTATACACATATATAAAAGTTTTGTCGCCTAGCGACTGTCAGCAAAAGCCTTGATGTCCCCTAAGATCGTACGCTCCAAGCCTAATCGCCCCGACATGTACAATCTTCACCTGCTCGCTCTTACGGCTCTTTAGCTTTAGCCCTGCCCTTATCTACACATGAAAATAGCACTGTGAGTCGACAAACTCAATAAGAAAAGCATAACATATAACATATTAATATCCCGTGTTATAACCTGGTGCCCATACACCCGATCATAACCCTAATCCCCGTGTCCCACACGGTAATTATTCTAGAACGTTCATACGACAATACTATCGACCATAATGTCAGCCTATACTCAATATGCTAGTCATGCTCTAGCCATATTGATGTGACAGCATCGATCAATATTTTAGCCAACATACATTTATCAGTAATCAACACAACTCTATGTATACTATTACTGCTATCAATGTAATCTAACAGGAAATAACAACATGTACGCTAAACATGTAATAACATATGCATGATATTATACTAATCTTACCTCAATTCCAAATTCAGGTGTGCCGGTGAACCTGACTGGAATAACTGCTCGGTTAATTATAGGCTCCTAAATCACATCGATAACAACACGAATAAGTGACTCGCTAAATCACACCCGAGACTTAGGTTTAAAACCAAAACCCTATCTACTGCAACTCAACATGGCGATACCCTAAACTAGGAGGGAATCAACCAACTAGAAACTTGAAACAAACGCAAAACGACAAGCTGAATTTTTAGAATTTCCTGCTGCAAAATCTGGGTAACCGGTTAGTTAGCCGGTTTTACCTAGAAAAACCAAAAAGCTTCAAACTCTAATCAAATTGTTTCCAAACCCAACCAAAATTTCCAGACCTGCATAATACACCCCAACAAACATTTTCCAAGTGATAGAACAACTACCCATGCTCAGAATCAAATTTCACCATTAAGGTCCAAGTTTGAGTTCTAAAACTCAAAACTTGTTTAAATGTACTAACAGCCCTCAAATCATGCTCAAAATAACATTTCTAAACATATTTAAACTCCAGAAAACTAACTCAAACAATAACAGCCACTACAGAACACAAAACTCTAATTCATGCGAAATACCATTTTCTTAACATTCAAGAAAATAAGAATAGGAGTTTAAGAGATTATACATTGGCTTGAGATTACTACAACCAGTTGAGAATCAAAGGAAAAAGATGAAGAACACCAACCCTAGCTGCCCTAGGATTTTCGAGAGAGAGAGAGTTCAAAGAGAAAAGCTTTCTTTTCAATTTTTTTTTTCTTATTTTTGGAAAATGAGTGAAATGAAATAAAAAAAATGGTTTTATTAAATCATTCTCAGCCAAAACATTAATAAAAATTTAACTAATTAAATTCACATAAAGACAAAAGCTTATGTGTAATATCCCAGAAAATAAATAATATTTAAATGGACATATTTTATTAAATATGTAATTACTTGGAAAATGAAGTAGGATTATGATCTTACTTAGATGAATTTTTGAGAAATTAATTAATGAAATACGTTATTTTGGGCCCGGTAATTGTGGAAATTTAGCTATGTGGTTAGCAATGTCACGACATTAAATGAAAGAATTATTTTGAGAATATCCCGGATTAAGTTAGAATTTTATTAGAATGTCGGATTGGGGAATTAGTAAAATTACCAAAATGCCCCTAGGTTATAATTTTAGTTTAAGTTTTTTTTTTAAGGGTAAAATAGTCATTTTTTTTTATGTTTGACTTTTTGACCTTTGATTCTTAGTGGCTGATTGTTTTTTTTTAAAAAAAAAGAAAAGAAAACCTTTATTTAAATAACTTCCTTCCAAGGCAAGAAATTTTTTTTCAAAGAAAAATCACAACTCCAAGCTTCTCTTCTTCTTCTCCTTCTGCCGATCTTTGAAGCTGCTGGAAACCAGGGGAAAACTCATTTATTCTCTTCAATTTCTTGAGCAAATCCTAACCCTAGAAGCTAGCTAAGTGGAGGTATGATCCTTCTACTCTTCCCTTAATTGATTTCCTTGAGTTTAGTTAGGTTTTGGTAAGGTTTTCTTTAAATCCCGAAATTTGGGGTATAAACTGAGGTTAGGGTAGGTTCTTAGGGTTGATTTGAAACTTGTTTGAATGAAGATTGAGTGAGATTAAGGGCTGTTCAATTAAATAGGTGTTGAAAGTGATGTTTTTATGCAAATTGTCAAGTGAGATGTTGATTTTGAGTTAAATGGTGAATTGTGATTAAATGATGTGTTGAATATGTTGTATTTGGTATATTGAACTATTCTGGAAGTGCAAATTAGGTCTGAAATGGTTTTGGTTCGAGCTGGAGGAGAAAAACCAGAATTTTTCGGTACGGCGAAGCCGTCGGCCAGGTTGGTTCTGTATCGTAACGGTCGGCCAGGTTACGGCGGGGAAAAATTCTCGGGTTTTTCTCTGAATCGTGTTTAGCTCGGGGTTGAACCTAGTACCTGCCTTTGAATAATTTTGAGTTATTTGAATTATTATATAGATGGTGAAGGCTAAGTCTAATCGGTTATAAATTAGGGTTTAATCCGGAATATTATGTTAAGATATTTATTGTGTTTCAATTGTCGTGACATAGGACCGGGATTGCCTAGCTTGTTTTTCCACCCAGGTCGGCCATATTCTTGACTCCTGAATTAAGGTAAGAAAAGTGGTAAGCACCGTATGTGGTTAAAAATCGATGAATGAATGGAGGTGACCTTAATTATTATTATGATGTTGACTAAAGCTTATTAAGCCTAGGTTATTACCTAGGGTTGGAAACGGTTATTACCGTTATGAGTAATTACTCTTGAAACCGCGATTAGGTTTCTTACTTATCGTTTGCTTTATCGGGCAACGATAGTGACATATTCAGCTCGTATGTAACGAGTGGTAAAAAGTGGTACTTTATTAAGTACCAGGAATGTGAGATGTTTAAGGGAATGCTTGTTATTATCAAATAGTGAGTATGCATAATGGCATGAGATTAAGTTGATAATCATTTTCTTTCAATTATTGTTTTGATCACTTTCTTGCTGAGTCTCTGTGACTCACTGGTGCTTTATGGTGCAGGTAAAGGAAAGGCTAAAGTCGAACAACCATGAGTTATGGTCGCAGCAGCAATGTACATACCAGCGCGGGCGGCCAGTTTACAGGATGCTCTATTTTGATTGTATTTTGGAAAAATATAAAGCTTATGTTGTAAAATACTTTGAAACCAGTTTGTAAATATTTTGAAAACAGGGGGACCCCATAAATCATGTTACTTATCTTTTGTTAAACAAATTAAAGATTGAGTTTTAACTATCAAAAATTTATTTACCCACACTTTTAGTATAATTACATCTTATATAATTATTGGTATTTTAAATAAAGTGCACACACACGTGGCGTCCCTGTTGGACAGGGCGTTACAACATGGTATCAGAGCGCCAAGGTTTTTAGATCCTGAAGACTGGTTTGATATGTACATTGGCTGCAAGGACCTGATCGACTCATGGTTTAGTAAGCTTTAAGTTAAAAGATAGCTTGTTAATTTTCTGATTACCTGATTATTTGAATTATGTTGGTATCGGAATGGTGTGGGAAGAATTATAATATATGGAAATACTTATCAGTATTGTTATTACTTGGAATGTGATCGCAGGTGTATAGTTATGCACCCAAGGCGGACTGGTAGGGGTACCCGCGAGCTAGTCGGGCTCGGGGGCTGCCGGTGAGGGTGAGAACCCTTTACCACCACCTAAGCGGGAAGAGTTATATGCCGCTATGCAAGAAACTATTCGGCGGCGGGGTGAGCAAATCGGAGAGTTAAGAGAGCGGCGAGCTCGGCTGCTCTAAATGCGAATCCTGATCCTCCGGCACCTCTAGTAGTGCCACCGGATGCAGTGAATTGTTTAGAACCATTGTATGAACGGTTCAGGAAGCAGAATCCGCCAGTGTTTGAGGGTGGTGCTGATCCACTCAAGGCGGAGCAATGGATGAGTATGATAACATCCATTTTTGATTTTATGCGAGTTGAAGATAATGACCGAGTCAGGTGTGCTACCTATATGCTACGAGATGATGCCCGTATTTGGTGGGAGATTGTATCTCAGGGCCATGATACGAATAGTATGACACAGGAAACTTTTCGGGCCTTATTTTTTGAGAAGTATTATAATGAGTCTATTAAGGCGGCAAAGGCGAGAAGAGTTTATACGGTTAACTCGGGGTAGTATGACCGTGACGAGTATGCTACTAAGTTTGATCGACTGGCAAAGTTTGCCTCAGATGAGTTGGCTACTGAAGCTGCTAGAAAAGCAAAGTTTATTCGGGGGCTGGATGAACACATCGCCCAGGATGTGATTGTTGCTTCTAAACAACCGGGGGTTGCCCGAACTTATGCCCAGATAGTTGAGTTGGCTTTAGTTTCGGAGGGTGCAGAGGCTCAGATACGAAAGAAAAATATTGCCAGAAGAGATTCATGGAAGCAAACGGCAGTCTTGGTTCGGGTAGGGGTACCGATCTTGGTGACCGCGGGGAAAAGACCTAGTGAAACATCGGCGGCGGAGCCCAAACAAAAGATTCCGGGGTAACCAAGGTTTCCGTCGTATTGGGAATGAAAGCGGCGGACTTTTCTGAATGTCCGAGGTGTAAAAAGCATCACCTGGGCGAGTGTCAGGCTAGGGCCTGTTTCCACTGTGAAATGGTGGGTCACATGAAGAGAAATTGTCCACAATTGCTACGGTTAGAGCAAAAGAAGGATGATACACCCGCTCCTGCCCGAGTGTTTGCCCCGACTCAAGCCGAGGCCGATGCCGGTCCTTCTCTTGTGACAGTCGGCTTTACATTCTTTGGTACTTTATTGATCGTGTTAATTGATTACGGTGCGACGCATTCTTATATTTCAAGTAGAATAATTGAGCATTTGAATAAACCTAGTGATGTGCTTTCTAGAGGTTTTGGAACCTTGTTGCCTGCGGGGAGTTGGTTATCTCCGGCGGGTGGGTTCGATCCCTTCCGGTGTTTGTGGAAGGAAGGGAGTTATCGATTGATACGATAGAATTAAATACGGAAGATTTTGATGTTATTTTGGGGATGGATTGGCTTGCTAAATACAACGCCACCATTGATTGTAAAAGAAAGATGGTGACTTTTCAGCCTGAGGGCGAGGACCCCTTTGTATTTGTGGGTAAGATGCAAGGATCTCGGATTCCCTTAATTTCAGCCCTTAAGGCAAGGGATTTGTTGTGTGAGGGGTGCATTGGTTTCTTGGCAAGTGTTGTGGATATTTCCAGGGAACCACTCGCGGGACCGAGCATGTCCCGAGTGGTTCGAGAATTTACGGATGTGTTCCCGAGAAGAGTTACTGTGGTTGCCACCAAAACGTGAAATTGATTTTGAGATTGATTTAATACCAGCCGAGCTCGTATCGAAAGCTCCTACAGGATGGCACCTGCAGAGCTGAAAGAGTTAAAAGTTCAGTTACAGGGAATGATGGATTTAAAATTTACTAGACCTAGCACTTCACCTTGGGGTGCACCAGTTTTGTTTGTGAAAAAGAAAGATGGAACGTTAAGAATGTGTATAGATTATCGGGAGTTAAACAAATTAACAGTGAAGAACAAGTACCCTCTGCCAAGAATAGATGATTTATTTGATCGGTTGCGGGGTAAAGCTGTCTTTTCTAAAATTGATCTTCGATCCGGTTATCACCAACTCGAGGATTCGAGAGGAGGATATTCCCAAGATGGCTTTTCGAACCGGTATGGTCATTATGAATTCCCGGTAATGTCCTTCGATTAACAAATGCCCGGCGACATTTATGGACTTGATGAACCGAGTGTTCACAGATTTTCTGTATGATTTTGTTATTGTCTTTATCGATGATATTCTAATTTATTCAGACTCGGAAGAGACTCACGAAAGACATCTTCGAATGGTATTACAACGTCTCAGGGAGCATAAGTTGTATGCCAAGTTTAAGAAATGTGAATTCTGGTTACCTCAGGTGAGTTTCTTGGGGCATGTGGTGAGTAAAGATGGTATTTTAGTGGATCCAGTAAAGATTGAAGCAGTGCGTGACTGGCCTCGACCTAAATCAGCAACTGAAGTTAGAAGTTTCACAGGGTTAGCGGGGTATTACCGAAGATTTGTTGAGGGCTTTGCAAAGATTTCTACGCCTTTAGCCGAGTTGACCCGAAAGAATTGTAAGTTTGTTTGACTGACAAGTGTGAAGGTAGTTTCCAGGAATTGAAGCAAAGGTTGATTACCGCTCCTGTGCTAACCTTACCGAAAGGTGACGAAAAGTTTGTGATTTATTGTGATGCGTCCAAACAAGGGTTAGGTTGTGTTCTTATGCAGTCAGGGAAAGTGATTGCTTATGCATCCAGGCAATTGAAGGAGTATGAACAACGATATCCTACCCATGATATTGAATTGGCAGCGGTTGTCTTTGCACTAAAAGTTTGGCGTCACTATACCGTACGGTGAAAAGTGTGAAATTTATACGGATCACAAAAGCCTCGAAGTACTTTTTCACTCGAAGGATTTAAATATGAGGCAACGACGATGGTTAGAACTCGGTCAAAGATTATGAGCGCGAGATTCTCTACCACCCCCTGGTAAAGCAAATGTGGTAGCGGATGCTCTAAGTCGGAAAGGACCAGGGCAAGTTTGTGAACTAAAGGAAATCTCAGCCAAGTTGGCTGAGGATATGACGAGAGCGGGAATTGAATTTGTAATTGGAAAACTTGCTAATATCACCATACAATCTAATCTATTGGAAAGAATTAGAGTAGCCCAACAAGGTGACCTTGAGCTACAGGGACATAAGGAGAAGTTAGAGGCTGGATTGGCAAGAGACTTTTCGTTCTTATCTGATGGGTTGTTGCGATATAAAAACGAATACGTATCTTAGGTTGATAAAGAAATCGGACAAGAGATTCTTGATGAATCTCATACTACACCTTACTCCTTACACCCGGAACAACCAAGATGTATCATGATGTGAAAGCTTTATGCGGTGGCGGGTATGAAGAGGGATATTGTTGAATATGTGTCGAAATGTTTAACCTGTCAACAAATTAAAGCAGAACATCAAAGGCCGGCAGGTTTGCTTCAACCTCTAAAGATTCCTGAATGGAAATGGGAAGACATCACCATGGATTTTGTGGTGGGATTACCCAGAACAGTAGGGTATTATGATTCTATTTGGGTGATAGTGGATCGATATACGAAGTCTGCTCACTTTCTCCCGGTGAGGACAACGTATACAGTGGATCAATATGCTGATTTGTATATCAAGGAGATAGTTCGACTTCATGGTGCCCCAAAGTCGATAGTTTCAGATAGAGATCCAAAATTTACATCCAAATTCTGGGAAAGTTTACAGCAAGCAATGGGTACTAAGTTGAAATTCAGTACAGCTTTTCATCCTCAAACCGATGGTCAATCTGAAAGGACTATCCAGATACTTGAGGATATGTTGAGGGCATGTGTAATGGACTTTGAAGGTTCTTGGAACAAGTACCTACCTCTGATTGAATTTTCTTATAACAATAGTTATCAGAGTACCATTGGCATGGCTCCGTATGAGATGCTTTATGGAAGGAAATGTCGATCACCTATTCACCGGGATGAGGCCGGTGAACGTAGGTACCTGGGACCTGAGCTGTCCAAAGAACGAGCGAGGCTATTGAGAAGATTCGAGCTCGTATGCTTGCTTCCCAAAGTAGACAGAAAAGCTACGCAGATCCAAAGCGTAGAGATGTTGAATTCCAAGTTGGGGATTTTGTTTTTCTTCCGGTGTCCCCAATGAAGGGAATTCAAAGGTTCGGGAAGAAGGGAAAGTTGAGTCCCAGATTTATTGGTCCATTTGAGATTCTTGAGAAAGTAGGTCAGGTAGCTTATCGGTTGGCTCTACCTCCTGCTTTATCTGGAGTTCATAACGTGTTTCATGTCTCGATGCTTCGGAAATATGTATCTGATACAACTCATATCTTAAGTTATGAAGACATTGAGCTTCAAACCGACCTGTCGTATGAAGAACAACCAGTACAGATCTTAGACAGGAAAGAAAAGGTATTGCGGAACAAGACTATTCCACTAGTTAAAGTGCTGTGGCGGAACAGTAAAGTTGAAGAAGCGACTTGGGAGTTAGAGTCGCAGATGCGGGAGTTGTATCCCGAGCTTTTCAGGTAAATTTCGAGGACGAAATTCCTATAAGTGGGGGATAGTTGTAATATCCCAGAAAATAAATAATATTTAAATGGACATATTTTATTAAATATGTAATTACTTGGAAAATGAAGTAGGATTATGATCTTACTTAGATGAATTTTTGAGAAATTAATTAATGAAATACGTTATTTTGGGCCCGGTAATTGTGGAAATTTAGCTATGTGGTTAGCAATGTCACGACATTAAATGAAAGAATTATTTTGAGAATATCCCGGATTAAGTTAGAATTTTATTAGAATGTCGGATTGGGGAATTAGTAAAATTACCAAAATGCCCCTAGGTTATAATTTTAGTTTAAGTTTTTTTTTAAGGGTAAAATAGTCATTTTTTTTTATGTTTGACTTTTTGACCTTTGATTCTTAGTGGCTGATTGTTTTTTTTTAAAAAAAAAGAAAAGAAAACCTTTATTTAAATAACTTCCTTCCAAGGCAAGAAATCATTTTTTTTCAAAGAAAAATCACAACTCCAAGCTTCTCTTCTTCTTCTCCTTCTGCCGATCTTTGAAGCTGCTGGAAACCAGGGGAAAACTCATTTATTTTCTTCAATTTCTTGAGCAAATCCTAACCCTAGAAGCTAGCTAAGTGGAGGTATGATCCTTCTACTCTTCCCTTAATTGATTTCCTTGAGTTTAGTTAGGTTTTGGTAAGGTTTTCTTTAAATCCTGAGCTGGGGTATAAACTGAGGTTAGGGTAGGTTCTTAGGGTTGATTTGAAACTTGTTTGAATGAAGATTGAGTGAGATTAAGGGCTGTTCAATTAAATAGGTGTTGAAAGTGATGTTTTTATGCAAATTGTCAAGTGAGATGTTGATTTTGAGTTAAATGGTGAATTGTGATTAAATGATGTGTTGAATATGTTGTATTTGGTATATTGAACTGTTCTGGAAGTGCAAATTAGGTCTGAAATGGTTTTGGTTCGAGCTGGAGGAGAAAAACCAGAATTTTTCTGGTTTGGCAAAGAACCGGTCGACCGGTTGGTTCTGCTGTATCAGAACCGGTCGACCGGTTACAGCAGGGGAAAAATTCTCGGGTTTTTCTCTGAATCGTGTTTAGCTCGGGGTTGAACCTAGTACCTGCCTTTGAATAATTTTGAGTTATTTGAATTATTATATAGATGGTGAAGGCTAAGTCTAATCGGTTATAAATTAGGGTTTAATCCGGAATATTATGTTAAGATATTTATTGTGTTTCAATTGTCGTGACATAGGATCGGGATTGCCTAGCTTGTTTTTCCACCCAGGTCGGCCATATTCTTGACTCCTGAATTAAGGTAAGAAAAGTGGTAAGCACCGTATGTGGTTAAAAATCGATGAATGAATGGAGGTGACCTTAATTATTATTATGATGTTGACTAAAGCTTATTAAGCCTAGGTTATTACCTAGGGTTGGAAACGGTTATTACCGTTATGAGTAATTACTCTTGAAACCGCGGTTAGGTTTCTTACTTATCGTTTGCTTTATCGGGCAACGATAGTGACATATTCAGCTCGTATGTAACGAGTGGTAAAAAGTGGTACTTTATTAAGTACCAGGAATGTGAGATGTTTAAGGGAATGCTTGTTATTATCAAATAGTGAGTATGCATAATGGCATGAGATTAAGTTGATAATCATTTTCTTTCAATTATTGTTTTGATCACTTTCTTGCTGAGTCTCTGTGACTCACTGGTGCTTTATGGTGCAGGTAAAGGAAAGGCTAAAGTCGAACAACCATGAGTTATGGTCGCAGCAGCAATGTACATACCAGCCGCAGTGGCCAGTTCTGAGGATGCTCTATTTTGATTGTATTTTGGAAAAATATAAAGCTTATGTTGTAAAATACTTTGAAACCAGTTTGTAAATATTTTGAAAACAGGGGGACCCCATAAATCATGTTACTTATCTTTTGTTAAACAAATTAAAGATTGAGTTTTAACTATCAAAAATTTATTTACCCACACTTTTAGTATAATTACATCTTATATAATTATTGGTATTTTAAATAAAGTGCACACACACATGTCGTCCCTGTTGGACAGGGCGTTACAACATGGTATCAGAGCGCCAAGGTTTTTAGATCCTGAAGACTGGTTTGATATGTACATTGGCTGCAAGGACCTGATCGACTCATGGTTTAGTAAGCTTTAAGTTAAAAGATAGCTTGTTAATTTTCTGATTACCTGATTATTTGAATTATGTTGGTATCGGAATGGTGTGGGAAGAATTATAATATATGGAAATACTTATCAGTATTGTTATTACTTGGAATGTGATCGCAGGTGTATAGTTATGCACCCAAGGCGGACTGGTAGGGGTACCCGCGAGCTAGCTGGGCTCGGGGCTGCTGGTGAGGGTGAGAACCCTTTACCACCACCTAACTGGGAAGAGTTATATGCTGCTATGCAAGAAACTATTCGGCAGCAGGGTGAGCAAATCAGAGAGTTAAGAGAGCAGCGAGCTCAGCCTGCTCTAAATCTGAATCCTGATCCTCCGGCACCTCTAGTAGTGCCACCGGATGCAGTGAATCGTTTAGAACCATTGTATGAACGGTTCAGGAAGCAGAATCCGCCAGTGTTTGAGGGTGGTGCTGATCCACTCAAGGCGGAGCAATGGATGAGTATGATAACATCCATTTTTTATTTTATGCGAGTTGAAGATAATGACCGAGTCAGGTGTGCTACCTATATGCTACGAGATGATGCCCGTATTTGGTGGGAGATTGTATCTCAGGGCCATGATCTGAATAATATGACCTGGGAAACTTTTCGGGCCTTATTTTTTGAGAAGTATTATAATGAGTCTATTAAGGCAGCAAAGGCAGAAGAGTTTATACGGTTAACTCAGGGTAGTATGACCGTGACAGAGTATGCTACTAAGTTTGATCGACTGGCAAAGTTTGCCTCAGATGAGTTGGCTACTGAAGCTGCTAGAAAAGCAAAGTTTATTCGGGGGCTGGATGAACACATCGCCCAGGATGTGATTGTTGCTTCTAAACAACCGGGGGTTGCCCGAACTTATGCCCAGATAGTTGAGTTGGCTTTAGTTTCGGAGGGTGCAGAGGCTCAGATACGAAAGAAAAATATTGCCAGAAGAGATTCATGGAAGCAAACAGCAGGTGCTGGTTCGGGTAGGGGTACTGATCTTGGTGACCGCAGGAAAAGACCTAGTGAAACATCAGCAGCAGGCCCAAACAAAAGATTCCAGGGTAACCAAGGTTTCCGTCGTATTGGGAATGAAAACTGGCGGACTTTTCCTGAATGTCCGAGGTGTAAAAAGCATCACCTGGGCGAGTGTCAGGCTAGGGCCTGTTTCCACTGTGAAATGGTGGGTCACATGAAGAGAAATTGTCCACAATTGCTACGGTTAGAGCAAAAGAAGGATGATACACCCGCTCCTGCCCGAGTGTTTGCCCTGACTCAAGCTGAGGCTGATGCTGGTCCTTCTACTGTGACAGGTCAGCTTTCTGTTGCTGGTACTTTATTGACTGTGTTAATTGATTCTGGTGCGACGCATTCTTATATTTCAAGTAGAATAATTGAGCAGCTGAATAAACCTAGTGATGTGCTTTCTAGAGGTTTTGGAACCTTGTTGCCTACTGGGGAGTTGGTTATCTCCAGCAGGTGGGTTCGATCCCTTCCAGTGTTTGTGGAAGGAAGGGAGTTATCAGTTGATCTGATAGAATTAAATCTGGAAGATTTTGATGTTATTTTGGGGATGGATTGGCTTGCTAAATACAACGCCACCATTGATTGTAAAAGAAAGATGGTGACTTTTCAGCCTGAGGGCGAGGACCCCTTTGTATTTGTGGGTAAGATGCAAGGATCTCGGATTCCCTTAATTTCAGCCCTTAAGGCAAGGGATTTGTTGTGTGAGGGGTGCATTGGTTTCTTGGCAAGTGTTGTGGATATTTCCAGGGAACCACTAGCGGGACCAGAGCATGTCCCAGTGGTTCGAGAATTTCTGGATGTGTTCCCAGAAGAGTTACCAGGGTTGCCACCAAAACGTGAAATTGATTTTGAGATTGATTTAATACCAGGAGCTGAGCTCGTATCGAAAGCTCCCTACAGGATGGCACCTGCAGAGCTGAAAGAGTTAAAAGTTCAGTTACAGGGAATGATGGATTTAAAATTTACTAGACCTAGCACTTCACCTTGGGGTGCACCAGTTTTGTTTGTGAAAAAGAAAGATGGAACGTTAAGAATGTGTATAGATTATCGGGAGTTAAACAAATTAACAGTGAAGAACAAGTACCCTCTGCCAAGAATAGATGATTTATTTGACCAGTTGCAGGGTAAAACTGTCTTTTCTAAAATTGATCTTCGATCTGGTTATCACCAACTGAGGATTCGAGAGGAGGATATTCCCAAGACAGCTTTTCGAACCCGGTATGGTCATTATGAATTCCTGGTAATGTCCTTCGGATTAACAAATGCCCCGGCAGCATTTATGGACTTGATGAACCGAGTGTTCAAAGATTTTCTGGATGATTTTGTTATTGTCTTTATCGATGATATTCTAATTTATTCAGACTCGGAAGAGACTCACGAAAGACATCTTCGAATGGTATTACAACGTCTCAGGGAGCATAAGTTGTATGCCAAGTTTAAGAAATGTGAATTCTGGTTACCTCAGGTGAGTTTCTTGGGGCATGTGGTGAGTAAAGATGGTATTTTAGTGGATCCAGTAAAGATTGAAGCAGTGCGTGACTGGCCTCGACCTAAATCAGCAACTGAAGTTAGAAGTTTCCTGGGGTTAGCAGGGTATTACCGAAGATTTGTTGAGGGCTTTGCAAAGATTTCTACGCCTTTAACTGAGTTGACCCGAAAGAATTGTAAGTTTGTTTGGACTGACAAGTGTGAAGGTAGTTTCCAGGAATTGAAGCAAAAGGTTGATTACCGCTCCTGTGCTAACCTTACCGAAAGGTGACGAAAAGTTTGTGATTTATTGTGATGCGTCCAAACAAGGGTTAGGTTGTGTTCTTATGTAGTCAGGGAAAGTGATTGCTTATGCATCCAGGCAATTGAAGGAGTATGAACAACGATATCCTACCCATGATATTGAATTGGCAGCGGTTGTCTTTGCACTAAAAGTTTGGCGTCACTATCTGTACGGTGAAAAGTGTGAAATTTATACAGATCACAAAAGCCTCAAGTACTTTTTCACTCAGAAGGATTTAAATATGAGGCAACGACGATGGTTAGAACTGGTCAAAGATTATGACTGCGAGATTCTCTACCACCCTGGTAAAGCAAATGTGGTAGCGGATGCTCTAAGTCGGAAAGGATCAGGGCAAGTTTGTGAACTAAAGGAAATCTCAGCCAAGTTGGCTGAGGATATGACGAGAGCGGGAATTGAATTTGTAATTGGAAAACTTGCTAATATCACCATACAATCTAATCTATTGGAAAGAATTAGAGTAGCCCAACAAGGTGACCTTGAGCTACAGGGACATAAGGAGAAGTTAGAGGCTGGATTGGCAAGAGACTTTTCGTTCTTATCTGATGGGTTGTTGCGATATAAAAACAGAATACGTATCTTAGGTTGATAAAGAAATCAGACAAGAGATTCTTGATGAATCTCATACTACACCTTACTCCTTACACCCGGGAACAACCAAGATGTATCATGATGTGAAAGCTTTATACTGGTGGCCGGGTATGAAGAGGGATATTGTTGAATATGTGTCGAAATGTTTAACCTGTCAACAAATTAAAGCAGAACATCAAAGGCCTTACAGGTTTGCTTCAACCTCTAAAGATTCCCGAATGGAAATGGGAAGACATCACCATGGATTTTGTGGTGGGATTACCTGCACGGTAGGGTATTATGATTCTATTTGGGTGATAGTGGATCGATATACGAAGTCTGCTCACTTTCTCCCGGTGAGGACAACGTATACAGTGGATCAATATGCTGATTTGTATATCAAGGAGATAGTTCGACTTCATGGTGCCCCAAAGTCGATAGTTTCAGATAGAGATCCAAAATTTACATCCAAATTCTGGGAAAGTTTACAGCAAGCAATGGGTACTAAGTTGAAATTCAGTACAGCTTTTCATCCTCAAACCGATGGTCAATCTGAAAGGACTATCCAGATACTTGAGGATATGTTGAGGGCATGTGTAATGGACTTTGAAGGTTCTTGGAACAAGTACCTACCTCTGATTGAATTTTCTTATAACAATAGTTATCAGAGTACCATTGGCATGGCTCCGTATGAGATGCTTTATGGAAGGAAATGTCGATCACCTATTCACTGGGATGAGGCTGGTGAACGTAGGTACCTTGGACCTGAAGCTGTCCAAAGAACGAGCGAGGCTATTGAGAAGATTCGAGCTCGTATGCTTGCTTCCCAAAGTAGACAGAAAAGCTACGCAGATCCAAAGCGTAGAGATGTTGAATTCCAAGTTGGGGATTTTGTTTTTCTTCCGGTGTCCCCAATGAAGGGAATTCAAAGGTTCGGGAAGAAGGGAAAGTTGAGTCCCAGATTTATTGGTCCATTTGAGATTCTTGAGAAAGTAGGTCAGGTAGCTTATCGGTTGGCTCTACCTCCTGCTTTATCTGGAGTTCATAACGTGTTTCATGTCTCGATGCTTCGGAAATATGTATCTGATACAACTCATATCTTAAGTTATGAAGACATTGAGCTTCAAACCGACCTGTCGTATGAAGAACAACCAGTACAGATCTTAGACAGGAAAGAAAAGGTATTGCGGAACAAGACTATTCCACTAGTTAAAGTGCTGTGGCGGAACAAAGAAAGTTGAAGAAGCGACTTGGGAGTTAGAGTCGCAGATGCGGGAGTTGTATCCCGAGCTTTTCAGGTAAATTTCGAGGACGAAATTCCTATAAGTGGGGGATAGTTGTAATATCCCAGAAAATAAATAATATTTAAATGGACATATTTTATTAAATATGTAATTACTTGGAAAATGAAGTAGGATTATGATCTTACTTAGATGAATTTTTGAGAAATTAATTAATGAAATACGTTATTTTGGGCCCGGTAATTGTGGAAATTTAGCTATGTGGTTAGCAATGTCACGACATTAAATGAAAGAATTATTTTGAGAATATCCCGGATTAAGTTAGAATTTTATTAGAATGTCGGATTGGGGAATTAGTAAAATTACCAAAATGCCCCTAGGTTATAATTTTAGTTTAAGTTTTTTTTTAAGGGTAAAATAGTTATTTTTTTTTATGTTTGACTTTTTGACCTTTGATTCTTAGTGGCTGATTGTTTTTTTTTAAAAAAAAAGAAAAGAAAACCTTTATTTAAATAACTTCCTTCCAAGGCAAGAAATCATTTTTTTTCAAAGAAAAATCACAACTCCAAGCTTCTCTTCTTCTTCTCCTTCTGCCGATCTTTGAAGCTGCTGGAAACCAGGGGAAAACTCATTTATTTTCTTCAATTTCTTGAGCAAATCCTAACCCTAGAAGCTAGCTAAGTGGAGGTATGATCCTTCTACTCTTCCCTTAATTGATTTCCTTGAGTTTAGTTAGGTTTTGGTAAGGTTTTCTTTAAATCCTGAGCTGGGGTATAAACTGAGGTTAGGGTAGGTTCTTAGGGTTGATTTGAAACTTGTTTGAATGAAGATTGAGTGAGATTAAGGGCTGTTCAATTAAATAGGTGTTGAAAGTGATGTTTTTATGCAAATTGTCAAGTGAGATGTTGATTTTGAGTTAAATGGTGAATTGTGATTAAATGATGTGTTGAATATGTTGTATTTGGTATATTGAACTGTTCTGGAAGTGCAAATTAGGTACGAAATGGTTTTGGTTCGAGCTGGAGGAGAAAAACCAGAATTTTTTTCAGCGACAGCCCAGGTCGGCCAGGTTGGTTCTCATATCAGAACCGGTCGACCGGTTACAGCAGGGGAAAAATTCTCGGGTTTTTCTCTGAATCGTGTTTAGCTCGGGGTTGAACCTAGTACCTGCCTTTGAATAATTTTGAGTTATTTGAATTATTATATAGATGGTGAAGGCTAAGTCTAATCGGTTATAAATTAGGGTTTAATCCGGAATATTATGTTAAGATATTTATTGTGTTTCAATTGTCGTGACATAGGACCGGGATTGCCTAGCTTGTTTTTCCACCCAGGTCGGCCATATTCTTGACTCCTGAATTAAGGTAAGAAAAGTGGTAAGCACCGTATGTGGTTAAAAATCGATGAATGAATGGAGGTGACCTTAATTATTATTATGATGTTGACTAAAGCTTATTAAGCCTAGGTTATTACCTAGGGTTGGAAACGGTTATTACCGTTATGAGTAATTACTCTTGAAACCGCGGTTAGGTTTCTTACTTATCGTTTGCTTTATCGGGCAACGATAGTGACATATTCAGCTCGTATGTAACGAGTGGTAAAAAGTGGTACTTTATTAAGTACCAGGAATGTGAGATGTTTAAGGGAATGCTTGTTATTATCAAATAGTGAGTATGCATAATGGCATGAGATTAAGTTGATAATCATTTTCTTTCAATTATTGTTTTGATCACTTTCTTGCTGAGTCTCTGTGACTCACTGGTGCTTTATGGTGCAGGTAAAGGAAAGGCTAAAGTCGAACAACCATGAGTTATGGTCGCAGCAGCAATGTACATACCGGCGCGGGCGGCAAATTTACAGGATGCTCTATTTTGATTGTATTTTGGAAAAATATAAAGCTTATGTTGTAAAATACTTTGAAACCAGTTTGTAAATATTTTGAAAACAGGGGGACCCCATAAATCATGTTACTTATCTTTTGTTAAACAAATTAAAGATTGAGTTTTAACTATCAAAAATTTATTTACCCACACTTTTAGTATAATTACATCTTATATAATTATTGGTATTTTAAATAAAGTGCACACACACGTGGCGTCCCTGTTGGACAGGGCGTTACATTATGGGCCAAAATGACCATTTTGCCCCTCCCACACTAAAAGGGTTAAAAGGCACTTAAGGGTATTTTGGGAAATTCAAAATCCTGACTATTCCCGACATTCCCAATGTCTAAACTATTGTCCCGCTATACTAAAAATACTTAGATGTGATTCTAATAGCAAAACACCGCGTTCTAATGTTGCTAGACACAAAACATACAAAAATAATGAAATTTCTATATATGACACATAAATGCATTCCGAATTCAATTAAATTATCGTAAATAAATAATTCAATATTAATAAGTAATTTTCATAATTAAGCCCTAATTATCTACTAATTTCCTAATTAAAGCTAAGCGGTCTTTACATTGAGATAGGTAGCTTTATTCTTCCAATGGGGCTTGAACACAGTTTTTTAAACCTTTTTTTTATTATTTTACTTTTTGAAAAACTGTTTGAAGAACTCAAATATTCCTAGAAGGAGTGAACAATATTCCTGAACAAAACCTATATGAATCCATGACACTAAAAGCATTAGCAATTGTTGACCTCGCTTTTAGCCAACGATAATGAGTCTTATTTAGAAAGCGATAAGTGATTTATAGCAATCGATATATAGTAAAACAAATATAAAGATGCAAGAATTTTATAGAGGCTCAGCCACGAACAGTTTGGTAATAGCCTAATCCTCGTTATTTGTATTGACTAAAGAACAAGGAGAAAGATTCCTTTTCTTATAGCTCTTACAACAGTATCTCTGAATAAGAATTCTTAGATAGTATATTTAGGGTAAGGTCTCGACTAAACTATTTGCGACCCTCTGCCCAGTGAACATGTATCACTATTTATAGGGCTGTAAACTTGGAGACGAAGTGTTTCCCTTCTCGTTACAATGGATATAAAGAGAAAAGATTGTGGGATTAATGCTGAGTACAAAGATCATGGAATTGACGCAGTATACACTGATCGTGGGATCGTGTGTATGCCATATCCATGTAATCCCATCCCCAAGTTATTGGGATTTCATTGATGACTCATAATGCGAAAACTGAATTCGCTAAGTGTTGATTCCTCTGTGCGAATCGCTGATCGGTTTGCTTCAAATATGCCAGCGAGGTATCCTGCTCGGGCTATACTCTCCGAGCAGATACTCAAGGTTGATTCCGCGTGTCACCATCGTGTGATGCCACGTCAAAGTGCAAAAATTGGGATACCATTTCCCCCTAAGTCTATACGGGACTTCCGAAGTTGCATGTAGACTTTATCCGAGATGCTATGGCCTTTGGATGGGGACACGTGTTGGGCCCGTCTGTCCGAGTCTCGACGTGAGGCTGACTGGGCGTCCCTTTAGTTTTCGGCTAATTAATGCTCTTACAATTAACATTTCGAAATATGGTTTTCTCTCACCACGGTTGACGGCTGCACTTGATTATTTTTGATTTCCCATATTCGCTTTTAGGGGGGAACCGAGGCGTTTGAGGTTTCTTTAAAATGAGTACCCCTTTTTCTTGACTTGCCTATAAATACCAAAGAGCATTGGCACATAAACTCATTTTCACTACCCTTCATGAGCTCAGAGCGAAAAGAGAGGTTTTTTGCTTCAAGTCTGCTGAAGTGCCTTCATCGGAGCTACTCGTTGGATTCACGTTGCTTGAACCAAAATATCTGACTCTTGAGTAAGTTTTCGATTCCCTTTATGCTTATTTTTGCATGTTTACATTTCAGATGCACCTTTGGCTTTGCTGTAGAACATTCGTAGGAAACCCTAGGTTTAGAAACTCTGTGATTCTTCTTTGCCACGATTTCATGCGATTTACAGTTCATAATGCTTTCTTTCTGAATTGCATTGTTCCGGTCTTCCATCTTGCTTATTCTAAGCTTCATGAATTTTTTTTGCCCTAACTCGAGAAAATTTCAAACTTCTTGAGTTCTGACTTTTCTTTGAACATTCTTGTTCTTTAATCTGTTGAGTACTCCTGGTCGGCATATTTGCTTTGTTTATCGTTCGATATTCCGACCAAAAACTCATCTCGTGTGTTGTCTTTTGTAGATGAACCCAGGTGAGTTTTGGGAGAGCGAACATCAAATCGACCAGGACCTACTTCAACTTCTGTACGAGGACCACTCTCATCTTCGTTCTAGCCCACCTTCTTTAAATCTTGTACCCGGCCATAGAATGATGGCTCGTACCAAGAAAACAATGCGTGTGGCCGATGCATCTGATCCTCAAGTAGCTCGGCACGCCACTTTGCCCAGTGCCGAACAGGATCCAGCCGTCCAGGTAGAGGTGGATCATGAAGGGGACGCCGAGGTCCAGGAGATTGAGGGGCAAGACGACATTCGTCCTGGAAGTTCCTCCGAGGTGGAGGAAGAGGAGGAGGTTGAACCCCCAAACTACGGGGAATACAATGAGGCTGGGGAGCCAGTCGATGCTGACGCTGACATCCTGATCGAAGGCGTGGACTACGTCGGTGAGGAGCTTAATGCTGCAGTTGCTCATCGGAGGTAAAGTGCCTTGGGCACCAGGTGGGTGAGTCCTCCGTCCAGGGTTACTGAGGCGCGCCTGCGGTCTCTCGACCAAGATGGCTACTTAGGCGAGTTGGACTGCTACATTCCCGCCCACAATAATCGAGCCACAAACCCTGAAAGGGGGATGTGATCTTGGTCAGGCGCTCATGCCCAGCAAGGGGCGTTGGTGCCTTTGCATCAATATTTAAAGGATGTGGCAGACTTCTTCGGCCTCTGCCTAGCCCAGTTCACTCCTAAATGCGTTAAATATCTGTCTGCCCTCTTTGTCCTCTTCGCTTCCCAAAAGTGGGGTATGCCTTCTCCCCACGAGGTCAGCTGGTTCTTTAATTTGAAGTCCACCCCCAAACAAGGCAGGTTAGGGTACTTCTATTTCTCTCAACCAGACTTCAAGTTGTTGACGGACACCGATGACTCAGCCATCAGCAAAATAGGGCATTTTGTTGATGAGTATTTCTTGGAGGATGGCACGGGCATCACCCAGACTCGGTTCCAGCAGATTCCAACATATGACCGCCCTCCCATCACTCTCGCTCTTAGGGATAGAGCTCAAAAGCTAGCTCGACTGCCGGGGGAAGACCGGAACATCATCTGGTTGACTTCCGAGGATAATTTTGTGAAGTACGGGCTGTATCCAAAGGATTTCATTCCTAAGCCAGTGAGGAAGAGGAAGAGGAAATCTGGTGCTGGACGGGCTGAACGAGCTCATCAGGAGAATGAACTCATTCAACTTGAGCACGAAGCTAAGTTTAGGGGAGGTGCAAGGGCTAAGCAGTATGCTCAGGAGCCCTTGAATAATCCTGAAGATGAAGCTGAGGAAGAGTAGGTGACTCCGCTCAAAAGGAGGAAAGAGATTCTAGCCCAGCCCAGGCCTATCAAACATGCAATTCGCATCAGGGAGCCCATTTCTCTTACTCGGCCACCTCCTCCCGTACTCGGGAAAGGGAAAGCCATTATGTCCGAAATAAGAGGCATGTCAGGTGATGATGGACTTTTGAGGCTTGTTCGGACAATCACCTTGCACACTACTTCATCTTGTTTTTGAGCTTCTTGATTATTATGCCTCATGTTTCTGATGTCTGTTTTCTCTAACCATGTTGCTTTTTGTTCCGTCCAGACATGTCTCAGAGAGGATTGGCAGAAGCTCCAGCGCATCTCTCTTGGCCAAGAACTCTAAAGGCGGTGAGGGAACTTCTTCCAAGGAAAATACGCCTGCCGGGGAAATCATCGATCTTTCTGAGGAGCTAACGAGTGCAAACCCCTCCACTCAAAAAGTTGCCCAGCCGACGGAGTCTCGAGGAGGGAGTTCAGATAGGTCAGACCAACCGAGAGGTGGGTCTGAACTGGTGCAGACCTCTACTCCACCTTTGCCGGTGCTTCCAAAGGCAAAAAAGGGCAAGGAGATGCTCGCTCACTACATGAACCCGTTGGTTCCTAAGGTTAGTGATCAGCTGGCCAGTGCCGACAATGACTCTTCTCTAGAGCTGCTGGTCGGAGGAGTCTTGAAAGAGTTCACAAGGGTAAGTCTTCCTTGACACTCTTCTTTAAGTCTCTTTACTTGGCACAAATACTCAAGTTTTTTCTGTGTGCAAGTCGGTCTGAAGTTGGCCTACACCTACTGCCGAGCTAAGTTTGCTTTTTCCAAGAACACGGCTTTGTCCAACACCATGAGGGCGGAGGTAGACTTGGTCAGGAAGGATGCTGAAGATGCCAGGGTAGAACTCAGAGCTGTTCGGACGGAGTTGGGTGAAGACAACAAGAAGCTTTTCTCCACACAGAAGAAAATAGCTAAGCTGTTAAAGGATCTTGAGGCGTCTGACCCACTTGAGGAGACCATCGAGACTTTGTCTACTGAAGTGAACAGTCTTTAGGATGAGAGGACATCACTTCGAGCGGTCCTTTGTCGGGTGAAGGAGGAGAAGGAAGCTAAGGAGGAGGAGCTTACGGCCGAGGTGACACAGCTGAAAGAGAAGGTTCATTCCTTGGAGACAGCCGGTCTTGAGCTCTTCTACGACTTTTCGAAAGCTAATCTTGAGGCAAACTTCGACTACATGGGAGAAGCTAAGGACATGTACCTTGAGTTCTGCGTTTCCCAAGTGGCTTATGGTGAAACTGAGGTGGCTGCTTCTACCTCTGGCCAAAATGCTGATGTACCTCCCGTTCAATCAACAGATCCTCCAGCTCCTCCCAGCCCAGAAGACCCGAACCAAGAGCCTGGGACTCCAGCTGCTTAAACACTTCTTCTTTTCTCTTTTTATTTTTATATATCTCATTCGGCCACAGGGCCTTTTCTAAGACATCATGACCGGCCAAGCGGTCTTTAAACTTGGAATTATTTTTCATTTTTCAAACAACGGGCTGGCTGGGCAGCTTTTAATCCCAGTATTACGTGCCTTTGTTATATTTAATGAATTTCATTCTTTGTTTATAATCATCATGCATTTCTGATTGTTTTATTTTTACCAAATGCTTTGTACAGGTATAGGTGCCCCCCAAGTGACCGAGCAGACGTATGACTCTTGGTCACTTGTCTTTTACAAGTATCTTGTTCGGTGTCTTGGGTTTGACCAAACGTTTTGTACGCACTTAATGGTAAATTAGAAACATGTTGATTATTTTGACTCAATTTGAATTTTGAAATAACTATCTTTATTCATTTATTGATCGAAAAGTGTATCTGTTACTGTAGTAACTTACATCAGAGCTATTTGATCCAATCTGATCTTTTAGCTTAACATGAAATAAAACAAATTACAAAAATAAGAAACTGTACTTTAAAATGGTCACCTGACCTGAGTACTTTGTTTCTTTTATCAAAACCTTTGAGCGTAGTCCGCCCAACATGCCATTCACTTAAAAGTAAATGTTCATTCAGTACTTAATGTGGTCATCCGACCTGGTACTTTATTGGTAGTATTTTCTTAAATGTTCCCCATTCCAATACCGTGGTGCTAGAATGAGTTGCATTTTTTCGTCATACTTACCTAACTTGTGTGCTCCGGATTCGAGAACTTCGACCACTTTATATGGTCCTTCCCAGTTGGGTCCAAGTACACCTGCCGTACTGTCTTTGGTGTTTAGGAATACCCTTCTCAGGACCATATCTCCAACGAGGAATTTACGAGCCTTTACTTGTTTGTTGAAATATCGATCTACTTTTTGTTGATGGGCCATCAACTTTAAGTTTGCAGTGGCTCGTCTTTCTTCGATTTCATCAAGTGATTTTTCTAGGAGTACGTGATTGGTATCTTGATTGTGTTGGAAATTATTTTACGAGGATCTTAGATCTACTCACAAGTATGTTGATTAACACCCTAAATATGAACTTTCTAAAACGATGAAATAAACACATATAAACTTTAGTAAACCTTACATTGGGTGCAACGGAATAATATGAATCCTTCCGTTCAGATCTCTAACCCTTGTATCCTTTCTGTCGCAGAGTATTATCAAGATCTGAACCTGGATCTTTTTCTCTCCTTCTTTAATGCTGAAACTCCTTCTTGCTGAAAGTCTTTCTTCACGATCTTCCTCACTATGATTGAGGTATCACTTGCTGTGTGTGAGCACTACTCTAATCACTAAGTGTTTCGAAATCTCAAGGAGGAAGAGAGAGAGAGAGTGGCAGCTAGGTATAGAGAGAGAGAGGCTCAGGTTTTTCTGAATGAAAAGTGTAATTTTCCTGAAGCCTTCACTATCTATTTATAGCATTCCACAAGGGTTAGGTTTGAATTATTTGGCATTAAAATAATGAAAATATCAGAGGATAATTCCTATAAAAGTGTCCGGCCATGGCAGTTTGGATTTGGGCCTCACTTTTTGCAATTTTGCAGTTTTATCATTTTTGCATCTGATTTTCTCAAAAACGCCAATTTTGTAATTCAACCATTTAAATGCCAATTCTAACTATTTAATAACTATAAATAATTATTAAACAATATTGTCATTTATCATATTTATTAATTGAACCATACAAAGTATCATAATTAACAAATATGCCCCTAAAACTCTTTCTTTACAATTTCGCCCTTACTTAGTGAAAAATTCACAAATGCACATAGTCTAATTTGAGAATTATAATTGATTAATCAAAACCAATTATATGAGTCTTACAAGCAATATTATCTCAACTAGTGGGGGGACCATGGGTCTATATAACCGAGCTTCCAATAAGCATATCAAGAATTTCTAACATAAATTCATTGACTTATTAATTGTTCGTTGAATCCACGCATAAAACTTAGAATTGCACTCTCAGTATATAGAATGCTCTATATGTTCCACCATATAGACACATCATTAGTTATCCATTGTTATAATCCTAATTTGATCAATGATCCTCTATATGAATGATCTACACTGTAAAGGGATTAGATTACCGTTACACCCTACTATGTATTTTATCCTTAAAACACTTAACCCTGTATCAATGATATTTCAGCTTATGTGAAATGAGTACTCCACCATTTATTTTCGTTTGGTCAAGCTCGAAGGAGATCATCCTTTACTTACTATTCGCCAGATAGAAGTTGTAGATTCCATGTTTATGTTAGCGCTCCCACTCAATTGCACTACCGTGTTCCCAAAATGTACGTATCACACTGACCTAAAAGTAGGCTTAACTAACAAATCAAAGAACACGAATAGCCTCTTAAGATTGAGCCTAATCATAATAGGATTAAGATCATTTGATCTAGGATCAACTAGGCGATATTGACTTGAATAGATTTTACGGTAAGCTTAATAAATCTAAGTCAAAGTTCAATATTGGTCCCTTCCGATGCATACTCCATGCATCCAACCTGAGCTTTACTTTAACCAATGTTCTGGAAAGAACATAGCATTTCTCCAAATGCAAGCAAACTCTTGTTGTAGATTATCATATCAGTAAAACCCTGTGTCTTATAAATCTAGGAAACTTTATTCACATAGTCATGTTTACTTTCCAAAGTGTTGACAACACAATAAAGAGGATCAAGTATGTGAAAAGGGTTTTAGATGAATTTATAAATCAAATAGACAAGCAATTGATAAGGTGAACCAAAACATACACAAATGAATGAAAAATACTTCTGTTTCTTTATTGATGTTGAACAAAATAGATTACATTGAAATGGAGTTTTATTTAGGGCATAAAACCCAACAAACTCCCACTTGCACTAATATAAAACTAATTAGTACATATCAATTAATCCTAAACTCTGACGGTGCTTTTCAAATGCAGTCACGGCCAAGACTTTTGTGAATGGATTAGCTAAGTTATCTTCTGTGTCCACTTTCTCAACTAGTACATCCCCTCTTGTCACATATTCTCTGATGATGTGATACTTCCTTTCTATGTGTTTGCTTCTCTTGTGGCTTCGAGATTCTTTATTGTTGGCTATTGCTCCATTATTATCACAAAGTAGGACCAGAGGCTTTTCCATTCCAGGCACGACACCGATACTGGTGAAGAACTTTCTTAGCCAGACAAGTTCTTTAGCAACTTTGGCTGCAGCTATGTATTCAGCTTCCATCGTCGAGAGGAATTTAACCTTAAAATGAACAACTGTTATTAATTGAATAGGCCCAAAAACTAAATGGGCCTAAATAAAATCTATCAAGAACTATGACATTTTATTTAGCAACAACAACATATATGCATCTATAATGAAATTAAACACATAGGCTCACACAGGCACACTTTGGATGGGTCCTATCATGTTGCTAGGTCATACACAAATGAAAGAAGATTGTAAATATACCTGTTACAAATTATTAACTTGACCAAGGGAGCCATCAGATCATTAGATCTGGCAAAAAGTAACCATGGCTATTTGCAATCAAGTAATAATAGGTTTTGAAAACTTACACACAAGTTAAAACACATACTCCTGCAACAAAGTTAGCTGGATAGTTGGATGTAGGATTTATTTAATTTTAAATTAAATAATTAATTTCGAAAATAATTAATTAAATAAAAAATAATTTTCGAAAATTTAAAAAAAAAACTCGAAATTTTAAAAAAAAAATAAATTTAAAATTAAACTTACAATTTTGAAAAATTAGGTTTCAACCAACCTAAATATCATTTCAAAAATTTGCTAACTACTTTTAAAATTTAAATGTTATTTTATAAATAAAAATTAAATAAAAAATTAAAAAAAGATAAATGAATATCTTTTTCAGATTTTAAATGTAATTTAAATAAATAAAATAACAAAATTTAAAAGTTAGCAAAATATCTTACATCCTTTTAAAATTACATGATTATAGTTATCTTATTTTAAATTTAAATAAGGTCAAATTATTTAAAAAAAGATTTAATTTAAAAACTTAAAATCTGACCTTAAATTTAAAAATAAGATAAGATATAATCAAATTTAAAAATAAGATAGATAATTAAGCAAAAAAGATAGATATTTACTGTTTTCAAATTCAAATTACACTAATATCATGAATTAAATTTAAAAAAATATTAAATTAATTCAAAATGATAATTAGAATTGAATTAGGAATAGTAATAGTATATATACAGAACTACACAAAAAATCGGAAGTTAATTCCATGAAAAAGCATGAAAAAATGAAGAAAAACGAAAAAATTGTGAGCTGTACGGACAGTTTTCGCGATCGCAGGAAAATTTCAGCACAACTCCGCTTTTTTTCGAATCTTCAAAAAATCATAACTAATTCAAATTAAATCGAAATTGAGTTCTCTAAAAAAGTAACTTGCTTAATTTTTTCCATACTATCTAATAAAAATAATTACAGAAACAGATATTCAATTATTTTTAACGAAAATTCACAAACACCAATCAATCATCAAATAACACTCAATACAACATGGTACCATCCAAAAACAAACGAACAATCGTTTTAAAGTCCAAATTTCTTGCAAGTAAATAAATTACCATGGCTCTGAGGCCAGTTGTTGGAATTTATTTTACCAGGATCTTAGATCTACTCACAAGTATGTTGATTAACACCCTAAATATGAACTTTCTAAAACGATGAAATAAACACATATAAAGTTTAGTAAACCTTACATTGGGTGCAGCGGAATATAATGACTCCTTCCGTTCAGATATCTAGCCCTTGATTCCTTTCTGTGGCAGAGCATTATCAATATCTGAACCTGGATCTCTTTCTCTGAATCTTTGATGCTGAAACCTCCTTCTTGCTGAAAGTCTTTCTTCACGATCTTCCTCACTATGATTGAGGTATTGCTTGCTGTGTGTGGGCACTACTCTAATCACTAGGGTAAGTTCGAAATTCAAAGGAAGAAGAGAGAGAGAGAGTGGCAGCCAAGGAAGAGAGAGAAGGCTCAGGGTTTTCTGATTCAGAAAGTGTCAGAAGAAAAGTGTAATTTTCCTGAAGCCTTCACTATCTATTTATAGCATTCCACTATGGTTAGGTTTGAATTATTTGGCAGTAAAATAATGAAAATATCAGAGGTAAATTCCTATAAAAGTGGCCGGCCCTACTTAGTGGATTTGGGCCTCACTTTTTGCAATTTTGCAGTTTTATCTTTTCTGCATCTGATTTTCTCAAAATCGCCAATTTTCTAATTCAACCATTTAAATGCCAATTCTAACTATTTAATAACTATAAATAATTATTAAATAATATTGTCATTTATAATATTTATTAATTGAACCATACAAAGTATCATAATTAACAAATATGCCCCTATTAACTCTTTCTTTACAATTTCGCCCTTACTTAGTGAAAAATTCACAAATAGACATAGTCTAATTTGAGAATTATAATTGATTAATCAAAACCAATTACATGAGTCTTACAAGCAATATTATCTCAACTAGTGCGGGGACCATGGGTTTATATAACCGAGCTTCCAATAAGTAGATCAAGAATTTATTACTAAAATTCACTAACTTATTAATTCTTCGTTGAATCCACACATAGAACTTAGAATTGCACTCTCAGTATATAGAATGTTCTATATGTTCCACCATATAGACACATCATTAGTTATCCATTGTTATAATCCTAATTTGATCACTGATCTTCTATATGAATGATCTACACTGTAAAGGAATTAAATTAACGTTACACCCTACAATGTATTTATTCCTTAAAATACTTGACCCCGTATAAATGATATTTCAGCTTATGTGAAATGAGTACTCCACCATTTATGTTCGTTTGGTCAAGCTCGAAGGAGATCATCCTTTGCTTACTATTCGCCAGATAGAAGCTATAGATTCCATGTTTATGATAGCGCTCCCACTCAATTGCACTACCGTGTTCCCAAAATGTACGTATCACCCTAACCTAAAAGTAGGCTTAACTAACAAATCAAAGAACACGAATAGCCTTTCAAGATTGAGCCTAATCATAACAGGATTAAGAACATTTGATTTAGGATCAACTAGGCGATATTGACTTGAATAGATTTTACGGTAAGTTTAATAAATCTAAGTCAAAGTTCAATATCGGTCCCTTCCGATGCATACTCCATGCATCCAACCTGAGCTTTACTTTAACCAATGTTCTGGAAAGAACATAGCATTTCTCCAAATGCAAGCAAACTCTTGTTGTAGATTATCATATCAGTAAAACCCTGTGTCTGATAAATCTAGGAAACTGTATTCACATAGTCATGTTTACTTTCCAAAGTGTTGACAATACAATAAATAGGATCAAGTATGTGAAAAGGGTTTCAGATGAATTTATAAATCAAATAGACAAGCAATTGATAAGGTGAACCAAAACATACACAAATGAATGAAAAATACTTCTGTTTCTTTATTGATGTCGAATAAAATAGATTACATTGAAATGGAGTTTTATTTAGGGCATAAAACCCAACAGATTGTACATCAATCTTCTGTGGGAAGGTGGCTCAAGTTCTACAGGCAGCATAGCTTCATAACCGTATGCCGTTGCGAATGGTGTCTGTCCGGTTGTCATTTTCTTAGTTGTTCGATATGACCATAGAACTTCAGGAAGCTCTTCTGGCCAATTTCCTTTTGCATCTTCATGTTTTTTCTTCAGTGTATCCTTCAAGGTTTTGTTGACTGCTTCAACTTGACCATTTGCTTGAGGATGCGCCACTGCGAATAAACTTTTGATGATACCATGGTTCGCACAAAAGTCAGTAAAGGATTGGCTATTGAACTGCTTTCCATTATCTGAGACTACCTTGTACAGCAGTCCGAACCGACAGATTATATTCTTCACAATAAAGTCTTGAACTTTCATTAATGTAATGGTTGCGAGTGGTTCGGCTTCTCTCCACTTGGTGAAGTAATCAGCCGCTACCACTGCGTACTGCACTCCTCCTTTGCCCTTGGGTGATTGTCCGATCAGGTCAATTCCCAAAATGGCGAAGGGCCACGGGCCTTGCATCTAAGTCAACTCATTAGGTGGAGTTCTAGGTATCTTTGAAAATCTCTGGCATTTGTCGCACTTCTTAACATAGGCTTTTGAATCTTCAATCATCCTTGGCCAGAAGTAACCTTGCCTTAGAATTTTCTTAGATAAGCTTTGCCCGGCGGCATGATTTCCACAAAATCTGTCGTGTACTTCGGATAGGAGTCGTGCAGCTTCTTCTTGAGTAACACATCTAAGAAATGGCATCGAGAATCCTCTTCTGTACATAATTCCCTCTACTACGATGTACCGTGCTGTTGGAAATATTTTACCAGGATCTAGATTTACTACCATCTATGTTTCATTAACATCCTAATACGAATTCTAAAACAATGAAATAAACACATATAAAGTTTAGGAAACCTTACATTGGGTGTAGCGGAATATAATGACTCATTCCGTTCAGATCTCTAGCCCTTGATTCCTTTCTGTAGCAGAACATAATCAAGATCTGAACCTGGATCTCTTTCTCTCCTTCCTTTGATGCTGAATCTCCTTCTTGTTGTTTGGAATCTCCTACAGTCTTACACACTATGATTGAGATACCACTTGATGTGTGTGGGCACTACTCTATCACTTAAGGATTTCGAAATTGAAGAAGAAAAGAAGAGAGAAGGTGGCGGCTAGAAGATTTTCTCTGAAGGAATGAGATGCATCATCATTTTCCTGAAGCCATCACTATCTATTTATGGGTAACCACCTAGGTTTAAGTTAGAATTATTTGGCATTAAAATAATGAAAAAATAAATGATAAAACCAATTAAGTGTGGCCGGCCATGGGCTTTGGATAATGGGCCTCACTTATCCAATTTCGTTGTTTTATCATTTCTACATCTCATTTTCTCAAAAACGCCAATTTTCAAGTTCAACCATTTAAATGCCAATTGTAATTATTTAATAACTAAAAATTAATTATTAAATAATATTTTCATTTAATATATTTATTAATTAGACATATAAAGTTTCTTAATTAACAAATAAAACCTAGAATCTCTTTTCTTACAATTTTGCCCTTGCTTAGTGAAAATTCACAAAGTAGACATAGTCTAACTTTAGAATTATAAATGATTAATTAAAATCAATTAACTGAGTCTTACAAGCAGTATGGTCTCAACTAGTATGGGGACCATGGGCCTATATAACCGAGCTTCCAATAAGTCGAACCAAATTTACCAAGTAAATTCCCTAGCTTATTAATTCCTTATTGAATCCACACTTAGAACTTGGAATTGCACTCTCAGTCATATAGAACGATCTATATGTTCCACGATATAGATATGTCATTAGTTATCCATTGTTATAATCCTAATTTGATCAATGACCCTCTAATAGATGATCTACATTGAATAGGCACTAAGTTACCGTTATACCTTCAATGTATTTTATCCTTAAAACACTTAGCTCCGTATAAATGATATTTCAGCGAAGTGAAATGAGATCTCCACCATTTATCTCTGTTTAGCCAAGCTCGAAGGATATCATCGTTTCACTTCTAAATTCCTATAGAAGTTATAGATTCTATATTTATGTTAGCGCTCCCACTCAATTATACTATCATGTTCTCAAAATGTACGTATCACCCTGAACCAAAAGTAGGCTTAACTAAAAAATCAAATAACATGTATAATACTTTTGAGATCGAACCTAAACATATCAGGATTAAGATCATTTGATCTAGGATCAACGGGTGATATTGAATTGAATAGATATTACTGTAAATTTTAATATATCTAATCAAAGTTCAATATCGGTCCCTTCCGATGTATACTCCATACATCCGATACTGGTAAACTTTGCCAATGCCCTGGAAAGGACATAACACTTATCCAAGGTGTAAGAATACCTATCGCTGATTATCATGTCAGTCTAAATCCAGTGAACTGACAAATCAGGGAATAAACTTTCATATGTTCTGGACTTAAATAGCATTTATACATGATATATATAATCATGAAATAAATCATGTGAACCATGCAACATAAAATGTTATTTCTGATCTTTATTAATAAGTAAATCTGATTATATTGAAATGAGTTTTATTTAGGGCATAAAACCCAACCCAACAAACTCCCACTTGCACTAATATAAAACAAAATGTGCATTTCAAATAATCTCAACACCTTGATATACAAATCAAGTGTAGTAGTAGTATACTCCTCGTAATAGGATCTGACAGGTTGAATAAACCACAACCTTTTCTCCACCATTACTCTTCCTTAAACACAAAATCCTTGATATTGTGAAATTCCTCTCTATATGTCTACTCTCTTGGGATACTGGATTCTATACTTTTGGCAACTACTTTTTGGTTATTCAGGAATTAACACTAGTAGTTAAGATAAGTTGGAATGGTGCCACAAATGTATAGAACTTTCCTTACACTGAATAAGTACCTTTCCTGCATCTTTAACATTCAGTCTCTCTCTGGTAGACCAAGAGACTTCAGATAGGTTTTTACACTTCTCCAAAATCACTACTCCACCCCAAGAGTAATCACCATCTTATCAGCAGACTTTCTAGCACAAAGGCAAGTCTCGAAATCTGATGTGGTGTAGTCTAAGCGTTTTAAACACACCCTTATCGACTAACATATAGTTCCTCTTCTTAATCTTAAGATTTACTTGATTGTCTTCCAATGTTCCTCTCCTGGATTAATCTGATACCTACTTTTTACTCCCACTCAACAGCAGGTGTCTGGTCTAAGGCATATACTAAAGCATATCTGAGACCTCTCACTGTTGATTTAAGGAATTCTTTCATGGCTTTATCTTTTCTGGAATAGTTGAGACTTTTCCTTAGATAAATAACATCTATGCCTAGAAGTCGAGAAGCTTCTATAGATTGCCATTAGAAAGAAAATGCTTCAGCGTCTTACTAAAGTAAGTTGCTTGCATTAGAGTAAATAATTACAAGGTGTACCACAAGCCATAGGTTTGGATAAACTCAAACCTATAATACTAGGAACAGGAAGTTTTGTTAAGTCCATTGAATAGACTTATTAACGAAAATTTCCTTTTATGTCCTTGTAATAGAAAACTTTAGGTTACTCCATGTGAATGGATTAAACCATAGTTCTATTGGCTTTACTTCTTAGTTTCTTATTTTGACAATCCATTACTTGTTTAAACTCACAATAGATTTTAATTACTAGTGTCTTCCAAGTCATAAGAAGGTGAGTTCCTAGAAACCCTCAACCTACGACAAGGTACCGTGAATTATGTCTAAGAAAACTAAATGGTATTAACCTCTTCGGTTGTGTCAAGACTACAGAGGCAGTGGGATCATCATGTATCGAATAAGATGATAGAACACTTATGGAATCAAGAAAAATTATCTCCTTTATTTGCTACTTTGTTTTTCAGACTTAGTCATTTTCTTAGAAAAGTAGTGTTTGTTTAAACAAACACTTTCTTATCTATTGACTATGGGATGTTCCACCCCTAATCACTTAGAATAACTAACAAACATGCAAACCATGGTTAACAGTTCTAGCTTTTCTTTTCTGATTTCGATTAGGTCATCCATGAATCTAGTAATGGTTTACACTAAGTACCCAACGATTGCATCATTCTGAAGTTGTATTACCATAGAAGGACTTAGGCAACGACTAGTAACTAATCAATATGCAACTTGAATTTCTGGGGAGGTAAGTTTGGATATAATTCAAAATCAATTTAATGATCTTTGAACTGCATATCTACTAACTATTTCTCCACCCCTATCAGTTCGCAAGATCTTTAACCACTTACTTAATGGTTTTCACCATTGCTAGAAATTCATGAAATTTTTCAAACATTTCAAATTTCTTTGCATAACGTATAATCTAGAGTGATCGTTTTAAGAATACAACGAAAAACTCATATCCACCCCTGAATGTACATCCATCTGCGAATGAGATGAACTTATTTTCAGTGGATATAGGCATATTAACTCTTTGCAGAGAATGATCTTGTCAAAACCACTATGAACAAGATACAAATGCCATAGATTTATAAAATATGGTTGTGTCTTTTGATGACTCAGGTTTAGTTACATTAAAGAGTTCTTAGAATAGTGCAAGTGGATTCTGGTCACAGAATACTAAACTCATATTCCTTACTAACATACAGTTTGAATCCATTGATAGAAAATGGTTATTAAACACTTGTGAAAGTGAAACTGAATTGTTTAAAAAAATTATTTGGAATCTAAAATTTAAAGTCAAGGACTTAAATTTATACCAAATATAATGAGTAATTCTTTCTTGGACCACCACTACTAATTTAACTCTAAGTTGAGTTGCCCATACAAGTAGGAGATTTCTAAGATTGAGGATTTATATCATTTCGGGAATATAATCGTATGCGTCATTTAATTTCTTAAGAGAAAATATAGAACGACATGAAATGATTTATAGACCATTCATCCAATGATATGTTATTGAGCTAATTCGAAATGAATAAGCTAAGAGGAATTAGGATAATTTCGTATTTAAATAAGAATCCAACGATGCTCCGATTAGCGAGAGTCAAAGTAATCTTATTTATACAATCTTCTTGTTTCATATTGTAAATACTAGTCCAAGGTGTCATCAATTGATGAACAGCTAGATGTTGCATTTACAATATTTATCTTTCGAGATCTAACACTATAATGTTTGTCTAATGTTGACAATCCATTAGGGATTTGTCCCATTAGAACAACAAACCAAGTTAGACCAACAATGAAGATTCGAAATTAAACTACAATTTAATAACAGAAAATAACATGGTTCAATATAAATTCATACACAATTCAGAAATTATCAAACATATAGCAAATAACAAAGACATGTGAAAATACAAAACAGGCACATCTTAAATAATTTCTAAGGTTTCCAACAAACTGATACAGTGTCCCGATAGGCGAGAGTCAAAGTATCATTCATTGAATAGAGTTGTCAGCTCATCTAAAATGCTAACCATTCTAGCAACCTTTTATTCGATCAAAATAAGAATCCAACGTTGTCCCGGTAGGTGAGAGTCAAGGTTATTCTCATTTTATGAGCCTCCGCCATTGTTTCATGTTTTATAAGTTTATCTCTAAGTAGTCACCGTAGGGGAGAGTCTAATAGAGACGAAAACTTACAAAACACTTATCAAATGAGATCTTACGGTGTTAAATGTGTTCAGCGAATAACCATCCATAAGGGGGACAAAGTCTAGCGTCTCGACTCTCGAGGTTATATTGAAAACATTTAACTATTGTAAGACCAACAATGGAGATCGAATATCCTTATAACTAAAAGCTCATTATTTTAAAGAGTTGTATTTTCTTCTAATATTTATTTTAATCAATTTATTTTAAATATATATTAATTTAATTAAAATTTCCAATTTAGAATGGAAAATTCTAAATATAATTTTTAATTTAATATTTATAAATTATACTTAGATGGATATGAAAATAAAATGAATTATTGCCATCTTAGTAATAATTTCCAATAAATATTTAGAAAAATTATTCAATTTAAGTTGTTTCAAAATTAATTTAAATTAATTTACAACTCAAATTTAATTTTCTATAAATGTATATTGCATTTTGAAAAATTAAAGTATTTAAGAATACAATTTTCGAAATTGCTTGTAAAAATAAAATAAAAATAAATCCTTGAAAAAATTATTCTAATTTTATGTTGGCCCAAAATTAATAAATAAAATTAATTTACAACAAAAAAATAAAATTTTCCTATTTAATTAAATATTAAAGAAAATTTCAAATATTTAAGTATCATGATGAAAATCAACTTAAATATTAATTTTCTATTTAATTAAATACACTAGAAAAATACTTCAAGCAAAACAAATAATAACTATCTAGACTTTCATTGACTAATTAATTCAATTTCTTATTGTAATATATTTTAGTTCATTTATTTTAATTAATCATTAAATGAAAAAAATCATTGATTTAAGTTGGTCCAAAATTAAAATAAATAATTTTCAACTTTAATCTATTTTTCAAATAAATTCGAAATTTCTGCATTTAAGAAATGCAATTTCAAAATTGTGGGAAAAAGATTAATAAAATAAAATAAAATATATTTTAAAAATTATTCAAATTTAAGCTGTTATGAAATTTTAAAGAAAATTTCCAACTTAAAATATTTTTCTATTTAATTAAATATCATGAAAATAACAATATTTAAGTATCATGATGAAAATCAACTTAGATATTTAATTTTCAATTTAATTAAATGTATTAAACTCAAGAAATAAATAATTAAGTATAGAGAAGACTTAATTATTAATTCTAATTTAATACTAGGAAAAATATACTTAACTTAGATTGTACCAAAATTAATTATTAAACAATTAATTTCACAATCTATGATATTTTCCTAATTAAATATTAGAAATATAATTAGTACTAGAAATAACTATCTAGAATATATATCATTAACTAAGTGTTTTTCTAAAATTAACTTTAAAATATTAAATGAAAAATAAATTTCATATATTTTAAAAGTTAATTATGTTGCTAATTCAATTTTAATTAGGTTAGACTAATATAATTAACCTAATACAATTATTTAAATAAGGCAAATGGGCCTTCACAATTGGGGTAGTTCATGTGAGGGGGAGTTGGGTTCAGTATGTCGTACCCACTTCTATTGGCCTCCAACTCTCACGCAAGGCCCAAAAGAGAGGAATTTAACCTTTAAATAAACAAGTGTTATTCGTTGAATAAGCCCAAATCTAATTGGGCCTAAATAAATTTACTTAAGTCAAAATTTATTTTAGCAACCTAGTCCATTTACTTAGTAAAACTTAAATGGGCTTCCTATATGCATCTAAGCCCAATAGCAAACATATAGGCTCACACAGGTCAAATGATCTTGATGGGCCCTATCATGTTACTAGGTTTACACAGATGAAAGAAATAACAAAAATTACCTGTTACAAATTATTTATAAGATCTATTGACAATTGGACTATGATTAAAATTAGATCATTGGATCTGTCAACAAGTTAATCATAACAATTTAGATCAAATAAATAATAAGTTTGTAAAAAAAAATTTGAATATTAATATATAAACAAACAATACAAACAAATAACTGATCTGGAATATCTAGAAAGTAAGCTAAAATATCTCATTTTTAAAAATTAAAATAAAATTAAATTTTAAAATAAATATCTTAACTAGAATTCAAATTTAGGTTGTTAGAGAATATTTGAAAAAAATTCAAAATTCAACAAACTCCTAAATTTCTTAAATTCTAACAAAAAATCAAAAATATCTAACCAATTTTTGAAATATCAAGTTTATTCAAAATTTAAATTTATTTAAAATTTCTAATAAGATAATATAATAAAATATCTTGAATTTTAAATTTAGATATTTCATTATTATATTCTAAGTCTTATAATTTAATAAATTTAAATATTACATAAATAAACTAATTGAAAAATAAGATATTTTATATGGTTAGAATATTTAAAAAAATAATAATAATAAGTTTGAAAAATTTATAGTTTGAAACCCTAAAATATCTATTCAAACTAAACTAACCAATTTTTCGAATTTCATGTTATTTTTGCCAAAATATAATTTTAATAAAAAAAAATGTCTAATAAGATAAAATGTTAAACATAACATATTCCTAATCTTATAATTTTAATTAATAAAATATATTTCAAAAAATAGAAAATTTGAAAAAAAAAATATGATATGGTTAGTAAACTTTGAAATTTGAACAAGATTATTTTAAAAGATAATATTTTTAATATCAAAGTAAGATCATTCAAATTTAATAAAAAAAAAATCTGATCTTATAATTAAAATAAATAAAATAATCTAAAATTTCAAAATTAACCATAAGGCTCCTTTGTGAGAAATCAAATTTTCAAAATTCAAAGCCTACTAATATCAGAAACTAATTTTAATTAATTAAAAAATTAATAAAAATTAATTTTATTCTGACAATTAGATTTTTAATTGAAAATTCAGATTCTACACAAAATTCTACCAAAAATTGGCTTTTGTTTCAATTAAAAACGATTTGAGGCACAGGGGTATGCATTGCATACCCCTGCGCGCGCGGATTGGCCCATCTGACCCAGACAGGAGGCTGCGTGCAGCCTCCATGGCCGAGAAACATGGGCGTGACACAGGGGAAGCTTTCGACAAGGCTTTGTCTGAAGGGATTTTGTCCCATGCGCCCGCGCGAGTGTGCTTTCAAACCCTGATATTTTCGTTCAACTTCAAAAAATGATAACTAATTCATAAAAAATCCAAATTAGGTTCTGTAAAAGCCTAAATTTATTAATTTTTTGTCTACTTTCCAGTAAAAATAATTCCAGATCGAAATAAAAAATATTTCAGTAACATATATTGCGATTTCTAAACTATCATCAAATAAGCACATAAACCACATGAAACTATCCAAATCAACACAAATCATCGTTTTCATTCATATTTCATGAAAGTAAATCATTACCATGGCTCTGAGGCCAGTTGTTGGAAATATTTTACCAGGATCTAGATTTACTACCATCTATGTTTCATTAACATCCTAATACGAATTCTAAAATAATGAAATAAACACATATAAAGTTTAGGAAACCTTACATTGGGTGCAGCAGAATATAATGAATCCTTACGTTCAGATCTCTAGCCCTTGATTCCTTTCTGTAGCAGAACATAATCAAGATCTGAACCTGGATCTCTTTCTCTCCTTCCTCTGATGCTGAATCTCCTTCTTGTTGTTTGGAATCTCCTACACTCTTACACACTATGATTGAGATACCACTTGATGTGTGTGGACACTACTCTATCACTCAAGGATTTCGAAATTGAAGAAGAAAAGAAGAGAGAAGGTGGAGGCTAGAAGATTTTCTCTGAAGGAATGAGATGCATCATCATTTTCCTGAAGCCATCACTACCTATTTATAGGTAACCACCTAGGTTTAAGTTAGAATTATTTGGCATTAAAATAATGAAAAAATAAATCATAAAACCCATTAAGTGTGGCCGGCCATGGGCTTGGGATAGTGGGCATCACTTATGCAATTTTGCTGTTTTATCATTTCTGCATCTCATTTTCTCAAAAACGCCAATTTTCAAATTCAACCATTTAAATGCCAATTCTAATTATTTAGTAACTAAAAATTAATTATTAAATAATATTGTCATTTAATATATTGATTAATTAGACATATAAAGTCTCTTAATTAACAAATAAAACCTAGAATCTCTTTTCTTACAATTTTGCCCTTGCTTAGTGAAAATTCACAAAGTAGACATAGTCTAACTTTAGAATTATAATTGATTAATTAAAATCAATTAACTGAGTCTTACAAGCAGTATGGTCTCAACTAGTATGGGGACCATGGGCCTATATAACCGAGCTTCCAATAACTCGAACCGAATTTACCAAATAAATTCCCAAACTTATTAATTCCTTATTGAATCCACACTTAGAACTTGGAATTGCACTCTCAGTCATATAGAACGCTCTATATGTTCCACGATATAGATACGTCATTAGTTATCCATTGTTATAATCCTAATTTGATCAATGACCCTCTAATAGATGATCTACATTGAATAGGCACTAAGTTACCATTACACCTTCAATGTATTTTATCCTTAAAACACTTAGCTCCGTATAAATGATATTTCAGCGAAGTGAAATGAGATCTCTGTTAGGTTTTATGCACTAAATAAAACTCCATTTCAATGTAATCTATTTTATTCAACATCAAAAAAGAAACAGAAGTATTTTTCATTCATTTGTGTATGTTTTGGTTCACTTTATCAATTGCTTGTCTATTTGATTTACAAATTCATGTTAAACTCTTTTCACATACTTGATCCTGTTTATTGTGTTGTCATCACATTCGAAAGTAAACATGACTATGTGAATAAAGTTTCCTAGATTTATCAGACACAGGGTTTTACTCATATGATAATCTACAACAAGAGTTTACTTGCATTTGGAGAAATGCTAAGTTCTTTCCAGAACATTGGTTAAAGTAAAGCTCAGGTTGGATGCATGGAGTATGCATCGGAAGGGACATATATTGAACTTTGACTTAGATTTAATTAAACTTACCGTAAAATCTATTCAAGTCAATATCGCCAAGTTGATCCTAGATCAAATGTTCTTAATCCTGTTATGAATAGGCTCAATCTTGAAAGGCTATTCGTGTTCTTAGATTTGTTAGTTAAGCCTACTTTTAGGTCAAGGTGATACGTACATTTTGGGAACACGGTAGTGCAATTGAGTGGGAGCGCTAGCATAAACATGGAATCTATAGCTTCTATCTGGTGAATAGTAAGCAAAGGATGATCTCCTTCGAGCTTGACCAAACGAACATAAATGGTGGAGTAATCATTTCACATAAGCTGAAATATCATTTATACGGGGTCAAGTGTTTTAAGGATAAATTACATAGTAGGGTGTTACGGTAATCTAATCCCTTTACAGTGTAGATCATTCATATAGAGGATCATTGATCAAATTAGGCTTATAACAATGGATAACTAATGATGCGTCTATATGGTGGAACATATAGAGCATTCTATATACTGAGAGTGCAATTCTAAGTTCTATGCGTGGATTCAACGAAGAATTAATAAGTTAGTGAATTTTAGTGCTAAATTCTTGATCTACTTATTCGAAGCTCGGTTATATAGACCCATGGTCCCCGCACTAGTTGAGATAATATTGTTTGTAAGACTCATGTAATTGGTTTTGATTAATCAATTATAATTCACAAATTAGACTGTGTCTATTTGTGAAATTTTCACTAAGTAAGGACGAAATAGTAAAGAAAGAGTTAATAGGGGCATATTTGTTAATTATGATACTTTGTATGGTTCAATTAATAAATATCATAAATGACAATATTATTTAATAATTATTTATAGTTATTAAATAATTAGAATTGGCATTTAAATGGTTGAATTAGAAAATTGGCATTTTTGAGAAAATCAGATACAAAAGTGTTAAAATTGTAAAATTGCAAAAAGCAAGGCCCAAATACAATAAGTCATGGCCGGCCACTTTTGTAGGCATTTTAAACTGATATTTTCATTATTTTAATGCCAAATAATTTAAACCTAACCCTAGTGGAATGCTATAAATAGGTAGTGAAGGCTTCAGGAAAATTACACTTCTGAATCAAAAAAACCTGAGCCTTCTCTCTCTTCCTTGGCCGCCACCCTCTCTCTCTCTTCTTCCTTCATATTTCGAACTTACCCTAGTGATTAGAGTAGTGCCCACACACAGCAAGCAATACCTCAATCATAGTGAGGAAGATCGTGAAGAAAGATCATCAGCAAAGGAGTTTCAACATCAAGGATTCAGAGAAAGAGATCCAGGTTCAGATCTTGATAATACTTTGCTAAAAAAAGGATACAAGGGTTAGAGATCTGAACGGAAGGAGTCATTTAATTCCGCTGCACCCAATGTAAGGTTTCTTAAACTTTATACGTGTTTATTTCATCGTTTTAGAAAGTTCATATTTAGGGTGTTAATAAACATACTTGTGAGTAGATCTAAGATCCTGGTAAAATAATTCCAACAACTGGCCTCAGAGCCATGGTAATTGATTTACTTGCAAGAACTTTGGACTTTAAAATGATTGTTTGTTTGTTTTTGGATGGTATCATGTTGTATTGAGTGTTATTTGATGATTGATTGGTATTTGTGAATTTTCGTGAAAATAATTGAATATCTGTTTCTGGAGTTATTTTTATTGGATAGTATGGAAAAAATTAAGCAAGTTACTTTTTTACAAAACTCAATTTCGATTTAATTTGAATTAGTTATGATTTTTTGAAGTTTCGAAAAATATCAGGGTTGAGCAACAGACAGCCTTTTTGTCTGAAAACTTGGGCTCCGAGCTCCCTCGGCCATGCTCCCCACCCTGCGCGCGCGGACAGTATGCAATGCATACTATCCGTACAACTCGCAAATTTTTTGTTTTTCTTCGTTTTTTCATGCTTTTTCATGGAATTAACTTCAGATTTTTTGTGTAGTTCTGTATTTATACTATTACTATTCCTAATTCAATTCTAATTATCATTATGAATTAATTTAATATTTTTTAAATTTAATTCAAGATATTAGTGTAATTTGAATTTAAAAATAGTTAGTATCTATTTTTTTTTTTTGCTTAATAATCTATCTTATTTTTAAATTTGATTATATCTTATCTTATTTTTAAATTTAAGGTCAGATTTTAAATATCTTAAATTAATTTTTTTTAAATGATTTGACCTTATTTAAATTTAAAATAAGATAACTATAATCATGTAATTTTAAAAGGATGTAAGATATTTTGCTAACTTTTAAATTTTGGTATTTTATTTATTTAAATTACATTTAAAATCTGAAAAAGATATTCATTTATCTTTTTTAATTTTTTATTTAATTTTTATTTATAAAATAACATTTACATTTTAAAAGTAGTTAGAAAATTTGAAATGATATTTAGGTTGGTTGAAACCTAATTTTTCAAAATTGTAGGTTTAATTTTAAATTTAATTTTTTTTTAATTTCGAATTTTTTCAATTTTTTTTTAAAAATTTTCGAAAATTATTTTTTATTTAATTAATTATTTTTGAAATTAATTATTTAATTTAAAATTAAATAAATCCTACATCCAACTATCCAGCTAACCTTGTTGCAGGAGTATGTGTTTTAGCTTATGTGTAAGTTTTCAAAACCTATTATTGCTTGATTGCAAATAGCCATGGTTAACTTGTTGACAGATCCAATGATCTGATTTTAACTCATGGCTCCCTTAGTCAAGTTAATAATTTGTAACAGGTATATTTACAATCTTCTTTCATCTGTGTATGACCTAGCAACATGATAGGACCCATCCAAAGTGTGCCTGTGTGAGCCTATGTGTTTAATTTCATTATAGACGCATATAGGTTACTGTTGCTAAATAAAATGTCATAGTTCTTGATAGATTTTATTTAGGCCCATTTAGTTTTTGGGCTTAGTCAATTAATAACAGTTGTTCATTTTAAGGTTAAATTCCTCTCTTTTGGGCCTTGTGTGAGAGTTGGGAGCCATAGTAGTGGGTACAACATATTGAACCCAGCACCCCCTCACATGAACCACCCCAATTGTCAAGGCCCATTTGCCTGATTTGAATAACTGTACTAGGTTAATTACACTAGTTTAACCTAATAAAATTGATTAGCAACATAATTAATTTAATTTATTTTGAAATTAATTTAAGAAAATCATAGTTTAAAGAATTTTATATTCTAAGCTAAACTATATGTATTTTCTTGTATTTAATTAAATATAGAATTATAACCATCTAGATTCTTTCTGAAGCTTAATTTAAATTTTTCATTAAATATTCCTATTTAAGTTGATATTTAGTTATCTACAACTAACCAAGTTAAATCTGAATATCTTTTAAATTTAAAATTTCAAAATTAAGTTGAGGAATTTTAGGCATTGGTTATTAAGATTCTTTAGATATTTTTTAAGTTAATATCTTTTCGAATATTAACTTAAAATAGAATATTTTAGATATTTTTTAGGTTAATATCTTTTCGAATATTAACTTAAAATGGAATATCTTCAAATTAAGTGGTTACAACTTAATTTTAATTTAATTAAATCTGATTTGAAAGATATTTAAGTTGATTTTTTAGATTCTTCTAAAACAACTTAAACAAGATTTTTTTCAAATTTGTTCCATTTATTATTCGAATTTATTTTTTGAATTTAATTAATAATTGAAAATTAATTAAAGTTGATTTTTTTTTAAACCAACTTTGATTTGTAATTTTTCATTATTATATTAAGGAACTTGTTCGATATTTATTTGAATTTATTTTTCAAATTAAATAATAATTGAAAATTAATTGAAGTTGATTTTTTATTTAAATCAACTTTAATTTGTAATTTTTCATTATTATAATATCGAATATTATGATTATACAAAATACATATATATATATTTTAAAATAATGAGCTTTTAATCAAAAGATATTCGATCTCCATTGTTGGTCTTACAATAGTTAAACTTTTTCAATATAACCTCGAGACGCTAGACTTCATCCCCCTATCGATGGTTATTCGTTGAACACTTTTAACACCGTAAGATTTCATTTGATAAGTATTTTGTGAGTTTTCGTCTCTATTTAGACTCTCCCCTACGGTGACTACTTAGAGATAAACTCATAAAACATGAAACAATGGTGGAAGCTCATAAAATGAGAATAACCTTGACTCTCGCCTACCGGGACAACGTTGGATTCTCATTTTGATCGAATAAAAGGTTGCTAAAATGGTTTTATTTTAGATGAGCTGACAACTCTATTCAACTAATGTTATCTTTGACTCTCGCCTACCGGGACACTGTATTTCATTATGTTGGAAACCTTGGAAAATAAACTATGTTAGATTTAGTATTTTTATAACATATGTGATTATTTGTTATTTTCTGAACTTGTGTATGAATTTTGAACCAAAACCTTACTTCTGCTTTATTGATGTGTTGTAGTGTCTATAACCCACTTCCCATTCCACTTCTAGTTAATATCTTAGCAATTGAACTTGAAGTTATAAACTCCTTGTCAGAGTAATACTTCACATATGCTCATGATGGACTTTAAATTCCAGAAAGCAGGTAAGCTAGGAATTGTTCACTCTGAAGAGCAAATAGTTCATAACTCCATAAATTCTACTACTTCAAGCTTAGTTGAGAAGATAAGAGAAGGTAATTCCACTTCTTCAAGTTATACTTCACAACAAAATGAACCAGCAAGAACAACAATTAACAAACGAATAAGCAGTAATGCTTTAGTCTTCGAATCATGTGTGTTAGAGAATGATAAATCCATTTGGATTCTTGATTCTGGGTCTACAAACCATGTAAGTTGTTCATTGCAATTGCTTGAGAATTGGAATTATTTGAAATCCGGAGAGTTGAAACTTAAAGTTGGTAATGGCGAAATGGTTTCGGTTAGAGCTAGAGGAAAAGCCAAACTCAAGTTTCAAAACAGAATTTTGGAATTAGACAATGTCTTATACATTCCAAATTTCAGTAGAAACTTGGTTTCTGTTTCATGCTTACAATTGCAACAATACAAATTAGATTTTTCGAGTTCTTGTTCTACCATTTCTCGAAATGACATTCAGATTTGTGTTGCATCCATGGAACAGGGGCTTTATGTTCTTAGACCAGAAACACCATTTGCCTTACATAACGAACTTTTTAAAGTAGCTAAACCTAGAAACCACAAAAAGCAAAAGATCGTTGATGATAATGAAACATATCTATGGCATTTACGTTTAGGTCATATAGGCTTTGTTAGACTCAATAGGCTAACCAAAGACAGCCCATTGAAAAATGTCGTCTTAGGTAAATTTCCAGTATGCGAGTCCTGCCTGGAAGGAAAAATGACTAAATGTTCTTTCTCTGCAAAGGGAGAGCGTGCCAAACAACCCCTAGGGTTAGTACATTCCGATGTCTGTGGACCTTTGAATGTCAAAGCCCGAGGTGGTTATGAGTACTTTGTCACTTTCATTGACGATTACTCTAGATATGGACATCTTTACCTTATGCATAAGAAATCTGAAACATTCGCAAAGTTTCAGGAATTTCACGCATTGGCTCAAAACCAATTAGGTAAAACATTAAAGATCTTGCGAACTGATAGGGGTGGAGAATATATGGATATGCAGTTCAAAGATCATTTAATTGAACTTGGAATTGAATCCCAATTAACCGCCCCTAGCACTCCACAGCAAAATGGAGTTGCAGAAAGACGGAATCGCACGCTTTTGGAAATGGTTAGGTCCATGCTTAGTTTTTCAACTCTACCTACATCCTTCTGGGGATATGCAATTCAGATGGCAACCGACATTTTAAATGTTGTTCCATCTAAATCAATCCCTAAGACACCTTTAGAACTATGGATTGGTCGTACACCTAGTTTACGCCATTACAGAATCTGGGGGTGCCCTGCTCATGTCTTAAGAAAGAAAGACGGCAAACTTGAGTCACGAACTGAAGTTTGCATGTTTGTCGGTAATTCTAAAGAGACTAGGGGTGGACTATTTTATCGTCGCAAGGATGATAAAGTGTTTGTTTCTACAAATGCAACTTTCCTTGAAGATGACTATATTAAGAATTTCAAATCACAAAGTAAAGTAGTGTTGGAGGAAATGCTTTCAGATATAATTCCTTCCAATGTTCCGTTCTCTTCCACACGTGAACAGGACAATCCCACTCCCTCAGTTGAACCAACTGAGAAATCTACTACTAAAGTTTCTGTTCAGAAGATCACCGCACCTCGTCGTAGTGGGAGGGTTTCAACAAAACCTGCTCGTTATGGCTTGGATGGTGAAATCAATATGGTCGTAGGTGACGGTATTGAAGACGATCCATTAACCTATAAACAGGCAATGGCTAGTCCGCAACGGAAACGATGGTCGGCCGGCATGGATTCAGAAATGGATTCCATGAAAAAGAACAAAGTCTAGGAATATGTAGACGCACCTGACGACTATCATCCGATAGGATGCAAGTTGGTTTACAAGAAAAAAAGAGGAGCTGGAGGCGAAGTCGAAACTTTTAAAGCTAGACTTGTAGCCAAGGGTTATACCCAAAGAGAAGGCGTGGACTATGAGGAAACTTTAGTCCTGTTGCCATGCTCAAATCCATCCGAATTCTTCTCTCCATAGCTGCTGCTTTCGATAATGAAATCTGGCAAATGGATGTCAAGACTGCCTTCCTTAATGGGGTACTTGAAGAAACCATCTATATGGAGCAACCAGAAGGTTATGTTCTTCACAGGCGGGAAAAGAAAGTTTGCAAATTAAACAGGTCTATCTATGGACTTAAGCAAGCTTCTCGCTCATGGAACAAAAGGTTTGATGAAATCATCAAGACCTACGGCTTTCTTCAGAATGAAGATGAACCTTGTGTTTACCAACTCAAGGAAGATCAAGTAGTAGTATTCCTGGTCCTTTATGTTGATGAAATTTTGATTATTGGAAACAATGTCAAGAAAATGACTCACATCAAGGAATGGCTTAACACTCAATTCGATATGAAAGATTTGGGTGAAGCAGCCTACGTTCTTGGTATTCAGATTATTAGAAACCGGAAGAACAGATCTCTTGCTCTCTCTCAAACAACCTACATAGACAAAGTCTTAGAGAGATTCTCCATGAACAACACCAATGGGGCAAACATGCCTTCTAGATATGGTATTCGTCTATCTAAGGAACAGTCTCTGACTGATCCTCAAGAGATAGAGGACATGGCAAAAATTCCCTATGCCTCTGCAGTTGGAAGTCTAATGTATGCAATGTTATGCACTAGACCTGACATCTGTTATGCTGTTGGAATCGTGAGCATGTATCAGTCTAATCCAGGACATGAACATTGGAATGCAGTTAAGTATATTCTGAAATACTCGAAAAGTACAAGGAATCTTGTGTTAGTCTACAAGGGTGGTGCTTTAAATCCCATAGGCTACACTGATTCAGATTTCCAGGCAAGTCTTAAAGACAGGAAATCTACATCTGGGATGGTGTTTACTCTTGGGGGTGGAGCAGTGGTTTGGAGAAGTGCTAAACAAACCGCGATAGCGGACTCAACTATGGAAGCTGAATACATAGCTTCAGCCGAAGCTGCTAAAGAACTTGTCTGGCTAAGAAAGTTCTTCACTAGTATAGGTGTCGTTCCTGGAATGGAAAAGCCTCTGGTCTTACTTTGTGATAACAATGGAGCAATAGCAAACAGTAAAGAATCTCGAAGCCACAAAAGAAGCAAACACATTGAAAGGAAGTATCACATTATCAGAGAATACGTGGCAAGAGGGGATGTACCAGTATAGGTGTCGTTCCTGGAATGGAAAAGCCTCTGGTCTTACTTTGTGATAACAATGGAGCAATAGCAAACAATAAATCTCGAAGCCACAAAAGAAGCAAACACATTGAAAGGAAGTATCACATTATCAGAGAATACGTGGCAAGAGGGGATGTACTAGTTGAGAAAGTTGACACAGAGGACAACCTAGCTGATCCATTTACCAAAGTCCTGGCCGTGACAGCCTTTGAAAAGCACCGTCAGAATTTAGGATTAATTGATATGTACTAATTAGTTTTATATTAGTGCAAGTGGGAGTTTGTTAGGTTTTATGCCCTAAATAAAACTCCATTTCAATGTAATCTATTTTATTCAACATGAAAAAAGAAACAGAAGTATTTTTCATTCATTTGTGTATGTTTTGGTTCACGTTATCAATTGCTTGTCTATTTGATTTATAAATTCATCTTAAACCCTTTTCACATACTTGATCCTATTTATTGTGTTATCATCACATTAGAAAGTAAACATGACTATGTGAATAAAGTTTCCTAGATTTATCAGACACAGGGTTTTACTGATATGATAAACTACAACAAGAGTTTACTTGCATTTGGAGAAATGCTATGTTCTTTCCAGAACATTGGTTAAAGTAAAGCTCAGGTTGGATGCATGGAGTATGCATCGGAAGGGACCGATATTGAACTTTGACTTAGATTTAATTAAACTTACCGTAAAATCTATTCAAGTCAATATCGCCAAGTTGATCCTAGATCAAATGTTCTTAATCCTGTTATGATTAGGCTCAATCTTGAAAGGCTATTCGTGTTCTTTGATTTGTTAGTTAAGCCTACTTTTAGGTCAGGGTGATACGTACATTTTGAGAACACGGTAGTGCAATTGAGTGGGAGCGCTAGCATAAACATGGAATCTATAGCTTCTATCTGGCGAATAGTAAGCAAAGGATGATCTCCTTCGAGCTTGACCAAACGAACATAAATGGTGGAGTACTCATTTCACATAAGCTGAAATATCATTTATACAGGGTCAAGTGTTTTAAGGATAAAATACATAGTAGGGTGTTACGGTAATCTAATCCCTTTACAGTGTAGATCATTCATATAGAGGATCATTGATCAAATTAGGATTATAACAATGGATAACTAATGATGCGTCTATATGGTGGAACATATAGAGCATTCTACATACTGAGAGTGCAATTCTAAGTTCTATGCGTGGATTCAACGAAGAATTAATAAGTTAGTGAATTTTAGTGATAAATTCTTGATCTACTTATTGGAAGCTCGGTTATATAGACCCATGGTCCCCGCACTAGTTGAGATAATATTGTTTGTAAGACTCATGTAATTGGTTTTGATTAATCAATTATAATTCACAAATTAGACTGTGTCTATTTGTGAAATTTTCACTAAGTAAGGACGAAATAGTAAAGAAAGAGTTAATAGGGGCATATTTGTTAATTATGATACTTTGTATGGTTCAATTAATAAATATCATAAATGAAAATATTATTTAATAATTATTTATAGTTATTAAATAGTTAGAATTGGCATTTCAATAGTTGAATTAGAAAATTGGCATTTTTGAGAAAATCAGATACAAAATTGTTAAAATTGCAAAATTGCAAAAAGCAAGGCCCAAATCCAACAAGCCATGGCCGACCACTTTTGTAGGCATTTTAAACTGATATTTTCATTATTTTAATGCCAAATAATTCAAACCTAACCCTAGTGGAATGCAATAAATAGGTAGTGAAGGCTTCAGGAAAATTACACTTCTGAATCAGAAAAACCTGAGCCTTCTCTCTCTTCCTTGGCCGCCACCCTCTCTCTCTCTTCTTCCTTCATATTTCGAACTTACCCTAGTGATTAGAGTAGTGCCCACACATAGCAAGCAATACCTCAATCATCGTGAGGAAGATCGTGAAGAAAGATCATCAGCAAAGGAGTTTCAACATCAAGGATTCAGAGAAAGAGGTCTAGGTTTAGATCTTGATAATACTCTGCTACAGAAAGGATACAAGGGTTAGAGATCTGAACGGAAGGAGTCATTTAATTCCGCTGCACCCAATGTAAGGTTTCTTAAACTTTATACGTGTTTATTTCATCGTTTTAGAAAGTTCATATTTAGGGTGTTAATAAACATACTTGTGAGTAGATCTAAGATCCTAGTAAAATAATTCCAACAATCTCCACCATTTGTCTCTGTTTAGCCAAGCTCGAAGGATATCATCGTTTCACTTCTAAATTCCTATAGAAGTTATAAATTCCATATTTATGTTAGCGCTCTCACTCAATTATACTATCATGTTCCCAAAATGTACGTATCACCCTGACCCAAAAGTATGCTTAACTAGCAAATCAAAGAACATGTATAATACTCTTCAGATCGAACCTAAACATATTAGGATTAAGATCATTTGATCTAGGATCAACGGGTGATATTGAATTGAATAGATATTACGGTAAATTTTAATATATCTAATCAAAGTTAAACATCGGTTCCTTCCGATGTATACTCCATACATCTGATACTGGTAAGCTTTGCCAATGCCCTGGAAAGGACATAACACTTATCCAAGGTGTAAGAATACCTATCGCTGATTATCATGTCAGTCTAAATCCAGTGAACTGACAAATCAGGGAATAAACTTTCGAACATATAATCAAGATTATATTCGACTGTGCTGACAACACTATAATCATTAACAAATTCATATGTTCTGGACTTAAATAGAATTTATACATTATATATATAATCATGAAATAAATCATGTGAACCATGCAACATAAAATGTTATTTCTGATCTTTATTAATAAGTAAATCTGATTATATTGAAATGAGTTTTATTTAGGGCATAAAACCCAACCCAACACGTGCAGCTTTCCTTCTCATTTTTTGAGCTTCATTTCGATTATCTGGAAGTTTCCTAGAGTTGAGGTAGGCTGCTATTGGTGTTATCCAGTTTGGGGAAGTATCGATCATTTCGATCTCTTCTGTGTCAGTGATGCTAGGCTCTTCCAGGAACTTAATAGGAATCAAGTTCGCCTTATCACTTACATTGCTGCTTGCCAATCGAGCTAACGCGTCTGCAGTTGCATTTTATTCCCTTGGAATTTGTCTGAGACCGTAGCTTTTGAATTGTGCGAGCAGATCATGTATTTTGCTCAAATATGCTATCATCTTTTCTCCCCGAGCTTCGTATTCTCCAGATACATGATTTACCACCAGCTGTGAATCACTGAAGATTTCAATGTGTTCGGGTTTCATCTCTCGGGCTAGCTTTAGCCCGGCAATTAGAGCTTCATACTCGGGTTCATTGTTAGATGCTTTAAATCCAAACTTGACTGTAGCGTGCATGTGTTGCCTCCAAGTGTGACAAGGGCAATTCCTGCACTAGATAACTGATCTGTAGCTCACCCATCTACATGTAGTTTCCAGGTCGGCTTACCTTCACTATTCTCCAGATACATGATTTACCACCAGCTGTGAATCACTGAAAATTTTAATGTGTTCGGCTTTCATCTCTCGGGCTAGCTTTAGCCCGGCAATTAGAGCTTCATACTCGGGTTCATTGTTAGCTGCTTTAAATCCAAACTTGACTACAACGTGCATGTGTTGCCTCCAGGTGTGACAAGGGCAATTCCTGCACTAGATAACTGATCTGTAGCTGACCCATCTACATGTAGTTTCCCGGTCGGCTTACCTTCACTGTTACTTGGCTGAGGTGTTTGTACTGGCTCGGAGTTGCTTTCTGGTATGCTTTCTTTTTTGCCCGTGCATTCTACCACAAAGTTTTCTAAGGCTTGGCATTTGATTGCTGTTCGGGGTCGGAAAGTGATTTCATACTGGCCCAACTCTACTGCCCACTTGAGTAGCCGTCCAGAAGCATCTGCTTTTGCAATATTTGGCGTAATGGCTGGTCGGTGTATACCCGAACAGGATGAGCTTGGAAATAAGGCCTTAACTTTCTTGTTGCTAGAATAAGGCAGTATGTAAGCTTTTCTATTAATGGATACCGGCCCTCGGCCTTAATAAGTCTTTTACTGATGTAATAGAATGGGTGTTGTACGCTGTTCTCCTCTCTAATTAGCACGGCGCTTACGGCATGTTCCGTGACAGCTAAGTATATTCCAAGTTCTTCATCGTCTAGAGGTTTTGAGAGTACGGGAGGTTTTGTGAGTTGTGATTTTAGCTCTTGGAAAGCTTTTTCACATTCCTCTGTCCACTCAAACTACTTGTTTCCTCATAAGATGTTGAAGAATGGGACACACTTATCTGTAATTTTGAAACAAATCTACTGAGCGCGGCGATCCGACAAGTCAAGCTTTGCACTTCTTTTGTTTTTGTTAGCGAGTTCATATCCAGGAGGGCTTGAGTCATCTCCGGATTAACTTCAATTCCTCGGGCATTGACGATGAAGCCTAGAAACTTTCCCGAGCTGACTCCAAAGGAACACTTTAAGGGATTTAGTTTCATATTGTATTTTTTGAGGATTTTGAAGCATTCGTCCAGGTCATCTATGTGCCCACCAACCTTTGTGAATTTGACGAGCATATCATCCACGTACACTTCCATATTTCGTCCGATCTGGTCTTTAAACATTTTGTTTACCAATCTTTGGTATGTAGCTCCAGTGTTTTTGAGAGCAGACGACATTACTTTGTAGCAATATAGACCCATATCTGTTTGAAAACTTGTATGTTCTTTGTCTGGTGGATGAATTTTGATTTGATTGTAGCCTGAGTAAGCATCCATGAAGCTTAATATTTCATGCCCTGCTATTGCATCTACGAGCTGATCGATCATTGGTAGTGGAAAATAGTCTTTGGGGCATGCTTTGTTGAGGTCTGTTAAGTCAATACAGACTCGCCATTTCTTGTTCGGCTTGGGTACCAATACGGGATTTGTGACCGAAGCTGGGTAGAAAGCTTCAATTATAAAATTGATGTTGCGCAGCTTTTCTACTTCTTCCTTTAGGGCTACTACTCGTTCTTTGTCCAGTAACCTTCGTTTTTGTTGGACTGGCCGAAAATTGTGATCAATATTCAGGATGTGCGAAATAATAGAAGGATCAATCCCAACCATATCCGCATGTGACCAGGAAAAAACGTCTAGGTTTGCTCTTAGAAATTTTATCAATTTTGATTTTACTTCAAGCAACAAACCCTTTCCGATCTTTAGCTTTCTGGTCGGGAAATCTAGATCAATCTCGATCTCTTCTAACTCTTCCACAGGTCAAACATTGCTGCTTGGGTCCCCAAGTTGAGGATCCACATCTTCATCCCCGCCTTGGGAAATTCCCTATTTGGGAATGCTTTTCCCCTTGCCTTTGCACTGCAAGGTTATAACATTCCCGCGCAGACTGCTGGTTTCCTCTCAGACACCCTACTCCATTCTTTGCTGGAAACTTCAGGCATGAGTGCAATATTGATGTGACAACTTTCAAGTCATACAAGGCTGGCCGACCTAGCATTACGTTAAAAGCTGAAGGGACATCTAATACCAGGAACTGTGCCATGATAGTCATGCTCGTCGAAGCTTGTCCAACAGTGAGGGGTAGATGAATTTGTCCTAGAGCTGCAACTCCTTGATCGGAGAAACCATAGACAGGCTGGAGGCATGGGGTTAGATCCTTGAGTTGGAGTCCCATCTTCTCATAAGTAGTTTTGAACAAGATATTGGAAGAGGCTCCATTATCTATCATGGTTCTGGCTACCATTTTGTTTGCTATCTGGACTTCCACGACCAGCGGGTCGTTGTGCGAAAATTTAATTTTGACAGCGTCTTCATCGTTGAAGGTTATGGTCAGTTCTCCTGCTCGTGGAACTTTGGGCTTCCTTTCTTCCACGGCCAGGATAACTTCTTCTTGTTCATGGTGCGCTGTTTGGGCATACCTCTCCTGAGCTTTGCCCGAATCTCCAGCAATATGCGGGCCTCTGATGATGACTTGCAGATGCCCATCTACCGGTGGAGGTAGTAACTCTTGGTTATTGTCATTCCTTTGACCCTGATCGGTCTTGACATACTTCTGCAAGTGTGGGTTGTTTTTCTTTATTAGGAATTCAATATCCCGCTTCAGGTTTTAGCATTCATTAGTGTCATGGCCATAGTCGATGTGGAACCGACAAAAATTTTTCATGTCCCTCTTGCGGGCATCTTTCTTCATGGGCTCGGGATTCTTATATGGGGCCAGCAACTGAGTTTCCATGTAAATACTTTATGCCCCTTCAGTCAAGATAGTGAACGCAGTGTAATTTTTCATGTCCCTCTTGCGGGCATCTTTCTTCATGGGCTCGGGATTCTTATATGGGAGCCTGTTCAGATTTTTCGGTGAACTTTCCCTTCTTTCTATTTCCTTGCATGTGATTGTTGTTGGAACACTTACCACTTGAGCTTGAATTATTTGGGTAATGGGTAAGTTGGGCGGATGTTCTAGTAGAAGGAGCCTTTGGCTTGCCAGGCTTTTGCTCACATTCCACTCGTTGAATGGCTTCTTCGAGCTTGGTGAAGCCTTCAACACGGTCGAGGAAATCACTCATTGAGTCTAATGGCCCGTTCTTCCTTATATCCTTCCAAAGTTCACCGAGGACTTTGATGCCCTCCAGTATCGCGGATAACTTTCCATCTTCAGTTACCTGTGAAACTTTGGTCACCTCCGTCATGAATCTATTGATGTATGACCGGAGAGGCTCGCCTGGTTGTTGCTTAACTTTGACCAAGTCTCCTAGATGCAATGGGAGGTTGCATGAGGAGGAGAATTGCGCATGGAACTTTGAAGAGAAGGCTTACCATGAAATAAACTTTCGAGGGGCCAACTTGAAATACCATTGCTGAGTGGCTTCCGACAGAGTAACAGGAAAAATTCTGCAACATACATCCCCTCGTACTCCTTGCAAATCCATTTGCATTTTGAAATACTTGAGGTGGGAGAGAGGATCTTCTCTCCCTGTGTAAATCTTCCATGTTGGCATTTTAAACTTGTGGGGCAGCGCCAGGAGATTGATCTCGGGAGAGATAGGTGTGTCGCGTGCTCGGTCTAACTCAAGGTCATTGTTTATCTATCCAGCCATGCCATGGAACATATTTTTCAGCTCGTCTAGCTGTGCCTGTACGGCTGGGCTAACTTGCTCAGCATTCTGGTTAATTTGAATCACGTCTGCATCTTTTTGAGCGGGAATTTGAGCACGGGCTCCGGGCTGAACGATCGTCGTGACATTTTGATCGTCTACTCCTCTCCTTCTGTTTAGATCATTCCTTAGGTCATGAGTCGCCCCCAACCTTTTGGATGCTGAAGCGCCTGGCTGCCTTCGCGATTGATTTGCTTGGTTGACGGGTGGGATGGCACCATTGATCTGGTTGGAACCATCAGGTATGACCTCTCCAGATGAATTACTAGACAATGTCTACCCGCCTATCGCTTAGCCCACAAGCGGAACTGGTGACCGAGGATTGGGCGGCTGACCATTTGCAGTCTGGGAAGTGTTCATCGTTGGATCTTCGTCCATCTCACCTAGTGGAACGACATTCGGAGGTTGCTGACCTACAGTTTGGTAGGCTTTTCGTATCAGCACGGTAGTTTGTCGACTACTATTTTCAATCTCTGTATGATGAGCCCTTAATACCTCCATCTCTCTGTTTCTCCACTCAGCAAACATATGCCTTTGTTCTTCGAACTCGAGATTTACGGCAGCGCGGAGTTCTTCCTAATCATGATGTAGGGTATTGTTATGACCCTGCATGAGTCCAAGAGCGTCACGGACATTTTGTAACTCAGTAGCATCTCCAATGGTTGTTTGAACGTTGGTGCGGGGCGGAACGACTGTGTTATGAATGCCCTGGTTGGGTGCAGAACTGTTATTCCCAGTCTCTTGCACACCAGGTGCGATTTCATCTATAGCAGTCGTTAAATTGTGACCGACGTTTGCCCGCTGTCTAGGATTAATAGCTGGAGGAACCCTTTTGTTTCCTGGGTTCTGCGACGTAGGATCCACCGTCTGTGAATTGGCTGGATCCCCTTGACCCCTACGAGTCTGCACCACCATTGTATTTGTTGAAGAGCGATTCTTGATCCTTCTCTCAATGAAAGCACCAAAATGTTGACCTCGCTTTTAGCCAATGACAATGAGTCTTATTTAGTAAGTGATAAGTGATTTATAGAAATCGATATATAGTAAAACAAATATAAAGACGCAAGTATTTTATAGAGGTTTAGCCCCGAGCAGTTCGGTAATAGCCTAATCCTTGTTATTTGTATTGACTCAAGAACAAGGAGAAAGATTCCTTTCACTACTACAAAAACACCCTTTAGAGGCGGTTTTTAAGCCCTTTAGGCGTCGGTTTTCGCGAAATTCGCTACCGACGCCTATCAGGGCGACGCTAAAGGGTTTATTTGAACTGACGCCATATATACCCCTATGGCGTCGGTTATTAGCTAGGAACCGACGCCATAGGGGTATATATGGCGTCGGTTCCTAGCCCATAACCGACGCCATATGTGGCGTAGGAACCGACGCCAAAACTCCTCAGATTTCAGTTTTTTTCATTTTTTTTTAATTTAATTATATTATTTTAATTTTATATTTATTAATTTATATATTATTTAATTTAATTTAAATTACATATTTATTTAAATTTTAAATTACATATTTATTTAATTTAATTATATATTAATTACATTTTAAATTAAATAGTAATTAAATTTGGGTAAAAACATAATTTGATTTCATAAAAATAATTAAATATTACACATACATGTAAAATTAGTTAAAAATATTAATAAGTTAATAAATCTAATTACAAGTTAATCTATAAAAATTACATAATGAAGAAAAATTCTTCGACCTTTGAACCTCAATCGTCACCGTGAATCACCGCCATCAATTGTTCGATCCACTTTCGCTGTAGTGGTAAAATTTCTGTTTTTGGATCGTATTGCTTCTTACCCCCAAACTGTTAAAAAAATTAAAACTTTATATTAGTTTATGTATATGTATATTATATATTTGTTATTATAAAATTTATATACTATGATCAATAATTAAAACTTACAGCTTTTTGATCTTCTATGTAACGGTTGGGGTTGGCACGTGCGACGATGTCAGTGATATATTTCAAAACATAAAAACCGCATTCTTGGCTTTTAGGTTGTCTTGGACAGTTTGCTTGTGAAATTCCTTGCCACGGGCCAAGATACTGATGTGCGTCCCCTATATACATGAATGCCCTGTTTCGGAAAATTATATTAGCATTTCAATTCGTTAGTTAATTTAAATTCGTTACATAAGAAGTCATTAAATAATTACCTTCCGATCATTTGTTCTATTTCTTCGGGAATTGGGCGGCCTTTTAGAGGGTTTAAATGGATAATTTTCTTTGGCGCAACCACCACTAGCGTCCAATGCATCCTAGAAAATTATATTGGAATATAAGTAAGATAGTATAAAAATAATTTGAAGACATAATATAGAAATGAACAATTAGCACTAAAGAATTTAATAAAGTTTACCCGATATTCCAAGGAATAAAGAACATTTGGTGGTTCTTTGTTCATTAATGATAACCAATTAGCCAATCGTCTTGCCGCATCGTCAAAAGACCGACTCGTTCTTCATCGGCGATCCCATGCACCGTGAGAAGCTGCGGGTCGTAAAACTTGAAAATTTTTCTCGTACCGTTGATGCTCTCCCATATGTGCCCGCCAAAAAAAAGTGTTAGTGCCTTATTATAATTTAACTATACTTTGATATAAGGTTAATTAGATTAAAGAAGAGTATACATCATTCCGAAACGGCATTCCACAGTTGCCGATGTAGTCACACGTAGCAACTCGTCGCAAATCCTCTCCGAGATAAAATGATGCGGGTACGCGGTGCAATGAATCCTCGGGGACAGAAATTGTGATTATATCACGTTTATCTTTGAGCCTTAGGAATTCATGAATCATCCATTTTAGCGAATTAGGGATCAACGCCATCTTCTCTTCCGTGAACAACTCATCTTCCCGTGCACCACGGCTTTGTGGAGAAAGCATCGGAGCTTTCCCCTTTGACGCATCACGTCTTGAGGGCGGTTGAGCGAGTGGACCCTACACAAAACAACATAATATATATATATATATATATATATCAAATTTTATCTAAATTCTACCGAAATTTCGGCGGCATAACGGTTGTAATTGAATGATCCCAAAAATTTTGAACATGGCCGTATAACGACAAATAACACATATATAACGATAGTTTGTTCATCCATCCCACCGCAAAGCACATATATTCGCAGAACCTACTTCACTACGGATGAATATTGAAGATATTCAAACTCCACTAATCATTAATAATTAATTTCAGGTTGAGAAGTTACCTCGGTTGTTAAAATTAAGTGTTTAGGCCAAGGAAGGAACATCTGGTACACGTCCCTAACATATCTGAACTCTTCAATTGGGACTAGGATTTCAGCGTCCTCTTGCAGGATTTCCGAAACCATGATCCGAGCATGTGAATCATCGTAATCCCGGGCGGTGAACTTTGATCTTACCCACATGCTCGTACAAATACCCTCGGGCCACAATATTGTCGATGTTGTCGAGCGAGAGATGTACTTGCCGATTAAGGGCCGCATGGTCATCAAAATTGTATAGGATACCTTGGTCGTTGAGGGAAATGAACTCTTCAAAGATAATTTTGTGGTTGTACCTCATCCTGAGGAGCGTATGGTTGTGGAACATACGCCTCACCAGCCACCTCTCCTTCTTCTTCTTGTTCGGCAGCGTTCCTCTGTTGCTTAAGGGATTGGACTTCAACTTTTAATTGTTCAATCTCCTTCGCTTGCCGAGCCACAACATCAGACACTTCCCTTTTCTTCTGCCGAGCAGTTGAGATGCCCCGGTCGGGAACCTACAAATCATAAAATGCAAATTAGCAACGATTTCATTTGTGTAACTAAATAAATAACATTTGAAGTAATAGCATACCCGGCAGCCACGACACGTCCGGGATGCTGCGGTGTCCCGAGCGCCCGCGTGAGGATATCGTTTTGGCCCCGGACTCCGAATTTGTCCCCGACTAAGCTTCTCCTCTAATTGAGCCTAATGCACGCATATATTCAAGCAATTAGTATATGAATTATATACACTAACTCATGAGTAGAACTCAATTAAGGATTAATATATACTTACTATCTTCTCGGCAATTTCCTTGTCGTAATCAGTGACAAGTTTTCTACTCTTGGTGCGAGATTTAATCCACACACGGTGGCGGGGAGGATCCGCAACTTCGAGGTCCTTTTTCTACATAACGTTATAACAATGAAATGAGTACCAATTAAATTGTATAGCACATTATAGCACATTAAATTTTTAGTATTACTTACCACAGGCTTCCCGTACGTTCACCATCCCACTCCGACCACTTCGATGTCCGGATTGAATTTTGAGGAACGTTCACGTTGCACCTTACTCAATTCCTACAATGCCAAAAAATACATTAGATACATGTACTTGTATTTAAGAGTTTATCTTAGTGTTAATATAATTAGCGTACCGAAATTCGGGAGTTAGTCTACTTTCAACAAATTTGCACCAATCGAGGCGTCGATCTCCGGGTGCTTTTCGGGGACTTGTGCCGGTCGTCCCGCATCATTCTCTTTCAACGCGGGCATTATGATGTCTTTTGTCATCCTATTCTTAAAGTCTTTCATTAACTTCCCAGCTAGGATGAGACAATCATGTTTGAAGGTGTCCGGCACAATGAACCCCGTCTATTTTGAAGGAAAACAAACACGGTTAGAGTCAACATTTGGAGTAATAGAAAAACAAATCAAAATTCTAACAAATAATAGCTTACCTGAATGTCTTTTCAAACTTTATTTTTCAGAGTCTGGTTGACTTCTTTCCAATTTTTATAAGCCAACCCTATTGTCCGCCGACATCCGACTCCCGCAGTGGATACGAGCTTCGCGTAGCTTTTTCCACAGTATTGACCTTTATCATTAACTTCGAGGGCCACTCTTTTGCCCTGATCCATTAGTTTGGATATTTCATTCATTTGCGTCGGCCCTCGTGTAGGTATTGTGGTTGGACACTCATTTTCTGCTCCCGAATCAGATCCTGATTCTGAGTTCGCCATGTCTACACCATTAACAAACAAACTTCAAAGTTAGCTACATATATAACAAGTAGTGTATATGAAATATTAAAAGCATAAACAAATTGTTAAGTATTCAGGACCATTCACAACCACAATATAAAGTAAGCTATATATCAAGTTACCAATTAGACACGTTTTCTTTTCTTTTTTTGTTTATGTTTGCCTGAATCACAATTGACCCATATTCCCTCATTGATATCGTTTCTAATGTATTCAGCGTCGTCTTCCTCAATGTTACGATCAATTCCCATGAGTTGCTCATGAATTGGTTGTCCAACAATGAAGTCATCGTAACATAAGTCAGCATTCTCCTCATCCTCTTCAGTCTCTAAGAACCTCCTCTCTGGTGTCGATAAAACAATAGACCATTTATCATTAGCCGGATCAGAAATGTAAAAAACTTGAGCTGCTTGGCTAGCCATGATGAATGGATCATTCTTGCTTCCTCTCTTACTTAAATCAACCAAAGTAAAACCGAGCTCGTCAGTTTTCACTCCAACGTTGTTGTCAACCCAAGAACACTTAAAAAGTGGAATTCGGAACGCAAAATAATTGAGCTCCCATATTTCTTCAATGACCCCGTAATACGTCATAGTACCTAAAACAGGGTTTCTATCTTTTGCACTTGCAAAGTGCATAGTTTCTACGACGATACGTATACCACTATTTTGAACCTCTCGAGCATCATCTCTTGACTTTGTATGAAAACGTTTACCCCTTACAATGTACGCTTCATGCTTTGCAACCGCAAAAGTTGGTCCAAGGGCAATACGACTCAACACATCAGATACTCCATGATTCGGTTCGTTCAACTTTGCTATAATGGTATTCCTTAACGACCCAATGAAAGTTTGACGATGTTGGTCTGCAACCCATTTTTGTTTATTTTTTTTGATTTCTTGGAACCATTGATTGTAACAGCTCCATATGGTCACTGTAAAATAAGTAAGATAAATCAAGTTATTGTTCATCGTGACTTAAGTAATGTTAATCAAACAAAAGGTACTTACGTTATATATGGTTGAACCTCTGCGTTATTGTTCATCACGACTAATTGAGCTTGATCTAGTTCAAGCTTGGACACTGTCACCATTGTCCCTTTGCCCCTTAATCCTCTATCAACATCATCTGGGTCAGTTCTTGGTTTGCTAATTCCTATTGCCTCAACTCCAGCCATGTACTCTGAACAAAATTCCACAGCCTCTTCAGATATGTAGCACTCAACCATACATGCTTCTGGCCGATAGTGGTTACGCACATAACTTTTAAGTACCTTCATATTTCTTTCAAATGGATACATCCATCTCGCCCACACCGGCCCACACAGCCTTGCTTCTCTCACTAGATGAACCATTAAATGGATCATGATGTCGAAAAAAGATGGCGGAAAAAACTTTTCCAGGTTGCACAATGTTTTGACTACATGTTCATGTAATGCATCTAACTTATCCAATTCTAATTCCTTCCCGCACAGCCTATTAAAGAAAATGCAAACATGTGTCAAACACTCTCGAACATTTTTTGGCAAGACTGATCTAATGGCAATTGGAAGTAGATGTTGCATTAACGCATGACAATCATGTGATTTCAGACCCATTAGTTTCAATTCAGTCTCATTCACCAAGTTTTTGATGTTAGACGAGTAACCATCGGGTACTTTCATATTTGCAAGTGATTTGCAACCGTTTGTTTCTCTTTTTTGGATAAAGTGAAACAAGCAGGAGGCAAATATAAACGTTCACCTTTCTTCTCAGGTGCCAGAGATTGTCGTATACCCATTTCAACGAGATCTAAACGACTATTTAGACCGTCCTTAGTTTTGCCGGGAATATCAAGTAAGGTACCAATAATACTCTCACACACATTTTTTTCAATATGCATGACATCCAAACAATGTCGAACTAGTAGACTTTTCCAATATGGAAGACGAAAGAAGATTGACTTTCTTTGAAAACAACCATTAGTTTTTTTATTTTTTTGCGTCTTTCCATACTTAAAATCTACAAGTTGAACTTGTTGGAGAATTTGTTCCCCAGACAGTGGCAAAGGAGCCATATCACCCTCTTCAGTACCATCGAATGCTTTCTTCTTCCGTCTATCAGGATGATTTGCGAGCAAGTACCGTACGTGACCCATATAACACATCTTGTGTCCATTTGCCAAGCGACGAGCCGATGTGTTAGTGCAACAAATCGGACAACCTTCGTAACCTTTTGTGCTTAAGCCTGATAAATTACTATAAGCAGGGAAATCACTGACAGTCCACAACAACACAGCTTTCAGATTAAAAAATTCTTTTTTAAAACCATCATAGACATGAACCCCGTTCTCATACAATTCTATTAAATCGTCAATCAATGGTTCCAAATATACATCGATATTATGTCCGGGTTGTTGCGGGCACGATATCATTAAAGAAAGCATGTTAAATTTCCTCTTCATCACTAACCGGGGAGGAAGATTGTACATAACTAGGAAGACGGGCCATGAACTATGACGACTACTTAGAGATCTATGTGGATTTACTCCATCCGCGTACGTACCGAGACGAATGTGTCTTGGTTGATTTGAATTCGGGGGTTTATGTAGTTCACTTTTTTCCAAGCTTGGGAATGCAGGATGTCTAAGTTTTCCATCTTTCACTCTCTTGGTCTCATGCCAAATCAAATTTTCAGAATGTTCTGCACTACAATATAATCGTTTCAGTCGCGGAATCAAAGGCATGTACCACATCACTTTTTGGGGGATAAGTTTCCTATTCTCCTTACTCTTGTTTACTTTATGGCGGGATAAACCGCAAGTCGGGCAATAATTCATGTCTGCATATTCCTTACGATATAAAATGCAATCGTTCGGACATGCATGAATTTTTTCATACTTCAATCCTATAGAATTTAACGTTTTTTTCACTTCATAAGTAGATTCCGAAAGCGGTTGGCAAATGGTAAGATATCTTTAAAAGCGGCTAAAAATTGAGTAAAACATTTATCGCTCACTCCATTTTCTCGCTTTTATGTTGTAAAACTTTACCATTGTTGGTAATCTTAGTTTTTTACAACCATCGAACGAGGTTTATCGGCATCACTAAGAAAATTATCGAATTTCTCAGGATCATTAAGAAATTCCTCCTGTGCTTCGTTAAGCAAGTCCAATGGATAATCATCCAAATCATTACCCTCGATATCATCTACCCCCCGCTTTCCTAATGGATATGGATCATTAGGTAAATGTTCGCCATGGTAATACCAATTAGTATAACTTCTATTGAAACCTCGTAAATACACATGGTCCTTAATCATTGTAATATTCCCTTTAGATACATTACAACAATCTACACACGGACAATGAATACGATCGTGATTTGTAGAATTCTTTAAGGCAAACTCTAAAAATGCATCGAACCCTACTTGAAATCGCAATGTGTCTCTCTCCTCACGCATCCATGATTTATCCATAACAAAAATCCTATCCAAAAAAATTCAGTATTTAGTAACTACTTATAGCTAGTTACTAATTACACAATGTAACTAACTAAGTTTCTCACAATTTATTCATATTAATTTATAAATTACTTAAATTCTCGTTTTAGATTAGTTCATATTATTAGGTTGTTTTGTTGATTAGAATGTTATTAAAATGTTAAATATTTTTAATAAATAAAATTGAGGGGAAAAATTTTTGGTAAAGCAATAAAGGTATTAACTAATATTTTCCCCTTTTAATTAACTTTTGCTCTTTATTTTCTTTGAAAAATAAAAATCCACATTGAACCTCTCAAATGAAAGAAAAAAAAAATAAAAAAAGAAGGATTTTATATGTTTATTTTGTTAATTTATTTAGTAACTAATTATATCTAGTTACTAATTACAGCATGTAACTAACTAAGTCTCTCACACAATTTATTCATATTAATCTAAAAATTACTCAAATTTTCGTTTTACATTAGTTCATGTTATTAGGTTGTTTAGTTGATTATAATGTTGGTAAAATTAAAAAGTTTTCATAAATGTGAATATTATTATTTTTTATGTGACCTAACTTCTTATTACTATGTTATAATTAACTATATTATGAATGGTTTTAGTAAGATTTATCCTAATTCTACCGAAATTTCGGCAGCATAACGGCTGTAATTGGACGTTCCCAAAAATTTTACAAGTGCCTAAAATAACAAACAAAACAGATAAACAATACAAAATTAATCCACCCATCCGACCGCAGTACATGTATTCGCAGAACCTACTTCACTACGGATGAATATTTAAGATATTCAAACTCAACTAACATGCATTGATAATTAATTATATATTAAGAAAAAGTTAGTAAAAGTATATACCTATAATTGCAAGCCCAAATACGCTACACACAAAATTATGCCGAAACCCTATAATATAAAGAAATACAACGAAATTACAAAATTAATTATTTCATAACTTATAACTAGTTATAAAAAATTGTAACAAGTTACTTAGTTACTAAATTATACATACATATATATAATCAATTATATCTCACACTATTATCTCAAAAAAATAAAATTATATCACACACTAATTCCATTTTAAAATTTTTATTTCTAAACTAATGAAATCCCTCCAATGTCATTTTATTCACAATAAATATATATTGCAAAAAATATATAAAATACAATTACAAAATTTATTTTCATAAAAAATATACACACACACAATATATACACACATTATATAGAAATATTCAATAAAATATACAAATACATATATATACTATACATTGAGGTATAAATTATTACCTAATAACCGCAATCCGACGACCACCGTAAAAAATCCCGACACTATACACATAAAACACAATAATATTACTAATAAAATAAAAAAAAACTCAAATAATAATTTACAAAAACAAAAAATAAAACAATATACATAATACAATAAGAATAGAAGCAATATTTATACCTTAAACGAGGTTGAGATTGAACAATTTCTCAACAAAAATGGGTGGCCGGATTTCACACCCAAAGTTTACTATTTGGGTTCGGATGACACTTTTAGAGGCTAAAAAATCAAAACTTTTTAGGTGTATGTTATTAAGTATCGAAAATGGAGGATTTTAAAAAAAAAATGGGCTGAAATGGTTGAGAAATGGGGGAGATATGGTTGGTCAAAGGGGGTTCGGCGAGGGTTTTTTCTGGGTATTTCTTCTCTCTGGTTTTGCTGGGTTTTGTGTGAAGTGAAGGAGGAAGACGAAGCTGGTGATATATACATAGGCGACCCTATGCCGTCGGTTCCTTCATAGGAACCGACGGCATAGGGTACACGTGTCATGATCTCGTGTACCCTATGCCGTCGGTTCCTATGAAGGAACCGACGGCAAAGGGTAATTCAGAAAAAAAAAATAAAAATTAATTTCCAACCGCCTCTAAATGGTATAATGCAATTTTATACCTACGGTTTTTATCAAAAAACCGCCTCTAAATGTCAATTTCGAACATAGCGGGTATTTTCACACCCTTTAGCTTCCCTTTTTATAAATGGGGTTGAAAAAACTGCCTCTAAAGGCTAACATTGTAGTAGTGTTTTCTTATAGCTCTTACAACAGTGTCTCTGAATAAGAATTCTTAGATAGTATATTTAGGGTAAGGTCTCGACCAAACTGTTTGTTACCCTCTGCCCAGTGAACATGTATCACTATTTATAGGGCTGTAAACTTGGAGAGCAAGTGTTTTCTTTCTCGTTACAATGGATATAAACAGAATAGATCGTGGGATGAATGCTTAGTACAAAGATCGTGGGATTGATGCAGTATACACTGATCATGGGATCATGTGTATGCCATATCCCTGTAATTTGATCCCCGAGTTATTGGGATTTCGTTGATGACTCATAATACGAAAGCTGAATTTGCTAAGTGTTGATTCCTCTGCGCAGATCGCTGATCGATTTGCTTCAAGTATGCCACCGAGGCATCCTGTTAGGGCAATAATCTTGGAGCAGATAGTCGAGGCTGATTCCACGTGTCACCATCGTGTGATGCCACGTCAGAGTGCAAAAATTGGGATAACAACAATAAAAATAATGACTATAATTCTCTTAAGGTTGAGATTTTTTTCTTGAACAAAGACAAAGACAAGACATTATGAACCTTAAGTCAATGCAAAAATTAAGGACCATGAAGAACACAAACATTAAACAGTACAAATCCCTTAGGATTTCCTTAGAGAGATAAATCGAACAGAGTTAAGAGCTATTGTAAAAATATCTTCTATCCGCTTGCTAATTTCAGTATATTATAAGACAAGTGTTTTATTTTCAACAAGCTCTCTAATAACGTGATGACGAATCTATGTGCTTTGTGCGAGACTGTTGGATAGGATTTTTTTGAAATATTGATAGCACTAGTATTATCATAGAAAATAGTTAAAGTTTTCAAATCTAACCCATAATCTGCCACCATTTGTTTCATCCATAACAATTGGGTACAACAACTACTCGCTGCAATATACTCAGCCTTTGCAGTGGATAGAGAGATTAAATTTTGCTTCTTGCTGTGCCATGAAATACAATTGTTTCTAAGATAGGAACTATTGGAAACAATTTTACCGGGATCTAGATTTACTAAGAAGTATGTTTATTAACATCCTAAATATGAATTTCTAAAACAATAAAACTTAAACACATATAAAGTTTGAGAAACCTTACATTGATTGCAGTGGAATATAATGACTCATTCCACTCAGATCTCTCACCCTTATTCCTTTTTGTCGCAGAGTATTATCAAGATCTGAGCTTGATTCTCCTTCAGTTGTTTAGATTCTTCAAAGTCTTACACACTATGATTGAGGACTAACCTGCTATGGGAGGGCATGCACTCAATCACTAAGGCTAAAAATATTTGCATACATTAGACTTCCAACTGGTGAAGCATAAGGAGGATAAGTGGGAAACTATTCCTTAGATAGACAGATACAAGATCTAGAAGGCGTCACTGCCCCTTTAGTATTAGTCATTGAGAATCTCCCCAACACCTTATCAATGTAAGCTACTTGCGAGAGAGAAAGTGATCCGTTCTTCCAGTTTCTGATGATTTGAATACCAAGAACATAAGTTGCTTCACCCAAATCTTTCATTTTAAATTGAGTGTCAAGCCATTCCTTGATGTCAGACATTTTCTTGATATTGTTATCAATGATCAAAATGTCATCAACATAAAGGACCAGGAATACTACCACTTTATAATCCTTGAGTTGGTAAACACAAGGTTCATCATCGTTTTGGTGAAAGTCGTAGGTTTTGATTATTTCCTCAAACCTTTTGTTCCAAGAATGAGAAGCTTGCTTAAGTCCATAAATGGACCTATTGAGTTTGAAAACTTTCTCTTCTTGTCCTGGAAGATGATAACCTTTTGGTTGCTCCACATTGATGGTTTCTTTAAGAATTCCATTAACTAAAGCTGTGTTGACATCGATTTGCCAAATTTCATAATCGAAAGCAAAAGCTATGGAGAGATTCTGATGGATTTGAGCATTGCGACCGGACTAAAAGTATCCTCATAGTCCACACCTTCCCCTTGGGTATTACCCTTTGCGACAAGTCTAGCTTTAAAAGTTTCAAATTCTCCACCAGCACCTCTTTTCTTCTTGTAGACCCACTTGTTGGAAGTTATTTTACCAGGAACTTAGATCTACTCACAAGTATGTTGATTTAACAACCTAAATATGAACTTCTAAAACGATGGAAAATTAAACACATAAAAGTATCAGAAATCTTACATTGGGTGCAGCGGAATATATGTCTCCTCCCACTCAGATCTCTAACCCTTGATTCCTTTCTGTAGCAGAGTATAATCAAGATCTGAGCCCGATAGTCCTTCTTTGTTGTTTCTGAATTCTACACAGCCTTCCTCACTATGATTGAGGTATTACTTGATGTGTGTGGGCACTACTCTAACACTTATAGATTTTGAAACAGTGAAGGAATAGAGAGAGAGAGGGTGGCGGCTCAGAGAGAATTTTCAGAGAGAAAATTCTGTCAGAATAATGTTGTGAATGTGTTTTTGAAAACTGAAGCCTTTGCCTTCTATTTATAGAAGACCACCCAGGGCTATGATTGAATTAATTGACATTTAACATAGAAAAAAATCAAAGAGAAAAGGAAGCTTAAGTGGTCGGCCTAGGCATTGTGGAAACAAGGCTTGCCACTTTTCCAACTTTCCTTTTCCTACATTGATAGTTTCCTGTTAAATCTAATTATTTAATAATCAAAAATAAATGTCAAATCTAATTATTTAATAATTAAAAATAATTATCAAATAATATATTGTCATTTATTTTCTTGATAATAAAACTAATTAAATTTTCCTAATTAATAAATATGCCCTTCAAAATCTCTATTTACTATTTTGCCCTTAATAAGTGATAAATTCTCAAATAGACACAGTCTATCTTGAGAATTATAACTGATTAATTAAAATCAATTAAATGAGCCTTACAAGTAATATTATCTCAACTAGTGGGGGGACCATGGGTCTATATATCCGAGCTTCCAATAAGCAGATCTAGAATTTACTACTTAAATTCACTGACTTATTAGTTCTTCGTTGAATCCACACATAGAACTCAGAATTGCACTCTCAGTATATAGAATGCTCTATATGTTCCACCATATAGACACATCATTAGTTATCCATTGTTATAATCCTAATGTGATCAATGATCCTCTATATGGATGATTTACACTGTAAAGGGACTAAATTACCGTAACACCCTACAATGTATTTTATCCTTAAAACACTTAACCCTGTATAAATGATATTTCAACTAAGTGAAATGAGTACACAATCATTTATCTCGTTTGGTTAAGCTCGAAGGAAATCACCCTTTGCTTACTATTCGCCAGATAGAAGCTATAGATTCCATATTTATGTCAACGCTCCCACTCAATCGTACTACTGTGTTCCCAAAATGTATGTATTGCCCTGACCAAAAATTAGGCTTAACTAACAAATCAAAGAACACGAATAACACTCTCGAGATTGAGCCTAACCATATCAGGATTTCGATCATGTGATCTAGGATCAACTTAGTGATATTGAATTGAATAGATATTTACGGTAAGTTTCATAAATCTATTTCAAAGTTCAATATCGGTCCATTCCAATGAATACTCCATGCATCCAACCTGAGCTTTACTTTGACCTATGTTCTGGAAAGAACATAGCATTTCTCCAAATGTAAGTAAACTCTGTTGTAGATTGTCATATCAGTAAAACCCAGTGTTCTGATAAATCTAGGAATACTTTATTCACATAGTCATGTTTACTTTCCACTGTGTTGACAACACAATAAACATGATCAAGTATGTGAAAGGGGTTTGGATGAATTTATAAATCAAATAGACAAACAATTGATTAAGTGAACTAAAACATACACAAATGAATGAAAAATACTTCTATTACTTTATTGATATTGAATAATCTGGATTACATTGAAATAGAGTTTTATTTAGGGCATAAAACCCAACACAACTTACATCCAATTAGATGATAATCATCAGGTGCATCTATATATTCCCAGGCTTTGTTCTTTTTCAAGGAATCCATTTATGAATCCATGCCCGCTGACCATTGTTTCTATTCCAGACTTGCCATTGCCTGTTTATAGATTAATGGATCGTCATCAATACTGTCACCAACGACCATATTGATTTCACTCTCCAAGCCATAATGGTCTGGTTTTGTGGAAACCCTCCCACTACAACGACAAGTTGTGACCTTCTGAACAGGAACATTAGTTGTAGATTTCTTGGTTGTATCAACTTACATTGGTTCAGCCGAGGGAGTGGGATTATCCTCTACTTGTGTAGAAGAGGATGGAACATTGGTTGGAGTTATTTTTGAAATCATTCCCTCTAACACTACTTTACTTTGCAGCTTGAAGTTCTTAATATAGTCTTCTTCAAGGAATGTGGCATTTGTATAAGCAAACACTTTATTATCCTTGTGACTATAAAATAGTCCACGCCTAGTCTCCTTAGACTTTCTGACAAACATGCAACTTTCAGTTCACACTTCAAGTTTTCCTTCTTTCTTTCTTAAGACATGAGCAAGGCACCCCTAGATTCTATAATAGTATAAACTAGGTATACGACCATTGCATAGTTCTACTGGTGTCTTAGGAACTGCTTTAGAGGTAACAACATTTAAAATGTCATTAGCCTTTTGAATAACATATCCCTAGAAGGACGTTGTTAAATAGCTTAGCATAGACCTAACTATTTCTAAAAGTGTGGATTTTCTTCTCTCTCCAACTCCATTTTGTTGTGGAGTGCCAGGGGTAGTATATTGCGATTCAATTCTAAGTTCAATTAAATGATCTTTGAACTTCATATCCATATACTCTCCACCCCTATCACTTCACAAGATCTTTAATGTTTTACTTAATTGGTTTTGAGCCAAAGCATGAAATTGCTGAAACTTCTCAAACGTTTTAGATTTCTTTTGCATTAGGTAAAGAAAACTATATCTAGTGTAATCGTCAATGAAAGTGACAAAGTACTCATAACCTCCTTTGACTCTTAGATTTAGAGGTCCACAGACATCTAAATTTACTAACCCTAAAGTTTCTTTGGCATGCTATCCCTTTACAGAGAAAGAATGCTTAGTCATTTTTCCTTCTAGGCAAGATTCACAAACTAGTAATTCACCTAAGGTGACATTTTTCAATGGACCACCTTTGGTTAACTTGTGAAGTCTATCATAGCCTATATGACCTATTCGTAAATGCCATAGATACGTTTCATCATTATTATCAATCTCTTTTCTTTTATGGTTTCTAGGTTTAGCTATGTTGAGAAGTTCGTTATTAAGCGCAATTGGTATATTTGTTCTTAAATCATAAAACCCTTGTTTCATGTGAGCAACACATAAATGAATGGCATTAAGAGAAATAGTACAAATAGAACTCAAAAAATTGAATTGATAAAATTGTGTTTGTAAACATGAAACACTAATCAAGTTTATACTAAAATTCAGAATAAACAAAACATTGTCTAAAAGCAAAAATTTATTCTGAAACTTGGACCGATACTAATTCCCCATTCCCAACTTTGAGCTTCAACTCCCCTAGATTTAGGTAATCCCAAGTTCAAGTAGCTACAACAAAGAACAAACATGGTTAGTAGATCTAGAATCAACAATCCAAATGGATTTGTCATTCTCTAAAACACATGATTCAAAAACAAAATCATTACCTTCGTTCCAATAGTTTAGAAGTCTGAGACATCTTTCTTTCGAATGTCCCTTCTCTCCACGATGAGAACATAGAAGAATATGTCTACTCATTTGTTCTTTAATTGTTTCAATTGCCGGTTCAATTTAGATTCTAGCTCTCAAAATTGAACCGGAAGAAGCAACATTGTCAAAGGCATCATCCTCTATTTCTTTAGCTTTCCTTTTTCCCTTATCTACAATTCTGGAGGTGTTGGGTCTTGTGCCCTAAATAAAATCCATTTTCATATAATCAAATTTATTAATTATAAAATATCAGAAATCACTTTAATGTTTCATGGTTCACATGATTTATTTCATGATTATATTTAATGTATAAATTCTATTAAGTCCAGAACATATGTAAATATATACATATATATATTTGTTCATGATTATAGTGTCATCAGCACAGTGGAATATAATCATGATTATATGTTCATAAGTTTAATTCCCATGATATGTCAGTTGACTAGATTTAAACTGACATGATGATTGGCGATAACATATTGTTATACCCAAAATTCAGTAAGCACATCAGAGGAAGACACGTGTCGAGCTGGGTAGAACGAAGAACTCAAACACGCAAACGAAAGTACACTTAGCATGGAACAACTCATTGGAAACATAATTCGCAGAGTATGATTATAACTCGGCTGGCTGAATAGCCTTCTGTGAGACAAAAACATACAAACTGCAAACTTATGTATTAACGAGAAACCATGTGAGTACACGTGTGCATGACGAGGCCTCAACCTCATTGTATGGAAGAGAAACGATAAACGTTAAAAACACTTAGGGTATATTATACGATATACAAACTAAGTGTAGATAGTTTGGCGAGACAAGATAACAAATAGCGAGGAGTTTATTTCGCTAGAGGATGGCATGCATGCGAGGAAGATCATCTCGACACCAGAAAATATAGTTATCAGAGTTAAAACAATATTAGTCTTGGGAAGTCAGATGACAAGCAACTGCTCGCCATTAAAGTTAACTTGGTTCCATTATCAGGGAGACATCCCTATGGGATAAGGTTTACCATATATCTTTAATTACGCGTTCATCTCGGCCCAATAAGCGGGATACTCACAGTTGAGGGAATAATTATTGTAACGATTGTTGTAAACTTTTGTAAATCACTGCCCACTATGTAATTATAAATGGTGGCAGACAAGATCAAGAAGGGGGATGAAAAAAAAACTCATATGAAAGAGGCCCCTAAAAATACTCAAAAATCTAAATAAGATTGAATCGTGGACTACGTAGAATTTTAACTGCAAAACCACGTAAAAACCCTGTGTTCATATTCTTCATTTTAATAGCTTTTATTTTTTTTTTCTGTGTGAGATAAAAATTGTGAGGCTCAATTTTAGTTAACGAAAATCTGCGTTAACAGTTTGGTGCTTTCATTGAGAGCCTTTGTGAAAATGCTCAGAAAAATCCTCCTGATATAAAAGTGATGGATGACACCAAAGATAATAATCCTCAAGAAGGAATCAATCATTGTCCCAGAAAAGAACCATTGAGTCCTCAGGGATCTATTGAGTCATCGCATGAACAAACTGCAAGCCCCAAGAAGACCTAGTATTGGGGCTCCTGGCTTGACGGACCTTGGATAAACAACAATCGGCCACTTCTTAACCAGATTGATGAGGATGGTGCCTACGACCCAACAAGATACATACCAATTGTGGAATTAGAAAATCGCCATCTTAGGCGTCAATTGGAGGAAGTAAACCGGCATAATGCCGAGTTAGAACGTGAAATAGCTACAGTAAAGGCAGCGCAGGAGGATGGTACCCAAAATCAACCTGACCTTGGGAAAAGAGATTCACGAGGCAAAACCTCGTAGCTCGCAGACCAAGGGGCAGTGGACAACCCAGAGATATACTCGAAACTCTCAAAAGAGGCAACCTGCGGGAATTGAGGAAAACCTAGAGACACAACCTGAGATACGTAGAACATCGGATGGAAATCGCCAACCCTCTCTTCAGGCTTAAAAGAAAGAAACTCCCACAAACCCTTATAGGGAGAAAAAGGTGAATCAAACCTTGAGAGGAAGGGCAAGGTCTGACCGCAGTCATGACAAGAGTGATCTACAAGAACATCTGAACTTGAAAAAGCCTGACCTTCGTCAACGACTCGGTCCAAAGCAAAAGGATTCACTCCATTTGCGAATGGATGAGTTGGAGAATAAGTTCAAAAGGCATCAAGTCACGAAACTAAGGAGACAACCGGGGCACGATATTGTTGAAGAACTTGATTCAGAAGCCTCGGGATCAAAGAGAAAAGACAATTCCAAAAGGCTACCCAAGGATAAGAAGCCCAACAAGTATATCCCTTTATGCTGAATATACCGAGCTCAATCAAACTCGGGAAGAAATCTACCTCGGACATGCACAAGAAACCGTTTTTGGTGAGCCAAGACCTATGAAACATGCGAGGCGCAAGAGGGATCCAAATAAGCGGTGTGAATATCATGGTGATATTGGTCATACCACGGAAGAGTGTCGTCAGTTGAAAGATGAGATAAAAGGTCTCATATTGCAAGGACACCTTCAACGATATATAAAGGGGTAGGAAGATGCCTATGATCAGCTCGCTCTGCCCAATAACTCGAGCGACCCAAGATTATAACCCTCCTCCGTGAGAGGAAGGGACACCTTGGTTATCTCGAGAGGGAGCGAGTCACAAGAATACAAGGGGCAGTTACTCTGGTAAATCGATTTTGTAAAAGAATTGTGACATGAGTAGACATCGGCCCACTGTGGTTGCCATATCAAGCTGCCACGTGGAAAGCTAGACGACAACCAGTAGCAGTCAAAGACAAATAACTAAAACAAGGATTACATTACTTGGAACCCCGGTATATGTCAGGGATTGACCTTGGATATTGAAACAATTGTGGGAGTATGTTAGGAATTGACCCTAAACAACAAAACCCGTTTTATCAAAACTAGATGCTTCTGGAAGACTGATAAAATAAGCAATTGAACTGGGGAAGTTCTTTTGAGATTAATGATTGTAAATCACATTACTAATGAAATATTTTGAATTTCAGTTGTGAATAAAATAATCATTTCTTTCAAACAAGTAATTATAAAGCGTAAACCCTTTAAGGTGCGTTTGGAAAGCCACACTGTAATTGGATTTGTGTGTAATTGGAGGTAATTACACAATTTGGCATGTTTGTCTGACCATGTAATTACACTATAATTATGTAATTGGAAGTAATTGAGGGGTTCCAATTACACTCTTCAATTCTCATGGCCCCCATGCGAATTGAATGTAATTACACTGTGTAATTACTAAAAACTTTCCATATTAAGCATTAGCTACTAAAAAATATTGTTTTCCTACGTAATTACTAACTATTTTGTGAAACAAGATATTAGGAATTCATATGTAATTACCACCTTATATCAAAACACACCTTGCATTTTAAAATATAGTGTAATTACTAAACTGTGTAATTACTACCATAGTAATTACCCCACCTAGTAATTACATAGTTACTTCCAAACACACCCTTAAAATTACTTGAGGGGCATATATGTGTGATTCACCGGAATTGATCTGGAAATACATAGTACAATGCAAACCCATCGTTTCAAAAAAATAAATTTTTTTTGAAAACTTTTTAAAAAAGGGCCTCGACGAACACTTTTTGACGGAAGAGGGGTCGAACTGTTATAACTCCCTGACCAAACCTTTTTGACAGAAGAGGGGTCAAATCGTTATAACGCCTTGATCAAACCTTTCTGACGAGAAAGGGATCAAACAACTGTAATTTTTGATTTACAACCTATCTGATGAGAAAGGAAAATCAAAACTTATGATTAGCGCATAAAGCTGAATACTATCGGCTCACGCTAAGGGAAAGTATTAAACGAGCATCCAAATGTCTTAAAAAAATACTTAAACCCAACACGTGGGTAGAAAATTTAACTACTCATGTAAGCAATGAAAATATGTACAAGATGACAAGTTCATTAAAAATATATTTGAATTTGCTTAAAATAAGATCATTTCTGATGATCGCGAGATGGAATCGATGATGGCTCGTAGATTAAGGAACGAGCAGATAAGCTACTCGAATGTAAAGTAGGAAATTAACTACTTAACGTCGGAGGAAAGGACAAGCAATGGAAACCCCTAATAAACTTTATGCATGAGATATTTTATATTGTGAATAAAATGCAAGCAAACACCCGCATATTAAAAGTGCGAGGCATTAAAAAGCAAAGTTGGTCATCCAACATTGCAAATCTGTCTTTGCAAAAAAAAAAAAGGAACGTACTGCTTGGGGCAAACTATTGTCTCGGCCAAAGGGCCATTTTCTATGCTGGGAGACTTGGACAGATCTTCTTCTTCTTCTTCCTCAACCTCGTCATCTTCTTCCTCCATCTTGGTCTTCTCGCAAAGAGCTAAAGTTTCCTCTTCCTGCTCCTCCAAGAAGCAGGTATCCATATTAGGGTTCCAAAGCCAGGCCCGGTATATAGTGTGAAAACCAACCTTATCGCACCTACGGTCTTGACTTCTTTCTCAGCAAGTTTTTTAGCAAGTTTCTTCTCAAACTCATCAGCTTGGGCTTTGATGGTCTTCTCGGCCTCCTCCTTTGCCTTCTTGGCTTCCTCTTTTGCCTTCTCAGTTTCCTTCTTTGCCTTCTCGACTTCCTCCTTTGCTTTCTCGGCTGCTTACTTGAGGCAGGTATTTTCTTGTTGGGAGTCATCCTGGTAACTTAAGAACCTCGCCCTCCAAGTACTCAAGCCGCTCAGAGAGTAATCAGTTGGAAGCAAAAGAAGAGAAAGAAGCCTGGAGAATTGCAAACAGATGGATATGCAAGAGGTGTAAAAAAGAATAATATAATTATAATAACAAAGCCAACGTACCATGAAGTGACAATCCAAGCTCCTCGAAAGCATCTCTTTTGGACTCCTAAGAATGAGAAAATCCCAATCAGGGGGAAGAAGAGTCGAAGTTTATGCCAATAGGCGACTCCATATGCCTGGGCAAATTCAGACCCAGCTTCCCCTGCTGCGACCGATAGGGTCTCGATGGCCTGGCTCGAAGAAGCAGTAGCGGGGGTCGCCTCGGGGTGAGGAGTATTGGCGTTGGGAACAACTGGAGGAGGAACTTGCTTTTAGATCTCGTTGTCCAAACACTCGAGATCGATAGGCTTGGCCAGTGATTTCTTCTTATGGGTGGTGGTTTTCCTTTGTCTCTTGGGAGGAACCACTTCGGCAGCAGTAGGGACTCCAGGGTTGGATGTCCTTTTCTTCCCCTTACGGTCCATGATGTCTTCATAACCCATGTCTGCAAAATAAGACGAGGCGTTAAAATCATTATAAAGGTTGATTAGAAAGGGGAGGATTATAATTTTCCACCTAAGGGATTTACCAAAATCACTAGAAGGCAAGCTATCACTAGATGAAGGGGTAGAAGGACCGTAATATTCACTAAAATCCCTACAGCCTGTAATTTTGAATATATCAAAAGGCTCGATTGGTTCTAAATCCCAGCTCACATCTATGTGACCAGCCCTATCTTCCATAGTACCGTATTTACTCGGCTATACCATAAAATGACTCATGACAGTTAACCTGGATGCGGAATCTAGGATACCGACTGTCAAACTTATGATCAATACGGTCCACGAGAAGAGAATTCCAAATATAAAAATAAATGCGGGAGTCTTTAAAGGTGACTAATGTACTATGTTCAGCTCTAAGTACAGTAGGAGACCAGCCACATTGATTACCTCGGGATGCTCCTTCACCAGATTCCTGATGGGCAATACTTTGAAGGTATTGTGCTTGAGCCAAGCGATCTCAGGCCTGATCCTCGGGCGAAACAATAATCTGTTGCCAACAAGAATACTTAGGAATCTTGTAATCACAAGTATATTCTTTATCAGCGAGAAGGCCCACCAATCACAAATTAACTTCACTCAAAAGGAAGTTGCATGACCGAAGACCGTAGGGAAGAGTTAACAGGCGCCTATGCCTACTAACCATCTCGAGGGTAGGAGTAGGTCTCATCAAAAGAGCTGTTAGAAGAAACAAAACATTAGTCACAAACTTGAAAAAGGAAGACTGATGTAAATAAGTAAGAAGAGAACAATCACTTATGAAGTTTGCAAAACGTGGTTGTGCCGATGGGGGAGAGACCAAACGTCCAAAAAAATTTATTCTTAAAGGAAACTTTATTTGGCAAGTCTACAATAATTTTAGGCTCACTCGAATGAGTACCGAGATAGAAAAAGCCCACTGCAGTGTTCTTCCTCGATGGAACAGCCTTGACTGAGTAAAGATACTCAATCTCTACTTGAGTGGGACACCTCCAATTTAGAATTTTGTACAAAACTTTCAAACTAGCGAGAATCCTGTAGGAGATGGGACTCAGCTGGAATGGGGCAGCTCTGATGTGGTTTATATAGTCTTTGAAGTAGTCCCGAAGACGAAGGGTGGCCCCTGCACTGATATGCTCAAGGCTCCAGGTGTTGGGCTTTGTGCCCTAAATAAAACTCTATTTCAATGTAATCTTTTCTATTCAATTATCAATAAAGATACAAATTTAAATTCATTACATGTTTAATGTGTTACTTGGTTCATGTGATCATTTATTTACTTCATTGATTAATAAATTCATCCAAACCCTCATCACATTGATATTCTTGTTTATTATGTTGTCAACATAGTAGAAAGTAATCAAGATTGTGTGATTAAATGCATTCCTAGATTTATCTATACACAAGGTTTAACTGATATGATAATCTACAACGTAGTTTACTTGCACCTTGGATAGGTGCTATGTCCTTTCCAGGGCATTGGTTAAAGTAAGCTTGGGTTGGATGTATGGAGTATGCATCGGAAGGGACCGATATTGAATTTGGATTAGATATGATAAATTTACCTTAATATCTATTCAATTCAGTATCACTTAGTTGATCTTAGATCAAATGATCTTAATCCTGTCATGGTTAGCTTCGATCTCAAGAGTGTTATTTATGTTCTTTGATTTATTAGTTAAGCCTACCTTTTGGTCCGGGTAATACGTACATTTTGGGAACATGATAGTACAATTGAGTGGGAGCACTAATCATAGATATGAAATCTATAACTTCTATTCGGACATAGAAGTGAAACGATGATTTCCTTCGAGCTTGGTTAAATAGAGATAAATGATAGAGCGCTCATTTTGGTGACTATATTAGTTCACTGAAATATCATTTATAGGTGGCTAAGTGTTTTAAGGATAAAATACATTGAAAGGGTGTAACGAAAATTTTGTCCCTATGAAATGTAAATCATCTATAGAGGATCATTGATTATTGGGATTATAACAATGGATAATTAATAATGTATCTGTATCGTGGAACATATAAAGTATTCTATGTAACTAAAAGTACAATTCCAAGTTCTATAGTCATTCAACGAGGAATTAATAAGTTAGAGAATTTACTTGGTAAATTCTAGATCTGCTTATTGGGAACTTGGTTATATAGGTCGATGGTCCTCATATTAGTTGAGACAAACTGCTTGTAAGACTAAGTTTATTGATTTTAGTTAATCAATTTTAACTCTAAAATTAGAATATGTCTAGTTTATGAATTTTTTACTATTTAATGGCTTGATTGTGAAGAAGTAGGATTTTAGGGTTAATTTATCAATTAAGAGACTTTATGGAGTCTAATTAATAAATATTATAAATGACAATTTTGTTTGATAATTATTTTAATTATTAAATAAATAGTTTTGGCATTTATAGGGTTGAAATTGCAAAAAGTGGTATTTGTAAAAAATAGACAAATGGTTGAGAAAAATGGCAAAAATCTAACTAGTGTTGGGCCCACATCATGGTCGGGCACTAGGTGTACTTGTGCTCCATTTTTTATCATTTTTTTATTCCAAATAATTCAACCCTAACCCTAAGAGAAGTAGTATAAAAGAAAAAGAAAGTCTCATTATCCAACTAATGCTTCAAAGGCAAGAAAATCTAACTTTCTTTCTCTCTAGGTTTTTGAGACTTCTTCTTCTTCTTTTCTTCTCTTAATTTCGAAATCCTTAGTGTTCTTCACATAAACAAAATTCAGCCATTAGTGATTGAGTACATGCCCACATAACAAGTTAGTCCTCAATCATAATATGTAAGATTGTGAAGAATCCAAACAATAAGAAGGAGAATCAAGCTCAGATCTTGGTGATACTCTGTTACAGAAAGGATACAAGGGTTAGAGATCTGAGCGGAAGGAGTCATTTAATTCCGCTGCAACCACTGTAAGGTTTCTCATACCTTTTATTTGTTTATTTTTATCTTTTTAGAAATTTATATTAGGATGTTAAAAACATACTTGTTAGTAAATATAGATCTTGGTAAAATATAGTCCAACAACTGGCCTCAGAGCCATAGTAATTGATTTGCTTTCAAGTAATATGGATTTACAACGATGTATGTGTGATTTGGATGTGATTCATGTTGATCTATGTGTTTATTGATGATTGATTGATGTTTGCGAAATTTTTACATAAAACAATTGGATTTTTGTTCTGGAATTATTTTTATTGGATAGTATGGAAAAAATTAAGCTATTCACTTTTGTACAGAACTCAATTTTGATTTTATTTGAATTAGTTATGATTTTTGAAATTAAAAAAAAAACAAAAATCAGGAGGTGTGACACCTCCTATGCGCGCGCGGATCCCTCTTTTCTCGGATGTGTGTAGCTTCGGACAAGGCTCCTGTCCAAGTTTTCTCGGTCAGAAGGGCAGATCTGTCTGAATTTGGGGCCATGCGCGCGCGGGACACCTTGCTGACAGCCTCCTCGCCGGAGGTTTCTCAGCCAACCCCTCCCCAGGACGCGCACGGATGGTATGCATTTGCATACCATCTGTATGCAATGCATATGTACCAAATCCTTTTTTTTTTTCATTTTTCATTTTTCATTTTTTCATGCTTTTTCATGGAATTAATTTCGAATTTTTTGTGTAGTTTTGCATTTAGATTTTTATTTTTCATATTTCAAATCTAATTATCAGATTTAAATTAATTAATTTTTTTAATTAATTTAAGATATTTGTAGTTTTTGAGCCTTGAAAATAGGTAAAAATCTATTTTTTTTTTTGCTTAGTTGGTTAGCTTATTTTTTAAAATTTGATTATTTTATATTATTTTTAAATTTAAGGTCAGATATTTAATATTTTAAATTATTTAATTAATTTTATAAAATGACCTTATTTGAAATTTAAAATAAGATTATTTTAATCAAGAAATTTTAAATTGTAACAAGATATTTTGCTAACTTTCAAATTTTGTTATTTTATTTAAATTAAATAATAAAATTAGATAAATGATATTTATTTATCATTTTATTTTATTGGATATTTAATTTTATTTTTGAAATAACATTAAATTTGAAAAGTTGTTAGCATTTTTTTTAATAGATATTTAGGTTTGTTGAAAACCTAATTTTTCAAATTTATAGGTTTAATTTTGAAATTAATTATTTAATTTATTTGAATATTTTCGAAAATAATATTTTATTATTTAAAATTTTTGAAAATTAATTAATTATTTAATTAATTTAAATTAAATAAATCATATATCCAACTATTCAATTTGTTGCATTTGTGTATTTTATATTGTTTATTATTAAAACAAGTTTTATATTATTTGATATAAATTTCCATGGTTAACTTGTTCACCGGTCCAATGATCAAATTTTAACCAATGTTTCAATTGTCAATAGGTCAAATAAATAATTTGTAATAGGTAAATTTTGCAATCTTCTTTCATTTGTGTATAAACCTAGTAACATGATAGGATCCATCCAAATCAGTGTGTCTGTGTGAGCCTATATGTTTGCTTTGGGCTTAGATGCAAATGGGAAGCCCATTTAATTTTTGTAATTAAAATGGACGAGGTTGCCAAATAAAATTATCACACTTGATAGATTTTATTTAGGCCCAATTAGTATTGGGCCTATTTAATTAATAACAGTTGTTTAAATTAAGGTTAAATTCCTCTCTTTTGGGCCTTGTGTGAGAGTTAGGGGGCGATTAGTAGTGGGTACGACATACTGAACCCAACCCTCCTTCACATGAACAACCCCAATTAGTAAGGCTCATTTGCCTGATTTGAATAACTGTACTAGGTTAATTAAACTAGTTTAACCTAATAAAATTGATTAGAAACATTATTAATTTTGAAATATATGAAATTAAGTTTTCATCAAATTATTTTGAAATTAATTTAAGAAAAACATACTTAGTTTAATGAAATTCAAATTCCAGATAAACTAGATGTATTTTTCTGTATTTAATTAAATAAAAGAAGCTATAACTAATTAGATTCTTCTGGAAACTTAATTATTTTAATTTTCATAGAAAATATATTCAACTTGAAAATTAGTTTTTTTAACTAATTTTTGATCAACTTAAATTATAATACTTTGAAATTAATAATTAAGTAGAATCTTCTTGAAAATTAGTTATTCAGATATTCTTTAAAATATTTTTAAGTTGAAAATTTGTTAATTTTGGATCAACTTAAATAAGGATATTTTTCAAATTAAGGTGATTAGTTCAAGATACTTAATTTGATATTTAATTAAATTTTGAAAAATTATTTATGTTGAAAATTTTGTTATTTTAGAACAACTTAAATTAGATATTTTTTAGAAATTTATTTTAATATATTTTATATAATTTTGAAATTATATATTTAATTATAAATGGATTTTCAAAATTATTATTTGAAAATTAAATTAAAGTTAAAAATTAAGATCAACTTAAATTAAGTAATTTTCATTAATAAAATATATAGATTAAAATAAATGATTAATTAAAAATACATTATTTTAAATAATGAGCTTTAATCAAAGAGATATTCAATCTCCATTATTGGTCTTATAATGGTTAAATATTTTCAATATAATCTCGAGACGCTACACTTCGTCCCCCTTATGGATGATTATTCGTTGATGGCATTTAACACCGTAAGATCTCATATGATAAGTATTTTGTAAGTTTTCGTTTCTATTAGACTCTCCCCTACGGTGACTACTTAGAGATAAATTTACTGAATATGAAACAATGGTGGAAGGTCATAAAATGAGAATAACCTTGACTCTCGCCTACCGGGACAACGTTGGATTCTCATTTTGATCGAATAAAAGGTTGCTAAAATAGTGTCCATTTTATTAGAGCTGACTACTCTATTCAACTAATGTTATCTTTGACTCTCGACTACCAGGACACTGTATTTCATTTTGTTGGAAACCTTGGAAAATAATAAATATGTTTAGTTTTTGGTATTTTTACAAACATATTTACTTTACTTGTTATTTTCTGAACTTGTGTATCAATTTATTGAACCAATGATTTATTTGTGTTTATTGATATTTGTAGTGTCAAAATGTACAACCCACACCCCAATCCTCATCTAGAATATGCTTTTAGGAATGAACTTCAAAGTGTGAAGATGGCTCCTAGTCAGAGTATCACTTCACACTTGCTCATGATGAACATGAAATTCCAAAAAGCAGTTACGCTGGGAATTGTTTTATCTAGAGAGAAGAAGGTTCATTTTATTCTCAACAGCTTATCACCTGAGTTTAACCAATTTGTTTTAAACAATTGGAACTCGTCTGACATAGACAAGTTGAACGCTGAATTGCGTGCTTATGAACGGATATTATCACTTGCATGGATATCCTTCTCCAGTAAGGCAAATAAGGGTAAAAGGAAAGCTGAAGATATTGAGAATAATTCCTCCAACAATCCTACTACTTCAGGCTCAGTTGAGAAGAATAGAGAAAGTGATTCCACTTCCTTAGAATATCCTTCACAACAGATTGAACCAGCAATAAGAACAATCCAAAAACAGTTAAGCAGTGATTCCAATGCTTTAGGTTTTGAATCATGTGTTTTAGAGAATAACAAATCCATCTGGATTCTTGATTCTGGATCTACAAACCATGTCTGTTGTTCATTGTAATTGCTTGATAACTGGAATTATTTAAAATCTTGAGAGTTGAAACTTAAAGTTGGTAATGGCGAAATGGTATCAGTTAGAGCTAGAGGAAAAGCCAACTAAAGTTTCAGAATAGAATTTTGGATTTAGACAATGTCTTATTTATTCCAAATTTGAGTAGAAACTTGATTTTTGTTTTATGCTTACAATTGCAACAATACAAATTAGATTTTTTGAGTTCTGGTTCTATCATTTCTCGAAATGATATTTAAATTTATGTTGCATCTATGGAACAGGGGCTTTATGTTCTAAGACAAGATGAAGCATTTGCGATTAATAACGAATTGTTTAAAGTAGCTAAACCTAGAAACCACAAAAAGAAAAAGATCAGTAATGAAGACGAAACATATCTATGGCACTTACGTCTTTGTCATATAGGCTATGATAGACTTCACAGCTTAACCAAAGGTGGTCCGTTGAAAAATGTCACCTTATGTGAATTACTAGTTTGTGAATCTTGCCCAGAAGGAAAAATGACAAAATGTTCTTTCTCTGCAAAGGGACAGCATGCCAAGGAACCACTATGCATAGTACATTCAGATCACTCCTATTCAGCTTTCGCCTTTCCTTTACCTACACATGGAAGAAGAACTGTGAGTCGACAAACTCAGTAAGAAATACATATAACATATCATATAATTTCCGACCTGTAAATAGGCGCCCACACACCTACTTACAAGGCTTAACAGATGTGTAAGAACGTTCAATACTAGGGTACAACCACTATACCACATCCACAACGTACCTCACTGTACGAGTGTTGGTAGGTTTGTTTCGTACCCTGAGTACCCCTGAGTGATATACCACACACCTTAGTACTTTCCCGAACTTGTGTTGGTATCACTATACTGTACTCACAAATAATATTCACTATACCAACGCACTCTGTACCATAACCGTACAAGTGTTGGTAGTGCAATTAACAACTTAAGCATGCCTATACACATAACATATACGTACACTCAGATATTCATATGACACATTATATTCAGTTCTTACCTTCTTTCCGAATTCAAGTGTGATGGCCGACCTGAACGGAAATCTTGTGCTAGATGGGTGCCCTAATCACATTTTAAAACGTGGTAAGTTACATGATTAAAACCCTAATCCCGGGAAACCCAAAACCTTAACCCTAGGTTCTGTTATGCTTTCTATATGTTATTCTAACTCTAGAAATGGGGAAACACCCAAGCAAGGCACCGCAAAGACGAAAATTGCGAAAATGAGATGCCCGGGGAACCCTGCCAAAACCGGCTAGCCGGTTTTTGAGACTCTGCAAACCGGCTAGCACCAGAGTTCCCAAAACCTTTCATTCTTTGCTCAATTCTCCACCAATTGCAATGAAACCTTCTAGGGTACCTAATAAGGGTATACACAATATATTCCAGCAAAAAATTCACAAAACAAACCATTGAAACTCAACTTGCCATTAATGATCAAAGCTTTGAACTCAAAGCTTAAACTTGTATAAAACAAACAACACACACTAAAACCAGCTGCTAGGAGTTAAAATCAACTCAAAAGAACACTAAACCTACCCAAACCTAACAGCCACTATATCACAAATTCACTATTTCAAACTAAGTAAAAAGCCTAAAAACTAGAGAAGGGTTCCACTAGGGCTTACCTTAGCTTGATCCTCCCAAGATTTCTTTGCTGAAATCACCAAAAATCAGTAGCCCTTCCCCTTGTTCTTGCTGGTTTCGAAGAGAGAGAGAGAGAGAGAAGAAAGAAAGCTTCTCTCAAATTTGGTATTTTTCCTTTTAATTTCCTCTTTCTCCCTAACTAATTAAAAATTAATTTAACTTATCCTTGGCTGAGAAAAAGGGTGCAAGGTGTCACAAAGTTGGTCAGCCACCAAACACACTACTTAACCAAATGACCAAAATGCCCTTACTCATAAAACTAGGGTATTTCAAAAGCTAGGGGTAAAATGGTCAAAATCCATAACCCCGCTTAATCCCGATATTTTATTTTCTCAAAAATATTTCCCACTAAGAAATAAGGTTCTAAACTTACCCATGTGATCAAATTAGCCATCCATCGCATTTTCCGTTGTCGCCGAGCAAAAATTACAAAAATAACATATTTCACACATAAGTCAAATAATACCCCTAGAGTTTAATAAAATCTCCGGAATTGAGAAATTATAACTCTAATATTTATTTCTAAATATTGGGGTCCACAATTAAATAAATTCATAAATAATTATAAAATAACAGAAATTAGTGCTAATTGCCTTTACGAATCCAAATTACTAAAGCGGTCATTACAATTATGCCCCCGTTAAAAGGATTTCGAGAACGAAATCTAACTTGAATAGCTCTGGATGTTGAGTCCTCATATCCGACTCTAACTCCCAGGTGGCTTCTTCCACCTTACTGTTCCTCCAGAGCAATAGTCTTGTTTCGAAGAACCTTTTCTTTTCTGTCAAGAATCTGTACAGGTTGCTCTTCATAGGATAAGTCTGATTGCTGTTCAAGGGCTTCATAACTCAAGATATGAGTCGGGTCTGACACGTATTTCCTCAACATAGAAATGTGAAATACGTCATGAACAGCTGACAACGCTGGTGGTAAGGATAGTCGATACGCTACCTGCCCGACATTCTCAAGTATCTGAAATGGCCCAATGAACATAGGGCTCAACTTACCCTTCTTCCCGAAACGCCTAATACCCTTCATTGGTGAAACCCGTAGGAAAACATGTTCCCCTGCCTGAAATGTGACATCTATGCGCTTCGGATTTGCATAACTTTTCTGCCTGCTTTGAGAGACAAGCATCCCAGCCTTGATCTTATCAATAGCCTCATTGGTCCTCTGCACTAACTCTTGACCCAAGTACTTCCTTTCTCCTGTTTCGTCCCAATGAATAGGAGAACGATATTTCCTACCATATAACATCTCATAAGGAGCCATCCCTATTGTACTCTGGTAGCTATTGTTGTAGGAGAACTCAATTAAAGGCAAGTACTTACTCCATGAACCCTCAAAGTCGATGACACAGGCTCGCAGTAAGTCTTCCAATATCTGAATTGTTCTTTCTGACTGACCATCATTCTGAGGGTGAAAGGCTATGCTAAACTTTAACTTGGTACCGATAGCCTTCTGAAGACTCACCCAAAACTTCGATGTAAACTTTGTATCCCTATCTGAAACAATAGATTTAGGGGCTCCATGGAGACGAACTATCTCCTTCACATACAATTCAGCGTATTGATCCACTAAATATGTAACTTTCACTGGTAGAAAGTGAGCTGATTTTGTGAATCTGTCCATTATGACCCATACCGAATCATACATTCCTGTAGTTCTTGGCAATCCAGTTACAAAATCCATTGCAATGTCCTCCCACTTCCATTCAGGAAGAACCAAAGGTTGCAGTAACCCTGTCGACCTCTGATGTTCAGCCTTAATTTGGTGGCAGGTTAAACACTTGGACACGTAGTCTACCACATCTCTTTTCATCCCATACCACCAAAAGTAGGGTTTCAAATCCTGGTACATTTTGGTGGTTCCCGGATGCAGTGAATAAGGTGTGGTATGAGCTTCATAAAGTACTTCTTTCTTAAGCTCATCAACGCTAGGAACAAAATCTCGAGCTTTGTATAACAACATTCCACTGTTTGAGACTAAAAAGTCCTTAGGCCGATCAGCCATTACTTCATCTCAAACCTTAACTAGCTCAGGATCTTCTAGTTGAGCTTTTCTGATTCTTTCTAATAGATCAGATTGAAGTGTCAAATTGTGCAATTTCCCAACTACAAACTCAATCCCTGCACTAACCATCTCAGAGGCTAGTTGAGGGGCTATCAGAACCGTGGTGCAAATTTGCCCGGGACCCTTCCTACTCAAAGCATCGGCCACAACATTGGCCTTCCCCGGATGATACAAAATCTCACAATCATAATCTTTTACCAATTCCAGCCATCTTCTTTGGCTCATATTCAAATCCTTCTGGGTGAAAAAGTACTCGAGACTCTTACGGTCAGTATAAATCTCACATTTCTCACCGTAAAGATAATGCCGCCATATCTTTAGAGCAAAAACCACAGCAGCAAGCTCTAGGTCATGAGTTGGGTAGCGCTGCTCATAATCTTTCAGTTGACGAGAGGCATAGGCTATGAGTCTGTCAGCTTGCATCATAACACATCCAAGACCCTGTCTGGACGCATCACAATAAACCACAAATTTCTCCTTATCTGATGGCAAGGCTAACACCGGAGATGTTATGAAACGCTGCTTTAATTCCTGGAAACTTGTTTCACACTTATCTGACCACACAAATCTTTGATTTTTTTAGTCAATTCGGTTAGGGGCATAGAAATTTTAGAGAATCCCTCGACAAAACGTCGATAATACCCTACTAAATCGAGAAAACTTCGAACCTCCATCACAGACTTTGGCCTCGGCCAATTCTTCACTGACTCAACCTTGTTTGGATCTACCATAATCCCATTCTTCCCAACGATGTGACCTAGAAAAGACACCTCAGACAACCAGAATTCGCACTTTTTAAACTTTGCATACAACTTGTGATCTCTAAGTCATTGCAATACCATTCGAAGATGATGCTCGTGCTCCTCTTCTGACTGAGAGTATACAAGAATGTCATCGATAAACACTATGATGCAGTTATTGAGGAAATCCTTGAATACTCTATTCATGAGCCATAAAGGCCGCAGGAGCATTAGTCAATCCGAATGACATTACCAAAAACTCATAGTGCCCATATCTGTAACTACAAGTAGTCTTCGGTATGTCCTCCTCTCGATATCTGAGTTGATGATAACCGGATCGTAAATCAATCTTCGAAAATACTGTCTTTCCTTGAAGTTGATCGAACAAATCATCGATCGTGGGTAACAGGTACTTGTTCTTAATCGTCAGCTTGTTTAGTTCCAGATAATCAATACACATTTTGAGGGTACCATCTTTCTTTTTCACAAATAGAACTGGGGCTCCCCAGGGTGATACACTGGGTCGAATAAACCCAATGTCAAGCATCCCCTTAAGTTGTAACTTAAGCTCCTTGAGTTCTGCTGGAGCCATTATATATGGAGCTTTAGAAACAGGTTTGACTCCAGGTGCTAGATCAGTTACAAAATCAATTTCTCGTTGCGGTGGCAATCCCGGCAACTCCTCAGGAAACACATCGAGAAAGTCTCTTACCACCCTCACCACCTCAGGCCCAAATGTTTCGGGTCTGCTGGAGTCAATCACCATTGCTAGAAATCCTACACAACCACTGTATAGTGAATCTCTAGCCCTTAGTACAGAAATAACTGGGATCCGAGACCCCTGAACTGATCCAACATAAAAAAATGGATCTTCACCTTCTGGCTGAAAAGTCACCATTTTTCGCTTACAATCTATACTAGTCGAATACTTGGACAAAAAATCATTCCCAGTATAATGTCAAACTCAGTTAATTCCAGTTCTATAAGGTCAGCGCTCAACTCTCTATCTTCGATCCTAACTTGCATAGACCTAATGTGCCTATTAGAGATAACCAACTCCCCACTAGGCATTTGGGTTCCAAACCCTCTTTCTAAAATATCACAAGGCCTACCCAAAAGATCAATTATTCTTGTAGCTACATATGAGCGTGTAGCTCCCGAATCAAATAATACTGTAAACAAGGATTTGTTGACGGGAAGTTGACCTGTCACATGCAGCATCAGCTTGAGTGATAGCGAACACTCGAGCAGGAACTGGTTTCACCTCAGCTTTCGGCTCCTCTTTCTTTACCTGAGGGCAATCTTTCTTGAAATGCCCCACCATCCCACACAGGAAGCATGTCTTTCGGTTACACTACCCTGGATGATGTTTCTTCCACCGAGGACACTCAGGGTAAGAGTAACCCTGGCATCCACCTCTGCCTTGGTTCCCACGGAACCGCTTACTTTGTCCTGAGCCACCAGAAGCTGGGGTAACCTTCCTTTTCTGATCAATGGTGGAGTCACCACCATCCCTACCATAAACAAGAGTAGGAAAAGTGGGGGTTCCACCAACACTCGGAGTCACTCGGGGCTCCTGAAGAAATTTCACCGCACCTTCGGCTCTCAAAGCCTTTGCAACCATTTCAGCATATGTAGTTGACTCGGTAGTAGTAATCACCAAATCGTGCCTAATCGTCGCACTCAAACCGACCAAATATTTCTCTTTCTTGCTAAAGTCAGTTGGCACGATTCCCACAGCGAGCTTGGCCAGATGGTCAAACTTAGTAGTATACTCAGTAACCGACATTCCCTCGGTTTGAACCAATTTGGTGAACTCTTTCCGCTTTGCACTACGGATGACTTCATTGTAATATTTGGAGTTAAACAACTCCTTCAATTCTTCCCAGGTCATCACTATGACGTCTTGAGTGAGGGTTATCAACTCCCACCACACGAGAGCGTCGTCCTGAAACTGGAAAGTGGCGCAAGTCACTCGATCATTACCAACCACTCCCATAAAGTTAAGGATACGCTCAATCACCGAGAGCCACTGCTTCGCCTTCATTACATCAGGACCTCCCAAAAACACTAGAGGTGCCTACTTCCGGAACCTTTCGTACAACGGCTCCATACGATTGCCAACAACATGTTGTTTTGCTGGCACCGCTGAGGAGGCACGGCAGGAGGACCCTACTGCCTCAATCTCTGAATCTCTTTATCCTGTTGGCGGGTCAGATCTTGCATTTCCGCAAATCTTTGCTCCCAATCTGGAGGAGCTTGTGGTGGATTTACAGGGCGACCACCCTGAGCTCTCCCACGGCCACGGCCGTGACCACGAGGATTTTGGGGATTTCTCTAACTGCCTCCGGTCTAAACCATGTCACCCTGACTTCTTGTATTTCGCAGGGCGTCCATTTTATAGGACTTAGCCTGCGAATCCATAAGCCAGGCAGGTTAGACAGCGATCAAAATTTAACACGGCTCTTAAGTACTTAAAGATAACACACTTTAAAATAATAATTAAAATCTAATATGCTTCCTAACATACTTTCCCATTCACAATTAATTAAAATACTAAACAAGTACGGGCTTACTGAACCATGAACCGAGCCTTCTCTGATGAAAATTGTACATGTCTTGGCAAGCTTCGGTAGACAACCCTGGCGGCTCTGATACCAAAATTGTAACGCCCTAATGCTAAGGCGCGCTACACTGCTTTTTCAATTACAGTGCAATCTTTGCTAATCAAATAATTTTCTTGAAAAAATTTTCAAATTAAAACTTTTACAATAATTAATAAACTTTATATTATATTAAAATATTTACAAGTGTCGGGATCCCATTTTTAAACTTTTTAAAGTTAATATTCCAAAATACATATATTACACGTCGCACAGCGACTACCGAAATACAATCCCCAAATGTCCCGAGACCGAACACTCCAGGTCGCGCTGCTTTGACATGTACAATCTCACCCTAGCTCATGTTCACTCCTGTTCAGCTTTCGCCTTTCCTTTACCTACACATGGAAGCAGAACTGTGAGTCGACAGACTCAGTAAGATATGCATATAACATATCATATAATTTCCGACCTGTAAAGAGGCGCCCATACACCTACTTACAAGGCTTAACAGATGAGTAAGAACGTTCAATACTAGGGTACAGCCACTATACCACATGCACAACGTTTGGCACTGTACGAGTGTTGGTAGGGTTTGTTTCGTACCCTAAGTACCACTGAGTGATATACCACACACCTTAGTACTTTCCTGAACTTGTGTTGGTATCACTGTACTGTACTCACAAATAATATTCACTATACCAACACACTCTTTACCATAACCGTACAAGTGTTGGTAGTGCAATTAACAACTTAAGCATGCATATACACATAACATACACATACACTCAGATATTCATATCACACATTATATTCAGTTCTTACCTTCTTTCCAAATTCAAGTGTGTTGGCCGACCTGAAAGGAAATCTTGTGCTAGATGGATGCCATAATCACATTTTAAAACTGGGTAAGTTACATGATTAAAACCCTAATCCCGGGAAACCCAAAACCTTAACCCTAGGATCTGTTATGCTTTCTATAGGTTATTCTAACTCTGGAAATGGGGAAACACCCAACCAAGGCACCGTAATGACGAAAATTGAGAAAATGAAATGCCCGAGGAACCCTACCAAAACAGGCTAGCTGGTTTTTGAGTCTCTGCAAACCAGCTAGACGGTTTGCACCAGAGTTCCCAAAACCTTTCATTCTTTGCTCAATTCTCCACCAATTGCAATGAAACCTTCTAGAGTACCTAATAAGGGTATACACAATATATTTCAGCCAGAAAATCATAGAACAAACCATTGAAACTCAACTTGGCATTAATGATGAAAGCTTTGAACTTAAAGCTTAAACTTGCATAAAACCAACAACACACACTAAAACAAGCTGCTAGGAGTTAAAATCAACTCAAAAGAACCCTAAACCTACCTAAACCTACCTAAACCTAACGGCCACTATATCACAAATTCACTATTTCAAACTAACTAAAAAGCTTAAAAACTAGAGAAGGGTTCCACTAGGGCTTACCTTAGCTTGATCCTTCCAAGATTTCTTTGCTGAAATCACCACAAATTAGCAGCCCTTCCCCTTGTTCTTGCTGGTTTCGAAGAGAGAGAGAGAGAGAAGAAAGAAAGCTTCTCTCAAATTTGGTATTTTTCCTTTTAATTTCCTCTTTCTCTCTAACTACTTAAAAATTAATTTAACTTATCCTTGGCTGAGAAAAAGGGTGCAAGCTGTCACAAAGTTGGGCAGCCACCTAACCCACTACTTAACCAAATGACCAAAATGCCCTTACTCATAAAACTAGGGTATTTCAAAAGCTAGGGGTAAAATGGTCCAAATCCATAACCCCGCTTAATCCCGATATTTTGTTTTCTCAAAAATATTTCCCACTAAGAAATAAGGTTCTAAACATACCCATGTGATCAAACTAGCCATCCATCGCATTTTCCGTTGTCGCCGAGCAAAAATTACAAAAATAACACATTTCACACATAAGTCAAATAATACCCCTAGTGTTTAATAAAATCTCCGGAATTGAGAAATTATAACTCTAATATTTATTTATAAATATTGGGGTCCACAATTAAATAAATTCATAAATAATTATAAAATAACAGAAATTAGTGCTAATTGTCTTTACTAATCCAAATTACTGAAGCGGTCATTACAGGTCGTATACTTAGTTTACGCCATTACAGAATCTGGGTTTGCCCTGCTCATGTCTTAAGAAAGAAAGATGGCAAACTAGAAAAGCAAACTGAGGCTTGCATGTTTGTTGGAAATTCTAAGGAGACTAGGGGTGGACTATTTTATAGTCGCAGGGATGATAAAGTGTTTGTTTCCACAAACGCCACTTTCTTTGGAGATGACTATATTAAGAATTTCAAGCCACAAAGAAAAGTAGTATTGGAGGAAATGCTTTTAGATATAACTCCTTCTAATGTTCCATCCTCTTCTACTCAAGTAGAGGATAATCCCACTCCCTCAGTTGAACCTTTGCAAGTTGATACAACCGAGAAATCCACCACTAATGTTCCTATTCAGAAGATCACGGCTCCTCGTCGTAGTGCGAGGGTTTCCACAAAATCATCTCGTTATGGCTTGGATGGTGAAAGCAATATGGTCGTTGGTGACTGTATTGATGACGATCCATTAACCTATAAACAGGCAATGGCAAGTCCGAAACAGAAACAATGGTCAGCAGACATGGATTCAAAAATGGATTCTATGAAAAAGAACAAAGTCTGTGAATATGTAGACACACCTGATGATTATCTTCCAATTAGATGTAAGTGGGTCTACAAGAAGAAAAGAGGTGCTGGAGGTTAAGTCGAAACTTTTACAGCTAGACTGGTCGCTAAGGGTCATACCGAAAGAGAAGGTGTGGACTATGAGGAAACTTTGAGTCCACTCGCCATGCTCAAATCCATCCAAATTCTTCTCTCCATAGCAGCCGCTTTTGATTATGAAATTTGGCAAATGGTTGTCAAGACAGCTTTCCTTAACGGAATTCTTGAAGAAACATCCTATATGGAGCAACCAGAAGGCTATGTTCTTCCAGGACAGGAAAAGAAATTTTGCAAACTCAATAGGCCCATTTATGGACTTAAGCAAGCTTCTTGCTCCTGGAAGAAGAGGTTTGATGAAATAATCAAAACCTACGGCTTTCACCAAAATGAAGATGAACCTTGTGTTTACCAACTCAAGGATAATCAAGTGGTAGTATTCTTGGTCCTTTATGTTGATGACATTTTGATTATTGGTAACAATATCAAGAAAATGACTGACATCAAGGAATGGCTTGACACTCAATTCGAAATGAAAGACTTGCGTGAAGCTGCTTATGTTCTTGGTATTTAGATTATCAGAAACCAGAAGAACAAATCCCTTACTCTCTCTCCAACAACTTACATTGATAAGGTTTTAGAGAGATTTTCAATGACAAATGCCAAAGGGGAACAAATGCATTCTAGATTTGGTATATCTGTCTATCTAAGGAACAGTGTCCCACTGATCCTCAAGAGATAGAGAACACGAGAAGGGTTCTTTATGCTTCAGCAGTTGGGAGTCTAATGTATGCAATGTCACTACTACAAAAAGGAACTTTTGCTTCGGTTTTAAAGTGACACATAAACAATTTGCTTCGGTTTGTGTAACCGACGTTATAACCGTAGACGCAAATATTGATTTTTTTTGCTTCAATTTCGAACCGAGGCTAAATGTTTTTTTGCTTCAGTTTTGAGCCGAAGCAAAAAAAAAAGTTTAAAAAATCAGTGCACCGACGCTAATTGGTTTTTTTCTTCAGTTATGAATCGAAGTAAAAGAATTTTTTTTTAAAAAAAAAATAAAATAAAATCTTAGGTACTACTCTAAACATCTATTTCATCAATACAATCATAAGTACTACTCCCCTTCATACACTTTATCTCTATTATTATTATTATTATTATTTTGGAAACATTCCTCCATAGTAAGTCTCCTTAAACTAGAAAAAAAAACACAAATATTTTGGAAAATATTAGTCCCACATTCAGTTCAATAACCATCATTCAAATGATGATAAGTTAGGTAAATAACTCCTTATAAGACCAAAATAGAAATGTTCTAAATGGAACCAATAGAGTTAGGATCAAATATTGTCCTGCATAAACAAGAACAAACTAATTTATCTTAATCTGAAAATACCACTAACATAGACATTAAAATAAACAAGGAAAAAACAAAACTCATCAAATAATTAAAATACTGAAATCTGTAACAAACAAGATTGTAAAATAACTATTGTTTTGGAGAAGACTTGTACAAACGAGATTACGTGGAATTTATAAATAACTGTGGTTGAACTCACTTGACCAAGAGAAGAAATGATCAATCTCAGTCCAGCTCACCATAGTGAGCAGAGTAGAAATAATACCAATGTCCTCTGACCTGTGAAAATATGGAAAAATAGCATCTATCATTTTTATTTTGTATTTATAAAAGCAAATTTTGTGTCAAAATAACGAATAATATGATAGTGAAGCCAATCAAACCTCTTCAGCCGTGAGCTAATTATTTTATTCTTAAAATAATAATTCTCTAACCACAACTATTTCAAAATTTGTTTATTTTATTATTTTAATTTTATTAAATTATAAGATTAGAAAATGATATTGAATTTTTTTTTTCAAATCATTTATCTTATTTGATATTTAATTTAATTTGATAAAATAATTCAAAGAAACCTAGATATTTTAAATTAGTTTCATTTTCTAATTTTAAAAAGATAATTAAGGTTGTTTTTAACAACCCTAAATTTTCAAAATTTAGTTGGTTAGTTAAATAATAATTTAATTATATTAATATCTTATTTTCACATTTGTTACATGGACATTGTTTGTTTATTTAATTGTTTATTCAAAACTTTTTTTTAACAAACCTATTATTTATTTGATCTAAATTGCTCTGATTAACTTGTTGACAGTTCCAATGATCTGATTTTAATCATAGTCCAATTGTCAATAGATCCTATAAATAATTTGTAACACGTAAATTTTGTATTTTTTTCATCAGTTTAAACCTAGTAACATAATAGGGGCCATCCAAATCAATTTGATCTGTGTGAACCCATATGTTTGCTTTGGGCTTAGATGCATATATGAAGCCCATTTATTTCTAGATATATAAATGCACTAGGTTGCCAAAATAAAATGTCACATATGATAGTTTATTTATGCCCAATTAGTATTGAGCTTATTCAATGAATAACAATTATTTAATGAAAGGTTAAATTCCTCTCTTTTGGGCCTTGTGTGAGAGTTAGGGGGCCAATAATAGTGGGTACAACATACTGAACCCAGCCTCCCTCACATGAACAACCCCAATTGTGAAGGTCCATTTGCCTTATTTAAATAATTGTATTAGGCTAATGATACTAGTTTAACCTAATTAAAATTGAATTAGCAACATAATTAATTTTCAAATAAATGAAATTAATTTTTCATTGGATTATTTTAAAATTAATTTAGATAAATACACTTAGTTTAATGAAATATTCTAGATTGAAATTTCTAGTAACTAATTTATATTTTCTAATATTTAATTAAGTAGAAAAATATATTTAAAGTTGAAAGTTAATTTTTTAATTAATTTTGGACCAACTTAAATTAGAATATTTTTCTTAGAACTTAAATAGAATTAATAATTAAGTTGATTTTATTCAAGATACTTAATTATTTGATTTTATTTCATGAAATTTAATTAAAATAGAAAATATATTTAAGTTGAAAATTAATTTTTTACCACCTTAAATTAGAATATTTTCTTAAATAATAAATTAGAATTAATAATTAAGTTAATTTTATTCAAGATACTTAATTATTTCTATTTTAATGAATTTAATTAATTAAAAAAATATATATTTAAGTTGGAAAATTTTTAATTTCATATCAACTTAAATTAGAATAATTTTCACAATATACTTTATTTTATTTTAATAATCATTTTCCCACATAATTTCTAATTGCATTATTTATTTTAAATGCAGATGTTTCGAAATTTTTCAATTTTAAAAATTAGATTAAGTTGAAAATTAATTTATTAATTAATTTTAGATCAACTTAAATCAAGTAATTTTTATTAATGATTTATTTAAAATAAATAGACTAAAATTGTTGGAATATATTTTACCAGGATCTTAGATTCACTAACAAGTATGTTGTTTAACATCCTAAATATGAGCAGTCATGGTTGGTCGTGTCCCTTCACCTAAAGTAGAGCAACAGCAAAAATGAGTCAGGAGCAGTAAAATATAAAAAGTTACATTTACAAATTAATAGAGTATAATTTTAAAGTTGGAAGCTTTATATACAAAGACCCTCTTCCTCCTCCACTAATTATACTATACTAAAAAGAATACAGATTAAATTAAAATATTCTGACAAATCATACCCCACTTATCCCAAACCCAATCTTATAAATGAGTTTAAAAGGACTTTATAATAAAAATGGCATGTAGTATCTAATACTAGAAAAAACATGAAAAGAGAAATGATCCACAACTCATTATGTAATGATGCTAAATTAAGTAAATAATCTTAGAAAAGACAAAAACCAACAAGTTCTAAATGAAGACAGTATAGTTTGAATCAATGACATTAAACATACAAAAATAATAAAAGGTCGGGCATAAATATAACTTTGTCATGAAGCTCAGCTTGAGCAAAATAAAATTAGATAATCATCAACACCACCAACAACAATTTAATTGAACACAATGCAAAACTTTAATTTTCAAAATCTTCGAATTAATCCACCACAATTGAACACCTAAACTAAATTAATAATTAAACACAATTTAAATCAAAATAATTAAACTAAATAAACTAATTTCATACAATAACACTAATCCTCCTAGAGGAAAGACATAAGAATGCTTAATGAGTATTTTAGCCACTAATTGATAAGATTATTTGCCAAAATAACCAATAGATCAATAAATTAACCTTATTTAAATACCACTAAGTAACTAGTTACTTCTAGTTATCAATTACTTGAACTTTCAAAAGCAACATAAAATATTTAGTCACTATCTTACTTGTAATACTATCCAAATTAACAAAAGAAAATATATAACTACCACTTGGTATTGTAACTTGTTTAAAAAATTAAGACTTTGAATGGTTTGTCTTCATTCATTATTCTTCTTTTCATAACTTGAGTTAATTAATGCAAGTTCATTAACTAAATAATGATACTGGTTACTGATAAAATTTTATGAAAAAAATACAACATAATATCTATTATACTACTTGATATTAACTATAGTTAAAATAACTACAAACGATGCATAATATAATGGAAATTAATTTAAATTCTCAAATATAAAATGCAATCTTCATCAAAACACCAAAAACATTGACATTACTTGTGTCACTGTCTAATGAACTATAGCCTCATATCTTGATTTAAGGCCATGAATTCCATCATATGTTTCTAAAGAATTTTTTATCATAGTAAAACAACCCTTGCATACAGTTACAAAACATCAAAAGAGCTCTAGTTTTAAAGAGATTCAAAGATTTGACAATAAACAACAACAAGACCAATCAATAATACCAATAGTACTAAACAACTTAACCCAAGATTTCTTCTTACCACATTCATATTTCATTACCTAAATCTTAGTGGTTTCAACGCAAGAAGTACCACACAAGCAAAGCTCATCTCCTAAAACTCAACAAAGTGATACATGGATAGAAACCAAAAAATAAAAAGCCATTGCATCTTCTTTGTTATTTTATATATGTTTAGATTTTTAATTATTTAAAGCCATCTTTTTTAGTTTAACACCAAAACAGAGCAAAAATTTACTAACATTATCTAATGGCAGATAAAAGATTGATTCTTAATATAGGGCTACAAATTATGATACTCTCTACTAACCTAATTACTCTATTCTGAACCCATTCCTCCTAATTTTTAAATTTTGTAATAATTCCCATGACTCAATATTTATTGATATATATATATATAATGATTTTATTTCATCATATTCTTCTGTACATATTTATAGTGTGAGGGTGATTATATATATAAAACCACTGTAAAATAGAAATACTATGTCACAAACACAAAAAATAAATTTTGTCACAGATTAAACTAAATAATAATCTAAATTATAAAACCCAAAGTCAAATTATTGAGAACAACAAAAAACATTTATATTCCTAGATATTGAGTTATTTTTTGCTAGTAAACCCAAAGTGAAAATCTACCTGGGAGAGTGAGAGAGTGACTAAGAGAGAGAATCGAAACTAAGCGGTGCCCCGCTCAAACGAGAGAGGAGAACTGAGCCGGAGGAGAGTCGTTGGTGTCGTTCACACTCGAGAGAAGAGTGCCAAACGAGAACCTTTCACGCACAAAGGGATTCAAGAGGAGAGACGAGGGGGAAGGAGGGAACACGCAGTTCACCACCGAGAGAGAAAGCGGAGGGAATCAAAAATGGAGGAGAGAACAGATGGGAACCCTAATTTTTGAATTAAATAAAAAAGAGAATGAAGAGTTGGTGTGGGTTCAATTTGGGGTTATTAACAAGAGGAATATTTATTTATCCAAAAAAAAGAATATTTTGCATCGGTGAGAAGCCCTCACATAAGTAGTTTGCTTCGGTGCATACATGAGGCATAGGTGGTTTGCATCAAAAGTTAACCGTGGCAATATGTGTATAATTTTTTTTTTAAAAAAAATCCATCTTTAGCGTCAGTTTTTGTTTTAGTGTCGGAGAGATAACTGACGCAAATTAATCATTATTTGTGTCGGTTACCAACTGAAGCAAAAAATTGAGCATTGACCTTTGCGTTGGTCAACAACTTTGACCAGATGCGTTGACCGACGCAGAAAGCTATTTTTGTAGTAGCGTGTTATGCACTAGACCTGACATATGCTATGCAGTAAGAATTGTGAGCAGGTATCAGACAAACCCAGGAGAGGAACATTGGAGTGCAGTTAAGCATATTCTGAAATATTTGAAAAGTATTAGGCATTATGTGTTAGTCTACAAGGGTGGTGCTTTAAATCCTGTAGGCTATACCGACTCATTTTTACAGGCTTGTCTTGATGACAGAGAGTCCACATCTTCGATGGTTTTTACTCTTAGGGGTGGAGCAGATGTTTGGAGAAGCACTAAGCGAACCGCAATATCAGACTCTACCATGGAGGCCGAGTACATAGCTGTCGCTGAGGCTGCTAAGGAACTTGTTTGGCTAAGAATGTTCTTCTCAGGACTTGGTGTTTTTCCTGGAATGGAGAAACCACTGGTTTTTCTTTGTGACAACACTGGTGCTATAGCCAATAGTAAAGAGCCTCAAAGCCACAGGAGAAGCAAACACATAGAGAGGAAATACCACATCAATAGAGAATATGTGGCAAGAGGGGACGTACTGGAGGAGAAAGTGGACACTGAAGACAACTTAGCTGATCCATTCACCAAAGTTTTGGCTGCAACTACATTTTAAAAGAACAGATCGAATTTAGGATTAATTGAAATGTCCTGATTGTTTTATGTTAGTGCAAGTGGGAGTTTGTTGGGCTTTGTACCTAAATAAAACTCTATTTCTATGTAATCTTTTCTATTCAATTGTCAATAAAGAAACAGATTTAATTTCATTACTTGTTTAATATGTTATTTGGTTCATGCGATCATTTATTATCTTATTTGATTAATAAATTAATCCAAACCCTTATCACATTGATATTCTTGTTTATTGTGTTGTCAACACAGTGGAAAGTAATCAAGATTGTGTGATTAAATGCATTCCTAGATTTATCAGTACACACGGTTTGACTGATATGATAATCTACAACGTAGTTTACTTGCACCTTGGATACGTGCTATGTCCTTTCCAGGGCATTGGTTAAAGTAAGCTTGGGTTGGATGTATGGAGTATGCATCGGAAGGGACAAAAATTGAATTTGGATTAGATATGATAAATTTACCGTAATTTCTACTCAATTTAATATCACCTAGTTGATCCTAAATCAAAAGTCTTAATCCTGACATGGTTAGGTTCGATCTCAAGAGTGTTATTTGTGTTCTTTGATTTGTTAGTTAAGCCTACTTTTTGGTCTCGGTAATACCTATATTTTGGGAACATGATAGTATAATTGAGTGGGAGCGCTAATCATAGATATGAAATCTATAGCTTCTATCCGGACATAGAAGTGAAACGATGATTTCTTTCGAGCTTGGCTAAATAGAGATAAATGATAGAGCGCTCATTTTAGTGATTATATTCGTTCACTAAAATATCATTTATAGGTGGCTAAGTGTTTTAAGGATAAAATACATTGAAAGGGTGTAACGGTAATTTTGTCCCTATGAAATGTAAATCATCTATAGAGGATCATTGATTATTGGGATTATAACAATGGATAATTAATAGCATATCTATATCGTGGAACATATAGACTGTTCTATGTAACTGAGAGTGAAATTCCAAATTCTATAGTGGTTCAACGAGGAATTAATAAGTTAGAGAATTTACTTGGTAAATTCTAGATCTGCTTATTGGGAGCTCAGTTATATAGGCCCATGGTCCCCATACTAGTTGAGAAAAACTTCTTGTATAAGACTCAGTTAATTGATTTTAGTTAATCAATTTAAATTCTAAAATTAGACTATGTCTAGTTTATGAATTTTCACTATGTTATGGCTTGATTGTGAAGAAATAGGATTTTAGGGTTAATTTATTAATTAAGAGACTTTATGGAGTCTAATTAATAAATATTATAAATGACAATTGTATTTGATAATTATTTTAATTATTAAATAAATAATTTTGGCATTTATAGGGTTAAAATTGCAAAAAGTGGTATTTGTGAAAAATAGACAAATGGTTAAGAAAAATGGCAAAAATATAACTAGTGTTGGGCCCACATCATTGTCGGCCACTAGGTGTATTTTTGCTCAATTTTTTTATCATTTTTTTATTCCAAATAATTCAACCCTAACCCTAAGAGAAGTAGTATAAAAGGAAAAGAAAGTCTCATTATCCAACTAATGCTTCAAAGGCAAGACAACCTAGCTTTCTTTCTCTCTAGGTTGTTGAGACTTATTCTTCTTCTTCTTTTCTTCTCTTAATTTTGAAATCCTTAGTGTTCTTCACATTAACGAAATTCAGCCATTAGTGATTGAGTACATGCCCACACATAACAAGTTAGTCCTTAATCATAGTATGTAAGATTGTGAAGAATCCAAACAACAAGAAGGAGAATCAGGCTCAAATCTGGGTGTTACGATGCTACAGAAAGATACAAGGGTTAGAGATCTGAGCAGAAGGAGTCATTTAATTCTGCTGCAACCACTGTAAGGTTTCTCATACCTTTTATGTGTTTATTTTCATCGTTTTAGAAATTCATACTAGGATGTTAAAAACATAATTGTTAGTAAATCTAGATCCTGGTAAAATATATTCCAACACCAGGGGGAAGCAAATGAACTCACCCTCTCATTCTGATCTAACTTGGCATGATTGCCCAAGTTCAATTCCACAGGTTTTTAGCATCTCGCCCGTGTAGCCTGAGATAGATCGCACCTTCGATTCTATCATCTCAGCCTTGAAGGTGACACTGAGATCCTGAGGAGTTTTAGACGTACGCGGCTTGAGAGGCATAATTTCAAAATCCAAGTCACCTGGTTCAAAAGAATTTGTGACGTTGGGTAAAAACAAAGGTTTTGCCACAGGAATAAAAGACACACTGGGTGGTTCCGGCAAGGCTGCTTCTCACAAGAATCAGTGTCTGCCTTCGAATATTTCTTGTAAGAAGTGCATGTAGCGACTATGATTGGCATAATCACCGGCGGGACAGAGACACGGGTTGCTGTTTAAGTTCCAGAGTCTACAGACCCAGAGCTAGGTTTTGACCGGGCAAAAGCATAAGTAGTTTCAGTAACACACTGTGGTCCGGTCAATGTGCCAACAAAGAAGCGCGATTATGCTGTTCGGGCAGGCGCGTGTTCTGACGAGAAGAGCTAAAGCTTCAACGGGGTTCTATTCAGTTGGAGGCATTAGTGAAGGGGAATAAGCTTAAGCTAGTGGCCTCTTTGATTTGACTTCTGATAGACCTCGGCTTTTTTCTTACGTTCTGACTAACAGCCCCAATTTGGGCGTTACTTTGTTGACGTCACTTCACGCTCTCGGCACTGTCACAACAACACTCCTTGCTGAAGTAGCTCTAGTATATGGTCAGATGAATGAACCACCGGGAGCTCTTTCGAGACTAGAAATATCATCCTGTTCGGTTCTCACTATGTGTTCCCTAACCCTAGCATCGTTTAGCTCTAATTTGGAGGTGGGTTTTGAAGGGTTGGGTTTATATGGAATGGCTGATTCTGTAGGGAACTCAAACTCTAAAACTTCTATACGATAAATTCCTGAACCAGTAGTGTTGGGTTTTGTGCCCTAAATAAAACCCATTTTAAAATAATGAGATTTACTAATTAATAAAGATCAGAAACTGCATTTTATGTTGCATGGTTCACATAATTTATTTCATGATTGTTTAATGTATAAATTCTATTAAGTCCAGAACATATGTATTTGTTCATGATTATAGTGTCGTCAGCACAGTGGAATATAATCGTGATTATATGTTCAAAATTTTAATTCCCTGATTTGTCAGTTCACTAGATTAAGACTAGCTTGATCATTAGCGATAGGTATACTTACACCTTGGATAAGTGTTATGTCCTTTCCAGGGCATTGGCAAAGTTTACCAGTATCGGATGTATGGAGTATACATTGGAAGGGACCGATATTGATCTTAGATAAGATATCCTAAACTTACCGTTATATCTTCCTAAGTCAATATCAATGGTTGATCTTAGGTCTATGGATCTCCATCCTGACATAGTTAGGTTCGATCTCAAGAGTGTTATTTGTGTTCTTTCATTTGTTAGTTAAGACTACTTTTTGGTCTGGGTGATACGTACATTTTGGAAACATGATAGTACAATTGAGTGGGAGCGTTAATCATAAATATGGAATCTATAGCTTCTATAGGTATTTAGAAGTGAAACGATGATCTCCTTCGAGCTTGGCTGAATAGAGATAAATGATTGAGGCCTCATTTCAGTAATTATATTAGTTTACTGAAGTATCATTTATAGGTACTAAGTGTTTTAATGATAAAATACATTGAAGGGTAGAAAGGTAAATTTGTCCCTATTCAGTGTAGATCATCTATAGAAGATCCTTGACTATCAGGATTGTAACAATGGATAATCATAACGTATCTATATCGTGGTACATATAGAGTGCTCTATATAATAGAGAGTGTATTCAATTCCAAATCTATAGTGGAGCAAGGTGGAACTAATAAGTTGAGAATTTACTTGGTGAATTGTACATCTACTTATTGAAAGCTCGGTTATATAGGCCCATGGTCCCCTCACTAGTTGAGATAATACTGCTTGCAAACTCAGTCAATTGATTTTAATTAATCAATTATAGTTCTAAAATTAGACTATGTCTTATTGATGAATTTTCACTAAGCAAGGGCTTAATTCTGAAGAAAAGAGGTTTTTGGCAATTTGTTGATTAAGAGACTTTGTATGGTCTAATTAATAAATTACATAAATGGAAATTTTATTTAGTAATTAATTATAATTTTTAAATAAATAGTTTTGGCATTTATAGGTTTGAATTGGAAAATATGGTATTATTGAAAAGAAGAATAAGTTGTTGAAATAAAGTGGCAAAATTGTAACTAGAGATGGGTCCCTTTGAAGTGTACGGCCACATATGTTTTTTAACAAATATTTTATTCTTTTTTTAATCCATCTAATTAAACCCTAAGCCCTAGTTGAAACACTATAAAAGGAACATGATGCTCTCATCTCATCCACTTGACACTTTGTCAAATTTTTGTCAACTTGACTATTCAACCAAACCTAGATGAGAGAGTTCCTTCTATAGAGATTTTACCTCCTTCATTGTTCTTCCATGTTCAAATCTTGAGTAAATGAGTGTCGTGCCCACACATAGCAAGTCAAGTACTCAATCATAGTGAGTAAGACGGTGGTAACCAACCCCGAAGGAGAGAAAGAGATCTAGGTTCAGATCTTGATAATGCTATGCTACAGAAAGGAATCAAAGGCTAGAGATCTTGAATGGAAGGAGTCATATTATTCCGCTGCAATCAATGTAAGGTTTTCTTAAAACCTTATGTGTTTATTTCATTGTTTTAGAGAATTTATATTTAGGATGTTAATCAACATACATGTTTGTAAATCTAGATCCTGGTAAAATATTCCCAACAATTGGCCTCAGAGCCATAGTAATGATTTACTTTCATGAAATATGGATTCAAAACGATAAATATTGTCTATGTGTTGATTTGGATGTGTTCATGTTGGTTTATATGATCATTTGATGATTGAATGTGTATTACGAAATTTTTCTATGAAAATATTTTATTTGGATTCCTTCTGAAAAATTAAGCAATTTTGTTTTTTACGGAACTCGATTCCGATAAAAATTGAGGAAGTTATGAATTTTTGAAGTTTTGGATGCCATGGCGCTGTCGAGTGGGTGCATCGAGTGCACCAGGCACTCAAACAAGATAGGCACACGCGGGCGGAAGCATCAGACAAATTCTTGTCACGGTGTCACGCCCGTGTCTTCAGACACGAGACCCTGCAGAAAGCTTCCTCCGTGCGCGCACACGGGCAGCGTGCAGCCTTCTTGGGCTGCACGTGCAACCCTCCTAGCAGCACACCCAATTTTCAAAGTTTGTGGATTTTTTCCATTTTTTTCGAATTTTCCAATTTTCAAACCCAAAAAATCAAAATAAAATATTATTTTTAATATATTTAAACTTAAATATCAAATTTAAATTAATAATATTTAATTTTTTTAATAGATTATTATTAATTTTTGATATTTTAAGGTTAAATTAAAAATTGATTATTTTATTTTTTAAATTATGGTCAGATTTAAAAATTTGTTAATTTTTTTAATATTTATATATTATTTAATTATGAGATCAGATATTTTAATATTGGACATATTTTAAATTAAATGATAACTTTATCCTTTTAATTTGAAATATTATATTAAAATTATCTTATATGATAAATTAGATAATTAATAAATTTGAAATTAACCTAGATATTTTAATAGATATTCTAACCATAATATTTTTAATTTCAAATTTGGTTATTTTATTAAATATTTAATTGTTTATAAATTATAAGTTAGAAAAATGATATTTATGCTTTTTTATATCATTTTACTTATTAGAAATTTATAAATTGTATTTTAAATATTTAAATAACCTAGATATTTTTGTAGAAATTTGAATAATGCTTAATTTGAAAACGATAATAAACACATATAAAGTTTAAGAAACCTTACATTGGTCGCAGCGAAATAATATGTCTCCTTCCACTCATATCTCTAACCCTTGTATCCTTTCTGTCGCAGAGTATCACCAAGATCTGAGTCCGAATGTCCTTCTCTTCAATTTGGATTCTTCACGATCTTCCAGACTATGATTGAGGTACCACTTGATGTGTGTGGGCACTACTCTATCACTCAAGGTTTTCGAAATTAGAAGAAGAAAAGAGAGAGAGAGAGAGAGAGAGAGAGAGAGAGAGAGAGAGAGAGAGAGAGAGAGAGAGAGAGAGAGAGAGAGAGAGAGAGAGAGAGAGAGAGAGAGAGAGAGAGAGAGAGAGAGAGGTCAGCTATAGAAGGATAGTGAGTGGTTCAATTTTTCTGAAGGCAATCTCTTGAATCACTTGAATCTCTTATTTTGGTGTGAGCCATCACTATCTATTTATAGGTAACCACTAGGTTTAGGTTAGTAATTATTTGGCATTAAAATAATGAAAATATTAATTGGAAAAAGCCTCTCCAAGTGGCCGGCCATGGTGTTAATGGGCCCCACTTGGAATTTTACAATTTTGACAATTTTCATTTCTATTTTCTCAAAAATGCCAATTTTTCAATTCTAACCATTTAAAAGCCAAAACTAATTATTTAATAACTAAAATTATTAAATAATATTGTCATTTAACATAATTATTAATTAGAAATATAGAGTCTCTTAATTAATAAATAAAACCTAGAATCTCTTTTCTTCACAATTTTGCCCTTGCTTAGTGAAAATTCATAAACTAGACATAGTCTAATTTTAGAATGATAATTGATTAGTTAAAATCAATTATCCGAGTCTTACAAGCAGTATGATCTCAACTAGAATGGGGACCATGGACCTATATTACTGAGCTTCCAATAAGCCGAACCAAATTTACCAAGTAAATTCCCTAACTTATTAATTCCTTGTTGAATCCACTCTTAGAACTTAGAATTGCACTCTCAGTTATATAGAACGCTCTATATGTTCCACCATATAGATACGCTATCACATTTAACCATCGTTATAATCTCAATTGATCAAAGATTCTCTATATAGATGATTTACACCGAGTAGGGATAAATTTACTGTTTTCACCCCTCAATGTATTTGGCCCCTTAAAACACTTAGCTACCTGTAAATGATATTTTAGTGAACTAAAATATAATCACTGAAACAAGAGCTCTTCCATTTACTTCTATTTAGCTAAGCTCGAAGGATATCATCACTTAACTTCTAAACACGTATAGAAGCTATAGATTTCATATTTATGTTTAGCGCTCCCACTCAATCATACTATCATGTTCCCAAAATGTACGTACCACCCTGACAAAAAAGTAAGCTTAACTAACAAATCAAAGAACATGAGTAGCACTCCTGAGATTGAGCCTAAGCATATCAGGATTTAGATCTTATGATGTAAGATCAACTAGTGATATTGACTTGGAAAGATACAACGGTAAGTATTATAACTTCTTAACTAAGATCAATATCGGTCCAGTCCAATGTATACTCCATACATTCGAAACTAGTATACTTTGCCAATGTTCTGGAAAGAACATAAAAATTATGCAAAGTGTAAGTACACTTCATCGCTGATTATCACATCAGTGTAAATCCAAAGCACTGATGAAACAGGGACTTAGTCTTTCGAATCATATAATCACAATCACATTCCACTGTGTTGACATCACTGTAATTGTGAATGACTATATGTTCTGGACTTAACAGATTTTGTACATATATTTAAACCAAAAACATGAAAACTACATGTTAACATAAATCACTTCTAATCTCTTATTGATAACAAATCAGATTAGATTGTAATGGGTTTTATTTAGGGCATAAAATCCCAACAAACTCCCACTTGCACTGACATAAAACAAGTTGTGCATTCCAAACAATCTGTTGTCTTGATCTTCAGATCAAGTGTAGGATATTTGACTCAACCCAAATTTTTCGAACCATGTTCATAAAACATTATGCAACATCCTTTACTATATGCATTACTCAAGGGTTACTTAAATCCTTACTTCTTATTAAGTACAACTGAATAAACAAAAGACATATCTCTCATTCTTTAAAGAATGAAATAGAGATAATACAGTGTAGAATTTTCTTCAGTTGAATAACTTTCTGGTAATCTCGAATTTACAAAGTTATATATTCACTGATTGAGCTTGAACTATTATTGATGGGTTTTTACACTCTTCTAGAATAACTTCTCCACCCCCAGAGTAACCACCATCTCGAATTCTTTATGAGTTGGTGTAGATATAAGGATTACTAATACATAGTTCCTTAATATCTGACATATAGATCACTTTCATAAACCTTTCTTGACTGTCCCTTAATGTTCCTTATTTGATTACATCTCAGATGGCTCCCACTCAACAGTAGGTTTCTGGCTAAATTATACACTTAACCTCTTACTATTGTTTTGAGGGATATCTAGTTGTGACATATAATCTTAGTCTGAAACTGTAAGTTCCTTTAAGACTAAGTCATCAACATCGCAATCTAGTATTTTAAATGAATTGTGTAAAATACCTGCTAGAGATTAGGTAATCAAATTGAGATACCATAAAATTTTATGAGGATTAAAAATATTTGCTCAAGTCATTCGAATAGACTATGCAAGAATTCTTCTATCTTATTCTCATAATTTTGATAAGTTATTTCTATCCACATAAATGGTTAGATTTACTTTCTCAGTTGTGTTCTTAAGTTCCTATCACAAGTGTAAACCAAATGAAGATGGGTAAAGAATTTTAAAATTCTCCCACTCAAGTAAGGTAGTGTGATACATTGTCAAAGAACTTTATTGGTATCAATTTCTATTACAACAGTAAATATAAACTGGAACATATAATCAAGATCAAGAATTTATTTTGATAATTGCTAATTCATTATATTACTTTCATGTTTAAAATTATGTGTGACAAAGAGTACTGTGGTATATAGTCCACCCCTAAGTATATAGAGATTATGATCCACCCCTAAGGGATATAGAGATCACGGTTCTCTAAGTGTTATAGAGATCATGTGGAGTTTCGAATATAATCCAGAGTTCAATATATATAATAGATCATTGTTGCATATTATTCTTAACTTTTTCTCCACCCCTATCAGATCAAAAGATCTTTCTATTAAACAAATTCTTATTAATTATTTTAGAATTAACAATTTTTCATAAACATAGAAAAGTAATTCTAAGTGTTTATGTAGTATTAACTCTTTGAAGAGTTTAAGATACTATAGAACTTGTATCAATAATAAAAACACATACACATACAATTATTAAAACATATAAATATAACTTGTATTGGTTACACAAGATAAAGTAAATGAAGCTCAATTCATAAATTGCAATTTATTTCCAAAATAGAAAACTTTATTATAAAATCTTCCAAAATTAAAGGAATTGTTTGCAATAATATAAAAAAAAAGGGAATAAAATCCCACTAATAATTGAAATCCAAACTGTTCTGAAACTAAAACAATTAATTCAAAAATAAATAATAAAAAAAAAACGAGCTTCATCTTTATCTTGGACGAACTCACCCCCTTTGTCCAACTTTCTGATTCAACTCGCTAAGATAGCATCCGAGTTCAAGCAGCTTGGGCTGTAATAAGAAGAAAAACAAATAAACATGGTTAGTAGGTCCAGAATTAATAATCCAAATGGATAATAATTCACTAAAATACATCAGTCTATAGGAAAAGAAATACCTTGTTTCTTTGCAAGAAGTTTAGGACATTGGGGTTTCCAGTGTCCTTTTTCATTGCAATAGAAGCACTTTCCTTTTAGTGTATCACCAGGAGTAGTAGCCTTTTTCTTTTTAACTGTTTTCACAGCTTGAACAGGCTTCTTGCTATTTTTCCACTTTTTCTTTGTCTTGGGTTTGGAAGTAGAGGCAAAGTTTACCTCAGCTTTAATCGTCCCATTACCATTTCCAGAATTATGAGATTTACTCCCTTTCTTCTTGGGTCCTCCAATAAAATTTTCATATGTCTGAAGGTCATTGACTAACGTGTGAGAGTCTTGTTCCTTCGTATTCATGACATAATTTGATGTATAGGGCAGAAAAGCTGGAGTTAGACTATTCAAGATAAGACTCACTTGAGTTGTCTATTCCATTTCAGCTCTATGATTCTGGGCTTCCTAGAAATAACTTGCCATCTGGTGAAGGTGATCACGCACATTCTGATGGGGTTCCATCCGTGCATTGATAAATTTCTTTGTCGCATCAAAGCGAGACTGAATTGATGCCATTCCGAATAGCTCAGTTAACTATGTCATGATTTCTGCAGCCGTGACAGTGTTTCCAAACCTTGTTATCAAGGTGTCAACCATGCTGGAAAGCATGAAGTATCGAGCTTTGTTGTTAGCATTCTGCCAATGCTCGTACTTCTTTTTAACAGCTTTGGTTGCATTGTCACCCGGCTCTTCAGGAGACAGTTCAGTTAACACAAACAAGGCACTTTCACCTATGAGAGCAATGTTAATGTATTATATTCAAGAAATAAATAATTAAGTATAGAGGAGACTTAATTATTAATTCTAGTTTAATGCTAGGAAAAAATACTTTATTGATCAAAAAATTAATTACTAAACAATTAATTTTTCAATCGAAAAATATTTTTCTATTATAATATTAGAAAAAATAGCTAGTATTAGAAATAACTATCTAGAATATATTTCAATTAACTAAGTGTTTTTCTAAAAATTTGAAAAAAAAAATTTAAGTTGTTAAAGAAAAAATTTAAAATATCCAACTTAAATATTTTTCAAATAAAATGTAATTAAATATCAAAATTAAGTTGTAACCACCTAATTTAAAAAAAAAAATATTCCATTTTAAGTTGATTTTTAAGAATTTTTTTAAAAAAAATCAACTTAAAAAATATAGCTTAAGATTCTTCAATAACCAATTCCTAGAATTCCTCAACTTAATTTTAAATTCAAAAGATATTCAAATTTAAGTTGATAAAATAAAATTAGTTAGAAATAACTAATTTACAACTTAAATAGGAATATTTAATGAAATAATCAAAATAAGCTTCAGAAAGAATCTAGTTAGTTATAATTCTTTATTTAATTAAATACAATGAAAATACAGATAGTTTATCTAGAAATAATTTCATTAAACTAAGAGTGTTTTTCTTAAAATTAACTTTAAAATATTAAAATGAAAAATAAATTTCATATATTTTAAAAGTTAATTATGTTGCTAATCAATTTTATTAGCTTAAACTAATTTAATTAACCTAATACAATTATCCAAATCAGGCAAATGGGCTTTCACAGTTGGGGTAGTTCATGTGAGGGAGAGTTGGGTTCAGTATGTCGTACCCACTTCTATTGGCCCCCTAACTCTCACACAAGGCCCAAAAGAGAGGAATTTAACCTTAAAATGAACAATTGTTATTAATTGAATAGGCCCAAAAACTAAATGGGCCTAAATAAAATCTATCATGGTGTGACATTTTATTTAGCAACCCAGTTCATTAAAAAATGAACAACCTATATGCATCTATAACATAAACTAAACATATAGGCTCACACAGGCACACTGATTTGGATGGATCTTATCATGTTACTAGGTTATACACAGATGAAAGAAGAATGTAAAATTTACCTGTTACAAATTATTTACTTGACCTATTGACAATTGAACCATGGGTTAAAATCAGATCATTAAATCTGTCAACAAGTTAACCATGGCAATTTAGATCAAGCAATAATAGGTTTTATAAAACTTACACACAAGCTAAAACACATACTCGTGCAACAAGTAGAATTGGATAGTTGGATGTAGGATTTATTTAATTTTAAATTAAATAAAAAAAATTCCAAAAATAATAAATAAATAAATAAAATATATTTTTTTATTTTTTTCGATTTAAATAATTTAAATAAAATAAATTAATATTTAAAATTAAACCTACAATTTTGAAAAATTAGGTTTCAACTAACCTAAATATCATTTCAAAAATTTGTTAACCATCTTTTAAATTTTCATGTTATTTTATAAATTAAATATTCAATAAAATAAAATGATAATGAAATATCCTTTTCTGATTTTATAATTTAATTTAAATAAAAAAATAATAAAATTTAAAAGTTAGCAAAATATCTTATTTCTATTCAAAAGATCATGATTATAGTTGTTATCCCAAATTTTGCACTCTGACGTGGCATCACGAGAATGGTGAAACGTGGAGTCCACTCGGAGCATCTGCTCGGGAAGATAGACCGAGGAGGATGCCTCGCTATCACATCCTGAGTAAGATATTCAGCGATCCGTGAAGGGCAATCAACACTTAGCGAATTCAACTTTCGCATCATGAGTCATTAGCTCAATCCCTATAACTCAGGGATCAATTTACGTGGATACGGCATACACACGATCCCACTATCAGTGTACTCAGCCTCAATCCCACGATCCTTGCATTCAGCATTGATCCCACGATCTTTCTCTTTATGAGCATTGTAACGAGAGAGGAAACTCTTCCTCCTCAAGTTTCCCAGCCCTATAAATAGTGATGTATGTTCACTGGGCAAAGGGACCGAAAGATTGAAAGTCGATACGCAGCTAGCTAAGACTATATTATTATCTAAGAATTATATATTCAGAGATACTATTGTAAGAGCTATAAGAAAAGGAATCTTCTTCCTTGTTCTTAAGTCAATACAAATAACGAGGATTAGGCTATTACCGAACTGCTTGGGGATGAACCTCTATAAAATTCTTGTGTCTTATTATTGCTTTTTTATATATATATATATTGTTACGACATATCGTTTATCGCTAATAAAATAGACTCATTGTCGTTGGCTAAAAGCGAAGTCCACATTTTGGTGCTTTCATTGAGAGAATGATCACAAATCGCTCTTTATTCGACATTCAATTGCCAACACGATGGTGCAAACTCGTAGAGGCTTGTCTGACCCAGCAAATTCACAGACGTTGGATCCGGCATTACAAGACCCAGGGAGTTCAAGGGTTCCGCCTGCTGTTAATCCCTGACAGACGGGAAGCGTGGTGAATGGTGAAACAACTCCTATTACTAAAACTGCGCCTGGTGTGCAAGAGACTGGGAATAACAGTTCCGTACCCAACCAGGGCATTCATAATACGACTGTTCCGCCTGGAACCAACACCCAGACGACCATCGGAGATGCAACTGAATTACAAAATCTCTGTGCCTTGCTCGGACTCATGCAGAGTCATAGCAACACTCTACATCATGATTAGGATGAATTGCGTGCTGCAATAAATCTCGCATTTGATGAACAAAGGCGTATGTTCGCTGAATGGAGAGACAAAGAGATGGAGGCATTAAGGGCTCACCATGCAGAGATCGAAGATCGTAGTCAGCAAGCCACCGTGCTAATACGAAGAGCCTACCAAACTGTAGGTCAGCAATCGCCGAACATCATTCCCCTGGGAGAAACGGAGGATGAGCCAATGATGAATGCTTCCCATACAACTAGTGGTCAACCGCCCAATCGCCAGTCACGAGTTCCGCTCGTGGGCCAAGAGGTAGGCGGGCAGACCTTGTCCGGTAATTCATCAGGAGGAGCCATACCTAACGGTTCCAACTACAATAATGGCGTTATTCCACCTCTCAACCAAGTGAATCAGTCACTAAGGGAACCAGGTTCTTCTGTGTTGGATAGGTTGGGAACAACCCATGACCTAAGGAACAATCTAAACAGAAGAAGGGGAACAGACGAGCAGACTACTACAACGATCGTGCAGCCTGGAGCCCATACTCAAATCCCTGCTCAGAAAGATGCTGACGTAATCCAAGTCGACCAGAATGATGAGCAGGTCAGCCCAGCCGTACAGGCTCAGCTTGAAGAATTGAAAAATATGTTTCACGGCATGGTTGGACAGCGTAACAATGATCTTGAGTTAGACCGAGCTCGCGGAACTCCCTTCTCACCAGAGATCAATCTCCTGCCACTGCCTCACAAGTTCAAAATGCCAACGTGGAAGATGTATACTGGGAAAGAGGATCCTCTTTCCCATCTTAAGTACTTTGAAATGGAAATGGATTTACAAGGAGTGCGGGGGGATGTATGCTGCGATATCTTCCCCGCCACTTTGTCGGAAGCTGCACAACAATGGTATTTCAAGCTGGCTCCTGGAAAGTATAGTTCATGGAAAACCTTTTCTTCGGAATTCCATGCACAATTCTCTTCCTCGCGTCAGATCCCATTGCATTTGGGAGATTTGGTCGAAGTAAAGCAATGACCAAGCGAGCCACTCCGGGCATACATCAGCAGATTCATGACGGAAGCGACCAAAGTTTTGCGGGTAACCGAGGATGGAAAGTTATCCGCGATACTGGGGGGCATTGAAGTCCTTGGTGAACTATGGAAGGATATAAGGAAGAACGGCCCGGTAGACTCAATGAGTGATTTCCTTGACCTTCCACTGGAACATTCGCCCAACTTCCTAACTATTCCAACAATTCAAGTGGGAAGCGTTCAAGCAACAACCACAAGCAAGGAAGCGGGAGGAAAGGAAAGTTCATTGATAAATCGGGACAGACTCCCCGTGATCATGCCAAACACACTGCATTCACTATTCTAACTGAAGATATAGAGAGTGTATATATGGAAACTCAATCGTTAATTCCGTACAAGAAGCTCGGGCCCATGAAGAAAGATACCAACAAAAGGGACATGACGAAATTTTGTCAGTTCCACGGAGACTACGGCCACGACACCAACGAATGTTACAATCTAAAGTGGGAAATTGAATTTCTGATAAAGAAAAACAATCCGCACCTGCAGAAGTATGTCAAGAGCAACCAAGGTCAAAACAACCAGGATCTGCTACCTCCACCCGTCGATGGACACTTACAAGTCATTATTGGAGGCCCGCACATTGCTAAAGATTCGGCCAAAGCTCAGGAGAGGCATGCCCGGACAGCTCAGCACGAGCAAGAAGAAGTCATCCTAGCCGTGTAAGAAAGGAAGTCCAAAGTTAAACGAGCAAGAGAGCCAACCATAACTTTCAACGATGAAGACGCTATCAAGATTAGATTTCCGCACAACGACCCGCTGGTCGTGGAAGTCCAGATAGCAAATAAAATGGTGGATAGAACCATGATCGATAATTGATCTTCTTCAAACATTTTGTTCAACACTACTTACGAAAAGATGGGGCTCCAACTCAAGGATCTAACTCCATGCCTCCAACCTGTCTATGGTTTCTCTGGTCAAGGAGTTGCACCTCTAGAACAAATCTGGCTACCCCTCACTGTTGGACAAGCTCCGACGAGCATAACTATCATGGCACAGTTCCTAATATTGGATGTTCCTTCAGCCTCTAATGTAATGCTTGGCCGACCAGCCCTGTATGACTTAAAAGCTGTCACATCAATATTTCACTCGTGCCTGAAGTTCCCAACAAAGAATGGGGTAGGGTGTCTCAGAGGGAACCAACAATCTGCTCGGGAATGTTACAACCTTGCAGTGGCCAAGGCTAAGAAGGAAATCTCCTCCAACCAGAACCCAGACAAGGGAAAAAAATATTCCCAAGTAGGAAACTTCCCAAGGCGAGGATGAAGATGTGGATCCTCGACTTGGGGACCCAAGCAGAAATGTTGGACCTGTGGAAGAATTAGAAGAGATGGACGTCGTTCCAGCTATCTCGGCTAGAAAGCTAAAAATTGGAAAGGGTTTGTTGCTCGAAGTAAAATCAGAGTTGATAAAATTTCTGAGAGCAAACCTAGATGTTTTTGGCTGGTCACATGCGGATATAGTCGGAATCGACCCTTCTATCATTTCACACGTCCTGAATAACGAGCACTAGCCCTGAAAGATGAAGTTGAAAAGCTGCGCAACAACTGTTGGAGATTATTTTACCAGGATCTTAGATCTACTCACAAGTATGTTGATTAACACCCTAAATATGAACTTCTAAAACGATTATAAATTAAACACATATAAAGTATGAGAAACCTTACATTGGGTGCAGCGGAATAAAATGTCTCCTTCCGTTCAGATCTCTAACCCTTGTATCCTTTCTGTCGCAGAGTATTATCAAGATCTGAACCTGGATCTCTTTCTCTACTTCCTTTAGTGTTGAATCTCCTTCTTGTTGAATGTCTTTCTTCACGATCTTCCTCACTATGATTGAGGTATCACTTGCTGTGTGTGGGCACTACTCTATCACTAAGAGGTTCGAAATTATTCAAGGAAGAAGAAGAGGGTATAGGTGGCGGCTAGGTTAGAGAGAGAAGGCTCAGGTTTTTCTCTGAAGGAAACAAGATGTCAAAGTCTATATTTCCTGAAGCCTTCACTATCTATTTATAGCATTCCACATAGGGTTAGGTTTGAATTATTTGGCATTAAAATAATGAAAATATCAGATGATAATCCCTATAAAAGTGGCCGGCCATGGCATTATGGATTTGGGCCTCACTTTTTGCAATTTTGCAGTTTTATCATTTCTGCATCTCATTTTCTCAAAAACGCCAATTTTCAAATTCAACCATTTAAATGCCAATTCTAACTATTTAATAACTATAAATAATTATTAAATAATATTGTCACTTATCATATTTATTAATTGAACCATACAAAGTATCATAATTAACAAATATGCCCTAAAAACTCTTTCTTTACAATTTCGCCCTTACTTAGTGAAAAATTCACAAATAAACATAGTCTAATTTGAGAATTATAATTGACTAATCAAAACCAATTAAATGAGTCTTACAAGTTATATTGTCTCAACTAGTGAGGGGACCATGGGTCTATATAACCGAGCTTCCAATAAGCAGATCAAGAATTTATAACCTAAATTCATTGACTTATTAATTCTTCGTTGAATCCACGCATAGAACTTAGAATTGCACTCTCAGTATATAGAACGCTCTATATGTTCCACCATATAAACACGTCATTAGTTATCCATTGTTATAATCCTAATTTGATCAATGATCCTCTATATGAATGATCTACACTGTAAAGGGATTAGATTACCGTAACACCCTACAATGTATTTTATCCTTAAAACACTTAACCTCGTATAAATGATATTTGAGCTATGTGAAATGAGTACTCCACCATTTATTTTCGTTTGGTCAAGCTCGAAGGAAATCATCCTTTACTCTCTATTCGCCAGATAGAAGCTATAGATTCCATATTTATGTTAGCGCTCCCACTCAATTGCTCTACCATGTTCCCAAAATGTACATATCACCCTGACCCAAAAGTAGGCTTAACTAACAAATCAAAGAACACGAATAACACTCTTGAGATTGAGCCTAATCATATCAGGATTTAGATCATTTGATCTAGGATCAACTAGGCGATATTTACTTGAATAGATATTACGGTAAGTTTGATAAATCTATGTCAAAGTTCAATATCGGTCCCTTCCGATGCATACTCCATGCACCCAACCTGAGCTTTACTTTAACCAATGCTCTGGAAAGAACATAGCATTATACCAAATGCAAGTAAACTCTGTTGTAGATTATCATATCAGTAAAACCCTGTGTCTGATAGATCTAAGAATCTTTATTCACATAGTCATGTTTACTTTCCAATGTGTTGACAACACAATAAACAGGATCATGTATGTTAAAAGGGTTTCAGATGAATTTATAAATCAAATAGACAAGCAATTGATAACATGAACCAAAACATATACAAATGAATGAAAAATACTTCTGTTTCTTTATTGATGTTGAATAAAATGGATTACATTGAAATGGAGTTTTATTTAGGGCATAAAACCCAACAACAACAACTTCATAATTGAAGCTTTTTACCTGGCTTGGGTCGCGAATCCCGTACTGGTGCCCAAGCCGAATAAGAAATGGCGAGTCTATATTTATTTCACAGACCTCAACAAAGCATGCCCTAAAGACTGTTTTCCACTTCGAAGGATCGATCATCTCGTAGACGTAACAGCAGGGCAGAAAATTTAAGCTTCATGGATGCTTATTCAGGCTACAATCAAATCAAAATGCATCCGCCAGACCAAGAACATACAAGTTTTCGAACAGATATGGGTCTCTACTGCTATAAAGTCATACCGTTCGGTCTAAAAAATGTTGGAGCTACGTACTAAAGATTGGTAAACAAAATGTTTAAATACCAGATCGGGCGAAATATTGAAGTGTATGTGGATGACATGCTCGTCAAATTTAGAAAGGCTGGGGGGCACATAGACGACCTGGATGAATGTTTCAAAGTCCTCAGAAAATACAACATGAAACTAAATCCCCTAAAGTGCTCCTTTGGAGTCAGCTTGAGAAAGTTTCTAGGCTTCATCGTCAATGCCCGAGGAATGGAAGCCAATCCAGAAAAAATTCAAGCCCTCCTGGATATGAACTCGCCAACAAAAATCAAAGAAGTGCAAAGCTTAACTGGTCGAATCGCCGCACTCAGCAGATTCGTATCAAAATCAACGGAAAAATGTGTTCCATTCTTCAACATCCTAAGAGGAAACAAAAAGTTCGAGTGGACAGAAGAATGTGAAAGAGCTTTTCAAGATTTAAAGGCACAACTTGCAAAACCTCCCGTACTTTCTAAACCTCTAGACGTTGAGGAGATGGGGATATACCTAGCTATCACAGAGCATGCCGTGAGTGCCGTGCTGATCAGAGAAGAGAACAGCGTACATGACCCAGTCTATTACATTAGTAAGAGACTCATCGAGGTCGAGGGCCGATATCCGTTGATAGAAAAGCTCGCCTACTGCCTTATTCTAGCAACAAGGAAGCTAAGGCCTTATTTCCAATCTCATCCTGTTAGGGTATACACCGACCAACCACTACGACAAATACTGCAAAAGTCAGATGCCTCTGGACGGTTACTCAAGTGGGCGGTAGAATTGGGACAGTACGAAATAAACTTCCAACCCCGAACAGCAATCAATGGCCAAGCCTTGGCCAACTTCGTGGTAGAATGCACAGGCAAAAAAGAAAGCATACCAGAAAACAATCCTAAGCTAGTACCTTAGCCAAGTAACAATGAAGACAAACCGACCTGGAAACTACATGTGGATGGTGTTGGGTTTTATGCCCTAAATAAAACTCCATTTCAATGTAATCTATTTTATTCAACATCAATAAAGAAACAGAAGTATTTTTCATTCATTTGTGTATGTTTTGGTTCACCTTATCAATTGCTTGTCTATTTGATTTATAAATTCATCTGAAACCCTTTTCACATACTTGATCATGTTTATTGTGTTGTTAACACTTTGGAAAGTAAACATGACTATGTGAATAAAGGCTCCTAGATTTATCAGACACAGGGTTTTACTGATATGATAATCTACAACAAGAGTTTACTTGCATTTGGAGAAATGCTATGTTCTTTCCAGAACATTGGTTAAAGTAAAGCTCAGGTTGGATGCATGGAGTATGCATCGGAAGGGACCGATATTGAACTTTGACTTAGATTTATTAAACTTACCTTAAAATCTATTCAAGTTAATATCGCCTAGTTGATCCTAGATCAAATGATCTTAATCCTGTTATGATTAGGCTCAATCTTAACAGGCTATTCGTGTTCTTTGATTTGTTAGTTAAGCCTACTTTTAGGTCAGGGTGATACGTACATTTTGGTAACACGGTAGTGCAATTGAGTGGGAGCGCTAACATAAACATGGAATCTATAGCTTCTATCTGGTGAATAGTAAGCAAAGGATGATCTCTTTCGAGCTTGACCAAACGAAAATAAATGGTGGAGTACTCATTTCACATAAGCTGAAATATCATTTATACGGGGTCAAGTGTTTTAAGGATAAAATACATAGTAGGGTGTAACGGTAATTTAATCCCTTTACAGTGTAGATCATTCATATAGAGGATCATTGATCAAATTAGGATTATAACAATGGATCACTAATGATGTGTCTATATGGTGGAACATAAAGAGCATTCTATATACTGAGAGTGCAATTCAAAGTTCTATGCGTGGATTCAACGAAGAATTAATAAGTCAGTGAATTTAGGTAATAAATTCTTGATCTGCTTATTGGAAGCTCAGTTATATAGACCCATGGTTCCCCCACTAGTTGAGATAATATTGCTTGTAAGACTCATATAATTAGTTTTGATTAATCAATTATAATTCTCAAATTAGACTTTGTCTATTTGTGAATTTTTCACTAAGTAAGGGCGAAATTGTAAAGAAAGAGTTATTAGGGGCATATTTGTTAATTATGATACTTTGTATGGTTCAATTAAAAAATATGATAAATGACAATATTATTTAATAATTATTTATAGTTATTAAATAGTTAGAATTGACATTTAAATGGTTGAATTTGAAAATTCGCGTTTTTGAGAAAATCAGATGCAAAAGTGATAAAACTGCAAAATTGTAAAAAGTGAGGCCCAAATCCATACTGCCATGGCCGGCAACTTTTATAGGAATTATCCTCTGATATTTTCATTATTTTAATGCCAAATAATTCAAACCTAACCCTAGAGGAATGCTATAAATAGATAGTGAAGGCTGCAGGAAAATTACACTTTTCATTCAGAAAAATCTGAGCCTTCTCTCTCTATACTTGGCCGCCCACTCTCTCTCTCTCTCTTCTTCCTGAAGATTTCGAAATACTTAGTGATTAGAGTAGTGCCCACACACAGCAAGTAATACCTCAATCATAGTGAGGAAGATCGTGAAGAAAGACTTTCAGCAAGAAGGAGTTTCAGCACTAAAGAATCAGAGAAAGAGATCCAGGTTCAGATCTTGATAATACTCTGCGACAGAAAGGATACAAGGGTTAGAGATCTGAACGGAAGAAGTCATATTATTCCGCTGCACCCAATGTAAGGTTTACTAAACTTTGTATGTGTTTATTTCATCGTTTTAGAAAGTTCATATTTAGGGTGTTAATCAACATACTTGTGAGTAGATCTAAGATCCTGGTAAAATAATTTCCAACAGATGGGTCGGCGACAGATCAACTATCTGGAGAAGGAATTGCCCTCGTCACGCCTGAGGGGCAACGCCTACACGCTACAGTCAATTTCGGATTCAAGGCATCTAACAACGAAGCCAAATAGGAGGCTCTAATTGCTGGACTTAAGCTAGCCCAGGAAATGAAGGTCGAACACTTTGAAATCTGCAGTGATTCACAGCTAGTGGTAAATCATGTATTCGGCGAATACGAGGCTCGAGGAGAAAAGATGATAGCATATCTGAGCAAAATACACGACCTGCTTGCACAATTCAAGAGCTACGGTCTCAGACAAATTCTAAGAGAAGAAAATACAACTACAGACGCGTTAGCTCGATTGGCAAGCAGCAATGTAAGCAACAAGGCAAACTTGGTCCCTATCCAATTCCTTGAAGAGACTAGCATCACTGGTACGGAAAAAATCGAAATGATCGACACATCCCCAAACTGGATGACGCCAATCGCAGCCTACATCAACTCTAGGGAACTCCCAGATAACTGAAATGAAGCTTGAAAAAAGAGAAGGAAGGCAACGCGGTACATCATAGTAGAAGGGGTCATGTACAGAAGAGGATTCTCGATGCCATTACTTAGATGTGTCACACAAGATGAAGCTGCACGACTCCTATCTGAAGTTCACGATGGATTCTGTGGAAATCACGCCGCCAGACAGAGCTTATCCTAGAAAATTCTAAGGCAAGGCTACTTCTGGCCAACGATGATTGAAGATTCGAAAGCCTATGTTAAGAAGTGCGACAAATGCCAGAAATTTTCAAAGATACCAAGAGCTCCGCCCAACGAGCTGACACAGATGCAAAGTTCGCGGCCCTTTGCCATTTGGGGAATTGACCTGATCGGGCAGTTACCTAAAGGTAAAGGCGGAGTGCAGTACGCAGTGGTAGCAGTCGACTACTTTACTAAGTGGACTGAAGCTGAACCATTTGCGACCATTACATCAAAGAAAGTTCAAGACTTTATAGAGAAGAATATCATATGCCGGTTCGGACTACCGTACAAAATAGTCTCAGACAATGACAAACAGTTCGACAGTCAATCTTTCACTGATTTCTGTGCGAATCATGGTATCATTAAAAGTTTCTCCGCAGTGGCACATCCTCAAGCAAACGGTCAAGTTGAAGCAGTCAACAAAACCTTGAAGGATACACTAAAGAAGAAACTTGAAGATGCCAAAGGAAACTGGCCAGAAGAACTCCCCGAAGTCCTATGGTCATACCGTACAACGGAAAAAAAAAAGCAACCGGTCAGACACCATTTGCAATGGCGTACGGTTATGAAGCTATGCTGCCCGTCGAACTCGAGCCACCTTCCCACAGAAGATTGACATACGATCAAGGTACCTATCACATACTCCTTGCAGAATCACTTGATGAAATCGAAGAAAAACGAGCAACTGCGAACTTAAAGTTGATAACTCATCAACAAAAAGTAGCTCGGTATTTCAACAAACAAGTGAAAGCTCAGAAATTCTTCATGGGAGATATGTTCCTGAGAAGGGTATTCCTAAACACCAAAGACAGCACGTCAGGTGTACTAGGACCTAACTGGGAAGGACCATATCAAGTGGTCGAAGTTCTCGACTCTGGAGCATACAAATTAGGTAAGTATGACGAAAAAATGCAACTCATTCTAGTACCACGGTACTGGAATGGAGAACATTTAAGGAAATACTACCAATAAGGTACCAGGTCGGGTTGACCATTTTAAGTACTAAATGAACATTCGCTTCTAAGTGAATGGCGTTCTGGGCGGACTACGCGCAAAGGTTTCAGAAACAAAGTACTCAAGTCGGGCTGACCACTTTAAAGTACAGTTTCTTATGTCTGCAATTTGTTTTATTTCATGTTAAGCTAAAAGATCAGATTAGATCAAATAGCTCTGATGTAAGTTACTACGGTAACAAATACACTTTTGATCAATAAATGAATAAAGATAGCATTTCAAAATTTAATTGAGTCGAAAAAATCAGCATGATTATAATTTACTTAAAGAGCGTATAAAAGGCTTGCTCAAACCCAAAACACCGAACAGATAAGCAATATATTAGTGAAAGACAAGTGACCAAGAGTCATACGTCTACTCGGTCACTTGGTGGGCACCTATACCTGTACAAAGCATTTGGTAAAAATAAAAAAATCACAATTGCACGACAATTATAAACAGAGAATGAAATTCATTAAGGATGACAAAAGCACGTAATACCGGGATTAAAAGCTACCCGGTCAGCCCGTTGTCCAAAAATTGAAAAATAATTCCAAGTTTAAAGACCGCTTGGCTGGTCATGATATCTTAGAAAAGGCCCTGAGGCCGAATAAGATATATAAAAAAAGAGAGATAAAAAGAAGTGTTTAAACAGCTGGAGTCTCAGGCTCTTGCTTCGGTTCTTCTGGGCCAACTTGAGCAGGAGGATCTGTTGTTTGAACAGGAGAAGCATCAGCAGCCTGAGCGAAGGTTGAAGCAGCTTGGTCGGAGGTTGAAGCAACCGCCTCGTGTTGGAAGTTATTTTACCAGGAACTTAGATCTACTCACAAGTATGTTGATTTAACAACCTAAATATGAACTTCTAAAACCATGGAAAATTAAACACATAAAAGTATCATAAATCTTACATTGGGTGCAGCGAAATATATGTCTCCTCCCACTCAGATCTCTAACCCTTGATTCCTTTCTGTGGCAGAGTATAATCAAGATCTGAGCCCGATAGTCCTTCTTTGTTGTTTCTGAATTCTACACAGCCTTCCTCAATATGATTGAGGTATTACTTGATGTGTGTGGGCACTACTCTAACACTTATAGATTTCGAAATAGTGAAGGAATAGAGAGAGAGAGGGTGGCGGCTCAAAGAGAATTTTCAGAGAGAAAATTCTGTCAGAATAATGTTGTGAATGTGTTGTTGAAAACAGAAGCCTTTGCCTTCTATTTATAGAAGACCACCCAGGGCTATGATTGAATTAATGGACATTTAAAATTGAAAAAATCAAAGAGAAAAGGAAGCTTAAGTGGCCGGCCTAGGCATTGTGGAAACAAGGCTTTCCACTTTTCCAACTTTCCTTTTCCTACATTGATAGTTTCCTGTTTTGTCAAAAACTGCCAATTCCTTTGTTCAACCACATAAATGTCAAATCTAATTATTTAACAATTAAAAATAATTATCAAATAATATATTGTCATTTATTTTATTAATAATAAAACTAATTAAAGTTTCCTAATTCATAAATATGCCCTTAAAAATCTCTATTTACTGTTTTGCCCTTAATAAGTGATAAATTCTCAAATAGACACAGTCTATCTTGAGAATTATAACTGATTAATTAAAATCAATTAAATGAGCCTTACAAGTAATATTATCTCAACTAGTGGGGGGACCATGGGTCTATATATCCGAGCTTCCAATAAGCAGATCTAGAATTTACTACTTAAATTCACTGACTTATTAATTCTTCGTTGAATCCACACATAGAACTCAGAATTGCACTCTCAGTATATAGAATGCTCTATATGTTCCACCATATAGACACATCATTAGTTATCCATTGTTATAATCCTAATGTGATCAATGATCCTCTATATGGATGATTTACACTGTAAAGGGACTAAATTACTGTAACACCCTACAATGTATTTTATCCTTAAAACACTTAACCCTGTATAAATGATATTTCAACTAAGTGAAATGAGTACTCAATCATTTATCTCGTTTGGTTAAGCTCGAAGGAAATCACCCTTTGCTTACTATTCGCCAGATAGAAGCTATAGATTCCATATTTATGTTAGCGCTCCCACTCAATCGTACTACCGTGTTCCCAAAATGTATGTATTGCCCTGACCAAAAATTAGGCTTAACTAACAAATCAAAGAACAAGAATAACACTCTCGAGATTGAGCCTAACCATATCAGGATTTCGATCATGTGATCTAGGATCAACTTAGTGATATTGAATTGAATAGATATTTACGGTAAGTTTCATAAATCTATTTCAAAGTTCAATATCGGTCCATTCCAATGCATACTCCATGCATCCAACCTGAGCTTTACTTTGACCTATGTTCTGGAAAGAACATAGCATTTCTCCAAATGCAAGTAAACTCTGTTGTAGATTGTCATATCAGTAAAACCCAGTGTTCTGATAAATCTAGGAATACTTTATTCACATAGTCATGTTTACTTTCCACTGTGTTGACAACACAATAAACATGATCAAGTATGTGAAAGGGGTTTGGATGAATTTATAAATCAAATAGACAAACAATTGATTAAGTGAACCAAAACATACACAAATGAATGAAAAAATACTTCTGTTACTTTATTGATATTGAATAATCTGGATTACATTGAAATAGAGTTTTATTTATGGCATAAAACCCAACAAACTCCCACTTGCACTAATATAAAACAAATCAGTACATTTCAATTAATCCTAAATTCTGACGGTGCTTATCGAATGAACTTACTGCCAAGACTTTGGTGAATGGATCAGCTAAGTTGTCCTGCGTGTCCACTTTCTCCACCAGTACATCCCCTCTTGCCACATATTCTCTGATAATATGATACTTTCTTTCTATATGCTTACTTCTCTTGTGGCTCCGAGGTTCCTTACTGTTGGCTATAGCTCCATTGTTATCACAAAGCAGGACTAGAGGCTTTTCCATTCAGGAACTACACCAAGACGGGTGAAGAACTTCCTAAGCCAGACAACCTCTTTAGCTGATTCAGCCGCAACTATGTATTCTGCCTCCATGGTAGAATCCGAAATCGCAGTTTGTTTAGCACTTCTCCAAACCACTGCTCCACCCCCAAGAGTAAACACCATCCCAGATGTAGATTTCTTGTCTTCAAGACATCCCTGGAAATCTGAGTCTGTATAGCCTAAGGGATTTAAAGCACAACCCTTGTAGACTAATACATAATCTCTTATACTCTTTAAGTATTTCAAAATATACTTAACAGCATTCCAATATACCCGTCCTGGATTTGACTGATACCTGCTCACGATTCCAACTGCATAGCAGATGTCAGGTCTAGTGCATAGCATAGCATACATTAGACTTCCAACTGCAGAAGCATAAGGAATTTTTGCCATGTCTTCTATCTCTTGAGGATCAGTAGGACACTGTTCCTTAGATAGACGGATACCATGTCTAGAGGGTATATTTGCCCCATTGGTATTAGTCATGGAAAATCTCTCTAGAACTTTGTCAATGTAAGTTGTTTGAGAGAGAGCAAGGGATCTGTTCTTCCAGCTTCTGATAATCTGAATACCGAGAACATAGGCTACCTCACCCAAGTCTTTCATGTCGAATTGAGTGTCAAGCCATTCCTTGATGTGAGTCATTTTCTTGACATTGTTGCCAATGATCAAAATGTCATCAACATAAAGGACCAGGAATACTACTACTTGGTTTTCCTTGAGTTGGTAAACACAAGGTTCATCTTCATTCTGATGAAAGCCGTAGGTTTTAATGATCTCATCAAACCTTTTATTCCATGAGCGAGAAGCTTGCTTAAGTCCATATATGGACCTATTTAATTTGCAAACTTTATTCTCATGCCCAGGAAGAACATAACCTTCTGGTTGCTCCATATAGATGGTTTCTTCAAGAAGCTCATTAAGAAAGGCTGTCTTGACATCCATTTGCCAAATTTCATAATCTAAAGCGGCAGCAATGGAGAGAAGAATTCGGATGGATTTGAGCATGGCAACCGGACTAAAAGTTTCCTCATAGTCCACACCTTCTCTTTGGGTATAACCCTTGGCGACCAGTCTAGCTTTGAAAGTTTCGACTTCGCCTCCAGCACCTCTTTTCTTCTTGTAGGCCCATTTACATCCAATTGGACGATAATCATCACGTGGTTCTACATATTCCCAGACTTTGTTCTTTTTCATGGAATCCATTTCTGAATCCATACCGGCTGACCATCGCTTCCGTTGCGGACTTGCCATTGCCTGTTTATAGGTTAATGGGTCGTCATCAATACCGTCACCAACGACCATATTGATTTCACCATCCAAGCCATAACGAGATGGTTTTTTAGAAACCCTCCCACTACGACGAGGAGCGGTGACCTTCTGAACAGGAGCTTTGGTAGTAGTTTTCTCAGTTGCTACAACTGAGGGAGTGGGATGTTCCTCTTCTTGAGTAGAAGAGGATGGTACATTTGAAGGAACAGTATCTGTGAGCATTTCCTCTAATACAATTTCACTTCTCGGTTTGTTGTCTTTCATATAGTTATCTTCAAGGAAAGTAGCATTTGTAGAAGCAAACACTTTGTTATCCTTGTGACTATAAAATAGTCCACCCCTAGTCTCTTTAGAATTTCCGACAAACATGCAAACTTCAGTTCGCGATTCCAGTTTGCCTTCTTTCTTTCTCAAGACGTGAGCAGGGCACCCCCAAATCCTATAATGGCGTAAACTAGGTGTACAGTTCGATGGGTGTCTTAGGGACTGCTTTAGATGGTACAACATTTAGAATGTCGTTTGCCATTTGAATAGCATATCCCCAGAACGACGTAGACAAAGTTGAATAACTCAGCTAGACCTAACCATTTCCAAGAGAGTGCGATTTCTTCTTTCTGCAACTCCATTCTGCTGTGGAGTGCTTGGGGCAGTATATTGGGATTCAATTCCAAGTTCAGTTAAATGATCTTTGAACTGCATATCCATATATTCTCCACCCCTATCAGTTCGCAAGATCTTTAATGTTTTACCTAATTGGTTTTGAGCCAAAGCATGAAATTCCTAAAACTTTTCAAACGTTTCAGATTTCTTCTGCAGTAGGCAAAGAAAACTGTATCTAGAGAAATCGTCAATGAAAGTGACGAAATACTCAAAACCTCCTCTGGCTTTTACATTCAGCGGTCCGCAAACATCTGAATGCACTAACCCTAGGGGTTGTTTGGCACGCTCTCCCTTCGCAGAGAAAGAACGTTTGGTCATTTTTCCTTCTAGGCAAGACTCGCAAACTGGCAGTTCTCCTAAGACGACATTTTTCAATGGACCGTCTTTGGTTAGCCTATTGAGTCTATCAAAGCCTATATAACCTAAACGTAAATGCCATAGATAAGTTTGATCATCATTATCAATCTCTTTTCTCTTAAGGCTTCTAGGTTTAGCTACATTGAAAAGTTCAGTATTTAGTGAGATTTGAGTATCAGGTCTTAAAACATAAAGCCCTTGTTCCATGTTTGCAACACATATATGAAATCCATTACGAGAAATTGAACAATTTGAACTCGAAAAATTCAATATATAAAATTATGTCTGTAAACATGAAACACTAATCAAGTTTCTACTAAAATTGGGAATATATAAAACATTCTCTAAAAGTAAAAACTTCTTAGAATTAAACTTGATTCGGGTTGTTCCTCTTGCTTTAACTGATACCAACTCGCCATTTCCAACTTTAAGCTTTAACTCATCTGGGTGAAGATTCTCCCAAGTTTCAAGCAGCTGCAATGAAGAACATACATGGTTAGTAGATCCAGATTCAACAATCCATGTGGATTTGTCGTTCTCTAAAACGCATGATTCAAAGACAAAAGCATCACCTTCGTTTGAATTGTCTAGAAGCCTGGGACATTGTTCTTCTTTATGTCCCTTTCCATTACAATTCGCACATAGAACATGATGTCTGATAATTGTACTTGAAGAAGTAGCTTTGTTAGAGCCTTCATGCTTAATCTTCTTCCTCTGATTAAAGTTTGCAATACCAGGAGGTCCCATTGCAATCAGATTCCGCTCATGGGCCCTCAACTCAGTCTTGAGTTTGTCCATGTCGGAGGAGTGAGGATTGTTCAATAAGTAATATAGAACAAAACTATCATACTCCTAAGGAAGACTATTAAGTATGAGTCTTACCCATTGTTCCTTTGATAAATCAATTCCTAGTAGATTTGCCTTTTGGAATTTCAAATTCATCAACAATAGGTGCGAGTTAATGCAACTACCAGGATGCATTTTCACACTATTGAGTTCTTTTGCAAAGATACTAACTAGGAGTGGATCGGGATGAGGGTTATTCATATTGGCACTACAACATATCAATAAACAGAAGTAATGTTTTGGTTCTATAAATTCATACACAGGTTCAGAAAACAAATAATCACATATGTTATAAAAATACTAAATCTAACATAGTTTATTTTCCAAGGTTTCCAACGAACTGATATAGTGTCCCGTTTAGGCGAGAGTCAAAGCATCATCCATTGAATAGAGTTGTCAATTCATCTAAAATGTCAAACATTCTAGCAACCTTTTATTCGATCAAGATTGGAATTCAGCGTTGTCCCGTTTAGGCGAGAGTCAAGGCAATTCTATCTTATGAGCTTCTACCATTGTTTCGCACTCTTGTAAGTCTTATACAGTCGCCACCATTAGGGTGGTCATAAACCATATAAAAAACTTATAAGAATACTTATCTTTCGAGATTAAACGGTGCTAACTTGCTAATGAACGTTCCTCCATTTGGGAGGATTACTAACTAAAACAATAGCTATGTAAAACCAACAATAGAGATCGATTTCTCTTGATTAAAGCTCATTCTTTAAAAAAATATGTATTTTGTTTAATCATTTATACTCCATATCTCAATAATGAAATATTACAAATTAAAGTAAAAACTTTAATTAAATTTCAAAAATGGAATAATTTTGAAAAATATCTTATTTAAGTTGTTTAGAAAAATCTAAATACCCAACTTAAATATTCTTCAATTAATGACTTAATTAAATATTACCAATTAAGTAGTTTCCACTTAATTTAGAATATATTCCATTTTAAGTTCCCATATTTATAAAATATCAACTTAAAAAAATATCTAAAGAATTTTAATAACCAATTCCTAAAATTCCTCAACTTAATTTATAATAGGAAATTCAAAAAATATTCAAATCTAAGTTGATTTGTTAGATTTAACTAAATCTCAACTTAAATAGGAATATTTAATGAAATTATAAAATTAAGATTCAGAAAGAATTTTCATGGTTATAATTCTATATTTAATTAAATACAAGAAAAATACATATAGTTTTTCAGAATATAATTATTCAAACTATGTTTTTCTTAAATTAATTTCAAGGAAGAATGAAATTAATTATGTTGCTAATCAATTTTTATTAGGTCAAACTAATATAATTAACCTAGCACAGTTATCCAAATCAGGCAAATGGGCCTTCACAATAGGGGTTGTTCATCTGAGGGGGGGCTGGGTCCAGTATGTCGTACCCACTTCTAAGCCTCCCAACTCTCACACAAGGCCCAAAAGAGAGGAATTTAACCTTAAAATGAACAACTTTTATTAATTGAATAGGCTCACTACTAAATGAGCCTAAATAAAATCTATCAGTTATGATATTTTATTTAGCAACAACAACCTATATGTATCTATAACAGAAATTAAACATATAGGCTCACACAGGCACACACATTTGGATGGATCCTATCATGTTACTAGGTCATACACAGATGAAAGAAGTTTGTAAAAATTACCTGTTACAAATTATTTACTTGATCTATCATCAATTGAACCATTGGTTAAAATCAGATCATTGGATTTGTCAACAAGTTAACCATGGCAATTTAGATCAAGCAATAATAGGTTTTAGAAAAGTTACAAATAATCTAAAACACATACTCCTGCAACAAGGTTAGATTTGGATAGTTGGATGTAGGATTTATTTAATTTTTAAACATATATTTCGAAAAAAAAAATTAAAAAATTAAACCTACCATTTTAAAAAATTAGGTTTTGGGTAACCTAAATGTCATTTCAAAATGAATTGCTAACTTTCTTTTTAAATTTCATGTTATTTAATAAATTAAATAATAAAATAGAAAATGGTAAAAACATACCCTTTTCTTGTTTTACAATTTAATTTAAGTAAAAATAACAAAATTTAAAAGTTAACAAAAATACCTTATTTCCTCTTTTAAAATATCATGATTATTTTGATCTTATTCTAATTAAGGTCAAGTTACCAAAAAAAAAATTAATATCTGACCTTTAAAAAACAAATCAAATTTTAAAGGAAATAAGAAAAGAGGTAAGCAAAACTTGATTTTTCCTATTTTCAAAATCAAATTACACTAATATCTAAAATTAATTTTAAAAATGAAAATAATTTATTTCTGATAATTAGATTTGAAATTTGAAAAACAAAAATCAACATACAAAACTACACAAAAAATCGGAATTTAATTCCATGAAATAGCATGAAAAATCGAAAAAATTGAAAAATTGATGAACTGTACGGATGGCATGCCAGGCATACCCATCCGCGCGCGTCTCAGGGGTTGCACGCCGAGGAATCACGGCACAGGAAGGCTGCTTGCAGCCATTCTGCGTGCGTGATGAGGGTGCTCATCATCCCGATTTTTCTAATTTTCAAAAATTCATAACTAATTCAAATTAAATCGAAATCGTTTTGTAAAAAAGTAAATTGCTTAGAATTTTCCAAACTATCCAACAAAAATAATTACAGAGACTGAAAAATAGCTATTTTCCCCAAAATTCACAAACAACAATCAAACATCAATAAGACACACTAAGCAACATGATACCATCCAAAACACAAACAAATCGTTTTAAGTCCAAATTTCTTGCAAGCAAATCAATTACCATGGCTCTGGTGCCAGTTGTTGGAAGTTATTTTACCAGGAACTTAGATCTACACACAAGTATGTTGATTTAACAACCTAAATATGAACTTCTAAAACGATGGAAAATTAAACACATAAAAGTATCAGAAATCTTACATTGGGTGCAGCGGAATATATGTCTCCTCCCACTCAGATCTCTAACCCTTGATTCCTTTCTATAGCAGAGTATAATCAAGATCTGAGCCCGATAGTCCTTCTTTGTTGTTTCTAAATTCTACACAGCCTTCCTCACTATGATTGAGGTATTACTTGATGTGTGTGGGCACTACTCTAACACTTATAGATTTCGAAACAGTGAAGGAATAGAGAGAGAGAGGGTGGCGGTTCAGAGAGAATTTTCAGAGAGAAAATTCTGTCAGAATAATGTTGTGAATGTGTTGTTGAAAACTGAAGCCTTTGCCTTCTATTTATAGAAGACCACCCAGGGCTATGATTGAATTAATTGACATTTAAAATTGAAAAAATCAAAGAGAAAAGGAAGCTTAAGTGGCCGGCCTAGGCATTGTGGAAACAAGGCTTTCCACTTTTCCAACTTTCCTTTTCCTACATTGATAGTTTCCTGTTCTGTCAAAAACTGCCAATTCCTTTGTTCAACCACATAAATGTCAAATCTAATTATTTAATAATTAAAAATAATTATCAAATAATATATTGTCATTTATTTTATTAATAATAAAACTAATTAAAGTTTCCTAATTAATAAATATGCCCTTCATGTTTTGCCCTTAATAAGTGATAAATTCTCAAATAGACACAGTCTATCTTGAGAATTATAACTGATTAATTAAAATCAATTAAATGAGCCTTACAAGTAATATTATCTCAACTAGTGGGGGGACCATGGGTCTATATATCCGAGCTTCCAATAAGCAGATCTAGAATTTACTACTTAAATTCACTGACTTATTAATTCTTCGTTGAATCCACACATAGAACTCAGAATCGCACTCTCAGTATATAGAATGCTCTATATGTTCCACCATATAGACACATCATTAGTTATCCATTGTTATAATCCTAATGTGATCAATGATCCTCTATATGGATGATTTACACTGTAAAGGGACTAAATTACCGTAACACCCTACAATGTATTTTATCCTTAAAACACTTAACCCTGTATAAATGATATTTCAACTAAGTGAAATGAGTACTCAATCATTTATCTCGTTTGGTTAAGCTCGAAGGAAATCACCCTTTGCTTACTATTCGCCAGATAGAAGCTATAGATTCCGTATTTATGTTAGCGCTCCCACTCAATCGTACTACCGTGTTCCCAAAATGTATGTATTACCCTGACCAAAAATTAGGCTTAACTAACAAATCAAAGAACAAGAATAACACTCTCGAGATTGAGCCTAACCATATCAGGATTTCGATCATGTGATCTAGGATCAACTTAGTGATATTGAATTGAATAGATATTTACGGTAAGTTTCATAAATCTATTTCAAAGTTCAATATCGGTCCATTCCAATGCATACTCCATGCATCCAACCTGAGCTTTACTTTGACCTATGTTCTGGAAAGAACATAGCATTTCTCCAAATGCAAGTAAACTCTGTTGTTGATTGTCATATCAGTAAAACCCAGTGTTCTGATAAATCTAGGAATACTTTATTCACATAGTCATGTTTACTTTCCACTGTCACTACTAGAAAAAACACAATTAGTAACACTTTTTTTTAACTATAGAAAATTAAAAGACAACACTTTTAAAAGTGTTGCCTCCTAGAGTGTTACTAAAAGTGTTAATATAAGACAACACTTATAAAAGTGTTACCATATGTTGCTAAATAAAAAATACATATGACAACATTTTTATTAAAAGTGTTGCGAATTTAATTTCATTAATCAACCCCTAATATAATAATATTAATTAATTTTTTTGAAAAAAAATATTAATTATATATTTTCTATAATTACAAATATTTTCAAATAATTATTTTTTATTTAAATATATCCATATCCATAATTATTTATTTTATAAATTATAAAAAAAATAATAAAATTTCATTTGATTAAAAATCATGTTTAATTACAATAAAAAATTTCAATACATAAAATTCATACATATAAATGTTCTTTTTATAAATATTGCATTAAATACATTGTTATATAGCTGGTACAAATGCAAAAATATATGTTCCAAAAAGTTCAATTCTTCTTGAAAGCTAGAAGTTGTTCATCTTTATTTTTTGACAAATATACATATAAATGCACTTCTCCATTTCATGAACACTGCAAAAAAAAAAAAAGAAATAACATTATTATGTATTTAGAAGCAGTAGAAAGAGTGGGAAAAAAATTATATACAGCATAGAATGTATGAGTTCGTTGGTTTACCTTGATCATTATCATTCTATATAAAAATAATAATTGATGAGAGCTTATAAGTGAGAAATGAGCTAATGTTAGAGCTTGATCCATTCACTTCAAGAACATGGGACAAGAAGTATACCTGCAAGAGGGAAAAAAACAAAAACAAAAATATGAGTTAATGGAATAACCCAAATGATATTTATCATATTACCCAATCCAATAATATTTTCAAAGAATTAAAAATAATTCTATATAAATATATATTATAATAATTGTTCAATCAAATCCTTTAGAACCTAAAAGGTAGGAGTTTGAATTAACAATCCTCTTCTAGAATGATGTCCTACATATATAATATATGTATATATAATAAATATATGTATTAGCATCATAGATTTTTTGAGAGATGATGATAGTTTGATAATCTCTTCGGTAGTTTTATGAGAATGGCAGTTTTTATTTTCTTCCTCATTAATATATCATGTTAATATATATATAAATGAAGATATATGAATAGAAGTTACAGAGTAGTTACAATCCACTAAACATTAATTTGATTCTAATTTAAATTACTTTTTTTATGTTTTTATTAATTATAATTATATATAGCAACACTTATTTAAAAGGTGTTGTCTTTTTTTATTTACCTATAGGTATTAACAACACTTATTTAGAAGTGATGCTATTGCTTATTTTTATTTACTTAAAAAAAATAAGTTTAAAAATTTGAGAATTATTAACAACACTTATTTATCAAGTGTGTCAAAATATAAAAATAAATAAATTAACAACACTTTTTAATTGAGTGTTGTTGAATAAGTGTTGGTAATTGTAATTTTTGTAGTGGTGTGTGTTGACAACACAATAAACATGATCAAGTATGTGAAAGGAGTTTGGATGAATTTATAAATCAAATATACAAACAATTGATTAAGTGAACCAAAACATACACAAATGAATGAAAAATACTTCTGTTACTTTATTGATATTGAATAATCTGGATTACATTGAAATAGAATTTTATTTAGGGCATAAAACCCAACACCTCGTTCCCACCATAAGCCACTTGGGCCGCGCAGTACTCAAGGTACATGTCCTTGGCATCGCCCAAGTAGTCAAAGTTGGCCCGGGGATTACCCTTCCAGAAATCAAAGAAGAGCTCGAGACCGGCTGTCTCCAAGGCATTGACCTTCTCCATCAACCTGTCCACCTCGGTCGAAAGCTCCCCCTCCTTGGCATCCTTCTCCTACTTCATCCGAAGAAGAACTGCTCGCAGAGAAGTCCTCTCTTCCTGAAGACTGTTTACCTCAGTAGATAAGATCTCGATGGTCTCCTCAAAACGGTCAGCAGCCTCGAGATCCTTTTTTAGCACGGAGATCTTCTTCTCAGCAGCGAACAACTTCTTATTGGCCTCGCCCAACTCCAACCGAACAGCTCCGGCTTCCGCCCTGGATTCCTCAACTTCCTTCTTGTCAAGTTCGCCTCCGCCCTCAAGGTGTCGGACAGAGTCGCGTTTTTGGAAGCAACAGACTTAGCCCGGGAGTAGGTGTAGGCCAACTTCAGACCGGCCTGCACAAAGAAAAAACTATAGCATATTGAGCTAAGTGTGGAAAGTTAAAGGGAAGTATCAAAAAAGACTTACCCTGGTGAACTCCTTCAGGACTCCGCCCACCAACGCATCTAAAGATGAGTCATTATCAACACCAGCCAGTTGATCACTGACCTCAGAAACCAGCCGGTTCATGTAATGGGCCAGCATCTCCTTGCCCTTTTTAGCCTTTAGAAGCACTGGCAAAGGTAGAGTTGGTGCCTACACCCGTTTGAGATCACTCCTGACAAGTTCAGACCCAGCCGTTGGTGGTCTAGACTCTTTAGACTTGGTAGACTCGGGGGTAGAAGGGTTTGCAGCAGTCAGCTCCTCGGAAAGATCAATGACCTCTCCAGAAGGTCTCTTTTCCTTTGAAAAGGACCCCTCACCGCCCTTGGACTTCTGGGTCGGAGGAGAGGTGCTAAAGCTTCTGCCTATTCTCTTCCTCAAAGCGTGGAGCATCTGCCGACACATGACTGCATAGAACAAAAACAGTATGGTCAGAAAACAGCCATCAGAAAACACAAGGCATGAAAATCAAGAAGCTCAAGAACAAAAGAAAGTAAAATGCAAGGTGACCGCCTGCACAAGACTCAGAAGTCCATCATCACATGACATCGATCTTATTTCAGACATGACGGCTTTCCCTTTTCTGAACACAGGAGGAGATGGCCGAACAGGTGAAATGGGCTCCCTTATGCGAATTGCATGTTCAACAGGCCTGGGCGAGACCAAGAGTTTCTTCTTCCTCCTCATCGGAGTAACCTGCTCGTCCTCAGCCTCATCTTCAGGATTCAAAGGCTCCTCAGCATACTGTTTGGCCCTGGCACCTCCTTTCAACTTAGCCTCGCGCTTAAGTTGAATAAGATCATCCTCCTTATGAGCTCGTTCAAGCCAGCTAGCACCAGATTTCCTCTTCTTCCCCGCCACGGACTTAGGAGTAAATTCCTCGGGATAAAACCCGTACCTCACAAGATTATGATCAGAGGTCAACTAGATAATATTCTGGTCTTTCCCCGGTAACCCGGCAAGTTTCTGAGCTCTATACCTAAGAGCAAGAGTGAGAGGAGGATGGTTATATGTCGAAATCTGCTGAAACCGAGTTCGGGTAATGCTCGGATCCTTCACCACAAAGTACTCATCAGCAAAACGCCCTATTTTGTTGATGGCCTTATCATCCGTGCCGGTCAACCACTTGAAGCCTGGCTAAGAGAAATAGAAGTACCGCGTGGGGAGAAGGAGTACCCCATCCCTGGGAAGCGTAGAGGACGAAGAGGGCGGACAAATACTTAATGCCCTTAGGAGTGATTTGGGCCGGGCAGAGACCGAAGAAGTCTGCCACATCCTTGAAGTACTTGTGCAAGGGCACCAACGCTCCTTGCTGGCCACGGGCCCCTGACCAGGCGCACATCCCCTTATCAGGGTTTGTGGCACGATTATTGTGGGCGGGAATGTAGCAGTCCAGCTTGCCCAGGTACCCGTCCTGGTCAAGAGTTCGAAGGCGCGCCTCCGTAATCTTGGACGGAGGACTTACCCACCTGGCGCCGAAGGCACCCTGCCTTCTATGAGGAACCGTCGCAGCGAGCTCCTCACTGACGTAGTCCACGCCCTCGACTAGAACGTCTGCGTCAGCATTGACTGGCTGCCCAGCCTCACTGTACTCCCCAAAATTTGGGGGTTCAATCTCTTCCTCCCCCTCCGCCTCGGAGGGACTACCGGGACGCACATCGTCCATCTCTTCAACCTCCTGGACCTCAGCGTCCCCTTCACGATCCTCCTCCGTCGGGATGGCCAAATCTTGTTCGGCGCTGGGTAGAGTGGCAAGCCGAGCCACTTGAGGATCAGTAGTGTCGGCCAGACGCGTAGTTTGCTTTGTACGAGCCTTCATCCTATGGCTGGGTACAAGGTCAGAAGAATATCTTTCACTGGAAGGAGGACTAGAACGAAGACGAGGGTGATCCTCGTGTAAAAGTTGAAGCAAATCCTGGTCGATCTGATGTCTGAGTTCCCAAGACTCACCTGAGTTTATCTACAAAAGACAACCCACGAGATGAGTGTTGGACGGAATATCAAACGATAAACAAGCAAATATGCTGACCAGGAGTACTCAACAGATTAAAGAATGGCTATGTTTAAAGAAAAGTCAGAACTCAAGAACTCAAAAAATTTTCTTGAGTTAGGGCAAAAAAGTTCATGCAGCTTAGAATAAGAAAGATGAAAGGCGGACGCAATGCAGTTCAGAGACAAGCTTTATGGCTGTAAACCCACATGAAGATATGAAAAAGAGGAATCGCAGATGTTTCTAACCCTAGGGTTTCTTGAGCATTTTTGTACAGCGCAGTGAAAGTTGCATTCAAAATGTAAACATGCAAAGATAAGCATAAAGGAAATCAAAAACTTACTCAAGATTCGAGTGTCTGGGTTCGAGCAACGTTAATCCCGCCAGCAGTTGTATGAAGGCACTTCGGCAACTTTAAAGCCAGAAAATTTTCTTTTCGCTCTGGAGCTCTCTTAGCAAAGAAGGGTGATAAAATGAATTTATGTGCCAATGCTGTGGGTATTTATAGGCAAAGAGGTAATTGTCTCAAAGAAACCTCAGACGCCTCAGCTTCCCGCCTCAAAAATGAATATGGGAAATCAAAAGTAATTGAGTGCAACCGTCAGCCGTGGAGAGAGAAAATCGAATTTCGAACTATTAATTGTCACGACATTTATTAGCCGAGAACCGAAGAGATGCCCAGTCAGCTTCACATCGAGTCTCAAACGGTCACGCTCGCCACGTGTCCCCATCCAAAGGCAGAACCAGCTCGGAAGAAGTCTACACGCAACCTCAGAGGTCCCGTACAGACTTGGGCGCAAACGTTATCCCAAATTTTGCACTCTAACGTGGCATCACGATAATGGTGACACGTGGAGTCCACTTGGAGCATTTGCTCGGGAAGATAGACCGAGCACGATGCCTCGCTGGCACATCCTGAGTAAGATATTCAGCGATCCATGCAGGGTAATCAACACTTAGTGAATTCAGCTTTTGCATCATGAGTCATCAGCTCAATCCCTATAACTCAGGGATCAATTTACCTGGATACGGCATACATACGATCCCACTATCAGTGTACTCAGCCTCAATCCCACGATCCTTGCATTCAGCATTGATCCCACGATCTTTCTATTTATGCGCATTGTAACGAGAGAGGAAACTCTTCCTCCTCAAGTTTCCCAGCCCTATAAATAGTGATGTATGTTCACTGGGCAAAGGGACCAAAAGATTGAAAGTCGATACGCAGCTAGCTAAGACTGTATTATTAGCTAAAAATTATATATTCAGAGATACTGTTGTAAGAGCTATAAGAAAAGGAATCTTCTTCCTTGTTCTTAAGTCAATACAACTAACGAGGATTAGAATATTACCGAGCTGCTCGGGGTTGAACCTCTATAAAATTCCTGTGTCTTATTATTGCTTATATATATATATATTTTTAGGACATATCGTTTATCGCTTACAAAATAGACTCATTGTCGTTGGCTAAAAGCGAAGTCAACAATAGTAATCTTATTTTAAATTTAAATAAGGTCAAATAATTTAAAAAATAGAATAATTTAAAAAAAAATTAATATCAGACCTTAAATTTAAAAATAAGATAAAATAATCAAATTTAAAAATAAGATAAAAAATTAAGCAAAAAGATAGATTTTTACCTATTTTCAAGTTCAAATTACACTAAAATCTTAAATTAATTTTTTTTAAAAAAATCTAATTAATTTATTTCTGATAATTAGATTTGAAATAGGAATAGTAAAAATCTAAATACAAAACTATGTCAAAAATCGGAAGTTAATTCCATCAAAAAGCATGAAAAAATTGAAAAATTGGAAAAAATTGCATGTAGTACGGACAGTATGCAGTGCATACTATCCGCACGCACATGGAGGGCATTCTGACCGAGGGAGCACAGCGCAAGAGGCTGCATGCAGCCTCTCCGCGAGTGCCCAATGTCGATTTTAGACATGCGCCCGTGTCCTGGCCGAGAAAACTCGGACAGCAGGCTGTCTGAAGCCCACGCGTCCGAGGAAATAACCTCATCCGCGCACGTGCATGGGGTGATGACACCCTGATTTTTCTCGATTTTCAAAAATTCATAACTAATTCAAATAAAATCGAAATTAAGTTCTGTAAAAAAGTGAATTGCTTAATTTTTTCCAAACTATCCAATAAAAATAATTCCAGAAACGAACATTCAATTATTTTTCATAAAATTTTACAAACATCAATCAATCATCAAATAACCCACAGATCAACATGAAACCATCCAAATCACACACAAATCGTTTTAAGTCCAAATTTCTTGAAAGTAAATCAATTACCATGGCTTTGAGGCCAGTTGTTGGAATATATTTTACCAGGATCTCAGATTCACTAACAATTGTGTTGTTTAACATCCTAAATATGAGCTTCTAAAACGATAATAAACACATATAAAGTTTAGGAAACCTTACATTGGTCGCAGCGAAATAATATGTCTCCTTCCACTCAGATCTCTAACCCTTGTATCCTTTCTATTGCAGAGTATCACCAAGATCTGAGTCCGAATGTCCTTATCTTCAATTTGGATTCTTCACGATCTTCCAGACTATGATTGAGGTACCACTTGATGTGTGTGGGCACTACCCTATCACTCAAGGTTTTCGAAATTAAAAGAAGAAAAGAGAGAGAGAGAGAGAGAGAGAGAGAGAGAGAGAGAGAGAGAGAGAGAGAGAGAGAGAGAGGTCGGCTATAGAAGGATAGTGAGTGGTTCAATTTTTCTGAAGGCCATCTCTTGAATCACTTGAATCTCTTATTTTGGTGTGAGCCATCACTATCTATTTATAGGTAACCACTAGGTTTGGGTTAGTAATTATTTGGCATTAAAATAATGAAAATATTAATTGGAAAAAGCCTCTCCAAGTGGCCGGCCATGGTGTTAATGGACCCCACTTGGAATTTTGCAATTTTGACAATTTTCATTTCTATTTTCTCAAAATGCCAATTTTCCAATTCTAACCATTTAAATGTCAAAACTAATTATTTAATAACTAAAATTATTAAATAATATTGTCATAACATAATTATTAATTAGACATATAGAGTCTCTTAATTAATAAATAAAACCTAGAATCTCTTTTCTTCACAATTTTGCCCTTGCTTACTGAAAATTCATAAACTAGACGTAGTCTAATTTTAGAATGATAATTGATTAATTAAAATCAATTATGTGAGTCTTACAAGCAGTATGATCTCAACTAGAATGGGGACCATGGAACTCTATTACTGAGCTTCCAATAAGCCGAACAGAATTTACCAAGTGAATTCCCTAACTTATTAATTCCTTGTTGAATCCACTCTTAGAACTTAGAATTGCACTCTCAGTTATATAGAACGCTCTATATATTCCACCGTATAGATACTATTGGGTTTTGTGCCCTAAATAAAACCCATTTCAATATAATCAGATTTACTTATTAATAAAGATTAGAAATAACATTTTATGTTGCATGGTTCACATGATTTATTTCATGATTATATGTATATAATGTATGAATTCTTTTTAAGTCCAGAACATATGAATTTTTTAAAGATTATAGTGTTGTCAGCACAGTGGAATATAATCTTAATTATATTTTCAAAATTTTATTCCCTGATTTGTCAGAACACTGGATTTAGACTGACATGGTATAATCAGCGATAGGTATTCTTACACCTTGGAAAAGTGTTATGTCCTTTTCAGGACATTGGCAAAGTTTACCAGTATCGGATGTATGGAGTATACATCGGAAGGGACCGATATTGAACTTTGATTAGATATATTAAAACTTACCGTAATATCTATTCAATTCAATATCACCTGTTGATCCTAGATCAAATGACCTTAATCTTGATATGGTTAGGTTCGATCTCAAGAGTACTATACATGTTCTTTGATTTGTTAGTTAAGCCTACTTTTGGGTGAGGGTGATACGTACATTTTGGGAACATGATAGTATAATTGAGTGGGAGCGCTACCATAAATATGGAATCTGTAACTTCTATAGGAACTTAGAAGTGAAACAATGATATCCTTCGAGCTTGGCTAAACAGAGATAAATGGTGGAGATCTCATTTCACTTTGCTGAAATATCATTTATACGGAGCTAAGTGTTTTAAGGATAAAATACATTGAAGGTGTAACGGTAACTTAGTGTCTTTTCAATGTAGATCATCTATTAGAGGGTCATTGATCACATTAGGGTTATAACAATGGATAACTAATGACATGTCTATATCATGGAACATATAGAGCGTTCTATATGACTGAGAGTGCAATTCCAAGTTCTAAGTGTGGATTCAATAAGGAATTAATAAGTTAGGGAATTTACTTGGTAAATTCAGTTCGACTTATTGGAAGCTCGGTTATATAGACCCATGGTCCCCATACTAGTTGAGACCATACTACTTGTAAGACTCAGTTAATTGATTTTAATTAATCAATTATAATTCTAAAGTTAGACTATGTCTACTTTATGGATTTTCACTAAGCAAGGGCGAAATTGTAAAGAAAAGAGATTTTAGGTTTATTTATTAATTAAGAGACTTTACATGTCTAAATTAATAAATATATTAAATGGAAATATTATTTAATAATTATTTTCAAGTTATTAAATAATTAGAATTGGCATTTAAAAAGGTTAAATTGGAAAATTGGCATTTTTGAGAAAATGGGAATGAGAAATAACAAAATGGGAAAGTTGCAAAGTGAGGCCCAATTCCCTTTGTATGGCCGGCCACATGCACAAGAAATACCATTTATAGTTTCCATTATTTTAATGCCATACAATTCTAACCTAAACCTAGAGGGCATTCTATAAATAGAAAGTGTTGGCTTCATGAAACACAAAACTTTTGAACATTGGTTTCTTTCATAAAAGCCACACACCCCTCTCTCTCTTTTCTTCTCTCTAAATTTCGAAACACTTGAGTGAATGAGTAGTGCCCAAACACATCAAGTGGTACCTCAATCATATTATGTAAGACTATGGAAAATCTGCATCAAAGAAGGAGAAAAGAAGATCAAGATTCAGATCTTGATTATGCTCTGCTACAGAAAGGAATCAAGGGCTAGAGATCTGAATGGAAGGAGTCATAATATTCCGCTGCACCCACTGTAAGATTTTCTAAACTTTATATGTGTTTATTTAAGTGTTTTAGAATTCATATTAGGATGTTAATAAAACATACTTGGTAGTAAATCTAGATCCTGGTAAAATAATTCCAACAGATACGCTATCATATTTAACCATTGTTATAATCTCAATTGATCAAAGATCCTCTATATAGATGATTTACACCGAGTGGAGATAAATTTACCGTTTCACCCCTCAATGTATTTTGCTCCTTAAAACACTTAGCTACCTGTAAATGATGTTTTAGTGAACTAAAATATAATCACTGAAACAAGAGCACTTCTATTTACTTCTATTTAGCTAAGCTCGAAGGAAATCATCACATAACTTCTGAACACCTGTAGCAGCTATAGATTCCATATTTATGTTTAGCGCTCCCACTCAATCACACTATCATGTTCCCAAAATGTACGTATCACCCTGACCCAGAAGTAGGCTTAACTAACAAATCAAAGAACATGAGTAGCACTCCTGAGATTGAGCCTAAGCATATCAGGATTTAGATCTTTTAATCTAAGATCAACTAGTGATATTGACTTGGAAAGATACAACGGTAACTATTATAATATCTTAACTAAGATCAATATCGGTCTAGTCCAATGTATACTCCATACATTCGAAACTAGTATACTTTGCCAATGTTCTGGAAAGAACATAACACTTATGTAAAGTGTAAGTACACTTCATCGCTGATTATCACATCAGTGTAAATCCAAAGCACTGATGAAACAGGGACTTAGTCTTTCGAATCATATAATCACAATCACATTCCACTGTGTTGACATCTTTGTAATTGTGAATGACTATATGTTCTAGACTTAACAGATTTTGTACATATATTTAAACCACAAACATGAAAACTACATGTTAACATAAATCATTTCTAATCTCTTATTGATAACAAATCAGATAAGATTGTAATGGGTTTTATTTAGGGCATAAAATTTCAACAAAAATATATTATAATTTAATTAGAAAATTAATAATTAGTTTATGAATTATCTAGATAGATATTTTCTAGGTAGATTTTTTGGAATTTTTCTAGATATATTTAATTAAATAAGAAAATTAATATTTAAGTTGACTAAGTTCTAGACGCCTAAATATTTGATATTTTTCTTAAGAGATTTAATTAAATAGGAATATTATAGTTACATTGAAAATTAATTTATTTAATTTTAGACCAACATAAATTAGAATAATTTTTTCCAATTTTTTAATTTGTTTTATTTTAGAGAATTTCGAAAATGTATCTTTATACATTGGATTTTGAATGCTGTCGTATATATATTTATAGAAAATTAAATTTGAGTTGAAAATTAATTTAATTAATTTCGGACCAACTTAAATTAAGTAATTTTCATAATATTTATTGCAAAATTAATATTAAGGATGGAAAATAATTTATTTTTTCAGATCTTCAAAAAGTATAATTTTATAAATATTAAATTAAAATTTATATTTAGAGTATTCTAAATTAGTAATTTTAATTAAATAAATATATATTAAAAATAAAAAGATTAAAATAAGTATCAAATGAAAATACAACTATTTAAAAATAATGAGCTTTGGTTATAAGGATATTCGATCTCCATTGTTGGTCCTACATGGTTAAATGTTTTCAATATAACCTCGAGACGCTAGACTTCGTCCCCCTAATGGATGGTTATTCGTTGAAGCATTTAACACCGTAACGATCTCTTATGATAAGTATTTTGTAAGTTTTCGTCTCTATTAGACTCTCCCCTACGGTGACTACTTAGAGATAAATTTACGAAGTATGAAACAATGGTAGAAGCTCATAAAATAAGAATAACCTTGACTCTCGCCTACCAGGACAATGTTGGATTCTTATTTTGATCGAATAAAAGGTTGCTAGAATGGTTTCCATTTTGGATGAGCTGACAACTCTATTCAATGAATGATACTTTGACTCTCGCCTACCGGGACATTGTATTAGTTTGTTGGAAACTTTAGAAATTATTTAAGATATGATAGTTTTGTATTTTCACATATCTTTTTTACTTGCTAAATGATTAATAATTTCTGAATTGTAAGTGAATTTACATTGAACCATGTTATTTTCTGTTATTAATTATAGTTGTAAATTTCGTGTAAAAATAAGAATAACTTTGACTCTCGCCTACCGAGACATCGTTGGATTTTTATTTTAAATTGAAATTATCCTTTAATTATTCCTCTTAGCTTACATAGTATATCATTGGATAATGGTTTATAAATCATTTGCTTATGATGTCATTCTATTTTCTCTTATGAAATTGAATGGCACAAATGACTATATTCTCGACATTCTATCCCGAAATGATATAAATCCTTGATCTTAGAATCTCCTACTTATATTTGCTTAGTTTAGGCAACTTAGACTTAGAGTTAGATTAGTAGTGGTGGTCCAAGAGAGAATAATAACTCAAGAAATATTTGGTATAAATTTAAGTCTTTGACTTTAAATTTTAGATTCCGAATAGAAATTTTTATTTCTTTTTCCAGAATACAATACAGTTCAACTTTCACAAGTTATTAATATCCATTTTCTATCACTGGATCTGAACTGTATGTTAATGTATGGAATTTGAGTTTAGTATTCTATGACTAGGATCCACTTGAACTATTCTAAGAACTCTTTATTGTAACTAAACCTAAGTCATCAAAAGACACAACCACATTTTAGTATCTATGATCCCACTGCCTCTATTATCTTGACACAACCGAAGAGGTTAATACCATTTAGTGTTCTTAGACAAAAATTCACGGTACCTTGTCCTAGTGGGAGGGTTTCAAGGAACTCACCCTGCTTTGACTTGGAAGACACCGATGATTAAAATCCATTGTTAGTTTAAACAAGTAATGGATTGTCAGAATAAGGAACTAAGAAGTAAAGCCAAGAGAACTATGGTTAAATCCATTTATATGGAACAACCAAAAGTTTTCTATTACAAGGAAAAAAAAAAAAAGGAAATTTCATTAGTAAGTCTATTCAATGGATTTAACAAAACTTCCTGTTCCTAGTATTAAAGGTTTGAGTTTATCTGAACCTATGGCTTGTGGTATACCTGGTTAATTAATTACTCTAGTGCTAGCAACTTACTTTAGTAAGATGCTATAGGATTTTTCTAATGGCAATCTATAGAAGTGTCTCGACTTCTAGACGTAGATTTTATTTATCTAAGAAAAAGTTTCAATTATTCTAGAAAAGATAAAGGTCAATGAAAGAATTCCTTAGGATCAACAGTGAGAGGTCTCAGATATGCTTTGTTATGCATTAGACAAGACACCGGCTGTTGAGTGGGAGTAAATGAGTAGGTATCAAATTAATTCAGCAAAGGAAATTAGAAGACAATCAAGTAAATATTAAGATCAAGAAGAGAAACTATATGTTAGTCAATAAGGGTGGTATTTAATACTCTTAGACTATACCAAATCAGGTTTCTAGACTTGCCTTAGTGCTAGAAAGTCTACTGATGAGATGGTGATTACTCTGGGGTGGAGTAGTTATTTTGGAGAAGTGTAAAAACCTATCTGAAGTCTCTAAGTCTACCAGAGAGACTGAATGTTAAAGTTGCAGGAAAGATACTTATTCAGTCTATGGAAAGTTCTATACAATTTTGGCATTGTACCAATAATTAATTAACTACTAGTGTTACTTCTTGACTAACATAAAAGTATTTGCCAAAAAGTAAAGAATCCATTATCCCTAGAGGAGTAGACATATAGAGAGGAATTTTACAATATCAAGGATTTTGTGATTAAGGAAATATAATAGTGGAGGAAAAGTTGTATTGTATACAACCTGTCAGATCCTATTACGGAGACAATGCTACATACTACACTTGATCTGGATATCAAGGTGTTTATATTATTTGAAATGCACTTTTTGTTTTATATTAGTGCAAGTGGGAGTTTGTTGGGTTTAGTGCCCTAAATAAAACTCATTTCAATATAATCAGATTTACTAATTAATAAAGATCAGAAACTGCATTTTATGTTGCATGATTCATATGACTTATTTCATGATTGTTTAATGTATAAATTCTATTAAGTCCAGAACATATGTATTTGTTCATGATTTTAGTGTCGTCAGCATAGTGGAATATGATCATGATTATATGTTCAAAAGTTTAATTCCTTGATTTGTCAGTTCACTAGATTTAGAGTGGCATGATAATCACCAATAGGTATACTTACACCTTGGATAAGTGTTATGTCCTTTCCTGGGCATTGGCAAAGTTTACCAGTATCAGATGTATGGAGTATACATTGGAAGAAACCGATATTGAGCTTAGATAAGATATCCTAAACTTACCGTTATATCTTTCTAAGACAATATCAATAATGATTGATCTTAGGTCTATGGATCTCAATCCTGACATGGTTAGGTTCGATCTCAAGAGTGTTATTTGTGTTCTTTGATTTGTTAGTTAAGCCTACTTTTTGGTATGGGTAATACGTACATTTTGGGAACATGATAGTACAATTGAGTGGGAGCGCTAATCATAGATATGGAATCTATAGCTTCTATAGGTATTTAGAAGTGAAACGATGATCTCCTTCGAGCTTGGCTGAATAGAGATAAATGATTGAGGCCTCATTTCAGTAATTATATTAGTTTACTGAAGTATCATTTATAGGTAGCTAAGTGTTTTAAGGATAAAATACATTGAAGGGTAGAACAGTAAATTTGTCTCTATTCAGTGTAGATCATATATAGAGGATCCTTGACTATTATGATTGTAATAGTGGATAATCATAACGTATCTATATTGTGGTACCTATAGAGTGTTCTATATAACTGAGAGTGTATTCAATTCCAAATCTATAGTGGAGCAAGGCGGAATTAATAAGTTGAGAATTTACTTGGTGAATTCTAGATCTACTTATTGAAAGGTCGGTTATATAGGCCCATGGTCCCCTCACTAGTTTAGATAATACTGCTTGCAGACTCAATCAATTGATTAATCAATTATAATTCTAAAATTAGACTATGTCTTATTTATGAATTTTCACTAAGCAAGGGTTTAATTGTGAAGAAAAGAGATTTTGGGGCCAGTTTGTTAATTAAGAGACTTTTTATGGTCTAATTAATAAATTACATAAATGGCAATTTTATTTAGTAATTAATTATAATTATTAAATAAATAGTTTTGGCATTTATTGGTTTGAATTGAAAAATATGGTATTATTGAAAAGAAGAATAAGTGGTTGAAATAAAGTGGCAAAATTGTAACTAGAGATGGGTCCCTTTGAAGTGTACGGCCACACATATTTTTTGCCCAATATTTTATTCTTTTTTTAATGCATATAATTCAACCCTAAGCCCTAGTTGAAACACTATAAAAGGAACACGATGCTCTTATCTCATCCACTTTACACTTTGTCAAATTTTTGTCAACTTGACTATTCAACCAAACCTAGATGAGAGAGTTCCTTCTATAGAGCTTTCACCTCCTTCATTGTTCTTCCATGTTCAAATCTTGAGTGAATGAGTGTCGTGCCCACACATAGCAAGTCAAGTACTCAACCATAGTGAGTAAGACAGTGGTAACCAAACCCGAAGGAGAGAAAGAGATCCAGGTTCAGATCTTGATAATGCTCTACTACAAAAAGGAAACAAGGGCTAGAGATCTTGAACAGAAGGAGTCATATTATTCCGCTGCAATCAATGTAAGGTTTTCTTAAACCCTTATGTGTTTATTTCATTATTTTAGAGAATTTATATTTAGGATGTTAATCAACATACTTGTTAGTAAATCTAGATCCTGGTAAAATATTCCCAACAAGTGGGACATTCTACTAGCAAAAAGCAGTCCCAATCCTTGGAGAGAATTTTATCAAACAAAAAAGTAATGAGTTGGACATCTTAAAACATATTGCCTGAACCCTAGTAAGAATAGTTTAAACACTAAAAAACTACCAAAACCAGATGAGATGATAACGATACAAACAAATCAAGTAACTGGTCCTCACAATGTAACAAACATGTGAAAGAAGAAAGTAACTTACCATTTGAAGTTAGAGCTTGGGGCAATGGCTGATAATTCCGTTTGCAAATCTTCGAACGAAGCAAGGATCGCTTTGACAGGATGAAGTCGGAGGAAACTCGCAGGAAAAAGGTCAAGGGCAAGGATAGCATGCAAGTCTTCAGACGAATTTAATGGTGATCCTTGACAAAGAAGTTTAAGGGTTTTTCTCAAACTTTTTGAAATGGAGAAAATGGTGCAAATGTGGTTCCTTTTTCCTTACTTTATACCCATGATAGTGGCTTCGTTCGATCAGAGAAAGATTTGATCCTATGGACATGATTCAAAGCGGAAGTGAAAAAGATGGTCATTTCATTCTGATGTACCTCGAAATTGCACAACTGCCAAAATCAGAGGATATGCGTCTTTTCAAAAAAGAGGAACATGACTGAAATACCCTTTGTAATCATTAGAAAGCTCTTTTTAATTAAAAAGAACTTTTTAAGGGGCAATTGTTATACCTGAAATTCGATAAGCACATTAGAGGAAGACAAGTGTCGAGCTGGGTAGAATGAAGAACTAAAACACGCAAACAAAAGTACACTTAGCATGGAACAACTCGTTGGAAACATAATTTGCAGAGTATGTTTATAACTCGGTTGGTTGAATAGCCTTCTGCGAGACAAAAACATACGAACGACTAACTTATGTATTGACGAGAAACCCTGTGGGTACACGTGTGCATGACGAGGCCTCAACCTCGCTGCGTGGAAGAGAAATAATAAACACTAAAAACACTTAGCGTATATTATACAATATACAAACTAAGTGTAGATAGTTTGGCGAGTCAAGATAACAGATAGCGAGGTTTTTTATTTCGCTAGAAGATGGCATGCATGCAAGGAAGATCATCTCGACACCAGAAAATACAGTTATCAGAGTCAAAACAATATTAGTCTTGGGAAGTAAGATGACAAGCAACTGCTCCCCATCAAAATTAACTTGGCTCCATTCTCAGGGAGACATCCCTATGGAATAAGGTTTACCGTATATCTTTAATTACGGGTTCATCTCGGCCCAATAAAAGCGAGATACCTGTGTGAATATAATAAAGGCCTCATTTACCTTTTGATTTGTAACCAAATCCCATGATTTGAGGGAATAATTGTTGTAACAATTATTGTCAACTTTTGTAAATCATTGCCCACTATGTAATTATAAATAGTGGCAGACAAGATCAAGAAGGGGGACGAAAAAAAAAACTCATATGAAAGAGGCCCTAAAAAATACTCACAAATCTGAATGAGATTGACTTGTGGACTATGCAGAATTTTAACTACAAAACCACGTAGAAAACCCTGTGTTCATATTCTTTATTTTGATAGCTTTTATTTTTTTTTCTGTGTGAGATCAATATTGTGAGGCTCGATTTTAGAGAACGAAAATTTGCATTAATAGGTATACTTAAACCTTGGATAAGTGTTATGTCTTTTCCAGGGCATACTTGCTAAGTGTTTGATAATTTCTGAATGTGTATGAATTTTGTTAACGCAGATTTTCGTTAACCAAATTTTAGCTTAATAGTGACAATCTCACACAGAAAATTAAAATCTAAAAAATAAAGAGTATGAACACAAAGGATTTTTCACGTGGCTTTGTAGTTAAAATTCTGCATAGTCCACGAGTCAATCTTAATAGATTTTTGATAGCTTCTCAGTGCCTTTTGTGTCTCATTTTTTTCCGTCCCACTTTTGATCTTACCTGCCACTATTTATAAACACATAGTAGTCAGTTAATTACAAAGTTGACTGTAATCTTTACAACGATTATCCCCTCAAATCATGGGATCTGATTACATATCACGTTAAGTAAATGTGATTTTTATTTAAATTTCACACAGCTGTGACTATCCCGCTTTTACAGTGTCAAAGTGAATGTGTATTAAATATACATGGTAAGCCTTATCGTATTAGAATGCCTCGCTGGGAATAGAGTTGAGTTAATCTTGATGGCGAGCTGGAGCTCGTCATATGTGTTTCCAAGGTTGATAATGCTTTTACTTTATTTCTGACAACTGTAGTTTCTGGTGATGAGATGATCTTTTTCGTGTGCATGCCTTCCTACAGCGAGGTGGACGCTTCACTACTTCTCGCTTTGCTTCACTCATTGGTTATACTTAGTTTGTATAACGTACATTATACGCTAAGTGTCTCCATTTTCAATATATCTCATCCACGTAACGAGGTTAGTGCCTCGTCTTGTACACCTAAAGTTACATGGTTTCTCATCGAGGCACAAGACAACAGTTTGTATATTTTTATCTCGCATAAGTGTGTTGAGTGAGCCGAGTTGTAAACATACTCTGTTAATTATGCTTTTAACGAGTTATGCCATTTCAAGTGTAATTATGATTACGTGTCTGAGTTCTTATTCTTCCCAGCTTGACACGTGTCTTCCTCTAATGTGCTAGCTGAATTTTTGGTATAACAATCGCCCCTTAAAAAGTTCTTTTTTAATAAAAAGTGCTTTTTAATGATTACAAAGGGTATTTTTGTCATGATCCCATTTGAAAAGATGCGTGTCCTCTGATTTTGGTGGTTGTGCGGTTTCGTGGTACATTAGCATTAAATGACAATCTTTTCCACTTCCACTTTGAATTCTATCCGTAGGATCAAACATTTTCCTGATTTGACGAAGCAGATATCATGAGTATAAAGTAAGAAAAAAAGAACCACCTTTGCATTATTTCCTCCATTTTAGAAAGTCTGAGAAATTCTTAAGCTTCTTCGCTAAGAATCACCATCGAGTTTGGCTAAGGATTTGCATGCCATTCTAGTCCTTGACATCTTTTCTACGAGTTTCCTCCGACTTCATCTTGTCAAAGCGATCCTTACTACATTCGAAGATTTGCAGACCAAACAACCATTCATTGTCCCAAGCCCTAACTTCGAAGAGTAAGTTGCTTTCCTCCTTTACATGCTTGTTACATTGTGTTTAATTGCTGCTTAACTTGTTTGTATCGTTGCCATCTCATTTGGTTTTGGTAGTTTTTAGGGTTAAGCTTTATTTAGGTCGATACTACGATTCAGGCAATACGTAGGTTTTTTTAGAATTTCCAACTCACCACCGTCATGTTTGATAAAATTCTCTCCAGGGATTAGGACTACTTTCTGCTTGCAGCAATGTCCCACTCTAGTTCAGGAATTTATCGTCCAAAAGATTTAGAACTTGAGTTTCCTATAGAATCAGCCACCCCGTATAAGCCCAACCCTCCAAAACCCACCTCCAAATTAGAGTTGAACAATGCTAGGGTTAGGGAACATGTAGTGAGAACCCACCAGGAAGATAATGCTAGTCGCTATAGGCGTTTCTTGAAAGAAATCTCTGAAGGCAAACGCTGGTTCTTGCGAGATGCGGCTTGGCTAGAACCTCCCAGTGCGTCCTTTATTCCTTTCGCAAAGCCTTTGTTTTTACCAAAAGTCGTGATTGCTTTTGAACCAGGTGACTTGGACTTTGAGATAATGCCTCCCAAGCCACGTACATCAAAGACTCCCCAGGACCCCAGAGTCACCTTTGAAGTTGAATTGATAGAATCGAAGGAGCGATCTATGTCAGGCTACACAGGTGATATACTGAAGACATGTGGAATCGAACTTGGGCGATCGTGACAAGTTAAATTAGTGCGAGAAGGTGAGTTTAGTTGTTTCCCCCTAGCTTGCTTTTCAAGCGGACCCCAAGGGCCAATGCTGAGAATAGTACATGTGGCTCGACTGGCATGGGCTCGTGGAGCCTTGAGCATATCAGTGCAGGGGCCATACTCCCTCTTCGAGACTACTTCAAGGATTACATAAACCACCTTGGGGTTGCCCCATTCCAGCTGATTCCTGTCTCTTACAAGATTCTCGCTACTTTGAAAGTCTTGTATAAACAATTGAACTGGGAATGCCCCACACCAGTAGAAAACGAGTATCTCTATTCGGTTAAGGTCGTTCCAGGGAGGAAGAATACCCCATGGGGATTCTATTATCTTGGTACTCATTCTAGAGAGCCTAAAATCATTTTGGACTTGCCAAACAAAGTGTATTTCAAAGTCAACTTCCTTTGGACATCTGGTCTTTCCCCAATCGGCACAACCACCTTTCACAAAATTCATAAGTGATTGTTTTTCTCATGCTCAGTTACGTTAATCCTTATTTGTTAGATTTCTTACCGATATTTTGTTTGTTTTTTTACAGCTTTCTCGACGAGACCCATCCCTACCCCTGAGATGGTCAGTCGACACAGGTGCCTAATGACTCTTCCCTATGGCCTTAGGTCATGTCACTTCCTTTTGAACGAGGCCAATCTGAGATCGGTGGGCCTTCTTGCTGACAAGGAGTATACTTGTGATTATAAGTTTCCTAAGTATTCTTCTTGGCAGCAGGTTACCGTTCCAGAGGAGGATAAGGCCTGGGATCGCGTGGCTTAAGCACAGTGTCTTCAAAAACTGCCCCTCCAGAAGCCGGTGAAGGAGCATTCCGAGGTAATCAATGTGGTTGGTCTCCCACAGTACTCAGGGCTGAACATAACACATTAGTCACCTTCTGAGACTCCGGCTTTAATTTTTATATTTAGGATTCCCTTCTCGTAGACCGAGTTGCTCATAAGTTTGATAGTTGGTACCTTAGATTCCACCTCCATATTAACTGTCATGAGTCATATTATGGTATAGCTGAGCAATATGGCACTATGGCAGATAGGGTAAGTCATATAGACGCGAGCTGGGATTTAGAACCAATCAAGCCCTTTGATATAGTCAAGATTACGGGCTGTAGGGATTTTAGTGGATATTATGGTCCTTCTACCCTCTCTCCTAGTGATAGCTCGCCTTCTAGTGATTTCGATAATTCCCTTAGGTGGAAAATTATACTCCCCCTTTCCTTTTTCTTATCTACCTTGTAACACTTTATTTTGTTTTGCAGACATGGGAGGTTTTGAAGATATCATGGATTGGAAAGGGAAGAAGAGGGGAACTAACCCAGGAATCCCCATAAATGCCGAGGTGGGACCTCCCATAAGGCAAAGGAAAACCACTGCCCACCAAAAGAATTCATTGTCCGAGCTTATTGACCTCGAGGTCACTGATACCCAGACTCAAGAACAAGTTCCTCCTCCAATCGCTCCTAACACCAACGCTCCTCCTCCTGAGAAAGCTCATTCTTCTGCCTCCTCGAGCCAGGCCATTGAGACCTTGTCGGCCGCAGCAGAAGAGGCTGGATCTGAATTCGCCCAGGCGTACGGGATTGCTTGCTGGCACAAACTCAAGGCTCTCTTTCCCCCTAATTTGGATCTAATCAACATTGGGAGTCCAAAAGAGATGCTTTTGAGGAACTTGGACAACAACTTCATGGTAAGTTGGCCGTATTATTATTATTATTTTTTCTCTTTTTTTCTCATATTCATTTGTTTGTAATTCTCCACGCTTCTTTCCTCTCTTTTGCTTCCAATCGACGACTCTCAGAGCGGCTCAAATATCTGGAGGGTGAGGTCCAAAAATTACTATCCCAATGCGGGGTTGTGATTAAGCAACGGGACAACGCCTAACAAGAAATCAGTTGCCTCAAACAAGAAGCTGAGAAGTTAAAAGAAGAAGTCGAGAAGGCCATCAAGGCCCAAGCTGATGAATTTAAGAAGAAGCAAGTTGAGAAGGAGGTCAAAACCATAGAAAAATGCAACAAGGTTGGCCTTCGTACTGTATATCGATCCTGGATGGCGAATCCCAACATGGACACGAGCTTCTTGGAGGAGAAGGAAGAGGAAACTCTGGCTTTCTGCGAGAAGTCCAGGAAAGAGGAGGAAGAGGTTGAGGCAGAGGAAGAAGAAGAAAACCTATCCAAGTCTCCCACTGTAACACCCTAACTAGTATAGGCATGTTAGCGTGATTTTTAACGTACTGTGCAGCTCGTTGCTAATCAAAGAGGTTATTGAAAATCGTGAATAATTAAAATTTGCTTATCTTATTAAAACCTAAAGTAAAACATTTATAAAATTCCAGGATCCCATTTACAAAATACAGTTACAAAATTTTACTATTCATATACAAAAGATTTGTCCCCTAGTGACTAAACAGAAAAAGCCCTGATGTCTCAAAGATCGTACGCTCCAAGCCTAACCGCCCCAACATGTACAATCTTCACCTGCTCGCTCTCACGGCTCCTCAACTTTATCTTTGCCCTTACCTAAACATAGCAATAGCACTGTGAGTCAACAGACTCAGTACGAAAAGCATAACATAAAAACATACTAATATCCCGGGTTATAATCAAGCGCCCATACACCTAACCATAACCCTAACTGATTCAGGAACGTCCTTGACAAAGTATGACAAACCGCAAATCCAGCCTATACTCAGTACTCTAATCATACTAATGTGGTAGCAGTTAACTCATACAATCTGATAGCCTAGCATAAATCTGTTGGCATCTCGGTGAATCTCTATGTAAACCTCCCCGATGCCCTGATATGCTAATCTGAGGCCTATAGATTTGCCTATTCTGACGGCAACTAACATGTACGCTAAACATGTATAAATATATGCATAACATTATACTAATCTTACCTTGATTTCGAATTCAGGAGTGCCGGCCAACCTGAGTGGAACAACTGCTCGGTGAATTACAAGCTCCTAAATCACATCAATCACAACATAGGTAAGTGACACGCTAAATCACTTTCCGGGGACTTAAACTTGAAACTAAAAGTTTCCCTATCGATGAATAACATGGAAAAACCCTAAACATCACAAAAATGGGAAAAACTAAGGTTCCCAAAATTGTCCCATCTGGTAGACCAGTTCCCAACCGGAATTCCAGTTCTGCGGGGTTTCCTGGGGACCAACTGGAATTTCGGTTCCTACAGGTCCCTCTGAACCGGAATTCCGGCTCATTGCAGGAATCCAACAAAAAATCATAACTCAACCAATTCAACCCCAAACTCAATGAAACCTTCCAGACCTGCTTTATAGACCACAAAGAACATATCTAAAGCAATAAAACATCTCAACATGCACAAAATCAAGTTTCACCATTAAAGCCCCAAGTTTGAGTTCTAAACATAACTTAACCTTTGAAAACAAGAGCAAACAACAACAGCAAGAACAACAACCAAAACCTCATTTCATGCAAAAATTCCTTTTCTTACAATTCAAGAAATCAAAGAGGAAGTTTCTACACACTTTACCTTGGCTTGGATTACACTTAGATCTGCTAGAAATCACTGAATTGCAGGGAAAAATAAAGAACCCTAGCTGGTTCTAGTTGGGTTCGAAAAGAGAGAGAGAGTTTGAGAGAGAATGTGGTTTTTGATAAACTTTTATTATTTTTGTAAAATAAAGAAATAACATAGGTTTTATTAAATCAATCTCATCCAAATACATTTAAAAAATTTGATTGTATTTATTTAATTAATTTCTCATAAAGACAAAATACAAAGTGGGCAAAAAGACCAAAATGCCCTTACCCACACTAAACTATCTTAAAATCACTTAGGGGTATTTTGGGAAATTCTGAAATCCCGACTATTCCCGACATTCCCAATGTATAACTATATCTCCCTGCTATACTAAAAATACTAGGATGTGATTCTAATAGCCAAACACCGCGTTCCAATGTTGCCGGGTACTGAATATGCAAAATTATGAAATTTCTATTTATGACATATAAAATGCATTCTGAATTCAAATAAATCATATAAATTAATAATTCAATACTTATAAATAATTTTCATAATTAAGCCCTAATTATATTCTAATTTCTAAATTAAAGCTAAGCGGTCTTTACAATTATTCCCCCCTTAAAAGGATTTCGTCCTCGAAATCTAACCTGAACAACTCTAGATATTGAGTTCTCATGTCTGATTCTTACTCCTAGGTGGCTTCCTCCACCTTGCTATTTCTCCTGAGTACTTTGACCAAAGCTATGGTCTTATTCCGAAGGACTTTATCCTTTCTGTCAAGGATCTGAACTGGTTGTTCCTCATATGACATGTCTTGTTGCAGCTCAAGAATTTCACAGCTAAGTACATGAGCAGGGTCTGAAACGTATTTTCTCAACATAGAGACATGGAATACGTTGTGAACTACTGAAAGAGCTGGAGGCAAGGCTAACCGATATGCCACTTGTCCAACCTTCTCGAGAATCTCAAAAGGTCCTGTAAATCTAGGGCATAACTTGCCTCTTTTCCCGAAACGCTTGATCCCCTTCATGGGAGATACTCGTAAAAACACGTGATCCCCTACTTGGAACTCAACATTTCTGCGTTTTGGATCTGCATAACTCTTTTGCCTACTCTGAGAGGCAAGCATTCTAGCTTTAATCTTCTCAATTGCTTCACTGGTCTACTATACTTATTCTAGACCTAAGTATTTCCTCTCCCCTGTCTCATCCCAATGGATGGGAGATCTACACTTTCGACCATATAGCAATTCTTAGGGAGCCATCCCTATAGTACTTTGATAACTATTATTGTACGAGAACTCTATCAATGGTAGGTACTTACTCCAAGAGCCCTCGAAATCCATAACACAGGCTCGCAACATATCTTCCAGTATCTGAATTGTCCTTTCGGACTGTCCATCAGTCTGAGGAGTGAAAGTTGTACTAAATTTCAATTTAGTACCCATAGCCCGTTGCAAACTCTGCCAAAATTTAGAGGTAAACTTGAGATCCCTATCCGACACTGTGGACTTTGGTACCCCATGTAACCTTACTATCTCTTTAACGTACAAATTTGCATACTCATCCACTAAAAAAGGTTGTTTTAACTGGTAGAAAATGTGTGGACTTCAAAAATCGATCTACCACAACCAAAATAGAATCAAACAAACCCGTGGTTCTAGTTAACCCAACCACAAAGTCCATTGTGATATCTTCCCACTTCCACTCAGGTAGGGTTAAAGGCTGCAACAACCTTGCCGGTCTCTGATGTTCAGCCTTGATTTGCTGATAGGTTAGGCATCTCGATATGAATTCTACCACATTCTTCTTCATTCCGCTCCACCAGAAGAAAGGTTTAAGATCTTGATACATTTTGTGGTGCCGGGATGTAGGGAATATGGAGTAGTATGAGCCTCTTCGAGAATTTCATTTCTAAGTTCCACACTATTAGGAACACAAACCCTGGTTTTGAACAACAACATCTCACTGCCTGACACTGTAAAATCATTGGCTTGACCAGCTGAAACCTCTTCTCTGATCTTTACTAACTCTAGATCAGTCAACTGAGCGACTTTAATTTGTTCTAACAGATGAGATTGCAGCGTCAAGTTATGAAGCTTGCCTACAGCAAACTCGATGCAAGATCTGACCATGTCCTCTGCTAACTGAGGTGAAATCTGAACCATACTAGCTACCTGCCCGGGACCCTTCCTACTCAGGGCATCGACCACTACATTGGCCTTCCCAGGATTGTAAAGGATCTCACAGTCGTAATCCTTAACTAACTCCAACCAACGCCTCTGTGTCATATTCAAATCTTTCTGAGTAAAGAAATATTTGAGACTTTTATGGTCAGTATAAATTTCACATCTCTCTCCGTAGAGATAATGCCGCCAAATTTTCAAAGCAAATACTACCGCGGCAAGTTCCAGGTCATGAGTCGGGTACCGCTGCTCATAATCTTTCAATTGACAAGAGGCATAGGCAATAACCCAATCGTCTTGCATCAGTACGCACCCCGGACCCTGTCTGGATGCATCACAATACACCACGAATTTCTCCTTATCAGAAGGTAGGGCTAACACTAGAGCTGTAATTAATCTCTGCTTCAGCTCTTGGAAGCTAGCCTCACACTTGTCTGACCACACAAAACGCTGATTCTTTTCAGTAAGCTCGGTTAAGGGTGTTGAAATTTTAGAAAACCCTTCCACAAACTGACGATAATATCCTGCCAGACCCAAGAAGCTTCTAATTTCTGTCACTATTTTCGGTCTTGGCCAATCCCTGGCGGATTCTATCTTTCCTGGATCCACCTTGATCCCATCCTTGCTAATAATGTGCCCAAGGAAGGACACCTGAGATAGCCAAAGTTCGTACTTCTTGAATTTGGCGTATAACTTATGTTCTCGAAGTCGTTGCAGAACCATCAAGAGATGTTACTCATGCTCCTCTTCTGATTGAGAATATACAAGGATGTTGTCGATAAACACAATAACGAAGATATTAAGGAAATCCTTGAATACCCTATTCATCAGATCCATGAAAGCTACATGAGCATTGGTTATTCCAAACGACATAACTAGTAATTCATAATGTCCATACCTAGTACGAAAAGCAGTCTTTGGGATGTCCTCCTCTCAGATTCTCAACTGATGATAGTCCGATCGGAGATCAATCTTTGAAAAAACTTTCTTCCCCTGAAGTTGATCAAAAAGATCGTCGATCCTAGGTAAAGGATATTTATTCTTGATTGTTAGCTTGTTTAGTTTCTGGTAGTTAATGCACATCCGTAAAGATCCATCTTTCTTCTTGACAAACAGTACCGGACCTCCCCAGGGTGACACACTAGGCCGAGAAAACCCTATGTCAAGCAACCCCTGGAGTTGAATTTTCAATTCTTTAAGTTCTGTTGGAGCCATTCTATAAGAGGCTTTAGAAGCCGGTTCTGCTCCAGGTGCCAAATCAATGACCAAATCAATTTCTCTCTGAGGTGGTAAACCCAGAAGTTCATCAGGAAAAACATCTAGAAATTCCCGAACCACCTTGATGTCTTCTAGCCGAGCAGAGTCAGGCCGAGTGGTATCCAATACAACAGCCAGAAACTCTAGACATCCATCACGTAACAATTCTTTAGTTGTTAGTACCGAAATTACCGAGATCTGAGATCCCCGAACTTATCCGACAAAAACAAAAGGTTCTTCACCTTCAGGTTGGAAAATTACCATCTTCCTCTTACAATCAATACTGGCTGAGTACTTGGACAAGAAATCCATTCCCAGTATAATATCAAAATCTGTTAAACTCATCTCTATCAAATCAGCACTCAACTCTCTATCCTCTATTCTGATCGGCATAGAGGTAATCCACCTTTTGGAGATAACTAACTCTCCGTCCGGTAATAGGGCTCCAAACCCTGATTCACAACTATCATGCGGTCTCCAATTTACTAAAAAATTCTGGTTGCCACATAGGAATGAGTGGCCCCAGAGTCAAACAGCACAGAGAAATAAGAGTTGTTGACCGAGAGTTGACCTGTTAATACTGAAGGGCTGGCTTCTGTATCAGCCTGAGTTATCACGAACACCCTTGCTGGAGTGGGTTTCACTGCAGTCTTTGGTGCTTCAGTCTTGAGTTGGGGACAATCCCATTTATAATGCCCTGGCATACCGCATTAAAAACACCCCTGCCCTCTACACTCCCCCAAATGGTTCCTTTTACAACTGGGGCACTCTAGGTAAGTGTATCAGGTTTCAGAATTACCCTGCCGATTGCCTCGACCCTGGTTCCCTCGGAACCTCTTGTTCTGACCTAAGCCACTGGATGCAGTAGGTGCCTTTCTTTTCTGATCATTGCCCAAGCCACTACCTCCCCTACTAAAGCTTAATGTAGGAAGGGTAGGAGCCCCACCAATAACCAGAGTCTCTCGAGATTCTAAGGTGCACTTCACTGCACCCTCAGCTCGCAATGCCTTATCCACCATATCAGCATAGCTGGTGTTGTCATCGATAGTAATCATTAGGTCGTGTCTGATTTTTGCATTTAATCCATCCAAGTACTTCCTTTTCTTACTGAAATCGGTTGGCACAATTCCCGAGGCCGACCTTGCCAAGCGATCATACTGAGTCGTGTATTCAGTCACACTCATAATTTCTTTCTGAGTCAACTGCGTAAATTCTTTTCTTTTGGAACTTCTGACTGCCTCGTTATAGTACTTGGCATTGAACAACTCATGGAATTTCTCCCAGGTCATTGTAATAACGTCATGAATCATAGACACCATGTCCCACCAAACCAGAGCGTCTTCTTGAAATTGGAAAGTGGCATAGGCAACCCTATCATTACTAGTGACGCCCATAAAGTTCAAGATCCTTGTGATCACAATTAGCCACTGCTCGGCTTTCATAACATCGGGACCTCTACCTCAGCCACGAATATATTAAGGGGAATCTGAGCTCCCTGACCACCACTCGATCAAACCGAATTTCCCTTTCGCCTAGCGTCCATACTAATCTAAATAGTCTGCGTAACTAAGAGCTAGTCTGGTCAGATCGTGATCAAAGAAAAACTTACTAATGTCGCTTATTTGGAAATTAAAAACATGCATCTATTCTACTATCAGGCTACTAACATGCTTCCTAACAGGCTTTTCTTAAATCATGCTATTAAAATAAACTACTAATAAAGCAACAAAAGCTTACTAAACCGTGAAACGAGGTGACTGTGCAGCTCTGATACCAAATTGTAACACCCTAACTAGTATAGGCGTGTTTGCGTGATTTTTAACGTACTGTGCAGCTCGTTGCTAATCAACGAGGTTATTGAAAATCGTGAATAATTTAAATTTGCTTATTTAATTAAAACATAAAGTAAAACATTTATAAAATTCTGGGATCCCGTTTACAAAATACAGTTACAAAAGTTTATTATTCATATACAAAAGATTTTTTGCCTAACGACTAAACAGCAAAAGCCCTGATGTCTCAAAGATCGTACGCTTAACACCTAACCGCCCCGACATGTACAATCTTCACCTGCTCGCTCCCACGGCTCCTCAACTTTAGCTTTGCCCTTACCTACACATAGCAATAGCACTGTGAGTCGACGGACTCAGTAAGAAAAGCATAACATAAAAACATACTAATATCTAGGGTTATAATCAGGCGCCCATACACCTAACCATAACCCTAACTGAGTCAGGAACGTCCTTGACAAAGTACGACTAACCGCGAATCCAGCCTATACTCAGTACTCTAATCGTACTGATGTGGTAGCAGTTAACTCATACTATCTGATAGCCTAGCATATATCTGTTGGCATCTCGGTGCATCTCTATGTACACCTCCCCGATGCCCTGATATGCTAATCTGAGGGCTATAGATTTGCCTATTTTGACGGCAACTAACATGTACGCTAAACATGTATAAACATATTTATAACATTATACTAATCATACCTTGATTCTGAATTCAGGTGTGCCGGCCAACCTGAGTGGAACAACTGCTTGGCGAATTACAGGCTCCTAAATCACATCAATCATAACATAGGTAAGTGACATGCTAAATCACTTTTCGGGGACTTAAACTTGAAACTAAAAGTTTCCCTATCGATGAATAACATGGCAAAACCCTAAACATCACAAAAATGGGAAAAACTAGGGTTCCCAAAATTGGCACAATCGGTAGACCAGTTCCCAACCGGTAGACTGGTTCCCAACCGAAATTCCAATTCTGCGGGGTTTCCTAAGGACCAACCGGAATTCCGGTTCCTACAGGTCCCTCGGAACCGGAATTCCGATTCAGTGCAGGAATCCAACAAAAAATCATAACTCAACATATTCAACCCCAAACTCAATGAAACCTTCCAGACCTGCTTTATAGACCACAAAGAACATATCTAAAGCAATAAAACATCTCAAGATGCACAGAATCAAGTTTCACCATTAAAGCCCCAAGGTTGAGTTCTAAAACTCAAAAGTTAGTTAAACCTACTTACTGCCACTAAAACATGCTCAATTCAACCTATCTAAACATAACTTAACCTTCGAAAACAATAGCAAACAACAACAGCAAGAACAACAACCAAAACCTCATTTCATGCAAAAATTCCTTTTCTTACAATTCAAGAAATCAAAGAGGAAGTTGGTAGAGACTTTACCTTGGCTTGGATTACACTTAGAGCTGCTAGAAATCACTGAATTGAAGGGAAAAATCTAGAACCCTAGCTCGTTCTAGGTGGGTTCTAAAAGAGAGAGAGAGTTTGAGAGAGAATGTGGTTTTTGATAAACTTTTCTAATTTTTGTAAAATAAATAAATAACATAGGTTTTATTAAATCAATCTCAGCCAAATACATTTAAAAAATATGATTGTATTTATTTAATTAATTTCACATAAAGACAAAATACAAAGTGGGCAAAAAGACCAAAATGTCGTTGCCCACACTAAACTATCTTAAAATCACTTAAGGGTATTTTGGCAAATTCTCAAATCTCGACTATTCACGACATTCCCAATGTTTAACTATATCGCCCCGCTATACTAAAAATACTAGAATGTGATTCTAATAGCCAAACACCACGTTCCAATGTCGCTGGGTACTGAATATGTAAAATTATGAAATTTCTATATATGACATATAAAATGCATTTTGAATTCAAATAAATTATATAAATTAATAATTCAATACTAATACATAATTTTCATAATTAAGCCCTAATTATCTGCTAATTTTCAAGTTAAAGCTAAGTTGTCTTTACACCCACCATGTAAACTTGGTTTTTATTTATCTATTTCTTTTAAAAAAAAAAAAATGGCATTTTGGCCGAGACAATGGTTTGCCCCTTACGACACTTTTTGTAAATACAAATTTGCGAAGTTGGAAGGCCAAGTTTGCTTTTTAATACCTCATACTTTTAAGTTTAAACTTCAACTTGTGGTTGTTTGCTTGCGTTTCATTCACAATTTAAACAATTATATCCATAAAATTTATTAGACGTTTCCATTGCTTGTATTTCTCTCTAACGTTAAGTAGTTAATAGTCTACCTTACGTGCGAGCAACTTATCTTCTGCCCTACCCTCGATTTGCGAGTAGTCATTGATTCCGCCTCGTGATCATCAAAAGTGATCTTATTTCAAGCAAACTTAAATATATTTTTAATGACCTTGTCACATTGTATATATCTTTATTGCTTACATGAGTAGTTATATCTCATACCCACGTGTTAGGTTTAAGTACTCTTTCAAGACACTTTGATGTCTCGTTAAATACTTTCCTTTAGCGCGAGCCGTTAGTGTTCAGCTTTATGCGTGAGTTATCAGTTATATCTCATTTATAACTTTTAATTTTCCTTTCTCATCAGATAGGTTTTAAATAAAAAATTATAGTTGTTTGATCCCTTTCTCGTCAGAAAGGTTTGATCAGGGAGTTCTAACGATTCGACCCCTCTCTAGTCAAAAAGATTTGGCCAGGGAGTTATAATAGTTTGACCCCTCTTTTGTCAAAAAGGTTTGCTCAAGGACCTTTTGAAATACTTCAAATTTTTTATTTTTGAAGTGAAAGTGATGGGTTTGCATTGTATTATGTATTTCCAGATTAATTACGTTTGATCATACATATATGCCCCTCAAGTAATTTTAAAGCGTTTACGTTTTATAATTACTTGTTGAAAGAAATGATTATTTTATTCACAACTTAAGTTCAAAATATTACATCAGCGATGCGATTTATAATCATTAATCTCATAAGAGCTTTTCCAATTTAATTGTTTATTTTATCAATCTTCCAGAAGCATATGGTTTTGATAGAATGGGTTTTGATGTTCAGGGTCAATCCCCAACATATTCCCATAATTGTTTCAATATTTAGTCAATCCCTGTCATATCCTGGGGTTCTAGGTGAATTAATCATGGTTTTAGTTGTTTGTCTTTAATTGCTTTTGGTTGACGACCAACTTTCCACATTGCAACTTTATACAACAACCATAGTGAGCAAGTATTTACTTCGCAATACTTTTATGTAATTGTTTTACCGGATTAACTGCCCCTTGTCTTCTTGTGATGCGTTCCTTCTCGAGATAACCGAGGTATCCCTTCCTCCTACAAAGGAAGGTTATGATCCTTGGTCGCTTAAGTTACTGGGCAGATCGGGCTGATCATGAGCATTGTCCTGCCCCTTTACATATTGTTGAAAGTGCCCTCGCGCTATGAGGCCTTCTATCTCATCCTTCAACTGATGACACTCTTTCGTGGCATGTCTAATATATCCATGGTATTCACACCATTTTGTTGGGTGCCTTTTACTTCTCGCGTGTCTCATAGGTTTTGGCTCGCTAAAAACGACTCTCTGTACATGTGCGAGGTAGATATTTTCCCGAGTTTCATTAAGCTCGGTATATCGAATGTAAAGTGGTATATATTTGTTGTGTTTCTTTTGTTTCTTATCCTTGGACAACCTTTTGGAATCGTCTTTCCTCTTTGATCCTGAAGCTTCCAACTCGGATTCTTTAACAAAATCATACCCCGATTGCCCTCCGGGTTCCCTGGCTTGATGTCTTCTGAGCTTATTCTCCAACTGGTCTATTCGCAAATGGAGTAAATTCCTTTGCTTTGGACCAAGTCATTGACAAAGATCAGGTTTTTTCAAGTTCAAGAGTTCTCGTAGGTCCCACCAGACGTGACAACTATTGGATCTTGTTCTACCCATATACTGCATTATGCCTTTTTGAACATTGCTACGACGAGTGTCCTCTCCTCCTTGCATTGATCGATTATGAGATACTGTACGCCTCGCGGTATCCCTCGCCTTATCTCTTTCTACTCTTCCTCTTAAGGTTTGATTCACCTCGTTCCCCCTATAGGGATTTACGCGAGCTCCTTTCTTATGAACTTGGAGAGAAGGTTGGCGATCAACGACTGACGTTCCACATGTCCTAGGTTGTGTCCTCAGATTTCCCTCAGTTTCCTGAAGTTGCCTCCCTTGAGAGTTCTGGGAATATCTTTGGGATGTCTCCTACCCCTTGGTTTTCAAGTTACGAGGTTTGCCTCGTGGATCTCTGTCTCCAAGGTCAAGTTGATTTTGGGAACTATTCTCCTATGCCGCTCTGGCTGCAGCTATTTCACGCTCTAATTCGGCATTATGCTAGTTTGCTTCCTCCAATAAGCGCCTAAGATGGCGGTTTTCTAACTCAACGATTGGTATGTACCTGGTTGGGTTGTAGGCACCATCCTCATCAACCTAGTTAGGAAGAGACCGGCTGTTGTTTATGTTGGATTTTGTGCCATAAATAAAACCCATTTCAATATAATCAGATTCACTAATTAATAAAGATCAGAAATCACATTTTATATTGCATGGTTCACATGATTTATTTCATGTTTATAAATTCTATTAAGTCCAGAACATATGTATTTGTTCATGATTATAGTGTTGTCAGCACAGTGGAATATAATCATGATTATATGCCCAGAAAGTTTAATTCCCTGATTTATCAGTTCACTGGATTTAGACTGGCATGATAATCACCGATAGGTATACTTACACCTTGGATAAGTGTTATGTCCTTTCCAGGGCATTGGCAAAGTTTACCAGTATCGGATGTATGGAGTATACATTGGAAGGGACCGATATTGAACTTTGATTAGATATGATAAATTTACCGTAATATCTATTCAACTCAATATCACCTAGTTGATCCTAGATCAAATGATCTTAATCCTGACATGATTAGGTTCGATCTCAAGAGTGTTATTTGTGTTCTTTGATTTGTAAGTTCAGCCTACTTTTTGGTCAGGCTGGTACGTACATTTTGGGAACACGATAGTACAATTGAGTGGGAGCGCTAAACATAGATATGGAATCTATAGCTTCTATAGGTATTTAGAAGTGAAATGATGATTTCCTTCGAGCTTGACTGAATAGAGATAAATGATTGAGATCTCATTTTAGTGATTATATTATTTCACTAAAATATCATTTATAGGTGGCCAAGTGTTTTAAGGATAAAATACATTGAAAGGGTGTAACGGTAATTTTATCCCTATGCAATGTAGATCATCTATAGAGGATCATTGATTATTGGGATTATAACAATGGATAATTAATAGTGTATCTATATCGTGGAACATATAGAGCGTTCTATGTAACTGAGAGTGCAATTCCAAGTTTTATGGTTGACGCAATGAGGAATTAATAAGTTAGTGAATTTACTTGGTAGATTCTAGGTCTGCTTATTGGAAGCTCGGTTATATAGGCCCATGGTCCTCATACTAGTTGAGACAAACTACTTGTAAGACTCAGTTAATTGATTTTAATTAATCAATTACAATTCTAAAATTAGACTATGTCTAGTTTATGAATTTTTCACTAAGATGTGGCTTGATTGTGAAGAAATAGTGTTTTGGGGTTTATTTGTTAATTAAGAGACTTTATGGAGTCTAATTAATAAATATTATAAATGACAATTTTATTTGATAATTATTTTAATTATTAAATAAATAGTTTTGGCATTTATAGGGTTGAAATTGTAAAAAGTGGTATTTATGAAAAATAGGTAAAATAGTTGGGAAAATGACAAAACCCAAACTTGAGTGGGGCTCACTATGTGGTCGACCATCAAGTGTATTTTACCCTATTTTTATCATTTTTTTTATTCCTAATAATTCAACCCTAACCCTATTAAAGATAGTATAAAAGGAAGGCTATGGTCTCTTCATCCAAACTAATGCCTCCAAAGCTAAAAACCTAGATGAGACCTCTTCCTTCTTCTTTCTTCTTCAATTCGAAACCTTTAGCCTTTCTTCACTAAATAATATTCAGCCATTAGTGATTGAGTAAGTGCCCACACACATCAAGTTGGTCCTCAATCATAGTATGTAAGACTGTGAAGAATCCAATCAACAAGAAGGAGAGAAAGAGATCCAGGTTCAGATCTTGATAATGATCTGCTACAGAAAGGAATCAAGGGCTAGAGATCTGAACAAAAGGAGTCATTATATTCCGCTGCAATCAATGTAACGTTTCTTAAAATTTATATGTGTTTATTTATATTGTTTTAGAAATTCATATTAGGATGTTAAACAACATACATGGTAGTTCAGAGCCATGGTAATGATTTACTTTCATGAAATATGAATTAAAACGATATTTTGTGTTGATTTGGATGGTTTCATGTTGGTTTATGTGATTATTTGATGAATGTATGTGTTTTACGAAATTTTTCCATGAAAATATTTTAAATTTCTTTCTGAAAATATTTTATTTGGATTCGTTGTGAAAAATTAAGCAATTTTTGTTTTTACGAAACTCAATTCCGATAAAAAACGAAGGAGATATGAAGATTTGAAATTTTGGGTGCATATGGTCGAGCACCATGCCCGCACACCTTCGGACAAGGTGATCCGCGCGCATGAATTGATACAATTTTTTTCTGAAGCGCTCGTGTCCTGACCGTGCTTCACGCCCACGTCGCCCGCCTAGCAGCCTGCAGCTGACCGAGATTTCTCGGTCAAGGAGGCTGTAAATCCTTCCCTGCGCGCACGTTTGTGGTTGCGTGCAGCCTTCCTGGGCTGCACGTGCAGCCCCCCTCGGCAGCTAACACCTAAATGCGATTTTTGTGGGATTTTTCCCCAAATTTTGAATTTTTGCAATTTTCAAACCCCGATTTCAAAATAAAATATTATTTTTAATATATTTAAACTTAAATATCAATTTTAAATTAATAATATTTATTTTTTAATAGATTATTATTAATCTTTGATATTTTGAGGTTTAAATTTTAAAATTGATTATTTTGTTTATTTTATTTATTTTAAATAATGGTCAGATTTAAAATTTGTTAATTTCTTTAATATTTATATATTATTTATTTTTAAGGTTAGATATTTTAATATTATATATATTTTAAATTAAAGATAGCATTATCTTTTAAATTGAAATATTATATTAAAATCACCTTATATGATAAATTAAATAATTAACAAATTTGAAATTAACCTAGATATTTTTTTATAGATATCCTAACCACAATATTTTTCAAATTCAAAAATTTATTATTTTGTTAAATATTTAATTGTTTATAAATTATAAGTTTGAAAAATGATATTTTACTATTTTATATCATTTTACTTATTAGAAATTTGAATAATGCTTAATTTGAGATATTTTGACATATAATTAGGATAATTATTATTTATTTATTATTTTATTCTTAAAATAATAATTTTCTAACCATACCTATTTTAAAATTGGTTTATTTTATTATTTTCATTTTATTAAATTATAAGATTAGAAAATGATATTGATTATATTATTTTTCAAATCATTTATCTTATTTGATATTTAATTCAATTTGATAAAATAATTCAAATAAACCTAGATATTTTAAATTAGTTTTCATTTTTGAATTTTAAATTTTGATGAAAAATTTAAGGGTTGTTTTTAACAACCGTAAATTTTCAAAATTTAGTTGGTTAGTTTAAAATAATAATTTAATTATGTTAATATTTATTCGCAATCTGTTACATGGAGATTGTTTGTTTATTTATATTGTTGATTCAAAAAAAAAATAACAAAGCTATTATTTATTTGATCTAAATTGCTATGATTAACTTGTTGACAGATCCAATGATCTGATTTTAATCATAGTCCAATTGTCAATAGATCCTATAAATAATTTGTAACAGGTAAATTTTGTACTTCTTTCATCTGTGTAAACCTAGTAACATGATAGGGCCTATCCAAATCATTTGACCTATGTGAGCCTATATGTTTGCTTTTGGGCTTAGATGCATATAGGAAGCCCATTTAAGTTTTAAGTAATTAAATGGACTAGGTTGCTAAAATAAAATTTCACATACGTAATTTTATTTAGGCCCAATTAGAATTGGGCTTATTCAATGAATAACAATTATTTATTTAATGGTTAAATTCCTCTCCTTTGGGCCTTGTGTGAGAGTTAGGGGGCCAATAGTAGTGGGTACGACATACTGTATCCAGCCCTCCCTCACATGAACCACCCCAATTGTGAAGACCCATTTGCCTTATTTAAATAATTGTATTAGGTTAGTTATATTAGTCTAACCTAATAAAAATTGAGTTAGCAATATAATTAGCTTTAAAATATATGAAATTTATTTTTTCATTGAATATTTAGAAAAACACTTAGTTAATTGAAATATATTCTAGATAGTAATTTCTAGTGACTAGTTATATTATTCTAATATTTAATTAGGAAAATATTTTAAGTGAAAATTAATTATTTACTAATTAATTTTGGATCAACTTAATTAAAAAAAAAATTCCAATATTAAATTAGAATTAATAATTGAGTTTATTTTATACTTGATTATTTAATGCATATAATTAAAGTGAAAATTAAATGTTTAAGTTGATTTCATTCTTGATACTTAAATATTATTATTTTCAGAATATTTAATTAAATAGAAAAAAAATTTAAGTTGGAAATTTTAATTTCAGAACAACTTAAATTTGAATAATTTTCAAAATATATTTTATTAATTGTTTTGTTTAATTCGAAATTGCATTTTTTATTTAAATGCCGAAAATTTTGACTTTTTCTTGAAAATAGATTAAAGTTGAAAATTATTTATTTTAATTTTAGACCAACTTAAATCATTATATTTTTTATTTAAATGATTAATTAACATAAATGAACTAAAATATATTATAATTAGAAAATAAATTAATTATTCAATGCAAGTCTAGATAGTTATTGTCTGTTTGCTTGAAGTATTTTTCTTGTTATATTTAATTAAATAGAAAATTAACATTTAAGTTGATTTTAATCATGATACTTAAATATTTGATAATTTTCTCAAATATTTAATTAAATAGGAAAATTATATTTGTGTTGAAAATTATATTTTTTAATTAATTTTGGATCAACATAAAATTAGAATAATTTTTCAGGATTTATTTTATTTTATTTTATTTTATTTTAGAGCATTTTCGAAAATTGTATTTATTCTAAATACATCAAACTTCGAAATGCAATATATAGTTATAGAAAATTAAATTTGAGTTGTAAATTAATTTAAATTAATTTTGATACAACTTAAATTGAATAATTTTCTAAATATTTATTGAAAATTCTTACTAAGATGGAAAATATTTCATTTTATTTTTCATATCCATCTAAGTATAATTTTATAAATATTAAATTAAAATTTATATTTAGAATTTTATTCTAAATTTGAAATTTTAATTAAATAAATTGATTAAAATAAACATTAGAAGAAAATGCACTTTAAATAATGAGCTTTATTATTAGGATATTTGATCTCCATTGTTGATCCTACATAGTTCTTGTTTTAGTGAGTAATCCTCCCTAATGGAGGAACGTTCATTAGCAATTTAACGCCATAGAATCTCGAAAGATAAGTATTATTTGTAAGTGTTTTATTTTTAGTTGGATCACCCTAATGGTGGCGACTATTAGTAAGACTTACAAAAGTATGAAACAATGGTGGAAGCTCATAAGATAGAATGGCCTTGACTCTCGCCTAAACGGGACAACGCTGGATTCTTATCTTGATCGAATAAAAGGTTGCTAGAATGTTTATCATTTTAGATGAGCTGACAACTCTATTCAATGGATGGTATATTTGACTCTCGTCTAAACGGGACACTAATATCAGTTTGTTGAAGACCTTGGAAATTATTTAGGTTTGTATGTTTTAGTATTTTCACTTGTCATTCTTATTTGCTAAATGCTTAATGATTTCTGAATTGTGTGTGAATTTATATTGAACCATACTATTTTCTGTTATTAATTGTAGTTTAAATTTCGAATCTTCATTGTTGGTCTAACTTGGCTTGTTGTTTTTAATGGGACAAATCCCTAATGGATTGTCATCCATTAGACAAACATAATAGTGTTAGATCTCGATAGATAAATATTTGTAAATGCAACATCTAGCTGTTCATCAATAGATGACACCTTAGACTAGTATTTACAATATGAAACAATGAAGAAGTTTATAAAAATAAGAATAACTTTGACTCTCACTAATCGGGACATCGTTGGATTCTTATTTTTAATTGAAATTATCCTTTATTTTTCCTCTTAGCTTATTCATTTCGAATTAGCTTAAATATATATCATTGGATGAATGGTTTATAAATCATTTACTTATGATGTCATTCTATTTTCTCTTAAGAAATTGAATGGCGCATATGATTATATTCCCGACATGCTATTCTGAAATGATATAAATCCTCAATCTTAGAATCTCCTACTTATATATGCTTACTTTAGGCAAATTAGACTTAGAGTTAGATTAGTAGTGGTGGTCCAAGCTAGAATCAAAACTCATTGTACATTTGGTATAAATTTAAGTCTTTGACTTTAAATTTTAGATTCCAAATAGAAATTTTATATTTCTGTCTCCAAAATACAATACAGTTCAACTTTCACAAGTGATTAATATCCATTTTCTATCAATGGATTCAAACTCTATGTTAATATGGAATGTGAGTTTAATATTCTGTGACCGAATCCACTTGGACTATTCTAAGAACTTTAATGTCACTAGACCTAAGTCATCAAAAGATAACAACAACATTCTGATATATCTATGGCATTTGCATCTTGTTCATAGTGGTTTTGACAAGATCATTCTCTTCAAAGAGTCAATATGCCTATATCCACTGAAAGTAAAATCATCTACATTAGAAGATGGATGTACATTCAGGGATGGATATGAGTTTTCGTTATATTGTTAAAACGATCACTCTAGATTTTACCTTATGCAAAAGAAATTTGAAATGTTTAAAAAATTTCATGAATTTCTAGCAATGGTGAAAAACCATTAAGGTAAGTGGTTAAAGATCTTGTGAACTAATAGGGGTGGAGAAATATTTGGTAGATATCCAGTTCAAAGATCATTAAGTTGATTTTTTGAATTATATCCAAACTTACCTCCCCAGAAATTCGATTTGCATTTTGATGATAGTATAAGGTCTATGATTAGTTACTAATCGTTGCCTAATTCCTTCGATGATGGAATGGGTATGTACTTAGTATAAATCATGACTAGATTCATGGATGACCTAATCGTAATCTTAAGAAAATCTAGAATTGTTAACCAAGGTTTGCATGTTTGTTAGCTATTCTAAGTGATTAGGGGTGGACCATCCCATAGTCATTAGATAAGAAAGTGTTTGTTTAAACAAAGACTACTTTTCTAAGAAAATGACTAAGTTTGAAAAACAAAGTAGCAAATAAAGGAGATATTTTTTTCCTGATTCCAAAAGTGTTTAATCATCTTATTCTGTATAAGATGGTCCCACTGCCTCTGTTGTCTTGATGCAATCGAAGAGGACAATACCATTTAGTATTCTTAGACAAAATTCACGGTACCTTGTCGTAGTGGGAGGGTTTCAAGGAACTCACCCTGTAATTACTTGGAAGACACTTGTGATAAAAATCCATTGTTAGTTTAAACAAGTAATGGATGGTCAGAATGAGAAACTAAGAAGCAAAGCCAAGAGAACTATGGTTAAAACCATTCATATGGAACAACCAAAAGCTTTCTATTACAAGGACAAGAAAGGAAATTTCGTTAGTAAGTCTATTCAATGGACTTAACAAAACTTCATATTCCTAGTATTATAGGTTTGAGCTTATCTAAACCTATGGCTTGTGGTATACCTGGTAATTTACTTACTCTAGTGCAAGCAACTTACTTTAGTAAGATGCTGGAGCATTTTTCTAATGGCAATCTATAGAAGCTTCTCGACTTCTAGATATAGCTTTTATTTATCTAACAAAAAGTTTCAACTATTCCAGAAAAGATAAAGCCATGAAAGTATTCCTTGAATCACCACTGAGAGGTCTCAGATATGCTTTAGTATGCCTTAGACCAGACACCTGTTGTTGAGTGGGAGTAATGAGTAGGTATGAGATTAATCCAGGAAAGGAACATTGGAAGACAATCAAGTGAATCTTAAGATTAAGAAGAGGAACTATATGTTAGTCGATAAGGGTGTATTTAATACTCTTAAACTACACCAAATCAAATTTCTAGACTTGCCTTAGTGATATAAAGTCTTCTGATGAGATGGTGATTACTCTGGGGGTGGAGTAGTTATTTTGGAGAAGTGTAAAAACTTATCTGAAATCTCTAAGTCTATCAGAGAGACTGAATGTTAAAGTTGCAGGAAAGATACTTATTCAGTCTAAGGATAGTTCTGTACATTTTTGGCATTGTTCCAACATTTATTAACTACTAGTGTTACTTCCCGATTAACGCAAAAGTAGTTGCCAAAAGTAAAGAATCCAGTATCCCTAAAGGAGTAGACATATAGAGAGGAATTTCACAATATCAAGGATTTTGTGGTTAAGGAAATGTAATGGTGGAGAAAAGGTTGTATTGAATACAACCTCTCAGATCCTATTACGGAGAGAATACTACATACTACACTTGATCTGGATATCAAGGTATTGAGATTATTTTAAATGCACTTTTTTTATATTAGTGCAAGTGGGAGTTTGTTGGGTTTTGTGCCCTAAATAAAACTCATTTTAATATAATCATATTTACTAATTAATAAAGATCAGAAATCATATTTTATATTGTATGGTTCACATGATTTATTTCATGTTTACAAATTCTATTACGTCCGAAACATATGTATTTGTTCATGATTATAGTGTTGTCAGCACAGTGGAATATAATCATGATTATATGTTCAAAAAGTTTAATTCCTTGATTTGTTAGTTCACTAGATTTAGACTGGCATGATAATCAGTGATAGGTATACTTACACGTTGGATAAGTGTTATGTCCTTTCTAGAGCATTGGCAAAGTTTACCAGTATCGGATGTATGGAGTATACATTGGAAGGGACCGATATTGAACTTTGATTAAATATGATAAATTTACCGTAATATCTATTCAATTCAATATCACCTAGTTGATCCTAGATCAAATGATCTTAATCCTGACATGATTAGGTTCGATCTCAAGAGTGTTATTTGTATTCTTTGATTTGTTAGTTAAGCCTACTTTTTGGTCAGGGTGATACATACATTTTGGGAACACGATAGTACAATTGAGTGGGACCGCTAAACATAGATATGGAATCTATAGCTTCTATAAGTATTGAGAAGTGAAACGATGATTTCCTTCGAGCTTGACTGAATAGAGATAAATGATTGAGATCTCATTTTAGTGATTATATTATTTCACTAAAATATCATTTATAGGTGGCCAAGTGTTTTAAGGATAAAATACATTGAAAGGGTGTAACGGTACTTTTATCCCTATGCAATGTAGATCATCTATAGAGGGTCATTGATTACTGGGATTCTAACAATGGATAATTAATAGCGTATCTATATCGTGGAACATATAGAGCGTTCGATGTAACTGAGAGTGAAATTCCAAGTTCTATGGTGGATGCAATGAGGAATTAATAAGTTAGTGAATTCACTTGGTAAATTCTAGGTCTGCTTATTGGAAGCTAGGTTATATAGGCCCATGGTCCCCATACTAGTTGAGACAAACTGCTTGTAAGACTCAGTTAATTGATTTTAATTAATAAATTATAATTCTAAAATGAAAAATAATTTAAAATATCTAGGTTTATTTGAATTATTTTATCAAATTAAATTAAATATCAAATAAGATAAATGATTTGAAAAAAATATTTTCAATATTATTTTCTAATCTTATAATTTAATAAAATTAAAATAATAAAATAAACCAATTTTAAAGTAGATGTGGTTTGACCATTTTTATTTTAAGAATAAAATAATAAATAAATAATAATTATCCTAATTATATGTCAAAATATCTCAAATTAAGCATTATTCAAATTTCTACAAAAATATTTAAGTTATTTAAATATTTAAAAAAAATTATAAATTTCTAATAAGTAAAATGATATAAAATAGTATAAATATCATTTTTCTAAATTATAATTTATAAACAATTAAATATTTAACAAAATAACAAATTTTGAATTTAAATAATATGGTTAGAATATCTATAAAAAATATCTAGGCTAATTTCAAATTTATTAATTATTTAATTTATCATATAAGGTAATTTTAATATAATATTTCAAATCAAAAAGATAATGCTATCTTTAATTTAAAATATACCCAATATTAAAATATCTAACCTTATAATTAAATAATATATAAATATTAAAGAAATTAACCAATTTTTTTAAATCTGACCATAATTAAAAAATAAAATAATTTATTTTTAAATTTAAACCTCAAAATATCAAAGAATTAATAATAATCTATTAAAAATTAAATATTATTAATTTAAAATTAATATTTAAGTGTAAATATTTTAAAAATAATATTTTATTTTAGTTTAGGGTTTGAAAATTGCAAAAAATTTTAAATTTGGGAAAAATCCCACAAAATTCAGGTTTTTGGGGCTACTGGCAGCAAGGCTGCATGTGCAGCCAAAACAGGCTGCAAAATGCCAAGATGCGCGCGCGAAGGAGGAACTTGCAGCCTCATCTGCCGAGAAATCTCGGCGGGTTGCAGGGTTCCTGGGTGCGGGATGCAGGGTCATCACGTGGGCGTGCATCTCCTGTCTGAGGGAAGGCTGATCGTGTCTTCAGACACGATTTCCCTTATCCGCGTGCATAACACCATATCCAAAGGACTGGTGTGCATGCGATTGAGGCATGTGCAACCGAATTTTCAACCTTTCATAACTTTCTCAATTTTTATCGGAATCGAGTTCTATGAAAACTAAAATTGCTTAATTTTTCACAAGGAATCCAAATAAAATATTTTCAGAAAGAAAATAAAATTATTTTCATAGAAAAATTCGTAAATCACATACATTCAACAAATAATCACATAAACCATCATGAAACCATCCAAATCAACACAAACATCGTTTTAAATCCATAGTTCATGAAAGTAAATCATTACCATGGCTCTGAGGCCAGTTGTTATTACCATGTATATTATTTTACATCCTAAATGTGAATTTCTAAAACAATGAAATTAAACACATATAAAGTTTGAGAAACCTTACAGTGGGTGTAGCGGAATTAAATGACTCCTTCCGCTCAGATCTCTAACCCTTGTATCCTTTCTATAGCAGCATATCACCAAGATCTGAGCCCGAAACTCCTTCCTTGTGTTTGGATTCTTCACAGTCTTACACACTATGATTGAGGACCAACTTGTTATGTGTGGGCATGTACTCAATCACTAATGGCTTGAAAATATTTGTGAAGATAGGCTATAGTGTTTCGAAATTGAAGAGGAAGAAGAAGGAAGAGGTCTCATCAAACCTAGAGAGAAAACTGTTTTTAGCTTTGGAGGCATTAGTTGGATAATGAGACCATAGCCTTCCTTTTGTACTATCTTCAATAGGGTTAGGGTTGAATTATCAGGAATAAAAAATTGATAAAAATAGAGGGAAAAACCCTTTTGATGACCGGCCACTTAATGGGCCCCACAATAGTTTGGGTTTTGTCATTTTTCTCAACTGTTTTATCTATTTTTCACAAATACCACTTTTTGCACTTTCAACCCTATAAATGGCAAAACTATTTATTTAATAATTAAAATAACTATCAAATAAAATTGTCATTTATAATATTTATAAATTAGGACTCCATAAAGTTTCTTAATTACAAAATAAACCCCAAAACCCTATTTCTTCACAATCAAGCCATATCTTAGTGAAAAATTCATAAACTAGACATAGTCTAATTTTAGAATTATAATCGATTAACTAAAATCAATTAACTGAGTCTTACAAGCAGTTTGTCTCAACTAGTATGGGGACCATGGGCCTATATAACCGAGCTTCCAATAACCAGATCTAGAATTTACAAAGTAAATCCACCAACTTATTAATTCCTCATTGCATCCACCATAGAACTTGGAATTGCACTCTCAGTTACATAGAATGCTCTATATGTTCCACAATATAGACACGTTATTAATTATCCATTGTTATAATCCCAATAATCAATGATCCTCTATAGATGATTTACATTGCATAGGAATAAAATTATCGTTACACCCTTTCATTGTATTTTATCCTTAAAACACTTGGCCACCTATAAATGCTATTTTAGTGAACTAATGTAATCACTAAAATGAGTGCTCTATCATTTATCTCTATTTAGCAAGCTCGAAGGAAATCATCGTTTTACTTCTATGTCCAGATAGAAACTATAGATTCCTTATCTATGATTAGCGGTCCCACTCAATTGTACTATCGTGTTACCAAAATGTACATATCACCCTGACCGAAAAGTGTTGGAATTATTTTACCAGGATCTTAGATCTACTCACAACTATGTTGATTAACATCCTAAATATGAACTTTCTAAAACGATGAAATAAACACATATAAAGTTTAGGAAACCTTACATTGGATGCAGCGGAATAATATGACTCCTTCCGTTCAGATATCTAGCCCTTGATTCCTTTCTGTAGCAGAGCATTATCAATATCTGAACCTGGATCTCTTTCTCTGAATCTTTGATGCTAAAACTCCTTCTTGCTGAAAGTCTTTCTTCACGATCTTCCTCACTATGATTGAGGTATCACTTGCTGTGTGTGGGCACTACTCATACACTAAGGATTTTCGAAATTGAAGGAAGAAGAAAGAGAAAGTGGGTTCAGCCAAAGATATGGAGAGAGAAGGGTCAGGTTTTTCTGAATCAGAAGTGTCAGAAGAAAAGTGTAATTTTCCTGAAGCCTTCACTATCTATTTATAGCATTCCACTAGGGTTAGGTTTGAATTATTTGGCATTAAAATAATGAAAATATCAGAGGGAAAAACCCTACAAAAGTGGCCGGCCCTACACAGTGGATTTGGGCCTCACTTTTTGCAATTTTGCAGTTTTATCTTTTCTGCATCTGATTTTCTCAAAAACGCCAATTTTCTAATTCAACCATTTAAATGCCAATTCTAACTATTTAATAATTATAAATAATTATTAAATACTATTGTCATTTATCATATTTATTAATTGAACCATACAAAGTATCATAATTAACAAATATGCCCCTATAAACTCTTTCTTTACAATTTCGCCCTTACTTAGTGAAAAATTCACAAATAGACATAGTCTAATTTGAGAATTATAATTGATTAATCAAAACCAATTACATGAGTCTTACAAGCAATATTATCTCAACTAGTGCGGGGACCATGGGTCTATATAACCGAGCTTCCAATAAGTAGATCAAGAATTTAGCACTAAAATTCACTAACTTATTAATTCTTCGTTGAATCCACGCATAGAACTTAGAATTGCACTCTCAGTATATAGAATGCTCTATATGTTCCACCATATAGACACATCATTAGTTATCCATTGTTATAATCCTAATGTGATCACTGATCCTCTATATGAATGATCTACACTGTAAAGGGATTAAATTACCGTTACACCCTACAATGTATTTATTCCTTAAAACACTTGACCCCGTATAAATGATATTTCAGCTTATGTGAAATGAGTACTCCACCATTTATGTTCGTTTGGTCAAGCTCGAAGGAGATCATCCTTTGCTTACTATTCGCTAGATAGAAGCTATAGATTCCATGTTTATGATAGCGCTCCCACTCAATTGCACTACCGTGTTCCCAAAATGTACGTATCACCCTGACCTAAAAGTAGGCTTAACTAACAAATCAAAGAACACGAATAGCCTCTCGAGATTGAGCCTAATCATATCAGGATTAAGATCATTTGATCTAGGATCAACTAGGCGATATTGACTTGAATAGATTTTACGGTAAGTTTAATTAAATCTAAGTCAAAGTTCAATATCGGTCCCTTCCGATGCATACTCCATGCATCCAACCTGAGCTTTACTTTAACCAATGCTCTGGAAAGAACATAACACTTCTCCAAATGCAAGTAAACTCGGTTGTAGATTATCATATCAGTAAAACTCTATGTCTGATAAATCTAGGAAACTTTATTCACATAGTCATGTTTACTTTCCAATGTGTTGACGGCACAATAAACAGGATCAAGTATGTGAAAAGGGTTTCAGATGAATTTATACATTATGTACATATAATCATGAAATAAATCATGTGAACCATGCAACATTAAATGTTATTTCTGATCTATATTAATAAGTAAATCTGATTATATTGAAATGAGTTTCATTTAGGGCATAAAACCCAACAAACTCCCACTTGCACTAATATAAAACAAAAAGTGCGTTTCAAATAATCTTAACACTTTGATATACAAATCAAGTGTAGTAGTAGTAAACTCCTCGTAATAGGATCTGAAAGGTTGAATTAACCACAACCTTTCCTCCACTATTACTCTTCCTTAATCACAAAATCATTGATAATGTGAAATTCCTCTCTATATGTCTACTCTCTTGGGATACTGGATTCTATACCTTTGGCAACTACTTTTGGTTAATCAGGAAATTAACACTAGTAGTTTAGGCAATTTGGAATGGTACCAAAAATGTATAGAACTTTCCTTAGACTGAATAAGTACCTTTCCTGCAACTTTAACATTCAGTCCCTTTCTGGTAGACCTAGAGACTTCAGATAGGTTTTTACACTTCTCCAAAATCACTATTCCACCCCCAGAGTAACCACCATCTTATCAGAAAGATTTTTTAGCACAAAGGCAAATTTCGAAATCTGATGTGGTGTAGTCTAAGAGTTTTAAACACACCCTTATAGACTAACATATAGTTCCTCTTCTTAATCTTAAGATTTACTTGATTGTCTTCCAATGTTCTTCTCCTAGATTAATCTGATACCTACTCATTACTCCCACTCAACAGCAGGTGTCTGGTCTAAGGCATACAAAAGCATATCTAAGACCCCTCACTGTTGATATAAGAAATTCTTTCATGGCTTTATCTTTTCTGGAATAGTTGAGACTTTTCCTTAGATAAATAAAATCTATGCCTAAGAAGTTGTGAAGCTTCTACAGATTGCCATTAGAAAGAAAATGCTTCAGCATCTTACTAAAGTAAGTTGCTTGCATTAGAGTAAGTAATTACCAGGTATACCACAAGCCATAGGTTTAGATAAACTCAAACCTATAATACTAGGAACAGGAAGTTTTGTTAAGTCCATTGAATGGACTTATAAACGAAAATTTCCTTTTATGTCCTTGTAATAGAAAACTTTAGGTTATTCCATGTGAATGGATTAAACCATAGTTCTATTGGCTTTTCTTCTTAGTTTCTTATCTTGACAATCCATTACTTGTTTAAACTCACAATGGATTTTAATCACTAGTGTCTCCCAAGTTATAAGAAGGTGAGTTCCTAGAAACTCTCCCACTACGACGAGGTACCGTGAATTATGTCTAAGAAAACTAAATGGTATTAACCTCTTTGGTTGTGACAAGACAACAGAGGTAGTGGGATCATCATATGTCAAATAAGATGATAGAACACGTTTGGAATCAAGAATTAAATATCTCCTTTATTTGTTACTTTATTTTTCAGACTTAGTCATTATTTTAGAAAAGTAGTATTTGTTTGAACAAACACTTTCTTATCTATTGACTATGGGATGGTCCACCCCTAATCACTTAGAATAGCTAACAAACTATGGTTAATAGTTCTAGCTTTTCTTAAGATTTTGATTAGGTCATCCATGAATCTAGTAATGATTTACATTAAGTATACAACCATTACATCATTCTGAAATTGTATTACCATAGAAGGATTTAGGCAACGACTAGTAACTAATCATCAATATGCAACTTGAAATTTCTGGGGAGGTAAGTTTGGATATGATTCAAAAATCAATTTAATGATCTTTGAACTGCATATCTACTAACTATTTCTCCACCCATATCAGTTCGCAAGATCTTTAACCACTTACCTTAATGGTTTTAACCATTGCTAGAAATTAATGAAATTTTTCAAACATTTCAAATTTCTTTGCTAAAAGGTATAATCTAGAGTTATCATTTTAAGAATACAACAAAAAACTCATATCTACCCCTGAATGTACATCCATCTGCGAATGAGATGAACTACTTTTAGTGGATATAGGCATATTAACTCTTTGCAGAGATTGATCTTGTCAAATCCACTATGAACAAGATACAAATGCCATAGATTAAAAAAAAATGTGGTAGTGTCTTTTGATGACATAGGTTTAGTTACATCAAAGAGTTTTTAGAATACTGCAAGTGGATCCTGGTCACAGAATACCTAACTCATATTCCATACAGTTTTAATCCATTAATAGAAGATGGATATTAAACACTTGAGAAAGTGTAACTGTATTGTATTCTGGAATTAGAAATATAAGAAAATTTCTATTTGGAATCTAAAATTAAAGTCAAAGACTTAAATTTATACCAAATATAATGAGTAATTCTATCTTGGACCAGCACTACTAATACAAACGCTAAGTCAGATTTGCCCATACAAGTAGGAGATTTCTAAGATTGAGGATTTATATCAATTGGGAATAGAATTTCGGGATTATAATCATATGCGTCATTTAATTTCTTAAGAGAAAGTATAATGACATGAAATGATTTATAGACCATTTATCCAATGATATATTATTGAGCTAATTCGAAATGAATAAGCTAAGAGGAATTAGGATAATTTCGTTTATAAATAAGAATCCAACGATGCTTCGATTAGCGAAAGACAAAGTAATCTTATTTATGTAATCTTCTTGTTTCATATTGTAAAAATACTAGTCTAAGGTGTCATCAATTGATGAACAGCTAGATGTTGCATATACAATATTTATCTTTCGAGATCTAACACTATTATGTATGTCTAATGGTGAAAATCCACTAGGGATTTATCTCATTAGATAAACAAGCCAAGTTAGACCAACAATGAAAATTCGAAATTAAACTACAACTTAATAACAGAAAATAACATGGTTTAATATAAATTCATACACAATTCAAAAATTATAAACATATAGCAAGTAGGAATGACAAGTGAAAATACTAAAACTTACAATCCTAAATAATTTCCAAGCTTTTCAACAAACTGATATCAGTGTCCCGTTTAGGCGAGAGTCAAAGCTACCATTCATTGAATAGAGTTGTCAGCTCGTCTAAAATGTTAAACATTCTAGCAACCTTTTATTCGATCAAGATTGGAATTCAGCGTTGTCCCGTTTAGGCGAGAGTCAAGGCAATTCTATCTTATGAGCTTCCACCATTGTTTCATAATTTGCAAGTCAAGTATGGTCGCCACCATTAGGGTGATCCATACCATACAAAACACTTACAAACTACTTATCATGCGAGGTTAAACGGTGCGAAATTTCTAATGAACGTTCCTCCATTAGGGAGGATTACTCACTAAAACAAACGCGGTGTAAAATTCACAATGGAGATCGAATATCTTAATAATAAAGCTCATTATTTAAAAAGAGTTGTATTTTCTTTGATTCTCTTTATTTATTCTATTTATTTTAAATATATATTTATTTAATTAAAATTTCCAATTTAGAATGAAAAATTCTAAATATAAATTTTAATTTAATATTTATAAATTTTACTTAGATGGATATGAAAATAACATGAATTATTTCCATCTTAGTAATAATTTCCAATAAATATTTAGAAAAATATTCAATTTAAGTTGTTACAAAATTAATTTAAATTAATTTACAACTCAAATTTAATTTTCTATAAATATATATTGTATTTCGAAAAATTAAAGTATTCAAGGACACAATTTTCGAAAAATGCATATTAAAATAAAAAATAAATCCTGGAAAAATTATTCTAATTTAATGTTGGCCCAAAATTAGTTAATAAAATTAATTTACAACAAAAAATATAATTTTCCTATTTAATTAAATATATAAGAAAAATTTTAAATATTTAAGTATGATGATGAAAATCAACTTAAATGTTAATTTTCTATTTAATTAAATACACTAGAAAAATACTTTAAGCAAAAATATCATCTATCTAGATTTTTCTTTGACTAATTAATTCAATTTCTAATAATATACTTTAATTCAATTTATTTTAAATTAATCAATAAATGAAAAAATCATTGATTTAAGTTGGTCCAAAAATTAATAAATAATTAATTTACAACTTAATCTATTTTTCAAATAAAATTCGAAATTCCAGCATTTAAGAAATGCAATTTTGAAATTTGATTAATAAAATAAAGAAAAAAAAATATATATTTTGAAAATTATTTAAATTTAGTTGAAAAAATAAATTTCAACTAAAAATAATTTTCTATTTAATTAAGTGTCATGAAAAAGAAATATTTAAGTATCATGATGAAAATCAACTTAGATATTTAATTTTCAAATTAATAAAATGTATTAATTCAAGAAATAAATAATTAAGTGTAGAGAAGGCTTAATTATTAATCTCTAGTTTAATACTAGGAAAAAATATACTTAAAATAAATTGTACCAAAATTAATTATTTAAATAATTAATTTCACAATGTATAATATTTTCCTATTTAATTTTAGAAATAATAAGTAGTCTAGAAATAACTATCTAGAAAATATCTTATTTGACTAAGTATCTTTTCTACAAAATTTGAAAACATATCTAATTTAAATTGTATTAGAAAAAATCTAGAACTTAAATATTTTCAAATTTAAATTTAATTAAATATCAGAAATTAAGTTGTAACCACTTAATTCAAAAATATTCCATTTTAAGTTAATATTCGAAAAGATATTAACCTAAAAAATATCTAAAATATTCCATTTTAAGTTAATATTCGAAAAGATATTAACTTAAAAAATATCTAAAGAATCTTAATAACCAATGCCTAAAATTCTTCAACTTAATTTTGAAATTTGAAATTCAAAAGATATTCAGATTTAAGTTGGTTAGTTGTAGATAACTAAATATCAACTTAAATAAGAATATTTAATGAAAAATTTAAATTAAGTTCCAGAAAGAATCTAGATGGTTATAATTCTATATTTAATTAAATACAAGAAAATACATATAGTTTAGCTTGGAATAAAAAAAAATCTTTAAACTATAATTTTCTTAAATTAATTTCAAAATAAATGAAATTAATTATGTTGCTAATCAAGTTTATTAGGTTAAACTAGTTTAATTAACCAAGTACAGTTATTCAAATCAGGCAAATGGGCCTTCACAATTGGGGTGGTTCATGTGAGGGGGTGCTGGGTTCAGTATGTCGTACCCACTACTATGGCTCCCAACTCTCACACAAGGCCCAAAAGAGAGGAATTTAACCTTAATAAGAACAACTGTTATTAATTGAATAGGCCCAAAAACTAAATGGGCCTAAATAAAATCTATCAAGAACTATGATATTTTATTTAGCAACATTAACCTAAATGCATCTATAATGAAATTAAACACATAGGCTCACACAGGCACACTTTGGATGGGTCCTATCATGTTGCTAGGTCATACACAGATGAAAGAAGTTTGTAAATATACCTGTTACAAATTATTATCTTGACCAAAGGAGCCATCAGATCAATAGATCTGGCAAAAGGTAACCATGGCTATTTGCAATCAAGTAATAATAGGTTTTGAAAACTTACACACAAGCTAAAACACATACTCCTGCAACAAGGTTAGCTGGATAGTTGGATGTAGGATTTATTTAATTTTAAATTAAATTATTAATTTCGAAATAATTAATTAAATAAAAAATATTTTCGAAAATTTTTAAAAAAAAAATTGAAAAATTCGAAATTTAAAAAAAATTTAAATTTAAAATTAAACCTACAATTTTGAAAAATTAGGTTTCAACCAACCTAAATATCATTTCAAAATTTGCTAACTACTTTTAAAATTTAAATGTTATTTTATAAATAAAAATTAAATAAAAAATTAAAAAAGATAAATGAATATCTTTTTCAGATTTTATATGTAATTTAAATAAATAAAATAACAAAATTTAAAAGTTAGCAAAATATCTTACATCTATTTAAAATTACACGATTATAGTTATCTTATTTTAAATTTAAATAAGGTCAAATTATTTAAAAACTTTAAATTTAAAATATTTAAAATCTGACCTTAAATTTAAAAATAAGATAAGATATAGTCGAATTTAAAAATAAGATAGATACTAACTATTTTAAATTCAAATTACACTAATATCTTGAATTAAATTTAAAAAAAATATTAAATTAATTCATAATGATAATTAGAATTGAATTAGGAATAGTAATAGTATAAATACAGAACTACACAAAAAAATCGGAAGTTAATTCCATGAAAAAGCATGAAAAAACGAAGAAAAACGAAAAAATTGTGAGTTGTACGGACAGTTTTCACGATCGCAGGAAAATTTTAGCACAACTCTTTTTTTTCGAATCTTCAAAAAATCATAACTAATTCAAATTAAATCGAAATTGAGTTTTGTAAAAAAGTAACATGCTTAATGTTTTCCATACTATCCAATAAAAATAATTCCAGAAACTGAATCGCAAATATTTTTCACGAAAATTTACAAACACCAATCAATCATCAAATAACACTCAATACAACATGATACCATCCAAAAACAAACAAGCAATCGTTTTAAAGTCCAAATTTCTTGCAAGTAAATCAATTACCATGGCTCTGAGGCCAATTGTTAGAATTATTTTACCAAGATCTTAGATCTACTCACAAGTATGTTGATTAACATCCTAAATATGAACTTTCTAAAACGATGAAATAAACACATATAAAGTTTAGGAAACCTTACATTGGATGCAGCGGAATAATATGGCTCCTTCCGTTCAGATATCTAGCCCTTGATTCCTTTCTGTAGCAGAGCATTATCAATATCTGAACCTGGATCTCTTTCTCTTAATCTTTGATGCTAAAACTCCTTCTTGCTGAAAGTCTTTCTTCACGATCTTCCTCACTATGATTGAGGTATCACTTGCTGTGTGTGGGCACTACTCATACACTAAGGATTTTCGAAATTGAAGGAAGAAGAAAGAGAAAGTGGGTTCGGCCAAAGATAGGGAGAGAGAAGGGTCAGGTTTTTCTGAATCAGAAGTGTCAGAAGAAAAGTGTAATTTTCCTGAAGCCTTCACTATCTATTTATAGCATTCCACTAGGGTTAGGTTTGAATTATTTGGCATTAAAATAATGAAAATATCAGAGGGAAAAACCCTACAAAAGTGGCCGGCCCTACACAGTGGATTTGGGCCTCACTTTTTGCAATTTTGTAGTTTTATCTTTTCTGCATCTGATTTTCTCAAAAACGCCAATTTTCTAATTCAACCATTTAAATGCCAATTCTAAATATTTAATAACTATAAATAATTATTAAATAATATTGTCATTTATCATATTTATTAATTGAACCATACAAAGTATCATAATTAACAAATATGCCCCTATAAACTCTTTCTTTACAATTTCGCCCTTACTTAGTGAAAAATTCACAAATAGACATAGTCTAATTTGAGAATTATAATTGATTAATCAAAACCAATTACATGAGTCTTACAAGCAATATTATCTCAACTAGTGCGGGGACCATGGGTCTATATAACCGAGCTTCCAATAAGTAGATCAAGAATTTAGCACTAAAATTCACTAACTTATTAATTCTTCGTTGAATCCACGCATAGAACTTAGAATTGCACTCTCAGTATATAGAATGTTGTATATGTTCCACCATATAGACACATCATTAGTTATCCATTGTTATAATCCTAATGTGATCACTGATCCTCTATATGAATGATCTACACTGTAAAGGGATTAAATTACCGTTACACCCTACAATGTATTTATTCCTTAAAACACTTGACCCCGTATAAATGATATTTCAGCTTATGTGAAATGAGTACTCCACCATTTATGTTCGTTTGGTCAAGCTCGAAGGAGATCATCCTTTGCTTACTATTCGCTAGATAGAAGCTATAGATTCCATGTTTATGATAGCGCTCCCACTCAATTGCACTACCGTGTTCCCAAAATGTACGTATCACCCTGACCTAAAAGTAGGCTTAACTAACAAATCAAAGAACACGAATAGCCTCTCGAGATTGAGCCTAATCATATTAGGATTAAGATCATTTGATCTAGGATCAACTAGGCGATATTGACTTGAATAGATTTTACGGTAAGTTTAATTAAATCTAAGTCAAAGTTCAATATCGGTCCCTTCCGATGCATACTCCATGCATCCAACCTGAGCTTTACTTTAACCAATGCTCTGGAAAGAACATAGCACTTCTCCAAATGCAAGTAAACTCTGTTGTAGATTATCATATCAGTAAAACCCTATGTCTGATAAATCTAGGAAACTTTATTCACATAGTCATGTTTACTTTCCAATGTGTTGACGGCACAATAAACAGGATCAAGTATGTGAAAAGGGTTTCAGATGAATTTATACATTATGTACATATAATCATGAAATAAATCATATGAACCATGCAACATTAAATGTTATTTCTGATCTATATTAATAAGTAAATCTGATTATATTGAAATGAGTTTTATTTAGGGCATAAAACCCAACAAAAAGTAGGGTTAACTAACAAATCAAAGAACACAAATAACACTCTTGAGATCGAACCTAACCATGTCAAGAGTAAGATCACTTGATCTAGGATCAACTAGGTGATATTGAATTGAATAGATATTCCGGTAAATTTATCATAGCTAATCCAAGTTTAATATCGGTCCCTTCCAATGTATGCTCCATACATCCAATACTGGTAAACTTTGCCAATGCCCTGGAAAGGACATAGCACTTATCCAAGGTGTAAGTATACCTATCGCTGATTATCATGCCAGTCTAAATTCAGTGAACTGACAAATCAGGGAATTAAACTTTTGAACATATAATCATGATTATATTCCACTGTGCTGACAACACTATAATCATGAACAAATACATATGTTTTGGACTTAATAGAATTTATACATTAAATATAATCATGAAATAAATCATGTGTACAATGCAACATAAAATGCAATTTCTGATCTTTATTAGTTTGTAAATCTAATTATATTGAAATGGGTTTATTTAGGGCACAAAACCCAACAATGAGAAGATGATTCATATATAGATGTACATTTAGGGATGGATATGAGTTATTGTTATAATCTTAAGACGATCACTCTAGATTTTACCTTGTGCAAAGAAATTTGAAATGTATGAGAAATTTCATGAGTTTCTAGCAATGTTGTAAAACATTAAGGTAAGTGGTTAAAGATCTTGCGAACTGATAGGGGTGGAGAAATATTTGGTGGATATACAATTCAAAGATCATTCAGTTAAACTTTGAATTGTATCCAAACTTACCTCTCTAGAAATTTGGATTACATATTGATGAAAGTGAAAGGTTATGATTAGTTACTAGTAGTTGCCTAAGCCCTTCTAGGGATATACCCTAGTGATAAGAAAATTTTAGAATGATGGAATGGTTGTGTACTTAGTGTAACCCTTTACTAGATTCATCGGTGTCCTGATCGTGAACTTTAGAAAAGCTAGAACTGTTAACTTATGTTTGCATGTTTGATAGCTATTCTAAGTGATTAGGGGTGGACCATCCTATTGTCATTAAGATAAGAAAGTGTTTGTTAAAATAAATACTATTTTTTCTAAGAAAATGACTAAGTCTGAAAACAAAGTAGCAAAAGTAGAGGAGATATTTTTCTCTTGATTCCAAAAATGTTCTATCATCTTATTGGATATAAGATGTCCCCACTGCCTTTGTTGTCTTGACACAACTGAAGAGGATAATACCATTAGTGTTCTTAGACAGATAGTCACAATATCTTGTTGTAGTGGGAGGGCTTCAAGGAACTTACCCTGTGATGACTTAGAAGACACTTATGATGAAAATCCAATGTTAGTTTAAACAAGTAATGGATAGTCAGAATAAGGAACTAAGAAGCAAAGCCAAGAGAACTATGGTTAAAACAATTCATATGGAATAACCAAAATGTTTTCTATTACAAGGAGCAGAAAGGAAATTTTGAAAATAAGTCTATTCAATGGACTTAACAAAACTTCTTGTTCCTATTATAGTAGGTTTGAGAATATCTAAACCCGTGGCTTGTGGTATGCCTGATAGTGTACTTACTCTAGTGCTAGCAACTTACTTTAGTAAGATGTTGGAGCATTTTTCTAATGGCAATCTATAGAAGCTTTTTGACTTCTAGAATAGATTTTATTTATCTAAGGAAAAGTCTCGACTATTCCAGAAAAAGATAAAGGCCAACGAAAAAATTCCTTAGGATCAACAGTGAGAGATCTCAGATATGCTTTACAATGCATTAGAGCAGACACCTACTGTTGAGTGGGGGTAATGAGTAGGTATCAGATTAATCCAGGAAAGGAACATTGGAAGACAATCAAATGAATCATAAGATCAAGAAGAGGAACTATATGTTAGTTGATAAGAGAGGTATTTAATACTCTTAGACTACACCGAGTATGGCTTCTAGACTTTCCTTGATGCTAGAAAGTCTACTGATGAGATGGTGATTACTCTGGGGTGGAGTAGTGATTTTTGAGAAGTTTAAAAACCTATTTGAGTATCTAACTCTACCAGTGAGACTGAATGTTAATGTTACAGGAATGATACTTATTCAGTCTATGGAAAGTTCTATACAGTTTTTGGCGTTGTACCATTAATTAATTAACTACTAGTGTTACATTCTGACTAACACAAATGTAGTTTCCAAAAAGTAAAGAATCTAGTATCCCTAGAGGAGTAGACAGATAGAGAGGAATTTCACAATATCAATGATTTTGTGATTAAGGATATGTAATAGTAGAGAAATGTTTGTATTGTATACAACCTGTCAGATCCTAATACAGAGATAATACTATATACTACACTTGATCTGGATATCAAGGTGTTGAGATTATATGAAATGCACTATTTGTTTTATATTAGTGCAAGTGGGAGTTTGTTGGGTTTTGTGGCATAAATAAAACCCATTTCAATAAAATCAGATTTTTTAATTAATAAGAGATCAGAAATCGCTTTTATGTTGCATAGTTCACATGATTTATTTCATGATTATATTTCATGTATAAATTCTATTAAGTCCAGAACATATGTAAATGTATACATATATATTTGTTCATGATTATAGTGTCGTCAGCACAGTAAAATATAATCATGATTATATGTTCAAAAGTTTAATTCTCATAATTTGTCAGTTCAATGGATTTAGACTGACATGATAATTGGCAATAATGTATACTTACACCTTGGATAAGTGTTATGTCCTTTCCAGGGTATTTGCAAAGTTTACCAGTATCAGATGTATGGAGTATATATTGGAAGGGACCGATATTGATCTCGAATAAGATATCATAAACTTACCCTTATATCTTTCTAAGTCAATATCAATGGTTGATCTTAGGTCTATGGATCTTAATCCTGTTATGGTTAGGTTCAACTTAGTTTTATTATTTATGTTCTTCAAGTTTTTCGTGGAAACTAACTTATGGTTCTGGCGGATATTTACATCTTGGGAACATGGTAGTTCAATTGAGTGGGAGTGCTGATCATAGATATGGAATCTATAGCTTCTATAAGTATTTAGAAGTGAAACGATGATTTCCTTTGAGCTTGGCTGAATAGAGATAAATGATTGAGGCCTCATTTCGATAATTATATTAGTTTACTGAAGTATCATTTATAGTTAGCTAAATGTTTTAAGGATAAAATACATTGAAGGGTAGAACATTAAATTTATCCCTATTCAGTGTAGATCATCTATAGAGGATCTTTCACTATTAGGATTGTAAGAATGGATAATCATAACGTATCCATATCGTGGTACATATAGAGCGTTCTATATAATTGATAGTGCTATTCAATTCTAAATCTATAGTGGCGTAAGGCGGAAATAATAAGTTAGGGAATTTACTTAGTAAATTCTAGATCTACTTATTGAAAGCTCAGTTATATAGGCCCATGATCCCCTCACTAGTTGAGATAATACTGCTTGTAGACTCGGCTAATTGATTTTGATTAATAATTTATAATTCTAAAATTAGACTATGTCTTATTTATGAATTTTCACTAAGGCCATAATTGTGAAAAAAAGAGGTTTTGGGGTCAATTTATTAATTAAGAGACTTTGTATGGTTTAATTAATAAATAATATAAATGAAAATTTTATTTTGATAATTAATTATAATTATTAAATAAATTGTTTTTGGCATTTATAGGATTGAATCAGAAAATATGGTATTATTGAAAGAAGAAAAAGTGGTTGAAATAAAGTGGCGAAATTGTAACAAGAAAGTGGTTCACTTTGTGGCCTGCTTTAGAAGTTATTTTTGCCCAATATTTTATTCTTTTTTAATCCATATAATTCAGCCCTAAGCCCTAGTTGAAACACTATAAAAGGAACATGATGCTCTCACTCATCCACTTAAGGCCTTTAACCAAATCAAACCTAGTTTTCTCTGTCAAACAACTAGTAGATAAGAGAGTTTCTTCTATAGTGATTTCACCTCCTTCATTGTTCTTCACCTATTCGAAACCTTGAGTGATAGAGTGCAATGCCCACACATAGCAAGTCAAGTACTCAATCATAGTGAGTAAGACGGTGGTAACCAAACCTGAAGGAGAGAAAGAGATCCAGGTTTAGATCTTGATAATGCTCTGCAACAGTAAGGAATCAAGGGCTATAGATGTTGAACGGAATGAGTCATTATATTCCGCTGCAACCAATGTAAGGTTTTCTAAACACTTATGTGTTTAATTTCATTGTTTTAGAGAATTCATATTTAGGATGTTAATTCAACATACTTTTTAGTAAATCTAGATCCTGGTAAAATATTCCCAACAGGAGGGAGCCCTCCTTGCAAGTGGCAAAGTCTGTTCATAAGCACCCAGTTCAGCATCCAACTTGTCTATGTCGAATGAGTTAAAAATGTTGATCATGTATGATACACAAAATCCATTATACTCAGGTGGAAGACTGTTGAGAATTAATTGAACCCATTGCTCTTTTGATAAATCAATTCCAAGCAGATTTGCTTTCTAGAATTTCAGGATCATCATGAGTAAGTGTAATGTGATGCTCTTACCAGGAGACATCTTCACACTATAGAGTTCATTTGCAATGGCATGTAAAAGATGAGGATTGTTGTGTGGGTTGTTCATTTTAACACTACAAATATCAATAAATAGAAATAAATATCTTGGTTCAAATAAATTCATACACAGATTAAGAAAATAACAATTAAGGAAACATGTTTGCAAAAATACCAAAATAAAACATATTCAATTATTTTCCAAGATTTCCAACAAACTAATACAGTGTCCCGTTTTAGGCGAGAATAAAAGATATCATCCATTGAATAGAGTAGTCAGCTCATCTAAAATGTACACCATTCTAGCAACTTTTATTCGATCGAAAAGAGAATCTGACGTTGTCCCATTTTAGACGAGAGTCAAGGTCATTCCTATTTCATGATCTTCTACTATTGTTTCATACTTTGTAAGCCCTACTCTTTGCAGCCACTATTAGGATAGATTTTACTAAGCATAAAGACTTACAATAATATTTATCTTTCGAGATTTTACAGCGTTAAATTGCTAATGAACAAACATCTATTAAGGATGAATCTCACTAAAACAAGAACTGTGTAAACACAACAATGGAGATCGAATGTCTCTTTGATTAAAGCTCATTATTAAAAATAATGTATTTTTAATTAATCAATTATTTTAATCTATATATTTTTAATAATGAGAATTACATGATTTAAGTTAGTCCAAAATTAATTTTCAACTTTAATTTAATTTTCAATATAAATTTCGAAAATTTAAAAATATATATATAATATATAATTTCAAAATTATATAAAATATAATGAAATAAAATTGCTAAAAAATATCTAATTTAAGTTATTCTAAAATAACTAAATTTTTAACATAAATAATTTTTTAAATTTTAATTAAATAACAAATAAAGTATCGTGAACTAATTACCTTAATTTGAAAAAAAAATATTCCTATTTTAGTTGATCTAAAATTAACAAATTTTAAACTTAAAAATATTTTTAAAGAATATATGAATAACTAACTTCGTAGAACAATCTACTTAATTATTAATTTCAAAATATTCTAATTTAAGTTGATCCAAAATCAATTTGAAAAATTAATTTTCAACTTAAAAATATTTTCTACGAAAACTCCTATAATTAAGTATCTAGAATAATCTAATTAGTTATAACTTCTTTATTTAATTAAATACAAAAAAATACATATAGTTTATCTTGAATATATTTCATTAAACTAAGTGTATTTTTCTTAAATTAATTTCAAAATAATCTAATGGAAAAAAATTTCATATTTTTTAAAATTAATTATGTTGCTAATAAATTTTATTAGGTTAAACTAGTGATATTAACCTATTATAATTATTCAATCAAGGCAAATGGACCTTCACAATTTGGGTTATTCATGTGAGGGAGGGCTTGGATCAGTATGTGGTACCCACTACTATGGCCCCCTAACTCTCACACAAGGTCCAAAAGGATAGGAATTTAACCTTAATTAAACAACTGTAATTCATTGAATAAGCCCAATACTAATTGGACCTAAATAAAAACTATCAAATGTGACATTTTAATTTTAGCAACCTAGTCCATTTTAATTATCAAAATTAAATGGGCTCCCAATATTCATCTAGACCCAAGGCAAGCATATAGGCACAAGCACACACTTCTTTGGATGGATCCTATCATGTTACTAGTTTTATAAACAGATGAAAGAAGATTACAAAATTTACATGTTACAAATTATTTATTTGACCTATTGATAATTGAACTATGGGTCAAAATCAGATCATTACATCTGTCAATAAGTTAACCACATCAATTTAGATCAAACAATAATAGGTTTTATAAAACAAGTTTGAATAATAAACAATATATAAAACACACACATGCAACAAATTAGATAGTTGGATATAGGATTTATTTAATTTAAAGTAATTAATTAAATTAAATTAATTTCAAAAAATCTAAATAATTAAAATATTATTTTCAAAATTGTTAACGCAGATTTTCGTTAACCAAATATGAGCCTAACAGTGATAATCTCACATAGAAAAATAAAAACAGTAAAGGAAAAAGTATAGACACAAAGGATTTTTTACGTGGTTTTGCAGTTAAAATTCTGCATAGTCCACGAGTCAATCTTATTAGATTTCTGATAGTTTTTCAGGACCTTTTTCTCTTATGATTTTTTCGTCTCTTTTTTTGATATAACCTGCCACAATTTATAATCACATATAGGCAATTAATTATAGAGTTAACTGTAATCTTTACAATGTTTATCCCCTGAAATCATGGAGTTTGATTACATATCACATAGTATAAATGTGGTTATTATTTGAATATCACACAGTTGTGACTTATCCGCTTTTACTGGGTCAAAAGGATCGTGTATTTAAACACGTTTTAAATCACATCATTTTTGGATGTCTCGACAGGAACTCAACATTAATGACCTTGATAGCAAGCTGGAATGTTTCCCCTATCCTTCCGAGATTGATGATATACATCTCGTTGTTTCTTTGCTTGAAGACATAACACTTAATTTTTAATAGTCACGATTCTTTATGACAAAAAGAGTACTTCAGCCGCCATCATTCTACTATCAACTTCTGAATTGTCAAGACTATAAGTCTCACTGAAAGATGTCTGAAGTTGATTGGTGAAAGTAACAGGAGTGCTCCTTCCTATAACGAGATAGGTGCCTCGCTTTTTAGGCCTTGTGTTTACCCAACTAATATACTTAGTTTGTATATTATGCGATAAGTGTATTCACAATCGATATGCATCGGTCTCGTCTCCGCAAGGGTAACGAAGTTGATGTCTCACTTTATGCATCCAATGATGTATGGTTTCTCGTTAATACATGAGACAACGGTTCGTACATCTTTACCTCGCATAAGACCTTATAGTCAGCGAGTTGCAAGTATACTCTGTTACTTACGCAATTAATGAGTTATCCCATTAAAAGTGATTTCATCGATCCATATTTCCCTTGGCTTGACATGTGTCCTTTATTGAAATGGTAGTTGAATTTTGGATATAAGAGTTGCAACTTAAAAAGTTCTTTTTAATAAAAATTACTTTTTAATAATTACAGAGGGCACTTTCATCATAATCCCTATTTGGAAAAATGCGTCCTTTCATTTTGACGGGTTTACGGTTTTGAGGGTCATTATGAACCGTCTTTTCATCTTATCCCTCACTCACAACCGTTAGATTTCCCAACCTTTGGCCTTTCCGCTTATTGGGTTCTGAGTATAAAATGGTGGCCTAGGCTTGCCATGTTCCATATGCTCCTGGTTTTCGGTGAGTTTCATCCTGAAATTGGATTGTTATTCTCTTGCCAAGATGTCCCATCCGAATTCAGAAACTTGTCCCTCCAAATTCGTAACACCAGAATGCACCAACCACTTTTCATCTCCGTATGCTCCCAATAACTTCAAACCTCAATTTAAATCAAAAACGAAGGATTCCAAGGCTGTGGAGCTTCCGATCAATCCAAACCAAGGAGATGTCGTTGATCGTTATGGGAAATCCTCACAAGAGATTTTTGAGAGTAAGTATCATCCCCCGTGAATGGTGGTTTGAACTGGATTATATATTTTTTTTAGTTGCTCCATTGATCTTTTATCTCTGTCTCCACAGGAATGGAAATAGATTCTGAGAGCGAGTTTAGAGGTCCTCCTCAGGCTAACATGGAATCCAAGAGGAAGGTAGTCTCAATTGACGTGGTCATGGATTCTACCAAAGAACCCAACTGGCCCAAGACCGAAGCTTGCACAAGATCTTTGGGCCAGCCAAACTCTGGTGTTGAAAAATTTCTTGAGGCTAGGAATGAGTTCTCGGCTGCAGGAAATGGGATCTTCTGATGCGGAGAATGAGGTCTATGCAGAGGTTGAGACATTTTACATGTAGAGGGTCTTTCTTGAGCTATGTGTAGACAGTCTTTCGTCGAGCTATGTGCAGACGGACTTTCTCGAGTTCATCAACCCCCCCCCCCCATTAATAACCTTGTATTCTTTGTTTAGGAAAATGGCTTAATGGTTGGCTCCTAGTGGCATTTTTGTAAAGAAAAGTTTGTAAACAAACTTGGGTTTTCTCTTATCTTAAATGCCTTGTACTCTTTCCGTTCGAACTTAATATAATTGCCTTGCGTTTTTATTCACAATGTAAACAACTATATTTTGATCAAATGTAGAGTACTTTTAGGCTTTTCCATTGCTCGTAATCTTCCTATTTAAGTAGTTAGTTATCTACCAAACTTTTTCATTTTTGAGCAGTTGTCAATTCTGCCTCGTACTGACAGTAATAATCTACCTTAAGCAAACTTAAATATACTTTTAATGATTTTATCACTTTGAATATTTTTGATTGCTCGTATGAATAGTTAGATTATCTATCCATTTACTAGGTTTAAGTACTTCTATCAACACGTCTCGATGTCTCGTTTAGTACTTTGCTATCTTGCGTGAACCGTTAATATTTAGCTTTATACGCAAGTTATAACTTTTGATTTTCCTTTCCCGTTAGATAGGTTTTTAATCAAAAATTATAGTTGTTTGATCCCTTCTTCGTCAAAAAGGTTTGATCAGGATGCTATAATAATTCGACCCCTCTCTCGTCAAAAAGGTTTGGTTAGGAAGTTATAACGGTTTGACCCCTCTTTCATCAAAAAGGTTTAGTCGAGAAACTTTAAAAAATTCAAATTTTTTTTATTTTTGAAGTGGTGGGTTTGCATTATATCATGTATTTTCAGATGAATTCTGGTTAATCATACACAAATGCCCCTTAAGTAATTTTAAAGAGTAAAACTTTATAATTACTTAAATAATAGAAATGATTCTCTTTATTCATAACTGAAGTTTAAATATTACATCAGTAATGTGAGTTACATCATTTATTTATTGCTAGTACGGTCATAAATATTCCACGTTCTAGTAGTTCTTTATTAGCGAGCCATTGAAACGAGCCAATTTGTAAACTCCAATTCCAACTACTGCTTCGATTACATATGGACCCTCCCAGTTCGGGTTGAACACTCCTGTGGATGCATCCCTCTTGTTTGCAAATACCCGCCTTAGCACCAAGTCTCCAACATTGAATAGTCTTTTCTTAACTTTCTTGTTGAAATATCTTGTAACTCGGTATTGGTACGCTGCATTAGTGACTTGCGACTCAGTTTGTTTTTCATCAAGTAGATACAAGGATAATTTTAGAAGTTCTTGGTTTTCTTTTTGAATATAAAACTCTCGTCTGTGAGTCGATATGTTCACTTCCACAGGCAGCATTGCTTTCAAGCCAAATGCTAGCGAGAAGGGAGTGTGTCCCATTGCCATCTTCTCGGTAATTCTGTGAGCCCAGAGTACTTGAGGTAGCTCGTCGACCCACCTGCCTTTGGCAGCGTCTAACTTCTTCTTGATAGTATCATTTAAGGTATTATTAATAGCTACCACTTGTCCATTTGCCTGAGGCCTGGATACTGACAAGAAGCTCTTAATTATTTTGTTTCTCTCGCAGAACTCAGTGAATAAGTCACCATCAAACTGGGTTCCATTATCGGATACTATCTTCATGGGAATTCCAAACCTACAGACAATGTTCTTGACAACAAAGTCGAGGACTTTCTTGCAGGTTATGGAAATAAGAGGCTTGACCTCAGTCCATTTAGTGAAGAAGTCAACTGCTACTACCACGTACTTGGCTCCTCCTCGCCAAGTGGGTAATGCCCCAATTAGGTCAATCCCCCATATAGCAAATGTGTAGGGCGAGGTCATCAATCTTAGTTTTGTTGGCGGCACGCGAGGTATATGTGAAAACCTCTGACACTTATCACATTTCTCGACAAACTAATGGGTGTCCTTATTAATCTTTGGCCAGTAATATCCTTGTCTAATGATCTTCTTAGATTGGCTTTGCAAACCTGCATGATCCCCACAAAAGCCTTCATGAATTTCTCTGATGATTTCATTCGCTTCTATAGGGAGAACACACCGAAGTGGAGGCATCGAATAACATCTTCTATATAGTTTGCCTTCAATTATTGTGTAGCGAGGCACCGAATACAAGAGTTTTCGCACCTCATTTTTGTCAATTGGAAGTTGTATGTCGAGTAGATAGCTGATTATAGGAGTCATCCATGTAGGAGAGCTGTCTATGATCTCTACATCTTTCGTTTCACATATACTTTGCTCGCTTACCATCTCCACCGGAACTAAGTTCAATTCATCCAAGTCCTTCTGCGAGGCCAGTTTTGCCAAGGCATTAGCGTTGAAGTTTTGTTCTCTTGGAATTTGCTCGATTTTAAAGTAATCAAATCTTTCCAAGTTCTTCCGAACCTTCTCTAAATACTTTGCCATTTTTAAGCCTTTGGCCTGGTATTCCCCTAGAACCTGGTTCACAATTAGTTGTGAGTCACTATGGCAGATGAGATTTTTGACTTTCAACGGCTCGACTATCTTTAAGCCAGCAGTCAAGGCTTCATACTCAACCTCGTTGTTTGATGCGTCAAATTTAAATCTTAAAGCATAGTGAAACTTAAAGCCTTCTGGTGAGATTAATATTACCCCTGCACCCAAATTCTGTTCATTGGATGCACCATCCATGTATAACTTCCAAGTTTCCGCGTCTTGGTGAACAGGTGGAATTTCTTCTGGAGTTATACCTTCTATTAAGAAGTCTACCAAGGCTTGGCCCTTGATGGATGTTCGAGGGTTGTATGTTATGTCAAATTGCCCCAGTTCAATTGACCATTTTATCAATCTTCCAGAAGCATCTGGTTTTGATAAAACTTGTCTCAAGGGCTGATCGGTTAACACTTTTATGGGCTGTGCCTGGAAGTACGGCTGTAGCTTGCGAGAGGCGTGGACTAGGCACAAAATGAGTTTTTCAAGAAGGTGATATCTAGACTCTTCCCCAAGTAACCTTTTACTTACATAGTAAATAGGTTGCTGGTGCTTACCCTCATCTCGCACTATAGCCGCACTAATCGCATCTTTCGAGATAGCCAGATAAAGGAGTACGTTTCTCTAGTTATTGGTTTCGCCAAAACCGGAGGCGTCGCTAGGTGCCTTTTTATGTTCTGAACGGCCTCTTCGCACTTTTCTATCCACTCAAATTTCTTGTTTCCTCGCAATACATTGAAGAATGGCAAACACTTATCAGTTGACTTCGAAATGAATCTATTGAGTGTAGCCATCCTCCCCGTCAAGGCTTGTACTTCCTTAGGCTTTGTCGGTGATGGCATGTCTATCAATGCCTTGATTTTTTTGGGGTTTGCTTCGATATCCCTCGTGTTGACTATGAATCCCAAAAATTTTCCCGAGGAAACTCCAAACGAATTTTTTCAAGTTTAGCTTCAAGTTATACTTCTTTAATATTTTGAAGCATTCTGCGAGGTTTGTGGTATGATTCCCACTTTTTACTGCCTTTACTAACATATCATTGACGTAAACCTCCATGTTTCGCCCAATCTAGTTTGCTAACATCTCATTCACCAATCGCTGATTTGTTGCCCTAGCGTTCTTCAATCCAAACGGCATGACTTTGTAGCAATAGAGTCCCATGTTGGTTACAAAGCTCGTATGTTCCTGATCTGGAACATCCATTTTTATCTGGTTATATCTAGAATATGCATCCATAATTGACATAAGCTCATGCCCAGCAGTTGCATCCACTAATTGGTCGATCTTAGGTTGTGGAAAACAGTCTTTTAGGCACGCCTTATTCAGATCAGAAAAATCAATACATGTTCTCCAAGTTCCGTTAGGCTTTGGGACGAGAACAGGATTGGCTATCCACGAGGGATAAAACACCTCACGTATAAAGTCATTGACTAATAACTTGTCCACTTCCTGTTTTAGTGCCCCTTTTCTCTCGGAATCCAAGGGTCTCCTTTTCTACCTCTTCGCTGGGTAGTTTGGATCGACATTTAAATGATGGCAGATAATGTTAGGGTCAATCCCTATCATATCACTATGGCTCCAGGAGAACTGATCCTGGTTCGCCCTAAAGAAACTTATTAGCGGATATTTTAGTTGCTCGTCCAGGTTCTTCCCAATGTAAACACACTTTGTGGGATTTCCTGGGTCGAGAATAACTTCTTCTAATTCTTCAATTAGTTTTAATAAGTTTCTTTCATCCTGAACCCGGGGGTTAAGATCCTCGTCCTTCTTTTCACTTTCTTCTGCCAAGATCGCCATTAATTAGTGACCGGCTTTTCTATGCTGCAACTCTATGCGATAGAAATCACGAGCTAGCATCTGGTCGCCTCGCACTACTCCCACACCTTCTAGTGTTTGGAACTTCAAGGATAAGTGCTTGATCAAACTAATTTCCCCTAGTCCGATCAATGGTGGACGACCCAACAATATGTTGTAAGCCGATGGCAGGACGACAACTAGAAAGTCTTGCATAACGGTGGTGGATAGGGGTGTCTCGCCCAAGGTTAATGCAAGCTCGATTATGTTGGGTTTTGTGCTCTAAATAAAACCCATTTCAATATAATCAGATTTACTAATTAATAAAGATTAGAAATCATTTTATGTTGCATAGTTCACATGATTTATTTCATGATTATAAATTCTATTAGGTCCAGAACATATGTATTTGTTCATGATTTTAGTGTTGTCAGCACAGTGGAACATAATCATGATTATATGTTCAAAAGTTTAATTCCCTGATTTGTCAGTTCACTGGATTTCGACTGTCATGATAATCAGCGATAGGTATACTTACACCTTGGATAAGTGTTATGTCCTTTCCAGGGCATTGGCAAAGTTTACCAGTATCAGATGTATGGAGTATACATTGGAAGGGACCGATATTGAACTTTAATTAGATATGATAAATTTACCGTAATATCTATTCAATTCAATGTCACCTAGTTGATCCTAGATCAAATGATCTTAATCCTGACATGATTAGGTTCAATCTCAAGAGTGTTATTTGTATTCTTTGATTTTTTAGTTAAGCCTACTTTTTGGTCAGGGTGATACGTACATTTTGGGAACACAATAGTACAATTGAGTGAGAGCGCTAAACATAGATATCGAATCTATAGCTTCTATAGGTATTTAGAAGTGAAACGATGATTTCCTTCGAGCTTGGATGAATAGAGATAAATGATTGAGATCTCATTTTAGTGATTATATTATTTCACTAAAATATCATTTATAGGTGGTCAAGTGTTTTAAGGATAAAATACATTGAAAGGGTGTAACGGTAATTTTATCCCTATGCAATGTAGATCATCTATAGAGGATCATTGATTATTGGGATTATAACAATAGATAATTAATAGTGTATCTATATCGTGGAACATATAGAGCGTTCTATGTAACTGAGAGTGCAATTCTGAGTTCTATGAGTGGATGCAATGAGGAATTAATAAGTTAGTTAATTTACTTGGTAAATTCTAGATCAGCTTATTGGAGGCTCAGTTATATAGGCCCATGGTCCCCATACTAGTTAAGACCATACTGCTTGTAAGACTCAGTTAATTGATTTTAGTAAATCAATTATAATTCTATAATTAGACTATGTCTAGTTTATGAATTTTCACTAAGCAAGGGCTTAAATGTGAAGAAAAGAGATCCTAGGTCCTATTTATTAATTAAGAGACTTTATTAAGTCTAATTAATAAATATATTAAATGACAATACTATTTAATAATTAATTTTTAGTTATTAAATAATTAGAATTGGCATTTAAGTGGTTAAATTGGAAAATTGGCGTTTTTGAGAAAATAAGATGGGAAAATGGCAAAATTGCAAATTGGGCCCATTATCCAGCCCATGGCCGGCCACTATGCATGGATTTTACCATTTATTTTTCTAATATTTTAATGCTAATTAAATCTAACCTAAACCTAGGTGGTTACCTATAAATAGATAGTGATGGCTCACACTTAATAGATGGATGAAATTTCACTTTCAGAAAATTTTCCTAAGCCTTCTTTCTATTAGGCCGAAACCACATTCTCTTATTTTCTTCTTCATAATTTCAAACCTTGAGTGGTAGAGTGAGTGCCCACACACATCAAGTGGTATCTCAATCATAGTGTGTAAGACATTGAAGAATCCAATCAACAAGAAGGAGAATCGGGCTCAAGAAGGAGAGAAAGAGATCCAAGTTCAGATCTTGATAATGCTCTTCTACAGAAAGGAATCAAGGGCTAGAGATCTGAATGGAATGAGTCATTATATTCCGCTGCTATCAATGTAAGGTTTTCTTAAACCCTTATGTGTTTATTTCATTGTTTAAGAAATTCATATTAGGATGTTAAATAACATACATGGTAGTAAATCTAGATCCTGGTAAAATAATTCCAACAGATTATGCCTAGACTGGCAATGTTGTCACCAGTGAAGCCGTAAAGATTTACCATACAAGGCTTCAATTTGGCTTTTTCGAGCCCCATCTTCCTCAGTGTTTCCTTATAAAGGATGTTAACTAAGCTTCCGTTGTCTATTAACACCCTCTTTATCCTTTTATTGTCGATTTGAATGGTAATTACAAATGGATCGACGTGAGGATATCTTAAGTTTTTCTCGTCCTTCTCTCTGAATATGATTGGAGGTTCTTCAGTTTTCACCTTTTTGGAAGGTTCCTGGGCGAATGCCGACTGCTCGTTCTTTACCTCTTTCACATATCTTTTTTGGGCATTATTGCTCTCCCTTGCGATATGCGGCCCTCCCTAAATAATCAGGATGTCCCCTCCTTCAACAAGAAGAGGTTGTAGCCCCTGGTTGTTTGGGTTGTTGGGCAGACTGGGCTAGTTGTGTCCATTGCCCTGTCTCTTCACATATTGTTTGAAGTGGCCTCGAGCGACGACACTTTCTATCTCATCTTTCAACTAGCAGCATTCATCGGTCATGTGCCCAATGTCCTTATGGTATTTACAATACCTGTTAGGATCTATTTTGTTCCTTGCATGCCTCATGGGCTCAGGCTTACCGAAGGCAACCTTTTGCTCATGTGAGAGGTAAATATTCTCCCGAGTTTCATTAAGCTCAGTGTAAATTGTATACACTGGCACGTACTTGTCATGTTTCTTCTGTTTCTTTTTATCCTTTAACGATTCCTTAAAATCGTCCTTTCTCTTCGAGCCAGAAGCCCCCGAGTTATCAATTCTCATTGAGATAGTACTTGTTGGAACACTGTTGGGTTTGCCTCCCGAGCTTGTTTTTAACAAGTTCATTTCTTTTTGGGCTTCCTATTTTCGAACGAACACCTGAGCCCTTTCATTGAACTCAGTGATATTCTTCACTAGACGACCTTGTAAGTCGTCCCAGTGCTCGCCCCCAACGGTTGATGGATCAGTTGAGATCCCCGCCTGAAGGGTTGTAAGTTGTGTTCTATCATCCAAATTTCTAACCCTTGCAGCAGCTGTGCTAAAACAACTTAAGTATGCCTTAAGTGTCTCGTTGGGTTGTTGCTTTATATTGGTTAGTGAGGCCGCCTTGGGTCGTCTATCCCTTACAACTTGGAATTGTTTTTTGAAATCTTTGGACAGATGTTCCCAAGAAGTTATGGAATGGTGAGTAAACTTATTGAACCAGCTGCTTGCTGCTCCAACTAGTGAGGTGGGAAACAAGATACAACGTAAATTGTTTGTCACATTACTAGCTCGAATTATTGTGTTGAAGTTGTTCAAATGCGAAACCGGATCGGTGGTTCCATCATACGATGAGACATGTGGGTTCTTAAATCCAAGGGAAAAGGAGTATTCATGATATTTGGGTAGTACGGCTCGAGCTCCTCGTCTAAGTCGTATCGAGATTGTCTCCCAAATTCCCCCACTTGATATCTCCTAAACTTGTCCTCCAACTCATCTATTCGCAATTGGATAGAATCCTCTTGTTATGGACCGAGTTGTTGGCGAAGATCAGGTTTCTTCCGAGTCAAGTGCTCTCGCAGATCCGGTTGGGAGTAATTATTGGCAGACCTCGTTTTACTCACAGATTGCGTCCTACTCACGGACCTCATCTTGCTCATGGACCTCGTCCTCGAGTGACTTGCAGATTTACTGGTTCCCATGCTTTCTCGATCATTAGCCCATCTAGTACTTTCTCCTCTTCGAGTTGATCGACTGTGGGTCCTTGAACGCCCTGAGGTCACACTTGCTTCTTCACGCTCTGTTCTTTCCCCCTGAGTGTGGTTTGTCGTATTTCCCCCATTAAGGTCTGTACGAGCCCTCACTCTATGGGTTCGGGAAGAATGATGGTGATTCCTCGCAGGTGACCTACGTTCCCCAGGTTGAGTCCTAGGGTCTTCCTCATTTCCATGAGGAATTTCTTGTTCATCGATTTCGGGTTGCCTCCCATTCCCATTTCTATGAGAGGATTATGGCCGATCATTCAAATTTTTTAGGGGGAAACTCATTTTCCCCAGGTTGTTCTTCCTGGACATTTTCCTGTCTCCTGGTTCATGAGCCACGAGGTCTGCCTCATGGTCTTCTCACTCCAGGTTCATGTTGATTTTGAGCGTCAGTCCCCTGTGCCACCCTAGCTGCGGCCGCATCACACTCTAATTCAGTGTTCCGCCGTTGTGCCTCCTCCAAGCGGCGTCTAAGGTGGCAGTTTTCTGTTTCATAAGTGCTCTCTCCCATAGGCTGAGTACCTCCACAATTGGGTCCCTCATCCTTTATTCCAGGATTTTGGTCATTCCCACGCTGAGTTCTCCTCGAGCATGTCGTTCACGTACTGGGGCAAACATCAGGCTGGGTCCTCCTAGAACGAGTGGTCCGAGTGCTGGGGCCACCCTTAGGCTGAGTCCTCCTAGAGCGGGTGGTCCGTTTAGACTGTGGGTTGGAGGACCTTCTAGAGCCCATGGGCTCTTTCCCAGAACGGTGACAAGTTTCTTCGTGTGGTGTATTAGTGTTTTTTGGGTTTTCAGCCATGGAGGAGATGGTTTTTCTTTAAAAATGAGGGTTTTTTCTGAGCTTTCTCACAAAGGCTCTCAATGAAAGTACCAAACTGTTAACGCAGATTTTTGTTAACCAAATATGAGCCTAACAGTGATAATCTCACACTACAAAATAAAAACAATAAAGGAAAAAGTATAGGCAGAAAGGATTTTTTGCGTGGTTTTGCAGTTAAAATTCTGCATAATCCACGAGTCAATCTTATTAGATTTCTGATAGTTTTTTAGGGCCTTTTTCTCTTAAGATTTTTTTCGTGCCTTTTGTGATCTAACCTGCCACTATTTATAATCAAATAGTAGGCAATTGATTACAGAGTTGATTGTAATCTTTACAGCGTTTATCTCCTGAAATCATGGGGTTTGATTACATATCACGTAGCATAAATGCGGTTATTATTTGAATATCACACAGCTGTGACTTATCCGCTTTTACTGGGTTAAAACGATCGTGTATTTAAACACGTTTTAAATCACATCATTTTGGGATGTCTAAACAGGAACTCAACATTATTTAGCTTGATAGCAAGCTGGAATGTTTCCCCTATCCTTCCGAGATTGACGATGTACGCCTTGTTGTTTCTTTGCTTGAAGGCATAACACTTCATTTTTTACAGTCACAGTTCTTTATGACAAAAAGAGTACTTCAGCAGCCATCATTCTACTGTCAGCTTCTGACTCGTCAAGACTATAAGTCTCACTGAAAGATGTCTAAAGTTGATTGGTGAAAGTAATAGGAGTGCTCCTTCCTATAGCGAGATAGGCGCCTCGCTTATTAGGCCTTGAGTTTACCCAACTGATATACTTAGTTTGTATATTATGTGCTAAGTGTATTCACAATTAATATGCATCGCTCTCGTCTCCCCAAGGGTAACGAAGTTGATGTCTCGCTTTATGCATCCAATGACGTATGTTCTTGTTAATACACGAGGCAACAGTTCGTATATCTTTACCTCGCATAAGACCTTATAGTCAGCGAGTTGCAAGTATACTCTGTTACTTACGTAATTAATGAGTTATCTGATTGAAAGTGATTTCGTCGATCCATAGTCTCCTTATCTTGACACGTGTCCTCTATTGAAATGGTAGCTGAATTTTGTGTATAACAGAAGTAATTAAATTAAATTAAATTAAATTATTAATTTTAAAATTAAACCAATAAATTTGAAAAATCAGGTTTTAACAAACATAAACATCTATTCAAAAATATCCACTAACTTTACAAAATTTTTGTTATTTTTAACAGATAATAAAATTAAATGTCTAATAAAATAAAATGATAAATTAATATCATTTATCTAATCTTATAATTCAATTTAAATAAAATAAAATAAAAATTGAAAGTTGATAAAATATCTGGTTAGATTTTCAAAATTTTCTAAATTATTTTATTAAAATATATCTTATTTTAAATTTCAAATAAGGTCTTTTTATAAAATTAATTAAATAGTATAAAATATAAAATATATGACTTTATATTTAAAAATAAGATCAAATAATCAAATTTTAAAAATAAGATAACCAATTAAGCAAAAAAAAAAAATAGATTTTATCCATTTTCATGTTCAAAATCTACTAATATCTAAAATTCATTAATTTCAAACTAATAATTAGATTTGAGATTTGAAAAATAAAAATCTAAATACAAAACTACACAAAAAATTCGAAATTAATCCCATGAAAAATCATGAAAAATTGAAAAAGCGAAAAAAAAAAAAAAAAGCTGGATTTTGTACCATCCGCGTGCGCAGGGGATGGGCACCAGCCGAGAAAACTCAATGTAGCCTCTCTACGCGCACAAGGCCCCCTGTTCAGACAAAAATGCCCAAATGGGTGAGAGACCTCGGACAACATGCTGTCCAAAACTCCGTGCACCTGAGGAACACGAGTATCTGCGCCCGTATGGAGTTGTCATCCTCTTGATTTTTTTTTCGATTTTTCAAAAATTCACAAGTAATTCAAATAAAATTGAAATCAAGTTCTGTAAAAAAAAAAAAAAAATTCTTAATTTTTCCCATACTATCCAAGAAAAATAATTGAAAAACGAGATTCTAAATGTTTTACGTAAAATATTGTAAAAAGCAATAAATCATTAATAAACACATAGATCAACATGAATCACATCCAAATCATACATACATCGTTTTAAATCCATATATCTTGAAAGTAAATCATTACCATGGATCTGAGGGCAGTTGTTGGAATATATTTTACCAGGATCTAAATTTACTAACAAGTAAGTTTATTAACATCCTAATTATAAATTTCTAAAACAATGAAACTTAAACACATATAAAGTTTGAGAATTCTTACATTGATAGCAGCAGAATATAATGACTCCTTCCACTCAGATCTCTAACCCTTGTTCCTTTCTATCGTAGAGTATTATCAAGATCTGAGCCCGATTTTCTTTCAGTTGTTTGGATTCTTCATAGTCTTACACACTATGATTGAGGACTAACTTGTTATGGGTGGGCATGCACTCAATCACTAAGGCTCGAAATATTTGTGAAGAACACTCTAGGATTCAAAAATTAGAAGAGAGAAAGAAGAAGAAGAAGAAGAAGTCTCAAAATACTAGTTGTCTGACATAATGAAAACTTGGTTCAAAAGCATTAGTTGGATAATGAGACTATTCTTTTCTTTTTATACTAATTCACTTAGTGTTAGAATTGAGTTATATGGAATAAAAAATTATAAAATAATAGCTAAAATAAAAGGTAAGTGGCCAACCATATGTGGGCCCTACACTAATTATATTTTTGCCATATTTTTAACCGATTATCTATTATTTCACAAATGTCATATTTTTTAATTTCAATCCTATAAATGCCAAAACTATTTATTTAATAATTATAATTAATTATCAAATAAAATTGTCATTTATATTATTTATTAATTAGGCTCTACAAAGTCACTTAATTAACAAATAAACCCTAAAATATTTTTTCTTCACAATCAAGCCATAACTTAGTGAAAATATATAAATAAGACATAGTCTAATTTAGAATTATAATTGATTAATTAAAATCAAGTAACTGAATCTTACAAGCAGTATTGTCTCAACTAGTATGGGGACCATGGGCCTATATAACTGAGCTTCCAATAATAGATCTAGAATTTACCAAGTAAATTCCCTAGCTTATTAATTCCTCCTTGCATCACTATAGATTTGGAATTGCACTCTTAATTATATAGAGCGCTCTATATCTTTCACGATATAGATACGCTATGACTTACCTATGTATTATAATCCTAATAATTAATGATCGTCTATAGATGATCTACATTGAGTAGGGACAAATTTATCGTTACACCATTCAATGTATGTTATCCTTAAAATATTTAGCTACCTTTAAATGATATTTCAATGAACTAATATAATCACTGAAATGAGTACTCAACCATTTATCTCTATTAAGCTAAGCTCGAAGGAAATCATCATTTCACTTCTATGTACGGATAGAACCTATAGATTCCGTATCTATGATTAGCGCTCCCACTCAATTATACTACCATGTCCTTAATCTATATTTCACGAGAAGATCCATTGGTTGACTTTAATGAACAGATTGAAGAACACAAATAATGCAATTGAACTAGAACCTAACAGGATTGAGATCATTTGATCTAAGATCAACTAGATGATATTGAACTAAAAAAGATATTACGGTAAGTTTATTATATCTTATCCAACTTTAATATCAGTCCCTTCCGATGCATACTCCATACATCCAACCCAAGCTTACTTTAACCAAAGCCTTGGAAATGACATAGCACTTATCCAAGGTGTAAGTAAACTACATTGTAGATTATCCTATCAGCTAAATCATATGTACAGATAAATCATAGGGATACATTTAATCACACATTCTCGATTACTTTCCACTGTGTTGACAACACAATAAATAAGAATATCAACGTGATAAGGATTTGGGTGGATTTATAAATCAAATAAATAAAGAAATGATCACATGAACCAAATAACACATTAAATAAGTAATGAAAATAAATCTGTTTCTTTAATGATAAATGAATATAAAAGATTACATTGAAAAAGATTTTTATTTAGGGCACAAAGCGCAACAGAAACATCCACCACTAGTGCTTTTTCAGTCATCTGCATTACTTGCCCGATCAGCATCACTAAAACAAACTAGATTAGAATTAGTGTCTTTAAGTATTATCTCTACTATTAATACAACCAGAAGGGAATCAGGTCGTTACCCTCTAACTAAGGGGGTCGAACCTCTATAAAAATATTGTCTCTTTTACTTTCATGTTATTATTGTGTACACGTGGTAAGTATCAGTAATAAATACGACTCCGCTATCGGTTGGCCAAATCTGAGGTCAACAGATGCGAAGTTGAAGTCGTAATAATTTAATTACTCTTTATATAACAAATATTTTAGTTAGCTACGTTATATATGTTTATTAATTGAAATATTTATAAATTTTGAAAACAGGGCATACAAGACGTTAGGGGGGGTCAAATGCGTTTATTGAGGCGTATCTAAAAATATCAATAGTAAATTACCCAAAACAACCTAAAAAGTAAGAATATAGTTTTTATGTATTGAAATACATCGTTGACATCATCGTACATGAAAATCCTAACAAATACTCAACTAATGTAAAAGTTGTAAGTTTTAATTATTAATTATCTTATTTATTATATTAACAAATAATATAATATATAATCTCATAAAAATATTTACCTCTTTTTACATTTTAGGGAAAAGAAGACATATGATACAAAACCTGTGTTGTTACCGTTACAACGATAGTGGATAGAACAATTGCATGCGATAATTCACGAAGGCTTACAATGATGCTGAATTGTATGAGAGTTTTTTTCTCTTATTTTTCTATGTTTAATTAGATAACTAGCAAACTTTTTTTTCTTATTATGTTTAGTTAGATAATAACTTGTAAGCACTTAGACTAATTTTAAAATATTTGTGTAATATATTTACTTAGAATAATGTATATATATATAGTTATATAGTTAATTTAATTTTTAGTTATATAAAATTAATTTAAGTAAACTAATAAAAATAAATAAAAACATATTATATAATACATTTTTGAGGAATTATCCCATAATTATTTTTAAAATTTTTTTTTTCAAATTTACGGTTTGGGTTTCTAAAGTGGTTGCAGTGCTAGTTGCAATAGGTGTTTCTATACGATTTTTTTGTTGCAATTTAGGTTGCAACACTAGTTGCAATAGGGGTTTCCATGTAAAATTTCGTAAAAATACAAAAAAAACTGGTTTGAAGTCTAAAAATGAAAAAACTCCTACTTTTTTTAGATTGTGTTAGAATTCTTTAAATTGATTTATTATTTTTAATATATAATATATTTTTAAGATATACATAAAAATATTTTGAAAATTATTTAATAGAATTTTATTGTTCAATTAATATTTATATATATAATTTAAAAATTTTATAAACAATCTCAAAACGGAATTTGTTTACTAATTAAATTAAAAGATCTAATTTATTTTAGGGAGAAAAACAGAAAAATATAAAAAAAGAAAAAAAAAATTACAAAAATAATATGGGCCGGCCCATTAAACATTTATACAGTCTACATACAAATATTTACAAAAATACCACATGCACTAAGCCTTCAGCTGTACAGAGCGAACGATGAAGATGAATATACCTCGATCGTTTCAAAACCGCAAAACAACCAAAATGAAACCAAAACAAAGAAAATACAACCATTAATTCTGGCGAAATCAACTGGAAAAGAAGACCTGCAATGATCTAAACAGAAAATGACGAAAAAAAATTAAAAAAATTGTGAAGAAACTGAAATTACACATTTGTTTTCTGTTTTATTCGATCAAAACAACTCCCCTAATATTGAAATCCAGATTCATGAAATGTAGATCTGTAACAAACAGATCTGGAGCTCCCACCAAATCCAAAACAATGTATGATGTGAAAAATTTTTAAAAAAAAAAAAAAACCTCATGAATAATACATCTACGTTAGATACAGTTGCATTTTGATTGATTACTGGTTTCCAATATAAATATATTTTTTTAAAAACACAACAAGAAGAGCAAATTCGAATTAAGGTACAATCAGTTACGTATAAGTCTGTTTATTTTTTGTTTTGGTTGCCTTATAGTTGCATTATCGTTTCATTATAGTTAATATGTTATGCAGAAATTTAATTTGAAGGAGAACAAGAAATATCAGTTATACATGGTAAGTTTTGTGCAAATAATTGCATATTAGTTTTATAATGAAATAACATATGCAAGTAGCAAAACTATAATAAAACTACAAAACAACTGTATACAAACTAAAATACAGGAAAAACTCTTTGAACATCAACATCCATGATAAATCTCATTGTTACCCATTGATGATATAAAAATAGACAGGAAACAACTAGACAAAAAAATATATTAAAAAAAATACATACAGAAAGTGTTTACACTATTAAAAAACTATGAAAAAACTATTACAAAATGAGAAATAATCAAATAGAAACTAAAATGAAAAACAATAAAACATCTCGAAAAACAAAAACAGAAAAAAAAAAAAAAAAAACAACAACAAAATAAAACAGAAATTAAGACTAAACAAACGAAAATGAAAAACTCATAAAAAGAACAAATAAATTAAATTAAAAAAATAGAAGCCCTAAAAAACCAAACAAAACTAAAAGAAATGTTAAAATGAAAAACTTAAAATAGTAAAATCGATAAACACAAAACACACTAATGTCAAATACGAAAAAAATTTCAAAAAGGGGGGAAACGAAAAAAGAAACCGAAAACAAACCTGAGATCGAAGACCAGTTCTATCTTAATCATTTTTTGAGCATCATCTTGATGAATTTTTTCCTGGGCAGCAACCTTTGATTTTTTTTAGGAGGAGCTCGCTCACGTTTCGACAATTGAGGAACAAAATCGGAGTCATCGTCTTATTCCTATTAGCTACAGATTTCAACCCTATTTTAGAACTTTTCTTTTGCACAGGGAAAGGAGAAGAGTTCAGCTATGGAGGTTTTATTTTTAAAAAAAAAAAAAAAAACTGAAAAAAAAATTGAAAATAATAATAAAAAAAAAAAAAAGAGAGAAAGAAAGATAAGGGAATGATGTAAGGTGTGATTGATATAAGCCATCAATCAATGACGTGTGTGGCTGCATGGATTGTGTGTGCAAGTGGTAAAAGTGTAATAAAATAAAGTTAATGAGTATAAATGTTGGTTTAACCGTGTGAAGATATATATGTAATAAAGTGTGTATTTTGTATTTTTAGTGTAAAAATATCTTTATTTTATTTATATTTAAATTTTTTTAAATATCCACAGCAAATTATTTACTAGTTTCTATTAATTATACATAAAACATATAATTATTCATTGCATTACGATAAATAATAAGTTTTTCAATCCACTATAAAATTGTTGTGACCAAAAAAAATACCCTCAAAATGAAATGACGGTGATGAACATATAGATAAGTACAACCTGCAAGGCTGCAAGCAACTCATTCTTATCACTATTTCTCATAATCCACTCATTCACACGTCTTTACTGATTTAGGTACTCCCAGTCCTAGGAATCACCAAATTCACCGCAGTAAAAATAATAAAAAAGAAAAAGAATTAACTCGCTCTCTCGATTGGACAGGAGATCATTCGATGACGTCAAAAAAATCAATAAAAAAATTAAAATAAAATTAGACAAAATTGTATTTGTTTTTTTTTTTAAAAAAAATATCATTTGAAATGAAGGGCGAAGCCAAACATAACAATAAGGAGGAAGCCCTCTAAGGCATGTGGCAATGTTGGCGGCGGATCCAGAAAAAGATAGCGATAAACCCCAGAGCTAAGCTTGCAACTCTTTTAAGTAAGTAACCCCGACTCATTGCCTTTGTATCAACGGCTCAGATTAAATTTTATGTTTTATATCCGATGGCTGAAACAATAACCGCGTTTTACGAAGCCAACCCATGAATCTGTCATCTTAAATAAAAACAAAATAAACAAAGGCCAATTTTCCTCACTATTTATAAGTTTTACAAGACCCTAACCGTGTTCCTCCTTTTAGAGAGTTTTCTTCTTCCTCTAGTTTCTCCAGCCTCCGCCCCCATCTCCTTAAACCCTTCACCCTCACTCTCTCTCTCCCTCTCTTATCTTTCTCTCTCTCTCAACAAAGGAGAATAAGAAAAGAAACTGTTCAAGATCATTAATTGGGTGGGTGCAGGCTAATATTAGTTTGAATCTGCTTTTTGTACTGATATAGGAAGGAAGTAAGATATAATAAAAAGCAGAAAATATGCAATCGAACAGTTCTGATTCGTCGCAACCACAACAGCAACAGGAGCAGAATCAACGGCCGCAGCAGCAGCAGCAACAACAACAACCACATCCTCAGCAGCACCCGCAATGGATGGCGATGCAGTACCCAGCGGCGGCTATGGTAATGCAGCACCAGATGATGCCACCTCAGCATTACTCGCCGTCGCCGCAGCACTACATGGCGTACCACCAGTATCAGCAGCACCACCCACACCAACAGCTGCCGGGATCTGGCGGCAGTGAGAATAAGACTATTTGGGTCGGAGATTTGCACCATTGGATGGATGAAAATTACCTCCATAACTGCTTTGCCTCAACTGGGGAGGTAATATAATTTTTACTTTTTTTTTTAGTGTTTTCTTTGAAATAGTTATTATATTAAGGATGTGTGCTAGTGATTATTGTTAGGTGTATATTTACAGAAGTAAAATCCGCCTTTCGACTGCTTATTTGTTTGTCGCATATTTTTATTTTTCCTTATACGAACAATTGTAATATATATATATATATATATATATATATATTTGCTGAAAAAAAAAATTCAATATTTTAGTTTACCATATAAAAATAATGATTTGTTCATAATTTCAAAATGTCAGGGAGCTAGCGCCATAGCTAGCTATCAATTGAAACGTGTGAGTTTAGAGTTTGATTTAGGGTGAAATGTGATGAGGGAATGTAACAGACATTGTTTATTTACCATAAATGCACGTTTAACATAAATGTTTGGTTAGAGTTTCCTTTCCTCTTCTAGATATGATTTAGCATTAAAACAAAAGTAATTAATACTTAAGCTGGAGTTAATATATATATATATATATATACAGATATTCTATTGTATATATAATGGAACAAATCAACTTTGTGTTTGATCAAATTAGCAAAATACACTAGGAAGAATGGCAACTGGCAAGATAACTTGATTTTTTCTATTTCTGTCTAGTCTTTTATTTATTTCTGTTTTGTCAGATTTAAGTACTTGATGTCATCAAGATTATTTCTCTTTTGGGTCTGCTACTTAAAAAAGTAAAACGTTTTCGTTTTACAATCATTTCTACTTACTTACAATGAAATTTATATTGAAGCATGTACAAATTAATCTTGTTCTTCCAACCGTATATTAAGCAGTTGGAAATATATTAACCTGATTCCATACAGAAAAGCACATTATTTTCTTTCTGTCTGCCTTATTATTTAACAAATAGAGTTGTGTTTGATGCAGATTTCTTCCATTAAAATTATACGCAATAAGCAGACTGGTTTGTCTGAGGGCTATGGCTTTGTGGAGTTTTTTTCACACGCAACAGCAGAGAAAGTTCTGCAGAACTATACTGGCATTTTGATGCCAAATACAGATCTGCCTTTTCGCCTCAACTGGGCAACATTTAGCACCGGCGAAAAGCGTTCAGATAATAATGCCTCTGATCTTTCAATTTTTGTAGGAGATTTAGCTGCAGATGTTACAGATAGACTATTGCACGAAACTTTTGCCAGTAAATATCCATCTGTTAAAGCTGCAAAAGTTGTCTTTGATGCCAATACTGGCCGTTCAAAGGGTTATGGATTCGTAAGGTTTGGAGATGATAGTGAAAGGACTCAGGCAATGACCGAAATGAATGGTGTTTATTGTTCCAGCAGACCTATGAGAATTGGTGCTGCAACTCCAAGGAAGTCCTCTGGATATAATCAACATGGTACTATAGATTAATTTCAACTTTCTTAATCTCATATTGTCTAGCTAACATATATAAGCTCAGAACTAATTATATTTGCAGCTCGCGGGTATAGGAGACAAACTAACATATTTACATAATTATATATGTTTGTCTGTGTGACTATAAGTTTTGTCTCGCCATTAATGTACTGGTCTCAGTTACTTATCACATGTCCTTGCAGATTATTTTACTGCCTACTTCTTTGTCCATAATATAGTTTGTTATTCTCTAATCCAATTCCAATGTTCACATAGGGTGTATATGAAATTTATAATTAGAACATGTTGTATGTGTTTTCTTATATATTGGCTAAAACATTTGTATGCTCTACGAATTATCTCGCTCATTGTTAATTGGTTTGATACTATTGCTTCGTCCATTATTTGAAATGCTTGCTCAAATGTTTACGTAATTAAATAAAATAGAAAATAACAATTGTGATCATTTTTATTTAATACTCTAACTCTATTCCTTATTAACCATTGTTTGAATGTCCTTTCTATGTTGTTTTGATTATTAGGAGGGTATGCACCTAATGGTGCATCAACCCAAGGCTTCCAATCTGAAGGAGATTCTTCAAACACAACAGTGAGTTTTTCATCTTCTATTGGCCCTGTTTATCTATCTATTGTGACCTTTTCTTCTCTGAAAGAGTCATGCATGCACTTTGCAGATATTTGTTGGAGGGCTTGACCCTAATGTTACTGATGAAGATCTCAGGCAACCATTCTCTCAGTATGGAGAAATAGCCTCAGTTAAAATCCCAGCTGGAAAAGGATGTGGATTTGTACAATTTGCCAACAGGTAAATTTTTCATTCAATGATCTGCTATGGCATTCAAAGCTGTGTATAAATTGCTGATTGCTTCTTGTTCTGAACCTCGTGACAGAAATAATGCAGAGGATGCACTGCAGAAGTTGAATGGAACAGTAATTGGGAAGCAAACGGTTCGTCTCTCATGGGGCCGCAATCCAGCCAATAAGCAGGCACTCCTCCCTCTCTCCTTTCTTCTTTCTTCTTTCACCATAATCACACACACCCACACACACTTAACAAGAACAACATAAACAACCAACTTATGTTCCTATGCAACCAAAAACAACTTTGTTGAATTGAGCCTCTTAACAACTGGACATGACTGTGATTCAGACTTCTTGAAACATTGTTATGTAAACGTTACTGGTGGTAAAACAGCTACGACTGCTTTACTAATAAGATTATAATCACTATATTTCCCATGGGACTAGCATGAAGCTTTTAAAGGAGGATAATTTCCATTCTTGTCCATATGGCCTAGTGCACAACTGCACAATCTTGTTTATTAATAGTATCTGAGACTTATTTATATTTTATAATTGTGATTTTGAGTTTACAGTTCAGAGGGGATTTTGGCAACCAATGGAGCGGGGCATACTATGGAGGACACGTTTACGATAACTATGGATATGCACTACCACCTCATGATCCAACCATGTACCCTGCAGCATATGGAGCTTATCCTATGTATGGAAGTCATCAGCAGCAAGTAAACTGATCCAAGCCTCAAATCTGTTTATGGCAGCCATCGAAGAACAAGTGAGCAACTTACCAAATGCTTCCACCTGAAAATGGCATCCATCAGCAGAAAAGCAAAGCTTGTGAGCTACAAAGAAGTAGTTCTAGTAGTTTGACCTGTTCATGACTCTAGAACCTGTGATTATGTAACTCGGTCGCTTGGTGCTGTAGGATTCTTATTAATCCCTCCTTTTAAAGGAGTGGAACTGAATTTTGATAAAAGTGAGGTAGTGTTATAGTTGGTTAATAATTTAGCTAGAGCTAGACTCTCAGAATTCAGAAAAGAATTATTGAAATGCATGGCCTGAAATATTATTTATCTCAAGTTTGCAGCAATATTTTATGGTTATATTCTCTATAATGTTTTGCTGGTCTGGAGAAGATTTTTTTTTTCTGCTTGCCGCTGCTTTATAAGAGTATGCAGATTTTGAATTTTTTTTATTTAATTTTTATGGCCTGTGGAGCCAAACAATTAATGAACAAAATGGATTCATTGAGGTGCTAACTAACCTTATTTAATGGGTTAGTTTTTGGGCTTTCTTCTTATATACCCTTATTAGTTATTAGGGTCAAAGTTTACTTTTTTTTAGGGATTATTTCACAAAAACATAAAAATAACAAAAAAATACGGTTTTACGGAATTTTTAATATTTTTACAATTTTTTTTATTTTATTTACAGAAAATACGGTCTTTTTATGTTGTAATCTTGTTAATTTGTTGTTGATTTTTTGTTATATGTATGTTATTTTTTGTTGTTATTTCGATGTTATTTTCGCGTTACTTTTATGTTGTTTTCGTGTTATTTTTTGGAAAACCGTAAAAATGTAAAAAAAAAAAATTCTTTGAACGTAAAAATGTAATTATTTTATAAAAAATGGTGTCTTATGTAATTATTCCTTTTTTTTATTACCATATCATATGAGAAAATAAATAAAATTAGAAAAATTAAAGTTTTTTTTTACAAAAATACGGTACAGGAGATTTCTTTCCCAAAAAACTTCTCCTTCTTGACAAGGAAAAACAAATGAGTTGCTCTCCATTTTCGGCAACACTTTACCTAACAATCAAGTGATAGAGATCTGGAATCAACAACCACTAGCAATGTAGAAGCTTTTTGCGATCTTCATGAACGCCCGCTAAGAACTTTGGGCTAATCTCCATTAACGCTGGCAAGTTATGTTTTGATATTCTGCCATGGCAGCAGGAACACCATGGGGAGATCTTCACCGACAAGAAAGGTTCAACAATCTAGGGGAAGATCTAGTGGAATCAACGAATATCAACGATGGAGAGATCTCCTTGAATTTTCATACCCACACGTGTATTTTTTTTCAAAAAAAATCTGATTCTTTTTTTTTGGAATAAAAAAAATAAATTTGATGTTGTTTAGTGTGTTTTCTTCAATTAGTTTGTAAATTATTTGTTGTTGTTGGTTGATTTACATATATTTTCAGTATTTTTATTTAAGATTTTTGAAAATCTGAAAGAAAACCAATGCATTGAATTTTTGAAAAAATTTAATAAGAACAATGAGTGTGTTAAAATTTCAATACATAAATATGTTGCTTTCACGTTGTTTTTAAGTTTCCTTTACGTTGTTTTTTCATCTTCCTAAAAATAAAAATAAAATGACACGCGACACAATAACAACACAAATATAACGATGCATGTTATAGGAAGATATTGCAAATATGAAGAAAATTTATATATATTGATGCAATAACAACATCAGTAGTTGATTTTGAGTTATTTTGTGTGTTTGCTTTAATTATTTGTTCATCAATCGATATTCCTTTGGTGGAAAATAACAAAAACTACACAATATCTACAAAAGGATAATTAAATTATTTTCATATTATTGTGAAGCTTATTTTGTATTCTTTTTGTAATATCTTATTTCAACGTGAAAATATTATATAAACTCAAGTTGTTTTCATGTTGTTCTAAAGTTTATTACGAATTAATTGTTATACATTACACTATAGTTGTTCAACAAGTAAAAGAATATAGTTTTACATGTTAAAACAAAAATTTATCTTATCTCTTACATTAAAAAATAGAAAATAATAAGAGAACACACATTATGTTAATTTTAAATCAAGTGTGGGAATGGATAGGAAGAGATTGTAAATATGAAGAAAAATTACTTATATTTAGTAATATCATTGTTTGTTGTTTTATAATTATAAACACGTTATTTAACTTCGTTATTTTTTTGAGCATATTACTTTCACATTGTTTGTACAATGAATTTCAGTGGTTAAATTTTGTTGATTCCTTAAATTAAACATACAATTGTTTTTATATTTTTATATCGTTACTAAATGGTTGCTAACAATTTTTTAAAAAAAAAATTACTAACAACTATTATTCAAAAAAAAAAGAATATAACAATTGCAATACTTGATGTAGAAATTAAAAATATAATAATAGTTGTTTCTCAATGTACTAAAAAATATAAACAAATTAAAAAGAAATTATAATGTTCAATATCTCATACAAGATACATATGAAGTTAATTAGATAAAAAAATTAAGAAGTATAAAAGCAAAATTTCTTAAAAGATATTGCTCTTCAGCGCATACAATCAAATCCAAATATACTTCTCAATTATCAATTCATGAATAATAGCTTTTGCTGTGAAAAATTGTATACGCAAGTGTACGCAATCGTAACAAGTAATAAAGTGATAAATCGAGTATCGTCTCCACAGGGATTGAAAATTGAAAATTAATTTATAAAACTAATTACTCACAAATTGGTTTCAACAAAAGTAACATAAAGTGATGAGAATATGTAAAAAATTAACAAACACAAACTATGAAGAAAACAAGCTAGAATTATTAAATTGGCCTAAAAATGCAAAGTTGATATAATGGTGCTAATGAGTATTGTTGTAAATTGATAATGTCAACTAGAAATTTAAAATGTCATAATCCTTTTTCCAAAGTGTTTATGGTTTGATTCTCTAATTAATTAACATATTCCTATGCCCAATTAATTTTAAAAATACCAATTTAAGCACAATTCCTTCAAGTCATACAAGGTAAATAACACATTCCTATGCTATTTACAAATCATACTTTTCCAAGTTGATATTCATGCATCATTCAAGCAATTCCACTAACTCTATTTTTTTTCAAAATCAAGATTAGCTACTACTTACTAATGGTGATCAAGCAAAAGTAAGCAATTGCACAATAAACACTCTTGAATGAACAAAACCAATTCACTAAACATAGCAATAAAATACCAAATCACAATTTAAGTCAACAAAATAATTCTAGCAAAAGAAAAATTAACTCATAATGGATTGTGCAAAAATTACAAAGTTTAAAATAAGAGAAAGAGGAAAAGAAAAACCCATATTGGAGTTGTCACAATACTCCAAGCTTTTTCTTGCCAAAATCTTCTCCTTCTTCCTTTGAATATTTGCCAATCTCCAAAATAAAAATACTAAATTAAAACCCTAAATAAAACTCTCTCTCTCTCTCTCTTTTTCTTCATTTTTCTCTTTGGTGTGAAGCTCTGTAGCAGCCGCCTCCTCTCCTCACATATATGCATATCAATGTATATATACATTGCAGATCTCTTTTGTTAAATTCTAAATGTCAAGCCCATGATGTGATGGCCCAATTCTCGTTCTTTCTTTTTGTATTCTTCTCTTTTAAATGGATGGGTCTATAATATAAAATGCAAAGTTTGCATTTTAAAATCTTATTATAACACCACATGAATTAATTATGGGAGACTAAATAAACAAATAAACATTAAAAAAATTAATTTCAAACTACTAAAATTAATATTTATGAAAAACTAAATAAAACCAAATAAAAGTTACTAAAATAAACTAAAAATTCTTGAGAACAAAACTAATTTAATGCCCAAAAAGATATAAATAACTCTATTTTCATAAAGTTATCATCTTTAACCTTCTTGAAAGAATTAGAAACACTTTCTTGTACACTTTCAATGTGTGTGACTCACTTCTTTCTAAGGAATAAAAATGGACATGAAGCATATTCCGATCAACTTTGAAGTTCATCATCACTTGAAATCAATTTTTTTTTTTTGCATTCAACTACAGTAACAAAACAACAATATAAAAAATGAATGCATTTAGAAAATAACATATAATCAACTTATAAACAATGCTATATTAACAGAATCAATAAAAAATCTATAAATAAATTTGTTAGGATTTATAAAACACTCTAGAAATATATATATATATATCACAGATCTAAATATATTCTTAAAACTGCTTTAATATAAAAAACCCTAAATCATAAATCTATAGAATCTTTGCTAAATTAAAGAAGAAGATGATAAAAGATAAGCAGAAGCACTAACCTGAAGCTATTGTTGGAGATTGCAGAGAAAGTTATGATCTTCCAAGAATACACTATTTTTCTAGAGTATTTTCTCTGATGGGGAAGAAGAAAATACAGAAACCCTAGTGTTTCTTGGGGATCACCACCTATTTATAGACTCTCATCTTAGAATGAGTTTTTGGGTATTTATAATTTGGCCCCTCAACAAATTATAAATTAACTTATGGTATCTACACATTATTTTCATGACAATTTAATACCCTTTTGATACTCATAATATAATTGGTCATTTAATTTTGTATCACACTTTATAATAGCATCTACATTATACATATGTGCCCACAATAGGATTTTAATCCAACAATCTCCCACTTGAGCAACATATGTTACCTTATAAATGTATAACCTTATGAGCTCAAAATTTGATATTATGTAAAGGTATTCACAACAATCTCGTCCATCAACTATACCCATATAGGATCAAAGCGGTTTTCGTCATATCAATAATGACTAAACCCATCAATGGTCACATATACAAATATAGCCAAATGACATAGATCAATCATGGATGTGTAGCATGGAAATTACATGCGATGTGAACCGAACATTCCTATTTCCAACTGGTCCTCCTTAAACCAAAGTGAGGTCAGACTTAAACATGACAAAACAGAGTGAATGAACTGAATACTTTATTTCTGATCAGAAAATAAGCAAATACATAAATGTCGTAAACAAACATAAAGCAAAGAAAATACAAACTCCCACTAAATCATGATATCCTCAAGTAATACTACACCCATATGAGCAGTGTGCCCATGAAAGACCTTGGGTGGTAATCCTTTTGTGAGCGGATCCGCTATCATAGAGTTTGTCCCAATGTGTTCTATGGATATCTGTCCACTCTACAGTCTTTCTTTCACAACTAGGAACTTTATGTCAATATGCTTTGACTTGGATGAGCTCCTATTGTTATTGGAATATTAGCACTGCTGATTCATTGTCACAAAATATCTTGAGTGGTCTTTCTACATTCTCCAAAATACGTAGCCTAGTGACAAAGTTTCTCATCCATATTCCCAGATTTGATGCCTCAGAACACGCTACGAATTCTGCTGCCATAGTGGAAGAAGCTATAAGTGTTTGTTTGACACTTTTCCAGGATATAGCTCCTCCAACTAACAGAAAAATGTAGCTTGACGTAGACCTTCTACTATCTTGGCATCTAGCGAAATCAGAATCAGAATACCCTACGATATCCAAATGATCTGACTTCCTGTATGTGAGCATGTATTCTTTTGTTCTTTGAAGATACCTCATAACCCTCTTGGCTTCTATCCAATGGTCCATACTAGGGTTGCTTAAATATCTGCCTAACATCCCAACAATGTACGCAATATCTGGACGCGGTCATACCTGAAGATACATTAGACTCCCAATAGCTGATGCATAGGGAATCTTTTTCATTTCTTGAATTTTAAGGCTTCTTTTAGGTCATTGACTAAGACTGAATTTGTCTCCTTTAGCAATAGGGGATCACCTGGTCTACAATCTTGCATGCCAAACCTTTTTAGTACTTTATCGATATAGCCCTTTTGTGATAATCCAAGAATACCCCGAGAACGATCTTGATGTAATTGAATTCCTAAAACAAAAGAGGCATCACCAAGATATTTCATCTCAAATTGCTTAGATAAAAATTTCTTAGTTTCGTGCAATAAGCATATATCATTAGTGGCAATCAATATGTCATCGACATATAGAACCAGAAATATGTATTTACTCCCGTTGAACTTGTGATATACAAAATCATCAATAATATTCATCTCAAAACCAAATGAGATAATTACTTCATGAAACTTGTGATACCATTGACGAGAAGCTTGCTTGAGTCCATAGATGGATTTCTTTAATTTGCAAACTATATTCTTTGGGTCACCGACTACAAAGTTTTCTGGTTGCTCCATATATATATTGTCTCATCATTGTCGCCATTGAGAAACGTTGTTTTAACATCCATCTGATGTAAATCAAGGTCAAAGTGAGCAACAAGTGTCAATATTATCCTAAAAGAGTCTTTTGATGAAACCAAAGAGAAAGTCTCTGTATAATCAATGCGTGTTTCTGAGTATAGCCAGTTGCTACATGACGTGCCTTAAATTCATCCATCTTGGTTTTAAATATCTATTTACAACCAATTGGTTTTACACCTTCTAGTAATGGGACAACTTCCCAAACCTTATTGTCTTGCATAGACTTATTCCCTTCATTCATGGCATCATTCCACTTTTGAGAGTTAGAACTTTTCATAGCCTAATGTAAGTTGATTGGATCATCTTCCATCATTCCAATACAAAATAATCATCTAAAATAGCATTTCTTCTCTCTCTTTCTCTCTCTCTCTCTCTCTCTCTCTCTCTCTCTCTCTCTCTCTCTCTCTCTCTCTCTCTCTCTCTCTCTCTCTCTCTCTCTTGTGGACCTCCTTAATGGCTCTTATTCTTTAGGGTGTTGAATTTGTTCTTCTGGAACAATAACCTCATCTTGATTTGGGAGTTGTTCAACATTGTTTGGTTGAGGTTCCTGATTCATTTCTTTTATCAATGACAGGTGTGGAAGCATGAACATTGTCTAAAATGATAGTAGGAACTGAGTTTGAATTCAATTCTTCCTCAAAAGTAATGTTTTGGAGTCCAATTTATTTTCATGTAGCCTATAAGGCCTTGCCTCAGCTGGACATCTCCAAATGTGAAAATGCTTTAGACTAGGCTTTTGACCTGTCCAAAGCTCATAAGGTGTCTTTGCAACTGTTTTGGTTGGTACTCTATTGAGAATGTAAGCTGCTGTCTTTAATGCTTCACCCCAGAGAGACTCAGGTAAGGTAGAATGAGCGATCATGCTCTTTACCATATCCTTAAGAGTCCTATTTCATCTCTCAGCAACACCATTCATGCTAGGTGATCCTGGCATGGTGTATTGTGGGACAATACCACATTCCTCTGGAAATTTAGCAAACGGTTCTGGACGTTGTTCACCTGAGCCATCATATCTACCGTAGTACTCACCACCACGATCAGATTTGATGTTCTCAATCTTTTTATTGAGTTGATTCTCAACTTTTGATTTGTAAGCTTTGAACACGTCCACAAACTGAGATTTTTCATGAATGAGATATAGGTACCCATAACGTGAGTAATCGTCTATTAATGACATAAAATATTGCTGACCATTCCAAGATGTTGTAGGGAATGGCCCCCAAATATCTGTGTGAATCAATTCTAAGACTTCTGAAGCTCTATTGGCACCTAATCTCTTAGTTTTGGTCTGTTTTCCCTTGATAAAATCTACACATACATTGAAATCTGTGAAGTCAAGAGACTCTAAAATGTCATCAGACGCAAGATGCTCAATTCTACCTCTTGAGATATGACCTATGCGTTTATGCCATAATGATGCTGAATTTTCTTTATTTGATTTGCGTTTAGTACCTCGTGATTCGACATGCAAGGTTTCATTATAGGGTGCAATTGTTTCTAGCAAATAAAGATTGTCATAAGTATTCAAATAACCAGTTCCAATAATATTTGAATTTAAAGATAAAGTAAACTGATTGTTTCCAAATGAACAGCAATATCCAAATTTGTCCAACAAAGAAACAGAAACTAAATTCTGTCTAAAAGACGGAACAACAAAAGTGTCTTTCAAATCCAAATAAAAACCAGTTCCTAATAACAATCTAAAATGCCAAATTGCTTCCTCTTCTACCGATTGTCCATCACCCACAAAGATGTATCTTTCACCATCACTTGGCTTTCGGTAGCTCAGGAAACCCTGTATAGAAACACTTATGTGAGTAGTAGCACCAGAATCTACCCACCAAGTGTTTCTAGGTACTGAAACTAAATTAACCTCAGAACAAACCAAAGCAAGATTAATACCTTTCTTTACATGCCATGCGTGATATTTGGCACAATCTTTCTTCACATGTCCAAGTTGGTTACAAAAGAAACAACCCTTAGAATCCTATTGTTGTTTCTTTTGAATTGGACCCTTAGCAGCTTCATTCTCAAATTTGCTTTTCTTGCCCTTATCCTTAGGGGTAGTAGCCAAGTGAGCACTTTCAGTTTTGTCCTTTGTAAACCTTTCTTCCTCTTGCACACAATGGGAAATGAGCTCGTTGAGAGTCCATTTCTCATTTTGACAGTTGTAACTAATTTTAAATTGGTTAAACTGTGGAGGAAGCGTTAACAAAATCATGAGCACAAGTACATCATCCGAAAGCTCAATCTTAAGTGTCCTTAATCTTGAGACAATATGATGTATTTCTATAATGTACACCCTTACATTTCCTTGACCCTTATATTTCATGTTCATTAAAGAACTAAGAACTGTTGTGTAACGTCCCTTATATTTTGTGCTGGGAACCCAAAAAATGCCCCCATGACCTCAAAATCAAACCAAACTTAGCAAAACTTTCCAGTATACATGTACAATGCATAACCAACATTTTCCAACCAGTAATTCCTAGAAAAAGTCACTAAATCAAATTATGCCATTAAAGACCTAAACTTGAGTTTCAAAACTCAAGCTTGCTCAATTCCCACACCATAGCTCAAAACTAATATCCAGGGCTTAAAATCAATTCAAAACAAACTTAGAAATCAGACTACACAATCTTCAAACACTAACAACCACCAACTTCAAAAATCACATACTAAACCAAACTTTAAAGCTTCAAAAATAAACAACCATGATTCTAAAATTACCTTAGCTTAATTCCTCTTGAACTCCTTGCTGAAACTCCAAAGATTAGCAGCAAAACCCCCTTGGTTTTTGGTTTGGCCGAACAAAGAGAGGGAGAGAAGATGAATTCTCTAATTTTTGGCCTTTTCTCTTACTTTCCTATTAATTCCTCAAATGAAATAAGGTTTAATATATTAACCTTGGCTGAAACTTAATCTTGCTAGGTGTCACTCTAATAGGCAGCCACCCAAAACATCATTTAGCCAAATGACCAAATTTCCCTTACTCATAAAACTAGGGTATCTCAAAAGCAAGGGGTAAAATGGTCAAATTCCATAACCCTGCTTAAACCCGGTATTTTATTTTCTCTAAAATATTTCCCACTAAGAAATAAGGTTCTAAACTTATCCATGTGATCAAACTAGCCATCCATCGCATTTTCCGTTGTCGCCGAGCAAAAAGTACAAAAATAACATATTTCACATATAAATCAAATAATGCCCATTTAATAAAATCTCTGGAATTGAAAAATTATAACTCTAATATTCATTTCTAAATATTGTGGTCCACAAATAATTAATTTCATAAATAATCATAAAATAACAGAAATTAATGCTAATTGCCTTTACTAATCCAAATTACTAAAGCGGTCATTACAAAGGAGTGGGTGGGTGTGGGTGTGGGTTCTGTGAGAGGAGGAAGAAAAGAGTAAATCAAAAGAAAAAAAAAAAGAAGAAAAAAATGGAAAAGAAAAAAGGAGAAAAAAGAAAAAAAGTAATAATTTTTTTTCTTTTTCTGATTTTTTAATTTTTTAAAAATATTTATAATTATTTTTTAAAACTAATATTACGTGGACCACTAAAAAATTTGCCACGTGTACAAGTGTGTACACGTGGACAGTCCACTGTGGCACTTAGCTGTGATTTTTGGACGGAGGGGTACAGAGCAAAACGGAACCAGGGTTTAGGTAGTTATGCCGCCAAAATTTTGGTTTTTGTGGTTAAGTGTTACAAACTATAAAGTTCAAGTGGTTTAGCCGCCAATGTCCCTTATTTTATTGATGAGATTGATAATAGTCTTGGGTTTATTGGAGCTTCAAAATATAGGTTCATGGTCCCCGAGTCACCTCTATACAACATTGTACAAGGGAAGATTTTATTTGATGAATAAATTTCAACTGAGAATTAATTTTTATGGGAAATAAATTCTTAAGAGAAAAACAGTAATTTGTTAAATTATTGTTTTAATTAATTATGGTAATTGTGAATTGTATAATTAATAGTATTTAACTATTTAGTTTTATCGGATAAAACTATATTAAGTAGTTAAATATAATAATATCGCTAACTAATATTACAGAGAGAAATATATTATTTTAGAGAAAATAATATTTTATTTTAATCCTTGAGAATTAAGATATTAATGAGAATTAATCAATTATTATTTATTGGTAGAATAAATAACAAATTTTATTTGTAGCAAAATTGAGAAATCGATTTTGGACCTTAAAATATGGCCACACGTGTAAGCCTATTTTACACGTGTAGGGTGACATATAAATGTCTATGCTTAATTTAGTTTAACTATTTAATTGAGTTAAAATAATTTAAATTAAATTAAGTTCATTATTATTTAATTATTAATTAAATACATTATTGGACAATTGTTCAATTAAAATGATAATTATTAAAAATAAAAGATCTACTGATATTTTGATATTCGGTTACTAGATATTTATATTTAAATTTGAATTATGAATTTAAATCAAATTAGATATTTATCTTTTATTTTAAATAAAAGATTAAAGGCTTTATTTATAACACTGTATATATAAATATATACAAGTAGGATAAACAATAACATTAAAAAATAGAGACAGATAACAAACTGAAAGTAGAGAAAATAAAATTGGATTTTTCAACCCTATTCTCTCTGTCTCTCTCACGTGTTACTATCTCTCTCTCTCTCTCTCACCCACACACACACACACCCCACATTCATTCAAGGTGTGTGTGAGATTATTCTATTCTCATTACAGTGTCTCATAAGTTGAGTACACACTGTAATACCTAAATTTGTTCATCCAATAAGATCTAATAGCCTACTCTATTCTTGAGTGTTGAGGCTGGCTTGGAAGATCAAGGTGTAGATTCTTCAATAAAGTTCTTGGATTGGATGTTCGATTGTTATACGAAAAGAAAGAAGGATACCCTGATAGGCTTCAAGAGGTAATTTATTTTCTTTCAGCAGTTAGATTTAATCTATATATATTATGTTGAGATCCTTTGGCTTATGGTTCATATTAGATAAAAATTATTTTATCAAAATTCTACTTCCACTTTTATAACTCTGATAAGGACCATAAAAACTAGCATGAGCTATGGAGTTGGTTTCGAGGCCTCCACCTAGCATCTGAGATGTAGGTGTAGTTCCAGTGACTGGCATGCCCCTAGTCTGTTGGTCAACAGTTGTGCTTCTTTCCACACTTGTGGATCGAGTTGCAACCATCTTGTAAGTGTCTTCTTGAGTTGTGGCTCTCAATGAAAGCACCAAAATATTGATGTAGAAATTTGGCCAACTCGCTCGTATGTATAGACAAGATGAAAGTTAGAAGTAACTAAGTAAAATATTGAGCACACACAAGAATTTATAGTAGTTCACTCTCAGTGTCGCAATTATAATAGAGCTACGTCTACTTCGAGTTTTTATTCTCACTGGATTGATTACAAGTTTCTAGAGAGAAAACTAGAGAGAGATGCTCTCATCTTATGAGTACTTTTCTGAATGTCAAAAATAAACTAGATGACCTTTCCTTTTATAGGTAATAAAATATTCCAAAAAATATGTAAAATACATTTAGGCTATTTTTGACCGTTGATGATGATCTAATGGTGAAATTGACTCTGGAGGTTAGTCTTCAATTTCTAGAGCTTGAGTCGCGTTTGTAGGATCCATTTTGAGTAAGTTGCAACTTAAATTCATAACTCTCTTAAGGATACAATTTGGACTTGATAACTTCAGAATTACGATTGAAGTGTGAGAAATAACTTGATAGATCATTGAAATAGCTTCAAAATGCAAGTTGAATCGCGTAAATTAGATCAATATTGAGTGAGTTATGACTGTTTTACTAAAGGCTGCTCTGATACCAATGCCTAGATTGACATCCAGCCCCCAAGTTGACATATGATGTCAACTTAGACGCTAGGCCAAGAAAAAAACGTGTTAAGGATTTACTTTTTGATGCCTAAGTGATATTTTTACATCACTTAGCTAGTTGTCGTGTTTTGGTGAAGTTGTTCACCAGTTTTCAAAGATGTTCCTATTTCGCAAAATCGGGAGACTCGAAACTACCCGATTTGCGACTAAGTCACTTGCCAAAAAAGTGAAAATATGAAGTTTTGAATTTGACTTGTCTGAGTTCATAACTCTTATTTACCATGAAAAGCTAAATGAACGCTCAATATAGAATCAGAATCAGATAAGCAGAACCCAACGCACCAGGTCACATGTCAACTTGGTGTTGAGTGCTCCTTTTGGAGCTTCTGGGAAGTCATTTTGATACTTCCAAGGTTCTTAAAATTGAGGACAAGGTATCCTACCCCATTTTTTTACCATTTTGGAGAGAATGCTTAGAGCAAAATTTGCATTTAGATGATTGAAACTAGCGCACTAGGTTGATTGTCAACCTAGGTGCTGGGCTCAACTTTTTGTCCCTCATGATTCTCGTTTTCTCCCTGAGTTTACTTGTATCATTGTTATTTTTGATGATTGAAAAAAAAATCCTCATAACACTTTTTTGGAAATATGATTGGAAACAGCCTAAGTTGACAAAATGTCAACATGGGCGCTAGACCCAGCACTAGGTGTCAACCTAGGCGCTGGGTCCAATTTCAGGCCACCAAATGTTTATGTTTGATTCCCGAAAAACACTTGTATCTTAGTTTTTAACAAAATAGGATAATATGCCCAGAAGAATTCTTAGAGAAGCTCCTTGGAAATGGCTGAGGTTGACAAAATGGCTACCTGGGCAATGAGCCCCCCTTTGGCCTCCAGGTTAGTATATTTCTTCCCCGAAAGCACTTGTTTCCTTGTTTTTAATGAAGACGAAGAAAATGCTCAGGATTGTTCTTTAGTTTGATGCTTGGAAGTGCCCTAGGTTGACAAAATGTCAACTTGGGCGCTGAGTGCCTGAGGCACTTGGTGCTCTGGTGCTCAAAAATGAAAGTGCTCCGAATATGATTCTAATGCCTCAAATATGTTCGTGACATGTATAATTCATGTCCCAGTACAAAGTTTGACCCATTTTCACTAAGACGATCTCGAAAAACTAAAACCCTAGTTAGGTTGTCAACTTAGACGCTGGGTGAAACCCTAGGGACCTGGGTTGACTTTCGAGGTGTTGTTTCGTGTATTTTCTGTTCTTGGGACTTGGAATTGGATGCTTCATGTCTTCATGGTATAGAACATCAAAAGATAGCTAGTTGGAAACAACTTGGCGGGATCCAAACACTATTCTGGAGTTCTTGAAGTTAACCTAGGGACATAGCAAGGGACCCCTCTCAGGTCAACTGCTATGACTCAGGATTACTCAACTTCATAATGTTTTCTTTCTTACGATGTGTCAAACATTAATGTCCACGTCACTGGGGTAAGTTTTTGGGTTAACAAGTAACTCTTCATTGGAGCTCTGTAGGTTAGCACGAGTTGATTCAAGCATCATCGTTTTAGGATGTTCCTATAGCTCTTTCTCTACAATCAATTGTGAAAGCAATCCAACTCTAGAATTAATACCAGCTCTTGTACCTGATTGCAAGATTCAATCATGCATGTGGTTTCTTCGGTTGAAGGGGGCTCCTGAAGCCTAGCTCGAGATACAAGCTTTCGAGTGACCTTCTTCTTCTTTATTGCGGGAGAGAATTAGGTCCTATGCATGCCCTTTGAATACCCTGTTTTAACTAAATTTTATATATTTAAAAAATTATGATATAATTGAATTAGTTTTCTTTATCTTTCTTTTTGTTTAACTTTAAATGATTTGGTTAGTTGTAATAAGTTTTAAAAATCAATTTTAATAATATTTGTATTTGGCAAGAAATAGTGTTGCCAAATAAATTAGTATTTAAAAGGAAAACTAAAAATGCAATAAATATCCATAAGAGAAAAATAATAAATCAGAAAATCAAAAAAACCACTTATATGTGATATATATTCTTTTGAAAAATGATAGTTAAATCAAGAAAAAATATAATCATTCAGCCAAATAAAAAATCAAGTATAATATATTCTTTACAAATCAAAATCAATACAATACTAATTAATTTATGAGGAAATTATACTTTGAATTTTAAAAGTTGTTATGTTAAATATGATAATTTTAAGTTTGTCCAATTTATATGATATTTTTTTGTTTTTAGATTTTTATGGTATTTGATATGCCATATATATGTAAATTTGGTTTTCAAATTCTATATTTAATGTTTTTATTTGTTTAGGTAGTTTTATTTGTTAGTAATGCCAAAAAAGTCACCGGAGTTTGCTGTTGGTGTCGAAAAAATCACCGGAGTAGCTGTCGGTACCGAAAAAGTCGTCGGAGAATTGCTGCCGATACCGAAAAATTCGTCAGAATTGGCATTGTTGCCAAAAAAATCACTGAAAAAATCACCAAGAAATTATTTTTCCGGTGACAGTGACAATTCTGATGACTTTTCTGATACAGGGAGCTACTCTGGTGACTTTTCTGACACCGACAACAACTTTGGCGATCACTGTAGTTTCATTTGTTTTTTTTTTTTTAAAAAATATGAAAGAAATTTTAATATCTTTTATGGTAATTCAGTACTATATATATATTAAGTTTTTATTTTAAATATCACATTTTATCTTATTAAGTTTCCTTACCATATTTATATAAACTAACTTTCTTTTTTTCATATTTATAAAATTACCCTTTTATTAATTATAAGATAAGACATGAAAGTCAAATAAATGAAAATTTGATTGGAATGCTAGTTTATTTATTTATCCTTTTTAAAATGGTTGGAATATTAGTTGCTCATATATTGATCAGAGACTCACATATGATGAATATATTTCTGGAGAAAACATATATAGTTGTATACAATAATCAATTATTGTTTGGTATTATAATTGCTTAATTAAAAAAAAAAAAAAGAAAAAGAAAAAGATGACTTCTGGAGTCCCAGAAGAGTCATGAAGAGCGACGACGTACTCAAAATGTTGGTACCGGGGGTGCACAACACCCAATCCAGCGGTTGGGATGCAGAGGGACCAACGTTACAATGGACCAAGTAATCATGGGCCCGCTCTTTAATACTCCTCACCCTACGATTAAGATGACACTTCCAATTTTTGTCCGGATTCAACTAAATCCACGGTCCACATTAGAAGCGATCTGATAACACGTGGCGTGTGATGATTGCTCACAAGAGAAAGCACATGATAAGCTATCAAGCTGATTGGTGGGCGGTCGATGCCTCTTGGGGATGCTAGAGTGTCGGCGAGCCACATTACACGGCCCTACCACAATCTTTCACGTGGCATCCACTAACGTCTACAGGTGTACCAACTGTGACCTTTTGAGTCGGATACGAAAATATTAAGCACAGCGTTCAAGTTATTACATATTTAAAAAATGGTCGTGTAGATGAATCAATAAAATAATAAACCAATCAGCACAGTTTGATAATCAAATTTCGATAAATAAAATATTATCTTTTTGGTACACAGAAATTATAATAATGCTACTTGCTATACTTAATTGGGAAATAAATAGCTGGTCCTGTGAGCTCAACACGTTTCCACACCAATGGCTGCACTTTCTCTCTCCTCTCTCTCTCTACCATTTACAGCTCCACTTCCTCCTCATTCTCCATTACTGCACCGCCGAACTCGAATATTTGCTCATTCTTCCACTATTCAACCTGCTTCTTCTTCGTCTTCTGTTTTGACTTCAAGCCCTAAAGTTGTAGTGACCAGAGAGCGTGGTAAAAATGGAAAGCTCATCAATGCCCTGGTGATTCTCCTATTCCTTTTTTCATTTCTTCTTTTGTTATCGCAGTTGGATTATATTTTCTTCCAGGTTTTCGTCTTATGCGATTCTAGGACCAGTGTTCGCAAGCTTTTCCATGATTAGGGTTTTGTATTATGTGCTTTGGATCCAAAATGATTAAAAGCTTTGAACCACATCGGTCTCCTTATTGTATTGGAGTTGCTTTTTTTTGCATATCTGTTTCTCGGTTCATGCATGTGAAGTTTCCAGATTAGGTGTTTGATCAAATGTTAAGCTGAATGCACATTCCCAGTGTTATCGTTTATCTGTTGAATTCCGTTTTCTTTCTTTTTTTTTTGTTGTTGTGCGTTTCTATATTCTTATACTGACTTTTTTGTTTTATTTTTTTTTTTAAAAGTGGGTATCTACATTCAAAGTTTTCTTACAATGTACATTAGAGTCTGACGAAGTAATGATGAATTACTTAATCCTGACTTGAAGTTTTTTTATTAAAATCTTAAGCCGCAATATATAATGTGTTGAAACCGCCCGAGGTTTTACTGTACGGCACTATAGTTTATCACTTATTTGCTGAACGCGTCACCAGCCCATCCCACACTGACATTTCATGTTTTTCAGCTAGGCATGGCTTATTTTTTCCCCACCATTCTCTCATGTTAGTAGCTATGTTTCTGCGAAAAGTGTTTGTTTTATTTATATTCAGGTAGTTGTGAAGTTCTTATTAATGAAAGTTAAGAAAATTATTTTTTTTTTGAAAAAGAGTAATTAAGAAAATTCAATTTGGCCTAAAGGGTTTCTTTTACTTTTCCTTAATATGAATTTTTAAGTCATCACCTTGAAGCTGACCTATTATTTAAATTCACTTTATTTTTCAAAATTGTTGCTGTTTGATTTTTCGTTTTTACCTTTTGCATTGCTGCAAAATGTCAGCATATAATTACATTTTGCTGAAACTCTGTTCATCGATATTGAAAATAAATTCGAACGGGCTGGTTTGGTTTAAGCTGATTGGACTTTTCCAAATTATTCACTTCGTCTAATAGATACTCTTTGACTTGTAAAATTTTAAGATCCAGTAATAAGAATGCAAATTGAATGTTCAAATAGAAAAACTCTATAATTTGTAAACATGTAAAAATACATGATTGATGTCGAAAGCACCATCGATGTGGCTAAACTAGAGAGGTAGTAGTCATATGGCTCCTCTGTCTGACATGTAGCAACATCAGTATTATTGCCATGTATGTTGACTTTGGTGGTGCCTTGCAGCTCGCTTTGTAATGTACTAACGGGGTATACTCCAGTCCGTTTTCTATAACTACACATCAATGGTGTCATCTTTATTAGTATACATTATGTATGAACATGCTATGTTGACATATAAATAAGTCTGCACATCATACTATATATAGACCTTATTGTTTGTGTGGTTAAATACACCCTGGTGTGATTATGAGAATTGCACACGTTGATTACAGGCTAAACATGGAATTAGCTGTTTGGAGCTTCCCCTCATTCAGCATACAAAGGGACCTGATCTGGATAGGCTTTCTGCTGTACTAAGTGGTAATCTCATCAGATTTCTCTCTGCTTGATAGTGATACGGAGCAATATTTTTCGTAATTTCATTGTATGGACACCGATTGGAAGAGTTTTGGATTGATAATAGGTGCACATGATGGTTGTTTTCCTCTTATAAAAAGTCAAGTCGTTATGTACCCCTAGTATTTTCTTTTCTTTGGGGTAAACAAATTTCACCTACAAGTTTTGTAGCCAAAAGATTGTTGTGGTTTAAATCAAGCCCCCTTTTTTTGTTGGTCTGGAACATTCTATCGATCGATTCTCTTATGCTGATTTAATTCAAGTGGAGCATCCTATCTATCAATATTTTGTTTATGTCATTGCACTTACAATTTTGAATGGTTGCATATGCTGGCTATGGTAGATCCGCATAAGTTTCTGTCATTACACAGTCGTTCTAATGGTAGAATTGCTTTTCTGTTTCTTTGTGATGCATGGTCACTTTTTATTAATATTTTGGTAGGGTACTAATTGAAAACATGTTCTCCAGTGAGATGTTTCTCTTTAATTACGAGCTCATTAAATTTGGCACAATTATTATGCAAGAATTGTTTGCTGATTTTTTTTGGTTCTTCATGGTAGCAGATACAACCTTCGATTGGATTGTCATAACATCTCCCGAAGCTGGTTCAGTCTTTTTAGATGTATGGAAGTAAGGGTTAGAACTTGCTAACTGGATATACAGGCTTATTTCCTCTAGTTTTTTGTTTACTCTGCTCTGCTTAAACATGACTTGAACTGTGGTTTCTGCTATTAAATTTTGTATTCCCTCTCTTTTTATTTATTGGTTCAAGTGATCATGCATTTTTATCTGAGAGATTACAATGATAATATAATATATCTGTTCTATATTTCTCTACTGCTCTCTCCTGAAGTTTCCTAGTATTTTTTCCCTTTTAGAAAAGTCTTTGTACAATAATTCAAACATATATTGTCTTTTCCGTAATAATGGATATGCTGTTTAAGGTCTTGCTATATGATTATCAATTAATTCTAGTGCCAACAAATAATCTCTAAAATCTAACTCATTGCTATAATTATTTATTTATTTTTATGATTTAGTATTGATAGTCTTGACTTTGGTTATGTTCCTTAGGGCTTCTGGAACCCCAAATGTGAAAATAGCGGTTGTTGGGGCTGGTACAGCAAGCATTTTTAACGAAGTACTGCAATCATCAAAACAATCTCTCAATGTTTCATTCATGCCTTCAAAAGGTACTTATGATACATGTGTCTGGCTTTTGTTTAGCACCTACATTGTGTGTCACTTGGCTCACTTGATTACTGAAAGACTTGAAATTCTTATAATTATATTTGAGTATTGAGGTTTAATTCCACTAAGCAGAAATTTGCAATGTAATAATTTGTTAGCTTAGCTAAAGTTTACTTTTCTACTGGATTTTATAATGAAGCATTTATTAATGTTTTCTTTCTTTTGCTAAACTGTTTTCAAAGCATTACTGTTGGGTGCTTTAATGGTTTCTCTTCAAAATTGTTTTCTCTGGCCATTGTTATGATTGCAATCCACAGAAAGAAAAGAAAAGGCACTGTTTGGCTTCTGACATTGTAAAACTAATATCTTTTTCTTATTGTCAATCTTCAGCAACAGGGAAGGTATTGGCTTCGGAGCTTCCCAAAAATAGCAACACAAAGTGCACCGTTTTATACCCTGCATCAGTAAAGGCCAGCCATGAGATAGGTTTGTGGAATTTTTCTGCACACTGTGATTCTTTTTATTTGTTTTTTTTTTTCTTGATCTTTTTACAATAAAGCTAACTCAGCAATCTGATTTTTCACTCTATTAATGAAGTCTGAATGGTCTAATTTTCATCCTGTATAGTTGATCTAGGAGTTTTTAGCTAGTGGACTGTTAATGCACTACGGAGTGTATAATTGTACCAATTGAATATTAATAAACAATATATCTGCTATGAAAACCTGCTCAAGGCATTTATTGAATGATTATAAGACCTCCAAGCAACTGAGATATGGTTTGTCAGAGGTTTTGTCACCCTCTTTGTTCTTTCAGACTAATGAAATTAGATATTAAATTATGGAGAACATTTCTACTCAGACACTTTTGAAGATTTTTTCATAAACATGGAACTGATACACATTGAGACAGCCTAGTATACTAATAAATGGTCTTATCTGTTGACAAATTAGAAATTTCTTCTCCATTCCATTTTAAATGGTTTTCTTTTTTAAATACCTATGTATTTGCATTGAAGTCATGAGTATATTTTAATTATTTATGTGTAACATATAGTATGCATACCTTCTCTATTGTTATTTATGTTGATATTAAGAATTTGCATTGAATGCAATCACGTAGACTTGTAATTTCCTTTTCAATTGAAATTATTGATTTAGATCAATTTTAGCACTTGTTGGATTTCTTGTTGCAAGTACTAAGTTTTATTTGAATGCACTCATGTTTTCAGAAGTTTAATTTGAATGCACTTATGTTTTCAGAGGCAGGTCTTTCTAATCGTGGATTTGTAGTCACGAGGCTAAATACATATTCAACGGTATGCTACGGTTTTGATGGCTAGGGCAGACTTTAGTCTCTTTGGGAATTTCTGATATAAAATTCTTAAACAAATTTTATTATCAGTTAAGGTTTTGGTTAAACTACTATTATTATTATTTTATCAAAGAAGTAAATACCTTAGGTGGGGGAGAATGTGTGATCTCACTTGACATCTAACTGTGCTATTTACTTAAGTAAGCTCACAATTTCTAGTAATTTCTTGCAGGCACCTGTTCATGATGTTGACCAAATGGTTTTAGAGGAGGCACTGTCAGCCCCTGTTGTCACAGTAGCTTCACCTTCTGCCATTCGGTAAGTTGCTCGTTAAATGTTATATTATCTTTTCTTGCCGGAGTTATAGTTTTTTCTTTTGTAACAGTTCTACATTTCATTTAAAACAAATATTTGCTGCTATTTACACACAGAATACTATATTGCTTCAACTATTCCGTTCACTATAACTATGTTCAGTGCTCTATGTGATGTAATGAAGTTTTTTGAACTTATCTCTCTTCCTTCATTGAGTCAACTACCAGTGTCAACATGCAAATTTTGCACTTTTTGACTTGATATGTTCTTCAAGTTCTTTTACTCTAGTCTAAACTAAAAAACATTATTATGTGCTCTGTTTTGCAATAGTGCCTGGGTCAATCTCATTCCAAAACCTGATAAATGGAGCAATTCAGTTGCATGTATTGGTGAGACAACTGCTTCAGCTGCAAAAAATTTAGGCTTGAGAAATGTGTTCTATCCAACACATCCAGGTCTTGAAGGGTAATTGTTGTTTCCTTTAACCTTTCACTGGAATATCTAAGTCAGCTTTATATCCTTGTTGAGCACAGATTTGTAAAGCAATTTCTTTGTTCACACATTGATATTTGAATATGGAACATTTTGAGACAGTTTTCACCGTGTTTTTGGAATTACTTGTGCAAATAGACAGAAAACAAATATATATGTTTTAAATTCACTTGGCGAAATATATAGGTTTCTCTGAACTTTTGATAAATTTGGTGAGATATTGAAACAAATTTGTCATTGTCTGATACTGCTTTTGTTAGTTATTGCCTAATACACTAGAACTCTCTTGTGACTTGGCTTGCAGATGGGTGGATAAAATCTTAGAGGCATTGAGAATGAATCATCACTAGAGGAATGACAACCAGTTAAGGTAGTTTGCTTTGTCCTTTCCGCTTTGCTGAATAATTTTATTTTCAATCCTTTCTAATTTAAAGATATTCCTTAGCTTTCTCACAGGTGTAGGCAGGCTAACAAGGGGTAAGAGGACACCACTGCAAATGTGCTAAGATTTCAATTTTCTGTTCAAAGAAGTTGCAGTAGGGTTTAACCGCATGCTAGCAGCAGAATCAGAAAGGTGCTGAATTTTATATTGCACTGAAGAGATCGAATCTAGAAAAGCATGTCTTCTTTATATAAAATCATTAAGAGGTCATCTGGGTGATGTTGTGGATAAAATACCATTCTTTGTACCTGAGTTCCAGTAGTTCATTCATTTTTCAAAGCCAGTTTCTGAAACACCCATTACTTCTATGATTTCCATTAGTTGATAATAATAAGGTAATAGTAGTATAATGTAATTCATATTCTAAATATACATCATTGTATAATACATTCGTACGTTTTAAGCTTACAATGGCAGTACATTTTGGGAAAATAAATATTTTATTCTCTAATGTTTTTCACTGTTAGATTTCTCTCTTGACCTCTTATTATGCAGGATTTTGTAAAAATACTACCACTGAGTAATACTCTCACAATGAGAGAATAATTATGTCTGTTATTGGAGAGATTGGTTTTCTCAGGAGGGAGGCGGAGGCTTCCCATCAAGGAAAGATGAGATCATGGTCAGTGCTCGTTTTGGTTGATAGCTCGGAACCATATGGCCAGCCCCTCTTACCGTGGTAAGTGTTAATCCTTTGTACTCAACTACATAACCTCCAACCTATTCACAAGATGTGGAGAAGTGGTGTTTTGAGATCTAGTTTTTGGCTTTATTGAAATGCTAATAGCAAAATGAAAAAGAATTTTAGTTAGAAGTGACTCCATCACTATGGATCAATTGTTATTACCTCATTTCTAGAATACCAGGGGCGCCAAGCTTTCACAACAGGCAAGTTTAAAATGTTTATGGAGTATCTAGAGGATGCCACTGGTACTCGGCCATCAGTGTCCCCACACTGCAGATTATTTATTATATAATACAATGTACATTTGGTAACTTATGTCGTGCTAAACTTGAAAACATAATACCAGTTGCAATTATATAATATTTACATGTTTAAATGAGCTGAAAAGAGCAATGCTGAAATAAGACTCAACTGTATACCCAGATACTTATTCCACTTGTTGTAAGCTGCTCTATTACTGGTAGAATGGTGGCCGGACTGTCTGTCCAAGAAACGCCGCTACACATAAAATAAACAGAAAGTAATACATTTAAGCTCTCTGAAATTTCTAGCTGTTTACCCGGAATTTTCGATTTTGTTTTCATTGATAAATTAGGATATATGTATGCTGTTTGATCTACAATTTTTGAATCGATTAACTGCTCAAATTTCCTATTGCGTAGCACATTGTTATTTGTATGACCTACACGGCATGACGCTAATACCATTGGAATGAGTCGTCCTGATCAATACTTATTTTTTTTTTATAATATTATTTCTAAAATATCAATCAATAAATCAACTTCATATTAACCAAGTATGAATATGTTATGGATATATGTATTTGATTTAAAAAGTTAAACTTACCCGCAACCTGTCCAATTTGTTGGTTTAGCATGAAGAGCTGTTTGTACCTCCCCAAGATTCAGATATGCTTCAACATAATTGGCGGAGCATGGATCAACATCATTGATCTACCACATGCAAGAATGTAGTGTAGTTTAGCTTATTTGAGGCTTGATCTGTAGCATTCTGTCCATATTTCATAGCCAAAACTTAAAATATTATACGATGTATATAAAAGAGAGTTGGTAGTTTTCAGTAGTAACTACTTACGGATTGCTTTGATGCTGCTGATGAATGATACAATGGAGCATATGTGTTGTAAATGTCAATGTCTCCCAGTTCACCATCTCCTTGACTTAAATATTGCTCACAGGTACTGGAATAATTACCTGTAACGAAATCTCATTACTGTATTCCTGCATGGGTTTCATCGGATTTCAAGGCATGTGTTCAATAGTATTCGTATATACCTTGTTTGCCAGTGTTATCATCGATCCAAGCATTACCAATCTATATAACTAGTCAATACAAAGATATGAGCGTTTTTAAGTTAGTTGACCAATAGTTTGAACTCCCATTTGAGTTTAATCAATATGAACAGAGTATTCTGTATTTGAAGGGAGCTTACAGCGATGCCTTTGAGGTTGATAACTGTTTGATTTGTTACTTTGTTCAAGAGAAGGGTGTAAGCGAGTTGAGGTACGTAATGACCAGCATAGCTGTTCCCAGTTGTGAAGAAGTCTGGAGTTTTGTATTCGGGAAATCTTTCTAGCCAGTTCACCAGAAAGGTGTACGAGTCCTCTGTTGTGCGTATGTCGCCGACGTTGTAATTGGATGATGTGTTGGAGTATGAAAATCCAACCGCAGGGGGGGACTCCAAGAAGTTCACATTTGCCACTGCCAAAGTTATATACTCTGTACCTTTTGTTACTCTTCTGCTAATTGCTATTCTTGAAATTTTGACAGAATATGTTATTGGATTATCTGAAAATGTTTGTCAATAAGTCAGTTACCTTTATTCCAGCCATACTGATTTAGGTAGTGTCTTTCCATCGCTGTTGACCCCAAAAGGTCCCAAGCCTTGCATGCCTCCAAATCTAAAAGATGAGCATCCTGGTCCTGTACTCAAATCACATTTAATTGCAATTAAGCTTCGATTACCGTTGTGACATTTAATCTACAAACCTATATATTTGAGTTCAGTGATACAATTAAGAAGCAGTCGTTAGCAGATGTCGGCAATGTGAAAGCTTTTTTGGACTTGATTAAACTGTTGTTTTCTAAAGCTATTTGTCTTGTCAGCCAAAAGAATTAAAAAAGGCATGTTTTATAAATTTGTGGGATAAATAGGATCTATTATTACTTTGATCTTACATCATTCACATATTAGTTGTGGTGACTACTTCAAGTTCTTAAAAGTGTTGATATTTTACAATAAATAACACTAAACAAGGATTCTACATTGTATTTCAATTTTTTTTGTCTCTCTAAAAGTTGATCGCAAGAAAAGAAGGAATTCTTTTCTTGCAATGAACCAATTTGTTGTCTACTAAACAAAGGGATTCTATTATTGTATCTCAATTTTGTCTCTCTAAAAGTTCATTGCGAGAGAAAAGGAATTCCTTTCTCGCAATTAGATCTAGTGACAACACATATTGTCGCAATTTCTTGCGATGACAGATTCATCGTCCAGATCTAACGACAACACACGTTGTCGCTAGAAACCCAATTTCTGTAGGTATGATATAATTCAAGTGACACATTCTTAACAGCCAGAGGATGTTTAATTTAATATTCTGTTTCAACTAGTATCGACTAAATTATGTCGGGTGCCAATACCGGAAAATTGATGTTGATGAGAGGACTAACAATATGTAGTGCTTAGCAAATACTATTGGGAAGCAGCTGGTAATAGTTGGCCATGACCAGACAACAAATTATTGATGTTGATGAGAGAATTAACAATATGTAGTGCTTAGCAATACTCTTGGGAAGCAGCTGACAATAATTGGCCATAACCAGACAACAAATTAATGGCTAAAAGTCACTGAAGCAATTCAAAGGGGACTGATTAGACACAATATAGATAGAGTCTGTTCAGCTAGTGAGTGGACCCTCACTCCCTCGCCCTTGGTTGACTACTTAGAGCACTCAGATGAGCTTTTCTACGCTATTTTCTAAATACCTAGTAAAAAATTTTACTTTTTTTTTTTTATTTTATTTCAAACTTTTATATTGCATCATACATTAATTATACATTATTTTTTTTTTCTACATTCATTTAAATATATTCTTTTTAGTATATATAAAATATACAATGAGTATGAATGTAGCATTTTTTAAAATTTAAACATAAATGTGATGGAGCTAATTTTTTTATCATGTTTCTACTTTTCTCTTCTCTATTTTGAAAAAAAGTTTAACTCATTGTATTAAGAGTTAGTCCCACATTGCTAATGTGTAGAAATAAATTGTGATATATAAGATGAATGGGCTACTCATCCCATTGCCAATTAATTTTAAGATGGTACCCCATTCACAGTCTATTCTTGCTCAAGGAAGCAACCAATGTCCATCGAATATTATTTATATAATTTCTATTCAATGCACACTGGATGGATCAATCCATGAGATTACGTGATCTCCTGCAAGAAAAATTATAAATGGATTGATTATTAGGACATGAAATCAAACAATATAGTTGGGAATAATTTCTTCCAACTCATCCAGAATTGGCTGGTTTAATTCAGTGCAGTGTTTGAATTGAATATACCCTTGATAGATTACAATCTTGGCTCGACACCGCATGATTTTCTACAGGAAAGGGACCCAACACATTGATATCAGAGTAGGTTCAAGGTCGTAAATAAAATGATGAACAAAACAAAAAGGTTGAAGGTGGTTCTTGCAAAATCTTGGTCTGCAAGATTTGAGGTTGACAAAGTTTGACTAGATGAATGAATTTGTGGAGGGTGTAGAGATGTAGATGATGACTTGCCTAAGGCACTTGGGGTGGGACCCTCCCATAAATTATCTTCCTCAATCCATGACTTTGATCAATTGTGAGACGCTATGAAGCATGGTAAGAATGCACTTATCTTGGAAGAACTTACAGGTGCGGAGGTGCCACATATAAAAAAAGAGCTTGATCTCAAGGCGAATGGATTAATGTGGCGTTTGGAAGAAATGAAAACCTAAGAATAGGAGTGAGAATAAGAATAGAATAGGGAAATTAATAGTCTGAAACAAACAAATGAGAGGAATAAAAATGGTTTTTTTTTCATTCTATTTCATTTCATTACTTCCAACCAATGCTAAATGTGAGGTGGTAGATTTGAAAAGGGAAATTCTCATGATAAGAAGAGATGGACGTCACAATCTAGGTCCAAATGACAACAAAAGAAGTTATGTAATTGGTTTGATCAAAAATCACTTATAAGAGACAATCTCTACATTAAAATGACCGAGAGTAGTTCCGGAGATTGTTTCAGACGGTCATAAGGGTTTCAAAGTGTTAACTGTTTCATCTAATGATCCATGGAAGAATGGATCACGGATGAAGGCCGGAGGCGAGTAAGATCCGGAGCAATAATTGTGCCATCGAGAAAATCATCTATGCCATTTGCAAGAATAACATTCTCCATGTGAGTATGCCATAAAAGAAAGTTGGAGTAATCAAGCGTGATTGGAAGAACATGGTTGAGCGCCTTAGGAAAATCAATAAATTGTTGTTGTTGAGTAGAGAGGGCCGAGAAACCTTGTGATGCTGGAGCTTGAGGTTGGGCACATGGCCCATCTTAGACTAAGGTATAAGTTTAGGAATATTTTTTTTTTTTTGGTATAGGGTAATTAAAAATATTTTCATATTATATTTCATTAAAATCTACTCACTTTTATGAGTGGATTGCCTAATATACTCTTGCTCTTTGCTCTAGTACATAATTTATATTAATTTATGGAGTATAATAAGGATATCATTTATAAAAGTAGATATATTTTAAAGAAAATAGAAATAAAGTTAAAAATGAAAACAAATAAAATAAAATGGGTATACAATACAATTTCCATAACTAAATCTGTGGTAAGACATAATTAAATATAATAAAATATTCATTCAAAAAATATATATAATATAATATAAATTAATACAAATTATCGTATAAAAATGAGAGTTAGTGCAATTATAACCTACACATTTTTACAAAAGTGAAAATTACATTAAATATGAGTTTTTAAAAATATTTACTTAAATATGATATTTTTAAATTTGTACACATTTTATGGTAGTTTTGTATTTGTGTAAAATTATTTAGAAAGCCCATATCTTATTGATTTTCCTTCAAAATTACAATCTCATTTTACAGACCCCTTCCACTTCTTTTTCTTGGAGAAATTACATCGTATACTCACTTTATTTTACTTGTTTTAATTTTTACCTTCATTTTTATTTTTTTAAGATATACTCACTTTTATAGATGATATCCCCCATTAGATCCTTTAAGTTAATGTAAATTATATGTTAGACTTAAGTAGAAAGTAAAGGTATATTAGACAACTCACTCATAAAAGTGGGTATATTTTAATAAAATATAATATAATGGCATTTTTAGTTAATGGATATAAAAAAAAGTATTCTTCAACTTATCCATTTTTTCTTCTCCAATGATCTCAGCCATACACCCATTGATTCCTCCTTTTCACATGTAATTTGGTTTCTGAAATTTACTGTAACTTTATTTGAAAGCTCCTTCGCCATCTCCTAAGTTTGAAAGTTGTTTGCCGTAAGTCTCTCTCAAAGCATCGTAGAGCCGTTGAGAATGGTGAGTGTTCTTCGTAGCTTCTTCTTTCTTCCTCCTTTCACTCTCCATCTTTCTTAGATTTTTTTTCGATGCATGTCGCCGGCAGAAGCTGCTGCATCATCGACGACACTGTAATTTCGTATTCACTTTGAAGATTTGTTTTTTTCTAAAAAAAGAAAAATTAAAAGTTTACGTTTATGGACTTTATAATGGAAGCAAAGTTGTTATTTATTTTAAATATATTACTGTGCATAAAAACTATAAAGCAAACGGAAGAAAACGTAGCACTAGTTGTAATATTTTCTTATTGATTTAATTTTAGATTTACAAATTGTTTAGCTGTTAATTTTGAGGTGTGTTGTGAAAATTATGTACGCAAGTATACGTAGTCACACAAGTAATAAAGTGATAAGTAAGATCGTCTCCACAGGGATTGCAAATAAAGTTTGATGTAAAACCAACTAATTACAACTTAAAGTAAGAGGAAATAACATGAAAATGGTTGAGCAATGATTCAAAATTAAAATGACAGTAATTAAACTTGCTAAAATTAATGCTATTGTTGCTAAAAAAATACTTTCAAAAAGAAAAAGAAATGTAATATGGTAAAAGTGGCTTGAATAGCTAATTCCTCCTATGCTGGTTTTTCCTAGATATTATAGCATTACCTCAGCATTCCTACCAGTGATAACAAAATTTTTATGTGTTTATGAGAATTTTCCAAAACTCCACAATTTAAGTTCAACCATCTAGATTTACATATTCCTATATCAAACCATATTAGAGAACACTAATTATGCATCAATTCTTAAGTTATGCAAGGTAAATGAAATATTCATATTCCACTTACAAAGAAAAACCTAAATCTAGAATTTCTCTTGCTCCATTCAAGTTGAACTACTAGATCTAGCCCTTCTAGAACAAGATCTAGCTTAGCAAATTGTTATTAACGGCCAAGAAATAACAATCAAATAGAAATGAGAAGTCACTTGAATGAACAAAGGCATAAATGCTAAAATATGCTTAAAAAGTCAATCATACCCAACATAGGAGTTCATAGCCACTCAAGCCTTAAGAAAATTAGCTCATGTTCAACACAAAAATTACAATCCAAATTCAAAATTGTTCATCCATGGCTGCTTCCCTTTTTACAACGTATCAAGTTTTTGATATTTAAAGAGAAGAAAGAAAAGAACAAAATATAAAAGGAAAGGGAAGAGAAATGCAAACAAAAAAAAGCTTGTGTCCTTCTCTTCTTGTGCACTTGGGTCCCCCTTCTGTTTTCTTCTCTTTGTACTTTCTGCAATTACTCCCCTTTAAAAAATGGCAGCAGCTCACGTTATATAGAAGATGTAGATGGTGTACTTGGCTTTTTCTTCTTTTAGTTGTTGGGTCCCTAGGGTACAAAATCACACTCTAAAATTAGAAGCCCAATCATTTTTGCACTTTGGCCCCACTAGGTTTAGTCCCCCCTTTACAAAGCTTCCAACTGGTCTCATTTTTAGAGACAAATGCATTCCTGTTGATGTGGACAGCTAAATCTCGTGTTTCCACGTCACTGCCAGAATGCTGAATTCGTTTCAGCATTGCTTCAGCATTCTGTCCCAATTTCAGCTTTTGTTCCCGCTTCTTCCTTGCTTCCTTTTCTTTTTCATATCAATTTAATTTTTCCTTTTTCAACAACAAACAAGCACAATTAATTAGAAAAACACACTTAACAATATCCATTTTTACAAGACTTCAAAGTTAGCTTACTAAATAGAAAATGAAACTAAGACTAACTAAAATTAAGCAAACAAACACATTTTCACTACCCTTCTCACAATACTTTTAGTTTAAAAGCATAAAAAAATAACTTTATACCATAGAGTTATCATGTGTTATCAAAATTTGATTGGAAATTTAAAGAATTTATGGGGTTCTAGGAATATTAAAAAGGGATAATACCATTTTGGTCCCCTGTGATTTATCTAAATACTACTTTGAACCCTCTGTTCCCATAAATTCTAAAAAGAACCTTGTAATTATTAAAATGATAAAAAAAGAGTCCCCTAATTATGATTTTGGTCAAATTTATTTTTCCAAGGACCAAAATACCCTTTTTTATTCATTTCTTCCATTTTTAATTTATTTACTGTAAATTCTGTTTTTTAAAAACCATTAAATAATTAAAATATTAATAAAAATATAACCTAAACAGGAAAACTTAAGCGTCACCCTCACTAAACTTCTTCAACAAGATTCTCTAAAAAAAAAACATCTTCAGCAAGAATATGTACGACTCCCTCCCATCCACCACAACGAACAACTTACTCTGTGCCATTTTTGACAATAAGGAGGTGGTGAACGAACATCAAAGGCGATTTTAAATCAAATCGGGTTTGTCTTCTTCTCTTAGTATTAGTTCGGTATCTTCATCGTTAATGAGAGTTTGGTTTTTACAACTATTTAAATGCAAAACCACATGTTCTACCATTGTTGATATGGGTATTTATTGGGTTGAAAATATTTGGGTAGTTAGTGAAAGTTTTTTTTTTTTTGGAATGATTTTGTAGTGATTAGTTTGAATAATATCTCAAAGTACTCTGATAATGATTGTATATCGTATATGTGTATATTTTTTGTGGTATTGTGTGGGTATTTAATGAGTTTGATGATATTTTTTTTTTGCTTGTTTGGGATTGCCTCTGTTTGTGTATTGTAATGTGGTTTGTCTTTTTCTCTCAGTATTGCCAATAAGCTTTAATATTATGCAATCTTCTTTATTCCTAATTAATTAAGCTTTGTATTTGTATGTTAGTGTATTCATACCAGTAAAAGTATATAATAATTTGATTATGCTTCCTTATTTTTAGTATACCAGTACGTGTCTCTTTCTTTTAACACTTGAGTATATATATTCTAGTATATATATTGTGGAATATCTAACTAATTGCTATAGCTAGTAAAAATTAGTTTTTAGCATGTATTTTATATTAAAACTTTTGTTGGCTCTTTATTTAAAATAAACATGAATCATAAAATTAAAATAAAAAAGAAAAACTAGATTTTTCTTTACAATATGATGTCAATTGCTATAAAAACATTTTTAAGCCTTCTTATCTCTTTACTAACTGGTTGTGTATTATTTTTCAAATGCATGTACTTAATTTTTGTATTTGCAAATAGGGTGAACATGGTGAAATCCATTGAGATGAATGCATTACAAGTTCAATATGCTGATAAGGGAATTGTAGAAGGTTTTGCTCAAGATGTTGCAGGACCAAGTGTAGCTGCTAGACACAACTATGAGACAAGAAAAAAATTACGTTTTGGGGAACAAGGTGAAACAAAGAAGGGTGAGACACTATCATCGCCTACCGATGATAGTGATTTAGAGTGGAAAATAGGAAGGCATTACAGTGAAGAAGATGATGATACAGATGAAGATGAGGGTGATTATGTAGATAGTGATGTTAACCTTGACATTGGAGAATATTATGATAGTGATGAAGCAGGTCATAGAAAACCCACACACTTCAAGAAGAGATAATTTTCTTGACCCTAACAGCAACATCCAAATCCAGATGAGGTGTATATCAATGGAAAAATTGTTTTGAGACAGTTTCTAAGATTTAGTGACCATAGACAATTTGCACAGGTAATGAGAGACTATGCAGTGCAAGAAGGTTTTGAATTGCAAAAAGTAAAACAAGAAAGAATTCGTGTCACATTTGTTTGTAGGGCAGATGCTTGTCCATGGCGCATACATGCGTCGTTGTCTCCTGACGAAAGGTTGTTCATCATCAAAACCTTTAACAACACCCATACATGTCAATGTGTAAGGACAAATAGGGCAGCCAATAGTGGTTGGATATGAAAGAAGATGGTTGGCCCAATCAGTAGACATCCAAATATGAGTCTCAAAGGTATGCGAGAAGAGTTGAAGGATACTTGGGGAATTGAGGTGAATAATAGAAGGCTCTGGAGAGCTAGAGCAATTGCTAGGGGGGAAGTTAAGGGTAATCATGTTCAGTCCTATGGAAAACTTAGGAGATATGCATTTATGGTGATGCAAACTAATCCAGGTAGTGCTGCAATTATTCAAAGTCAGCTTGTGGACATAAATAAACCATCTGAGGAGGTAGAAGAGGAAGTTCCACCTAAATCTCGAGTGCCAATTCGGAGACCTCAGTTTCAAAGAATATTTATATGTTATAATGGGGTAAAACAATGATTTTTGGTTGGATGTCGACCTTTTTTTGGATTGGATGGTTGTCATTTGAAAGGCCCTTATAAGGGGATCTTACTTTCTGCCATAGGATTAGATGCGAACCTTCATTTTTATCCAATTGCGTATGCCATTGTTGAGGCTGAAAATACAGATTCATGGAAGTGGTTCATTCATCTACTTTGCGGTGAAATTGGAGAAACATATAATGGTCTTCCTTGGTGTGTGATGAGTGATAGACAAAAGGTAACTTTATTTTCAACTCATTTCTTAAAAATAAGTATTACTTTGATCATTGCTAATTTTTGTTTTAACTGATTCTAATTAAATTTAGGGACTGATAGAGGGTGTCCAAACTATCTCAAGAGCTTTCCATCGTTATTGTTGTTTCCATATTGAAAACAACATGATGAAACATTTCGGTAGATCCAATTTACAAAATCTTTTTCGGGCAGCGGCTGAGACGGCGAACTTTCAACATTTCCAATATGTAATGAAGCAAATTCAACTTTTAAACAAAGATGCATATGTATGGCTATCTAATATTGATGCAAAACATTGGACTTTGAGTTGTTTTGACCCTAATGCCAAAGTTGAATATCTTACAAACAACCATGTGGAGTCCTTTAATGGTTGGATTGATGAAGTACGTTACAAGCCTCCCATGGAGTTATTGGAATGTCTCAGAACTAAGTTAATGAACATGATGTATGCGAGGAAAGTAATAGCTGAAAGATGCAAAACCAAACTAACACCTGCAGTGCATCTTAAAGTGAATCAACTACTTAAAGATGCTAGCTTTGCTGAAGTTACTCGAGTGGCAGATTATGAATTTCAAGTTGAATATAAGGAGAAAAAATGTGGGGTGATGCTTGATAAAGGCTATTGTATTTGTGGTCAATGGCAAATTAGGGGTATTCCATGTGTGCATGCATCTGCTTGTATAAATTACATAAGAGCTGATATATATTCTTATTGTTCAGATTATTTCACCACAGAGAGCTGGAAGAAGACCTATGACCATGTGATTCATCCAATACCTGATGAGTCAATGTGGCCTCAATTTCAGGATGAACTTTTGGTACCCCCTCAAGTGAAAAGGCCAACTGGAAGACCAAAGAAGCATCGTCGCAGAAAAGTTACAGGGGAAGAACGATCTTTGAAACCAATTTCAAGCACCAAGAAATGCAAGAACTGCCACCAATTTGGTCACATAGCAAAATCTTGCAAAGAAGAGCCAATTCAAAAAAAAAAATCAAAGGAAACCACTAGAAACAAAGGGAAAGAAAAACAAAACTTGGAAAGTCAAGGGAGAGCAAGAGGTAGACCTAAAGGTGCTTCTACATCTACTCAAGGCTCATGCGCAGGAAGAGTAAGAGGTCGACCTAGAAGTGTTTCTACATCTACTCAAGGTCAAGGCGCAAGCCATCTGGAAGAATATAAATTAACGGAAACCACTAAAAGAGTAAGAGGACGACCTAAAGGCATGGGTCGAGACAAATCTATTATGGTATTGATCAGTTATGGTAAAATGCTCCTCATATTTGTTCTATTTGTTGTCTAAACTTTAAAATGTATTTATTTTGGTATTATTTGCAGGTCTCAACACAAACTAATCATGATGAGGTGAACACATCCCAAGCCCATCCTGATATATTTCCATCACAACCAATATAGTGAAACTTAATTAGCAGGATATATGTAATTTTACAATTTTAAGCATCGATATACACCATATTTTGATCATTTGTTTTGACTTATTTATTGGATGTTATTGTATTGCTGTATAATTTTATTGAGATGAACTCTTAGAACAATGATTAATGAACACCCATTTAAATCTCACTAAACTGATTGATACAATAACAATACATGTCTTCAAATTTTATTGAATAAATTGACACCTTTCTAAATTTCTATGATAAATTGATATATATATATATATAAAAAAATTTAATGCATTATTTTTATTAGATTTAATTATTATATTAATATTTTAATTATTTAATAGTTTTAAAAAGAGAATTTAAAGTAAATAAATTAAAAATAGAAGAAATGAATAAAAAAGGGTATTTTGGTCTTTGGAAAAATAAATTTGACCAAAATCATAATTAGGGGACTCTTTTTTACCATTTTAATAATTATAAGGTTCTTTTTAGAATTTATGGGAACAGAAGGTCCAAAGTAGTATTTAGATAAATCACAGGGGACCAAAATGGTATTATCCCTATTAAAAAATCAGCTTCATTTAAATACAACATATGTTGCCAAAGTAAATTATTATAATTTTTTTCAAAACATAATTTTAACTGATTAAAGTTCTAATAGATTTAAAAAAATTTAAATTTATTTTGAAAGATTAAAAATGTATTTTAGTCTTTTCTTCGTGATCTTTTTCCTTATGAGTCAGAACACTAGAACATAATGCAAGAGTATATATAGATGTTGATGTGAGACTTTAAGTTGGAATACAGTATGTAATTGATTACTTATAATTTTTTTAGTTTAGAAATAGTTATCTCTGAAAGTTAATATTTTTGTTTTACATTTTTGTTGTTTAATTTTTTATATTAATTTATATGATTTTAGTTATTGGTACTGTATTATTATTATTTTGGGTATTATTTTTTTATTAATAGTGTGTTTGTGATTAAGTTGTTATTATTTTGATGAGTTTTTTTTTTTTTTGGATTGTATTGTGTATGATTTATTTTCTTTTGTTTTTATTGTTTAGCAGATAGAAATTGGTTCTCCTACTAAACATGCATACATTGGGAATAACGTTAATCTTGCCAAAAAGGTTAAAGTACCCATTAAGAAATGAGCATGCCGAATTAGAGTATGTGTTATATTTTTATAAAGGCTAATTAGTAATTTTCCCCCCAACTTTAACATGTACTAAATCGTGCCCCCTGAACTTTTTTGGCCGTTAAAAATTCTCCCCGAACTATTGAGATTGTTAAATTTAAGGACTTTTGTCTAATTTTAGTAAAAAAAATTCTAACATGGATGAAATGTAACACCCTAACTAGCATAGGCATATTGCGTGATTTTTAAACGTACTGTGCAGCTCGTTGCTAATCAACGAGGTTTATGGAAATCGTGATTAATTAAAATTTTTGCTTTTTTAATTAAACTTATATAATATTTTATACAAAATACTCGGGATCCCGATTACAAAATACTTTACAAAGTTTACTGTCTAAAACAAAATACTTGTCGCCTAGCGACCAATTACAAAAGCACTGCTGTCCCGAGGATCGTACGCTCCAGGCCTAACCGCCCCGACATGTACAATCTTCATGGGCTCGTCCTCACAGTTCCTCAGCCTTGGCCTTGCCCTTACCTACACATGACCATAGCACTGTGAGTCGACAGACTCAGTAAGAAAAGCATAAATCATAAATCATACATAATCCCGGGTTATGATCAGACGCCCATACCCCTGACTATAACCCTAACTGCCGTGTCCCACACGATACTGAGTCCCGAACGTTCGTACGATGGTACTTTTGACAAAGTAACAGCCTATACTCGGTACACTGGTCATACTCCAGCTGCTAGTCATACTCTAGCTTTACCGATGTGTTACAGTATCAGCCTATACTCGGTTCACTGGTCATACTCTAGCCTAACCAATGTGATACGGTCAAACAGTACAGTACCACCAACCCTAGTATCAGCCTATACTCGGTTCACTGGTCATACTCCAACTGCTAGTCATACTCTAGCCTAACCGATGTGATACAGTGTCAGCCTATACTCGGTACACTGGTCATACTCCAGCTGCTAGTCATACTCTAGCTTTACCGATGTGACACAGTCGGATGGTACGAAGCCAACATACATATCTAATGTAATCTAACAGGCTTCCTAACATGCACGCTAAACATGTAATACATATGCATACTATTATACTAATCTTACCTCGATTCTGAATTCAGGTGTGCCGGTCAACCTGAGTGGAACGAACTGCACGACGATTTACAGGCTCCTAAACCATAACAATCACAACACTAGATAAGTGATACGCTAAATCACTTCCCAGGGACTTAAACTACAAACTAGAAGTTTCCCTATCGATAAAAAGCATGGCAATACCCTAAACAACATAAAAATGGGAAGAACTAGGGTTCCCAAAAATGACCCAACCGGTAGACCGATTCTACAACCGGAATTCCGGTTCTGGGAATTCCTGGAACCCAACCGGTAGACCGGTTGCTGAACCGGAATTCCGGATCAGAGCAGGAAACGATCAAAAATTCATAACTCATTCCAATCAACCCCAAATTACACCAAAACTTCCAGAGCTGCTATTTAAACCCTAAGAAACATTTCCAAAGCATCAAAACTGAGCTTCATGCATAAAATCAAAAATCACCATTAAAGCTCCAAGCTTTAAGTTCAAAACTCAAACTTGTTTAAACATCACTAACATGCATCCAAACCAGCTCAAATCTACCTAAATATGCATATAATAACCTCTGAAAACAACAACAAGCATCAACAACAAGTGCAGCAACAGATTCCATTATTTCACTTTGAAAAACATAGTTCTTGAACCAAAATTCTAAACTAGTTTAAAACCAACCAAACATGCATCAAAAACAGTTTCATTCCACTCAATCAAGCATGCTTAAACCTCTGAAAACAACACAAACACAACAGCAACAACACTTCAAGAACTACACATGCAACCTATTCAATTTCCTTAAAAAAAAAACAAGAAAACATCAAGACAAGTTCAAGGACCTTACCAAAAACTTGAATTACACTTAGATTGGTTGAAAATGCTTAAAAAATCAAGAAGAACTCCCAGTCCACACCAAGCCGAAAGAGAGAGAGGAAAAGAGCTTTGAGTGAAAAATGCAATTTTCGTTCTTTCTTTGATTTTTTCCAATTTTGAATAAGTGATAACATGCATAACTCCACTTTTATTCAGCTAACAAATAGCAATTAAAATCACATATTTTCACAACATAAAGTCCACTAAAGGACAAAATAATAATGGGGCAAAATGACCAATTTGCCCCTCCATACTAAAATAACATAAAGGGTATTTTGGGAAATTCTAAATTCCCGACCAATCCCGATATTCCCAATGTCTAAATAATCGTCCCACAATACTAACATGCTAAGTTGTGATTTTACTGAGCCAAACACCGAGTTCCATGTTGCCGGGCACCGGAAATGCAAAATTATGAAATTCACTATATGACATAAAAATGCATTCGGAATTCTAAAATAACAGCATAAATAATTATTTAAATATCTATAAATAATTTTCATATTTAATCATAATTAACTGCTAATTTCCAAATTAAACTAAGCGGTCTTTACATGAAAGTTTAAGGGGCATGATTTAGTACATATCAAAGTTTAAGGAGCATGATTTGGTAGATATCAAAGTCTGGGGAGCATGGTTTAGTACATAAGCAATCACTGACACAGTAAAATTGAATGAAATTAGACAAAAGTCCTTAAATTTAACAATCTCAATAGTTCGGGGGGAATTTCTAACGGCCAAAAAAGTTCAGGGGGCACGATTTAGTACATGTCAAAGTTCGGGGAGAAAAATTACTAATTAGCCTTTTATAAAAACTGGTTTTAATTCATTCCTTTTGGTCAATTATGTTAATGGTGTTTGATGGAACTGGTTTCAGAATTTTTTTTGTCAATTAATGTGTTAGTTTTTAGTTGATGTTAATGTGATGAAACTGGTTTAGTATTATTTGTTTATTGTTGATTATAGTGTTAAAAGTTTGGTTTGGTTATTTTGTAGCATTACTATATTTTGTGAATTGGTTAAAACTAATTTTGTATGATGGGTTTTTAGCTTTGATATAAACTCTTTGTTATCTTATTTAGATTAGTTGAAACTAGTTTTTGTTTGAAACTGGTTTTGCAGGTTCGAAACTGATTTCACATTAAGGGTTCTGTAATGAGGTTGCTCAATTTTATGAAGTTATTGTATATTTTTTAATTTTAAGTTTCTTTTTATTATTTTATTTCTAGGTTTGAAACTACTTTTATACTTATATTTTGTTTTTAAATTTTTGTTGTGCATTGTATGTTATTTTAATTATATTTGTGAGTTTTAAATTTTTTTTGTTTGTGTGCATGTGTTTTTTGTTTTTTCATATGGTTGATTGATGAACTGGTTTAAGTTATCTTCTTTATTTATTATTTAATGTTTTGTTATACTTTTTGTTACGAGGGTTCACAAGTTTGAAACAAATTTGTTATTGTACGTAATTAAGCTTTAAGTTTTGTTTTTTCTTTTGTTATTTTAGAAATATAGTTTCGTTGTGTAAAGTTTTCAAATAGCTGATAAGTGAAATTGGTTCTGATAATTTAATTTTTAAGCTATTTGTTAAAAAAAATAAAATAATGTGCTACATTTTTTTACTAACTCATTTTTGTGTTGCAAATTTTTTTTATTGTTTAGTTGTTTTATGTTTGCTCAATTTTTTTTTACGTAATTGGCTTCTCTATTTAAGATTTTTAATTGGTTGTTTAATGTAACTGGTTTCTTTGTGTCAGATTTTTAATTGTTTGTTCAATGTAACTGGTTTTTTTATACGATATTCATTTGGTTGTTTATGTAACTGATTTCTCTGCATCAAAAATTTAATTGGTTGTTTAATGTAACTAATTGTTGGGTTTTATGCCCTAAATAAAACTCATTTCAATATAATCAGATTTACTTATTAATATAGATGAGAAATAACATTTAATGTTGCATGGTTCACATGATTTATTTCATGATTATATGTACATAATGTATAAATTCATCTGAAACCCTTTTCACATACTTGATCCTGTTTATTGTGCTGTCAACACATTGGAAAGTAAACATGACTATGTGAATAAAGATTCCTAGATTTATCGGACATAGGATTTTACTGATATGATAATCTAAAACAGAGTTTACTTGCATTTGGAGAAATGCTATGTTCTTTCCAGAGCATTGGTTAAAGTAAAGCTCAGGTTGGATGCATGGAGTATGCATCGGAAGGGACCGATATTGAACTTTGACTTAGATTTATTAAACTTACCGTAATATCTATTCAAGTCAATATCGCCTAGTTGATCCTAGATCAAATGATCTTAATCCTGTTATGATTAGGTTCAATCTCAAGAGGCTATTCGTGTTCTTTGATTTGTTAGTTAAGCCTACTTTTAGGTCAGGGTGATACGTATATTTTGGGAACATGGTAGTGCAATTGAGTGGGAGCGCTAACATAAACATGGAATCTATAGCTTCTATCTGGCGAATAGTAAGTAAAGGAAGATCTCCTTCGAGCTTGACCAAACGAAAATAAATGGTGGAGATCTCATTTCACATAAGCTGAAATATCATTTATACAGGGTTAAGTGTTTTAAGGATTAAATACATTGTAGGGTGTAACGGTAATCTAATCCCTTTACAGTGTAGATCATTCATATAGAGAATCATTGATCAAATTAGGATTATAACAATGGATAACTAATGATGTGTCTATATGGTGGAACATATAGAGCATTCTATATACTGAGAGTGCAATTCTAAGTTCTATGCGTGGATTCAATGAAGAATTGATAAGTCAGTCAATTTAGGTTATAAATTCTTGATCTGCTTATTGGAAGCTCGGTTATATAGACCCATGGTCCCCCCACTAATTGAGATAATATTGCTTGTAAGACTCATGTAATTGGTTTTGATTAATCAATTATAATTCTCAAATTAGACTATGTCTATTTGTGAATTTTTCACTAAGTAAGGGCGAAATTGTAAAGAAAGAGTTTTAGGGGCATATTTGTTAATTATGATACTTTGTATGGTTCAATTAATAAATATGATAAATGACAATATTATTTAATAATTATTTATAGTTATTAAATAGTTAGAATTGACATTTAAATGGTTGAATTAAAAAATTGGCGTTTTTGAGAAAATCAGATGCAGAAAAGATAAAACTGCAAAATTGCAAAAGTGAGGCCCAAATCCACATGTATAGGGCCGACCACTTTTGTAGGGTTTTTCCCTCTGATGTTTTCATTATTTTAATGACAAATAATTCAAACCTAACCCTAGTGGAAAGCTATAAATAGATAGTGAAGGCTTCAGGAAAATTACACTAAATTTTCTACACTTTTCTTCTGACTTTTCATTCAGAAAAAACTGAGCCTCTCTCTCTCCCTATCTTTGGCCGACCACTCCCTCTCTCTCTTCCTCCTTGAGATTTCGAAATTCTTAGTGTTAGAGTAGTGCCCACACACAACAAGTGATACCTCCATCATAGTGAGGAAGATCGTGAAGAAAGACTTTCAACAAGGAGTTTCAGCACCAAAGAATCAGAGAAAGAGATCCAGGTTCAGATATTGATAATGCTCTGCTACAGAAAGGAATCAAGGGCTAGATATCTGAACGGAAGGAGTCATATTATTCCGCTGCACCCATTGTAAGGTTTACTAAACTTCATATGTGTTTATTTCATCGTTTTAGAAAGTTCATAAATAAGGGTGTTAATCAACATACTTGTGAGTAGATCTAAGATCCTGATAAAATAATTCCCAACACTAATTTCTATGTGTCAAAAATTTGATTTGGTTAGTTAATGCAACTCGTTCTTATGATTTAAATTTATTTATATGTTAAGAAAGCTCTTATAGTGGTCTTTTTTTTTTTTTTTTTTTTTTTTTTTTTTAATTTAACTAGTTTTTATGTTTCAATGTATCATTTTATTGTTTTAAGTTTCTTATATTAATTAGGTAATTGTATTTGGTAACTAATTTTTGTATTTAATTTTTATTTTAGTTATTTAGGTAATTGATTTATGTAAGTTAATTTTTAATTTAATTATTTTACGTAACTGGTTTCTTTATATCAAATTTTGTTAAGTTATTTAATGTAACATGTTTTTGTTATTTAATTTATAAGTCATTGTTAAAAATTATTTTATGGAATGTATTTTTTTTCTTTTTTAAGTAATTGGTTTTTGTAATTAATATATCTTTTCATTACTTTAGGTGTCATATGTTTGTTCACTTTTTAGTTGATTGTAATATGAAATTAGTTTTGTATTAAATTATTATTTTTGTTATTATAGGTAACTGATTTTAAGATTTAGTTTTTAATTTGGTTAATTTACATAACTAGTTTCATTGTCTCCTGTACCTAATAAGGTACGCCGCCAAGTATATCGCATCATCTAATTAGGTGAGCCTGTATATCACATTCATGGTATCATCACATTATCATAAATTAATCAATCAATCATTTCATTATATAACAATAATAATCATACCTTAATCTCAATATCAATCGATTCCAAATAATATTAATTGTATTACGATATAACATGCTATGTAGTACAATATACTTTTCTTAGCTTTAATCTAAATTCATGCATGTCGGCCAACCCAAATAGAGAAATATCCCTGATGATCTCAACCTTATGTCACAACAACGGTAAACCAATAAGTGTTTATCCTAAAACACTGCTTAACAGTTGCAAAGGATAACTTAGGTTTTCCTACCAAACCTTGTAGTAAAAATACACTAAAATAAAACTTATATTTTAGCTCTAAGACATACAACATATTGTAGAGCTCATCGCAAGCTTTGAAACAGTATATAGAACGTCCAAAACGGACACCCAAATAAAAAGTTACAACAAAAATATTATTCCTAATTTTCTCGAGACTGCCCAAAAACGGTTAACCGGTTGGGAAATGGTTAACCGCTTCCACCAAAACTGGTTAACCGATTCACAACCAGTGGACTGGTTGGGTAGGGAGAAAAAGTCGTGATTTCTAAATTTTTCACTCATCGAAACCTATCCAAATCAAACTTCATAGGTGATAACTCTATGAAAATAGAGTTATTTATATCTTTTTGGGCATTAAATTAGCTTTGTTCTCAAGTATTTTTAGTTTATTTTAGTGACTTTTATTTGGTTTTATTTAGTTATGCATAAATAGTAATTTTAGTATTTTTCAATTAATTTTGTAATATTTTATTAATTTTATTTAGTTTCCCATTTTATAAGTTTTAATCTCAATGTTTTGTTTTTATTTTGTAGAAAGTTTAAATGTGTATTTTGGGCTTGTCACATTAGTTTAAATGAAGAGTATTAATGTTCATGGATGGACTCACTAATGACCACCAATATTTGATGTAAAGTGAAATGGACTAAAAGCCCAAACATTTTACACTTGAGTGGCTATATTTATTGGGCTTTAGTTGAAAGTCAAAAGAAAGAAAGATTGGGCCAAAAAAAAAAAAAAAAAGAAAGAAAGAGAAAAGAAAATCAAGTGAGGGCTTGATTTGAAAAAAAAAAGACATTATATATATGATGAATTGAGAAGGGCAGTAGGCGTGAGTGGATTGAAAAAGAAGCAGGAGGTGGCTGAAAGGGAAAAAAAGAGAAAAATGAAGAAAAAGAAGAAAAAGAAAAAGAGAGAGAGAGAGAGAGAGAGAGAGAGAGAGAGAGAGAGAGAGAGAGAGAGAGAGAGAGAGAGAGAGAGAGAGAGAGAGAGAGAGAGAGAGAGAGAGAGAGAGAGAGAGAGAGAGAGAGAGAGAGAGAGAGAGAGAGAGAGTTTTATTTAGGGTTTTAATTTAGCATTTTTATTTTGGAGATTGGCAAATATTCAAAGGAAGAAGAAGAAGATTTTGGCAAGAAAAAGCTTGGAGTATTGTGACAACTCCAATATGGGTTTTTCTTTTCCTCTTTCTCTTATTTTAAACTTTGTAATTTTTGCACAATCCATTATGAGTTAATTTTCTTTTTGCTAGAATTATTTTTATTGACTTGAATTGTGATTTGATATTTTATTGCTATGTTTTAGTAAATTGGTTTTCTTCATTCAAGTGTGGTTATTGTGCAATTGCTTACTTTTGCTTGATCACCATTAGTAAGTAGTAGCTAATCTTGATTTTGGAAAAAATAGGGTTAGTGGAATTGCTTGAATGATGCATGAATATCACTTTGAAAAAAATGTGATTTGTAAATGGCATAGGAATATGTTATTTACCATGTATGACTTGAAGGAATTGTACTTAAATTGGTATTCTTAAAATTAATTGGGCATAGGAATATGTTAATTAATTAGAGAATTAAACCATAAACACTTTGAAAAAAGGATTATGACATTTTAAATTCCTAGTTGACATTATCAATTTACAACAATACTCATTAGCACCAGTATATCAACTTTGCATTTTTAGGCCAATTTAATAATTCTAGCTTGTTTTCTTCATAGTTTGTGTTTGTTAATTTTTTTACATATTCTCATCACTTTATTTTATTTTTGTTGAAACCAATTTGTGAGTAATTAGTTTTATAAATTAATTTCCAATTTTCAATCCTTGTGGAGACGATACTCGATTTATCACTTTATTACTTGTTACGATTGCGTATACTTGCGTACACAATTTTTCACAACAAGTTTTTGGCGCCGTTGCCGGGGATTGATTTAGTGAAATTTTATTTTTAGAACTTAATTACTATCAATTTGGTTTTTTTAGTTTTTCATTTATTTATTCTATTTTCCTTGTTCTATTTTACGCTTTGTTTGTCTTGTTTTGGTTTCTTTTGCAAGGTCTTGAGATGTCTCATCTACAAGTCCTTATGAATTTTGTTCAACATGACTTGGAGCCCTTGTATGAAGCATGGTGGAGATACAAGGCATTTCTAGTGAGCTTTCCATATCATGGGTTGTCCAAAGAGTGTCAATTAGAAATCTTCCTAAATGGGTTGAATCCAAGCACACGAAAATGGGTAGAAAGAGGAAATGGTACCACCAATTTCTACCAATTATCAATCGATGAAGCCTATTGGATGTTGGAAGACATGGCGGAGTACAATGAGTGGTGTTGTAATTGTCCAAACAATGATCATGTTTGGGAGGACAACTACAACAATTTGGAGCCAAATTTTGACACTTACACTCAAGTACCAAATGATGAGAAATTGAAGGATTTTCAAGAGTTCAACATAAAAGAAGAGCCTCATCAAATGGTTCAACCAAGCTCACTTGAGGCATTGATGATGGAGTTCATGGCGAAAAATGATGCCTTAATTCAAAGCCAAGCTTCATCCTTGAAGAAATTGGAGAATCAATTTGAGCTTTTGGTCAATGAGTTGTATGCTAAACCCCATGAAACTTTGGGTATTGATATGGAAAATTCAAGGGAGGAAGAAGAAAATGAAAATGTCATTTTGAGGAGTGGTGATGAGTTGGAGATACTTGGGGAAAATTTTGAGCAATTACAAGAGCTCACTTCAATCCAAAGTAGTGAAATAAAAGATAAGGAAGCAAGCATTCCAAGTTGGTCAACATTTATTGCTGCTCATAATGCTGTAGCATTATCACAGCAAAACTGTCTAGTTTTTGAAAAAATTCAGCAAGAGCATTTTTGCATTCCTCAAGTCAAAGAGCTCATGGTAATGGAATATTATGTTTATGAAGATCCTTTTTGGCCACTACCTCCTCCTCCACCATTGGCATGGTACCTTGGCATCCATCATGCCAATTCTTCGAAGTCAAGAAAAGTTGAACATTTGCGCTCATCAATTTCATATCTCGCCAAGCTTGAGGGCGTTCATGACAAAGACCCATTTGTGAGGGCATATGCCACTCTCTATGGGCGAAAGCCGCTCTTTGATGAGTGCTTCTCAAAAAGTCAAGCCGACGACTTTAAATCAAGCGCTTCTTGGGAGGCAACCCAAGCTTTCTAAACTTTGTCTTTATTTTGTTTCAAATTCAATAAATATGCAATGTTAAATGGCTTTGACAATTGCATTGTAATTTTTTTTTTCTCTCTTTCTTTTCTTTTTCTCTCTTTTAGGTGCGAGCATAAAGTCAAGTGGAATTGGGCGCACTTATGGAGGTTGACACTAGCGAGTTTGCACATCATTGAAAGGGAGTTCCTCTTTAACTCTTCTTTATTAATTTTAAACTTGCTCACACATATTTGAGAATTTTGTGCATACAATGGTTTGGGAAACTAAATATTTTTTTTTTCTTCTTTTCTTTTATTTTGATTGTTTAAAAAAAAAATTGAGGCATATGTGCTTTGGTTTGTTGATTTTTTCACATTCTAATACATGATTGATAGAGTGCATAGCTTGTTGAAAAATGTAAATATTGTTTGAGCTTGTGACTAATTCTTGTGCTAGTTTCATTTTGATTGAGATATGGCTAATTTTGAGCACGAATGCCTTGATCATTTTATTGTGTGTGATTTGGTGAAAGTTTGTGTAAATATATGATGTTGTGATCTCACAAGTCTTAGAATTTTGTTTGATTATCTCTTGAGGCGAAATCCTAGACAATGCTTAACCAAAGACATGATTTAGGCCATTTTTGGACCGTTTGAGCCTTTCGAGCCAACAATAGTATTATTTCATCCCTAGTCACCCCCTTTGAGCATAATTGATCCCTTTATTTTTTTTACCATATGTAAGCCTAGCTAAATACAAATCTTCTCACCATATACCCTTTGAGCACCTTATTATTCCAAGATTTTGTTTGTTGTGTCATGAAGGGGATGGGAGGGGTGCAATTTTTGTAGCGTGGTAATTGGGTGAGTGTTTTCATTGTGGTACTTTATTATTCTCACCATTGGGGACAATGTTGAATTTTAAGTTGGGGGAGAATTACCATCTTTTGTGTATATTGTCATTATTATATTTGTATTGTTAGTTATTCAAAAAAAAAAAAAAGAGCAAGATTTTTTTTTAGAAGCTTGAAGTCCCAGGTGTTATAGCATTGCTTCAGCATTCTGGAGCAGAGACAGAAAAAAAAAAATGCTATGCTAAAGCATTGCTATAACTCCTGGGAGCACATTATTTTGGAAAATTTTGGGGCAATAAATAATGGCAATATTAATACTCAAATTTTTTGTGGGATATTATTTGAGGAAGTAAGTGTGAGGTCTCATTTTGGTCTTAGAAAAATTAAGGTGTTTTTAGGTGATTTGAGCCAAAAATGACTTCTCTTAACCACCTTCACCTAAGCCTTACATTACAAGCTTGAAAAAGTCCTTTTGATCTTTGGTTTGTGTTTGTCTACATTAGTGGAGAGAGAGATGAAAAACAAACCTATGAGACTTTTTCACTTTAGAGATTTTGTGCTTAATTCATATTTACATAAATTGATCTAAATTGCAAGTAATATTTTGATAAAAGGCATTTCACACACACACACTTGGAGTATCAAAAATTGGAATGAAACTTGTTCTTGACTTTTTTACAATCATTGGACAATCTTTTTATTTTTCTCTAAGCTATGTTCACTAATCAATCTTTAAGGAAAATTCAAAGATCACCAACTTTAGTATCATATTGCCTCTTGTTTTATTTTCTTTATTTTTTCTTTTTGCTTGAGGAAAATTCATGCATGTCGGCCAACCCAAATAGAGAAATATCCCTGATGATCTCAACCTTATGTCACAACAACGGTAAACCAATAAGTGTTTATCCTAAAACACTGCTTAACAGTTGCAAAGGATAACTTAGGTTTTCCTACCAAACCTTGTAGTAAAAATACACTAAAATAAAACTTATATTTTAGCTCTAAGACATACAACATATGGTAGAGCTCATCGCAAGCTTTGAAACAGTATATAGAACGTCCAAAACGGACACCCAAATAAAAAGTTACGACAAAAGTATTATTCCTAATTTTCTCGAGACTGCCCAAAAACGGTTAACCGGTTGGGAAATGGTTAACCGCTTCCACCAAAACTGGTTAACCGGTTCACAACCAGTGGACTGGTTGGGTAGGGAGAAAAAGTCGTGATTTCTAAATTTTTCACTCATCGAAACCTATCCAAATCAAACTTCATAGGGCACATATATATCATATATACTACCATCCCTACGTAATAAAAATTAAATTAGAGCCATTAAATGAAAAATGTCATTAATGTTCAGACTTAAGCTTTAAAAAGTTTCAAACTTGATTTCTAACTCAAAATCACTTCAAATTCAACAACTAAACATCAAAACTAGTTCCATAGCTACCCAAGAACAATTCTATAAGGTCAGAACCTCTATAACTATTCTAATCCACAAAACCACTATATAAAACTAATCGTTTTTAGCTTAAAGCATAATTAAACCATACCTTAAGCTTTTGCTCTTCAAGAATTTACTATCCCGCTACTACTGGAGCTTAGATCGCTAGGTTTCAGGTTGAAAATGAAAGAAAATTAATAGAGGAAAATGAGGGTTTTGTTCGATGGAGGATGGAGGGTTTCATTCGTACTGTTTAATTTATAAACTTAAACTTAATATACATATATATAAACTTATCAGAGATAAGTTTTATAATAATAATAATAATAATAAAACTTTATTATTAATTTTTAGCTTATCATTTCTTAACTACTAAAAAATCTCTACTTCTAGGGTATTTGGTTAATTCCAAGTACTCCAAAATATCTTGGTATTTCTAAAATCAACTTACCTCAATAATTCCATCAATATTTTCTAACTAATACCGTTGTGATAATTTTAGCCTCTAATCAGGTCTTCAAGGTCGTCAAATCTGAAAATATTTTTATCTCACAAATAACTTACATTATATCCACATATTTCAAATAAATCTCCGTAATTATCAAATTACGCTTATTTATCCACTTATGGCAAAATTTATAATTTGTACTAAATTAGGTTAGCAGGATCATAATCCTACTCATTACTACCTAATTAATCCATAGTACATAATAAATCCTAATTATTCATAATTTGGTTTCCGGGATATTACAACCATCCCCTCCTTATAGAAATTTCGTCCTCAAAAATTATTTAAACAATTTGGGATATTACCCCTGTATTCATGATTTTAACTCTGAAGCTGCTATTTCTATCTTGCTGTTTCTCTGCAACACTTTCTTAATTAGTGGAATTGTCTCATTAAATAGTACTTCTCTCTTTTAGTCCAAAACCTGGACAAGATATTTTTCCCATATAATAATTTTTTTTGAAGCTTAACATCGTCACAGCTCAGTATTGGAATTATTTTACCAGGATCTTAGATCTACTCACAAGTATGTTGATTTAACAACCTAAATATGAACTTCTAAAACGATAATAAATTAAACACATAAAAGTATGAGAAACCTTACATTGGGTGCAGCGGAATAAGATGTCTCCTCCCACTCAGATCTCTAACCCTTGATTCCTTTCTGTTGCAGAGTATAATCAAGATCTGAGCCCGAATGTCCTTCTTTGTTGACTCTGAATTCTACACAGCCTTCCTCACTATGATTGAGGTATTACTTGATGTGTGTGGGCACTACTCTATCACTTAGAGGGTTTCGAAAAACAGAGAAGAAAGAGAGAGAGAGAGAGTGGCGGCTTCAACAGGGATTTTGAGTGAAAGAAAATAATGTAAAAGTGTGTGTAAAACCTGAAGCCTTTACCTTCTATTTATAGAAGACCACATAGGGGTTATAGTTGAATTACTTGGCATTAAAAAATGAAAAATAAATGGAAAAAGGGAAGCAAAGGTGGTCGGCCATAGCATTGTGGAAACAAGCCTTCCACTTTTCAAACTTTCTTTTTCCATCATTTCTAGTTTCTCATTTTCTCAAAAATTGCCAATTCTCTTATTCAACCACATAAATGTCAAATCTAATTATTTAATAACTAGGTAACATAACCGCGTTTTGCGCAGTTTGTTGAAAGAAAATATAATTTAATTTATAGATTTTAAATATTTTGAACAATTTTTTTTCTTTTTCACATATAAGTTTAATTTTTTATGGAACAAATAAAAAAATAGCAAATGTGAGAAAAAAATGAGAATAAATTAATAGATTTGGAACAACTATTGAGTGTGACATTTATCCTATATTTATAAAATTTATATTTATTGGTTACTAATCTTTTTTTTTTAAAAAATAATATATATACTATAAAAGCTTTCACTGTGCACCCTTTAAAGTTGACCATAACAACTCAAATTATTTATGTATTTATTTAAACAAAATATTAAATTTTAAGTGGCTCAAAATAACTTATAATAAACACATAATAAGTATATAAATCTAAGAAAGAAAAATTGAATTATTGACACGGCTTCATGTATAAATTTTCGATCATTAAATAGTAAAAAAAAAGAGATAAATGATACATAAAAATATTAAAATTATTTTGCCATAAGAAATGAAATAAAGTAAAATTGATAAATAAATTCTACCACTATATGAACTCAATAAAAAAATTCATCAAGTATTAACTACTACAACCATTATATTTAAATTAATATTATTTTCCATTAATTATTTTTTAGCTAATTAGTAACATTGTAAAAAAAACTGTAGAAAATTAATGTTAACATATATTGTTATGATTGATATTATATATATTGATCGGTTACAAAATTAATTAATTACTAATATTAATAAAAGTGCTTGGAGTTATATATTCTAATTAATGTATATATATAGAGAAAATAAATTAGTATCTTTTCAAATAACTACAATTTAAACCATATTCTATTAAAAGTTATAACAATATATACATATATATATATATAAATCATATTTTTTTTACATAGAATATAGTGTTAGAATTTAGTGATGATAAAATTCTACTCACGTAAAAATATATAAATTTATCGTTAATTTTATTTTATTATTAGTAACTGTTATGATAAAATTTAGCATTAATTTTTTATTTATTTATTATTTTTTAAAGAACAATTATTTATTTCTAATAAATATAAATACAAATACAATTTATTTACTAAAGTTATCAAATATTTATATATATATATATATTATAGGAGGAATTATATCAATAAATTATTGGTTGGTGGTGATAAAAATAAAGATGTAAAATAAATGTGAATTGATATAATTCACACTTAATAGTATAAAAGATGTCAGCAATGTTAAGATTAATTATCTTTTCTTTTTTAACAAAAAAGTATTAATTGTACATTTTGTCTAAATTAATAAATAATAATATTATATAAATATATATATATTTATTTATTCGATTTATTAACAACCTGGAAAAAAATTAACATGATAATTTTGCCTGTGCATATATTTGTATATTCATTAAAAGAGTTACCACACAACTAAAACTTGTAACATAAAATTTGTTAGTGTCTTGGCACATAATCTAGCTTGCAAATTTTTTTGCATAGAAATATATACCAATCAAGTTTTATTGTCTTATAATAAAAAATAGAAATTGAAATAATAAAGAAGATATTACCTTAATAAAAGTATTTTACATGTTTGATTAATATTTTTGGAGCATATCAATTATAATATAATTAATTAAGATGATGTAGAGATCAATATCATAATCAAAATAAGAAATTTAAAGTTATAATAACTAAGCTTAAGAGGGATATTAGAAACAAAAAGAGAAAAAAAAATAGTATAAAAAGCAAGAGAAGAATATGATAATCATGAGAATGAAGATGGTATATACTATATATATATACATACAATGAAAAATGTAACTGCAAAAAATTAAAGTAAAAATTTTTATTGTAATTAATATTAATATTCATATATAAGTTTTATTATTAATAGCTTTGGTTTTTCAACTTGCATACCATTTTATTATAATGAAGAAATTGAGTATAAAACGTATATACTGATTAACATGATTTATAAATATGTAAATTGGCTTATGGTCTCAGGAAATTTGACTGTTTGAGAGTTTAAAGTATTAGGATTTTATTATCAAAAGAGGGTCATTAATGTTTTGATTTAAATGTTGTATTATTATTGTTAAATATAGAAATAAAATAATATAGAAAAAATGAGAAAACAAAGAAGATGTAGAAAAGTCATAGAGGCGGGCACATTATTATACCTAACAACAACATTATATATAGATATAGATAGATACTCAAAAATTACAAAATGTTTATGTTGTTACAGAATATATATATATTTACATTTTTACGGATTTTTTTTCTTACACAATGTTATTTTTACGTTGCAAAAATATAATATAACGTTGCGGCAACATGAAAATAATATTAATTTTTTTAAAAAAAAAATCACAAATCCGTAATAATATAAAGAAAAAAATATTCGTAAAAATATATAAAAAAATAATTTTAAGTACTTTATGCAAATTTCCCTAATTTTATTGCTATTATTATTATTTCCTTAAAAAAAAAAAAAGAAATACTCGATCTCATTAAAATCCAAGGAAAAAAAAATATTAAGGAGAGAAGAGAGTGTCATGCTGCTATTATTATTGTTCAAATTACAAAGAAAATATATAACTAATAAAAATGTTTTTTTATATAACTAAGTGGAAATGATTAATTATTTTCATTATTATAGCTCTTATTTTTATAATAATAAATTATATTATTGTAACTGAAATAGTAAAATTTATAATTAGTTGTTATTAACATTATTTGTTATTAATTTTTTTAAATAATTAGTAAATTTTTTATTAATTACACTATATCACTTGTATATTTTGTATACAAAATTATGTATTTTTTTAATGAATTTAAAAGACATAAGAAAAATGGTACTAATAAAATCAAAAAATAAAGGACTGAATTAAATAAAAACTCATTTGAAAAAAAAAAGAAGAGATATATATGTATCTGATATACATTAGATTATAAAAATAATCTCATTTTGTAAGTAAATAATAGAATTACAAAAATTGTGAGATCTTGATGAGAGAGGAGAGAACAAAAACATAAGAGGTGTTTGAGAGCAAAAAATAGTGAAGGTAAAAAGGATGCGTTTGTAATTATAGTATGTGATACCAATATATATTCAGAGCCAGGTTTAAAAGTGAGGGGGGCCAAATTCACTATCACTAATTAATTATATATGTGCTATTTTTAGGGGAATTACTCCATATACTTTTTTTTAAACTTTTTTTTTTTTTTTTAAATTTACGATTTGGGTTTCTATAGTGGTTGCAACACTAGTTGTAATAGGGGTTTCTATACGATTTTTTGTTGCAATTTAGGTTGCAACGCTAGTTGCAATAGAGGTTTTTATGTAAAATTCCGTAAAAATGCAAATATATATATATATATATATTTTGAAGTGTAAAAATAAAAAAACCTCTATATTTTATCTTAATAATAAAAGTATATTTATACGTATAGTATCAAAATAAAACTCAATGATATATGATCACCTTATTTATAAAATGGTGACTCGTGTGACTTGCTTTGAAATAAAATAGAAAAAAAAAGTTACGATGATATTTGGTTATTGTAAGTGTTTTGATATTTTTTTTAAAAAATTGAACAGTAATTTTGCTAATCATTTATATTATTAATTATTAAATTTAATAATAAATAATTAAAAAAAAAGTAATCAATGACTTACAAAATAAAAAAAAATAAGGAAACTAATTATTTTTTTTGAACATTTACTCTACAAGTAAAGTTTGTTTTAATATTATTTGAAATTTATTTAAAAATATTTTACATTGATCAAGGGAGGCCATTTAGTAACAAACTCTTAAAATTAGATTATATATAATAAAAATTAGAAAATAATGCATATATACTAATTGGGGTGGGCGGCCAAGGCCACCCTTGGCTGCAATGTACCTCCACCCTTGTATATATATATATATATGTATATATACATTTCATTTACATGCATTTGTTTGTATATTATTGCTTGAATTTTCTTATTTGTAGTTGATATATTTATGTACACATAACTGATATGTATATAATATATTTTTAATTATTTACTGTTCATATTTAATTTGTAAATGAATAACATTAACATTCTAGCATTCAACTATTTGTATTAATTGCATGGTATAAATTATTAAAATTGAAAAGTCTCATGTGTCATTTATTAAGAAGCTCAAAGAATAAGATTAGACTTAATTGTATTAATATATTTTTAAAAAATAAAAATATATTAAAAAATTGAGAAAAAATTAGAAAATAAAAAAGTGTGAGAATAGCTCATATAGGCCGCCACATCATCTATCCTAACAATAGGATTATATCTATATATATATTATAATTAATTATCAAATAATATATTGTCATTTATTTTATTAATCAAAGTTTCCCAATTAATAAATATGCCCTTTAAACTCTCTATTTACTGTTTCACCCTTAATGAGTGATAAATTCTCAAATAGACATAGTCTAACTTTGAGAATTATAATTGATTAATTAAAATCAATTAAATGAGTCTTACAAGTAATATTGTCTCAACTAGTGTGGGGATCATGGGTCTATATATCCGAGCTTCCAATAAGCAGATCAAGAATTTAAAACTTAAATTCACCGACTTATTAATTCTTCCTTGAATCCACGCATAGAACTTAGAATCCCACTCTCAGTTATATAGAACGCTTTATATGTTCCACCATATAGACACGTCATTAATTATCCATTGTTATAATCCTAATTTGATAAATGATGTTCTATATCGATGATTTACACTGTAAAGGGATTTAATTACCGTAACACCCTACAATGTATTTTATCCTTAAAACACTTAACCCCGTATAAATGATATTTTAGCTAAGTGAAATGAATACTCCACCATTTATTTTCGTTTAGTTAAGCTCGAAGGAAATCATCCTTTACTTTTTATTCGCCAGATAGAAGCTATAGATTTCATATTTATGTTAGCGCTCCCACTCAATTGCACTACCGTGTTCCCAAAATGTACGTATCACCCTGACCCAAAAGTAGGCTTAACTAACAAATCAAAGAACACGAATAACACTCTTGAGATTGAACCTAATCATATCAGAATTTAGATCATTTGATCTAGGATCAACTAAGTGATATTGAATTGAATAGATATTACGGTAAGTTTAATAAATCTATTTCAAAGTTCAATGTCGGTCCATTCCAATGCATACTCCATGCATCCAACCCAAGCTTTACTTTAACCAATGTTCTGGAAAGAACATAACATTTCTCCAAATGCAAGTAAACTCTGTTGTAGATTGTCATATCAGTAAAACCCAGTGTTCTGATAAATCTAGGAATCTTTATTCACATAGTCATGTTTACTTTCCACTGTGTTGACAACACAATAAACATGATCAAGTATGTGAAAAGGGTTTGAATGAATTTATAAATCAAATAGACAAACAATTGATAAGGTGAACCAAAACATACACAAATGAATGAAAAATACTTCTGTTATTTTATTGATATTGAATAATCTGGATTTCATTGAAATAGAGTTTTATTTAGGGCATAAAACCCAACACTCAGAATATGAGTCGAGTCTGATAAATATTTTCTCAATATGGATATATGAAACACATTATATACTACGGATAATGCAGGAGTCAAGACTAGCTAATAGGCTATATGACCTACCTACTCCAATATCAAAAGGTCTAATAAATCTAGGTTTTAACTTCCCTCTCTACATATCCTTTTCATAGGCAATACTCAGAGAAAAACGAAATCTCCCATTTAGAACTCGATAATTCTACGCTTTTAATTAGCATAACTTTTTGTGTATGTAATGAAATGAGCATACAACTCGAATTCACTCTATAACTTTTTAAGTTCCATGGATCTTTTCGGTCCATTGTTATTCTTTTCTCACATGTATTACTCCAGTGAACATGTGTCTAATATTTCTCTCATACCATACTTTTTAAAGTACCTAACCAGTGGTATATTTAATTATCACTTTTAGACAAATATTTCGTCAAGGGAACAAATTATTCTAAGATAATCTAACCTTTATTAAATATGCTCACAACATGTTTCTAATATTCCATTAATCCTCCCAGATTACCCATATCTTTCAAGAATAAAATATTATACTATTTTTGTTTTAATCTCTATGGTTCTCGATAACTTCATAATTTCTTAACATCATAGCCAAAGATATCAACTTTGGGATTTCACAAGATTAGACTATTCCTTCGTATGAATTCCATATCCTCATTCATTGTCTTAATTATCTACACTGATAGACAGTATATTAACTCAGTATGTCCAAACACTATCACTCGGTTGAAATCATAAGATCCCACAATACATAATTCATAATTACATCTTTATATTCCTCCTATGGGACCTCCTAAGCTGATCTACTGACTTAACTATTGGGTTTTGTGCCCTAAATAAAATCCATTTAACTATAATCAGATTTACTAATTAATAAAAGATCAGAAATTATTTTATGTTGCATGGTTCACATAATTTATTTTATGATTATATGTTTAATGTATAAATTCTATTAAGTCCAGAACATATATTTATTCTTGATTATAGTGTTGTCAACACCGTGGAATGTAATCATGATTATATGTTCAAATGTTTGAGTCTCATGATATGTCAGTACACTGGATTTAGACTGACATGCTAATCAGTGATAAGGTATATTTACACCTTGGATAAGTGTTATGTCCTTTTCAGGGCATTGGTAAAGTATGCTAGTATCGGATGTATGGAGTATACATCGAATTGGACCGATATTGAGCTTGGATAAGATAATCATAAACATACCGTTATATCTTTCTAAGTCAATATCACTAGTTGATCTTAGGTCTATAGATCTTAATCCTGATATGGTTAGGTTCGTGTTGGAATTATTTTACCAGGATCTAGATTTACTACCAAGTATGTTTGATTAACACCCTAATATGAATTCTAAAACAATGAAATAAACACATAAGAGTTTTAGAAAACCTTACATTGGGTGCAGCGGAATATTATGACTCCTTCCATTCAGATCTCTAGCCCTTGATTCCTTTCTGTAGCAGAGCATTATCAAGATCTGAATCTGGATCTCTTTCTCTCCTTCTTTGATGCTGATTTTCCATAGTCTTACATACTATGATTGAGGTACCACTTGATGTGTGTGGGTGCTACTCTATCACTCAAGGAATTTTCAAAATTTAGAATAGAAAAAAAGAGAAAGGAAAGTGGTGGCTCAGGAATTCACTCTGAAAAGAATGAGATGCAATTGTGTGTTGTTTCCTGAAGCCATTACTTTCTATATATAGAATGCCCTCTAGGTTTAGGTTAGAATTGTGTGACATTAAAATAATGGAAAAATAAAATGGTAAAAGCCTATGCATAGTGGGCGGCCCATATAAGGAAAAGGAAATTTGAATTTCCATACCTACATAACTTTATAATTTTTTTTCTTAAATGCATACTTATTAAAATTTGTAATGTATGACTATTTTACCAATTTTCCAAAACTACCCCTCCCATTTGTAAATGCTCAGCCGACTCTCACCCACCATCAACCCCAACCCGAACCACCCTCACCCACGAAAACCCTCACCCACGATCAACCCCAACCCGAACCACCCTCACCCACGGCATCGACTACCCTCACCCACGATCAACCCCAACCCGAACCACCCTCACCCACGAAAATCCCAACCCGAACCACCCTCACCCACGAATCCCAACCCCAACCCGAACGACGGTCAAAGCCCAAGTCACCGCCGGTCCCACGAATCCCAGGCCCCCTCATCACCGACGGTCGAAGCCCACGAATCCTAGGCCTCCTCTTCACTGCCGGTCCATCAGTTCGAAAACAAAAAAATAAAAGAAAAAAAGCCCCAGGTCCGATGGTCGGACCATGGGGTCCGACCAATCGGACCCATCGAACCCCTCTCTATTCGTCTCTCTCAAATCGAATGAAGAAAAAAAAAAGCCCGGTTCGATGGTCGGACCATGGGGTCCGATTGGTCGGACCCCATCGGACCCCATGGTCCGACCATCGGACCTGGGGTGTGGGATGCCGAGATAGAGAGAGAAAGTGAGATGCTGTGAGAGTTTGAGGGTATTTTTGGGGTTTTGAGAAAAGTGTCATATTTTTGTTAGTTTAAAATGTATTGGTTTAAGAATAAAATATTTTAATTTTTTAAGTATAGAAAATCAAATTTCCCTAAGAAAATTGGGCCTCACTTTGTAACTTTCCCATTTTGTTATTTTCATTTCCATTTTCTAAAAAATGCCAATTTTCCAATTTAACCATTCAAATGCCAATTCTAATTATTTAATAACTTAAAAATAATTATTAAATAATATTGTCATTTAATATATTTATTAATTTAGACATATAAAATATCTTAATTAATAAATAAACCTAGAATCTCTTTTCTTTACAATTTCGCCCTTGCTTAGTGAAAATTCATAAAGTAGACATAGTCTAACTTTAGAATTATAATTGATTAATCAAAATCAATTAACTGAGTCTTACAAGTAGTATGGTTTCAACTAGTATGGGGACCATGGGTCTATATAACCGAGCTTCTAATAAGTCGAACCGAATTTACTAAGTAAATTCCCTAACTTATTAATTCCTTATTGAATCCACTCTTAGAACTTGAAATTGCACTCTCAGTCATATAGAACGCTCTATATGTTCCACGATATAGATACTGTTGGAAATTATTTTACCAAGATCTTAGATCTACTCACAAGTATGTTAATTAACACCCTAAATATGAACTTTCTAAAACGATGAAATAAACACATATAAAGTTTAGTAAACCTTACATTGGGTGCAGCGGAATATAATGACTCCATCCGTTCAGATATCTAGCCCTTGATTCCTTTCTGTAGCAGAGCATTATCAATATCTGAACCTGGATCTCTTTCTCTGATTCTTTAATGCTGAAACTCCTTCTTGTTGAAAGTCTTTCTTCACGATCTTCCTCACTATGGTTGAGGTATCACTTGCTGTGTGTGGGCACTACTCTGACACTAAGGATTTCGAAATCTCAATGAGGAAGAGAAAGATGGAGTGGTCGACCAAAGATAGGGAGAGAGAGAGGCTCAGTTTTTTCTGAATGAAAAGTCAGAAGAAAAGTGTTATTTTTCTGAAGCCTTCACTATCTATTTATAGCATTCCACTAGGGTTAGGTTTGAATTATTTGGCATTAAAATAATGAAAATATCAGAGGGAAAACCCTACAAAAGTGGCCGGCCATGCAAGGTGGATTTGGGCCTCACTTTTTACAATTTTGCAGTTTTATATTTTCTGCATCTGATTTTCTCAAAAACGCCAATTTTCAAATTCAACCATTTAAATGCCAATTCTAACTATTTAATAACTAGAAATAATTATTAAATAATATTGTGATTTATCATATTTATTAATTGAACCATACAAAGTATCATAATTAACAAATATGCCCCTAAAACTCTTTCTTTACAATTTCGCCCTTACTTAGTGAAAAATTCACAAATAGACATAGTCTAAATTGAGAATTATAATTGATTAATCAAAACCAATTATATGAGTCTTACAAGAAATATTATCTCAACTAGTGGGGGGACAATGGGTCTATATAACCGAGCTTCCAATAAGTAGATCAAGAATTTATAACCTAAATTCACTGACTTATTAATTCTTCGTTGAATCCACGCATAGAACTTTGAATTTCACTCTCAGTATATAGAATGCTCTATATGTTCCACCATATAGACACATCATTAGTTATCCATTGTTATAATCCTAATTTGATCAATGATCCTCTATATGAATGATCTACACTGTAAAGGGATTAGATTACCGTTACACCCTACAATGTATTTAATCCTTAAAACACTTAACCCTGTATAAATGATATTTCAGCTTATGTGAAATGAGATCTCCACCATTTATTTTCGTTTGGTCAAGCTCGAAGGAGATCATCCTTTACTTACTATTTGCCTGATAGAAGCTATAGATTCCATGTTTATGTTAGCGCTCCCACTCAATTGCACTACCGTGTTCCCAAAATGTACGTATCACCCTGACCTAAAAGTAGGCTTAACTAACAAATCAAAGAACACGAATAGCCTCTCGAGATTGAGCCTAATCATAACAGGATTAAGATCATTTGATCTAGGATCAACTAGGCGATATTGACTTGAATAGATATTACGGTAAGTTTAATAAATCAAAGTCAAAGTTCAATATCGGTCCCTTCCGATGCATACTCCATGCATCCAACCTGAGCTTTACTTTAACCAATGCTCTGGAAAGAACATAGCATTTCTCCAAATGCAAGTAAACTCTTGTTGTAGATTATCATATCAGTAAAACCCTGTGTCTGATAAATCTAGGAAACTTTATTCACATAGTCATGTTTACTTTCTAATGTGTTGACGACACAATAAACAGGATCAAGTATGTGAAAAGGGTTTCAAATGAATTCATACATTATGTACATATAATCATGAAATAAATCATGTGAACCATGCAACATTAATTGTTATTTCTGATCTATATTAGTAAGTAAATCTGATTATATTGAAATGAGTTTTATTTAGGGCATAAAACCCAACAAGCTCCCACTTGCAATAATATAAAACAAAATGTGCATTTCAAATAATCTCAACACCTTGATATACAAATCAAGTGTAGTAGTAGTAAACTCCTCATAATAGGATCTGAAAGGTTGAATTAAACACAACCTTTTCTCCACTATTACTCTTCCTTAATCACAAAATCATTGATAATGTGAAATTCCTCTCTATATGTCTACTCTCTTGGGATACTGGATTCTATTCCTTTGGCAACTACTTTTGGTTAATCAGGAAATAACACTAGTAGTTTAAGGCAATTTGGAATGGTGCCAAAAATGTATAGAACTTTCCTTAGACTGAATAAGTACCTTTCCTACAACTTTTAACATTCAGTCCCTTTCTGGTAGACCTAGAGACTTCGGATAGGTTTTTACACTTCTCCAAAATCACTATTCCACCCCAGAGTAATCACCATCTTATCAGAAAGATTTTCTAGCACAAAGGCAAATTTCGAAATCTGATATGGTGTAGTCTAAGAGTTTTAAACACACCCTTATAGACTAACATATAGTTCCTCTTCTTTATCTTAAGATTTACTTGATTGTCTTCCAATGTTCTTCTCCTGGATTAATCTGATACCTACTCATTACTCCCACTCAACAGTAGGTGTCTGGTCTAAGGCATACAAAAGCATATCTAAGACCTGTCACTGTTGATTTAAGAAATTCTTTCATGGCTTTATCGTTTCTGGAATAGTTGAGACTTTTCCTTAGATAAATAAAATCTATACCTAGAAGTCGAGAAGCTTCTATAGATTGCCATTAGAAAGAAAATGCTTCAGCATCTTACTAAAGTAAGTTGCTTGCATTAGAGTAAGTAATTACCAGGTATACCACAAGCCATAGGTTTAGATAAACTCAAACCTATAATACTAGGAACAAGAAGTTTTGTTAAGTCCATTGAATAGACTTATAAACGAAAATTTCCTTTTATGTCCTTGTAATAAAAAAATTTAGGTTATTCCATGTGAATGGATTAAACCATAGTTCTATTGGCTTTTCTTCTTAGTTTCTTATCTTGACAATCCATTAATTGTTTAAACTCACAATGAATTTTAATCACTAGTGTCTTCCAAGAAGGTGAGTTCCTAGAAACTCTCCCACTACGACAAGGTACCGTGAATTATGTCTAAGAAAACTAAATGGTATTGACCTCTTCGGTTGTGACAAGACAACAGAGGCAGTGGGATCATCATTTGTCATATAAGATGATAGAACACTTTTGGAATCAAGAAAAAATATCTCCTTTATTTGCTACTTTATTTTCAGACTTAGTCATTTTCTTAGAAAAGTAGTATTTGTTTGAACAAACACTTTCTTATCTATTGACTATGGGATGGTCCACCCCTAATCACTTAGAATAGCTAACAAACCATGGTTAACAGTTTTAGCTTTTCTTAAGATTTTGATTAGGTCATCCATGAATCTAGTAATGATTTACATTAAGTATACAACCATTACATCATTCTGAAATTGTATTACCATAGAAGGATTTAGGCAACGACTAGTAACTAATCATCAATATGCAAATCGAAAATTCTGGGGAGGTAAGTTTGGATATAATTCAAAATCAATTTAATGATCTTTAAACTGCATATCTACTAACTATTTCTCCACCCCTATCAGTTCGCAAGATCTTTAACCACTTACCTTAATGGTTTTAACCATTGCTAGAAATTTATGAAATTTTCAAACATTTCAAATTTCTTTGCGTAAGGTATAATCTAGAGTGATCGTTTTAAGAATACAACGAAAAACTCATATCCGCCCCTGAATGTACATCCATCTGCGAATGAGATGAACTACTTTCAGTGGATATAGGCATATTAACTCTTTCTTGGACCACCACTACTAATTTAACTCTAAGTCTGATTTGCCCATACAAGTAGGAGATTTCTAAGATTGATGATTTATATCAATTGGGAATAGAATTTCGGGATTATAATCATATGTGTCATTTAATTTCTTAAGAGAAAATATAATGACATGAAATGATTTATAGACCATTCATCCAATGATATGTTATTAAGCTAATTCGAAATGAATAAGCTAAGAGGAATTAGGATAATTTCGTTTATAAATAAGAATCCAACGATGCTTCCATTAGCGAAAGTCAAAGTAATCTTATTATACAATCTTCTTGTTTCATATCGTAAAAATACTAGTCTAAGGTGTCATCTATTGATGAACAGCTAGATGTCGCATATACAATATTTATCTTTCGAGATCTAACACTATTATGTATGTCTAATGGTGAAAATCCACTAGGGATTTATCTCATTAGATAAACAAGCCAAGTTAGACCAACAATGAAGATTCGAAATTAAACTACAACTTAATAACAGAAAATAACATGGTTCAATATAAATTCATACACAATTCAGAAATTATAAACATATAGCAAGTAGGAATGAAAAGTGAAAATACTAAAACTTACAATCCTAAATAATTTCCAAGGTTTTCAACAAACTGATATCAGTGTCCCGTTTAGGCGAGAGTCAAAGCTACCATTCATTGAATAGAGTTGTCAGCTCGTCTAAAATGTTAAACATTCTAGCAACCTTTTATTCGATCAAGATTGGAATTCAGCGTTGTCCCGTTTAGGCGAGAGTCAAGGCAATTCTATCTTATGAGCTTCCACCATTGTTTCATAATTTGCAAGTCAAGTATGGTCGCCACCATTAGGGTGATCCATACCATACAAAACACTTACAAACTACTTATCATGCGAGGTTAAACGGTGCGAAATTGCTAATGAACGTTCCTCCATTAGGGAGGATTAGTCACTAAAACAAACGCGGTGTAAAACCCACAATGGAGATCGAATATCTTAATAATAAAGCTCATTATTTAAAGAGAGTTGTATTTTCTTTGATTCTCTTTATTTATTCTATTTATTTTAAATATATATTTATTTAATTAAAATTTCCAATTTAGAATGAAAAATTCCAAATATAAATTTTAATTTAATATTTATAAATTTTACTTAGATGGATATGAAAATAACATGAATTATTTCCATCTTAGTAATAATTTCCAATAAATATTTAGAAAAATATTCAATTTAAGTTGTTACAAAATTAATTTAAATTAATTTACAACTCAAATTTAATTTTCTATAAATATATATTGCATTTCGAAAAATTAAAGTATATAAGAATACAATTTTCGAAAAATGCATATTAAAATAAAAAAATAAATCATGGAAAAATTATTCTAATTTAATGTTGGCCCAAAATTAATTAATAAAATTAATTTACAACAAAAAATATAATTTTCCTATTTAATTAAATATATAAGAAAAATTTCAAATATTTAAGTATGATGATGAAAATCAACTTAAATATTAATTTTCTATTTAATTAAATACACTAGAAAAATACTTCAAGCAAAAATATCATCTATCTAGATTTTCCTTTGACTAATTAATTCAATTTCTAATAATATACTTTAATGATCAATATGCAAAGATATTAATTTTCTATTTAATTAAATACACTAGAAAAGTGTTATTTTCCTGAAGCCTTCACTATCTATTTATAGCATTCCACTAGGGTTAGGTTTGAATTATTTGGCATTAAAATAATGAAAATATCAGAGGGAAAACCCTACAAAAGTGGCCGGCCATGCAAGGTGGATTTGGGCCTCACTTTTTGCAATTTTGCAGTTTTATATTTTCTGCATCTGATTTAATTTCTCAAAAACGCCAATTTTCAAATTCAACCATTTAAATGCCAATTCTAACAATTTAATAACTATAAATAATTATTAAATAATATTGTCATTTATCATATTTATTAATTGAACCATACAAAGTATCATAATTAACAAATATGCCCCTAAAACTCTTTCTTTACAATTTCGCCCTTACTTAGTGAAAAATTCACAAATAGACATAGTCTAAATTGAGAATTATAATTGATTAATCAAAACCAATTATATGAGTCTTACAAGAAATATTATCTCAACTAGTGGGGGGACCATGGGTCTATATAACCGAGCTTCCAATAAGCAGATCAAGAATTTATAACCTAAATTCACTGACTTATTAATTCTTCGTTGAATCCACGCATAGAACTTAGAATTTCACTCTCAGTATATAGAATGCTCTATATGTTCCACCATATAGACACGTCATTAATTATCCATTGTTATAATCCTAATTTGATCAATGATCCTCTATATGAATGATCTACACTGTAAAGGGATTAGATTACCGTTACACCCTACAATGTATTTAATCCTTAAAACACTTAACCCTGTATAAATGATATTTCAGCTTATGTGAAATGAGATCTCCACCATTTATTTTCGTTTGGTCAAGCTCGAAGGAGATCATCCTTTACTTACTATTTGCCTGATAGAAGCTATAGATTCCATGTTTATGTTAGCGCTCCCACTCAATTGCACTACCGTGTTCCCAAAATGTACGTATCACCCTGACCTAAAAGTAGGCTTAACTAACAAATCAAAGAACACGAATAACCTCTCGAGATTGAGCCTAATCATAACAGGATTAAGATCATTTGATCTAGGATCAACTAGGCGATATTGACTTGAATAGATATTACGGTAAGTTTAATAAATCTAAGTCAAAGTTCAATATTGGTCCCTTCCGATGCATACTCCATGCATCCAACCTGAGCTTTACTTTAACCAATGCTCTGGAAAGAACATAGCATTTCTCCAAATGCAAGTAAACTCTTGTTGTAGATTATCATATCAGTAAAACCCTGTGTCTGATAAATCTAGAAAACTTTATTCACATAGTCATGTTTACTTTCCAATGTATTGACGACACAATAAACAGGATCAAGTATGTGAAAAGGGTTTCAGATGAATTCATACATTATGTACATATAATCATGAAATAAATCATGTGAACCATGCAACATTAATTGTTATTAGTAAGTAAATCTGATTATATTGAAATGAGTTTTATTTATGGCATAAAACCCAACAGATACGTCATTAGTTATCCATTGTTATAATCCTAATGTGATCAATGATCCTCTATATAGATGATTTACACTGTAAAGGGATTAAATTACTGTAACACCCTACAATGTATTTTATCCTTAAAACACTTAACCCCGTATAAATGATATTTCAGCTAAGTGAAATGAGTACTCCACCATTTATTTTCGTTTGGTTAAGCTCGAAGGAAATCATCCTTTACTTTCTATTCGCCAGATAGAAGCTATAGATTCTATATTTATGTTAGCGCTCCCACTCAATTGCACTATCGTGTTCCCAAAATGTGCGTATCACCCTGACCCAAAAGTAGGCTTAACTAACAAATCAAAGAACACGAATAACACTCTTGAGATTGAACCTAATCATATCAGGATTAAGATCATTTGATCTAGGATCAACATGTGATATTGAATTGAATAGATATTACGGTAAATTCTAATATATTTAATCAAAGTTCAATATCGGTCCCTTCCGATGTATACTCCACACATCCGATACTGGTAAACTTTGCCAATGTCCTGAAAGGACATAACACTTTTCTAAGGTGTAAGAATACCTATCGCTGATTATACCATGTCAGTCTAAATCAAGTGTTCTGACAAATCAGGGAATAAACTTTCGAACATATAATTAAGATTATGTTTTCACTGTGCTGACAAAACTATAATCATTAACAAATTCATATGTTTTGGACTTAAATGGAATTCATACATTATATATATAATCATGAAATAAATCATGTGAACCATGCAACATAAAATGTTATTTCTAATCTTTATTGATAAGTAAATCTGATTACATTGACATTGATTTTATTTTGGGCACAAAACCCAACAGTTCGATCTTAAGAGTATTATTTATGTTCTTAGAGGTGTTTGTTAAAGTCTAGTCGGTTGAACACATACATCTTGAGAACATGGTAGTTCAATTAAGTTAGAGCGCTAATCATAGATATGGAATCTATAGATTCTATATGTATTTAGAAGTGAAGCAACGATTTCCTTCAAGCTTGGCTTAATAGAGATAAATGATTGAGATCTTATTTCTGTAATTATATTAGTTTACTGAAATATCATTTATAGGTAGCTAAGTGTTTTAAGGATAAAATATATTTAAGGGTAGAACGGTAAAATTGTCCTTATTTGATGTAGATCATCTGTATAGAATCTTTGACTATTTAGATTGTAACAATAAGTAATCATAATGTATCTATATCTTGGTACATATAGAGTGTTCTATATAATTAAGAGCTCAATTCCGAATCTATAATGGCACAAGGAGGAATTAATAAATTAGAGAATTTACTTTGTAAATTCTAGTTCTACTTATTGGAAGCTTGATTATATAGGCACATGGTCCCCACACTAGTTGAGATAATAATGCTTGCAGACTCAGTTAATTGGTTTTAATTAATTAATTATAATTCTAAAATTAATCTATGTCTTATTTATGAATTTTCACTAAGCAAGGGCTTAATTGTGAATAAAAGAGGTTTTGGGATTTATTTGTTAATTAAGAGATTTTGTTAAGCCTAATTAATAAATAAAATACATGAAAATTTTATTTAATAATTAATTACAATTATTAAATACATAGTTTTGGCATTTATAGGATTGAAATTGAAAAATATGGTATTATTAAAAGAAGAATAAATGGTTGAAATAAAGTGACAAAATTGTAATTAGTGAGGCCCATTAGTGGCCGGCCACTATGTGTGATTTTTGCCCATTATTTTTTTTATCCATATAATTCAATCCTAAATCCTAGTTGAAATACTATAAAAGGAACATGATGTTCTCATCTCATCCAACAATCCACTTAAATCTAACCAAATCTAGTTTTCATTCTTTGACAACTAGTAGATGAGCGACACCTTCTATAGTGATCTTGAACCCTCATTGACTGTTCTTCACCAATTCACCCATAGTGATAGAGTGTCATGCCCACACATAGCAAGTCAAGTACTCAATCATAGTATGAAAGACAGTGGTAACCAACCCGAAGGAGAGAAGAAGATCTAGGCTCAGATCTTGTTATTACTTTGCGATAGAAAGGAACAAGGGTTAGGGATCTGAGTGGAAGGAGTCATATTATTTCGCTGCCATCAATGTAAGGTTTTTTGAACTCTTATGTGTTTAATTTCATCGTATTAGAGAATTCATATTTAGGGGGTTAAAAACATACATGTTAGTAAATCTAGATCCTGGTAAAATAAATCTGAAAAACTGTTCTCAAAGCAAGTTATGAATTACTTTTATTAAATATGGATTTAAAACGATGATTGTGATGATTTGGATGTGTTCATATTTGTGTATGTGTGATTTGATGATTGTATGTATATTACAAAATTTTTCATGAAAATAATTTATTTGGATTTCTTGTGAAAAATTAAGTAATTTTGGTTTTTACGGAACTCGATTCCGATAAAAATTGAAAAAGATATGTGAGTTTGAAGTTTCGAGTCCAATGGTGTCGATGGATGCACCAATCGCACACACAGACCCTCGAACAAGGAGGATCTGCGCGCGCAAAATGGGGACAATTCCTGTCTGAATTTGCTGATGCCCCCTGCTCAGACAACACCCATCATGCCCAGGAACCCTACAAATGTTGAGAAAACTCAGTTAGGGAGGCTGCAATCACCCTCATGCGCGCGCATCATGCTGCCAGCAGCCTATTCTAGGCAGCCAGGGTGGTTTCAACCTAAAATTCGATTTTTTTGGGGATTTTTCCCTTTTAGAATCCCAAATATTTAAATAAAATATAATTTTTAACATTTAAACTTAAATATCAAATTTACAAATTAATAATATTTAAGTTTTTTCATAGATTATTATTAATTTTGATATTTTAAGGTTTAAATTTAAAAATTAATTATTTATTTTTTAAATTATGGTTATATTTTAAAAAAATTGTAATTTGTTAAAATTTACTAATTATTTAATTGTAAGATTAGATATTTTAATATTGAACATATTTTAAATTAAATGATAGCATTATTCTTTTAATTTGAAATATTATATTAAAATTATCTTATATGATAAATTATATAATTATAAATTATAAATTTAAAATTAACCTAGATATTTTTATAGATATTTGTTGACCGAGGTTTTCGGCAACTAATAAAATATTATAAGTTTATAGAGCTGTAAGAAAATTAGAGAAGGATTTTTACGTGGTTGGGGCGTTAATGAGCGTTAGTCCACGAGTCTATCGCATTTATGGATGTATCCAATACAGAGAATGTATTTGGTGAGTGTTTCACTCTTATAAATACAGAGAATGTTCTTGGGGAGTATTTACTCTTCTTGCTCTTATGCAGCCCAAGATTCTCGATCCCATTTAATGAGCTTTTAGGGGGTATTTATAGTGTTTTTGGTGGGGTGATCCCCAGAACTATTGTACAAGTGTATCTGTAAGTGTCCATAAAGTTGGACATTCCCAATGAATATACCATGAGTAATGCATGGTCAAATCCCTAGGTGTTGTAGGGCTTTTATGTGGAATGTCCTTATTGTCTTTTGACTGATGTGACTCTTCACAGTGTAGCCGTCGATAGACTTAAATGATCATTACTTTGTAGCTGCTGGTTAGAGGTTGTGCTGTCAGACTTTATTGCGTGTAGCAGTCCCAACACGTTTCCTCCCATGCGACATTAAATGCGACTTGATTGCTCAGGGGAAACCTGACACCCCGCGGAGATGCCTTAACGTTACTTAGGCTTCCGGGAGCATATGGGGTTCCATATGCCTTCTCCGGGAGATATGTCTCGGATGCTGCTTCATTGCATAAAGACTTAGCAAATAGTTTGGATTATAAGTTGCTTGATCCACGTGTCCTTGTCTGGTTGGTCCACGTATATTGGGCAAAATCAGGGGCAACATTTACTCCCCAAGCCTTGTTTATTTGAAAAATAAAACAAGGCTTGCTCAAGTGCTTCCGGTTGACTCCTCGATTTCCTGGCACGAGCTTTGAGCGCGTGAGGGTGTATTTAATGATGGCCTTTAATGCAGCGATTCACTTTTTGCAGGGGTCGATTCGTTTCACGCCCATTGATTGATACGGTGCATTAATGGTGTCAGGCAGACACTCAAACGTTTCCACCGCCTTAATTACAAGTCAATCTGATCCGTTGATCTTTGAGAATTCGAATCGTGCGTATCCCCCACCGTTCGATTGGTAGGTGATAGTGCCTGTTCCTCATGCAGTTTTGCCTATAAAAGCCACCACCTTTCCTTCATTTCGGTTACTTCCCATTTCTTGCCAACTTTGCTCAAATTTCCCAGAGAGAAAAAATTCTCAGACCAAGAAAACACTGTTGAACACTTTGCAATTTTTCCCAGTCCATCTTCGTTCACTACTGTCAATCCTTCTTATCTTCGTTTGATCTACAGCAGGACCCCCAGTCTCAACACTTCACTGTAAGTTTCTTGCACCCCTTGCTTGATTGTTAATGTACACGGCATGCTTTTACTTATCTGCTGGTTTTTCCTGGGTTTTGTATTTTAAGTTTCCGGGAATGCAATCTTTTAGATTTTTCACGTACCAGGTCTAGATTCACCATTTCTGGTGTTAGGATTATTCTAGTCACGTATTTGTTACTATTTTTTGCAAAAGACCATATGTTCTTCGTATACTGGTCGTTTAGGGCATAGGTGAGATTGCTTTCTTTCGATTTTCTGCCCTTTCTTTTTCTCTGGTGCGCAATGTCGTCTTCTATGAATTTATTGCACCCGACTCTTGTCCAAAAAATCCTTCTAGGGTTTCCTATTTGACAGATGTCCGGAGGGGGCCTCTTTCCAGCGGTTAGGGGACCCCCATTCCCTTTTTCTTGGTTTAGGGTTTGGTATGGGGCCTAATTGCTTGAATCTTAATTCTTTTTACAGAATCGAAACATGTCTGCTTCTGGTTCAAAGTCATCCAAGAAGAGTGGTAAGCGTCTGGCTACCCTCGAAGATGTCTCGCTGGGTCCCGTTGCCCAGGAGGGCTATAAGTCTTAGGCCACCGGATGGGAGGCGGCAGAGCTTCACTCTACTCTAACTTGCCCCCATACGTTGGAGAACATCGTGGAGGCAGCTGGAATCAAGCCTTCCACATCCGGGACGTACCACCGGCCACCTCGTGATGCGGAGATGCCCAACCACAATTACGGCGGCTTCGGGGCTTGGAGCCAGACGCACTTGATGGCTGGGGCCATGCTTCCTCTCCAGGACTACTTTGTTAATTTTTTAGTTTTTGTCGGCCTTGCGCCATACCAACTTATTCCTCAAGCATACCGCCTGCTCTCAGGCTTATTTATTTTTTACTCCGCCCGGGGATGGGGCTCTCCCAGCCCGGCAGAGATATTGTATTTTTACGAACTTGTTTCCGTCCCCAAGAAGGGGGACAAACTTAAAGACGGTTTTTATGGATTTCGGGCCCACCCTGCCAATGATGGGGTGGTCCCTTATAATAGTTAAACTCATGTTAAGGAGTATCGCCATCGTTTTTTTCTTCTCTTTCGGGTTCCGAGCGGTGGAACATCCGGAGCTCCTCACGGTGTGGGTTAGGATTCCCCCTTATGAGCGAACCGCGCCTACTCAGGTCTTCCTTCGGAGAGCCCAGGCCTTCGCCACTTATGACCGGGCGGACCTCGACGTCGGGGGCCTGGTTACGACGGAGAATTGCCGGAAGGCCAAGCTCATCCTGCCGCACCAATCTGTGGAGGACTCTAACCTTTCCAGGGTTATCTGTCCCAATGTGAGGGCGCCTGCCGCGGAGAAGATCTTCCGGGACGAGATCATTGCCACTGCCGAGAAGAAGTACCAGGACTATCTCTACCGGAAGGCTCAGGAGAAAGCCTACTCCAAGGCTCAAGCAGCTTCCGGGAGGACACTTCGTGTGGGGAGCCCGGTCGAGAGGAGAAGCCAGGCGATCGCTGGGAAGCCCCTTCATATTGGGGACTCGGCGGAGAGAAGGGCTCCCAGGCCAAAGCCTTCGGCTCAGGAGCCGAACACTGGGGCTCTTGGCGCCAGCACTTCCGGCTCCGGTAAGTCTTTTTTAGCAGTACATTACGTCCCTTCTGTTGGCCAATATGCCAGTCTTAGGCCTGTAGGGTTCGATGAGCGTCTTTATAGGTTTAGGATGCCCTCGACCCGGTGGGGAGACCATATGAAGGAGTTTAATTTTTCCAACTTAGGAGATTTCCTAGGTCGGTCCCGGATGGGTTCTGGTCCTCCGGAGCCCGTCCCCTTAGACCCTTCGGCTTATGTTTCATCCAGCTGGTTCCGGCCTTCGGACAGCTATCTCGGAGATGATGCTGCCAGCGTTAAGATTCGGAACTTTGCTAGGGCCGAATTAGAGAGTCAGGGTAGGACTAGCTTGATTGCTATATCTGAGTGTTTGTTGTTTCCCATGGATGTTCTAACACTTGCCTTCTTTCTTTTGTTGTAGCAGGCGTTTCCATGGACGCTATATTGGCCGAACTTGCCGGGGATCACACTCCTGAAGCTCCCCCTCCCTTTACTTCTTCCCAGACGGCCCCCCCTTTAAAGGCTTCTTCCAGTGCCCCTCCAGACACTATTGACTTAGTGGATGAGGAGGTGCTTCCGGGAGAAGGTCAAGAAAAGCAATGGGGCTTTTCTGAGGAAGTTGAAGAAGGTCAAGAAGGGCACCGGGCTCTTCCTGAGGAAGTTGAAGAAAGTGAAGAAGAGAAAGAAGTTGCTCTGATTTGCAAACGCAAGGGCAAAATGGTTGCCCAGGAGGAGCCCAAACGGCAACGGAGAGTTGATACTCCGGCCCACGGTCTTGATGGCGGGATCTCTCCCGAGATGGAGGAACACACTGCCCCTCCCAATATTGTGCTGACTCTGGTTCCTGGAGATGAGGCGAGACAGGAGCTCCGGATAGCTAAACACAACTACGCCATGGATGAATACTCCCGGGGGTATGCTGAGGTGGAGGCCTTGAAGAGGATCTTACGAGTTGAGATGCAAAATACTCTCAACAACCCGGAATACCAGAATCCATGGGATTTAAATTTGGATCCCTTGTAGGATTGGTTCGGTCGTTTCCTCGGGCCCACCTTAGCTCCCTTTGCCGCGGAGATGACCGGTGAGTTTGCATCCCAGCTTACCCGGTGTGCACCCAGGCGGTTCGCTGCTTTGGCATCCTTGAACTCCATCTTCCAAGTCCAGGATCTCAGCCACTCCCTCACCGTGGTAAGTATTTTGTAGTTTACTTTTCTCCTTATTGTTTTTTCTTGGAGATCCTTACTTATACTTGTATTCTTTCCCAGCTTGCTGCTGAGGCCGGCCGCCTTTCCAAGAACATAATTAATCATGGCTTCGTCCTGTCCGATTTCGGGGACATGGATGAAGTTAGGAAGATCCTTCAGGACCTTACTGCTGAAAGGCGGCTTTATCAGGAGGATGCTGAGCGCCGGGAGGACCTTGCCAAGGCCAGTGAGGAGGAGGCCAAGCGGAGGGAAGCACAGGGAGAGGCAATGATCCGGGAGGAGGCCCTTCGGAGAGATAGGCTGGAGGCCAGGCACCAAGAGGAGCTGAGGACGGAGGGCGAAGCCACTGCTAAGGCTAGGCGAGAGCTTCGGGAGGCCAGGGAAGCCTTGGATGAAATTGGCTGCCAAGGTGAGGTCCTTAGAGGAAACTCACCGGGCAAACTTGGAATCCAGGGCCAACCTGGCCGCGGAGCTGAAGGAGCTCAGAGACTTCAAAGACCAAGCCTCAAAGAAGGCAAAAAGAGATGAGCTTCTTTCTCCTGTCTCCTGCAGCCGGTGCGCCAAGCATTTTGATGACGGCGTCTTCATGGCCTGGTCTACAAATGGCCAAAACATCAAGCTGACCTTCTACCCCAAACCCGAGGAGATGATCGCAAAGTTCCGAGAGAAGAAGAAAAAGCTTGATGCCATGGTGGAGGCGCGCATCGGTCCTCGCCTTCCTCCTCGCATTGATTAGGCCGCTTCGAGTTTGACCCATTACAACTAGGATTTCACTCTTTTTCGCTTTTTTTTTTATTTACAGCTAATTTTCTTGTATTTAAGACAATATTTACATAGCTGTTTCTTTTTTTTATTTAAAGGGGAGACAATATTTAAGGCCAGTCCCCGGGCCATTTGTATATATTTTGACCTCCTCTTAGGGCTAGGATTTTTATATTTATATATGATCTTTTTTGATGCACATATCTTTCTTTTGGACCTGTCCTTTGGATCAGGATGTTTATACTTATGCTTTTCATTTTTCTTTTTTGTGCATACTCTTTTTTGACCTGCCCTTTGGGTCAGGATATTTTGACCTGCCCTACGGGTCAGGATACCTGCCCTTTGGGTCAGGATGTTTTACTTAGTTTGTTTTTTGTCTGTCCGTGTGGTATACCTTAGTACATCCCTGAGTGGCATAGAAACTTTGTTTTTAAGGCACTCAGTTTTATTTAACATGCGGAAGCTGTATACATTTAGACGGTACAAACTCTTTAAACAAAATCTAAGTTACATTTTTGGCTATTGGTAATATTTTCTGAGGTGATCGGCATTCCAGGCTCTTGGCACAATGGTTCCGTCCATCCTTTTTAGCTTGTAAGTGCCTGGACCGATTTCGTCCTCGATTTCATATGGTCCTTCCCAATTTGGTCCAAGTACCCCAACTCCGGGTTCTTGGGTGGCTGGGAAGACTCTTCTTAAGACCATATCCCCAATAGCAAACTTTCTGTTTTTAACTTTGGAGTTAAAATACTTGGTCACCTTCTTTTGATAAGCTGCCATCTGTATTTGAGACTCGTCCCGGAGTTCTTCAACTTGATCCAGAGCTTCTTGAAGCAAAGCCTGATTTGTGGCTGGATCGTAAGTCGTTCTCCTGTGGGACGGGAATAACGTTTCTACCGGGACCATCGCTTCGCAACCGTACGCCATTGAAAAAGGCGAGTGGCCGGTCGTGGTTATGGGGGTCGTCCGGTAGGCCCATAACACTCTTGGCAACTCTTCGGGCCAGTTGTTTTTGCAGGCCAGCAGCTTTTTCTTCAGGGTGACCTTTAGGATTTTATTGACTGCTTCTGCTTGACCGTTTGTTTGCCGTCTGGCCACCGCGGAGAAGCTTTTCACTACTCCGTGTTGGTTGCAGAAGTCAATAAATTCTTCGCAATCAAATTGCTTTCCATTGTCAGAGACTATTTTGTGAGGCAGGCCATATCGACACACTATGTTTTTGATAACAAAGTCTAGTGCTTTTTTAGCAGTTATAGTCTTCATGGGCTCAGCCTCCATCCATTTGGTGAAGTAGTCTACTGCTACTACTGCATACTTTACTCCTCCCTTTCCTGTTGGCAGGGACCCAATAAGATCTATTCCCCAAACATCGAAGGGCCAGGGACTAGTCATCAGGGTGATTTCATTGGGAGGAGCTCTCGGTATGTTCGCGAACCTTTGGCACGAATCACACTTTTGGACGTAGTCTATACAATCTTTTTTCATTGTTGGCCAGAAGTATCCCTGTCTCAAAATTTTCTTTGAGAGACTGGGTCCTCTCGTATGATCTCCACAGAACCCTTCGTGGACCTCTAGCATGATTTGTCTAGCTTCAGGGTCCGATACACACCTTAAATAAGGCATGCTGAGTCCTCTTCGGTAGAGAATTTGATCCATCATTACATAACGATGAGCCTGATACTGAATCTTTCGAGACAGTGCCCTTTCTTGGGGCAACTCACCTTTTGTTATGTATTCTATGATGGGGACCATCCAGCTGGGTTCTTGCCCAACCGTTGTTATGGCCTCTTTTATTTTGATGCTTGGCTCTGCCAAGCGTTCCACTGGTACTACACCCAGCCCTTCGATTTCACTATCTGAAGCTAACTTAGCCAGACAGTCCACGTGAGCGTTCTTTTCCCGGGGGATTCTTTCTACTTTGTAGTCCGTGAACTCGTGGAGCAGCTCCCGGACTATTGTTACATATGCAGCCATTCGCTCGCCGCGTGTTTGGTACTCTCCCGATATCTGATTTACGACCAGCTGGGAATCACTGTAGACTTCCACTCTTTTGGCTCCTACGGCTTTTGCTAATTTCAGCCCTCCTATTAGGGCTTCATATTCGGCCTCATTGTTCGAAGCTGGGAAGTCAAACCGTAGGGCCGCCTGGAGTCGCAGTCCGGTCGGGGATATCATTGCCACTCCTGCTCTAGATCCATTTTCATTGGAGGCTTCGTCCACAAACACTCTCCATGTGGGGACCAGTGGTACTGGTATATTTGCAGTTGCCTCAGCTTCGTTGCATTCGGTAATGAAGTTTGCCAAGGCTTGGCCTTTTATGGAGATTCGGGGAATGTAGTGTAAGTCGAATTGACTTAACTCCATTGCCCACTTAAGGAGCCTTCAGGATGCTTCAGGTTTTTGGAGGACTTGCCGGAGCGTGTGGTTGGTTAGTACCTTGATCAGATGCGCTTCGAAGTATGGCCTCAATTTTCTCGAGGCCATCAGGAGGCAAAAGACCAACTTTTTGATGATGGGGTATCTCGTTTCTGCTCCTATCATGCGCTTGCTAACATAGTACACGGGATGTTGAGTTTTCTCTTCTTCTCGGACTAGGGCAGCGCTGACCGCGTGCTCGGAGACAGCCAAGTATAGAAATAGGTCTTCTCTGAGAAGAGGTTTTGACAGGATAGGGGGCTTGGCCATATGTTCTTTTAGTTTCTTGAATGCCTCCTCGCATTCGTCTGACCACTCAAACTTTTGACACTTCTTTAGTATGTTGAAGAAGGGGATGCATTTGTCTGTAGACCGTGAGATGAAACGGCTCAGGGCAGCAACCTTTCCGGTTAGGCTCTACACATCTTTATGCTTTTTGGGGGATGGCATGCTCAGGAGCGCTTGGATATTTTTCGGGTTTGCCTCAATTCCCCTCTGGCTGACGATGAAGCCCAGGAACTTCCCTGATTTGACCCCAAAGGTGCATTTCTTTGGGTTGAGCTTCATGCCGTATCTCCGGACTACTTCGAAACACTCCTCTAAGTCGTCCGCATGGCTATTGCATGCTTTGGACTTGACGAGCATATCATCTACATAAACCTCCATGTTTCGTCCCAGGAGGCCTTTGAACATCCGGTTGACCATTCTTTGGTAGGTCGCTCCGGCGTTCTTCAGTCCGAAGGGCACGACTAGGTAACAGTATACCCCCTTATCGGTCCTGAAGCTAGTGCACTCTTGGTCTGTCGTATGCATCTTTAGTTGATTATACCTGGCATAGGCATCCATGAAGGATAGTAATTTGAATCCAGAAGTGGCGTCTACCATCTGGTCGATCCTGGGCAGCGGGAAGCAGTCCTTCGGACAAGCTTTGTTTAGGTCACTGAAATCTATACAAACTCGCCAAGTTTCATTCGGCTTGGGCACCAGGACCGGATTGGCTAGCCATTCCGGATAGTATACGTCGCGGATCATGCCGTTGGTCAAAAGCTTATCCACCTCTTTCTCCAGAGCCTCGGCTTTCACCGAGTCGAGAGGCCGTCACTTTTGTTGGACTGGCGGCATGTCCGGATTGACGTTGAGGACGTGGGTGATGACGTGGGGACTTATGCCAGTCATATCCTCTTATCGCCATGCAAAGATGTCGATGGCGCCCTTCAGTGTTTTTATTATTTTTTCTTTTTCCTCCGGATCTAGGCTCTTTCCCAGCCGGAGTACTTTGGTGGAGTCGAGGTCGCACACTGATAGTTCCTGGACATCCTCCATTGGTTCCACAATTTTTTCGGACCCCACCCGGGGGTCCAACTCATATTCCTCAGCCATTTCTGGCTCAATGGTTTCCCGGACCATCAGTACGGGCAGGTGGGTTGCAACATTGTAACATTGCCTTGCTTCCCCCTGGTTTCCTCTCACCGTCCCGATCCCAGCTTCCTGGGTAGGGAACTTTAGGCACAGGTGCCGAATGGACGTGACCGCACCGAAATCTACCAAGGCCGGTCGGCCGAGGATCGCGTTGTAAGCGGTCGGACAGTCCACCACCACAAAAGTGCAGTACTTGAATGTGCTCTGGGGGGTGTCCGGACACAAGGTGACTGGAAGTCTTACTTTTCCCATTGGGATAAGCGTCGTTCCATAAAACCCTGTGAGTTGGGACCCACTGGGTGAAAGGTCTCGGTCCGTCAGGCCTATTGCAGTGAAGGCCTCCTTGAAGAGTAAGTTCACGGAACTTCCATTGTCAATCAAGACTCTGGCCACCACTTTATTAGTGATGGGGGTCTCTATGACCAACGGGTCATGATGAGGGAAGCACACCATCTTGGCGTCTTCTTCCGTGAATGTGATGGGTTGATCCATCAGCCGGGGCCTTTGAGCTGGGAGTTGAGTAACCTCCCAAACCTCATTGTGTTTCACGGCCCCCGCGTACCGTTTTAGCTCCTTGCGAGTAGTTCCTCCAATATGGGGACCTCCGGAGATCATGGCTACCCTCCCGTTGGGTCTGGGCGGCAGACCGGGGATGTGCTGGGAATCGCCCGCGGGAGCAGCTGGAGCCAACGCTCCTGCTGTACCCCCCGGTGTTCCCTGGGACACACCCCCTGTCGCCTGGCCTAGATTGAGGTGAGGCAGCCTATTCTTGATCCACTCATAGAGGTGGCCCCATCGGATCAGATTTTCAATCTCGTCCTTGAGATTCTTGCATTCATTGGTGCTATGACCAATGTCGTTGTGGTACTCGCATCCTTTGCTCGGATCTCTCCGGGAGCTATCTTTGTACAACGGGTGCGGTCTCCGGTAGTGCGTATTCTGCCTAGTAGCAAAGTACACACGCTCTTGGGAGTCCGTCAGCTCCGTGTACTGGGTGTACTGGGGAGTGTACCCCCTTTTCTGGCGCTTCTCCCCCGTCCGAGTACTGCCTTTGGAGGATCTCTTACTCCTCGAGCCCTGGGAAGGGCCTGCCAGGCTAGCGGTCGGGGCGGAGTGCGAGGGAGCTTGTCCATTCATCCCTAAGGGGTTTCCAAAATGGGATGATTCTGGCGCCAAAGCCTGGCCCTGACTATACCCGGGGGTGGCAGAGAATTGTATGCCGCTTATCGGTGGAGCCGCGGTCGGGGCAGTACCCGATGGCGGTACTCCGGGCATGTACCCTGCTATCCCGGTGGGATAGTATCCTCCATAGGCCACTATTTGGGCTTCTTCAAGGTTGATATATTTTTGGACTCTCTTCTGGAAGTCCTGAAGGCTAGCAGCCCCCTCTTGTTGTAGTTCATTCCAGAAGGGAGTCCCTGTACGGATGCCTGCCTGGAGAAGCGCAAGCTATTGTCCATCATCAACTTTCTTAGTTTTTGAGGCCTCCTCTCGGAACCTCTTTATATAGTTTTTCAAGGTCTCGGTGGGCATTTGCTTGATGTTAGTCAAGGCACTGACCTCCAGGTTGACCTTTCTTGCGGCGACAAACTATCTCCGGAAGTTGGTCTGTAACTTGTTCCAACAGCCCACGGATCCTGGTTCCAGTTTCTTGAACCATTCCTCCGCGGACCCACTTAAAGTAAGTGGGAAGCACAGGCATTTTGCGTCATTGCTGACTCTCATGACCGTCATGACACGGTTGAACCGTGACAAGTGGTCGCTTGGATCGGAGTTCCCGGTATAAGCGGCCATTTCGGGCATCTTAAAGTTCTTGGGAAGCTCTGCCTCCAGGATGTGCTTAGCACACGGCTCCCGGTCCTCGCAATCTGAGTCAGAGTCATCCCCTTTTTGCCTTCGGGAGACTCGGGCAATGTCTTTTCGAAGTATGGCGAGTTCTGCCATAATTCCTTCATTCAACGTACCCGTGGAGACCTCGGGCTCGTATCTTTTTTGGTCAAGGTGATCCCGGAGGTCACCTTGGTTCCCATTGATTTGATTTCTCAGATCAACGGGAGGACACCTCTGTCCTCTTCTTCCTTTACCTTCGGGCTCTTGGTGCACGGAAACGCTTTTTCGGTCCTCTCGATCCTGAGGGCCAAGACTCCTTTTTTGGAGCTTGCCCCTCTACGGACCTTTCCCTTTAGGGAAATCTGAGCGGACCTTTCGCGGATCCTGCGCCTTTTTCTTTCGCCCTGGAGTAGAGGTAGGGTTTTTCTTTTGGTTCCCTTCAGCAGGATACCTTATGGGGCTAGGTGTTGGGTTTTATGCCCTAAATAAAACTCATTACAATCTGATTAGTTATCCATTTAGAATTTTGAAGTGAATTATGATTACATGTATGTTACATGTTTATGGTTTAATATATATACTTGATATATATGCACAAAATCAGTTAAATCCAGAACATATAGTTATTCACAATTGCAGTATTGTCAATACAGTGGAATGTGATTGTGATTATATGATTCAAAAGATTTGGTCTCTGTTCATCAGTGTTTTGGATTTACACTGATGTGATAATCAGCGATGAAGTATACTTACACTTGGAGTAAGTGTTATGTTCTTTCTAGAACATTGGCAAAGTATACTGGTTTCGAATGTATGGAGTATGCATTGGACTGGACCGATATTGAACTTGGTGAAAGATATTGTAAACTTACCGTTGTATCTTTCCAAGTCAATGTCAGAAGTTGATCTTAGATTAAGAGAATCTAAATCCTGATATGCTTAGGCTCAATCTCAGGAGTGCTATTCTTGTTCTTTGATTTATTAGTTAAAGCCTACCTTTGGGTCAGGATAATACATATATTTTGGGAACATGATAGCATAACTGAATGGGAGTGCTGAACATAAATAAGGAAATCTATAGCTTCTACTGGTGTATAGAAGTAAAGTGATGATTCCTTTTGAGCTTAGTTAAATAGAAGTAAATGGATGAGCTCTTGTTTCAGTGACTGTATATCAGATCAGTAAAACATCATTTACAGGTAACTAAGTGTTCAAAGGGGCAAAATACATTGAGGGGTGTAAACGGTAAATTGGTCCCATCTCGATGTAAATCATCTATATAGAGGATCTCTAAATCACATTAAGATTATAACAATGGTTAAATGAGATAGCATATTGATATCGTGAAACATATGATATGCTCTATATAAGTCTGAGAGTGCAATTCCAAGTTCTAAGAGTGGATCCAACGAGGAATTAATAAGTTAGGGATTTACTTGGTAAATCGGTTCAACTTATTGAAAGCTCAGTATATAGATCCATGGTCCCCATTCTAGTTGAGACTATACTATTTGTAAGACTCTATAATTGATTTATCAATTATAATTCTAAAAGTTAGACTATGTCTAATTTGTGAATTCTCACAGTTTAAGGATGAAATTGTAAATAAAAGGGTTTCTAGGTTTAATTATTAATTATGAGACTTTGCATGTCTAAATTAATAATTATTTTAAATGGCAATATTATTTAATAATCTATTTTAGTTATTAAATAATTAGTTTTGGCATTTAAATGATTAGAATTGGAAAAATGACATTTTTGGAGAAATAGAAATAAAATTGAGGAAAATGCAAAATCTATGTGAGGCCCATACACACCATGGCCGGCCACATGCTTGCATGTTTCCCAATTATTGTTTTCAATCTAAATTGCCATATAATTGCTAATCAAAGCCTAGCCTAAATAGGAAAGTGGTGGATCACACTAAATAAGGCAGTTATTCAATTACACAGTAAAAGAGGAAACTGTTTATTTGGAAAGTTGTGCTCTTCCCTTTTCCTATTTATAGCAGCCCCTCTCTCTACTCTTGATAGAGCTTGGAAAAGCTTTGCTTTGCATTGTGTCACACGAAATCAAGAGAGAAAACAAGAGAGAAATTTCGAAATTCCTAGTGAGAGAGAAGTGCCCACACACATCACTCAGTACCTCATTATAGTTTGGAAGACTGTGAAGGATCACATCTAACTGAAGAACTTTCGGGCTCAGATCTTGATTATACTCTACTACAGACAGGAATCAAGGGTTAGAGATCTGAGTGGAAGGAGACATTAATTCCGCTGCAATCACTGTAAGTTATTCTTAACTTTTATGTGTTTAGTTCATCGTTTTAGAAGTTCAATATTAGGTTGTTAAATCAACATACTTGTGAGTAGATCTAAGATCCTGAATAAATATAATTCCAACAACTGGCACCAGAGCTATGGTAATTGATTTGCTTGCAAGAAATTTGGACTTAAAACGATTTGTTTGTGATTTGGATGGTTTCATGATGTGTCATATTGATATTTGATTGATGTTTATGAATTCTGGGAAAAATAATTGATTGTCTGTATCTGGAATTATTTTTATTGGATAGTTTGGAAAATTCTAAGCAATTTACTTTTTTACAGAACTCGATTTTGATTTAATTTGAATTAGTTATGAATTTTTGAAAATCGGGAAAAATCTGGGTGGTGATCACCCTACCCACGCGCGCGGAAGGGCTGCTGGCAGCCTCCCAGCGCCGAGGAAACTCGGCAGATCACCTTCCCTACACGCGCGGATGGTATGCAATGCATACCATTCGTACAGTGTGCTATTTTTCTTCGTTTTGTTCGATTTTTCATGCTATTTCATGGAATTAAATTCCGATTTTTTGTGTAGTTTTGTATGTTGATTTTTGTTTTTCAAATTTCAAATCTAATTATCAGAAATAAATTAATTTTAATGTTTAAAATTAATTTTAGATATTAGTGTAATTTGATTTTGAAAATAGGAAAAATCAAGTTTTGCTTACCTCTTTTCTTATTTCCTTTAAAATTTGATTATTTTAATTTTTTTTAAGGTCAGATATTATTTTTTTTTGTAACTTGACCTTAATTAAAATAAGATCAAAATAATCATGATAATTTTAAAAGAGGAAATAAGGTATTTTTGTTAACTTTTTAAATTTTGTTATTTTTTTTTAAATTAAATTGTAAAATAAGAAAAGGGTATGTATTTACCATTTTCTATTTTATTATTTGATTTATTAAATAACATGAAATTTAAAAAGGAAAGTTAGCAATTTAATTTTGAAATGACATTTAGGTTACCCAAAACCTAATTTTTCAAAATGGTAGGTTTAATTTTAATTTTATTTTTTCGAAATACATGTTTAAAATTAAATAAATCCTACATCCAACTATCCAAATCTAACCTTGTTGCAGGAGTATGTGTTTTAGATTGTTTGTAAGTTTTCTAAAACCTATTATTACTTGATCTAAATTGCCAGGGTTAACTTGTTGACAGATCAATTGATCTGATTTTAACCCATGGTTCAATTGATGATAGATCAAGTAGATAATTTGTAACAGGTAATTTTTACAAACTTCTTTCATCTGTGTATGACCTAGTAATATGATAGGATCCATCCAAATCTATGTGCCTGTGTGAGCCTATATGTTTAATTTCTATTATAGATACATATAGGTTGTTGTTGCTAAATAAAATGTCATAACCTGATAGATTTTATTTAGGCTCATTTAGTTAATGGGCCTATTCAATTAATAACAGTTGTTCATTTTAAGGTTAAATTCCTCTCTTTTGGGCCTTGTGTGAGAGTTGGGAGCCTTAGAAGTGGGTGCGACATACTGGACCCAGCCCCCCCTCACATGAACAACCCCAATTGTGAAGGCCCATTTGCCTTATTTGGATAACTGTGCTAGGTTAATTATACTAGTTTGACCTAATAAAATTGAATAGCAACATAATTAATTTCTTCGAAATTAATTTAAGAAAAACATAGTTTAATGAATTTCATTTCTAGATAAACTATTTGTATTTTTCTTGTATTTAATTAAATAAAGAATTTTAACTAACTAGATTCTTTCTGAAACTTACTTTTATTATTTCATTAAATATTCTTATTTAAGTTATGAATTAGTTATTACTAATTTTCCTTTTAACTTAAATTTGAATATATTTTGATTATAATATTAAGCTGAGGAATTCTAGGAATTAGTTATTGAAGATTCTTAAAATATATTATTTTAAGTTGGTTTTAAACTTAAAAGGGGAATATCTTTAAATTAGGTAGTTACCACCTAATTTTGATATTTAATTAAATTATGTTTGGAAAATTTAAGTTTGTAAATTATAGATTCTTTCTATAATAACTTAAATCAGACATTTTCCAGATCTTGAAAATATACTTAGTAGAATTGAGATATTTTCTAGATAGTTATTTCTATACTAATTATTATTTCTAATATAGGAAAATATCATTGATTGTGAAATTAATTATTTAATAATTAATTTTGGTACAATTCAATTAAGGATATTTTTCCTTGTATTAAATTGGAAATTAATGATTAAGCCTTCGCTATACTTAATTATTTATTTCCTGAATTTAATACATTTAATTAAATTGAAAATTAAATATCTAAGTTGATTTTTATAATGATACTTAGATATTGTAATTTTCATGATATTTAATTAAATAAGAAAATTATTTTAAGTTGGATATTTCCATAACAACTTAAATTTGAATAATTTTCAAAATATATTTTATTTATTTTTTTTTAGTCATTTATTTTTCAAAATTGCATTTAATTATGCAAGATGATTTTGAATTTATCTTGAAAGATAGATTGAAGTTGTAAATTAATTATTTTAATTAATTTTGAATCAACTTAAATCAATGATTTTTTCATTTAATGATTAATTTAAAATAAAGGAAATGAAATATATTATTAAAAATTGGATTAATTAGTCAAGAAAATCTAGATAGATAATATTTTTGCTTGAAGTATTTTTTCTAAGTAAAGTTTGATTTATTTTAATGTATTTCAAAAATTGTATATTTTGGAAATACAATATATATATTTATAGAAAATTTTAATTTGAGTTGCAAATTAATTTAAATTAATACAACTTAAATTAAGTAATTTTCTTAATATTTGTTGGAAAATTAATACTAAGATGGAAATAATTCTTTTTATTTTCTTAACCATCTAAGTTTAATTTTACAGATATTAAATTAAATTTTATTTAGATTCTATTCTAATTTAAAATTTAACAAATATATATATATATGGATTTAAAATAAATAAATAATAGAAGAAAATACAATTTTAAATAATGAGCTTTATTATTTTAAGATATTCGATCTCCATTGTTGGTTTTACATAGCTATTGTTTTAGTGAGTAATCCTCCCTAATGGAGGAACGTTCATTAGCAAGTTAGCGCCGTTTAATCGCGAAAGATAAGTATGTTTGTAAGTGTTTTATATTGGTATTGATCACCCTAATGGTGGGTACTGTATAAGACTTACAAACATATGAAACAATGGTAGAAGCTCATGAAATAAGAATGACCTTGACTCTCGCCTAAACGGGACAACGTCAGATTCTCTTTTCGATCGAATAAAAGGTTGCTAGAATGTTTGCCATTTTAGATGAGCTGACAACTCTATTCAATGGATGATAGCTTTGACTCTCGCCTAAACGGGACACTGATATCAGTTTGTTGAAAACCTTGGAAATTATTTAGGATTGAATATTTTTTTTGGTATTTTCTATAGTCATTCCTACTTGCTGTGTGCTAATAATTTCTAAATAAGATTTTGTGATAAACCATAATTGATATCTATGTGTTATCTTGTAGTATCCTGAATTGCAATGTCAAATCCCATGTTGTCACTCTTAACTGAAAATAAGCTAAATGGGTCTAACTTCCCAAAATGGAGAGAGAACATTCATATTGCTCTCATAGGTGAAAGTGCCTCGTTTGTGTTGACTGAGCCGTCCCCTGAGCAACCAGGTGACAATGCAACCAAAAATGTGAAAGAGAAGTTCGAGCGTTGGCAGAATGCTAACAATAAAGCTCGTTACTTCATGCTTTCCAGCATGGTTGACACCTTGAAAATAAGGTTTGCAAACATTGTCACGGCTGCAGAAATCATGACGCAGTTAACTGAGCTATTCGGTATGGCATCTATCCAGTCTCGTTTTGACACGACTAAGAAATTCATCAACGCAAGGATGGAACCCCATCAGAATGTGCGTGATCACCTTCTCCAGATGGCTAGTTATTTCCAGGAAGCCCAGAATCATGGTGCTGAAATGGATCAAACTACTCAAGTGAGTCTCATCTTGAATAGTGTGACTCCAGATTTTCTGCCCTACACATCAAATTATGTCATGAATAAGAAGGAACAAGACTTTCATACTTTAGTCAATGACCTTCAGACATATGAAAATTTGATTGGAGGTCCCAAGAAAAGAGGGCATAAACCTCAGAATTCTGGAGATGGTAATAAGACGAGTAATCCTGAGGCACATGTTGCTTCTACTTCCAAATCCAATCATAAGAAGAAGTGGAAAAATGCCAAGAAGCGAGCTCAAGCTGCGAATGCAGCTAAGAACAAAAATGCTGGAGCTTCTGGTAATACACTAAAAGGAAAGTGTTTCTACTGCAATGAGAAAGGCCATTGGAAATCCCAATGTCTTAAGTATCTCGCAAAGACACAAGGTATTTTCTTTATAAACTGATGTGTTTTTAGTGAATTATTATCCTTTTGGATTATTAATTCTGGACTACTAACCCTGTTTATTATTCTTCTTATAGCTAAAGCTTCTTAAACTCGGGTGCTGTCTTAGCGAGTTGGATTAGAAAGGTGGATGATGGATGGAGATTGTCTACAATAAAGAAGAAGCTCTTTCATTTGAATTAATTGTTTAGTTTTTTCAAACAATTTGGATTTCAAGTTTTGGGATTTTATTCCCTGTTTGGTTCTCATAAAATTGCAAACATTTTTTTTTGTTTATAATAAAGTATCTTTCTCAAATAAATTGTAATTTATGAGTTGAGCTTCAGTACTTTATCTTATCTATTACCAATTGTTATATTTATTATGTTTACATATGTATGTGTTTTTATTATTGATACAAATTCAAAAGGTATTTAAACTCCTTACAGAGTTATTACTACATAAACACTAGAAATTATTTCTATGTTTATGAATAATTGTTAGTTCCAAAAACAATTATTTGAGAATTTGTTTAACAAAAGGATCTTTTGATGTGATAGGGGTGGAGAAAAGTTAAGAATAATATGCAGTTCAAACGATCTTTTATATCTAATGAACTCTGGATTATATTCAACTCCACAGACTCTCTATCACACTTAGAGATTTACAACCTTTAGGGGTGGACCATAATCTCTATAAACTTAGGGGTGGACTTTATTCTACAGTACCCTTTGTGACACATAATTTTAAACATGGAAATAATATAATAAATTAGCTATTATCAAAATAAATCCTTGATCTTGATTATATGTTCCAGTTTAGATTCACTGTTGTAATAGTTATTGATACCATTAAAGTTCTTTGATAATGTATCACATTACCTTGGTTGAGTGGGAGAATATTAAAATTCTTTACCCATCTTCACCTGGTTGATAATTGTGATAGGAACTTAAGAACACCTCTGATAAAAACAAGTCTAACCATTCACATGGATAGAAATAACTTATCAGAATTATGAGAGTAAGATAACAGAATTCTTGCATAGTCTATTCGAAAGACTTGATTCAAGATGTCTATTCCTCATAACATTTTATGGTATCTTGATTTGATTGCTTAAATCTCTAGCAAGTATTTTACACTTCAAATACTAGACTGCTATGTTGTTGACCTAGTCTTAAAGAAACTTACAGTTTCAGCTTAAGATAATAAGTCACAATGAGATGTTCCCAGAAACAATAGTAAAAGGTTAAAAGTTTCTAACCAGACATCTGCTATTGAGTGGGAGCCATCTGAGATGTAATCAAATGGGGAACATTAGGGGACAATCAAGAAAGATTTACAAAAGTGACGTATATGTTATTAAGGAACTATGCATTAGTGATCCTTATATGCACACCGACTCATTAAAAATTGTGAGATGGTGGTTACTCTGGGGGTGGAGGAATCATTATAGAAGAGTGTTAAAACCCATCTATAATAATTCAAGCTTCATCAGAGAAGATATAACTTTGTAAATTCAAAATTACCAGAAAGTTATTTTACTAAAGAAAATTCTACACTGCATTATCTCAATTCCAAATTTTAAAATTTGAGAGATATGTCTTCTGGTTGTTCAGATGTACTTAATAGGCAGTAAGGATTTCAGTATCCCTTGATGAGTAAAGCATAAGTTAAGGAGGTTTCATGAGTCTTATGAACCTGGTCCCAGATATATGGGTGGATTCAAATATACTACACTTGATCAGAGGATCAAGACAAAAGATTGATTATAATGCACAACTTGTTTTATGTTAGTGCAAGTGGGAGTTTGTTGGGTTTTATGCCCTAAATAAAACTCATTACAATCTGATTAGTTATCAATTTAGAATTTTGAAGTGAATTATGATTACATGTATGTTACATGTTTATGGTTTAATATATATACTTGATATATATGCACAAAATCAGTTAAATCCAGAACATATAGTTATTCACAATTGCAGTATTGTCAATACAGTGGAATGTGATTGTGATTATATGATTCAAAAGATTTGGTCCCTGTTCATCAGTGTTTTGGATTTACACTAATGTGATAATCAGCGATGAAGTATACTTACACTTGGAGTAAGTGTTATGTTCTTTCCAGAACATTGGCAAAGTATACTGGTTTCGAATGTATGGAGTATGCATTGGACTGGACCGATATTGAACTTGGTCAAAGATATTGTAAACTTACCGTTGTATCTTTCCAAGTCAATGTCAGAAGTTGATCTTAGATTAAGAGAATCTAAATCCTGATATGCTTAGGCTCAATCTCAGGAGTGCTATTCTTGTTCTTTGATTTATTAGTTAAAGCCTACCTTTGGGTCAGACTTAAATGATCATTACTTTGTAGCTGCTGGTTGGAGGTTATGCCGTCAGACTTTATTGCGTGTAGCAGTCCCAACACGTTTCCTCCCATGCGGCATTAAATGCGACTTGATTGCTCAGGGGAAACCTGACACCCCGCGGAGATGTCTTAACGTTACTTAGGCTTCCGGGAGCATATGGGGTTCCATATGCCTTCTCCGGGAGATATGTCCCGGATGCTGCTTCATTGCATAAAGACTTAGCAAATAGTTTGGATTATAAGTTGCTTGATCCACGTGTCCTTGTCTGGTTGGTCCACGTATATTGGGCAAAATCAGGGGCAACAATATCTTAACCATAATATTTTTAAATTCATAAATTGGTTATTTTGTAAAATATTTAATTCCTTATGAATTATAAGTTAGATAAATGATATTTATGAAAATATTATATCATTTTACTAATCAGAAATTTATAAATAATGTTTTAAATATTTAAATATTAGAATCACATCTTAGTATTTTTATATAGCGGAATAATATTTTAGACATTGGGAATGTCGGGATTAGTCGGGATTTTAGAATTTCCCAAAATACCCCTTAGTGTCTTTTTAGCCTTTTAGTGTAGAAGGGCAAAATGGTCTTTTTGCCCATTTTTGTTTTGTCTTTTGTGGTTTTTAATTAAAGTTAAAAATCTGAATTTATTTGTTATTCTTTGGCTGAAAGTAATTAAAACAAAATCTTTTTCTTTCATGAATTAATTTTTTGAAAAATTAGAAAAGTTTGGAAACTCTCTCTCTTTCACCCGTTTTCTATCTCTCTCTCTCTCTCTCTCTCTCTCTCTCTCTCTCTCTCTCTCTCTCTCTCTCTCTCTCTCTCTCTCTCTCTCTCTCTCTCTCTCTCTCTCTCTCTCAAATCCTAGGGCAGCTAGGGTTGGTGTTCTTTATCTTTTTCTTTTGACTCTCAGCTGGTTGTAGTCAAGCCCGGCCCTGGGCATAGGCGGGCTAGGCCTGTGCCTAGGGCCCACCTAGCCCAGGGGCCCAAAAAACAATATTTCCCTTTTAAAATTATACAATTTTTTTACTGTTTTTGAAAAATACCATATTTTTTTCAAAATAAGGGCCCAAAATAAATTTTTTTCTATGTCCCAGTAAAAGTCAGGGCCGGCCCTGGTTGTAGTAGTCTCAAGCCAAGGTATAATCTCTTTATCTCCTATTCTTGTTTTCTTGAAATTTAAGAAAATGGTATTTTGCATGAAATGATATTTTGGCTGCCATGCTTGCTGTTAGAGTTTGATATAGTTTTCAGAGGTTGTTATATGTTAGATTATGTTTTTTTTTAACATGAATTGGTAGAAGTTTGAAGGTTTGGCCAAGTTTTGAGTTTTAGAACTCAAACTTGGAGCTTTAATGGTGAAAATAGATTCTGAGCTTTAATTGTTATTCTATCACTTGGAAAATGTTTATTGGGGTATAATATGAAGGTCTAGAAAGTTTGATTGAGTTTGGGAATGATTTGGTTAGGGGTTGAATTTTTGTTGGTTTTGTAGGTAAAACAGGCTAACCGGTTTTACACTGCTAGTAAAACTGGTTACCCAAATTTTGTAGCAGGGGAAACCCATTTTTGAGCTTGTCGTTTCATGTTAGTTTCAGGTTTCTAGTTGGTTGACTCCCTGCTAGTTTAGGGTATTTGTTGGGTTTTATGCCCTAAATAAAACTCATTTCAATATAATCAGATTTACTTATTAATATAGATCAGAAATAACATTTAATGTTGCATGGTTCACATGATTTATTTCATGATTATATGTACATAATGTATGAATTCGTCTGAAACCCTTTTCACATACCTGATCCTGTTTATTGTGCTTTCAACACATTGGAAAGTAAACATGACTATGTGAATAAAGTTTCCTAGATTTATCAGACACAGGGTTTTGGTGATATGATAATCTACAACAGAGCTTACTTGCATTTGGAGAAGTGCTATGTTCTTTCCAGAGCATTGGTTAAAGTAAAGCTCAGGTTGGGTGCATGGAGTATGCATCGGAAGGGACCGATATTGAACTTTGACTTAGATTTATTAAACTTACCGTAATATCTATTCAAGTCAATATCGCCTAGTTGATCCTAGATCAAATGATCTTAATCCTGTTATGATTAGGCTCAATCTCGAGAGGCTATTCGTGTTCTTTGATTTGTTAGTTAAGTCTACTTTTAGGTCAGGGTGATACGTACATTTTGGGAACACAGTAGTGCAATTGAGTGGGAGCGCTAACATAAACATGGAATCTATAGCTTCTATCTGGCGAATAGTAAGTAAAGGATGATCTCCTTCGAGCTTGACCAAACGAAAATAAATGGTGGAGATCTCATTTCACATAAGCTAAAATATCATTTATACGGGGTTAAGTGTTTTAAGGATTAAATACATTGTAGGGTGTAACGGTAATCTAATCCCTTTACAGTGTAGATCATTCATATAGAGGATCATGGATCAAATTAGGATTATAACAATGGATAACTAATGATGTGTCTATATGGTGGAACATATAGAGCATTCTATATACTGAGAGTGCAATTCTAAGTTCTATGCGTGGATTCAATGAAGAATTAATAAGTTAGTGAATTTAGGTTATAAATTCTTGATCTGCTTATTGGAAGCTCGGTTATATAGACCCATGGTCCCCCCACTAGTTGAGATAATATTGCTTGTAAGACTCATATAATTGGTTTTGATTAATCAATTATAATTCTCAATTTAGACTATGTCTATTTGTGAATTTTTCACTAAGTAAGGGTGAAATTGTAAAGAAAGAGTTTTAGGGGCATATTTGTTAATTATGATACTTTGTATGGTTCAATTAATAAATATGATAAATGACAATATTATTTAATAATTATTTATAGTTATTAAATAGTTAGAATTGGCATTTAAATGGTTGAATTAGAAAATTGGCGTTTTTGAGAAAATCAGATGCAGAAAAGATAAAACTGCAAAATTGCAAAAAGTGAGGCCCAAATCTACATGTATAGGGCCGACCACTTTTGTAGGGTTTTACCTCTGATATTTTTATTATTTTAATGCCAAATAATTCAAACCTAACCCTAGTGGAATGCTATAAATAGATAGTGAAGGCTTCAGGAAAATTACACTTCTGATTCAGAAAAAACTGAACCTCTCTCTCTCCCTATCTTTAGCCGCCACTTCCCTCTTCTTTTCTTCTTCAATATTTCGAAATTCTTAGTGTAAGAGTAGTGCCCACACACAGCAAGTGATACCTCAACCATAGTGAGGAAGATCGTGAAGAAATACTTTCAGCAAGAAGGAGTTTCAGCACTAAAGATTCAGAGAAAGAGATCCAGGTTCAGATATTGATAATGCTCTGCTACAGAAAGGAATCAAGGGCTAGATATCTGAACGGAAGGAGTCATATTATTCCGCTGCACCCAATGTAAGGTTTACTAAACTTTAGATGTGTTTATTTCATCGTTTTAGAAAGTTCATATTTAGGGTGTTAATCAACATACTTGTGAGTAGATCTAAGATCCTGGTAAAATAATTTCCAACAGTATTACCATGTTAAGTTGCAGTAGATAGGGTTTTGGTTTTAAACCTAAGTCCCGGGTTTGATTTAGCGAGTCACTTATGCGTGTTATTATCGATGTGATTTAGGAGCCTATAATTCGCTGAGCACTTGTTCCACTCAGGTTGACCGGTACACCTAAATTCGGAATTGAGGTAAGATAAGTATAATGTCATGCATATGCTATTACATGTTCAACGTACATGTTGTTATTGCCTGTTAGATTACATTGATAGCAGTAATAGTATACATAGAGTTGTACTGATTACTGATAAATGTATGTTGACTAGAATACTGATCAATATTGTCACATCAATATGGCTAGAGTATGACTAACATATTGAGTATAGGCTGACATTATGGTCGATAGTATTGTCTTATGAACGTTCTAGACTCAGTACCGTGTGGGACATGGGGATTAGGGTTATGATCAGGTGTATGGGCGCCAGATTAACCCGAGTTATTTATATTTTTATGTTATGCTTTTTCTTACTGAGTCTGTCGACTCACAATGCTATCTTTATGTGTAGGTAAGGGAAAAGCTAAAGTTGAGGAGTCGTGAATACGAGCAGATGAAGATTGTACATGTCGGGGCGGTAAGGCCTGGAGCGTACAATCTTTGGGGACATTGAGGCTTTTGTTGTTTAGTCGTTTTGCGACAAACTTTTGATTATATGTATAGCAAACTTTTGTAAAGTGTTTGTAAACGAGATCCCAAAATATTATATATGTAATACTTTAAGTTTTTAATTAAATAAGCAAATTTTAATTATTCACGTTTTTCATTAATCTTGTTGATTAGCAACGAGCTGCACAATACGTTAAAAATCACGCTAACACGCCTATGCTAGTCAGGGTATTACAAACTAAATACCACCTTAGGTGCCGTTTGGTTAGGAGGAATGAAAATATAAGAATAGGAATGAGAATGAGAATAGAAATAAAAATCGAAATGGAATAAAATTTAAAATACATAAAAAAAAATTAATAAAAAAATAGGACATTTTACAATTTTGTATACATTATTTTAATTACTTACAAAATATGTGCAAAAAAACTCATTATCATTTTCTCATACATTTTTTTATATATAATTAAAAACTTTTTTTCAATTTCTTTTATAATATATATGGTAATAATTATTGATTATTATATATATGGTAATATTGACTATGTTTATTTTTATGTTTACAATTATAATAAAAAACATACCAATAATATAAAACATTTTATATATGTCTTTATTTTATTTTCTATTAATTAAACATACTAATTTAATAAACAAAATAATAATATTCACATAAGTTTATTATATCACTCTATGTGTGTTATGTTTATTTTTTTGTAATTTTTTAGAAAATAAATAATATATATAAAAAAGATTATTTATCTTTATCTTTTTCTTTGTTTATTGTGTCATGTTTATTTTTTCTAATTAAATAATTTTTGGAGTTTATAAAGTTATGTTTGTTTATTTATTTTTTTATGTAAGAATTATATTTCAAAATTCGTTCACTAATTTATTAGAAAATAATCAATATATAGAAACAATAAAAAAAATATACTTATTCTAGTATAGTATAAATTGTGTATGTCTATTTTTATGTTTACAATTATAATAAACATACTAATAATATAAAATACTTTGTATATATATGTTTATTTTGTTTTCTATTTATTAAACATACTAATTTAATAAACAAAATAATAATATTCAGATATGTTTATTATATCACTCTATATGTCATGTTTATTTTTAGTAATTTTAAGTATTGATTTATATTTATATACATTAATGTTTATAATTTTGATATTATATTTTATTAAAAAAAAATCTTATTAAATTATAATAATTCATACTAAAATAGATAATAAACATTTATCTTTTAATAAAAAAAAAAATTAACTTGTTTATTTTTATAAAACTGTTTAATTAATTTTACGAAATTGTTTATTTTAAGTTTTAATAAACATAGTTTATTATTTAATGATTAAAATGTATGGTTTCATGTAATAAGTTTTCAAAATATATAAGTTTTTAAAATAATTTTTTTTTTGCACATTTTTTGTAATTATGTTGTTTTTGTTGTACATTTATGAAAAAAGCCCAAAAAAATATTAATTTTTTTTTTTCATCATGCATTGGAATGATATTTCTTTTTATTTTAAAATGGAATAGTCATTCTACTAAAATAGTAGAAATGACATTCTATTGGAGTGACATTCCAATACTTTAATATGCAACCAAATAAAGGAATAGAATGAAAATTGTTTCTTTTTTATTCCATTTCATTTTATTATCTTCAAGTAAATGTCACCTTAGTATTTTTATACTCTATGAGCTAAAATGACTCTATCTTTAAACATTTTACATCACATTCAGGGCTGGCCTTAGGTATAGGCGGGTTAGGCCCGCGCTTAGGGCCCACTCATTTTAGGGGCCCAAATAAAAAACATATCTTTTAAAATTATTATTTATCTTTATAGTAAGGGCACAATTTTTTTTATAGCCCATTTTAACTCAAGGTCAGCCCTCTCCCTGATCACATTCTCTAGAAAAATAATAGTTAAAATGTGTTTTATCATAGAATAAATCCCTATCCTCGTTTGATCAAATTTTTGATGGTTTTTAGGAAATTTTGAAAACTTATTTTGTGACTGACAAGTAGCATAAAAAAATAAAATAAAAAACATGTAGGGAATTAAATTAATGCGAAATATATATGACGGATTTTGTCCACAAATCTACAAATACAATGCAAATGGGACGATATTCCTTGTCGTTAGATGAGAAGACAAAGCTACTGTGAGGGAAAGAAGTAGCCAAAATAAACAGCTGGAGATAAACAAAGTCCTTCAAAGTATTTTCACACATTGTGACTTTGAGGCTTTTAGTTAAATAAAGTCATCATCATGAATAAATGGGTTAAAAAAAGAAAGAAAGGCAAATCTACCGAATCTATTTTACTTTAATTTCATTGTACCTTAGGATTATAATTCAGCTTTCTTATTCAATTCAATAATGAAAGATATATATATTGGTGTCAATTCTATTGTTTAATCAATTTCACTAACAGGTTCATTAAAGTAAATATATATATATATTTTTTTTTTTTGGAATTTCTTTTTGATGAAATTGTAAAAAATGAGTTGGTGAATAAAATTTTTATTTATTTTAGTATGTTTCAATACTTTAATTTATATTTTTTTTTCTTTTTCTTTCTCTTACACTACTTTTTTTCTCTCCTTCTTTCCCACTTTTTTATTTTTCTCTCTTCTAAAATTTTAAAAATAATTTCAGATCACGTCGTCACTCAAAATTAATTTTAAAAATGTAAAAAAATAATAAAAAAAATAGAAAAACATCAAAAAGCTAGAAACTCAAATTTTACTGACCTGATAAGTCAATAATAGTAATAACATTAAAAATATATATTAATTGAACTTGGTATACATATTAATACATATGACAGCAAAACAAGGATATAATAAAGCTTTGGTTGGACCACACCGAAACACAAGCTTGGGTTGGGACATTCAAGCCAAGTGGCTTTTTATTCTGATTATCCACTGGGAGTATTACTAATGGGGATGATGAAAATAAAAGACACTTTTCAGCAAGATAGCAAGCTATGTAGTAATCTTCGTTTGGTGCACTTTTTTAACCTCTCTCTTTCCATTAGTATATATTTGAAACTATATAAAGTGAAAAGCCGTGTTATCAATTTCTATTTTGGCCTGACTCCCGCAACAACCGTGTCGTGGATGGTCCGTGAGTGGACTCGTGGGCATCCAAAGATAGAACAGGTTCATTCTTGTGTCTATGCCCTGTCTCCAGCAGTGTGTACTAACAAAGCATTACCTTACTCACCATATAAGGTTCTTAGGTATCATGTAATGATCCACTTTGCCTGCCCGTCCCACTGAATCAGATAATCGGATTATCTGATCAGATCCGACACTACTTATTCGGATCGAATTGGATTCGGCTTTTCTCTCTTTTATTTTTCTTTATTCCAAAAATTTTTATATCAAAACTTATATAAAATTCATTTTTTTCTTATTGAACACCACTGGCACCATACGAGCTATAGCATCAACCTTGTCTTTGATACTAATATCAAAAGGAAAAACTCAATAAAAATTAAAATGAAAACAAGAAACCTGAAACGAGCTGGGTAATATCAGTATTCAACCGACTAGATCGTCTTCGTAAAATCAATATTGACTATTAATAGTTAACACCCACCTCAACTCTTACTTCACACATTGACAAATTACAAATTGCACGAATCCAATAAGTACGAACTCAATAACACTCTCAGTCAAAACATAAAAAACATAGCGAAGTACCTCTGCGAGTAGGCCTTGCCGTTACACTGAGAAGAGAGAAAGAATCTTATACCTGGCTGCCTGAGAAGAATGGCCTCCGGTGAGAACGAGAACCGACTGATTATGGATGAATGAGCGGATCAGGGATTGAGATCGAGAACGAGAACGACTCTTGTAGATATATTGAGTTAGATAGATTAGGGATTCCAGTTTCACTTTTTGAGTCTTTGACTCAGATTAATTAGGAATTTGGGATCCAATCATTTTTTTTAATATGTTGAAACTGAAAAAAAAAAAAATTGGACGGGACAGGGCAAGGCAGATCAGATCCAGATATATTAATTTACGGGGAATTTTTAGTTATATACTTAATTATAAAATAATTAACAAATATACTATCAATTATTTAAATGATACAATAAGTGGTATTTATTTACCGCATATATAAACAAATATATGGTGACTAATTTTTTTAATTAATTTTTTTATTAATTTCTTTTGCATCTATAACTATTTCTATTTTTAATAATTTAAAAAAAAATTAACAATTATATCATTAATTATTTTGAATAAAAAATAATATTATTGCAATCTACTTGATCATTTTGATATGTGAGAAACATATATTTTTTTTACCATCACCAAAGAATATATTTGAAATCAAAAATAATTATTTAGTTTCTTTTATAAATTGTTCAAAAAAATAACAAAATTTTTAAACTCAAACAAAATTAAAAATATACCATACTAAAAGTATTTTTTTTATTGTGACTAATTTATCCAAAAAAAATTAATTTTATATTTAAAAGTTACTAGATGCTATTAAAAAATAAAGTACTATGATACTAATTGATTTCTTTTTAATAAGTTTTACTTTGAGATAATATTATCTCATTTACATTTTTATTACCTACCAATTAATTACTTTTAAAATTATATTATTGTTTATCTAGAAATTAATTACTTTCAAAACTATAATTTTATTTTTAAGTTATATCATATTATTGACCATGTATTTATATTACTTTTTTTTATATGTATACATATTATATAGTTATTTTACATTATTTCCAAACATATTTAAAATTAATAAATTACGTTAAAGTATAATAAATTATGATATAACTTATTACCAACTTTACTTTAACTTTTTGTTTAATTTTATATTTTTAAAAATATAAATGTAAGATACTATCTAGTTTCTATACAAGTAATTTTAAAATATATCAAAAGTGTTCTATAAAATAAGTATATGAAACTATAATTTAGTTACTTTTCATTATTAAATAAAAAAATATGTTTTTAGTAACTTATATAATTAATTAGTATATTTAATTTTGTTTAAATTTAATGTTTGATTTTGTTTTTTGTTTTTTTAATAAATATAACTTATATAATGTTCAAGATATTATTTGGTGTATTTACAAGTTATTTTATAACTCTGTCAAAATAATTTTATAAAAATAAGTTTATTTATAATTTAATCTTGTAATATCTAAAGCTAAAATAAGAAAAATACTTTTTAGTAACCTATTAAGTTGTTGATACATTAAATTTTGTTTTGTTTAAGTTTAAAAATTAATTACTTATTTGTTAAGGAAAAATAAAAGAAACTAAAATGTTATATTTGACTCTAATTATCTTCTTTAGTGATGACGTCGCATATTAAAATAATTATCTTAAATAACAAAAAAATATAATGATCTAACTCTTAAAACCAAACAATTATTTTTGTAGTAAATAATAATTTTTTAAAAAGAGAGAAATAAGTAGATGAAGTTGAAAATTATTATAAAATTTTTTAAAAATAAATAAAATAAAATAAAAGAGATAGGTTGATGTCATGTCATTAAAAGAAAAAGTAATAAAATAAATAAATAAATAAAAAGAAAAATAATATAGAGGAAGTAGATGGATGTTTAAGTAAAAAAAAAAAAAAGCTAGCTTGTACATACAAAATGAAAAAAAAAAAAAAAAGAAAGCCACCTACGTATATACTTGCCAAACAAATTGCAAAACTAAAGGTATATTTAACACTTAAAATCATTAAGGTTATGATATATTTTTCAAAATTTCGTTTGTAGATGTAATTTTCATAATGTTGTTCAAATATTTATATATAAGTGCTCTTTAATTAGTTACCTTAAATACATAATCACATGGTTACACTAATTTTAGACATAGAATAATTATTAAATGGTTTAAATTAATTAGAAACTAACTTAAAATATTTAATATATTACTTGATCTCATTTTGTTTACTTATATATATATACTAGATAAGAGTTACGTGACAAGACACGTAAATATTAGTTTTATTTTAAGTTCTTGTGGTTTTTGTAATTGTAAATTATGTTATAAACGATATGTTTTATAAAACTAATTGTTAAGAATGTCATAATTGTGTATATAAACCTATAATATATACATTGTTATTCAAATGCTTTATGTTATAAACGATTTTTTTGTATAGAGTTTAAATTTTATATTGATGATTGTTATTTAGGGTGGGTATCGGTGTAGTTTTTTTCAATTTAATAAAAAGATTGTTTAATTTTTTGGTTTAATTATTGGGTTTAAACGTTTAAATAAAGATTGTTTAATTTTTTGGTTTTAAAAAAAAAATCATGTAAGCCTAATCTGTTAAGTGTAACAATATTAATATTAATATTTTTTTGGGTTTAATTATTGGGTTTAAACGTAAGATTGTTTAATTTTTTAGGTTTAATTATTTATATATTTTTAAAAGTTAACGGTTATAAATGATTTTTTTTGTATAGAGTTTAAATTTTATATTGATGATTGTTATTTAGGGTGGGTATGGGTATAGTTTTTTTTTAATTTTAAAAAAAAAGATTGTTTAATTATTTGGGTTTAATTATTGGGTTTAAACGTTTGAAAAAAGATTGTTTAATTTTTTGGGTTTAAAAAAAAAAATCGTGTAAGCCTAATCTGTTAAGCTAATCGTGTAACAATATTAATATTAATATTTTTTTTGGTTTAAATATTGGGTTTAAACGTTTAAAAAAAGATAGTTTAATTTTTTGGGTTTAATTATTTATATATTTTTGAAAGTTAACGGGAGGATTAAACCTACTAACATCGTTAAATTTAACAGAATATTCTTTTATTTTTAAAGTATATTCTGTTAAACTAAGAAATGTCGTTAGATAAACATTTTTAATATATAAAGATATTTATAAAATATTAATTAAGATAATTTTATTTAAAATAAATAAATTTTATTATAATTACTAGCCGATTTTTATAATCACTTATTAAATAAAAAAAAATTAGCAATTTTTTCAAAACATCCTAATAATTTAAAATTTTTATACCTATCATTCTAATTAAAAAATTGAAAGCAATAATCAATTAAATAATTATTTTAAATTTGAAAAATATTTTAGCATAAATTTAATTAATTAAGAAAACAAAACATATAATTTTCACAAAAGAAAATAAATAATTAATAAATGCCTTTAATTAAGGGCATTTTGCAATTTTGTATACACTATTTTAATTAATTACAAAATATGTGCAAAAAAATTTATTACTATTTTCCAATACATTTTTATATATAATTAAAAACTTTTTTTCAATTTTTTTTATAATATATATGGTAATAATTATTGATTATTATATATATGGTAATATTGACTGTGTTTATTTTTATGTTTACAATTATAATAAATATATCAATAATATAAAGGGTAAATGACGGCAAAACCCCCAATACTTTCGTTTTGGTTTCACTCAACCCCCAAAACCTAAATTTCTGCGAGTAAACTCCCAAAACCAGGAAACTGTTAGCAATTTAACACTTCCGTCCAAATTTAGCTGTTAACTGCCAAGTTGGATTGTCCACGTGGACACAATAAACACGTGACACAATTTTATTGGTCCACGTAAAAAATTATTTAAAAAAATTTAAAAAATAAAATAAAATTAATTTAAAATTTTTTAAAAAAATTATAAATAAAAAAATAATTTTTTTTCTTTCTCTCTTTTTCTTTTTCCTTCTTTTTTTGTCTTTTCTCAAACACATATACCCTCTTCTCTTTCTCTCTCTCGCAGGTACACAAGCCCACCACCATCTTCAACCCATTATGGCTGCAGTGAGGCAGCAAGTGTCCAAGACCACCAGGCAGCTCAAGACCACCAGCATGCAGCCCAACCTCCTTCGGCGTCGTCCTCCTCCGCCGACTTCAAAGCCATTAAAGCCACCACCCACCATCTCGTCCATCTCAGATCCGCCATTAGAACAAAGATGTGGCTTTGACGTGGTTGTGGCGGAGGACGTCGGGGACCACCAAGCTACCTCGGATCGATCTCCTCTCTCTCTCTCTCTTTCCCGATCTCTTCTCTTTCTCTTTATATTTAGGGTTTTCAAATAGTTGTAGGGAAATAAAATTAGGGTTTTCAAATATTAATTTTGGGGTTAAGATTTTGTGTGTATATATATATATATATGTGTGTGTGTGTTGTTTATTTGTTGGATTTAAATTTGTTTGAATTGGTTTGAATTTGGTTTTGTTGTTTTTTTTTTTTTGTGATTTGGATGGTTGTGGTGGTAGCAGATGACTGAAGAAGATGAAGAAAAAGAAGATGGTGGTGGTGGTGGTAAGGAAGGAATGGTGGTGGGTGGTGGGTGGTGGGTGGTAGGTGGGTGGCTGGGAAGGATTTAGGTTTAGGGTTCATAGTCAAAGAAAAAGAAAAAAAAGAAAGGAAAAAAAAAAGAAAAAGAAAAAGAAAGAAAGGAAAAAAGAAGAAAGAAAAAAAAAAAAGAAAAAGATTTTTTTTTTTTAAATAATTATTTACGTGGACCAATAAAATTGGGCCACGTGTATATTGTGTCCATGTGGACAATCCAACCTGGCTGTTAACAGCTAAATTTGGACAGAAGTGTTAAATTGCTAACAGTTTCCTGGTTTTGGGGGTTTACCCGCAGAAATAAAGGGTTTTGGCGGTTTAGTGAAACCAAAACGAAAGTATTGAGGGTTTTGCCGCCATTTACCCTAATATAAAACATTTTATATATGTGTTTATTTTATTTTCTATTAATTAAACATACTAATTTAATAAACAAAATAATAATATTCACATAAGTTTATTATATCACTCTATGTGTGTTATGTTTATTTTTTAGTAATTTTTTAGAAAATAAAGAATATATATATATATAAAAAATTATTTATCTTTATCTTTTTCTTTGTTTATTATGTTATGTTTATTTTTTCTAATTAAATAATTTTTGGAGTTTATAAAGTTATGTTTGTTTATTTATTTTTTGATGTAAGAATTATACTTCAATAGAAAATTCGTTCACTAACTCATTAAAAAATAATCAATATATAGAAACAATAGAAAGAAAATATACTTATTTAAGTATAATATAAATTAGCTATGTCTATTTTTATATTTACAATTATAATAAACATACTAATAATATAAAGGGGAATGACCCCATATACTATTTTTTAACTTTTTTTTTTCAAATTTACAGTTTAGGTTTCTAAAGTGGTTGCAGCGCTAGTTGCAATAGGGATTTCTATACGATTTTTTGTGCAATTTAAGTTGCAGTGCTAGTTGCAATAGATTCTATGTAGAATTCTGTAAAAATGCACAAAAAAAAAAAAAACTGTTTTGAAGTGTAAAAATGAAAAAGCCCCTAATATAAAATACTTTGTATATATATGTGTTGCCCCTGATTTTGTCCAATATACGTGGACCAACCGGACAGGGACACGTGGATGAAAACGTCTTAATGCTCGAATTATTTGCTAAGTCTTTGTGATATAAGGCAGCATCCGGGACATGCCTCCCGGAGAAGGCATGCTGAGCCCCATACGCTCCTGAATTCCCAAGTAATACTAAGGCATCTCCGCGAGGTGTCAGGCTTCCCCTGAGCAGTCAATTTGCATTTAATGCCGCATGGGAGGAAGCGTGTTGGGACTGCTACACGCAATAAAGTCTGACGGCACAACCCCCAATCTGCAGCTGCGAAGTAATGATCATTTAAGTCTATTGACGGCAACACTGTGAAGGGTCACATCAGTCGAAAGACAATAAGGACATTCCACATAAAAGCCCTACTGCACCTAGGGACTTGACCATGCATTACTCATGGTATATTCATTGGGAATACCCATCTTTATAGATTTTACAGGTACACATGTACAATAATCCTGGGGATTACCCCACCAAAAATACTATAAATACCCCCTAAAAGCTCATTAAACGGGGTCGAGAATTTTGGGTTGCATAATAGCAAGAAGAGTAAATACTCACCAAGAACATTCTCTGTATTTATAAGAGTAAATACTCACCAAGAACATTCTCTGTATTAAATACATCCATAAATAACACAGACTCGTGGACTAAGGCTCATTAACGGCCCAACCACGTAAAAATCCTTCTCTAATTTTCTTACAGTTCTCGAATCTTATAATATTTTATTGGTTGCCGAAAACCTCGGTCAACATTTTGGTGCTTTCATTGAGAGCTGAAGAAAGCTTCTGCAAAAATACACTTCACGTTACAAAAATGGTGGAGACTAGAAGTACTCGTCAACCTCGCTCTCTAGAGGATGCTCAAGATCCAAATGAGGAAGACGTAGCCTCAAGAGCAGCCGAGGGCTCTGAGGAAGAAGAAGGAATTCCTGACGATGACGACGAGGGAAACCTCGATGAGTATGCCTACGATGAAGGTAGCTACTCAGAATTGGTGCTTCTAAGGAAAAAAGCTATCGATCACGAAGCTGAGATCGAAGCCCAAAAAGCACAAAACCAAAAAATGCAAGAGGTGATGCTGGCCATGCAAAAAGCCATGGAGGCGGCTGGCATCCACGTGCATCCCAAGGCAATGACTGCTGGGCCTGGCAAGGAACCAGAGGAATCCTTGCCTAGCACCCAACAGCAAAGGTCTAGAGAGCCTAGCCCCATAAGATATCCCGTTGAAGGGAACCAAAAGAAAAACCCTACCTCTACCCCTGGGCGAAAGAAAAATGCGCAGGATCCGCGAAAGGTCCGCTCAGATTTCCTGAAAGGGAAAGGTCCGCAGAGGGGCAAGCTCCAAAAAGGGAGTCTTGGCCCTCAGGATCGAGAGGACCGAAAAAGCGTTTCCGTGCACCAGGAGCCCGGAGGTAGAGGAAGAAGAAGACAGAGATGTCCTCCCGTTGATTTGAGAAATCAAATCAATGGGAATCAAGGTGACCTCCGGGATCACCTTGACCAAAAGAAATACGGCCCGCGGCCTCCACGGGAACGTTAAATGAAGGAATCATGGCGAAGCTCGCCATACTCCAGAAAGATATCGCCCGAGTCTCTCGGAGACAAAAAGGGGACGACTCCGACTCAGACTATGAGGACCCGGAGCCATGTGCTAAGCACATCCTAGAAGCAGAGCTCCCCAAGAATTTTAAGATGCCCGAAATGGCAGCTTATACCGGGAACTCCGATCCAAGCGACCACTTGTCGCGGTTTAACCGTGTCATGACGGTCATGAGAGTCAGCAATGACGCAAAATGTCTGTGCTTCCTGCTTACTCTGAGCGGGTCCGTGGAGGAATGGTTCAAGAAGCTGGAACTAGAATCCGTGGGCTGTTGGAACAAGTTGCAGACCAACTTCCGGAGACAATTTGTCGCCGCACGAAAGGTCAACCTGGAGGTCAGTGCCTTGACTAACATCAAGCAACTGCCCACCGAAACCTTGAAAAACTACATAAAGAGGTTCCGAGAGGAAGCCTCGAAGACCAAGAAAGTTGATGACGGACAACAACTTGCCCTTATCCAGGCAGGCATCCGTACAGGGACTCCCTTATGGAACGAACTACAACAGGAGGGAGCTGCAAGCCTTCAGGACTTCTAGAAGAGAGTCCAAAAATATATCAACCTTGAAGAGGCCCAAATAGTGGCCTATGGAGGATACTATCCCACCGGGATAGCAGGGTACATGCCCGGAGCACCGCCCTCAGGTACTGTCCCGACCGCGGCTCCACCAATGAGCGGCATACAGTTCTCTGCTACTCCCGAATATAGTCAGGGCCAGGCCTTGGCACCCGCATCATCCCATTTTGGAAACCCCTCAAGGATAAATGGACAAGGTCCCTCGCACTCCGCTCCAACCGCTAGCCTGGCAGGCCCTTCCCAGGGCTCAAGGAGTAAACGATCCTCCAAAGGCAGCACCCGGACGGAGGAGAAACGCCAAAAAAGGGGGTACACTCCCCAGTACACCTAGTACACGGAGCTGACGGACTCCCAAGAGCGTGTGTACTTTGCTACTAGGCAAAATACGCACTACCGAAGACCACCTCCCTTATACAAGGACAGCTCCCGGAGGGATCCAAACAAAAGATGCGAGTACCACAACGACATTGGGCATAGCACCAACGAATGCAAGAATCTCAAGGACGAGATTGAAAACCTGATCCGATTGGGCCACCTCTATGAGTGGATCGAGAATCGGCTGCCTCACCTTAATCCGGGCCAGGCGATAGGGGTTGTGCCATAGGGAACACCAGGGGTGCAGCAGCAGTATTGGCTCCAGTTGCTCCAACCGGCAATGCCCAGCACATCCCCGGTCTGCCGCCCAGACCCAACGGGAGAGTAGCCATGATCTCCGGAGGACCCCATATTGGAGGAACTACCCGCAAAGAACTAAAGCGGTACGCAGGGGCCGTAAAGCACAATGAGGTTTGGGAGGTTACTCAACTCCCAGCTCAAAGGCCCCGGCTGATGGATCAGCCCATCACGTTCACGGAAGAAGACGCCAAGATGGTGCGCTTCCCTCATCATGATCCGTTGGTCATTGAGACCCCCATCGCCAATAAAGTGGTGGCCAGAGTCCTGATTGACAACGGAAGTTCCGTGAACCTACTTTTCAAGGAGGCCTTCATTGCAATAGGCCTGACGGACCGAGATCTCTCACCCAGCGGTTCCCAACTCACAGGGTTTAACGGAACAACGCTTATCCCAATGGGAAAAGTGAGGCTTCCCGTCACTTTGTGCCCGGACACCCCCCAAAGCACGTTCAAATACTGCACTTTTGTGGTGGTGGACTGCCCGACCGCTTATAACGCGATCCTCGGCCGACCGGCCCTGGTAGATTTTGGCGCAGTCACATCCATTCGGCACCTGTACTTAAAGTTCCCTACCCAGGAAGCTGGAATAGGGACGGTGAGAGGAAATCAGGGGGAGGCAAGGCAATGTTACAATGTTGCAACCCACCTGCCTGTACTGATGGTCCAGGAAACCGTCGAGCCAGGAATGGCTGAAGAAGATGAGTTGGACCCTCGAGTGGGGTCCAAAAAAATTGTGGAACCGATGGAGGATGTCGAGGAAATATCAGTGTGCGACCTCGACTCCACCAAAGTACTCCGGCTGGGAAAAAGCCTAGATCCGGAGGAAAAAGAAAGAATAATAAAAACACTGAAGGGCGCCATCGACATTTTTGCATGGCGCCAAGAGGACATGACCAGCATAAGTCCCCATGTCATCACCCACGTCCTCAACGTCAACTCGGACATGCCACCAGTCCAACAAAAGTGACGCCCCCTCGACTCGGTAAAGGCCGAGGCTCTAGAGAAAGAGGTGGACAAGCTTCTGACGAACAGCATGATCCGCGACGTATACTATCCGGAATGGCTAGCCAATTCGGTCCTGGTGCCCAAGCCGAACGGAACTTGGCGAGTTTGTATAGATTTCACCGATCTAAACAAAGCTTGTCCGAAGGACTGCTTCCCGCTGCCCAGGATCGACCAGATGGTAGATGCCACTTCCGGATTCAAATTACTATCCTTCATGGACGCCTACGCCGGGTATAACCAAATAAAGATGCACACGGCGGACCAAGAGTGCACTAGCTTCAGGACCGATAAGGGGGTATACTGCTACCTGGTCATGCCTTTCGGACTGAAGAACGCTGGAGCGACCTACCAGAGAATGATCAACCGGATGTTCAAGGGCCTCCTGGGGCGAAACATGGAGGTATACGTGGACGATATGCTCGTCAAGTCTAAAGCATGCAATAGTCATGCGGACGACTTAGAAGAGTGTTTTGAGGTAGTCCGGAGATACGGCATGAAGCTCAACCCAAAGAAATGCACCTTTGGGGTCAAATCAAGAAAATTCCTGGGCTTCATCGTCAGCCAGAGGGGGATTGAGGCAAACCCAGAAAAAATCCAAGCTCTCCTGAGCATGCCCTCTCCCAAGAAGCATAAAGACGTGCAGAGCCTAACCGGAAAGGTTGCTGCCTTGAGCCGTTTCATCTCCCGGTCTACTGACAAGTGCATCCCCTTCTTCAACATATTGAAGAAGTGTCAAAAGTTTGAATGGTCGGACGAGTGCAAGGAGGCATTCAAAAAATTGAAAGAACATATGGCCAAGCCCCCCATCCTATCAAAACCCGTCCTCGAAGAAGACCTATTCCTATATTTGGCCGTCTCCGAGCACGCGGTCAGTGCTGCCCTAGTCCGGGAAGAAGAGAAAACTCAACATCCCGTGTACTATGTTAGCAAGCGCATGATAGGAGCGGAGACGCGGTACCCCATCATCAAAAAACAGGTTTTCTGCCTCCTAATGGCCTCCAGAAAACTAAGGCCATATTTCCAAGCACACCCGATCAAGGTACTGACCAATCACCCACTCCGGCAAGTCCTACAAAAACCAGAAGCATCTGGTAGGCTCCTCAAGTGGGCAATGGAGTTAAGTCAGTTCGACTTACACTACGTTCCCCGAATCTCCATAAAAGGCCAAGCCTTGGCAGACTTCATTATCGAATGCAATGAAGCCGAGGCAACCGCGAATACGCCAACACCATCAATCCCCACATGGAGAGTGTTTGTAGATGGAGCCTCCAATGAAAATGGATACGGAGCGGGGGTTGCAATGATATCCCCGACCGGACTTCGACTCCAGGCAGCCCTACGGTTCGACTTCTCAGCTTCAAACAACGAGGCTGAATATGAGGCCTTGATAACAGGGCTAAGACTAGCGAAGGCCGTAGGGGCCAAAAGAGTAGAAGTCTACAGCGACTCCCAGCTGGTCGTAAATCAGATATCGGGAGAGTACCAAACACACGGCGAGCGAATGGCCGCATATGTAACAATAGTCCGGGAGCTGCTCCACGAGTTCATAGACTACAAAGTAGAAAGAATCCCCTGGGAAAAGAACGCTCACGCAGACTGTCTGGCTAAGTTAGCTTTAGATAGTGAAATCGAAGGACTGGGGGTAGTACCAGTGGGACGCTTGGCAGAGCCAAGCATCAAAGTAAAAGAGACCATAATAACGGTTGGGCAAGAACCCAGCTGGATGGTCCCCATCATAGAATACATAACAAAAGGTGAGTTGCCCCAGGAAAGGGCACTGTCTCAAAAGATTCAGTATCAGGCTCACCGTTATGTAATGATGGATCAAATTCTCTACCGAAGAGGACTCAGCATGCCTCATTTAAGGTGTGTATCGGACCCTGAAGCTAGACAAATCATGCTAGAAGTCCACGAAGGGTTCTGTGGAGATCATACAGGAGGACCCAGTCTCTCAAAGAAAATATTGAGACAGGGATACTTCTGGCCAACAATGAAAAAAGATTGTATAGACTACGTCCAAAAGTGTGATTCGTGCCAAAGGTTCGCGAACATACCGAGAGCTCCTCCCAATGAAATTACCCCGATGACTAGTCCCTGGCCCTTCGCAGTTTGGGGAATAGATCTTATTGGGTCCCTGCCAACAGGAAAGGGAGGAGTAAAGTATGCAATAGTAGCAGTAGACTACTTCACCAAATGGACGGAGGCTGAGCCCATGAAGACTATAACTGCTAAAAAAGCACTAGACTTTGTTATCAAAAACATAGTGTGTCGATATGGCCTGCCTCACAAAATAGTCTCTGACAATGGAAAGCAATTTGATTGCGAAGAATTTACTGACTTCTGCAACCAACACGAAGTAGTAAAAAGCTTCTCTGCGGTGGCAAGGCCGCAAACAAACGGACAAGCAGAAGCAGTCAATAAGATCCTAAAGGTTACCCTAAAGAAAAAGCTGCTGGCCTGCAAAAACAACTGGCCCGAAGAGTTGCCAAGAGTGTTATGGGCCTACCGGACAACCCCCAGAACCACGACCGACCACTCGTCTTTTTCAATGGCGTACGGTTGTGAAGCAATGGTCCCGGTAAAAACGTTATTCCCGTCCCACAGGAGAACAACTTACGATCCAGCCACGAATTAAGCTTTACTTCAAGAAGCTCTGGATCAAGTTGAAGAGCTCCGGGACGAGTCTCAAATACGGATGGCAGCTTATCAAAAGAAGGTGACCAAATATTTTAACTCCAAAGTTAAAAGTAGAAAATTTGCTATTGGGGATATGGTCTTAAGAAGAGTCTTCCTAGCCACCCAGGAGCCCAGAGTGGGGGTACTTGGGCCAAATTGGGAAGGACCATATGAAATCGAGGACGTTCAGGCACTTATAAGCTAAAAAGGATGGATGGAACCATTGTGCCAAGGGCCTGTAACGCCGATCACCACAGAAATATTACCAATAGTCCAAAAATGAAACTTAGGCTTTGTTTAAAGAGTTTGTACCGTCTAAGTGTATACAGCCTCCGCATGTTAAATAAAACTGAGTGCCTTAAAAACAAAGTTTCTATGCCACTCAGGGGGGTACTAAGGTATACCACACGGACAGACAAAAAATAGGCTAAGTAAAATATCCTGACCCAAAGGGCAGGTCAAAAAAAAAGAGTATGCACAAAAAAGAAGCATATATAAACATCCTGACCCACAGGGCAGGTTCAAAAGAGAGATATGTGCATCAAATAAGATCATATATATATAAAAAATCCTGGCCCTCAAGGCAGGTCAAAAAAATATATACAAAGGGCCCGGGGACAGGCCTTAACCATTGTCTCCCCTTAAATAAAAAACAGCTATATAAATAAAATTGTCTTAAATGTAAGAGAATTGGCTGTAAATAAAAAAAAATAATAAGAAAAATCTGGGTCAAATTCACAATAGCCTAGTCAATTCGCGGAGGAAGGCGAGGACCAATGCGTGCCTCCAGCATGGCATCAAGTTTCTTCTTCTTCTCCTGAAATTTAGCAATCATCTCCGCGGGTTTGGGGTAGAGTCGAGCTTGATGTTCTGGCCATTTGTAGACCAGGCCATGTAGACGCCATCGTCGAAGCGCTTGACGCACCGGCTGCAGCAGACGGGAGAAAGGAGGTCATCTTTCTTATCCTTCTTCAAGGCTTGGTCTTTGAAGTCCTTGAGCTCCTTCAGCTCCACGGCCAAGTTGGCCCTAGACTCCAAGTCTGCCTGGTGAACTTCCTCTAGAGACTTCACCTTGGCAGCTATTTCATCAAAGGCTTCCCAAGCCTCCCGAAGCTCACGTTTGGCCTTGGCAGTAGCCTCGCCCTCCGCCCTCAGCTCCTCCTGGTGCTTGGCCTCCAGCCTATCCCTCCGAAGGGCCTCATCTCGGATCATCGCCCCCGCTTGTGCCTCCCTCCGCCTGGCCTCCCGGCGCTCAGCATCCTCCTGGTACGTCCGCCTTTCAGCAGTCAAATCCTGAAGGATCTTCATGACTTCGTCCATGCCCCCAAATTCGGACAAGACGAAGCCATGGTTAATTAAGTTCTTGGAAAGGCGGCCGACCTCGGCAGCGAGCTGGAAAAGGATACAAGTATGAGTAAAAGTCCTTAAGAGAAAATAATGAGGAAAAAAGTAAACTACGAAATGCTTACCACAGTCAGGGAGTGGCTGAGATCCTGGACTTGAAAGATGGAGTTCAAGGATGCACAAGCAGCGAACCTCTTGGGTGCACACCGGGTGAGCTGAGACACGAACTCGCCGGTCATCTCCGCGACAAAGGGAGCCAAGGTAGGCTCGAGGAAACGATTGCACCAATCCAACAGGGGGTCCAAATTTAGATCCCACGGATTTTGATAGTTCTGATCGTTAAGGGTATTTTGCATTTCAACTCGCAAAACCCTCCTCAAAGCCTCCACATCAGCATGCCCCCGGGAGTACTCGTCCATGGCGTAGTTGTGTTTGGCTATCCGGAGTTCCTGCCTCGCCTCATCTCCAGGAACTGGAGTCAGTACTATGCTGGGAGGCATTGTGTATTCCTCCGCCTCGGGAGAGATCCCGGAATCAGGGCCAAGGGCCGGAGTATCAGCTCTCCGCTGCCGTTTGGGCACCTCCTCGGCAACCATCTTGCCCTTGCGCTTGCGAATTAGAGCAACTTCTTGCTCTTCTTCACTTTCTTCAACTTCCTTAGGAAGAGCCCATTTCTCTTCTTGACCTTCTTTAGCTTCCTCAGGAAGCGCCTCCTCCTCATCCACTAAGTCAATAGTGTCTGGAGGGGCACTGGAAGAAGCTTTCAAGGGAGTGGCCACCTGGGAGGAAGTTAAAGGAAGGGGAGCGTCAGGAGTGTGAGCTCCGGTAAATGCGGCGAAAATGGCATCCATGGAATTACCTGCTACAACAAAAGAAAAGAGGCAAGTGTTAGAATATCCATTGAAACAGTAAACACTCGAATAAAGCAATCAAGCTAGTCCTACCCTGACTCTCTAATTCGGCACTAGCAAAGTTCCGAATCTTAACGCTAGCTGCATCATCCCCGAGATAGTTGTCCGAAGGCCGAAACCAGCTGGAAGAAATGTAGGCCGAAGGGTCCAAGGGAACGGGCTCCGGAGGACCAGAACCCATCTGGGATCGACCTAGGAAATCTCCTAAGTTGGAAAAATAATAATCCTTCATATGGTCTCCCCACCGGGTCGAGGGCATCCTAAACCTATGAAGACGCTCATCGAACTCTACAGGCCTAAGGCTGGCATATTCGCTAACGGAAAGAACGTAATGTGCTGCTAAAGGAGACTTACCGTGTAATATCCCGAAAAATATATTGATATTTTAATTGGACATATTTTATTAAATATGTGATTAAGTGGGTATTAGAGTAGGATTATAATCCTACTTAAACTAATTACGAGTTGATTAGGAAAATATGAGTAAATGAATAATAAAGCGTAATTGATTAATTACGGAGATTGTATTGAAATACGTGGGTATCGTAGATACCATAATTCGAATAAAATATTTTCGGGCCTGGCAATTGTGGAACTCGACAGAATGGTCAGAAATGTCACGATTGTTGAAATTGTGTTATATTGTAAATTATACCGGACTAGGTTAAGATGTTGAGAACTAGGTTAAATCGGGAAAGTTAGAAAATTACCAAAATGCCCCTAGGTTATTTTAAAGTTTAATTTCTTTGGGGGTAAATTAGTCATTTTGTATAATAGGTATTTTGACTTTCTAGACTTTGTGGGCTGCCCACTATTATTAGAAAAAAAGAAAGAAAGAAAGAAAGAAAATAATAAGAAACCCTATTTAACGGAAAATCTTCCAAGGCAAGAAACAACTTTTTCTTCTTCTCCTTCTTCTTCCCTTCGTGTGAACCAAAAACCAGCCAGCAAAGGATCAAAACTTCACCATTTCTTTTGAATTGAAGTAGCTTGTAGAACCTAAGCACAACCTAGAAGCAATCAAGGTAAGTTCTATGCTTTGTTCTAAGAATTCAATTGGTTTTGGAGTAAGGTTTTGTGTTTCAAATTTGTAGGAGTTAAAGTAAGTTAGGGTTATGTTTAGTTTAGATTTTTGAGTATGCTGAAAATTGATTTGGGTGGTTTCCATGGCTGGTTGAATTGAGTTGCATTGGATGAAGCTAAAAATTAAGTTTTCTTCACTTGAACATGTGATTTTGAGTTAGAGATTGAATTGTGGTGTTTTGAAGCTTGGAATATGTTGTCTTATGGTTATTATACTGCTCTGTAAAGTTTGGGATCAATTGGTTAGGTTTGGAGCAAGTTTTGGGACTTTGAAGAGCTGAAATTTTCGAGTTTCGTCGTTGTGAACCGGAATTCCGGATGGAACATGGCTGCCAACCGGAATTCCGGATGGTCAATTTTCTGAAATTGCCGATTTTCGTATTTTAGCCATAACTTCTCACTCGGGTGTCCGTTTTAGACATTCTATATACCGTTTCGAAGCTTATGAAGAGCTCTACAGTATGAGACATAGATTAGAGCCAAAAGATGTATTTTATTTTAGGGTGTTTTTACCATAAGATTTGGTAGAAAACCCTAAGTTATTTTATGCGGGTTTTAGACAGTGTTTTGGAATGGACCCTTATTGATTTACCTTTATCGTGACATAGGACTCGAAAGTGTCGGGCATCATTCCACTCAGGTCGGCCCACATACTTGACTTTGGACTTGAGGTAAGAAAAGTACTATATACCGTTTGTAGTTAACAATTATAATTGTGATAGTCTCGATTATGTTCGAGGGAAATATTATGAAACGATTATTATCGTTTGACTCGATTATGATCGAGGGAAGTATTATGAAACGATTATTATCGTTTGAATCGATTATGTTCGAGGGAAATATTATGAAACGATTATTATCGTTTGACTCGATTATGATCGAGGGAAGTATTATGAAACGATTATTATCGTTTGACTCGATTATGATCGAGGGAAGTATTATGAAACGATTATTATCGTTTGGCTCGATTATGATTGAGTAAAAGAAACGGTTATTACCGTTATGAGTAATTACTCCTGAAACCGCGGATAGGTTTCTTACTTATCGTTTGTTGTATCGGACAACGATAGTGACATATACAGCTCGTGTTTAACGAGTGGTAGGGGTACTTTATGAAGTACCTAAATTATGTGGTTATGAAGTTGTGGAACGATCAAGAGTGTTATTATGTGATGAGTTGTAATTGAATACATTTTTGTTAAGGTATGATTGAATAAATGTTAAATTGCTTATGAAATTGGTCATTTTTCTTACAGTCTCTGTGGCTTAGGGATGTAAGAAAACAGGTTGTAATGATGTATGATTGGAGTGCTTTATGAAGCACTGAAATTGTGTGGATATGCTAATGTGTGAACTAGGGTGCTTTATGAAGCATTGACAATGAATATTTATGATAATGCATGATTAAGGTGTTTTAGGAAATGCTGAGATTGTTGATTATGTATAGCTATAAATACTCTTAATTTTGTAATGAGTTGCTCATATAGACGTTGAATTGTAAATATACGTTGAAAGAGTACAATCTACTGGTATGAATAATCTGTTGAAAAGAAATCTACTATCACTTTCCACAATTTTCTTTTGTCTAATAGCTTTCTTGCTGAGTCATTATGACTCACGTGTGCTTCATGATGCAGGTAAGAAGATTAGCGGTTCTTTTTGGCCACGAGTCAGAGGTCTCCCAGCAATGTACATATCAATCGTGTTGTCTTGGCTTCCAGGAAGCAGGATCACCTTTTTTTCTATGATTGGATGTATAACCTACTCTTGTATTAATGGTTTTATAATTGGTTATAAAAGAATTTTATTAGCAGGGGATCCCCATATTACGACAGTATTTTGATCTAAAGTTTCTATTTTTAAATTTAATTAAAGATAATATTTTTTTTTTGAATTAAACCACACTTTTCCTAAACTAATAGATTATTGATAATAAGATTATAAAAGCACACACGTGGCGTTCCTGAGGTTTCAGGGCGTTACAACATGGCATCAAAGCGACCAAGGTTTAAAGATCCTGAAGACTGGTTTGATATGTACTTTGGCTGCGAAGACTCGTTCGACTCTTGGTTTAGTAAGTGTTGATTGTTAGTTGATTAGTGGTTTATTTACTAATTATTTGAATTGTCTTCTTATTTGATATGTGTAAAGTTGTTAGAGAAGCGTGATAAGTTTTTGATATAAGGTTGCTAAGTATGTCTATGCATGTGAGGTAATGCTTATTAGCATTAATTCTAGTTAGAAAGATTTTAACTATGAGAAAGGATTGATCACGGGTATACTAGGAGGTATACCTGAGGTGATCTAGTAAGTAAAATTGAGAGCCTACTAGGCTCGGGGTAGGTAGTGTGGGTATAAATCTTCCTACCACAGGGCTGAGAGCAAATGAATGCTGTGAAGTAAGAGATTATCTGAGTGACACTATAGTAGAACTTGTATGGTTGATTTCGGGCAGCGCAATAATGGAGAATGATACTAAGCTAGACCGATTGGCAAAGTTTTGTTAAAATGCAACGACTACTAAGGCCGCTAGGAAGGCTTTAAGGTGGAACAAGTATATTGTTCAGAATGTAGATATTATGGTTAAATAATTAGGAGTTTTCTAGTTTTATGCTCAGGTGATTGAGCTAACCCTTACTGTTGAGGGTATAAGGATTAGATCACAAAAGAAATAATATGAAGAGAGATATTCATGAAAGTAAATGTCCAGTGTTGGATTGGCTAAAGGATGTTAACTTTAATGATCTTGACAAAAAAAATAAAAAACAACAAACCCATTGGTTACGGGTCCTAGTAAGAGAATGGTTGGTTGTTTTGGTTGAGTTAAATTTAGATGATTTGAGGTAATGTTGAGGATTGGATTGACTTGTAAAGTATAGTGCAAATATTAATTAGGAAGGAAAGATGGTAACTTTTGAATCAGAAGGTGAGGACCTTCGTGTTCTTGGGCAAGGATCAAAGGTCCTGAAATCTATTGATCATGGCGTTTAAGGCTGAAGGTTTATTATGGGATGGATGCACCAACCTTTCAGTTAGTGTGGCAAATATTGCAAAGGAAACATCGGGTGGAACTGGGACACAATTTTTGGCTCAAAGGCTTCTAGATGCCTTTTCAGAAGAGCTACCAAGATTATTGATGAAATGGGAAATTCATTATGAATTGAATTGATACTATGAGTAAAACCTGTACCCAAAGTTCTGAGTTGGATGGTAACTGCAGAATTGAAAGGGGTGAATAATCCATCACAAGAAATATTAGGCTTGAAATTTCTAGCCTGAGTAGGTTTTGTTTGTGAGGAAGAAGGACGAAACCTTATGAGTGGGTGTTGACTGCTGGGAGATTAAACCAATTAACGGTGAAGAACGAGTATCCTTTGTCAAGGATAGATGTTATGTTGATTAATTTTATGAAAGGATCATTTTCTCTAGGTTCGGTCTTCGATCTGGTTATTACCAGTTGAAGACTCGAAAGGAGGATGTTCCTAAAACAGTTTTCGTACCGATGACTTTGTAATTGTTTTCATTAAGGGTATTGTGATTTCTTCGGATCCAAGGGAGCCATATGAGAGACACCCTTGGATGATTTTGTAATGTCTCTAGAAGCATAAGTTTTGTGCTTAATGTAAGAAATGCGAGTTTTGCTGATCCCAAATTTGCAATGAAGGTTAGAGATTTTCTAGAATTAACAAGATACTACAGAATATTTGTTGGGGGTTGGCAACGCCCTTAGTGGAATCAAATCGAAAGAATTGAAATAGAGATTAACCATTATACCAATGTTAACATTGTTAGTCAGTGAGGGGAAAAATGTGATTTGATGTGATACTTCTATACAAGGATTAGATTGTATTCTGACACAGTTTAGGAGAGTTGTTGCCTAATTACTTAGACCAATTGAAGGAGTATGCGAAGTGGTATTTTAGTCATGATATTGAATTGGCAGTAATCGTTTTGCACTGAAAGTTGGGAACCATTTTCTATATGGTGAAAATGTGAAGTCTTACAGATCACGAAAGCCTCAAATACTTTTCTTTTGGAAGAATTTAGATGGGAGACAATGGTGACGGTTAAAGTTGATTGAAATTTTTAACGGTGAGATTCTCTATCAATCTAGGAAAGAAAATTTGTAATGGATGCTTTAATTTGGAGAGGTCTAGGACAAGATTTTACCAAAGTTGGATGAAGATTTAAATAGAGTGGGGATCGAGTTCGTGATTGGAGAACTTGTTACTATCACACTTTAGTTTAATGTATCAGCGCAGGGTTACTCTGAGCTACAAGGGTACAAAGAAAGACTTGAAACTAGGTCAACAAAGGACTTTTTCTTTTAATTTCATCTGAAGGGATTTTTTTTTTATACAAAGACACGGTTTGTGTACCGGTCGATAAGGATATCAAACAGAAGATTCTAGATGAGTCTCGTACTACACCATACTCTTTACACCCGGGAACAACTGAGGAGTATCACGATGTAAAATGTCTTCTACTAGGCATGAAAGACGACATTATGGAGTATGTGTCAAGTGTTCAATCTGTCAGCAAGTTAAGGCAGAGTGTCAGAGACCAGTAGGAATATTTCAAACCCTAAAGATACTTGAGTGGAAATGGAAAGAAGTAACCATAGACTTTCTGGTTGGAAACTATAGAATTGTAGGGTTCTATGATACTATTTGAGTAAGTAGGAATAAGTGTACAAAGTCAATATAGTATTTCTTATCAGTTAAAGCGGATTACTGTGCTAATCTATTTGACAAAAAACTAGATCAACTCTGTCATGCTTCAAAAGTAATTATCTCAGATTGAGATTTAAAGTGTACATTTAAAGGTTGAGAGAGTCAGTGACAAGCATATGTGATAGATTTTGAGGTTTCTTGAAGTAAACATCATTCACTGAATGAGTCTTTATATAATAACAGTTATTAGAGTACTGTGAATGTGGCACTGATGCGATTTAAAGTTTCAAGTTCGCACGTTGCTTTATATAAAGGATGAAAAAGCTATACTGATCTAAAGTATAGAGGCATTAAATTTCAAGTGGGGAATTTTATCTTTCTTCAGGTTTTTCCAATGAGGGGAATTCAGAAATTGGGAAGAAAAGAAAGTTAAGTCTCAGGTTAACCGGTCCGTCAGAATTTCTGGAAAGGGTAGGTCGGGTAGCTTATTAGCTAAACATACTCCCTGCTTTATCTAGGGTTTCTAATATGCACTTCAATGTTTCAGGAGTATGAGGTAGAAGCAATCTATATATGGAGTTATGAAAATATTGAAATACAAAAAGACTTGTCATATGAGGTACAGTCGGTATAGATTTTCTGAATTAAAAGACAAAGTGTTGCGAAGTAAAGACTATACCGTTAGTTTTAGTGCCCTGAGAGAATAACAAGATTGAAAGGCAATTCGAGAGTTAAATTCGTAGTTGCGGGAGCTGTATCCTGACTTATTTGAATAATTTCGAGGACGAAATTTCTATAAGGAGGGGATAGTTGTAATATCCCGAAAAATATATTGATATTTTAATTGGACATATTTTATTAAATATGTGATTAAGTGGGTATTAGAGTAGGATTATAATCCTACTTAAACTAATTACGAGTTGATTAGGAAAATATGAGTAAATGAATAATAAAGCGTAATTGATTAATTACGGAGATTGTATTGAAATACGTGGGTATCGTAGATACCATAATTCGAATAAAATATTTTCGGGCCTGGCAATTGTGGAACTCGACAGAATGGTCAGAAATGTCACGATTGTTGAAATTGTGTTATATTGTAAATTATACCGGACTAGGTTAAGATGTTGAGAACTAGGTTAAATCGGGAAAGTTAGAAAATTACCAAAATGCCCCTAGGTTATTTTAAAGTTTAATTTCTTTGGGGGTAAATTAGTCATTTTGTATAATAGGTATTTTGACTTTCTAGACTTTGTGGGCTGCCCACTATTATTAAAAAAAAAAAAAAAAAAAAGAAAGAAAGAAAATAATAAGAAACCCTATTTAACGGAAAATCTTCCAAGGCAAGAAACAACTTTTTCTTCTTCTCCTTCTTCTTCCCTTCGTGTGAACCAAAAACCAGCCAGCAAAGGATCAAAACTTCACCATTTCTTTTGAATTGAAGTAGCTTGTAGAACCTAAGCACAACCTAGAAGCAATCAAGGTAAGTTCTATGCTTTGTTCTAAGAATTCAATTGGTTTTGGAGTAAGGTTTTGTGTTTCAGTAAATTTGTAGGAGTTAAAGTAAGTTAGGGTTATGTTTAGTTTAGATTTTTGAGTATGCTGAAAATTGATTTGGGTGGTTTCCATGGCTGGTTGAATTGAGTTGCATTGGATGAAGCTAAAAATTAAGTTTTCTTCACTTGAACATGTGATTTTGAGTTAGAGATTGAATTGTTGTGTTTTGAAGCTTGGAATATGTTGTCTTATGGTTATTATACTGCTCTGTAAAGTTTGGGATCAATTGGTTAGGTTTGGAGCAAGTTTTGGGACTTTGAAGAGCTGAAATTTTCGAGTTTCTGCTGTTGTGAACCGGAATTCCGGATGGAACATGGCTGCCAACCGGAATTCCGGATGGAACATGGCTGCCAACCGGAATTCCGGATGGTCAATTTTCTGAAATTGCCGATTTTCGTATTTTAGCCATAACTTCTCACTCGGGTGTCCGTTTTAGACATTCTATATACCGTTTCGAAGCTTATGAAGAGCTCTACAGTATGAGACATAGATTAGAGCCAAAAGATGTATTTTATTTTAGGGTGTTTTTACCATAAGATTTGGTAGAAAACCCTAAGTTATTTTATGCGGGTTTTAGACAGTGTTTTGGAATGGACCCTTATTGATTTACCTTTATCGTGACATAGGACTCGAAAGTGTCGGGCATCATTCCACTCAGGTCGGCCCACATACTTGACTTTGGACTTGAGGTAAGAAAAGTACTATATACCGTTTGTAGTTAACAATTATAATTGTGATAGTCTCGATTATGTTCGAGGGAAATATTATGAAACGATTATTATCGTTTGACTCGATTATGATCGAGGGAAGTATTATGAAACGATTATTATCGTTTGAATCGATTATGTTCGAGGGAAATATTATGAAACGATTATTATCGTTTGACTCGATTATGATCGAGGGAAGTATTATGAAACGATTATTATCGTTTGACTCGATTATGATCGAGGGAAGTATTATGAAACGATTATTATCGTTTGGCTCGATTATGATTGAGTAAAAGAAACGGTTATTACCGTTATGAGTAATTACTCCTGAAACCGCGGATAGGTTTCTTACTTATCGTTTGTTGTATCGGACAACGATAGTGACATATACAGCTCGTGTTTAACGAGTGGTAGGGGTACTTTATGAAGTACCTAAATTATGTGGTTATGAAGTTGTGGAACGATCAAGAGTGTTATTATGTGATGAGTTGTAATTGAATACATTTTTGTTAAGGTAGGATTGAATAAATGTTAAATTGCTTATGAAATTGGTCATTTTTCTTACAGTCTCTGTGGCTTAGGGATGTAAGAAAACAGGTTGTAATGATGTATGATTGGAGTGCTTTATGAAGCACTGAAATTGTGTGGATATGCTAATGTGTGAACTAGGGTGCTTTATGAAGCATTGAAAATGAATATTTATGATAATGCATGATTAAGGTGTTTTAGGAAATGCTGAGATTGTTGATTATGTATAGCTATAAATACTCTTAATTTTGTAATGAGTTGCTCATATAGACGTTGAATTGTAAATATACGTTGAAAGAGTACAATCTACTGGTATGAATAATCTGTTGAAAAGAAATCTACTATCACTTTCCATAATTTTCTTTTGTCTAATAGCTTTCTTGCTGAGTCATTATGACTCACGTGTGCTTCATGATGCAGGTAAGAAGATTAGCGGTTCTTTTTGGCCACGAGTCAGAGGTCTCCCAGCAATGTACATATCAATCGTGTTGTCTTGGCTTCCAGGAAGCAGGATCACCTTTTTTTCTATGATTGGATGTATAACCTACTCTTGTATTAATGGTTTTATAATTGGTTATAAAAGAATTTTATTAGCAGGGGATCCCCATATTACGACAGTATTTTGATCTAAAGTTTCTATTTTTAAATTTAATTAAAGATAATATTTTTTTTTGAATTAAACCACACTTTTCCTAAACTAATAGATTATTGATAATAAGATTATAAAAGCACACACGTGGCGTTCCTGAGGTTCAGGGCGTTACATACCGGACCGGAAGTACTGGCATCAGGAGCCCCGGTGTTCGGCACCTGAACCAAAGGCTTTGGCCTGGGAGCCCTCCTCTCAGCCGGGCTCCCAATGCGAAGGGACCTCCCAGCCATCGCCTGACTTCTCCTCTCGACCGGGCTCCCCACGCGAAGGGGCCTCCCGGAAGCTGCCTGGGCCTTGGAATAAGCCTTCTCCTGGGCCTTTCGGTAGAGATACTCCTGGTACTTCTTCTCCACGGTGGCGATGAGTTCATCCCGGAAGGTCTTCTCTGCGGCAGGCACCCTCACATTCGGACAGGTAACCTTGGAAATGTTAGAGTCCTCCACTGATTGGTGCGGCAGGATTAGCTTGGCCTTCCGGCAGTTCTCCGTCGTGACTAAGCCCCTGACGTCAAGATCTGCCCGGTCGTAAGTCGCAAAGACCTGGGCCCTCCGGAGAAAGACCTCAGTAGGTGCGGTCCGCTCGCAGGGGGGAATCCTGACCCACTCTGTGTGAAGCTCCGGGTGCTCCACAGCTCGGAACCCAGAGGAGAAGAAGAAGCGGTGGCGATACTCCTTAACATGAGTTTGCCGATTATAAGGGACCACCCCATCATTTGAAGGGTGCGCCCGGAATCCGTAAAAACCGTCTTTAAGTTTTTCCCCCTTTTTGAGGACGGAAACAAGATCATAAAAATACAAAATCTCCGCCGGACTGGGAGAGCCCCATCCCCGGGCGGAGTAAAAAATAAATAAGCCTGAAAGCAGGCAGTAAGCTTGGGGAATCAGTTGGTATGGCGCAAGGCCGACAAATACTAAAAAATTAATAAAATAGTCTTGAAGAGGAAGCATGGCCCCAGCCATCAGGTGCGTCTGGCTCCAATTCCCGAAGCCGCCATAGTTATGGTTGGGCCTCTCCGCATCTCGGGGCGGCCGGTGATACATCCCGGATGTCGAGGGTTTAATTCCAGCCACCTCCACGATGTTCTCCAGCTGGTGGGGGCAGGTTAGGGTGGAATGAAGCTCAGCCGCCTCCCATCCTGTGGCCCGAGGTTTATACCCCTCCTGGGCAACGGGACCCAGCATGACATCTTCAAGGGTAGCCGGACGCTTACCACTCTTCTTGGACGATTTTGAGCCGGACGCAGACATGTTTTGATTCTGAAAAAAGAATTAAGATTCCAGCAATTAGGCCCCATACCAAACCCTAAATCAAAAAAGGGAATGGGGGTCCCCTAACCGCTGGAAAGAGGCCCCCTCCGGACATCTGTCAACCAAAAAACCTTAGAAGGATTTCCTGGACAAAAGTCGGGTGCAAAGAACTCACAGAAGGCAATATTGCGCGTAAAAAAAAAAAGAAAGGGCAGAAAATCGAGAAAAACGAAGTCTTCTCTATGCCCTTGAAGGCCAGTCCACGAAAAGTGTATGGTCCTTTGCAAAAAATAACAACAAGTATGTGACAAGAGTAACCCTAACACCAGAGAAGGTGAATCTAGACCTGCTACGTGAAAAACTCAAAAGAATATATTCCCAGAAACTTCAAATACCAAACCCAGAAAAACAAACAGATAAGTAAAGCATGCCATAAACACGAACAGTAAAGCAAGGGATGCGAGAAACTTACAGTGAAGTGTTGAAACTGGGGGTTCTGTTGTCGATCAAACAAAGGAAATGTAGGCTGACAGTGGTGAATGAAGGATAGCAGGGAACTTTGTAGAGTGTTCGAAGGTTTTTTCTTGGTCTGGGGATTTTGCTCTGAAAAACTTGAACAAAGTTGGCAAGAAATGGAAAGTAACCAAATGAAAGGAAAGATGGTGGCTTTTATAGGCCAAAGTGCATGAGGAACAGGCGCTATCACCTACCAATCGAACGGTTGGGGAGGCGCACGATTCGAATTCCCAAGAATCAACGGTTGGATTGATTCGTAATTAAGGCGGTGGAAACGTTTGAGTATCCGTCTGACACCATTAATGCGCCGTATCAATCAATGGCCATGAAACGAATCGACATCTACAAAAAGTGAATCGCTGCATTAAAGGTGATCATTAAATGCACCTTCACGCGCTAAATGCTCGTGCCAGGAAACCGAGGGGTCAACAGGAGGCACTTGAACAAGCCTTGTTTTCTTTTTCAAATAAACAAGGCTTGGGGGTTAAATGTTGCCCCTGATTTTGCCCAATATATGTGGACCAACTGGACAGGGACACGTGGATCAAAACATCTTAATGCTCGAATTATTTGCTAAGTCTTTGTGATATAAGGCAGTGAAAAACCGTGTTTTTGCAAATGTCAGTTGTATATAAGAAAATATAAAAACTGTAAGCGTTTGCGAAATAAAGTAATTCTCGTTTACAAAGAACCGAACAGCGTAATATAAAATATTTGCAGAAAAATAAATAACTTGACACAAGAGATTTATACGTGGTATCAGTGTTCTCACGAACACTCCTAGTCCACGGGGCCACGCCCAGAGAATGAAATCAATTAATAAAGTATCAAAATTACAAAGACAATTGACTTAAACAAGTTTAGACTCCCTCTAAAGTATTGCCGCAATCCTTTGTAATCCACTTTATGAATCTGACTTCTTGAAACACCTTCAAGCCCGAACTCCCTTCGTCTTTGAAGTGTGAGTGCTTACTTCCTCCCGAAGTAAGGCTTTAGCAAGTCTTCTCCCGAAGACCAAGTGCTTACTTCCTCCCGAAGTAAGGCTTAATCAAGTCTTCTCCCGAAGACCAATCTCTTGTTCAGTCAAGTAGTTCTTCACAACCTCTAGGATAGAGTAAGAACAGAAATAGAACAACTAGAACCTAGGTGAACAACTAGGCTCTCACAAAACAAAGAAACACTCTCTTCTCACAAAAGATAAATGCAAAAAATGAATAATAGAAGAGGTAATTCGAATGGTTGCTCTCTAGGCTCTATTTATAGATCATAGAAACCAAAGAGGCAACCACAAGATCGAATTAGCAGCTGTACAAAGACTTTCCAAAAACAAACACGATCTGCTCCATCAGATTTGGATGCTGACGAAGCGGATCCGCCTTAAACGGGAAACTTACTAAAATCGGGTCCGATCTTCTTTCAAAGCTTGATTCCTGCCAAAAACAGATTAGATATTCTGATTGTATCAAGATACAATCGAAATCAATAAGGAAAAGGCAATAAAACAAGGTTTCCCTAAAAAAGACAACTTTCCAAAAGAGAATTCCTTCTCTTTTGAGAAGTTTTCATCAAAGGAAAGTTCAGCTGAAAGTGCAACTTTCCAAACAAGGAAAATGGCAACTAATAACCGAATAAAAGAGGTAAGATTTCGAAAATGAATGCATAGCAATCTTACCATAATAAGGAAAAATTATTTTGACACCTAACTTGCCAAAAAAGGACTTTACAATCTCCCCCTTTGGCACTTTAGATGAACAAAATAATTTTTTCCATAAAGTACCTGCAATGCAAAGTTAGCAAGAGCAAACGATACTACTCCCCCTGAGTAACACAATCGAATATCACAATAAAACCAAAGAACATGCTAACTTTAAATATTAAGAAACATTAAGTTCACAAGTACTAACACACCACAACTCCCCCTGAAAAAGAGGGTCCAGAGTTGGGCAACAAACCAAAAAAAAAAAATATCTCTCCCCCTTTTTGTTTATCGGAGGGCCAAAGAAAACAAAGAACAAAAAATAGACCAAAGTTTAAGTAAAAAGAAACAAACTATAACACTTTAATTTTTGGAGAGTTTAATTAAGGTGGTCAGTTGCCTGGACATGTCAAGCTGGACATCAGCCATTGCTTCAAGACGAGTGTACACATTCTGAAGTTCAGACTTGACTGCCAGGAGCTCTGCAGCAGCAGAGCCTGAACTTGCACCAGCAGAAGCAGCAGCAGCACCAGCCTTTGGCCGTTTTTGGAACACACCATCAAAATATTCAGAAGGTTGGAATGTAGGGCCAGTGATGGGAGGCTCAAGAGTTTCATGTTCTTGGGCCACATTCTTCTGAGAGGATAAAACCTTATAGATGAGATTTGGAAATACAAGTTTGAAGGTTGGCTTTTTACCTCTTCGGAAGGAGACAATCTGGTTGAGAAAATGAGAGGCTAGATCAATAGAGGTTCTAGAGGTGATGCGGTAAAGGAGGGTAGCCACTTCTTGAGACACCACGGTCTTGTTCGAATTTGGAACCCAATTGCTTAGTGCAAATCGCATAAGGGAAGCATGAGCAAAAGTGAGGTGAGTAATTCGAAGACTCTCCCCTGGTTTCAATTCTGAACGAGCTCCAGTGAGTTCAGAGTGCATCAAGTCACGATCCATGGACATCACAGCATTGGAAACATTCTCAGGCAATTGCAGAGCCTGAGCAATGTCCTTTTCAGAAAATGAGAACCAGTGACCCCTAACATACACTCTTCTATACAGTCTAGAGTTCTCATCAAGGAAATCATCAGTAAGATTAGCATAAAACTCTTTAATAATGTTAGCAATGAATCCAATAAAACCAGTAAGAGTGTGTTCCCATTGATGAAATTGAATGAACTTTACAATACCATATACACGATGGGCATGCAAATCATAATTCCTCTCACTTTCAAACTTACGAGTTGCATAAAGATTCCAGTCACGCTCATTGTCTCGATAGTAAAAAGTTGGACAGCCAGAGATAGAGGAAGGGATATTACCAGATGGAGGATCTTCCATGGGCTGCTTGCCTTTGGCGGCCAGCAGAGGCCTTTGCCGGGCAGGCGCTTTTGAACGAGGAGGTTCTGGCTCGAGTTCTGTGTCTTCACTGTCCTTCTCAGTATGCAGAGATACTGATTTGTCTGAAGAGACTTCCATTGGATCCTCTTCTTCTGAACTGGAACTCGAGGAAGCCGAGGGAGGATTAGTCTTGAGTTTCTTCTTGGCTGGAGGAGCAGACTTCTCTCGAGATTGAGAGGCTTGAAGTTCTTTCTCAGCCGAGGCTTGCTGGGCTCGAGTTCGAGTGGAAGGGCCTGTTGGAGTGGTGCCAGCCATTGATGCAGCAGGAGGAGGAACAGCCAATGGAGGAGGAGATTCCTTCGAGGATTCAGAAGAGGAAGTCCAGGTGCGATAGGGCCTTACCGATTTGCGAGCTACTTGCTTGGGTGGACGTTTTGGCTTCACGGCTTGAGATTCACGATGGAGAAGCGATGAATCTCCAGGCTTTGCAACAGTAGGAGAAGGAACTGTGGCAGCAGGGGGAGCACTAGAAGGAGTTGGAATGGTTTCTTCTAATTTTTTAGAGTGCCCTAGATTCTTGGTTCTCACCATTTTGAAACTGAAAGAGAAGATGAATAGTGTCTGACAAAGAAACAAGAAGAAGGTTCGGGTAGGAGGTGAAATAAGTGACAAAATTTGGTTTATATAACCTTGGAATCAAAACAAGAAAAAAGGAAACCAATTTTGAAAATTCAAATGAAAACCGCCAGCCCATGAGCCAAAAGAGGAAACCGCCCACTTCTCAACTCCTTTCCCCTTTCCTTTTTTTTTTTTTTAAAAAAAAATAAAATAAAAGGAAACTAGAAATGCCAACAAATTTTTCCAAAAATAAAGCAATCTTTCAAGAATAAAGACACATTACCATATAAAGATTACTCTTTACTTGGAAAAATATCATAATAAATCAAAGAAAGAATGAATGTTGATCCTTACCATTTATGCACAAGATTTTCCTTGACCCATGAAGCAAGTCACACGCCTCCTTTTTTTTTTTTTTTTTTAATTTTAAAATAAAACCGAAAATAAAAAATAATGTGTACAGTGAGTATATGTGATTCGAATCAAGCAGAGAAATCAAATAACATTGACAATTGACAAAGTAGATTACATGTTATGCTTTCAAGGAAAATAACTAATTAGAATCTCATGAAATGATCTTACTTAATTGATGTTGAGGAAAAAGATATGCATGTTACTGAGAATTGTGAACCAGGATTATTAATTTAATTTTAATAGAGGAGACTTACAGAGTTGAACACACTTGTCAGACATAAGTGTGTGCAGTGAAAATAGGATCATTGTCCTTGGCATGATTTTTCATTTTCGCCTTTTTCAAATTGATCCCGCAACTGGATGCTTTCACACCATACTGAAGGTAGCCCTTTTCTATGGTAGTGCATCCTCATCATAGTTGCTAATTACAATGTTCCAGCTTACTCATCAGATGGCTTTCACACCTTAGTATGGGTAGCTCTATTCCAGCAAGGGGCCTGACAAGAATGAAACAAAAATTGCTCAACTCTGTATAAGAACATTATTTAATCCTAGACACAAATAAAGAGTAACAAGAATCTTTTAACACAACATCACAAAGTATGATCAGACTGAGATCCTAACTAATTATATTCCAAAAGCACAAACATGTTTTGTCAAAATACAATGAGAGAAGATTAAGAGCTAAAGAAGAATCACATAACACTATTGTACACGAATTATGAACAGATAAAATTAAACAATGCAAACTCCCAAAGATTTTCTGAGGGAGTCAAAGCGACTTGCATCTAGGGCCTTGGTGAAAATATCAGCTAATTGTTTTTCAAAGCATCAACATATTCTAATTGCAATGATTTATTTTCAACAAGTTCCCTAATAAAGTGGTGTCTTATATCAATGTGCTTTGTTCTAGAGTGTTGAACAGGATTTTTGGAAATATTTATGGCACTAGTATTGTCACAAAAAATAGTCAAAACACCCAAATCAAACCCATAATCAATCAACATTTGTTTCAACCACAATAGTTGAGTGCAACAACTGCCAGCAGCTATGTACTCAGCTTCGGCAGTGGATAAGGAGATGGAATTCTGTTTCTTGCTATGCCAAGATACTAGATTATTCCCAAGGAAGAAGCACCCTCCACTTGTGCTCTTTCGATCATCAGCATTTCCCCGCCCAATCCGCATCACTAAAACAAGCAAGATTTGAATTGGTATCTTTTGAGTACCAAATTCCATAATCAGAGTGCTATTAACATATCTAATAATCCTTTTTACGAGTCGATACATGAGATTCCATAGGATTACTTTGATATCTAGCACACACTCCCACACCGTAACAGATATCAGGACGACTAGCAGTTAAATACAAAAGACTTCCAATCATGCTACGATAGAGTGTAGTGTCTACCTTTACTCCATTCTCATCTTTTGTTAATTTCAGTGTGGTGCTCATAGGAGTACTTACCTGCTTAGCCGATTCAAGGCCAAATTTCTTGACCAGGTTCTTAGCATACTTGCTTTGAGATACAAATGTACCTCCTTCCATTTGTCTCACTTGAAGACCCGTAAAGAAATTAAGCTCACCAACCATGCTCATTTCAAATTCACTTTTCATTTGATCAACAAATACCGCACTTCATGGTTAGATGTAGAACCAAAAACTATATCATCAACATAAATTTGAGCAATGATAAAATCAGATTTTATATGTTTGATGAAAAGAGTTTTATCCACACTACCTCCGTGATAGCCATGAGAAAGTAAAAATTGAGTCAACCTTTCATACCAAGCTCGAGGAGCTTGTTTCGTACCATACAAAGCTTTTTCAAGTTTGTATACATGGTCCGGAAATTGAGGATCTGCGAATCCTTTTGGTTGCTCAACATAAACTTCCTCATTCAAAATACCATTTAGGAAGGCAACATTTCACATCCATTTGAAACAATTTAATATTCGTAATACAAGCAATACACAAAAGTAAACGAATTGATTCTAACCTTGCAACAGGAGCAAAAGTTTCATCAAAATCAATACCTTCTACCTGTGTGTACCCTTGTGCCACCAAACGAGCCTTGTTTCTCACAATTGTACCGAACTCATCACTTTTATTTTTAAATAACCACTTTGTTCCAATAACATTTATACCTTTTGGTCTTCGGACCAAAATCCATACCTTGTTGCGAACAAATTGGTTGAGTTCCTCTTGCATTGCATTGAGCCATTCCTCAAAGGTCATGGCTTCCTTCACATTTTTCGGTTCATATTGAGAAACAAAGCAAAGAAAGCCGATTAAATTAATATACCTTCGCGAGTTACCATGCTTTCTTCGGGATTTCCAAGGATGAGATCTTTTGGATGATTCGGTTTGACTCGGTGCTTGGTTCTTTACGAATAGAGTCGGTGATGATGTTTGGATGAGTCAAGATAGACGGTTCGGTTCTCCGGTTTCGATTGCAGCAGACAGATTCGTCATTTGCGGCATCAACAATGGGTTCCGCCGCATCGGGATCCGTTGTTACAACTTTTGGAGGAGTATCCATGAGACCGTCTATCTTGGCTTCGTGGAAAACTCGAAAAATCTCTAAAATCATCAACAACCACATTAGCAGATTCCAAAACAGTTTGAGTTCTCATGTTATAAACACGATAAGCTCTACTGTTTAAGGAATATCCAATAAACACACCAACATCACTTTTAGCATCAAATTTACCAATATGCTCACGATCTCTATAGACATAACACACACATCCAAAAATATGAAAATGACTTACATTGGGGCGCTTACCTTTCCGCATTTCATAAGATGTTTTTGAGGTACCCGGACGAATAAACACTCGTTTATTATGTAGCAAGCGGTGTTAATAGCTTCGGCCCATAAGCGCTTTGTCAATTTCTTGCTATTTAACATCACTCTTGCCATTTCCCGCAAAGTTCGATTCTTCCTCTCAACAACTCCATTTTGTGGAGGAGTTTTGGGAGCTGAGAATTCATGAGTTATACCCGTAGACTTGCAAAAATCATCATACACGAATTTTCAAACTCCTTACCATGATCACTTCGAATTCGAACAATTTTCCCAATATTACACCCTTTCTCAACTCTTAATCTCGTACAAAGAGTTTTAAAGGCATCAAAAGTGTCGATTTTTCTCTTAAGAAATCTACCCAAGTAAAACGAGAGAAATCATCAACACACACAAAGATATATCGTTTACCATTCAAACTTTCAACTTGGATTGGACCCATAAGATCCATGTGAAGCAATTCCAATACCTTTGAGGTATTGATATCGAACACAGCTTGTGAGTGATTTTTAATTGCTTCCCAAGTTGACACGGTTCACACTTACCTTCACTTTCCTTACCAAGCTTGGGAAGACCTCGAACAATACCTGCATTTGACAATTTTTTCAGGTTTTTAAAATTAATATGCCCAAGCTTGGCATGCCACAGATCTGTGGTGTTGTTGATAGCTGAGTGACAAGTAAACACAGGGGTTAGAGTGTAACAGTTATCATTGGATCGAAATCCTTGCAAGATACATTCATTGTCATCATTCATAACATAACAATGATCACTATCAAAAGAAACAGTAAACCCTTGATCACAGATTTGACTGATGCTAAGTAAATTAGCCCTCAGTCCTTCAACTAACATCACATTTTTCAGTCTAGGTAACCCTTCAAAATTTAGAGTTCCCATACCAACAACTTTTCCTGATAAGCCATTACCAAAAGTGACTTCTCCACATTGCATAGGCCGTATGTTAGTCAAGAAATCCTTGTCACCTGTCATATGTCTAGAGCAACCACTGTCAAAATACCACATTTGAGATGCAATAGCTTTATCGTAAAAACCAGCTAGACACTTCTTTTTCACCCATATTTGTTTCAAACCTTTATGTTTCTTTTGAGATTTTTTCAAATTATCAAAATAATTTGTTTTAAACAAAGTTGTTCAATGTGAAACATTTAGGTACCGATATGTCCTTTTCTACCACAAAAATGACAAATGGGAACAAATCTTTTTACCTGAGATCTTACACTTTTCGAAAATCCTGGAGATTTTGCAGCATCGAAGTCGTTCTTCGCCACAGGCTGTGAAACTGTTACGGCAGAGTTTGTAGCCTCATGGTGATTCGTTGGAATACTAGATTTTACAAACTTCGTGACTCCAGAACTTTCCATTCCATTAGAACCAAGACCTGCAAAACCTCTCTGACCTGCATTCTGAGCTTTTTCAAAAATAGAAGATCCAGGATTAAGCATTTGAACATTTTTCTTAAAGTTTTCAAGTTCCTTCTTCAATAGAGAGATTTTTTCATCTTTATCACAAACACTTGTCTCATATTCTTTTATTTTCAACTCACACATTTCAATCTGATGAGACAATTTTTTATTCAATTTATTCAACTCTCTATTTTCAGAAGCAACCTGAATCCATTTTTCATACATGACTTTGTATGATTCAGCAAGAGATTCTTCACAGATTTCAGACTCATCTGAATCTGATTCCTCTTGTTTGGTGGTATTATTCAGACATACCAATCTATCTTTCACCTGTGAATCACACAACACATTAGTCATAACAGAGGTTAGGGCAACATTTTCAGTAATATCTTCATCACTTTCGGTTTCATCATCACTCCAAGTGACATTGAAACTTTTCTTATTCTTTTTCAAAGTGTTTGCACACTCAGATTGTATATGCCCAAAACCTTCACATTCCCTGCACTGAATTCCCTTTTTGTTAGAGACAGATGGTTTAATAAAAGCATTACCTTTTGAACCTTTCGAAATATTCTTTTTATTTCCCATCTTTTTCATATATTTCTGAAAATTCTTAGTTAATAAAGCAATCTCATCATCACATTCACTATCAGAATTTTCATTATTAGCAACTTTCAAAGCAATACTTTTACCTTTATCAGCAATGGATTTGGGTTTGTCCTTTTGTTTAATCTGTTGATTTAATTCAAAAGTACGTAAGGAACCCATCAATTCTTCCACTTTCATAGTGCTAAAATCTTTAGCTTCCTCCATTGCCAAAAGTTTCGTATCAAACCTTTCTGGGAGAACTCTAACAATTTTTCTCACAAGAACAGAGTCATCAAGCTTTTCTCCAAGAGCAAAATATTCATTAGCAATGTCAGATAATTTTTCATAGAATTCAGTTAAAGTTTCATTATCAGACATTCTAAGCTCATCAAATTTAGTTTGAAGCATGATAAATCTAGATCTTTTCACATCAGAAGTTCCTTCAAACCGAGTTTGAAGAATCTCCCAAGCTTCCTTAGCGAAACACAAGATGATATAACTTTAATGTAAACCTCACCTACACCAATAAAGATAGCATGCAAGGCTTTGCTATTGTAGGCGTATAGTTTATCATCTTGAATAGACCATTCCGGTTCAGATTTTATAATAGTATTACTCCGAAGAATCCGTCTCAACTCGGAGGAGACCAACCTGATAGAACCATTCTCCACGCCTTCTCATCTTGAGATTTGATGAAGGCTCTCATTCTAACTTTCCAGTAAGGATAGTTAGAGTCATTAAGCAATGGTGGTCTAGAAATAGAACTTCCTTCTGCAAAAAATGACATTCTAACAAAAACGTTATAGGACCACACTAAGAGTTTAGTGTCCCGCTCTGATACCAAATGAAAAACCGTGTTTTTGCAAATGTCGATTGTATATAAGAAAATATAAAAGCGTAAGCGTTTGCGGCGGCGAAAGTAATTCGCATACCAAAACCGAACGGGCGAGAATATAAAATATTTGCAGAAAAATAAATAACTTGACACAAGAGATTTATACGTGGTATCAGTGTTCTCACGAACACTCCTAGTCCACGGGGCCACGCCCAGAGAATGAAATCAATTAATAAAGTATCAAAATTACAAAGACAATTGACTTAAACAAGTTTAGACTCCCTCTAAAGTATTGCCGCAATCCTTTGTAATCCACTTTATGAATCTGACTTCTTGAAACACCTTCAAGCCCGAACTCCCTTCGTCTTTGAAGTGTGAGTGCTTACTTCCTCCCGAAGTAAGGCTTTAGCAAGTCTTCTCCCGAAGACCAAGTGCTTACTTCCTCCCGAAGTAAGGCTTAATCAAGTCTTCTCCCGAAGACCAATCTCTTGTTCAGTCAAGTAGTTCTTCACAACCTCTAGGATAGAGTAAGAACAGAAATAGAACAACTAGAACCTAGGTGAACAACTAGGCTCTCACAAAACAAAGAAACACTCTCTTCTCACAAAAGATAAATGCAAAAAATGAATAATAGAAGAGGTAATTCGAATGGTTGCTCTCTAGGCTCTATTTATAGATCATAGAAACCAAAGAGGCAACCACAAGATCGAATTAGCAGCTGTACAAAGACTTTCCAAAAACAAACACGATCTGCTCCATCAGATTTGGATGCTGACGAAGCAGATCTGCCCAGAAACGGGAAACTTACTAAAATCGGGTCCGATCTTCTTTCAAAGCTTGATTCCTGCCAAAAACAGATTAGATATTCTGATTGTATCAAGATACAATCGAAATCAATAAGGAAAAGGCAATAAAACAAGGTTTCCCTAAAAAAGACAACTTTCCAAAAGAGAATTCCTTCTCTTTTGAGAAGTTTTCATCAAAGGAAAGTTCAGCTGAAAGTGCAACTTTCCAAACAAGGAAAATGGCAACTAATAACCGAATAAAAGAGGTAAGATTTCGAAAATGAATGCATAGCAATCTTACCATAATAAGGAAAAATTATTTTGACACCTAACTTGCCAAAAAAGGACTTTACAGGCAGCATCCGGGACATGCCTCCCGGAGAAGGCATGCTGAGCCCCATACGCTCTCGGATTCCCAAGTAATACTAAGGCATCTCCGCGAGGTGTCAGGCTTCCCCTGAGCAGTCAATTTGCATTTATTGCCGCATGGGAGGAAGCGTGTTGGGACTGCTACACGCAATAAAGTCTGACGACACAACCCCCAATCTGCAGCTGTGAAGTAATGATCATTTAAGTCTATTGACGGCTACAATGTGAAGGGTCACATAAGTCGAAAGACAATAAGGACATTCCACATAAAAGCCCTACTGCACCTAGGGACTTGATCATGCATTACTCATGGTATATTCATTGGGAATACCCATCTGTATGGATTTTACAGGTACACATGTACAATAATCTTCGGGATTACCCCACCAAAAACACTATAAATACCCCCTAAAAGCTCATTAAATGGGGTCGAGAATTTTGAGTTGCATAATAGCAAGAAGAGTAAATACTCACCAAGAACATTTTCTGTATTTATAAGAGTAAATACTCACCAAGAACATTCTCTGTATTAAATACGTCCATAAATAACACAGACTCGTGGACTAAGGCTCATTAACGCCCCAACCACGGAAAAATCCTTCTCTAATTTTCTTACAGTTCTCGAATCTTATAATATTTTATTGGTTGCCGAAAACCTCGGTCAACAATATGTTTATTTTTTTTTCTATTTATTAAACATATTAATTTAATAAACAAAATAATAATATTAACTTATATTTATTATATCACTCTATATGTCATGTTTATTTTTAGTAATTTTAATTATTGATTTATATTTATATACATTATGTTTATAATTGTGATATTATATTTTATTAAAAAAAATCTTATTAAATTATCATAATTCATACTAAAATAGATAATAAACATTTATTTTTTAATAAAAAAATATTTAACTTGTTTGTTTTTATAAAATTGTTTAATTAATTTTACGAAATTATTTATTTTGAGTTTTAATAAACATATTTTTTTATCTAATGATTAAATGTATGGTTTTATGTAATAAATTAGCTTCTGGTAGCGATGGTTGATTTTTTATGTCTGGTGGGTCCTACTATGAGTTACCTAGAGCTCATTTTTGTTACTCCCTTGGTGGTAAATTTTGGCGATGATAGTTTTTGAATTTTGACAAGTGTGTGAGACATGACTTGATAGAGGACTTAAATATCTTCAAAAATCAAGTTAAATCGCATTAACCGAATAAAAATGTAGTGAGTTATGGCAATTTTACTAAATGTAGTTCAGGTCTCAGTGCCCAGGTTGACATTCTAGCACCCAAGTTGACATCTTGCGTCAACTTAAACGCTTTAAAACTGTAGAAACGTCCAAGGGAAGTCCTTTGAGATACCTCAGTGATGGTTTGACTCCCCTTAGTCCTTTTATATGTTTTGGTGAAGTTGGTCACACATTCTCAGAGATGTTACTATTTTGCGGAAATAGAAGACTCGAAACTTCTGACTTATGGATGAGCCAAAATTAAAGTTATGAATTTGATTGATCTTAGTTCATGGATCATTCTACTTGTGAAAAACTTGATGAACAGTCAAAACAACATCAAATTTAGGTGAGCAGAACCCTGCGTACCAGGCCAAATGTTGACCTAGGCGCTGGGCCTTTGAATCGAGCTCCAAGATTCTATTTTTAATACTTTTAACGCATCCATGGCTTTTGAACATGCGGACGGAGTCCCTCCTCCCATTTCTAACCATACCAAATTCAAAAGTCAGATCGAATTTGGCATTCGAGCAATTGAAGGCAACGTCCTAGGTTGATTGTCAACTTGGGTGTTGGGCCCAACACCAGGTCAACTTCGACATTGGACCCTGTTTCTAGGGCCTCAGGTTTGTGGTTTTCTCTCTAAGTTAACTTGATTCTTCGTTATTTCTTATGACAGTGGAAATTCCCACAACACTTTTTGCTGATCTGAATTGAAAATAGCCCAGGTTCACAAAATGTCAACCTAGGCGTAGGGCCTAGTCCCAAGTGTCAACCTAGGCGCTGAGTCCCTCTTTTTCCCTTTTGAAAGCTCCATTTAGTCCCTAGAAATAGTTGATTCTCAACATTTTCTAAAGACAGAGATGAAGCTCGAAAGAATTCTGGGAAAACTCCATTTTTTGTTGCCAAGTTGTAAATTGTCAACTTGGGTGTAGGGCCAGCCCAAGGTGTCAGAGTTAGGCCCTGTTATTTGTGCCTATAACTTATTTTTTTTCCTCCAAAAAGACAAATTTACCCATTCTTGATGAAGACATATTCAATGCAAAAGTCGGATCTTTGAACAGATGCTTGGAAGGTGCCCAGATTGACAAATTTTCAACATAGGCGTTGGGTGCTCAAAAATCAACTTCCTCTAAATATGATTCTAATGCCTCAAATATGTACGTGGTATGTCTTGTTGATGTCCCAATGTAATTTTTGGTCACTTTGCACTAAGATGGTTCCGAAAACTAAAACCTTAGTTGAGGATGTCAACCTGGGCGCCGAGTGGAAACCCTAGGTGCCCAGGCTGGCTTCTGGGTTGCAGGTTCATCTAGTTTCAGCTCCCAGACCCTGTATTAGGTTGTTCCTTGTCTTCATGCTACAAAATACTGAAAGATAGTGAGTTGGATTCAAGTTATTGAAGTTCTAACTTCCATCACGGAGCTCCCAGAGTCAACCTAGGTTCTGTAGGGATTTTATGAGGGCACTCCTTAATCCTTTTTGACTGATGTGATTCCTCACAGAGTAGCCGTCACTAGACTTTATTGATCATAGCCTAGTAGGTACAGATTGGGGGTGGTGCCTTCAGCCTTTATTACGTATGGCAGTTTCAATACGCCTCCTCCCATGCGGCATTAAATGCGAGATGACTGTTCAGATAGAATCTGACACCACCCGGAGAGGCTTTGTAGCAATCTCGCTCTCTGGGAGCATACGATACTTACATGCCTTCTCTGGGAGGCATGTCTAAGGTAATCCTGTGGTAAAGAAGACTTAGCTGTTTTATTCAAATGCTAAATCCTTTCCACCCACGTGTCATCATCCGGTTGGTCCACGTATTTTGGGAAAAATCAGGGGCAACATTTACCCCCCAAGCCTTGTTTAATTATGAAATGAACAAGGCTTGCCTAGATGCCTCTGGTTGCCTTATCAGTTTCCTGGCACATGCTTTGGGCACGTGGTGGCGTATTAATGACCATCATTATTGTAGTTATTCGCTTTTTGCAGGCGTCGATTCGTTTCTTGTCCATTTATTGAAACGGCGCATTAATGGGTGTCAGACTGGTCCTCAAACGTTTTCACCACCTTGATGACAATTGAATCCAACAGTTGGATGTATGGAATTCGTATCGATCGCTATCCCAGCCGTTCGATGGTGGCTGATCACAGCTGTCTCACACATGCTCTGGCCTATAAAAGCCAACCTTCTTACTTCATTTGGTTACTTTCAGCATTTTTGCCAAAATTTTCTCAGAGTTCCCCAGAGAGAAGAGAAACCTTAAACACCATAGATTTCATGCTCGTTTTCCTTCACCGTTGCCAGTCAACTTTCTACCGGCGATCAACACCAACGTCCAGCTTCCAAACTTTATGTAAGTCCCTCGTATCTTGTACACTAGACTGTTTGTTCATATAGCATGCTTTACTGTTTATTTATTTTTTCTGGGTTGGATGCTGAATTTCTTGGAATTTTTGTTTGAGTTTCTGCACAACGCGGTAGATCCTTCTTCTTTTGCCTTTAGAATACTTCTTTTCACCATATTTTGGTCGAGGACCCACCTTCGTCCTACGTAATGACACTTTAGGGTTTAGAGTAGACTTTGTCTTCTCGATTTTACCCTTTATATTTTTTTTCCTTTTCTCTTTACTTTTTGAAATGTCACCATCTGTGGGATTCTTGCACCCGACTCTTGTCAAGGAAAACCCTTTGAGGCTTTCTTTTTTGGCAAGTGTCTGGAGGGGGCCTCTTTCCAGCGGTTAGGAGAACCCCATTCCCTTTTTGAATTAGGGTTTGGTTTGGGGCCTGACTGCTGGATTTTTTCAATCTTTTTCAGAACCAAAATGTCTGCATCCGGTTCAAAGTCTTCGAAGAAGGGAGAGAAGCATCTGGCCACCCTGGAGGAGGTCATGAAGGGTCTTGTGGCCCAAGAAGGGCACAAGTCCCGTGCCAATAGGTGGGAAGCGGCGGAGCTTCGCTCCACCCTGACCTGCCCTCACCAGTTGGAACAGATCGTGGTGGTGGCAGGCATCAAGCCTATAACCTCCGGGACCTACCACCGGCCGCCTCGGGACGAGGAGACGCCCAACCATAACTACGGGGGCTTCGGAGGCTGGAGCCAAACACACCTGATGGTCGGGGCCATGTTGTTGGGTTTTGTGCCCTAAATAAAACCCTTTACAATCTGGTTAGTTATCAATATAAGAAATTTGAAGTGATTTATGTTTGCATGAATTTTACATGCTTATGGTTTAAAATGTTTATTATATTTATACACAAAATCTGTTAAGTCCAGATCATATGTTTATTCACAATTACAGTATTGTCAACACAGTGGAATGTGATTGTGATTATATGAATCAAAAGACTAAGTCCCTGTTGTTGGGTTTTATACCCTAAATAAAACTCTTTACAATCTCATTAGTTATCAATATAAGAAATTTGAAGTGATTGTTGTTTGCATAAATTTTACATGCTAATGGTTTAATATGTTTATTAAGTTTACACACAGAATCAGTTAAATCCAGATCATATGTTTATTCACAATTACAGTATCGTCAACACAGTGGAATGTCATTGTGATCATATGAATCAAAAGACTTGGTCCCTGTTTCACCAGTGTTATTGGATTTACACTAATGTAATAATCAGCGATGATGTGTACTTACACTTGGAGTAAGTGTTATGTTCTTTCCAAGACATTAGTAAAGTATACTAGTTTCGAATGTATGGAGTATACATTGGACTGGACCGATATTGCAACTAAGTTAATATATTACAAACTTACTGTTATATATATCTTTCCAAGTCAATATCAGTAGTTGATCTTAAGATTAAAAGAATCTAAATCCTGATATGTTTAGGCTCAACTCAGGAGTGCTATTCATGTTCTTTGATTTATTAGTTAAGCCTACTTTTGGGTCAGGGTGATACGTATATTTTGGGAACATGATAGTGTGATTGAGTGGGAGTGCTGAACATAAATATGGAATCTATAGCTTCTACTGGTGTATAGAAGTCAAGTGATGATTCCCTTCGAGCTTAACAAATAGAAGTAAATGGATGAGCTCTTATTTAACTGACTAATTATTAGATCACTAAACACCATTTACAGGTAGCTAAGTGTTTTAAGGGGAAAAATACATTGAGGGGTGAGAACGGTAAAGAAATCCCATCTCGATGTAGATCATCTATATAGAGGATCTTTAAATCACAATAAGATTATAACAATGGTTAAATGAGATAGCATATTGATATCGTGGAACATATAATATGCTCTATATAAGTCTGAGAGTGCAATTCTAAGTTCTAAGAGTGGATTCAACGAAGAATTAATAAGTAGGAATTTACTTGGTAAATTTGGTTCACTTATTGGAAGCTCAGCATATAGATCCATGGTCCCCATTCTAGTTGAGAACATTCTGCTTGTAAGACTCATTTATTGATTCGTGATTGATCAATTATAATTCTAAAGTTAGATTATGTCTAATTTTATGAATTTTCACTAAGTAGGGGTGAAATTCTAAAGAAAAGAGATTCTAGGTTTATTTATTCATTAATGGACTTTATATGTCTAGTTAATAATTAAATTAAATGACAATATTATTTAATAATCTATTTTTTTAAAGGTATTTAATAATCTATTTTAGTTATTAAATAATTAGTTTTGGCATTTAAATGGTTAGAATTGAAAAATTGGCGTTTTTGAGAAAATAGAAATAAAATTTGATAAAACTGCAAAATCAAGTGGGCCCATAAACTACACCATGGCCGGCCACTTATTGTGGAATTTCAAATTAATATTTTCATTATTTTGATGCCAAATAATTCCTAACCTAAACCTAGTAGTTGCCTATAAATAGAAAGTGATGGCTCAGTCAAATCACAAGTTTTCATAAGCCTTTCTGACTAAAATTTCTCTCTTCAGAAAAACTGAGCCTTCCCTACTTTCTATACCTGGCCGAAACCTCTTCTCTTTTCTCTCTTCATAAAATTTCGAACCCTAGTGAAAGAGTGAGTGCTCACACACAGCAAGCAGTAACTCAATCATAGATTGGAAGACTGTGAAGGATCAAATTTAAAGAAGAAGGACATTCGGGCTCAGATCTTGATTATACTCTGCGACAGAAAGGATACAAGGGTTAGAGATCTGAGTAGAAGGAGACATAAATTTCGCTACATCAATGTAAGGTTTTCTTAACTTTATATGTGTTTAATTTATCGTTTTAGAAAGTTCATATTTAGGGTGTTAAACAACATACTTGTGAGTAGATCTAAGATCCTGGTAAAAATAATTTCCAACAACTGGCCTCAGAGCCATGGTAATTTATTTGCTTCCAAGAAATTTGGACATTAAAACGATTATTTGTTATTTGGATGGTTTCATGTTGTATTGAGTGTTATATGATGGTTGATTGATGTTTGTGAATTTTCGTGAAAAATAATTGAAATTTTGTTTCTGGAATTATTTTTTTTTTTTGATAGTATGGAAATAATTAAGCAAGTTACTTTTTTACAGAACTCAATTTCGATTTAATTTGAATTAGTTATGATTTTTTGAAGATTCGAAAAAAGATGGGGATGTTGAGCATCACCCACGCGGGCGAGGATTCAGACAGCATCGACCGAGCTTGTTGTCTGAATCCCCTTATGCGCGCGCGGAAGCTTGTCCGAACCCCCCATTCCGCGCGCGGGAATGCTGCAGATCTCCCATTCCGCCGAGTTTTCTCGGCCCAGCACCCACCCTGCGCACGCGGACAGTATGCTTGGCATACTGTCCGTACAGCTCCCAAATTTTTCGTTTTTCTTCGTTTTTTCATGCTTTTTCATGGATTTAAGTTCCGATTTTTTGTGTAGTTTTGTATTTATATATTTACTATTCCTAATTCAATTCTAATTATCATAATTAATTTATTTAATATTTTTATTATTTTAATTAATGATATTAGTGTAATTTGAATTTGAAATTAGTAAATATCTATCTTTTTGCTTAATTATCTATCTTATTTTTAAATTTGATTATATCTTATCTTATTTTTAAATTTAAGGTCAGATATTAAATTTTTTAAATTAAATCTTTTTTTTTAAATAATTTGACCTTATTTAAATTTAAAATAAGATAACTATAATCATGTAATTTTAAATAGATGTAAGATATTTTGCTAACTTTTAAATTTTGTTATTTTATTTATTTAAATTAAATTTAAAATCTGAAAAAGATATTTAATTTATTTTTTTAATTTTTATTTATAAAATAACATTTAATTTTTAAAAGTAGTTAACAAATTTTGAAATGATATTTAGGTTAGTTGAAACCTAATTTTTCAAAATTGTAGGTTTAATTTTAAATATTTATTTTTTTTAATAATTTTGAAATTAAATTAATTTTATTATATTTTTATTTTTCGAAAAATAAATTAATATGTTTTTTATTTTATTTTATTTTTCCAAAAAAAAAAATTAAATATTATTTTTATTTATTTATTTAATTATTTTATTTTTCGAAATTTATTTATTTAAAATTAAATAAATCCTACTTCCAACTATCCAGCTAACCTTGTTGCAGGAGTATGTGGTTTTAGCTTGTGTGTAAGTTTTCAAAACCTATTATTACTTGATTGCAAATAGCCATGGTTAACTTGTTGACTGATTTTAACTCATGGCTCCCTTGGTCAAGTTAATAATTTGTAACAGGTAAATTTTACAATCTTCTTTCATCTGTGTATGACCTAGCAACATGATAGGATCCATCCAAGTGTGTACCTGTGTGAGCCTATGTGTTTATTTTATTATATAGATGCATATAGGTTGTTGCTAAATAAAATGTCACACCTTGATAGATTTTATTTAGGTCCAAAATAAAATGTCACACCTTGATAGATTTTATTTAGGTCCATTTAGTTATTGGACCTATTCAATTAATAACAGTTATTTATTTTAAGGTTAAATTCCTCTCTTTTGGGCCTTGTGTGAGAGTTGGGAGCCATAGAAGTGGGTACGACATACTGAACCCAGCACCCCCTCACATGAACTACCCCAATTGTGAAGGCCCATTTGCCTGATTTGAATAACTATACTAGGTTAATTATAGTTTGACCTAATAAAAATTGAATTAGCAACATAATTAACTTTGAAAATATATGAAATTTATTTTCATTTTAATATTTTAAAGTTAATTTTAAGAAAAACACTTTTAGTTTTAGATAATATTTCTAGACAAACTATTTGTATTTTTCTTGTATTTAATTAAATAAAGAATTTTAACTAACTAGATTCTTTCTAGAGCTTATTTAATTAAATATTCCTATTTAAGTTATAAATTAGTCGTATCAACTGATTTTTCTTATCTAACTTAAATTTGAATATTTTATTTAAATTTTAAATTAAGTTGAGGAATCTTAGGCATTAGTTATTGAGATTCTTAAGATATTTTTTTTGAGTTAATATCTTTTCGAATATTAACTTAAAATGGAATATTTTAGATATTTTTTAAGTTAATATCTTTTCGAATATTAACTTAAAATGGAATATTTTTCAAATTAAGTGGTTACAACTTAATTTTTGATATTTAATTAAATCTAAATTGGAAATTATTTAAGTTTTAGATTTTTCTATACAACTTAAATTAGATATTTTTCAAATTTTTTGTTGAAAAGATACTTAGTCAAATAAGATATTTTCTAGATAGTTATTTCTAGACTACTTATTATTTCTAATATTTAAATAGGAAAATTTTATACATTGTGAAATTAATTATTTAAATAATTAATTTTGGTACAATTTTATTTAAGTATAATTTTTCCTAGTATTAAACTAGAAATTAATAATTAAGCGTTCTCTACACTTAATTATTTATTTCTTGAATTTAATACATTTAATTAAATTGAAAAATTTAAATATCTAAGTTGATTTTCATCATGATACTTAAATATTTATTTTTCATGACACTTAATTAAATAGAAAATTATTTTAGGTTGAAATTTATTTTTTCAACTTAAATTTAAATAATTTTCAATATATATTTTTTTATTTTATTAATCAATTTCGAAAATTGCATTTTTTTATGCAATATTTTTGAAATTTTTTTTATCTTGAAAAATAGATTGAGTTGTAAATTAAATTATTTTAATTAATTCTTGGACCAACTTATATCAATGATTTTTTCATTTAATTGATTAATTTAAAATAAATGAATTAATATATTTATATATATATATTATTAGAAATTAAATTAACTAGTCAAAAAGAAAATCTAGATAGATGATATTTTTGCTTGAAGTATTTTTCGAAGTTTTTATTATTTTCGAAATTTGTATATTTTTATACTTTAATTTTTCGAATACAATAAATATATTCACAAGGAAATTTTTAAGTTGCTAATTAATTTAAATTAAAACAACTTAAATTAATTTCCTTAATATTTATATTTAAGATTACTACTAAGATGGAAGTAATTAATTTTATTTCAAATCACCATCTAAGTATAATTTAATAAATATTATATTAAATTCTTATTCTTGAATTTTTAATTCTAAATTTCGAATTTAATGAATATATTTATTAGAATAATAAAGAAAATACATTTTAAAGAATGAGCTTTATTATTATTAAGATATTCGATCTCCATTGTTGGTTTTACATCGCGTTTGTTTTAGTGAGTAATCCTCCCTAATGGAGGAACGTTCATTAGCAATTTTGCACCGTTTAATCTCGAAAGATAAGTAGTTTGTAAATGTTTTATATGGTATAGATCACCCTAATGGTGGCGATCATATTTGACTTGCAAATTGCGAAACAATGGTAGAAGCTCATAAGATAGAATAGCGTTGACTCTCGCCTAAACGGGACAACGCTGGATTCCAATCTTGATCGAATAAAAGGTTGCTAGAATGTTTAACATTTTAGATGAGCTGACAACTCTATTTAATAGATGGTAGCTTTGACTCTCGCCTAAACGGGACACTGATATCAGTTTTTTGAAAAACCTTGGAAATTATTTAGGATTGAATTTTTTTTTATTTTCTCTTATCATTCCTACATGCTATGTGCTTATAATTTCTGAATTGATTTTGTGTTAAACCATTATTAATTTCTATTTGTTGATTTCTATTATTTTGTAGTATCCTGTATTGTCATAATGAATCCCATATTATCAATGTTGACTGAAAATAAGCTGAATGGATCTAACTTTCCTAAATGGAATGAGAACATTAATATTGCTCTCATAGGAGAAACTGCCTTGTTTGTTTTAACTGAGTCGTCACCTGAAGTGCCTGGGGACAATGCATCCAAAGCTGTGAAAGAAAAGTATGAGCGTTGGCAGAAAGCAAATGACAAAGCTCTATACTTTATGCTTTCCAGCATGGTTGACACCCTCAAAACTCGGTTTTCTAAAACCGAGAAGGCTGCTGAAGTTATGACGAAGTTAAATGAGCTATTCGGTAAGGCATCACTTCAGTCACGCTTTGACGCGACTAAGAAGTACATTAATGCACGGATGGAACCTCATCAAAACGTGCGTGACCATGTTCTCCTCATGGCAAGTTATTTCCAAGAAGCCCAGGATCATGGTGCTGAAATGGATAGCACTACTCAAGTAAGCCTTATCTTGAATAGTCTGACTCCAACATTTCTACCATACACATCAAATTATGTCATGAATAAGAAGGACACAGACTTTCATGAGTTAGTCAATGACCTTCAAACTTATGAAAATTTGATGGGAGGACCCAAAAAGAAAGGGAGTAAACCTCACAATCCTGGGAATGGTAATAGGACGGTTAAACCTGAAGCAAATGTTGCCTCTGCTTCGAAACCCAAATCGAAGAAGAAGTGGAAGAACACCAAGAAGCGAACAAAAGCCATGAAGAATAAAAAGGCTGCTCCTTCTAGTGATGCTACACTTAAAGGAAAGTGTTTCTACTGCAATGAAAAAGGTCATTGGAAACCCCAGTGTCCTAAACTTCTTGCAAAGAAACAAGGTATTTCTATTTATAAACTTTAAGAGTTTTAGTGAATTATTATCCAATTGGATTTATGATTCTGGACTAACTTTGTTTATTTGTTTTCTTCTTCTTATAGGTCAAGCTAATTGAACTCAGATGAGTTGGATCGAAAAGCTGAACTAAGGGTGAAATCGTCCAGATGAAGATGAAGCTCTTCAATTTATTTTGAATTAATTTTTTTAGTTTAAAGACAATTTGGATTTCAAATTTTAGTTAGGGATATTTATCCCTGTTTTTCTCATATTGTTGCAATATATTTTTTAATATTATTAATAAAGTTTATTTAATTTTTGAAATCACCATTGCAATTTATGAGATTGAGCTTCATTTATTTATCTTCATCAATTATTACCACATTATATTTATATGTTTGTATGTGTAAGTGTTTTTATTATTGATGCAAATTCTACAATATTTACAACTCTTCATAGAGTTATATTAAATAAACACTAGAAACTATTTCTATGTTTATTAATAATTGTTCATTCTACTACAATTATTAAGAATTTGTTTAATAAAAGGATCTTTTGATCTGATAGGGGTGGAGAAAAGTTAAGAAAACTATGCAGTTCAACGATCTTTTATATCTAATGAACTCTGGATAGTATTCGACTCCACATAAACTCTATCACACTTAGAGGATCATGATCTTTACAACTTTTAGGGTTGGATCATAATCTCTATATACTTAGGGGTGGAGTTTATCCATAGTACCCTATATGTATATTCTTAGGGGTGGAGTATATTCCACAACTCCCTATGTAACACACTTTTTTATTTAAACATGGAAGTAATATAATGAGTTAACTATTATCAATATAAATTCTTGATGTTGATTGGATGTTCCATTTCGATTTTACTGTTGTAAGTAAAAGTTTGATACCTATGAAAGTTCTTTGATAAAGTTTCACACTACCTTAATTGAGTGGGAGAATTTTAAAATTCTATACCCATCTTCATCAGGTTGATACTTGTGATAGGTACTTAAGAACACTACTGAAAAGCAAATCTAACCATACACATGGATAGATATAACTTATCAAAATTATGAGAATAAGATAAAGAACTCTAGTTCAGTCTATTAGAATGAGTTGAACCAAGAATTCTTAATCCTCATAAAATTTTATGGTATCTTAATTTTGATTACTTAATCTCTGGCATGTATTTTTCACTTCAAATACTAGTCTGCTATGTTGATGACTTAGTCTTGACTTAAAGTTTCAGACTAATACAAAAGTCACAACTAGGTAACTCTCCAAACAATCAGAGGTTAAAAGGATTATTTAACCAGACATCTGCTATTGAGTGGGAGCTATCTGAGATGTAATCAAATAGGGAACATTAGAAGATATTCAAGAAAGATTTATGAAAGTGATCTATATGTTAGATATTAAGGAACTGTGTATCATTTGTCCTGGTATCTCACCAACTCACTTTGAGATTTCATGAGATGGTGCTTACTTTGGGGGTGGAGGAATTATTCTATAATAATTCAAGCTCTACCAGAGAAGAATTATAACTTTGTAAATTCGAAAATACCAGAAAGTTATATTGCTGAAGAAGAGTCTACACTGTATTATCTAAATTACATATTTTAAAATATGAGAGATATGTCTTCTGTTAATTCAGATGTACTTTTAAAACAGTAAAGCTTTCAGTATCCCTTGATGAGTAAAGCATATAGTAAAGGATGTTTCATAAGTGAATTTATGAACTAGTTTCCAGAAGTTTGGGTGGATTCAAATATACTACACTTGATCTGAAGATCAAGACATCAGATTGACTTATTTGCACAGTTTGTTTTATGTTAGTGCAAGTGGGAGTTTGTTGGGTTTTATGCCCTAAATAAAACTCTTTACAATCTGATTAGTTATCAATATAAGAAATTTGAAGTGATTGTTGTTTGCATGAATTTTACATGCTAATGGTTTAATATGTTTATTAAGTTTACACACAGAATTAGTTAAATCCAGATCATATGTTTATTCACAATTACAGTATCGTCAACACAGTGGAATGTGATTGTGATCATATGAATCAAAAGACTTGGTCCCTATTTCACCAGTGTTATTGGATTTACACCAATGTGATAATCAGCGATGATGTGTACTTACACTTGGAGTAAGTGTTATGTTCCAGGACATTAGTAAAGTATACTAGTTTCGAATGTATGGAGTATACATTGGACTGGACCGATATTGCAACTAAGTTAAGATATTACAAACTTACCGTTATATATATCTTTCCAAGTCAATATCAGTAGTTGATCTTAAGATTAAAAGAATCTAAATCCTGATATGCTTAGGCTCAACTCAGGAGTGTTATTCATGTTCTTTGATTTATTAGTTAAGCCTACTTTTGGGTCAGGGTGATACGTATATTTTGGGAACATGATAGTGTGATTGAGTGGGAGTGCTGAACATAAATATGGAATCTATAGCTTCTACTGGTGTATAGAAGTCAAGTGATGATTCCCTTCGAGCTTAGCAAATAGAAGTAAATGAATGAGCTCTTGTTTAACTGACTAATTATTAGATCACTAAACACCATTTACAGGTAGCTAAGTGTTTTAAGGGGAAAAATACATTGAGGGGTGAGAACGGTAAAGAAATCCCATCTCGATGTAGATCATCTATATAGAGGATCTTTAAATCACAATAAGATTATAAAAATGGTTAAATGAGATAGCATATTGATATCGTGGAACATATAATATGCTCTATATAAGTCTGAGAGTGCAATTCTAAGTTCTAAGAGTGGATTCAACGAAGAATTAATAAGTAGGAATTTACTTGGTAAATTTGGTTCACTTATTGGAAGCTCAGCATATAGATCCATGGTCCCCATTCTAGTTGAGAACATTCTGCTTGTAAGACTCATTAATTGATTCATGATTGATCAATTATAATTCTAAAGTTAGACTATGTCTAATTTTATGAATTTTCACTAAGTAGGGGTGAAATTCTAAAGAAAAGAGATTCTAGGTTTATTTATTTATTAATGGACTTTATATGTCTAGTTAATAATTAAATTAAATGACAATATTATTTAATAATCTATTTTTTTTAAAAGGTATTTAATAATCTATTTTAGTTATTAAATAATTAGTTTTGGCATTTAAATGGTTAGAATTGAAAAATTAGCGTTTTTGAGAAAATGGAAATAAATTTGATAAAACTGCAAAATCAAGTGGGCCCATAAACTACACCATGGCCGGCCACTTATTGTGGAATTTCAAATTAATATTTTCATTATTTTAATGCCAAATAATTCCTAACCTAAACCTAGTAGTTGCCTATAAATAGAAAGTGATGGCTCAGTCAAATCACAAGTTTTCATAAGCCTTTCTGACAGAAATTTCTCTCTTCAGAAAAACTGAGCTTTCCCTACTTCTATACCTGGCCGAAACCTCTTCTCTTTTCTCTCTTCATAAAATTTCGAACCCTAGTGAAAGAGTGAGTGCCCACACACAGCAAGCAGTAACTCAATCATAGATTGGAAGACTGTGAAGGATCAAACTTAAAGAAGAAGGACATTCGGGCTAAGATCTTGATTATACTCTGCGACAGAAAGGATACAAGGGTTAGAGATCTGAGTGGAAGGAGACATTAATTCCGCTACATCAATGTAAGGTTTTCTTAACTTTATATGTGTTTAATTTATCGTTTTAGAAAGTTCATATTTAGGGTGTTAAACAACATACTTGTGAGTAGATCTAAGATCCTGGTAAAAATAATTTCCAACAACCATAACTACGGGGGCTTCAGAGCCTGGAGCCAGACACACCTGATGGTCGGGGCCATGCTGTTGGGTTTTGTGCCCTAAATAAAACCCTTTACAATATGGTTAGTTATCAATATATGAAATTTGAAGTGATTTATGTTTGCATGAATTTTACATGCTTATGGTTTAATATGTTTATTATTTTTATACAAAAAATCTGTTAAGTCCAGATCATATGTTTATTCACAATTACAGTATTGTCAACACAGTGGAATGTGATTGTGATTATATGAATCAACTGACTAAGTCCCTGTTTCATCAGTGTTTTGGATTTACACTGATGTGATAATCAGCGATGATGTGTACTTACACTTGGAGTAAGTGTTATGTTCTTTCCAGAACATTGGTAAAGTATACTAGTTTCGAATGAATGGAGTATACATTGGACTGGACCGATATTGAACTTAGTTAAGATATTATAAACTTACCGTTGTATCTTTCCAAGTCAATATCAGTAGTTGATCTTAAGATTAAAAGAATCTAAATCCTGATATGCTTAGGCTCAACTCAGGAGTGCTATTCATGTTCTTTGATTTATTAGTTAAGCCTACTTTTGGGTCAGGGTGATACGTATATTTTGGGAACATGAATATGGAAATCTATAGCTTCTACTGGTGTATAGAAGTCAAGTGATGATTCACTTCGAGCTTAGCTAAATAGAAGTAAATGGATGAGCTCTTGTTTAAGTGACTAATTCTTAGATCACTAAACATCATTTACAGGTAGCTAAGTGTTTTAAGGGGTAAAATACGTTAAGGGGTGTAAACGATAAAATTAACCCATCTCGATGTAAATCATCTATATAGAGGATCTTTGATCACAATAAGATTATAACAATGGTTAGATTGTTGGAAATTATTTTACCAGGATCTAGATTTACTAACAAGTATGTTTGATTAACATCCTAATATGAATTCTAAAACAATGAAAATAAACACATATAAAGTTTAGAAAACCTTACACTGGGTGCAGCGGAATATTATGACTCCTTCCATTCAGATCTCTAGCCCTTGATTCCTTTCTGTAGCAGAGCATAATCAAGATCTGAATCTGGAACTTCTTTTCTCCTTCTTTGATGAAGATTTTCCATAGTCTTACATACTATGATTGAGGTACCACTTGATGTTTGTGGGCACTACTCATCACTCAAAGTAATTCGAAATTTAGAGAAGAAAAGAGAGAGAGAGAGAGAGAGAGAGAGAGAGAGAGAGAGAGAGAGAGAGAGAGAGAGAGAGAGAGGCATGTGGCTTTTCTAAGAGAAACTAAATGAACAAAGTTGTGTGTAAGTTGTCTCAAGCCAACACTTTCTATTTATAGAATACCCTCTAGGTTTAGGTTAGAATTGTATGGCATTAAAATAATGGAAACTACAAATGGTAATTCTTGTGCATAGTGGTTGACCATACAATGGGTATTGGGCCTCACTTTGCAACTTTCCCATTTTGTTATTTTCCATTCCCATTTTCTCAAAAATGACAATTTTCCAATTTAACCTTTTAAATACCATTTCTAATTATTTAATAACTTGAAAATAATTATTAAATAATATTGCCATTTAATATATTTATTAATTTAGACATGTAAAGTCTCTTAATCAATAAATAAACCTAGAATCTCTTTTCTTTACAATTTCGCCCTTGCTTAGTGAAAATTTATAAAGTAGACATAGTCTAACTTTTAGAATTATAATTGATTAATTAAAATCAATTAACTGAGTCTTACAAGCAGTATGGTCTCAACTAGTATGGGGACCATGGGTCTATATAACCGAGCTTCCAATAAGTTGAACCGAATTTACCAAGTAAATTCCCTAACTTATTAATTCCTTATTGAATCCACACTTAGAACTTGGAATTGCACTTTCAGTCATATAGAACGCTCTATATGTTCCATGATATAGACATGTCATTAGTTATCCGTTGTTATAACCCTAATGTGATCAATGACCCTCTAATAGATGATCTACATTGAAAAGGCACTACTGTTACCGCTACACCTTCAATGTATTTTATCCTTAAAACACTTAGCTCCGTATAAATGATATTTCAGCAAAGTGAAATGAGATCTCCACCATTTATTTCTGTTTAGCCAAGCTCGAAGGATATTATCGTTTCACTTCTAAGTTCCTATAGAAGTTATAGATTCCATATTTATGGTAGCGCTCCCACTCAATTATACTATCATGGTCCCAAAATGTACGTATCACCCTGACCCAAAAGTAGGCTTAACTAACAAATCAAAGAACTTGTATAGTACTCTTGAGATCGAACATACCCATATCAGGATTAAGGTCATTTGATCTAGGATCAACAGGTGATATTGAATTGAATAGATATTACGGTAAGTTTTAATATATCTAATCAAAGTTCAATATCGGTCCCTTCCGATGTATACTCCATACATCCGATACTGGTAAACTTTGCCAATGTCTTGGAAAGGACATAAAACTTTTCCAAGGTGTAAGAATACATATTGCTGATTATACCATGTCAGTCTAAATCTAGTGTTCTGACAAATCAGGGAATAAACTTTCCAACATATAATTAAGATTATATTCCATTGTGCTGACAACACTATAATCTTTAACAAACTCATATGTTCTGGACTTAAAAAGAATTCATACATTATATACATATAATCATGAAATAAATCATGTGAACCATGCAACATAAAATGTTATTTCTGACCTTTATTAATAAGTAAATCTGATTATATTGAAATGAGTTTTATTTAGGGCACAAAACCCAACTTAAATGAGATAGCATATCTATATCGTGGAACATATAATATGCTCTATATAAGTCTGAGAGTGAAATTCTAAGTTCTAAGAGTGGATTCAACGAGGGATTAATAAGTAGGGATTTACTTAGAAAATTCGGTTCACTTATTGGAACCTAAGCATACAGATCCATGGTCCCCATTCTAGTTGAGACTGTACTGCTTGTAAGACTCAATAATTGATTTGTGATTAATCAATTATAATTCTAAAGTTAGACTATGTCTAATTTGTGAATTTTCACTAAGCAGCGGTGAAATTGTAAAGAAAAGAGATTCTAGGTTTATTTATTAATTAAGAGACTCTATATGTCTAATTAATAATTAAATTAAATGACAATGCTATTTAATAATCTATTTTAGTTATTAAATAATTAGTTTTGGCATTTAAATGGTTAGAATTGGAAAATTGGTGTTTTTGAGAAAATAGAAATAAAAATTGTGAAAACTGCAAAATCTAAGTAAGGCCCATTAACACCTATGGCCGACCACTTAGTGAGCTTTATCCAATTAATATTTTCATTATTTTAATGCCAAATAATTACTAACCTAAACCTAGTAGTTGCCTATAAATAAAAAAGTGATGGCTCAGTCAAATAATAAGTTTTCAACAAAAACCTTTTTCTCAGAAAATCAAAGATTGCCTTTTCAGAAAAACTGAGCCTTCCACTTCTCTCTCTATAGTCGACCCTATCCTTCTCTCTTTTCCTCTTCTCAATTTCGAAACCCTAGTGATAGAGTAGTGCCCCCACACAGCAAGTGGTACCTCAATCATAGATTGGAAGACTGTGAAGGATCACATACAAAGAGAAGGACATTCAGGCTCAGATCTTGATAATACTTTGCGACAGAAAGGATACAAGGGTTAGAGATCTGAGTGGAAGGAGACATTATTCCGCTGCATCAATGTAAGGTTTTCTTAACTTTATATGTGTTTATTTATCGTTTTAGAAAGTTCATATTTAGGGTGTTAAAAATCATACTTGTGAGTAGATCTAAGATCCTAGTACTATAAATTCCAACACATGCTTCCTCTCCAAGATTATTTTATTAACTTCCTTGTATTTGTCGACCTTCCGCCATATGAACTTATTCCTCAAGCTTACCGCCTGCTCTAAGGCTTGTTTATTTTTTACGCTGCCCGGAGCTGGGGCTCTCCCAGTCCGGCAAAAATTTTATATTTTTATGAACTCGTTTCTATCCCTAAAAAGGGAGATAAACTTAAGGACGGCTTTTACGGTCTCCGTGCCCATCCTTTGAATGAGGGCCCGATCCCCTTTAATTATCAGAAGCACGTGAAGGAATACCGTCACCACTTCTTCTTCTCTTCCAGTTTCCAGGCCACGGATCATCCAGAGCTTCTCACGGAGTGGGTTAGGATCCCCCCTTACATGCGGACCGAACCCACTCAAATATTTCTTCAACGGGCCAAGACCTTCGCCACGTACGAGAAGAAGGCCCTTGATGTCGGGGAGTTGGTGACGACGGAGCACTGTCAGAAGGCCAAGCTGATCCTAGGGCATCAGTCGGTGGATGACTACAATCTTTCCAAAGTCATCTGCTCGAATGTGAGGGCTCCGGCCGCAGAGAAGGTATTCCGGGATGACATCATCGCCATGGCGGAAGATAAGTACCAGAAGTACCTCTTCAAGAGGGAACAGGAGCTGGCTTACATTAAGGCCCAGGCGACCGCCGGAAGGGCCCTCCGGATTGGAGCTCCATTGGAGCGGAGGACCCCCAAACCCAAGCTCGTGGTCCCCGTACCAAATACTGGGGCTCCCGATGCCAGCACTTTGGGTTCTGGTAAGTCCCCTTTAATAATACACTATGTTCCTCCCGTCCGTGAGTATACCCGCCTTAGGCCTATAGGGTTCGATGAACGTCTCTGTAGGTTTAGGATGCCTTCCACCCAGTGGGGGAATCATGCCAAGGAGTATTATTTCTCCCATTTAGGCCATTATTTAGGTCGGTCCCGGATGGGTTCTGGACCTCTAGCGCCCATTCCCTTGGACCATTCAGCCCATTTGTCCTCTAGTTGGTTCCTTCCCTCGGGCAGCTTTCTCGGGGACGATGAAACCAGTGCTATGATTCGGGACTTTGCTCGGGCCGAATTAGAGAGTCAGAGTAGGATTAGCTTTATTTCCTTTTTTGCTAAGTGTATACTGTTCTTGCGAATGTTCTAACACTTATTTTATTGTGCAGCAGCCAGACCCATGGATGAACTCTTGGCCATTCTTGCTGGAGCCTACAGTCCTGATGCTTCCCCACCACCTGCTTCTTCTCAGTTGGTCACTACCGGGAGGTCTTCCTCCAGTGCCCCTTCGGGCACTATTGTCTTGGTGGACGAGGAGGAGGTTCTTGAGGAAGTTGAAGAAGGTGAAGAAGAGGAGTCGGCCGCCCTCGAGCGTAAGCGAAAGGGAAAGATGGTGGAGGAGGAGCCTTCTAAGCGGCCCCGCAGGGTGGACACTTCGGCCCCGAGCCATGACTCCGGGATTCCCTCTGAGGCGGAGGAATATACTGTGCCCAACGGCATAGTGTTGACTCCGGTCCTGTAATACCCGGAATTAAGAAATGGATTAGCAAAACCCTAACTAGATAATTATGAGTTAATTGAGGAATTATATTATTATATAGTTCAACATATGTGAAATTATATGAATTTAACATGTTAAGACCCCGTTGGTGAGCCAGGGGCATTTTGGTAATTATGACCCGAGAAGGGTAAATTGATGAAATTAAGTTAATTACGTGCTTAATAGAACTATATTATTATATAGTATGCCTGTGTTGTCTTTTCAGGTGTGTTCTGACAGGTTGACGCGGTATAGTCACAACCGGGTATTTCGGGCTGAACCGGGTTCGGGCCCGAAATGAAAATTAGATTGAATTAATTGGCATTTTAATTGATATTTGATAATCTGAAATTTAATTGGGTTTGAAATTGTGTGTTAATGCCATTTTTGCCCTTGTATGTTTAAAGTGGAAGTTATATGGCCCTAGGGGCATTTTAGTAATTTGGCTTTATGAGATAAGTGTGTGAAATGGCATTTTTGACAAAAATGAAAAAGAAAATAGAATTTTCTGGTTGTAACTCTCTTGGCCGACCCCCCCTCTCTCTCTCAAACCCTTTTCTTTTTCAATTTTGATTTTTGAAGAAATTGCTTGGATTTGGCCTTGAATTGAAGCTTTGAGTTTGTAGATTTTTGAGCTTGTTCTTGGATTGAGTTTGAGGTAACTTTCTCTGGTTTTTATCTGAGATTTATTGCTGAAATTATTTGTTGAAAAGCATGAAAATATTTTGTGGTTGTGGTATTGAATTTGTGATGCATGTTCTTGGTTGGTGGGGTTGTCTTGAGCATGCTTTAAGCTTTAAATTCATATGTTTGTTTGGGTTAGGTTTGGACAGAAATTAGAGGATTTGATTAGTGTAATTTTCTGGTGTTGAGCTCTGAAATTTATTGTTTGAAGTTGGAGTTCAAGTTCTTGTTAATGGAATTTTGTTGATTTTGCTCAAGCTTTGGAGCTTTGGTTGGGTGTTGTTGATTAATGTTAGAATTGATGTTTGTTGTGATGTTTTTTTAACTGTAAGAAGTTAATTTTTGGGTATGGTATGATTGAGGTTCGAAGTTATGGAAAATTAACATGTTTAAGACCTTAAAAATGGAGTTTTGGGGTGTTCTAAACCCGCCGTCATGACGGGATTTTCTACTGCCGTGACCGGATCCGGCATGAGAAATTCTGTTTTTCTCAATTTTGTTTTGGCCATAACTTTTGACTCGGGACTCCGTTTGGGATGTTCTTTATACCGTTGGAAAGATCTTTTCGAGCTCTATGTGATTATCTGTATTTGAAATGCCATGAATTTATTTTATGAATGTGAAATCAGGGGTTAACCCTATTTGTGAAAATCCCGGATTGTGTGTGACTAGGATTACCGGCACCTGGTCAGGAGCACCCGGGGATTTGGAATCTCTACTATTGCGGGACAACAGGTAAGACAGTGATTAGCACGTAGAGTATGCGCAGTGGCGCTTATGTTGAGAATGATATGCATGAATGTTTAAGTAACCGGGATTAGGGTTATTACCCTAATAGGAACGGTCTAATAGCCTAGGGTTATTACCCTAGTGATATATGTGTATAAATGCCATGCCATGTTAATTGAAATGAGATTTAAGGATTATGTGCTCAAGGCATAATCAGGTTGGACTCGGTACTCATAACCGAGATGAACCGCTTCTAAGGCCTTAATGTATTTAGACGTGTGAGAGTAACACGTGGGTCTACGTCATGTAGATTTAATTAGATGTGTGAGCGCAACACATAGGTCTACGCCACGTAGACATAAATGGGCATGATGAAATAATGATCAGGTCTGTGCTATACAGACATATGTGAATGAGCATAATATATTTGTTATGATTTATACTGTCTTGCTGGGCTTGGCTCACGGGTGCTCTACTGTGCAGGAAAGGGTAAGGCATTAGCTGATCAGCCATGAGTTTCAGGAGCAGGGCGAAGAATGTACATGTTCATGCCACTTCAGACCAAGCGGGTTATGAGTCTAACAGTGTTGACTTTTGTATTCTGTTTTGCCGCTTAGGTCGGCTAGTAAGAAAGAACTTGTAATAATTTGTAAATATTTTTGGGATCCCAACTATGTTTGAAAAAGTTTAAATATATTACAAGTTTATTTTCAGTCTGTTTAATATAAAAGTTTAAATTCTGCGCTGTTTTTAATTAGTAATCCCGGTTAGGGGATTAGGGTTTCATAATCATTTTGGGTAGCGTGCCTAATTATTTAGGTCGTTACAGGTCCTGGGTGACGAGGAGAGGCAGAATCTCTAGATAGCCAAATACAATTACGCCCTCGATTAGTACAGCCGGGGGCATGCTGAGGTGGAGGCCTTGAAGAGGGTCTTACGGGAGGAGCAGCAAAACACTCTCAACGAGGAGGCCTTCCGGAATCTGTGGGACCTGAACATGGACTCACTGACGGACTGGTTCAATCGTTTCCTTGGGCCCACCTTGGCTCCCTTTGCCTCGGAGATGACCAGCGAGTATGTCTCCCATCTGACTCAGTTCCCGCCTAAACGGTATGCTGCTTGTGCCTCCTTGAACTCCGTCTACCAGGTTCAAGACATCAGCAACGCCATGGCTGCAGTAGGTACTTGCGGTTTATTTCTTTCCTTGATATTTTTGTCTAAGGCATTCGATCTTACTCTTGTCTCCTTTTTTCAGATTACTGCGGAGACCAGCCGCCTTTCCAAGACCATAGTCAATCATGGCTTCGTCATGTCTGAATTTGGGGGCATAGATGAGACCGCGAGGATCCTGCGGGACCTGTTTGCTGAAAGTCGGGCGATCCAGGAGGAGGCTGATTGAAGGGAGGCCCTTGCTAAGGCGAAGCTCGAGGAGGAGGCTAAGCAGAGGGAAGCCCAGGCGGAGGCGAAGCTTCGAGAGGAGGCCCAACGGAGGGAGGCTGAGCTGGAGGCGCGACATCGGGAGGTGCTGAAGGCGGAGGGTGAGGCTGTCGCCAAGGCTCGGCGTGAGCTTCGGGAGGCTAAGGAGGCCATGGACGAAATGGCTGCCAAGGTGAAGTCCCTAGAGGAGTTGCACCAGGCGGACTTGCAGTCCAAGGCCAACCTGGCCATGGAGTTGAAGGAGCTGAAGGACTTTAGAGACCAGGCCTTGAAGGAGGCTAAAAGAGATGAGCTCCTGACCCTCGTCTCCTGCAAGCACTGCGTCAAACGCTTCGACGATGGCGCCTATATGGCCTGGCAGTCAAATGGCCAAAACATTAAGCTTGACTTCTATCCCAAGCCTGAGGAGGCTCTTGCCAAATTTTGGGAGAAGAAGAAGAGGCTTGATGCTATGTTTGAAGCACGTCGGGGCCCTCGCCTTCCTCCGCGTATTGATTAAGCCGCTGAGTCCAGCCCATTTTACCAAGATTATATCTCTTTTTTTTTTCTTTTTTACAGCTATTTTTCTTTTATTCAAGACAATCTTAAGTATGTAGCTGTTTTATTTTCTAAGGGGGGACAATTACTTATGGCCTGTCCCCGGGCCCTTTGTATTATATATATATATATATTTTTGACCTGCCCTTAGGGCCAGGATATTTTATATATACGATCCTTTTGATGCACTTTGTTTTTATTTTTGGCCTATTTTACATCTGTCCGTGTGGTATGCCTTAGTACCCCCCTGAGTGGCATGAAAACTTTATTCTTAAGGCACTTAGTTTTATTTAGAATTTAGAGGTTGCATACATTTTGACGGTACAAATTCTTTAAACAAAGCCTAAGTTAACATATTTGCACTATTGGTAATATTTCCGGAGATGATCGGCGTTCCAGGCCCTTGGCACAATGGTTCCATCCATCCTTTTTAGCTTATAGGTTCCGGAGCCGATCTCATCCTCGATTTCATATGGCCCTTCCCAATTCAGCCCAAGTACCCCCACTCCGGGTTCTTGAGTAGCTGGGAAGACTCTTCTTAAGACCATATCCCCAATAGTGAATTTTCTGTTTTTAACTTTGGAGTTAAAATATTTAGTCACCTTCTTTTGATAAGCTGCCATTCGTATTTGAGACTCGTCCCGGAGCTCTTCAACTTGATCCAGCGCTTCCTGTAACAAAGCTTGGTTTGTAGCTGGATCATAGGTCGTTCTCCTATGGGACAGGAATAACGTTTCTACTGGGACCATTGCTTCACAACCGTACGCCATTGAGAAAGGCGAGTGGTCGATCGTAGTTCTTGGGGTCGTTCGGTAGGCCCATAACACTCTTGGAAATTCTTCAGGCCAGTTTTTTTTGCAGGCCAACATAGGGTGACCTTTAGGATTTTGTTGACTGCTTCTGCTTGTCCGTTCGTTTGCGGCCTTGCCACCGCAGAGAAGCTTTTAACGACTCCGTGTTGGTTGCAGAAGTCAGTGAACTCTTCGCAATCAAATTGCTTTCCATTGTCAGAGACTATTTTGTGAGGCAAGCCATAGCGACACACTATGTTTTTAATAACAAAGTCTAATGCTTTTTTAGCAGATAGTCTTCATCGGCTCAGCCTCCGTCCATTTGGTGAAGTAGACTACTGCTACTATTGCATACTTTACTCCTCCCTTTCCTTTTGGCAGGGACCCAATAAGATCTATCCCCCAGACCGCGAAGGGCCAGGGACTAGTCATCAGGGTAATCTTATTGGGAGGAGCTCTCGGTATGTTCGCGAACCTTTGGCACGAATCACATTTTTGGACGTAGTCTATGCAATATTTTTTCATTGTTGGCCAGAAGTACCCTTGTCTCAATATTTTCTTTGAGAGACTCGGTCTTCCGGTATGATCTCCACAGAACCCTTCGTGGACCTCTAGCATAATTTTCTTAGCTTCAGGGTCCAATACATACCTTAAATAAGGCATGCTGAGTCCTCTTCGGTAGAGAATTTTGTCCATCATCACATAACGGTGAGCCTGATACTGTTTTTTCTGGACAGTGTCCTTTCTTGGGGCAGCTCACCTTTTGTTATGTATTCTATGATGGGGACCATCCAGCTGGGTTCTTGCCCAACCGTCATTATGGCCTCTTTTACTTTGATGCTTGGCTCTGCCAAGCGTTCCACGGGTACTACCCCCAGTTTCTCAATTTCACTGTCCGAAGCTAACTTAGCCAGACAGTCCGCGTGAGCGTTCTTTTCTCTGGGGATTCTTTCCACTTTATAGTCCACGAACTCGTGGAGCAGTTCCCGGACTATCGCTACATACGCGGCCATTCTTTCTCCACGCGTCTGATACTCTCCCGACACCTGGTTCACTACCAGCTGGGAGTCGCTGTAGACCTCTACTCTCTTGGCCCCTACAGTTTTTGCTACTCTCAGCCCTGCTATCAAGGCTTCATGTTCAGCCTCGTTGTTTGAAGCTGAGAAGTCGAACCGTACGGCTGCCTAGAGTCGGAGTCCACTCGGAGATATCATTGCGATCCCCGCTCCAAATCCGTTCTCGTTGGAGGCTCCATCTACAAATACTTTCCATGCTAGGACTGATGGTGTGGGTATGTTTGTGGTAGCTTCGGCTTCATTGCACTCCGTGATAAAGTCTGCTAACGCCTATCCCTTTATGGAAATGCGGGGAATGTAGTGCAAGTCAAATTGGCTTAGCTCCATTGCCCATTTGAGGAGCCTTCCAGACGCCTCTGGCTTTTGCAGGACTTGCCGGAGTGGGTGGTTAGTCAATACCTTGATTGGGTGAGCTTGGAAGTAGGGTCTCAACTTTCTCGAGGCCATTAGGAGGCAAAAAACTAGTTTTTCGATGACTGGGTATCGCGTCTCCGCCCCTATCATGCGTTTGCTGACATAGTACACGGGATGCTGAGTTTTCTCCTCTTCCCGGACTAAGGCTGCGCTGACCACATGCACGGAGACGACCAAGTACAGAAACAAGTCCTCTCCGAGAACGGGCTTTGACAGGATTGGAGGTTGGGCCATGTGTTCTTTTAGTTTTTTTGAATGCCCCCTCGCACTCGTCGGACCATTCAAATTTCTGACACTTCTTCAAGATGTTGAAGAAGGGAATGCACTTATCTGTGGACAGGGAGATAAAACGGCTCAGGGCAGCAACTTTTCCGGTTAGGCTCTGCACATCTTTATGTTTCTTTGGGGATGCATGCTCAGGAGAGCTTGAATTTTTTCTGGATTTGCCTCAATCCCCCTTTGACTGACGATGAAGCCCAGAAACTTCTTTGACTTAACCCCGAAAGTGCACTTCTTCGGGTTGAGTTTCATTCCATACCTCTAGACTACTTCAAAGCATTCTTCTAAGTCGTCCGCGTGGCTGGTGCATGCTTTGGATTTGACTAGCATTTCGTCCTAGGAGGCCCTTAAACATCCGGTTCACCATTCTTTGATAAGTTGCGCCAGCGTTTTTAGTCCGAAAGGCATGACTAGGTAACAGTATACCCCCTTATCGGTCCTGAAGCTAGTGCACTCTTGATCCGCCACGTGCATTTTGATTTGGTTGTAACCGGCGTATGCGTCTATGAAGGACAGTAGTTTGAATCCGGAGGTGGCGTCTACCATCTAGTCGATCCTGGGCAGAGGGAAACAATCCTTTGAGCAAGCTTTGTTTAGATCAATAAAGTCTATACAAACTCGTCAGGTCCCCTTAGGCTTTGGCACCAGCACCGGATTGGCTAGCCATTCCGGGTAGTAGACATCTCGAATCATGCCACTCGTTAATAGTTTGTCCACCTCTTTGTCTAAGGCTTCGACCTTCACTGAGTCGAGGGGACGTCGATTCTGCTGGACCGGTGGCATGTCCGGGTTGACATTGAGGACATGGGGACTTATGCCAGTCCTGTCTTCTTGGCACCATGCGAAAACGTCGATGGCACCCCTCAACGTCTTTATTATTTTTTCTTTTTCCTCCGGTTCTAGGCTCTTTCCTAGCCGGAGTACATTGATGGAGTCGAGGTCGCACACCGACACTTCCTCGACGTCCTCCATTGGTTCTACAATTTTTTCGGATCCCACACGGGGATCCAACTCATCTTCTTCAGCCATTTCTGGCTCAATAATTTTTCGGACCATCAGCACGGGTAGGTGGTCAGCAACGTTATAGCACTGCCTAGCCTCCCCTTGATTTCCTCTCACAGTCCCTATCACAGCCTCCTGGGTTGGGAATTTCAGGCATAAGTGCCGTATTGACGTGACTGCACCAAAGTCCACCAAGCCGGTCGGCTGAGGATTGCGTTATAAGCTGTTGGGCAGTCCACCACCACAAACGTGTAGTACTTGAAAGTGCTCTGGGGTGTGTCCGGGCACAAGGTGACTAGAAGCCTCACTTTTCCCATAGGGATAAGTGTTGTTCCATTGAACCCTGTGAGTTGGGAACCACTTGGTGAAAGGTCTCGGTCCGTCAGGCCTATTGCAGTGAAAGCCTCTTTGAACAAAAGATTCACGGAACTCCCATTATCGATCAGGACTCTAGCCACGATCTTATTGGCAATGGGGGTCTCTATGACCAATGGGTCATGGTGAGTAAAGCGCACTGTTTTAGCGTCTTCTTCCGTGAATGTAATGGGTTGATCCATTAGCCGGGGCCTTTGAGCTGGGAGTTGAGTAACTTCCCAAACCTCATCGTGTTTCACGGCCCCTACGTACCATTTCAGCTCCTTGCGGGTAGTTCCACCGATGTGGGGTCCTCCCGAGATCATAGCCACTCTCCCATTGGGTCTAGGTGGCAGGCCGAGAATATGTTGGGCATCTCCGGGGGAAACAACTAGAGCCAATACTCATGCTGCACCCCCTGGTGCTCCTTGCAGCAAAGCTCCAGCCGCCTGACCCGGGTTGAGATGGGGCAACCGGTTCTTGATCCACTCGTAGAGGTGTCCCAATTGGATCAAATTTTCAATCTCGTCTTTGAGATTTTTGCATTCATTGGTGTTGTGCCCAATGTCGTTGTGGTACTCACATCTCTTATTGGGATCCCTCCGGAAGCTGTCTTTGTACAAAGGAGGCGGTCTCCAGTAGTGCGTATTTTTCCTAGTAGCAAAATATACACGTTCCTGGGAGTCCGTTAACTCCGTATACTGAGTATATTGGGGAGTATACCCCCTTTTTTGTCGCTTATTCTCCGTCCGGGTGCTGCCTTTGGAGGACCTTTTACTCCTTGAGCCCTGGGAAGGACCGGCTAAACTTGTTGTCGCAGCGGAATGCGAGGGGGCTTGTCCATTTATCCCTAAGGGATTTCCGAAATGGGAAGATGCGGGGGCCAAGGCCTGGCCTTGGCTATATCCGGGAGTAGCAGAAAATTGTATGCCGCTCATCGGGGGAGCTGCTGCTGGCACAGTGCCTGAGAGCTGGGCTCCGGGTACATATCCTGCCATCCCGGTGGGATAATATCCTCCATAGGTCACTATTTGGGCCTCTTCAAGGTTAATTTATTTTTGGACTCTCTTTTGGAAGTCTTGAAGTTTTGAAGCTCCTTCTTGTTGTAATTCGTTCCACAATTGAGTCCCCGTACGAATGCCTGCTTGGAGAAGAGCAAGCTGTTGTCCGTCATCTACTTTCTTGGTTTTACAGGCTTCTTCCCAAAACCTCTTTATGAAATTCTTTAGTGTCTCCGTAGGCAGCTGCTTGATGTTAGTCAAGGAGCTGACCTCCAGATTGACTTTTCTTGTGGCAACAAACTGTCTCCGGAAGTTGGTTTGTAACTTATTCCAACAACCCACGGATCCTGGTTCCAATTTCTTGAACCATTCTTCCGCGGACCCGCTTAGAGTAAGCGGGAAGCACAAACACTTAGCGTCATTGCTGAGTCTCATGACTGTCATGACTCGGTTGAATCGTGACAAGTGATCACTGGGATCAGAGTTCCCGGTATAAGCTGCATTTCGGGCATCTTAAAGTTTTTGGGGAGCTCTGCTTCCAGGATGTGTTTGGCACATGGCTCCCGGTCCTCACAGTCTGAGTCGGAGTTGTCGCCTTTCTGTCTCCGAGAGACTCGGGCGATGTCTTTTCGAAGTATGGCAAGTTCTGCCATGATTCCTTCGTTTAACATTCCCGTGGAGACCGCGGGTCCGTATTTCTTTTGGTCAAGGTGATCCCGGAGGTCACCTTGGTTCCCGTTAATTTGATTTCTCAGATCAATGGGAGGACATTTCTGCCCCCTTCTACCTTCCCTCCGGGCTCTTGGTGCACGGAAATGCTTTTTCGGTCCTCTCGATCCTGAGGGCCAAGACTCCCTTTTTAGAGTTTGCCCCTCTGCGGACCTTTCCCTTTCGGGAAATCCGAGCGGACCTTTCGCGGATCCTGCACCTTTTTCTTTTTCCCAGGAGTGGAAGTAAGGTTTTTGTTTTGGTTCCCCTCGGCGGGGTACCTTATAGGGCTTGGTTCCCTAGACTTCTGCTTTTGGGTACTTGGCGAGGACTCCTCTGGTTCCTTTCCAAGTCCAGCAGGGATGGCTTTAGGATGCACGTGGATTCCTGCTACCTCCATGGCTTTTTGCATGGCCAGAATCACCTCTTGCATCTTTTGGTTTTACTCTTTTGGGCTGCGATTTCAGCTTCGTGATCGACAAATTTTTGCCTTAAGAGTACCAACTTTGAGTAACTGCCTTCGTCGTAGGCGTACTCATCGAAGTTTCTTTCATAGTCGTCATCAGGGATTCCTTCTTCTTCCTCGAAACCCACAGTTGCTCTTGAGGCCACGTCTAGGGGTGTTCATCCGATCTAATCCGCACTTTTTTGGTCAAACAACATCCAATCCGCACTAAGTGCGGATTTCATATTTTGGATCCAATCCGATCCGCATAAGAGTTTAAATCCAATCCAATCCAATCCGCAATAGTGCGGATTGGATCGGTTATTTTGGATCGGTTACTTTTTTAATAATAAATTATTTAATATTTCATAGAAAAAAAAATTAAAAAAAGACTATTGTTTCTTAATCTCCAATACTAATCTATTTCCATCTTTATTTATATAAAAATTAAACCAATATACATATATATCAATATATATACCTATCTTTAGATTTACACTAAAATATATATGTATCTAATTACTAAAATAAATAAGCTAGTATATATATATTTAAACTTTATGTGTATGTGTCTATGTGAATAAGAATTATTTTTCTTGTATTTTTTATTACAAAATAAATAAAATGCACCAACTCAATATATTACTAAAAAAGATTAAGAAATTAGAAGTTTGTGTTTTTTTTTTTAATTAATATATATTACATATTATAATTTTTTAAAAATATATATATTTAAGTGCGGATTGGATTGGATCGGTTACATTTTGAGGTCAAACAACATCCAATCCGCACAAGTGCGGATTTTAGATTTTTCAATCCAATCCAATCCGCACAAGTGCGGATATCCGCATTTTGCGGATTGGATTGGATTGGATCGTGCGGATTGGATTGGATCGGATACTTTGTGAACACCCCTAGCCACGTCCTCGTCATTTGGATCTTGAGCATCTTGAAGAGGGCGAGGTTGACGTGTGCTTCGAGTTTCCACCATTGTTGTTGTTGGAAATTATATTACCAGGATCTTAGATCTACTCACAAGTATGTTGATTAACACCCTAAATATGAACTTTCTAAAACGATGAAATAAACACATATAAAGTTTAGGAAACCTTACATTGGGTGCAGCGGAATTAAATGACTCCTTCCGTTCAGATATCTAGCCCTTGATTCCTTTCTGTAGCAGAGCATTATCAATATCTAAACCTGGATCTCTTTCTCTGAATCTTTGATGCTGAAACCTCCTTCTTGCTGAAAGTCTTTCTTCACGATCTTCCTCACTGTGAATTAGGTATCACTTGCTGTGTGTGGGCACTACTCATACACTAAGAATTTCTAAATTCAAGAGGGAAGAGAAAGAAGAAGTGGCAGCTAAAGATAGGGAGAGAGAAAGACTCAGGTTTTTCTCTGGAGGAAAAATAGAAATTTTAAGTGTAATTTTCCTGAAGCCTTCACTATCTATTTATAGCATTCCACTAGGGTTAGGTTTGAATTATTTGGCATTAAAATAATGAAAATATCAATTTAAATTGCCTACAAAAGTGGCTGGCCATGCTTAGTGGATTTGGGCCTCACTTTTTACAATTTTGCAGTTTTACCTTTTCTGCATCTGATTTTCTCAAAAACGCCAATTTTCTAATTCAACCATTTAAATGCCAATTCTAACTATTTAATAACTATAAATAATTATTAAATAATATTGTCATTTATCATATTTATTAATTGAACCATACAAAGTATCATAATTAACAAATATGCCCCTAAAACTCTTTCTTTACAATTTCGCCCTTACTTAGTGAAAAATTCACAAATAGACATAGTCTAATTTGAGAATTATAATTGATTAATCAAAACCAATTACATGAGTCTTACAAGCAATATTATCTCAACTAGTGCGGGGACCATGGGTCTATATAACCGAGCTTCCAATAAGTAGATCAAGAATTTAGGACTAAAATTCACTAACTTATTAATTCTTCGTTGAATCCACGCATAGAACTTAGAATTGCACTCTCATTATATAGAATGCTCTATATTTTCCACCATATAGACACATCATTAGTTATCCATTGTTATAATCCTAATGTGATCAATGATCCTCTATATGAATGATCTACACTGTAAAGGGATTAAATTACCGTTACACCCTACTATGTATTTTATCCTTAAAACACTTGACCCCGTATAAATGATATTTCAGCTTATGTGAAATGAGTACTCCACCATTTATGTTCGTTTGGTCAAGCTCGAACGAGATCATCCTTTGCTTACTATTCGCCAGATAGAAGCTATAGATTCCATGTTTATGATAGCGCTCCCACTCAATTGCACTACCGTGTTCCCAAAATGTACGTATCACCCTGACCTAAAAGTAGGCTTAACTAACAAATCAAAGAACACGAATAGCCTTTCAAGATTGAGCCTAATCATATCAGGATTAAGATCATTTGATCTAGGATCAACTAGGCAATATTGACTTGAATAGATATTACGGTAAGTTTAATAAATCTAAGTCAAAGTTCAATATCGGTCCCTTCCGATGCATACTCCATGCATCCAACCTGAGCTTTACTTTAACCAATGCTCTGGAAAGAACATAGCACTTCTCCAAATGCAGGTAAACTCTGTTGTAGATTATCATATCAGTAAAACCCTATGTCTGATAAATCTAGGAAACTTTATTCACATAGTCATGTTTACTTTCCAATGTGTTGACGGCACAATAAACAGGATCAAGTATGTGAAAAAGGTTTCAGATGAATTCATACATTATGTACATATAATCATGAAATAAATCATGTGAACCATGCAACATTAAATGTTATTTCTGATCTATATTAATAAGTAAATCTGATTATATTGAAATGAGTTTTATTTAGGGCATAAAACCCAACAGTTGTAGTGTCTGCTTACAGATGCTTTCTTGAGCTCTCAATTAAAGCACCAAAATGTTGACCGAGATTTTCGACAACTAATATAATAATAATAATTTAGAGAGCTGTAAGAAATTAAGAGAGGGATTTTTACGTGGTTGGGGCGTTAATGAGCCTTAGTCCACGAGTCTGTGTATTTATGATAGTATTTATTACAGAGAGTGTTCTTGGTGGATTTTTACTCTTCTAGTTCTTATGAAAACCAGAATTCTCGACCCCTCTTTAATGAGTTTGGGGGGTATTTATAGTGTTTTTGTGGGGTGATCTCTAGAATTAAGGTACATGCATTTTTGTAACTATTAGTAAAGCCACACATTCCCAATGAATATATCATAGGTAATGCATGGTCTAATCCCTAGGTTCTGTAGGGATTTTATGAGGGCAGTCCTTAATCCTTTTTGACCGATGTGATTCCTCACAGAGTAGCCGTCACTAGACTTTATTGATCATAGCCTAGTAGGTACAGCTTGGGGGTTGTGCCGTCAGACTTTATTACGTATGGCAGTTTCAATATGCCTCCTCCCATGCGGCATTAAATGCGAGATGACTGTTCAGATAGAATCTGACACCACCCAGAGCGGCTTTGTAGCAATCTTGCTCTCCGGGAGCATACGAGACTTACATGCCTTCTCCAGGAGGCATGTCTAAGGTAATCCTGCGCTAAAGAAGACTTAGATGTTTTATTCAAATGTTAAATCCTTTCCACCCACATGTCATCATCCGGTTGGTTCACGTATTTTGGGAAAAATCAGGGGCAACAATCAACAACCCACAACAACTCATAGAAAATTAAAAAAATCGACATAATTTTTAAATAATTTTTATTATTAAAACTAATATAGATATACCATAATCTTTAAATAATTTGATTCTAATTCCAAAAAAAAAAATGAAAAAAAAATTATGGATTATTTTATGTGAGAAAAGACAATATAAATAATAAATAGTTTAAAAGAGTCATTTCTCTACAAGTTTTAAAATGAGGACATTTATTAAGGGAAACTTACAAAAATACTGCTTTTTTACCAAATGTTTTCAAAAATACTGGGACACCTTTACATTTTTACTGTCCAAGCCCATTTTTATTTCTTTTATACTGCCCAGGCCCAATATATTTACTTTTATACTGTAAACAGTAACAAAACACAAATGACACCTCTCCTTCGTGGTTGGGGACGGACAAATCAATACCAGAATCATAGAAACACCAGGAAAAAACCATAAAATCTGGAAAAGTGAAAAAATTACTAAATCAACAACAAATTATTGTTTTGTATTGTTATTTTACTATTGTTTTAATATGAAAAAAATGCCACGTAAATGAAATATTGTGAAAAATGACAGGACATGGAATCTATACCTGTTCTCGTAAAGAGTAATGGACAATGGGAAAAGGAACATAATTATTTCAAGAGAATGTGACAATGCTCGAAAACAACACAACAATACTTGAAAATAACACAGCAACAACAGAATCATACATATTGGAACACCAGTTAGAAGAAGGAGGAGAGTCAATAACAAGAGAATTTGAAAACGATAAATTTGACATAGTTGACTATGTGAAGCTGGTTGCTAAAAAAATGGTAGAAAAACTTGAAAACAATAGTAGAAAAACTAGATCCAGAAATCGATATCAACAACGCGAAGCTAATAATAGACAAACACCAACTAGAAGTAGAAAAAGGTCAGGCATACAAAGACAAGGAAACACTGAAGAAAGTTTACAGCTACTACGCAATCAAAAACAACTTCCAATACAGTTTTTGAAAACATATTTAATTGGGTTTCAGTAAGAAGTTTTTTAATATCTTCAATAACAGAGTAATATCTAGAGTTATAAACTCTGGAATGGTAGTATTCCAATCGGGTGTACTTAGATTTTCAATCCTATAAAAAACATAAGAAAACACTACTAAAACAACAAAAAAAAAATAAAGAACATAAAAACAAGCATAAAAAAACTCTGGAATGGTAGTATTCCGATCAGGTGTACTTGGATTCCCAATCCTATAAAAAAAACATAAGAAAACACTACTAAAATAAAACTAAAACAACACACAAAAAAAATAAAGAATATAAAAAACAAGCATAGAAAAACAATAACAAAATAAGCCATAAGAGCCATCAAAAGATACAATACCACCACTCACAAAACCAGAGCTAACTATAACCCCAAAAAAGAAAAAAAAAAACATAATTAGTAAAAACAACAAAAATCTAGTAAAATTTATGTCGTTCTAGAAAAAAATAAATAAAGAAAAAAAGAGATTTTTTATACTTAGAAAGTTTGAGTTGTCTACTGTTCTTCTTCCTCTGTATTGTTCTTCTTGAAGATATTCTCACTGAGATATACTCTCTTCACCAAGAGAGCCTCCATACTCCATCATCGTTTTAAGTTTTTTCTCTCAGCACATCCGCAAAAAATTTCTCATTATATATATCTTACTTTTCTCTCTCAAAACTCAAGTAAAAAAATGAATGAAAGGAATGAGCTTTGTAAGTTTTTGAAACATTGAAGAATGGAGAGAAGAGTTTTATGTAAAGTTCCTGGTTGATGGTCTTTATCTTGACACCAATCTCAAGAAAATTTCTATAGACATCAACCCACAAAAAGAGATAGAGAGAGAAACAAAATACACATATAAGCTTGGGGATCACGTGGGTGTGTTGTCTTCAATTTCAAATTTAAGTAAAAATAAAGTTATCTCATCAATCAACTAAACACATATAAAGAGTTATATATAAATAAATATATAAATTTTTAAAAATGAAATCATGTGAGTGATTGGACTTAAATTTCAAATTTAAGTAAAAAAAATAAAATAAAAAATTTAACATAAAAGTGATGTAAAAGACATCAATCAACTTTTACAAACCTCTTTTTTTATATATAAACACATATATATATATATTATTAAGTTAAATTAATTAGACTTACTCAAAAAAAAAATTTAAATAAAAAACAGTTACACAGTAAAAAAGTTATAATTGCCGTGTAACAGTAAAAAAGAAATAAAATGGGAAAAATCAGTATAGGGTGTAAATTTCTCTTTATTAATATAGTCTTATGATCATTTAGGACTATTTGTTATAATTTTTTGAAATGAGGACATATACTAACATAGTCCTATGATTTAGGACCATTTGCTATAATTTCTCAAAAACATTTGTGTGAATTAATTCCCCACATTTTATTTTTATGTTTAAGTTAATTCAACTTAATCAGCCCGATGAGTTTCATGCTTCAACAATTAACAACTAATTGATTCAAACTAATACACCTAATAAACCAATTGTAATAAATAGGTAGGTCTTATCCATATTAGACTCCGAGTAATTGTCGAGTGGATGTGGGTGGTGAGAAGTCTATTTCTTCTAATTTAATTATGCAAGTTTGGGTCAGAATCAGATTGTGTTTTCGATCCTAATAATTAAATTCACTTATCTGTTATCTCTGATTAGTAGCTTTCGTTAACTTTGTCACTCACCTCAAGATAGTTTCCCTTCAACCCAATCATCGTGTATGTACCGATGATCTTGTTTTACATTATAAATTTATTACAAATATTATTATTCATGAATTATGAGAAAACCATTTAGGAAAAACTGTCAATTTTAATTGCGTTAAAAGAAAAAAATCTGCTAACTCACAAATTTTTTAAATGTGGTAAGTGTGTTGGAAAATCAATATCATTCATTCTTTTCTTATCACCTCTATATCTATTCTATGTAAAGTGTGCCTATATAACAGAATGTGTAACTTTTTATTTATATTAAAAAGAAGATAGTTTATTATTAAAAATAAAATGGTTTATGAGAAATTCATAGGTCACATTTTATTTATATATAATAAAATAAAAATAAAATAAATTCCATTAAATCCAACAAAAAAAATAGGAATTATTATTAAAAAATAAAATGGTTTATGAGAAATTCATAGGTCACTTTTTATTTATATATAATAAAATAAATTCCATTAAATCCAACAAAAAAATAGGGTTCTAGATTTTCTTTAATTACCATATTTCTAACCTATGGTTTATTATTAAAAATAAAATGGTTTATAAGAAATTCATGGGTCACTTTTTATTTATATATAATAAAATAAAAATAAAATAAATCCCATTAAATCAAAAAAAAAAATAAAGGTTCTAGATTTTCTTTAATTACCGTATTTCTAACCCTATTTGATTATTTATGCCTCTTTTATAAACCCTATTTGATTAAAGTTAAGATTATAAGATTAATTCAAATTATTGTTCGTATATTGATTATCAAATATCATATAAAATAAAATTATCGTGATATATACATTATGGTTATTTTATGAGTAATTAGTGTATTGAGATTGTCAAGCTGATATTTAGAATTGTTTATAATTGAATTGTTTCTTTGTCAAAATTAATATAAAGTATATTTATATGTTTATAGGAAAAAGACTTAATAAATACGTGAGAAATAATTATCAATTGAATTAAAAATCAAATAGGGTTCATAAATTGAATTTTTTTTATTAATGGGATTAATCAATATATGAACAATAATTTTAATTAATCTTATAATCTTAACTTTAATCAAATAGGATTTATAAAAGAGGCATAAATAATCATATAGGGTTAGAAATACGATAATTAATCATACTCATATAGACATGTTATTTTCATTTTGTAATTTAGATCTTCTTAGTCATTATTTAGTTCACTTAAACCTTTTCCGATTATGGTAACTGAAGTTTTTTTTTCTTTTAGGTACTATATTACAAAGATCTGTATTACATGTATTATTTATTTTTGACTATGAGGAGGTGGATTTCTTTATTGGGAAACATATAGCGTGATAAATTATTGTTCATATATTGAATAATTATTTTTTATTAATGAGATTTAAATATATAACTGTGTATATTATTTGAATTCTTTATTTAAATAATTATTTTTGATTTTTACGTGATTATTTATTGTTCATATATCTAGAACCCTATTTGATTAAGTTAAGATTATAAGATTAATTAATTTGTGATTTCTTCCTATACACATAATAATAATCTCACCTATTAACTAATAATATTTTTTTCTTTAATTTTTAATTGTATCACTGTCAAATAACATACAAAAAAACTAGTATAAAATTTAGTATACGTGCTTCGCATGTAACTTTTTACTAGTATATATATATGAGCAAGAGCAATGTAAAAATATGTAATGATCAAATAAAAAAATATCTTCTAAAAATTAAAGTTCTTTTAAATGATACTTATGAAATCACTGTACAATTATAATTGTGTGCAATTTAAAGTACTTATGAAAATTCATGTGTTTATTAAATCAGATAATTAATAAATAATCATATAATAAAAATAATTAAATGATCTCATTTATACTTTTTAATTCTTTTTCATGGTACACCACGATAATTAAATGTAATTTTAAAATATTACTATTTTTAGATTATTGATGTTATTTTTTTTTATGTAATTGCTAACTTATTTGCGAAACAAAAAATAAAATGTGACGGTCGATTTTGTGTCGTGTTTTGTAGAACACGGAATGGTTTTGTAATATTGTAGCAGTGGGCCCCACATACTTTAGTGAATATTATCAATATTTTAATATGTGTGAAACCAGTTAGTAGAGGTAATTGTAACTGGTTATTTAATAATTTTTTATATTTTATTTTATTCAATTCTGATAATGCTAACATAATAATATCAAGTACAAATCGCTTAAAAGTTGATATGTACTCTGACAGACGTACAATAGGTTGTGGTCCCGGTTCGTATTTTAAGAGAGTAGAAGTGTATTGTCACACATTGCTTTTGGCGGGTGTTGTGTAATAAAATTAGATTACATTTTTTTTTTTTGAGGGAAAGGGAGCCCACTAGAGAGAAAGAAAGACTTGAAGATTACAAGGGTCATCGCCAATCCAAATTGCAGCATCATCTAACCCGGAAGTCCAATGAGCAAGTTTGTCAGCAAAAGTATTTGCAGACCGAGGTACATGAGAAACTTGGGCAGCAGGGAGAAGAGATAAAGCGTCCTTAATTTGCTTCAGAATGTCTCCAAAAGCGGAGATGTTTTCACGGGAAGAGCTTAGCGCATCTGTAATTGCCTTGCAGTCCGTCTCGATCTCATGCACATGGAAATGCTCCTCGATGCACCACTGTAACATCCGAAGAAGGGATTTTGCTTCAAGCGAAGCCACAGTCCCGCCGCCTAAATAAGGAGAGGCCAAAGCAGCTACAACAAGGCCTTCACTATTTCTGATCACACCGTCGAAACCTGCTTTAGAGCGTTCCTTATCTATTGATGCATCCACATTGAGTTTGAGACATCCTTGCACTGGAGGTGTCCACGAAGTAGGAGATGAGAGTCTGCTGGGTGTGGCTCTGGGAGATTGCCCTGATGATGGGAGATTGTAGTCGTCCAGGAAATTTCACGCCAGAGTCAGAATGGCATGGGCTTTGTCTTGTACCTGTTCCTTACGTGCTCTATTCATGTTAAACCAAATAAACCAAGCAGTGTAGAGAAAGAGTTCTACTTCTTCTTTGGGTAAAGAAACAAAAACCATATGAGCAATATCGTGAAAATCAATCTCATAAGGGTATGAAAAAATGTAGGGATAGAAAAGCGTACCTTTCCAGACTCTTCGAACACTATTGCAGTAGAACAGGGCATGAGACACCGATTCCTCCATATTTCCACACCGTTCACAAACCGAGGATGGGATAATTTTCCTAGATGCTAGGCTTTTGAGGGTAGGGAGGGTTGAGTTGGTGGCTCGGAAGGCGAAGTGTTTTACCTTGGGGGGGATTTTTAGGTGCCATAAGTTTTTCCACCAAGGCGAAGGGGAGGAGGGTGAGGGAATGTCAGGAGGCGTAAAAGAGGAGAAACTGAGGTGGTAACCAGATTTGACTGAATAGATGCCAGACTTTGTTAATTCCCAAATCAACTCATCATTCGATGGCTGGAGTGGAAGAGGGATAGAGAGGATCGCATCAATGACATGGGAAGGGTAATATCTCTCTAACAGGGTAATGTTCCAGGTCATGGTTGGGGTAATAAAAGCGGCAACCGTAGGAGGAGCTGTATCAAAAGGGGTAAACTGTCTGAATCCCGGAATCCAGTGAGTTCCTGTAATGGAAGTACTCTGCCCGTTTCCGATCTTAGAAATAAGTCCTTTCTGCAGCAACTCTTTTCCCCAACAAATACTACGCCAGACAAAAGAAGGCGAGTGTCCTAACGCACTATTAAGGAAAGAGGAGTTTGGGTAATATCTGGCCGCCAGAATTTTAGAGACTAATGAGTTTGGTTGTTTGAAGATGCGCCAAGCTTGCTTAGCAAGGAGAGCCTGATTGAAGTGAACCAGACAGTGGAAACCCAATCTGCCATCCTTTTTGGACTTACACAGTTTTTGCCAACTTTGCCAGTGAATTTTAGGCCGATTGTTGTACAAATAACATTTTTTAGCGTATTGCAAAAAATTATGTTAATCGCTTAGTACGTTCGAATTTTTTCTTTCTCTAACTGAAATGCATGACTGTTCTTACTTGTATTTTTTTTTATAAAAAATCCGTTTATTAATTATTTTCTCACTTAATTAGTCATAGGATTTTTTTTTATTAAAAACATAGAATTACAGTATAACATAAGATTATATTGTAGGAAATAAAATTAAATAATGTTTATAGCTTTCGACTTAACTTGAAAATTCAGTTGGAAAGAGAATAATGATCTATTAGTGGAAGTAATCATTTTGGTACGATTCCTATGTCGATTGAGGATCTGGTACGTACGCATCTCCGAACTCATCATGTGTCTCCATCCTAGGCTGATTGTTGCTTGTTTCTCCACCTTGAGAACCAGTGTTCTAATTATTGCGGTTCGGGCACCTACTACGATAGTCATGGGTTGAGGAGCGACACATGCGACAATAGTTTCTTAGGACATGTTCTCCATTCAATCATTCTTTAGCATTTCTCGTGCCTTTTGTTCTGACAAGTTCAGGGTGTCTTAAAATGTTAGGGTTCTCACGATACCTGCCAGGTTGTCGGGTGTTTCCTTTTAGGTTGGAGGTAAACTCCAAGTCCTCTTTGAAATGTGTAAAATATGTTGTTAGTCTTGCAATGTCTTCACTGGCTTGGTAATATGAGCTTTAATGTTTTGCTGCATAGAAATTCATAGTGCCCATTTGTAAGTTTAGAGACTCGGACCTTGCTAGCTCATAAAGGCTTTCTTGTTGTGTTTCTGATTGGATAAGTTGTAGGTGTACACCTACCTTGGCAAGCTTGCTCTTTCTCTTCTTGAGTAGTGTATTTGGGATCCTTCTAATGTTTAGTATTTTCAGAGTTGCACATATGTATCTACACGAGATTCCCTGACTCTCAAACATCATACAATTGCATTGTAGGGTTGTTTAAGCTTCAGAATAATAAACTTTATATTTTTTTTTTCTACAAATTGGAATTATTTACCCAAATTTTAATGATAATGACGTGTCAAGAGTAACAACACGTGGCATGAAAATACCGGGACTGAATTAATAAAGAATATGTAAAGTCATGACCAGGGTGACCGTTAATCATGATGGGTGGTCATAACCGTTGGAAAGGATGTTTGACGGTCACCTTTACCCCTAGCTTGAGCAAGGTGGGTGCCTTTAAGGAAGAAAAGTGATGGACTAACACTTTCATAAGTGGGATAAACAATCATCACACACCCACAGGTCAAATTAGTCTAGGGGGTAGATAACACTACCCCCACCATAGACATAATGACATTCTCAAAGGTAGATGAGTACATCCTCATGACACTATGACTACTTACAACGTCTAAGAGGTCTCGGGGGATTATCCCAAGATGACAATTAACACCCTTCTCATGTCAGGTCTCAGGGGTGTCACCCCCAGCTATTATCTTCTATCCTCGAAGGTGGTTAACGACCATGCCACACCCTTGGGAGACCCTCATCGTCAGTGGCTAGTTCAAATATTAAAATTCCACAAGAAATTCAAGGACAGTTGCCAACCCACAAAAATAGCATGATATTATCACAAAAATCAAACTTCAACCACCTCCAAAAACCAAGGAGACAATTGAGATAGCTTCGCGTTGGTCACGTCTCCTGAAGCGAGAAACACTAACCTTTTCCCTTATATAAGGCGTCACCCATGACCTGGGAAAGGGATCCGCAATTTTGAGCACTTACAGAAAAAAACACTCTTTCATTCTTTACATTCAAGAGCCTGTTCTTGACTTTTGCAACTCTATTTAATAAAAAACAAGGGGAGTAGGCTATTACAAATATTTGGGGCCGAACCTCTTTAAATTCTGGTGTCTTTCTTTACATTTATTGTGAATTTTGGTATCAATACTCACATTCATTGTTATGATTTTGATTTAACTCTCATTTATTACGACTCCGCGTTGGTTGGCTAAAAATTTAGTCAATATTTTGGTGCTTTCATTGAGAGCTTTAACCAAAATTTTGAAGTTTTTACTAGAAAAAATGGTGTTGACCAAAAGATCTCAAGAACAACCAGATGAGGAGATGGATAATGCCCAGCAAGTTCCATCAACGAGAAATCTTGCCAGAAGTAATGGAGAGAGACCCCCGCGTCCTGGTAATGGTGGTGCAACAACCACTAACGATACTGCCCAAACTACTGCTAGTCGTGGGACCACTGGCCAAACTATCGGTGTTGGGCAGACAACGGCTGGGCGTACCACCAATGCAACTACTACTGGAGGCGGCGCTACTAACGGTGCACTAGAAGAGGCAATACCAAAAACTTTGTCCCACCTAATTACGACATGGCTAGACTCAAACAGGTCAAGGCCCTAGCATCTTTAGTCCACGGGATGAACCCCATGTGGATATCGAAGAAATTGACCCAGAGATAGATCAACTATGAAATGCGATAGGGCGAATGTAAGGTTAGTTCCAAACTGTACACCAAGAGCAAACTCAAATTTGAGCGACCCTAATTGAAAGTCTAACTAACCAAAGGAGAGAGTTCCAATTTTGGTTGGAAGATCATGCTCGAGAATTGAGGAGGCGCCAAGACGATCAAGATCGTCGCACTCAAGAAGCTACCGAATTAATACGAAGCTATTTCAACCAAAACAGTCAAGGGTTGGGTACTGACGCCCAAAACCAACAAATACCTCAAGACCACCGAACCTAACCACAGGAAGTCCATACCCCAAGAAACAAACGGGAAAGGGTGGTCTACGGGCCTGAAGAACGCCCAAGTAACTAAGAGAGGAATAGGAGTCACCCCTCTAATAGGGTTCCCCACAACAACAATTAACCGCTCCCTACGGATTAACAAGTCCTACCCGGTCACTATATGGGACGAGATGACTCCCATAATGTTCGTCTAAGACAGAGAGGTAGGGGAAACACTAAAAATAACAATGGTGACCGTGGTAGAAATGGTGGAAGGACAGCCCAACAAAGGGAGTGGCAGCCCCGCGACCAACCACGAGAGGACAATGATCACCCAAGAAACATTAGGCCTAGGGGGAAAAGAGAAGGCCCCGAGGTCAATAGTGATTATCGTCCTAACTACTCCTACCGTACAATATTTCATAGGGATCCATCCTTATTGTACTTTAATAAATATTATTGTAGGAAAATTCTATCAATGGCAAGTATTTGCTCCATGAACCCTCAAAGTCCATGACATAAGCTCGCAATAAGTCTTCCAGTATTTGTATTGTTCACTCTGATTATCCGTCAGTCTGAGGGGTGAAAAGCTGTACTAAACATCAACTTCGTACCCATAGCTCTTTGAAGACTTATCCAAAACTTCAATGTAAACTTTGGATTCCTATCCAAAATAATAGATTTTTGAGCTCCATGAAGACGAACTATCTCCTTGAAATACAACTTTACATACTGATCCACTGTATATAAGTTGTTTTTACTAACAAAAAATATGCTAACTTCGTGAAACGGTCCACTATGATCCATACTGAGTTATACATTCTCGTGGTTTTGGGCAAACCAACCATGAAGTCCATTGTAATATCATCCCACTTCCATTCAGGAACTGCTAGTGGTTGTACTAACTGTTGGATTTTATGCCCTAAATAAAACTCCAATTCAATGTAATCCAATTTATTCAATATCAATAAAGAAACAGAAGTATTTTTCATTCATTTGTGTATGTTTTGGTTCATCTTATCAATTGCTTGTCTATTTGATTTATAAATTCATCTGAAACCCTTTTCACATACTTGATCCTGTTTATTGTGTTGTCAACACATTGGAAAGTAAACATGACTATGTGAATAAAGATTCCTAGATTTATCAGACACAGGGTTTTACTGATATGATAATCTACAACAGAGTTTACTTGCATTTGGTATAATGCTATGTTCTTTCCAGAGCATTAGTTAAAGTAAAGCTCAGGTTGGGTGCATGGAGTATGCATCGGAAGGAACCGATATTGAACTTTGACATAGATTTATTAAACTTACTGTAATATCTATTCAAGTCAATATCGCCTAGTTGATCCTAGATCAAATGATCTTAATCCTGATATGATTAGGTTCAATCTCAAGAGTGTTATTCGTGTTCTTTGATTTGTTAGTTAAGCCTACTTTTAGGTCAGAGTGATACGTACATTTTGGGAACACGGTAGTGCAATTGAGTGGGAGCGCTAGCATAAACATGGAATCTATAGCTTCTATCTGGCGAATAGTAAGCAAAGGATGATCTCCTTCGAGCTTGACCAAACGAACATAAATAGTAGAGTACTCATTTTACATAAGCTGAAATATCATTTATACGGGGTCAAGTGTTTTAAGGATAAAATACATAGTAGGGTGTTACGGTAATCTAGTCCCTTTACAGTGTAGATCATTCATATCGAGGATCATTGATCAAATTAGGATTATAACAATGGATAACTAATGATGCGTCTATGTGGTGGAACATATAGAGCATTCTATATACTGAGCGTGCAATTCTAAGTTCTATGCATGGATTCAACGAAGAATTAATAAGTTAGTGAATTTTAGTGCTAAATTCTTGATCTACTTATTGGAAGCTCGGTTATATAGACCCATGGTCCCCGCACTAGTTGAGATAATATTGTTTGTAAGACTCATGTAATTGGTTTTGATTAATCAATTATAATTCTCAAATTAGACTATGTCTATATGTGAAATTTTCACTAAGTAAGGGCGAAATTGTAAAGAAAGAGTTGTTAGGGGCATATTTCTTAATTATGATACTTTGTATGGTTCAATTAATAAATATGATAAATGACAATATTATTTAATAATTATTTATAGTTATTAAATAGTTAGAATTGGCATTTAAATGGTTGAATTAAAAAATTGGCGTTTTTGAGAAAATCAGATACAAAAGTGTTAAAACTGCAAAATTGCAAAAAGCAAGGCCCAAACCCAATAAGCCATGGTCGGCCACTTTTGTAGGCAATTTAAACTGATATTTTCATTATTTTAATGCCAAATAATTCAAACCTAACCCTAATGGAATGCTATAAATAGGTAGTAAAGGCTTCAGGAAAATGACACACTTCTGATTCAGAAAACCTGAGCCTTTCTCTCTCTACCTTGGCCGCCACCCTCTCTCTCTCTTCTTCCTTGATAATTTTGAAACCCCTTAGTGATTAGAGTAGTGCCCACACACAGCAAGCAATACCTCAATCATAGTGATGAAGATTGTGAAGAAAGATCATCAACAAAGGAGTTTCAGCATCAAAGATTCAGAGAAAGAGATTCAGGTTCAGATCTTGATAATACTCTGCTACAGAAAGGATACAAGGGTTAGAGATCTGAACGGAAGGAGTCATTTAATTCCGCTGTACCCAATGTAAGGTTTCCTAAACTTTATACGTGTTTATTTCATCGTTTTAGAAAGTTCATATTTAGGGTGTTAATCAACATACTTGTGAGTAGATCTAAGATCCTGGTAAAATAATTTCCAACACATTGATCAAATTAGGATTATAACAATGGATAACTAATGACGTGTCTATATGGTGGAGCATATAGAGCGTTCTATATACTGAGAGTGCAATTCTAAGTTCTATGCGTGGATTCAACGAAGAATTAATAAGTCAGTGAATTTAGGTTATAAATTCTTGATCTACTTATTGGAAGCAAGGGTACATAAACCCATGGTCCCCCCACTAGTTGAGATAATATTACTTGTAAGACTCATTTAATTGGTTTTGATTAATCAATTATAATTCTCAAATTAGACTATGTCTATTTGTGAATTTTTCACTAAGTAAGGGCGAAATTGTAAAGAAAGAGTTTTTAGGGCATATTTGTTAATTATGATACTTTGTATGGTTCAATTAATAAAGATGATAAATGACAATATTATTTAATAATTATTTATAGTTATTAAATAGTTAGAATTGGCATTTAAATGGTTGAATTTGAAAATTGGCTTTTTTGAGAAAATGAGATGCAGAAATGATAAAACTGCAAAATTGTAAAAAGTGAGGCCCAAATCCATATAGCCATGGCCGGCCACTTTTATAGGCATTATCATCTGATATTTTCATTATTTTAATGACATATAATTCAAACCTAACCCTATGTGGAATGATATAAATAGATAGTGAAGACTTCATGAAATATAGGCTTTCACATCTTGTTTCCTTCAGAGAAAAACCTGAGCCTTCTCTTTCTAAACCCTAGCCGCCACCTTCACAATCTTCTTCTTCCTTGAATAATTTTGAACCTCTTAGTGATAGAGTAGTGCCCACACACAGCAAGTGATACCTCACTCATAGTGAGGAAGATCGTGAAGAAAGACATTCAACAAGAAGGAGTTTCAGCACTAAAGAAAGGAGAGAAAGAGATCCAGGTTCAGATCTTGATAATACTCTGCGACAGAAAGGATACAAGGGTTAGAGATCTGAACGGAAGGAGACATTTATTCCGCTGCACCCAATGTAAGGTTTCTCATACTTTATATGTGTTTATTTTATAATCGTTTTAGAAGTTCATATTTAGGGCGTTAATCAACATACTTGTAAGTAGTTCTAAGATCCTAGTAAAATAATTTCCAACAGTAACCCTACTGGTTTTTGATGTTCTACGTTGATTTGCTAACATGTTAAGCATTTAGACATGTATTCCACTACATCTTTCTTCATTCTACACCACCAATAATAGGGTTTCAAGTCTTGGTACATTTTGGTGTTACCCGGGTGTAATGAATAAGGTGTGGTATGGGTTTCATCAAGTATCTCTTTCTTGAGCTCATCACTGCTCGGTACACAAACTTGAGCCTTGTAAAGAAACATTCCATTATGCGAGATCAAGAAGTCCTTAGGCTGACCTACCAATACCTCATCCTAAATTTTAAATAACTTAGCATCTTTCAATTGTGTCTTTCTGATTCTTTCTAATAAATCTGATTGAAGTGTCAAGTTATGTAGTTTCCCAACTACGAACTCACTTCCAGCCTTAACCATATCTGAAGCAACCTGAGGTGCTACCATTATGGTATTAAAAACCTGCCCGAGACCTTTTCTACTCAAAGCATCCGCCACTACATTAGCTTTCCCAGGATGATATAAAATCTCACAGTCATAATCTTTGACTAATTTCAACCACCGCCTCTGCCTCATATTTAAATCTTTCTGTGTGAAGAAATACTCGAGGCTCTACGCGATTTCTCGATAAGTCTTCCTCAGAGAGGATCTCTAATGAGATCATGTCCTCTCCCGATAGTTCTCTTATTGCACCGCCTTATCAGGTCATTAGCTTCCTTATTAGGTGGTCTAGCTCCGCCTGATGAGCTCAGATTATGTACTCCTGGTCATCCATCTATCTCAGGAACTCATGTCTCTGTTAGGCAAACATATTACAACCAACAGTTCGTGGTTCTTCAGTTTCACTGACTTGGCTTACAACCTCTCTAACTCTGGAAAATTCAAAGACTTCTCCCAAGTCCACATGAGGCTCACCAATTACTAATTCGCCAATTCCTGGCCCTATTTCCCCCTCATAGTACTGGGGAACAGAGTCAGTCGTTGTGCGTGGGGGCTGCTCCACATTGGCGAAACCCTCTGTATGAGGTGCCAATGGCAGATCCACCCTTGGTAGTAGAGGATGTTCATTAGGATTAGACAGGTTAGGAGGGTCGACCGGACATGTTGTGTTGGTCATGTTTATTGGGCCTTCTGGGTTGGCAGGGTTGGTAGGATGGGCTACATCCATCAGATTCATGGAAACACCAGTTGTGGCTAGAAAACAAACATCAAGATCAATAGTCATGGGGTCTTGAGGAAGACCTCATGAAGCAGAAGTTTTAGCCAGATTTCTCTTTGTTACAGCCATGGTGATTGATCGGATAAATAGACAACGCTCTCAATGAAAGCACCAAAATGTTAACCTTCGATTTAATCAACTAACAGCGGAGTGTTATTTGTTATCAGAATCACCACGTAAGCAATCGGAATAAGTAAATAAATGGACACAACAATTTTATAGTAGTTTGCCCTCTTAGTGAGTAATGATGTACTCCCCTTTTAGTTGTATTGATATGAGAGATAATACCACTCATATTATAAGTGTTGTGAATTCTAGAGTGGCTCTCTTTCAATTACAATAGTGAGAATGTGAGGTACATCTCAGGTAAATGAGATTAGGAAGACTTAGTCTCTCATACACAACAAACGGCGCATAGGAGAGATATGCTAAGGTTTCGAGTGCTTGAACTCAAGAGCTTAGAAATGAGAACTTATAACTTTTTGGTTTAACCTAGTGCTCTTTATATAGGAGAGAGCTTACAAAAGATCTAAGCCAAAGTAGGTTGACATCCCTTAAAATTAGGAGATCTAACCTATTTGTTACATATTAAATATATAAGAAAATAACCTATTAATTATTCCTTAAAAATAGGTAAATATATAAAGTTGAACCCCTATTTTTTATGGGTTGTTAAGGTCAATTCGTAGTTGAGAGTGTCTACCCAAGTTGAAAGCAGTAGAGACACCAAAAGTGTTTGCCAAAAAAGAAGCTTTCCGGCCTATGCTGGACTATGGCCGGGCAGGGGTGGTCCGACCAAACCCCCTAGTTGACCATTTTGTTGTCTCATTGTTCTGCTTGAGTATTTAGACTCTTCATCAATTGGTAGGTTGTGCATGATGACTTGGTCCTTTTATTAACAGGCTGTACTCCATGCGGCATCAATTTTGCCCATGTGGACATGCCATGTCACGTGGGCAAAAATTGGGACGGTAGTAGTGGTTTACGTCTTCCTTTAGCTCTCAATGAATGCATCAAAATATTTACTGAGATTTTGGAAAGTAAATATTTAGGAAGTAAAGAAATAATAACTTACAAAAATAAAGAGATGAAGATGTTTTATGTGATTTAGGTGTTAATAAACCTTATTTCACAAGTCAGTCTATTTGACTTTAAGGGCGATATTGATGTGTTTACAATATTCTTCCAGGAAACCCTAACTCCTTACCCATAGTTTATTTTTGAAGAAGAAGAAGAATATCAAGGGTAATCTCAACATAGTTATAGCTGTGTGTTTTTTCTTGCCCCTTTTGCATGAGAACAAATAGGTATTTATAGGCTAATTGGTGGGTATGGACAGGCCCATCACCCACATATGATTTCTGCTTAAATCCCACTATTGGGGTAAATCACATGCAATGTTAGAGCTAACTAGATGATCCCGTGGGTAGCATTATGCCAGTGCGTGCAACAGTTGGATAATAGGGACCATTTTGTACTATTCGAACACGTGTCATGCAAAGGTTTAACCTTTAAAAGTGGGGGCCACGTTTCGTACCAAGCTTTCTCCTTTAGAAACAGAACTCTGTAATGTCCGTCTAGTAAGAAGGTGCTAGTTGTACGTGCACTACCATGCTCGGATGTAGGTGACAAGATTTGATCTTTTACAGAGAAAGCATAATTGTCATTTTAGTGATCTAGCATGTGTGAAAGGTCGACGTCCGCGACGCTTTATGAGGGTCAATATCTGCTTTAGGTCTTTCCATTGCCTATCCGAATATAAACCAAGCGAGCTTCCCCGTTAGATCCTTCTGAGTTTGAGAGAGACGCTTCGCCTTCCGCATCAGGGAAGTCAAGGTAGGCGAGAGTAGGCTTCCACGTGCCCTTTCATTCTGGATGATTCTCTGTTCGAGGAAGCCTTTCTGTGATAGAGTAGTCTTAAAGAACTTCAATTAAAGGAGGATTAATTTTGTCTTCTTCATTAAATGCCACGCATTAGGCCTTACATAAACATGGATAACACCCATGAAAACCCAGGGTCAGCACAAGAAAGAACTTTAGAAGTCATCCATTCCTAAAAAAAGTTCTTTTGAGGTTTTTAAGGAGTCCCATAAATGTAAAACAACAACCATTGAGCGCTTCTTAGACTTTGAGAAACCTTCACACAAAAATTGAAATAAAAAATCTCTTCAACATCAATCTGAACTCTTGTTCGCCATGCCAAGAAGAAACCTCTAGCAATACCATTCTCTGTGATACAACAAGAATTAATAAATCCCAGACGATTCAGCACCTCAATCGTCACATCACTACCCACTTTTCTTTCTAAGAGAAATGAAAAACCCACATTTGTCTCATGAATTAAACCCCGAAGGGTTCTTTCCGCCACACGTCTACGAAGCCCATAAAAATTCCACGAAGGACACCTCATTGGGAAGGTGGAGGCATAAACCAATATTTATTTTTAGTGGCATAAGTACCCAATATTTGTAAAACTTTACTTTGTCTCTAAATTTATCAGTACAGATTCTGTTATTGTCTTAAACAGTGGACATATAAAACCCAGATTCTAGATCATTGGGTCTAGAATTAAATATGTAGTATCAGTTACTTCCAAATGTTCTTTTAACAAATACAAAACAGAGGTTGAACGTCACGAAATTGGAAGAAAATTATAATTTTACAAAATATTATTAGGTACTTATGTTGCTAAAAATAAATATTAAATTTATGCCGTTTATAAACTCAAAACTTTGGGTACTTATGTCGCTATTTACTCATAAATTAATAATTAAATGTTTCTCATTACTAAACAATTTACATGCTTATTCTTACCACAATAAAAAAAAAAAGAAAAAAAGCAATAATTGTTGTTAATAGATAATTAGATTTATGCACAAAAGATTAAATATAAATACCATTAAAAGTAAAATTCATATGTTAATCTTGTGCATAATAGTATAGAAATGATAGAGTAGAAAAATTTGAGTGAAAACTAGGAAAAAAATGGTCCAAAAAGGACCTAACGCGCCCTCACTAGCCCCTAATTTTTTTTCTGGTCGAGAAAATGACATATTGTTTTTGTAAAATGATGTGTCGTTTTACAAAAAGAAAGGGACCCTCAAGAGACGTGAACAACACGTTGTTCGGGCACGCAGGTCATCCTTGACCTTGAAAACTAGGTGCGCGGGTCGACGAACTGGGTCTACAAGACCGAAAATCGGACCCGCCTGAAACTGACGTGTCCAACCACCGTTTTTGTCAAATTTTTTGGGGGCTTTCTTCCATTTTTAACCGTCTATCAATTTTCAACATCCATTTCATCCACATTTTACGAAAAACATTACGAAGTGCATAAACTCGAATATGGTTTTTCTCTATTGATAGACACCTCTAAACTTGGTATTCTACAATGGAAAATATAAAAAAGACCATCCAAAAATAGATATAAACTCATCTAAAACAATAAATTTAATATTTATTCGTCATGAACACATTAATCCAAAAAAAAAAATATGCTAAAGTTTCATATTATTCATTTCGTTAAAAGTATGATTTTTATCAAAAAAAAAAATTAGGCCCTAAAATCAAATATATTATCCCTGCAGAAACCGATTGTTGAAGTATATAACAAGATATGAACATTAAACACCACATCATTAATTTACTATCTTCAACAATGCTCATAAATGTCAACCAAGATCCAATATTTTATTTAGGGTATTATAATGACCCATAAAACACACCTCCTACACTCATGTCCATGTAAGCCATTTGATACTTAGAATCTTCTAATGTGATGAATGCGCAAAAAGATTCAATGGTAAATCTTGAAGAAAAGCTAATGTGGAGCAATCGCCTTATGTCAATCTCATTGCCATTAATTAAACCTTCTTATATCAAATATATATCACACCCTTCTAAGCTTAAGCACTTATGGACTAATAGGATCTATTGGTTTAATTAATGATAGACTATAACTTAATGAGCCAATTATAGTCACAAGAGTACTTTCATGTGCCTCTAATATAATTAGTTAGTGTGAATCATCTCATTATCATTATTGAAAAGTACTATAGACACATAATAAATGATTGTGATTATAGAATTATATTTATGATTATATTAATCCACAATAATAATTCTAACATACACAACATATAGCAAACACCAAAAGTGGAACTCCAGAGTCTATAAAAGACTAGACCCGACTAAGGAGCCATACGAAGGAGAGTAGCAATTCTCTCTTGCTTTTCCACCTCAATCAAAGTCTTGTTTTATTATACCATTTTAAAAAATACACAATCTAATTTATCATTTATCAAAACAAAAATTCTATTTGATAAATTTTACAAAACACAAAATATTAAATTATTTTAACTCAAAAATATGCTTAATAAAGTTAATTTATTTTATTATTATTATTGCATTATCAAATGCTAATTCGACAAGTTGTACGTGTTACGACATCTCTTGTTAATGTTGTCGTGGATAGTAATCATTTTTTTCTTGTCCCCAAAAAAAGGCTCATTTTGTATTATTTTTCTCTTTGTCAGAAATTAATTTAGGATACAAAAATAGAATAAAATGCATTGAAGTGAAAAAACAGCATGAAGCACCGATATGATTGGCCTGTATAGAGTAACAAGACTCATAGATTGATAAACTAAAAGTTAATGGAATGACCAACTCTACCTTTGTTTTCTAGGGACATATCCCAGTAAGTCTTCGAATGCCCTTCTGAAATATTAAATGTATTTTCCAAAGTCGAAAAACCATATATAGTTGGCAAGCATGTGGTTTGGGCAGCTTTTGCCTTTCAGGAAAAAAAAGAAAAGTGCCTATCTCCATATGAATGTGTGGCCAACTCAATTTCTTGTCCTTAGAAACATCATATTTTTTTAAAAAAAAAATTAGCTCCAAATCTTGACACTTTGGGAGTCAGACCAATCGACCTATATATATCTGAATAAAAAAAAAAAAAAAAAAAACATTTGAATGTTTTGGCAAACCCAGATATATAGTTGTTGTTAATCTTTCATGTAACTTCAATATTTATGGCAAAATAAAAAAGAAAAAGAAAAAGAAAGAAAGAGATAAAGAAATTTGGATAAGACAGTAAAACCGAAAAGGGCAATGCACCAAGTAAACTGGTAAGATTTGTACTATTATCTTTTTTTAATTCAATGAAATGACAGACAAGTTTTATCTCTTTTATTAAACAAAATTAGCTTTTGTTTCTATTTCCATTTTATTAATAATAATAATAATAATAATAATAATAATAATAATAATAATAATAATAATAATAATAATTATAATAATAATAAATAAATAAAAATCACAGAATGGGTGAGTGAATGAGTGAGTGCACATTGGTTCATGATGAGGGGTGAGAGCGATAATAGACCACACCACAGTGCGCGTGCAGCAGTGCTTGCTTGTTACTAGTGAGTTGAGTACTTAAAACTTAAAAGCCTTTTTCCCAAAGGTAAGCCAAGTTTTTTCGCTTTCTCTTGTCACGGAATCAGTCACTCACACTTTTGGAATCATATACGTACTAACATACATACATATATACACATTCCAATAGGGAAATTTGATTTTCTATGCTTAGAAAATCAAAAAATTTGATTTTTAAACCAAAAATTTAAAACCTAAAAAAACTATTCCTATTTTTTCAAAACCCCAAAAATACCCCCCTCACAATATTCTCTCTCTCTGCATCATCTCTCTCTCCCTCTATCTCACCCCAACCGCCCACCCTCACCCGAACCACCCTCACCCACCCACGTCAACCCCAACGCCGATCACCACCCTCACCCCCGTCGACCACGACCCCAACCCCTCCGACCCCAACCCCAACCCGAAAGAGCAACCCCGCCCGAAACTTTTTTTTTTTTTTTTTTTTTTCCCCGCGATTTGAGAGAGGGAAGAAGACAAAGGTCCGATGGTCGGACCCATCGGACCCCCAAGGTCCGACCATCTGACCTTTGAATTTTTTTTTTTTTTTTTTTTTTTTTCTCGCGATTTTGGAGAGAGAGGAAGAAAGGGTCCGATGGTCGGGTCCGATGGGTCCGATGGCGGGTCCGATGGGTCCGATGGTCGGCTTTAATTTTTTTTTTTTTTTTTTTTTCCTGCGATTTGAGAGAGAGGGGAAGAGAGAGGTCCGATGGTCGGACCTGGGGTCCGATGGGTCCGATTGGTCGGACCCCATCGGACCCCATGGTCCGACCATCGGACCTGGGGTGTGGGATTATTGGGACCGGCTAGATAGAGAGAGAAAGAGAGATAGTTTTAGTTTGGGGGTATTTTTGGGGTTTTGAAAAAAAAGGTATAGTTTTTTTAGGGTTTTAATTATTGGTTTATAAATCAAATTTTTTGATTTTCTAAGCATAGAAAATCAAATTTCCCTTCCAATACATATTTATATGAATATAATTTATTTATTTTTAAAACGAAGTGGTGGATTTTAACGCATACAACCCTCAACTCAATTCTAACTAACCCAGTTTCTTTTGGGCTTTTATCTGTATCTTATCTACCTGTCATGCTTCTGTGTACAGTTTCTGTGTTCTAGCTTCAATCAAAAAGCAATTTCTTATCTGGGTTTTGGCTGTTTAAACAGAGAGTTTTGAAATGGAGCATGAAAATTTCTGTGACTGGATTGGATTGGTGGAGTGATCTTTTGTTTTCTACACATTGAGAGATTTCGTTTGGTTTTTATGTGGTAAGGCTTCTTGATCGATCTCCATTTATGGCAATGTATAGAACAGGGGTAGTGTATTTATTAACCTTTGTTTTATACTAGTATTTGGAGGTGTTTGCTTTCTCTTAAAACCTTTCTTGTTTGTTTTCTAATATTAAATTTAATGAAGTTGTTATCATCATTATTATTGAATTGGGTTCGTCTTTTTTGTCATGGTCTTCGCAGATTTCAATAAGCCAAATTTGGAAGATGAATACTAGAGTAAGGACGACTAGGCTACAAAAGCCAGGGAAAACTCCATTGAAGAGTGAAAACGTAATGATGATGATAATATTAGTCTCAAATCTCAAATGGGGTCCTGTTAATTCTTTTTAATATAATAAATATATATTTTGAAAAACGGTTTCTACTGTAGGATATTATAATCCATTGGAGCTCTATAATTATTAATCTTATCAGTTTCTATTAGAAAAATTATGGTTCCAAATTCAGTGACAAGGCTCCAAATGCTGAAGTTTCCGAAAAATTCTCAGATTGCTGACGTATGGGACAGAAAGCCAAAATTTGAGTCTTCGTATTCTCTCCGATAATGGAAAAAAGAAAAAGAAAACAGTATTTATATATTTTTCCTCTGCAATTATTTTCCCAGATTGCACAAGTGTTTTGTTTTCCGAATCCTCCGAGTTCGCAAATTTTCCGGGAAAAGTAGATTCTTTTCTTTCCCATTCTTCCTTCTCTCCCAGATTCCCAGATTGTGGTTTACATTTTCAGACACAAAAAAAGTTAGCTTCTTTGATCCATATCAGCAAGTGTCTAGCTTTTTCAGTTCACTCTCATGTTTTTTTTGTTTTATTATTTCGATCAAATTCTTTTGTCTTGTGATATATTTTGTGTTGTGGAAGCTAATTTTACTTACTCTGTAACCTCTGTTTTTGGCCTTACAGAAGAAGCCAGAGATGCAAGAGACCAAGCTTAGAGATACCCTGAAAGCATCCATTAATGGCCGAGCTTCCAGAAGAGAGAGAAAGTTTGCATTACAACAAGATGTAAGAAAGAAAAAAAAAATATTTCATTTCTTGGAGCACCCTTTTTTCTTCTTCTGAATCGTTAAACAACATTCTCCATTTTTGTTCCCCTCTTGTCTGAGATTATATTCTATTGGATTCAGGTCGATAAACTGAAGAAGAAACTTCGGCACGAGGAGAATGTTCACCGAGCTCTTGAAAGGGCTTTCAATAGGCCATTGGGTGCTCTACCTCGTCTTCCTCCTTATCTCCCTCCTAACGTAAGTGTATTCAATTATTCATAATAATAATAATCTTCTTTCTTTCAGTACTACTATTTGTACACACATATTAATGAGACTGTAGAAGTGGGCTAACAGATACAGTGACATTTTAATCTTGTTTAGACACTAGAACTTCTTGCCGAAGTGGCTGTGTTGGAAGAGGAGGTGGTTCGGCTCGAAAAACAGATTGTCCATTTCAGGCAAGATCTATACCAAGAAGCTGTGTACATTTCTTCCTCCAAGAGAAACATGGAGAATTCTACTGAGCTTTATGATTCTATGATGGTTAAAAGTCCTACGCTAGAGCTTCCCAAGTGTCTAGCTCTTAACATGGCGACGCGGACAAAGCATTTTCGATCACATTCTGGTGAGCTTTTTTTTTGTTTTTAACTAAATTCGATCAATTCTGTAAATCCCATTTCTTGTTTTTGTGTCAAATTGGTATTAATTATGGAATAGTCAATAAGGAAAACTCTTTTTTCTTTTTTCTTTTTTGGCTTTTTAAAGATGATAGGCAGGGGAAGGAGAACCAATCTAGCATCAATTCGAAGAGAAACAAAAATGGACCGTTGATCCACAAAACCCCTCCAACGGTTAAAATATCACCGAAGAGGCCGCCAACTAATCCGAAATCACCAGAGAAGAGTTCAGATATACACAAGTTGCATGTATGTTGTTTTTAGTTTACCAAAGGGTGACAAGGTGTTTGTGCAAATTGATATGAGGGGAAATGAACATGTTCTTGTTTTCCTCAATGTGCAGTTAGAATCCAGAGTAAGGGATCTTGAAAATGCCGAAGCAAGATCTTGTACTTCTGTTCCAGAACATAAGCCTTCAGAAGATGATGGCCCAAACAAAATTTCCGAAAATATATTGAAGTGCTTGTCCAGCATTTTCTTAAGAATGAGTTCGGTTAAGAATCGCGGTAGTGCAGAATGCTTACCAACATTCTCCAATCTAGGTAACCAAGAAAGCAATGATAAAACAGAATTTGGAGATCCATATGGCATCTGTTCAGAGTTTGGAAAGAGGGACATTGGTAAATACAAGCAGTTGTTCTCTATTGAAGCTTGCTCAATCAGTCTAAATCGGACAGCAAACTCTTTGTTCCTGCTACGAAGATTAAAGTATGTTTTCCTCTGAAACAGGAACTGTTTGTTTTTTTTCTACTTGATGTTTATGTCCATAAGAGATAGGAGTCACATTGTTCTTGGTTTTGAATTTTTAGGCTCCTCTTTGGGAAACTTACTTCTCTCAAGTTACAGAACCTCACACATCAGGAAAAGCTTGCTTTCTGGATCAATATCTATAATTCTTGCATGATGAATGTAAGTATATGGACTTTATCTAGTTTTAGTAGCTTCTTTCTGTTTAATATACTTTTTATGTAGATTTTCTAATTCTGTTACATGAGTAAATAAACTACCATTTTACTATACTTGCAGGCATTCCTAGAGCATGGGATACCAGAGAACCCTGAAATGGTTGTTGCCCTGATGCAAAAGGTATCAAAGACTTTCCTTCTCATTGTTTTGTTTCTTTCAAACCAAATATACAAACATTATCTATAATCGCCAATGATGTATATGATTATGTTTCCTGTGAATTAGGCAACAGTAAATGTGGGGGGACACCTGTTAAATGCAATAACTATAGAACATTTTATCTTGAGATTGCCTTACCACTCGAAATATGTAAGTGGTCCACTCAACTTCTATATACAGTAGTGTAAAAACTATGAATATCATTTAGTTTTCTTATTCCTTAGTGCCCACCAGGCATTTTCCAAGGGTACCAAAATTGATGAGAAAACAGCCAGAAGCATATTTGGACTGGAGTTATCTGAACCATTGGTGACTTTTGCATTGTCCTGCGGAAGCTGGTCCTCTCCTGCTGTAAGTTTCTGGATAAAAGTAGTTGAGTTTCTTTATAATAAATTCCTTCAATGATTCCAAGCTTATTATGGTATAGCTTAGCATTAATGATAATGTATGTACTCACTGGTCAGTAGCCACCACCTTTGCTTAATAATTATGATTTTTTTTTTTGTTCGTTATTTTTCTTCTGAATGCTAATATTTGGTCCGTGTTAAATGGATCTAGGTGAGAGTATACACTGCAGCTCATGTTGAGAATGAACTGGTAGTAGCAAAGAGGGAGTACTTACAAGCTGCAGTGGGAATCTCATCAGACGAGTTTGCAATCCCAAAGCTATTAGATTGGTATTTGCTTGACTTTGCAAAGGACTTAGAGTCACTTCTTGATTGGATTTGTCTTCAGCTACCTAGTGAACTTGGTAAAGAAGCTCTCAAGTGTCTAGAGAAAGGAAAAAACCAGACTCTTTCTCAGTTTGTCCAGATTATGCCCTATGAGTTTAGTTTTAGGTACCTTCTATACGCATAGCTTATATCGTGATTCATTCAAAATTTTGGTTTATATGGTTATAAAAGAGTAATGGGGGTGGCGTTACAGTTTTACTATTGTACAAATCAATAAAATCTTGAAATTAAATATACATTGATAATCTGTTCTCCATTGTAAGTATTGTAATTACTATAATATTTGTGTATAATTAGCTCTACATATTGTTTTGATTTATTGAGTGATCAGTTTTCCTAATGATACTTTCGAGTGTTGAATTGTGCGAAGCCAAATATAACTAAATAGCATCTTAATCATTTTAAAAAAAAAAAACATAGCATCTTAATCATTTCAAAATGCTTTTAAGAACAATATGAAAAGATAATAGAGTTCTACTGAGAGCAATTTCCTTCTGACATCATCAGAATCATGCTACTTTATTTATAGGCACTCATATATTATGTATGTATGAAAGTTGAAAAGGGGTATCTAAGAATTTAGGTGAAAGATGTTAAAGATGAACCAATAGATAATTTTACTGTGTTTAGAAAATTTAACAGATATTATCAAAAGAATTGGTTGAAGATGAGTAGAAATAGTTAGACTTAGTGGTAAGGCAGGCATTCCATTTCCAACAAACAGCTAGTGAGGCTGAAATGTCCTAGTCAAAAAAGGTACACACACTTTCACAGAAACCATGGTGACATTTGTGGTGTGGTCCATGACTCCGTAGTTGGTTTATTATCGACAAAAAGCCATGTTAATCAATGCACAACAGCTGCTTCATTCGCTTTCCCGACCTACTAAAGAGCTATATAACTGTAATTTCAAGATCAAGCCATACGTACGTGACAACATGGTTAAGCTAAGTAACATAGCCAAATTAAAAAATAATAATAATAATAATAATAAAAAGTATATTGTATTAATATATCTAGAAATGCTAAAAAAGCTGCTTGTTGTAAACTGTTATATAATATATATGGATAATTACATAAACGTACAATTTTTTTTTTGTAAAATTTTTATATTTTTACGTTCAAAGAATTATTTTATACTTTTAGAGTGTTATGTAAAAATAATACAAAAATAATAAAAGAATTACATAAATATAACATAAAAAAAATACAAATAACAAAAAATAAACAATAATTTAATAAGAGTATAACATAAAAATACATCAAAAGACCGTATTTTCAGTAAATAAATCATAAAAATCGTAAAAATATTTAAAATTAAGTACAACTGTATTTTTGTAATTATTTTGTTGTTTTTGTATTTTTATTGAAATTATCTCACATATATATATATATATGGATGAACATAATAATTGAGAATCAATTATCTACTATAGTCTTAATTACTTGATTTCCTAAGTTGTATTTTATTGTATAAATAGGAGTTCATCTTATTAAAATAAGGGAGTAGAAATTCGCGTCCACTCTCTTATTCTCTTCTTCTCTTTGTCTTCTCTAGTCTCCCATTTCTTTCTATAATTTATATTATCTTATAACACGTTACCAACACGAATCTCTACCCAAGACAAATATTGTTGAGATTTTCATACTAAGTGCCAAATTTGGCTACTGTTTTACATTTTTAATTATACTCGGTTTTTTAAACATTTTTTCAAAACTATTTTTACCTTTTTAAATTTTAAAAAAAATGTTATAATTACAAAAATACTAAACTGATGATGTCAGCGCACCATTTGATTTCCCTTTATTTCTCTCTCACACGTCTTCTCTCTCCACTTCTCCGTAACCATTTTTTCTCTCTTTTTTTTTTTTTGCACGATATTTCTGTTGAAGCCGAAGCTCTCCAGCTCTAACCCTACCTTTCCCCACTACCCATTTCAGCCAAGATTCACATTTTGTTCTTAACCTCTCTCTCTCTCTCTCTCTCTCTCTCTCTCTCTCTCTCTCTCTCTCTCTCTCTCTCTCTCTCTCTCTCTCTCTCTCTCTCTCTCTCTCTTATCTATTTTTTTCCCCTATCATTATTCAACTGATTGTCTTTTGCCATTGTATAAATGGCCACCACGAGGTCAAGTTCAAATTTCCCATCTCCTTCTAAAATGCTTCCTAAGAAGACTAAAAAAGCTCCTCAGAAGAGAAACAAAGATAAGGTGCAAGTTAATCCCGAAATGGAGTTAAAAGTTATTGCAAAAATGGAAAGGTCCACTGAATTTGATCTACTAGAGGGTTCTGGTTTGAGAAAAAGCCATCTACCATCTAAGGTAGAGGCTCGGAAGGCCAAATGAATAAAATCTTCGAAGAATGTCAAGGATTTAACATTTTGAGTGTTTTTTTTTTTAATTGTTTTTGTGTTTTTTTGCTGTTTTTTTATATGTTGTTTATGTTTTAGTTTGATTTCTAATGTTGTAGGATGGTTCTGAATTCGACTTTGAAGAAGAAATTCTTGATGTGGATAGCAAAAGCAAATTAATGCCATGGTTTGTTTCTTTTTTTCTCTTTTCTGTTCATCTGTAGATGTTGATTAAGATTTTTAGGGTTTCTGTTTTTGTTCTTCTTCTTCTTCTTGATTTTTTGTTTTTTGTTTTTTTTTTTTGTTCTTTTCTTTTTTAAAAAAAAATCATGGGTTTAGTTCTCTCAATATTTAGGAAAATAAAAACATTGTATTAGTGTATTGATTGAATTGTTTTGCGGTTATTATTTCAGGATTTTTTTTAATTTTATTTTCCTTTCTAAAAAAAAAGTTCGTAGGGTTATGTCTCTTACTTTCTCTGTTTCTAATTAGTTATTTTCTTAGTTTGAATTGAGTTTTTATATGATTTTTATTCTAGGTTTCATGAGTTTTTTTAAAAAATCAAGATCATTGGGTTAGGTCTTACATTCATCAGATGTATTTGAGTTGTAATTGAGTTGTAATTGAGTTTAAATTGAGTTATTTAAGTTATTGTTGGCGGTGAGAACTCGTCAACTAACTTTGTGGCCGGAAAATTGAAATCTAACCTTAAACTCAGAAATAAGATGGAGATGGTGATGAAGTGTAAACTCAAATGACAATAAGATTTTACACTAGAGAGAAAAAATTTATTCTATTGCTTTCAAGCTCAAGATTATAAATCTAACTTTCCAACCCCTTCTCACATTTGAGAATGGGGTATTTATAGGCCTTTGTGGCCTGAGATACATAGTGGTCCAAAAGGGGATAAGTTGTTGCTTTCAAGCTGCAAATTGCAGGTGCAGGAGGTAGTTTTGTGTCTCGTACCCTTGTCTATTGTTAAGTGGTCCCGAGTTGTAGGTGTATTGTCTATAGTGTACTCTTGGTCGGCTCCTCAGACCTTCCAGGTGTGATGCTACCGATACTTGTACCTTCTTACTTTTAGAGCTTATAGAAGGCGTGGTCATACGTTCCTCCCATGCACGCCTTGTCCTTGTGACCGTATGTTTCTTCTTACTTGGGAGAATTTTACTAAGTTTTGTCAGACCATGGCCGAGTGACCTTGGAAATGTCATTGTTGAGTGACATTGAGAACGTCATGGCCGAGTGACATTTGTAAATGTCATGGCCGAGTGTATTTTCACTATTGCGTATGCTCATGAATGTTTGTTTATGCTTGAGAGGCATCCCTCTCCTTCTAGCATAATGACATGAGTGTCTTTCCAGATCTCTTTTAGCTAAGTAACTTTTGTAGGGAGAAGTGCATTTTTTTTGTCGACCAAGGGTAGCTAGTCCTTGTCAATTTGAGAAAAGTTTTCTTTTCTTTTCCCCCCTTGCCCCCAAGTGTGTAGCGTTATTCATGACGTTGTACACTTTTTATACTTAATATCTTCTTCTACCCTCTCTTTTTTAACAGGGAACAAAGATATTACTTTGAAAATATGTGACAAAGCGTAACAAAATAATCTCAATGCAGTATTCATTCCAAAGAAGAAGTTGAAGGTCATCTAGGTGGCCTCTTGGTACATTACATTGAAATATCAAAAAAGAAAAATAAAAGGAAATAAAACTAATGGGGTTGCCTCGTGGGCTTCCTCCTTGATTCCTAATAACTTAGATAAATAAAGGATACCTTCGACTATCCTCTTCAACGATAGTACTTCTTTAAGTACTCTGCGTGTTGAGATTTTATGGTTTAAATAAAACTCAATTCCATGTAATCTTATTTACATTCAATAAAGATCAGAAATCATACTATGACTTAGTCATATGCTTTGTTCACAAGTTTAATACATGATTATAGGTTTAATATATAAGTTCTAGTAAATCGTTAATACATAGTTATTCACAAATAACAGTAATTGTTGGGTTTTATGCCCTAAATAAAACTCTGTTTCAATGTAATCCAGATTATTCAATATCAATAAAGTAACAGAAGTAATTTTTCATTCACTTGTGTATGTTTTGGTTCACTTAATCAATTGCTTGTCTATTTGATTTATAAATTCATCCAAACCCCTTTTCACATACTTGATGATGTTTATTGTGTTGTCAACACAGTGGAAAATAAACATGACTATGTGAATAAAGTATTCCTAGATTTATCAGAACACTGGGTTTCACTGATATGACAATCTACAACAGAGTTTACTTACATTTGGAGAAATGTTATGTTCTTTCCAGAACATAGGTTAAAGTAAAGCTCAGGTTGGATGCATGGAGTATGCATTGGAATGGACCGATATTGAACTTTGAATTAGATTTTGAAACTTACCGTAAATATCTATTCAATTCAATATCATAAGTTGATCCTAGATCACATGATCGAAATCCTGATATGGTTAGGCTCAATTTTAAGAGTATTATTCGTGTTCTTTGATTTGTTAGTTAAGCCTAATCTTTAGTCTGGGCAATACATACATTTTGGGAACACGGTAGTGCGATTGAGTGGGAGCGCTAACATAAATATGGAATCTATAGCTTCTATCTGGCGAATAGTAAGCAAAGGGTGATTTCCTTCGAGCTTAACCAAACGAGATAAATGATTGAGTACTCATTTCACTTAGTTGAAATATCATTTATACAGGGTTAAGTATTTTAAGGATAAAATACATTGTAGGGTGTTACGATAATTTAGTCCCTTTACAGTGTAAATCATCCATATAGAGGATCATTGATCACATTAGGATTATAACAATGGATAACTAATAATGTGTCTATATGGTGGAACATATAGAGCATTCTATATACTGAGAGTGCAATTCTGAGTTCTATGTGTGGATTCAACGAAGAATTAATAAGTCAGTGAATTTAAGTGGTAAATTCTAGATCTGCTTATTGGAAGCTTGGATATATAGACCCATGGTCCCCTCACTAGTTGAGATGATATTACTTGTAAGACTCATTTAATTGATTTTAATTAATCAATTAAAAATTCTCAAGATAGACTTGTCTATTTGAGAATTTATCACTTATTAAGGGCAAAACAGTAAATAGAGATTTTGAAGGGCATATTTATTAATTAAGAAACTTTAATTAGTTTCATTATTAATAAAATAAATGACAATATATTATTTGATAATTAATTTTAATTATTAAATAATTAGATTTGACATTTATGTGGTTGAACAAAGGAATTGGCAGTTTTTGACAAAACAGGAAACTATTTGTGTAGGAAAAGGAAAGTTGGAAAAGTGGCAAGCCTTGTTTCCACAATGCCTAGGCCGGCCACTTAGCTTCCTTTTCTCTTTGATTTTTTCAATTCCAAATGTCAATCATAGCCCTGGGTGGTCTTCTATAAATAGAAGGCAAAGGCTTCAGAGTTGCATACAACTGTACAACCTTTTCACAACATTATTCTGAAAGAATTTTCTCTCAGAAAATTCTCTCTGAGCTGCCACCCTCTCTCTCTCTCTCTCTTCCTTCGCTGTTTCGAAATGTATAAGTACTAGAGTAGTGCCCACACACATCAAGTAATACCTCAATCATAGTGAGGAAGGCTGTGTAGAATTCAGAAACAAGAAAGAAGGACTATCGGGCTCAGATCTTGATTATACTCTGCTACAGAAAGGAATCAAGGGTTAGAGATCTGAGTGGGAGGAGACATATATATTCCGCTGCAATCACTGTAAGATTTCTGATACTCTTATGTGTTTAATTTCCTATCGTTTTAGAAGTTCATATTTAGGTTGTTAAATCAACATACTTGTGAGTAGATCTAAGATCCTGGTAAAATAACTTCCAACAACTGGCACCAGAGCCATGGTAATTGATTTTCTTGCAAGAAATTTTGACTTAAAACGATTTGTTTGTTTTTTGGATGGTATCATGTTGCTTTGAGTGTCATATTGATGTTTGATTGTTGTTTGTGAATTCTGGGAAAAATGGTTACTGTTCTGATTCTGTAATTATTTTTTTTTTGGATAGTTTGGAAAATTCTAAGCAATTTACTTTTTTACAGAACTCGATTTCGATTTAATTTGAATTAGTTATGAATTTTTGAAAATTGGAAAAATCGGGGTGACGAGCAACCTCATCACGCGCGCGGAATGGCTGCTTGCAGCCTTCCTGCGCTGTGATTTCTCGGTCATGCACCCCAGATACGCGCGCGGATGGCCATGCATGGCATGTCATCCGTACAGTTCATCCAATTTTCCAATTTTTTCGATTTTTCATGCTATTTCATGGAATTAAATTCCGATTTTTTGTGTAGTTTTGTATGTTGATTTTTGTTTTTCAAATTTCAAATCTAATTATCAGAAATAAATTAATTTTAATTTTTTAAAATTAATTTTAGATATTAGTGTAATTTGATTTTGAAAATAGGAAAAATTAAGTTTTGCTTACCTCTTTTCTTATTTCCTTTAAAATTTGATTATTTTAATTTTTTTAAAGGTCAGATATTAATTTTTTTTGGTAACTTGACCTTAATTAAAATAAGATCATAATAATCATGATAATTTTAAAAGAGGAAATAAGGTATTTTTGTTAACTTTTAAATTTTGTTATTTTTTAATTAAATTAAATTGTAAAACAAGAAAAGGGTATGTATTTACCATTTTCTATTTTATTATTTAATTTATTAAATGACATGAAATTTTAAAAGGAAAGTTAGCAATTTAATTTTGAAATGACATTTAGGTTACCCAAAACCTAATTTTTCAAAATGGTAGGTTTAATTTTAATTTTATTTTCGAAATAAATGTTTAAAATTAAATAAATCCTACATCCAACTATCCAAATCTAACCTTGTTGCAGGAGTATGTGTTTTAGATTGTTTGTAAGTTTTCTAAAACCTATTATTGCTTGATCTTAATTGTCTTGGTTAACTTGATGATAGATCCCATGATCTAATTTTAACCAAAGGTTCAATTGATGATAGATCAAGTAAATAATTTGTAACAGGTAATTTTTACAAACTTCTTTCATCTGTGTATGACCTAGCAACATGATAGGATCCATCCAAATGTGTATGCCTGTGTGAGCCTATATGTTTAATTTCTATTATAGATACATATAGGTTGTTGTTGCTAAATAAAATATCATAACTGATAGATTTTATTTAGGCTCATTTAGTAGTGAGCCTATTCAATTAATAACAGTTATTCATTTTAAGGTTAAATTCCTCTCTTTTGGGCCTTGTGTGAGAGTTGGGAGCCTTAGAAGTGGGTACGACATACTGGACCCAGCCCCCCCTCACATGAACAACCCCAATTGTGAAGGCCCATTTGCCTGATTTGGATAACTGTGCTAGGTTAATTATATTAGTTTGACCTAATAAAAAATTGATTAGCAACATAATTAATTTCATTTTTCCTTGAAATTAATTTAAGAAAAACATAGTTTGAATAGTTATATTCTCGAAAGCTATATGTATTTTTCTTGTTTTTTAATTAAATATGGAATTATAACCATATAAATTCTTTCTGAATCTTAATTTTATAATTTCATTAAATATTCCTTTTTAAGTTGAGATTTAGTTAAATCTATCAAATCAACTTAGATTTGAATATTTTTGAATTTCCTATTATAAATTAAGTTGAGGAATTTTGGGAATTGGTTATTAAGATTCTTTAGATATTTTTTAAGTTGATATTTTATAAATATGGGAACTTAAAATGGAATATCTTCTAAATTAAGTGGTCACTACTTAATTGGTAATATTTAATTAAGTCATTGGTTGAAAAATATTTTAAGTTGGGTATTTAGATTTTTTCTAAACAACTTAAATAAGATATTTTTCAAAATTATTCCATTTTTGAAATTTAATTAAAGTTTTTACTTTAATTTGTAATATTTCATTATTGAGATATGGAATATAAATGATTAAACAAAATACATTGTTAAATAATGAGCTTTAATCAAGAGAAATTCGATCTCCATTGTTGGTTTTACATAGCTATTATTTTAGTGAGTAATCCTCCCTAATGGAGGAACGTTCATTAGCAAGTTAGCGTCGTTTAATCTCGAAAGATAAGTATTCTTATAAGTTTATTTTTATATGGTTCATGACCACCCTAATGGTGGCGACTATATAAGACTTACAAGAATGCGAAACAATGGTAGAAGCTCATAAGATAGAATTGCCTTGACTCTCGCCTAAACGGGACAACGCTGAATTCCAATCTTGATCGAATAAAAGGTTGCTAGAATGTTTGACATTTTAGATGAATTGACAACTCTATTCAATGGATGATGCTTTGACTCTCGCCTAAACGGGACACTGTATCAGTTCATTGGAAACCTTGGAAAATAAACTATGTTAGATTTAGTATTTTTATAACATATGTGATTATTTGTTTTCTAAACCTGTGTATGAATTTATAGAACCAAAACCTTACTTCTGTTTATTGATATGTTGTAGTGCCAATATGAATAACCCTCATCCCGATCCACTCCTAGTTAGTATCTTTGCAAAAGAACTCAATAGTGTGAAAATGCATCCTGGTAGTTGCATTAACTCGCACCTATTGTTGATGAATCTGAAATTCCAAAAGGCAAATCTACTAGGAATTGATTTATCAAAGGAACAATGGGTAAAACTCATACTTTATAGTCTTCCTCAGGAGTATAACAGTTTTGTTCTATATTATTTATTGAACAATCCTAACTCCTCCGACATGGACAAACTCGAGTCTGAGTTAAGGGTCCATGAGCGGAATCTGATTGCAATGAGACCTCCTGGTATTGCAAGCTTTAATCAGAGGAAGAAGATTAAGCATGAGGGCTCTAACAAATCTGCTTCTTCAAGTACAATCATCAGACATCATGTTCTATGTGCGAATTGTAATGGAAAGGGACATAAAGAAGAACAATGTCCCAGGCTTCTAGACAATTCAAACGAAGGTGATGCTTTTGTATTTGAATAATGTGTTTTAGAGAACGACAAATCCTCCTGGATTGTTGATTCTGGATCTACTAACCATGTATGTTCTTCATTGCAGCTACTTGAAACTTGGGAGAATCTTCACCCAGATGAGTTAAAGCTTAAAGTTGGAAATGGCGAGTTGGTATCAGTTAAAGCAAGAGGAACAACCCGAATCAAGTTTAATTCTAAGAAGTTTTTACTTTTAGAGAATGTTTTATATATTCCCAATTTTAGTAGAAACTTGATTAGCGTTTCATGTTTACAGACACAATTTTATATATTGAATTTTTCGAGTTCAAATTGTTCAATTTCTCGTAATGGATTTCATATATGTGTTGCAAACATGGAACGAGGGCTTTATGTTTTAAGACCTGATACTCAAATCTCACTAAATACTGAACTTTTCAATGTAGCTAAACCTAGAAGCCTTAAGAGAAAAGAGATTGATAATGATGATCAAACTTATCTATGGCATTTACGTTTAGGTCATATAGGTTTTGATAGACTCAATAGGCTAACCAAAGACGGTCCATTGAAAAATGTCGTCTTAGGAGAACCGCCGCCGCGAGTCTTGCCTAGAAGGAAAAATGACCAAACGTTCTTTCTCTGCGAAGGGAGAGCGTGCCAAAGAACCCCTAAGGTTAGTACATTCAGATGTTTGCGGACCGCTGAATGTAAAAGCCAGAGGAGGTTATGAGTATTTCGTCACTTTCATTGACGATTTCTCTAGATATAGTTTTCTTTACCTAATGCAAAAGAAATCTGAAACCTTTGAAAAGTTTCAGGAATTTCATGCTTTGGCTCAAAACCAATTAGGTAAAACATTAAAGATCTTGCGAACTGATAGGGGTGGAGAATATATGGATATGCAGTTCAAAGATCATTTAATTGAACTTGGAATTGAATCCCAATATACTGCCCCAAGCACTCCACAGCAGAATGGAGTTGCAGAAAGAAGAAATCGCACTCTCTTAGAAATGGTTAGGTCTATGCTGAGTTATTCAACTCTGTCTACGTCCTTCTAGGGATATGCTATTCAAATGGCAAACGATATTTTAAATGTTGTTCCATCTAAAGCAGTCCCTAAGACACCCGTTGAACTATGAAATGGTCGCACACCTAGTTTGCGCCATTATAGGATTTGGGGGTGCCCTGCTCACGTCTTAAGAAAGAAAGAAGGCAAACTGGAATCGCGAACTGAAGTTTGCATGTTTGTCGGAAATTCTAAAGAGACTAGGGGTGGACTATTCTATAGTCACAAGGATAACAAAGTGTTTGTTTCTACAAATGCTACTTTCCTTGAAGATAACTATATGAAAGACAACAAACCGAAAAGTGAAATTGTATTAGAGGAAATGCTCACAGATACTGTTCCTTCAAATGTACCATCTTCTTCTACTCAAGAAGAGGAACATCCCACTCCCTCAGTTGTAGCAACTGAGAAAACTACTACTAAAGCTCCTGTTCAGAAGGTCACCGCTCCTCGTCATAGTGGGAGGGTTTCTACGAAACCATCTCGTTATGGCTTGGGTGGTGAAATCAATATGGTCGTTGGTGACGGTATTGATGACGACCCATTAACCTATAAACAGGCAATGGCAAGTCCGCAACGGAAGCGATGGTCAGCCGGTATGGATTCAGAAATGGATTCCATGAAAAAGAACAAAGTTTGGGAATATGTAGAACCACCTGATGATTTTCGTCCAATTGGATGTAAATGGGTCTACAAGAAGAAAAGAGGTGCTGGAGGCGAAGTCGAAACTTTCAAAGCTAGACTGGTCGCCAAGGGTTATACCCAAAGAGAAGGTGTGGACTATGAGGAAACTTTTAGTCCGGTTGCCATGCTCAAATCCATCTGAATTCTTCTCTCCATAGCTGCCGCTTTAGATTATGAAATTTGGCAAATGGATGTCAAGACAGCTTTTCTTAATGGGCTTCTTGAAGAAACCATCTATATGGAGCAACCAGAAGGTTATGTTCTTCCTGGACAGGAGAATGAAGTTTGCAAATTAAATAGGTCCATATATGGGCTTAAGCAAGCTTCTCGCTCATGGAATAAAAGGTTTGATGAGATCATCAAAACCTACGACTTTCATCAGAATGAAGATGAACCTTGTGTTTACCAACTCAAGGAAAACCAAGTAGTAGTATTCCTGGTCCTTTATGTTGATGACATTTTGATCATTGGAAACAATGTCAAGAAAATGACTCACATCAAGGAATGGCTTGACACTCAATTCGACATGAAAGACTTGGGTGAGGCAGCCTATGTTCTTGGTATTTAGATTGTCAGAAACCGAAAGAACAGATCCCTTGCTCTCTCTCAAACAGCTTACATTGACAAAGTTCTAGAGAGATTTTCCATGACCAATACCAAAGGGGCAAACATGCCCTCTAGACATGGTATCCGTCTATCTAAGGAACAGTGTCCTACTGATCCTCAAGAGATAGAAGACATGGCAAAAATTCCTTATGCTTCTGTAGTTGGAAGTCTAATGTATGTTATGCTATGCACTAGACCTGACATCTGCTATGCAGTTGGAATCGTGAGCAGGTATCAGTCAAATCCAGGACGGGTACATTGGAATGTTGTTAAGTATATTTTGAAATACTTAAAGAGTACAAGAGATTATGTATTAGTCTACAAGGGTGGTGCTTTAAATCCCTTAGGCTATACAGACTCAGATTTCCAGGGATGTCTTGAAGACAGGAAATCTACATCTGGGATGGTGTTTACTCTTGGGGGTGGAGCAGTGGTTTGGAGAAGTGCTAAACAAACTGCGATTTCGGATTCTACCATGGAGGCAGAATACATAGCCGCTACTGCTGAAGCGACTAAAGAGGTTGTCCGGCTTAGGAAGTTCTTCACCGCCTCTCGGTGTAGTTCCCGGAATGGAAAAGCCTCTACCCCGCTTTGTGATAACACCGGAGCTATAGCCAACAGTAAGGAACCTCGGAGCCACAAGAGAAGTAAGCATATAGAAAGAAAGTATCATATTATCAGAGAATATGTGGCAAGAGGGGATGTACTGGTGGAGAAAGTGGATACGCAGGATAACTTGGCTGATCCATTCACCAAAGTCTTGGCAGTAACTTCATTTGAAAAGCACCGTCAGAATTTAGGATTAATTGAAATATACTGACTTGTTTTATATTAGTGCAAGTGGGAGTTTGTTGGGTTTTATGCCCTAAATAAAACTCTGTTTCAATGTAATCCAGATTATTCAATATCAATAAAGTAACAGAAGTAATTTTTCATTCACTTGTGTATGTTTTGGTTCACTTAATCAATTGCTTGTCTATTTGATTTATAAATTCATCCAAACTCCTTTTCACATACTTGATGATGTTTATTGTGTTGTCAACACAGTGGAAAATAAACATGACTATGTGAATAAAGTATTCCTAGATTTATCGAAACACTGGGTTTCACTGATATGACAATCTACAACAGAGTTTACTTACATTTGGAGAAATGTTATGTTCTTTCCAGAACATAGGTTAAAGTAAAGCTCGGGTTGGATGCATGGAGTATGCATTGGAATGGACCGATATTGAACTTTGAATTAGATTTTGAAACTTACCGTAAATATCTATTCAATTCAATATCATAAGTTGATCCTAGATCACATGATCGAAATCCTGATATGGTTAGGCTCAATTTCAAGAGTATTATTCGTGTTCTTTGATTTGTTAGTTAAGCCTAATCTTTAGTCTGGGCAATACATACATTTTGGGAACAAGGTAGTGCGATTGAGTGGGAGCGCTAACATAAATATGGAATCTATAGCTTCTATCTGGCGAATAGTAAGCAAAGGGTGATTTCCTTCGAGCTTAACCAAACGAGATAAATGATTGAGTACTCATTTCACTTAATTGAAATATCATTTATACATGGTTAAGTGTTTTAAGGATAAAATACATTGTAGGGTGTTACGGTAATTTAGTCCCTTTACAGTGTAAATCATCCATATAGAGGATCATTGATCACATTAGGATTATAACAATGGATAACTAATAATGTGTCTATATGGTGGAACATATAGAGCATTCTATATACTGAGAGTGCAATTCTGAGTTCTATGTGTGGATTCAACGAAGAATTAATAAGTCAGTGAATTTAAGTGGTAAATTCTAGATCTGCTTATTGGAAGCTCGGATATATAGACCCATGGTCCCCTCACTAGTTGAGATGATATTACTTGTAAGACTCATTTAATTGATTTTAATTAATCAATTAAAAATTCTCAAGATAGACTTGTCTATTTGAGAATTTATCACTTATTAAGGGCAAAACAGTAAATAGAGATTTTGAATGGCATATTTATTAATTAAGAAACTTTAATTAGTTTCATTATTAATAAAATAAATGAAAATATATTATTTGATAATTAATTTTAATTATTAAATAATTAGATTTGACATTTATGTGGTTGAACAAAGGAATTGGCAGTTTTTGACAAAACAGGAAACTATCAGTGTAGGAAAAGGAAAGTTGGAAAAGTGGCAAGCCTTGTTTCCACAATGCCTAGGCCGGCCACTTAGCTTCCTTTTCTCTTTGATTTTTTCAATTCCAAATGTCAATCATAGCCCTGGGTGGTCTTCTATAAATAGAAGGCAAAGGCTTCAGAGTTGCATACAACTGTACAACCTTTTCACAACATTATTCTGAAAGAATTTTCTCTCAGAAAATTCTCTCTGAGCCGCCACCCTCTCTCTCTCTCTCTTCCTTCACTGTTTCGAAATGTATAAGTGCTAGAGTAGTGCCCACACACATCAAGTAATACCTCAATCATAGTGAGGAAGGCTGTGTAGAATTCAGAAACAACAAAGAAGGACTATCGGGCTCAGATCTTGATTATACTCTGCTACAGAAAGGAATCAAGGGTTAGAGATCTGAGTGGGAGGAGACATATATATTCCGCTGCAATCACTGTAAGATTTCTGATACTCTTATGTGTTTAATTTCCTATCGTTTTAGAAGTTCATATTTAGGTTGTTAAATCAACATACTTGTGAGTAGATCTAAGATCCTGGTAAAATAACTTCCAACAGTAATGTCATCACAGTGGAAAGTAATTGGGATTGTATGCTTCAAATTATTAAGTCTCACGATTTATCAGTGCACTGGATTTACACTGACGTGATAATCCATGATCTAGTTTACTTGCACTTGTTTAAGTTGAGAGTGTCTTTTCCAAGACATCAGTAAAGTAAACTTGTATCAGATGTATTGACTATACATCGGACTGGACCCGATATTCACAGTGAAAAAGATATCGTAACTTACTATAATATCTTTTCTAAGTAAATATCACAATGTTGATCTTAGATCAATGATCTAAATCTTAAGATGGTTAGGTTCTGGCTTAAAGGTATTGCATGTGTTCTTTGACTTGTTCATTATAGTTGACCAGTAGGATTGGCCTAATACTTACATCTTGGGAACACTGTAATATAATTGATTGGCAGCACTAATAATAGATATGGAATTTATAACTTCTATAAATACTTAGAAGTGAAACGATGGTTTCCTTAGAGCTTGGCTTAACGCGATAAATGATGGAGCGCTCATTTTATTAATTTTATTAGTTTCCCAAAATACCATTTACAAGTAGCCAAGTATTTTAAGGATAAAATATATTGAAGGTAAAATAGTAATTCAGTCCCTACTCGATGTAGACCATCTATAGAGGATCGTTAATTATTTATATTGAAATAATGGATACTAACAGCATATCTATTCTTGGAGAATAGAGCGTTCTATGTAATCAAGAGTGTAATTTTGAATCTATAGTGGAGTAAGGAGGAATTAATAAGTTATAGAATTCATTTGGTAAATTCTAAAACTACTTATTGGGAGCTTGATTATATAGGCCCACGATCCCCAAACTAGCTGAGATCATACTATCTTGTACACTCAATTAATTGGTTTTATTTAATCAATTAGGATTTCAAATGAGATTATGCCTTATTTATGAATTTTACCATGCAAGGGCGATTTTAAGAAGAAAGAAAAAACCTATGGTTTAATTATTAATTAAGAGATTTGGGAGAGTCTAATTAATAATTATATTAAATGGTAATTTTATTTGAAAATTTAATATAATTATTAAATAGAAAAAATTAACAATTAAAGGCTTACAATAGGAAAAAAAAATTGTATTATTGAGAAAAAGATAAGTTTGAACAAAAATGGGAATTTTGAAACCCATTGACTTCTACTAGTAGAATTCAGCCAAGGGCTTTAATTAAAAGCCATTTTATATTTTTTTAATTCCATTTAATTTTAACCTAACCCCTAAGAGAATACTATAAATATACCTTTATAGCTCTCAGTCATATACACAAGTCATATACACATTATACACTCAACATTACAACTCTTCAATTGACTATAGGGAATTCAAATTCCCTCTCTCTTTTCTCTATAGTCTACATGCATATATACATTTGTATATAGAGTATATACAACTTAGAGTCACCATACCTCTCTAGTCAGATAATAGTCAAATAAGTGAGGTTTTAAGAGTTATAATATCTATCTATTTATATATCTACATAATGCTGTTGTTAGAGTATGTGACACGGCGCTTTAACTTTTCAAAAAACTAATTTCTTTATTTTCTTATTAACATCTAATCTAATCATTTAGAATAATAAATTACATTAGTGATTAATATATACACTTATTTTTAAATACATTACGCATCTAAAATTTATCAATATATATGAAATTACATTAATAATACCACTATCATATTTATCATACTAATATAAGTGAGAGTGAGAGAATTCATGACTACAAGTCTACAATGATACAAAAAAGCAAAAAAAATGTTAGAACTATTCTATGATCATGTGAGATTAGAATTATTATATGAATATATTTATTATTACAATATTCTATGGTATTGTGAGGTTAGTTATAGTAACTTTGGAGTTTTGCTAGTTAATTTACTTGAATTTGTTAGATAGTATTATTTCTTTTTATAAAATAATTTTACTCAGTATTATTTTTGTTTTATAATTTAGAATTGTTCTACAAAATTTATAGAAATTTTTACATGAAAAATCCATTTTGCACAATTTATTACATATATACCTCTACACGCTTATGTCTACATTTTTACTTACAAAGTTAGTTTTATTACACAAATACCACTTAGTCATCAATCCATCCATCATCAATCAAATCCTACTCTCTTCCCTCTCTTTTTTCATTTTCTATCAATCAATCCATCATTTCACTCTCTTTTTTTCTTCTTTTCTTTTTATTTTCAATTTTATTTCAGTTTTTAATTTTTAATTTTTTATTTTATTTCAGTTTTTAATTTTTAATTTTTTATTTTATTTTCAGTTTTTAATTTTTAATTTTTTTTCCATAACAATTATTCTTTTCTTTTTATTTTTAATTTTTAATTGTAAAGCTAGTTTCTTATATATTGTTGCTTAGGTCTAGGATTGACTTCTATCAATCAATCCATCATTTCACTCTCTTTTTTTCTTCTTTTCTTTTTATTTTTAATTTTATGTTAGTTTTTAATTTTTAATTTTTAATTTTATTTCAGTTTTTAATTTTAAATTTTTTTACATAACAATTCTTCTTTTCTTTTTCTTTTTAATTTTTAATTGTAAAGCTAGTTTCTTATATATTCTTACGAAGCCAAGGAAAGTGTTCTGAGAAATGAAAAATATTTTCACTGGTTTTAGGCACAATCTTAGGAAATTATTGTGCTTCTTATGTATGTTTGCTCAACAAATAATGCAGAGATTTCATTGTCAACGTTTCTGGGAAAAAAGCTAATGTTGGTGCTGATGTTCGAACCGAGGTTTGTTTTCGGTTTCTTTTTGGTTTTCTCCCATATTTGAAATTTTACACCTTCTGTATGTATTTTTTTAATATGTTTTTTATCTAGTTGTTTCATGTCCATTTTTATATCATCAATGGGTAACAATGAGATTTATCATGGATGTTGATGTTCAAAGAGTTTTTCCTGTATTTTAGTTTGTATACAGTTATTTTGTAGTTTTATTATAGTTTTGCTACTTGCATATGTTATTTCACTATAAAATTAATATGCAACTATTTGCACAAAACTTACTATGTATAACTACTAATTTTTAGTCCCCATCAAATTAAATTCTTGCATAATATATAAACTATCATAAAACGATAATGCAACTATAAGGCAACTATTTGCACTTGCATACAGTTGTTTTGTAGTTTTATTATAGTTTTGCTACTTGCATATGTTATTTCACTATAAAATTAATATGCAACTATTTGCACAAAACTTACTATGTATAACTATTATTTCTTAGTCCCCATCAAATTAAATTCTTGCATAATATATAAACTATCATTAAACGATAATGCAACTATAAGGCAACCAAAACAAAAAATAAATCAAAATGTAACTGTATATAACGTAGATGTATTATTCATGAGGTTTTTTTAAAAATTTTCACATCATACATTGTTTTGAATTTGGTGGGAGGTCCAGATCTGTTTGTTACAGATCTACATTTCATGAATCTGGATTTCGATATTAGGGGGAGTTGTTTTGATCGAATAAAACAGAAAATAAATGTGTAATTTCAGTTTCTTCACAGTTTTTCTGTTTTTTTTTTCGTCATTTTCAGTTTAGATCATTGCAGGTATTTTTTTCCAGTTGATTTTGCCAGAATTAATAGTTGTATTTTTCTCGTTTTGGTTTCATTTTGGTTGTTTTGCGGTTTTGAAACGAGCGCGTATTTTCATCTTCATGGTTCGCTCTGTACAGCTGAAGGCTTAGTGCATGTGGTATTTTTGTAAATATTTGTATGTGGACTGTATAAATGTTTAATGGGCCGGCCCAAAGTATTTTTGTAATTTTTTTTCCTTTTTTGTATTTTTTTGTTTTTTTCCCAAATTTATACCACTTAAAAATACAAATAAAGCAAGTGATTTATTTAATTCTCAAAATAAAATTTTTAGACAAAAACTAAAGCACAATTTAATAACTTTACAAACCTAAAGAAAATGTAACATTTTTTCTTTTATGTTAGATATAATATTATTTTTCTAAAAAGATGTACTTTGGTGAGAGTTAGAGAGGGAGAGAGAGGGGGCTAAGAGAAAGAGGGAATGTATGAGGAGGGTATTTTGGGATTTAATTAATTTTAGAATATTAAATTCATATACATTTTAATGTGGCATACTAAAAGACCATGAGCAATTTTTAAGCATGAATTATCAAATTTTCCTATAAAAAACTACAATAATAATATCATTTAATCAAAAGATAAAAATATCTATTTTAAAATATTATTCTCCTTTATATAAATAAACTAATAAAAATATAAAAAATATATATAATTTAACTATTATGAAGACCGCGCAACGCACGATTATTTTTCCTAGTTATAGTATATACAAACTGATTTCTTATTCCTTTCTTCTCTAAATAGCATGTATAGTGGTATTGAGCTTTTCCCACACAAATTAAGTGAATACTCAAAATAGTGTGAAAGACTGTGTAGTCTTTCACATTTCGCAGAAGATCCTAGTTCAAATTTTTGTTAATACTTTGTGACAAAAAAGAACAAGGGTTAGAGAATTCAAATGGAAGGAGTCATAATTTTCGTTGCACAATTGTAAGGTTTCTGAAACTTTTATTTGTTTAATTTTAATTATTTTTAACGTTCCATATTTAGGATGTTAGATTAGTAATAATCAACATACTTGAATAGTAAAATAAGATCGTAGTTAAATATGCTCTTCATCAACTGATCTCAGAGTCATGGTAATCTTTTACTATTCATGTAAACTAGATAGAATAATTATTATTTGCATTTTTTTACATGTTTATGAGATTTGGATGTTAATGTTAAGTGGATTATGCATTATTTGAAAGATTGAGAAATTATAAATTTTCTGTAGTAAATAATTAGAATTTTCTTCTGTAATTATTTTTCTTTGAAAATTTAGGAAAAATTATGCAAGTTAATTTCGATAAAAAATTGAGCAAGTTATCATTTTTTGAAAAATTAGAATCAAAGATGGATGCATGGGTGCGTGCTACCATGGGCATGGCCGAGAAACTCAGACTCGATGCCTTGTCTGTGCGCGTAAATGGCTACCAACAGCTTGTCTGCCCTCAATTTTCGGGCAAGCGGCGCGCGTGGCTGTTGGAATATGTTTTACCAGGATCTAGATTTACTACCATGTATGGTATTTAACATCCTAAATATAAATTTCTAAAACAATGTAATTTAAACACATATAAAGTTTGAGAAACCTTACATTGGGTGCAGTGGAATTAAATGACTCCTTCCGCTCAGATCTCTAACACTTGTATTCTTTCTGTAGTAGAGTATCACCAAGATCTGAGTCCGAATCTCCTTTTCTTGAATTGAATTCTTCACAGTCTTACACACTATGATTGAGTACCACTTGATGTGTGTGGGCACTTACTCTATCACTATAGGGTTCGAAATATTGAAGAGAGAAAGAGAGAGGAAGGGTTCGAATAAGGTAGTGAAGATGGCTCAAAATTTTGACTGAAGGCTAGTGTATTCATCATCTTTCAATTTGAGGCCATCACTATCTATTTATAGGAATCCAACTAGGTTTAGGTTTGAATTATTTGGCATTAAAAAAAATGATAAAATAAATGGTAAAATAGCCCATAAGTGGGCGGCCATGGATGTGGGCCCTCACTTTGCAATTTTACCATTTTTTTTAACTATTTATCTTATTTTCTCAAAAATACTATTTTTCCAATTCAACCACTTAAATTCTAAAACTATTTATTTAATAATTAAAATTAATTATCAAATAACATTGCCATTTAATATATTTATTAATTAGACTTAATAAATTCTCTTAATTAACAAATAAACCCTAGAATCTCTTTTCTTCACAATTAAGCCCTAGCTTAGTGAAATTTCAAAAACTAGACATAGTCTAACTTTAGAATTATAATTTATTAATTAAAATCAATTAACTGAGTCTTACAAGCAGTATTGTCTCAACTAGTATGGGGACCATGGGCCTATATAACCGAGCTCCCAATAAGCAGAACTAGAATTTACCAAGTAAATTCCCTAACTTATTAATTCCTCATTGCATCCACCATAGAACTTGGAATTGCACTCTCAGTTATATAGAACGCTATATATGTTCCATGATATAGATACGCTATAAACATTTAACCATCGTTCTAATTCCAATAATCAAAGATCCTCTATAGATGATTTACACCGAGTGGGACAAATTTACCGTTTCACCCCTCAATGTATTTTATCCTTAAAACACTTAGCTTCCTATAAATGATGTTTCAGTAAACTAATATAATCACTGATATAAGAGCTCTTCCATTTATCTCTATTAAGCTTAGCTCGAAGGAAATCATCGTTTCACTTCTATGTCCAGATAAAAGCTATAGATTCCATATCTATGTTTAGCGCTCCCACTCAATTGTACTATCATGTTCCCAAAATGTACATATCACCCGAACCAAAAGGTAGGCTTAACTAACAAATCAAGGAACACAAATAACACTCTTGAGATTGAACCTAAGCATGTCAGGATTAAGATCTTTTGATCTAAGATCAACCAGTGATATTGACTTAGAAAGATACAATGGTAAGATTATAATATCTTTACAATGTATCTTCATTGATGGAGCTTAAATTACTATAAATGGGTTTTACACTCTTCTAGAATAATTCCTCCACCCCTAGAGTAACCACCATCTCGGATAAGTTATGAGTTGGTGTAGAAATAAGGATTCTAATATACACCCTATCCTCTAACATATAAGTCACTTTTAGAGATCTTCTTGATTGTTCCTAATGGTCCTATTATTTGATTACATCTTAGATGGCTCCCACTCAACAGTAGGAGTCTGGTTAAATTTATACATAGAAGTATATTTAACCTCTTACTATTGTTTCTTAGGGATATCTTGTTGTGACATATTATCTTAGTCTGAAACTATAAGTTCCTTCTAGACTAGGTCATCAACATAGCATTCTAGTATTTAACATTAATGTAAAATACTTGCTTAAGATTAAGTAATCATTAGAGATACCATAAAACATTTCATGAGGGTTAGGTGTTTTTTCCCAAGTCATTCGAATAGACTTTGCAAAATTCTCCTATCATATCCTCAAAATTCTAATAAGTTATTTCTATCCATACGAATGGTTAGATTTACTTTTCAGTTGAATTCTAAAGTTCCTATCATGATCATAACATAGTAAGCTATCACAATTGTCATCCAAATAAAGATGGGCTTAGAATTTTAAAATTCTCCCACTTAGATAAGGTACTGTGATACTATGTCCAAGAACTTTATTGGTATCAATTTCTATTACAACAGTAATATATAAATTGGAACAATTACAGGATCAAGAATAAGAAGCTTCTGTGCTTCATCTTCAACCTTGGACATTCTCCACCCTTCTGTCCAACCATCTGACTTAACTCGCTAGGATAGCAATCCAAGTTTAAGCAGCTGGAGCTTGTTTCTTTGCTAGCAACTTAGGGCATTGGGGTTTCCAATGGCCCTTTTCATTGCAATAGAAGCATTTTCCTTTTGGCTTTGCCTCGGGATTAGCAGCCTTTTTCTTTTTAACTGTTTTCACAACTTTAACAGGCTTCTTGCTATTCTTCCAATTCTTCTTGTTGTTGGGTTTCGAAGCAGAGGCAATGTTTGCCTCAGCCTTGGCCGTAACATTAGCAGTGCCAGAATTAGGAGCTTTAGTTCCTCCTTTTTGTGGTCCTCTAATCAAATTTTCAAATGTTTGAAGGTTGTTGATCAACTCGTGGAAGTCAAGCTCCAACTTGTTCATGACATAATTTGATGTAAAAGGAGAAAAAGCTAGAGTCAAACTATTAAAGATCAAACTCACTTGAGTTGTCTGATCTATAACAGCTCCATGATTCTCAGTCTCTTGGAAGTAACTAGTCATTTGAAGTAGGTGATCACGCACGCTCTGATGAGGTTTCATCCGTGCATTGATGAAATTCTTGGTCGCCTCAAAGCGAGCTTGAATTGACGCCATCCCAAACAGTTCAATTAACTGGTTCATGATTTCTGTAGCCGTAAGAGTATTAGCAAACCTTGTTTTCAAGGTGTCGACCATGCTAGACAGCATAAAGTATCGAGCTTTGTTGTTAGCATTCTGCCAACGCTCGAGCTTTTCCTTGACTGCCTTGGTCGCATTCTCACCTGGCTGCTCAAGATCCTCTTCAGTCAACACAAACAGGGAATTTTCACCAATGAGAGCAATATTAATGTTCTCTCTCCATTTGATAAAGTTAGCTCCATTGAGCTTGTTGTCAGTCAACAGTGACACCATGAGATTGTTCATAGTCATATTGAATACTACAAATATCAATAAATAAAAGTCAAGTAAGGTTTAACACAAAATTATATTCAGAACTTATTAGCACTTAGCAAGTAGGAATGACAAGTGAAAATACTAAAATATACAATCCTAAATATAATATATTTTAGTCTATTTATTTTAATAAAGTCATTAATGAAAGTTACTTGATTTAAGTTGATCTAAAATTAATTAAAATTAATTTTCAACTTTAATCTAATTTTCAAAATAAATATTTTCGAAATATCAACATTTAAAAAAATGTAATTCGAAATTCTAAAAAAAATGACTATTAAAATAAAATAAAATATATTTTGAAAATTATTCTAATTTAAGTTGATCTGAAATTGAAAAATTTCCAGGTTAAATATAATTTTCTAATTTGATTAAATTCATTAAAATAGAAATAATTAAGTATCTTAAATAAAATCAACTTAATTATTAATTTTAATTTAATATCTTAGAAAATATTCTAATTTAAGTTAGTCCAAAATTAATTAGCAAATTAATTTAACTTAAATATATTTTCTAATTTAATTAAATTTAATAAAATAGAAATAAATAATTAAGTATCTTGAATATAATCAACTTAATTATTAATTCTATTTAAGTTTTAAGAAAAATATCCTAATTTAAGTTGGTCTAAAATTAATTAACAAATTAATTTTCAACTTAAATATATTTTCTACTGAATTAAATATAAAAAAATATAAATTAATTACTAGAAATCACTATCTAGAATATTTCATTAAACTAAGTGTATTTATTCTAAATTAATTTTAAAATAATCTGATGAAAAACTAATTCCATTTATTTCAAAATTAATTATGTTGCTAATTCAATTTTAATTAGGTTCAACTAGTATAATTAGCCTTATACAATTATTTAAATAAGACAAATGGACATTCACAATTGGGATTGTGCGTGTGAGGGAGAGCTGGGTTTAGTATGTCGTACCCACTACTAATTGCCCCCTAACTCTCACACAAGGCCTAAAGGAGAGGAATTTAACATTTCATTAAATAATTTTTATTCATTGAATAAGCCCAATACTAATTGGGCCTAAATAAAATTATCATGGGTGATATTTTATTTTAGCAATCTAGTCCATTTAAATATCTAGAAGTAAATGAGTTTCATATATGCATCTAAGCCCAAAAGCAAACATATAGGCTCACACAGGTCAAATTGATTTGGATGGACCCTATCATGTTTCTAGGTTTACACAAATGAAAGAAGTACAAAATTTACAGGTTACAAATTATTTATAAGAGCTATTGACAATTGCACTATGATTAAAATAAGATCATTGGATCTCTCAACAAGTTAATCATAGCAATTTAGATCAAATAAATAATAGGTTTGTTAAAAAAAGTTTTTGAATAAGCAATTAAATAAACAAACAATGTCCATGTAACAAATGTGAAATAAGATATTAATATAATTAAATTATTATTTTAACTAACCAACTATTTTGAAAATATAGGGTTGTTGAAACAACCTTAAATATCTTTTCAAAATTTAAAATTCAAAATTGAAATTAATTTTAAAATATTTAGGTTTATTTGAATTATTTTATCAAATTAAATTAAATGTCTAATAAGATAAATGATTTAAAATAACTAAATAGATATTTTTAATATCATTTTTTAATCTTATAATTTAGTAAAATTAAAATAATAAAATAAACACATTTTAAAATAGATATGTTTGGGTAATTATTATTTTAAGAATAAAATAATAATTAAATAATAATTATCCTAATTATATGTCAAAATATCTCAAATTAAGCATTTTTAAATTTCTATAAAAATATCTAGGCTATTTAAATATTTAAAATAGTATTTATAGATATCTGATAAGTAAAATGATATAAAATATCATTTTTCTAACTTATAATTTATAAACAATTAAATATTTAACAACATAACCAATTTTGAATTTAAAAATATTATGGTTAGAGTATCTATAAAAATATCTAGGTTAATTTCAAATTTATTAATTATTTAATTTATCTTATAAGATACTTTTAATATAATATTTCAAATCAAAATGATAAAGTTATCTTTTAATTTAAAATATGGTTAATATTAAAATATCTGATCTTATAATTAAATAATACATAAATATTAAAAAAATTAACAAAATTTTAAAATCTAACAATAATTTAAAAAATAAAATAATCAATTTTTAAATTTAAACCTCAAAATATCAAAGAATTAATAATAATCTATTAAAAATTAAATATTATTAATTTAAAATTGATATTTAAGTTTAAATATATTAAAAATAATATTTTACTTTAAAATTAGGGTTTGAAAATTGAAAAAAAAATTAAAATTTGGGGGGAAATCCCACAAAAATCGCACAAGAGGAGTGGCTGCCCCTAGGCTGTGCACATAGAGGCTGCGTGCAGCCTCATCCGCACGCGCAGGAGGCTGCTAGCAGCCTTTGTGTGCACGTGCAATGGGTGTTAGCTGGGCGTTCAGACACGATTCTGGGCTTCAGACAAGCACGTGAGGCGCCTCCTTGTCCGAATTCCTACGTGCGAATGGTGCTATCTCGACACCATTGAACACTGTTTTTCAAACTTTCTTAACTTACTCCTTTTTAATCGGAATCGAGTTCCGTAAAAACCAAAATTGCTTAATTTTTCACAAGGATTCCAAATAAAATATTTTCATAGAAAAATTTCGTAATTCACATAACATCATCAACTAACACATAAACCAACATGAACACATCCAAATCAACACACAAACAATATTCATCGTTTTAAATCCATATTTTATGAAAGTAAATCATTACTATGGCTCTAATACCAGTTGTTGGGAATATTTTACCAGGATCTAGATTTACTAACAAGTATGTTGAATTAACATTCTAAATATGAATTCTCTAAAACAACGAAATAAACACATAAGGGTTTAAAAAAAACCTTACATTGATTGTAGCAGAATATAATGACTATTCCCGTTCAAGATCTCTTGCCCTTGATTCCTTTCTGTAGCAGAGCATTATCAAGATCTGAACCTGGATCTCTTTCTCCCCTTCGGATTTGGTTACCACCGTCTTACTCACTATGATTGAGTACTTGACTTGCTATGTGTGGGCATGACACTCATTCACTCAAGGTTCGAATATGTGATTATTGGTGAAAAATGCACATTTCTTGATCTTAAAGTTTAAAATAAATTAAGTTTAAATTAATATTTTCACGAAATTAATGAAATACATTTTTATATTGAAAATATTTTATTTGAATTTAATTTATTTTTATTTTGTAGGAATTAAAGTGTTGTTGAAGAAAAGAAAAAGAGATATGAAAGTAGCAAAATTGAAAGAAGAATTGAGGAAAAATGAGGCTGCCCAAAAAGAAAAGAAAGAAGCAACCCAAAAGAGCTTAAGGCCCAATTTGCCTTCAGCCCAGTAGGAGTCCACGTCAGCGCCACATGGTCCCTCCCGATTCGTCCACGCAATCCAGCTAGCGCCCTGTTTAGCGCTTCTCCTCTCCAGCCGTGCCACCACATGGCAGCGTACCATTGGCTCGCTGCCTCCATTTCTTATTCCATCAGCTCTCTCCTTTCTCCATACGTACGCCACATGGCGCTTTACCATTTGCCAGCCACCTATTAGCCTCATGCATGAGCTTCTCCTCTTCTTCACGCCAACTCATCCCATGCCTACATAAAATACATAAAAGACAAATCAAATCATATTTAATGCAACCATCCATCAACAACAATAAAATAATAATAATATATAATGTAATGATAATAAAAGATGTTATATGCATCAGATTATTATTATTATTATTATTACCTTGTAACCCTAAATTATTTATGTTTTGCATTTTAGTCCTTTTTTGAGACTCTATAAATTGGAGCTCATTTTCATTGTTTTGGTGTGTAATTTTTAGTGTAGAAAAACTATAGCAAAATTCTCTCAATTTTTCTTCTTATCTTTTCTCTTTAGAAATTTTATGAGAATGATTGGCATAATGACATAATCTTCCTTGGAAGGTTAGGGATGATTCCATATGCAAAGTGAGGTTATTTTGTATCTTTGATTCACTTGTTATAGTATTTATTTGAGTAATGCAAGCTTTTATTCAACTTTTATTTTTATGTTCTTCTTCCATCTATACTACTATATATATACTATTATATACTAAATATATATATAGACTTAGTCGTGTTCTTTCTATATATTTTTATTTAGTGATTATAGTAATGGTAGTATTGCACATTTCTATCTTTTATGTTCATTTTTATTTACTTTTTGTTAAATGATATATAAGTTTAGTCATGCTCTTCCTATGTGTCTAAAAATTAATAAAAGTAATATTAATGTCCATTTCCTTCACTATCACCACCATTTCCATATCTATCTCTTTGTCATTATTTTTACTAAAAATATATAGGATTAGTCATGCTCTTTCTATGTGTTACTATTTAGTAAAAATAATATTGATGTTTAGTTTTATGTTTAATCTTTTATTGCATTATTGCTTGATGTATAATGTCATTTCTAGGTTCTACATAAGATTAAATTATTTCTTTTATTTTCAAGAACTTGTATACTCAAAATATAATAAACTTTAATGTTATATTATTTGTGTCAACTTTGTGAATCAAATGTACAAAATAGCTAAACAAGCATATGGATGAATCTTGAAGCCTTTCTCTCTTTTATTATTGATTACACCTCTATTTACTTTCTTTTAATATTTATTACCAAAACAAAAATTCTCAAACTCATTTGGTTACTTATTTGTTACTTTTTATTAACCTTTTGTGTTTATTTTTCTACTAACGCTTTTGTCCATAATCACCTCCCTGTGGATTCGACCGTCTGATCTATACTACAACCACCGCTAGTGGAAGTCACATTTTGGGCGTACAATCAATATGGAAGAACAATGAAGGAGGTGAAATCACTAAGGAATGAACTCTCTCATCTAGGTTGAAGGCAATAGTTAAATTGACAAGAGTATGAGATGAGAGTATCATGTTTCTTTTATAGTGTTTCAACTAGGGCTTAGGGTTGAATTATATGGATTAAAAAAGAATAAAATATTGGGCAAAAATCCTTTATGGCCGTACACTTAGTAGGACCAATTTCTAGTTAGATTTTTGCCACTTTATTTCAACCACTTATTCTTCTTTTCAATAATACCATATTTTCCAATTCAATCCTATAAATGCCAAAACTATTTATTTAATAATTATAATTATACTAAATAAAATTATCATTTATGTAATTTATTAATTAGACCATACAAAGTCTCTTAATTAACAAATGGATCCCAAAACCTCTTTTCTTCATAATTAAGCCCTTGCTTAGTGAAAATTCTTAAATAAGACATAGTCTAATTTTAGAATAATAATTGATTAATTAAAACCAATTAACTGAGTCTGTAAGCAGTATTATCTCAACTAGTGAGGAGACCATGGGCCTATATAACCAAGCTTTCAATAAGTAGATCTAGAATTCACCAAGTAAATTCTCAACTTATTAATTTTGCCTTGCGCCACTATAGATTTGGAATTGAATATCACTCTCAGTTATATAGAATACTCTATATGTACCACGATATAGATACGTTATGATTATCCATTGTTACAATCCTAATAGTCAAAGATCCTCTATAAATGATTTACACTGAATAGGGACAAATTTACCGTTCTACCCTTTAATGTATTTTATCCTTAAAACACTTAGCAACCTATAAATGATATTTCAGTAAACTAATATAATTACTGAAATGAGATCTCAATCATTTATCTCTATTCAGCCAAGCTCGAAAGAAATCATCGTTTCACTTCTAAATACTTATAGAAGCTATAGATTCCATATCTATGATCAATGCTCCCACTCAATTGAACTACCATGTTCCCAAGATGTAAGTATCCACCAGAACCAAAAGTTAGCTTCCACAAACAACTCAAAGAACATAAATAATACAACTAAGTTGAACCTAACCATATGAGGATTAAGATCTATAGACCTAAGATCAACCATTGATATTGACTTCGAAAGATATAATGGTAAGTTTATGATATCTTGTCTAAGATCAATATCGGTCCCTTCCAATGTATACTCCATATACATCCGATACTGGTAAACTTTGCCAATATCCTGAAAAGGACATAAAACTTATCCAAGGTGTAAGTATACCTTATCGCTGATTATCATGCCAGTTTAAATCCAATGAACTGACAAACCATGGGAATTAAACTTTTGAACATATAATCATGATTATATTCTACTGTGTCGACGATACTATAATCATGAACGAATATATACATATATTTACATATTATTTGGACTTAATAGAATTTATACATTAAATATAATCATGAAATAAATCATGTGAACCATGCAACATAGAATGATTTTTAATCTTTATTAATAAGTAAATCTGATTATATTAAAATGGGTTTTATTTAGGGCACAAAACCCAACAGTATATACCCTCAATAGAATACAACTCATGTTGGGGTGTATCTGCGACCTAAATCTGCAACACGTGTCAACGGCCAACACCAAAAACAATAGCAAGCTCCCATGATCCAAAGGATCTCGAAAACTTGGGGGTAAATATTATCCAAATTTTCATTAATAAGACACATGGCATGATCAGATGTAAGGATATATCCACAACAAGAATTATTTGAGGTAAGCAAGAAAAAGAATGACTCCCAAACCTGGAAGGCAAGGAGAGGTGATGGCCTTCGAGATTAACTTCCCTTGGTAAAGAACCTAGAAGACGATGAGAGTCTTAGAGACGTTGGCCACATCAACATCTTACAAATATCACTCCATAGACTGTTATACCTTTTACTGACTCAGGATCAGATTTTGTCCCCCCGTGCTACGTCATGGTAGTGCTGTTGGAATTTATTTTACCAAGATCTTAGATCTACTCACAAGTATGTTTATTAACATCCTAAATATGAACTTTCTAAAACGATGAAATAAACACATATAAAGTTTAAGAAACCTTACATTGGTTGCAGCGGAATAATATGACTCCTTCCGTTCAGATATCTAGCCCTTGATTCCTTTCTGTAGCAGAGCATTATCAATATCTGAACCTGGATCTCTTTCTCTGAATCTTTGATGCTGAAACTCCTTTGCTGATGATCTTTCTTCACGATCTTCCTCACTATGATTGAGGTATCACTTGATGTGTGTGGGAACTACTCATACACTAAGGATTTTGAAATTCTAAGGAAGAAGAGAGAGAGTGGTCAGCTAAAGATAGGGAGAGAGAAGGCTCAGTTTTTTCTGATTCAGAAAGTCTGAAGAAAAGTGTAATTTTCCTGAAGCCTTCACTATCTATTTATAGCATTCCACTAGGGTTAGGTTTGAATTATTTGGCATTAAAATAATGAAAAAATCAACTTAAAATAGCTACATAGGTGGCCGACCATAGCATTAGTGGATTGGGCCTTGGGCTTTGCAATTTTGCAATTTTAACACCTTTTGTATCTGATTTTCTCAAAAATGCCAATTTCCTAATTCAAACATTTAAATGCCAATTCTAACTATTTAATAACTATAAATAATTATTAAATAATATTGTCATTTATCATATTTATTAATTGAACCATACAAAGTATCATAATTAACAAATATGCCCCTATAAACTCTTTCTTTACAATTTCGCCCTTACTTAGTGAAAATTTCACAAATAGACATAGTCTAATTTGAGAATTATAATTGATTAATCAAAACCAATTACATGAGTCTTACAAGCAATATTATCTCAACTAGTGGGGGGACCATGGGTCTATATAACCGAGCTTCCAATAAGTAGATCAAGAATTTAGCACTAAAATTCACTAACTTATTAATTCTTCGTTGAATCCACACATAGAACTTAGAATTGCACTCTCAGTATATAGAATGCTCTATATGTTCCACCATATAGACACATCATTAGTTATCCATTGTTATAATCCTAATGTGATCAATGATCCTCTATATGAATGATCTACACTGTAAAGGGATTAGATTACCGTTACACCCTACAATGTATTTATTCCTTAAAACACTTGACCCTGTATAAATGATATTTCAGCTTACGTGAAATGAGTACTCCACCATTTATGTTCGTTTGGTCAAGCTCGAAGGAGATCATCCTTTGCTTACTATTCGCCAGATAGAAGCTATAGATTCCATGTTTATGATAGCGCTCCCACTCAATTGCACTACCGTGTTCCCAAAATGTACGTATCACCCTGACCTAAAAGTAGGCTTAACTAACAAATCAAAGAACACGAATAGCCTTTCAAGATTGAGCCTAATCATAACAGGATTAAGAACATTTGATCTAGGATCAACTACGCGATATTGACTTGAATAGATATTACGGTAAGTTTAATAAATCTAAGTCAAAGTTCAATATCGGTCCCTTCCGATGCATACTCCATGCATCCAACCTGAGCTTTACTTTAACCAATGCTCTGGAAAGAACATAGTATTTCTCCAAATACAAGTAAACTCTTGTTGTAGATTATCATATCAGTAAAACCCTGTGTCTGATAAATCTAGGAAACTTTATTCACATAGTCATGTTTACTTTCCAATGTGTTGACGGCACAATAAACAGGATCAAGTATGTGAAAAGGGTTTCAGATGAATCTATACATTATGTACATATAATCATGAAATAAATCATGTGAACCATGCAACATTAAATGTTATTTCTGATCTATATTAATAAGTAAATCTGATTATATTGAAATGAGTTTTATTTAGGGCATAAAACCCAACAAACTCCCACTTGCACTAATATAAAACAAAAAGTGCGTTTCAAATAATCTCAACACCTTGATATACAAATCAAGTGTAGTAGTAGTAAACTCCTCGTAATAGGATCTGAAAGGTTGAATTAACCACAACCTTTTCTCCACTATTACTCTTCCTTAATCACAAAATCATTGATAATGTGAAATTCCTCTCTATATGTCTACTCTCTTGGGATACTGGATTCTATATCTTTGGCAACTACTTTTGGTTAATCAGGAAATTAACACTAGTAGTTTAAGGCAATTTGGAATGATGCCAAAAATGTATAGAACTTTCCTTAGACTGAATAAGTACCTTTCCTGCAACCTTAACATTCAGTCCCTCTCTGGTAGACCTAGAGACTTCAGATTGGTTTTTACACTTCTCCAAAATCACTATTCCACCCCCAGAGTAATCACCATCTTATCAGAAAGATTTTCTAGCACAAAGGCAAATTTCGAAATCTGATATGGTGTAGTCTAAGAGTTTTAAACACACCCTTATAGACTAACATATAGTTCCTCTTCTTAATCTTAAAATTTACTTGATTGTCTTCCAATGTTCTTCTCCTGGATTAATCTGATACCTACTCATTACTCCCACTCAACAGCAGGTGTCTGGTCTAAGGCATACAAAAGCATATCTAAGACCTCTCACTGTTGATATAAGAAATTCTTTCATGGCTTTATCTTTTCTGGAATAGTTGAGACTTTTCCTTAGATAAAATCTATGCCTAAGAAGTTGTGAAGCTTCTATAGATTGCCATTAGAAAGAAAATGCTTCAGCATCTTACTAAAATAAGTTGCTTGCATTAGAGTAAGTAATTACCAGGTATACCACAAGCCATGGGTTTAGATAAACTCAAACCTATAATACTAGGAACAAGAAGTTTTGTTAAGTCCATTGAATAGACTTATTAACTAAAATTTCCTTTTATGTCCTTGTAATAGAAAACTTTAGGTTACTCCATGTGAATGGATTAAACCATAGTTCTATTGGCTTTCTTCTTAGTTTCTTATCTTGACAATCCATTACTTGTTTAAACTTACAATGGATTTTAATCACTAGTGTCTCCCAAGTCATAAGAAGGTGAGTTCCTAGAAACTCTCCCACTACGGCGAGGTACCGTGAATTATGTCGAAGAAAACTAAATGGTATTAACCTCTTTGGTTGTGACAAGACAACAGAGGCAGTGGGATCATCATATATTATATAAGATGATAGAACACTTTTGGAATCAAGAATTAAATATCTCCTTTATTTGCTACTTGTTTTTCAGACTTAGTCATTTTCTTAGAAAAGTAGTATTTGTTTGAATAAACACTTTCTTATCTATTGACAATGGGATGGTCCACCCCTAATCACTTAGAATAGCTAAGAAACCATGGTTAACAGTTCTAGCTTTTCTTAAGATTTTGATTAGGTCATCCATGAATCTAGTAATGATTTACATTAAGTAGCCAACCATTACATCATTCTGAAATTGTATTACCATAGAAGGATTTAAGCAACGACTAGTAACTAATCATCAACATGCAACTCGAAATTTCTGGGGAGGTAAGTTTGGATATAATTCAAAAATCAATTTAATGATCTTTGAACTGCATATCTATTAATTATTTCTCCACCCCTATCAGTTCGCAAGATCTTTAACCACTTACCATAATGGTTTTAACCATTGCTAGAAATTAATGAAATTTTTCAAACATTTCAAATTTCTTTGCTAAAAGGTATAATCTAGAGTTATCGTTTTAAGAATACAACGAAAAACTCATATCCACCCCTGAATGTACATCCATCTGCGAATGAGATGAACTACTTTCAGTGGATATAGGCATATTAACTCTTTGCAGAGATTGATCTTGTCAAATCCATTATGAACAAGATACAAATGCCATAGATTAAAAAAAATGTGGCAGTGTCTTTTGATGACTTAAGTTTAGTTACATCAAAGAGTTCTTAGAATACTGCAAGTGTATCCTGGTCACAGAATACCTAACTCATATTCCATACGGTTTTAATCCATTAATAGAAGATGGATATTAAACACTTGAGAAAGTGTAACTGTATTGTATTCTGGAATTAGAAATATAATAAAATTTCTGTTTGGATTCTAAAATTAAAGTCAAAGACTTAAATTTATACCAAATATTATGAGTAATTCTATCTTGGACCACCACTACTAATACAAACTCTAAGTCAGATTTGCCCATACAAGTAGGAGATTTCTAAGATTGAGGATTTATATCAATTGGGAATAGAATTTCGGGATTATAATCATAAGCGTCATTTAATTTCTTAAGAGAAAATATAATGACATGAAATGATTTATAGACCATTCATCCAATGATATATTATGGAGCTAATTCGAAATGAATAAGCTAAGAGGAATTAGGATAATTTCGTTTATAAATAAGAATCCAACGATGCTTCGATTAGCGAAAGATAAAGTAATCTTATTTATGTAATCTTCTTGTTTCATATTGTAAAAATACTAGTCTAAGGTGTCATCAATTGATGAACAGCTAGATGTCGCATATACAATATTTATCTTTCGAGATCTAACACTATTATGTATGTCTAATGGTGAAAATCCACTAGGGATTTATCTCATTAGATAAACAAGCCAAGTTAGACCAACAATGAAGATTCGAAATTAAACTACAACTTAATAACAGAAAATAACATGGTTCAATATAAATTCATACACAATTCAGAAATTATAAACATATAGCAAGTAGGAATGAAAAGTGAAAATACTAAAACTTACAATCCTAAATAATTTCCAAGGTTTTCAACAAGGCGATATCGTTGTCCCGTTTAGGCGAGAGTCAAAGCTACCATTCATTGAATAGAGTTGTCAGCTCGTCTAAAATGTTAAACATTCTAGCAACCTTTTATTCGATCAAGATTGGAATTCAGCGTTGTCCCGTTTAGGCGAGAGTCAAGGCAATTCTATCTTATGAGCTTCCACCATTGTTTCATAATTTGCAAGTCAAGTATGGTCGCCACCATTAGGGTGATCCATACCATACAAAACACTTACAAACTACTTATCATGCGAGGTTAAACGGTGCGAAATTGCTAATGAACGTTCCTCCATTAGGGAGGATTAGTCACTAAAACAAACGCGGTGTAAAACCCACAATGGAGATCGAATATCTTAATAATAAAGCTCATTATTTAAAGAGAGTTGTATTTTCTTTGATTCTCTTTATTTATTCTATTTATTTTAAATATATATTTATTTAATTAAAATTTCCAATTTAGAATGAAAAATTCCAAATATAAATTTTAATTTAATATTTATAAATTTTACTTAGATGGATATGAAAATAACATGAATTATTTCCATCTTAGTAATAATTTCCAATAAATATTTAGAAAAATATTCAATTTAAGTTGTTACAAAATTAATTTAAATTAATTTACAACTCAAATTTAATTTTCTATAAATATATATTGCATTTCGAAAAATTAAAGTATATAAGAATACAATTTTCGAAAAATGCATATTAAAATAAAAAAATAAATCCTGGAAAAATTATTCTAATTTAATGTTGGCCCAAAATTAATTAATAAAATTAATTTACAACAAAAAATATAATTTTCCTATTTAATTAAATATATAAGAAAAATTTCAAATATTTAAGTATGATGATGAAAATCAACTTAAATATTAATTTTCTATTTAATTAAATACACTAGAAAAATACTTCAAGCAAAAATATCATCTATCTAGATTTTCCTTTGACTAATTAATTCAATTTCTAATAATATACTTTAATTCAATTTATTTTAAATTAATCAATAAATGAAAAAATCATTGATTTAAGTTGATCCAAGAATTAATTAAAATAATTAATTTACAACTTAATCTATTTTTCAAGATAAAATTCGAAATTCTAGCATTTAAGAAATGCAATTTCGAAAATTGATTAATAAAATAAAGAAAAAATATATTTTGAAAATTATTTAAATTTAGTTGAAAAAATAAATTTCAACTAAAAATAATTTTCTATTTAATTAAATGTCATGAAAAAGAAATATTTAAGTATGATGATAAAAATCAACTTAGATATTTAATTTTCAAATTAATTAAATGTATTAAATTCAAGAAATAAATAATTAAGTGTAGAGAAGGCTTAATTATTAATTTCTAGTTTAATACTAGGAAAAATATACTTAAAATAAATTGTACCAAAATTAATTATTTAAATAATTAATTTCACAATTTATGATATTTTCCTATTTAATATTAGAAATAATAAGTAGTCTAGAAATAACTATCTAGAAAATATCTTATTTGACTAAGTATCTTTTCCACAAAATTTGAAAAAATATCTAATTTAAGTTGTATTAGAAAAAATCTAGAACTTAAATATTTTCAAATTTAAATTTAATTAAATATCAAAAATTAAGTTGTAACCACTTAATTTGAAAAATATTCCATTTTAAGTTAATATTTGAAAAGATATTAACTTAAAAAAATATCTAAAGAATCTTAATAACCAATGCCTAAAATTCCTCAACTTAATTTTTAAATTTGAAATTCAAAAGATATTCAGATTTAAGTTGGTTAGTTGTAGATAACTAAATATCAACTTAAATAAGAATATTTAATGAAAAATTTAAATTAAGTTCCAGAAAGAATCTAGATGGTTATAATTCTATATTTAATTAAATACAAGAAAATACATATAGTTTAGCTTAGAATAAAAAATCCTTTAAACTATAATTTTCTTAAATTAATTTCAAAATAAATGAAATTAATTATGTTGCTAATCAATTTTATTAGGTTAAACTAGTTTAATTAACCTAGTACAGTTATTCAAATCAGGCAAATGGGCCTTCACAATTGGGGTGGTTTGTGTGAGAGGGTGCTGGGTTAAGTATGTCGTACCCACTTCTATGGCTCCCAACTCTCACACAAGGCCCAAAAGAGAGGAATTTAACCTTAATAAGAACAACTGTTATTAATTGAATAGGCCCAAAAACTAAATGGGCCTAAATAAATTCTATCAATAACTATGATAATTTATTTTAGCAACATTAACCTATATGCATCTATAATCAAATTAAACACATAGGCTCACACAGGCACACTTTGGATGGGTCCTATCATGTTGCTAGGTCATACACAGATGAAAGAAGATTGTAAATTATACATGTTACAAATTATTATCTTGACCAAGGGAGCCATCAGATCATTAGATCTGACAAAAAGTAACCATGACTATTTGCAATCAAGTAATAATAGGTTTTGAAAACTTACACATAAGCTAAAACACATACTCCTGCAACAAGGTTAGCTGGATAGTTGGATGTAGGATTTATTTAATTTCGAAATTAATTAATTAAATAATAAAAAAAAAATTTCGAAAATTTTAAAAGAATTTGAAAAAATTCGAAAATTAAAAAAAAAAAATTTAAAATTAAACCTACAATTTTAAAAAATTAGGTTTCAACCAACCTAAATATCATTTCAAAAATTTGCTAACTACTTTTAAAAATTAAATGTTATTTTAAAATAAAAATTAAATAAAAATTAGAAAAGATAAATGAAATATCTTTTCAGATTTTAAATTTAATTTAAATAAATAAAATAACAAAATTTAAAAGTTAGCAAAATATCTTACATCTATTTAAAATTACATGATTATAAATATCTTATTTTAAATTTAAATAAGGTCAAAATATCTAAAAAGATTTTAAAAAAAAATCTTAAAAGATAAGATATAATTAAAAATATCTTAAAAGATAAGATATTTTAAAAAAAAATTTAAAAGATTTTATAAATATCTTATAAAATCTGACCTTAAATTTAAAAAAAAAAAATAAGATATAATCAAATTTAAAAATAAGATAGATTTTTAAGCAAGAAGATAGATACTAATTCTATTCAAATTCAAATTACACTAATATCTTGAATTAAATTTAAAAAATATTAAATTAATTCAAAATGATAATTAGAATTGAATTAGGAATAGTAATAGTATAAATACAAAGCTATACAAAAATTGGAAGTTAATTCCATGAAAAAGCATGAAAAATTGAAGAAAAACAAAAAAATTCGAAACTGTATGGACAGATTTGCGATCGGAGGAAAAAATCAGCACAGTCCCGATTTTTCTAAATCTTCAAAAAATCATAACTAATTCAAATAAAATCCAAATTAAGTTCTGTAAAAGGCTAACTTGCTTAATTTTTTCCATACTATCCAATAAAAATAATTCCAGAGATAAAATCGCAATTATTTTTCACGAAAATTTCACAAACATCAATCAATCATCAAATAACACTCAATACAACATGATACCATCCAAAGAACATACAAACAATCGTTTTAAAGTCCAAATTTCTTGCAAGTAAATCAATTACCATGGCTCTGAGGCCAGTTGTTGGAATTTATTTTACCAGGATCTTAGATCTACTCACAAGTATGTTTATTAACATCCTAAATATGAACTTTCTAAAACGATGAAATAAACACATATAAAGTTTAAGAAACCTTACATTGGTTGCAGCGGAATAATATGACTCCTTCCGTTCAGATATCTAGCCCTTGATTCCTTTCTGTAGCAGAGCATTATCAATATCTGAACCTGGATCTCTTTCTCTGAATCTTTGATGCTGAAACTCCTTTGCTGATGATCTTTCTTCACGATCTTCCTCACTATGATTGAGGTATCACTTGATGTGTGTGGGCACTACTCATACACTAAGGATTTCGAAATTCTAAGGAAGAAGAGAGAGAGTGGTCAGCTAAAGATAGGGAGAGAGAAGGCTCAGTTTTTTCTGATTCAGAAAGTCTGAAGAAAAGTGTAATTTTCCTGAAGCCTTCACTATCTATTTATAGCATTCCACTAGGGTTAGGTTTGAATTATTTGGCATTAAAATAATGAAAAAATCAACTTAAAATAGCTACATAGGTGGCCGGCCATAGCATTAGTGGATTGGGCCTTGGGCTTTGCAATTTTGCAATTTTAACACCTTTTGTATCTGATTTTCTCAAAAATGCCAATTTCCTAATTCAAACATTTAAATGCCAATTCTAACTATTTAATAACTATAAATAATTATTAAATAATATTATCATTTATCATATTTATTAATTGAACCATACAAAGTATCATAATTAACAAATATGCCCCTATAAACTCTTTCTTTACAATTTCGCCCTTACTTAGTGAAAATTTCACAAATAGACATAGTCTAATTTGAGAATTATAATTGATTAATCAAAACCAATTACATGAGTCTTACAAGCAATATTATCTCAACTAGTGGGGGGACCATGGGTCTATATAACAGAGCTTCCAATAAGTAGATCAAGAATTTAGCACTAAAATTCACTAACTTATTAATTCTTCGTTGAATCCACACATAGAACTTAGAATTGCACTCTCAGTATATAGAATGCTCTATATGTTCCACCATATAGACACATCATTAGTTATCCATTGTTATAATCCTAATGTGATCAATGATCCTTTATATGAATGATCTACACTGTAAAGGGATTAGATTACCGTTACACCCTACAATGTATTTATTCCTTAAAACACTTGACCACGTATAAATGATATTTCAGCTTAACGTGAAATGAGTACTCCACCATTTATGTTCGTTTGGTCAAGCTCGAAGGAGATCATCCTTTGCTTACTATTCGCCAGATAGAAGCTATAGATTCCATGTTTATGATAGCGCTCCCACTCAATTGCACTACCGTGTTTCCAAAATGTACGTATCACCCTGACCTAAAAGTAGGCTTAACTAACAAATCAAAAAACACGAATAGCCTTTCAAGATTGAGCCTAATCATAACAGGATTAAGAACATTTGATCTAGGATCAACTACGCGATATTGGCTTGAATAGATATTACGGTAAGTTTAATAAATCTAAGTCAAAGTTCAATATCGGTCCCTTCCGATGCATACTCCATGCATCCAACCTGACCTTTACTTTAACCAATGCTCTGGAAAGAACATAGTATTTCTCCAAATATAAGTAAACTCTTGTTGTAGATTATCATATCAGTAAAACCCTGTGTCTGATAAATCTAGGAAACTTTATTCACATAGTCATGTTTACTTTCCAATGTGTTGACGACACAATAAACAGGATCAAGTATGTGAAAAGGGTTTCAGATGAATCTATACATTATGTACATATAATCATGAAATAAATCATGTGAACCATGCAACATTAAATGTTATTTCTGATCTATATTAATAAGTAAATCTGATTATATTGAAATGAGTTTTATTTAGGGCATAAAACCCAACAAGTGCGCGTACGCACCTTCAAATATGCTTTTTGCCCAATGGCTTAGTTAGAGAGTGTTATACCCAAAATTCGGCTGGTACTTCAGAGGAGGACATGTGTCCACCTGGGAGAATACGAATCAATGAATATAATGGCAATTATATTAAAGGATATTGAAATGGAATAACTCATTAAATGCGAAGCTAACAGAGTATATTTATAACTCGCTGACTTTAAAGTCTTAAGCGAGATAAGGATATACAAACTATATTGCCTCATGCATTGACAAGAAACCATTTCGCGTTAGAAGACACAATCATAAGGGTGACATCTGTTGTACAAAGTCAGGCACCAACCTCGCTACGTATAAAGAGATGAAGACGAGACATGTTAAAACACTTAGCGTATAATATATATTATACAAACTAAGCATAACAGTTGAACGGATCCAAGCATCGAATAGCGAGGTATCCATCTTGCTATACGAAGGCACACTCATGGTACCTTCACTAATCAGCTTCAAACATCTTTCAATAAGATTCACAACTCCGTCGAGTCAGCTCTCTCAGATAGAAGCTGACATTCAAATTATGTTGACTGCTGAAGTTCACCTTGTCACTAAGAACTGGGATTGCCAGATGGAGTGTTATCCTTCAATAGCAGAAATGACGGTATTTACATTATTAACATCGGGAAGACATGGGAAAAGCTCCAGCTCGCTGCCAGGGTTATTGTTTCTATCCTAGCGAGGTGACCCAGCGAGATACACTTTGTAGCGTATCTAAATCCACGTCAGCATTGATCCGGTAAAAGTGGATAAAACATAGCTATGTGATTCTCAAATAATAGCCGCATTTATTTTACGTGGGATGTAGTCAAATCCCATAATTTTAGGGAAATATTGTTGTGGGATATTAATCTGATTGTAATTAACTGCCTTCCTATGTAACTATAAATAGGGGCAGAATACACTAAAAAAGGGACAAAAAATCTTTAAGGAAAAGAACCCTTGTTTGTATTAGAGAAATCTAATAAGATAGACTTGTGGACTATGCAAAATTTTAACTGCAAAACTACGTAAAAAGTTTTGTGTTATTTCTTCTTCTTTTACTACTGTTATTTTTGTGCAAATTAATCACGAAATCGGCTTTAATATCGTTAACAAAAATTTGCGTTAACAGTTTGGTGCTCTCATTGAGAGCCTACGTGAAAAAAGCTTAAAAAAAACCTAATCAAAAGAAAAATCTTTCTCCATGGCTGATAATGGAGAAAATGACGATACTCGTCCTGAAGAGACTATTCACCGTCCTAGAAAAGAGCCAATGGGCTCACGGAGGCCTCCCAATACACGATCTACACGGTCCACTCGTTCAAGAAGGACCCAACCTAAAGGTGGCCAAAATACACGGTCCACACGTTCAAGGAGGACTCAGCGTGGAATTGGCCAGAACCCAGAAGCAAGGAATGAAGAACCCAATATTGGTGGTGCTCAACCCATGGAATATGAAAATGATGGTGCCTATGATCCCACGAGATACATGCCAGTTGTCGATTTGGAAAATCGCCATCTCAGGCGCTGCCTGGAAGAGGCAAACTGACGAAACGCTGAGTTGGAACGGGAGGCAGCCGCGACTAGGGTGACACAGGATAACAACGATAATAACAAAATTAACTTGTAATTGTAAAAAATTAACATATACATATTAATTGTTACACAAATTATAGGTCCTAAATCATATACAATTGGCAATCTGATACCACATGTTAGAAAAATTAATAATAAACCCAAGATCAATTTTTATATAACATTGAACACAATAATAATATATAATAATTAGGTATGCGTACCTGATTAATCCATAGCAATTACCACAATTTGATAGTGCAATACTATCAACTAAGTTTTCCTCCCTAGATCTCTAAATCAGAAGCAGTTTATTTATCTGATTATCAAAAGTATACAATTGTGATGAGACAATATGTATTTATAGAGTTAGGGAGGGGACTTAGCTACATAATCCTAGTTGGACTGAGCCTGCTCATCAAAGGCTTTAGTTAACTAGAAAAACCAATACTTCTGCTTCACCTAGACTTTACACACAGATGCTAAGCCCATTAACTAGTAATCACTAACAATATGGACTAACACAACAAATAACTATCCAATCAACCTAAATTTTAATAAAACCAATAAAAGTTAATGTAACCTCAAATGAAAAGTCCAACAACTATTTCATCAAGTGTCGTCAAAATTGGCCACAATGTGGCCTCAAAATTTTGTTAGCAAAACTTTGGAGCTTTTGAACGATTGTATCTCAGCTCCGATTGCCACCAAATTAACTTGGGGTGTAAGAATTTTGCCGACTTGTGGATCTGAGCTCACCGCGAGCTTGTGTAGAGGAGTGAAAGAGAAAGATCAAAATAAAGAAGGATAGAGAAGAAAAAAGGGCTGCTTGGGGGAGAGAGAATGGATGAAGAAAAACGGATAGGTCTTTGACCCATGTTGGTTTAATCGATAGAATAAGATATTTTAATTCTTTGTTTATCTGTTTCTTTGATTGGTCATCACAGTGCAATTACGGTTACCAAAAATCTAGTTAAGGCTCTAACTCGCCTTGAATTATAATTCACCATTATCTCACAATGAAACTCCAAAACACGTTTCGCACATTTTTACTTGATCTACACATCTTAGTATTATTTTTTTTTTATTAACCGTCCTAAAGAAATTAATTGAAAGATATAGCTGTACTCTTCTTATTATTCCACGTACTAATTATTAACAAACAAACAAGGCCCCGATGGGCCACATCCTCCCATTTCCTTTTTTTCTATTGGTTTGCCTTTATACCCACATCCCAAAATCGTAGCAATAATTGTAGACTATCTTAGGTGAGACAAATAACTTGGTTGACTGCATGCTTGTGTATATTCAAATCAAGGCTTGGTGACAAAGATAACATCCTTACCTAGCTACCTCCTTATTATTACATTTGATTACTCTAATAACGACCATACTTTCTTCCCTTTTTATTTTTTTTTTTGACCATTCATTAATAATAATAATAATAATAATAATAATAATAATAATAATAATAATAATTTTCTTTTTTCTTTTAGGGTGCACTCTTAATGGGTATTACCCATGAATGGGTAAAATTAGAAATTTTTCTATCTAATTAAAAAAATCTCTGAGATTGTTCTATTGGTAAAAAAAAATTTAAAAAAAAAAGTTTTTCAGCAAGAAAAATAAGAAAAAAAAGAAGTTGAGTTTGAGTTAAATATTTTTGTATGAACATATTTTTGATATAGTGTAAAATGAGATATTTTTCGATATATTTTTTTTAATTAAGTAGTTAAATTAAGCATGAAAATTCAAATTTGTGAGTTCATTATTCGTTATTAGATCAAAATTTGATAGCTTGATATTTTTTAAAATTAATATTTATATTTAAATTTATTTAGTAACTGTTCATGACTAATACTCATTATGAAATGTTCTATATATATATAAATACATAGCAACGAAAAACATATAAAATTCAAGTAATAAACAAGTAGTTGTCAAAAATAAATAAACAAATATCAATTGCCATGTGAAGAACAATGACAATATACCTGAGTAATAATAAAATTTGCTAAAGATTTTTATTTTATGTATAAAAAAAATATAATACTATACACACACAACACAAGTATTAAAAGGCGGCTCATATCCTACGACTCTGTGGTCAACAATCTCTACTTTTATTTTTATGTTAAGTTCTTTCCCTACTCCTTCCTTTCCCACTTTGCCGTTTATATATAATTCATTCGCAAAACAATTAGTCTACCTTTAGATCGCTTTCCCACACACTCCAAATCTAGCTATCTAAAACTACTCCTAACTATTTTAAACATACACACACAAAATTAATTTAAAAAATATATTTATACAAATATATGGAGGTAGTGATACCAAGTACAACACAATCCATGGATTTCGAGTTCAACAATATTAATAATAGTATGAGTGTAGTAAATTCCCCATACTCAACAGCTCCACCATCGCCGAAGCGCTTCGGCGAGTACTACTTCAGCGCTCCCACAAGCCCGTCTCGCGTGTCCGACTTCTATAGAGATTTCGAGGAATTCTCTACAGCTGCCGGCGCCGGATCAGAACGTGGTTACGGCAGTAGTCGGTCTCCGCCTATGGTTCCATTTGAGTGGGAAGAAAATCCCGGGACGCCTAAAAAGGGTTGTGTAGTAGTTGAGAAAGATAATGATGGTGATGATGATGGTGGTGGTGGTGGTGGTTTCGCTTTTGATTTCAGCGAAGACTTGGAAAGAACTTCTCTCTCGGCTGAGGAGCTCTTCGATGGTGGTAAAATCAAGCCTTTGAAACCACCTCCTCGTCTTCAATTTCTCAACCACCAACCCTCTTCTTCTTCAAATGGTCAAGATTCAATTTACAATAACAAGAAGAACAACGAGAGGGAAAGAGGGAGAGAAAGAAATATAATTACTAGCATGGGAGATAATTTATTATCATCATCGAGATCGAGTCGAAGAGCTACGAGATCGTTATCTCCTTTGAGAGCTTCTGATCAGAGGTGTTGGGAAGAAGAAGATCATCAACGACAGCCAATAAATAAAAACGACAACAAGGAGAGGTCATTTACTGCTAGTTCTAATGTTAATAATAATCCAACTAAAGTGTCTTCTTCTTCTTCTTCTTCGAAGAAATGGAGATTCAGGGATTTTCTTCTGTTTCGAAGCGCATCAGAAGGGAGAGCTAATGAGAAAGACCCTTTGAGAAAGTACTACATGAAAAAACACGAAGATCTTAAGAACGCTAGTTTTAGGTCTACGGACAGTTTTGGTTCGAATAATTCTGGCAGGAGAAAAGGACCACCAGTTTCTGCTCACGAGCTTCATTATACGGTCAACAAAGCAGTGTCGGATGATTTGAAGAAGAAGACCTTTCTGCCCTACAAGCAGGGTATTTTGGGAAGATTAGCCTTCAATCCAGCACTTCATGCTCTTGCGAATGGCTTTGGTTCTCTCACACGTGCATCATGATGACATGAGTGAGATCATTTATATGATGGACCAAAAGAAGAAGAACAATTAAGGGTGATGAGCCGTGAACACACATATCTTTTTTAATTAATTAATTTGTTTCGGTGTAAAGTTTTGTTTTTATAATTATTATTACTATATGGAAGTTTCTCTTTATATTTACCAAGTGAAGAATCCGAGGAGATGTGAGAGCTTGATGATGCTGTCTGCAATGCATGTGTACAATAAAAACGTACACTCATACCAAAGTATCTATAAATATCTATCTCTTGTTTGATGCTTCTTCGAAAACTGAAAACATAATTCTTTATTATTTGTATATCTAAATACAATATCCTCTTATTATTTTGAAGTTTTGCATCAAAAAGAGAATTAATTTTCTTTTCTTTAATTTCGCAGTATTATACTTCTCCACCTTTGTTACAAACAAGAGTCGTCTCTTAATTTACAACAAGAAAATGCTTAAAAAGAAAATGTGTCACAGGCCTTGTTGATAAAAATAATGATATTTTAACTTGGTTAGAAAGAAAATGGGCTATTTACAAAAATATAGGAAAATGAACATAAGTTTTGATATATATGACATAAATACTTAATTATACTAAATATGACATTTAAAGAAAAAAAAAACACTTACAAATATAAGAAAAGTAATGAGGAATGTTATAAAAAATTTTAAAAATCAGTTTTATCAACATTGAAATAAACTAATAATTTTATTAAAAAAATAAAAAAAAATAGTTTCATTAACAAAATAGTGAAAAAATTTATAATCTAAAAACGATACTAATTTTAAAAGAGAAAATTAGATCATAATACTAACTTTCGAAAATATTTATGAAAATAAGCTTAATTATTTTAATCTACTGTGTGGATACCTTTTCTTTTTAATAAATGGGTAGGTGTGTACCAAAAATCAATATTTTTCTTTTGCTGGCCACCGAAAATCAAAAATTCTCTATTTTGTCTTTTATACTCTCTTAGAGAGATATTAGTGTTGTTTTTTTTAAACTCTCTTATTTTTTTAACAATGACTTTTTTATTTATTATTTTTTGTCTTTTTTTCTATTTTTTCTTTTTTAAAGACAAGTTTGTTTTTGTCTTTTTTTCTTAACTAAACGAAATTATATCTCTCTCTTCCTTTCTTATAATTTTTTTATTATTTTTATTTTCTAAAAAGCTATATAAATAAGATTATCATTTTATTATGTGGGTTATATTTTTTCACGAAAAAAAAATAATCATAATAAAAGATATAATTTCTTTTCTTTTTTTACTTAATTGCCAAATTTTAAATCAACAAAATTAGATATCACAATCGATTTTAAGGGGTTACTAAAAAGTATTTATTATTTATAGGTTTTTTTTAAAAAAATAATAACTTAAGGAAAAAAGATGTTAAATGTAACTTTTTAGTTTCTTTTGTATTTAATTAGAAGGAAAAAAAAATTAATTCAAACAAAATTTATTGGTAATTAAATAAAATGCTATGTTTTGTGTGATTTATTAAAAAAAAACTCAAATAAACTTTAACATATCAATCAAAATTACTCAATAATAAAAAATATGTTATAAATTTATTACTATAAGTAACATGAAAATATAATGTCACCTAAAATAAATAAAATGTAACAAAAATGTATCTTAAACAATAAAAACACTTACTTTAACATTAAATTAAAATTATAATTTTAAAAGTAACTAATCGAATAAGTAACCAAAAGTCAGTGAATATATAAAATTTTGTTTTAATTTAAAGTTTGGTTGTTTTATCTCTTAATAAAATATGAAAGAAATTAAAATGTAGCTTTTGATTACGGTAATCTTTTTCAGTGATGATGATGTTGCTTTTGATTCTTAAATAGATTTTGTAGATAATTTAAATATTATTAAAAAATAATAATTTAAAAGTATTTTAAACAACAATGCAACATAATGTTACCTAAATTGAAAATTTTATAATAAAATTAATATAGGTTGGCTTTTTTATTAATTAAGAGATATTCTTATAATAACATGTAATAATTAGTAGATATATTGGATTTTTTCTAAATTTAAAGTTTTGCTATTTTTTTTTATTAACAAATTAAGGGAAAAAATAAAACTAAGAAGTTGATTTCTATTATAGTTATATTTTTTTAGTAACAAAAAATAAATATATGATTACCGCACATCAAAATGATTACCTTGAAATATAAATCCCAATAGTATTATTTATAAAATGAAATGATCAACAGAATGATCGAAAAATATTTTTTAAAATAATAGAAAAGAGAGAGAGAGAGAGAGAAAATAATTAAAAAATAAAAAAATAAAAAAGTGTGGTATATTTCAAAGAAAAATAATTATCACATTAGAGAGATAATTATTTCTCTTTTCGGTATATGCCGCTTCATTTGCTATGTAGTGTGTGCACTATTTAAATTGTTGAACCCTTTCTTGTAATTAGTTTGAATATTGGGTATATAATTAAAAATTCCCTATTTTAAAAACCAGTTTCACCAATATTAAAATAAACTAATTATTTAATTAAAGGAGGCAAAAAAATAATTTCATCAATAACATAATGAAAAATACACAACTAAACTTTTACAAACGATACTAAATTTAAAAACCAGTTTCAAACATATAAATTTTATATCAATACGTAATAACTAAATTTCTAACTTCATTCTTTATTTTGGCATTTATTTTTTTATTTGCTTGCTCAAAAACCAGAGTTGATTTAAGCATACAATATGCAGCAAATATAACAAGGAGAATCAGAATTTAAAATCAAAGAGAAAAAAAAATCAAGGAAAATAAAAGAGACAAAAATGCAATAAAAACCATAAAAGAATAACAAAAAAAAATAGTGGAATGTGAGAAACCAGCTAGTAAAACAATCAAAATTAAAACAAACAAATAAAAACGAGTTTCCTTAAATAATCAAATAAAAAATTGAAACTTAAAACTCAATTATGAACAACGATAAAAAAAACAGTTATGAAAACTAGTTACTTAAAAAAATCAATTATAAAAATAATAAAATAATGTGTGTCAGAAACTGATTATTTAAAATAAAACAAAAATTGTTGTTCAAATATCGTACCATAATAAAACTGATTTTATACAAACTAAAAAATATACAATATGTTGGAATTATATTACTAGGATCTTAGATTTACTAACAAGTATGTTATTAACATCCTAAATATGAACTTCTAAAACGATATGAAATAAACACATATAAAGTATAAGAAACCTTACAGTGGTTGCAGCGGAATATAATGTCTCCTTCCACTCAGATCTCTAACCCTTGTATCCTTTCTGTAGCAGAGTATATCACTAAGATCTGAGTCCGAATCTCCTTCTCTTGAAACTGGATTCTTCACATCCTTACACACTATGATTGAGTACTAATTGATATGTGTGGGCACTCACTCTTTCACTATATGCTCGGTTTAGAAGAGAGGGAGAGAGAGATAGTATGGTTTCGGCTAGGGTTAGGAAGGAGGCTCAAATTTTATCTGAAGGAATGAGATGCATCATCTTTTCCCTTAAGCCATCACTACCTATTTATAGGAAACCACCTAGGGTTAGGTTAGATTTATTTGACATTAAAATAAGGAAAAAATAAATGGTAAATATGCTATATAGTGGCCGGCCATGTATGGATATTGGGCCCCACTTTGCAATTTTGCCATTTTCTCATTTTTCCATCTTATTTTCTCAAAAATGCCAATTTTCCAATTCAACCACTTAAATGCCAATTCTAATTATTTAATAACTAAAATTAATTATTAAATAATATTGTCACTTAATATATTTATTAATTAGACTTATCAAAATCTCTTAATTAACAAATTAAACCCTAGAAACTCTTTCTTCACAGTAAAGCCATTGCTTAGTGAAAATTCATAAACGAGACATAGTCTAATTTTAGAATTATAATTGATTAATCAAAATCAATTAACTGAGTCGTACAAGTAATATTATCTCAACTAGTATGGGGCCATGGGCCTATATATCTGAGCTTCCAATAAGCAGACCCAGAATCTACCAAGTAAATTCACTGACTTATTAATTCCTTGTTGCATCCACCATAGAACTTGGAATTGCATTCGCAGTTATATAGAACGCTCTATATGTTCCACGATATTGATACGCTATCAGTTATCCATTGTTATAATCCCAATAATCAATGATCCTCTATAGATGATTTACATTGTATAGGGATTAAATTACAGTTACACCCTTCAATGTATTTTATTCTTAAAATACTTAGCCACCTATAAATGATATTTTAGTGAACTAACATAATCTCTGAAATGAGTACTCAACCATTTATCTCTGTTTAGCCAAGCTCGAAGGAAATCATCATTTCATTTCTATACCCTGATAGAGGCTATAGATTCCATATCTATGTTTAGCGCTCCCACTCAATTGCACTACCATGTTCCCAAAATGTACGTATCACCCTGACCAAAAAGTAGGCTTAACTAACAAATCAAAGAACATGTATAATACTCTTGAGATCGAACCTAACCATATCAGCATTAAGATCATTTAATCTAGGATCAACTAGGTGATATTGAATTGAATAGATATTACGGTAAGTTTATCATATCTAATTCAAAGTTCAATATCGGTCCCTTCCGATGCATACTCCATACATCCAACCTAAGCTTTACTTTAACCAATGCCTTAGAAAGGACATAGCACTTATCCAAGGTGCAAGTAAACTATGTTGTAGATTATCATATCAGTTAAACCATGTATACTGATAAATCTAGGAATATACATTTAATCACATAATCTTGATTATTTTCCACTGTGCTGACGACACAATAAACAAGAATATAAATGTGATAAGGATTTGGATGAATTTATAAATCAAATAAACAAATAAATAATAACATGAACCAAATGACACAATAAGTGATGAAAATACTTCTGTTTCTTTATTGATATTTAAAAGATAGAGATTACATTGAAATAGAGTTTTATTTAGGGCATAAAACCCAACAAACTCCCACTTGCACTAATATAAAACAATCAGTACATTTCAATTAATCCTAAATTCTGACGGTGCTTTTCAAATGCAGTTCCTGCCAAAACTTTGGTGAATGGATCAGCTAGGTTGTCCTCTGTGTCCACTTTCTCCACCAGTACATCCCCTCTTGCCACATACTCTCTGATGATGTGATATTTCCTTTCTATGTGTTTGCTTCTCTTGTGGCTTCGAGGCTCTTTACTGTTGGCTATGGCTCCAGTGTTATCACAAAGCAAAACCAGTGGGCTTTCCATTTCAGGGACGACACCGAGTCCTGAGAAGAACTTTCTTAGCCAAACAAGCTCTTTTGTAGCCTCTGCAGCAGCTATGTATTCTGCCTCCACGGTAGAGTCTGAAATTGCGGTTTGTTTAACACTTCTCCAAACCACTACTCCACCCCAAGAGTAAACACCATCTCAGATGTAGATTTCCTGTCATCAAGACATGCTTGGAAATCTGAATCGGTATAGCCTACGGGATTTAAAGCACCACCCTTGTAGACTAACACGAATTGCCCTTGTACTCTTCAAGTACTTCAAGATATGCTTAACAACATTCCAATGTTACTGTCCTAGATTCGTCTGATACCTGCTCACAATTCGTACTGCATAACAGATGTCAGGTCTAGTGCATAACATAGCATACATTAGACTTCCAACTGCTGAAGCATAAGGAACCCTTCTCATGTCCTCTATCTCTTGAGGATCAGTAGGACACTATTCCTTAGATAGACGGATACCAAATCTAGAAGGCATGGTTGCCCTTTTGGTGTTGGTCATTGAGAATCTCTCTAAAACCTTATCTATGTAAGTTGTTTGAGAGAGAGCAAGGGATATGTTCTTCCAGTTTCTGATAATCTGAATATCGAGAACATAGGCAGCTTCACCCAAATGTTTCATTTTTGAATTGAGTGTCTAGCCATTCCTTGACGTTAGTCATTTTCTTGATATTGTTGCCAATAATCAAAATGTCGTCAACATAAAAGACTAGGAAGACTACCACTTGGTTTTCCTTGAGTTGGTAAACACAAGGTTCATCTTCATTCTGAAGAAAGCCGTAGGTCTTGATAATTTCATCAAACCTTTTGTTCTAGGAGCGAGAAGCTTGCTTAAGTCCATAAATGGACCTATTGAGTTTGCAAACTTTCTTTTCCTGCCCTGGAAGAACATAGCCTTCTGGTTGCTCCATGTAGATGGTTTCTTCCAGAATTCCGTTAAGGAAGGCTGTCTTGACATCCATTTGCCAAATTTCATAATCGAAAGCGGCTGCTATGGAGAGAAGAATTCAGATGGATTTGAGCATGGCGACTAGACTAAAAGTTTCCTCATAGTCCACGCCTTCTCTTTGGGTGTAACCCTTGGCGACCAGTCTAGCTTTAAAAGTTTTTACTTCGCCTTCCGCGCCTCTTTTCTTCTTGTAGACCCACTTACATCCGATTGGACGATAGTCATCGGGTGCGTCTACATATTCCCAGACTTTGTAATTTTTCATGGAATCCATTTATGGATATGCAGTTCAAAGATCATTTAACTGAACTTGGGATTGAATCCCAATTGACTGCCCCTAGCACTCCACGGCAAAATGGAGTTGCAGAAAGAAGAAATCGCACGCTTTTGAAAATGGTTAGGTCCATGCTTAGCTACTCAACTCTACCCACGTCCTTCTGGGGATATGCAATTCAGATGGCGACCGACCATTGTTTCTGTGGCACAGGTCTACCCATGTCATTATGATGACATCTCTTGTGAGGGATACTAACTCCCACCACACAAGAGTGTCCTCCTGGAACTGAAATGTGGCACAGGTCACCCAATCATTCCCAGTAACACTCATAAAGTTCAAGATCCTCTCAATTACTGTTAACCACTGTTCTGCCTTCATCACATCTAGACCTCCCAAAAACACTGGAGGTGCCTGCTTGTAAAATATTTCATACAAAGGTTCCATATGATTGCTAGTTGGCACTTGCGGTGGAGGCACTACAGGAGGACCCTGCTGTCTTAGCCACTTAATTTCTTTATCTTGTTTGTTAATCTTGGCTTGTATTTTTGCAAACCTTTGCTCCCAATCCCAAGCAACTTCTGGTGGATTTTCTTGACCACCCCTCTAAAACCTTACACAGCCTCGGTTGCATCGGGGAATCGAAAGATTTCGATCTCCCTAATCGCCTCCGGTCCCGACCATGTTAACATGACTTCTTGTGTTTCGTTGGACGTCCATATTATAGGACTTAGCCTGCGAACCCATAAGTCAAATAGATTAAACAGTGATCATATATACTCTAGGTACCGCACTTATGGATTTAAACGCAATGCACTCAAATAAATAACATATGGCTATCATGTTTCCTATCATGCTTTTCTAATCTCATAACTTACCAAACAAGTAAAGGCTAACTGAACAGTGAGTCGAGCTTGTCTCCGATGATGATTGTACGTGTCTTGATAGTCTTCAGTAGACAACCTGGCAGCTCTGATACAAAAATTGTAATACCCTAATGCTTAGGCACGTTACAATGAATTTTTAATTAAAGTGCACACCTTTGCTAATCAAAGGGATTTATTACGAAATCGAGATAAATTTAAACTTTTGATTAACATTAAACTTATCTAATCATAAATATATATACTTATACAAAAAGGTCGAGATCCCATCTGTAAACTTATTTATACAACCAATATGAGCTTTATAAACATGTCGCATAACGACTACAAAATGAACCCCAAGTCGTCCCGAGACCAAACTCTGCAGGTCGTGCCATCTTGACATGTATAATCATCCTTGAGCTATGGACTCATTGTTCCTCAACCTTAGCCTTTCCTTTACCTACACATGCAATCAATAATTATGAGTCAACAGTCTCAGTAAGAAAAGCATATAACATAAAATATATTACCGACTTGAATTTAGGCACCCATATACCATTGCACAAGGCTTAACAGATGATTAAGAACGTTCTTAACAAAGGTACGACCTTTGTACTACATGCACTATGTACCGCTACTGTACTAGTGTTGTTAGGGTTTGAATCATACCCCGAGTACCACTAAGTGTTGTACAACATGCACTATGTACTCAATGGTACTAGTGTTGCTAACACTAGATTGTACTCTTAAACATCATATGATGTACCACATGCACTTTGCACCGCTACCGTACTAGTGTTGGTAGTATATGAATTATATAAAAGCATGCATATAAAGGTATTTACACATTCTGACTGGATATGACCAAATCCCTCACACTCCCTGCACTGAATATTTTTTCTGTTAGACTGAAAAGGTTTAAGAGAAGAAAAAATATCTTTTGAAGTCTTAACATTAGACTTCTTATTTCTAATTTTCGTTATATATTTCTAAAAATTCTTTGTAAGCATAGCCATTTCCTTATCACCATCTTCATCATTTGATGCTTCCTTTTCAGTACTTTTGAAAGTAATAGTCTTCTCTTTTTCCTTGGAGGTAATTGATTTCTCCTTTGAATGAATTTTTTGATTAAATTTAAAGGTACGAAGAGATACCATCAATTCTTCTACTTTCATAGTACTAAAATTATTTGCCTCTTCTATAGTTGTGAGTTTAACATTGAACCTGTCAGGAAGTACTCACACTATCTTTCTAACTAAAACAGAATCATCAAGCTTCTCACCAAGGGCAAAATATTCATTAGAAATGTCAAATAACCTTTCATAGTGTTGGATATATTTTACCAGGATCTAGATTTACTAACAAATATGTTTCATTAACATCCTAATATGAATTCTAAAACAATGAAATAAACACATATAAAGTTTAGGAAACCTTACATTGGGTGCAGCGGAATATAATGACTCCTTCCGTTCAGATATCTAGCCCTTGATTCCTTTTTCTAGCAGAGCATTATCAATATCTGAACCTGGATCTCTTTCTCTCCTTCCTTCGATGCTGATTCTCCTTCTTGTTGGATGGTTTTCCACAGTCTTACACACTATGATTGAGATACCACTTGATGTGTGTGGGCACTCACTCAATCACTTAAGGAATTCGAAATTTAGAGAAGAAAAGAAGAGAGAAGGTGATTTCGGCTATAGAGAATAGGAGGCTATATTTCATCTGACAGAAGTTCACAAAGTTAAGTGTGAATGAGAGCCATCACTATCTATTTATAGGTAACCACCTAGGTTTAAGTTAGAATTATTTGGCATTAAGATAATGAAAAAATAAATGATAAAAGCCTATAAGTGTGGCCGGCCATGGGCCTTGGATAATGGGCCTCACTTATGCAATTTTGCTGTTTTATCATTTCTGCATCTCATTTTCTCAAAAACGCCAATTTTCAAATTCAACCATTTAAATGCCAATTCTAATTATTTAATAACTAAAATTAATTATTAAATAATATTGTCATTTAATATATTTATTAATTAGACATATAAAGTCTCTTAATTAATAAATAAACCTAGAATCTCTTTTCTTTACAATTTCGCCCTTGCTTAGTGAAAATTCACAAAGTAGACATAGTCTAACTTTAGAATTATAATTGATTAATCAAAATCAATTAACCGAGTCTTACAAGCAGTATGGTCTCAACTAGTATGGGGACCATGGGTCTATATATCCGAGCTTCCAATAAGTAGATCAAGAATTTATATCTTAAATTCACTCACTTATTAATTCTTCGTTGAATCCACGCATAGAACTTAGAATTGCACTCTCAGTATATATAGAACGCTCTATATGTTCCACCATATAGACACGTCATTAGTTATCCATTGTTATAACCCTAATGTGATCAATGATCCTCTATATAGATGATTTACACTGTAAAGGGATTAAATTACCGTAACACCCTACAATGTATTTTATCCTTAAAACACTTAACCCTGTATAAATGATATTTTAGCGAAGTGAAATGAGATCTCCACCATTTATTTTCGTTTGGTTAAGCTCGAAGGAAATCATCCTTTACTTTCTATTCGCCAGATAGAAGCTATAGATTCCATATTTATGTTAGCGCTCCCACTCAATTGCACTACCGTGTTCCCAAAATGTACGTATCACCCTGACCCAAAAGTAGGCTTAACTAACAAATCAAAGAACACGAATAACACTCTTGAGATTAAACCTAATCATATCAAGATTAAGATCATTTGATCTAGGATCAACAGGTGATATTGAATTGAATAGATATTACGGTAAATTCTAATATATCTAATCAAAGTTCAATATCGGTCCCTTCCGATGTATACTCCATACATCCGATGCTGGTAAACTTTGCCAATGTCCTGGAAAGGACATAACACTTATCCAAGGTGTAAGAATAAAATCTAAATTTTCAATTAAAAATCTAATTTTCAGAATAAAATTAATTTTTATTAATTTTTTAATTAATTAAAATTAATTTCTGATCTTAGTAGGCTTTGAATTTTGAAAATTTGATTTCTCACAAAGGAGTCTTATGGTTAATTTTGAAATTTTAGATTATTTTATTTATTTTAATTATAAGATCAGAAATTATTTTTTATTAAATTTTAAATGATCTTACTTTGATATTAAAATATTATCTTTTAAAAATAATCTTGTACTAATTTCAAAAATTTGCTAACCATATCATATTTTTTTTTTCAAATTTGTTATTTTCAAAAAATATTTTATTAATAAAAATTATAAGATTAGGAATATGTTAGGTTTAACATTTTATCTTATTAGGTATTTTTTTTTATTAAAATTATATTTTGGCAAAAATAACACGAATGTTTGAAAAATTTGTTAGTTTAGTTTGAATAGATATTTTAGGGTTTCAAACCATAAATTTTTCAAACTTATTATTTTATTATTTTTTTTTTCTAACCATATAAAATATCTTATTTTTCAATTAGTTTATTTATGTAATATTTAAATTTATTAAATTATAAGACTCAGAATATAATAAAATATCTAAATTTAAAATTCAAGATATTATATTATATTATCTTATTAGAAATTTTAAATAAATTTAAATTTTGAATAAACTTGATATTTGAAAAATTGGTTAAATATTTTTGATTTTTTTGTTAGAATTTAAGAAATTTAGGAGTTTGTTGAATTTTGAATTTTTTCAAATATTCTCTAACAACCTAAATTTGAATTCTAGTTAAGATATTTATTTTAAAATTTAATTTTATTTTAAATTTTAAAATTGAGATATTTTAGCTTACTTTCCAGATATTCCAGATCAGTTATTTGTTTGTATTGTTTGATTATATTATTATGTATTCAAATTTTTTTTTACAAACCTATTATTTATGTGATCTAAATTGCTATGATTAACTTGTTGACAGATCCAATGATCTGATTTTAATCATAGTCCAATTGTCAATAGATCTTATAAATAATTTGTAACAGGTAAATTTTGCAATTTCTTTCATCTGTGTAAACCTAGTAACATGATAGGGCCCATCCAAATCTTTTGACCTGTGTGAGCCTATATGTTTGCTATTGGGCTTAGATGCATATAGGAAGCCCATTTAAGTTTTACTAAGTAAATGGACTAGGTTGCTAAAATAAATTTTGACATAAGTAAATTTATTTAGGCTCAATTAGATTTGGGCTTATTCAATGAATAACAATTGTTTATTTAAAGGTTAAATTCCTCTCTTTTGGGCCTTGTGTGAGAGTTGGGGGCCAATAGAAGTGGGTACGACATACTGAACCCAGCTTCCCCTCACACGAACTACCCCAATTGTGAAGGCCCATTTGCCTTATTTAAATAATTGTATTAGGTTAATTACATTAGTCTAACCTAATTAAAATTGAATTAGCAACATAATTAACTTTTAAAATATATGAAATTTAATTTTTCATTTAATATTTTAAAGTTAATTTTAGAAAAACACTTAGTAAATGAAATTATTCTAGATAGTTATTTCTAGAACTAGTTATTTTTTCTAATATTTAAATAGGAAAATATCATAGATTGTGAAATTAATTGTTTAATAATTAATTTTGGTACAATCTAAGTTAAGTATATTTTTCCTAGTATTAAATTAGAATTAATATTTAAGTCTTCTCTATACTTAATTATTTATTTCTTGAATTTAATACATTTAATTAAAAATTAATTTAAAATTATTTATTTATCGCTGATTATACCATGTCAGTCTAAAGTTGAAAATTAATTTTATTCTGAAAATTAGATTTTTAATTGAAAATTTAGATTCTACACAAAATTCTACCAAAATTTGGCTTTTGTTTCAATGAAAAACGATTTTTGAATCAAAAGTTATGACGAAAACAAGTTTGAGGCACAGGGGTATGCACCTGCGCGCGCGGATGCATGATTTTGGCCTAGGAAAGAGGCTGCAAGCAGCCTCATTTGACCAAGGGACGAGGGCGCGAGCTGCCCTTCAGACAAGATGCTGTCTGAGTGTCCGCTCGCGCGTGTGCATTCAAATCCTCATATGTTCGTTCAACTTCAAAAAATCATAACTAATTCATAAAAAATCCAAATTAGGTTCTGTAAAAGCCTAAATTTATTAATTTTCCGTCTACTTTCCAGAAAAAATAATCCCAGATCGAAATAAAAAATATTTCAGTAACATATATTGCGATTTCTAAACTATCATCAAATAAGCACATAAACCACATGAAACCATCCAAATTAACATATAACATCGTTTTAATTCATATTTCATGAAAGTAAATCATTACCATGGCTCTGAGGTCAGTTGTTGGATATATTTACCAGGATCTAGATTTACTAACAAGTATGTTTCATTAACATCCTAATATGAATTCTAAAACAATGAAATAAACATATATAAAGTTTAGGAAACCTTACATTGGGTGCAGTGGGATATAATGACTCCTTCTGTTCAGATATCTAGCCCTTGATTCATTTATGTAGCAGAGTATTATCAATATCTGAACCTGGATCTCTTTCTCTCCTTCCTTTGATGCTGATTCTCCTTCTTGTTGGATGGTTTTCCACAGTCTTACACACTATGATTGAGATACCACTTGATGTGTGTGGGCACTCACTCATTCACTCAAGGAATTCTAAATTTAGAGAAGAAAAGAAGAGAGAAGGTGATTTCGGCTATAGAGAATAGGAGGCTCAATTTCATCTGACAGAAGTTCACAAAGTTAAGTGTGAATGAGAGCCATCACTATCTATTTATAGGTAACCACCTAGGTTTAAGTTAGAATTATTTGGCATTAAAATAATGAAAAAATAAATGATAAAAACCTATAAGTGTGGCCGGCCATGGGCCTTGGATAATGGGCCTCACTTATGCAATTTTGCTGTTTTATCATTTCTGCATCTCATTTTCTCAAAAACGCCAATTTTTAAATTCAACCATTTAAATGCCAATTCTAATTATTTAATAACTAAAATTAATTATTAAATAATATTGTCATTTAATATATTTATTAATTAGACATATAAAGTCTCTTAATTAATAAATAAACCTAGAATCTCTTTTCTTTACAATTTTGTCCTTGCTTAGTGAAAATTCACAAAGTAGACATAGTCTAACTTTAGAATTATACTTGATTAATCAAAATCAATTAAACGAGTCTTACAAGCAGTATGGTCTCAACTAGTATGGGGACCATGGGTCTATATATCCGAGCTTCCAATAAGTAGATCAAGAATTTATATCTTAAATTCACTCACTTATTAATTCTTCGTTGAATCCACGCATAGAACTTAGAATTGCACTCTCAGTATATAGAACGCTCTATATGTTCCACCATATAGACACGTCATTAGTTATCCATTGTTATAACCCTAATGTGATCAATGATCCTCTATATAGATGATTTACACTGTAAAGGGATTAAATTACCGTAACAGCCTACAATCTATTTTATCCTTAAAACACTTAACCTTGTATAAATGATATTTCTGCTAAGTGCAATGAGATCTCCACCATTTATTTTCGTTTGGTTAAGCTCGAAGGAAATCATCCTTTACTTTCTATTCGCCAGATAGAAGCTATAGATTCCATATTTATGTTAGCTCTCCCACTCAATTGCACTACCGTGTTCCCAAAATGTACATATCACCCTGACCCAAAAGTAGGCTTAACTAACAAATCAATGAACACGAATAACACTCTTGAGATTGAACCTAATCATATCAGGATTAAGATCATTTGATCTAGGATCAACAGGTGATATTGAATTGAATAGATATTACGGTAAGTTCTAATATATCTAATCAAAGTTCAATATCGGTCCCTTCCGATGTATACTCCATACATTCGATGCTGGTAAAACTTTGCCAATGTCCTGGAAAGGACATAACACTTATCCAAGGTGTAAGAATATCTATCGCTGATTATACCATGTCAGTCTAAATCCAGTGTTCTGACAAATCAGGGAATAAACTTTCGAACATATAATTAAGATTATATTCCACTGTGTTGACAACACTATAATCATTAACAAATTGATATGTTCTGGACTTAAATAGAATTCATACATTATGTACATATAATCATGAAATAAATCATGTGAACCATGCAACATTAAATGTTATTTCTGATCTATATTAATAAGTAAATCTGATTATATTGAAATGAGTTTTATTTAGGGCATAAAACCCAACACATAGAATTCAGGTAGTGTTTCAGAATCAATCGTCATTTAATCATCAAACCTAGTTTGTAACATGATAATTCTAGATCTTTTAACATCTGCAATTCCTTCAAACTGGGTTTGAAGGATAGTCCATGCATCTTTAGCCGCTTTATTGTTATAACACCATCCTTATTTTCCTCTGAGGGAGGAGACCATCTAGACAAAATTACTTTCCATACATTTTCACACTGTGCTTTAATGAAGGCTCTCAGCCTCACTTTTTAGTACGGATAATTTGAGTCATTGAGTAGCGAATGATGAGATATTGAACTTCCTTAGAAAGACATTTCACAGAAGAAACAAATTAAATATAAGATCTCACTAAGAGTTAGTGAACCGCTCTGATACCAATTGAAATTCTATTTTTATAATTACTAAATAAAATTATCAAACAATTTAAATAATGCAGAACTATAATAAAATTATTTGAACAGAATTTAACTCTGTTTTATCAGACACAGAATTTGACAGAACAGAATTATACTGCAAAAAGTAAAATAGCAGAAAAAAATGACACACAACATTCTATATGTGGTACCAGCAACCCTTTCGAATTGCTCCTAGTTTACGGGGCCACGCCCAGAGAATAAAAATTATTAGATGAATCTCAAGTGATTACAAAACAAAATTGACTTATACAAATAAAGACTCTATCTTTGAATTTGTCGCAATTGTTGTAATTTACTCTTCTAATCAATTTTCTGAAGTGTTGAGACATTGAACTCCCTTCAAATCGTAGCACTTGCACACTTCATCCCGAAGAGTGACTCACTTGCAATCTTCCTCCCGAAGAGTGTTTAACATGCAATCTTCCTCCTAAAGAGTGACTCACTTGTAATCTTCTTCCTGAAGAGTGACTAACTTGTAATCTTTCTCCCGAAGAGTGACTAACTTGCACTTTTTCTCCTGAAAAATGACTCACAAACAAGACTTCTTCCGAAGCTTGATGAATATCCAAGGTGTTCAACCTGCACAATTTCAACAAGAAACAATACATAATAACACAATAATAAAATACTAAGAACTTGTTGGACTCAAGTTCTTCACACAATAAAAAAATTCTCTAAATTTGAAAGCAATTTAGGAAATTATACACCAAGAGAGCAAAATACCAGCAACCTAAGGGTGTATTACACTTTAGAATCCCTCTAGGTCGTGGTCAAACAACCAAGAAACAACCAGATCAAGAAATGAAAAATCTTCCCAAATAGGAAAGTCAAAACCTATTTGAACAGACAACGAGTCTGTTCAAATGGGTACATTGAACCTGGACAGATTTTTAACAAAGTTTCCATAAATAAATAAGAAAACTTTGACAACCTTTACACACACAACTATATATGGTTTCTTGGTTAAGAAATCAGGTAAAAAATAAATAAATATAATTAAGAATTTCTTTAAAAATACAAAAATAATATCAAATAATCTAAATAAGGAAAATTCATATTTATTTACAAATAAAGTCAAAAAAGAATAGAATCTAATTTTGAAAGCCTTTTCACACCAAAAAAGAAAACTATATTTTCGAAATAATGAATACACAAATAAAATCAATTTCAAAAATACTACAAATATTATTTTTATCTATTTTATTAAATATGCCAATAAAAAATTATATATTTATTTATATATTAAACTTTCATGTATCAATTTGTATGATTATTAACTAAAAATATATAAAGTCGCCAATAAATAAAATTTGATTAATTAAATAGTTTATCATAAACTAACAAGAAACAAAATTCTTAATATCAATGTGACAAGCTATCTTATTCTTGTAAAGAATTACCTTTCTACTTTTTATTTATTTTTTATGAAAATAAATTACAATTCACTATATATTATTGCGTCATTCCAGTTCAACAAATTTTGACCCGCATCTACTTTTTATAACCTTAATCTGTAATAATTTGTATCGAACTCCTGTTATGTTGTCGTATTGTGAACTAAATTGTCACCTCTAATATATACTTTTGTTGAAAGAGTTATTTGATCATTGACGCCACAAACTCCCATTTAAGTGTGTTACATGATATTATATTTGTATATATTGACATATATTATATATGACAGTTTTTATATAGTGTTATATTTGGTATTATTTTGTACGTATATATGAATGTATGGTACCAAATGTAATGTAATAGGGTTACCATTCATTCATAAAAACGAATAAATAAATATGTACAAATTTATTTCACTGAATAGCTTTTTGTAGTGCAATTTACTCTTGGAAAATACTAGCCAATTAGACAAAGAACTAGCTAGTGTAGTAAGAACGAACAAAATATTACATTATTTACACAATATTGCAAACATATAAACTTTTCTCATACTTTCTTAATCAATAAAATGTACTGCTTTTCACCGTGGTTCAGCTGCGCGGATGGTTTTCGTGGCTTGTGGAGGTCCACATCAAAATTTATATCACTTTCTGCTGTTTTGGCTTGCATGATTTTTTTTCATTCACCTACATATCACTACAGGAAACGAGCTTATTAATGACAACGTTTGTTGTCGCTAATAGTTGTATTGTATTCGCCAAAAAGCTTCACCAAAATAATTTTACTTATTGCCTGTTGTTGTTGCTCTCTCTCTCTCTAAACAGCGAGGTAAAGTTTTATTAGTAACAACTTCTCACTGTTATTTCTATTCATGATGTTTAGCAACCACATTGGCCTCGCGCGCTAATTTTTTTTCCCACTATTAACGCAAGGCCAATGTGGTTGCTAAACGTCATGAATAGAAATAATAGTAAGAAGTTGTTACTAATGAAACTCTACCTGGCTCACGTAAATTAAATAAGGAAAATTTGCGTTAAAAGTCCCCAAAAAGTTCAGTTTGATACAGATAAATCCCTAACCTCCAAAAATAGCGGCAATAGTCCTCAAGGTCATGTTTTTTATTTGTCCGTGGGTCTCTAAGTTAACAAATCCGTTAAACCCATTTCAAATGCTACGTGTCGAAATATTATTGGTGGGTGTTATTATTTTAATTTAAAAAAAATAAAAATAAATAAATAAATAAATAAATAAATAATTTAAAAATAATTTCTTTTTTTCTTTTTTATCTTTTTCTTTCTTTCTTTTTCTTTTTCTTTTTCTTTTTCGTCTTCTTCGTTTTCTTCTTCTTCTCATGCCAGAAACCCAACCCACAACCCATTTCCAGAAAAACCCATCAGATTTTGACGAATTTAGATTTCAAATTGGCCTCAGCTAGATTTATTTTCTTGTACCTAATGATTAGACCGACTCTGCTGGTACAAGAACAATAGCAGAATCAAAATAAAGAGAAACTTGTGTATAGATTGATAGATTTAAACAGAGAATTACAGAGTGATTAATCTGAAACCAAACTAATAATAAACCTAAATTTACGAGACTAATCAACTCTTAAGTTCATAACTAAATTTGAATAAATCATCAAAGTAAAACACAGGCTAGAAATTTAAGAGACTAATCAATCAACTCGTTCATAGCTAATCATCAAACTAAAACAGATCATTACTCTAAAACCAAACTTAATAATTAAATTAAGAGACTAACCAAGTTCTTAAGCTCATAATTAAATTCAATTAAAACAGAGATTGAAAGAGAAGAGAGAGAGAGAGAGAGAGAGAGAGAGAGAGAGAGAGAGAGAGACCTGCAAGTAATATGCAAACAACCATCGATTCTTTCAACATAGAATTTACAACGAGGGCATCTCTTCCAATTCTTCTAATTCGCCATTTCTCTAACCATCAAATCCTCACTCCCTCTCTCATCTTCATTCAATCTCTGGTAATCTTCGCACCCAATCTTCGAATGCGAACCCACATTACACCGCGCACAGAACAATCTATGGCAAATCGGACACTCCGACTCCATTATCACCTCATCTTCCCCAATTTCCCTCACCAAAACCGCCGAACAATCATTAAACGGACAGTAAAACTTCTCACACTCCATTAACAGAGCTTCACACAGAGCCTCGTGGGTGTTATTATTTTTTAATTTTAGGTTTTTATTTTATTTTTAAAAAATTATTTTGGGTTGGCTTTTGGTGGCCGATTGACAACATTGGGGCTGGATTGGCCCTATGGCTGGCCGGAGTTAACAGTCAGGATGTGGTTGTGGTTGGGGTCGTGGTGGTGCTCCGGTCACACTTTGTGGCTGGTTGGGGTTGGGTTTCTGGCATAAGAAGAAGAAGAAAACAAAGAAGACAAAGAAGAAAAGAAAGAAAAACAAAAAAAAAAAAGAAAAGAAAAAGAAAAAAAGAAATTATTTTTAAATTATTTATTTATTTTTATTTTTTAAATTAAAATAATAACACCCACTAATAATATTTCGACACGTGGCATTTGAAATGGGTTTAACGGACCTGTTAACTTGGAGACCAACGGACAAATAAAAAACATGACCTTGAGGATTATTGCCGCTATTTTTGGAGGTTGGGGACTTATCTGTATCAAACTGAACTTTTTGGGGACTTTTGCGGCAAATTTCCCATTAAATAATAACGTGATGTATACCAAACATTTACGCAAGATATACATGGAATAAACATAAAATAAACGTTTGTGTACTATTTTAAAACTTTAAACAATAGAATGGAAATGGTGATTCTATTACGATTACTATAACACCAAACTAAACTGACTATTGAGTGACTTTTAAAAGTATCATTTTGTTATATTACTTATAATAATATAATATATAGATTAAATATGTGTAATAAACTAATAGTATGTAACATATGACAATATATTAGTTGTCATCTTTTTGTAATATTTGGGGAGTTACTTGTTACTATGAGTAACCTCCACCATTATCACCAACATTAAGAGTGTAAAAAGATGTTACACATCTTAATTTGAAATTCTTAATGCCATAGGAGTTATGGTGTATGTAAGAGTTACATTTGAGTCCATAACACCTATGGAGGTTATGAGTTTGAATTTCAAATGGTGATATCCTAAACACTATATAAAGAGGTCTAAGGTGCTCATTTTGGAGAAGAAGTTTTCTATCAAAGAAAGCACTTTGCTAGAAAACCCTAAAAGGCTTGATAATTCCCAAAGCTATTTCCATGAGAGTTCCCTCAGTGCTTAGAGATAGGGGGAAATAAGCTTTTGGACAAAGGTGTAATACCTTGTTCAAGCCATGGTGATCCCCACTAATCTACACTCAAGGTTGTGAGTGAGTGTTTATATATATATATTATTCTCTTGTTATATATATACATATATTATATTACATGTGTTGTAATCTTCTCTTCTACCTTTCATATATATATATAATATATAGTGTATATATATGTATTGTAACATATATTTAATCAATCTCTTATTTTAGTCCTTGAATTATTTTACAATAGAGTTGTAATAAATCTTGATTTTCTTCCATTGTTATAAAATCTCTAACAATCAAAAGCTTATCCCTTTTCAATGGAAGAGGTGATAAATCAAGATTGTGAGAATACAAGGATATAAGAGATTTTATGTGAAAACCATTCATGGGTGAGCATGGTGGTGTATATTATGTGATTTACTATTTTATATGATAGTAATATATATAATATATATATGAGTTATGTATATGTATATGAGTTTTATATATGTGACATATATGTGATTATGTATTTGTATCATATTAATATATATAGTAGTATATAATATGATATTTGAATTTATATCATGTTATTATATGTATATATGTGAGATATATAATATATAATATGTATGTATGAGTAATATATATTATATATATGTAGAGCATGTGATATAATATATATTAGTGAGATTAAATATGTAGAAATAATTACTTCTATGTATTTATGTGAGACATGCATATATAATATATGTTATATATGTGTATATAATATATATCATGTATATTAATGTGTATATATATTATATATGTGTGAGGTATGTAACATATATAGTTGTGTAATAAATATATATATTATGTGTATATGATATGTATATTATAGTATATATGTTATATATATATGAGATATGTAACATATATATTTGTGAATTTAATATTGACATTATGTGTATGTTACATATAAGATGTTGATTAGTAACATACATATTATATTAATGTATGAGTTATATAGTATGATAATAATGTTGATAGTAATATAATAGTGTTTATATTACTATTGATGTGAAAATTATTATCATCTATTTTGTGAATAAAGAATAGATTTGAATTCTTATTCAATTTGGTGGTGAACATCTCACTTTATGAAATAATAAAAGATGGATTTTGAGAAGTTACATCTTTTATTGGATTATAAGAGATAATCATCTCATATTATGAGATAAGGAAAAGTGGACTATGAGAGTTACACTTTTATTGGACTTGCATTGTGATCATAAGCAAGAACAATTAAGATCATAGTGGATCCAAACTTGTGAAATGAGTCATAAATTGAAAGAGCAATTTTAGACTCAAAGTAAATGAATCATTGTGGATTCAAAAATAGTGAAAAGATAACAAAATTGGAGAAGCAATTTTGAATCTTAAATGATCAAAGTTGTGAACAAAATTGTTGAGAATTTTGTTAACTTTGGTATAATTTTGGGTTAATTTCAATAAGGAGATAACCATAAATTATGAGTAAAATAATCACATTATTTTATGAGTAGTAATGTGAGTTTAATATTTTAGTTTTGTTGAGAAAACTAAAAATGTCAAATGGTATTTTTAAAGTGGCCTTAAAAAGTCATTTCAAGAGGAAAATACACAAAAGTGATATTTTATATACACTTTATGGTAAAAATGTGGGGGTGAGCCACAAATTTAATCAAAATGTATTGAGACATTATTGATTAATTTATTTGATTTTGAATTCAAATTCTAAATCTAATTTGGCTATGTGTATATATAAAATTTTGACATATTTTGGCGTCAAAGTTAAGTGAAAATAATTTCAAGAAGGAAATTAATTAAAAGAGTTATAGAGACAAAGTGGTCTTCTATATTTTAAAATCAAGATATTATCTTGATAGTGAAATGTGAAAGTGTGGGGGTGATACTCCAATATGAAAAGTTTAAGACATGTTTGGTGTCTTAAAATAAAGTATAATTTAGACATGTTTGGTGTCTAAATTAGTGTTTAATTTTGATATGCATGGTATCAAAATTATTGAGAATTTGAGTTGTGTGAAAATTAATCTTTTATGATTGAATTTTCAAAGCTTAAGTACTTAAGGAGAAAAGTGGTCACAAAGTGAACACTATATTTTGGCATGCATGATTCACATGGAATCAATAGTGAGAGGTTATAACAAATCGCTTAATCTCCGTACAAGATTAAAGCATGAATTTTCGAGGGATGGGACCTAAACTCCCTTAGTGTTTTGCTCATTGATGGTAACCTATCTTAACACTAGTAAAAATCTAGTCTTAAGTTCAATAGGTAATAACAAGTCAATAGAGTGAATGTGGTACTCAATTGTCCCATCTATGGATGAGTACATGTTGTAAAATTGAGGGTTAAAATCAAAAGGTTTTTTAATGGAGCTTAAGCTTAAGAAAACTCACTTAAACTTAAGAAGTGTCTAACGAGTGGTGAGACATTAAAACTCCACCTATATGGACTAGAGGTGGTGCCGCCTCTTATGAGAATTGGGAGTATTCTCTAGAGAGTCCATGAATTGGAATTTTGCACATGGCCATTAACGATGCAAGAGCGAGACATGCGGTCTCAAGTGAGCATTAGCAAGGGTGTGTGTGTTATCACCGGTTTGTATTAAAGGAATAATGGTTCAATGCTACGGCAACCAAAATTTCATCAAACTTTGTGGTAATTACACTAAGATAAAATTCAAGTTGAAAGACATTTTATCTAATGCACCTAAGCAAGACTTCTTAAAAGTGTGTGTTTAGTCAATCAAAGTGGGGGAATGTTATATTTTGATATAATATTTTGATTGATTAAATAAATGTTACAAAAGTTACAAGTTTGTTACTAAAGAGATAATATTTAATCTAGTGGGGGATTGTTATATTACTTATAATAATATAATATATAGATTAAATATGTGTAATAAACTAATAGTATGTAACATATGACAATATATTAGTTGTCATCTTTTTGTAATATTTGGGGAGTTACTTGTTACTATGAGTAACCTCCACCATTATCACCAACATTAAGAGTGTAAAAAGATGTTACACATCTTAATTTGAAATTCTTAATGCCATAGGAGTTATGGTGTATGTAAGAGTTACATTTGAGTCCATAACACCTATGGAGGTTATGAGTTTGAATTTCAAATGGTGATATCCTAAACACTATATAAAGAGGTCTAAGGTGCTCATTTTGGAGAAGAAGTTTTCTATCAAAGAAAGCACTTTGCTAGAAAACCCTAAAAGGCTTGATAATTCCCAAAGCTATTTCCATGAGAGTTCCCTCAGTGCTTAGAGATAGGGGGAAATAAGCTTTTGGACAAAGGTGTAATACCTTGTTCAAGCCATGGTGATCCCCACTAATCTACACTCAAGGTTGTGAGTGAGTGTTTATATATATATATTATTCTCTTGTTATATATATACATATATTATATTACATGTGTTGTAATCTTCTCTTCTACCTTTCATATATATATATAATATATAGTGTATATATATGTATTGTAACATATATTTAATCAATCTCTTATTTTAGTCCTTGAATTATTTTACAATAGAGTTGTAATAAATCTTGATTTTCTTCCATTGTTATAAAATCTCAAGAGTGTAAAAAGATGTTACACATCTTAATTTGAAATTCTTAATGCCATAGGAGTTATGGTGTATGTAAGAGTTACATTTGAGTCCATAACACCTATGGAGGTTATGAGTTTGAATTTCAAATGGTGATATCCTAAACACTATATAAAGAGGTCTAAGGTGCTCATTTTGGAGAAGAAGTTTTCTATCAAAGAAAGCACTTTGCTAGAAAACCCTAAAAGGCTTGATAATTCCCAAAGCTATTTCCATGAGAGTTCCCTCAGTGCTTAGAGATAGGGGGAAATAAGCTTTTGGACAAAGGTGTAATACCTTGTTCAAGCCATAGTGATCCCCACTAATCTACACTCAAGGTTGTGAGTGAGTGTTTATATATATATATTATTCTCTTGTTATATATATACATATATTATATTACATGTGTTGTAATCTTCTCTTCTACCTTTCATATCTATATATAATATATAGTGTATATATATGTATTGTAACATATATTTAATCAATCTCTTATTTTAGTCCTTGAATTATTTTACAATAGAGTTGTAATAAATCTTGATTTTCTTCCATTGTTATAAAATCTCTAACACATTTTAGTTGCTCTGAGGATGTTGTCATTGTAATATGAAACTATGTGCACATTTTTTCCAGCCCAATATTTACTTAGAAGCTATATTGAAGAATTATCAATACGAAATGCAAGGAGAAAAATTTATTACTAGCTTTTGTGTCAGTGACTAACCATAATAGACGTGCAATACTTCCAACATTTGATGAGTCCAATGTCATAAATACAAACATTAAGTTGTTGTCATCTACAGTTTTCTTATCTGCAACTGTTGTAGGATTTATTTTCTACATCATATACCATGAGTAGAGGTGTTCACAGTTTAGTCTGGTCTAGTTTAATTGGCCTTGGAGAATTTGAAATCGTGATCATGCCACTCAATGTTGAGCGGTACAAATTTCACTTGGTTGTAGATTTTGGTGGTATGGTATGATACGATCATACAATAAAAATTAACACCGCTGACATTATTTTGCGCAGTACTCAATTAAAGTAGATGTTACTCGATGCGGTTGTATGTGGAACTGCAGTTTGCGAATAAAATTGTCACTAGGTGGAGTTGATCATTGATCTGATAAAGCTGTCAACATATATCCTTCATGTTTTGTTGGCATAGTTACAAATAAGGAGATTAGTCGCTTCATTAGTTTTTTTATTTGTGCAAAACTGTTTTGAATCCTGAATTCAACAACATAAATTATATTTGAAAAATAAAAAATGTATGTTACAACGACAATATATAATATCATCATATAAAAAAAAAAATTCTAACTAGGAGAATTCTATTTGCACCCCACAAAATAATAAATCCACTCCAATATTTAAAAAAATTGAGCTTAAAATAATTTTTAAAAATCACTATTAATATTTTTTATAATTTTTTTCTCACATTATTTTATGATAATTTCAATACTAATTTTATTTTTATTTTCATAATTTTTTTAAAACATAAATAATTTTCTTATATTTAATAAAAACTATCAAAATAGATGTATTTATAAATTTTTTAGATAAAAAAAAACATTCCGTTCTATACTATTTGTGTCCAACTCACAATTACACCTGGAATCCCGTTGATTATTTATCTTTCAACTTTTTGCTGTTGCCAAAAGTTTTAAAATTGTTATATTTCCTTCAGCACACTCTAGTTTGCACACGTACAAAAGTTATGGTGGCGTTTGGTAATACTTTTTTAATTAGTTTTCTGTTTTTAAAAGTGAAAAAGTGAAAATATTTTTTAAAAACATGTTCTATAAAACTGTTTTTACTTTTCAATTTTATAATTAGAAATCAAAATTTTAAAAACAAAAAAAAAATCACTTTCAAAATTTTTTTAAACAGTTTTTTTTCTTAATCAATCCTTTGGATTACAACCAGACCCGAACCCAAATCCCCTCCTCACGGCCTTGGCGCTGAACCCGGCTTCTGACCCGAACCCGAATCCAACCCCGGATCTTGACCCGACTTAAATAAAATCAAAAAATAAAAATGAAAATGAACTTTACAAAACACACTTTTGTTTTCTATTTTTAAAATTAAAAAACAAAAGTGGTTACAGAACGCATTTTTGTTTTTTAAAAATAAATTTTTTAAAAACAAAAATTTTACTTTCATTTTGTGATTAAAAAATTAAAAAACAAAAGTGTTACCAAACGGCACCTATATCTTTGTTTTGGATGGTTTAGAGCATACATCTTGCACATCATTTAAAATTTAGATAGTTAGTATTATAAACAATATCTAAAACAGTCTAGATGGAAAATTGTGTGGTCGAAATGGAATTTTGAATTATAATTTTGAAGTCGTTACGTTGCGATCCCTACCCCTACCCCTACCCCGAACCCAAACCACAGCCTAGTCAGCAGGCCCTTACTCTCAGCTCTCGACTCGAACCCCAGACCCCAACCTCGATCTGAACCTAAACCTAGACCCCAACTCCAACGCAAGCCCGAACCACAAGCCCCTGACCCAACCCTGGACCTGATGTCGAACCTCGACTCACTTTCTCTCACCTCAGTTTCTAAGTCTTCACTTAAATAAAACAAAAGAAAAAAAAAACGAAACACATTTTTATTTTTAAAATCAAAACACAAAAATTACTTTCACTTTTGTGATTTAAAAAAAATGTTACTTAACGATATTTTCAAAATGTTCAAGACCATTTTCAAATTACAATGAGCATTATTATGTTAAAAATAGAATTATAACTTCCACGTGTATATAAATTAGAGCATAAAAAAACACATATGGCATTTGGTCGGAGGTAATAAAATGGAATAGAATGGAAAGAAAATAATTTTCATTCTATTCCTTTGTTTGGTTGCATTTTAAAGTATTGGAATGACATTCTAATAGAATGTTCTTTCCACTATTTTAGTGGAACGACTATTCCATTTTAAAAAGGAAGGGAAGACCATTCTAATGTAACAAAAGAAAAAATTTAATGATTTTTTATTAATTTTTTTATGGATTTTAAATTTTATTCCATTCATATTCTTATTTCCATTCCCATTGCTATTTTTATATTTTCATTCTTCCCAACCAAACACCACCATGGTGTCGTAGCCGTTTCCTTAATTTATAGTAATCTAATAATTATTATTGTTATTGTCAATGAAGATTTGAATGCTAAACTAGGAATATACCTAACCCATATGTTATATTATTTAATAATATAATGGAAAATTCTATTTACACCACATAAAATAAGAAGGGAAATTTGACATTTAATGCTAAAAGGTTACACATAGTTTTAAAATATTCCTCCTCACTATACATTTTTTAACTATACTTTTAATTTGTTTTTCCTTCTATCAAAACCAAAAAACCTCTCTCTCTCTCTCTCTCTCTCTCTCTCTCTCTCTCTCTCTCTCTCTCTCTCTCTCTCTCTCTCTCTCTCTCTCTCTCTCTCTCTCTCTCATTTTTCCTTAGCCGTCACCACCACCCACCAAAACCAGCCGGACCACCACCCACGACGACCTCAGCCGCACCTCAACCACGCAGTCGGACCTCCAAAAGCTTTATTTTCCTCACAAAAATTTTCATTTTTCTCACTCCAAAGGTAACGGGTAAGTGTTTTTTATACAAAATATTGTTAGTTTTTATTATATTTCATGGATCTACACATTATTCGTTGTATTATGTCATTTTTGTGATCTGAAATGAAAGTAGAGTTCATACCCAAACGCTGGTTTTTTTCTGGGTTTTTCGAATTTTTGCGATTTTGTACACTATTGTGCAATGCCAACAGAAATCAGAGATCAGGGATGACTTTCATTCTTTTTTGCGACATTAAACGATGTCCTTGCAATTTTGTGCTATTTTAATGGTTTTGCGATTTGTGTGCGATATCTTTACATCATTATACGATAATATTTTTGTTTTTCTTTTATTATTTTCTCGTTGTATTTTTTGTGCGACATTGTGCGATATTATTTTGTGCTTGTGCGATTATTGTGCGATATTGTTTTTTTCTTGTGCAACATTATGCGGTTATTGTGCGATATTGTTTCATTTTTTTTTATTTTTTTCTTGTCCTTGCTTAAACTGAATATTTTCTTGGAATCATCAATGCGATGCTACTTCTAAATTATTTTAGCAGTACTATACATTAATACAGAATGAACGAGACACATCCAAAACCCATATACACATGTGCATATATATATTTTAATTATGTGATAATTTATTAAACTTATCGGTATTTAAAGAGTGAAACTGTGAAAGCAAGTGGCACTATTAAGTCAAAAGCACACTGCTTTTGGCTATATTTAATACTTAAAACAATCAAGTCGAAGCTTGATCTAACAAGTTAAAAAACTTTTAGCACTTTGTACATATTTATATCACAGAACCCAATAAATTAAACAAGAAATTAATATCAATGGAGTTATCTCACATGTCAAGATAGTCATTGATGACACAATAAATATCAATGGGAGTAATGTCTATGTTTGGGTCTTAGACATTATTATTCTACTTAGAGATCATTAATGCGATTTCATGCAATAAATTAGATGCACCCTTGATGTTATCCCACATGGATGTCCACTCCTGGAAATTGTGAAGGCTACCTGTGAAGTCAGTGAAAAGTCCATCAACTCCAATATGATGATTAAGCCAGTAATTGAACTCTACATATGGGTCTTCATGAAAATTCAAGTGCAAGAACTGGTTCTCATTTCGGTATGTGTATGGATGCACCTGTATTTACACCCGAAAAAAGGAAAAAAAGACAAGTAAAAATCGAGAATGCATAGAAAGCAAGTCTAGTTGCAGAAAGTTTTCTGATATCACCCAAATTTTACATATAGAAGATTTAAAAAGTAAAAATGCTTCTTTCCAGCTAATTTTAGCTTACTCGCTTTTAGAAGAAATAACAGGACTATAAAAAATTAACAATAGAATCTTTATCAAATACAATGGTATCATAACCATAGCAATAAATTACACTGATAGTGATCAAAATACAAAGTCCGGATCAAAATAAAATAAAATATTCAGTTTAAAGCAAGGACAAAAAATAAAATAATGTCGCACAATAATCGCATAATGTCGCACAAGAAAAAAACAATATCGCACAAGCACAAAATAACATCGCATAATGTCGCACAAAAAATACAACCATTGGAAATATTAAAAAAAATCAAAAATATTATCGCATAATGATGTAAAAATATTGCACACAAATCGCAAAACTATTAAAATCGCAAAAAATCGCAAGGATATCGTTTAATGTCGCCAAAAAGAAAGAAAGTCATCCCTAACCTCTAATTTCTGTTGGCATCGCACAAAAAATCGCACAATAGCGTACAAAAATCGCAAAAATTCGAAAAACCCAGAAAAAAAAACCAGCGTTTGGGTACGAACTCTACTTTCATTTTAGATCACAAAATGACATAATACAACGAATAATGTGTAGATCCATGCAATATAATAAAAACCAACAATATTTTGTATAAAAAAACACTCACCCATTACTTTTGGGGTGAGGAAAATGAAACTTTTGGAGGTCCGCCTGCGTGGTTGTGGTCCGGCGTGGTTGAGGCGCAGCTGAGGTCGTCGTGGGTGGTGGTCCAGCTGGTTTTGGTGGGTGGTGGTGGCTGAGGGAAAACGAGAGAGAGAGAGAGAGAGAGAGAGAGAGAGAGAGAGAGAGAGAGAGAGAGAGAGAGAGAGAGAGAGAGAAATGAAGGTGGGG